>NC_092831.1:10982500-13482500 GCF_039878825.1 Excalfactoria chinensis
ATTTACACATGTACAGAACAGATTTATGCAGAAAAGTCATGTTTATGGTCATATTCACTCTATCATTTCCCAAAAGTTAACAGGAAGTATTTGGCTAGTTTATGAGATCCTATATAAATGCTGATACAAATGCTGACAACGTGTGAGTACTGACATTACTTAAAATATATACATATATGGCTATTGTTAAATTAACAACCTTTTTATTTACAATACTATTATGAGACTGATATGTTTATATCCATACTGTCAACAATAACCTTCTTGCTTTTATTTTAGTCTCGGCTGGTAACGTTTATATTAGGCTTTTATGTCAATGTGTTTTCAACAGCATTAATGTCACACAAAACAAGGTCTGCAGTATAATTCATAACATTTTGATATGGATTTTGCAGCTGTCCCTTTACTGTTAACACAAGAGCAATTTACACCTTTTCTTTTCAGTGGAAGGCTTTTCTGGCATTTCAGAACCTCAACATCTGTCTCTCAAGTTGCATTTGATGGACGTCTAGCTTTCAGATTATAAAACGTCTGTGTTATCAGCCTCCTCCAGGTTTACAAGAAATAGAAATCCCTTTGCTCACTGCAAACATGCATGAGGAGACAGTCACTTTATCATTTAGCTTACCTCTAGTCTAACACAGCCATAGCTTAAATATGTGACATCCCCTGCTGAAACAGGACTGGAAATCAATTATTATTATTATTGGTATTTCAATAGAGTTAAGAAGAGCTAGCTAGCATTGTCTGAGTGACTGACTTTTGATTTGCTGTCCAGACTGAGAAAAGAAGAAATTTCAAGCAAATGAGAAACATATGAACTAGGTCTCTCTATGAAACAGTAAAACTATGCAATAACCCAACAATGGCTAAAATAAAATAAATTAAATTAAAATAAAATAAAATAAAGAAAAGTGAAGTTAATTTATGTTTGCACAACACTTTTATCTAATCAAGAAATTCATGTTCTATTGATGACCTATAACAAACTTCTCAGGATGTATATGATACTTCTAACTAAGGCGTGAGACCACTTGCCTGACTGTGTGACCTACCACAGAATGGGGTCTCTGTATAGAGAACATATACATTGAAATAACTGCTTTGTTGAAGAGGATGGGAACTTTGCCAATGATGTCAAGGGGGATAGGATTTCAGCCAGACCACTGATGTAATGTAATTTGGCATAGCTCCATTAAAATCTGTGCAGCCACTTCAATATACATCAGCTAAGGATCATGCTAGTAAAATACATATTAGTCAGCATAGTCACGTAGGTGTTTAGAAAAGGTTACGAGTAAAAGATACAGCAGATGATACCTGTAATTTTGATTCATGCACATACTCATAAGTCTAAAGGGAATTTCAGCGTCTAAAGATTTGAGTACATTTTAAACTGGAATGATACAAATACTGAGCTGGGATTTGATAGATCTATGCTGACCCTGAAAGCTTAGACAGGTGCAGAACAAAAAGCCAGTGAAACAAGATAATTTGAAGACTTTATCACTCCTCCCTTCCCTCCTCTTCTTTTCCCTTCCTACTTCTCTTTGTTTTCCTTCTATTCTTCACTGAAGAGTATCAAAAGTATCAAAGAGTAATACATAAAGAGGGAGCATAATAATATAAAGGGTAAATATACCTGGTGCTTTACAAACAGCTGACTACACGGAGGCTATTTTAGTATGTTACGGAAAACTAAGCACCTTAGTTTTCAGTATTTAGCAGGGGTTCCAAGGATATGGACAAAATAATATCATATTCCATTAGTCGATGCTTGCAAAATGCAAAGTGGTAGTTTCACACAGGGAGAGGCTGATGAGAACAAAAGGATTTCAGATGAAGTGGAACATACGGCTGCAAAACAGATTTCTATAATGAATTCTGAGGGGCACATCTGTTATTATCTATGTGATATAAAATTGTTCTTTTTGTCTCCTTTCACTCGGTTGCACAAGATGCAATCACATCAAACAGGCACGTTCAATAAAACTATGATCTGACTGATTAAAATGAACAGCAATCTGTTTTCTTCTGACAGTCACACAGCAACTTGAATAACAAGAGCAGTGAACATGGAATTGAATAGCCACTTGGAATTTGTATTAATGTTTGCGAGTGCTGTTAAGGCATTTGACTAAGTCTGTCCAGCCAATGAAACAGCAAACTTATATCATTAAATCAGCTAAGCTGCAAGTCATTTGTGAGGCATGTTTTACAGCATAATGCTATCACTTCCAAAGGCACTTCGTCTTGAGCCACTTCACTGCTTTTCTTTGCAATATAAATACTAGCAAGAGGAAGCATTCTTGGAAGGGCATGGTCATCCATGAGCAAGGCTGTGGGAAGTCTCCATTCCCAGCAGAAAAAAGGCTTGAGAAGCCAGAGGCAGTGGAAGACTCCTGTCTTCTGTATGAGGCTTAACCTTTCTATTCCCTTCCCTATCTAGTTGAGTCTGGAAAGAAAGCTCTTACTCTCCAGGGAAAAAATGTTTGTTCAGACATATCTGTGATGAAGTTTCCATTTGAGATATCTCCTCCTGAAAAGGATTAAATCTGCTCACATCGATGATTTTTTCATCTTCCTACAAAATTCATCCTAACTGATTAGCACTGTTGAAAGATTGTGCTTTTCTGTCTTGGAACAGGCAACCTTAAACTTTTTCATTGTTAAGCATGATTAAGTCTAACACAGCAACCAGCTGGTCATATAAATCTACCTGCTCTGATGCTAATGTGAAATAAATGACATTTCTATTGATTCCAGTATTCAATTTCATAAATTGGCAATTTTGAAGTTTATTTTGTTGTGTGCTCCAGATAGCACTGTTTCTTTAAGTGTCTCAGACTGAGAAAGAGCTGTCAGATGGCTTCAGAAAACTTCTAAGTAAGTACAATAGGTAGATACTCCTGCCTTCACTTTTCTTGTGGTTTTGAATATCTACATTAGTTTGCACCGTACATTACAATATGGAATTCAGTTAGAGTAAAATGGGCAAAAGTAGAGTGTAATTAATTCATTAAACAATAACTTCAGTTCTGTATTAAGACCCAAAGCAGTGAGGAAAAAATTTCAGGTCAGATGTTTAAAACATGAATGGTATACCATTCCCAGATCATGTAGTCAATTTATATGTAAGTTTTTGATTTTCCTTTGGCAGATATTTACCTTCTACTGGGAAAACAATAGCAAACAAAGAAAATAAGAGGATAACTTAAATGCAAGGTATCTGTTTAAGATACAGACTTCTTTGATAGCTATAAACAATCAGTCTGAAGAAATGTACATATGTATGTGGTCATAACTTGTGGACTATAGGAAACCTTTCTGTGTCACTTCAGTGATCATTTTATAGTTGGGGAGTTCAGTTGTCTTGGTTTTCTTACCAAGACAAATACTACTGTAGCTGCTCCCTCCAGACCCCAAAACCTGGGATTGTTGGAAAGGAAACCTATGACTCTAGAAGTGGGAGGTGTTTGACACATAGTCCATTAGATGCATCCATGAAAGGATCCCAGTGGACATTTCTTCTGATGCAGGATAGATCTTTTACTCCTACCACGGAAACTGTATTTTAAAAGAACATCATTTCCTTCTACACCTCGAACCCAGGATGCTCTTAGCTAAGCTTTGATGAGAAGACATTCTCAGAAGAACAGATCTCTCTCCTTGTTTGCCTTTCACTTGACTATTTTAGGCTGGCATTTCAGCTTGATGGAAGAAAAATTGTTTAGTTACGTTTCATATGGTCAAAGTCCCCTGGTTCCTTATTTCTCTCTATGTTCTTTTGACAGAAACTTCAAGGATGTGCAAATAGCTTGGCAAGTGTCGTCAAGATCCGTGTAAAAACTGTCATGGTACATTGAGAGACCTTTGGAATTTCTTGCTGGATGGTGCAATTAGATTATGAATGAGCCAATTGTCAGATTTATTTAGAAAGATTTCTGTGATGGCTTCTCATCATGACAAGCCTTTCATGAAAAATAAGAAATATAAGTTTCTCAGGATCAAGAGGAATAAAGAGGAAAGCTGCAAGTGAAATATTTATATCCATCAAGGATTTTGTTTGTAAAATTGTTTTAAAATGACACTTTCCTGTAGTAAGAAAGGAATCTACTTAATTGCCCTTGCAGACAAGACAAGGTGAAACAAGTGAAGAGTCTTTGTTCTCTGTAAATTAGTATAGACTGTAATAGAATGAAATTGGCCAATGTGGTTAAGTCCACTGACTTCATATGGGTTAAAATTTGAGTTCCTACATGTTTAGAGCTAAATTTCAGCATCACACCTCTTTAGAAGATCCTTTAATCACTGGGTATGTCATTTTGTTCAACTTGCAGTTTGCCTGAAAACTGATTGAGAACTTCGTTCTCTGCGTTAGCTGTTAAACTGAAGCATTCAAGCAAACTTTTCTGTTTCTGTCACTTCCAAATTCAGAATTTGGGTCCAGACGGTGTGCCTGACTCATCTGATGTCACTTGTGACTACATTTGAATTAGCTAAATCAAGAATAGTTAAAAGACATTTTGACATGTTGAGTTTCTCAGAAGAAAACTCATGCTTCAGTTTGGTATCAATGTCATTTCTTTGTTGAAATTTTATGACTGCCTTGCTTTTCCCTACACTGATTTCTGCAAGCTGATTTGCTAGTTTTCCTTGATGAATAATGGTGGGATTTACAGACAATTATGAGCAAACAGCTCTTTGATGGGCCAACCCCCTCTCCAGAATCATGAATTCCCAACACAGAGAGCATTATCATACTTCAGGCTTATCCATAAATAGAAGCCTAAATACTTAGTACTTTCCTTTGGAAGACTTCAAAACATTTTACAAGAGAAAATTATTATATTTATAGTGCAAATTTATTTATAGTTAGAAAAGACATCTGATTGGGAGACATAAAAGCTAAATACAAAACTTATTTGGAGGGCTGGAAGGAGTACTTTATGCTGCTGATAGACTTTTGTTCACTTCTCAGTGTGATTTTTTAAGTCAAGAGTTAATTGCTGCTTATCTACATTTGATAGTTAAATAGTGATGCCAGTCCTGGTTTGTCTGCTTTTTTTTAGGTGTGTCTTGTTTCTGCTGGACTTTCAACAGGCTGACCTAATATAAACAATGGATGATTGTGGTCTCTTGAATAGCATGAGTAGCCCCAGCTGCTTGTATAAATTAAATGATTCTACATAGGCTATAAAATGGTATAATGATATGCCCTAAACAGATGATGATATGCTCTGAACAGTCTGAGTCAAGACTTGAAAGATATAAAGGCAATAAGAAAAAAGAATTTATTTTTATTAGTGCCCTAATTTTTAGGTCTCTAAATTAGGAGTGTTTAAAGCCAGCGTGGTCAGAGTCCAGTGTGGTAGTCACTTCTGCATAATGAGATTGCTGCAAAAAATATCCATTTAAACATTAATTGTGCTCCCATCCATACTACCACCTGTACTTGAAATTATAATTCTTGCCAATGATGATAAATATCAGCTTTGAATTTTGAACCTCTCTGGTCCATTTGGACAACCTTAATTAGCAATGGCATTAAGTTAAAAAAATAAGAAGATCATCAAGCAAACAAAACAACACATTTTGGAAAGAAATAAGACAGGGAAGATTGTTTTTGCAGTCTCATGCATACCTTGTAATAATGATAATTTAAAATATTCAAATGCACGATCATCATAGTTTTTAAATTAAAGCTTTCCTCTCAAAACAGAGTGCTCTCAGGTAATAGTTTTCACTGGCTCTGCTAGTGACACATAATTTGGATGCTAATCAGAACAGAATGTGTCAATACACTTCTAGACGATTTTTATTTTCAACCTTTTCCTTGCAATCAGGCAGCTGGAATATTTGTTAAAAAGTTTTAATTTCCATTCATTTCTTTCCATTCCATTAGCTTCTCTACTGCTGTGATGATTGTGGCTGTGAGGCATGAGTATTACCTGAACTTTCTATGACCTAATCAAGCTCAGGTAAAGATAAAAAAAATAGGCCTAATTTTTCTTCCTTTGTGCTTTTACAATTGAAATGATATTTTCAAGGTAAAGGGGTCATCATCTCTCTTGTGCCAGCTAAGCTTTTCTTTCTCATTCAGATTGTGAACGTATTGTAAAAACTGAACAAAACCAGATTCACATTAAGGACATAAGCTTAGTCTTTACTTTCTAATCAGATAATAGTTATTTGTGTACAGTGCTTAGAAATCAGAGTCATCACTCATAGTTCTATTGTATAAATGTGTCCAAAGGTAAAGAACAAAGCAAAGCCATTGCCACAGAAAGCAGTTCCACTCTGTATTGGATTCAAGGTGATAGAAACTACAACAGCTGGCACTTCATATCCACTAGTTTCAGTAGATTATTACTGGCAGTAGTTACAAAAAGTAAAGCTTTCTTCACATCTCTAAGATTCCCCTTCTGAGGAAAATGGGTTTTGTGGCTATGATAGCAGTAATGTCTGTTGAAGCAGTGTTCATCAGATGAGTAGATAGTGGAATAAAGGCCTTTGTTTGATTGTTTTTAACCAAGAATGATACAAGACAAAGAGGAGAGCTATCAGCATTTGTCCAGGATTTCTTTTACACCATTTACACAAAACATTTGAAGGAGGACCTCTGAGGAAGGCCTTCTCTATTATAAGACTTGTCAAATTTAATGCAGTCTAAGGGACACCTAACTGGGCACATGTTAGCTTGCATTTCACACTCGATGGGACAGAGCAGCTATGGGAGGACACATTTATCTCTTATACAAAACTGCAGCAGGTTTAATGTTACGACCTGTTGTGACTGGCAGCCTGGTGGTGGGAGCTTTGGCTAGGCAGCAGAGTGAAAGGTGGACTTTGCTTCTTTGCTTCCTAACATAGACTCTCAAGGACAAAATATTGTGGTGTACCAAGAAGAATGTATGTGATAAGCAACCCAACTGCTTGGAAGAAGAAAGAAATAAAGATACTAATCCAGGCCATGCACATCAGATGCAATCATACCTTAATGCTTTCCTGTATTCCTATCCGCCTGCTCCCTCTCAATGAGGAATCCATTTTTGTTAGCTGGGGCCCAGACAAACTCATATCTGAGCAATTGGATATGCTTTGGATAAACCTCACTAATGTTGATTTAATTTTAATTATATCAATTTTGAGTTCCTTTTTAGTTATATCCCCCTTACCTATCACATATTTATTTAATTTTATTCTTTCTTTCAGCTTTAGCCAGCTGAAACTTCATGTTACTTTTATGATATTACTGAATGTTTGCCACCTTGTGGAGGCTGCATGTTCTGATCACTTAGTTTTAGAAACCAACAAATGAACCTAAGTTCCCCTGTGGATTTTTAATCCTAAAGGGAGAATTCACACCATTTTCAGTTAGTTAGGGATCTGACTTAGGTGACATTCAAAATCTTGAAGTCTGCAATTCCCAGTGAATCAGTGATGACACTGTCACCCTTTGTACTGTAAGTTTAGGATACCTAGTAGAAATTAAAGATAGAAATTAGATGTCTTTATGGAGACTATCCCTGTTATCCAGTATTTAAATAATTAAATAAATGTTGTCCACAGGTCCTAAGGTGATCCAAGAAGGCTGTGGTATTGAGCTACAATGAATGCAAATCTCCTAATTCTCATGATTACACTCTAAAAAGTGAACACTTCTTTTTCTGTCATAATGTGCAGAATGAACATCACTGTTTTGCAACCCGTGGTTTTTTTAAATCACTGTCAAAATATCGATTTTCAGATTTTCATCTGTTGAGGGTAAAACACCACTTAGAGTAGACAGAGTCTTTACACACTTGTTTTCTAATCCACTTTCCCACTGCAATGGTACGAAGAGCTTTATCCTGCACTTATGCTGCAACACACTTTCAACAACTCAGGAGAGCCTATATCTTACTACTTAGACATGTAAATCATGATGCAAGATGCAAAAGAGAAAATCAGTTTATACTGTAAAAAAACACTAGATTTTTAGGGTTTCCTTCTAGGGCAAAACTATAGCTTCACAGGTCCTCTCTAGGGATTCACTCCAGGCTGGCAGTGCAGGACTTTGGTCTCCAACAAAAGATTGCACCAGAATAAAGAGACACACCTGAACCAATAGCAGATACATATAGTATTATACATGAGATTTTGAGCTCTTGCTACAAATAATGAGGTTGAAAGTGTTGGTACACCATCAAAAGCTGAAAGTAGATGAAACTCTGCAATCCAGCCCGTGGATTTTACTTAGTTTCCTCCGACGGTTGATTGCATTTTCCGGCATATACCTATGTACATCTGTGTTTGAAAAGATAGTGATTGAATAGATTGAGCTGGTGGGAACTTCATAGATGTCAGACCTTGCTCACAACCTTGTCCCACAACACTTGCTAAGATACTGTATTGAACTTTCAGGACCGAAAAGTTGCCACTTATCACTCTCTGTGGAACTACTCCCAAGGCTTTGTTCAAGAAGAACAATGGATATTTGAATGCAAAGAGGGATTAGAGAGGCTGTGATTTATACACTAAGACCAGTCCTGCATTTTCTGATGCATGCTGGGATCTGGAAGATTTTCAAGGAGGAATCTGGACTTTGAGAGGCTGCTGAGAATTCTAATGCAATTCAAATTATTTTCTATTAAGTCTGCAGCAAAGACCCGCTCGCTTAAAATGCTGGAATTCTGCCTGCACACTCCTCTGCTGAATAAATCCTGGGGTAGTCTGCTCCAAACAGGTAACTAATCTTAGGATAATTTAGCTGCATGAGTGTGCTAAACTAATTCCCATTTATTCTCATTAGGTTCCTATGCTCTTCTGCCCACTTCATCCAGGCTGGAATCCAGCTGACAAGTGCTCAGAGGGGCTGGAGGTGGAATCCAGGTTGGATGACAGTTGTTAAAAACTCATTTATTTTTCAGGCAGTAGCATTTATTTAATTTACATTTTAATAGGCTGTTATTTCAAATATTAATCAACCTACCAGCTACCTTCAAGCATCTCTCATTGTAGGCACAAAATAAGGAAAAATATTTGCTGTCACTCAAGCTCAGAATCAAATCAAGTGTTTGGCAAAACACTTAAGCATGTACTTAACTCTATGTATGAACATTATTTCATTTCATATTAGAAACAGACTATTGGTTGAGTTTGATTCTGCTAAGATTTTTTAATACTTAAATCATATTATCCCTTTCACTGCTCTCATGAATTACCAATTTAGCACAGTAATAATATTAATAATTTTCATAGAAATGGTTGAACTACTCCCCCTCTATTTGAAAAAAATCTCTTTTTTTTCTTTTTTATTGTATTTAAGAAAGAGTTCTGTATAGAAAATATTGAACGCAGCTAACTTTCATTTTGAAAACTATTTTATAATGTATGATAATTTTTTTTTTTAATGTATGGGAACCAGATATTTGGGGTAGAACCCCTCACACCATAATGTTGTTTCTTTAGGATAACAAAATTTCTCTTAAAAGAAGGTTATTTTCTCATGGACTAATAAGATACCGACAACTGCTAATTTTGCTGCTGCTCTCATATTTCTTGTATTTTTTCTGACATACAAGCAATGGCAAAAGAAGACATAGCTGTCCCTGTAAGACAAATGAGAACAGAAGAAGAGAATTATAAAATAAGCTGATTTGACAGATTGTCTGGTGAAGAGTAAGAAGGGAAAGCAACCGAATGATTTTATTGAGCCCTCTTTTCCACCAGGGAACTTGTTAATTTCTTCAATATTAACGTTAAATTTCTCTTTCATTGTTTAAGTCTGTGTTTGCCGTGTCAGGTTCGGATTCCAAGGGGAAAAGGTTTAATTGCACTTGGAAAGGTGACTGGTTGTTAATTGGCTACCTTTTCTTAAGTGATTTCTTTTAATATGTAGGGGAAAAAAAGAGTTTGTGAATGATACAGAGCAAGACGCTGAGTACAGAGAAGGGGAATAAGGAAGTTCTTTTTATTCTTTTTTTTAATCTTTTTTCTTTTTTCCTTCTGGGCAAAGACTTCTGTGGTCTGTGAACTGCTTGTGCCTGACAGAGGTTCATCAGGTACCAGTAGCATAACATTCCTGGCAGCTCACTGGACCGTATGGGACTTATCAGTGCAAAATCAATCGTAAAAGAGAATACCATGGCTGGAGGAGGTGGAAAATAGGATGTTCTTACATTACCAGTTGGACAATACAAACCTCTGTGGAGCTGAAAGAAATGGAAATAATCGGATCATCTAGTCTGGGCAGGTGGTATTGTAGGAGAAAAAAATTAAACTATAAAATTGGTTTTGACTTTCAAGCAAAAGATTCTTAACAATACAACACGTGATCCTTTCAACTAAGTAAAAAACAATCAAATACTGAACAGGTTCCTAAGCATATATTAGTCATCATAAAAAAAATAAAAATAAAAATCCGAATCTACTGTTATCAGTATCCTAACAGGAGAGCATGACTTTGTAATGCTAATGCCACTATCATGAGAATCATGATGTCTGGCCTTCCAGTTTTTATTTCACATGTCAGACCAGCAGTTTTCCCTACCACACTGCATGGTTAATAAAGAGACACAGCACTGTATTTCACTCCCTTGGTCTTTCTACAAGTAAAACCTTTTTTGAGTGATACAGAGCTGAAGGTGAGGCTGGGGACCTCTTCATGGACAGACCATTTCCATTTTAAAGCGTTGCTGAAACTTGAAGGGTATGTATGACCTATCTTCCTAAACTCAGACTTCACAAATATATCTGGACAATGTAGAAACCTTGATAATAAGGATGAAATCTTAACAGGGGGAAAAACGGAGGAGCTGAGTCAGGATGAAATAGATTTGCTTTGCTCTTGTAGGCTATTCAGGTAAAGAAGTTTTTTTTCTGCTTGAATGTATTGTATTGATCATGTTACAGCTATATGGCAGCTTACTATTCCGAGCATCCTGCCCTGAAGCACTGGCAGTTTAGGCAGATAAACCTGCAAAGTGGAGCTACAGATGGAAACCCTGTTTCCAGATATGTCCAAGGAATGACGAACCAAAAATGTTTTCCCTGCTTAACTTAGTGGAACAGCTCACCTATACAAAACTGTCCAGAAAAACAAGAGACAGAGAAACTGACTCTCAAATGCATGAGAGATTCATGACCCATAATATTTGTTTGCTTAGTTTATTTTGTAAGAATGAAATAAGTCTAGTCCTAGGGATCAGAGAACTAGTATCAGACAGGAAGACTTTTGAGGCCTTCAGTCACTGATGACTGTGTGACAGACAAAAGGATACATTAAACACGTTATTCTGAGACTTAAGACTATATGCAACTGAAATGGCCACCACCACTTTGTCAGTAGAGCTAGAAAGAGAAATCGGCTTTTTTGATTTCCAGTCTGAAATCTGTCCATCATGATTCCTGCTTAAAATCCAACAGTCCTAGGGAAAATAGATAGCATGGAAGTATGCTTTCTGCATAAATTTTGCAGTAAAGTATCATGCATTTCTGAAACAGTAGCTGAAAATGTGTAATAACTATTTCCCTTTCTCTGACCTTAATCTCTGAAATTTCCTCTTCAGATCTTAATGTGAATATAAATTACAAATTATTCAAAACTTTTCATGGAAAATGTCCAAAGCAGAACTATTGTCTTCCTATTTATTGCTTCCTTTTCTTATCACTGTAAAAATATTCTTAGTACAACTCAAAATTACCACAAAAACCATCATGATTTAAGTGAGGGTGTAGAAAAGGTTTCACAGCTAGCTATGGCTATCATAAAAATGATTCTCAGTTGTTAAAGTTGATTCAGTCTTTTAATGTTTCCTCATAACTTGGTGCTTTAAAATGGTCTGCCTTTGGAACTTACAACAGATTTTCTCATTTAAACATGTTTTCTTCTCTGAATTTTGCAGAGCAGTCATATTATTTCTACAGTGCATCAGTCAGTATATGTCTGTGTGTAAGAGCAACTCTCTGAGATCGTCATATGTAATTCTGTGTACCCACCAGGAATTCATCTAGACTCAGCCAAATGGAAAGAACATTGAACTGCATCTATATCAACCTTTACTGACCTGTCACTGCGCAAGTTTATCCAATATATGGCCTTTCAGCAATTAGGCTAGCTGCCATTTAACTAGTATGAATATCTGTCCTCATGTGATCTATAACCATATCTATACATATATCTATATTTATTTTTGTATCTACAGTGAACTTAATAAGAGCATGCCTAGAAAATGTTAGCATGGGTGTAAAAGATCATAAGATTAGCTGATATGCAGAAAACATTTGACAGTACTGAGATATCCCTGCAAATCTGAGTGTGCTTGATGAATGACTGCTGATATGTACAGTAACTTAGGAATATGCAGGTAAGAAAGGTACAGTTGAGTGAAAATAAACTGAGTTTATTAAATATGATTATCATGTTTTCTACACTTTTCCTTATTAATACTGTATTTTCAACTACTTACCAACCAGTAATTTAAAATAATAACAACAACAAGGTAATACTTCATACACATTCGATTAATTAAACTACTTTAGTTGATGACACTGGGTAATGAAATAAATAGAAGTCAGGGTCTTTTGCCTGTCCATGAAGGTTCTTGGCAGCTGTGAGGACCTGAAGTACTCCTCATGGGATTGCAAGTGTCCCGGAGGAGCAAAGCAACTCCTAGGATTGCACAAGGGATATCTGCTGCAGGCAAAACCCAGAGATCTAATGTGTCATCTCATGCTTCGTTAACAAAGGCTATGGCTTGCACAGCAAATCTCCCTGTGGTCATGAGCTCTACTTTGCATTCTTTTAACCTAGTTTTTTGTTCTCTGATTAAGGAGATTATGTGTAATGCGGAGCTACAGGGCTTAGCCCAAGGAGACCAAAATCGTTATTAAAGGAACAGATCATGATGCAAAACACATTAACTTTGTCAGCTTAGACTGATGAGAACTGTTGGTGTCTCATGAGATGAGAGATTTGGACTGCAATTAAGAAAAGCACAGTTTTTGTCCATAGTCAGTGACTGTGAAAACATAAGGGGAGCGGGATGCATAATCCAGGTTCTTTCCCCTTACTTCTATGAATGTACCAAGGTTGTAGGATGACAAACATCTTCAGCAGCAGCGTTGACATAGTCATTATTTACCTTCCCACCTCTGCTGCCCATTCTTGTCTCTGCAGTTGCCTACTTTGTTAAGGCAGGGCAAATAACTTGGGTGATCAAGAGAAACTTATGTGATCATGAAAAAAAGCATTTTTGCTTTAAGATGGATGGGTTCCAGCAAAGGTGGAAAAATCTCATAAAATAATGCAGAAGCAACTGAGAGTGCGTGAAGGGAAAGTATGCTTTTGTGGTGGCAGGAGCAGCATGTAAGCAAATCTGGCTAGTTTGTGAGTATAGCCTACTTATGAGTAAACACTGTGTTCTGTAGGTCCAGTATCGTTGTCTACAGAGGAATTCAGTTCCCAGCACAGCAGCACAGCCAAAAATTCTAAGGACTATATGCCTTCATGGATCTGAATATGTCATCGTTACCCATTCCAGAGATCCTAGATTTATGCTGGTTAAATTGCAATGTGTGCCTGGATGAAATCAGATGAAAATAAGTAAGAGAGTAAGAACACAATGTCTGCACCAGACTGCAAATCCATCTTTTCTCCCACTCTCAGCAAGAGATGTTTAGAGAAAGAACTAAGAATCAAGCAGGTACAAAGCATGATCCCTCAATCTCTACTATTTCTAAGGATATCATCACTCCCAAATTTCATTTGTATACTGCATATATACTGCTCATAAACTTATCTTCTGTGATGTAGTTGCTCCTTGAATCTAGTTTGAACTAGTACTTTAATTTTTTGCATTAATTAAAGGTGATGAAATAATTAGATGTCTTCCAGCCCCTGTTGGATGAGGAACAAAGAATTGCTTTACCACTGCTCAACAGCTCCATTCTATTTGTGACTTATAGGTCTTTACTGTATTTTTCTCAGTCATTTTTACCTAAGACTGTGGCTCCTGTTGTGTGACTTCCACACAGATACTGCTTCATGTCTCTAATCATCACCATTCTCTTCTGAATTGCTTTTAATTCCATTACTTTTTTATTCAGAGTGGATGGGATGACCAGAATTGCTCTCAGTATTCATTCAAGTTAAGGTACCCTATGGTTTTAAATGCTACCACAATGATGTCTCTATTGCTATCCTCATAATCACTAATGCTCTTTTGATTCGATGCCTGCTAAGTAATGAGCAGATATTTTCATAGCACTGTCTCCAGTGATGTTAAAGTTCTTTGTTGAGCTAACTTGCACTTATACCTTTCTGTGTATTCTTACCATTATTTTTCTATGAGCACTGATCTGCATTTTTTCATACTGCGTGTTATCTGACATGTAAGTAGCCAGTTGTGCATTACTGTAAGATTCCTCTGCAGCACCTCATAGGCAAATACATTTGATTAGAAAAACTTTTCTCCTTCACTTTTTCCCCCCATAACGTTCATGATTATGTGAAAGGGCCCAGATTCTCTTCTAAGGACTATCTGCTTATTCTTTGCTTGTAAGCTCTTGCACCATTATTAATTCACAGTAGGCTCCACACTTGTGTTCCATGACAGCTTCTTTTCTGGAACAGCTTTTGCTGTTTATGTTAAAAGATTTTGGAAATTCTGATGCCCCACTATACCCTCTGGGCCACATTGATCCATATCCTTGATCATGACTGACAAACTGGCAAGCACTCCTGAAGCATAACATCCATCTGTGAGAATCATTTGGATTTTTTCCTCAGTTTATCACATTTATTCAGCTGTCTATAAAAATCTATTCTTTGTGTCGTTTCAATTAATTCACTCTGTATCCTTGTCCAGCTTAGTGGAGAGTAGCTCTTTCAGTCCCCATAGACTTCTGAAATTAATACCACATTTTCAGTTTTTCACTCTCTTGGTACTAAGGCTGGTTTAAATAGCATGCAACATACTACAGACCTCGTATTTAATTTAGAGCTTCTGCCTGAATAGCATCTGGTCCCATATATTTGTTACTATTTATTTCACTAACTCTTTCAAAACATTTTCCACTGGCACTGGAATTTGAAAGTTACTGACACTCATCTCTTCTACAGGGAGGCGCAGGTGAGAGATCAGGCCTTAAATATCATGTAATTTCTTTTTATAGCTCTTCTGCACATTAGAAATAAATAGCAAACCAATCATCTGAGCATTTTCAAAAGTCTATATTGGAGCCTGAGCATTTTCACTTTTTTTTTTTCACCCCCAGGGAGAAGGTGTTTAGGAGGGTAGCTATGGATAGCACATAGTGTTTCTTATCCTGAATATGTTGTAATTAATTTAGTTCTCTGTATCTCTTAAGATTTTTCCTTTTTCTTTAATTTCAGTTTTTATTTTAGCTTACTCCCTCTCACAGGGATCTTCTTGTGAGTGAAATATTTTCTTCAGCCTGATAAATTGTACCAGGCAATTTGTGAGGATATAACTTTCTCAAGTGCCTTTCACATGTCAGCTTGAGTATCATCAGTATGTTCAAAGCTTCAGCTCAGTGGTGGCTAAAGTCTCCCCTTCATTTGTAATTTACAAAAAGTATTTCAAAGACTTGGTTTTCAGCTGTGAGTAGACTTAGATAAACTTGAAACCCAGAGCCCTCAAGCCTCACCAGCACTAAATACTCAGAGCAAGCAGGGCAATGTCCTTGAAAGTGCTCCACCAACAAGAAACAATGTGTAAAAAACAACAAACCACAAAAATACCCACCATCACAAAAAACCAACAAAACAAAATCTACACCAGAACCTACCTCAAATAGCAGAAGTGGAAAGCCAGGAAGGAGCTATTAAATACATAGCTGAGACAGAAATATAATCAATAACTATAGGACATCTAAGCAGCAATCTCAAACACAATAGAAGATATCTGATGATCTCAGGACAGTCAACCAGAGTAAACCTCTGGTTTTTCAGCCCAATTTATCAAGACTAGCACAGTTCCTGAATACGTTTCAAAGATGTCTTCATTTGGTATGTAATTGTCATAATACTTCTTACATAAAACATTCTCAGGTTGACAAATCTAGTCAGCAGCAGACCTCCTAGGGCTAGAAAACTCCCTTATGAGCTAAGCAATAACTGTAGTGCTTTCAAAACCCAGCTTTGCCAGTCTTTGCTGTCCTGGACAGCATGGCAAATATTTATCACCACAGTGCTTATCACAGGCCCATCCAAGGGTACTTCATGCTTTTTACAAACAACTCACTTGTGGGTTTGTTTTTCCAGCCAACAATTCCTACTAAGTTCAGGTTGAGAAACAAGACCTCACTTCTTAGAGGTCCAGTTTTTAATAGTGGTAACAGTTTGATGCTGCAGTGATATGGAAAACCTCATAAGTGTGGTGCTCCTGCTGCAGAGAGCTGTCACCTGAAATGTATTTAACGCTGGCAATCTGGAGTGGAAGAGTGCAGCAAAATTAAAGAGTGAACTCATGCTGAAAGAATAATACCAGATTGAATTGGAATGCATACTCCAGATGAATATCGGTGTGTTCCAAAAGCAGCCAGAAAAATTCCTACTGAGCTGGGATTGCACTCATGGGATAATATGTGAGAGGATGATTCCATGCGGTGAAAACATTGGAAACAGATCATTTCTGTTTGGCTTTTACTTAATTCATTTTATTTTTAACCCACCTATGTTATTTCTGTTTTCTTTGTCTTGTTTATGTTGCATACTGCAAATTTCTCCTGAATCTCCTCTTTGATGAATCTTTGCTGCAGGGTGAACACAGTTTATTGCTAGCATGATATTAGCTTTTCTAATCAGAAGCTGGTGTTATTACCTAATAGTTATTGCCACACGTTACTGGCCAGATGTTGGAAATAATGGGCTGATAAAGCTGTTATAAATTTGAACAGGGTGACATTTTTAGGCTTTCACGGCGCAAGATCAGAAGACCCATAAAGGAGCAGAAAAATAATTTGAAAAGCTAACATAATAAGAACCTTGTAATCTCTGGAATGAATAACCAAGTGCAATACCCTTCTTCAGCCTGATAACTGCACGGTCATGCAAGGGATGTATGTGACATACATCCCAGACAGGACCCAGAGATTTTGACCAACAAAATCATGAGATTGTGACAGTGTGATTCTGAATTTGAGTTAATATATTTCTGTGTCCTCACAGAAGAGGTGTAATCAGTCCTAGCACTAATAATATCCTGAGGCTTTGGGTCAGCTACAAAGATGAACAGAATGGACTGTATCTCCCTTCAAGTTTCCAAATAAGGTAAATTGTAGCTGGGTGTCTACAATTGTAGTGTGTGTTTTGTATCTGGTTTTCTAGGTGTGTTGAAGGCACTTGCATGCAGGAGCAACAAGGAAAAGAGGACATCTATAGGTTTTATTAAATAGAATAGAATACACAATAGGGCAGTATTCCTCTGGAGCAGAAAAGGACTAATACTAAGGATGTACGTTTTCTTTTATTTCTAAGAAAGTCAAGAGGAACTCTGCTACTTGCTCAGAGGTGATAGTATTTCCCGTTCTTAAATTTAATTCCAGTTTCAACTATATAAATGTCTGGAACAAATTCCTGGAGACACAGATGCCCATTAATTTCACTGAGCTCAGACCTAATTCTACTGAGGACAAGATTCAGGGTAACCCTCTGAGAAACTACCAACACTCTTCTCAAGCCTTTTGTTGTTGTTGTTTTTTAAAAGTATAGCTAGTAGTATATTTACTTATTTAATTATTTCTTTTGTCATTAAAATATCCCTTGGAGAATGAATGGAAAATGGATGTAGGTTTAATACAAACATTTATGAAATCTTTAGAGACACACATACTTCAGTATTCAAGTGTTCTCAGAATCTCAACTAGAAAGAATACAATTGTGATGTCCAATTTCATGTGACAATGCCTTTTTAAAATACAAGCTGATGGACTAAATGGAAATACCACTTTGTTAATTGAAACTTAAGAGAATCTTTTCCATGGAAAAATGTTTCCTATTCTTGTTGATTGGCATACACGATGACTTACACTAGGTGATTTTACTCATCAGGAGCTATCAAACATCAGTGATGTAGGGTTTTGTCAGTAGAAATGACATCATTCTCTTATTTCCTTATCGGAGGTGTTTTCAACAACACACAATGGACTAGGTACAAGAAAAACACTTAAAAAGGCTACACTCAGCAACGTGATGTACCTTGCAGATTTACAATGGAGCCATTAGCATTTATTTCTCAAAGATGAAAGTCTGGTAAGATCTTAGAACAGGGAAAGTAAAGCAGCATGATGCTTGATCACAATTGACAGTAGAAGGCCAATTCTAGTCACTGTAGCCCCCTTGCAGTGATGCTTACTGTCTATCGACTTCTTTAGAAAAGGACAGCAATGTGTTACACTGATCAGTTAGTCTGATTTTCTTTCTATATAGCGATATTTCTTTCAGGACAAATGTTATTCTGAAACTCTGTAGTTATTTAAAAAAAGAATGTACACTCCTTTTTTATTCTCACCAAAACACATCAGTATTATCAAACTAGGTGATTTATGGAAATACCTAATAGGAGAATAACTTCAAACCTTCTTGTTATTTCTACAATTAACCATGCCTTTTTACAGATTCTGTTCAGAGACATCCCATAAACGAAGAGAATTCAGAATAGAAATAGATGTCTTCATATCCTACGTCTGCATTTTATGATTACTTAATTGCAACAAACATTCCTAACAGTTATATTTTTGCTGCACATGTTGTGTCAAGTTGCTGTTATTTTTCAGGTGGATTTCCATATTGCCTAGGTTACAATTCTGATTTCTGTTCTATAAAACAATGATTTTTCCTTCCTTTGCCTTATTAATGTTACCGGTACTTGCAATGAATTCATTTCTACGCTCAGGTCTAAACAAAGTTTTTATTATCTGATAAAATAAGATTACCTTCACCTCAATTCTGGGCTAATTAATTCTCCTTATTTAATATTCACGTTTCACATTACTCAGTGCAAATGAGAGTTGTTCTTAAGCAAGCAAATCATCCATGAGCCAAAATGTGACTGGATCTATATACCCTCAGAAATCAATGTAAAAGTTGTGGACTTCCTTATCTCCCCTTCCTTTTTTATCATTTGGTAGTCTGATTTCTAGAGGGGAAAAAAAAAACAAACCAAACAAAAACAACAACAACAACAAAAAACCACCAACAAAAAAAAACGTGAAGGCTTTCATCTACTGAGGAAATATAGAGGCATAATTATACCACTGCAAATTACAACACCAGTATGAGCCACATGTGCTTATTCTGGGACAGTGGTTCATTGTTCTTGTTTGGTTTATACTGTTGTGAAGATGGTATGATGCTGGAATAGGAAAAAAATATAGTTATGTTTATTCCATAACCAAATTAGCATCTGTGCAGCTGAAGCGCTGATGTTTCCCATGCAGCAGAGACCTGTTGCATAGTGTCTCTTGTGACAATGGTGCTCACTGACCTAACAACCACAAATTCAGTGCAGTGTCTTAAACTTTTCAGAATATTTTCTTTATGTATTGCTTATTTTTTCCTATAAGTTGTTAAGTTCCCAAAAAGTATTCAACATTCTTTACCCTATTTCAAAAAGAGAACTTATCAGTTCTGTTGGTGAAAACACAAGCAAAAATGTTCAAGACTATCTTTCTGTCATTTGTAATTGTAGAAAGCTCATAGGGTATCAATGAGCTGTTGAGGTTAAGTGTTACACACACACAAAAACCCCTTTATAAGAAAATTCATCCTTGAAAGGGGATGTTTCCTTCTTCAGTACAAATTATTCAGTATTTTTCCATTCTATAACTCAGTCACTGTGCACAAACAAAGTAACACTGGGAAAAAGCTCAATGTTACACTAAGAAATATACAGTTAATAGTAAAGAGGGCTTTCCCTTTTTCTTTCTGTAGCACCTGTGCAATGCTATTGCAAAATAGAAATTTGGCTAGAGATACACAGGATTATTTTAGCTTATTGATTTCAGAAGTTGGCAAGTGTCCTTTAGCATCAATATAACTTCTATTTGTGGGGGACACTGAAGAAAAACACAAAACAATTACATTATTAGGGAGCACTTCCTAATAACAATAAATAAAAGGGGGTTAGATTGAAAATATTTCTTTTAGGAGTATTCATAGAATCATAGATTGGCTTGGGTTGGAAGGGACCTCAAGGATCATCAAGCTCCAAACCCCCTGCCACATGCAGGGCTACCAGACTCCATATCTAATACTACACAAGGCTGCTCAGGGCCCCATCCAACCAGGCCTCAAATGCCTCCAGGGATGGGGCACCCACAGCCTCTCTGGGCAGCCTTTTCCTGCACCTCACCACCATCTTAGTAAAGAGCTTCCCCCCGACTTGATATCTATTTTTTTCCTCAAGTTTTCTCACATAACTTGAGGAAATTCAGTTATGCCAGTACTTCTTGTCAAGTGGGTAGAAACAAATAGAATAAGTAGAACTGGAATAGTAAAACAGAACTCAGAACCTAAATAAAAATCTCAAGATCTCTTTCAGGCAAAGTGATTAAAAGTTATGTTTTCGCATTTGGTGAACTAACTTAACAGAAAGTCAAAACAACACTGATAAGTAACATTAACTTCACTGACACAGTGTCAGCAATTCCCATCCACTTCACATCAGTACATTGCAACACGAAACAACTGGACTGTGCAAAGTTCTGCAGAGATCAACATGGATGCTCTTCTCATGAGGAAGACAAACTGCTTCTGAGAGTTTCCTAGTGATACCAGGTAAAACAATTGCAGGCAGATCAATAATTGTATAAAGAAAAGAGAGCAGAACTCACCTATCTGGTGAAGGGGCTCTCTAGAAGTGCAGCATTCCTGCCCAAGAAACAGCACAGGTACAAGAGATCCACTCCACTCAGCAGCTGACCCTTCTGTGAACCCAGGGCAGCCCTGCTCTGGCCTTGCTCCTTCAGTGAGCACACATGCATTGCAGTTCCCGCCAAGGCCTAGCTGCTCTGCTACGCGTGGATCGAGTTTTCACACAGAAGCTGAAGAAAGATAATCATGTTCTTAGTACCCAGGTATGTTCTTGTTTCAATTAAAACAAGCTCTGTATAGCTTTTCTTTATTTTTAGGTACAAATGTTAATGAATATTAACAAAAATCTTCTGAGTGAGGTGCAGAGCTACAACAGGAAGGCCCCTGTGTGATCTGTTTCTCAGGAAAATCCAATCCATTGCAATCTTGATGACCTCTGTGTGGGAAAATTACTTTAAGTGATATTCAGCTTTCAGCATAGTTGTTGTTACAATTTTCAGGGCTTTGTAACAGCTTGGCATTGTTGATTTATGATCAGTCTACCTCAGCTTTCAGCACTTTTAAAAGATGCTCTAATATTAGCAGCCTGAACACTTCAAAACAGACCTCAGACATTAAAATTATTATGTCATAATAATGCAGGGAGTTTTTGGAAGAAATACATGCTTATTTCTCTCCCAGTGTTGGATTCCTTAAAATTTACCCTTCTTAGTATCTCTTTACTATCCAAGGCAAAGAACTCTATTATTGTGTAAATGTCTGCTGAAATTATCAAAGATTATCACCTCTCTAAGGAGCTGAAGGCTTCTAAGGGATCACATAAAAATCATACAACTGGTAATAAAATGGTGAGATTTGATAGCACCATGTTTCAGGAGATCAGCAAGAAAAGGCCGCTATAAAATCACCTCAAAGTGGTCTTACAGAGCCCTAAATTAAGGAAAACAGACACTGATGTTCTCCATGGAACCTTACATGAAGTTTTCAGTTCTCATGTGATTTGGATGTGGCACTGGGTGTGTGACTAACTTTCTACAATTGCTTTCCTTAGTCTGACCTAAGTATCTAGTTAGAATGACAGTATTCTCCCATGAATTTACATGCCAGTGACCCCACTCGGGGACATACCTGGATGATCATTAACTCTGTCAGTTATCCAAGGAATAATAAAAATGTAGGCAAGAGATTGAGAAGGAAAATATCTATTTGTGTAGTGGTTAGCATAATACTGTTGACAATACTTGGGGAAACAGTTTAGAAGACAAATTTGATAGGATGAGTTACCAAAGGTGAGCAGTGGGAAGGAATGCAGATCCTGCATTACCCAGCAGAAATATAAGAAAAACTAATGTTTAAAAAATATCACACATACAGAAGTTGATATAGGGCTGGACTAGGAGGATATAACTACATGCTAGTAAACTTACCAAGTTTAGATGATGATCTGTGCAGTCATAGCTTCTCTTATACACAACCAGCACTGCTGGACTAGGGAAAATTAGAGGTGCTATAGTGTAAGAGGGGGGAAAATGAAGTTTTAAAAACAGAAGGCACATTGTACCATTGTATCTCTCTGATATGTAAAATTCAGTCTGATATCTCACAGATTAAGAGCACAAAAAGCCACGTGGAACAATGGCAATTTCAGTCTAAAGCATAGGCAGAGTGACTTCATCATGTGCCTCCACCCTATCACATCTGATTCTAGCATAATCATAGTACCAGTTGAATTGGAAGGGACCCTTACAGACCATCTAGTTCAACTCCCCTACAAAGATCAGGGACACCTACAGCTCAAACTACTGGTCCAGTTGGTTGCTGGTCCAGTCTGACCTTGAATGTCTCCAGAGATGGGGCAGCCACATCTCTCTGTCTCTCTATTTGGTTTTAATGTTTTTTGTGCTTTTTTTCTTCTTCTCTCCCTCTCTCTTTTTTTGTTCTCTCTCTAATTATCTGCAATGCTTTGGACTTTGCATGTCCCTTACTTCCTCTGTCTTTGAGGGAGACTGCAGTTCTGTGTGCTTCAAGTAGAGCTCTTAAAACCCCTAAGTACGGCTATCAGCCAGCATGGTTCAGTAGCAGCTTTATGTATTGTTCTAACACCAGACAACTTGGCACTGTTTCAAGTGATTTTCCCTATAATAAGACTAAGTTAATAAAATACCACGTTTTACAAGGCACAGATCAGTATCTTACATTTTTTTTTTTTTGGGGGGGGGGAGGCAGAAAAAATATTGGTCTTGCTTACCAAGTTACAATCAGAATAAACTGTTTCATCCTTGTGTGTATGATGAAATGGTTGCTGTCTTTTTAGCAGTCTCTGTCTGGAAAGCTGATATGCTGGGCAATTGTGAAATTTTTATACCTTTCCTTGGAGGTACGAGTGGCCTTTCTGCTGGTAAGGCAGTGCTTTCAGTTGATGACAGGAATACTGACAGATAGATCTCTATCTTTTTTTTTTTTTTTTTTTTTTCCTGATGACAGATCTGATTTTAAAAAATCTGGAAAAAGGTAAAAAGAGAACAGTAAATCACTAAGTAAAGATTAGGTGTACTGAAAAGTAAACCTATAGCTTAGAAGACAAATGAATATCGAATTTAGACCCAATACTTAATCAGCAGACTTCATGCTTTCTTGCAGTGGTTTAACTCTAATTTTGAGTCTTGAAAAAAAAAGCATTGGAAATTGTGATAAAATGCTGATGATTTGTGATCAGAAGGGGGTAGAAATGTGGGTTAAAATATGTTTATCATCTTCAATAATGGGTGTAAATTCTTTAAATACTTTTGTTAAAATTATCATGGGAAAATGAAATGTGTAGATTTTGCTCTCCAGGTGCAGGCCAATGTTATGCCTCTGCTTCATGATCCTCTATGCTCTCTATTACATGGAGACTCTGGAGTAACATTTACTCATTAGTGTTTCTGCAACATAATTTACACTCACTGATTTGCTACAGATTGACCTTTAAAGATGAGTACAAATGATAAGGAGAGTAGGAATCCCTAGAGCACTTATATAAAGTTTTGGCAAAATAGCCCTAATGATCTATCCTTTTATATGCCTTACATTTGCATAACATCAGGGATGATGTTAATGTTCAGCAAGTGATTAGCACTGAAGCATTTAAAAAACACCTGATACACCTTTATCTATGCACCTATATCACATGCCTGTTGATAGTACCAATTTGCAGAGAGAGGTCAGTATCTCAGAAACTCTTGGAAACAACATTAAATAGAAGGGAATTGCCTGATTGTAGGAGGCTGCAGAGCTATGTAGAGCAGCAAAAAACCTAGCCTATAATTCTTGTCAATGACATGGTTCATTTCTACAGTTGTACTTGCCTGGATACTTTGAATGAGAATGGTGCTTCTAATAGCAATCTAAAATGATAGTAAAAGTCCATTTAAATCATAATTTAAGGATTTAGTACCTTGGCTTGGGAAGTAAATGTCTCTCTGTATCAGAAGGACTAAGTTGTAAAGGCATCTGGATCAAGCCCAAAATACTACCAAAGGGGAAAAAAAAAAAAAAAATCATAGACTGGTAAAGCGCTCTTTAAATGGTTTGCATAATACACACATATTCGTGTAATGAGGAAGAAGAATAATATGTTAATTGACCCCTAATTTAACAGATTTATTAGTAGAATGAAACAAATTAGAGAGTTTTGATACCTACTGAGGAAACCCTGAGATTCCCTAGAAGGGTTTGATGGGGTCTGTTCTGAGAAGCTGTGAATATGTCACATATGCAAGTATAGCTCACAGCCCAGTACCCTGTGCTGGGATCCAGTGAGGTGTCACAGTTACAGAATATATGAGAGACACTTAAGAAATATTATTGAACAGTAGAGTCTATTGAAATTACTGCATTTTCCATACAACTTACAAGATCTATTGGGAAAAAAGATCTTTATCTATTGCTTGAGTTTTACTTCCCTTGCCATTAAAATACTCTCTAATTTTTGGTAATGAGAGGTTCTAAGGGACAACAAAAGCTAGTCAATGTGTACTATCTATCTATGAAAACATAAATACATAACAGTGTGCTGCTGAACTTTATACCTCTGGTCACAGTCATAGCACGGAAATCACAGAGCCATGAAATTCCTCTGTGTTGAAAAATGGGGGTTTTAAAAACAGGGTCAAGACAGCCCTGCGTATATTCAGTCTCATATTCAAACAGCCCAAGTGGCCACAAAAAAAAATTGTACGCTGCCTCCTTCAGATGATTACATTTGCCTGGGTCAAAACTGGTGGAATACTGAGTTTGTGGGGGAAAAAAAAAAAAAGATATTCTTGAAGAATACTACAGCAAAGGCTATCTATTTCAATGAAAGGGGAACTTAAAAAAAATACAGAATGGGATAAGCAGTGAAGTCTAGTGGAAAGAAGATTACAAAATTGAAGGGTATCCACTCAGAGAGAAAGCTGATGGAGAAACAGAGAAATAGGTAAAGGGAGTTCATGGAAATGGTTTTTCATCTTTTCCTTTTTTTTCTTCCCATCCCCTCTTCCAAACTTTCCCTCCTTTCCTCGTCCTCCTCCATTTTTATTTTATTTTATTTTATTTTATTTTATTTTATTTTATTTTATTTTATTTTATTTTATTTTATTTTATTTTATTTTATTTTATTTTATTTTACTTTATTTCTTAAGTGAGACCATTTTAAATGAATAAAACTGAGTTAAATCGCTAAGTCACATCTTAAACCAGTGATTGAGCACCCGGTGGGAAGGCAGGGCCAATCCAGGGGAGCTCTGGTGCAAACAATGCACCTGAGTGTTCAGAAGGGATGGAACCAGGATCCATTCCTTCCCAAGATCTTATGCATGTTTTGCATTAGGCAAAGGTATCTCTCTGGAGATTCTTGTATACCTGAGGTCCTCTGAGGGTAAGCAGTTTTTGTTCTTTGTTCCTGTGCCTATGGCTATTGTGTTTACATGAATCTTCAGTCACTGCAGCCTGGGATCTTGCTGATCTGCTGCTATTCTACTTTCTATTGTGTCTAAGAGAAAGCATCAGTGAGAAGTGGAGATGTTTGGAAGGATAAAAGAAAGAGGTATGATGGTAAGCATTACAACAGGTCAGGTGAAAAAAGCATTAGAAATAGCTGATTGCCATGAATCTCATGAAGATAAAGAAGGTTCGAGGTTTATAATATCATGTTGGAAAAGGAATGAGACTAATAAATACATAGAAGTAAAGATTTATGTTGAATGGAACTCATATTTATAAGACGTAGAGCACCTGATGAATGGGTACTCAGGGTGCATCATATTCCCTGTTTTGGTTTGACTTTTTTCTAGGAGACTAGATAGAGTTACTACTTAGAATATTAGTGGGTAATTCTTTTGGTACAACATGTGGAGTAAATAAAATCTATTCAAAACACACTGAAAAAATCGAAATCTTAAAAATATCAATAAACTCAGATTAACAGAAAATGAGGCCAAACTCAAAACATTGGAAGTAGCTTAACAATTTAATAAAGTGAATAGATAGGTTTTTGACTTTAAGTTTTTAATTAAGTAAGTTTTAATTAAATTTCAGAGCAAAAAGATATTCTTCTGAACAAAACAAAGCTATTGGACAGAACTGATCATTGGGCTCCACATGTTATTGAACAGCTTTGACTAATTTACCACCTCCAACTAATGTCTCTTTGGATGCAGTTTTTTCTAGTTATACAGTCCCTTATATTTAGCTGCTCTTGTCTCCAAGGAGGAGGCAAGATGACACCACTCTTTCTGCTTTACCTTTAGTCCTTAAGAAAATGTCTTGGATTTTTTTATTTGAGGAAAAATTCCTCTGAAGAGTTTTGGTGACTCTAGGCACTTCTGTTGCAGGCGGGGTTTGGAAGCCTTTACCCTGTGGCTGTGGCAGATCTAATCCCTCTACTCCAACTGCCCATTGTATTTCTGCATAAATATGGACATATTTTTTTGTCATGCTGCTCAGATACCTGACCCTTTTTCTTCAGGTCTTATTAACATTCATGTGCTAGAAAAGGCCCCGGATTTGTGATGTAGCTCTGACAGTGGAAAGACAGTAGTGGTGATTTTTTGGTAGGATTCATTCTGCTCAAAGACATAGTTTACAACAGAAACACATTTCCATTTAAGTAATTTGGGAATGTGCTGTGGCAGCAAACCTTTTGAGAATGCTTCTTCTTGTATTCATTGAATATCGAGCACGATGGAGCCTCTGACTTTACTGTAGCATTTAGGTGCATCTTTAATATGGTTAATAACAAGAGAGACTAAGAAACAAGTAAAATAGCACACAGCAATTTGTTGAAGTAGATTTCTATATTCCTTTTATGTTACCTGTACTAACATCCTCCATATTTATTACTAACCTTTTCCTCCAAGCTCTGTAATCATTAGTCTGTCTAGGTGGTATTTATAATGATGGGACAGACTCTTTGGTGCACCGAATGTATTATAACTTTCAGAGCCACTTCTAACTGAGAGCCAAATGTGAGCAGTAAAAGCTGACCAAGCACATTAAAGGTTTCTATAATTGCTGTAATTATGTAGAAACTCTAGAATAAAACGTCATTCCTCCCTTAGCCCTCTCTTCCCCCTCCTCCTTTTACCTTTGAAAATTAATTGTCAAGGAAAATGAAAAGAAATTGTTCAATAGTAGGGTCACTCTCTGCAGCCTTTTATGCTTTTGATTGGAAATTAAAGCTACAGTGATTACAAAGTGGATACAGTACCTAATTATGACATTGGCTCTTGTGGTAATTTATAGTAATAATGTATCTCGTTTATAATACTACTTTTGTAGCATAGGATTGCAGATGCTGAGAAACACAGCCTAGTTATAACTCTTTAGAAGGTAGTGCTGGCATAAAGCTAGAGCTGATAAAGCTGAAATGCTCTCATAGCACTGAAATAAAAGCTTTGTTAAGATGTGGAAGAGAGAAAAGACCCTTTAAAAACCTTTCATAACCACGTAGTGTTTAGAGGCTTTGAAGGTCACAAAGGAAGATGTCCGTAGAAGAAGCAAAATGTAAGAAGTCCTGGCTCTGCAAGCAGGTAGAGCTAGGGATAATAGCTTCTTACTGTTTGCCCTTGGTGGACAAATTGGGATGTGAGAGGTCATAGTATGATTCATATGTTGTACGTCCGCCTGTATTTCAAATATTAAGTCATGTAGGCTGTTGGAGGACTGTAGACTTGACAATCCAAGTTTGTACTTCCTGGGTTTTCAGAAAGGAAGCTGTTTTCATAGAGGTGTGGGCTGGGAGCCTGTGTCTTTTTTAAGACCTTTCTTTGTGGTACAGTATTGTAGGTTGAGACTCCCTAGCATAATAAGAGCTGAACTCTGTTGGTTGTGCCAGCCAGGAACAAATCACTTCATGCAGAGCTCCTTTTCATAGGCTGGGAAAACATCCAACACATAGCCTGAACCATTCACTATACACCTATCCTGCTTACACAGCAAGAAGCTGGGGTGGCAGTGTCAGAATTTCAGCATTTTGATATGTCTGTGGTGAAAAACATAAAAAAGAATAGTAGAATTACAGAATGATGTAATGGCTTGGGTTGGAAGATACGTTAAAGGCCGTTGAGCTCCTGCTGTGGGCTGGCTGTCAGCCACCAGATCAGGTGGCCCATGGCCCCATGGAGCCTGGCCTGGAATGCCTCCATGGATGGGGCTTTCTAGGACTTACAAATGCTTAAGAAGAAGTGAAACTAAGGAGAATTGATTACTGAAATTGTATCTACATCTTGGAAAGAAATCTGTAAGTTCCAGCTGTATGCTCAGACAGCCAAACTGTACTGAAAGTTTACTCTGTTTTGGTAATACACATTGTGAATCAATTAAACATAATCCTCTCAGAGGGGTCAGTATCAGTCTAAGGTTAAGTGATGTCAATTTACACAGTCAGGAGAGAAAGAGGAATTATCCATCGATAATAGAACATATAAGAATAAAATCAGATACAAGAGAAGAAATTTATTGGAAAAAAAGACATCAGGAACCATAAAATCAAATTCATCTATGAGGATATAGACAGAGGGCTTCTAATGGATGTTCAGAAATATGGGAACCAACATTATTGCTATTTAGGATATGATCATAAGAATGAACAACCTGCTAGGACGACTGGGATTTTTCATGCTTGTTAGGTCCCAATAGCTCATGAGTTCTCATGTTGTGTGAAGGCTGAGTTTAGCAATTAGGTTTTAATCAGAGCATAGAAATGGAGAAGGGATGCCAATGGTATCACTGTCAGACATGGTGAGGAAAAAAAACCGCTAAAAATGGAGTCATTTTAAATCTCCAGATCCACTAAAGTAATAGCTCTGTTTTTGTGTGCAGTCTTTGCACATGTCTCTGTTCTTCTCTTTTGAGAACGGAGCTGCCGTTAAGCCGATTAACCTGCCCCTTCAAGCCAGGCACAGAAATCTCACTCATTTCACTGTCTTTGAAGTCTCCTTTAGTCATAGAGGGGTGCAGCAGATGAGATGTTTGCAGGTGGAATGTAATCAAGTGACACAACTAATGATGCAGTGCATGTCTGTGGCCACAAGGACACTTTAAAAAAAGATTAGCCACTCTGTTCTATTCTGTTTGTTCCTTACGCTGCACTGTCAACTTTGCATAAGAGCCCTAGTGAATTCTATGACAGATAATCTGTTCAGCACCAAAATGCTTGCTTTTTCTGCTGCCACTAATATATTCTCGTACATTTTATTCTGTCTCTAGGGTAGTATGCATGTGAGTTTTATCCTGCAACCGTTCACTAGGTAATTATTACCCTACAATAATGAACAAATCATCCAGCGACATTCAGAAGTTTGCTCATGCTAACAGAAAGTTCTGTTAGTATTTACTGTGCTTTCAGAGGGCTCCTACTGAGCCTCACAGCCATGGTGCTTTCTTGATGCCTTGTGATTATAACAGCATGTAAGGAACAGAAATATTCCTTTTCTGGATGTTTTATTTAAAAATGTCTTTAGTAGTGTAGGTATTGATCCCATTTTTTTTTCTAGCTTTCAGAAGGCTCCAGGAGTTGAGTGATCTCAGCTGACCTACTGAGTCAAAAGCTTTCATGAAGTCAATAGAATATATCTAATGTCTTTGGGTTTGGATCCTCTGTCAATTCTGTAACTGTCTTTCAGATGAAAGATTCAATCCTGTATTGCTTAACTCAGTGTGTTCTGGTACCAAATCATTAGGTTTGTTCTTTTGTCCTGACCCTTAGTGGTACTTTATTTGCAGAATGAATGAATTGGACTTTTAGGGTTAATAGTAAGTGAGCAACTCTTGCTAGCTTTTTCTTCCATTTACTGCTTTCACAAACAGAACAAGTCTTGTTAAAAATAACATCCTCGGTCATCATTTTGTCCAGCCATGTTCTTGGCCTGACTGCAGGAGATCACATCCTGGTGAATGAATTCTTTCTATACATTTTCTTTGAGAGGAATTTACTTTGGATACAGTCACAGTTGCCTAGCTCTATTTCAGCATTCTTTCTATATTTTGTAGGTAGATACATCAGATCCCTTCAAATAACTTCTTCAGCTGTGCATATTCTTGATATGTTCAGCCACAACATACACAGATGAGACTGGTGTCCCCTGAAGTATTACAAGTGAATGATAAATTTAAGCGTCTTAGACATCAGTCGTCTGACAGATTTTAAAAGTTCATTTGATTTACATTTATCTAAGAAAAGGTTCAGAGATAACATGATTGCAGTCTGTAAGTAATTTGATGAGAAGGAAGTTGATAGGATAGGGATAGGAAGGTATGGCTGGGGATAGGAACAGAGAGATCTTGAATTTCTCAAGATAGAGAATCCAGTGGCTGAAAGATGTAAATATTCAGACTAAAAAAGTAAAGTTCAGCATTTCCATGGTGCTGAAGATGAACAACACTTGGAATACATTACCAGTGGATTCAGCATGCTCTTGTGACACCTTACATGGTATGTATCAGACATGTGAACAATAAAGAATGATTACTGCAAATTCCATGACTTGCATTTTTCAAGGGGCTATATTCTGTCCATTAATACTCTTCAGTCTTTAAAGACTTTCCACTGGTTTTCATTATAAATTTCTGGGTTGTTTTGTACAGAACATCTGAGAAAAGAAGAAAGAAAACAGAATTGTGATACAGGCAGAACTGCCTCCTTTTAATAGAGTTTTCCCTTCCAGAAATCAGTGTTGGTGGTGTTTGTTGCATCAGTGATAGACATAGCAGGGGTTAATGTTACTTTCATTCAGTTTTTTAGTGTAGTGTGATATGTGTGATGGAAGTATTCTCTGCTCCAGAGATATCACTGTGTGATAGTATAGTGTGATAATATATGTAGAAGTACAGTTCTGAAACAAATGCTGTGGTGTCACTACTTATTGTGCATTGATGTCATTTGCAGGATGATTTTGATGTGTGTAGATTTGATTGCCTTCAGGGAAAGTGAATTCTGGATCTCTTCTTCATATAACACTAAATTTACTTCAACCCCAGTTGAGACAGAAAGTCAGAGTCAAGGACACTTTGGAGCTATTTCAATGGCACATGTGTTGTGGGGATGTTCTCTCCAAGACAAAGCTAGCATGACGCTCCACCTAAAATGCAGTCTGAATGCAGGGGACTTGAACGCCAAATGTTTTGATCTATGTACAAGTTGCTCTTGCATTAAATTACTTATTCATTTAAAAAAATACAGCGATTTCTATACTGCAGACTTGCTCCTGATACCAGTGCTGTCAGTGGGAGCCTGAGCCTCAGAATGAAAAGCTGTTTATAATTTTATCCACTCTCTTGGGAGAGCACAAGTTACTTTCTTCTGAACAAGGAAGCGAACTTCTAATTGATGATATCCTGGTCTGGGCAACACAAACATACACAGAGTTAGCTTTGAAACTGCTTTTCAAACTTAGCTCTGAGCTGAGCTGAAGAGAGAATAGGACATACACAGCAATTTATATAGCTGTAAGAAAACTTTGTTAAGCCAATTTTAATTTTAAATCAGTTGCATTTTCACAAAAAAAAAAAAGCCAAAAAACAAAACAAAACAAAACAAAAAACTACATTTACAATAATCTGAAAGCCTGTTTTTTTTTTTTTTTTTTTTTTTTTTTTTTTTTTTTTTTTTTTCAGCATTCAAATTATGGGCTGCATTTTCATTGTCCTAATACACATCTGTCAAGATAGCAGCTTTCAATTTGATTGTTAATTATTCTTCTTTATACGTAAGACATTTAAGCCGTTTTAGAGCTTTATTTCTTCCTTGCAATTAGATACAGTGATTATGATGTCTTTTATATGCTATTAAAGCATTCTTTTAACAGTGCTTGACTTTACATATCAATTCTGGGCTCCATGTATTCAGTGAGTTCTCTCACTCTGCACTGAACATCTTTAAGTATGTCTTTGTTTTTCCACTCGAGTCTCAGACTGATGCAGTTGGCATCTTATTGTGTCTCAGCAGACACTGTATGAGTTGACTGTCTGCAAAATATTTCTTCCTATGTTTCTCATTTGGAGTTCTTTTCATTTCTGAGATTTTCTGTGTCCTCCATTAATTCATCTTAAATTCAGGCTTTTGTTTAAGAAACTATATTATTTTGGTTTTCATTATATTTTTTTCTTCAAAAAAATTTTGCCTTATTTCCCCAATAATTTCATTTTCTGGCTAACATTTTTGAAAGAATCTGATATCTCCTTATGGTAACTGGAAAAATTATGTGATGGATTTTTACTTAGGTTGAAGTATGTTGGATTTTCTACCTCTTTAGTAATATATGCAGTTAATCTGATACCTGCAGTGAGATCAATCTTCTGCAATTCTAAGCAAACTATATTCACTGCTGCTGACATGACCTCCAGAAGTTCAACATCTAATTACACCATTCTTTATTCCCCCATCTTCAGAAAATAGATAGATCTCATTATAGACACAGTTCTTTCCTAAGACTGTCTCTGATTTCAATCCTGCACCACAGATGCAAGCATCTGTTGCTGGAGGGCCCAATAGCTCAACCAAGAGCTAAACCTGACTATCTCTTTCTATTTTTACCTTTTTTCCCCCATAATACATTTCTTTGTATAGAACTGTAGTCACTTGAACATGCTTGAAATTCAAACAGGATATAGATTTCAAATATTTTCTCCTTTTAAGCAGAATTTTCACAGCATCACATCTACTAATTTATAATGCAATATTTTATTATTGATTTTTAAGTGAAGTCTTGGACACAGTATTTGTTTTATAAGAAGAAAACCTAGACAACTCTGAGAGATATCTAACTGGATCTGAGAAGGAATTGAAATGCTTTTCCAACCTTAACGGAGCAAAACAAGATTTGATTTGAAGATTCCACAGCATATATCTGTAAAGATTTGGATATATGTAAAAACATAGATTTTATATATTTGTCATCAAATGAATCATCACTTAATGAAAACATTCAATTCCTGTTGCTCCGGTTCTTTGATCTATCTGCTGGTTTCAGTGCATGTGTTATATTAATGACTGCCTTTGCCATGAATATATCATAGGTTTTGAACACCTCAAGGGTGGGGGCATCCACAACTTATCTGGGCAACCTGTTCCAATATATTTCCTATATATGTGTTTTGCTTCTTATGCATTTAGATTATGCAAGTTATGAATATTATATATGCATATACATTGGAATAAAACATAGAAAACACCTATTTTTCACTTTTTTTTTTTTTTTTTTTTTTTTTTTTTTTTTTACTTTGTTATGTATTTAGTTAGTATACAACAGTCACAAGACGGAACTGCCTTTATTTTCTTGGTACTGAACTGTTTTATTCTGAATCTTTTAAATTGAGTCACTATGATCTTTGCCCCTGACGTCTGGTGCAATTAATGTTTGTCTGTTGATCTCTGAGTTTTGTTTAATGCATTGGCTGTAATTCAGATAACAATAAATGTGCCAGAGCTCTATTTTTCATTGTACATTCTTGGTGGGATGGACTCCACTTATTTTGAAAGGTAGGAAAGGAGAATGCAATGCTTTTCTTTAAATATTTCAGATCTGCTAGATTTCCTATCCCAAATTTCTAAGTCAATGTTGTCCAAATATTATGCCTTGTGATCAAGTTGTTGGTTGCAGTTAAACTATGGAGGACATACTTTTTCTTTACAGCTCAGTATAGATTGTAGTCTTCTAAGCAAATATTTTTTAATATTAAGTGGAAACATCTGGAATTGCATTCAGCTATTCCAGGTGTTTAGAGGACTTGGATGGCCACATTTTACAGTTAAAAATGGTCTTAAGAAGTAGCGTTCTTATTTGTTTATCCTCTGGAAAAGCCAGATATCTCCAGTATTCTTCAGCCCTTTGCTAGTTTGTAGCTACTCAAACAGGGATTCACTAAAATGTTTCTGTCACTTTCTAATCAAACAGAAAGAAGCGATCAGTGCTCAAATGGAGACATTAACATTTCTTTCTCTTTCACTCAGATAAGCAGTGAAATCTTATTTTCCACAGAAGGTAGTTTAGCAAACAGCAATCATCAGTACATAATACAATAATTGGAAAGGATTAGAGAAAATCACTACTAATTGAATCAATATAATCCAATTTCTCTGTCACTAATCAGAAAGTGAACTACAGGCAAATTTGTTACATGTCTTTTCATGTAACACTATCATTTACATTCAATCTTTCACACTTCCGATGAAAAATAATTGATATTTTTATGGAGTCCTTGCATTGTAGTTTTAGTGGCTGCTAAACACAGAATAAAATCTTTCACATATAATGGAACAAATAAGTATTATTAAAAATGCCCTTTGTTTTATTTTGTTTTGACGTGTGTCTAAATTACATTATGAAAATACACATTATATGCAGAAAATCGTGTCTACCAAAAAATCAATCAGCTAAAACACTTTTGGTTAGTATGTAGGTAGGTTGCTTTGAAAGTAATGCCTCCTGTTTCTTTTCTGTTTCTTCTCCTATTTTCTTCTATTTTTGCCACTACTTAAATCAATCACCCACTACCTCACTCTGCTCACATCCACTGTGTGATAGCCACAACTATTCAGCAAATGTCGATGAGTGTCAGTGGGAGCCATTTTTTTCTGCACAGAGGAATTCATGTCCGCCACTTTTCTTCATAAGCACCATTTTGTCAGACTATCCCCTTGCTGCCATCTGTCCCCCAGCAACATTTATATAGTGGGATATTGGTGGGAAAGTTTGACCTCTTCTGTGAAACCACCAAAATCCACCTCTGAATTCATGGGCATCATAAAATGGGAAGCATTACTTTTGGAGCATCTCTCATGCTGTAATCATATATTTCTCTGCTGTTCTGCTGTAAATATTGACTAGATTCAAAATATTAGAATATAGGTTATAGTGAGAGAATAAACTTCTGTTCAGTTAAAGACAATGATGAAAATAACAGAGGGATTTAAAGAGATATTTAAGAATTGATTTTTAGGACATGAACAAAACTCTGTGGGTTTTCGTACTGCTTTTAAAGAGTCTCCTTCAAACACCTGTGTGACCCACTCTAGTGCTCTCTGTCTCTTTTGTGTAATTCTTCTGGTTAGATCATGCTCATTTAAATCTGTTGAAGTAAAACGTTTAAAACATAGAGCTGCAAATCTAGCAACAGATAGTACAGCTTTGGCTTCTTCATGTTGCAAAAGCATTCATTTACAGAGGAGCATCAACTAGAAAGTGATTAAAAACCCTGACCTATCTGACAACATTCCTTTCACAAATTTGTCATTTCAGTTAGGCTATTCTTCTATTTTATTTTGTAGATGGGCAGATAGGCACAGTCCATTACAATCCTTTAGGTCTTCGTGCTAATTGAATGGCTAGAAAATTTTATTTTTTTACTTGAAGGTAAGCCAGGCCCCCTCTTCCAACCCGCCTCAAAGGCAATATTGATTCCTCAGTGCACTCTGGATGATTCTCAATCATTGTACAATGAAAAATAATGTATTTGTATTAACAGCAGCTTCAGAAGGCATCATCCTTACTCCTCTGCTTTTAACCCCACATCCCCATTCTACTGTATTTTAATAGAATCATTAAGGATGGAAAAGAGTAATAAGATCATCTAGTCCAACCATAAACCAATCATAATAATTGTCCTTCTTGAATATTTTCCTTCTCTTCACGTGAGTGCCTTCTACTCTTATTTTCATTAGTGTTTCATTGTCATGAAACAATTTGCTTTATTTCTAGTTGGCACGTCTATTCTATATTTTAAAACACATTTCATTAATGAGAGGACATTTCCAGAAAGAACGTCAGTTCAGTGTGTTCAAGTCTGCTTTGTTTGTGGAATTCTAAAAGATCTGAGAACTTTTGAAACCCAGCAGAACTGTATTAACTTCACTTTTACACTGAGAGCTTTTGTATTTATGGAACAAATACTCCAGACAAAAGCATTTATTATTTCTTTTCCTTAAGGTGGCATTTTTAATATTATTTTTATTTTTTAATATCTGAACAACTGTAGGACTACTATTGTCTTTAAATCAACAGGAATCACATTTACAGGCTTACATACTGAAGGAGGAATACAATGAAAACACAATTGGGATGAAACCAGAAGGAAAGGCATCTGGCTGTACTGAATTGCTACAATAAATCTTACAATTGAAATAAATCAAGAAATCTAGAATGTTGGATTTTTAGGTAAAAGTTAATTAATAAACTACATTAAATAATAGTTTTCAAGAGTATTTGTTCTGCAAGGGGTCACTTTAATTAAGAAAATGGACGTTGGTTTTCTTTATAGTTTACATCAAGATTCATTACCAGCATTTCACATACTGGAACTGTAATGGTTGGCTATTCTTTATTGCCAACTTTATTCTGTATAAGTAAACTGCTGCCAAGAAACTAGGATTTCTCTTTGCCAAGTGATTTGATTTAATGGGTAGATAATCATCTGCTGATTCTTCCTAATCTAAACAGGGTGTTTGAAATAAAAGATAGAATATGGGAGGTAGGTGGTAAACCAAATGAAGACTTTTTTAAAATAAATGAGCCGCTGGCAAAAATTTGAAATCTAAATCAGTGATTGAAGGGTAGATTTTCAAAAGGCTTTTTAAAGAAGGAATTCTGAAAAATTAACCCCACCTGTGGTGCCAGACATCTTTTATAAAGAATTCGCTTCAGTTCCAGTTTGTATCTGCAATGAATTTTTAAAATAATTTAAAAAACGTGTTGCTTTTTCAAGTACTTATGTATCTAACAGTAAACAAATATGCTTTTGATTTCATTTTGTTGACTGGAAAGGATAGATAGTTTGAAGGTTTGCTTGGTAATTAACGTTGTAGTAGCGTGCAGTCTTTGCTCTTGCATTTGAAAGTGACTTTTGCTTGAATTCCACAAAATACCCTGTTTGTTGCTATAATGTGCCTGCAGATTTGCTGTCATGCCTAGGAGATACATAGGCAAAAAAATAAATACATCTTGTAGTTTCTCCATTTAGGATTCATCAGGCTTCTATTGATCTTTGTTATTTCCCTCAAAGGATTTCCTGAAGAGGTATATTAACTGTATAATAAATATTAAAGGCACTTTAGCTTCTGGCAATGAAAGCTTTCCTATTTTAAGGTCTCTCTGGTATGCAGAAAGTGAACCAAACCACTGAAGTAATTGTGCTTATGTACCCAGTCCCACTTGTCAAATGGATCCTGCCATGGTGGATCCAAACTTTCACAAGAACAAAAATGGGAACTGAAGAATTACAAAGAGGTCCAAAGAGGAATTACAAAGAGAATTATTCTAGTTCAAAATTAGCACAGGTTTAATTAGTAGTACCTACTGACCAACTACGTAATGGCTGCAAATAATCATGTGGATAATAACATTTGTCTTCTCCTATCATCACACAGCTTCAATGAGGGCTCAGATGGTGTGCATAAGTATCCTTGAAGTCTGTCTGGCTGTCATCTCCAGGGTAAGTCAAAATACATGGCTACACTGCCTATCGTATATGGCCTTTTTCACTATTCACGCAGCATAAGGGACAGCAAATTTGTTTGAAAACGTTAGGAAATAATAATTATTTTTTTACACAAAATAACTTCTGAACATTGTAAATGTGCCAGCCTCAGATTCTACTAAATCCACCCAAATAAAGAGTAGTAACGGTGGTAATAGGCAGTGCCATCTATGGATGACGAACCATCTTGATTCAGAAAGTCACATTTATATGTACTTTGGAAATCCATCACATACCTCCGAGGAACATGGGAAAACAATATAGTTTTATAGTATAGGGAACTCTATATAGTCAAACTTTTTTTTCAATTTTCCTCTTAACTAAGGCAAATGCAGCGTGACAGTCATGTTAATTAATTACTTTTTGTACTATAGGTTAAATCTGCTTTTATTGGGAACATTTCTCAGTATTAACTCTTTTTGAAACATGTCACAGTTTCTCTTCGAAAGAGTTTCCTTGCATTTCTTAGAGAAGTAATGTTTTGATAAAAGTCTTCTTTACCAAGGATAAGTTCATCAGTTCCACAGGGATTTTCTATTATGTCTTCACTGGTTTGGTTTCATTAGCTTTAAATTTGTTAAAGAATGTTTGTATGTTAATATTAATGCCTGTGGAATAACACTTGGTTAAATATAAATGTATGTGTATATATATACATGTCTCCAAGCTGGCTGAGAATAAGCTTCTGAATTACCTATGTATCAGAACACCAAATATCATTGATTTTATACAATACAAGCACTTAAAACTTATTGTCTCTCTTTGTGAAAAAGTTTAGGATGGGTCTGAACTACATATTTGGTGGTCATTTCAATTATTCATGGTAGCTGAATAGCTTTTGTAGGTGATTGTTTCATTTTGCTTGAGGTATAAATTACATTGCAGGCAGTTATAGAGCAGAAAGCAATGAAACTTTTTTATATTACTTATTTACTGCACACCCCAGGTTGTATAATGACTTAAAGCAGCATGCATTATGCAGGTGGCCTATTGTCTGCTGCAAGAGAAAATCAGAACTTTCACTTTGCATCTCAAAAGCCCCTACAGCATCGTAGGTTAATGGTTCTCTCACATATTTCTAGGGAAAAAAGTTTTGGTCTTTTATCTTAGTCTGCTTTCTTAAAATCCTCTTGTGTTAGTCCTTCCCCCACAATCTCAGACTTCCAGGTTTCAGTGCATTCTGGATGGAAAAAATCTTTTTTCTTAGGTCCTAGGTAGGGTTTCTAGTCAAAATCTGTTTTTTCACCATCAATTTAGTATATCACATTTTGTAATACTGCCAAAAAGGATGGACCAATCTGAACTTTATCCCTTTCTTTTCAGTGTTGATAGCAGTTATATAAGCACACAGAGCATCAGAGCAGGAAAATGATGAATTTGAAAAATGTTTTTATTTGGTTGTTGCCATGGTATTTTTGTGAACTGAAGTTACCCATGTGTGGCAGAAGAGAAAGTGAGGATGTGGATGGAGAGACAAGTGTCAGAGTGAGGAGCTAAACCATTAGGATGCTTTCGAGCATTACCACTGACTTTGATCAGACTAAAGACTTTATAGAATGGTGGTATAACATACATTTGTATTAAAGTTGTTTTCTAATAATGAAAAATAGGTTTCAGGGTCAATGTATCCAGTTTCTATGTTATAATTCTCACTGCTGTTTGTTTTACTTAATTATATAGATTGTGTAAGGCACCTGAATTCTGAAAATGCCAGCTCCTTGCCATTGCAACATTCAGTGAATACAACTCAGTATTTTTTTTTTCCCAGTAGTTCAGACAGTTCTAGACAGTGTGCACAATATTATTGTATCCTCATGGCATTGCAGCAGTACTACGTTAAATAATTTTATTTTAAATAGGGGAACCTCTCAGGGAGAGCAATTATTCTGTGCTGATCTTGCATCATTCTTACAAGGAATGAAATAAATTTCTTCATATCAGATTAATAATTAGATTTTGGCAAGTTTTGCCGTTCATTACACTGCATTATGAAAAGTTGTTTATTCAGCATTCATGGGGAAAGGAACAGAAAAGGAATATTCTCTTTCAAGAGAGATTTACCCAGTCAAAAAAAAAAAAAAAAAAATCACTCTGGCCTTTCCCCTATGCAACAGTAGAGTTTATGAAGAGATATCAATGTAATTGGAAATCAAGATCATTCAGATCATTGTTGAAAGTCAGTATGTTTCTTAAACATACTTAATAGCAGATTGTGTTTTCTGCTTGAAAAAAATGAAAGTGTTCTATGCTACTCTAAAAAATGATTTACAAATTCTCATTTTAAAAATGAATTTTAGTTTAGTTTTTCTTTTTCTAAAGAGCAGAAGATTTCAGGTGTGACTGCTCTCAGATTCAGTTGAAAATGACTGAGGTTAGTTGTGTCCCAGGAACTCTTACAATGCTTATCAGCTTCCACACTGTACAGTAAGATAACACAGCTGCACATACATGCTGTGATGCTTTCACCTACAGCTAAGTAATTTCATAAAAATAAGAGGACACATGTTTGTTCTTTCTGATAAAGGGTGAAAGGTATTCAGTGAATAACAGGGGTTTAAAAGATTCTGGGGTCTGAGAGCTGCTTAATCAACAGGTATTTATGCTTGCTGTGTGTGAGTGTTCTCAAATTTAGCTATCATATGCCTGAGTTTTATGAATTGTTTTGTTGTTTTTTGTTTTTGTTTCATTTAAGCATTATGTAAACAAATATTCTACCCAAATCACATTGCATGTGGCCCAACTAAATAAAATCAGAAATCCTATTTAAGCCAGCCATCAAGTTTGTTCCTGCTGCTGGTATAGAGACACTTGTTCTACAGTGAGCTATTCCAACCTAACTTGAGAAAGGTCTCTCACTGAGACATGGAGCAGTCTTCCTTTCCCTTCAATGCCTATAAAAGAATACAAAAAGTCTACTCTATATCAGAAACCTAACTATTATGTGATTAAATCAAATGAGATTGTGTTCAAAATTATTTTAACATTTCTACTAGATTTTTTTGAAAGGAATAAGAAATAATGAATACTAAAGCATGTGTTTTAATTACTTATAAAATAGAGAATATTTTAAATAAGTGATCTGTGTAATTTTCACAAATGATTGTTGTCTGCCATTTACACAGTGTTATGTTCATGGTATTCTAAATTTAGTCCCTTTTCTTACCCCCCAAAAAGCACTGAAGAATGTGCTCTGCTTTCTATTTCTATCATTTGAAATGTTCTGCCATAAATTCTGGATTTCTGAGTATACAGTGGAAGCAGTATTTTTCTAAAATAAAATATATGGAACCTCCAGGGGTGTGTTGCTAAGCAAACCAGTCATAAAGGCTTAGTTCAGTAAATCATACCCCATCACATATAACGTTTCTTACCATCCCTTATCATATCCTCTTTTAGCTTAGTCCCAAACATGATGCTGGTGGCATGAGCTCCAGTTGAGTTCAGATACTGATGATATGGTCTCTCCTAGAACATGTTCTTTGAGCTGCAGGTCAGGTCTTGTGGAGGCACTCCTCTTGTTGAAGTTGTTCCAGTTGCACGGAGTAATTCTTTATTCACTGGTCTAGAGAAAGAGAAGTGATCAGATTTGACAAGTGTTTAGGCACTTGGGTAAGAGACATTAATCCAGCTTTTCTTGAACGTCCTCTGTTAACTAGTTAGGATAGCTCAGTATTCCTCCAAGCACTGGCTAATGTTTGGATTAATGAGGAATCCATACTTTTTTTTTTTTTTTTTTTTTTTTTTTTTTTCCTTCAGTTTTGCTTAGTGTCTGGCCTTGCTAGAGATGGTTGGGGGCATCTAGCAGGACCTCATAGGTGAGGCAGGCAGAGGGATGTCTTGTGTTTGGATTGGCCTTTGTGGCAAGTGATCAGCCTGTGAGGGTGTAGGGACTCTGGGCAGACTTTTTGTAATGCTTTCAGGTCTTCTCCCATATATGCAAGGTTTGAATCACATAGTCACAATATCCACACTGGGGTCAAAAGACTAAGAGGATAGAGTTCCTTATTTGTTTGCAGCTTCCTTGTCCTACGTGCCTTTCTCAGCAGTGGGACTGCCTTCAAGAAAGTGCTAAGATGTGTATAGAGCATAGCACTCACAATATTTAGCCAGGAAACACTTTCTACATCTCTTGCTTGTTTGCAGAGTGCCTCTTGCACATTTATAATTTGGTATAAATAAAAGATAATGTTGAGCAATGACAGCAGGCACAGCTATAGCAGTTGTGTTGGCTCATCCATGAAAATTAGATAGTGCCAATAAAATTACAAGAAAACCATAATTAGGTTAAAGGCTTTCCCATGTTAGTAATTTTCTAGTTCTTATGTAATAATCTTTTGGGCTATATCTTCAGTGATTCCTTCTGGAAAGCAAATGTGTGCTACTTACATACTTCCTTCATTACTCTGTTTTTCTCTCACTTTGCTTTACAGTTAATGAAAAACACAGGTTTGGAAATCAAGATATAATAGGATTTCAATTAAAATTGAATCATAATCAAGAATACTCATGCTGAGGAGTAAATATGCTCTTTACAAGATACATGTAGAAGTAATGTGCATGTTATTGTAAAAACAAACAAACAAATAAAAAAAGCAAAACATGACTGTGTTTTTAAGTGGAAATACTATGGAGGTAATACTTACGGAGGATATCTTAGGATCTCAAGTCCAATCCTACTTTCTACTTCATCTAAGTAGAAAAGGTTAAGAGGCAAATGTGGCATAACATGTATGTGGATGAGCAGGCTTTCCATCCAAAACAACATGGTTATATTTGTTTGCTTTGGTAACTAAGCTGGGACAAAGTTATGTTTATTATTTACTTCTTATCTTAGCTTGCCTCGAGTTTTTATCCTAAATATTACTTGATAATGGAAATAGGTTTCTGTGGATCTTTAATTTGTATTGATATCTTAATCCTACATTTTGTATAGTACTGTTCAGAAAACTGTGCTTTTAAATTCCCTTTGGTTGAGTAAGGAAGATTCAGATCAGTTCTCACTGGATTTTGTGGTCATGGAAGGGACAGAAAAACAGTGCTTATTTCTGTGCCAGGTAATCATGAGAAAGCACTGAGGGTGAATCACGAGCTGATGAATATAAATTCTGTTAAAGCTAGGAGTGCAAGCTGCAAACTGAACACATCCAGAGATTCAGCTACATCTGTGAGAAAAGCTTTTTCTTGCAGGATCCTAAAGGTGGCTGCAGGTTTTCTTTTCTCTTCTCTTTGCACCCAAGTGCTCAAACAGAACTTAACTGAAAAGCAGGGGAAGTACTTACCACGAATATTATGTGTTTTCTTTTTTTTTGTCAGTACACCCAAAACTTATCTCTATTTGTTCCAACTTTTACCTCCAAACTTGCTCAACCTTCATTTGGACATTTTTCCACCACAACATACCTCCTTTTCTCCTCAATAATTTCACTGAGGTTATGGTGAGCAAGGAACAGTGGGCGATGGCTGCAGTATGATGTTGCCAATTCTGCAACAATGGTAAAATGCAATAACAATAATGGAGGAAATCTTTGTCCCTCTGTTTGTCCAAGAAAGAGAGCCCAGTGCTACTGTATGTGCAGTGTATGATGCAAAATAACACATATGGGGATCTCTCAAAGTTGCAGCATTGTACTTCTCACTTCATCCTGTGTGCAAAGTGAAGGAAAGAATGGAATGGTTGAAAGGAGATAGTTAAGGTTTCTATTAACAATAGTGTCCACTTTCATTCCTTTTATTCCCTGAAGTAGCTGCACAAAAAGGAAGGAAATGAAATGAATCACAAAATCAGATATGGGTCATTTACCCATTAGCTCCTAGGGTGAGAAACCATCTTTAAAAATAACAATGACAGGGATTATTGAGGTCAAGGAAAGCAATAAGTAAATAAAGGAGGATTAGGTCCCCACCAGAGTAATTTAGGATACTGCTAAGGAGAGCATCGGTGCTAATGCTCTAGAGTGTGATCAATGAATGCTAAGTCCTGTAAGAGTTGCTAGTGTAAATGTCGCTGTGAAGACCTTCTCTCCTCTTACTGTTAAAAGACAAAACCTGACCCTTAAGGTCTTTCACTTAAGGGAAGTCGTGCAGTCCCTGTTGCAGCTGTAGTGGGTGGTTTGGTACCATTCTTTCCATTAACTGTGGTTAAACATCACTTTGAATAATAGAAATCACATCCATTGGCCTCTAAGAAAAAGTGAAAATAACTTGTGAATTGTACATATAGCAATTTGTCGATCAAACAGTCTTCCCTTCAGATGACAAACTCTCCTTTTCTGTCATGTGGCAGATTAGATGTTATTAAAGTTCTGTAGAACAGTTCATGGAGCACATTGATTTTAATAAAATACATATTGATTACAATGAAATGTCAATCTCTCTGCTCTGAACATAATATCTAGCTGTCATTAACTAATGTTAAAATTTTATTAAATCAATATTACGTGCTCCCTTTAATTAAGAAAAGATTGTCTTTGACCTTATTTGTACTGCTGGAATGACACTCCACGCAGAGTCAGCAGAAGGCTTTTCTCTGTTCAAAAAGGAAAAATGTTAATATTAATTATTGCAAAAAGTCATCTTTCATAACTGGAAAACGTAGCAGATGTATCATATCAGCCTAGGTTTTTATTAGAAAGAAAGATATTACTAAACATCATATTTTTAGATTTCTGGAGCTCCACAGCATTGCCCAATGGTAAAGTCTGTGAGAGTGTAGGAGTCCCATAAAAGATGGAAGGGAAAACTCTATAGCTGGAGTTCAAAAAAGAGGGGGGTAACAGGATTTTAGATGACTGCGATAGAGACAGTCCCAGATCCTTGCAAGTTTTAAAGGAAACATGAGCATATTCCAATATGGGAAAATACAAGTATAAAAGAGAAAAAGAGTTGTTTGTTATTGAGTAATGACATTATACAAAGATTACAAATTTAGTGATGGGACAAAAGGACATTGATTTGTATCACTCCAAAACACGTGCAGAGTTGTCGTTTCACATTTGTGGGATATTAATGACTTTCCATGAATTTCTGAACATTGCAGTGATCCAATGGAAGCCAGTGCCAGTTCCAGAGGTAGTTTTTGTTCACAAATGCTTGTTAGCAGCCTTTGATCACACTCATTCCTGCATCAGCTCCTCTGCTATCACAGGGAAGGCATGAGAGCTATAGCAAAGGGTAAAGTTATATACTGGATATATACACACCATGCTTTTGAAGTAGGATTTCTGCTGTCTTTACAAGTGACCCGATGGTTTGTTCAGATAGTTTAATTATATGTACAATTAATATTGGGATAGCTATGATTATTAACTTATATAATTAGTATTTTTAGTAGTTGCCGAGCCTTGAAAAAGTTATATATGTCAGCAAAACAAAAATATTTTTGAAGCCTGTAGTTTTACCAAAGGACCTGAGGCAGATAGATGACACTGTCTTCATCTAACAAAATGCCCACTTTGTGTTCTTCTGTATAATCTAATAATTAAACCATACAATTAAACTCATTTACACAGCCTAATTTATAATACTTTCAGCTCAGTCAGAACACTGCCTGAAATGTATTTCCTTTCAAGTTTAAATGAACAGAAACTGATTATTTTAACTGAATAACCATGTGAAGAAAAACAATTATATCTTTGCTTTAGTTAATTTTTCTCTCATAAGGAGGTATTTACTTAATCATGAAGAGTGAAATTAATACAAAGCTGGGACTTCAAACATGAAAAAAGAGACAAAACAAACTTCATGTGCTTCAACAAGCTGTTCTACATGACATGTATGATGACAAGGTTGGGAGAGCAACCAGTTATGAAATAATAAAATGTATGTCATCTAGAAACAAAAACACCATAATAGTATTATGATAATACATATTGTGTATTTATTGCTATAATTATATTTTATATATTACTATTAGTACAGTTATCCTACTGATACTACTGGAAGATCAGTAAGAGTTGCTGTATGTATGAGAGTTATGGATTGGTAATGTTGGGGACGTAAACCAAAGTCAGTTTATGTGTTGTCCTGCTTGCCTACCTGTAGCATTTCACTTCTCCTTTCTGAATATCTTCTAGAGGTACTTTCAGTGTCTTAACTCAATATCCTAGACTTTACATAACACCTGATCAATATTTTTTGCAGCTTCAATACAGGTATATGTGTAGGTGTGCAACCAGGGTAGTGGTGGCAGTGGTCACCACCCTGAGCTGATTAAGTCCAAAGAGCATTTGCGCAATGCTCTCAGATATGGTACTTGGCTTTCAGGTGTTCTTGTGTTAAGTCTGGAGCTGGACTCAGTGAACTTTGTGAAACCCTTCCAACTCAGGGTATTCTATTATTCTACAATTCTATAGCATTGTGTATATGAATTAACAGGTGACAGAGACGATTTATGCACAGTGGGTTGCAGTGCCAGCAGTTCTTCACTGTAGTCCTCAAAAGCTGTGAGTCTAGTGCTGTAGAGTGGCTCAGTATATGCAGAGAGATAGAAGCTCCACAGGTTGAGAGAGAGATGCTTATGAATGTGGAAACTGTGTGAATTGTTTTTTGGTTTTTGTTTTTTTTGGAACAAAAAGGATGTCTGCAAACAAGAGGCAAAACACTCAGTAAACATGTTTTTCAGGTGTAGGGATACTGAGTAGGAAAATGACTGTGATCTATCACATGAAATTTAAAACCTTAAATCAAGTGCATCCAGGTATATTTAGAAAAAAAAGCTAGAAAAATAGCTTGTTTTTCAGATAGAAGATATCAAATTGGCCTGTTCATATCAACTGCTGTTCTATCCTTGATTACTCAGCCTACAAGCATCAATAATTATACACTTTGTATAAAGGATATAATAGCACCTATTACTTCTGATCATATCCAACATCAAAGTTTTCACTTTCTTGAATAAAATCAGTAGTTTAAACACCTCGAAGTTGTCAGCAAACTCACTGACAAGCTACTTTATTGGCAGACCACTCCCTCCCCACTCTTAGTGATGATCCTCTTGAAACCCTTTGTTTTACTGGAGGCTTGAAGAGGTTTAATGAAACTCACCACAAATTCAGAGGGCTTTTATTTATTCACCATTGAAGCAGTGTGTTGGTGGCAGGAATTCAGCATGATGAATTTACATGAGAGTGAAGAAGGTCTGTGCTTGAATGAGCCGGAGTGTTTGATAGAGCTATATTCTGTATTAAAGCTTCAGAAGAATGACTTTCTGAGACTTGAGTGAAGCTGTTGCATAAGCGGAACTGAGCTGCTGTGTCTGTTATCCAACCCTTTTGTGGTCTACATTTAAATTGATTTTCCTCTAGTCATAGTCAGGTCTACTGCTTTCACGTTTTTTTCTTCCCCCCCTTTAAATTATCAAGGCAGCTCAGTGAAAGTACAGTTCTAGCTTTCACCATACCAGCTGCAGAGAAAGCTTAGGTTAAGCTTTATTGCTGAAACTTCCTCACTATTTTAAGGTGGTTAAGTAGGCTTTAGCAAGGCAGTTTGCTTCAAGGAGTGAAAGGGGGAGACTGGGATCATAATGCAGTGGATTGTGCCAGATCTTGAACACAACTAAACTTCACAAAAAGAATGGGCAATTCTTACTAGGCAAGTGGTGTTGTGATAGGAGTGCAGAAGCAGGCAGGGAAAAGGGAAGTAGGGGCCTCCCTCTCAGCCTGTAAGGCTGATGAATTTGCTCCACTGAGCCTCAGGAATTTTGAACTTAGGATACTGCTTGCACCCATAAATTTGAAATAAACAACCTAGAGAAATGGTAGAAGCAATCATCAGATTCACTTTATTGAATGGGGAAGCACTGTGGGCAGAAAAATGTGGCAAAGATGGGACCCCAAATCCCCAGAAATTGCCTTAAAACCTTGCTTTCCTGTATGACTTTCATTGTACCTTTCAACAAATTGCTTTGATTTGCTTGTTTCACCTCTTTAGCAAATTTTGTTTTTGGTAATAAATTAGTTAAAGCTGTCAAGTATGCCGAATTTTTGCAGCACAGGAGTCAGGTGGAAGGGAAGGAGATGATTTCCAAACATATTTCACAGTTAATGCAAAATGACTCTTACCGTATAATCTTGTTGATTGCCAGACATTTAAGCAGTGCAATATTCCTTTAAACCATGGGATCTGAATGAAGTCATTGAATACTCAACAATTTTGCATTTCTTTTTATAATTGACTTACGCTGACTTCTGCTGGCTTCTGCTATCTCTGAAAAATCTATCTGGCTTTCACTCTGGTTTAGCACAGTCATCAGTTTCATCACTACTAAGAAATGATATTTCCATGCAATCAAATTAATGTTACAGATTAAAGAAGACAGGTGTGACTGATACTTTAATTTCTGTGCATTTTAAAACCTGAAGATTTGTTTGCAAAGCAAAACTGCTTTAGGAACAGGAATAAAAGTTTTTAATAGCATCCTGTCCTTGGAAGCTTTTGAACTCCTCTTCTGCACAGCCATGGTTTTCTTGGCTTTTGTTTAATTGACACTATTTGTTACTACCTTGTAATATTTATTTGAACACTTGCACTAAAGATGTCCCAGCAAGACTGTGCTAGCCCCTGGCCAATAAAATAGGGTCAGCATTGAGAAACATATGACATAAGAAGTCAGGAAAGCAATAGAAAAGACAAATGGTATGAAGCAAAACAAGTCCCAGCAGCTTTCTTGCCGAGCACAACTTGAAGGAATCTCCTCATTTTGGTGCTACTACTACGACAATTTCTGAGCACATCAGAAGCAGTGTTTTAGGCTGCGTCCCAAGAGCCAGGCAAAGATATTTTCTCTATGACATCTGTAAGAAAAGTAATAGCGAATCACAGCAGCTGTCCTGCTTTCTGCTTCTCACTGTGATGCTCTCATTATTGCCAGACACGGTGTTAGAGAATTTACAGCTGCCTGATCATGTGAAACTTTTTACCTCATCAGGGATGAAGCTGGGCCACAGAGTAATGTGTATTGATCCAGGTCCCAAAATGTGGTTTATGTCTTACATTTCTCTGCTGAATTACAGCAAGAGGAGAGCAGCCTATTACAGTCCCTTCTCCCATGTGCAGGTATCAGTGTTAAATGAGTGATGACAAGCCCTTAAGGCTGAATGGATGTAGATGTGCATAGGATGATGTCTTAGGTGTAGTAACTGTCCATAACTGAGTAGATATGTTCACTTAAGCCCACCACAAATCAGAGGTAAAACAAGTTACCTTGAAAATCAATAAAATATTTTAAGAGTGCTCATCTGATCTTTTACAATTTCAGAACAAAGCCAATTTGAAGGGTTCCAGCTCAATTTTCACTAAGACCTTAATATGTATCTTGTATCTGAGGGGACTAAAGACATCCTGAGACACGTGATGTGTAAGTCCTACTGGTATTTCCTGGGAATGTGATCACTGATGTTCTTCTGACCATTCCATTGATGGAACATTTGAAAGAGTTTTTTTCTACTTAGTGTGTAAGATTTGTTAATTCACTGTGATTTTTTTACATCGTTTTCTCGAGAATTACAGTCTGAACTAGTCCTGCACTGTGATGATGATTTACTTAATTTTGTTCATCTCATGGGCTGGGGAAAATATCAAAATTCATCAATTGGGTTTTGAAGATTTCTTTTTGCTTCATCTCCCTCACTAAAAATACTAGAGAGTTCTGCCTTCAGTTGTCTTGGTTGGAAGTTAGAGATTCTCTTAATGACGCAACTATATGGTATATTTTATGGAACTGATGGGGAGAAATAAATAATAACAATATTAACTTTAAAAAAAAGTGTTATCCAAGATGAAAGTGTTGCAAGGATAAACAAATCAGTAAAAGGTGCAGTTTGTTTACGATACAGTAATTTTATGTGCAGTAATTTTTCAGATGAACTGAAGCTATCATCATTATCAGCTAATAGCTTTAAGAATGACTTATCTAGCTTGTATCTGCCTATGGTACTTCTGGAGTGTGAAAGAATTTTAAATTGTCTGTAAGGATTTGATGCTGCTTAAAGGACATTAGAATAAATGAACCACAGCATTTAAGTGTTATCCTTTCAGGGAAAGAGAAACAAACATCCTTCACAAAATTCACGGGGATGGATACACTGTCTTGCTACTGGAGTATCTGTGTTGTTCCAAGTGTCTCACATGAAATCTTCAACAGAAGGGTAGTATTAATACTAGATCAGATTCTCTTTTCATGCACCAAAGAACCACCAGCAATATCAGAGGTCTTGTGACTCTGGGGCTAGCTGACCTCCGCTCCAAAGGAGCTGGGGGAAAGTATGTTAATATTGAAGAAGGGAAAATAAGAAAAATTTCTACTTTGTTTAGTGAAAGTGAGCAATGAGATGCCATTCAACCTTGAAAAGAAAAGAATTTAATTATTGAAGAAAGTAGAATACTTTCTTCTGCTTTTTATTTATATATTTTAAACATTTGGTACAGTTTCAAAGTGTGAAAATTAAAAGAAAAATAAAAAAGTGCTTTACGCTTTTAGTTCAGAAGAGTTAACCTTTTAAAAGCAAAACTAGATAGAAAACTACAATTGGATGTTTTAGAATGAAAAATGATATATTTCATTTTGAAAATATCACCAGTAAGCACCTAGATCTTCAGAATCACTGCTGTCATCCAACATCCAGTGAAATGAAATCAAATATAGACACCTGTGCATTCAATGTAAAGCTGCTTGGTGAATTCATTATTTGCTGAGGAAAGCAGGCAACTACAAAAGAAGAACAAATATCTTCTGTCTGATCACCTCTTTTTCCTCTTAGCTAGAGCAGAGATGATAGGAATTTTCCTGAGGATGAAATAAATCAGTCATCACGTGGCTGTTGGCATTTATGGCCATCTGGCAAGATGTCTTCAGTACTGTGACTTCAGCTGGAAATGTCATAACCTGCACAGTGCCCTGCCTTTACTGTTGCACAAGCTCCAAACAGACCTGTGAGAACAGGTGACAAAGTCAAGTACACAGAGTGATGGTGGTCCCTCATGGCCCCAAGGAGCAAGGTGACAATGTGGGCAGCAGAGTTTCTATGAAGAGCAGTGCAGGTGCATTACCTGAGTAGAAGCTAATTTGGTTTGTAGTTAATTAACTATTACATGGTTCTGCTCCCATGAAACAACTTCCCGTACAATTTTAGAGTGATTTTTTTTTTTTTTAATTACAAGATTTGTAGAATGAAATGAGAAAGGAAAGGTATATTCCAGAACAGTGCTTTGCATAAACAGGGAGTATGAGAGTTGTTTTGAAAATGCTAATGGGTTCAGTGAAACAACTTGGCAAAATTATGGTATTTTTTCTCTTTAGTATATGAATAAGGCCAAAACGTTTCATTCACAGTAGATATAAAAGATTACTTCGCTCTGTTTTCAGATTTGTGAGCCCTAAATAGTTACTATTTAACAAAGGATTCTCCTAACTGTTTACCTTCACATTTTTAAAGTTTTTGAAAACCAGAATCTTACAATGATATTGAAATTGAATATTATACGGTGTGGAGCCAAGAGTTTGGCTTGATGATATTTATGGGTCCCTTCCAACTCAGGACGTTCTATGATTCTGTGATTATTTAATTCAGAATGTATGTATTGCTTGCTGCAGAGTCATGTATATTCTGAAATCACAGTTTAAATCAGTATTTCAAAGGATGTAGGAGAATTCTTTATTGACTTATTTTAAGTTTAATTATAAAGAAATCGTATTTGAAATACTAGAATTTGTGTATGACAAAAAGTCTTACATTTCCATGAAGCTTGTGTTTTGATAATACAAATGAGGTGGAATCATTCTGTTTTTCCCATTTCCTAGCTCTAACCAATGATTTCAATTCAGATTAAACACAATTTCAAATATAATACTGTTGCTGCAAAAATGTTGAAGTTTGAGAAATCAAATGATAATTTCCATATAGTGGAGTATGCTAATCAATTACCTCAATCACCTCTGTAATCTTTTTAAGCAAGAGCCATTTGAAACTCTGAACATGATTTAAACAATCTCGGTGGAAAATAGAAAATAATCTTTCTGACAACAGAGCTGAAAAGGTGATTGCATCCTCAAAGCACAGATGGGCTGAGCATGGAGGTGCTCTGGTGCTTTGTGGCAGGACTGGGAATAGTGCCTGCAAGAAACTTTCAGGAGCATGTGCCAACTCCACAGTATTTTTTTTGGAGAAAAATGGTAGTCAAGGACACAGTCAAAGACAGAACTCTGGTTGCAGAGGATGACAACAACCCAACTATTCTTTGGTTTGCTTGCTGTCATTTGTCAGGCAGTGCATTTCTGCTGCACTTTACATTTAAAGTATTCTTGGCACAGAGCAGAGTTATCACAGCATATGCTGTGTGTCATCAGAAGAAAAGCAGAATGAAAACAGCTCACACCTCAGTTCTTCCCTCCTCCTTTCCCTAACTCTCACTCTCCAAAATGGGAACTGTATGACGGAGTGCATCCATTGCAATTCAGTCCACCATCATATGGCTGTGACTGTGAGACAAGCTGGATTCTAGGTTTTAAATCAAGGATGATGGATTCTTTTCTCAGTGGATAGAACTCTAAAAACTAAGTGATATTGCCTCACTTGTGAATGAGAATACAAGACTCTTCTGTAACATTACTCATCAATTGATCTCTAAGTGCTTTGTAAAGGAGGTCAGTGCTGGTTCTTTTTGAAAGATAGGGAAGGAAAAGTGGTCTTCCCAGAGGCAGTTGTTGGACCAGTGATAAAGCAGAGATCTGAAATCACTGCCAGCCTATGTCCTAATCAGTAGTCAACCTGCACCCTGAGCCATGTTACTTTTAATTACTAAAATTTGCAACCTAAAAAGGAGGTTGCATATTTCTGAGCAGCAGCTTCTTGTACACCTGCATGCCATCAGATTTTTCAGCTGCCCCATTCCTCATGAATAGACTTTGCCACACAATTTCTGGTTTGTGAGTTTTGATTCACCATTTCTGACTCCAGAAATTCCAAGATGGATTCCTCAAATGTTTACCTTTTCTGTGATGTTCAGAACCAAAAAGGTCACACTTGAAGAAGTAGCATTTCACTGACACACTAATTCCTCATTCCATTTCTAATCCCTGCCTCTTTAGGGCAGCATTCTGAACGGTTTTTAAAGCCATTTCAAACTTAAAAAAGTTTGTTCTGAACAAGATTAATTACTGTGAGCAAACATGCTGAATAATTAAAAAGGACATTGCATATGGATGCAGACCACTTTAGGATAAATTAACTAATTTATGCCAGTGTAATAACCCACCATTTATGTACTCAGAGTGCAGTGCTGCTAGGCAAGGCAACACACAGAAAAGGGTGTAGCTCTTCAGTGGGACTGACAATTTATCCTCTAGGACAGAGAAATACTGCAGAGCTCCTTTAAAGGATCACTCTGTTAAGGAGGTAAAAAAATTACCACTTCCACGTGCAACTTGTTTATGGATTATCGTGGCTGGAAGCATCTTAGAGGAGAAATGTATGAGCAAATGGATTAGGATGTTGGAGATGATTCACATAAATGGCTTCTTTCCTATTCAGCTTAATTAACTTATGAGTAGATAAATTCTCATTGGTCTAGTGGAAAGAAAATTAAACAAGTGTTAAGAGAAAATCTGAATGTAACTGCTTGCTGCATCCCAATTTTAGATGTTGTAACAGCACAGAATTTTTCCACATTAAATTTTAAAAGCATTCTGACTTCCTAGAATTATAGAAGGAGTTGTAAATGATGTATGAAATGAAATGCCCTTCCATACACAAACAACATACAGTGGGAGAGCTTGGAATTACTATTATTATGCACTATTTGCAGTAATACTTAGATCAGCCAGCCATTAGGATAAATAAATAAAAATAACCAACAAGACCAATAATTTCAGGGAAAAGAAGAAATGGTATTTTTAAGTACTCAGTTTATTTGTGAGGAAACTGTAGTGGATTTGTTTACATAACTAAAACTTTTTCAGTGGCTTCACATCTTGCTTCCATTTTCTCTTCTTTATAGACAGAAAGTCCTTCTGAGGACAATACCTCTTATGCCTGGATTAAAGTCCTCTTTTTACGTATTTTCACATTCAGCAGTAGAAAAGGGTTTTAAAAAGGCATACCAGGCTGAAGTCAAACAGCTTCACCTGGACAGGCTGCACTGAAGTCTATCCGAGTAGAAGAACTCTGCTTGCAGTCACTGTAGATGGATCTAAAGTTTAAAGTCTCATGTATGGATTCTAGCTGACCTCGTTGGTAAGGTCTTTCTGCAACTTGTTATTAAAAGCTAATGATAACAATATTTTAATAGTCTTTAAAGTGCTTCCCTCAAGTACTACTATTTTGTCCGTTTCCCCAGAGGAAAACTACTCATTATACAAATTTACAATAATATGGAGAAGAAATACAGCAACATTGCTAAAATACAGATTACCAGCTTGGAGACATAACAGGGCCTCAGGCTGCTATGTAAACTAATTTTGTGTAAACAGCGCCATGAAGATACAATGCTACCCGAGGAATATTTTTTTTGATGAAGTGGAAGCTACTACCCAAGCTTCGATTTTTGTGGTTCAGTTTTCATACCTTGGCTATTTCCTTTGTTTAAAATTACTTGGAAGGAATCAAATGTTTTTTCTTCGTTTGCCTGTTCATTTTCAAATTTAGTCTTACCTCTATTCCATTCATTCTTCTAAATGTCTGTGATGTGTCAATGCATAATATATATGCTTGCTCTCTACTCTTTTCTCTAGCGAGTTGTTTCAGTGATGTTTCATTTTGGATTTTTTCCTAAGAAAGGTTTTCAACCTTCACATCTGCTTTGCCAGCACCTTAAGTGTACCTGGAGTAAGCATGCACAGACTGAAGTTGTTACATTTCGTGGGAAAGAGGGGGATTTCATGGCATGTTCTTCTTTTGGTTGGAGTAGAAGCAAAACACCACAAAATTTTGGGAAAGAGAAGGAAGCCAGTTCTTCAGAGCAGTCTGCATGGTATGTTTTGTTCTTTGGAAGCCATTGAGTTCTCAGCCCTGAAGCTGGTCAACAGGTGCATTTCTGGGGAGCTCGAAGGATTTCCAGTAGCAAACTAGAAAAAAAAATCCCCAAAATCAGAAAGGAACATCACTGCCAAGGAACCCCATCTGGAACTTTAATTCTGAACTCCTGAGCCTTGCTTGGGTTCTGTCACAAAACTGTCAAAATCAAAATAATTCCACAAAACACGGTGTCATTTTCAGTGCCCTGAGTGAGGATCCATGCAGCAGCAGGAAGCGCACATACAAATGCAAATTATTGACTGCTTTCCCCCGGGGCCCGCATAAGTTCAGTAGCTCATTGTAAGACTGGCTCTGAATCTCTACTGTCAGTTGAATCTGTTTGAAGTGCTGGCAAAACTCACCTGGTGATCAAACACCTGCCAGCTGTGTGTCTTTTAGCCACACGCTTCACCTCTGCTTGTACAAATACTAATGTTCAGCAAAGTTCTGCTGAACAGCTATGAAATCTTTCTGAAAGTTTTCTGATATCTCTGCCTGCCTGTGAAGGGCAACACGTTCACATTATTAAAGACTCCACCACGCCCAGAGGCCGCAGAGAATGGTTTATGATCAGAGGAGATCTGGGATTTGAATAACTTAGTAAAGTTTTGTGGAAAGACTGAAACCCTTCACAGATGAGTACAGACAACTTAGGATGTGATATATTGTGCAAAGACAGGCTTCACAATCACTGCCTTGTGTAACTTACAGATATTGTGCAACGGTTCAGATGCCATTGGATTCTTATGCACGAGGCAGTTGATCTATAAAACATATGGTGTTCTGAAATATTGATCTCTTTTGTGCCAGCAAGTTAGAGATATTAGTGCAGCATGGGATTCCATTTGTAACACTGGGATTAAAGGCAGGGAAGTGGAAAATTGGAATAGACCCGAATTCATATGAAGTGGAAAGTACAGCTGGCAGTATTACTAAAGCAGGAGAATAACAAATAAGTGTAAGAATTTTTAAAAATCATTTTTAAAAATCATGACAGAACCACTGTAGTAAGGGTAAATGTGTCCAAATGGATGTTTCATATTAGATTACATTTAATTTTTTCTGGTAATGTAAAATCACAATTCACTGACATGCAGTATAATGGAACAAAGTTAGAAGTAATACCAAACAGAAAATTAACAAGTTTTTCCTTACAAAGTAAATACTGATCTATATTGCAGAGTAATACCCAACTTACGTCTTCACTCAGCCCCATGATGTACGTGTTTCTAATTAAATTAAACAAATACAACTTTTCCCTAATACTGTGGTTGGTAACCTTGGTCCTCAACTGGAAAACTTACTCATTCCATGAGTAGATTCCTCCTTCTTCTTCCCTCAGTCTCTCTGTTTTCCTCTGTTTTTTGGAAGTTTGGGGTAGGTGAGAAGAAATTCCGGAACTCACAGTTTTTAAGTATGTTCAGACTCCTGCAAAATGAAACCCATTTTTTTTTTTTTTTTTTTTTTTTTTTTTTTTATTTCCCCACTTTATTTTCCCACTTGGATTTTTATTGAGATAGATATCTTGTGTTGAACCATCACACCAGTTCTTGGAAAGTATTCAGTCTTGCTGTGAAGCTCTTGAAACTGGCAAAGTCAATCAGCATATTATGTTGAAGTCTTCTTTTTTTACACAGAGTTTACTTGGAATAACCTGAAGACAATGATTCTTGTGCTTTTCCATGATGGATTAAGTCCTTTAGTATGTGGTATTTTCTCTCCATGAGGGCACTTCTATCTTGTAATTAAGTTTCTATTGATCTTTTATTGGATGAGCAGATTGAGCACCTTAAGTCTTTTATTATGAGCAGTTTTCAGCCCTAGAATCACTTTGATTTTTAAAGATGTTCGAAGGTTAGCTGAACTCTAATAAGAAGTCATTCATCTCTTCTGCACTGCACCTCACTGTACTTTCTTCTGCCCATTTTTATTTTTTTCCTTTTCTGCAATATTGCAAGACGAGAAGCTTTAAAAAAACTGTTGCATGTTTCATTAACATGAAATAAAATGCCACTTTGGCATAGCAGATAATGAAGTTTTTACAGTAAGTCTAATTTTGTTCTATTTTTTTAAATAGAAGTTTTAAAATGGTTTCAATGGCAGCAAAATTATACCAGTGGGAAGCAGTTCTGGAACTTCAAATTCAGATGTATTCCACTTCTAAGGATCCAAGAGATCAGATGTAGTTTTATAGTAAGTAGTGTGAAGTACTGACTGTTTAAGGGCAAACATTGTGTTGGAAATCTTAGAAAGCATGCAGTTCCATGCAGTCCCCAGCCCTGTCTCCTTGTTCTAAAAATATTACCCTGATTTTATTTGGTTTTGAATCTGACTATAGTTTTGAGGACGAAGGATAACTAAACAGACCACAGAGGATTTTTTTATCTCAGGTGGCTCCTAATGTATTGCATGGATATGACAGGGATGTATGTCCCATTGATATCAATATTTAGTCTTCTTGCTGCTGACAGTGCTGGGAGAATTCAGTGAAGGTGCTCCTAATTATTTGAATAGGACCATGGCTGAGACCTCCAGCTTTCTGCTCCCATAAACTAGCTTAGTTAAAGGTTCTAGTTGTGGTGTTGGAGGAATCGTCCATTCTAGATGCTCCAAAAATTATTATTTTTTGCCAAAAATAATACAAAGAACAGGTTTGATTGTGAAAGGACTTGGAGCCCTTGGACAGTACATGTGACAGCTCTTGGTTCCCATGTGTATCTGGTTGAGTATGGAGAAGGAGGTATTCTTTTGCATCTGATTATTTGTGCTGCAACCTTTCAAAAGGAACAGTTGTGAATTTGTTGCCCAGGATATTAGAAAACTAGAGAAATTTGTCGAAGAGTGTGTGTGTGCACATGCATGCATGTCTGCCCTTGGCTGGGTTGAGGTGAGACCCATAAAAAGATTATGGCACTTGAGGAAGAGAAAAAACTAAGAAAAACATTTTCTTTACTACCACTCTGAAGTAGCTGGTGATGAAAGGAGTTTAGAACTAGAACCTGGGATACTGTGAGGTGAGCAGGCTGCAGCAGTAATACCAGGAAAGATGCAGACAAGAGATGTGTGTTGGGTACACAGGAGATAGAAGAGATTTGGAATGATTCAGGGGAACACATGACAGAATTTGGTCATGATTTATATGCACAGGGAAAAGATGGAGGTTAACCACATAGCAAAAACAAAGATGGTGTGAGAAACAGTCATCAAATACAATGCGACAAACATCAGATAAAACCTTGTGGTAAACCACATCATGGTTTTTAATAACTTGATATCTCCCACAGTCATTCTGAAATAAGTTTGAAACAGAAAAAAAAAAAAAACAAAAAAAAAACCAAACCAAAGCAAAACAAAAAACACACAATTTCCATTTGGCTTTATGTACTTGCTTTCTTTTGTTCAAGTAATAAAGCCTTGGCAAGTAATAATGGCCTTGGCAAAAGATGTCCCTGAAAGGATTAAGGACTAATTTTGAGAAAGGTTTGTTATTAGGCTTTTCCTACTGACTTTGGTATGATGGGGATAAAAATAACATTGCTCATTCCATTGATGAGTTTAATGTGTGGTTTTCCCAGCAGTTAAGCAAAGGATACACACCTAGATTGGGGCCTAGACCTCAGCACTGCAGCTGGTAGGAATTACTTTGGTCAACAGCTTTATAGCTTAACTAATGCCTTGCTGAATTTATTTTCTTCCTTTCCAGAGCACCACACACTTTAAATATGCTTTGCCATCCCGCATTTTAAATAGGCCCTATTACAACAGCAGAAATAATTTAGCACGCTAACAGGAGTGAAATATAAATTAAGTGAAACATTTTAAAATGAGAATTCCTTTTTCTTCATTTTTTGAAGTGACTGGGTAATTGCTATTGCTGAACCACATTTTGTAAAAATTCCACCTTATCAAGAAAATGTTGTCAGATTTTTTAAGTGAAGCTTAAAATAATGTTTTTACTATTATTATTATTATTATTTATTCGAAGACCTATGAATACATTTTGAAAAGGTCTTAAAGTGTTTTTGATAGGTGTTAAATAAAAGGTAAACATTTTCAGAATGCATAAAAATGTTAATTTAAAAATTTATGATTAAGTGGGTTTTAAACTAAATGGCTCTGGTTGGTCTATAAATGAGTTTCCTTCTCATGTAAGGCTTTCAATATATTTTGTGACAACAAGGTTTTAAAGTTTATTAAGTGTTCGTGTTCCTGTCCTTTCTTTAATGACTTTTGGAAATTTAGTGTAGGTTTTAGCAGCCATAGAAAGTAACAATATAGTAATCATAGGTTATGTGAGGTTACACTGTTTGTTAGATGTACTCTTGAAACTAAAAGTGCAGCAAGCATTTTATGAGCAGTTTTGATTTATAAGCAATTTAAATTGTTTGTAATGTGTTAACAGTTTGAGTTGACAACTAATACATTTGACTTTGACTGTGGGAAAGTTCTACAAACTGCAGATGGTTTGAAGTTCTTCCTCGAAGACATTGTTTTCTGGATTTCAAATGCTGCTTTTCCTGTTCTTTTCCCAGTTTTTCAAGAAACTCACTCCTTCCTCTAAGGAACAGCTACAGTGTTCCCATTCCCCTTCTCCATCCTTCAAGAACATGAAAGCTGAACGTTTTTGATGTTTCAGCCATAAGTGCTTCTGGTCTCTATGCATGTCTTGTCATTTTCCTTTATGTTTTCATGTTTTCTTCTAAATGGACTCCGAATTGTAAAGAAACACGCAGGAGAAAACAATCTATGTCATATTCCTAAGAGAAAATAGGCATTAACTAATAGATCTTCTGCATATCTGCCATGAGAAAAGGAAGAATAGATCTAATTTACGTAATTTATGTACTTTATTTACATTGTGGCTGCCAAATTGCCTTTTCCCATCCCTTTGGGAAAGCCTGAGCAGTGAAGGTTACAGCTTATGCTGGATGGGAGAAAGAAGAGCAGCAAGTGCTAGATACCGCTTATACACATATCTCTCAAGGTAGCAGAAAGAAGTGTAGCAGAGACAAAACCCTGTTCAATCCTGTTCTATCTTCTCATGAGCTGTAGTCCTGGTCGTGCTTGTGGGTGCAGTGTAAGCATGTTCCCTTGTGACTGACGTGTTTGCACCGAAGTTAAATAACTCATCCCACAGAGTTATCTTTTCTACTGTGCTGCAGCAACAATTATCAGAATAAGTAATGAGATGCTTCTGCTTGTGTGGCTTGGCTCAGACCACTCAGTTTAGAGCCCTACAGGGAGATTTGTGTTTCAAATACGAATTCCCTCAACCAAAGGTGCAAAAGAAAACAAGGTAGTCTGTAATAATCTATAGTAGTCTGTAATAATCACAATGAAAAAGTATCTCAGTCTTCTTTGAGAAGGGAAGCAGGGGAAAATAAAGGCTTCAGAAAAGAGGAAAGGAAGTATACGCAGTAACAAAGCCAAGTCCCTCTGTAGAGGAATGGAGCTCAATTGTTATATCTAGGAATACTTGTTACATTTATATTATATTCAAGCAACAGGAAATGAGATTAGGGGAGAAAGGACTGAGGTATCAGATTCAAGAAACTATTTACAAATGGCATTTGTCTTTCTAAAGACAATTAAGCTCCTGTGTAACTGCTCTGTAGAGTCACCAGTTGGGATATTTTCCTGGGGTTTGTGGCATTCATTGAGCAGACTGACTTCAGTCTAAGGGAATTTTAGTAAGTCAATAATGAGTTTTAATTATTGTCATGACCTGTTTCCTACAGGTCTGGCAGACAGGTGAACATGAAATTTGCAATAAAATCAATGAAAAGCTTCCATTAGATAAAAAATATGAATATTCATGGTTTTAATACAAGTAGAGGGAAAATTAATGAATGAAAACCAAGGGATTCAACTGAAGTAGAGATTTGACTACGTGATCATACAGGACCTTTCCCATCTTAAAATCTTTGGATTTGGACTCAGAGTTCCCTCCAAAGTGCATTGAAACCAGAGGAATAAATGTCTTCTACTTCATATTTATATTTTGGATGAATATACCTCTAAACAAAACCACTGCAAAGGTAGCTGACCTTTTGGAGAAGTTTCTGCCTCAGACTGTATGAAAGCCACGTAGCATATGGAGGCAGCAGACAGAAACTTGTTAACACTAAAAGTAAGGAGAAAAGTGGCAATGAGTAATGAACTTCCTGGAAACATTTAAAAAGCTGAATCACAGTCATTTGCAGAATTCCTGATGGAGCATGTTGAGATTGATATGAAGTCAAGAGGTTTCCAAAGCTCTCCATCACCTGAATGATAGCGAAGGGCCAGACACTACCCATATGTCAACCACGCAGTGCAGGAAGATCTGTCTCCTGAGAAAAGAGGGTGTGAAATCATTAGCACAGCCCAGAAATGTGGAAAGCAAGGGATTGCCATGTAACCACACAAAGAAAACTACCCATAAAAATTATATCAGCTAATGAGCTTTTCACACTCCTGGCTAGAACAAGGGAAAGTTTTGCATTTTTATCTCAAACAGAATCAAAGGAGTTGTTGAAAAAACATCTGTAAGATCAGCAGGGGTGAATTTGGCACCTCTGCGTGGAGAAGATACTCTTACTTTAGCAATTTATCATGGAATGGCAGAACTGAATCCAATAGTAATTAGTGTTTAATTGACTTTGCTGGCACATTCAATGCTTTGTACCTCCTCTAATTATGGAATACCCTCTGTGGATATGCATTTTCTTCAAAGCTGATTTTCCCAAGAATACTGACTATATTAGAATGGCTTGAGGTCTTATATTACAACCGATGGACTAGTTTACGAGTCATCCTTGGCACCATCCCTCACAAAGTAATGAACAAACAATAGCCTCTTTCATCTTAGTAAATCCCAAAGTTCTGTATAAAATAAATAATAATTAAACAGATGAACATTTAATGAAGGGGTCTACATCAAAGAAGATGCATATCACATTAAAAATATATTTAGCTTCAGAACTTCCCACCATCTTGCTATTGCTTATCAGGTTCAACCACATACAGTGATGAAAGAATTGTCTGATTTCACAGCCTTTATAATTAGTGATTCTCTTCCCTTTACCTTCAAATTCAGCAAGTCTGTATTACTATTATTCTACTGTATCTCCTCCTGAGATGTTACATTGCTGCTGTATTTTACTATGCCCATTAGGGTTTGTCTCTTGAGGCCTGCTGAATCCAATGAGAATCTTTCCAGTTACTGAAACAGTTGCTTGATCAGAATTATGGTAAATTGTAACTTGTTTCTTTATATCTGCTTCCTTGGCCTGTGTAGCTGGGGCCAAGTGCCACTACACTCTCTCCTTGAGACTACTGTTTGGTTTCAGTTATAATTTCAGTTGCTGTTTGGATGAAGCTAAAAATGCAGATTCATGCATGAAGTAGTAAAAATGTCAGCTCCAGCATTACCTGGAATAATGAGAAGCAGCTGGTTTCACATGATCTAAATCATGACTGGTCAGCACATATTGGAAAAGCCAACTGCCAAGAAAAAAGAAACCTGCCCTCATACACAACCTTGAAATCTGTTCATGCATTGCCTGAATTTTGAAAGATTCATAGCCTTATTCACCTTACTGGATCATGAAATCTATGGCTGTTCACGCTGTGGGGACTGACAAAATTTGTTGCCAGCCAGGAGGAGCTACATTTCTGTATGTATGGTGTTGTCCAAGGGCACTCCTGTTCTGCTCTCCCATCCTGCTGTGCAGGTTGGTTTAGAGAATCTCGCTTCCTGCTTGTTGTTATTTGTTTACACCTTCTCCATGAAAATAGTTTCTGTGACTGGGTCTAGCAACACAAGGTATGATAAGGACAAACCACTGTCAAGGAGTCTCAAAATCTGCCTGAATCTCTGCATATGTGCACTTCCCCCCCCCCTCCTAGAAAATACTGCACAGTAAATGACTGATATCTGGAATTGTATATGAACAACCCCACAGATTGTTCTCCTGCCATCTAAAAAAATCAGTGCCTTCTGTTACAAACAGATCTTTCAGAAACAGCACCAGCAGTGGAAACTCTCCTTTCTGAAGTAACTGATTCAATTTCTAAGCAATTGCCCAGAAATTGGTTCAGAAAAATAAAAATGGGACAGCTAATTATGCCTTATTTCCTTTTGGTATTGGTGTGAATGTGACCCAGTAAACCAGGTGAAAATTTCTCCATGTAGAGACAGGGAAAAGTCATGGAAAGTCTCTTAAAATTCCTACTTTCCAGTAAGGATCAGATCAACAATTCAAAGGAGTTTTCAGAAACCTAACAGATGAAGAAGCAGCCTTATCTATGTGATGGGACTGTAGACTCCTGCATTTTATGTATCTTCTTTTGTCCTGAATAAATTTATGCTCTCCTTGAAAGATAAAGAGCTTTACAACTTCAGCAAATTTTAGCCACCTTTCTTGTAACTTTTCCATCCCTACGGATAGACTGAAGTTAACATCATTTTAAAGTGAACTCCCAGCTATAAATCAGGTATGATTCAAGTCCTACTTCAGCTACACGCTTTTTTCCCACCTACCCACTCAACAGATGATGACAGTCTTTAAGAGGCAGTATTTTAGACTAGGGGCAAACCGTTCTCAGAGGCCAAGAAAACACCATCACTTATTTTCTTCCCTCTCTGTAGGCTTCTTTTTGCAAACCACCTCCACCAAGCCCAATCCAAGTCCAATTTATTAATGTTCAGGAGTTTTACCATCATTTGCTGTTTGACTCCATCAAGCCTCTCCCTGTCATGCTGACCTATGGTGAAGTTGCGGTGTTATGTTAGCCTCAGAGAAACCCCTAGGAGTTGAAGTAGATGCAATTAGAGGTTTTCAGTTACAGGGCTGTCAAATCCTTTTGTATATCTGTTTTGGCAAGTACTTCAAATCCTACAGCAATATTAAATAGACCATCTGCTAACCTTCATTAGGCTCTCACACATCAACAGCACTATTAAATATAACTAAGCATGCAAAAGGAAACCTTGACTTCTGAGTTTTCAATTGGAACAGTGATCAATATTAATAACAAAACTATTTCACCTAGATTTATTATTAATAGAAAGTTAAATACAGCATAAATATGCATGTTTTGCCCTACAACACACCTTTAATAAGGCTAATCTACATGATACAGTGAAGTTCAACTTTATTACTATCAATATCTGTAATGCCAAAGGTACCTAAAGAGCTCTGCAAGACTGGCACTGTTCTGAAAACATGTGAAAGATTGATTACTGCCTTCCTTGTTATAAGACATTGTAGATGGGACCATGATAAATGCAAGGTGTATAACAGAAAAGGAGCTACAATTACAAAGTATCCCACAGATCTAGGAGCTATCTTGTTTCCTTTTTCTTTTCAACAGTTACTTATATATATCTGAAAATAAAGTATGTTCCTTGATTGTCTCTTGTCTGTATCAAAACAAGTTTCCTAAGCACTCTTTAGAGTGCTCATCATTTTCCTTTGGTCTCTAAGCACTTCATTTGTGTCTGTTATTAAATCATGGAGTTATTCATCAATTCTTCGCTATTCCAGCTGAAGGATGTCAGACAAATTCCTTCACAAGGTTAACACAAAATACTTGCATTACATAATTACTATTATTATTTACCTCTTTTCTTTTCTCTGAAGAAGGATAAGACTTATCATTCCACATTTTATGTAGATATAGCTAATTCTTCTACCGATTTCAAACATTATTACCATGCCACATTTTATAATTTTATATTCAAATGAATATATAAATAATATTCCCTAGAGCATCTCTATATATAACCAAGATCTTTGTGTTGAACTTATTGTATCAAAAAAATGCCCAAGTATTTATCCCGTTTTTGCATAGTAAAATATTTTTGTGAGTGAGATGTGATCCACATCTGTTGGTTTATGCTGCTACTGCTCCAAGCATAATCATTTCTCAGAATCCTAAGTACAAATGAGCAGTTGCACATCTGAATTAGGCCATACCACGTACCTGTCTGGTCTGCTATTTTGCCTAACTTCCTTCACGATGAAAACAAATGAAGTGAACAGGGTTCAGTACAACTCCTGCTTTCCCCAGTTCTCTCCAAAAGCTCTCCAGCCATAATTTGAGTCTTTCTACTTTCAGAGATTGCCTGGTTTATATTTCATGGCAATTTAACCTCCCATCAGAAAAATGATTGGTTACCTTTATGCTGTCATGAAGAATAAATAAGTAAATAAATCATAGAATCATAGAATCATAGAATCATAGAATTACTCAGGTTGGAAAAGACCTTGAAGATCATCAAGTCCAACCGCAGCCTAACCAGTAGCCTATCTCTTAAAAAACAACCACAAAACAATACCACAACAACAAACCTCTGCTAAATCATATCCCTGAGTACCACATCCAAGCGGCTCTTAAACACATCCAGGGATGGCGATTCAACCACCTCCTTGGGGAGCCCATTCCAGTACCTAACCACCCTTTCTGTAAAGAAGTTCTTTCTAATAATAAATAAATAAAATAAAAAAAATAAATAAAATAAATGAATGAAAAGAGCAAAAGAAAACACATCACAAATCACAGTTTGCTATTTTCAGAGTTAAAGAGATTTTTATAGGTGGTTTAAATTGAATGAAGTTGATATGATTATGTATTTCAGTATCTGTGTAACTAGTACTCAGTACTTTAGACAGTTGTATCTTATGACTCCACGTGCCCTCACATTTGCTCTGAAAAGAACAGCGGAGGAAAAAATAAATAAATTACAAGTAACTTTTTTAACCTAAGTCTTTTTGATAGCTGTGATTCTCCAGCTTCATGGATCAACACCAAAGCTGTTATAAGTAGGAGTAACTCTGCTCAAATCAGAGCATAGCTATTTTACAGAATTTTGTCACATGTAAATCAAATGCCATCATCTAAATTGATTGAGAATTATTTGGGTCTTACAATCCCTTACCTGTTTCTGTAGCTAATGCCATTACATCACATCGCATCACATATATCACAGAAGTGAAAAGAATCCTCAGGAGCACCAAAGGCCAATGGAATGTCTGCAAGAAACCATGGAAAAAAAACACCAGAAAGCCAAGAATGAATAAAATCCAGGCATATGTCATTTTTAAACTACTGCATTGTCAATGAATGTAATTTCTGTCTTATAGTCAGCTGTGATGTTCAATGGATATGATTTTGCTTTGGTACCTGAGGATATTTAATCAATCTGAGCATTTTTTAACTGAAAACAGAGAAAAAAGCCACTGAACATAATTAAATCAATCTAATTTTTTACAAAGAACTTACAGTTTTCTCGGATCCAACATTAAAACAAGTATGGAGGCATCTACTTACATGGTCCTGAACTCCATACAGTACTACTTGCACCACATGCAATGATAGTTGCAACTTTCCCATACCTATTTGCTTTCTGCTTTTCACTGATGAAACAAAAATACAATTGGAAAATGTGGCTTCAACATGTCTTCACAAAGCAGAGACTGATGGTTCCCATGATCAATACTATTGCTTAAATGGCCAAGTGTGACATGTAAATTTGTATTCCTCAGCATTCTTGAAGAAGGATCATCTTGATTAATTCTCTGACCTAAATGGTTGAAAAATACAGGTGAATGGAATGCCTCTTAATCCCCCTTCAATACTGCATGCATTCTGTTCGTACCATCTCACCATTATACTGCCATGAAAAAAAATTATTGAGTTACAGTCCTGATTATTTTTCTATGTAAATCTTTTGGTTTAGGTGTGAACTGTAACTTTATGATCCTTAAAACTGAAGGAAATCTTTGCATTATTTAGTAAGAAACTCCATAGTGTGCGTGTTCAAGTTCTGTATCTATAATGACAAAGTAAAAAGTAATGATGGAGTTCTGATTTTCTTCATCTAATTACTGAATTCCAAACTAACAGATCCTCTTGGGCCTGAAAAACTGGGCCAGAAGTACCATGAGAATAGATTGTCTCCTGGTAATTTTGCATGAAACAAGGACATATTAATAATAGAAAAAAATGAAAAATAATTAAAAATAGATTGCCCAATTCTCACTGCTTCAGAACTTCCTCTTGTATGTAGCTGGAATGTTAAGTGTTGTTTATCATAGGACCGAGTCTAAGTCAGCTATTGCTTTTTCTTTTTCCTTTCCTTTTTTTTTTTTTTTTTTTTTTTTTTTTTTTTTTTTTTCCAAAACCAGTGCAAGACATTTCTAACTCTCAGTAAAGATGAACCTCATTTCTATTTCCTCTAAATGAACTCCCGTTTGCTAGTGTATTATAACTGAAATAATTCTGTACTGTCTAGATAAATAGTTTTCTGAGGTTGAGCTAGTAGCTAAGGGTGAATAAATTAAATGACTCAGTCGTTCTCTTCTGTCTTCATTCTGCAGCTGTTCAGAGCCTGTGTAATGTTTCTATGACCTTCACTACAGGATTAATGGGAATTATTTCCTCTATTGGTGCAAAGCAATTATGCATGCCATCTTGCTTTGAGATGGCTTAAATGAAAGTTGCCACTAGAAATGTTAACCTTCACCTGTCATAATGCTATTATGTTATCTTTGGCTAATGGTGAAAAGAAGTCATGATTTCATTTTATTTAAATTTCAGCTGACTATTTGACCATAAAATTATTTATGAAAGGAAACACAATAAAGACAGTAGATCAGGAGTTCAGCAGGGAAAAAGAAAAGTGTTGTTCTATTGTCTGGAATGTAATTATAGAACTGGCTTTAGTGTAAACCAGAATGGATGAAGCTTAGTACTCTATGATTCTCTAAGATTCTCTACGATTCTATGGACTCTAAGATTCTATGGAAGCAAAGGGGCTGATTGTGTTATTGGTCTATGAGAATTTCAGTATTTGCTTGTTTTATTCTCATGGCTTTAGTAAGTACTAATGATAATAGTTAAACTAGTACTAAACTAAGTTTTGAATCAAAACATCCTTTCTCAAATAAAAAGTAGACGCTATCCTAAGATTGAGTAAGACCCTTACTACAAGAAAATTTTAATATTTATTCAGTTTTCTCTTTTCTCTATAAGCACTGTTTTGATGAAAATGGAGGCTAGACAGTAGGGACTCTTCAAGAGTAGCATTAAACTTAGCATAGTACTGCTACATCTGATCTTCTGCTTGTATGTGTGATTGCGTGAGAGAAGTGTAAAAAATATGTAAATCAGAGCATGTGGGTTGAAGTGGAAATGGGTTTTCAGTTGAATATATATCAAACAGGTTGGCTGGGAATATATGTATATATATTAATTGTAGCCGTTTGAAGATACATGAAAACTAAGATATTATTTTGGGCAGAGTGTAGGAGAAACAGGCTCCAGAGTCCAACATTATGTGACTGGTGTTCAGATTCTTACTTAAATCACTAAAGAAGTGCTTGTCCTGGGATATAGAAGTCTACAGGAATGTACAGATAGGAGTACCACCATTCACTGATATCCAGCAACTTTGGTCAGAGGCAACATTGTTTTGTTATCAAACAAACAGGAATGGATTCAGTGATGTAGATCTCTCTGTCTTGTAATTTCACTGTGCTTTCCATTCTCCTTTCATAACTTGGCTGGTAGATTTCTTAGACTGGAAATCCTTTGGAAGGAGGTTTTCTCACATAGTATATATACAGTGCAAGACCTGTGGAGCTTCTGTTTTGGCTGGGAGCTCTAAAGGCTGCTGTAATACAAATGATTAATGAGGATATCAGATTGAACATATCCCTGTGGTTTTGTAACTTAAAGACTTGGTGTTTAAAGATAGTACAAAGATACATTTCTTTACTATTTGGTGTTTGTACATATCCAGTTTCCATGACTCACTTTATTCTAAGGGAGAGTCGTATTTGGAGAGATATGTGAAAACAGAACAGTTTTGCCACATATTTTTTCACTTTTTTTTTTTTTTTTTAATATATATATTTTTAAGTGTCATTTTTCTTAATTTATTTTCAAATCTTCAGAGGCTGGAAGTACATGGCGGTCAATGTATAGAAACACAGAAAACTAAATCTGGCTGCCTTGGCCAGAGAAAGATGGTGTCATGATATACTTGTTCTGTTACTACTGATCATAGGCAACGTGCCAAACTGCTACATCCTCCTAGCAAAGTGGCACAAACAAAGAGCTGCAGTCAAGAAAAGCATAAGAGGGTAAATAATTGAGTAATAGGAATGGAGACTGTTTCAACAAAGTTGTGGAAAATCTGCTTTTCACCAATCTGGATCACTGTATGTTTCCCAAAATGTATGAATTCTAGCCCCACCTTTGGGAATGTTTCAGAACTTTCAGTGCAATTAATCATTACGATAATTTCATTTTACTAATGATCCATACTAATTTTTAATCCTTATAGTTTGATTAGATTATGCTTTGAATGCAGTAATCATTTTTGCCTTCCTTTCATTATGAGGACAGGGGCAGACGGAACTTAGTAAATATATCAGTGAGACTTCCCATAGGATAACTACTAATACTTGGGTCAAGCACAAAGTACGGTCTAAGTAGCAAACAAGCAGACAGTTAAATTGCATCTTGGCATCTATGTGGAATACCTTGTACTGCTATAATTACATTATCAAGGTGAGAGATGGGCAAGTATGAAACAGTCATTGAAATGAACAGCATGAAGTGTCCTATTTGCAAAAGGAATATATTATATTTGTTTCAGCTGATGCTGAAAAGGGCATGTGGAATTACTATTTTGTATCCTTTAATATCTTCCAGTTGTAAAGGATCTTTTGTTTAATGTCATCTCAGCAGGAGTTTAGCAAACATGTTAGTAGCTTTTATAATGAGGTCATTTTAGGGAGATATTTCTGCTCTTGTTCTCATTTCTACTCCATATTTCCTCTCCTGAAACTTCTTGTCACATTTTTATGGGCTTTTAGAGAATACAGTTCTGCCAGCCTTCTCACCTTTGCATGTCTAATCTTTACATTGTTTGCAGTGTTAGAATATAAGTGCAAGTTCATGGTACACTTTTCCACTGAACTTTTCTGCTGCTGTATTGCAGACATGGTGATGAGGTAATACAGCTTTTTTTTGAAGTTTAAAATAGGAGTAATAGAGACATTTATCAGTTACTTATCAGTTCTGTATAAGAGTTCAGTAACAAGTGTAGAAGAGGTTAAAATAGTTGATGTTTTTTTGATCATACTTCTAAACTGAGCAAGGAGCTGTGAAAATGAAATGCAACTTGTTTGCCTCAAAGGCTTTTTACTTAAAATGACAACAAAGATAAAGGGAATATTACTCATGTTTTAATGCAAAAGATAAACTTGCAGATAGATCAAATGAGATGTCTGGATTCAAGCAGAGAGATTGCCTGGCACTTGACTTGAAAACCTGCATTATCTGGCACCACTGCACTACAAAACCACTGGGTCTCATAAGCTGCCATTCAGATTGTCCCCTAAATTTCCAATGTACATTCTCTCCATGAAGAGACTGAAACCAATTAAAACAAGTCAGTTTCTTCTGAACCTGTGTGAAATAATTCAATGGATTTATGTATTTGCATTTATGAAGTTCAGTTCTATAGGGACGAATCTTAGACTAAAGGGTACATGAAATGTTCTTGGAATGCATGTGACTTGGTATAAATTCTTCAGATTTATTTGGAGAACTTAGTATTTGACACAGTTAAGGATTGGAGTCCAGGTAGGATTGAAGAAGAAATGTCCTGAAGATGGATTGATCTGCTCTGATTTAGAATTATGGCATATGCTGCTTCTCAAATAAAAATCTTCAACCCAATGAGCAACTCCAGTTTTCAGGACGAGAATGTATGAAGGGATACGGCCTTCTAAACTGATTCATTTACTGCTGACTATTTCTATGCTACCCTTACATGAGAATCAAGTACACACAGAAAGAAAAAAAATATTTGATAGATGGAAAACAAAAACTAAAAGAACAACTACTTCAGAGAAGCAATTTCTTAGGACTTCCTCGCTGGTTCATCATACTCAGAATTATGAGGCAGGAAATTACCATTGTTTTCCATTTCTCATGCTGTGTGAAGATCAGATCAAAACAACACTTTCTTCAGTCACCCAAGCAGAGCAGAACAGTACTTGTCTCTTCTCTTCTGGAGAAAAATCACTTGTTCCTTTGTTTCAAGAAGGAAGAATGAGAGCAAAGCGAGCAGCCAATTGTCTTTACTTTGTCACTGCCTCTCCTATAGTCTGCTTGCTTTACAAGATGAGGTACAACTGCATGTGGGCTTCTCTATCTGATAGACAAAACAGCAGCACCTCCAGCCTGTGATGCAGGTTTAACTACTATTTATACACTTTAAGACTCTCTCCTGGAAAAGATGCTGGAAGAAGTCCTTGTGCACAATACAAATAACACAGGGCATTGCTTACTATGTAGTTAAGCTACCACCTGATGATACATCAACTTCCCACTCCCTGTGCTATTCTGACACTGCAATGGCAGCATTACCTAAGAGTGCACCCAGGTTGCACATATCTGATGGAAAAAAACAGCAGCATTTGCAAGGCTGGATCAATTCTTCCTCATCCCCAAAACTCCTTATCTCAATGTGCAGCCATACGTGCATATAAATCAGCTCCTGCCATTTGCACTGGCAATTTGCACGTGCTGCTGTCTTGCTCTTCAAGCACGCGCTTGTTCTCGATTGTTCTTTTGCACCATTGTCTGAAAGCGTGCCGAGGAGCACTGATGGACAAGTCCTGAGTAAAGGCAGAGAAACCCTTTGTCTGAGGGACACAGATGGACAAGTCCGGGCGAGTCCTAGTCAAAGATGTTGGCAGACTCTTTTGTCTGAAGATTTTTCGGCCAGGGGAAAGAAAAGAGAGTTAAGCTGCAGCTTAATGGCTGGGAAGCAGTCTTTTGTTTGGGCTTTTCTGGAGGAAGATAGCCATCGCAGGGGGTACCGACTCTTAACCGAGTGCCCAGGAATGCCACGTGGGCAGGACAAAAAAGGGACCAACAACCATAAGGATAGGATTTCTGACGTCAGTATGCTCACGAGGCGATGCCTGCATGCTCGTGATTCTACTGGGCCTGCTGCCTGAGACCTGCCGCTTCCTTCTAGACTGACCCTGTCGCTGTGCCTGCTTGCCATGCTGCTGCTGCTGCTCTTGGACCGTCGGAACGGCATGCAACGGGACGCTGCTGGATCTTGGTGGTGACTATCTATCTCCACTTTACATAATTCTTGCTTCTTTTCTATCTTTCTTTATTGGCTGCTTTCCCTTCCCCATTACCCTAATTCGTAATAGTCGCTGGTCTCTCCTCCCCCATCTCCCTGATTGATAATTGTTGGCCGGACCGACACTTGAACCCTTTTCCAGGGTTCACCCTGTTTCTTAATCTCGTGTCTGCTATGCATGTATAAAATAACCTTCTCTTCCTCCTGTAAATTGGAGTGAGACAGCATGGAAACAAGCAAAAAAAACCAAACAACCCAATAATTTTATGAAGGAGGAGGAGCAAACTGAGTGGGCACCAGTTTACTTACTTTTGCTGGATTTCAGTGGGATTGAAAATGGGCTGAGAAACCCACACTCAACTCGAATACAGCTTCAGTTGGTACAGGAAGCATGTTTTAGGTTGCACCATTTGATGACAAGGAAGTAGAGGACTAGATTACATGAGGAAGTTGCATCTCTTAGCAAAGCAAAACTTTATGAAGGAAGGAAATGAATGTTTGTTAGGGATATTTGATGAATGATTTCTCTGGTGCTGACACACCTCCTGCAGTTATCTTCTAAATCTACTTGTTTGTTATACTAGTTACTGCTCAGTCCGAGCTAAAGAGTACTTCAGGTATGTAGGGGGAACTAAAAAAACATTACATAAATTATAGCACTTCATTTTTATTTCAAAATTGAAGCATTTAAAGTGAAACTGAAGCAAATTTTTGGCATGTCATTTCAGGCTGTAATAATGCTTAATGCTGAACAACTAATTAGGAACTCTAATTACCTAACAACCAATCATACAGAATTTTGCTCATTTTCAACACTGGTGTTCATATTATACTATTTATTTAACTTACATTTGATATGTGACTCAGAAAAATAAGTAGCAAGGACTCTCAGATCTTTGAAAAACCAACAGAGATATAGAGATTATTAAAGCATAAACAAGCAGATGATATTGACCTTTAATCGAGTAAGATTACAGTAAAGACAGTGATTTCATTCTTCATCGTCTATAAAGTGCACTAGGATGCTTCATAGTATAAAATTTAGTATAAAATATACTAATCTACTGCCTCCTCACATAGCATATTTTGTGATACATAGAGTATCAAAGAAAGAAAGTAAATGTAGAAAGGTGTGAAATAAGTTGTTTTGTGTTGTGGTTCTTAGATGTTTCTTTTTCCTTTCAGTTGTTGGATCATCTCTTCAGCAGCATAAAATTAAGCTTGAATGGGTGCACAGAGCTAATTTTCCTCAAATAATCCCTCAAATTAAGGGTCATGTCTATCCTGACATATTGTGTCAGCAGATTTGTATAGTAAACAAAAGTATTTCTTCCCCTAGGTATTAACAGATATTTTAATGAATTCCCAATTAATTTTATCAGAAGCATCCAAGTAAATAAAAGATGAATAGAGAGATGATGTAGAACTCTGTTCTCTAATGTAGAAAATGAGCAGAAATAAAGGGTTGGGTTTTTTTGATTTTTCTTTTTTTTCCATCTTCATTTTTGGTTAATTAACTTTGTCTTATGGGAATTAAGTTGAGACTTAAATTGAAAAGACATATGAAAGAACAAAAGTGTATATAAATCAAGATTCTCAAAGGAATAAATGGAAGGCGTAATGAAAAGCAAGCAGTATATTCTTTTTTTTTTTTTTTTGAAGATCCCAATTATATTTCAATATATTAAATTTCTAGTTAATGCTGACATCAGTTTAAAATTGCTAAAAACCCAAATTTCGGTGCTTAAAGTACAAGATTAAGGCGAGGTATTTTGATGGAACAACCATCCCATGCAACCTTACTTCACAGTAACACTCATCTTCCTTTGGGTCACTTCTGATCATTACCTTCTCAAAGTACAACTTCAGTTTAGGTAATTTTTAACCATGTAGTTAGCAATGGTCCGCCTTTAACAAGCAAGAATCTTTGAATGTGGGGAACCAGCTAGAATCTGAAATTGCTTGGCCTTGAGGATCTGTTATCTGTTACCATTCATTAGAATAAGTGTAACTAGATTTACTGTATCACCTGAAGCTACTCAAGCAATGGAAGTCCAGCATAGCCTTAAAGTAAAAATAAATAAATAAATAAAATATTGTGCATGTACAGAATAATTATATAACAGAAAATATTTAATAGTGTCTGGGAATCTTGGATAGAAATATGTGAATACTACTGAGAGCCTAAAGGGAGATTAAGGTAGTACAATCTCAGTCAGAAAAGACACTTCTGCCTTATGGAGGTAATTGATATTTCAAAGTATTTTTTAGTTCTGTTAGGAGAAATAGCCCTCGTTCTTTTCAATTATCTGTGAAAGACTGTAGAATTCTGGCCATAGGTATCACCATCATTAACTATTGAGCAGACTGCCCTAAACTCTGACTTGAGGCAGGACTCTGAGACAGAATATCTAGAAAATATCTTTGGAATTAAAAATGATGAAAGCTCTGGGGTTCTGAAGGTCCCAAAACAACTTGTTCCACAATTCTGAAACATAACAGCTCTGAGATTACTGAGGCAATTTGTTGTCCAGAGATCATGACATAAAAAAAACTTTGGCATTGACTGTCTCCGTACTGTTTACAGAATGGTGTGAAATCCTTTGTTGAAACCAAGTTTCTAGCAGGGTAAAGAGATGAATCAGTAAGAAAGAATATAGATGGCTCCGAAAGTAATGTCTCCTATTTATTTCCTCAGATACTATAAGAGATACGAAGAGCACAGTAAGACTATTTAATAAATTCCTAGCTACAGGACACTATTTTGTAACACAGTCACCATCATTAGACAGTTTGAGCAAATGAGCTGGTGTGACAGCTGTGCATGGCTGTCTGGAATATGGCTTGGTTTTCACATTGCTGTTGCCACTGTTGAAATGCACAAGCTACTGCCTCACCATGGTAACATCCACTGTTTGGTCTCCATAGATTTTCTGCAAGCATTGATGAATGTGGATGCAAGTTTTTCCATATGGATACACCTTCAACTCATATTCACTTCCACATCAGAAGCCATTTTTTCAGGGTGCCCCTCTGCTGCCATCCGTTGTACAGCAACAGAATGTAATGAAATATTGTGGGAAAGGTTCAACCTCTACTACCATACCACCAACATCTACCTCTGACATCATAGGCCAGCATAAAATAGGAGGCATTACTTTTGGAGCAGTCTCCATACTAAGTATAGGAACTGTGCTCGAATTTTATGACCAATTCTTCCATACTGGTAGCATTAATCATTCTTTTTCACATATACATGCAGATCAGCATGTATAGGAATGTGAAAATTTCTTAGTTTAGCATTCCTAATTGCCTTGCTATAGAAGCCCCTAATAATAACTTTAGAAAGGTCATGCAAAAAACTTTTCAAGGTCTTGTTCAGACTCCTAAGACTCATTATCACCACTTCATCTTTCCTTCAAGCTGGACTTTCCAAAAGCATGATTATAAGACAAAAAGATAAATCTAGCCAGGAAAGAAATGGCAAACTTGATCATACAACAAAAGCAAGTCAACAAACACCCTAGTCATTCTTCAGCTGTTCGTGTGAGCTTCCATCCCATTTTCAAGAAACTGCTCACCTGACTAATACCACTATTGCAATGAGAAATTTATTGCCACTTTACTCCCAAATAAAAACACGACTCAGTTTTGGGTAGTAATATACATAACTGGTAATATTTGGTTGCCATTCCTACCAGGGTTTACTTAGGTATATTATATATACTTAGGTGCATTAGCACTAATGTTTCTTTGGTACTTAGTATTATATTATTTCATATTCATACAAAATTCATTTTATATCATCTACATAAAGAATACCGTTGTTTTCTCGCCTTTTTTTTCTCCACAGTACTTAATTACATTTAATATTTTCTGGTGCATGGTCATTGGAGAGGAGATAAAGTATCCATTACAGCTTTTGGAACCTAGAGAAATTATTCAATAAAACTGAATAAGTAGGAGAGACAGAAACACTTTAATGGTCTGCTTGTTAAGGAATGAGAAAAGTTGATGGTGTGAGAGACATGGCCCAAATTTGATCATCAGAATTACAGGGAAAATACTATTGCTGGTGAACTGTCTGATAATTTATGGAGTTGAGTGGTTCTTGGTTTAACTGTGTGTATGTGCTTGTGTGAGTACACAGTGAATATTTCATATGTACGTTTTGACAGGACAAAGGCGCAGCTTTATTTTTCTCCTGCAAGCTTCAGGTCACCTGGAGAGTATTTAGAAAAGTTTTGTGGAGTAAATGTCTTCTGGACAAGCATAACTTGGCATTTCTTACATAGTGGCAGCATTTCACAATCCTGAGATCTCCCAGAAATAAGGACTAGCCTCAGTGTAAGCTTAGAAAGGCCCTAGAAATTACAGATGCTTTCCTTAAGGAGGCCACCAAATGCATTGAAGATTTAATCTAGCCTTTTTTTTGTATGATTTAGTATTTTTCTATGTTAAGAAATGGAAGAGAGTGGAGCAGTCACTTTTAGCCAAAAATATTCAAATAGAAATATATCTCATAGCAACGCCCTATGCATCTTGTCAGCAACTTGTCTTTACTTTAAATGATGGCTAAAATATATTGTTTCCCATACCCCTTGATTTGTTAAACCATAATCATGAAATTGAATTACAGGACAGGAACGATAAAAATAGATGAAACTATTATGTGTCATAGAGAGGCAATTATACTGTAGCTAATGATCTTTACTAATAGGATAAGATATACTGCCACATGTGCCTTGAAGACCATCATTCAATAAAATGGATTCATCTATCAACTGAACCTTTAAGGTAGTGTTTAATTTGAGAGGTGAAAGAAATGAAATTGGGCTTTGGAGGATGCTGCGAATTCCATCCAGTAATGAGATAGAATACTGATATAATGAACTACCTGAAGTCTAGACCATATCGTTAACCTGGACCCTTTAGCAAGTGGATGTACACACATGCATAACCAAAAGAGTGGTGGAAGATAAATTAACATTTCTTACCCAAAAGCATTACAGTGTTCTGTATAAATTTGAATATGATTACATCCACCATCATACAGGATTTCTACTGAATTCTGTATGGTTCAATCAAAGATACTGGATAATGGGATTCTTTCGTTCTGTGACAAGGAATAAATGATATAACATTGGTATAGTCACTTTAGTCTACATTAACAAGTACAGCAGTGTAATAGGAGGAAACATGTGGAACAATCCAATGTTAAAAAGTCCATTTTATACTACACATGTTTTGTAAGTTTTACCTTCTGGTAGATCACACCTGGTCCCACGGACCATATTCTTCTTAGTGATAGGTGTATACATGAGTATCCTGATGGTGATCAGATCCTACATTTTGCAACACTTTTCTCTCTTAAATTGCACTGCTTTCCTTCTGTCTTCTCTCATTTCTTTCCTTGTTGCCCTCTTCCATCCCTTTCTACCCTCTCCATTTTGACTCCATTATCACATACTTTGAAACAGAGACTGACAGTGACTGTAGACTTACAGGTTTGAGAGGACTATCACTGTCTTAGCTACCTTTACCTTCTCTTTGGTTTAACAATGAACAGCTTTGAGGCAGGTGAACAAATTTCTTGTTGTACAGTCACCTCCAAATAGATGACGCCTCCTGGATATACAAGGCTGCCATTGACTGTGAGAGATGAACAAATAGGGATTTGTGGGTAAATAGAAGAACTAGGATTGAAGGATGGATGAAGAAGGCCTTGATAAATACTTAACAGCTGTGTTTTTTTAGGGATCTTTGGCCAGAAGTTTAGGGAAGATTTGGGATAATCGATAGATAAAACTCCAGCCATGGGTAAGAAATGAGGTAAGAAATCTTTCTCTTCTTGAGAAAGATTTCCTAGGAGGGGAAGAGTTGGTCTGACTTTGCTTGTGCTTTGAGGACATAGGTTTTCTTAGGGGAGAAATTGGATGGAGTATGTTGTTACATTGATGGGAAGCTGAAGGAGGACAGTTCGTGTATAGGGCTGGCCTGGCCTATGAAGTCTTCAAAAATAAGAGTTAGAAATATAAATCTTTACCAGGAGACAAGAGAAATAAAAGTGTTTTTAGACAACAGTCAGGGCCTTTTTGTGTGGTTGTCTTCACTGGGTCATTTGCTTTTTATTAGCTGTATCCATCCATGCATCATTTTCCACTGTGCTCAGCTGTGTAACTAATTCTTTGGGCAGCTCTGTCCAACGGCAGCAGAGGTTACTCTTGGGCCACTTGCACCAACAGAGCTGTCTGGTTATAGCTGATAGCAAATGGTCGACTGGATTATTTTCATGATGAATATCCGTGTGCACCAAGAGAAGGAGGTGTTTAATTTTGTATCCAAAAGAGAAATGTCTATGTGTAATTGTGTGGGGGATAATTTTTTTTCTTCTAAAGTCTCTCATTAAACTGAATGGCATCTAAAACAATTGCAATTCATTTGCAGCAGCCTGAGGGAAGAAAATGCCAATGGACAGAAATGACATTTATAAATACCTACTAACTGAACAATGTAAAATCCAAATAACCCCAAATCCCTGTGCCTTCCCCATCCTTCTCAAAAGAACTCATTCATTCCCTTCAACCTTTAAAATAAAAACAGTAAAACAGAAAGGGAATGATCAACTTTTTGGATATTAACTGACTTTTTCCTTGAGTTTTCCATGCGACAGGTGTTGACCTATGTTTAGGATTTATGTACAAACCTGTGTAAGAAGGGCTTACAAAAATACCTCCCATTTACCTCCACCCTTTATTTCACGTGTTTCATATATATTGAGTATTGACTAAAACATTATTGATTAAGGAGTTTAGAAAAAGCGTGCCTTCATTCTTAGAATAATGTTCAGACTGATGTAGGCTCTCAGTATATTTCAGAGAATTTGCACAAGACTGAGTTTGGTATCTAAGATTCAGCAAGCAAAATGGCAGGAAAAGACAATGAGAATTAATCTAAACAAGTTCAGTTTGAGTCAGAGGCTGCATAGCCTCAGAAAGGTATAAACATAATTCTGATTAAATGCAATGTGAAATGCAGAGAGATTCAAACCATTACTGAAAGAATCAAGAAACTGCTGATGCTGCTGTCACTCTTTGTTTTCTTTGTGCATTTAGGCATGTTTTCTGTAAGTTGACACAAACACAAGATTAACCTAAAGAAAATCTCCAACTCATTACAGATTTCCTCTTAAGTTATGCTACCTAGCATAATTATTTTCGTAAGGAAAGTACTTCTTGCACTTGGATTTAATGTAATAAAAACAACTCATGAGATAATTCTACCAATTACCTGTTATACCTTATTTTTTTTTTCACTGCATATGTGAGAGGGACAACATTGGCAAACAGCTATTTGAAATTTTTATAAAATTCAGTCTGTCCTGGTAGAAGAATATGTGAAATTTCACTTTAAATACACTTTAAATTCTGTTCTCTATCAATTAGATGGCATAATATTCATAAATGATTAATCACGTTAAATACAAACAGAAATTGACTGGAAAGCAGTGAATGCTTAGTGGCATGGAGAAAAATATGAAGACTAAGCCAAAAGCACGTGATTCAGAAGATAAGCAATCTGGATATAAAGTTAGCTATGCAGGAGAGAATATTTATAGTATTTTACTGAATCAGATTCTTTTACCTAAGACAGAAAAAAGTAGATGGGAATCTACCTCACAGTGGAAAGTAGAAATGGGATGTATCAGATCTGCAAATCCCATGAAGTACCATGGAGCCTCATATTCTAAACTATATATATATATGTATATAAATTTCAACAAGCCTGATTTTCATTGCCAGCCATGAGCACTACTTTGCTGCTAATTTTCTATTACGATCCAGACAGCAGTAATTAACCCACTGGGAGTGTCCACAACAGATAACGTTTGCATGTTTTATTGGAAAACCACAAGGAAACTTGGATGCCTGTTTCATCTGTGTTCAATCAACCGGGATACACATTTAAACTGTTAGACACAGCACAGTGTATCTTCCATGTAAACACAGTGACAATAGCAAAGTCCTGACTCAGTTTAATGAAATTTTCATAATTTTCTCAATATCTGGATACTGAGAGAATTATAAATTTTGTGAAGATCTTCTCAGTTTCAGGCTTCAGACTCAGCTGGCTGCCTTCAAGTCAGATTCCCTGGAAAGGGAATGTTTAATTTTTCTGAATTTTCTAAGCTTTGAACTTTTCATCAGGAGTGCATTTTTCTCTGCATGCCATGGATCAAAATATTGCTGTTCTCATACTGTAATGATTGCTTCAAAAACAAAGATCTCCTAACATTCCATAGCAAGTAAGTTTAAGAGTCTAAGGAATCATCTAGGTATAATTATGTTCATAGCAGCCTAAGCTTTGCAAAAGACAAAGAATTGCATTCTGTCCTACGTGTGCCTAAGCAATCCTCTCCAAAATCAGGCACACTGAATCAGTGTAATAGAATTTAAATGGTATGAAAAGGGGGAACAAGTAATTTTTTATTCATTTGTTTAGTAGAAACAAAAGCAATTTGCATCTTTAGACCATTTGGAATGACTCTTCATCAAGCTGCCATTCAGTGAGATACTGTACCACACTGAGGTAACCCACAGTTTCAGCCCTACCATAAGGAATTTCTTCATATTGCTTTTTGAGTGAAAACTCATATAATTTAAAAATAATACGTATTTTTTTAAATGGAAAAAAAAAAATATTTGCAATCTTCCTGTATTTTTCCATCCAAACTAGTTGAAAGCATGAACTCAAATGTCTCAGAAACAATGTGAAATACTGCTATTCATTCTCTTTTTTTCTTCTACCTTTCCCTCATACATCAGGGTCATTACGCCAATACTTAGTGGGCAGCCTGATGTGCAGTTTCAAAACCTTATGAAAGGTGCTGCTGTGACAGGTTGGATGAAACATGACAAGATCAAACCATGTAAAACAATTCTAGATATTGTTAGGTCTCAATTTAGGACTGGAGTTCTAAAGAATTTTTGCCTTATGGGAAAGATCTGTAAGAGCCTAACAAAATGAATGAAGCGTTTCGCTTGTTCCTCTGTGAAGGTGACACTTCATTAGTGTGCTGACATGAAAAGTACCAGAGGTTACACTGGCTCCTCAGAGGGTTCTTCTTTGATTAAATACCAGCTCCTGGGTTGCTTCAGTGCAGGGGTTGGGAAGGCAAAAGATGCAAATTCATTCACCCCCATTGTTCGCATGTTAATTGTCAAGCCAAGTTGTTTTAATGTGAGCTAAGAGTGAGCCCAACAGAAAGATGTGTCTACAAGAAACATTAAGTCTTTGGGATGAATTCTTCCTTATGCTGGTACAGGACCACTATGGACTAGATTGAGAGAGCTGCTGCAAAGTCATAATGGAGTCCATGGAAGAGGGATGTGGTTTCTGATTGTGGCTGACCATAAGAAAACAGGCAATCCAAAAGTCAAAATGAGCTTTTGCTTACTCTCAACTTGCTGAGAGTGTCCTTGCACATATACAAGAAAAAATACAGTGAAGATACCATTCCTTAATAGATGATATTCCTTAATATATGATGAAATCCCCATTGCAAATGTTTCTCAACCTTGACTTGAAGTTTCACAGCTCTATAGGTAATTTACAAATTATATGTACAACCATGTGTCACTGGGCTCTGTATAAGAGAAACTGAGATCAAGTCACTAACTGAAAATATGCCATGAATCAGGTAATAACAGGAAATTCATCAATTGTCTCCCTTAAGGACACAAATTGCTTAAGGGTGACTTTCCAATGATTTTTGAAGTTTTTCCCTGCATACAAAGGTATTTAAATAAGTTGATGTGAGTGGAAAAGGCAAAACTACTTCTCCTCTTTCTCCTTTTTAAGAATATTAAGCATGTGAAAATTATCATCTTTGAGGTGACTGGAATTTTATTTGGCCTGTGACACCTTAAATAAGTTTCTGATAGCATTTCAAATAACCTGCCCTGGATTTATCTTCCATCTTTTAAAAATGTTCAGCATTTGGCTGCCTACTTAATTTTACAGGAGAAAAATAAAAGGAGTGGATGATTAAAAGACAGAATGAGATCTCACCCCCATCCACTACAGAAAAGTTTTGGTTGAGGTACCTCTCCAAGACAGTATGTAGGTCCAGTTCTTGCCTGATCTATATGCTTCAAAATATCACGTGTGTCTCTATGGAATGCTTTTTACTTGGGGACTTCAGGTGAATGAAGCATACAGTAAGAAATTAATGTGCGAGGAAATGATATGAAACAGAGAATGGAAACTATTGCTTGTATATCATTCGAGAGGAGATTCTGTGCAATTAGAAATCTCACAAAGTGTCGAAGTCAGATGAAATCAAACCTAGTTATAATCAAGAAAAAGTATGATAGAAGGAAGGTAGGCCCAACAGTAAAACTACCTCTGCATTCACTCAAGGTGAAGTCAAGTTTTCCCTGAGCTTACTGATTGTGCCTTCATTCAGTGTTCAATTTTCTTTATCAGATCGCTGCTATTAGAGAAGTATGTTGAATAACAGCAAAGCCTAAAATTGGTTTCTCACATTTCTCTTTTCTTGTGATTTCTCTCAGGCTATTATTTCAAGATATTGTTCAGCTTGTATTGTAATGCCCAACCTAGAACATGGGAGTACATTTCTGCATTTTCCCACTGCAAAGAAGGGTCTGCTGTGGTGTAGTTGGCCATGTTCCCTTTGAGTACTATAAGTGTGAGATCATCATTATCACTGAAATGTCAAGTGTTAAGCAGAGTGTGCAGATATTCTGGGTTTTAAGACAAAAAAACCACCACCACAACAAAAAAATTACAAGAAAATCAAGGACAATTCTGAGCAACTAAATATCTGTTAGCACATTTTAACCATTTTTGAGCTATGCATGAATATGTGGAGTGAAAATTAAATTAGACAGCCCAATGTAAATCTTCTGTTGAGAAAACACAACAACACAAAACAAAACGAGAGCTTAAAAGATAAGGAGCAGAGAGAGAGAGAATGAGAGGAAAAGAGAAAGGACAGTTGAAACTGAGTTGAGTGTCCCTCTAGGCTGTAGTAAAAATTGAATAGACATTGATGGATTTGTTTTCCTTTTAGATTAAATTGAACTTTTGATTTGAAAGTAGTTTGCCTGCTTCTGCTCTTGAAAGCTACATTTTTCCTTAACTAATTTTCTCTTGTTAAGGCATTTTAGTTTCATAGTGGTTTATAGTGTTTTACAAATTGGCACTGTAATCCTCTGGAAAGAGCAAGGAAAGAGAATCACATAAATAATACGGAGCTGTACTTTCTTATATTGCTTTACCCCCACAGTGTCATGGCTTTTAAAAAATCCACCTTGTGCTGTTATGATTTTAAATACAATCGCACTATTTCCTAGTATCAGATATTACCAGTTCTATGGAGTTAAAGTCTTACTGGACATTTTAAAATAGCTGCTGATCTATAACTACTAAATACTTGTACTGTTCTCCAAATTAGTATGAATTCATTAGCAGCAGCCTACACTCTGGCTATGCAAACTACTGTATGGCCTTTGTGGTTTCTGCTTTTCTGGCCCCTGCAATCTCAGCCTTATTCTCACATCAGCTTTGCTTACAGTGGAGAGACCCACACAAGCCAGGGAAACATTTTGCTCTACTCTAAATCTTACGTTAGACTCAAGCTTATACTGAGTATTCTGAGAATAGGGTATCATGCTCTATGCCTGGGCTGAATGTCTCAAATATGTTCCCAGCTTCTCTGTGACAGCACTGTGTGCTTAGCTTTGGGCAGACAGGAATGAATTCTTCCCACAGTGATCTCGCTGTTGCTTGCCTAAGGGACAGAGGACGTTCAAAAGTGGTGTAAGATCAGGTTACGTTGTTTCAGCTTGCAGTGCAGCATAGGTGTAAGGAGGCCTGGCTCTGACTCTGGATTGTCTTCTGATTCTGTCTGAACTGGACAAGTAATCACTAAGTAACCAAGCTGAAACTTTGATACGCAGCACAATTCTGGGAACATGGGCTGGAAAGAGGTACTTGTACTGTTTTGTTGTACATGTTTTGTTAAATGAAGTTATATTATTTTCTAGAAAACAAACAAACAAACAAACAAAACAGAGATAAAAACAATTAAAAAATCCAACCAACCAGCCACATACCCTCTTCCAGATTAAATATGCTAGTGAGTATGAATTATATCCTTCTGTCATACAAGGGAACTAAGGTACACTAACCTTGCTCACCTTGACAGAATCTTATGTTGACAGGACTAAAAACAAACCTCCTAAGATAATCCCAGTGGTCAAACCATACATGCCAGCCACCAGAATTATCAAACTAAATACCATGACTCTGTGGGCTCAGGGCATTTTGTCACTAAATTCTATGGAAATAGCCACAGGTGAGAGACTGAATTTTAAACTCCGTAAATAAAAACAAACAAAACACCTAAAACTCAGCTGAGCAATCTTGTTACTGTGTTGAGAATGTAGTCTTAGCATGTGGATGATTTATTGGATATGGATTGGTTGGACCAATCATTCAGAAACACTATAAACTACGTCTTAATCCTTCAGGAAAGGTACCAGATTGTCTTTGTTTTGCACAGTGCTTCTCTCTGGTACTTTGCATGTATAGCATCTGTTCCAGGGAAATATCAATCAGTGGGTTCTCTGTTTCATGCACAGATTAATCTCATAACATCAAAGATTAATGTCATATGCTCAATGAGAAGTCAGAATTTATTTATTTACCTCAGCACTGTGCCCCAGTCCTTGCCATATCTCGCTCTCCAGATCTTTTTATCATGGGATAGAGGAGCAGGCTGGGAAAGAAGAAACTGAGATAACCCACTAAAAACTTCCAAAGTATTAAAAAGAAACTTCAGGGAGGGAGAGAGATGAAATGTAGCTGGGTGAAAATTAGCAGTGTTTTGCATCTTCCTGCTAAAAGTATCACAACAAAAAACAAACTAAAACCAACCAGACAAAACAACAACCACAAAACAAAAAAACCCCATAGCCAGCAGCTTTTTGTGTCCTTTGTCATTTTCCTGGATGCCTTATCAGATTATAAGTTTTGAGTATAAGAATCTGGCTTCAACTAGAAATCGCTCCTTCTTTCAATTTCAAATACACAGAAATAATCAGCCCAGAAACATAACTTGATTTTTTAAATGTATTTTACAAAGGAAATTATTTCCTGCGGCACCAGTTGCCCAGGATCCAGATGTTCAACAGAAGTACCTGGTTATATTCTCTTACAAAAAAGATGTAGTCTGTTTCATTATCATGGTCCTTTCAGTCTAGGAGCTGCTTCAGAAGCTTCTTTGGTTAGTAGTAGGATTTAGGCAGGTATAATTCATCTCCAAATTCAACCTTGATACTCAACCCATGTGTAGAAGAACTGTTATATCACGGCCTGAACTGATGACTGAGCACTTAGTGAAGGAGGGGGAGGGTGGCTGGCCCAGGAAGCACAGGTACAGTCAGTTTACCTGTGCTTCCCACATGACAGGAGTCTAGCCTTTAACTGAGCCCAGGGTTCACTCCCTTCTGTTTTCTAGGGCTAACTTCCAAAAGGAGAATGATTTCTGGATCTTGGTCACTTCATGAGAAGCAGTGCACTATGGCTGGAGACCCTATCTTCAGTTGGGTAAGTTAACTTCTTTTTATATATGATTATTGATATTCTTAATGGTACTTAGCTTGAGATTGTGAAGAACCTTTTAGAACTATATTCTCTGCTTCTAAGGACCAACAATATCCAATCACTTTTGTTGTTATGTAAAGGGCAGAGGGTGATTATGCGGCTTTAGTTAGACTTTACCTATAATTAAGCACTTACCTTATGGTTTTGAAGAAGCCGTGCCACGCAGAGATATGGAGCCTTACTTGCATCTTGCTGCATGTGCAGGACAAGTTCTATAGCTGAAGTTCGTGAGTCTCTTAAGCAGAAGAAATGGTTACAGAAGAATTCGAGTGTTATGCTGAGAGATGTAGATTGAAAGGTGTGCCTTATTTCTTAGTCCTCAGTGATGTAATCAGAAACTCATTTGCCTGTTTTCTCAGTTTGAAAGAAACAGGTGTGAGAACTGGGAAGCAGTGATGAGCTTAAAGCCTCCGTCTGATGTCTAAACATGATGTCTTACCCTTTGAATAGTCTAGCTAAAGAAAAATGCTCAGAGATGTACTCACAGAGTACAGGAAGTGTGTAATTGACCTGATTCTCAGAACTAGAACTACCCTTAGCACCTCAGTTTTGGGATATAGGCAAATAGTCAGAAAGACTGCTATTATTTGTGTAAAAAGAGCAGGTGAGTAATGTCAGGTCCATAATTTCTGGAAGAAAATTCAGTATGTCTTCTGAACTGTGTGGGAACTAAACAGTGGAAGATGTTAGAACTTACCTTCAGGTATCAATGTCTGTTTTACTTTGATTTGAATTAAGGTTTCAGTGACAGTCGTTCTTCTGTCTTCTGAGCAGCTAACTCACCCCTTGTTTCCTGGTTTTAATATGTAGCAAAGTAATTCAGAATAAGAATCAGTGAGAATCAGGTTGTGTATTCCATGAAAACCCCCTGAGCTGCTTTTGAAGCTCTTAAGTAAGACCTTAACTTTCTGCAGTGCCCACTCTCTCCTTGCTGTTTCCTGCTTCAAGAGCTCTGGGAAAGGATTCACAGGCAGCAAAGATATCAGCACCAGCAGTGGCTCAGATTCATTTCTGAGGGGACTGAAATACTATAGGAACTGTCACTGTTGTCAGGAATGTATGCAGCCGTTTATGTGGGCAAGAGAACTGGGCAGTGCTGACTGCTTGTGAAACTGTATGCACTGTTGTGTGTCTTCTTGATCCAAATTTGGGTGGAGTTTTAAGTAAATATTTTCAATTTCTGTTTCAGAGGTTGTTGTCTAGGATCGTGATGTGCAATACGATGCATCACATTCTATAATATAAGGCTTTCATTTAAAACCTGTGACAATACTAAGCGCTGTTGTTTACTGAATTCCAATTACTTGAGAAGCATTCAGGATGTCGTCTCTTCTAAGTGGAACCAACTGCATTAAAACAGTCATGAAACTTAAGAACCAAACATTTCAGATGAAAAACAATTGTAAAATTTAAAATGGAGATACTTATTTTCCCTCTTCTTCAGCAGTGTCATACGAGTACATTTCATTGGGATTCACCACAGGCACAATTCTCGACATTCTATCTGCAGGATCAACTGGAAAAAGTACATGCACAGACTCCTGATAAAATGCATCCGATTTCACTCTTTGTGATGCATAGAGATATTAATTATTACTGTTCTCACTCTTCTGGATATTGCAAAGAAATAGCAAAAGTTTTCCATCAAATTTGTCTCTGTATTTAGCATGCTGTATTGTGATAAAAGAAGACACTAAAATAACTGGTATAGTTGCATCAAATACTGATTAATTGGAGAGCTCACAGCAAATTTCAGTGCTACGCTGGTTGTTTTTATGTAGGATTGAAAGTACTCTACAAGCTGATATTGCTGTACTGCTAAGATGTGTGAGGTCATGTATCAAGTAATGAGCATATGTTAAGCAATTAACAGCAAACACTAGCCATCCCATTATTTGCTTGTGTATTCTACTCTACTTAACACAAGCTATTTCATCCTCTGAATGGTTTGGATGTGTTTTATCTCCCATTGTTCTTGTTTAGATCTATTTTAATTTATCAGAGATGGCAGGCTGAGGTTTCTGGGTTTTTGTTTATTTATTTATTTAAGTTCAGCTTTTCTTTGCCTGTATTTTTAATATGAATTAAATCTGTTTGGCTGAGCCTATGAACCTCTTCTCTCATATCAGGCTGGATGAGATCTTCAGTACTGAGAGTTACCTGCTACTAAATAGTACAAACTACTTCATTTTCATAATTGGTTCTTTCATCCTCCTAGACTCACTTGAAGCGCCTTTGGTAAAAATACAGTCTCTATGCTTCTTTGAGTATGGCACTCAGGTAGACTGACTGCAGATCAGGCTAGTATACAGAAAGCAATCCTTGAAGCCTTCCCCTTTAGATTTTTTGTTTAACAAGCTGGAGGAAGAGCAAAACTTGTCAGCAGAAGACCTTATACACTGAAATATTTTCATGTTCTAGTTGATTCTCTAAATTTATGAGCCGGTGCTCTATTCACATCACATCTTAATTATCTTTAGATAAAGAGTTACAGGAGGTCTACTCAGATACCTTAAGATAAACAAAAAATGAGCATAAGTGAAATAATTCAAAACTGTTGGAACAACTTTGGTTGTGCTTGCGTGTGGAATGTTCTTTGGAAGGTAATTGCAGTTTGTGAGAGTATTGGTTTATTGACCTCAGATGAAAGCAAAAAGTGAAATTTGAGGAGAAATTTTATTTGTGGCTGTGCAAGAAATAGTGTGATAAAGTAATACTCAGAAGTTACAAAGTGGCTTTTCCAAAATATATATATATTTCGATAAATGGCTCTTTTTCCTTCTAACTCTTTCTACATCAGCCTTCAGAGGGGCTTTCAGAAGAGCCAGAAGTAAAGAACAAATGAAGATGCTCTTCACCTGAGTTTTTTCTTTAAGTCCTATTTTCACTGAGCCATAGAAAGAAAAGGTTTTCTTCCATCAAATGCTTTCTGTGATGGCAGCAGTTCGGTATGAATGTGTGATAAGAATATCTGCAATGTAAAGATAGCTGGGAACTTTGAATCAGTCCCTTGGCTGACAGTGGGCAGCCCAGTGTGTTACAAAGGAGGGTTTGAGAAATCCTATGCCTGGCAGATGTGAAATAGTTTGCAGCCATGCTAATCGCTACTGCCTTGGAATTGATTTGACCCTTAAACATGAGGTGAGGCTTTATTTTTTTCTTCTTTCTTTTGCTCTGGATATTTTTATCTGAGTAAATGCTTTTTTTTTCTGAGATAGTCAGCTATATTTGTTATTGGTGAAAACCTGGAGCAATGAGTTTCATTGTTTAACTATTCAGTAAGAATGCAGAACTTTTAATATAAGAAACTTATCTTCTTTTATTAAAATATTTTTGCTTTTCTTGTAGTTGCTTCCTTTGAATTTAAAATATCACTCTTCCTTCTCACGCTGAGAGATGGAAACTTGCAGCGCTTCATTTTTCACTTCATATACTTTTCCTGTAGCTTGCCTTATTCATCTACGTATTTTCTCAATGTAAACAAGGCTGGTGCTTTTAATTCCTTTTCTTGGTAAGTTGTCTTGATGATCTAACCACCTTTATCTCCTCTAACTATTCTGCTTATTGGATGTTGTTCTTTATCTGGATTGCTTCTCAAGATTTTACCTCTGATCTGTATAACTGCTTTATCTTCTTACATTATACTTCATTCAGCCAAACAGAGGAATTAAATCTTCAAAGAAATTGACAGATGTCACTTTGCCTGCCAAACTTATTATAGAAATATGTGCACACACACAAAAAATTCTATTTCAATGCACATTGCTTTATTTAAGTTTGGTGTATATATAAGTTATTTGTCATAGTGTTGTCCATTGATTTGTTCTTGTTAAACTGCTTAAAGGTCTGACTTCCCTAGCCTAATGATTTAGGCCACCTACTCATTTTATGTCTCTTACGGTTTCCTGTAATTAATTACTTTGTTCAAGACAAAAGCTTCCAGTGCAATTACTGATGAATCTCTTGAGAAGAATAGCAAAAGAACAAATAATGGCCTAGAAAACAAAGCTTAGATTTTTCAAGTAATCATATTAATTTCTCTGCAAGTAAAAAGACTCATTGTGTTTCTTAAGCAATATTTCCAGCTCAAGGAGAATTCCATCTTATCCACTGACTACTTCTTGAGATGACTTCATTAAAGCATAGAGAATGCAGCCTTTCATTAGGGTGCTGCTGACAAACCACCCGTGACACCACAGATTAATTGTTGTTCTTAAAAATGATCAATGAAAAATCAGTGAGGAGGGCAGATGGGGAACAGAAACTTGTTCTCTGAGCTGAATGTATTGAAAAATACATCACTAAGATATTAGAGAACCTTATACGTGGTAGCTCTTTTTAATTACAGAAATGCTTAGTGTGGCTCAAGGTTGCATTGAGTTGTTAACATAGGTTTGCATACGTGTGTCCTTATTTCCTGATTTGATGAGCTGCTGTTAAAACATTTGAGACAAAGCAAGTAGTTATATTGCTCAAGGAACATATCAGTTCCATGTATTTTACAGATGGGAGGAAGAATTAATGTGTGAAGGCCAGTTTCATGCAATCACATAAATAATCAGATTGATTGCAATAATTGTTCATGTTCTTGAGAGTAATTAAGTTGGAATGGATGTAGTTGTGAGACTAGGGCTCTTCTTTGTAATCAGAAAGATATTAGGTGTAGGTGGAAAAGGTACAAGTTGTGTTTTTTATTGCTTAAATTATTGGTTTGCAGTGTGTAGATGTGTAATTATGTCTTAATGGCCAACATAACAACCAGCTAGAGAAACGCAGCTAGCATTGTGATGCAAAGTTGTTGTGTTTTACTGCACTGTGCATTTGTAGAGGTGCCTCTACATCCCATCCCTCCTTCATTACAGAAAGCCAAACATGCTACTTGAAGTTTTTATTTGAAATAATAATTGGAAAGGTCTTAAGAGTCTTTAGGAAACTTGGGGAGGCCTTCAGTTACATTCCAGTCTGAGAACTGAGTTAAAGGTATTAAAATCTACGCATGTGTCCTAGGGAACAGATTGCGTACGGGGGTTTGCTGCAGAATGAGATGAAGTTCTTAAAAACACTCCTTATGCTACCTTTGAAATATGGTGTTTATGGAAAGAAAGCCTGCTTGCTGCTTATTTGGCTTGGAAGAAGTGACAAAACAGAACAGATGCTTTATCGTTTGCTGCTTGAGTGGAATAATTCCAAAGAAATTTGGAAAAAAGTAATGGAATTTTAAGAGACTTCAGAGAAATGTTACAGAAGTTTAATCTTCTGCAGTGCATGTGACTTGGAAATAAGTTTTCAGATAATACAATAAAACAAAAATATCCAAAAATTTTCACAGCAGAAAGATATTTTCAATGCTAACAGATGTAGGCAACTAGGAAGGGTGGAGGTAATGCCTCTGTTATAAGTTATAAATGACTACCTGTAGAAAATGGTAGATATGTAGGGGTAAGACTAGAAAAAGCTTTTTGTTTACTTTATGGAAACCTCTTTCTACCTTCAAAGTTAAATTTACCACTGACTTAGGCGTGGTCATCTTCTGGCACAGTTCACAGTGTGAAATGGTGAATAGGGTTTATTTTAACCACACAAGGCCCCTTAGGTCATATCGCTGTTTCTCCATGTGGCTGGTACTTGGCTCAAAGGCAAGGTTTTACTGAGCAAAGCATTGGCTGCGACATTTTCTAGGCAAACTTGAAAATCTAATGTCATACATTATTAATAAGAGTGTTCTGAAAAGAGAAGATATCAGAACTAGAATCATGTTCAAGCACTGTACGCCAGCTGATTTTGTTCTGTCTCTCTATGGCAAATACAATTATCCATTATCGATATTAAAGCTGTACATGTCATGGACAATGTGAATACATAATGCAAAGTTGTAATGAAATTTGGAATATCTGATTAGTCATGGGGAAACTGCTTTTTAAAAAATAGAATTTTATCTACATTTCTAACTTTATTTTTTTCACTGAATGACCAATGACATTTCTATCATATGCAATTTGTTTTCCATATTTTAATTTCTAATTACTGATAAATTAAGATGAAGCTGATCTATTAATGCCCACTGAATGTTTAATTCATGGATGCCTTAAAATGCTTGCTGTTACAGAGGATTCTGAGAGGTTTTGGCTGGAATTCCAAAGGAGTGACACATTTCTAGTCTTTGACTCCAGTATATCTACGAGAAAATTGAAGCATCAATGTCACTGCACCCTCTGCTAACTTATTCCTTTTAAATTATTAAGATCTTAAGCTGAAACACTTCCCAGAAGGGAGCCAACGTAATGTTTTGAATACGCAACTTAAGTGTGGAAATGGTTGCCGGCTATTTTTCTGTGAGGTGTGTGTTCTGTACCCATAGAAAGTCAGCAAATTATAGGAATTATTTTCATCTGTTAGATTTATGCCTATGCGTCTAGATGAAATGTCTTACTGCAATGGAGCAAAGGTAAGGACCACCAAAAAAAAGACATTCTTTGATACGTCGGTGACTCGTAACATACGCCATCAGAGCTTGTTAAATCCCTTTGGGCTGTCCTACCTCCTAATAGTTTATGGATGTCATGTTGCTATCATCAGCAAGCATCTACTGGAAACTGTGGTTAAGCTTGCAGATAATTCTTGCTTGCACCTTTGGGGATATGGTTGAATCTTTACATTGGGATAAATGAGCATCTTGATGGCTCACCAATCCCATTCCCCAGTTGCCTGCACTGGACTGCACTAGGTTAACAAGGTTGGCAGGAGCAGTGGCCTCATCAAAAAGGGTAAATGAGTTTTGGAAACAGTGGCTGGTGTCGTGCAGGGCTGGGTCAAGAACAGTGCCCCACTGATGTGAGGCTGGATGCAGACATAGCTGTATACAGCTGTGGCATGGCACAGATGGGATAGCCTTGGCTCACAAGATGTTCCCCACAGAAACGGGCACAGGTCTTTACTTATTGTTATCTTTGCAGCAGCTCCTACTAGTGAAGGAGCTCTTGTGGTGTGAGGCAGCTCAAGCCTCTCCATTGGCTTCCTGCAGAAGGGGTGAGTGAACATGAGGCCCTGACAAGTTTGTGCTGCTGAGCATAGGGAAACATCCTTTGAAGCCTCTGGAACTGTTCACATGGAGCATGCTGTCAGAAACACCTTTACAGGTCTCAGGAGCATGTTGTAATTATGAAAAATTGTGTGGTAAATGCCCATGGCATCTGGTTGTCCCATGAGCAGAAGCATTGGCAGTCAGCATTTCTGGAGTTCTTGTTGTCTTCTCAGCCCAAAATTCCAGGCTTACTGGAAGAGTGTGGATGTTGGGTTGAGTGGTTGATGGATGGCTGTTTACTTCCAAAAGACAGGGATGTTCCCAAGGAGGGGAAAGTGAACCCTGTCTTCTGTTCCTGTGTAGTGACACTGAGAGTCTTAACTAGTCCACATTCATGCTGAATATCTGGCTGAGATTCTCAAACAAAAAGAGTGTTGCCTTTTTAGAGGGGCCCGAGACTGAGTTTTCAGAATCCATCACAACAACTGATGCTAACTGTGAAAATAAATTGTGAGTGCTGGGGTGGTGTCAGAGAGCAAGAGAGATATTGCTGCACATTAGTGGAGAGTATTTTGTGATGCTAGTGTTCTACGGATTTATATATTTTTTTCCAGCTGAGATTCTGTGGCAAACATTCATTTTTTTTGCCTCAGTTGCAACCAATATCCCTGCCAAGTTCCTGCCATGATTAGAGCCCTGAAATCAGGGATTTCATTTCCCTAGGAAAAAAAAAAACTAAAGGGCTGGGGAAACCTTTGTTTTCATGCCACTTCTGCTGTTGTATGTATTATCTAACTGCCACAGTGGTCACTCAGGCTTGATGCCAGGGTAGCTATAAGCCTTCAGGATGAGAGAGATTGTATTGGCATTCAGCAGAAATACCAGCACAGAGGAGGCAGCTTTCTGCAGTGTTTGTATGCCTCCGAAATGTGCAGGTATGGTAACACCAGTGATAAGCCACATGGAGATCATAAAACAAAACCTAGAAGTTAATTATTAATCAAAGCCAGCAAAAATGTATTCTGCTTTAATACGACAATGCAGTACATAAACTCTTGAGCTAGCAGACACTTTGAAAAATGAATAGTGATTACTGTTATAGCAGCTGTCTTGTCAGCTGCTTTAGAACCACAATATGTTAGCCAGCAATACATTAACAAATGACATAAGGATAGATAAGAGTTGAGACTTTCCATGCTGCTAGCTCCACTGAGATAACTAGCATCAATAGACACTCTGTTGAGAATCTCAACAGAGAAGCTGGGGACAGGGAATGGGTTGGGTTTATCACACAAGAGAGGGAAGAGTTTGATGTTGTGTATTTGAACAGTTATGTCTGCTCTCTGAAGAGGCTCTGTTAGGTGAGCGTATGGCAGGGGACAAAGGGAGGGCTTACCTGTTTGTCCTACTTATACTGTAAGCTCTCTGGGACAGGGACCCTATACTGCACTCTGGTTTGTTCTGCACCTCACTTTCAGATATTGCTGTATTATAAGCGATGTATTATTTAATCACAAGGGCTTTCCATTTTGACAGTTTTCACTAGCTATAGAAGTTGAAAGTTCTTAAGCTGCGGTTTATTATATATATGTTAATTCTACAAATGTTTATTCAAGGGATTGGAAGAAGTTATTCTTTAACAGACTAAAATACTGAGTAGTGGGTTTGTCAAGATTTTAAGATCCAATACTGGCATATCCATTTGAAGTATGACATTATCTGCACACCACACTGAAATAAGCTCTTGCAATTTCAAGTAACTTGCTTATGAACCAAGAGCAGGATCATCCTGAAGTTATTTTGTTGGCATTTCATGTGGAATTGTAGTCAAGACTTACTGAAAATGGCTTCAGAGGTAAACCAAACAAGCTGGTAGAAGCCTTAGTGTCTGTGGGGGCAAGAATACTTGCTAGTGGGCAAAGCAAACCCACAGCCACAAATATATGCTTGTTCATAGCCTTTGTATCATCTGCTGTTATTTGTCATCACAATTTTTTTTGATATGTCAGTTTAATATTTGTATAGTGGAAATTGACTTGAGGATTCTGCCTACCATGCACTGCAGGAGCCTGTTGTAAAGTTTAATTATGACTTGCCCTTTCTTTTTTCTCCTCACTTTTTCCCTATGCTGCTTTGCAGTGCTGACAAGAAAATTTACGTTAATTTCTTGCAAATGGTTCTGAGTTGAGCAGTTTAGGTAAGGATCTTGCTTTGTATTTCTTGAGTTTTGCTCAGTACTACATGATGGTAAGAGATTAAAAAAAACGCAACAAAACCTAAAAAAACCAACCAAACAAACCACAACAAAAAATAAAAACAAGTGCCTGACTCTGGAGGTTTTACTGTGAAATGTGTTCCATATTTCAGTGCTTTAACTGTTACATATGCTCAATATCTACAGCATTTGATGCCATTTGTCTTACAAGTTTCAAGGTAGAAAGAATCCACAGAAAGATCAGTGGACAAAAAAAAAAACCCTAAGTCTTTGTGCTTCATTCATTCTTTTTCTTCCCATTGAGGGACTCATAAAGAAAGCAGTAAGTCTGTTGCTTTATAATTAATCTATCCAACAATGAAATGTTTAGGCTCTTGCACCTTTAGCTTCATTGTCTTACAAGTTTCCTAGGCGGTTTAGGGAAGTTCAGCACTCTGTAGTGCTAAGTCTCCTGCAAAAGCATTGGCAGCAAAACCATACATGAAAAACGTTTGATATGGAATCAGTGCTGTGAGTAGCAGCACTGAGTGGAGAGGTGTTCACTTGGCTGTATCCAGGTGCAGGCACAATTCAGATTGGCCAAGTATTATTTAAAAGCTCCTTCCTGACTCACCTGTTGCTGTGCATGCGTGCTGAGAGGCATCACATTCTTATTCTGCTGACTTTAGTTGTTAAGGGAATGTTGCCAATACCTCCTTACGGATCAGACCCATAATGTATGCTGGATTTAAAAGTTCATTGAGATACCTTTTTTTTTGTTTGTTTTTCTTTTTTCTTTTTTTCTATAATGCCACACCTAAAATTTCAGCTGGTTTATGGTTCCAGGCTCAGTAATCTAGTAGACAGGCCTGGTGTTATACACTTACTATGCTGGATTAGTCATAGTGGCAGATCTGAGGGCACATCTATTTCTAGAATCTCCCATTTAATTTGTGATTCTATCTCATCTTTCACAGCTCACATTTTTTCTCAGTAATGCTTCTAATTCCACAGGTTTACCCATCCACGGAATTTTTCTGACAACAGAAATATGATCCTGTGCACTCTCATAAGGATGCACACTGTTATTGATTCACCCTTGGCTTTTTTGGTTTTTTTTTAGTGCTGCTTTCCCTGGATGGTATGCAGAGTGTTGTTCTCAAATCCTCTTCCATTTCTTGCCTAGATGAATAGTGCCAGCAATGCTTCAGTGCAGAATGTCTTGTAGTGCGCTCTTTGTCCTCTTGATTGTTATTACATAGGCACTCTTTCTGCCTGCTTATTCTTTGCCGGCTGCAGTGAGTATTCATAGACTGACTAATAGGGCAAGGAAAAGACTTCACTTTCCCTGCTGAGTGGGGAGACAGTAGGCCTGGCTTCTAATCTTCATGCTGCCTTTGAGCTGCGACACAATGACTACTTCAGCAGCTTTCCTTTCGGGTTCATTATATTGGTCACATGTAAGTTGGACTGGAAACTGCCTGAAATATATAAAAGTAGATTATGTGGAATGCCTCAGGTTGCTCTCATGTGAAGAAAGATCCTGCTTTACGCATGGAATTTCTCCAACACGGAGAAAGTTGCTGTTCTACAAGTGAGATTTCATCAAGTCATTCCTATTGCTGGTGTTTGGTTGACTTATACAGTTGAGGTAGAAGAGTATGCCTGTAGATCTACGCTTAGAACCTGTAGGGTTACTCTGACGTTGACTGGCAGCAGGGATAATTGTTTCCGTGTTTCAGAAATATCATAGAGGATTTCTTCAGATTCTGTATTTATTCCATACTTCTGTTTTCAAAACTGAGCTCTGTGATTTCCTACAATTTCTGTTGACATCTGTGATGCTCTACCCTTCCACTTTGTGTCCATGTTGCAGGTTCTTCCTTGAAGTACTGTAGCATAATAAGATTAGAAGTGGTATATATTATATCTAAATGTGTATGTTTTCTTGATTATCACATTCTGCACGCACTCCAAATATGACTTCAGATTACTGAATAATGACATAATGTCATGTACTTACATGAAAAGGAGACTACATCTGTTTTTAATTTATTTTTTCTAAAGAATGGAATTCCATTTTTTTTGTACAAACACTAAAGTGAAATTAGAACACAGTCTTTATATCCCAGTGCTTTTCTTTTGTATGCCTGTGTGCTTTAAGAGGAAACATTCCTGTGGTTAAAATGCATTCTAGAAAGTGTTTCCAATGTGTAAGAATCTGAGCTGCTATCCAGATCTTTTCTATATCGTGGTCTCCCAGTAACTGAATGGGGACCTACAGGAAAACTGGACAGGGATTTTTTACAAGGGCATGAAGTGACAGAATGAGGGGAAAATGGCTTTAAACAGGAAAAGGGTACATTTAGACTGGTAATTTGAAAGAAATTCTTCACTGTGTGAGTGGTGAGACGCTGAAACAGATTGCACAGAGAGGTTGTGGATGCCCCCTCCCTGGAGGTGCTCAAGGCCAGGCTGGATGGAGCTTTGAGCAACCTGGTCTAGAGGGAGGTGTCCCTGCAGGGTAGTTGGAGCTTGGTGATCTTAAAGGTCCCTTCCAACCCAAACCATTTGATGATTCTATAATATACTGTTTTTTAGTGTGATATGAAAAATACTTGTGGAAATTCTTGTAGTTGAGAGTGTGCACAAGTGCTTGGAGTGAAGTAGAGGAAGGGGTGTCTATTCTTTCTGTAGATAACAGGAGAGAGATTCTTATTTAGGCAGATAGTTAAGAAGCGATGCTATAATGCAGAGGGCAAAATGGCTTCCCAGGTCTCAGAAGCACTCTTTGTTCGTGCTGTCATTTTGAGTTTGCTAACTTGCAGAGTGGATGGCTGGTAGCTGTCAGTCAGCAGAGTAACATGTGTTAACAAGATTAACAGTGTTTGAACACTGCCTCATGTGCTGACAGTACTTCACTTGAAGTGCACTTCAGTTGTTCACCTAGGCAAAAGAAATCTGTAGGAACTTCTGGGCCTGGTTTTGCTCTGTTCAAAATCAGTTGGAGTTTTGTCATTTAATTTAATAGGTGTTGGATCAACCCTTTAGTACTGTATAAGTGGTGGACGCAGGAGAAATTGAGACTAAGTGGGGAAAATGTTATATTGTCTTTGTTTTTCTTTGCCAGTGAATAGGTGCTAATGAATTTAACTCTGATTAGAAAAATGGAAGCTCTAAAAATGATGTTATATTATAGCCTTTCTGGGTTTGCTAAAACTGCTGTCTTATTACCCTGATAAAGGGTAAATCTATTAATTGTTGTTCTGCAAAGCTTTATGCTCTTTGATAGTCAAATCTCTTCTTTTAGGTCTTTTCCAACCTTGGTGATACTATGATTCTATTCTATGATTCTAAATCCCAAAAGGGGTGGTGAGGAAGAAAAAAATATTGTTACATTTATGGTGGAAAGTGAAAGGAGAGGGTAAGAAAATATTTGCGTGTGTATCCAACAGCTTCGAAACTTAACAGGAGAATCCATAGCAATGATTACTGTGGAATTTCTCCTTGTTTTTAGGAAAAGAATATCTTCTCTTTATTGCAACTGTTTCTAGTATGGAAACTGAAGAACCAGAGCAATGAAATTTGGCTTTTTGCCTTTTCAGGGGGACGCTCACTTCTAGTCTAGCAAATGTGACTTACGTAACAACAATTATAATCTGTCATCTGGGAGATATGGAAACCCTATTAGCTGAGAGATGAAAAAAGTATGTTCAGCTGCAATAGATTACTAGAAACCTGTTTCAAAAAGAATCTTAGCCTGATGCCCCAGGAGGTTAATACTGAATCTGTCTCAAGTCTTAGGTGGATGTGAGAAGGAGTATGTTGCAACTGAAAACAATTGGAATACCCTATGGGGGGGTTGCTGGGATATGAGGAACATGACTGAGGCTACTGTTGTTCAGGCACCACTAAGTGTATCCTCTAAGTGTATCCACAGCATAAGGAGAGAAGATCTTGCTGGCAGCGTTCTCTAGCAAGTGTTACAGTTGCTTTATGTGACAGACTATAAGATGTTTCAGCTGTTTCTAGTGTAACCGATCTGTTCCAGATGGAAATTCAAAAGATCTGGTATGTTCAGATTGGAAAAAGAGGACTCAGCCATGAGTTCTGTTCCTCTTGTGCTGTCCTTGCTCTTTTAGGCTATTCCGCATTAACTATGTGTGACAAACAGTGCTGGCTTATTTATTCAAAACAGCTTATTTCCTAGCTTTCGATGTTTTAGTTTGCTTAAGTGTGTGTCTCCATCTGTATTTCTGGTCGCCTCTTTTGGGAGGTCTTGTCACTACTCTGCCTGCCAGGTGTATTTCAGGCTGGACTTCATGGATTCTGTGGTTAATATCTTGAGGCTGATGCAGCATGTGAAAATGCGCTGCTAATTCAGTGGTATCGAATACTACTTATCTCCAGCTAATAGAGTGCAGAAAGATAAAAGCACTATCCTGTCAAAAGAGATATGAAGGCTCTACTTCAGGACACAGACCTGTATACCTTGTAGGTATATTATTCATTATTTATTTTTGGTATGAGGTTCTTGTCACCTTTAGATATATGGAACTGGACTAGCAATATCACTGTTCTCACTGCACTGACATTTCCTAATAGTAATAACAGCCTTTGTTTAACAGAAGGAACTTTTGTTGTTGGAGATAAAGAATATTAATAGGGAACACTAATTAAACTTGGGAAAAAAAATCCAATTTTTTTTTTGCTTATGAGAAAATTAATTTGATTTTTTTTGTTAAGCATTTGGAACACTTGTAATACTAGTGTGGATGTTTGGTCTGGAAAATTAAGTATGGATAATGAGAAGGCAGAATTGATGTGAGAAGAAAGGTAAATAGCAAGAAAAGTGTAGGTAGATAAAGAAAAGCTTAGAATATTTTAAGTCTAATAGATGAAAAAGACAATTTAGTATAGATAAATGATGAATAATGAGTTCAGCACAAAGCATTGCCAGTATTCCTCGGTGCTTCATGTGTGTAGAGAAATAAAAACAAGGGAACATAACATGCTGTAAATTTGCATAACTGTGCTGAGGCCAGTAGATCTTTGCAACTTTATACCTCTGGAGGACTGGGCATTTAAAGAGCGAGTGTCAGATATGAATGGTGAGAAATAAAGAAATGTCAACTTCTTCAGAAGCTCTGGATAGGGGAACAGGATTACATTATTTGCTTTTTCACTAGTATTTAATTTGCTCAATTTGTGAAGGCAGTAGAGAACCTGATAGACATTCTGTATACTATAAAAATTAAGTAAGACTTTAGAAACCATCTGAAGCCCTTAAGTCTACTGAAGAAAAATCTTTCCAAGTCCATAAAGAGATGTTACACTTTAAACTGTAATAAGAAAACTTACTTGGAAGTGTTTGTAGTTACAGTCTGAAGGCACTTGATGTACTACTTCGTGTTGGAAGATTGCTTGTGACCAACCTCAACACTGAGTCCATTTCACTGCAAGTATTATCTGAAGGTAGCTTGTTTATACTAAGCCTGATCTTATGGAATAATAACACTGTACTTCTTACTTAATATTTCTCAAACTCCTGTTTCACTCTTTCCGTGGATAAACAAATAATTTCAGATCACTTGGTGGAATTACTGGAGCTTGCTCTGCAGAGCTCTTGATTTCCTCCTCACTTCCACTAGTGGATCACAAGTAACTCCTCTAATTTGATGAGAGGTATGCTAACTTCAGAATAGAAGTAGGTGGTGAAAAATCCAGTGCTACATGGTGAATTTTGAAAGCATTTAGCAGTTAGCTGATCAGCTGGCTAAATGCACTTGAACTGTTGAACAACAACTGAACTTTTGATAAAGATGTTTGCTTTCTGAGTATTTCTTTAAAATGAAACAAATTCTGCAGCATCCTTTAGCAGTGGGGAATTACATCATTGCAGTGAGTGTATGTGTATTTGACTGAGACAGGACAGACTAACTCAGATACAGTGTCATACAAAACACTGCTGTAGATTCTGGATTGAAACTTTTGTTAACTGTGAATTGGTTATGAATTAACACAGAAGTATGATAACATCAAGGTTTTGTCAGCTTTCATCTTCATTTGAGATGAACTTGATCTCCCTTTTTCAACCACATTGGCATTTCTTTTTCCTTTCTAAAATCTTTTGGCATAGTCCTCGGCTGTTATGAGATTAATGTTTAGCTCCCTTCCTACCCTTGTAACTACAGGGATTGTCATGAGTGGATTGATTTCAGCTGTTGTTCTGTCCTTTAAAATGTATTTGTCAATAAAACGTATGTAAGGAAAATCCTTTGTGAATAATGTTGAGTTGATTCATTTTCACTACCATGAAAATGGCTGGAAAGGATATGAAGCAAAATAATCTGTTCTCGTGATAAACATGGTTGTACTTAGGATAAATACTACTCTACTTATCTGCTGATGGCAAAGTACATTATACTGAGAAACAGAATCTGAAAAAGATAAAATTATTCTCCCAACCTCATTTGTCTCCAGGTGCACTTCAAAATTGTTCTTAGTTGAGAAAATCCATACCTTGAGTAGAACAGGAAAGTTTATAATTTTTGCTGCAATTATTGTGTTGACTGGATATATCTTCATCTCACCCTTGTAATAGTGGAAGTATGAAATTAATGTTCTTTTCTTGCTCTTAGTAACATTATGTTCACCTTGTGTAGGTAGTATTACATATTCTGTTGATGTATCAGATATTAAAATACCATGTGATTGGTTTATGTGTGCTAAGGCTCTTGTAGAATGATAAATCTTGGATGTAGTTAATTTTGCTATCCAGTCCCTACAGTTCTTTGCGTGCTTCTTTCCAATTTACAAAATACCTTTGCAACTGTGGCTGGAAGTAATTTTCATATGAGGGCACAATCCTGTGTGAAATGTGGTTAGAGGGAGTTTTCTTCTTCCTGTCAGCTATTCAGGTTGCTTCAAAAAGTAATGCTTCCTGTTTATTTGCATGGACAATATAGCAGCTAGAAAGAGGGCAATAACACTGTTTGATTAAATTCTCAACTACAAAACACTGTTTTTACATAGTCCCCAATATTAACCATGTGTTTTCGCTAGTGATGAGTTTGAGACTATATGCCCTGCTTGTAAAAATCTATGCCGATGAAGGTGACCTACTGTGTCTGTTGCCACTACTGAAGTGCACCACCTGTGCTCACTTCCACTGTTTGGTCTTCATCATGTTCAGCACACATCAATGAATGTCTGTGGGTGCATGGAGGAATTCAGTGACACTTTTTTTGCTTCATATATGCTCCAGTGTCAGATGCTTTTTTGTCAGACTGCCCCTTTGCTGCTCAGAGGGGAGCAAAAAAAAGTAATGGAATATTAGTGTGAAGGTTCAACCTCTGCTGCTGTACCACCAATGATGTTGTGGGGTGACATTATAAAATAGGAGGTGTCATTTTCAGAGCAGCCATTGTAGCATTGGTGTTTTGGTAGGGGTTCTTTCTAAGGACAGTGGGGAAATGCTTCGGCTTATGGTATTTCTACCGAGGTGCTGATTGAATGATTTTTGTCATTCAAAAAGCTGACAGTACTCAAGGAATAGCCACGCTGATTTTAGCAATATTCACTGCATAACGTAATTTTAATATAATCCTTTGTTGTCACCTTCTGACCTTTCCAATACTGCTTTTCTCATCTCACAAATTCCAATCTCCCTTTCTTTTGTCAAATGCACTTTTCTGTTTGAACTTAATATCAGGCAAATAATAGTTTCATAGATTTTTATATTAAGAGTGCTTTCTATCTAGCCCATTACCAAGACCTATATACTTTCATTTATAAATTATGGATCAGTTCTTTAGCCAGTGCTAAGCTTGCTTAAGATCAGTAGGGCTGTATTGAATTGCATCATTTTAGACTCCTTCTTTGTTTTATGGAATAATTCTCTTCTCCATTACAGTTGAGGTAGCTATTGCCTGTGTATGATATGGCAACAATTCAGTAGCTGTTAATTGGAAGTAAGACATCTCAGTCCTGTATCACAGGACATCTCCCTTCTTCCCCCCCCTCAAAAAAAGATGAAATTGTGGCATCTGAAGTACAGCTTACTCTGTCTTGAGTAAGAGAAGTGAACTAAACAACATTTGGGAATTTTCTGTGCCTACTTTCTACATTACTGTGCTTTATAACTTAAAAACATAGCAGGCATTTAGTAATTTCATTTTAATAATATTATTCATATGCAAATTTGGCAAAGATTCTCAATTGTTAAAAAAGAAGAGAAAATGCTGGAATTTTTAGGTCAGTACTAGTGGACAAAAGCTGGCATATATTTCTGCTGTGTGACTAGAAGCACAATAGTGCAGTGTCCATCCAAATGGGGGAAGCTGATTTAGACCTGAATTACAGAGATGCTACTTGGTGATGCTACAAACTCTTGCTTATTTACCGTTTCTCAGGTTTGGGATGCATTTTTCACTCAGTGGAAACGTGGTTTTGGAGGGTAGTTTAAAAGCAGGTTTAAAGCAGAACAATCTATTATCCTGATCAGCAGATGATTGAAATTATCATGTTTTATTTTGCTCTCTTTCTGGAATTATTTTAGCTTGCTCAACTGACCATACTCTTTGTATGTTAGCTACATGTGATCAACTGTGGAAGTCCTATCAATTTAACAGCATGAACTTTTTGTTTTAGCAAGATGCATGATCATGGTTGAGTCCTTGTTCTGACTTTCATTGCCAGCATAATGCATTTTAGTTTCAAAGTTAGTCAGGAAAGATAAACGGCATCATATGGTAAAATATATGAGATTACCAAACTGATGAACCAGCACTAGCAGGTACATTCTGAACTATCAAAATCCCGGTATGATAGATATGATAGATAGTTTCAAGAGTAATAAAGAATGATTGATGTCCAGCTCATATAACAATAGTCTAAAACCCTAATGCTATCCTTTTTCAATCTCATATTGTGGTAGCCATGCATGAATTACTCAGCTTCCTATACTAAGCCTTGAGAATGAGAGATTTCCCAAGGGTTTTTCCAGTGAACCATTGACAAGTTTACTTTCATAAAGCCTGGATAGATGGTGGCAATCACCATCACTTGCTCAGCAGTATTCAACAGGCTTGAAGGCCACACCCTGTATTTTTTTTGAGAAAGATTAATCATCGAACTACAGAATGGTTTGGATGAATAATATTTCAAAAAGTACAAGTTAACAGCATAGATATCAAGGAGCAAATAGTAATCTGTTGGGATACCAAAGCATGACTGCCATAGTGTATGTATATAGGCAAGAACTTCCTATTTCTGTCCATCTTAGCATCTCCAAAGATGAAGGACATTTGGAATTACTCCCATTACAGTTAGAATGGAGATTTAAAGAAAAGGCATATGTAGAAGTTTTCCTAGATTTCAGGAAGGTTTGTGAAAATCAGTGTCCAAAGAAATGTTCATTTGAATTGCGAAGTCTTAAGGAGACAAGTATTACTGGCATATGTTAGAATCTGTGATTTAGAAGGGTAACTCTGATAATGACATTTCCATGTTACTGAGCACTGATCAATTCAAACTGTTTTTCAATCATCAGCTTGTCAGAATTTTATCTCATTTTCATAATGATTATAAACACGTGCCTGTGAACCTGATATTAGAATTGCCATTGTGAATATGATTTCAGGTAACTTCATGATTTTCTATTTATTTCTGGGAGTTATCTAGTACATTAAACTCGTCTCTTGTACAGATATGTAGTATGAGACACAGTGAGCAGCATTTGTTGAGTGTGAACTTGATGTGCTATCACTTTGTTTATAATACCTATAGAAAACAGAATGAGGTACTTTATACTTTCCTAACAGTGAGTCTCAGAAAACCCCCAGGAGAATGAGAAAACCACCAGAGCCACATGATTGGTTGTTTTTTGATGTTTGTTTTTAATTACCTTATTTCTCAACAATGTTTTTCAGTCCCTTTAAGACCTTGTTTAGTGCTGATGTTTCAACTCAGCTAGAAGAAAAAGATGAGAAACATCTTTCAGCTTGGCATACAGTTTAGTATTGCTCATGGATAGAGTTTGGTGTTCACAAACTGCTTAAATAAAGAGAAAATCGGAGTGGTCTTTTAAAGCTACTGAAGGAGCAGAAGTTCAGTGTATGACTATTTCTGAATGATTGCCAAATCCATTGTGCTATGGCTTATGAAGTACTTTATCTGTTAAAGTACAAGAATTCACTTCTAGCAATTCCTGCAAAAGATAAGTGACAGACGTGTCAGTCTTTCCCTGCTCAAACAAAGATGTTTTATTGCAGGGAAAGGAAAGTATGCTGAGTACATTTGATTACCATTATTATTAACTCCTTAATGAATGTATAAATGGGTGTTCATAAAGGCTGCTAGTTGTTCACACAGGGCAAAAATGTTTGCGTTTTATACAAATTCACTTTAAGGAGGGAAACATTAATGTGAAAAGAATGTGGTTAATATATAAAGCTACTCACAATCAGTTCTGTGGAGACAAAGGAGGCTTCAGATTAAGTTAGGCTGTGTTATAGGCTTAGGAATAAATTCATGCCCCAGTTTACTTTGTGGTAGCTTGCATTTGCACAGAGATATGGCTCATACAGAACTTATCTCATGAAAGATGGTCCATCCCATCTTTCCTTTGTGATGCTGGGTTATATTGCCGCTTTCTTACAAAACAAGGACTAACAATGTGGATCAGCAGAATTCTCAGCGCAGAAAATGTGTTTATGATTTATGATTCTTTCTGGCCTGTTTCTGCAGTTCTCGCTTGAAGAGAAAACATGGGAACAGCTTTTTCTCAGTAGCAGCTATAGAACTGAACCGTATGTTCATTTTACAGTTAAACAAAACTACGTGTTAAACTCATTTGGATATAAGCAACATGAAATGAGCCTATACAGTCTATTATACTTCAAAGGACAGATTTGCTGGTGCATACTGATTCTGTAACGGCGTTGCAATAATGGTATTAAAACCATACTTAAAGCTATTGAATGTCATTTGAATGGCACAAAGTGTGTAGAGCACATCAGTCAATTTGTTATTAATCCAGCAAAAGGCATGTTTTTATTTTTAGCTTTAGAGCTGCTAAGTGAATGTGATGTTAATCCAGGAGAAAATTTATGACTTTTCAAAACAAATTCCTGAGTAAATTCCATCTACGTTATTTATATGAACAATAGAGTAATCCAGCAATTATGAAATTAACTAAGTCTATTAAATGTGACTAGAAGTGAAAACAAAACAAATATGATGAGTTCTGATCTCTGAATCTTAACAGAGTTCAGATGTAAAACAGACTTATGGGAAAAGTTTGTCATTTCCAAAGTTGTTTTTTTTGTTTGTTTTGTTAGCATCAGCTGGTTTAATGACAACTATGAAAACTAAGTGCTAAGGACATCAGAAAACTAAAGGCTGTTAGGGAACTACCTTTGTTTGAGGCTTGTAAGAACAGATTATGGTAACGTATCTCAAATGATTCAAATGTATCACTTTCATTTGTGAACTACTTTTCTAACATAATTTCAGACAACCCCGTGTGTGTATTTGTACTGTTATACCTGCCAGGATAAATTTGCCTAGTTCTTTGCATTCGGCCTTCACGTTGGCCAAATTTTCCCAGTGTGCTTTGATGCTAGAGAAGTTATGTTCTCTACCCTCTAGGTACACCAGCTTTTCTTGTTCAGTCTGTGTGACAGACATTTAAGCTGCTGGAATGGTATATGATTTACTGAATGGTATATGGTCTACTATATGAGTGTGAAATCTCATAGCTCTGTCCCAGCATGTATATCTTGAAAATCCATTGTGTGGAGTGCTCCACAGATCTCACTACCATTGATACGTACTTTTATGCTGCTGTCTTGCTGCTGCTGTTCTGTACATCATGTGAGAGTGCTTTAACAAGTTTGGTGTCTAAGTAGAAAGGAGCGACGTAAGATGAGAAAAGGAAACAAAGACATAGACAACTTAACCAAAGCTTCTCTTATGGTTGTGTGTCAGGTTCTGGTATTAGAAACTAGATGTCCTGACTTAATTTGATGCCCAGTTTGTATACATTCCTGTACATGTGATCTTTCATGCTGGTATGAATATCAGCTTCATTCATTCTCAGCCACTTCTCTTAGGAATGCTTTTGGAGCAGCCCTCATGCTTTCCTGGCACATTGGAATATATCAGGTCAGATCCTCCACCTCAGCTGATATATCCTCAGGATTTTCCACTTATTTTTCCCTCCATGGATATATTGCTTCTATCAGCATGTCTCTCTGCCAACATATGTCCAAAGATTATTTTAAAAGCCTGACCTACCAGGCAGCTGCTTCCTGTACTGCTTAGCAGCAATTTGGAAGCTCAAGCACCACAGACAGCAAGCAGAACTCGTCAACCTAAAATTCAGACCTAGAGGCGCTTCCCTGGCATTGGGATTCGTGTTTATGCAAATTGCCAACAAAAAGCTATGCCTCTAAATCTGGGTAATAAGTAGCTCACTTCATAACATGGGTATTTTAAGACTTAGTGCACTGATGTTTATGAAGTATTATGACTTTGAGGAACAGATGGTAATGACAAAATTATGTTTTACTGCAACTTTTTCTTGCTGGCAAATTTCCAATTGGCTTTAACTGTAGGTAAGAAATATTTTTTTCTCTTCTTACCAATGTTTTTTTTCTGTTTCTACCAATGAGTGGGCAGACCGTACAACAGTTTAAAGTCAGTTACCTTGTCTTTGTAGCTGGTTTCTGAGTGAAATGCATTTATATCCCCTATTGTAACACGGAAAAGACAAAGCATCGTGATTGGTTGAATGATAAATCCTCTGACCGCTTCATATTTTTTTTTCTAGTAACATGAAAGGTTTTCTTGTGAAAACTTGTTTCTAAAAGAACTTTTGGACTTACTTCCAGGGTGATGCATAGAGAAACAGACATCATTCTTTTGATAATATCCTCGTGCTGGTTGGTGTAGCCTCAGGCAGTCTGGATTAATTTTTGTCAGTGGCTTGGAACTGGCAGAATGAAGACAAAAATGAAGTTAATTGAAGTTATTTGGTATATTGTAGAATGAAGGCAGAGCTTTGTCTGGGTCAGGATGACAGAATTATACTTGTGAAGACATCCATCCAGACTTGTTCCTTAATTTTATTCCCTGAGAAACTCTGAATGTTCCCAGATCTACAAGTGTAAGTTATAGGTAGCTAGATGTCTAATTCCTTGCACAACTAACTTGAAATGCTCCCTGTAGGATTTGGGTTGATAGGCACCTGTCAAATACTGCTTTGGTGGTATTTTTCATGCAAATTTTAATCTTTGGTGTTAAATTAGGTCCTCAGTGCACAATTTTTGTAAGTACATGTCTTGTTTCATTAAACAAACAAAAAAGTAATATATCGGATTAGAATGAATGGAAGGGCAATACATTGCCTTAAGAACACAACTTGAAACAGCTGTTAACAATCTATATTCCGCCAGTGATTACCCTTAAGCACAATGTTGACCTGTCTGATGTCTTTTATCATTTGCCTTTTATTTTTTCCCTTAGTTTTACACTTAATAAATAACTTTTTAAATAAGCTCTTTTGCATCTTTTTAGGTAGAGGTTTTTACACAATAGATGAAATAGGGTAACAAGTGAAATGTAATAAGTAAGGTCATTCTGACCAGTTCTGACAATAAGATCTTCATATACATCTGAACTCGTTTTCCCTTGTACAGTTGTATTATTACGATGACTCTGAAGAAGACATGGGCTCTTACAGTAGGTGCTATTTAAGCAAGGTAGGACTTGGCTTTACCTGAATAAAGTGGATATTGATGAAATATCAATGCATCAAATCTTAGGGAAGAATAATAGATTTAAAGTCATAATTGGAAATTATGCTGCATGAGATTTTTTTTTTTTTTTCTCATGTAGAATCACTAGGATTTTGGTGGCAAAAATTCAGAGTAAAGAGTTTAAGTGAACCTAAAGAAGTTCTTCAGTTTTATCAGCAAGAACTTGACTGTTAAGGGAAGCTTGAGATAAGGGTTTGCTTGCTTCAGTGGAAGAAATGTTTTACCAAGTTCTTATGTGAAAACCTTTCATTGCTGGGTATACTACTTAGAGTGTCGTCCAACTTGTGAAATGTTATAGTAAGATAACAATAGAAATGTCATCAAATATCATTAAAATGACAGCCTTTGATTTAAAAATTCATTGTCAAACATTCTGCATTAGAAGTAGTACTTCTGCAGACTCAGCTTTCCTGGGCTGTGCATTTAGTGCACATCTCAGATAGCAGGGTAACAAGTTTCCTTTCTGTTGACAAATAAAATATGCTGCGTGCCTGAGAAGTAGACCAGTGGACCAAATAAAAGGTTATGTGCAAGCAAAGTCTTCAGTTTTAAAGTACAAAATCTTCTGGGTCAAGACACGCACTTATGTCATCAGAGCATATCAACAAAACCAGAACAGCACTGCATGACACAAGTCCAAAAGAAATGCAGTGCAGTCAATTCAGAAAACTGTTTTTTTTTTTCCAGATTATTGTGATGATCATCAATAAAAGTACATCAGCTGGATATTCATACATAGAATAAACTGAAATACTACTGTTTTGAAGGACCTCTCTTGCAGCCTTTGAGCATTTACATGTCTTACTATTGTTTAACACTTTAAATAGGTAAAACAGGAATTTCCAATTAGGTTTGCATGCAAGTTACCCTGCAGAAATAGCAATTATCAGACACCTTTCCGTGATCAGCTTGCAGGAAGTTTGCATTTTGTTGTTTGCACTTGTTATGTTTGTGTTCTGTATCATCTAAGTTTGCCAGACAGGAAGAGACTGTAATTTCCTATCCTATCCTTAGCACCACTGTATTTACCTGTCTTCTTGATGTATGTTAACCAGCAGGTCTAAAGTTTTCAGTTACAAATAGGTGAACATTTGGAGGTCATCTAGTCCAGACTCTTTGAAACACGTATAGTGCTAGCATTGAAGCATTGTTTTGTCCACCACCTGTTCCAATTTTAAGCCTGAAGCCTGTTAGATGAAGTTTGGCCCTTGTTACACTGTCTGGAGCTACTTGGTGCCACTTGACTCCATCATCCTTGTAGCAACCCTTCAAGCAGTAGCAGATCCTCAGCTTCTCAGTCTGCCCTTTGCCAGGCGATCAAGCTCAATACCACTTTGTGTAGGTCATACTATCAATGACCCACTGTTATAGTTGCTGTCTGCTGAATACTCCCCAGTTTCTCCAGTGAGGACCAAAAATGGGCACAGTTGTCCAGCTGGTGCCTCTTCATCTCTGAGTGTAGAGGAAGACAACAATATGGGTGAAAATACATTCTTTTTTAATGTTTTTATAGAACAAAAATGACCAAAAAAAGTACCTTCCTTTCAAAAATAAGGTAGTGAATTTTTGACTTGCTCTGTATCTGTAAGATAGACTAATTCCAAAATATAAGGTTTTCCTACATATTGTTTGTCCTTCTCTCAAGGAGGCTTACCTGAATTCTAGAAAGCTCTACCTTTCTGGAATAGCCAAGATAGCCATGATTTGTCTCCTGCCTATATTAGTCAAACTAGTAAGAAAGTTGCAGATAATTGAAGGTCACAACTATAAATTCAGGGGCAGAGATAGGTTCTTATTTGCTGAAAGTAAGCCCAATCCTCTCTTAATTTCTTTCTGTCTTTAATAGACAACACATTTGTTACCTGGGGTTGAATTTGGTTTATTGGAGAATCACAAAGGTGAGGTTAGTTTTGCCATTTGTAATGCTATAGATTCGATATTATCACACTGAATTAGTTGACCAGGGAGATTAGGAAGAAAGCTTTCCTCTGTTCTCCCTACTTCCATGACATGCAGTGCCATTAAATACAGATGCTTTTTGGACAGATCATTACTTATTTGATGCAGTGGATGGAAATTCTCATTTCAATCAGGTAGTGAACCTTCAAAGGAAAAGATGATCAGGAGGAATGGGAGAGACCTTGATATATCAAAACAAGCCTTTAAATAATAAGCACACTTCAAACCCAGGGCTTATCCCACATATAAAGCATGAGATCTTTAAGCATTTCAATGTAAGAAGTGTTTATAAGGCTATTTTATATGCAATACAAAACTGGCTACTTTTATACTCTCATATAAGGTGTGTTTTCACCATGAATCACAAATAGTTCTCATGAATCCAAAAGAAGATTTGCAGTTTTAGTCTCATATTTTGGCACAGAAAATTGACACGTCTTTGAAACTGCCAGCATAATAATAGGTAGAAAGAATCTAGACACCATGAATCTTTCTCAATACACTTAATGGATTTTGTCTGTCCTCTGTATTTCCAGCCCTGCTACTTCAGAACAAAGAAATGTGAAAAATATTCCTACAGTCTATTCTCTGTGGGTGAATACTTGCTTTAGAGAAGCCAAGGAGAAAGCTGCTGCCTTCAGGCTACTTTTGGATTCTGTCCAGTCCAAATGGGTTCTCTTCTTGCAGAGTCTTTGGAGGATAGGGATACATATCCTCTTAGGCCCCACTTAATGTTATATGGCCAAACATAATAAGATCTAATTTCTGCACTTTCTTCAGTACTGATAGCTTCCTTTAGACTGTTTATTATAAGAAATGGGTCACAAAATGTGCCCTATCTGTATTCCACGACCTTATAAAAAAATCCTAAATGTAAACAAAATTTTTTGTGTCCCATACGTACATATAAGGTGTGTGTTAATAGGAAAGAAATAGCTGAATGCGAAGGCAAAACTGTTACAGTAAATCACAACTAAACTGATCCTTAGTTACTATTAACTGAGCTTTGAGACTTAGAATAAGTACAATGTTAGAGGAGATTTAGAAGTTTATAATGACTGCGTATGCCCCATGCAAACATACTTGTTTGACCTGAGGATCTTCTCCCTTGTAAGGAAGAAAATATATGTTGGATGTCAAGGTGAGCATTAATGGAAGTGTATAAGTGCAGGGCGTCAATAAGTTCATGGATTATTAATGTGGAAAAGTAATAAAGAAACTTCAAGGATAGTTTTTCAAAGTGAATATGGGGATATATTTGCTATATGAAATGGGGAAAGGAACCTTACATGAGACCTTGTGACAGAGGTGACTGGTCCAAGCAGCATTCTCATTGGCCTGAAGGAGAGTGGGAAACAAGATTATCAAAGCCTGTACAGAAAAGGTCCAATTGTCAAGTTACTATTGCACCATTATCATGTTGGAAAGAAATATTTGACTTCCTAAGAAGCCTACTTATTTTATAGTAGCCTAAGGTTGGTGATATGAACTCTTTCCCCTGTCTTCGTCCAAGCCTCTGATTCAGATATCATCTGTGAGTAAATGATTTTGCTCAAATCATGTATTACTTACTGCATTTTCTTCTCCCTGAGTGTAGAAGGGGAGAATCTGTAGTAAGCACTTCTTATTAAATTAGTAGAATAGCTGCGGAAACAGTTTTATTGAGGGATTCAGACATATTGATTTGCTGTGCTGAAGAGAAAACCACATAGATTAATGTATGAATAACATACATTGAGGAGTGAAAACAATCACAGAAAACATTTCCCTCTTGGTTATTTTTGGAGAATTCTCTCTCTTCCTCCAACAAATACTCCATGGGATACATCCTTCTTGCAGTGACATAAAGTGTTACTGATATAAGCTATCTTATCTTATTTGTCTAGCTCTACATCATAGTGAATGAGAGCAGAAGTTGGACCTATATTATCTTGAATGCTATTCATTAAAATCTAATGAATAGTAACCCCCAAGTCCTTCCACCTCTACCCCCCAAAATAATAATTACATGAAAGTTCATAAGACTATCATCCTTCTCACTATTTTTCTCCTACTAGCAACTTAATTAGTTACATAGAAATTCTCTGGTAAGACAGCTTGAGAGGGGCAGTAACCTGATGGATAGGATCCTTTTTCTTTCTGCTGTGTGAAACCCACATTTGAGTTCCTTGTATACATGAGGTGAAACAGCCCTTGAACAGACTTTAGCAGACGCTACTTCCTCTTTAAAATACTCAGAATTTTGCCAAGTGTGAAGCATGTCAGTTTAAAACCAACTGTAACAGGAAAAATAAATCTTTGATGGATTCCACTATTCAGCTGGAATTTTATGTGCTTTTCTTATAATTTATAGATCTTTCCAAAACTAAGAATAGATATTAAAAAAAAAAAAAAAAAGGCTGTTTTTGATGTGACACTGGGAAAAATGTTTATTGTAATACACACTAGTTTCTAAATTAAACTAAATCTTAGTTGATGTAGCCTTTGCCCATAGAAATCTCCTAAAGGCTGTAGAGCAAAGGTGACCTGCTTGTAACATGTTATTGTGAGACTCACTTTTGGAGTGGAAAAGATACAGGGAGATTCAGCAAGGCATTTCACTGTGTATGAGCTCAAAAAAAAAAAAAAACCAAACAAACAATGTCATTTTCACTACTGAATGAAGAGTTGAGCGCTTTGGACTTGCAAGGTTCAGAAAAGCCCTTTATATTAAGAAAAATAATCCATTTTTATTGTACATCAGAATCCCATCATCCCTCACAGTTTCCAATCTCATCCTCTTTATTAGCATTCCCAGCAGCTCTACAATATTCAAAATAGTACTCTGTTTTATTGAGGTTAGCACAGTAATTTCACAGGACTGGTTACCAGTGTGTGGGTGCTGAGTTCCAGGGTGTAGCAGACAGATTCAGCAGTAGACATTGCTAAGCCAGCCTTGTCAGCTGAATTTTATAGTAGTATTAATTGCTGGAGGTAATCTCTCTGATTACCCATAGACAAATTCTTCTCACTCAGATTCATAGTAGTACATGTATAAGAACAAGTATGACTTTTTTAATGGTTTCTACTGCATCAGATTTTTTTTTTTCCCCCCAGTGCATTTTGCTTGTTTAGGGGACTAACCATTGTATTGAAGTTTGTTTCTGCTCCACTGGTAAGAAGGGTTTTAGTATTTTTATCCTAACTTTTGAAGTAAGACATTTTGATGAGGCATACAACGCAACTGGTTATTTTCTACCAAAGTACTTTCATCACAAAGCTTTACTTGGAGGCTTGTGCTTTTCTGTTCTGCACTGCTCTGCTGCTCATTGTGTTGCTGGAGTTCAGCAAAAGTCTACACGAGCAGATCAAAGTGTAATCTTGGCTTTTGCTGCTTCTCTGTGGTTTCTGGTGCTTATGTTAATCCTACTTAGACTAAGTGGTCAGAGATTTGGGAGATTTGAAATACAAAATATATTCTAACCTTGAGATGGATTAGGGTTGTCAGATGACACAAAACTGTCATGTAGGACTAATGTTATGAAAACAAGAGCTGAAAATACTGTCTTAGTGTAGCTGATGACAGAGATTTACCCTAGAAGAGACATGGATGTGTTTGAATCAAGCATCTGCTTAGTGAATATGCGGCCTGAATGCCTCACAAGGTTATTGATTACGTATCTTAAGTTAAAGATACATATTTTTGTCCAGGAGATATTTTTTTTTCATCCAGTAAACACAATGGCATTCAGAGTGTGGATATGTTGTTTCACCAAACACTTTACTTTGCATGGTAAAGAGAGGATTAACTAATATTATAATTATGTATCTTTCACCTTTTCTTCAGGAAGCCTGCTGTATGGCAATTTATTTTCAAACAATATTAAAGCCTCCTAGCTGAAACTCATTTAATGGGATCCAATGGGGCAGTGTGCTAAGCTTTACAAAGGGGAGGTGACGCTGAATTTGCTCCTGTTGTTTTAGAGGTTGAGGAAACTATTACAATAATAGGATATGGGTTTAATTTATTGTTAAGTAAGTTTGTAGCCAAGTGTTTTCACATGGCTGGTCAACAGAGGCCACAACCAGAAAGATATTTTGTTAATCTTTCTAAAGTATTTCTGCAATGTTTCACTTGTTTGTGAATTACAGGTGAAATGTATTCTTACTTCCTGGTACTGATCTGCAGAATGAACCACTACTGAACTGTATTGTGTAAATGACAAAGATATAAGGACAACTGTCTTCCTTTTCCAGACTATGGAAAAGATTTAAATCATATCTGCTAACATATTAATAACAGATGCTTAAAGGTTATTGCCTCATGTAGACAAGGAAAATCATCTCAGAAAAGATGTAAAGTAGTCATGATCAATTAAGCAGCAGATTTATACTCATGGAGGTTCAGAATGAGATAGTTCCCAATTTAACATATCTTTCATTATTTTGTAGAAAATAAACAACCGTAGTAAGAGACATAAACATGGTGAAAAAAAAAAATCGAAGTTATTTTGCAATGACAAAAGTCTTTTTGTTATCTATGCTAACAACTGGAGCAGTCATGGATGTGGGACCAAGTATCCTGTCCCTCTAAGAATCTGGGCAACTGTCAATACTTTGAACCTTTGTGTCTTCAGTTTTCAAGTGCAAATAACAGCAGCTTTCAACTGTGAGTGAACTAATTCAATACTAATTGCTCTTTGTATACTTGGAAGCTAAACCAACAATTTAGGATGTTTCCCAAAGAAACATAAGTCAATGGAGATAGCTATTGGCCAACTGCAAGAAAACAACAGTCCCATTTTATGAGTCACACCTCAATTAATAATGAACACAACTTGTGCTTTTTATCTTTTACTGAATTAGTAAAAAGTGGCAGGCAGTTTTGGGGGAAATATGATGCACTTTCAGAAAATAGTTTATTTGTCCTTCAACTGACATTGCTATAAGGACGAATTACTTAGCTTGCTTTGATGCCAAATAGCTGAGTAAAAGATGTTGTTCATGATCACAGTGAAAAGATTTTACACTTTTTCACATGATGGAACATATTTAATTCTAGTTCTTAGAAAAACAAGTACAAAAGAAAGTTGTTTTATTTACTGATAGAGACAGACGTCCACTCTTAAACTGAGGTTACATTCTAAAATATACTGAATATGGAGCATGCCTCCTTGTTTTAAGTTGAGGTCAGGGATTTAAACTGTATTGTCTTATATGGCAGTGGCCTTCCAGGGCAAAATTTCAAGTGATGTTAGTTTTAAAGCTTTTTGAATTATCTGTTTAGTTTTTGTTTGATGTCTTTTTATACATTTTTAAAGGGAGTCTTTGCGATGTGTACGTGGCTGAAATCTCTGTATCTGTCAGCTGTTTTGTCAGTCATTCTCTTTCAGATTTATTTTCGTTCTTTCAGTCTTAGCAGAAAAAAATAAAATGGCAGCAGAATAAACTCCTATAGCTCACATAATGCAGCAGTTGCCCCCAAATTATGCATTTAGAGACACTATAGCAATTAGTGTATATCTTTATATTGGTTTATTAGTTCCATTTCATCCTGATTTCTTTTGTTTCCTCTTTTTCATGTAAGTAATCATTTGTCCTCTGGATTTTAAGTATTTCATTACTGTGTGGAGCAACTCATGATATGTTTGTATTTCACATATGGTTAACTTCTCTTTAGAAATATTGATAGATAATTATGCAATGGACACCTCTCCATTACTTAATCATTTAGAAATTATAATATGAAAGAAAACTGTTAGGAAGTATACATGAATAGGAGGACTTATCAACAAGAAGACACATTTTTGTTGCAAGCTATTAGTCTTTCTATCTTACAGGCTGCCAGAGAGCACATTCTGCAGCTGTAGTTTTGACTCCCACTTGTAATATTAATCTTTCATTATCCTCTTTGAGAAACTTCCTTTCTCATCACAATTGACTACTCTGCCAGGCACAGATAAATATTTGGTCTTGGAAGAGTTTTATGATGAAATGCAAGCAGTTTTAAAATCCTAAAGGGAAATCTTGTGTATTGTAGTGTGTGGATTATTGATCTGTGGAAATAATAAAGGTAAGACCTCTGGACAATGTAGTTAAACTAAGAACAATTCAACTAAATTTTTAATAGTTACTCTATGCTGTCAGAACTGTTTTGGATTTAAAAAAAACACCCAAACTCTTTCTATGAGAAACACCGTAATGAGATCTCCTTTCATTCAGAAGAGAAGAACAAATCTTAAATGCTAAAATGGCCTGTAATAAAAATTACATCATTTAAGAAATCAAGGTTTTCTGTAACATATTACCATATTTATTGAAAATCTTGTTTCACTTCAAGTTTGTCAGGCTGTTTTTATGATTGAATTATAACCTGAAACTGAAATAAGACGCTTTAGACTTAGCAGTTTAGGAACAGATATATCCATATACACAAGCCAGCACTTATGCTATACTTCTGCCTTATTTATGAACCTTATCCAATACAATGAGCTTTTATTTTTGTTATGTACTCTTGTTTTTTCAGATCAGTATTTTAATGGCTACAGATTCGATATTAGTAGCTTACAGAGATTAATAGATAAGATTTCAAGACACAGATAATGAAGAGGCAATTAGAAAAAAGCCATAGTAGATTTTCTTTTTCACAAATCACTTTGGACTATGTGTTACCAATGAAAAAGGTTATTGCAGATTGGAAAAAATATGGCAAACATATATATCACAAAAAAGTACTGGAAATAACACAATTGGCCGTACAACATCAATTTATCTGCTTTTCAAAATATACAGAGTATTCAGTAGCCAAGAATGGTTAAAAAATGCGTACAGACAGAGGTAAATAAAGCTAATTTGGTTACATGAAACTTACTGCCACCAGAATTAAGTCCGTAAGTGAATTAAGAGTTTATCAGAGGAAATGTTTGCTCTGGGCTGATAAGTGTCTAGATGTGTATCCTGATGGAAGCTGAAGCTGTGAAGAGCGTTGCTGAAGGAAATTAAACCAGCCTTCGAGTTCTAAGCAGTTGCAGGCTTATAGAAAGTCCACTCTGCCTAACAGTGTCGCAACCAATTACTTTACTGAGGTGTAAAGTCAGAGCAATGCTACAAAAGCTCTCAAAATTAAAAGAAGGATTTAATCAAACAAGCATTGTGTGCTGCTGAATTTGTTCAGTACTGTAAGAGTCATTATTCCATAGGACTTGCTTATGGAAAATGAGACAGCAAGTTATGCCTGTGGGGCATGTGGGGAGGCAAGGACACCATAAAGACAAAGTACAGCTTCGGTTGGAAGGGATCTCAGGGATCATCAAGTTCCAACCCCTCTGCCACAGGTAGTGTTGCCAACTGCTAGATCAATTACTAAATCAGGTTGGCCAGGGCACCATCCAGCTTGGCCTTAAACTCCTCCAGGGAAGGGACATCCATCATTCTGTGCCTGTTGCCTCTCACTCTAATTTGGGACACCTTCTCCCAAGGCACAGGATTTACAGATTCTGGGTTTCTTCAACACTTTACCCAGTGGAACACTAAAGCTCTGACTGCTAATGAAGCATGCAATACTCCTTGTAATCCTTTAGGGTTTTTGCTGTGTCTTGTTGCTCTGCTTTAAAAAGTGCAATGACCTCCCACTTCTGTGTTGGATCGTGCAGCTAAAATTCTTTGTAGCATTAGATGAATGATCTTCTTCAAAGCTTTTTTCTCATCTTGCGATGAACGCTCTCATGAGAACAGATAAATATTGTACCGTTTTATTTTCTTGACACAATCTTTGTTACGTGAATGAGACAGTAACTCTTAATGTCTCATGCCTCCTGTGTATTACGGAAATCTGCTGTTAACTTTCTGACCTTTGCAGTAAGCTGTGTTTTTGATAGTTGGCTATTCCACTCCATTTTATCAACTACAGCTAATTTGTGGGGAAGAGACAGGTGTATCTAAATGCAGTTGAAATAGTTGGAAGTGTTTTCTGTTGTGCTCACAGGATAATGTTTCACAAGTGATATTCAGCATTAGCATCCTGATAAGTCAGCAGATTAGGAAACAGAAAATCAGGCAAATAGAAATGTATTCTTACAGTATCTATGAGAGGAACTGTAGAACCACAGCACAGTTTGTTTTGGGAAAAACAAAGACACCACAAATTCCAAACACAGCTAAAGGGATTTCTTCAATGGTACTTACTGTTCTAGCTTATACATCCAATAGTATGATTGCTATAACTGTAATTACTTTGCCTTTTATTTGCTGTGTCAAAATACTCATGGCAGTGAAATTTTGTTCACCATGGTGTAATAAGCACACACTGAAGAACATCTATGCAAACCCAACTGTAATTGCACGTGTTTAAAAAAAAATCCTGGTGGGCTTTATAGTTGGTCAGGTTTATAGATGATTTTAGACAGGTAACAGCAGACCAGAAGAATCAGAACAGGAGATGCTCAGGGACAGAGTCACAAAATGGAACTTTTGAATGATCCATGGATTTGTAGCATTCATGAAAAAACATTTAATAAATAATAATGAATGCTGCTGTAGATGAACATCCAATATTATTTTGAAAGTATAGAGAAAAAAGGCACAATTTGGTGTAGTTTGTTCAGCTGTAAACCTGAAAAACGATTTGATATGAAATGCATTCTTCTGAGATTTCCAGGTTTGAGTCTCATCATTTATACAGTAACATCCAGTATTGTCAAAGCTCTTCACTAACAGCAACAAGACTTTCCTGCCTATAGATCTTCTCTAGGACAGGGGACCAATGTTAACAATTAGAGTGCTACATAAGTGTCACTTTTCTCCTTGAAATATTTGTTTGCCATTAAATGGAAGTTCAGTTCATGCTGAATATAAGAAAGGAGATTTTAAGACTAAAGGATGTGTCACTTTCTTGAGCACTAGAGCTAATTGTAGGTAAACCACTAGAAAACACAGCCTGTGCCTTCCTGTCTCCTGATTGTTGTTTGATAATAGTTTGACAGAGAAGTCCATCCAACTCCTAATACAAAATGCAGCACAGAAAAAAAAGCTCAGATAATTTTTACTGTTAACGGTAGAGCTTAATGTCTACAATCAGCCTCTAAACTAAGAACAACTTCTGTGCTGTTATTTTTACCCATTGTGCAATTAACACTCCACTAAGTATTGCAGTTGCAGTGCCTTTTCCTTTTAATCTATTGCTGTCTTTTTTCCCATTCTCTCTGCACCTTAAACAAACATGCTCTGGAACGTCTTTTTTCTTTTTTTCTTCTTGTTTTCTCTTAATGATTTCAAGTTCTTGGTGGATAAAATTCCTTATTTGCAGAATATGCATAACAGGAATTCCCCAGTGTATGTAATTACTTAGCTAGTAAGAAAGAAAACAAGAAGCACCAAACTGTGTTTTCCCCAGTGTGTTTTCACAGGCTGCAGAAGATGGATATCTTGAGTTAGAATTTGTGATTATGGATCCATTCTTGGCTAACAATTCTAAGCTTTCTACAAACATTTAAAGAATTAGCGATTGGCTGTGCCCCCCCAGCACCTGTGTTCCCCTCTTCTCTTGGACAGTTCCTGCTGGGGACCCCACAGAGCACAGATGTGCTTGCAGAGAAGGCCACTGGAGTGTGTCTGAGTAGCCTTGTGCTGGAGCTGAACCTGCTCTGCTTGGATGTGTGCTCTTAGCACTCACTTCAGGTTAGACTTTGGGTCCTTTTCTTAAAGTTGTCTGAAGGTCTGGGTTACGATTTCCTATGTTTCAGAAGGCCTGAGCCTTGCACTGTTGTTGTCAAGACAGTCAGCACAGGAAAATAGCCGTCATTCCTATCGATCTGATTTCATACAATCATAGGATCTTAAAGGCCACCACTTAGTGACCAATCTGCTGCCACGTACAGGGCTGCTACCCACTAGATCAGGCTGTCCAGGTCCCCATCCAATCTGACCTTGAGCACCTTCAGGGATGGGGCATCCACGACTTCTCTGAGTAATCTGGTTTGAATTAGCTGCAGGTTGGTCAATAATCCACCCCAACACTGACTTTTCAGCCTCCTCACAGAAACCTGGTTCTTCTAAACATGACAGGTCTTGTTACAAAAAATACAGAAAGAACATTTGGACAGGGTGGAATTCAACCAAGACAAGAAAGTGTCAGGATTAAAAACTTGGAGACTTACTTCCCATCACTTCTACATCCTGAATTCAGGACTGGATGTAGAGAACTGCAGTGGTTTGTGTACTTGTCCTGCTTGCAGTCAGAGCCTGGCAGATATATATAGGCTCTGACCTGGAAAAATGCATAAGCTGCTGTTAGTGCAGCACTGGACCTGGCTAATGAAACCACATGGGGCTGTCAGTCTGGATGTGCATATCTTTGGCTGGCAGGGCACATGGGTAGCATGCACTCATCTGTCTGCCAAAGCCCACGTAGATGCACCTTGAGTAAAGCCCATCTGGAGGGAAAAACATGTTGGCCTTTTATTTAAAGGTTGTTGAACTTAGCTCTGCATTCACAGTGTTAGCTGCTAATATTATTTCCCCAGTCTACAGCTTTAGGAAAGACCTTTATGGGAAAATTTACTGCACATACTCTTTAATTCCTTGTAAACCAAAAGCAAACAGTTTAATCCCTGCTGGTATTACTTGTGCTTTGTTTGTCAGAGGGAAACAGAGAGGTGTAATTAATTGTCCTGTTCTGCTTGGACGACTGGCTCACAAATAAATAAATAAAGCAGAGAGAGAAACTTGAGGCCTGGCAGTGCCCCCATATAGCATCCCAGACTGCAGTTAATGTTTTTAATAAGAAAGATAGCTCATATTCACAAGGGCCTCCCAGCTGGGTCTTAAAAGATAAAGGTTCTCCATTATTGCCACCAACTGTCTCCTCTTCCCGATTAACTGAATTTACAGATGAGATTTGGATCTGTTTAAAAATCACTATAAATAAGCAAGGCAAAAGAATAGACCTTTCCTGTGTTTACTAATGCATTTTTCCTCAAACATTAAAAAAATAAAACAAAAATCTGTTTTCTACACAATAGACTGCAGTGTCTTCCAGTCTGAAAATGACAGAGCATTGTGCTGTTACGTGCTTCCCTGACTTCTAGCCAAGTAGTTCGATTCATTATCAGTTCATCAGTAGCATGTTTCAGTAGAGGAACAGCCAGATGATTGTCTTTACATCCTTCATTGTGGAGACTATATGCTCCAGCCAGCCTGGACCAGTGCTGGGAGAGCTGACGAAGTTCCCAGTTTACTAATAAAATGAGTTCTTGGCCAGCTATAAAGCATGATTACTATACATATATGCAATAAACTTATGCTGTATTCATGTAGAAATGAAGAATGACGTCATCTTTCAGGATTAGAATAGTATTCAGAGTTAATCATCAATGGTACAAATGAATAGAAACAAGCTGTCATTAATTTGGGTGTGTGTCAGACTAGAGAAAAGGTGTAGGAACAAGAGAGAAAGAAACTTTTTCATACTTGTGAACTTAATTCAGTGCATTATGAACAGCACAGCAGGTTCCCTCTTGAGTTCGGTATGACTCACCTCTTCTGCCTACACCTACTGCCGCTCCCCTGAATGACATTAAATACAGATCTGCAGAAGTGCCCAGATACTAAAAGAAATTCAATTCATCATATAGAAGAAGATGAGTGAAAAGAACTATCAATCTCTTTTAGCTTTTGTGTTTCTTCCTCCAGTCATTCCCTCCTCTTTATGGCTCTTAATTTTTGCAGGTTTAATCTATTAGATTTAAAACCTAAGAGCATTCAAAGAAGGTATATTTGGTAATGTACCCACATCTGATTGACATTCACAATACTGCTTTAAAAAGTGTAATGGAGGACTGAAAAAAATCAGAACATCTGATTCTGTTTTGGCACCTTGGCTTATTTTAAATGTCCCTTTCTCATGCTTCTGTGTAAGACTTAATTCTCTTTAATTTTGAATTGACTTTCCTGCAATCATGGTAATGTTTCTTCTGTTTTGAGATTCAGAGAATGATTTATAAATTTTCGTTTGGCTTTGCATGCATCAGTCTGTATCATGTAACAATCTATGACTGTTTGCTGTTATATCATTTGGTTACTTTTGTTATTAGCTTCACTATTAAACGTGGATGCCTTATTTTTAGATGCTAATTTCCAATCTTTGGAAGCTTGTTATACCTGTAAATTAGAAAGTTGATCTCTCCTCTTGATAGCAGAGGCAAGATCTGCCTTTCCTGCAGAGTATTCAGAAGTAAGTGGCATCTCTCTCTGGAGACAGGTGGAGACCTGAATCTGATCTCCAAGTCAATGAACAGACTACAGCAGATAGTGAACACTTGATGGATACCAAGTAGAACGAGATGTTAAGAACACTTCAGAAAAACGAAGAACACCTGAAGAAACTCTAAAGTGAAAGTGAATGAGAATGGTAACAAGAACATGTAGGAACATCTCAGGGTATGTTTGGATATATACACTTAATTGAGCCTCCGAGGAGGAGGAAACAGTTTGTGTATATGTAAATTTTGTTTGTGATATCAAAATTGAAGCTAGATGGTAATGTTGGGCAGGCTGCCCACTTATTCCCTGTTCCATTACCTAAGTCACTAGAGAAAGAGGCCGAGGGGAACATCTTTACAGCTTATCCTCTTGCATTCCCTGACAGTAAGGTTTTTTAACAATATAGAATAAATACAAGTTATACTTTTCCTTGTGCTTTCTCTACTTCCCCGATGGAGACACGCACAGTCCCACCTACTCATCCTACTTTTGCCATCAGAGATCTCTAAAAGTCTCTTCTCCATGTTAAAGGCATAGATGTTTCCTGTGAAAGAATACACACGTGAAAAAAAAATTAACAAAAGTATTATTTATGGAGTCATCAGAATCTTAAAAAGACATCTCAGTTATTTCTTTAGTGAAGACAGCAATCTGTGAATTAAAAGGAGGCAATCAGAGAGAAACTGGTCTAATAGAGGCCCTGTGATCTTTCTTTACCTGTTTGTTGTTACATCTTAAAAAGCATTTTAGAGTCATTTCTGTCTGTTGTAATTCTTTGCCAACACTCCACTAGGATGCAGGAAACTGTGCAATAAGGCACAAAAATACGTTTCATTTCATTATATTATTTAGCACATTTGGAACAGTTATATCATAATTAATCTCAAGAGCAAGAAAATGAATTATATACTTCTGGTGTAAATCAGCTTTGCGAATGATGAGCTAAACAGTTTTATCTTGGTAATTAGAAATGCAAGTTTGCCACAACATGAATCCTTCAATTTAAAACCTATGTTTAAAAACCTATTGCTCTTCAGAACTGAAGAGTGAAACATATACTTAACTTGAAGCATCTAAGCTTTGAAGCATGTGCTTTGGCTCTGCATAGAAGAATGATGGATTTAGGTACTTTAAAGTGCCTTCCTGATGTCTCATTTTCTGGTTTTACAGTGGCCGTTATTCTCTCCTCCACCCCCATACAGTTTGTTATGGCCTCCAGGTTTGAGCCTTTATACCTATGAAGTTTTTTTTTTCTGCCAGACATTCTGCTGTTTAAACAGAGTTTGGCAGACAGTGCCTGCAACTGTAGCTCTGATGTGTGCAAAGATGTAGGCTGTGGCTGCACTGCACCCGCCCTGACAATTCAGCAGCAGCTAAGTGAGATTCCCTGATTGCATCCACCTATTGGGTGACTGTAAGCAGTGAAAACAAACAGCAAACTCACCGATCTCTGTACTCATATTTGTGTTTTATACTGATGCCTGACCGTAATGTACAATTTATTTTATATACAGAAAAGTACGAACAGCCATCACTTATGCTTGCTTCTTACTTTAAATAAGATGTATCTTGGTATGAACTGCAGACTTCTGCTGTGAAAGATCCTCAACAAGTGTTGAGACAGAAATCCATGAAATTATATTGTGTTCACTCCAAAGGGAGTTTCAGACCAAATCCTCCTAGAGATTTAGCACTGGCACCTTTCTTGCCTGGTAGGCAAGATCTCCTCTCCAGGCTGAAGGCAATTTTCATTAATTTTAAATTATTGAGTAATGGAATGAAATATTATGAGCAATGTAAGTGATTTTTTCCCCCCATCTTCAAGTTCGTTCCCAAAAGGATATTTACTACAGCAAATAATATGACATACAGCTGGCTTGATCAAAAGAAATCAGTTTTTGATATTAAGGTTGCAAGCAAAATTCTTCCTTTCCTGTCTAAAACCGGCTTTCCAGGGAATTTTATTTATCCCTTGCCAAATGAAAAATCTTTCTATGTTATGAAAGGCTTTGTCTTTCTCCTCCTTTTCTTGTCCACACCAAACTAATTGAAACTGAAACTGCAGGGTAGGCTGAAATGGCTGCTTAACACATTGACCAGTGTCCAGCCTTTATCTGGAACAAAAACTTTTACCAAGAACTTGACTTTAATAGTCGTACCTATAATTCCTTTACATGAGTATACCATTCCAAAATGCAGGATACCAATTTTAATTAAAAGTAACTTCAGCAATGTCTAAATTGGCCAGATAAACTGAATCCCTAATGTGAAATGTTCTTTCTGGTTAATGAACCATTCCCTTGACAGTAAAAAGCTTGGTACAAAATCATTGGTGTTCATAATGTGTCCAATAATAACGCTGTTCATTATTATTGTGATGGTTTCTTGCTGCAGAGCAGCTTAAGGGGGAAGAAGTTTCATTAATAAATTCCCACTGTTTTTTCTTCTCCTAGTAATTATTGCCTTTCCATTTTGACCAGGCATGATGCTTAGATTCGAAGGTTAAATAACCAGCCCTAAATACAAGATGGTCCTATTAAGGATATAGTATCCATGGATATTTAAGTGATTCTATCAATATCTGAAGCTTCTTGCACAAGTTGTGCAGTGAGTTTATGATAAATCACATCAAAGCTGATGTTAGATCTTCATATTTTTCTCTTCTAGGAGAATTAGTGTTGCAAAAGGCTTGAAAATATTATGAAAAAATGAGAACAAATGGACACCTTTCTGTGGGGATACGTAGCTTTTATACTTGATAGTAGTTAGGAAACTCTGGACTAATATGAAAGTGATTTTGGCTTTGCACACATATTCATGTAAGCAGTAAAATATAAGAGATTTTGCATGTCCTCTCTTACTGTGACCAAGAGGAAGACCTGAAACAAAACAGGACATTTTAATGCGAGAAGTTACAATGATGTATTGCAGGTGATGCTCTGATGGCAGCACTTGCTTTCTCACTGTGGTAGTCCAGATACCTCTTTGGTCTTCATTGGAGGGTTTTTTTATAAGGACATAGTCCAACTGAATCTACCTAGTCTGTGAAGTCTATGGATATGAATTAAAGTCGTGTTTTAGATGAAAGACCTAAGTTTCACCTCTAGCTTGAGGAAGCCTGTATCTTGCAACGCTTCCATGCACTCTTCATAGATGCAGAAGTTGATACTATAAAACTGCAAGGTAATACCCAAGTCATGCCCTAGTACTCAGGAATCAGAAACCTGTTCATCATTATGCATTATGTAAGGATACTAATTAAATATAATTTAGTAGTTTGTCATATATGCCCCATCTCTAGAAATGTACAAGGTCTGGTTCAGCGGGTCACTGGGCAGCCTGATCTAGTGCCTCATTTAGTGGGTGGTAGCCTTGTATTCAGCAGGGATTTGGACTTAGATCATCTTTGATGTCCCTTCTAACCCAAACCGTTCTATGATTATATGATTTCCTTGAGGAGCTGGGAATAAAATGTCTGAAGTAACCAGAGGAGATAACATTTTTATTTCTGAAGAACTCACTGATCTCTGGATATTACTAATCTCTCTAATTATGAAAAAAGTTACATTTTGTAGCATCTTTGGGATATCAGTGATTGCACGTGATTCCTCAATACCTAAAGGATCAACCTCTTTTCATATTGGTCCCTTCAAATACTGAATAGTTTCCAATACTGAGAAAAATGTAGAGATTTTCCCTTTCAGGGAAGGCTACTTAAGGACACAACATCCAAGTGTGAAATGGGAAAGAGAGAAAAATTGAAAAACAATAGAGGAATTGTGCAGTTCTATGCAGTTCTTTCATTTTAAGCATCAGTGATCAGTGGAAGCTGACAAGAACGTTTAGCATGCATTTACAAAATAGTACCATTCTAAATTTGAGAGAGATGTGCCTCACTTGAGAGAGGCTTTTTTAGCAAGCGGATCATGAGAACTGAAAAAAGAAAGCATGACCTTTTGCACCACAAAATTAGATTGCAAGGGAGATGAATGTCTCCTGACAGAAGGACAAAGACAAACTAATGAAGCTGGGATTTGATTGACAGCATGTTGATTGACAAAATATTATTATCCATGTCATTCTGTAGGGTGCTGTGCTGTGATGTCTTAAAGTGGAAGCAAAGACATAACAGGCCCAAAAGTTTATGAACTTGAGGGTGAAAAGTTAATTTTTCTTAGGATCACCTTCTAAAACTAGGAAAGATGTAAAAGGAGAAATTTTCTATTCAATGATGAAAATATTAACCAACATTTAATACTGAGAAGGAGAAGGAGAAACATGAAGTTCAGTGCTTCCTGTGCAGGGTAAGTTCTGCTTATGTCACTGAGAAAACAAAAAGATGAACTATTGAGAAAACTGGATCAAAGGAGTTTCCACTTGCTCAGGTATAGAACAGACAAGTGTATTAAGCAGAAAGTTCTACATACTTGGATTTGATTCACCACTATACTCTTTTATTAAGCTCAATAAATGAGACAAAATTAAGTGATTAAGCCAAGAAAATATATTCTCTTTCTATGGGTACTACTGAAGAATTATTGTCAGTCTTGAAGCCTACAACATATGCTTATAGACATTTTCTTGGCTAAGATATGAATACTAAAACCACACTGGAAACCTGAGGTGGCCCTGAAGTCTACAAACTAGATGCCTGTATTTTCCCAACAACCAAATGGAACAAGAAACCAATTTAATTATGAACCTCTTCTCCAAGACCAGCCAGAACACTGATCTAGTCTTCCATTTTATTTTGGGCTACATTTAATCCTGATATAACATCATACATTAAAAAAAAAAAAAACACAAAAAACATTTTGTCCTTTTAAAGTGTCCCATACATTGAACATAGCTGAGTAAAAACATAGACAACGTGTTCATCAGTTCTTTGTAACAGTAGAATGTGTGATATTTAAGTAAACAAACTGGCTATTTGGTGAAGTGTTTTGTATTTCTCTGCTAGCTATCACTGATTATATATAGCTCTTGAAAAATAAGTAGAAGAAACAAAAATGGTATGAGACGATAGGCTGTTGTTGTTTAACCTGACAAGCAGCTGAATACAAAATAGTCTTTTACTCACTCCCTTCCTTCCAGTCAGATGCAGGAGAAAACTGGAAGAGAAAAAGTCGAACTCATAGGTTGAGCTGGAAACTAAGGCAGAAAAGGAAGAGATAAGTAACATTAATTACACATATGTACATCACAAAACAAGTGAGATGCAATGCAATTGCTTACTCCACCAGATAATACCCAGCCACTTCCTGAGCAGCAGCTCTCTTGGCCAGGTTCCCTCTGTTTCATAGTTCTTTTCACATGATGTTGTATGGTATGGATTATCCATTTTGCCACTTTAGGTAAGCTGTCCTGGTTCTGTCTCATTCCAGTTCCTTGTGTGCCCTGCCAGGACAGTACAGGAAGCTGAAAAACTGATATGTCCTTGGCTCTGTGTAGCACTGCTCAGCAACAACTTAAACATTGGTGTTATCAACATTGTTTTCTCATAAAGCCAAAACGTAGCTTCATATCAGCCACTATGAAGAAAAACAGCGTGGTCCCAGCTGAAATACGGACACAGATTCGGTCTCTACATAGAAAAATAACTGTCTATGTAATAAAACTTAATCTATGCTTGTAGTTTTGAAGTGTATTTTAAAAGGGAATGAGATTTGAAAATTAGAGGAAATTTAGAGAAAAGCCAAGGTGGCCAAATATGATTAAAATATCATCCCACTGCTGCCTTCCTTCACTCTCTGCCACTAATGTAGACTCAACATTGCAAGAAATTTGATTTCTGGCCCTGCTCCCTTTATAACTAGTGAAAATTTCCATTAATTTCCATAGAAGTAGGCTCAGATTTTTAATTTACAAAGTCTGTTTTCCAGTGGAATGTATACGTTGTCTCAGCAGCACAGTTCTGTGCTATAATAGCTGCTGGGGGATAGCCAGTGGGAGCTGACTCAGCTTCTGCCCGTCTGACTGCTGGTTTTAAGATCTTGAATCAAAGCTACTCTTAAGGTGCTGATATCTACATTGGATTGATAGTACAGTCCAGTGAAGAAAATACTCAAGTCTTGGGGAAAAAAGAAAGGCCTCTGGGTGTTAAGAACATTCATAAGTGGGAAAGAGCCCAGCTGTTTCTGTCTCTTCCCTGGAAGCACTTTCTTTACATTTGAAAATTGCTGGATAATGAGGAATATCAAGAGAATATCCAGACCTCAAGGACAGAAACCCACATTTCCTGCTTTGAGCTGAAACAAGCCAATGTTAAAAAATAATTCATCTATGAGGAAGTAGTTATTAGGTACATACCAAAATAGGTTTGTAAAAGATAGTGCCAAACATACAGTGGCATTTAAGAAGAATAGGAAAAGTACAGTGCAAGAAGCAGAGGTGATGTACACATTTATGTGTGTCAAGTTCAACTCTAAACATTTCACATTACTGCACTTCTCTGAGTGCTGTCATAGGAACAGCTAATGCGCAGTACTGCCTAAGCAAGTTTTCTGACCCCTCCAGCATTTACTTGGACTAGCATCTTGGAAAGCATATTGCCGTTTATTCTGACAGGAAACATTTTCCTTCTGTCATAAATGACTCAATAATCCTTTGTGAGTGGTTGAGGTTATTGAAACCTCCTGCACTGAAGTAATATATTCCTTCCTCTAACAGACAAGACTTGTTTTCTGAAGGTTTATTGAAAAATGAAAGTCTCTCATAAAATGTACTCCAGATCATTTAACTTTTCTATCTCCTTTTATAATCCAATGAATTTCATTCATTTTAGTAATCTCCTTGTGAGCCTAAGTATTGTGGGGCTCAGATTAAAATACAGTGCATATGAATCTGTGTTCATAAAAGAAATGAAGACTCTTCTTGCTTATAAGTTTGCAGTCATTTGAATCAACCCATATAGCTGGGCTAAGAGTAAACTGATATTTATTCTCTTGTGCCTACACAAATCAAGTTCAGATGGTTCAACTACTATCTAAAGTAGAGTTGATAAAGCTGACACATACCTGCAGGGAATTCTTTCTTGTGATTAGTAAACCTGGAGTCCATATCAGTATTTTCAGAGCATTATCAACTACTGTGATAAGTGACAAAGATTAGCTGTGAGCTGATGTCCATGACAGTATTTCCTTGCTCTGTTTCAGCAGAGATGAATGGAGAACTGTAAGCATAGATGTGACTGATTGTAAATTTGCAGCCCTTGGCTTTCAGCAAAAAGCTGGAATACCTTAACAAGTTACTTATCCTAGGAACTCTTGTTCAAGTTCCTTCTCTTGCTATACTTTAACATGACATGTATGGACTCACTCCTTTGAATTATGAACACTGCCTCCTGCTTCTGTAGGTTAATAGAAAATTGTTTCCCTAGTGTAACAGTGAAGGAATGAATTCCAGTTTGTGCTGGTGTTGGATATTTTGTCCCTAACCCAAAACTACTTCTCAAAGAGCAGTATCTCCAGTCCCATTGATTACGTCTTTATGCCTATTCCCACAGATATATATAGCAGTTAATGCATATAAAGTGTTTGAATATGTAAGCTTATAAGACACTAAGGAAAATGGTCAAAGCTGTTGTGGAGAAAGAGAAACACAAGCAGAACTTTGTAGCATTAAATGAAGAGAAACATTATTTGCATAGTCAGAAATCAGAACATGACCTAAGCAAGGAAGTTTATGGAGTTCATGACTTGCAGTGAGATTTGCCTGCCACTGTTGTATTTCTGTGTTAATTTATATGCAATAAGCAAACTATTCAGAACTGTACTTGTGCTTGTCTTTCTGTTGAGTAAACTTCCCAAACTTTTTTCCTTTACTCATAACTGAAATATTCATTAGAATAACATAGACTTGTGAGACTTGAAATGAAATGAACAATAGATTTGGATTCAGGGTGATATAATTACAGTTTTCCATTATACATGGCGAGCAGAGTAAGTTCAGGATTAGTTTTTCTTGCTGTATTATACAATTTGAAAGAAAATGTCATACACATCATGCTAAAATAGGATGCTATTCTTCCTACACAAGTGCAGACAGTGCGCTAATGAGCTGACTCTTCTGTCAGGCTGGGAACATGCAGGAGTTGACCAGAGAGCATCAAGGAAGCTTCTGAAGTATATAATTTGACTAGTAAATAATTGGGAAAGTAGGTCAATTTGTGTTTACCGCTCTCCCCAAACAGTGGATTTTCTCTGAAAAAGATTGGCTAAATAGCATAAAAAAAAAAAAAAAAAGGTTGTGTTAAAATTTGGAACTTGTAAATTAGCAGAACATTGCCTGAAAATCAGGAGAGCTGAAGTATTAAAATGAGGCATGCTCAATTGGTGAGAGAAAAACTTTTCAGATAAGTTCGGAAACAAGAATGCAGCCAGAATCAAGAGTCACAAGGAGTTGAATAGCCACCCTCTTTTCCATTTCCCATTGAGAAAGTCTGATGTAGTTGATCCACAGTAGCAGTTCTTAATGGAAAACTGGGAATCCATTCTTGATTTAACATAGTCTGGTGACGGTCAGCTTAGAGTTGCTTGTACTGTACTGAGTCTTGGACATGAAGTGCTGATCTCCTAAGCTAAATTTTGTCTGCAGCCCAAGTGTTAAAAAAGGTAGAGTGGGCATTTTCATGTTTGTTGTCCTTGTGGTTTGTGATGGAGAGGAAACGGTGGCCCTTGGTCCATGTGGTTCAAGATTAACAATTCCTGTAGCGCTGGCGACATACTCAATGTCTGGCATTTGCTCTGTATTGCTACTGGGTTCTGTGTGGCATCCTAACACTCCTAGGTCAATATATATTTATTCAGGCTAAAACTTAGTTCAAGACTATATCAGAATCTGTAAGCCCAGTATTTGAGAAAGGGAAGACATTCATAAGTTCCAAATTTTGTAATTAATTATTAACCTCACCCTTCAACTGAGTGAACTTCTCCAATTAATTAATATTTAAAAAAAAAAAAAAAAAAAAAAAAAAAGGTTGCATATTCCTCATCCTGTAACTAGGTCTTGAAACCTTGAAACACTTCTGGGGTTGGCTCACACTGTAGATTCAGGCAAACTCTGAAGGTGTTTGTCCATTTCCCTGTTGTCCAAGTCACAGTGTGATAACAAGCAAAGTATTTAGTAAAAAAGTTTACATGTCAAATAATTTGTCTCACTCAACCAAGTTAGGCCGGGGGAAATGAAACATATCAAGATCTTAGTTTCTCTAAAAATAATTCCTGTTACTGTGCTACACTTTATTCAGAGACAGGTCAGGATGGCAAATAGGATGCAGCTGAACAACTTGGTCTTCATTTTACTTGGGCTGGGAAAAAAATAAAAGAAGCCATACACATTTCAATTTATGGAGCAATAAATGGACTGAATAGTGGAATAAACATCAGTAGAGAACATAAAGATGCCATGAAACATTTCCACCAACATGGCTGAAGCCTCCCTTCCCTTACAAATCCACCAAGAGACATTTTTATTCCTCCGTATTTTGTAAAACTAAGGTTAGTCTGAAGAAAGGAAAAAGATATCATTAAGAGATTAAAAACAAAGGAAGTTTTAACTTCACACATTACATGTCTTTCAGTGATGCTATTAGGGAAATTAATGAAACCCATTTTCCTTACTCTGGGGCTCTGGAAAAGCCATTAGATTGGAATGAATATATAACACTACATCAATCTAATTTCAAGAGAGGGAATTGGCAAACCAATGAGCAGATGTAGCTTCAAAAATTCACCTTAATGGCTGTAATGTAAGTTTCATGAGTTACAGTAGAAAGCAAATTAAAAACAACACAAAGAGACAGTGATTCAATGGAGCACATACACAACAATTAAGTTCTTCTGTCTATTCAGCATCAACTTGACAATTAACCATGCCATTTTACTAATCTAAGGATTTGGCCTGTCCTATTTGTCTGGATGATACTCTCCTTGCGGGCTCTTCCTAAAACACAGATTGAAGTTGTGTTCCTGTTAGAGTGGTGCAATGGTGACTTTGAAATTCCACTAAGGACGCAACTCAGGATATTCACTTCAGGGAGGGGAGAAAGGATTTTCTTGTAGAGTTTTAAAATGTAATTACTTCAAAACTATACCTACTTTCAAACATTTATTTGAAACCTTAGTACACTGTTTTCCTCTTTATAAATTAGGCATTTTTGTTCTTTTAATTACTTTTTACTGCCTGTACTTGTACTTGCTTTTTATGAGTCACTCTGAAATCAAAGTAAAATAACACTGATGTGTTAATACAACAAAACAAAATTGACAAACAAAAAATACCAACAAACCACAAACAAACATTACTTGTCTCTGTGGCACCAACAAAATAAAGGCAGAGAGGAAGAAGAGAACATGCTACCTTAACAACTAAATCTTCCAGTTCCTTCTGAAGTTTCACAAATGAAGGTTCATGTTGATTTCTATATATTTTGCACATCTGCTCTCTGTACTAACACTTGAAATAAGCTCAAATTCTTCCTAGAGATTTTGTCCATGGAATAATACTTTGCAATGTAAAAAATGCTCTAGAATTCCTTGAACCACAGCAGAGGGACCTAGTGCTCCCTGGCAATGATGAGGACATCACCTTTTGCAGGCAGCTGCAAGCATATATTGGGGTTTTCAGTCAGCCCATAAACAGTGTGAATAATGCTATGTCATGTCTGTATTGATTACAGTAACACCTTTTGCAGCCTTCTAGCTTAGCATTTGGAACTGGCTTTTGGGCGGGTGGCCAAGCAAAGCAAAACCAAAGCCATGTTCCCTATGAGCAGCTAGACAGGGTTTTCAGACCAGGTTCCAGTGCAGCATCTTCTGCCACCGACCTCTACTATCTTTGTAAGAGTTTCTTGGATCTTAACACCATATTCTGCACTTCTGTTCACAATTTCAGAGGTAAACGTAGCTCTATACTTAAAACTTCTAATTGTTATTGATGGAAGTCAAATAAGAATTTCTAAGAGTGATATGCTGTTAATAGTAATGTTTAGTACTCTTGTGTGTATATCCATACAGTCATTCTTGATTCCTGGTTTGCTCTGTTTATCAGTGCTCATTTCTGTCTTTTTTTTAAGTTAGAATAGTTCATCTTCTAATAAGTTAGTACAGTATACCACAAGCAGTGAAGCACTCAGTGTGAATATCAGACATCAACAATTCAGTTCACTGAAATCTGCTGCTCAGCCTTCTGCTGCTGGTGAGCAGCAGTGAGTAATGTCCAGTGGATACAGACAAACTGCTGACATCAAATCAGCAGCAACAGACACTAAGATTTCTGGACAGCCAGTTAACCTTAGCAGGGATTCTTGGATCTTCAGGATATGTTCAAAGGAGAACAGAGATCACACACTGGCCAAAATAATCACTGGTGCAATGACTGTAACTGATGCTGTCTACCAAGTGCCCTTGTATAAAAATAAAAGACTGTGTGACCCAGCATCTCTCCAACAAATATGATTCTCCCAACAATCCTCATCAATCTACAGTTAAGATTTAGTGTGACAACCGACTGACTTGCCATAACAAACAGGGCTGGGAAGCACTATGTGTTGCATCTTCCCTTGAAGATATTGTATTTTGCAGAGTGGTAACTGTCACCTTATGAAATTTAATGAAAGCCAAGTACACATCAGAGATTTACAATCCCATCCCTTTACTGCTACTGCAACAATGTTTTTGTAATCAACAAAGGAGCTGCCCTGTAAATGTAGTTGATGCTTTTTTTTTCTGGCAGAAAGTTTTATAACAGTTGATAAATGTCAAGAAAGGTGGAAAAAAAGAAAAGGAAAAAAAAAAGAAAAAGAAAAGGAGGGGTGGAGGAACCTGGAGGACGTTGTACCTGTTTGTTTATTTCTGTCTCTTGACTGTTGAATTCAAGACGTGAATAAATGGCACGTCTTCAGAAACTACTGCGTTCCTCTGAAACAAAAATACTCGGATTTTTTGGTGCTAAAAGGAGTTATTGTAATTGAGAAACAAACAAAGAAATAAAAAACACTTGTAGGCTATGCTTGAACCCCCATAGATTAGAGAGCTAAAAAAAAATCTCTACATTTTTAATAAGTCTTTTGGATGTGGTTTAGGCCAGTGCTTGAGGCAGATTCCAAGAGAAAGAGCAGTGCTCACTTACTCTTTGTCCAGCAGAAGCTGGTCTGAAATGACAGCAGTAGTCACTGGCATCAGGAAAGTGAAAAAAAGAGGCAGCAGATTCAGGTTAGAAAATTCCTGCTAGACAAAGCATTGTCAAAGGCTCCCTGCACTGACAGAGTTCTACACTCTCATACACTGATGTGATGCCTTAGGAGTAGGAGTGAGCTGCCCGTGAAAGGTGAAGAAACACAACTTCTCTTTCTCCATCAGCTTCTTGGGTATCTGAGGTCACTGTTAAGTAAAACTGATCTCTAGCCAAAATACTTGCTTCTGAGACTGCTCGGGCTGAACACCAGATCCCAGTTAGAGTGCTGCGGGCAAGCAGAACCCAATGCAGTGTGAAACCTGATGCAACAAGTTCAGCCATCTGAATATTTTTAAACAAGCTTGAGCTAGCTTGAGTGTGGCTGATGTCTGTTCACACAGATGTGACACTTTTGAAGTGATATTAGGGGATGGAAAACTGAATTTACTGTATCATCAAACCATAGCCTCAGGCATGATGCCTCTTGAGACTGCTTTTCAGCTGGTGAACCTTATGCATATCTCATTGCCCAAGGCCGAGCCTCAAATCCCTTGGATTATTAGAAGAGAAAGAAGTGACATAAGCAGAAATGTTTTACATTTAGGAAGCAGAAGGCCCTCTTAAACAACCACTGCTCTTAGTACTAATCTATTTATAATGTCAGTCTCCAGATGCTATGGACATATCCTCAGCTATAAGCAGCTCCACATGTGCAGCTCTGGGACTGACTATTTAAGAACTTTGTTCTGTCCTTCTACAAGAGGTGTTATTGTTGCTGCTCACGTCTTAGAGAGACCTTATATTTGAGAAAAGTTTGTTATTTCAATGTAGTTAGTTATTCATCAGTAAATCTCACCGTCCAGAATTACAAGCAACTACCTTATCAACTTGCTGGATAAAACCTGCCTTAAGAAGTCTTTGTACTCCTCTTTACTGTTCTGTGCTATAATGGTATGAGCACATCTGAACATCTTCCACCCTTCTTGTATTACTGTAGGAAAACTTTTCAAGGTAGTTTCATGAATGTGAAAAGCAATTAAGGACATAAGATTAAGGTCTTTTTTCTTATGAATCTTAGGCTCTGCTTTCGGCAATTAACTCTAACCCAAATTATGAGATGGCCTGCACAAACGGGCTGTAGATTGGGATGTTTCTTTGACTATTGATTTTTCTTCACTGACTCTTATCTACCTTCTTGGGATTTCTGGGGAAAAAACACACAGAAAACTATTGATAAGTAGTGGTTACAGCTATAGAATCTGAACATTTGAACACATGGCAGAAGGAAACCTGAATGCTTTTGCATTGTCAGCCTATAGTGTAGTGCTTAAGGATAACAGTGACCCATGTTTATAGAGAAGCAGATCTCACAACTCAAAAGCTAAAAACTATTGTTTTTTATTCCTTGAAGACGCACTTGTTCAACAGCACTTTGAAAAGCCTCCTTGGTACTCAGAATGAAGCCTAAGAGGGAAGGAGTACTATGCCTTTCTCCTTGATTTGCATACTTACAGAAACCCTGTGAACTCTTCATCCTTTCTGTCTGCAAGTTAAAGCCAGTTTACATTTTCCATGTTTGTAACACTGTTAGGAGTTGGTATCTCGTCCTTTATCTTGCACTGAGCTCCCAGCTGCATGAAGTCATGTTCAAAAACCCACGAGTAGAAAAGACAACAAACAGAACAACAGAGTAAGGTTTATGTAGTTAAGAACGAGAACTGCTGTTACAATCGCTTTAGGCTAAAGTAAAATTGCTAATAACTGAGATCCCAAGAGTAGCTGTCTGACCTGGAAATGCCAGCCTTATTCACACATTCACTCACACAGCCTCATTTTCTTTACTTCTGGAGTAGGTACTGTTCAGTATGCAGAAGCATGAAGTGCTATGAATAGTCGTGGGCTTAGACTCTGCTGTTTGTACTTGTGATGATTAATATTGTACCAGAGCTGCGTGAAAAATGGATTTCTTTCTTTGTCACCAAACAAAGTAAACAAATGGGAAAAAAATGGTGACTGAATAAATATTCAGTTCTAGGCACTTAGGCTTTGGTGGGTTTTTTTTGCTTGTTTTTTTTTGGTTGCCATTTTATTTATTTTTAAAAGCAAATTTTGTCTGAAAACACAGTTCAGATGGAAACATATAGAAGAACTGTGGGCAGACAAAAAACAACAAGAAAGGGCTTTTTTGCTTTCTCAGACAGTCTGTTTGCTGCAATCAGTTTTAATTCATGAGCTTAATTGCAATTATCCTGTGATTTTTGGTACCTTACTCTGCCTCAGACTTTGTACTGCTATGAGCCTTTCCTCCACACAATTGTAGCATGGTGCAGAGCTGTTCTCCAGCTGCTGCTTTGGGGAAGTCTCAGTGACTGCCCTGTATTGTCCTCTGTGCCCCAATCTGAGCTTTTGGCCCCTCAGGGGCTGCCAGCACAGCACCTGTCTGAATTGGATCTAAAATCCCTCTTACCTATATAATAAGTGTTTCCTCATGTGGTTGGGGAATAAATACTTCAAATGTAGCACTATTTGTCTTCTGAAAAACAAACAACAACAACAACAAAAACACACCAAAGAATTGAATAAAGCTCTTCCCATCTTCAGCACACATATCTTCTACCTTGTGGACCTCCTTGTGGTTTCAGTTTATCTTACAAGTTTCCTTAAAAGCAGCTAAGCTCATTTTTCAAAATACTAAATAAGAAAGAAATATTAAAAGTAGAATTAAGGATCAAGAGGGTAGGAAAAAAACTACCCTGACAACAGTGGCAATGAATTCTGGTGGATAGGTCTTGGGCCACTGTCATCCCCCCTCCTTGCTTTATTTCACAGCTCAGTGCACCGTCTTCTCACTGGTGTGAGGTGGGCATTTACAGGTCATTTCAAACATAGCATGCAGCTCTGAATATATCACAATTAACAACACCTGCTCTACACCACTGTGCTCATTTGCTAGCTGCATCCAATGAACAATCCTTGACAGCTCTTGTGTTTTTAGCTGGCATAGCTGGCAGATTGATTGTGAATTTGTCTTTGATGGTGAATATTAGAGGCAATGAGACACTGTTTACCTTGAATGCAAACTGCTTACAACGCCTAGAATGTCATGAAACTGCATCAGGAGAGGTTCAGGCTGTGTATTAGGAAAAGGCTTGTCACTGGGAGAATGGTCAAGCACCGTCACAAGCTCCCCAGGGCAGTGATCACTGTCCCAGGCTGCCAGAGTTGGAGTGTTTGGCCAGTGCTCTCAGAAATAAATATGGTTTGAATTTTGGGTGGTGCTGTGTGCATCAGGAGTTGGACTCAGTGGTCCTTGTGGGTCCTTTCCAACTCAAGTTGTTCTGTTCTCTTCTTGTCGTTATCGTATTTGATGGACTACTAGGGATTCAAGTACAATTGAGGTCAAGAGGAAAGGAGTATTTGTAGTATAACTTATCAACTGAAGAGAGTAATCAGTGCCAGCTGGTACATTAACACAATTCAGCAAGTAGTATTTCCACTGAGAGAATATACCAAGTCCCAAGGGATTCTGATACATGAAAGACATTGCAAGAACCGGCAATGAAATAAACAAACAGAAACAGCAGGTGGAGTTCTGTGGAAGGGTTACTATATGTTCCAGCATGCTGCTCCTAATCCTTTGTAAAGTTTGACCCCATTTGCACAACCATATAAAAGGTACTCTGTAACTTCTCCACTGCTGGCTTTGTAGCTTTCTTGGAGCCAGTGTAAGAGAATGAGATCTCTGTTTTTCTATGCATGAGATGTTATGCACTCTACTGATAAGCACTTCGCACTTTTTCATTCCCATTCTCAGAACTTTGTATCTCACAGTGTTAACAGAATAGGCTTAACCTACTCATGTGTTTATCTGTTTTGCTACTTGCAGGCTTGCTTTATCTGTGTCATCCCTTTGAATTGAAACATTGAGTTGCTGTTTCTTGTTACCTGAGATAAAATCTTCATTATTGCAAAATGAATTTCATTCTGCAGTCTTAAAAATTCATAGCTGTCTACATTCATAAGCACATAAACAGCAGACACCACTCCTGCTGCTACTTCTAAGGCTTCATTTCACTGAGGAGTAAATACAGTCACAGCTGATGACACAGGATAACAGGGCTCTCTTAGGACTTCCTCCAGCCACCTGCTTCTTGACATAAAATATCTTCTCTTTCCTTTTGAGCACCCCAGGGCAGAGGAGTGTTGGCAAACAGCTCCGCATTTGGCATCTTCAACATTCAAATGTTTTGTATGCACTATTCCTCAATGACTCCCTCCCTCACACCCTGCTTTGCATGGAACATCATTAGTTCTTGATAGTATACAGGGCATGGAAATGACAATGAGTGATTATTAATTGTTTAAAACATATTGAATGGCTGACCTTTAGCTGATCTGATCTCTCCTCACATTCCTGTGACTGAGCATTACCCAGTGTGACCCATGTGGGCCAACTCCTGAGGGTCTGCTCTTTTCCTAAGGAAAGATGAGACAGTTCAGGTTTTCCAAAAGTCACTGTCACATTTATGGGAGAGAACAAAAGATCCTGAGAAAGCCTTCATGGAAAGCTGGCCCAAACACCTGCAGTTCCTCTCTTAATGTGATTCTCCGTTTCAAGTAGTGCAAGGGAACAAAAGGTCTCACGTGATCCCCTTAATTGCAAGGGTGCCTTTTGAGTACTGTGGTTGCCCCTGTTGAGGATGGATGATTCAGTACCTTAAGGGAGCCTACAAACATCGGGGGAATCAACTCTTTCCAAGCATAGATAATGGCAGTACAAGGGGAAATGGTTTTAAGTTGAAGGAGAGGAGATTCAAGTTAAGTTGGATATCAGAGGGAAGTTCTTTAACAGGAGAGTGGTGAGGTGTTGGAATGCGCTGCCCAGACAGGTTGTGGATACTCCTCTCCTGGAGGTGTTCAAGGCCAGGTTGGATTGGGGCCCTGGGCTGCCTGGTCTAGTATTAGATATGGAGATTGGTGGCCTTGTGTGTGGCAGGAAGGTTGGAGCTTGATGATCCTTTCAACCCAAACCACTCTATGATTCTGTGATGATGCTGCACACATTATTCAGGTATGCTGACATTCTGCTTGCTTAGATCTGACAAAAGCTGCAAATGAACAGAACTTCTCTAACCCAGCCAAATCTCCAAATGTAACTGTTGTGAGGGTGTCACAGTCTAACAAGCTTTGTTGTACTTATCAAGGAGGAAGAGGCATGAAGAACTCAACACAGCAGACAGTAATGTAACACACGTGCATTTGAATCTGGATCACGCAGACTCTCTGCTATCATCATTTCTTGATCCAAATTCAATTTGGATTCTCTCTTCTTGGGCAGAGATTCGTAGAGATCTCTGCACTTCTCTTATGAAGAAAGGCCAAATTGCCACAAGGGTTGTGAAAAATTTATGCTTATATTTGAACACTATAATCCAAGGTTGTAATTATGCTGATGAAATTTAAGCTCTCAGTGAATGTAAAACTTAGATATTTCTATTCTATTTTCACACTGGTTGAAGTAAAGATCAATTCTAAGGCTTTGTAGACCACCCTGGTACAGGAAAGTGTACCAATACTCGGACACACATTTCTGTTCCTCTGTAATCCACACTAAACTGTTTTTCCAATGGATCCCTAACTCCCCTGTGTTCCCTGTACACATTCTGCCCCTCCCTATTAAAATGCCCATGGACATTTTTCTCTTTGTCCCACAGAGGAGAATTTCCTAAATGTATTTCCTTAAAGTTGTCTTTCAGTTTTTCCCTTTGAGAAATCATCAGAAATGCTCCATGTCTGCTCTGTAGAATATACTTGTCCAAAACTTCGCACCTTGCTGATGGGATGCCTGGTCTCTAGTCAGCTGTTCAGAGTCTTCCCAGTCTGCTTATCCTTGCAGAACAGACTTGACACACATTACAGCCTATGTCATCAATCAATAGGAAGCTCAATGCAAACTAGAATGGTTAAAAGTATATGACATATATTTCCAATCTGAATTAAAAATGTATAACTGTAACATAGGGATTATACACTGAATTTACAACAAACCTTCTTTATTAAGAAAATAAAGCACATACAACTAATGTTGTCGATAATGGCAAGTTGTCTTCTCTAACAATCAGGTTTAATTGTTCATTCTGACACACTCCAGCACTCTATTAAGCACAGATTACTCAGGACTGAATAAATGAATACAAACGAAGCTGGCCCACTGCTCTGCACACATCAGTGGAAATAATGAATTACATCATTTCATGAAAATGCATAAGGGACCAGGGAAGGTCAAGAGCTTGTTATAACTTCATGTTGACCATTCCAGTTTTCCAGAGCAGAAGATGTTGTGAGGGTTGCTTATTACTTGGAGAAGAAATCATCCTATTTTTAAAATAACTGTGTTTTCTTTAAAATGAGAATGTGATGTAATTCAGATATTAGAATTCTTGCTTTTAAATGTTTTAAAATTAGACAGCCCATATACCTCTGTGTCTGGAAGCATTTATGAAGTGCTTTTTGTTGTTGCTTCTTACTATGATAGTTGGCTTTGCTAGTGAACACATAGCAAGCAGAACACAAACATCCACCTGCAGGGGGACTGGAGTTAGACTGTGTAATAGTTTTGGGTTTTGTTTTCATTGTTCAACTTGAGATCACTGGGGAGGATCCTATTTGCTAGGTACAAGTATGCAGTGATGGAATGTGGCAATCCTAGCACTACTGGCTTCAGAATTTACATAGATACAAACCTTAATTGAGAAAAAAATCAAGGCTTTCCAGGTTTATGCTTTAACAGATTTGGTTAGTTTGTGAGAGAAAGCATAATGAAACAAAACCACCAGCAAATGGAGATACCATCCATGTTATTGCCTTATGTGCTAATAAAGTTGGTGCAGCTATTACACAGGTAATGTTCTGTAAAACATACAGTATACAAATGATTCACATGAACGGTGTTTGGTTTACTAATCCCATCAAATTCTTGTTCAGTCCACGGGACAAATTCATGTTTTCTGTAATATCCCATATCTGTAATTGAACAGATATAATGTCCTTTTTCTCTCACCCGTGTTTTGACATTTTCTTTAGTCTGTGCATTTGAAAGTTATTAAATTCCTGGAAAGTATAAAGGCAGAAGGTGTTTCTAACAGTACTAATGCTCCCTAAAGATTTCTTTTTCTTTTAAAGCATCTGAGGAAAAGATTGAAAGCTCTAAAACATTCTGTGTAAGAATTACATCCAACTGAAAGCAAGTCATTCAAAAAAGCATTTACAAATGCAAGTCAAATAAAATTAACAGGTTGAACTGTTCCTTTGCACAAGGAGTGTGGCTCCAAATTATGACTTAATTATAAATACAAATGATGCGTCTTTAGGACAGTATGAACAGAGGCTGATCCAAGGCCCCTTGGAATCATCTATCATTAGATCCTGAGACCGAGCAACCCAGTGACTGCTGCTAACTGGTGGATATGTAGGCTGTCTAAGAGCCCTGACTTTTGGATACGACAAAGGCTTCTTCAGAACTGTTTTAGTCACAGCAGACAGCAACAGTTGTATGTCAAACATATGTACAGTGATTAAAAAATGTGCAAGTAACTGAAAAGCATTGCTACAGCCTGACATTCTGAATCCAAATGATGAAATTATGTTTTCTTTCCCTCATATGCTGTATCATGTCATCTTGTATTAATTATAGCCTCCCATTGGGTAATTTTAAAGTGATTAATTACTTCATCCATACACAGTGGGCACACAAACTGCAATCATTAGCAACACCATGTGTTCAGTTCATGTCACAGATCTTTAAATAGTGCTCCGGTCTGTCCCCTGTACACAACAGCAGTATCCTCCATGGTGTCTTGTACAGACATTTGCAATTGTTTGATGGATGACAGGCATCCCGCTCATTAATTTTCTAGCCATTTATCAGTCATACTCTGAGGTCCCCATTATTTCAATTGCATGACTACAATAATTAGATTTCATGTCTTTGGACCTCCTTAGGCTTGCTTCAGGCTATGGTACTGACCTCTACTGGGTTTAAAGTTTATTCTAAAATTAATGTATTTGTTCATTTCCCAGGTGTTGTATTCTAATACTTAATGGAGCTTTCCAGACACTTTAAACAAGATAGCAAAAGAAACATGAATCCCAAAGCCACCAGATCTTGCAGTTTAGTCAGGTTAGGCATTAATAACCTCAGATTATTACATGTAGATTCATTAACTGAGTGACTCAGTATCCATGAAGCAAACCACAGTAAAACTAGATGGACTGAATGTGAACTTGTTAAAAGTGGGTGACTCAAAATACATCTCTTCATCTTTCATGGTTTATTACTATTGTACCAGATTCAGCATGTGTCTGTTACAACACTTATCCTCTGTCCCTACAAAATCCAAGTCAGCTGATTGAATGCACATCCACTGCAAACCTAAATCCTTGTCTCTACAGACTAGATTATCAGACTTAATTCACTGTGAAAAAAAAACTGTGAGACCAGGGGATTGTGGGATGTATCCTGACACCACCCGCCGAGTGGTGCTCACAAGTAGCACAGCTCCCATTCTCCTTCCAATTCAGATCACTGAAGGCAGCCCCTTTGTCCCACCTGCTCCCATGTCCAGTGCTGCTGCAGTAGCACCTTATGTGGGATGTGTTATTGTGGTCCTACGACTGGAATCCGTAGGGAAACTGACCGTGCTGTATAGACTGCAGTTCAATGATTTATTTATTTTTTGCCTGAGCAATCTTAAGGCCTTCTATGATGGAGTGACAACATGGGTGAACAAAGGAAGGGCAACTGATGCAACTGGATTTCTGGAAGGCCTTGGGCATTTTCCCACACTGCATCCTTATCTCTAAATTGAAGATATGTGGATTCCAAGGGTAGGCTATACATTGGATAAGGAATTGACTGGAAGATTGTAGCCATAGGGTTGTGGTCAGTGGATCAACTAAGTAAGGTTCAACAAAGCCATGTGCATGGTATTGCACTTAGGCTGGGGCAATCCCAGATAAATGTACTGACTGGGAGAACTCCTTAAGAGCAGCGCTGCCGAGAAAGACTTAATGTGAGCCAGCAGTGTGTGTTTGAGGTTTGGAAGGTCAATGGTATCCTGGGCTGCAGGTGTTCAAGGCGAGGTTGAATAGGCCCTGTGCTTGATTTAGTGGTTGGCAACCCTGTCTGCAGCAAGGAGGTTGGAAACGCATGATCCTTGAGGTCCCTTCCAATCTAAGCTGTTCTGTAATTCTATGATGAATGCTTTGTATTTTCCTTCCATAGTGATTTTTAGACTGAGTACAGAATAAAACCTTGTTGACCCACTGCAGAGCATAAGATAGTATCAATGACCTGAAATATGTTTGGTCTCCTGGTTAGCACTTATTTTAAATACTTTCCTATTACCACAAAAAATGAAAAGATTTATAAAAATAAACCACTTGAAATCAAAGGTCATAAATTTGATTAAAAATGAACTGGTGCATTTCTGTAGATGAAAATACAATACAAAAGAGCAGTGGGAAGCAGTGGGAGACTTAATCTGTTAAAAATTCCTATTCTGTTCAAGACAAGTACTTGAAATGTTTTCAGAAGTTGTTTGAGTAGGTGCTGTGGGTGTTTTCCGTCCTTATGGAGATATAAAGCATCAGATTACTATTTAATTATGGCCAGCGCAAGTTCTGTTTAATTTTTATTTATAATTAAAGAAAAAACTAACAAAAAACTCCATAACAAACAGGTAGTCTGAACAAATTAAAGCAAACTAAGCAAGCAAGTAACCAACCGACCTACCAATAAATAAATTAATAAAATCTCCATTGGAACCACAAGACTTGCACGTTTTTGAATCCTTTGATATGTTTCCTGGCTGTAGTTTCTGAAACAGCACGTATCTAAAGCTTTGACAAGCAATTCAGTTGGCTTGTATCTTCCTTTGTGCACACTGAAAACACCCGGAGAGAGTTATTTCCTCTGTTTCTTCTCAATTTCTGACTTGCTCCTGTGAGTTCTCAAAAAATGATTTGTTTAAACATGTGCCAATTAATATTTACTGCAGTGGGGTTCTTTGCTGAACATCAGTATTTGCTAGTGTAAAACATACAGGATAACAAGATGGGTGACTTGTTAATGAAAACTATGCAGACTCACAGGTATCTTCAATATGTCATTCTGAATATGGTCCATGATGAGGCAGTGTAGAAAAAAACTAGTAGATCCTGGTCTGAAAGTGGGTTCTCTTTAAAACTCTTTATGAGCTTACTTACGCTTTATTATCTACAGATTTTGATGGATAAAGTTACGATGGTTCATCTGTGACTTTTGTTTATCCTCAAATACAAGAACTTCACTTACTTACATATAGATTAATTTTACAGCCTCATTACACTCATGCGAGAGATGACATTTTGAAATTTGACCTAATAAGTGCACCATCTGATTGCGTGTGTTTTTACCCCAGTTAACTAGGCTTTGTCTAATTGCATAATTTGATTATTTACATAAAGCCTTGAAATCTAAACAGCATTCTTTACCATGTAATCATTTTGCTCGCATAAGCTGTCAGAGCTGCAGTATTACTGCAGTATTACTTTATTTTTGAAGGAATAAAAAAATGCTTTTAGAATCTGCAGCATAAATAGAATATTTTTGAAATGTGTAAAAATTGTGTTTAATGAGAATATTGAAAAAAAATACATTAATTCATTTCGCTCTTCAGAACAGTTCTTAATGAAGCTAGTAGCACAATTCAAAGAATTAAATGGTATGCAGAAGTGTGAGAATCTCAGGCTGTAATACTTCATGGAACTGAGAGAGTCCATCGAAGTTTAGTGGGGGATGAGAATGGGTACAGTCTATGTACGTGCACTCTAATAAGGTGGAAAAAGGATTTGTGGTCCCTTTTGTACAAAGGCAGTGTTAGCATTCGTGTTACTGAAAGGCATACTGACAGAAAGCAGGAGAGTAAAAGAAATGCAATTTCAATTGTTATTAATGGACAAAAGTCCCTTTTTTAAGCAGAGGATATCACCCAGTCCCAGGAGCTGGCTTTATTTCCATTGAACTTAAAAGAGAAAGATGCCATTAATAGTGATAATATGGGGCACTGGGTTAAGTGAACTTAAAAGCCAGTGCTCTAAACAAATATTTAAAAGGGATTGGTTAAAATTGAAATGTTTTTGAAACATGTATTCATGTTTCTCATTGCTTATAAGAGAGAAGAGTGTAAGAACCCAGATGAAAACATTCTGAATTCTGTGAGGGCAAGATGCAGAAATAAAATCAATTGGCCAGACAAAACATGGGAAAAAAAAACAGAGGCTTCAGCCCTCAGAAAACTTTGTTGTGATCTGAATAAAAGAGATAACAGAGAGTATCTGGGCTTGTTTCAAATTATGCTTTTCAAAATTGCACTCTCAACCAGTATTATGCTAGAGAAAACAACATGTTTATGGCTTATTCAGTGTTTGTTTTGCTTTACATAGCACTGGGGGGAAAATACCAGGATTTCTCCTATGTCATGTATTATTCTGCATAGTGCTGGCTATTACAGTGCTGAAGCACACAGAACAATGAGAAGAAAATACAAAGAGCAACAATGAAAACAGTGCATAGATTAGAAAATGAGATATATGAGCTGACATGGAGGGAGCTAAACTAATATATGATGGAGAAGGACAGACTCAGGAGGGACATGATCAAAGTCTATAAATACCTTCTACAGTCTATAAACACCTTCAAGGTAACCATAAAAATAAAGGATAGAAGTGTAAAACATCAGAAGATGGTAGGAGAAGAATCAGTGAAGTGAAACTAAAGAGGGGGGGAAAAAACAGATAAAACTTTGGGCAATAGCTGACCCCAAACCAGCCTGGTAATAGGGTACTATCCCTAATGATACACCAGAACAGGGTTGAAGCTATTAAGCAAAGTAATGTAACAGAAATGGTTACACACTAACCAGCACTAACTAATTTGACTAATTTTGCCATTTTTAAGATTTGAAATAGTACAGATCTTCTGAAGTGCTTCTTTGTTACTACAGAAGACTACAGACAAAAAACAAACAACAAAAAAACAAGCCCAGTCTTACTTGGGAGTCAGTAGCAAAGCATCAGGTGTCTGGATCTATCCTGAACAAAGTGAAATGCAGATTAGAAATCCCCCTTTTCAGAAGGTCAGAGTTCTTGCGAATATTTACAAGTGACCTGTGCAATAGGTTGTGCTGGATGGCACAAAACATTCTGCAACTGACTTGCTAGTTTCTGACTTATGCATTAGCTCATTACCAGAACAAGAAAAACAAAGAAAGGAAGAAAGATATGATGGTAGAATACCGGTAGAGTTACTGAACATATTCACTCCCCATTTAGTTCTATTGGAGATTCTGTTATTAATTTTCAATATTAAGAAAAAAGTTTGCGAGTAGTAGAAATCAGACTAAGATTATACTTGAAAGAAAAATAGGAACAGAAAAAGCATAACAAAATACGATCAAACGTATCAATCTTATGAAGGCATGGCAACAAGTACAGTAGATCCATGCTAAAGAATGACAGGAGAGTCAGACCGCTCTTGTTCACTTTCAGTTACTGATAATTTGCAGGATGTTTGGAATGCATATTGAAAAGGGTGAATTAAGAAAGCGTGACTGCTCAGTCCGTTTATGTGACAGGCTTGACTCAGGTGTAAATATCGCAGTTTATTAAAGCCAGAAGTCCACACAATTTATTCCTCAAGGATGTTTTGTATCAGGAGGGTTTTGTTTATCCTTTTGTGAAAAAATATTGGACTATCAAGCAAGAATTAAAAAAATAGAGGAATATAACTGAAGTATTAGTTTCTAAAATGAGAAAGCAAATGAAGCGATATTGTTCTCCCAAACCAATGATACAGTTGTGCAATTATTAATTAACTCTGTCTTGTATGGAGGGTTTGTGAACCTAGGCAAGATATAACCTTGTAATGAAATCGGAAACCAGGATCAGTTGTCATGGTTTCCAGTGTTATAGCAACATTTCCACAGAGCTGCACAGATAAAACAATTGAATACAGAAATTTAAATTACTTTCTTACACATCAACATGTTAAAAAAGTGTGACAGAAAGTATCGGCAGTAACCTGCTGGAGATTTTAAAACTGAGACTATCATAGGATTCAACAATTCGTGTTCAAATGGGAATGCTTCTGTATTTGCATAGTATATTAAAGCAACAACAACAGCTATCAATATTATTCATCAAAACTGTAAGGACATTTTTGGTCTTTTCTAGTGATCTAACAGGTGCTGAAATCTATTTCTTATCAGTTAATTTTATCATACAAAAAAAAAAAATAAATCCATCCTTAGTCTGATTATGTAGGAATTATGGAGACACTGGGCAGCCCGGGCATGTGGGAATGCATTTCCAGAACTGCATGACCCCATGAAATGAATTGACATCTTAGATTTTGATTCTGTCGCATCAGATTTTCCAGCACAATATTTTTCTCCCAACTGGCTCCTGAGATATGTTTGTGTTATGCAAAGAAGAGCAGCAAAGTAGATCCCACAGGTAGCTCAAAGCTGCCCTTCCTCTCTGCCTGTGAGTGAATACTTCCAGATTTTTTTCCTTGTCCTGGTTGATTTCAAATGTGGAGCTAAATTTATGTTTGAATGAATCCAATCTTGTATTTCCCATGTTTGGTAGCTTGCATCACAATAAAAATTCACAAATGACTGACTCTCAGCTCAAGCATCTGGATAAATAAGAATTTTCAGAAGATTTCAAATAGTGAAGTATAGATTTTCTTAACATTTTGTATGTGCCCTTTAACAACTCTTGCAATATTATTTATAAAATGGGATTGTTTTTATTTTTTTATTTTTTTCTAAGTTGACTGTGAAAGCACAGGATCTTTACACTTGTTTTGCGGTAACACTAGTTTGATACTGTGAGGGAAACTGTTAATCACAGCCTGAACCTCTGATTATCCATCTGAGGCAAGTGACGAGTCAGTTGTGGGAGCACAGGTGAAGGTAATTCAGCTTTGCTCCTGGAAGGGATGGAGCTTGACTCCACCTCTCCTAGATCCCATTTAAGGGCTGACCACCACTAAGGTAGCATCTCTTTCTGATTATTGCTGCTTTGTGGTGTTTTTGTGTTGAGCCTCTATTTTGGTGTGCATCCATCTTGATGGAAAGCCTCAGCACTGGAGAGTCTTTTCTTAGGTACTCTCTGGCTATCCATTTACCCAGTAATCACAACTATACATTTGTATTATTCCAGCTATACAGATACTTAGCGTGTTTTATAATGCAAGGTGGGAAAGGAGGAAAAAAAGAGAAGAGCAGTTTGCTTTTGGGGGTTTTTCTGCTCCCTTCAGTGTTCTGCCTGTTCCTCAAACACAGAAAAGCAGGTGTCCTTCCTTATGAAGCAGCTTCCCTTTGGAGGTGATTGAGGTATGTGGTAAATATTGCTCTCAAACCAAATCTTGCACTTCTTTAACTCATGCTGGAAGAGGCTGTGAAGAAAAAGAAATGGGAATATGATGGGAAGTGTGCGGTGAGTCTTTGGATTGATTTGCATGTGAAGGATTTGTCCAGTTTTTTTCAGGTTTGCAGTCCTTTAAAACCCTCCAGAGTTCTCAGGTTTTTGGTTTTTTGTTTTATTTTTGGACAGAGTCTCCAAGTAGAAGCCAAAGATTATTTGATAAACCTGGTTCTGACAAATCAGATGGCCTATTCTCTTCTTGCATTTGAGAGTCCAGTGGGTGGTACGCTTGAATGCTTAATAACTATTTGGATAGATGCCCCTTCTCCCTGGAAAAATAAATGAGATCTCCTAAAAATGTATCTGAAATTGGCCTTGCTGAGAAGTACTTCTGAGTGTTAGAATTACCGTTACATCTGGTAACTTCAGAGGATTTCATCTGCGTGTACTTTCCACTGTTTCGCATAATTCTCAAGTGAATGTCTCAGCAAGATCACACTCTGAATCTGTTTTTCTCTACATGCTTTGATTTATATTAGGGTTACAGTTGTGTGAAAAGTATTCATTTAGTTCTTGTTGAGATTAGTTTGCCAAAGCAAGGTATGGCAAGTTAAATATTTAATTAAAATACTATTCAGTGTGGGCTGAATAAATATCATTTTTCAAATACATTAAATAAAGCCAAGAGGAATCTGTTACTGCATTTCTGTTGCTTCTGCAACATCTAGTGTGAATTTAGCACATTCAGGTTATTCTTAAACTTCTCATAATTAGCTTGGTAGGAAGGGGAAGGGATGCTCTCTGTTAGGCACTTCTGGTTACCAACACTGCGGCTTATGAGAGAGACTCTCTGCTTTTTAAGTTTCCTCATTAGTTGCTGGGCAGTAGGAGGGATATAGTAGGACAAATCCATCTTACGGTTCTGACAATAAAGTACAGGATCATTTCTTTCCTTGGTTTGTCAACAAGAAAAACCCCCATGCTTCTGCTCCCAGGGCTTTGCATACTGTCGTAATTCTCCCACAAAGGGAGCGTATGCAGTTTAAGTTAGTGGAACAGTATCGATATAGAAACAATGCTTTAAGATTTAATGAAATCATATTACAGCTAACCATACACTTATCATTTTAAACAGTTTTGTTTCTCTAAAACCTTTTTCTACATGGTTAGTAATAGAAATTGTATGTAATAACTGGTATTACAGTCAGCAGTTAGAGTCCACCTACTAAGATCTGAAAAGGTAGCAGTGCTCCAGGAAAATTATCTTTTGCAAACAAATCATTAATGTCTTGGTAGAAGAATTTTCTTCTTGTATGTATGTACACGTGTGCATTTATGGATATACATTTGCTCTGAATAAAATATAAAGCGAAACCCCAACTGTAAAATCTAATTGCATCATTTAGAATATTGAAAGACTTAACACAAAACAACAACAATGAAAAAAAACAACAAACCCACACCAAAATGTTTTAGGCATCATTTCAGCTCAAGCTTATAAATAATAATGACTAAATTCAGCAAGATACCAGCTAGTTATTCACACGAAATGGAATACAAAAGAATATGCATTTATCTCCTCCTCTGAAAATACTATTTTCAGCTCATTAACCTATACAGGAGCTTTTATTGAGTAGTCATACATGTTTTTAGTAATATTTCTTTTCTTTCTTCCCTAATCAGTCCCATCTCATCACATTCTCATTAAGTAAGTGCAAATGAATGTTTGTTTGTGAGGTCCTTGTGAGGAGTTGCAGTGTGTCTTCCTTTTCTGGGAGGTACATTATTCAGCACTGAGAACAGTAAGAGCAATGACTGCAGTGAACAACAACAGATTTCCTGAATGTCATATTAGAGTATTCAGATAAGAGTATTAGATCTGAATTCTTCAAGTTGAAATAAAGGTTCTTGAAACAGTAAAAAGCCAAGCTGGTTCAAATTCGTGGTAGCTTAAATCAAGATGGACCTTTAAAATGCAGTTCTGAATTTCTTGAACAATAGTATTTGGAGGGTTTGTACTTTTTGTCTGCAAATGAGCTTAATATGTCCAGTGCTGATGTTTCACTCAGTGATGCGAACACTTCTTGACAACTTAATTTGGCTAGGGATGAAAACAATAATAAGGTTAAAATACAGATTAGTGTTAAAATGTTCACTGGGAGGCTGCTGAGGTTAGTGCGGTTTTTGCAAATACTGCCTTTTACCTGAAGAAATGCATTGTGAATGGAATATTTAATCAAGCTCATGATCCCAGAACATTTGTACTTTTCCTATGCACATACCAGATAGACTAGATTAGATTCTAGTGAGGATTAGGTGGAAAATGTGTTCCCTTGGTTTGCTGTGCAGAGAGCTGAGTTCTGTGTGTGGAAAATGAAATGCAAGACTTGGGGGATCTTGGGAGATCATCTTACCCGTGCTTCTACACAGAGGCTGGATCAAACACTACTGCCATTGAGACCTATGAAGGAAGGTTTCCTAGTCAAGTATTTATTAATTCATTGAGGAGATATTAATTTGGATGAAGTCCTTGTGACTTTGTTGATTTTTTATCTTCACTGATAGTTGTCCATCAAAATGACAGGACCCAAATTTAGGATGTTTTCTATGGAAAAAATAAAAATAAAAATAGAGTTTTGTGGTTATTTCAACAGTGGGAGGGGAAAAAAAGTGCAGCAGTCAGGGTGCTTGTCTGCTTGCAGCTATCTCCGTTTATCTCCGTTTCACTTTTAGTTCTAAAGTTATGATGAGAGGAAAAACTGTGAAAAAAATCCCTTGGCTGTCTAAACCATTCAGCACTGAAATATTTCTAAAGGATTTTACATTTACAACAGGGGGAAAAGCAGGATAGACTTATAGATTTCTGGCTATAGAAATCGTGATGGACAAATAATGGAATTGGTTTGTCATTTTTTTTGTCAGTTGCCTTCTATCCAGAAGGAAACAGTGTTACTGCAGGTATTTATTCAGTTCTTCATCAGGCTATTTATTATGACTGTTACGTGATTGATTCCCAAAGAAACCTGTTAAAATTTGTTTCATTGGAATGAGAATTACGTTATTTCCCTGAGGAAGTTAAATTGACATGTATTTTCTAACAAGTATTTTATTTTTTCTGGGCTCTCCTTTCTCTTCTTTTTACTATTTTTCCCCCCTCCTTCTCTTTTTTTATTTTTCGTTTCTTGTTCTAGATTGCATTTGTATAATTTCAATACTGATATATATATATATATATATTTTAATACATGAATATTTTAGATTGTAGCATTCCTGTAGAATCTTTTCTCATACCATTCAAGCACGGTCTTCTGTATTGCTTTAACAGCTGAAGTGAAACTTGCCTTCAAAGCAATTCTTGTCTCGGAGCACTGAAAGAAATACCATTTCTCTGCAAGGAGTCTAAACATCATCTCCTTCATCTAGCTCTCATGTAGAGTTATGCAGAAAAAAGGAATGCTCAAAATAAACCACAGGAAGTATGTTTCCTAACATGTTCGTAAGAAGGAGCAGAAAGGGCCTGGGCCAAATAGAAATAGACAAGGGAGAAGAAGCACTCTTCTTAAAGTGTAATACTTTGGCCAACATATGTAGCCAACTGCTTGTGCCATAGATTTTTTTTCCTTTATCCTCTTCGTAGTCTGAGGCACCAACAGATTAGTCCTCATGAATTCTTCCTGCAGGCTATTGAAAGAGATATGTTGCTCCAAAAATGCATGGAACTCTCTGTGTTAGTATGTTATGTACCAGAATGTCTAACGAAGGTGTCTTAATGCTAAATACTTGATTTTGGACATATGTTTTGAGATTGTAATCTATGAAACATATTCATTCCAAAGGAGTTCACCTCAAAAAGCATCCTAACGATATTAGAAACATGAGTTTGGTTTTTTTTAAAATAGGGGGGGGTATTTGAAACACCAAATGGGTGAATTCCATGGCCTGGACTAAGAATTGGTGTGGAAATTAACAAACAGTGGTGACAGTGGCAGTATTGGCTTTCTTGCCATTATCTAATATCTCAACTATACAACAGCAGCATCTGGCACGTCAAGATGTGTGAATAAAGAATACATATCCTCTTCTGTGGAAAATCTCCAATCTTGTATTACTTATCTCAGCTTGGAACATTTCTGGGCTTTATCAAAGTTATCAGCATTCCTTGAACAAGAAATCCACTCTGTTGCTGATGGTCTCTAAAATTCATTTCATCATGTATTCACATGTAGGACAGGATGTTTTATTTCACTCTTGCACTCAAGCTCCATTACTTTACATGGCAAAAACAGACAGAAAACCGACAAAGGAGAAAGGTAAATTCTATATGAATAATGAGCTTATTTCATATACCTCTAGCTGTATTCTCTTGTCTTCTGGTTTGGGTGAAGATTAAGTAGTGGAAATTATCGTATTCAAGTTGTTGAAAAGAGTTTTCTAATAGTCATAATAATGGACTTCACTGCAGAATTAAAAAATGCACATGCAGTTTTCCAGCTCACTTGTAGACATTTAGGGTAAGTAGGATTTAAAATCAGATGGGATCTCAGATTGTGTAGTCAGTAGTATTGTGACCATGAACCTTGAGCTGTTTCTGTCTGAATATGTATAAGATTCTGTGTCGTGAATGATCAAATTGCAATTTACAGTGATCTTGCCAGTATTTAATGTTCAGAAGCTTTCAAAACAGGCTAAGCTGAAAAAAAATATTGTGATGTGTACTTTTCCTTCATTGGTTCTAGCTCTTACAAAAAAATGAGCTGTGTTTCTTTAACTCACCATGACTCTCTTCATGATTTCAGACAGAAATTGAGTTCTGCTCAGTGGCAGCATGTTGCAGGGGAATCTGCTTTCTGTCTAATCCCCCAAGCAGCCTTCACTTTTGTCTTTCTTCTTTTACCCTTGTCAGTGCTCTTGTGCCTTTGAAAGTCTGTGGGAAAGCTTTCAGATTTGAACAGGTTTGGGATCAGATATTTTGGAAACAAACATGCTTACTGAAGAGAGTTCTTCTAGCTGTGTGCACAAATGCAATAAGAGCATGGGGAAACATTTTTTTGAGCTTACTTTTATTATGTTCAAGTACATTTTATGGCATTAGTCTGGACTATCCAAGTTATACTTTAAATGTTTCATGAGATGACTGATCTGTATTTCAAAACAAACAAGAGGTTATCTTGTTTCAAAGTAAAAGGACTCATGAACTGAAAAATTCTTTATTCAGACCTGTACTGTACTGCCTTATAAAAGTGATCTACGAATGTTTTGTCTAATTGTGGCAATTTTGAGTAAGTTGAGTAGGGGTATTTCAGTCACACTTGTTTTCTGTTACCACTTTGGTGTTTACACATATTCCTTGATCAAATAATGTGTTTTCAGTGTGCTTTTGAAAGAGTCTTACCTGCCTCAGAAGGAAGTTAAGGACTCAGTCAGGATTTCTCAATCATACAATGACTTGACAACACCTGTGTAACAAGTTCTGTGTACTGTTTTTAGCTGGGATAGTTACGATTCTCTTTGCTAGCAAGGATACTGGGAATGCACAACAAACTGGGAGGGCTCATGGCCAGAACAGATGGTCCCAGCTGGCCAAGAGGCAGTCTGTACTGTATGACATCATGCTTGGTAATAAAAGCTTGGGGGTGATGGCATTTGTCATCCAGAGAAACTGTTTTGCATGACAAACACTTTATTAAAATTGCTGAACATTCATCTTTCAATGCCTTGCTTACACATGCAGCTTTTACTTACCTATTGAAGTGCTCTTATGTCAATCCACAAATATTCTCTAACCTTCCCAATTCTTTCCCACATCCCACTGTAGGGGAGTGACCTGAGCAATGCTGAGGTGCCTAACAGGGTTAAGTCACAAAACAGGTCCACCCTGAGTGAAGAAGAATTGTCTTGGGCTGTGTATAAAGTAGGTAACTTGCTCCAAATGTAATGCCTCCTCTTTGTTTTCCTGGAATCTACAACAGATAATAAGAACACAATCACACATTGATAGAGGAAATTCTTAGCTATGCTGAGAAAATGCTGATTTTCAGCATACTCACCACCATTCTCTATGCACTTTTACCAGTGATGAACAAGAATCTGAATGCCATGTTTGTCAAAATTTGCATCAAATGCACTGTCACCACTGCTGAAATGCACCACACGCTTGCCTCATTGTGCTCGCATCTGCTGTTTGGTTTCTGTAAATGTTCAGCATTTCTGTAAATGTCAGTGGGAGCCATTTTCTTCTGACACACCTTTCCTTCACATGCACTTCTATGTCGGACGCCATTTTGTCAGACTGCCCCTCTGCTGCCATCTGTCTCACAGGGACATTTTGGCGGGAAGGTTCAACCTCCACTACCACAGCGCCAACATCCACCTCTGATGTCGTAGGCCAGCGTAACAAATTGGGAGGCATTTATTTTGAGAGCAGCCCTTGTAAGTAATATAGTTAATGCATGTAATGAACAGTTTAAAAACATATATTTTTAATCAGAATATAAAAAAAAGCGGGAGAAACAAAAGCATAAAACTAGTGGGATTCCTGACTTTGTGGAATCTCAAATGCAGTAGACACACCATCTGTGACCAAACCATGTGTGTGGGACACGCACAGATGCTGCTTCTTGCTGCAAGCCACACACAAGTGTCTGGTTGGGAAATTCAAGACAGATAGGTAACACATTTCTAGGAGATGGGAACTCTCTGACAGAATTGTGGAGAAATTTTGAAACAACCCCTAAGAGAACATAGAGGTCAGTGATATAGTAGAACAATATTACACTTTAAAACTGTCTAGCACCTCTGAGCAATGGAGCTGCATGAGGTACTGAGTGTGCTGCATGAGGTAAAGCTCAGGAAAACTTATGTTTCATGACATATTAACAGCTCAGACAAATAATAATGTCTGTTCAAATCCAGTATTCTCCATGCTGTTCTCTTTTACTTTTGTTTCATAATGAGGCAAAGAAGGAAAGTCCTTGAAGGATTTTGTTGTTAATATATGATGGTCTGAGTTAACTGTATCTTGTCCTGTATTCATCTAGAACCTGTAGAAGTCCACACAGAATTATAAAATGATTTGGAAAATGAGAGACAGGTGACTGATTAGCTGATGACAATTTTAACAGTTCCTCTTCAACTCTGTAACATGGGTCATAATTTTCCTGTCACATCAGTACTCCTGAGTGGAAGGAAAAATGAATGACTGAGAAAACGCTTGCACTTAATTTGGAAAAAAAGATCTGAATATTAGGTGCATCATCAAGGACTCACAGCAAGATTTCAGCATCTTTAAACACACTTTTAGGAATATTTGCTTGCTTGCAGAGAAATTGGCAATTCCCCTCCTGGTCTGGGAAGATCTAAAAATTCAAACACACACATAAAACCCAAAAGGCAACAACAAATTTAACTGAGAATGCTTCAGATACAGGTGATTCTTTATAGTCTCTATCAAAAGGTTTGAAGGAATGCTTACCATAGAGAAGAGCTGCAGATGGTAACTGCTGAAAGTAAACAACTGAGGTGGGACATAATTAAGCATCAGAGATTTCCAGTTTTGCAAGAACTTATTCTACTATAGAAGCAACCGATTTCTATCTCAAGGGAATCATTATCATACAGGCAAATGTTAAGATTTACTTCCTAGGTTCCTTCTTTCTCCAGGAAATGCTACAATAGTTTGGTGCTTGTTATAGGGAGGGCACAGAAAACCTGGGTGGAGGATTCATAACACCTGAACATAGTGTAGAGTTCTCCTCTAGGTACATTATTGCAGACTATAAAACGAACTTGAGAATACTCGGGGATTAGAAAGATTCTTTCAAACTTTTTCCATTCCACATTACCAATATTTTCTTTCCATAACTGATAATTCATAATAGCAGTACTAGTACTAATGAAACATGTGCATCATTATGTAACTTAAGAAATTGATGTTATATGAACTGTAAGGTTATAATTGTACTTTATTTGCTTTTGAAAAGCAAATTAGAATAAGTCCTATATGCAAATGAAAAATGGTGATTCACTGACTAAATTTGCTTCATATAAACTTGGTAGCTTTGATTGACATTCTAGAGAATGTCTTTCATATCACATGGAAGACTGTGTACTCACTGGTAACACAAATTAGATGCATTAAAGATAGATGCAGAGAGAGGATCGGTAAGGTAGTGGTAAGTTTGGCCATAAACAAATCTGTCTGTGATGTTAAAATAAGTCCTTTAGTATATATAGCAGAGGATGTGTGGGTATTTGATTTAATTCTTTGATTTGCTGGGACAAGGGAAAAACTGAGGAAACAATTTATGCAAAGATAAAAGTCCAAAGACATGATTATAGCAATTAAATGCTTTACATCTAATTTATGTTCCTGAACAATGATGTAGTATATCTAGAGAAAGGACTTACTGTGTTGTTTAAGAACAACTATGTCACGAGCAGTGAGAAGATACTGACAGGCAAGAAATGTCAGTGCTTTTTTAAAATCAGAATTACCATCTATGGGATGATAGGAAAATAGCAGATGCACTGTGTTAGTGACTAGAGCACTTGATACTGTGAGATGATCTCTTGGTGAAAGATTAATTCCAAATTGACTTCAGTGAGAATGCTTATGTAGGCTGCTATTTTTCTTTAGGTCCAAATAGCAGGAGAGAGAAAGTAAGTGAAAATTGCACTATATAAAGCTTCCAAGAAGGGCCTATGAAGTAGCACAGCTGTTAATGTGAGATCTGGTCTGGTCTGGGTAGAAACAAAGGATTAAAAACACACATTGGGTGAGTCCTCTAGAAGAGTTGCACTAAACTTGGGACAGAAAAGAACTTGATACTTTGCAGGATTTTGTGATAAAAATAATTAAATAAAGTTGAGGCAGTGGAGATACAAGACCAAGAATGCCATCTGTGCAGTACAAGTAACATTTTGCACAGCAACAATACGAGAAGACACATTGTCTTCTTACATGAAAGGAAACACACTGAAGTGTTAGGCAGAAAAGCACTTGGCTGGAGAGAGTGCATATGTCTGAATAGTTATCTTTGTACCTATGTCTTCTCTTGTTCAGTATTGGTAGACAGCTGTCCCTTCTGAACATGGAGAAAGTGTAAAATGGAACGTTCCTAAAACTACATTCAGCTGTAGCCCACAACAGTGCCTTCTTCTGCCATGTTCAGGCTTTCTTCCCATCTTGGCAGCATTACCAGTGTTTACTTCTGAAGGAGAAGTTTTATTTTTTTGCCACTGCATTCAGGCTTCTTGAATGGCTGAGCTTCATAATCACCCTTCTTTTTCACAGAAGTAGATTACTTCAGCTGAGCAAGTTTATTTATAACAACAGTCATTTTCAGTAGGCTTTATCTGAGTGTTTCAGAGCAACCAAACAATGAACTGAACCTTTCAGTTTTTTAATTATTATTTTAATGCTTTATTCTCTTTTTTATCACCTTTGTAAAATGGAGGATGGGGAAATCCAGCAATTGGAGAAAAGATAAACAATCAGTATGGACACCAGAAATATAATGCATTAATACCAACTACAAGTTCACTCTTTACTTTCTAGTAAACACTTTCTCTCTAAATTTGATAGTCAGAAGGCCTGCTTTAACTCTAATTGAGCTTGTGCTCCTCCACTTTACCCTTCTCTGTGTTTCATTGCTACTTCTTTATATTCCTTTTATAACTCTGATGCATTGTGTGCCATGTAAAATCCACAGAGAGAGGTGCACACTTGCCACTGATGGTATATGACATTGCAGCCTCCCAAACTTCAGGCTGTTATAGAAAACATACATTTCTGCACATGTAAACAAAGAGTTTTATGGCTATCATTTTGGTTCCAGACTTGTTCAGTACTATCATCTTTGTTTGACTCTGGGTATGTGAATTTCTGTGACTGAGTTATTTTCTCCAGATGGAAGCAGATAAACTTCTTCAGAGTAACTTCTGTAACTGTTGACATATATTCTGCTGACAACGAGCCTTGCCAAACAAAAATCTTGGTACCTAAGATCCTAAGTCAGAAATCTTTGCATCCATGAATTTCCACTTATAGCTGTTTAATCATCTTTCACATGGCTTTACATTCTGTATTGATAAAGGCATGAAACAAAGATATTCCAACTTTTAGTCAAACTAAAGATCTTCACACCTCCTTTCGTTATAGAGAGAGTAAACCTTGTGATCATTTGAAACAAGTTATGGGTTCTGATTTTGCTCTCGTGTTTTTTTGTAAAAGTGAAGAGTATCTCTAGTCTGCAGTGCCTGATTCTGGTTAATTCTCTTACATACTGCTATGCTCCCTAAGCTACAGTGGTGTAAGAAGGCATTATTATAAAAATGGCTTAAATTGATTGGAATTATGGTATGTTGAAGCATGTGGGATGAGATACACACCCTCAAGTCTTTCAGTTATAAGGCAAAAGTGAATGGAGTGTCATGATGTGATTTATTGAAGAACGCACTGGAAAAAACTTCACTGGATCAGCTGCTACCCATGCTTTGTGTGGCAGGTAATCTCTTGGCCCACATTTACCTGACTTTCTTATCTTATAAGGGCCAATCTGATAGTCTTTTGTCAACAAAAGTTACACATTTGTATAGGAGCACATGGTAATGGAGGCTGTTACTGTATTTTTGCAGTTTAGAATGCACAGAAATACTTTTTGTTGTTGTTGTTGTTGTTATACATATGTATGTGTATATTTTTCTGCTGGTAGACCCTAGAACCGTCTTTCTTACACACTAGGAAACTTCATACTTAGACCTCAGCAGTGTTTAGAGTCTAATTACTAGCTACCATTTCACAGAAAGACATTGCAAAGACTTCAATAGGCAGAAATAGATACAGCTACCTTTCAAGACAAATTGAAGGGTGAATTACATTCTGCTGAATACAGCTGTTCTCTATTTATTCTGAAAGTATGTTTTTTTTTTCTTTCCTTTTTTTTTTCTCTCTTTTTTTTTTTTGTTCTCTCCAAATGCAGCCACTGTGTTAATAAAGTTTGTGAACTGGTTGTTGACTTGAAGTAGGGCGTGGTTTGGGCTGGGACAATATTAATTTTCTTCCTTGTAGCTGATTTGGTGCTGTGGTTTGGATTTATGGTTAATAATGTTGATAACACACCAGTTTTTTAGTTGTTGCTCAGTGGTGCTTACACTAAGTCAAAGACTTCTCATAATGCCTTGCTAAGAAAGAGGCTGTGGATGAAAAAGAAGCTGGGAGGGGACAGAGCCAGGACAGCTGACTTACTTAAACACAAAAAAGAGGTATTCCATACCACGTGTGTCACACTGAAAAATCAATCTCAGGTAATTAGCTGAGGGAGGCTGCCACTGCTTTAGAGCTGGCTAGATGTTGGCCAGCTGGTGGTGAGCAACTGCACTGTGCATCACAAAGCCATTATATAATAGTACGTAACAGTATTCTCTGGTCCGTACCAATGAGGACCTAATGGCTAGAAGAACAAAGCATGGATTTAAAAAACAGATGGAGAAAATGTAGCATAAGCAAAGTGTCCTGTGATGTCCAAAACTTGTGAAACTACTCAAAGATAAAATCCTTAATCTGCTTCTATCTGGTGGTTTTATTCCAGGAGCCCCTTCTCTCCTTCTTCAGAAATCCAACATTCTATACTTATTTCAGATAGCATAAAGTACAGCCTGCAGTGTCATTCAAGCAGCGTTCAGCTACCTGAATAGCACTAAAATTTGTGCTGCTCAGCAAATATAATACTTGATTTACTCATCCTTAAAGAATGGCCTTGTTCATTCCAATTGCCACTGCATCAAGCATAAAAAAAAATCATCCACGCATCTCTGGCTTTTATTATTACTCTTATCTTATAATAGAGGTAACCTGGATAAAGGTGCTGTTTAAGTGAGTAAAAAATCTTTGCATCATCAGCTAATAGTTTGGATATTAATGCTAATCTGAAGGTGAACTACTGGTGAGGAAAAACTATAACTGAGGAAAACAAATTGGAGTTTAGATTAACAGTGAGGTTATTTGGAGAGAATGAAAGTGAAACATACACTGTGTGGACGCCACTGAGTGGCAACAACAGTAGTGAAATTGGATATTGTGAAAGTACCAATTGTGGCTGTGCACCATGACAGTCAGTGGGGACAAGCTGAGATTTATTTAAAAGATGTATCCTGGCAAAGACAAATGGGTCTGATTTATTTATTTCAAACATTACTCTCTGGGATAGCCTTAGGAGAGACATATCTCATTTCCCAGTGGACCTTAGAAGGATATGGGATGAGAGCTGATAAACATGCATTTTTTTTCACAGTAATTCGGTTTCTATTCTTTAAGGAAAATGTGTTGCTACTGAAATTTCAGAAGTTATATGAGGTTTCTATTTTAAATCAATTTCAACAAACCAGCTGGTTTGACATTCCAGAGTTCCACTAGAACAAGAACACCGACTTCTCCATAGACTGCTCGGCTGGAGAAGCTCAAACAGGGAAATGTGAGGCAGCAGATGTGAAGTACTGTCCCCGTGGATAATTCGTTCTGCGGCATTTATTACTCAGGCTATCGATATCAGACTGTCCAATTAGACCCAGCTGCACAGAGATTTTGACACATGCCCTTTGGCAAGCAGGTTAACACCACACCATCATTTTGCTCAGGCTGTAGCCAGCAGTGAAGTATTTTTAACAATGAGAGAACCCATTTTTTGTCATCTGCATCCCTTGAGGCTAAAAAGATCCACAGAGGCTTTAGTAGTCCTGGCCTCAGTTTTTCTAAAGCACTTCTGTTTTTTAGGAGAGAGATAGGATGTCCCTCTCCAGAAAAAAAAATAAAATTAAATTAAAAGTGTGACTAAAAGAAAATATCTCTTTATTGAATTGGTGCTGTGAACATGTTACTCTTGGGAATAACTGTAGCTCACTCCTATTAGGTAGTGAAAAAATCTGTTAGACTCAGTGTCCACATGGATCGTTTCCAATACAAACACGTCTTGGTTCTTCTTCTATTTCCAGTTCTATGTGGCTGCTTATTCCTATGGATGTATTTGCTGTATAGGTGAAAACATTGGAAGTAGTTTTGTCCAGTTAATATATTGAGAACTGACACCAACAGCAAAGCCTGAAAACAATATTTGTTGGAGGAATACTTTCCCTATGCTCATCTTTAGTGTAGAAGGCTTACCTGATTGTTTCAAAGTCAGATTGTGCTGAAATAAGCATGAAATGAAAAAGCGCCAGAGTGCAAATTAGCCAGAAAGCAGCAGCAAATAAAAGTTCTAAAAAGGCAGGCAATCATTTAACAAACAACTCCAATCCTATATTTCTTAATAACATTGTATCTTTTTCAGTGCTAATTATGCTCTCTAAAAGTGTGCGGAGTGCACCTGAGATACTGGAAAAGTCATTAGCTCATTATATGCTTTAGGTAACACATTGGTCACACTGGAACAGGCTTTATAGAGAGATGGCTGATGTCCCATGCCTATCAGTGCTCAAGAGGCATTTGGATAACACGCTTTATCTTGTGATTGGCCTTGAAGTTGTTAGGCAATTATGTTAGATAGTCTTTGTAGGTTCCTGTCTATGGAACTATGCTGTTGTATTAAATATTTGTTTTTAGCTTCTGGAAAGACAGAAGTGTATGTGTTGGTTGGGTTGTTGTTGTTATTGTTTTTTTTTTCCTGCACTTGAATTAAGTATTTTTTAAAGTCCTGTTTGGTAAAAATGAACAAGTAAATTAAAGCACTAAGAAATATAACTATAAGCTAGATAGATATCGTCATAAGCTTCCAGGTCTCTGAAAACTAGGTCTGGACTTTTACAGAAAAAAACATTCCAATACTCATATGAGGAGCTTGTATGTCTCTTAGTAAATACAAATGGAAGGAGTTAATTCCTTTCTCATTCCACAGGATCATCTGAAAGCAAAAGATTTCACTACAGAGAAGAGTACATTAAAAACAGTAAGTATGCATTTGATTATACAGATATTTAATGCAATTACATAATGTGTAAGTATTATTATCTTTGCTAGAGGCTCCAGTGTATTTATTCAGAACTTTTCTGTATCTCTGATGCATCATTATCTTCCATAATTACAAAAGAACATATTTACCTATCATGTTTTATGGGATTATAAATGCAGCTATATTAGTCATAAGATGCAACCTCGTTACAACAAGACTGTGCCTGCGAGTATACCAGTCAAGCTGAGGAGTGTGAGGAACATGCCTTACTCCCCCTTTCAGCCCATTGCCTCTTGGGTGCTGAGGAACTGGAATCTCATGCATTTGAATTTTGAAGATAAACAAGGAACAAATGACAATGGAAGAAAAATAATTCTACTTTTAAATCACGATGTCTTTGAGAAGGAAGTAAAAAAGGGGATTGTCTTTCCATTTGTATTTCTTTTCTCATAAAATGGGAAATGACACATCAAAGAGACAGTATAAATCATAATCAATAAGTACAAAAGAATCAGCTGCAAATTGAGGGAGAAAATAGGGGAATTTTGTGATTTGCTGTGCAACCAAACTGAAGTTCTGCCCTAGAAAAATAGTTTCAATTTTTACTTTAAATACTATCGAGATTCTAAGTGATACATTTACCCTGCCTGTGAACTATCAGCAACAGGTTTGATATACATATGAGCATGTATTGAACATATATGTATACATACATATGCAAGCTTACACTGTTTCATGTACCATCTATAGATACTATAGATACTATACTATAGATAAAGCTGAAGAACAGCAAGGAGCTCCTCCTTGGCAACTTGTGGATCAGAGGTGTTTTCTGCACCTTCATGAAGTCAGGGTGAAAAGACCTTTGCATAGTTAGCAAAAAATTTCCTGCCTTTCATTGGGCAAAATAGCTTCCACAGCTAAAGCAGATACATCATGAACAGGGTGAGTTTGTATTTGGCTTTAAACCCATACAGCTTAAGAGAAACACCACGAAAGAATATTGCATAGACTCATAGAACTGTAATTTATTTTTTTTTTTCTTTTCAAAGTTAGCAATTAAATTCCTTACCTTTTCATTACAAAAGTTAGGAATACTCTTTTTGTAGCAACATGAGAACTGTTAGGTCACAGCCTGAAGCAGTGATTGAGCACCTGGTGAAGAGGTGTGGCTAGCCTTGGGAGCACAGGTGTAAGCAATTCACTGGTGTGACTCAGGGTCCACCCCTCTATAACATCATTTGAAGTATGGCAGCTGAAAGGGAAACATTTTTGTTTGGAGATCACCTACTTTGGGGACTTTTCTAGCAAGTTCTGATCTTTGGAACTGGGTAAGTTATTCCTTTTTTATTACAAGTTTGTGACTGATCTGTTTCTTGGGTTATTGGGAGTTTGGTCAGAGGGAAGTGTGTACTTCTATTTCAGACAATGCAGTAACCTTAGAAGTAAGGGTAGTCTCTACAGCATCTGTGTTTTGATGGTGCGTCATTCATTTATTCAATCATCTATAATGAGTTTAAAAGTAGTTTTTTGAATGTGTATTAAGAACTGATTAATGGAGACAAGAATTCATTTCTTCTACTTGTGTTGCCTATAGATTGTTGTAGATGTAATTTTTTCTCTTTATTTCCATTGAATCTACAGTAGGTACAAAGAGCAAAAGAATGCTTTACAATAGAGAAGATTCTCAATTATGAAGCAGTATTTCTTAATGAAGTCATTACCATTAGCTGTTTATTTTTATTGGTGTTGGATAAAAGCTTGCATGCTGCATAAAAATCTGCACTATTGGGCAAGACCTGCTGTTGCTATCACTGCTACTGAAGCGCATCTCCTAACACCTCATTGTGCTCACACTGTGGTTGGTGTCTGTAAATGTTCAGCGTCAATGAACGTCAGTGATACAGTATTTTTCTAGTGGAATTTGGTGACGCACCTTTGCTTATTATGTACTTCCATGTCAGAGACAGTAGCTCAAAATAGGGGGCCATTATGATTTAGAAGCTCAGGGACAGTTCATACAATTTGTTTAACAAATGCTAACCAACAATTGTAATTAATGTGCAGGACTTTGTAGTTTTGTGTGTGCCTTCCAGAGTGCCTTAGAAGTTTATGCAAGACAACATACTACTACTGTTCAGTTTGTTGGAGTTCAGTGGGACTTTATTGTCATGCTACCTTAGTTCTAGTTTCCTATACTTACCTGACTGTTTACTGCAACTGGGAAACTGCTTTTCTATGTTGAGCACAGTCTTTAAGCACATCTAATTGCAGTGGCAGTTCTAGTCTTCCTGGGACAAAAGACTGGAATTTCCTGCTGAAGGAGACAGGAGTAGGAAGACCAGAGGGGCAAAGAAGGAAAACAAGGAGCTGAAGTAGCATGTAACTGTTTATGAGAAAGTTCTGTTCTTGTGCAGTGATTTTTTTTTTTTTTTTTATTTTCATACCAAGTAACGCAATTCACATGCAGAGAGATTTGCACAAAGACTTGAATTGGTAGTGCTCTAGATAAAGATATATAATTATTTTACTCTGTCCACAGTACTTCAGATAAATGCATTTTAAATGGAGGTCTCTTTAAAAATAGTCTATTTTCAATTGCAGTAAGGAGTTTGTTTCGAATAACATAGTCTCTGTCTTTTTTTAGTAAAGAATCATTTGCAAATCTTACAAATGCCAACTTGCATATTTGTTGCTAAAATGTTTTTGATCTTTACCACTTAAAGAAAAAATGGCCTCTCAGGCTAAGGCCGTCTAACTGCTTGGATTAATTTGATGCTCCATCTTGTTGTAATAACGTTATTTAGCATTCTACCAGCTGGCCAGCAAGATTGGAATGAATTTGTGCTTTGCTATACATTGCAAATAGCAGTATAATCAGGAACACTGATTGACAGTGACATGATTGGTTAACTTTATTTTAATTTCTAAAATTCATAGAATAGCTAGAGTAGCAATTAAAAAAAAAAAAAAGCATTGCTAAAAACTGACTTGATTAGAAACAAGAATATATAAAATCTGAAACTTATTTTAATTATGATGAAAATCACCTAGAGTTCTGGGTAGTGAATGGGATAGAACTATTTAAAAGGATAAGCATTATCCTTTCCTACTGCTTTAAGTTGATGTTAGTCTTGGCCCAAGATAAGGCAATATTTTTATATACTGTGGAAAGGCAAAATACACTGTTATTCACAAAAGCACATCTGGCCTCAAGCAGGCGATAGATCCATTAAACAAACATGATCACATCCATCCACACACCATGTTTTGCAGAGTTTCCAGTTGCCTACAAGAACTGTAAATTTAGCCATTCCAATTCCGATGGTCATTTGGCCAAAGGCTTACAACTGAGAAATCCTTATTGCCAGCAACAGGCAACTGAGCATCAGTACTGACAGCTGCAACCTCAGCTATGACAGTAGAGAAGGGAGTGCTAAGGACCTTTGGGAGTTAGGCCTCAGCTTAGCAGAACACTTGAGTATATTCTTCATGATGGAGGACTTAAAAACTGATCAGTGGGACTGTTGAGTCTAACATCATTAAGCATATGCTTAAATATTGTAATGAAGGAGGGGTTGCAAGAATGTATAGTAGAAGGTGGTCTTTTGCTGTTTATAAATTAGGTGATACTTCCTTGAGTAGTGTGATTTGAGTAGTGCGAGACTGTTGGTATAATGTCTGGAAGTGATGCAGGAGATAACTTGTGCCTAGGACTCTAGGTATGAGATTGTTATGTGGGGGAAGAGGAGGAAGAACAGTCATGAAATCTGTTGTCATCTTTTCCCTCTCATGAGTAGAGGTTGTGCCTTGACTGGTTTCATCTTCTGCAGATGTTGTTAACAGGCTTCTTCAGTGCTCTGATGTTAGTGCTTAAGGTTGTTGGTTTATTTTTTTTTTTTTGTGCTCCAGGTTAATCAAATGCTTTTTACTTTTTTGTTTTTTATAACTAATGCAGTAACAAATATAAGGTGATAAGCTTAGACACCAACTACCTTACATAACTTAGCCTGTAACTTTTTTGTATTGGTTGTTAATATACAGATGGTAGCAAATGTACAGAAGGAATAAGTAAAGGAAAACTCACCAGTGGTGGTGCCTTGGCTGAAGAAGCTGGGGCAGTCCTCACTGGTGAGCAATCTCCAGGAGATACTGCTTTAGTGGGAGTCAGCCCTTAAATGAGGTCTCCCCTTCCGGGAGCACAGCTACATCACTCTCTCACCTGTGCTCCCACAGCTGACCCCATACTTGCCTCAGCTGATTAATCAGAGGTTCAGGCTGTGATTACCAATCTACCATACACTTTTTCTTTGTTAAGAGTAGCTTAGTAAGATGATAGTAACTGACATTTGTTTGGCATTAGTTACCTTCAGAGTTGAGCTACAAAGCTAATAGAGCAACTGAAAACAGATGAGAGGGTTCACAAATGAGCAGACCAAAGATTAATATTTGAATCTGGTCTGTGGTTCTGTTTTATTTAGCTCTACGTAAATATTTGGAGACTGGCAGTGTTTAGCCTTATTCTGATTGACTTGGAGTACTGGCTTGCAGAATGTTTTTGACTAAGCTGTTTGCTAATGCTTATTCAGTGGATGTTCAGTGCAGTTACATGATGCCTAACAAGGCACCAGATCAAACCAGCACCTGGTGTGTTTTATGCATAGATGTGGCAGCTGCGTTCCATGCTGAGTTGTTTTTCAGTCCATCTGTGACTAGACCTGACTATAAGTACGAAAAATTTTGTTTCATCTTAACAAAAGTAAAACTGATTTTACAGGTGAGATCTTTTACTTCTAGGTCCAGGCTGGCTTTTTTTTTTTTTTTTTTTATCCAAGAAGATAAATTGAAGCAGTCCTTCTGTGCTGATTGGTTGTTAATATAGTTATGTATGTTATCACAAACAGAGAGTACCCATTTTTAATATTAATTAGGAACTTACTTGAGATCCTAATAAATGGATTTTTTAAAAAGTGTTAACATTTAAAATCCTGTGATTCCATTGTTTTTTCAAGCTATACAGGTTTTAAGCATTTAGATTTCTTACAGCTGTGTTGTTGAGAGGAGGTCAGAGGTTGCAGTTTCATTTTGCTGGGGACAAAAAGACTGAAGAAAACCATTGTCTGTGACCCAGGCAGTATGACTAGAGACAAGGTGTATTTTTATTATATTTCTCTGAGTTCCTATGAAGTCCACAGGAAGATAAAACAGGGAAAGAAGCTATGAGTTCAGGTTTTAGTGAAAGATTCTTACTAATGTTAACATTAATATTAAGTGTAATTACAAGGAGCTAGGAACTCAAATTTTCCACATGTTCATCAGTACATTACAGAAAACGAAGGTCAGATGCTTAAACCACATATACCTGAAATCAAAACTGCATTTGTAAGTTTGGATTTGTAATGAAATGAATTTGTTAATGAAATTTTAATTTATCGAACTGTATTGAAGTCTGGAGAAGAACTGTGGTTTAATCCAGGTTATCTGTTTTACAAGGATTGTGGGGTTATTTGTTGTTGTTGTTATTGTTTTTAAGATTGACTACTAGAGAGAAATCTACTTTTCTAATGACTTTTAATTGGAAATCTAGCACCAAATAAAATGAGTGCTGTGGAAAGTGTTGGTGTAGAATTTCCTTCCCCAAGTAATCACTGCACAAAACCACTTTAAAATGTAAAATGTAGGATAAATGAGCAGGTTAGTAATGAGTAAGAGAAGGAAAAAACTCTCATCTGCACAGGAGAGAGCAGGACTTCTGCATCAATGTGATGATACTGTACTCTTCAGGAGCTCTAATTCTAGATGTTGTCCAGACCATTGCTGTGATTGTTTTGAGCACGTTATCTTAGCCTAAAGAGACAGCAGTGTTGCCAAGCACATGGCTTACTTTCAATAAAATGGGATTTTTTTTTTTTAGAGAAATATGGGTAACCATGTGAGAAAGTGCTCAGAATTTTCCATATAAAGTTATGAGATCTCTATTAACTTGTCTAAGTATTCAATTTGTCTTAAGATTTGCAGTGTCTATCAGTAAGAAATATTTTAGAGCCCCTGTGTGTTTATTGTACATATGCATAATACTTAAAGAGCAAAGGGAACTACTCATCAGATCAGCCAGCTGTACCTCAGACACCTACATTAAATGTAATTTGCAAACAGAGCAGGTCCATTTGTTCCCTTAAACTTATAGCTTTGTGACTGTTATTCATCTAAATGTTTACAGATCTTTCAAAGGTGATACAAGATTACATTACAAAAATGTCTCCATTATTGTAGAAGAATGTGCATCACAATCCTTGTTCTAGGAGACATCTAACAAGGGCTGTTATAGAAAACAGTTTCTGAACAGTTAATGAAATATGTGGTTATTTGTACGTATGTCAGGCTCTCTCTGTTAGAAGTGGCACGTTGGTAGTTGGATTTCTATTTTAATTTGTTTTGGCAGTTACTGTAGTTTCTTACACATATATTTCACTCTCATTTACGTTAAAGTTACATATGTACACTTTAAAGTAAGCCAGCAATAGCTACTTAGTTATCCAAGTTAGTATTTTGTATAGAGCTCAGCCTGGGAAATAAAATCAAATTATGCTCCTATTCAGATAACTTCCTTTTTAAGTGCTGGCAAAGACTCGGGATACTCAGGTTGCAGTAATGATGATTGTTTCTTTGAATTCAAGTAAAAAGCTGTTTAAATGTAGATTGGATTTTATACAAATACTGAAAAGCAGTGTTAATCCACATAGAAATACAACCCTCATGCTCTGGAAAACTGGGTAACTGTTAGAAACTTGGATATTGAAAATGTAGATCTGCCAAATGTAACACAACAAACAAACCATGAATACCTCTGGTAACCTAATTGAGGAAAATTGTATGTGGACAATCTAACTCTACATTTATCTGTGGTATTTCTCTTTTAATTTATGTTTGTTCCTTCAGCATCAGAATTTTCTCTGAGAAAAATGAATTTTTCATATTGAATCGAGTTACTACTTATGGCACTGTTTTCTTTCACATTGTATTTTTGTAACAAAGCTCTTGGGGATGAAGAGTTCAACTTCCATAACATGGAGAAAATACCAGACACAGACACAAGTAACATTCTTGAAAGCCTGAAGAATGCAACTGCTAATTATACCTTACTTAATGCATACGAAAGAGCCTAAAAATCCATTAACAGACAGAGAACTTCATTTTCTCGTACAATCTTCTCTGAAAGGAAACTATGAGCAAAGAGAGCTGCTAAGAGGTCTCCTGGGATCAAATCTTTGATGGTTTATTGATCTCATTTGATGCTTTTAGAATCATTAAAAGTCACCTTTCTTTTGTCATTCAGTCCTAGGGAGTAAATTGAACATTATGTTCGTGTAGGTCATTGAGTACTTTTTACAGTAGTTTATTCAAGCAAATGGAGCAGCGTGCTCCTACTAACTGACTGGCAAGATTAGGATATCAGGGAAGAACAAAGATTGTTATAGAGAAACAAAGCACCAATTTGGTTTGTAATAGGCTGCTCTTGAAAAGCAAAAGATTCAATTACTTAGGAAAGTGAAGTGTCTGGGGGGCATGGACTTTGTTTCTGCTTCTTTGTGGAAGACCTTGTTTAAAACAAATCTTTATAGTAAAAACCACTATTTCCTTGCTAAGGGAACAGAGAAACAACAATAAACAACAGCAGCAACGTTCTTTCATTGTCTCCAGGCAATTAACTGTTAAAAACACGTGTTCGAAATAAAACATTAAATGAAGAGAGTGTTCTGAGAAAAATGGGAGCAAATATCAGCAGAATGTGTCATTCTCCTGGGACGAACCAGTATGTATAGTGTTGAATAAAGTTCAAGACAGCTGTTAAATTAAGACACCTTTAATAAAGAGCGAAACAATCTGGATGCAGGATTCTTTTAAATTTTCTCCCTCTTATGAAGCAGGATGAATTTATTGTTTTGCTTATGTTTTTACCCCAGAAGCAAAGAGCACTTAACAAAAGTCACCAAAAAGGACTTACCTTCTGTGGTACTAGGCAGCAAATCAGTACTCATCCATGGGCATGATCTGCTCTTACACTGAATTACAACGCCCAGTGGGAGCATTTTTTTTTTGGTTGCAACACTAATCAGTTTACTCAGGGTCAATTTAACAGGTACCTGCCAATTGCATCTGCCTGTTTTACCTCTCTCATTTAAGAGCATTTCAACTGTCCAGCTGAATGATTCTCCCTTCATTAGAGAGTAAGCAAGGCACATAACCTGTCATCTACATTACTGACTGCAGTTGCAATCTTCGTTTGTGTTCTGATACGAGCCACTTTCTCTGATTGTCACCTTTTCCAGTAGAGAAGACCCTGGTTTAGCAGTGCTGTTAGATACTGTGTAAAGGTAATAAATCTGTTTCCTGGTATATTGAATCCATCCTGTATAACTCGGCAATTATTAGAGCCTGTAACTTCTCTCACTTTTAAAAAGATGGATTCAAACTAAGTTTTCGGAGTTCTCCTTGTGAGCTCTGGAGAACAACATCTATTAAACCCCATTTGTTCTCATCTGTATTTATATGTGCTTCTTATTTCTTTATACAACTGAGTGAAGAGTGTTTATGACTCTTCATTTGTAGGGATAGAACAGAAAGAAAACAGCCAACCTCTGATCCAAGGATTTCTTACTTTCTGTTCTTTCATTTCCTATTTGAAGTAGTTTTTCTGAAGGTTGGGGTTCTTGCTTCCAGGCACCCTCACTGAACATATGCTGCTTTGAGCCAAACCTCTTACCAGCCCTGCTTCCCACTCTTACTTTGGGGAAGTTAAAAATATTGTTTAAATTTCCTTTCTTTTTCTGTCTACAGTGACCTGATCTTTAGTTCTGTGTTAGACTTCCAAATTTAGGAACATAATATTGACACAAAATGTCAATACTGCATGAATTCTTTTTATTACTTTGGCACATTAAGCAGAATAGTTGAAACTCTGCTCTTGGAAAATATGTTATGCTTCATTCATGATATTCCTTCAATTCAAGTGACCAGTGGTTTAATTATGTCACTCTATGATATACTATGTTTTTTATAAATGTTCTAGTGCATAAAACAAGTTCGATCTCAGGGCTTTTACGTTTCTAAATTTCATTATTAATAACTTAACGAACAGATAGAACAGGAAATGTCTCTTTCTTTGATGGTAGGACTTGCTATCTTTGTCTTCTTGCATGTGTTTTTTTGTTTTTAAAGATCAGTACTAAATGCTTTAAGGACTCACTGGAGCAAGACATTAAAGCTGCATATGAATTGTCACTTTTCTTTTTGCCTGGAGATTTAGGTGCATTAAAATCTTGCTGCTTAAATAAAAACAAAAAATAGTGATGCTCTACTAGTCAAACGTGACTTGTTTTGCCTCTTTAATTCACAAATTCCACATATATGAAGTTGTTTGTCTGTTTGTTCCTCTGTCATTCTGACACCCCCTGCCCTGCAGTTTTAACTAGAGTAGCTACCAGATGACATATCTTTTACTGCAAGTTTCATCATTGTATGGTGCAAAGGGCCTGTCAGATGCTGATGCCACTGGGAAATTGCTATGAGATAAATGGAGATTATTTTTGTTTTACTTTTTTTTTTTTTATGTCCCTTGTTCTGTTCTCCCTCTTCCCTCCTTTTGCTTAAGGGAATCATGGTGGAGAAATTGTAAGTGTGTGATGAATCGATCAGCAGGGTGCAATAGCAGCATTAAGCTATCCATCCATCAGGACTGCATTTGTGCAAGTGGGTGCTGGTTGGCTGGTATCTCAGGTCTGCTCTCAAGTGATGGAGAGGCTCTCACTTCTGAATTCCAGACTCTGCTGTGTTAGAAATCTTTCTAACTTGAAATTGTTTCAGTGTATATAGAAATAGTAAATAATAGGATAAAAGATTTGTTCTCAGGGGGTTATTTCTGCAAAGCACAACAAGCTCCTTTTATATTGACTGCTTAAAAAAAAAAAAAAAAAAAGGGCCATCCATTTTTTTTGTTGTAAAGAGGTCACCATGGACTCAAAGTAACAGATGAAAAGATCTCTTATAGTAATATTTCAGTCTAGTTTATTTGGCTGTGGAGTATAGAATGGATTAAAATTCCCTAGTACTATAGGAGTTGCTTTATCGCTTTGGAGTTCTGTATGTGTTGTCAAATGACATGCTGCCAAGAACAGATATTGAATTGCAACTATGGCTATAGTAGTTGTATGAATCTTACTGGAGATGTATCTGAAAATCCTTCAGCTGCATGGAAAAAAACCTTTATGTGGACATTAGCCAATGTTTGGGCTCCTGAGAATAGTGATAACTGAGGAGGAGTGTAGATATCTTACGTATATGCTGTCCTACTGATTTCATTAATTCTCCCTGAACACCTTAAGTGTGTGTGTGTGTTGTTTTTTCGAACACTCATGCTTTGAGACCTCTGTGCTGTGCTGAATGCCATTCCCTAAAAAGGGAAGTTCTTGTCAAGTGTTAGACTTCAGTTTATGCTGCAAATTTTCCAGGATTTGAACCATTAGAAAACTGCTTTGTAGTGTAAAATTGAAACAAGATAATAAAGATCGCCTTCATGTCTGTCTTCAGTTAAGGAAAAAAAGGACTTGAAACCAAACAAATCTAAAAGACACTGTACAACAGAGATGAGACTGCACATTGATGAACCAGAAAAGGGATGAAAAATCTTCCCCCTGAATATAAGAATGGTTTTGACAGTGCTGACCTGCAAAGTGTCTTATACTTCCAACAAATGAAGTGAATATAGGCTTCCTGTGTGCTCATTTTCATTGATGGTATTCCCAGGTGCTTGCTTATAACTCATCATTGCTAGTGTTTCTTTTTGACCCCGCTCTTTAGAGCTCAAAATATTAGTTAGTACTTCAGGTGGGCATTGACATTATCGGCTTTATCAAGCATGACATCTCCTTGGAGTCTCTAATATTACTTACAGATGGTGCGTCTCAACATGAACCACTTTGTCAAATGTGACACTTATTCACAAGGTTGCTGAGGTGAATTGGAGACTCTGTCCTGATTAGTGGGAATCTGCTGCACTTGTATTCCTCAAACCCTCCTAAGCAGTTTTGCGCATTTGCTAGGAGTACTGATATTGATCTTCTTAATTGGATAACTTGCTTCTTCATTTGCTGATCTGCCTTACAAGGCCATCAGAAAAATTCAGTGATGATTTTAACAAGTGAAAGCTCTGTGCATTGAGTTTCTACTTTTAAAGACTGCTTCTGCTCTAGTTTTTAAATCTAAATTGTAACCAAGAGAACTTGGTCTAATTTTTAGCTACGGTGATAGTGTGCTGTGGTTTTTACTGTACCTTTTTCCTCCACTACTAAGGAAGAAAACTGACTCTTTTTTTCAGAAGTATGGCACAGGGATGTTTCTTTGTATCAACTTTTAGGAATGGTAGAAGCTGTAGCTTGAGGAGTTACATAAATATACTGTAAGCTTATATAGTCTTAACCTTAAAACAGGAGCAGAAGCCTGGAAGTTTTTATTGTGTGAAACATGACAAGAAACTGAACTAAACACAGTGACTGTGTCCCCCCTTGGGCATAGCACAGCAGGGTTTTCTGAGTGGGAAGAATTTTTTTGTGTGAGGTTTGTACTTGGTTCCCTGCTGTGTAGTTTTATAAGCACCAATGTGCAATTAGAGACATTCTCAAACTGGTCCCCAGTTTCACTTGAAACATCACCTGGTTTCCTACTTTTATAGTCAGGGTGTGTTTACTCCTGTTCTATTAGAAGATTAGTTGGTTGGCTGTGACTGAAAAATAAAAAAGAGTTCTGAAGAAATAAAAAAAACATTGAGATTTCAATAGTTTTCCTTAAACTTTTTCTGAACTTTATTCTGAAATTTTCTTCAGTGCATGAAGGCAGCAGTAGTTTATATAAAAATAGTTATTTCTGATCATGTTTGTCCTCACTAATAACGAAAAAGTAGTAATACAGAGAGTGATGCTGACTGTCTTTATCGGTGTTTTACTTTCTCTTACCAATAAGATTGAATACACTGAAATTTTCCTGTAAGGTTTTTTAAAGCAAAAGTTACGTTTTCCATCAATACTTCGTGGTTTTTAAAAAATTCAGCAGCCCCCGTTTAGACATGTTCCATCAGTTTTTAGATTGCATGCAATTCAGTAATCCATGTGGGCTGAAAATATGACTGACTAGTTGTGTTTCCATCAAAGATGATATCATATTCCAGAAACTAGGAATATGGGTTTGCAGTTTATAACTACTCATTTCCTTTCCTTCAGACACCTGATAAACCTGTAGTCAATATGTGCATCTTACTGTCAGGCTGTGTATCTTACTCTTCAGATCCCAATGAGGTTTCAAAACATTCTGTTCATGTGCATTCCAGGAGATAATGCTCCCTTTTCTCCAGCGATTTCTTTTTTCAAGTTATCAAGAGTAACCATGTGAATTTCATCAGTAATGAAATCAGAAAAGGCTCAAAACCAAACCAACAAACAAACAAAGAAAACCTCAAAAAAACAACAAGGACAAAAACCCACAAGAACAAAAGAGATTTTCTGGTTTTACTCATCTGCATTTCAATGAACACTGACACTTCCATTTGAATTCTCCGAAGGAATTCAGGAGTTCAGAATCCATGTCCTGTTAAGAATCTGGATTCTGAATCTCCTTTTGACAGCGGGTGCTGGTTATCAATTGTATATATATATTTTATACCACTACAGTGCCACATCTTTTTTCTTTTTTAATTCTCTTTTGATTTCTTAGAAATTTTGTGGACGACTCAAAATGTCACCAGTCACACACACAGCTGATAAGGTTGGCTTTTAGCATTTTGCCTTATCCGCTGATAGATGTTATAAACTCGGTGGAATTTGACAGACATCAGTGCAAATTTCATTAATAAAATATTTATAGAAATGCAGGCCTGAAGTGTAGCAGCAGTTGTAGTCCTGTGTGTAAATCATTCCTTACCATCTTTTATTTCTTGCCTCTGTTTAAGACCTTTGAAGACAGGACAACATTTTCTATCATCTTTCCTGACATCTTGTCAGATTGTTGCTGAAAGGGATAGTGACCCTTGAGAGTGGCTGAGAAAAGAGACAGTTTTAAGGAAAAAGTGAAAAAGGAATTCCTGTCAGTTGCTGGAAAAACTTAACAGTTGTTCACTTTTGATAAACTCTTAGTAAATCTGCAATCTTAAATAAGCCTATTTTAACTATCATACATAAATCATATCCTACATCTTTTATATTTCTTGTGCCTCTGTGCTTGCTGTTTCAGATGATACCTTGGAAAAGCTAACGACTCCTCCACATCTTAGTCTCAGTATAGGTATTAAATATATGTGCGTGTGCATTTACATAGGCATGTATGTATACCTATATCTATAACTGACAGTTCTAAATATGACGGCTCAAACTCCACCAAGATCTGACAGCCGTCTGTGAGCCAAATTTATACTATGGTTTATTTTTGAGAACCGATGTTGAATGAAATGCTGTCATGTGAGTAGTGGCAAAAGTCTGGTCCGTGCACCTCTGGGACAGTGATGAGGTATTCATGGGAAGACAGAGGCCATGTCCTTTTAGATTGCAGGAGGATGACCTGTGCAATTAACACTGATTGTCTTGCATTTTATATAGCAGCATTTTATATAGAAGCTAACAGAAAGACTGGGTGATTTGCTTTATTGTGAAGTAGTTAAACACAATTGAAGTGAAAAGATTAAGTCAAGCACTTATGTATATCTGTTTTCATTCCACATTGCAGAATGTGCTTATTTTTTCTTAAGGAAGAGGAGTGAGTCATTGAAAGTTTTCATATGCACAGTAATTGTCCTCATTACTTTTCTAAGATTTAAATTTGAAGTAGATGAGCTGCTTGCAAAGCCCAAACAACTGGCTTCATAGAAATAAAATCCTTTGGTAGCCTCTACGGTCACAGATGTTACTGTAACACATTGAAGGCCTCTGAAATCCTGGAGGGGTTTACTGGAACGAGTATTGTCGCCTTGTGGAAGGAGCTGCATCAGCTCTGATGTGTGGGACAGAAGCACAGCATTTTGGATGAGAACTAATCGTGCCTGTCCTTGTCTACAGAGGGGAAAAAAAATCCTATAAGCAATCAAGCTAGGGAAAGAACTGCACCAGTGCTTGTGCAGTATTTAGTAAAGCTGATAAGTAGGAAGGGACTGTGAACGATGTATTGGTGGTTTTAGAATGAAGTATGAAGCTTACTTGATTGGAGGAAGTTTCTTCCTGCTTTTCGGCTACTGAGTGTAACTTACCATCTGCTGGAATTATTGTAGAAGGCAGAATGTATAATTAGGTGAAAAAATAACGAACGTATAGGGTGTCAAATGTTTTCTGACTTGAAGAAAGAAAGGAGGATGCGTTTGGTATATTTGTAAGCTATTTTTCTAATGATCTAGAGAAGATTATAGCAATAAACTCAACACATACTTCCGTTACTGAAGCTTGTAGTAAACAGTGTAGCCCAAATGAGTAGAAGGGAAAAAATTCCATCTTCCCTTTTTGGGATGAGTATCCATATTGTGTTTTGTTGTTGAGGAGACTTTTTGCTCTTTATGTGACCAAGAACTGAATTTAGAGGCCTGGTTGTCTGGGAGGTGGTAGAGAAAGAACATTTGGTATGAATTAGTCCCATACAAATTCCTGATAGGTCAAGTCTCTGCTATGAGTTAGACTCCCTGCTGACCCACTTCATAACTCTTGATTAGCTATGAATATTAGAGAAATTGAGTCTTTCAAGTGCCTACCTTTCCAGAGATGTTACCTAAACTTATTCATTAAAATAATAGCCACAGAAGAAAAATGGAAGAGAGAACGCAGAGATATACATAGTATTTCCAGATCTTGGAATTCCTTCAAACTCTGTATCTATAAACCCTTCAAGAATTCTACAGTAGTTGCCACTTTACAATTAACTTGCACTATTGAATGGGTGCAGAAAGTGTGTCTTTGTGGCAAATAAACGGACAGAAGCAAGTATTTTTGTGCAACACTACAGATTTTTATTACCCTTATTCATTCAAGCAATAACCATGTTTGAAAATAAATTAACGTTCAGATGCCAATTGACAAAAGCACAGGGACTCATTAAATCAGAAATATTGTGACAAACTGTAGAATCTTGTGTTTTTGGCTCCAGGGAGCTAATCCAGCAAAGCATTTAAGAAACTGCTTAATTTTAAGCAAAGAAGGACTCCCCAGAGGAGGCATGAGCAGATGCTAAAGTGTTTTACTGACTGCAACACACAGTTGGTCAAAACTCGGTTGTGTGCACGTTTCTGGTTTTACTTTGTCTTATAGCAAGCTGTAAAGATTGTATTGATGCTTGATGAACATCTAAAGGAATGCTAAATATTCAGATCATAATATTGAAACATGAGCAAAATAAATAGGAGCATTTCAGCATCATGAAGAGATTTAGTAAATATAAAAGAAACTGCTATATATGGTGCTTATGTAAAGAAAACATCATTAGTTTCTGAACAGGTTGAGGTAAATGGCCTTAGTCTGTAGTTTTCAATGTGTACTGTATTACTTTACTAGAGTGGGTGTCTAGTTTAAATCAATGGAGATGATTGAGTGTCTCTTGGTTGAAAATGGTATAATTTGATCCAGGCTATTATATAATGTGTTAACAACAATATTTTTCTCTCTATGTGGTTACATGAGTGCCTTATGTTCCCAGTGCCACGTACAATGAAGAATCACATATATCTGACAAACTGTCACATTGCTTATGCTATTCAAAGCACAGCTATATTTCCTTCTTGATTCCCTGCAGCTGAGTTTCTTTCGTGTAAGCTGGCCCAGTAATGAATTTGAAACTTGTTTCTTTTAGAGGTTGTGAATCTGACAGTGCAATAAGTGGGCAGAAAAAAATATCTGGAATTACTGTTTCCTCATTCTGAATATAATAATTCCATACAAACTGAGGATGAACTGTGGAATAGAAGCCTAATACTTGCTCTTTCTTAAAGATTTGTCGTTATAACATTTTAATGCTCTTTAAAAATTAACCTTAAAGGACAAAAGTTGTATCTGCTCTTCCAAAGCGCTGCTCACAGGATGGTGTCTAAATCAAAGGCAAGAATATTATTCTCAGTTCACAGGCTCTTACTGCCTGCATCTCATTGTCTCTAAACAATAGAATTTTACCTCTTTAAAGTCTCAGGGCTTTTTTCATTCTGACCTATTTTTACTCCTGTCCTTCACTGTTATGCTGACATGGAATGGAAAAAAAATGCATTTTTAAATCAAACAAACAAAAATTAGCACCGTGCCAGTGGAAGTTGGGAGCTTCTCTTTTCGTTTAATTGCTGATCCTGAAGGTATTGAATTGAATCAGTAGTGATTCAGTTATGTAGCATTTTAAGGAACTATTCTGATTTTCACCAGAAAAAAAATAATCCTGAATAATTTATAGTATATCTATTTTAAAAGCATAAAGAAGGATATGTTATGCACTGTGTTTAACAGGAAACACAAGTTCAATTTGTTTTGCGATAACCTCCACACAACTGCTTCAGGTACCTGAAGTTTTGTTTGATTTCTTTTCTTAACTGATTCTGATTTGTTCAAGTTGGTTCCAGCCAGTGTAAATCAGTTCCAGATGGTTTGAAACAGGAATTTGCATGATAGCAAATGTTGTTTTGTTTTGTTTTTCTCTTCAAAATATACTGATGATTGTTGTGGACCATCATCTTCACATGAAGAAAGTAAACTACAAGTCCATTAATCTGTCTTATTTACCACATCTGCTCTGGTTACCCAGAAAAAATAAAGCACTTTCCTGTGGCTAATGATCATACACTTCCTGTAAAGATTGTTCTGTGTAATGAACACAACCAACTTTGAGAAGGTGTTCATTAAGAAAGGAAAATTATGTGGAGAATGTTTTCATTGTTTCCTTTTGATCTTTTATTATTTCCTCAACAATATATCAAAATGATATCTTCAGCTGTCATGTAGATGTGAAGCTGCATTAATTCTATTTTCTATAAAGAAATGTTTGTCTAGATTAGAAGGCAATGTCTGGGACTTACTCTGATTTGAGTTAGAGAACTAATTAAATTATTAATTAAGTTTTTAGACAGAAGGATAATACAGCCATGAAATTAGATTGACATGTAATTTTCTGATGACAAATTTATCACTAAATCGGAAGCCAAGATTAGTTTTTATGATTTCCTAAATCTGATATGTACGATAGTTGAATCAGCATGAGAGAACAGAGCAGTTGGAATAGAACAGTAGAAATGTAAATGAGTTGCTTTATTTAAAATATCTTTTTAATACATACTTTTTAGATCCATAAAAAGAAGTGACACATCTGAAATAACATCTCATTGTTACCTCAGGGGTGTTGATAGACCCAGCCATGAATTGCTTTTTTTTTTCTTGTCAGACCTTGCATGCATATTAATTCTGAGTTTTGCTCATTAAGCCTACATGTACATTCATTTGATAACTGGTCATCAAACTTCATGTGGAATCAGAGTAAACTGATTTTCTCTTTAGGGCTCCAGTAGTACTCACGGTATGTAAATGTTTATTTGTGTGTATGTGTTATATAAGTATATATATTTATACACATGCATTTAAATACCATATGTATATATAGCGATTTTAATCATTTCCCTTCATAACACCATAAGTACTTACCATCCCCAGGTCCTAAAATATGCAGCAAAATCCATTTGTTTAGATCTTCCTTCAGATATTTTACTTTAACTGTGGTTGAATAGCAAGGTATATTTTCTTCCTCTCTGTAGCAGAAGAAAAAACCTGAAGCCCTCTGCATTTGTTTTCTCCTTGTGGCAGGGATTTTTATATATTCCTTTTATATTCCTGAGTTGCAGCTAATAGAGCCCATTTGTTTTGTCTACCAAGTGAGTCAGCAATATAACTGCATTTCTGAGTAAGATGGTAAAGAAAAAAGTACAAATGTGATTCCTTTAAATATCTTAGGAAACACTTGCTAATTCAGATGGATTTTTGACAACTTTAACAGACCTTCAATGCCGTCAGTATAAGTTTGTGGCACTTATTTGAGTCAGACTTATAAAATGCTTTTTTGTTGTTGTTTTAGTGTCTTTCTCCAATGTAGCTGTTTAGCTTTGTTACATTTCCAAATCAGTAGGTGATATACAGTGATCAAGTCACATGCCTGAGGTAAAAAGGTAAATGTGTGGGAACAGACCTCAAGACACCTTACACCTATTACTGAATTCTTCTCTGAAGATGATGGAAATGTGTAGGAAGTAGGCTGTAAAAATCAGGCTGATTTCCTGCTACCCTGATTCCTTGAGAATGTGTGGTAAACTTTGCATCTGCTGGAACTGCAGCAGAAAAGATGGGGGAGCTGTAATTTAATAAACAATATATGCAGAGAATTAGACTAATTATAGTGAGTTCTCTGGAAATGCACAAGAAGAAAAAAAGAATGCAAAATACAGATAAGCTTTCATTATTATTATTATATTACTTTTTAAACAAAAGTGAGGTAGGCTTATTAGTTTAGAGAGCAACATAAAATAAACAGTATGCAAAACTGATTCTCTATAAACCAGCTTTTCAGCATTCCTGTAGCAAAAAAAAAAAAAAAAAAAAAAAGCTGAAATCTAATTCAGTGCTGCCCTACAAATTTCTTGTGGTTAAGTGAACGCGCCACTGCAGAAGTGACAAATATTCCATAAAACAGCTGTTTATGCACTTCATCTGAGATAGGTGTCTAGGCCACCTATATGTAAATCATTGTACTTGAGAGGACAAGAATGGGTTTAAACCCACTTACACAATTTTAAAATTTAATTTTAAGATATATATGTAGTAATGTAAAGTTGTAGGACGTGACTTCAGAGCTAGGAATATGGCCTGTAAGAGTAAAAATAATTTCTGTCCAGACTAAGATATTTCAAGGCGTGGAAAATATTTAGGTGCCAAATGACACAGAAGTTTTGGACAAACTCAGAATCATAGAGTGGCCTGGGTTGAAAAGGGCCACAATGATCATCTAGTCCCAACTCCCCTCATACAATGGCCTGAAACTTGATTATTATAGGAAAAAAGAAAATGCCAAAACCATAGCGCTCAGACAACTTCTGTGGATTTGTAGTTAAAATATACTTCTGTATTAATGCACAAGTTCTGACCTAATCTACTGAAACCGTAGGGATTCATGAGATTCAGATCTGTATTTTCTCAATATGCCTCTGTGCTTCATTCATATTTGCATTTCTCTGCTTGGGCAAAGGGTATGCTAGAGTTCTGTGGTGGTCTGGACATTTTGGTTTCCTACCTTGGTGTCCATAAACATTTGTTTGTCAAACTGTTCCTGTGACTTAATGCTCTAACCACTCTGTGCAACAGTGTGAGTATATACTTAAGGTTAAGCTACTACTGCAGTGCTCATTATTTGTGAACTTTTTGCTTCAAAAGCAACAGATCTTTAAAGGTAAGACAGGATCTTTATACACTGAAATACATTTGATATTCAGAATCTTGGATGATTTTCACTGATAACCCGAGTATCTGTATTTCTTAATCTCTGAGAAACTTTTGGAAAATTGATTTAAATTTAATAATCATAGGAAATTCCCAGTTGCTAGTAAAAACTGGGGTCTAGTGCTGTGGCTTAAGCCAAAGATGAGGTTTGTAAACGTATCCAGATAATTTTGTAGAATTTATTCTTGGTGAATTTATGAATTTAAGATTCAAGCTACTGCCTCGAGTGGACAGTTTGGAAAATATTTCTAACCTATTATTTAACTAACTTATAAGGTACTAACCACCTATGTTTCTTTACTTATGTATATTAAAAGTTTTTTTTTACACGACCTGATATTGATAGGATTAGGGGGAATGGTTTTCAGCTAAAACATGAGAGATTCAGGTTAGATATTAGGAGGAAGTTTTTTGCTCAGAGGGTGGTGATGCACTGAAAAAAGGTTGCCCAAGGAGGCTGTGGATGCTCCATCCCTGGAGGCATTCAAGGCCAGGCTGGATGTGGCTCTGGGCAGCCTGGTCTTGTGGTTGGCAACCCTGCACATAGCAGAGGGTTGAAACTAGATAATCATTGCAGTTCTTTTCAACCCAGGCCATTGTATGATTCTGTGAGAGATATAAATTAGGTGTTAGGGGAAATATTTTTCTCTGAATAATGATGTGCTGGAACAGGTTATCCAGCAAAGACGTAGATGCCCTATCCCTGCTATCCCTGGCATGTTCAAGGCCAGGAGCAACTTGATCTAGTTTCTGATCTGCCCCAGTGGTGGGAAGGGTGGAACTTGATGATCTTTAAAGTCCATTCCAACTCAAGCCATTCTGTGATTTTTTTTTGACATTTCTATAGTGGATTCTCTTATAACCAAAACAGAGAGCTAGGGCATTATTATCTGAACACTATGGCGTGATAAGCAGATCAATGTATAAAATTTACATCTTAGAACTGCTACAAAAATATGTTTTAGGAGAACACTACCAAAGAACAGAAATCGAATTAGATCCTGTATGCTTGTTTTGGCTCAGATGAGTTCTTGTTTATTCTTGGCACATTGTTTTCAAGATGTTAAGCTTCAATGCTGCAGTATTTCCAGCTTTAACTAATTTTTCATTGTTCAGATAGTTAAACCTTCAGAGCTTCAGCAGAGCTGCAACTAACAGGTATCTTGGGATGCTGTGAATCCAAATGTTGACATTTTGTAGGAAAGCTTGCTAAAGCATTTGCCAGAGAGCTAAATTCTGTAGAATTTTAAAGTGTCTGACTGTTCTTAAACACCTTTGGCAGTTATGTTATTCCTTCCAAACATTTTAGGAGTTGGATTGGGATTGTGCTGCAGTGGCCAGGCAATCTGTCTACCAAATATCCATTTTTACTCTCCATTTGTTAACAGTCAAGTACATGGGTGACTGAATAGATTTCTCGGTGCCAATTAAAGTGAAAGAGTCACCTAGCTAGAATGGGTTATGTGAATAATGCTATTGCAGCATTTTGTACTTCACTGTATTTTTAATTTCCAGATCTCAAAATAATCAATAGGTTAACTAGAAGTCCTCTCATTTTGCATATTGTTAGCCCTTTGAAAAGACAGAATTGCATTCTTAATTAATGTCACGTATGAATCTGACATCCGCATCTTGTATGGTTGCAGTCAGAGTACTACAAACCATGGAAAAAAATCACAGTCCAAGTGTGTGAACAATTGATGTACTTCATAGAGGTTTTTTTAGAATAAGAACACATTTCTATTAACATCTAATAATTCAGACTGCTCAGAAAATAATTTGCATTGCAGAGGAATGCTTGTTACCTTGAAGATGTTTTCATGCCATGTAAATATTCTTTCTACTATGAAAATGTTTAATGATCAAAGTTTAGAAAAGTACACAGAACTGAAATGTGGGGTGACTGCTTTTGGATCTCTCAGTTAATATCAAAATTTATTTTTTAAATATTTTTTTATTATCAGTTGAATATTAAAATTTGAACATTTTGATATTAAAGTGGAAGGCTGCAGCAAAAATGTATGCATTTCACCCCCCTGGAAGTGCTCATCAGTGATCAAACATTCCATCTGATTCATATTAATGTATTATCACACATGTTTATTAATTACCTGTTTCAGTTTGAAATGTTATTTTGGAGTTTTCATTGTTGCTTTGAAAACACTCTATTTCAGTATGAAAATGTGTGATTTCACCAAAGTACTTCAATAGTTAATAGGTAAATCTCATAGAGGTTCAAACATTTAGAAGAAAATGAAGAGTAATCCTTAAAAAGAGGCAGGTACTGGAGTAAGCAAATAGTGATACAGTAAAGTAATAGCAGAAGCACGCTTTGTCTTCCATACTGAGAATTTTCTTTTTATTTAAGTGACTTCAAAAGAAAAATAAAAATCTAATTTCTCACAATCCAAATTAACCAATACAAAGATACACACTGTTATGAAGCAGATTCATTCTAGTATAAGCAGCATAGAAACCTGAAATAACTGGGAACAAGTTCAATATGTCGTCTATTTTGAGCTAAAACTACCAACTAATACTTAAAAACAAAACAAAACAAAAAAAACCCTAGGCTCAGTCTAGTTTGGTAGCACAGAGTGCCAAGAACTTGCCTGACCTCCACATAGCTGGCTCCATACTGATACTCATATAGAAAAAGATTCACAGCACACCCCTCAACAGTTTGTACTTAGCTATAGGAAGCGGCTACAGTACATCAGTAGCTTCTTGGGTAAAGGGGAAGGAGCGAGGCTCTCCTGCTCATTGTCTCACTGGGCTGTGGTTGGAGGTGGTCTAAGCAGGCAGGTCAGGGGTGAGGCAGTTCTATTGTGTGCGGCCTAGAGAGAGGCTGAAATGCAAATAATTTTTGGAGAAGCTTAGTTCCTGTTTTATGCTGTTTTGTTTTTTTTTTACCTTATGCGAGTCAGGTTTGTTCATCAGGTAAGAATGCTGTTATGGTTTTCCCTGCAGCAACTGTCTCCTGGCTAATTTTCTGCAATTTTTTATATTTATTTATTTGTTTTGCATGTGGTCATGTGTTTTTGAACGTATTTCTGGCCTGTTTAGGTTTATTATCTGGGTTTTGTACCCTTCCAGCTCCTTGTGATTTTTCAGTCCCTCACAGTGGCAGGACAGCGTGAGACTAAAATATCCTTGGCTCTGTGAAGCTACTGGTCAGCAATAAGTGATATATGGGTGTGTTGTTACTGTTGTTTTTTTTCCAAAGCTAAAGCATGTCATCATACTAGACATTGTAAAAGGGGAAAAAAGTATTTTGCAATGCAGGCTGTTGTTCATAGATGGTGAAAATGCATAGCTATTAGTAGTGACTGTACTGAAAAATACAGCTTCATAGCTGAGAGTTTACTCTATCAAACAGTGTTATTGTTCTTTGTATCTATTGTAGTTTCCTTGAAAATAAACAGGAGACAATACTTTTGGAGCAAAGTATGTATTTTCAGTTTGCACCCATGTGCTAGAAAGCGTGAAGACATGCATTGTGACTTCTGCTATCTGCAGTATACATTGTTTAGTAGTCTGAAAGAAAACTGACAGCCTGTTTTATTTCATGTTAAAATCATATGAGCACATGTATGTTATCTTAGGTATTTCTCACTGAGCAAAATGAGGGGTGGTAAAATAAAAGGCAATTAGACAATCCATTAGGTTCTTCTCTATGACTATCTTTCTTAAAACCAATCAATAGCAGCCAAATTCCAAATGCAAGTCAGAAAGAATAAAGGGCTTCGTTTCTCATTTGTATCCTAAAAGATGATATTGCATAGCAACTCACAGCAGGAAACTCAGTGAGAATTATATAAAGCACATTAATGCAAATTGTCAGAGCATAGCTCATTGCAAAAGTTGCCATGTAAAGGGAAACAAGTCCCTCTAATTAAATCTAAAACCTTTACAACTGTGAAACTCTAAATTTTTATCTACAATACCAGTAGCTGTAAAATGTAATCTAAATTGAAGTATTAGGTCTTCCTCCCCCTCCTACATAAAGACTTACATGAAATTAGAACATGCTTTTTAACTTCTTCCACGTGAGTACTGCTCTAAGATGTCAGTGTGCTCTTCCCAGCAGAAATGTTTTCTAGGCTTGTGCTCATTAAGTAGTCTCTTTTGTCCTTCCTTTACTTTCCTTTGCTATTCATTTGATTTTTAGAGAGACAAAAGCAGAGTTTTTGCATCTGATGCTCCTGCCATGAAAAGCATAGGGTCTGAGTGGTGCTGACAACTGTATCAGCTTTGGTTCAAGGCAATCTGGTTGGAGCTGATTCACAACTAGTGTAAATTGGTCACAGTTTCTTGTACTGCTTCTGTCATGAGAAGATCCTTGAAAACTTGCTACACCTCAAGACTTGTTTCTGAAACTTCAAGAGACAGATTTGTAGCAGTTCAAAGTATTCATGGATTTTAGGAGATAGGTATTCACTGTTAAAAAATAAAGATCCTAGAAGGTGTGTAGGTGGAAGGAGTAGTCTTCACAACCCAAAAATTGTGTGATTCCTCTCTTGAACCCACATACTCTCAGAATCATAGAATTATTTGGGTCACTAGACTAAAAGTCATCTATTCCATTTTCCGTGTAATGAACATCAGTTTTCCAATTTACCAGGTTCTTAAGGCATTTTTATTTGTATCTTAATTTGCAGTTATAGTGCTTGTTGTTAGAAACAGAAAGTAATAACTATTCTCAAGTGATACAATTTTTAAAGATTCTGTTAATGCTATAACAAGCAGAAATTATAACCATAGTCTTTTTGTCTGCCTTTTAAGCACTTGATAGTCTTTAAGTCTGGACTTCAATATCCATTCTTGGGCAGAATAAGCCTATTAAGTTCTCTTATTATCAAATCTTTGTTTGGTCAGTCCTTAAGCATGTCAGTGTTATTCTCTGCTGATTGTTGTATGAGGGGTGCTGCCTCTATGTATTAGCTGCATGTCTATAAATGAGTCAGAGTGAAGGAAAATATCACTGCAGTAGTGGAAGGGCTCTGGGGAGGACAAAGTACAAGGGCATCAAGGTATGGGTTTGTGATACAGAATGCCTTTGTTTGTTTCTTACTGAGGGCATAGGTTGTATAATATCATTCTGTCCTCATTCTCAAACTGCAAATTAAGTCCTTTTTATTTTCTATAAGACTATAAAGCAAAGCTGGGAATGGACTTTTATTATGCTTATGTGTAGCACTTAGAACTCTTAATAACCCAATCCTAAGTGAAGTGTCCAAGTACTATGAATAATAATCAAAGCATAGCAGCAGGAAGGACCTAATGAATGGAATTAATATATCCCTTGTTCCAATTTTGTAAGATTAGTAAACTTGTTATTGTCCTAGTGATGAATACCTGGCACTGACATCTTTACTGTTGGAGGATCTTTTGATTGCATCTTCTTAATGTTAATTTCCTTTTTCCCAAAAGGCTTGCTAGATATTGATAGCTATACCCAAGATCACGTTGCTGTGTCATTCCTGACTGATCTGTCATGAAATTAGCCTGGAAGCTTTTCAAGTATTTTCTTTTCCTGATCATCAGTATCTGCACTTGAAACAGTACAACAAATAAATGTTTCTTTCACAGTAAATCAAGAAAATATTAGCTTGCATTAGAGATTCTTCTTTGGACTATTATCCCTATAGACAGAGATGAATTGACATGAATCATTTTGATGCAAAAGAATTGCTTATTTATATTTTAAAAACAAAGCAGAAATACGTTTTAAAAGCAACAGAACTATGTTTTCAGAGCTCACATGTAAGGCATTATTTTCCATTATTTTGTTTGAGAACAGGAGCAAGTGCATTGAAGATATTTATCTAATTCAGAAACGTAATAATACACCAGAAAATAAGATATACTGCCAGAAACCCACTTTTCTTTTGTCAGTTCTTTGTGTGTGTGACCTGTATCAAGTCTCTCTATTTTTTCCAAAACGTTCCTATTCATAAACATAAAATAAGTATTTTATTTTGAGTCTCAGATGCTGCAGTGGGAATGTTTCTTTGTAAGGCAAAGCATCAATTTTCAGCAAAAAAAAAAAAAAAAAAAAAAAAAAAAAAGAGCATTGCAGTATTAGGTGGCATAAATTATGAACTTTGCAAATTTAGTTCTTTTTTTCTGCTTCCAGCAGTTCATCTTAGGAAACGCATCTTTTTAATGCTGCACAATCTCAACATCTCAAAAGCATTTTGCATCAGATCTCACTTTGAGTCGAATTAGAACAGGGACACCAAGTTGCTCTAAAAGCTTTGATATATAGCAGAAGTAGCTGGATTTCTTAAGTCAAAGAAGAGGAAGCTAAGAGTGGGGGTGAATCTTCTTGAGGCATTTTACTTTCTAAAGGGACAGAGGACACAGCCAGACTCTTGGGAGGTGTGAAGTGAAAGTTATAAATTACCAATGGAAGTTAATGGGGACAGGGAAAAAAAGAAAAAGAAATCACCACAAAAAGTGGTCGAATAAAGAACAAAAATGAAGAGAAGTGATGTCAACTTTTTTGGACATTTGTGAAGCCTATCAGGAGAAACCCTGTACATCCCAAACTTACTTCATGAGTAACGCTACTTTGAGCAGGAGGTTATATCAGACAAACTACAGAGCTCCCTTGCAACATGCTCTGTTCTGATTGCAGGTGGAAAAAACTGGAAAAAGTTGATCTGTGTGTGCTTATTATAACATATTGCATATAACATTATATAAAAAATGCAGTATGTGTAAGGAAGCGTACCAAATAAATTGACAAATGCAAGATGAAAGTCTGTTTTTCACAAAGGTGCAGACATCTTTCATGTTTTTTATATTACTTTGTTATTAATTTTTCTTTACACTCGAGCTTGTCTGCATATAGATCTCAATGTGCAGAATGCACAGGCAAAAAATTGTGGCTGGATTTGTGTTTTGCACTGTCTTCTTCCATCCAGAAACCACTCAAGAAGGACCATTTAAGCTGGAAGATTTGATATCTGTTTGACTAGATCCAACATGCAAAATGGATTTCACACCTGACATTTAGCAGAATGGCTTCTAGTAACTTAACCCACAAAAGGGGCAAGCCTTGGTTCACTGGTAGAAGTGATACAGCTGCTATTTCTGACACAAGCTTGTGAAAGAAGAGACTATTACATGGAGTGTGATGAGTTTTATGAAACTCCAAGTTGCGCTCAGCTTTTCGAATTGGGTAGAGAACTTAATGTAGCTTCAGTTAATCAGCTTTTTCCACACACAGAGAGACTAATCAGTGTTATTTAGCTATATATTTAGGATATTTTAAAGCCTGTTTGGAAGAGTCTTTGTAATTACACAGGGGCTGGGGTGATTCCTGTACAGAAGGCCAATCACTCACATCAGCAATGATTTATTTCAAAATTCTGGGTACAGTGAAATATTAGTGACTGTTGATGAAATGGGCTGTTGAATCTGTGGGCTTATATGCTAAATATTCTTTTGATTAAAAAAAAATAAATGAAAAAGCTGTTAGAGAACAAATTAATGTTATTCTTTCCTCTTGATTAACTGCTTAATATTCCTGATGTGCTCAAAGTACTGGAAATACTTGGAGGGTAAACAAAGGTAGAACTGGGGACCTTAAAGTAGAAGCCGGTGAGGCCAGATCTTAATTAAATTTAAATTAAGAGGAGGAAATTGAAGTATCTATCACATTAAAAAAGAACCCAACCATGTTCAACACCTAAAAAAGAAAAAAACCTCAATTGAAGACTAATAGTTTAGCTTTAAGCAATCCATAGAGAATTTATTGTCACAGCTGAAAGAATTTTCATGATCATCTAATATCAAGATTCATTTGGTTCTTGTGCTGTAGAAAAACCAGTATTCATATAAAAAGTGGAATCTTGATGAGACTCTGTAACTTTGCTGAAGAAAACTCAACATAGTGAAGGAAAACCTTAAACTTAAGTGCTTTCACCACGTTTGAAATTCAGCCATTTGATAGTGATATGATGTTGTATATTGGTTATAGCTTTTAATTAATATGTGAACAGTCAATATATCTGCTGCATTTGTACCTACTGAAAGTTACTTTAGAAGGTGGCTGACAAAGGGGGTAGAAAGAGATGAATCAACAGATGCGCAATTACAGTTACAAATATGGTACAAATACTTAATGTATTGTATTTAACTTCATCTATTTTCCACTATTTGAAGAATAAACCAGATTATTTGCTCTCTCTTTGTTTTGCTGACAAACCACAAAAATCACAGCATTTGTGCTAAATGCAGTGATAATATAAGAATGTTGGACCAAGCAAAATTATCTTAATATCCTGAATTGACCAAATCGATTGACAAGATGCAGCATAGCAAGACAGTAGGAGCTCTCAGTGCAAGATAGCTGCTTTTTCAGCCTTGCAGTGCCCTTGTCTGTTTTCCAGACTGCACAGCAGACACGTTAGCCTGATTGTCTGCTGTGTTGCCTTATGTTTGAAGTCACGTTGGTGGAAATCTAAACCTGCAGTAATGTAGTGAGCAATTAGGCCTGGTATCGGCGAAGAGCCCTTGTGTGACGCAACATGACATGAGTGGTGATAGTGTTGACTTCTTTATATCTAATATTGCCAAAATTTGCAGCTGCATCTCTACTGTTCAGTCTTAATAAGCTTTAGAGATAACGTACTTTGTGGAAGAACATACTGAACAGCAGAATACCCTGCTGAAGCATCAATGAGTTTTGAATTCTTACACCTGGACATCTTGCCATTTACTCAGTTGAATGGCAATCCTACAGGTGCTTCTTACTCTTTTCTCTAGGATGAACAACTTTCTGATTATCGTAGCAAAATCAGGACTGGATTCATCTGTCAAGGATCCTCATTAGTGCCTTTTCTTCTTCTAAATCTGATCTCCAGTACACCTAGACATTTATGATCAAGTGATTTCAATTGAGTAGTTGTACTACAGAGAAAGATGATATGGCATAGATTTGCTGTTTGCCAATGGCATACTTAGTTAATAAAATACAGAGTTTTCATAATAACAAGACACGTGTCATCCATTTTTAAAGTGAAAAAAATACAAGAACTTTGATATGGATGTCTATGGAGAAAGTACTCCTTTTTTTTTATCCTGAAAGTATCATTTCTTCTTCCCTTAAGCAGATGTAAAGCCTAATTTCTACAAGCTGTGAGTGTGAAACTTTGCTAGAAAATATTTGGTTGTGAGATTTTCATATCTTTCCTGCAGTTCCTGCAGTTTCATTGGAGTGATTTCTATTTGAGACTACTGAAAAACTACGGACATTCTGGGAAAAGTACTGATGAGATGAACTCTATCCCAACATTATGAGCCAGACCGATGGTCTGTGTTTGAATAATGAATTAAGAAAGAGATTGTATTTTGTTTCTGATTGCTTGTTCTTCCTGCATACAGTAAACAAAAGGAGTAATTGGAGGAAGAGATGATCTAAGAAAATGCAAATCATGAAAGCATCTGCTAAATCATTTTGTTTGTAACCAGAAGAAACTTCTGTACTAAAAAGGAGATGTGCCAGTTCGGTCACCATTACATCAATTGTATACAGTAGGATAAGTAAAATGTCCTTAATTCTCACCCTCTTACACACTTTGTGTGCATCTGAATGACGTGCAGTAGTACTTCAAAATCAGCTTCTCAGCATCATTAAACATAACTGAAAAGAAGCTGCTATTACAAATAAATACTCTTCAGCATAAAAAGGGCAGTAAAATATATTTCTTTATTGTCTCCATGCGCTTTTTAAAGTGATGTTATTTAAGGGCTTGCAGCAAACCAAGCAAGAAAATATTTTCTTCGATAGAAGTGTAAAGACCCCCACTTAAGGTCATCTAAAGGCTTCTCATTGACTTTGTTGGGTCTTGCATTCAGCTCTTAATGTTCTGTCAGGCATCTTAAGGGATGTTGGGTAATAACTTCTCCCAACCCTGCATTCTCTATTGAAAGTCATACCAGATCATAAAACTTCAAAGAATCCCTCTTCTGGCTTGCTTTTGCAGCTTCCTATTTTGCCTGGTTTACCAGTATTGAAAATTTCTCAAGTTTCCATTTACATTGATCTAGGCTGATGCTGGAGGAGTGACTGACAAGCTAGGAACAGCAGATCACAAAACCAAGACAAAAAAAGACAGTAAGTCAGCATGAAACTTTCCAGAGGCCAGCACTACTGAGGAACAAGCTGTTGAAGTAGAGCATTGAAGTCAGATGTGCGGTGGATGATAATGTGGGACACAGTCCTTATTTGTTTTAAGCATAGTCCCTGAAAAGAAAAGAATATTGAGGGAACTGGTTTTGAAAACTGTTAAACAAATTTGCATGAAGTTCCCTCTGGTAAGTTTGGTTTTACAAGACCAGTGGCATTTTTTGTTTCAACCCTTCAAGTATTTGTTGCATTTGACTATGCAGGATTCAGTAAGTAACTGCTGGATTGGCTTAAATGAGTCTATAGCTGCATCTATTTGAAACTCACCACGGTATGACAGGTTTACATATGCACTGTAGAATCCTTAAAAACTAATATCTCCTTGTCTTCAGAACTGAAAATCTTTGCAGTATTTATGCAGCATAGTGACTATGCAGTTTGTATGTTTACAGTAAGGGAATGGACGTGGCTGCTCATACGGTCTCGTGGAACAGCCCTTCACAGAGCTCTTTCACTCAGATGTCTGATCAGTCACACATCTGAACTATCAATAATGAGCATTAGTCAAAGTAAACTCCTGGTCATACTATAGAGGTTACATCTTTCTCTGGGAAGTTCTCCTTGTTGCAGCTCTCTGTATTTCATTTTTTTCAGCTTTTCATATTTTATTGTTTGAGGTTTGTTTTGTTTTCCTTTTCTAGCCAAAAAGGAACTTGTAATTCTGACCCTATAATGGTAAGGTCTAAATAGACTCTGGCTGATCTCTCTAGGATGGCAAAAGAATATTTTCTTGTAGATCAACTGCAACAAAAAGTAAACCAAATATAAATGAAAATCATAATCTTTAAAAACAAAGTTATTTATATGAACATATATACTTAAGGCAAGAAAAAGAATTGTAGATAAGTTGAATTATTCTGCCTGTTGTGTGATGAATTAGAGATCAAATCTCTGTAGCTACTTACATAACTTTGTGTATTCATTTTCATATACTGCTGTAGGACAGAGTAACACATTATTTTAGTAACTGACAAGTTATTGTCAACTTGTCTTGGTCTCTGCTGATTTAAAAAAAACACAAACACAAACATAAACAAAATAACAAACAGTATTTCTGTGCATGTCACTTATGTACTTCACTATATTAGTTGTCCAAAAAGAAGAGATTTCATGGCTAATTTCTTTCAGTCACAAAAATGGACAGTTGTCAATTAATAAGAACATAGCTTTATGGCAAAGAAAATGTTGCTGCTTGCAGCTGTGTTCAATTTCAGTTGCAGTTTTAAACTATTTAGCTTAGATTTCTATATTTGTCACTATAGTATATTTTGAGACAGAATGTAAGTATTAGAGAACATGACTTGATATTTTATATAGATATTTTGTGAATTACTTACAAGTTATGACATGATTTCATATGTAATAAAGAAGTACATAAGTAGAAAGCAAATTTTGCTGTTACTTCTTACTTCTGCCAGCATCAAAAGTAGGCATATAGCTTGGTTTTCTGAATTTTGGAGGTCTGTTTCCTCATTATGTCATCTATTAAGTTTCTAAGTTGATGTGTTTGGAATGAAAATCCATAAACACATAAATGTCACAAATTTCTCTGTTTTTTGTTTGTTGTTTTTTTTTTTTTTCAGTTTTGATATTTTCTTCCAAAAATTCCCTTCTTGGCATGCACTGTTTCTGGATTTTGAATCTGGAGGGGGGGAAGAAAAAACAGGAAAGATAAGGATCCAAGATTTTGCATGGAAGATCATATTGCTCCCTAACAATAAAAGAAAGGCTGCTTTATCTTATCAGACCTTTAAAATATGTCATAGAAGGTAACTTTTTAGTGAGGATGAAAGCCTATAGTTTAAAAATAAACAAACAACTGTAGGCAAACCCTTGAAGGAACTGTTTTCCTGTATAAATGATCAAAATCTTTGTGCTTTAAGATTTAAGGACATCGCTTCACTGAAAAATGTTACACAGTATTTATGACATCTAACAAAGATTTACATTTTGAAGGTGGATATCTAGTTGCTATTTGAACGTGAAATTATATAAATGCCTATGAAGCGTTTTCTGCCTGATGGAAAATTTCTACATGTTAATTTTGCTGAATATTTTGTTGTCAGTAATTGCCTGATATTGTGGGTACTGAGATGGTATAGGTAGAATGGAGCAAGTTTACTTATAATCCTAATTTCTTTCTAAAATAACAAACCGTTTGATGTTTAAAAATATGGAGATTAGTTGGAAAATTACTAATTATCTGGCAAGACTTAGGCAACATCTTACCAAGACAGGCTTTACTTTGCCACTGGTTGATAAGGACAATTGTTTCTCTGAAGTCTTCTTTTTCTAAGAGTCTCTGAGTGAGATTTCAGGGTTTTTTATTAGAAAAAAAGAGGAAAAAAAAAAAAAAAAAAGAAAACACACCCTATTTTTAGAGCATAAGATTTTAATAAAACTGGAGCATGAGCTATTTTGAAACTTAATTTCCACCTCCTATTTTTAACCCTGATTGATATAAATGTCATAGAAAATTGTACCAAAAAGAAGAGAATCTCTGGCTTTAAAAATAGCACCGGAATTTTCTCTTAAGTTCCATACCAATGATGAATGTGCTGTATTGGTAGCTGCATACTCAGGACCTGAGGATGCTAACAATACCACTTCAAATGCACTTTGCCAGCTACAAGAATTGACAACTAATAACTAAATCCAAGAAACTCCATAGGGACATGCTTAGGGTTATAGATAAACTCTCACCACCATTCCTTCCCAAAGCAGGTTCCTGAAGTGGTTCCAAATGGCAGTGAATGAAATCATCTCTGTACTTTATGCCGCTGGTCTCCAGCAATGCTGTGAGTTGTCCTGGCCTGGCAGCCAAGAACCTACATAGCTATTTGCTCATATTTCCCTATAAGAGGGATTAGAAGAAAACAGAAAAAGAGAGCAAGATGCAAGAAGACATATGGACTAAAATAGAAGTGTGGTCACTTAGATTACTGTCATGGGCAAATTAGGTGATCCTTTGTGAGTCTTCTACAGGCTGCAGTCCCTTCCAGTCTGGCTCTTGAAAGGCTTTAAGGGTGGATATGATAGGAAGACAGTAAGTCACAACTTTCTGCTTCCCTTTGTTGTATGACAGACAAAGAATGTGTGTCCTGCTAGCCCTGTTTCCTGATCTGGCTGTTTTCTACCTGCTTGTGGGGTATGACCTTAATTACAAGTGAGGTCTCAAAAAGAGAATGGTCAGAGAAGATCTTACAAAAATGTATACATTCTTGATGGAGGGCTGAAGGAGATGGTTATAGACTCTTCAGTGGTGTCCAGTGATAGGATGACAGGCAATGGGCATAAAAAAACAATGCCTTAAGCATAAGAAAAGTTTACATGTGTGCATTACTCAAGATCTCTGTGATATTTTGGGTGATGGTTTTGTTCTTCTACTCATTGTATCATAATAAAGTAGAAGAAAAGGAGTCTGTGCTTGCATCTGCAAAGTTTTATTAGTTGCATTATGTAAGCATAAAGGTGTTAGCACGTGGCAAGTTGGAACAACATTTGATTTAAAATTGGTTCTATGAAGACTAATAAAATGGAGCAATATTGGCCAAATAGGTTTGTTTTTATGGATCAAGTCAAATGGAGCACAGAACATTTTTATTCTCACTAGCTAAATGTATCTAGTTATGTAATGGCCAGAATATCGCAGTGGGAATACTAATGACAGTATACAGACAGGATACTCTATTCCAAATCAAATGGGCTTAGAGATTACTCATTTTCTTTTAAAATAACAAATGGACTTGTCAAGAATAAACAGAAGGAAACCATAAAAATGAAACACCTGTTATTTCTTCTTCGCAGATGTGGATGCATATGGGCAGAGATACATAAATATGAAATGCTTGAAATATTATCCAGAAAATTAATCACTCTGTGGTCTCGTAGCATCAAACAGAGCTAATAACAAAAACAAGGGAGCTCTGAAATCTTTACCCACGCAGCACCAATGAATCTTCTGTCAGTAGTGCATTCATGTTATTGTTTTCCCAAGGATTTTTATGAAATATTTTCTTTAAGCTTCAAATTGTCATATGATACAGCAAGTCATTAGCATGGATTGTTTGACTGTTCAGTACACTGAATGACAGCATCAGATATGTGCTTCATCTGTTGTGGTTTAACCCTGCCAGTAGTTAAGTACCACGCAGTTGTTTGCTCACTCTCTATGCACCCAGTGGGATGAGGGAGAGAAATGGGGGGGAAAAGATAGTAAAGTAGAACTCATGGATTGAGATAAAAATTATTTACTGAGACAAAAAGAAGGAAGATGAAAAAAAGGATGATAGTTATGATAATTATATTTATGTAAATCTAGTGTTGTACATGCAGTTGCTCACCACCCACTGACTGAAGTCCAGCCAGTCCCCAAGCAGTGGCAGCCCCCCTGGCTAACTCCCCACTGTTTTTCTCTCATGATGGTACATGGCATGGAAGATCCCTTTGGACAATTAAGGTCACCTGTCCTTGTTCTGTCCCGTCCTAGCAGCTTGTGTACTCCATGCTCTCTTGCTGGCAGGTTAGTACAAGAGGCTGAAATAACTTTGGTTCTGTACAGCGCTGCTCAGCAGCAACCATAATGTTGTTGTGTTAGCGACATTTTCTCCTAAAGATATATTTCATGTATTAAAGATATTTAAGATGTCAAATACTACTGTCTTCCATACAGTATGTGTCTTCTGACACTTTTGCATATCCACAGTTGATGTTCTTGTGCTGCAAAACTGTAGTGGAATTTTGTCTATAAGGAGTTTGCGATAAAGTGGGAGTCAGCTTCTTCTCCCACGTAACTAGTGGTAGAACAAGAGGGAATGGCCTCAAGTTGTGCCAGGGAAGGTTCAAGTTGGATATGAGGAAAAACTTGATGAAAGAGTGTTCAGGCAGTGGAATGGGCTGCCCAGGGAGGTGTCTGAATCACCATCCCTGGAGGTATTCAAGAAATGTTTAGATGTCATACTAAGGGACATGGTTTAGAGGGGAAGTATTGGTGGTAGGTGAATGGTTGGACTCCAGATCATGGAGTTCATTTCCAACCTTCGTGATTCTATGATTCTATGAAATATTATCCTTTATCTTATTTACCACTTAAAAAACAGATGTATAAGTACTTCTGTTCCCTATCTCTCATTTGTTTTTATTTCTTAACAGGTAAATAAGCAGCATTCACTGTGACCCCTATTTCTGCTAGGATAAATTATTCAAATAAAACAAGTCTCAAAAAGATCCTTTCTCGTAGGTGAAAGAAATATGATAATGCCTAATAAAACACTTATTTTGCATAAAAGTCTTCTTTAATTTTAACTATTGCTATTCCTGAAAGATTGCAGAAAGTTAATGTGATAAAATGTGACTTCATGTAGGTTATATTCATTAACAAATATTCAGTTATAAGGTATGATATGTCACACATATGATTTTGGAGGTATCACTGTGTCCAAGTCGTAATTTTCCTATTCTCTGTGCTTATGAGATGTGGCTATTTCCAAACAGACTGCAAAACTCAGAAAAGAGTGAGTGTGATTCTCTTTGAAATGGTAAAAGAGACAAAAAACCAAGAGGGATTGGAGAAAGAAGTATGAAAATTGCCTAAATGACGAGGAGAGAACTGAATGATGAAGAGGTAAATAAATCTCAGTATAATAGAGTGAAATGGGATAGGCTTAGTGTGTTTGGTGATCTTATTCAGGAATTCTCTAGGCAATTTCCTAGACCGATACCCTTACTCTCTATGACTCATGCAAAATGGAGTTAAGAGATTGTGGAAATCTGTATTTCTATCCGTGAGGATTTTCTCTCTGTTTTCCTTCTTCAGTTCCTGTGCCATTCCATATCATCCCCCATGAGGTGGGAATGGTAGTATAATTGAAACAGAAGGCTGTGACTGTACACTGTGCTATGCAGTGAGACTGCTGCCCAGTTATAGGAATGTGTATGGGTTGACTGACCTCATTCCCCTGGTGTTTATCATGCACTGGCTCTGTTGTTGAAGATAAGAGGTTATTTGCTGGATGTGCTTTCCACTGAGCTCTTTTCTGACACAGAAAATTACAGCAGTGCTTTCAGAGCTGTCTGACAGAGATTACTCTTTTCTCTCTCTGTGTCTTGTTTCCCAGGAGTTCCCAAGGGTCTCATTTGTGCTTGAAAACTAAGGTCTCTCTGCAAAAGTGTTTTGGTGACTAAGATGAAGAGTGAAAGTAGATGGATAAACTTGGAAAGTATGCATGTATGGCTTGTACTTTGAGTGTTTGCTGACTTGCTTGTCTGTATGGCCCAGTAAAATGCTGGCAGCTGAGGTCCTGAAGTTGAGTACATATCACTCATGCCTCTCAATGTGCAAATTGGCTTCTAAGATGTGCACTTTGGAGCAGATGATGAATCATGATTAAATGTGTTTATATACTTAGATATCTAGTTTAATTCAAATAAATCGTCTTTTCAGAAGCTTGAGGAGGCCTTGGAATTCTTGAGTGATTTTTGCTCTTGCTTTTTATTTCTTCTGGTGTTGGTCAGTTAACTCAATCATAAATATTATTTACTCCTCTAAACTACCTTGCAAAGAATAAGCTACACTCAGGCCTATAATAATTCAGTAGTAAATCATTTATAGCTTTTCTGTGTCTGTGGAAGCTGCTTCATTAATTCAGTAGACTTTACTGACAGCACATGTCAAAAGCCCTGATAGATTAAGATTATAGTAAGAGTAAAGGTTTAGCTAAAATTTAGTCTTAACTGGGTGTGCTCATGCTGTTTCACCTATATATTTTACCTGTGATATTTTCCTACAACTTACAATGTCTGTGAACAAAATGGAATTCAAAAAGCAAAACAATACTAGATTGTTGAGCAGAAATACTTGTCTCCTGGAATGTTTGAGAAAGCTGGTAAGCAAGTTCAACTGTGAAGGATGTTGCTATCTCAATTTCAGAGCAACTGCTAGATGCAGGTCTGGCAGGTCTTAGGTCAGATAGAATGGAATGAAATACTTCAAGCCATACAAAACAACCAAATATTTAGTGCATGTAGAAGTCAGAGTCCTGAGGGTGTAAATAAGCATTATGGCCTGATTAGCCTCACCTACATCCTCCAGCCACACGTGTGTTATCAAGAGCAACATTTAATCTTGACTAGAAAAACTTCACCTTGGTATGTCAGTCTGAACTCTACTCAGTTATGGATTTTACTGCTGCTGATCCTCTTGGTCTGACTTCTAGAGGTGGCTGGTGCTCAAGAGTGCTGTGCTTGGAATCTTCCTTAGCTTCCAGCCATTTGGGGGTCCTGGAGAAAAGAAGCAAAACAAAAACCAGCCAATAAAGAAACAAAAGCCATAGGAGGTGAGGTTTTTGAGGCTTCTTTAATAGAATGTGAATATCTCATTAACTAAAAGGGTTACATGGAGAAAGAAGTATTAATCTAGGTTTTAAAGTGAAATTATTTTACACTTTTAGAGAGTTGTCTGGTTTTCTGTTTGCATAGCAATGAAATAACATTAATTCAAGTATGTTGGTATTCTCTGAAAAGCTGTAGTAGCCCTGAAATGATTGTAATAAACGACTCAAAGAGGCAAAGTTATTGTGTGTCAAGGTGGCTCCTATCTTCTTGGCTATGTATAATCTTACTAACCAACAGTTGTTCAACAGTCTTGGTCAGGGTTTTTGCTTATAGTTAGTTGTCTAATATTTTTGACAGCCCTTGTGTAACTTTGGGAAGTATATTGCTCTCTTGATATTATCAACTGAGTATTCATGAAGAAAACCTTGTTAGTGTGTTTGCCCTTGCTATTCAAATACATTAGATTGCTGCTCTTATGCCAGTTGCTTTTGAAATTAAAGAAAGCACTTAATATTTTAGCATAATGGTGATTGTGCTCATTAATAGTAGTAGAAAACTCATGTGGCTTTTACAAACAGTTTGTAGATAATGGTTAGTATTTGTTAGCTGTGTTTGGCAATTCTCTAAACCTAGCTATAATTATTTTGCGTGCCTCCATTCAAAGCTTATGCTAAGATGACTGTCATTGAAACTTTCATATCGTACTCTTAAGGCACAGAACTCAAAGACCAGAGTCACACACAGAATCACAAGGTTGGAAAAGACCTATAAGATCATCTAGTCCAACCATCCTCCCTCCACCATACCTACAGAAAACCCATAAACCATATCTCCTAGATCCCTATCCAGACACTAGAAGATGGGGAATTCCACAGGATGGAAAGTTAAGCACTTAAAAGACCATTCAGTGTAAGGAGTAGTGCACATTATTCAAGTAATCATGAAGTACAGGTTCCTACAAACTCTTGGGAATAAGAGTGCCACAGTCATTGCTGGATCTTATAGATGGATATACAACTGTACTCACTTCCGTGTTGCAATTTTAGATCAACCAGGTTTAAGGTGAATCTTATATTTGCTTCATATTTAATTCCTGCTTCATATCTGATAATTTCTCAAGTTTTTTCAAGAGTCTGAAGCTAAAACCTTAGCACTAGTTGTGTATAAAATTATCTATATGAGCCTATTTTTTTCTCATTTTCTTGGTCCTCCCTGCCCACTATTGCAGTTCTCTAGTAATTCCTTGGTAACCATTTGAGTACTCTGAACATACGCAGCTCTAAAGCATGATGCGTTCTCAGGCTCCCTCAACTGGTGTTCAGGTTGTACACATCCATGCATTTTAGTCCCTGTGAGCCCAGGTATTTTGAAGTGTCAACTGTAAGTCACATGGTATCAGGTTCCACACGTGAAAGGACATCACTTAATGGATGCAGAGCAGATTCTGCTGCTTACCCATGCAGAAGTTAGAGGTGACATTTTTTAGGGGTGAGTTGCTAAACCTCTTGGAGGATTAGTGTTGTAGAACATCTTCACTCTTCTCTGGGCAAAGGTTCTCTGAATCACTTTACCTAAGTCCGGAACTTGATACAGTATGAAGAGAAACTCATGTGAGTTAGTACAGGAGATAATAACTGTACAGATATTGTCAGGGAGTGAAGTAGGCTAATAATTTGAAGATGGAGCTAGGGACTTGCAAAATTTGTCCAGGGCTGTTTGAGTTCTGACCTGAAACATCTTCAGTTATTAGCTATGCTGGTGCAATTGCAGTTATGCTTGGCTGCAAAAAGCTACTTTAAGTGTAATACAGACATATGAGAAGGTGACCAGACAAAAGATTATTCTCATACTTTAATTTAAAAGGAAGAATAACCTCGAGTGACATAAATGGCCCTTTTTAAACCAGTGTCAGTAACCTTTGGAATGGAAAACTTGCTTTCCTGCTGTTTGCTTTTTTGTTTGTATTCCTGAATTCAACTCTTTTCAGCGGTTTAATTCACCATGTTAGTCTTCTCCTAGACTTAGTCAACAGGGTTACCAAACAAATACCCAAAAAGGCACAAGAGTTGGCTTAGAAGCCCAGAGCCTCTAATATTTCAAAATAATGCATTATCTAGAGTCAAAACATACATTTCAGTGAGAAGAACATGTATAAAACCTCATAACTGTGTTCTAAGCCCTTGTCTGTCCAGTTTGTCTTTGCAAGAGCATGTTTCCCTGTTAAGGAAAATAAAATGTAGTATATATTAATATTAGATCAGAAGCAAAGAAGAAATGATAATCTAAGGTGTCACCTTTGCTGTTTGTTCCTGTCTGTACATTGCTGTTTCTCTGAGGATTCAGTTGGACTAAGTATTTCACTCTGAATTTCTCTGTAGATCTTCTTTGAACGTGCCTCAGACACAAGAGTTTGGTGTAGAGATTTAAGCAGTTGCTGTTCCAATTGGAATCTCTTTCAGGTGGAGCATCTAAGGATGCATCTAAGGATGCATCAAGGATTCACTGTATCAGGTTGGAAAAGACCTGGATTTTTCTTCCTGTGTCCATTGCATGAAGTTTTTAGATTGCTTTGCAAAACTTTCTGTATCTTTTTGTAAGGGTTAGGGTATATTACTGTAAAGAAGACTCTGTGAACTTCTGAAATTGACACTTGTATATCACTCTGAAAGCTTTTCATAAAAGCTTCCATTACCACATAAAAAAAATCGTTTTTTCATCATTTCCTATTACATTTGCAAGGTCCAGAACAGTTGGTTTTCAATGATTGTTTTGAAAGTGTATCAGATATGAAATCTTAAAGATAATTTGGAGCCTGGGAGACCTAACAAATATCTCATTAGCCTTACGCTGACACCAAGGGTGTGAATTCAGTGCTAGTGGAACACGATCACTTTGATTTGTGGGATGTCATGAAATGAAACATACTATACACCAGAACAATTTAAAGAGGCTTTTTTCTTTATTTGATTATAGAAGAACATGTATTGAGGTTGAGGTGAGGTGGGAGTCAAAGCAGCAAGCGTTCAGTATTTTTCCTACTTTGTGTTGCAAGAAACAAGTTAAATATGGGAAAAGGGAAAATGTTGTGATAGAAAATTGAACAACTAAGACCACAATGTGCATTAGTAACACTCTAATCAACGTTTGTTTAATCAGCACCATTATATTTATTTGACTATTATTTATTTTCTGTGTCTGTAAGCATAGAATAGCTCCAAAAACTGTCGGGGTGGAATATTACAATGATAACATGCAATTAAAGGATAGCGTTCAGCTTCTGCAACAATCCCCAGATTGTCTGCTTTTAAGACAAGGCAACAGAAGCATTGGTTTTGTGCCTGTAAGTGTAGAGGCTGGTGTTCAGTGGAGGGTTTATTTGGCTCTTGTCATGGAGGGTTAAGTGCAGCACTGAGGCTGATGTCTCTGCATTTTTTGACAGTTTTCTATATAAACATCTGGTGCTAGTGGAGGGGTGGTGTGAGGGCCTGGTGATGTTTGCTTAGAGTATGTTAGTAAACTCCGTGCCTTGTAGGAATATTGTTTTGCTGTTGCCAGTTCTTTTGTCTCGGAAGATCTGATTATATAAGGTAGATTACAGGATAGTCTCATTGCAAGAATAATAAAGACTTCTAACAGCATATACCTAAGCTATTGCTTAGTTATTGTAGTTGGCATGCAGCAAGTAGAAAAACTTAAGACCAGAACAAGACAAAAATACCCAAATGAAAGCTTCTGAAAAACGTTTCCATGAGAATTGTAACTATAACCTTTAGGACATAATTATAACCTTCAGGGAGGACAGGGCAGCACCCAAACTTACTTGGTTTCCTTGCATGTTTTTAGAACTGCTCCTTCATGCGTTTTACTCTATTGAGAATATAATTCTTGTTTATATGTACAGAGGTTATTTGCCCTTGGTAGAATTATTTCAGCTTTATACCACTACAAGGACAATGTCAAGCCCAGTGAACCAGTGTTTGCTCAATTAGATACAAGGAAATCTCCGTGCAGTCACAAATGAAAGATTCAAGCCCTTCTCTGCTCTGCTGATGGTTATATAGTGCTGCTAACATACAGTTAAATCCTTGAGGTGCTGCTCAGCAGTTGAACAACACAACAGTGCATATATGCAAATAGGTGTTTCTGCATGTATGCATTGGTGTATGCATAGGCATGTATAGACGTGAACATGTATGTCCTTGTGATGCTTATTTTATTATGAGGTGCTTTTTCTAATATTTCCAAATACAAGAACTATTTATTTCAGTAAAATGTTTGTAGAAAACAGTCAAGGCAGATCTAGGTGTTGCTGGTTTGGTTTGGTTTTGTTTTTTCCTAGCTTTTCTGAGAGAGCTTTATAACAGTTTTCCCAACAGTCTGCCCTTCTCATCACTTCTTTACTGTCTAAGTTTGGAAGAAAGCTTAATGTAAAACAACAGTCCCCTTAAATAGTGTGTACTGATGTTCAGTTCAAAATGGATGTTTATTCTCCTGTAACAGCTCACTACACCTCTAATCTAATGAAGATATAAGTAATATTTATGATAAAATATTATCTTGAAAATAGTGCCTTTTTGCTAACTGTGTATGTAACATACTGGTATCTCCTACAATTCATTTGCAAATAGTTCTGTGTAGTTTAATTGATCCATGGGTGTAGTGGCAAGGTTTGGGTAAACTACTGCAATTCAGTTGTGCAAGTAATTGACAATCACATATTCAGCATGCAGTTACAATGTATGCCAAGCTGAACTACAAATTTGGAAAGAAATCTCTGGCCTGGGAGATATTGCTGGTCTTTCCACTTTGATTTTTTTCTTCTCAAAAATTACACTATTGTTAAAATCAGACCAGCAGCTATTTAATGTTTCATTTGTTTGATCAAATAAGAATAATAAAAGATATTCTGCCTTGCAATTTAAAACCTCCTTATAATTGCTTTTTTGGTAGCTCCTGGGGGTTGTGTTTCAGAGTGAATAGGATGTCATAACCCAATATTTAAACTGTGATAATGTATAGAAGGCCAACAAAATCAACTATTATTGTGACTATCTAGATTAGTCTGACCTTTACCCCTGGGGCTTCGTATGTGTTTGCTGACTTATTACAACATTTTTTTCCTCAAAAAAAATTGCTAACAATATAAACAGATTCCAGTGCACACATTCCAAAATGTCAGGTCTCAGAAGAGAATCTAATAAAACAGAACTACAGCATGGCCTGTTACAGTTGGAATGATAGCCATTACTTCAACTCTGAATATTAGGAGATGTTTAGCCAAGTGCACTTGCTGGCTGCAGAATCTGGTTTGACATGGTCCCTTTTTTTTTTTTTTTTTTTTTTTTTTGCAGATTGACAATTTAACAACTAGGTTCTCTACAGTCTGTAAAGTATGATTTCATTTCCAGCAGTTATTTGAAAAACTAAAGCTAATGCAGAGTTGTAATAACCAGTTTTGAGTGAATATCCCCATTAGCTGCCCTATTTTCAAGACCTCTCTTGTAATATTAAAAGTTGCCTTTTTTTATTTAATGCCATTTTTTTTTTCTTGCCTTTTTGCTGTTACTGTTTTCAATAGAAAAACTCCTAATTATCCTGGCTACTCAGTCCCTTCTACTTATAATGGTTTCCTTATCCATCATTACAGTGTGATCACATTAATGATAGCTTCTCATACCTCTGTGGTGTAATTAATGTAATATTGCAGGCTGAAAATTTTCAAAAAGCCTCTTAGCTTTTATACATTCATTTGCAGCTATCAAATATTGTGCATACACTCTGGAACATAGGAGCCTCTATAAGAGTGCCCAGCAGTGGTCCATCTACTGTGATATCCCATCCCAGCCCGTAGCCAATAGCATGTATTCCAAAACTAAAATAATTTTCCTATTGACCATTATAGTGAAAATAACTGAGTTATACTACCTTATCCACAGGGAAAGTTTGTTGCTATTATCTTTAACTATTATAGCATATAGCATAGAGAGCCCTGCTAAATACAGGGATTTCTGGGGCATTCGAGTCATAAAGGGCTGTAAAGCTGGGGGGTCATCTATGCCTCAATGAAAGAAAAGGATGCTTCTGCAGTCATTCCCACCAGTAAAAACATCCAAAGTGTTGCCTTGCCTTGCATTCTGTTTTTCCTTTCAGTTTTATATGGGATCATCACTACTCCCATGACTGCCCAAAGAATTCTTGATCCTAATGGAAGTCTGGGCTGTCCTTATATTTTGATATTCTGCACACTTCTTGGCTATGCTGTGATTTCCTGAGTTTTCTCTTCTGGCCTGTACTTTCTCCTCGTGTGATTCAGGATGATTGATGACGAAACATATCTTTTTCTGAGTGATAAGGTATTTGTGATTGATTCTAAAGGCCAGTTTATTAATTAGAGTGAGGGGATTTGGGAAGTAGAGTAGACCCGGACAGTGATGTTTGGTTGCATCTTCAGTATTGCATCTCCACATGATAGCGCAACTTTATCCAAAGTTGTTAGGTAATGCTAAACCCAGAGAGGATTCACAGTACAGATGGAACGTTATACAGCATGAACTTCACCTAATTTTCAAAAACTTCCTGTTCATATTTCATTGCAGAGTATTAATCCAGGACACTCTGAAAGTAATGCTTCCCGTTTATTTCCATGGAAACTACAATGGTTACAAAGAGCACAATAGTGCTTTGTAGAGCAAATTCTCAACTACAAAACAGTTTTTCAATATAGTCACCACCAGCTATGCTTTTTCACCAGATATGAGCAAGAGTCTGCATGCTGCACTTATAAAAGTCTGCACCAGTGAAGGTGATCCACAGTTTCACAGCTGCTGTAGTGGCATCATCGCTGAAATGCAGCATCCACCACCTTACTGTGCTTACATCTGATGCTTGGTCTCCATAAATATTCAGCAAGCATCAATGAATGTCAGTGGGTGCCATTTTTCTGTGTAGAGGAATTCAGTTCCACACCTTTCCTTCATGTACTCTTCCATGAGGGACGCCATTTTGTCAGACTGCCCCTCTGCTGTCATTTGTGATACAGCAACAAAATGTAACGGAATACTGGTGGGAAGGTTCAGCTTCTCCTGTCATACCACTGATATCCACCTTTGTTGTTGTGGACCAACATAAAAGAAGAAGTGTTCCTTTCAGATCAACCCGCATAGACACCTTTCTGACATTCTTGCCTGGCTGCTGATACTTGAACATAAACCACCTGCAGTGACTGGTCAGCCCAGAGGTTGTAGGGCAGTGCACATTTAGACCTTTCAAGCATTAACATTGTTACTTTTTAATACTTAGGCAGACTTTCACAGTCTCTTGCGGCTGCAAATCTTTCAAATGCCTCTAAATTTTTCCCTTAAGTTTCCAGCTGAATTGCCAGAAGTCCTAATTTCTCTGTTGATATTAACATAGCTCTAATTCTGTGGCAGCTGGTGGGAGATTTAAGTCATTACAGTATCATCTTAAACTGAAAGTCTGTCTGTGGAGTGACATTTGCCAAATAAGTGCCATATAACCAGCACACAAAGAATTTTATTAAAACCATTCCTATGCTCACACCATCTGTTTGGAAGGAAGACAAAATTCATCAAGCAAAGTGACCCAATCAAACAAACTGATGTGCAGAATGTTATAGTAAAAACAAAACAAAGCGAATACAAACTGGCAAATCCTGGGTTATGTTGTTTTCCTCTGCGATGTGTACCCTGCCTTTTATTTTGGAATGAGGGGATATGAATTTGATGGTCATGGTAAGCTTATTTGGATCGTGATGCTCAGCCCACGAGTGTTTGCATTTGTTACTCATTTGGGGCTAATTTAGCACGGCTCTTCTCTAAGAGGTATTTGGTCCAGTGGGCAAACAGTCAAGGGATAGGTCATCTAGCCTTGCCTTCACCACCATTTTAGTTAGTATTTTTAGACTATTTGCTTTTTCTACGATATTTCTTTTTGTCTGTTTACTTCTGTCTGTATAACAAGTGTTTAGGATATAAGAGGTCATAGTCAGCATTAAGATATTGGTTGATACTATAATATTTGAAGATACGTGACTCACATTACCAATCTCTTATTGTTTGTTTCCAAAGTTGAATTTAGAGTTTTCTCTCTTTCCTTGAAGTAGCTGCAGAGGTGTTGTGCTGCTGGTAATTCCAAAGGAATTTTCTCTGGTTGAAGAGATGACCAAAGACCCAGATGATCAAAAACCTGTTGACCATCTGTACATGGAGCAGGGAAATATTTCATCTATAAAGGGGAAAAATTTAAATAGGCCTTAATCAAACAAAAAATTGTCTTAGTAGAGTACTTATTTGGGTGGCCCAGGCTGTCTGCAGCTTGAAATTCTCCTGGGATTTTGGTTAGTTCTTCTTTCATCACATTCAACATCCATTTCCTCTAGAAATAAAGGTAGAACTGATTCTAAAATTCAGATCTCTGCATTTAGATTTTCAGTTTGGTGATTTCAAATTAGGAAATTACACTTGCTTAACACTTAACGATACCCTCAGCAGTGATTCCAGTCTTGGAAATCAAGAGTTAGATGGGGTCATCTTTTAAAATATAGCTCAGTAATAGATTACCTTTTGTTCCTTGTCCCCGAATTCTTGTGTAAACACTGAGCTGGATGGAGAAATCTCTCAGCTGAGTGTCTAGAGACACTTGCTTCCCATAATCAGAGCTAACCTTGTCTGGATTGTACTAATTTCTGGGAGATGGTGGCTTAAAAGATGGAAGGACATTATGACTTTTGCAAATAAGGACAAAAACAACAATAAAAATAGGAGGAAGATGAGGGGGATACTTCCAAAGTAGGTGCTGCTTTTGCTACAGTAAACACAGAAGGTGATACATCTTGTAATTTGAGTTTTGTTTTCTCAGTTATTTCATAATACATTTACTGTTTTCAGATGTATTCAGGAGCCAAGTGCTATGGAGTGTTTTTAAATGAGAAGTGATGCACTGTCCTTTCCCAGCTCACTCAACTGAAAAGACTAAATTCCTTGACTGTGTAAGGGCAGAATGATAGATATGATGGAATGCACACAATTCAAGTTGTGAACAGCAAAGCACTTGCTCAGAAATACATCTCTTGGATGAACTTCTGCTGAAATTAGTTCTGTTTCAGGGATGGGGAGATATTAATGTGCATGAACTGCAGTTGGACTTGACAAAGAAACATTCTCTATTTCTTTAACATGTGAATTGCAAAAATGGGTTTTCTAAATGAAAGATTTCCACCACTAAATCCTTTTAAGTGTGTCCAAGTTCCCCAAAGACAGCTTGGGAATTGCTCCCAGGCAACAGACACTTATTTCAATGTGCAATATTCAATGAACCTTTCAAAATATCCTTAATAATGAAAGCCTTGTGTGTGCACATGAGACTAATATAGGTGATTTATTGATGAAATTTCCTCCAAAATATGAACTGGACTGGTTGACTTGATGCCCCTACAGAACCTGAGGAGTACAAACTGTAGAGTACTAACTGGAGAAGATGAACAGAAACGCCTGCCTCAGCAAATTTAGAGGTGTGTGAATCCTTTTCTGTAAGTGAACAGCAGAAGCAGTGATTTAAATCCTTAGATAACTTGCAATTCTGCTGCAGAAGAAGAGAATGGCCATGATTTTGATAGTGAAAAATAGTGTAGTCAAGAGTTGTGGATATATTATAATACATTCACAGATCAGATGTGCGTTGTATGCTCACCTCTCCAGTACTTTTTTATACAGGCCATCCTTTTAATTTTAATAGGATTAATTGAGGTCAGTCTCAGCATTCCTTTTAACTTCAAATATGGAACGAAATTAAAATAGTCTCTTGACCATACAGGGTGGGTTCTGGGGAAAACAGTGACGCATAGATAAGCTAAGTTTATCCATACAGCAGAAGAATTGAGTCTGAATTTGTCTGAGGACTGTCAAATTGATTTCCTGGGAATTTCTAAATTTTGAAGTTCTTAACCTATAGTGGCCAGGCTATCTTCAATTTGAGAATAGAACGCACTTAGTTGCTGTGACTTTAAGGTTCAGTCATACAGTGGGAGCTTTTATGTTGTTGTTTATTATGGACTATAGAAGGGAAACTGGTTATGCTTTCTGAAAAGGTGTCACCTTAAAAAGAAAGTAGGTGGATCTGGGGAGTAGTTTTGAGTAACTGAAGGAAATGGTGAAAAGTTTCCAAAATGATTTGAGTTTTCTGAGATGAACAGGAACAAGCGTTAGTGATGCATTAACAGTGTTGAAGAGATCTATACTCTGGCATATCTATCCATCTGCAATTGTAACGGAACAAAACAGAAGAAGTTAGAGGTTGCAGTGTGCAGTTATCCTGTATGTACTAGTGTGAATAAATGAAAGATTAAAAAAAAAAATAATCTCTAGGAAGTTGACAGCAAGCAGCCAGCAGAAGATGGATGTTTGCATATTACCATTTTATAAGATGCTTTCTGAAAGGTAGACTTGAATCTGTGCAGAACTTATTCTGAGAAGATTCGAGCTCCCTAGGCTTTTTCTTTTCCCTGTGCAGAGCATGACATGATTGATTACACTGACAGTGTCCCTAATATGTGCATCCTCGAGTTCTAAACCTTACTGTCATGATGAGCTGATGGACACCTGATGGAACCTTCTAGATTGCTATTCCTTCATCTGCATAATTTTATGAATTTCAAGAAGCTCTTTATGGGATTACTCAGGCAATGTGTTTGTGTATAGCTTTTTATCTTAATGCTGCAATTTAATGGTGTAGGTCCAGAAAGTATGAATACACAGCTGTGTTACAAACATGTCATACCCTGATACATAAATGAACATTGTGGAGGCTGTTGTAGGTGTTTATATCTTCTGTATGATGATTTTTTTGTTTGGTACACACTTCTGTGGTCATGCAAGTTACTATCCTGTGTGCACCTGGCCCCAGTATATTTAATACAGTAGTAACATCTGAGAGCAAATTGTACTGACAGACCCTTCCTGAGTATAATTATTCCCCCAGATTCCATCCTGAATCAATTAATAGTGTAACTCAACTTTAATTTTGAGGCAGTCTAGAATTCAGAAAAGCAATCAGTCTTGTGGCATGGAGCCAAATGTTGTACTGCCCACTAGTAGTTGTTGATGCAAGGGAATTTATATCATGTTAGCATAAGGGAATGAATAAAATGGCTGGGTTTAAACCTTGCATGCTGACATCAAGGCAGTTCATCTAGACAGCAACATAGATAAAGCTATTTTCATTCTGCTTTAATTTTCAAATCTAATGAGGTCTCTATTCACAACTGCCTAAGAGCATGAAGTCCTCAGTAGAAGCGGTAAAGATTCCTGCTACATTTTTTTATTGCCCAGTGGCAAGTTGAAGACAGTGCCTCTCTTAATATCCAAAGCATGAGGAATTTCATTACCATAAGGTGTACTCTATAAAAATAAAGACAGAGCAAGAGATGGGAATGCTTCTTTGCCCCTCTTCTCCTTCAAAGAGACCTTTCTCACCCTCCCTTAGGATGGCCATAATATATGATGTTGTAACATGTCAAAGATGACCAGGCTGACGAATTGTGCAATGCTGTCTGGTTAATAAGGAGCTATATATCTTCTCCAGGTAAATAATGTTCATTCCTAAGGTTGTGAAAGAGGGCCATTTCCATAATCTTTTCTCTCCAGTGTATTTCATCATGTCTTGCTTAAAAATCTGTCAAATAAATATTAGTGGCTACTTAAGATAGCATGAGGGCCTCAGTATTAAGGAATAAGTAATAATATGGCAAAGGAAGCCACACTAGAAAAGTGTTCTCCCCTCAAGTCTGAATGATTCTTTTTCATATATATCATGGTTATTCATTATTACCCTGACCCTTGGGTCAAGACTTCTATAAATTTCAATTCATTTAGAAATTATTCAACCTAGATATTTTTCATGAGAGGTTCATTATGTAACTGCTCTTGGATCGAAATGCACATTTCCATCCCTGAAGTCCTGAATTCCTTTAAAGTTGTGTCTCAGATGTCTTTTTCCCGAAGAGAGTAATAGTTTGCCTTTATGAAGAGAAGAAATATTTGAGTATCAGCTAATACATACTGCTAGATACTGATACTAAAATGCAGAGTTTGAATCTTAGGTAGCAATAAGCACACTATAACAGTGATTATTAATAGTAATCCTTGAACCCTAGCAAATATTTGTCCTCTCTAATTTTTTCAGAAAATATCTGTTGACCAAACTTCATTTTTCATTTTAATGGGTATAGACAAAAAAAAAAGAGGCAAAAAAACTAACAAAATTCACAATACAACATATGATCCAGACCAATCTTTGTACAATTATCTGATGATCGCAGCATTGCACTTCACTGAGCAGTTTCCCCTCTGTGTAGGGGATTATGAATATCTTAACAAAATGAGTTCTGCAAATTCTAGTTTTCATTACAGTCCATTTAGATATTATGCTTTTCTATAATCAATACAGTATGACAGTGTGTATACATACATATATATTGAGCTCTGCTGAATATTTAAATTCATGCTGGAGTGACTATCAAGTAAATAATATTTGTCATCTCCTTTTATAAGCCTGTCCTATAAAGTGATCGCATGAGAGCAGCTTTCCTTGCCCCATTTACTTGATGAGTATGATAGCTGGTGTCCAGTCATTTTTGGTGCTAGAATTAAATGAGATTCTCATCTCTGCACATTGAGGGTTCCTCATATGTATTAACACATCCACTGTGTCTGAGGGAGAGATTCATTCTCTAATTAAAGTAAAAATGAATTTTTTTGTTGGCTTCTGTAGTGGCAGGATGACCATTATTGCATATATGTGGTATAGTAGATGACAGTCTTACTCATAAATGTTTCAAAAGTCCTGCATGGTCAATAGAGTGATATAGTAAGCAGGTAAAAGCTTCTTTTAAAAAGACAGTCATTTTCACTATTTCTTTCCCCTTTCATCTGCTATGAGGTGGTGGTAATCCTGATGTATAATCTCTGTAAGAGCAAGAACAATTTTTAATAAAACTACCTAGAGTTAGGGAAAACATGCAGAAAAATGTTCTTTGCGCAATATTGCAGGTTTCAGGCAAGCTTGGTCTTCCTAAGGATGTGACATAATTTTTTCATTTCACAAAATATTTCATGACCTTCTATCATGTTACGTATTTATCTTTCTCACCCATAAGTGCATTTTTTCTTCCTAATACAAATACTTTCATTGTCTGACTAAATGGAAAAAAAGAAGTGACTAGGGATCAGCTTTTCTACCAGCTTCTCAACCTATAAATGAAACAAAGCTTCCACAAAAAGTCCTTTCCAAAAATTGATTTTTCATTCTCACCCCATCTCTTACCATTGTAGTGCTAAATTAGCTCCTGATCAAACAAGTTCAGAAGGTTTTCTTTCACCTAGCACCCTGCAGGAATAAGAAAATCATTTCAGCAGTAAGAGCTACTCCCCTCTTGCTTCACTTCTGCTACATCTGCTGAAATCTACTTGACCAAGTTTCAAAGCTATGAAAGAATATTTGTAGTAGTTGAATGAGATAATGTATAACAAGGAATTCATATAATTGAGTTTAACTGAGCAAACAATATTAGAACCAGGAAAACTATACTGAAAAGAAAATCTTATTTGTTTACTCCTAATGTCTGCCCAGATTTGCTACACACTTCAATATCTTTATTATACAGCATTGATTTTTTTTCACTTACAGTGAAGATCTAGGAATAAAAAGGTGTTTCAGAAATATCTGCAGTATTATTAGGAGGGTTAGTGGTGAGCAGTGTGCTCCTCTTTGCTGGACAATTAGCAGGGGGATGGAAGTTTTTCCAAGATGCCTATTCTCTCTCAGCTTAATTCAACAACATCTTCAAAACTAAAGTACAAAAAACCAGCAGCAATGTCCTCTCCCTACCCGCTGAAGACTCAAGCTGAGTGAGAAGCTACAGAAAATGCTAGGTGTGCTTTCCTTTCACTTGGGCTATCTCCATACATTTTCTGATATTTGTCCATTGTCTGCTTTTATTTTTTTTTATTCTTTGAAACAAAGCGAAAATCATGTTGATGGCTTATCCCAATGGAAGAACCTCCCTGTCTTGCTGCAGCTCTGAGCAAATCCATAGAGAAGCTGAAAAGCAGTGTTTCTTCCCCTGTCCTTCTAAAGGCATAACCCCATGTGAAACTATGATACCATTGTATCGCTAACTTTTGTTTTTTGCACCACTGACTTCTGTTTTATTTTACTGCAGATGAACTTTTCCATCTGGGATTTCTTAACTGTTGCTTTCTTCTGGATTCTCCTTTTAGTCTTGGTTTCTTTATGTTTCTGTTACGCTTTTTACTCAGATGAGATGAGCTTTGCCCATTCACCACATGCCCAAGTTCAGCCCTTCTTATAGACAAATTATATGATCACTTCTGTAGACATACATAAAGAGCCTTCTTTGGTGGCACACAATCATTTGTGATCTGTCTTTGCATCCAATTTTTCTTTTGTTTACAGCTTTGCTGTTAGCAACATGAGAATAGCGCTAAGGAGGTATCAGCTATTGATGTGTTAATTATCTGTAACATGTGATAACAAGTAGATTTATTTAGTACAAGAAGGTATGTCCCTGAATGCTTGATTTTCTCATGCATTAAGCATAGGTAAAGGTCTGAATTTTATTTGGTTAGTGTCTGTTGACATCTTTGTGGGGTTAAGTCCAGCTACCATTCTAACAAACAAGTCTCCTGTAGCTTTTACATAATCTAATCTGTGGTTCTTGACCGGCTCAAGCCCGATCCATAAAGTCATGCGGTGTTTTAAGGAGAACCTGATGAAAATTTCCATCATCTTACATTCTACTCTTCTGTACGATTGGTGGATTATGACTTCTGGATCAAAGATGCTTAATTGTCCTTCATTGCCTTTCAAAGAGCAGGGGCTTTTGTTTCTGCATTCTCTTGCTCTTTCCTATGACAGCTCATCACAGACTGGCAGGTATCATTCATGAAATACTGCCATCTGCAATGGTTTGTATCCTGTTAGTCTCTTTGCATGCTCACATAATTCAGTGTGATTTCAATATCCCTTATGGAGCTTATTACAAGGTGGTTAAACAAAGCTGTGACTTTTTTATTATGAAACCTGAGTTAATTTTGTATGAACTTGTTTTTGTTATACCTTTTTAAAGAAGCTACACGATAAGTTTAAAAGTACAAGCAGAAGCAAAAAATAAAACAGGAATGATAGTTGATCATGTTGTGCACTAGAAAGCAAAGTTTGATGCCACGGTGAATTTAAATTATAAGGGAAAGAAAAAGGAGGAGTATTCTTGTAACTATGGGCTATGATTTTTCCACAACACTTGTTTTTTTGTAATTAAAGTAAGTGTTAATGGCTCTTATTTTGCAGTCTTTCAGAATACACGAGTACATCGATCCCTTTGCAGTTTCCTAGAAATACCATCTGCACCAAAGCAAAGCACTCCATACTCTATACCCTGTTGCCTCATCCTCAAAGTGATACAGGATCACTTCAATTCGATGCCAGCCCTCAGCATGGGGCCTTAAGTAGCTTATTTCTTGTATGTGTTAACTCTCCATCCAGGTTGCATAAAATATCACTCTATGATTTCTAGTATTCACAAAGCTCTGGAAACACAAAATGAGGCAATGCTTCTTTCTGGGTGCCCTACCAAGGATCCTTTAATTTTCTCCTCTAAGAAGAGAAATAATCTGTATGACTTTCCTTCACTTATCCTTTACAACAAAATCTGCCAGAGTTCCGTAGACAAATGAAACCTAAATATCCCCATCACTCCTGGGGCTTGGATTTGTAATATCTTGCATGTATCATTTAACATTTCCCCTTCTTGTCTTGACTGTCAGGGACAGTCCCTTTTTTCTCACCTAGATGCTGTATTTAAGGAAATAAGCTTAATTCTTTTACGAGATCAGATGTTCAGCTGAGGTCTCCAGAAACCTCTTCTCTTTTGAAATGGAGTTTACATAGTTGCCATTACAACCACGAAAGAAATTAGAAAAAAAACTAAACCAGTTGAATATGTAGCATCTTTTTTGACTTTCTTACAGTGAGATATTTCAAGCTTATTGCAGGCAAAAAATTAAATTGTTCGCAATTTTTGAGTAGACGGGAGACCTTGATCTGCACAGATTCCGCCCCCCCTTCTTGAATTGTGGGAACCTGAGCTGCCAGCAGTTTCCATAGGGAAACTATTTTATGCAAGTAGGAGTATCTGTTTAGTAGGGAATAAATCTGAAAAAATGCCTAGGCTTTTTTTCAGATAATTGAAGAAATTTTGTCAGTGTTGGTGGAAAAGAATCAAGGTATAATAGCAGGAAAACTGGCTTGGAGTTATTGTTGGTACCTGATGCTGAAAAATAGAGGGATTAGGGGGAAAAAAAATCCTCATGTATTTCTAGACATGTCAGTCTCTTTAGTCACGTCTTCCTTTGAGCAGTCCAGATGGAAACAGAAAATGCACATTTTACTTCTAGTTATTCTTGAGTAATTCTAAAGACTACTCAGTTACCCAGTGGAGTTACTGCAGATTTCCTCCCAGGTAGATGGCAGCAGGGTTTCCTTCACTTGTTTATGGAGAGAGATGCGAGTACCTGTCACCTCTCGCTTTCTCTTGCAACCGCAGCAGCAGAGGAAAGTGCAGGTGCTGGATAATGGAGAAAGGTTCAGAGCAAACCTCTCTCATTACTAACTACTGGGAAAGCATTCTTCAATTATTCACTAAGCCTAAAGGGATATAACAATTGTGAAAAGCTATTTTCGTCCTATTGGAGAAAAGCAGTTTTCTCTGGGGGAAAGATATAAATAAATAAAAACAGAGTAATAATCACATTTCCCCAAGTATCTTTTCTGAAAAAACACTGATAAAATGGGCAGAGAAATGAATGTTGTGCAGCCACGGAAGAAAGTAGCCAGATCAGAGAGGAAATACAAAGAGAATTAAAAATTGTGACTGCCTGTTTAAGATTTGGTTGTTTGCCATTCACATTGGTCTAGGCATTTATTGAATATGACTTCAATAGATGAATTCTGCAACTGCTCATCTCCATTCCCTCATTTATATACTCTTCCTTTACCTAGTTTTCTCATCTAGTAGTCATAAAACCCACTTTCTTCTATTTACTGATTACACTGGAAAGTAAACACGTTTTTCCAAGTGGAGTGAAGGGATTAAAAGCAATCTGCATCATTTGCTTTTAAAATTCATTTTAAGTTATTCTTATCATGAATTTCTCTACAGTCTAATTACCTGTGCCAATTTTAATGCATTCTCTGAAAGTGAGTCTTCTCCTCCTCACTATTATTAAAAACACCTATTAGTTTCATAAACCTTAGCACTTAATTAGCAAAAAAGGATCATAGTCTTGCAGACTCATCAGCTTCTTCACTGGTTTTATTAGGGCATTAAAAATAAGGTTTTTAGCATTTACCAAATATCCACAAATAGTAGAAATTTGTCAGTGATACCCATTTGTGGGAGCAAGCATACTGCTATTCTTTAAAACACTTGCAATGAATATTTTCCTCATTAGCAACAGGAACTGTTAAAACTTGCCACTTTTGATCTTCAGCAGTTCACAGGATGTAGTTTTGCTTGCTCGGGAAATGAAGCTTATGCTTTTACTGTCTGTATTTAATCAGCTGAATGGCAAAGAGAGCACCTACTTCTGTCGTATCTGAGCAGCAAGCTCTACTGTCATCTAAAATGAATGGAAGAAACTTAACACGCAGACAATAACCAGGAATTCAAAAATGTGTGTATCTCATGCCAATACTTCTACTCAGGAAGCGATTTTAGACTCAGATTCTCATGCTGGTGAGTTTGGTATGTAAATCCCAACGCAGAGCTAAGATTAGTCTATCACTGAAACCTCAGTGTGGAGATTCAAATTTCATGTCTGAAAGAATCTAAAAACTTGTTGGAGTATTTTAGTTCTAGGAGTAGATGAATCTTCATGTAATTTCATGACCATTTCAGAACCCTAAACTCACTGTCTTTGGTATTAGGCTTTGTACCTTTATTAGGGCTGAGTATCCAGTTGAAGTTATTGTGCATCTGCATGCTTGAAAGACTTCCCATTGAGATTTTAGCACCAAATAACGTAACAGTAAGCATTAAGAGAATATCTAATCCTCTAAAAAGCATTATGTTTACTTTTGCTGAAGAAACACTGCTTTTGAAAAGCACAGAAAAAGAATTTTAAGTCTATAGGCAGCTCCGCGTTACAGCTTGTCGTACACAGAGGATGCCATAAGAGATGCTGAAACTTTTACATCCTCTGTCTGGGTCACAACCTGGCTCTTTTGAACAACACTATATTGAGGTTGTGGGTCTTTTTTTTCCCAGCTTCTTCCAACAAGCACACCTTTCATCTCAGTTGAAAGCCTTTTCCAGTCATTTTATCTTAATAACCTTTTAAAGGTCAGCACATCTGCCAAATTTTCTCTTCCCGTTTGTTATTCTAGATAACTCCCTGCTATTATCTCTACTGTAAGTATTCTAGGAACAACTTCTACTGTAAATTGCCCATAGTTTTGTTGAGCTGATCCACACCTGCTGCATCCAGATACCACTGGCACCTGTGTAAAGCAGGAGCCACTTATCTCCAGAGAAAGAGAGAAGCCACTAAACCTCAAGTCTTCTTGACATCAAAAGTATACAACAAACCCTGTGCCTAGAACCTCAGATCGTTGTCTGAGGCCTCATCACCCCAATTTTAGTGTCATTTGGAGAGAGGAATCTCAGAATTTTAATGCAGGTCACAGAGTCCTTTTCAGAGTGACCGAACATTCCTCTTTTTACTTCAGCATCTTTACCATAAGAGTCTGTATTGATTCACTGTCATGGTTTTTTTTGTGAGCATCTCAGCTTCATTGTTAGTTCTCAGGCTCTCTCAGTAAGGCTTTAGAGGCTCCAGGTTGTTTATTGATGTGTACGTTGAGGTTTTCTTCTTTCCTGCTTAGTATCTGATCAAAGCAATCAATAAATGAGTGCTGTTATTTTATTTCCAAACTCTTTGAGGATCTGTTACAGAGAAGGCACTGCCTTCTTAATTGATGGAAGCAAAGCTAAAATGAGCCACTTTAGTGGACCGTATAGACACATGAGAAGTGAGGAAAGAAAGGCGTATCTTCCTTTCCTTTTGACCTTGAAGTTTGACTTGAAAGATTTTAATTTTGTTGTACACTGGCAACATTTTGTCTTAGAGACCTCTGAATTATCTGCAGCCACAGCTGCATCATGTTCCAAGTTGGCATCATAAGCAAAGGACCCACATCCTCCGCATTGTTTTTCTTCAACACTTTTGCCTTAGCTAGCAAGAGTTAGGGATCACTAATTTAGTGTATATGTTCAGCGAAAAAAGCTGGGATATTTGAAAAAAATTGCAGAATTGAACAGTCACACAAGCTAAAATATCCTTAGAATCATAGGAATTAGGAGTTCAAAAGTACCTGATTTGCATTATTTATAATTACAACAGACAGCTTATAATATTTTTTCTTGTGTCACACTTGACTTCTTAGGCTTTCAGAAGACCTTGATCACTCTGAAAATAATCCCACCAAAGCTTTTTCTCTCTAAATCTATGGATTTTAGATCAACTCTGAAGTGTAATTAACTTAGAAAAAGGCCCACCCACCTGATTGACAGTTCTTAGTACAGCAGGGACTAGTTATATGTGTCTTCTGATTCCTCTATTGTATCTATAGCATTATTTCATGCTTCAGAGCCTCTCTGAGTTCTCAGTCATTCTGCTTTTATTTCCCATTTTGGTAAGGGCTTTGCCTCTGAAATTGTTCTGTTGGGACATTTTGTAGCTACAGACACTGGGTAAGTTCATCCAGGCCTAACATTACTGACCCTAGTATTTTTACTTGTGTTAGGTTTAACTCAAAGTAGAATCAGCAGGGGCTTATTACAACATCTTGGTGAAAAACATTGCCTGGGTGTATATCCTCAGAGTTATCTCAAGATTGAGCTTCCTGTGATGGTCATCTTGTAGAAATGTTGAACTTTAAGCCTGTGACAACTGAAATCTGTAGGGCTGCTCCTCAACAGAAATGTGACCATGGCTCCTGGGATGTGTTGGCAGGGGGATGTGTAACAGCAAGACCCAGCAGGCCAAATAACTTTTCATTTGGGGATATGGGTGCCATGTTGTAGTGTTTTGTTTTTTTTTCCCCTTTATGAAATGTTACTGAATAAAACAATTTTTCTTGCCAAAGCTCCAAAAGGCTGTCAGAAAAGTAGTGTTAGATTTATTTTTAGTCTGTTTTCCCAAGGAAATATGGCTTCTTTGATCTTGCATGTCTGTGCAACAATGTGTGTATAGCTGTCTAAATGTCTGATTCTGTCCTTCTCCCACCATACTGTTGAGCTGACTGGGTGATTTCAACCACATTTTTGACAGCAAGACAGTGGTCTCAGGGAAATTACTTTCTACATTTTTTAAATAGAATGGCAGGTAAAGGCAAGAGGCGCATTTAATTTCCTCCCATGAGAGAAAGGCTATACCATGAGCTCATTTCTTATTAGATATCTGAGAGTGCACATTGCTCGAGCTGATAGCATAAATCCACAAGAAGGCAAGTTTCTTTCCTTCTCCTGCTTGCAAATGCATTGGTTTTATTCAGAACTCTTTTCCTCTTCTAAGGACTGTAAGATCTTCTGGAGCCTTTTCTTACACTCTTTTAACAGTTCACATTTCTATTTAGAATAACAATTTGAATGTAAGAGTTGGAAGGTCCCCTGAATGGAGCTTTAAAATTAGAATTATGAAATTTAGGTTGGCCATGAAGCTTTCAGCAGATAATGAACTAATAACTTATCTGTACTCCAGTTTCCCCTTGACACTTCACTGTATATAGAGTACCTTCCTTTCCCTTCCCTTTTTTGGTTTAATATTTATGTACTTAGCCACACCTCTTTGCAATACAGCTGGAAAGTTCTTCCTTTCAAATATATGGATTTGAGATGGGAGTGTATTTTCCCTTTTTATTGAAGCAATTTGCTCAGCATAACTGTACAAACTGATACAGTTAAAGCATGCCTCCGGAAAGATCCACTAGGATCTAAACTTATCAACATGTGTACTCTGAAAAGCACTGAGCTCACAGCTTAAAAGCCTTTGTTAGATTCACAGTGATATTTGTTTTAACATTCATGTGCTGTGAAGACCCCAGGACTGGTCTTGATGGTACTAAACTTCTCAGCCCCTGCACGCAGTAGTGAATCTTAAGGCAGCAGAGTGGATACCTTGAGACTTCTAATGTCACCAAAGAAAGCAGAATTGATGAAAAGAAAAATATTAACCACTACATGTGAACAGAGAGTATGAAAAAGGAGTAACCCCCCAATAATTGTGTTCTAACTTTATTAAATAGGTTAAAATAATTACAATAATTACAATAAATAAATAATCACTCTTGATAAGAACGCTAATATAAAAATGGCATTTCATAAGAGATTGATATTTTGGCACTTGATTCTGAGTCAATATCAATCAAAACTCATAGGGAAAAAGTCATGTAAAGAACCGTAAATGTCACAATAATTTGCTTAATTTCATGTTGGTGATAAATGTCCACTAGTCACTTGGAGTGGTGGTTCTTCATCACTCTTTACTAAAGGATTTCCCCTTGCTTATTTCAACCCTGTGAGAAAATTCTGCCTTTCATTTACCTGAACTCCTTTGGGAGCTGGAGTGCCCAGCTCAGATTGATCGATTTCTCAAATGCTAATATTCTCTTGAATCCATAATCTGCAGGGGAAGAAATGATCCTTACAAAATATTTCTCCCTAGGATAAATGCGCAGTCAGATACTAGGGAAGATATGTGCTAAATATGATTGTCTTAACTGATCTTATTTATTGAGCTTGTGCAAATAAGCAAAACAAAGCCACAGAGCTTGTTCAGTCTCCTCCAAGCAGTAGGAGTGTGCTTCCTTTCTCATGGATCCAGCTGGGCTTAAATACCTTTATCTCGGCATGTTTTAATGACAAAGGTTCTTGCCTTGATCTTTCTCACCCAACAAGCAATTTCATTAGAATTAGACTTGTCCAATTAGCATGTTGTTTTTATTTCATTAAATGAGATGTAGGTAATTTCTCTATATCTGATTGAGTTTATTGTATTTGTTTCCAGGCTTTTCTCTCAAAGAAAATGCTTCCTGTCTCCTTATGGTTGAAATTCTGGGGAAAAAAGCAACTACAACAAAGAAAAAAAACCCCACAAACAATTAAAAAAAACCCACAAAATGAAATAGCACTGATTCCTTGGGGAAGTTAAAAAATACGTCATTTGGTTTGCCCTGGGAGGTGATGGATCCCAGGAGGTATTCATGAAGTGTGTACTCGCACTGAGTGACATGGTTAGTGGGTATGGTAGCAGTGATGAGTTGACAGTAGGACTACATAATCTTAGCGTTTTTTTTCCAACCTTGATAATTCTGTGATTCTCTGTGGTCATTGCAGTTTTGTTTTGTATTGTTTTCTGTGGAGATGGGCAATGTTTTGGGTTTTCTTAATTTTCCATATAAAAATATCTGCTAACAGTTTTAAAGCATCATCTACATGGTCTTCCATCACTGAGAAGAAGGAAAATATTTTTCTTATGTTTTTGTGCTAGATGTTAATCAAGCTATCATAGGCGAGAACTAGCAGCAAACAAACAAAACCGGGAGCACTTGTGACTTCTGACAGTAGTACAGCAGAAAAAATAATTCCATCAAGCTCTCTAAATACGGTTCTAAAGTTTCCATAGTACTGCAGGCTTCAGTCTGACTTACCTCTGTGTGTGTTCATGTGTGGACTGAGACAGTGGAACACTGCAGCCGTGCTAGCTCTAAGCTGACGGCTGTCCAATGATAAGCCGTAAATAGATGATTAAATCCCATGCTTCTTTCGTGAGCTCTTTTAAACGACGCCTCCTGCTGGTCAGAGCACTCGTTGCAGTCTAGAAGACAGGAAAGAATGCTTGCTCTGTGTAACTCAAGAGTGCTTTACATGCCAGTATTCCACACGGAATCTGAGCATCACCACCTGCAAAAATTACCCAGCTACTGTCTCTATCTTGAATGTGCATGTGAGGAGGAAAATTTGCTTAGAAAAAGGATCACAGATTATACACAGATTCTACAACAATAATGGTGACGTACTGTCTCATATTAAAAGGTTTTTTTGGTTTTGTTTGTTCATTTGCTTTTCGTTACAGCAGTAAGAGAAGCAAATCCAAGCTTTGCTAGTTCTGCTATCATCTTTCTATTTGAAAAAAGTTATGTTTCATATTTAATGTTATCCAGCTCAGCTGCCAATGCCCTGTTACTGTGCACTTTCCACATAGAATAAGAATACATTAGTGCAGCCATTCTTTTCTAGGTAGATGGAGCACAAGGCAACTCTTTTTTGTGAGGAGGGCTTAAACATCACCAGTTCAGCCCTGGCTGTTGGTGACAAATTCTTGGCATTTAACCGTAGCCATCCATTCAGACAAAGGCATTATTTCTGCAAACATTAATAGTGCTTGCAATTAGTCATTGTTATCTTCTCTGTTAATGAATTAGCAATCATAATGAAGGGCAAAAGTTGGATGAACTATTAAAAAAATGTTTTACATGGGAAAAGTAGGTCATGTTTAAATATAAACCATTCCCTGTCTTTTCTGGTAAGCACAATGAGCCATTTTCCCAGTGGTATGGTAAAGGTGATGTTGAGGGAGATTCCCAAAGACTGTCTGCATTATCTGCCTTCAGGTCTCTTCTTAAAACTGTTTTGTGACAGAGTCACAGTGGTTTGGCTGCTGATCTGCTGCTTTCTGGCCAATGTTTGGGACTAGCTGTATATGTCTGTTTTGGTCACTTATGCTTAAAATGTAAACCCTTTGGCATAGGGAATGACTTATACTGCATCTTTTTACAGCCTGTAGTATCACAGGCTTTGATCCAAGCCTGAGAACAAAGAAATTTTATGGCTTTGTCTATGCTACAAGACCATGAAGTGCTTCCCAGTGCTCCTGGGACTGGGTGAATACTTTGATGCATCCAACCTCTATTTTCTGCCAACATTTGAAGAATGAATCTTCCCTATGGGGAAGAAAATCCAATTAGTGTGCGGTGGCATGTTCTGGTCTAGGCAGTCAGGGTACTGAACCTGTTTACAGATGTATCTACTTTGAATGCCTTATGCAATGGTCAGCACTGAATTATAATGATACAAGTAGGATTCAGAATGATTAGTTATATATTCAACAGAACAACTTTTCAAGAAAACAAGCATCACTGTAGAAAGGGGAAAAAGAAAGAAAGCTGGTATTTCTTTTTGACTAATAATATGTTTGATTTCATAAGATCTTTTAATATGAACAAAGTAATAACTTGAGTCTAAGAATGGAGAACTGTGTTCTTAGTACTAATTAATCTACAAATTACACAATGTAGTGGTGAATTTATGTTATTTTGAAGAGGTAGAGCAAGAAAATACATTTTAAAACTATATACATTGACTGAATCTGGAAGTGCAAGTCATCACTTTAAGCTGCATGGATTTAATTCAAAGCCAACTGTAGGGAATGGAACAACTCCCATTGACTTTACTGGGTTCTGGGTCAGGCAATGTGACTCAAAGTCCTAGCATATTGATTTCAATTAAAAATGCCCATCTTCCCTACTCCATAGATTCTTCAACAAAGTTAAAAAAATAAAAAACAAAAAAAAACAAAAATCGATCAATCAGAAGGAAAAATATTTATTTGTTATATATATCTGTTTTGAACCTATGATCTTTGATTCCTCCTGAGTGTTTCTAGAAGCAATTGTTTTCTTTTCCTGTGTCTGTCAGGCCTGGTATTTTCCTTCTCTACTCTTATGTAGATATAAACTAGAAGAAAGTTAAGTAGTTTACAGAATATACTATAGGACAACTACTTTCTTTCCATGACCTCTGCCTCCCCACCATGCTACACTTCTTAAAAAGAAACAAAAACCTCAACATACTGAGAGCATCTTCCAACTGAAGATGCACCTGACATGTTTCTTGTATTATCATGCTGTATCATCTTGTGTAGGCTATGAAGTCATTGAACCCCTGATTATTTTCCTTCCTACTGTCTAGCATCTGAACCCCTCAACCCAAAACCAGATCCTTGGGGAAAATCTCTCTCCACCCTTCTGTCTCTTTATATTTATTGGAGCCCCATAGCTTCTCTACCTTGACAATGGAGCCAGCTGTCCTGCACTGGCAGGATGAAAAGAGGAACCTTCCTAAATCCTCTGAGAGTCCTGGCAGTTGGACAGCCTGATAGAATGCCTTAGAGAGATTTTCTTGAGTTTTGAGCTGCAATATGGGATTAGGCTACTTTGGTAATCTCTTAGACTTCCTGATGTAAATACTGAAGAAGGTCTCTGCTTTTTCTCTGCAGCTTGTCTATGAAAGGAAGGTAGATGGGAAGGAGGTAAGGCATCTCCCTGCTTAGTCAGCTGCCTGCTAACTCAGCACTTGGCTGCACAGTCTGTGTTGAAATGAAGTACTTCTTGATATGTGTAGAAGCGTGATTCATGTAACTGCAAGGGAAGCCTAAAGGAAATGGCTGAGGTGTTTAGGCCAGTATGTGGGACTTGACAATGAGTGAAGAGATGGATCTTTCAGGAAAGGAGAATGGAGAGGAGGGAGGAGAAAGGCTTACAACTAATGTCAAAGCTTCCTGCCTGTGTACCCATAACATCTGTAAACATTTCAGCAGTCACAAAATTAATATGAGAAAAAACTTTTCATATGTATTTGCCTCAGCTTTTGAGAAGGAACAGCTGCCCATACTTGTATGAGTTAGAGAAGGACATATATCCAGACTCTTTTTCTCTTGTATTTACACAGACACACTAATAGACCAATTTTGCTTTCACTTATAAGATTTCCCATTTACATGCTAGCTGTGCAATTTTTCCCATTTCCAGCAGAGCTGGCAGTAAGACAGTGGCTGATAGACACAGCAATACCAACAGCATGCCTTACTGTGGCCTTAATGAGACTGTGTGGTGTCTGTATTGCAGTAGCTACAGCACAGTCTGTACTTGTCTCTTGCTTCATCCTGTAACAGCTCCTGCTGCATCCCTTGAGGCGTTGAGCAAATCACAATTTTAGGAATTGCTTTCCTATTGCTACAGAAATGCTTCCTGTTAGAGTTCACATCACCACGATGTGAACTCTAACAGAATTCAGACGAGTGGAGAAAAGGAGTTGACCTTGAACCTCTCCTAAATGTCTTGCTCGTTCTCTAAGTGTACAATTTTCTGCTTCTCTTCCCAAAGGTTCTTCGTTTACAGTTACATAATTGATAGCTTAACCCTCTGTCCCCTCAGACCATTTTAAAATCCAATATAAGTAACACCTCAGAAACAACCTCTTTGGCCTTTTACTCTTGGCTGCAGAAACTGGGTGTGGGCTGCTTTTGCTTTGCTTACTATGTGGAAATGGTTCTTTTGTTTTATAAACTGCTCTTAAACTCTCTAGCCATCCATTTAACTTTGTAGCTTCCAATTCCCTAGGCATGGGATTCCTTTCAGCACTTCATGTGAAGATTGTTAAGATGCTAAGATTTCATTTTCTGTAAGAAACTTATGTGAGTAATGCTGCAGGAGAAAAATGGCATGGACTTCTTCAGACTTCTTGCTTGCTTTTATCTTGATTGTCTGATTATCTTTGAAGTGGATTTGGGCAGAGAAGGGGCAAGCTGTTGTGACCAAAGACGGTTAAAAATGATTCATACAGGTTCAGTTGTTCTGGCTTATATCTAGACTTTTAAAGTATCTTATACTTGGGGCTGCAGCAGAATTCTACAGAGCAAAGAACAGTTTTCCTAAAATATGGACAACAGTTTACAGACAGTATAAAGCAACAAGTAGTTTTTGTTAAGACAACACTATAAATGAATTAGGCTCATAGTCCATTAAGGTCTCACATCTCTAGAAGGGACACAGGTCCTTGACTTCGGAGGTTTTTAGGAAAAGGTAACAAGAAACTTGCCTTAGGTTCAGCTGGGATGGAATTCTTTTCTTCAGTGTACAGTATGATGCTATATGTTGGATCTGAGAGAAATAGTGTTGATAACACACTGATTTTTATAGTTTTGCTAAGGGTTGTTGTACAGAGCCAAGGTTATTCTCAGCAAAGGGCCCAAGGCGATGGGAGGGAACAGAATCAGGAGAGCTGACTTAAACTGTCCAAGGAAATTTTCCATGCCATATAACATCACACAGGAGTTTTGAAGGGAGTAGGAGTTCATCTTACTCTCTTCTGCTTGCTGAGGGACTATCTGGGCATCAACTGGGGGGTGGTGAGGAATTGCTCATGTATCACGTGTTATATACATACACACATATATGTATATATGTATTGTCATAATTATTATGCTTTTCTTTATCTTAATAAATAGCTTTGTCTCAACCCATAAGTTCTATTTTTTTTCCTAATTCTCTTCCCCATCCCAGTGGGAAGGAAGACGAGTGAGGAAATGACTGTGCGGTGCTTAGCCACCTCCTGGGTTAAACCACAAGAACAATTCAGTAGGATGTCCAAGATTCTGTGCAACAAGATAGGTGAGAGAAACTTTATGACATGAGGCTCGAGTAATGCAAAAGATCCCTGAAAGCATGATCCACACTGATACCACATGGAAAGCACAGAGTGCATGCTGCTTAAGACATCTCTAGAAGCGTGAGTGCCTGTGAAGGATTGCTTAAAAAAGAACAACCATCTTCTTGACTGTTTTTCAGTTTACTGGTGTCTCGTGCTTTGTTCCTCCCAATGCACAATGTTCTACAAAGTATATATGTGACTTTCCTTTGGTTTCAGAAAAAAAAAAAAATACAGCATTTCATGGAAAGATTCGTGCTTAGTAATTTTCCTCCCCTACTGCACAAGTGCTGTTTTCTCCTCATCAGTGCAAGTTAGTACATGAGTAGATAAAACCATTGGCTGATGAGAGATGAAAGTCAAAGTGTAGGAATCATTTTTTAAACTCTTGAACAGTATTTGACTAAACTTTCCACACTTCTTTATCCAGTAATTCTTGTCCTGGATGTCATCAGAAAATTAGTTACATCTTTCTTGCAGGCCTCTTCATGCCACAGTCATGGTTTAAATATACTTTGATCATTGTTAACATCTTGAAATTTAGCAGCAAATAAATTCTTTAGGGTCCCATATAGGGGAAAGAAGAAAAAAAAATAAGAAAAAAAAATATATTCTCTCAATGAAACCCTTTTAGTTCTCCAATGTGATCACTCTGAGGTGTTATTAAATTAGAGTGTGAGGCTCTGAGTCAGATCTCCAAATTTGTGATGCTTGGTCTCTTGGAAAGATGCTTTAGATTTCTTTTTGTGTATTTTCTATATTCAAATCCATCTTCACTTCCAAAATTATATTTTCTTCTTCGTTTCCATGAATCATTTTGCGTACTTGTAAATCTGTTGTGCATGCTCCAAAATTGCAAGTTATATCTAGTATTTTAACATTTCAAAGCTATTCTAGAATCTCTGCTAATTGGAAAATATTATGATATATATAATAATTGGGATAAAATACTGCCCTCGAGTCAGGTTTAATATCAGTCTTATTTATCAGTGTGAAAATTGTAACATGTTTTCAGTCTGCATAAATGCATAGAAGGGTAAAATTCCCAGAGCCTTCAATGCCAAACTCTGTCAACCTGAGAAAGGGTAAAACAGAGAAAAGATTGCTCTAACTGGATATGTGCTGGATCTAGGCTAAATGTTGCCAGTTGCTATACACTGTACGTATGTCATATAAGGAAATAAGAAGCATTACATGTTGGTTTCTTTGATCTTAAGAATTCTTAACACCTTGGTTGTTTCAGAGGAAAATGAGAAGTTCAGTGAAGAGCTAGAAAAAAAATACCAACAAACTCACTCGCCTTATATTTTGATGGTCCATATCTAGGAAATGGCAAGTGGCAAAGACCATTGGCCTAGAAAACATACAGGGAAAGGCTAAGGGAAGACAGGCAAAACCCAAATACTGTGATGATGTGCCTAGTATGTGTGGCTAAAATCCATCATGTATACAGACTATGCTTGGGAAAACTATTGTTCTCAAATAGCTTCTAAAATGATATGGATAAAGTATGTTGAAGACATTCGTGATACTAATTTCAATGAAATGAGGGTAGTATTTAATGGAAATGTTTTGTACAGTATTCATATGTTTGTCAATTTCCTCTTTTCTGAATTCTATTTGTAGATTTGTAGCTGTAACCAGACTTCATGACACAGGAGTAGTTTTGAAGTGGAAGAGCAAATTGTCCAGCCACAGTCATACAAAGAAACTGTTGTGACCCAGTGTTAGAAAGTCATACCCTGTGGCAAAAGCAGGCTGTACCAGGGGTAGTACTGTTTTACTGTTAGATCCTTGCCTATTGATAGCTAAGCCGTTCTTGTCTCTCTTTATGTGCATCTTTCATGTCTACATGATTTTGGAAAGACTCAATACCAAGGAATATCCCAAGAATACAAACCTAAGCATAAAGCTGATAAATTAGTTTGAGCTTTTTGCAAACTGAGCAGATCTCCCTGCTGTCTCTGGCCCTTCTGGTGGAGATCTGTGGATTTTGGGCTAGATCAAAAAAAACAAGGGAATACTTTGTTTCCAAATCACGTCTGTTCTGTGGGTAGTGCTCCTGGGAGCTGCTAGTATGGGATTCTGTAGAATAGGAAGAACATGATCTCTGACAACGAACCACTTTTACTTCTGTGAGTGATATAATTAACATAATTCTGTAGAATTAGGCATAACAACTAGAAAATGTTCTCTTAAATCTTACTAAGTGTAGAATTCTTGTTCTCAAACAGTGCAGCTCTGGGCGTCTGACTGGTTGTAATGTATGCTGATGTGTTACTGTTACGGCTGCTCTGTGAGTAAAGACAGACAACTAGACCTCATAGAGAGTCTTGTTAGACAAACGTAAATCTTGAGTGATTCTGTTGATTTCATGACATACCAATTTCAGTGTTGTTATTTACAGTATTTATGCTTCAGATTTACACCAAATGACTGAAAAACCTGACTGAAGATAATATTTCCAGCTAAAATGGAAACTTCATATTTTGCCATTTGTAATACGAAAAAATATATTGAGACCTTGCACTGTTATATCCAACAGATTCATGTTTGAAATTCACTCTATAGTGAGACAATGAGAGCTGTGATTCCTCTTTCACAAATTCAGGCTTTACACCAGAGTAATCCCAGTATTTCAAATGAAGTTACTCCAAATTTATCATGTTGGAAAAGCAATAAGATTTCAGTCTGGAAACTCGGTGTTACAAGCTAAAGAAAGAAGAAATGCTTTGTGCCTTTCATGGTACTTTTATATTGATAGATGATTTTTTTTCTCAAGGCTAAGTAGCGTATGCAGAGGCAATAAGAGCTTTTAAAATTTTGAGTGGAACTCATTTTAGTTCTTTCCACTACATAACCTTATGCAATTGGAGTGATGGTTTATATAGTCACAGGCTGTAGGTTCAAAAGGAATGAAAAGCAAAAAACTTGTTAAAATAACTTTAAAGTTGAGACTGAATGCTTCCAAGAAACTAAATACACTGCAGTGCAGCACTTGTTTAACCTTCATGCTGTATTACACTGTTGTGCTGAGGTATCAGCTCCCTTAGGGGAGAGAAAAAGAAACAAAAAATTTGAAGTCTGAACATTTTTTTTTTTTTTCTGGAATTTTTTTATTGTTTAATTTTTTTTTTTTTTTTTTTTTTTTTTTTTTTTTCCCCTTTAAAGGGAAATAAAAAGTGAAATCAAGACCGAAAGCAATTTAAAACAAATTACAAGTTTCCAAGTAAAGGAGGAGGATGTTTTCAAGAACAGTATAGATGTGACACTGAGTGACATGGTTAGTAAACATGGTGAGAAGAGGATGATAGTTGGACTAGATGATCTTAACGATCTTTTCTAATTTAATGATTCTATGATTCTAAATCAAAGTAATTTTCCAACTGGTTCTACTCCCAAAGGAGATATTATATAAAAACCCTCTTAGTTTTACTGAATACTCTTTGTGACTCTGATTTACAATCTTACTTTAAATACCAGTGCATTCCATCTTTAACTTCAGAAAACTGTGATTTAGAAGTAATAAATGAGCATGATCTTGTTATCTATCTTGTTAATTGTTATTGATATGAGTAGGTGAAATTAAATGTCATGATTTGACTCTTTATACCAACCATTTCTAACTGTTGTTTTGGATGTAAAACTAGGAATTCCAACCAGGGGAAACATACTATAATTCCTGCTAATTCAAAATGTCCCTAACATAGTAGAAGGGTTCTGAGGAAAGGAATCAAGTGCATAAAAATGAAAATATATATTGAAATATATATTGTCAGGACTTATTGGTTTTGGCTCCCATGCCAGAACTTGCAATACTTTGCTTTCTATCCGGTTTGCTTGCTGCTGGAAAGTATGCTGGGACATTGTCAAAAGGTTGTGTTTTAAGTTACTTTCACATGCCTACCCGAGGTAGAAGTCTTTGCTGGCGAGCTCAGTTGCTTGTATGAATTGCTTCTTCTCCCACTTGAGTCAACGCGATCTACATTTTCTATGTCAGTTGAAGTAGCTGGTCCTTGCTAACCTCTGCTATTTTTGCTCGAGTTAGGAGCACCCACATGAGTGCCTCAGCAGGCAGAGGTAGGGGGAGTGAAAAACTGTACTGCACAGCTGGAGGGAAATGATGTGAGAAATTTGTTTAGCTTCAAAGTGGCATTGGGAAGGGATATGGGAGCAGACTTGCAACACTGAAAAAGCAGAATGTGAAGCACTTTGAGATTCAAAGTATGGAAGAAAAGCACTAGGGTGCACTGTCACCAGAGAAGCAGCATCCATTCAGGTGCAGCTTTGTTTTGGAACAGTCTTTGACTCTGGCTGGGAAGGGAATTGAAAGGGCCTTTTTCAGTAGTTCTGAGTGGTGATCCCCATAATCTCATTCCAATGGAGTCTCCAAGAAAAAAATGAGGCAGTTTTTTTCTGGAAACAAGCTAAATGTATTCTTTAGTTTTCTCTTTTTGTCTTTTGGTTTCTGACTCTTGGTCTCATTCTGAAGCTATTGCTGCTGCTGGAAAATTCTCTGAACCATCTCTGCTTCATTTCATAATGATGTTTCATTCCCTGTTCCTGGAGATGTGCAAGAAAGAATTGGATGGGCCCCTGGGCAGCCTGATTTAGTGCCTAATTTAGTGATTGGCAACAGTGCCTACTGCAGAGGCTTTGGAACTAAATAATCTCTGAGGTTCCTTTCAACTCAGTCTACTTCATGAGCCTATGTTTCTTGGAATGTGAAAGACAAAAATTATATTTCAAAACATTCACCAACTGTATGCTAATGGCAGGCTTTAATTGATGTACTTGTAAGGCCTTGTTTAATCAGAGTTAGTTAGTGCTGAATTAAATACAATCAAGAATACATTAAATTGCTTAAAGTTTAGTCTCCTGTTTCCTACATTTACATAAAACTAATGGTAACTTTCAGTCATTATACAGCATCGGATCTCAAAAAGGGAGAAGTCAGCTGCTACTGCACCTCTTAAAGTTTTACTGTCAGATTTAAGTTTATTAATATTTCGCCTACTTAGGGTACATTAATACAAAGTCATAAGATAACTCTGTCCTGTTAATAAATTAATCAAGCACTAAATGTTCCTTAATGTGGAATCCACAGAGAACATATGGGAAGATTTACCAGGTACATGGGTTTTGTATAACACTGAGATTTAGGTTTTGAGCAAGTGAGAACCAGTTACTCATTTCACTCTTTCCTATGTGGCGTACTGAGGAAGGATAATACTCAGGAAAGGGGTGAACAGCTTTTGGGGTAGCCATGCTTAGGGAAAGGAGAATGGATGAGTGGTCAAGGCATTGGTGGAGTGCAAGACTCCAGTAAAGTGTAGAAGAGCTCCCTGGATTGGAAGAGAAAATAAAAGAAAACAGGGAATGGTCTGGCAGAGATGACTTTTTTTTTTTTTTTTTTTTTTCATAAGGCAGAAGATGAGATTCAAATATGGCTGTTGAGCATTGTAGTTTGATTCATTGGTGTATTTCAGAAACAAATGGAAGTAATCCAGATAAATTCAAAGGCATTATGTTCTAATATGGCAAAGAATCTTGAATAGAAATGTTAACAGTCAGTCCTCTGAGGTTACATTTAAAAAGCTTTGTTCTACATATATGTTAACATTTTTACTTCAGAGAATAGATCTGGCAGGAAAATGAAAGTAATATCTTCACTGTCTTTGAGCGCATTTTTTTGTGTGTAAGATATTCTTTGACAAGGGTTTTACGTATCTTACCCTGACAAAATTGAGCATCCTCACTCAGAAATGGACATAAGGTCAACATCTGAGAAGTATTAACAAATTAATTAATAAGGCACATAGGTTTTCCTGATATCTTGAGTAGAGTTCTAGTTTGAGGATTTAAGTTGGGACTAGTACTGTGAAAGACAAATAGAGATACTATTTCAAAATAATGTGTGTATGAAATCTGACCTTATATTTGCTCGTTATGCCATAGACTGTGATCAAAATGCTAAAACAATTTCTGTGCTTGATACAACTCAAATCGTACAACATGTGAGGTCACTTGTAAAAGAACCCCACAAAATATACTGCCATTGAATCTAAAGCGGTTCTAAATTGCTACATTGAAATTATGAATTACTGTTTCTTTCTTTCTTGTAATTTAAATAAAGTCAAATTGGCCACCATCCACCATGGTAGTATTTCGTGTTTAAATAAAGTTTAAGGATAGTAAATAAGTAATGAAGTTTAAGAATAGTATAAGGATTTGCCTTACAGAAAAACAACTGAGAATGCTGAGTATCATGAGCTATTATGTTTGTGTGTGTTTATGTAAGTATGCTCTTACGCATTTATATTACTGCAGTTTTCCAGCTTTCAAAAGTACAATTCCTTTATACTGGAAATGAGGTACATTTAAATTAATAAATGTCTTTTTTATTTAAGTAATGAAAGTAATTAACTTAGGAGTTATGGGTCATCTTCATCAGCAGCAACTTTTAAAAATTAAGAATGAATATTGTATTTTTCATGACAGAATTTGGTTCAGGTATTAATTCAGGCTATTTTTGTGAATGTCATGTAAGAAAACAGCTTAACCATAGAGATTTCTGCTGGCCTGAGAACCTATGAGCAGCATTCAGCGCGTAATGAAAATCAGCACGATTTCAATATTTTATCTGAATTTTAGGCAGACTTGTATTGCTTTCACATGCACACATGCTATAATCATTAGCCAAAGAATTACCATGACTTTGCATGTAGAGACCTGTGATTGCGTTTCATGGCGGTCAGCAGCCAAAGATGACTTTCTCTCAGTAGCAGTGTAGTAACAAATAAGCAGTACTCACATGAGGGAGCGTTATGGCTTCCTATGCTATTAGCTAAATCTCATTCATATATAGATTGCTGTCAAAAATCAGTGATACTAGCATCATGATATATTGACATTCATTTTCCTGTGGAATATGGCTTCATTTCAGATCCCTTTAATCTTAGGCAGCTTCTTCCTTGTCTTATGCAGCCTGAGAAGGTTTCATTGAAATTTCAGAGTGACAGATATGTTTTTCCACATATATCCACACACACAGGAGTACATATATATCCTTAGTATTTTCCTACATGGGACAAGATTTGGTCCTGTATAAGTTTTCTAAAGTAATGCTGTACATGATGTTGCAGAGTGTCTGAAGGTATAATTACTAAGTGTTCCTAGTCACATTTTATCATGCAATTGCTACTGTTTCTATGAGCAGTATCTCTGAAATTGTTAATACATTTTATTCAAGGTTATCTTTTCCCTGAGCGAAGCATTTTGCACCTAACTGCACCCAGTACTACTTGACTGCTAAAGGTCTGGTAAAATGTCAGTGTGTTCTTCATAAACTTTCCCTCATTCACCTTTTTCTTTTTTTATTGCTTTTTCACTTCTCTCTTGTCTTTTCCCAATTCACAGCTCTTTGTGTCTCTCCTGATAACTGGGGTTTTCCAGCCAACACCCAATCCACTTAACAGATGGCTGGCAGGCAGAAACCAGATGTGTAGTGAATCCTTGTCCAACATTATGACTTTGGCTCTGTTGTATCCATGGCTTTTCTAGGCAAGGGGCCCAGATTTCAAGAGCGCTGCCTTCATCCTCTCTTGGCTTCAAGTATGTTGTACCAGAGGGACTGACACACACAAAAAAACACAGATTAATGGTGACTGATACAGCATTTATAGAAATGAGAAAGGATGGTCTCTTTCTCATCTCAAGGGGAATCAGGACTCTCTTTAGATATCCTCAGTCCCTGTTAGATTTGAAGCTTAAGAAGCCATAACTTTCAGGAGTATTCAAAGTGGTGAACTGAGTAGTTCTCAGCAGTGTTTTGCTGGAATGTGCCCATGACCTTGAATTCTTGCTATATAGGTTATAAGAAATGGTGTTGAGTTAGTGTCAGGAAGGTTTTGTTTCTCAAAGTTGATTTGGAAAAGAATCTTACTATGGTTTCCTGCTCTGTTTGGTGATTATAAATATAATGGACACAGAAGATAATAGCTAAAAGCAGGTTTGTGTAACGTAGAGCAGCTTGCACTCCCTCCTTGGTTCAAGCTAAATTCTCTTTGCAAATCATCACAGTTAGTGTGCCTGATACATCTAGTTAGGAACCTTTGCCACCTTAGCTGATGGAAGCTAAATCCAAAGAAGTTAAATGAAATTGCTCTGGAGTGCTTACTAATACAAGACAATGTTCCTGAAAGTCTTGTGAAGTCTGAGATGGCTAGTTTGGGACTGTGCATGTGGAAACTGCTAATTTTGGATCAGTGCACAGTTCAAAACTTCTTTTCCTCGCCTCTGTCTTTGTTTTGAAGTATCCTCCTTTCATATTTTAATGCATCATACTGCTCATATCACTATGAATGATGATCTTGTCTGTTGCTGTTGGTCAAAACTGAGTAATGAAGTATCTGTCACCACAAAGGTAGAAACCTTGGAAGTCCAGGGTTGAATTTGGCAAACCAGATCTGAAATCTGTGTAGAACCATGGTGATAATTGCAATATAGTGATCAGCTAATGTCATAAAGGATGATAGCAAGGCATTTCACTGAACCACATGCAAAAGGAAAGAAAAATATCTACCTTACATAAGTTGTAATGTTGTAAAGGTATCGTTTTCTTTTCTTTGATTGAAAGGGCTGGTCATAGTGTGCTGTATATTTTTCTTCTGCCTTGTCTTCCATTTGAATCAGGACTTTATGACAGACCAGAGCAGATGACAAAACTTGGCAGGGTAGGACACAAGCAACAGCATTTAATAGAGGTACAAGAAGTAACTATGTGTTCTTCCAGCTTTCATACTTCAAAACCTGCTCATCAGAAGTTAAATATTTTTGACAGACCAGAACATAATGCCTTTCTATGAATCTTAATGGATTGCATTTGCTCCACAGCAGTGTTTATGGTGAGCATGATTTTATACATGATTTGTTAATTAAGTAAATTACTGTTAACAGCTTTCTCAAAACCCCATTACCTTCATATCAATTGACTTTTTACAAATTAACATGATTAATTTAAAAAGCATAGAAAATGAGGAACAAGTCTAAGAATGTAAGGATGAATGTAGAGGTCAGTCTGGATGTAGAAACACTTTCTTGTTTGAAATTTTCATTAACTGTACACATCAAAATAAAAAACATATATTGAAAGGAAGAGAGAAATTTATAGTCAGCTGTATCAAATATATAACCAGCTGTCCATTGACTTTAAAATCACCTCCAATCATTTGGAAAAAAATAGGCCAAAATAAGACTTAAGAACCACCTCTAGAAAGAAAACAACAAAAACGAACAAAAAACAGCAACAAAAAGATTATAAAATCTTCTGAGAAATTCAGAATTTGACTGGAAGGAAAACAAACAAACAAACAAACAAACAAAAAACAAAACACCAAAAAATAATAGAGTAGTCAGATCTAGCATTAAGTTTGTCCCTGCTTTAAGTGGGGCTGGCGGACCAGGTCATTTCCACTGTTTCTTTCTAGGCTTATTTTGTGAATCTAAGTTTCCATATTCTCAGTGATGAGGGTGGTTAATTTTGGGGGCACAAATATAAAAGGAAAAGGACTCTCCTTCACTCTTCCACTGCCTGCAGTTTAGTTAAGGGTGAGCTGAGCTTAGCAGTCAGGCACGAGTCAGTACTCTGGAAAAGAGGAGTCAGGCAAGCTTCTAATTTCAACTGAATTTAAAAAAAGAAAAAAGAAAGAAAAAAAGAAGGAATGTTTTACATGATCTCTGCCTTGAAGAATTTACAGTTTTAAGTAGATGAACCAGAAGGGAAGGGAACAATGTATTGTTCAGGGAAATAAAGTAACCAACTTCGGGTTAGCTGAGAAGTCAAGAGAAATGAATTTAGTTGTCAGAATCCATGTTTGTCAGTAGAAACATAAGACCATCTTCTCACTTCAAGTTTAATCTGTCAAGTGTATAAGTAATAGTAGGAAAAGCATAGTTCCTCTGCACTTTTTCAGTATGTTTCCTCTTTCTATTTCACCTTGCGTTCATTCGTGTTCCCACATTCTTTGTATAATTTTCCAGACAGCATCGTATTTTGGTATGGATATCTTAAGCAGCCATGAGGGAGGGGAAAATGTGTGCAATAGAGAATATGTACTTGTTAAAAATTGGCTTGGGGACTGTGGAACCTGCACCTATCCTGAAACTGCTTTTAACTTCAGTTTTTTTGCTGACTGAGTTTTTTCTATACATATGCAGAAAGAACTGTAAAAATCCAGTTTTCTCTGTATGTTTATTTCTCATTTTATTTTCACAGTATGTTAGAGACCAGTTATGGCAGTAAATTCTAGTACTGCAGATCTGCTTGTCTTTGCTGACCCATTTTTCCTTACGACAGAAGAAGTCTGTTAGCTGGGCCTTTTCCATACCTTAAAAAAACCCGCAAGTTAATATGTTTAACAGGATATTGTACCTATTCTGAACATCTATAGGACTTCTTGTTTATCCCCAAAAAATTCTAAGAAATGAGTGTAACACATTGCCACTAACAAGTAACCTTGTCCCCTTTGGATCAATTAGAATAATGACTACTGAGTACTAAAAAAGTTAATAAAGGAAGTACAAGTATTCTTGACTTTTCAGATCTCAGCTACAGATGGCTTTAATCCCACTTCCTATTTCTAGATGTCTTCATTGCAGTATTAGTCATGATTGGATTAGACAGTCCTTTACTGGATAACAGAAAGATATTATGAGAAGGACCAGAGCCATCCTGCTACATATGTGTTTGTATTCCCATTTTTACCGTTGTCCTTCCTTCTGACAACACGGTATTAGCTGCTTGCACACATTGCTCTTGCAAAGATCCTGATATTTCTAGTCTTGTAAAGTGGGAGTTTCATTTCCCTGTAAGAACTCCCACTTGTTTCACCTTGTGAGATGGTGAAAATTCTGTCCCATGTCATGGAGCAGGTGTTCTCTTGGATAATGATTATGAATTGTTCCCAACACAGCGAGGTCTAAAGTTTCAGTACTAATCAAAATGTCGTGGTAACACTCAGAAGTGCTGTCCATTAATTTTTGTGTTTTTTCAAATCAGTGAAAATTCATTTCTTACCACAGCCTTTGCCTGAGGCAGGGAGTATCTCATGTTTTTCTGTTTACACATTTGCAACACCAACTTTTGTTTGCAATGAGAAGATCGTTCATATTTATACTAATATAGCTACACAGAGAAAAAGATTTCTGCACACACAAGGAAAGACTGTTTTAGCAGAGACCTGACAGTGCAATCTGAGATGTATTGTCATTGCTGTACCTTCCTGCAGGGAAGTGAAAATGACCGCTGAAGTATTTCAAGTACTTAATTTCAGAAGGCAAGTAGTTTGACAGAGCGATGTGTATTGGTTTAAAGGGAAGGCATCTAGCCTTTGAATAACTGGAATTTAAAGAGCTCAGTCTGGATTTTATTATTTTATTTTATTTGTTTTATTTTATTTTATTTTTAACTGTTTAATTTAGAAGGCCTTGGTGTACATGCAACAGCCATTCAAATCTCCATGCTGACATATAATATCCAAATGAAGCTCCTACTGGGAAGTATCGGGGCAATGACAGCTTCTACTGAGATAGTACTCACAGTTATGGAGCTAGTAAAACTGAGCTGTATAAATGCAGTAAATCTTTTTTTAAGCGCTTGTGGGTCAAAGCCTGTAAAAGCAAGCACAGGCAGAGAATAATCAAGCTGGGATCTAAGGTGAGGCTGAAGAATGGGGCAGTACAGCATTCAGCACCCTGTGTTGTTTTTTTTTGTGCAGATCCACAATTGCAATGCAAATAGAAGGGCCATAATTTTCCTGTGAGGTAGTTTTTTAAAAACAAAGCAAAGCAGGACATGGAGCAGTTGTTTTGCAATGTAGCATTTGATCAGAGACGTAAACTAGAAGAACAACAGACATAGTGCAGATGAGAGACAACCTTCAGTTGTTTGATTTCTTTTCAAAAAAGTCTCTTCCCTCTTGTACTTTTGTGTGTCAACATGGGCAAAATACACCATTTCTCTTCCTTCTTGTCTTCCTCCTCACGAGAGGAGGGGATCTGTATTTCTTTGCTTAGCATCAATCTCTCTGTAACTCCAAGAAGTAGAGAGAATTAGCTCATACTGAGCATTGTGCTGCTGCAAGGTGACTGAATCTCAGGATGTAACCCAGCTCATTTAAAGCAAGCTCAAATGTATTCACAAAGCACTGCAGGCTGCAGTATAGACACATCCTGAGTAAAGTACCAGGAAAGATTTAAAGACATTCTTCATATCTTGTGTCTTGGGAGCTATAAAACGAAAAGAAAAAGGGGAGATCCAGGTGGAAGATGTGTTTCTGGGAACTGCAGCCAGCAGTTTGTCAGGGAAGTTTTATTTTGTTATTCACGTCTCTTCTTTTCAAATAGTAAATCATGCTATGAGGCAATGAGCCCTAATAGGACTTGGCCATGGTGCTTGCTTCTTTTCCCTCCAGTGATGACACAGTCTCTCCAGTCTAAATATTATGAAGTCCTGGTCATTCAAATACAGGCAAATGGAAAGGACAGCAGAACCAAAACTCTTTATGATGTTTGCAGACAGAGTTTTTTGTCACTAGCTGTAGGGAGAAGAGCTTTAAGAAAAGTTATCATGTCAGCCACAGCACTGTGACCTCAGACTTCCAACAGTGTAGCTAGAAGTGTAATCCATATGGGCAAAAAAAAATCCTAGTCAGTTAGGTATCTAATAGTGTGATTTATGTCCTTGATTTGAAGTGCCCTGTAGATTTTACAGGTAGCACGGTCCATGGCTCTTTGTGGGAACCTTGCTAGGTACTTTTAAGAGTTTATTTCCCTTTTTACCATTCCTTTCCTATGTAAAATCCGCAAGGAATTAAGGCAGAGAATCCTTCTTGTCAAGTTAATGTTTTCTTTGTTGTTAACAACTGCTACAGAGCCGCCCTAAGAACTGTGCATGGATTCAGGGACCAGTGCGTAGAGAACTAGAGGAAGGGAGATTTCTGTAGTACACAGATTGATGATGATGATGATAATAATAATGAATGCTTGTTCTGATGTTATGCTTTGGAGTTTAATCCAACACTGATGAAAATGCACAGTGGTCTTGGTGTACAACCCTTAATGGCCACAGTCTGGTTTCTGACGTCTTGTCCTGAGAGTAGATTCTGGGGAGACAAAGGGGCTCAGCCAAAACCCACTAGTGCACTGTAAATTATTACAAGATAAAAGGAAATGAACACAAAAAAACCTTCCAATTACTAGCTTTTCAGTCACTATTTCCATCTTGGCTCGCTATGTTGCTGATAAATGGGAAGAATTATGACAATAATACAGGAGTGTTAAGCCTGATCTCTGGGGAAGAACAGACAAAGATATCAAATAGCTTTAACACAAAACTTAGCACCAAATCAAATGCCTATGAGGCCTTTAAAGGTTGAGAAGTGTGGATGAGAAAGAAGCATGTTATGCAGCTGAGATTAACAGACTGGGAACAGGGTACAATTAGAAGACAATCATCCTTTCTGAATTCACGTTGCTTTCAGGAGACTAAAGGACAGGTACAACTGCTTAAAAGCCAAAATATTTGAGGATCTGTTCAGAAACAGGCTTCTGAATAGCTGTGTTGAGCCAAACAGCTAAATACAGCCGTGTTAGTTCCTCTACTTTTAAAAACGTTTGGACTGGTTTTAGTGGGTGAGCAGGAAGGAGATTTGGATTCCATGTTAGGGGTCATGAAAGATTTCCCATATAACCATAGAAAGACCCTTAAGGCACATTTTAAGGCTCTCATATTTTTTTCAGTTGCCTCCATTGTGGCAACCAAATCCAATAAACTGAATCTAGAAAAATGGGACAAAAACTGTTTAATGATTTTGAAGGCCTTGACTTCAATTTCCTTGTGCTATACTTCTTCCAACTATGATTTCTGTTTTTCCCAGAGTTTGTCTACAACTAATGTAACCGACATTCAGAAATAAGCTGGGCCATTGCTAAAACTATAAATCTATGTTTGAAACAATGAAGACTAGAGTACATCTCGTTGCTTTGCTGTTGCTGCGATATTTTTGGTGTCACTACTAATGCATTTCTTTCTACCGAGTTCTAAAATTATTTCACCAACATCCTGTGTTACCTATTAGGGGTGGGTCAAACTTTTTGTGCACGCTGATGAAATAATGTTCATCTAAAACTGAATCTGAGCCAACTCTGAGAGATAATCAGCAGGACTCTTTTATCCTGAGATTTCGTCAGGGTTGTGGGGTTGGAAGCACAGTCAAGAATTGAGCCCTCTAGATTGTATCCCTGAATACTTTCTCGAGCTTTCTTACATGTGCTGATTTTTATGATTCAAAATAATGTATCTGACTTAAGACACATTATTAATGAGGTGATGTTTTAAATAAGTTGGATATTCACAACTCATCATTGATTATGTAGCCCGCTTCAAGCATCTCTGTTTAACAGTCGTCTTAATTAAGCGCTTAAAGCTGGGTGAAGCTGAATTTCCCTAAACAGAATATTCTCAGCAGATTTTAACTAGGATATATAGGCTGAAGTTGTAATTTCTGTATTCAGCTTACTAAAGAGAGGATATATGGTGGGTATGTGTCTCGAGTAGTTTCCTTTTTATGAAGAAAAGATAATAATTAAAGAAAAATAAGATCTGAACGTTACTACTTAGTTTGCACAATTATTCTTCATATGGAATTAAGAAATGAATGACAGGCTGATTCAAAACACTTTGCTGTTTTAAAGCAGTATAACTAGAAGCAATTTACATCATGTAAGATACAAACACTTTATGAATATTCTGTTTTGTGGCTTTTCCTGATTTAATATTATCAGCAATTCTGCTTTTTGACAAAGGAATGTTTTTATACTCAGCATTTCAAAGACAGTTGGGAAAGAGGAAGAAATACTGTAATTGACTTTTTAGTGTCATTATCAGTGGGAAAAAGTGGTATTACTGCAAACATGCCAAACATTTCAGGGCACAAAATCTCGAAGGCTGTCTGCTGACAGTGATATGTTAATAGGACCACTATCTTACTTCATAGCATACGGTAGTTGGCTGCAGGGAAGTTAACACTGAAAACACTTTAACTTTGAAATACCTCAAATATGAAGTTTGGCAGAATGTCTCGAAGCCAAAAAAATAAAAATAAAAATAAATGTTTTCCATTATTTTTTAACTGATGACATGAAAACATATCACAAATGAGTAAGATGCAGAAGTCTAGAAAATATATGCTGTCAGACCTGTGTTGGCCCTGTATTGGTCTAGGGTAGATGTTTCTGTAGAGAGATTTTGAAACAGAATACACATACGTGTCAATTTAAATTTAGTAACATCTTGCTGTTAGGGTGAAAAAGAAAAAGATATTAGGATAAGTAACAGTAGGTGATCCTAGATCACATCTACTAGTAAATCTGTAATAATATGATTCTAAAATACAAGCAAAATTAAATTTAAACAATGTAAAAATGTTTCCATGCATGAATGGAAGACCCATTTTTCCTTATTAATAAAGTACTTGACTTAACCTACAGGATGATATCCCTATTTGTTCAGTGGCCCCAGTGTTAGCACATTTTCATCTCTGGGAAAATAGAGAAAAAAAATAAATAGAACATTTATTTCAGCAATAGTGGTGAGGCACTAGCTGTGAACCACCACAGACTATTACACCTTTGCACTCTGGGATGGAATTTACTTGCATTGATATATCTTGATCTGGAAATGAGTACACTTTTATCATCTCTTGTTCTTACATTTCTTTGTGGTCCAATTTCATATACAAGCAAGATGCTAATGTAATATTTTCAGTCTCTAGTCCTAGGTAATTTTCTTTTCTATTTTAATGGGATTAGCATGGAATATGCCATGACTTACTTTAGGATATGAAATTTTAACTGCCTACTATACAGCAATAACAGTAGCTCAGGCAGTAGCAAGAAGAGAATGACTAATAATCTCTATTCAGTGTGTGTGAGAACACATCTGGATTGCTGTGTATAGTTGGGTATTCCCACTATGGGAAAGTTAGCTAACTGGAGGAAATCTAAGCGGTGTTCACCAAGATGTGTGAAGTACTGGATGTGTTAGAAGAGGTGTCCAAACTGGAGAAGAGAAGGCCGTGTGGAGTATTTTACTCCTGTCTTCATGTCCTCTATAACCAATCATTAGGAAGATAAATCAAGATGTTATTAAGTTAGAAGGGTTGGAGAGGAGATGGACACAGAGTAGCAGCAAGGAAAATTCTGGTTGGATTTCAGGAAAAAAAAAATATCACAATTTGGGCAGTTCAGCTCTGAGTCAGGACATGCAGAGAAATTAAAGAATTTCCATCCTTTGAAATATATATATATATATATATATATATATATATATATATATATATATAACAGAAATGTTTCCAAACACTAAAAAAATTGGCAATTTACACTGGAGGTTTCTTGTTGTATTTTTGCATGACTAGGAGAAGAAAGAAATTAGAAACAAATATTTTCATTAAAGTAGACTGCATAATCTGGGCCATAGACACATGAAAAAAATGCTGTTTCTTTCTCATCTGAATTATCTTGAAATTGCAGTGAGTTCTAAATAAATAAATCAGGACTAAAGATCTGAGAAATACGAACTGTAATTAAACCTAGTAGAAATCTGGCTGCTTTAAAACATCTTCTAACAGATGGAGGGATGGAGTAAGACCTAAGGTGATATTAGATGTCCTTTGGAAAATGGAGGAATGACATTTCCTCCTCAGTCTTTATTATATTTCCCTGTTATTCCCAATGCTTCGGATGGTCTAGCAGTAAATGCATCTATTACGCAACTCGTCTATAAAATTTGTCAAATCTAAACAGCTTGTGGGTAGGAAAGATAACTATTTTTCTTACTGCTAAACAAAAGGTGTTGGTAGAATCATCATAACACCTCACTGAGTACAAACACACCAAAATAAAATAAGAAACACTCTCTTAGTCTGCTGACTGCTCATAGAAATATTGTTGTGATTTATGCTAATCAGTCACTGTGACAATCTGGCAAGAGTGTTACCATTGCTAAGGGCTGGTTGCACAAGGGATAAACAATTTCTGGCACTATTAGTGAGGTGATCCAGTGTTTGAATGGGGCAGAAATCAGTGGCAAGAGACCTGAAGTCAGAGCTGATCTCGGACTTCTGAGCAGTTTGTTTGAGAGGCTATTGAATATTCAGGATATCTTGGAAAATCAGTACCTGTGTCTTCAATCTGAACAGAACTGGTTTACACAGGTGATGGAAACAAATTTCCACAATCACTTAAAAAAGCTGCTTTTTAACTCCAAAGGTCTTAGAAGTCTGTCTTGATATCTAAGACACTTGCAGCTGGGGTTAAACTACATTAGCAGTCAGTCCCTCTGTGTATAAACCTTTTACCATATTCTACTGCTAGTGAGAAATCACCCACTTAAAACTGAAAAATAAATACATAGAAAAGTAGTTGTTTAAATTGCAAGTAGCATCGGCAGTTAAAAGATGGTGCTTTATGTAATTAATATCTGGCAACTAACATATTTCTTTAATAGTAATTAAATGCTAATTATAGTTTTTCCTCAGGAATATATTTTCTAATGGCATTACTAGATACTCCTTTTCCTTTTAAATGTTTCATTGGTGTTGTTGAGTAATTAATGTTCACTAATTAATTTTGAAGTAAGAGTTTTGACCCTTCAAGCAGTCTAGCAATGTAATTCCCTTTGCTGATGTGTATTCATTTTAAATAATCCATTGTACAACCAAAAAATAGGATGCCTAAGACTCCTGAAACTTGTAGATTCTCAGTGAGGTTTGGGCTCCTTGAGGCACATGTACAAAGATTCAGGCTGAGAAAGCTGTGTGGGTGCTTAAAGGTCTGCCAGGATCATACAACTTGTCAGGTAGCTAATTAGGTCACCTTCACTATGTCTACCTTGGACACAAGATTCCCAAAGGAGTCACTGCCTAGTCCTACTCACTGGAAATTTTACTGACAAGGGGTGCTTTTTACAAGGAGTTGACAACTGTATTTTGGTGGTGGTGAATTTTTGTTCACTCCCAAGTTCAATGGAAATGTTTTCTTCTTTCTCTATTCCCCAGTTTCTGGCAAAAATGAATCTTACATGAAGATCAGGAGCACTCCAGTCTGGGAGATATTCATAGTCCCTGAAACGGCAGACATACCCTGGCAAAGAGGTAAGGTTTCTACAGTCAACCTTGGGGGACTGGATGCACAGATTTGAAGTAGTCAGTGCCAGATACATTGAAAAGGCAGTTCTGCTTTTTGGGTGGAGGTTCAGTGGATGAAATGCCAATAGCCTCACTTTCAAAGGACTGCAGCAGGGCTCTCTTAGCCACTGCTGTAGGATTTAGTTATTTGAAATGAATTATTTTAGGCTTAAAGTATTTTTAAATGAAAATTTGCATTGTTTGAAGATTTCTGAGCGTGTCTTTCACATCAAGGGTAATTCCTCAGGGGGCTGCAGCTTATAATAGCATCTCCAGCTGGATTTTTGGCAGTAGGATTAAATATGGTAGTTTTAATTTTAAAGCACAAGCTGCAGCTCCAATTTCACAGGCTGAAATCTCATTTCCATTAACAATGGCTGTAGAAGGGTCAAGAAGCTCTGTCTCAGTCATGGGTACCACAATAAATGAGTTATGCGCATTCAAGCAGCTATGACCTGTGTTCACTCGTAATTAACTTCAGGCTGACAATTTGTGGGCATTAAGTCAGATCATATTCTTAAATTCATGGAGGTATTCAATGGCAGAGCCTTGTCTTCAAACAGTGTTTTTCAGTCCATGTACATCTACAACAGTTAGTAATTAATGAATTACAAAAACCATCCTACATTTAAAGTATTAGGAAAAAGAAAAAAAAAAAAAAGAACAATTTGTTCCTACTTTTGCATTGAAAAGCGTGGATTTGAGTTCATTATGGCCCCAGGATAATCATACGAAAAATAAGAAAAAGAAATAATCTCAACCTGGTTAGTAAGGTAGACCCAATCCTGCTTTTATTCATGCGGCGGTAAATCTGGAACTGCTCATGAATGGCCTGAGGGTGGCCTTTATTCTTAATTGCTGCATTTTAGTGCTATTTATTCAGCACAAAAATGGAAAGAATCAGCCTGGGAAGCAGAGGTGGTGATATGTGCAAGCTAATTCTATACTGCAAAAATTCTGTCTTTACAACAGTAAAGAAAATACCTGTGACTTAGCTGGAAAAATAATTAGAGGATATGGGTGACATTTTTTTTTTTCAATTGAAAATGCATACTTTACTTGCTTTCAGTTGATGAAACAATGACTAATTTCACCAACTAATTGCTCTGGTAGAGAGCTCTGTATTTTAAGTTGACGTACCCCTTAATTTTACATTATTTTTCATGAACCTAGTAATTTCAAATGAGTATCATTTAATTCTAAGGACAATGAATGAAATAAAAGAGACCATGGAAGTTATGGTACAATACAGGGGAGTTTCTTCCACTCTAATCAAGCCTATATCATTGCTTTCCTCCTGCTGCTTTTATAATATGTTATTCTTCAAAAGTCACTGTGAGGTCATTTCTACAAAGCCTGTAAAATTCTCAAATTGCTAGCTGTGAGCTTCAGCTCTGCTTACTAATCCTACCTTTGCTTTGAGTCACCTATGGATGATTTCAGCAAACTAGATGTTTTAGCTCTTGTCTTTCTGCACTGAGGTGGAGGCAGGTTTGTCACAGCATCGCTACTTGTCCCTAAAGCCCCCTCTGGCATTCCCAGTGCAGGCAAGTTCTCTGAAAGTCTGCTGAGAAATGCTCCTAATATGCATCCTGCCAGGAACCATAAGGTTGGAGAAGCACAGTGCTCAAATGCTTGGCTATAAATTAAGCAAGGTTACAGAAGCACAGGAAGACCTTTGCTAGGGGAACAGTGGTGTCCTTTGTGACACTACCACAGGCAAACTGAACAGCATAAACTCATCAGATGTGACAGGCAGAGGGTGACTGGAAAAGCTAAAAAGAAGCAATAAATTCAAGTTGCATCAGATATTAATAAGACATACTGGATTAAAAGTACAGGTTACCTGACTCTTGGGTGATTCTCTTAAACCTAAGATTATATGCTCCACTAGCCTTCTTCTAATTTGACCCCAAAGGGATTCTCTCTGAGGAGCGAAGCAGGAGGGGAAGCTGCAGCTGGTGCTCCAACAAATGCTTACTTAATTTCCTTTGTATCATTTATGTAAGTCTCCTGTGCAACAAAGAAATCTAATGCCAGTTTTGCTCAGTAAATTAACCCAAATGACGTACATATTCAAACTGTAGTTATTTCTTTAGCTCCCCCTCCCCAAGATAAATCTGAATATCCATGAGGGCCATGTGAGAATGTTATGACTGGTGAATGCAAAGAATGGATTCAGATGAAGGACAGCACAATGTACAGCTGGGATCTTGCTGCTTATTACTGGAGTAGGACTGTCTAAGTAACTGAGAGCAAAATGTGCATGTTTAGAATGCTGCCCCGTGTCTCCCAACTGTGTTCATTTACAAATGGTTTATGTGCAGATGGGATCTTAAGCAATAAAGTATAGCAAATGGTTGGGATGCTCAAGTGCTGAGCACACCATACTTATGAAAGAGCTTGTATTTCTGAAGGTGCATTTTGTGAGATGTTGCCCTCTAGGTGCTAGATTTCTGCTTTGAGACGTGTCGCGCAGGTGCTCATATAACCTACATCTGCATTTCCAACATGCAGCATTAGTTTAAAATCAAATTCTCCATCCAGGACTGACCTGGCAGAACCTAGATGGCATGAGAAGGGAAATGCAAGGTGGTTTGCAAGACTCCTTGTCACAAATGTTTTGGAGGAAGTGTATGTAGTTACACTCCAGGCAGTCTGAGTAGCACAGGGGACATGCAGTAAGATAATAATAACAAATGAAACAAGCAGAAAAATTTGCAAAATTAGCCTTCTGTACTCACCAAAGTTTGTCTATTTTTACCATTTTTACCTTTAAAAAAATTAATTTTCATCTCCATCTGCTTTGTGGATATGTAAGATCAGTATTTAAATTTGAGAACCAACAGAAGGTCAGCAGTTAAAGCAGTTATCTAGCCAAGAGGTATGAAACTTGATGAGACAAAAATAGTTCAGCACTATTATATCAAAAAGACTTAAGTTCTGTGCATCAATTAAACCATTTAAGGTTTAGCTGAGCAGGAAGAGAAACTTTACTTGGCTTTCCTTATGTTATGAGGAAAGTGGAGATTATGTAATGACTTTATATTCTGATCGCTCTTGTTTGCTTTGAATGGCTCAGATTTGTGGGACTGTGAAATGGGTTCAAGCTGGTGATAATTTTTATTTCTAGAAGGATATGACCTAGATATCACTCTAGAAGGAGTGACCTAAAGGTTAACCAACTTCACTCTTCACATGCTGTGTTGGGAGCAAATTGAGAGTAAAACAAAAGTTAATGACATCAAGGAAATGGTTTGGATTCTGTTCTCTGCTATTCAGTTTCTTTAGTCATGTATGTGGACATCCCAGTAATGTCTTAGTTTTTCCACTTCTATAAAATGTGTGCAATTAGGTGTATGCTTACAGTGATGCTTTAAAGAATGCTAGTAAATGCTGTTATTACTTATTTGAGGATTGTTTGGTTGGTTGTTGGTGTTTTTTGATAGTGACCTGACTTGTATGATAAACTAGTGTAGAAGGTGAAAGAATAGCCTGAGACATAACAAAATAGCATTAACCTTATACCCAGAAATCTTACCTTGCTCCTTCCTCTTCACATCAGTCACTTTCAAAGAGAAGAACTGTAGAAAGGATCGTTGCTTAAGAGAGCACCTGATGTGGAATCATCAGTATTCAAGAGGCAGATAAGAGAAAAGGGCCTGCTATGGGGTTAGAAGATGTAGATAAAGGTTCCTGGTACAGAGAACAATGGAAAGGCTGTTTGTAGGAAGGAGAAAAGACTGGCAAGAACCATGGTTATGAAATGCAGACAAGTTAGAGTTGAGATAGAATTTTCCTTGCAGCCCTAGCTCTGAAGAATTAATTCCAGTTCCTTTTCTGTTCTTGCTCTCTCTCCCTTTGAGAGAATAGGTCAAGTGATTCTAACTTGGGAAGAAGAAAGTCACAATGATTTTGAGGTGGAAAAGACAAAACTGATTAGCTGATTCGTCAGACTAGCTAATGGACACTATCTATCACCTAAAATAGAAGGAGTGTATATGAAGGCAGGTTTTTGTAGGATAAGTGAGATTTCTGCTGGGTTGAAATTTTATGTGACCTAATATATCTTCTCTATAGTCAGCATGGTTTTGTATCTGAATGTATCTTTAGATTTTCTGTTTTAGTTGGGCTAGGATAGAACCTTTCTTATCTTTTGCAAACAACTTATTTTCATAAGGGATGAAAATTCTTGTTCATTAACAGTGTAGGTTTTGTATCTTTTTTGTTTTTGTTTTGTTTTTGTTTTAACTTAGCATAAAGTTGTCAACAGCTTCTATGACTTCTGGCTTGTATCATTTACATTTCTTTGTCACCTGTTTCTGCTGAGAACTGTTACAGCTCATACTCTCCTGGCTGAACTAGTTGTAGGAGAGTTATGACTAGACCTGTACCATTACTTCTTCCAAATAAACTGGAGGAAGCAATTATAAATTATTCAAATAGGTGTGTGAGCTTTCTTTGAAGCTGGGTACTGCCTACTGCTGTTGCTTCTCAAAGCTTCCTATCTTATTAAGGGCTTCTCCCATCTTGGATGTGGATGCACCACCCCAGTAGAGAGTGAGGAAACTTAAATCATTTTGCTGCAGCCAAACCTGGTGTGACACCAGATTTTGATGTTTATGTTTTGGAAATAAACTTGATAATAAAGATGAAGTTAATGAGAATGGATAATAATGAGGAATGGAAAGACATGATACAACTTTGCTTCTCTTGGGAGTCGGAGTTGCACAGAGGGCAGTGATCTGTTGGTGTGTGTATGTATTGGAGATTGGTGAAGATAAATGAAGTTTCAAACAATTTGGGGAAGAAATAAGGTTACTTGAAATGCCTTTGATGTCTGAGACTATACTGCAGCTCATGACTTATAAACTCCTCATTTGACCTTGAGCTTTGTATGTTTTTCTGGTATAAAATAGAACCTTAATTTTTCAAAAGACTGAAAGAAAATACATTTTAGTTGGTTACTATTTGTTACCAAATACTAGCAGCTAGTTTTATAAGTATTTGAGAGCTAAATACTGTATCTCTCCAGAACATGTTTGATACCACATTCTCTGGTTCATTACTGTATGAATGCTTGTAGTTTCTAAGTAGGGGTTTTTTTTGATGTTGTTTGTTTGTTTGTTTGTTTTTGTCAGGATAAATGTCTCCATACTCTGTTCCTTGGTAGTTGGCCTGCTCTTCTGGCAGGGAAGACATTTAAGTTTGAATTCATATTATGAAAGGAATTGACAAGATTTTTCTATTATTTCACACAGTTCTTGTTCTCAGTAAGTGGAAAAATGTAGGAGAAGCAAATGAAATAGGAAAGGTGCCACTGACAGCTTGTCTGAATTGTTTGTATAGATCTCAACATGTTTTCTGGGTATGATTACCACATGGATAGATTTTGGCAGAGGAGCCATATGTTTCTTGCCCCTGAGTAGACCTGGGCATCTCATTCAAACTCTGTTAAGATGAAGACAATCCTCTTTCAAGCTCAACAGTAGAATTCCAAATACCCAGGAAATATAAAATTATACTATGTGTGGTGCACAGGTGACTACAAGAAAAAGTTGTAGCTGGAATCAGGGATTAAGTGTTGTGTCTGATTCACAGATCAAGCCATCAGCCTTCATCTGTGAAAGCATATCAAGGCAATATTATTTGGATGGTATCTATACCATCTCAAGTTATTTAAGTGCATTTTTACTGGTTTAAGTAGAGTAGTATTCCTGTAAGCTGTCATATTAACTGGGGATATTCAGTTTGGTTGTAATCAGAGGCCTTTGGTGAATAATAGGACCTCGCAAGCAGAGTGCTAATTATATTAATGAGCCCTAAGTGAGAGAGAAAATAACCAGTTTGTGAGTGATAGCCCAGCAAACGCCAGCTTGAAGTTCACTGAGATTTATCACTTACCGAGTTCCCAGGGAGCTGCTGAATTAGTCTTCCTAGGTTCAGATGTGATACATGTGTTGGGTTTGACAGTGTCCCTGTGGGATTTTTGTATTTTAAATGTTGCTTTAGGCTTAAAAGAAGAAATATGTCAGTGCAAGTCTTTGCAACTTGGTAGACAGCTTCAACTTGTCAATCAGGTCTTCCTAATATACCCTGTTGCAGAATATCTTTTCAAAGGGATTCTATGTTGAGCCCTGTGATTGCTATCTGGTGTGAGATTTTTACAATGCAGGGTCTCCAGAGTTGTACTGATAATTGAGTACCATCTGATATGACACGTAATTGGCTCCATGAATCTTCAGATTTCTGTTTGGTGTGAGTAATACACCATTCAGCAGACCTCGCAACAAGCACAGACTATATATTGTATTGTTTTTTTTCAAAAACCTTGTTAATCCTACTAAATCAAAGATAATCATTAAACAGCCACTAAAAGTCACTAGGGTTTCCATTCCATGCAGCAGCTGAAATGTATTTTTCCCCCTCTTGTCCATTTCTGAACTACAGTGCCATTTTAAGGGCTCTCTTGAGGTCCAGAAGAGCATGTAAAGTTCAGCTGCTCCCTGCTGTTCAATTCAAGAATCCCCAGAATAAGGCTGTTTTGTAAGCAACAAAGTAATTCTCATTCTCTAATTGTCCCTGTTCCCCCTTCATTTGTCTTCAGGGAAGACTAGTCCTTGATGATTAATAAATTTCTTTTTGTAGAGTTTTACTGAAGGGTTTAAGGTTCCTCTTGGAGAGCTGGTTAATTATAAGTCACATGCAATTTCTGGCAAACCTTAGGGATCTGAGCTAATGATAACTGCTGGCTTTTTCAGTCAAAGAAAAGTGAGTAACAAAAAGCTTTGCAGCAAGAAGGTGCCTGTGTTGATACCTTGCGTAGCCTAAAATTAAACTGTTAGCTGTCCTTCTTTGAGATGAGAGAGCTTTTAGGCTGCAGATAACATATGGTATCAGGCAGTGAGCATCAAGCATGCCATAATTTTCATTCTTTAAAATAGCTTTGGAGTTCAAACAGTTCCATGGGATATACAACCTTTACCAATCAGAGAAAAGAAAATCATATTCTTTTCGGAAAATCTACATTCTCTGGGGAAAGAAAAAAAAAAATCTTATATTTTTATAAGTAAATATGAAAGTTTCTGTTCTTTTTAATTGTGAATAAGTCATTAAGTTGAAATTGGCTTGACAACTCTTGTGAAAAAGGAGGGAGTGCACCTGTAGGCTTAGCGATAACTAAGGTCTTACTTTCATGAAGCTTGCGCGTGGAGGCAAACAACAAGTAAATATGGAATAAAATATTTGACAGTAAAATATTTCCAATCAAAGCTGTTCTGTGGAGAAAACATATGAAAAGGTTGAAGCTGGGTGTAATTTTTAATGCAAAATGGCCATTTAAAAAAAAATTGCAGGAAAGTTATTGTTTTATATTCTAAATAATAATAATAAATATAATAATCAATGATAATAAATGGTAATAATAAGTAATAATAAATGGTAACAGCAATTTATTTTTGATGCTGCAGCTTTTTTTTTAAGTCTCACTGAAACAAGCCAATGTAACCATCCCTTCTTATTTCCCCGATGTTTGGAGAAAAAAAACTTGAATTGGGTCCAAAGGAGGCTAGGAGGATGATCAGAGGGCTGGATCAGCTCTCTTATGAAGAAAGGTGGAGGCAGCTGAGTTCAGCCTGAAGCAGAGAAGGCTCTGGAGACATCTCATTGCAGCCTTTCGATATTTAAAAGGAGTTCATAATTGGGAGGGAGACCAGCTTTTTACATGGTCTGATAGTGGTAGGACAAGCAGCAGTGGATTTAAGCTGAAAGAGGGGAGACTTGGATTAGATGTTGTGGCTAAATTCTCAGAGGGTGGTGTGCCCAGGCTGTCCAGAGGAGCTGGGCATGTCCCACCCCTGGAGCTGTTCAGCATCAGGTTGGATGGGACCCTGGGCAGCTTGATACGTTGGTGGGCAGCTGTGCCCATGGCAGGATGTTGGAACTGGGTGATCTTGAGTGTCCCTTCCAACTCAAGCTGCTTCACGATTCTATTATATTTTTCACCCACTTTGCCTCATTTCCAAGAGCTTGGTTTTGCTGCTAGTTTCCCTGACCTGCTTTGTCTTGACACATTTCTGCCAATGGGATGGAATTATTCGGCAATATGATTCTGTTAAGCATGAAAACAACTTACCTGGGAATGGAGAAGAGTTTTTCATCTTCAGTTTCAAAGTATCTTTCTCTTTACAGGGCTATGATGCTACAGTGATAAATGCATTAGTTAATGATGGCTGTGTAAAAACAGCTAAAATAACTCTTTGCATTTATAAATAGTAATCTTCCGTAAGTCCTTCCTGTCTTTCTCCCACAGAAGCCATTTCTTTTTTAAGCAAGATCATACTTTGTGAGTTCATGGACAGCCTTGTATGATCTCTGCGAGCAGGAATATAGAATATAGGCAATAAAAAGCCAGAACTGAAAGACAAGAATTAAATTGCAAGCAGTCAATGAACACAGGAATAGAGAAGATCATTTGACTGATCCTTCACCTCCTTGGCTCTCAACAGGTTTTACAAAGTGTACTTTTTCCAATGAGTATTCATGACAATGATCCAATTCCCGTTGCAGCTGCAAGGACAGTGGACCAGGTTCCTGCTCATAAACCTTTTTGCCTATTTTTAGTAATTTGATATGTGAATTTAGTCAGCGGGATGGAGAACTGGTATAAGGGATGAAAACAAGTATACCTATAGCAATAAACCAGAGCTACGCCCTGCCCTTCTTAAGCAACTGTGCATTTATATCCTCCATGAATTGCCATTCCTACATACTCATCCCTTGAGTCTGACTTCTTCCTACCTTTTGAATGCCTTGGGTGCAAATTGCTTGCCCTCATCCCTGGTCAAACAATGATCTTTGTAAATCCTCCTCCTAAACAATGTGGAAGAGTATCTGTCAGGATATAACCAGTGTCTTATGTTATCCTGCTGTAGGCCATGGCCTTAAAACAAAAGGATATAATGCAGATTACTGTAGTCAAGGTAACATCATGTCTTTAAATGCTTCCTGCTGTGCCTCTCAGGGTAGGAATAAAGAGCAGCTGACTAGGACCTCACTCAAGAAATAAACCATTTTCACACTCCCCTGAAATCCTGTTTTAGGTCTGAGAATAGTGATGCTGCAGTTTTAGTAGCTAATAAAAGCTTCTTAAATTTCTTTTGTTGGCATCTGCATTGTGAGTGCCGCTTGCCTGTAACTGTTAGATGTAGCTTTGTTGGAACACTGCAGCATTTACCTTTGTACTGTTGGCTGATCATTAAGCTATGCTTCGCAGGACTAGTAAATGTGTATGCTGTTTAAGGGTAAAAAAATTGGTTTTGTCCAGTTTGCTTTTTGAATGAGAATTGTCTCTCGTCCAATATGCCTCTGGGAATAGGCTTTAGATTCGTCTTTTTCAGTTTTCAGAACAGAATAAAATTCAATACTGGCTAACAAAGCATTTCAGCCAAAGTTCTGATTAGTAGAACGGTGACTGCCCTGGGATTTCTGGGATCTTGCTTCTTTTCAAATGACACAAATAGTAATTATTGCTTGAAATATGGGGTGATTCTGAGCCTTGTATGTGGCAATGGTATGTGTACACAGGCTTCTATGTGGCAATTTTATGGCATATAACTAAAAATCTGTAATGAAGATGAAAGATTTCCCGTGGCTATGCTCTTGCATGTCGGACGCAGTGCTACTCAGCTCTGAGTGCTGGTCACAAGGGTAAACATAGAACTGCTCACATTGTATTTGATCTCTAGGTTGAACTGGAAGCAATTTGAACACTGTCTTGAAATAAGCAGTTGTCAGAAATTCTGTACATTTCAATGGCATCTGAGTTATGGCAGCAGGCGATAGTAGCTGTATCCTGAATGTCAGGGGAAAGAAACCTCTCATATTGCATACCTAGTGACATCAAACCTACAGGCTGGTCTCAGTTCCCTTTTTTTGTATGCCTACTTTGAATCAACTGATGAGAAAGATGTCCAAGTTCATAGATTTCCCACACTAAGTAAAGTTCCATCAGAGGAGCTAAAGCATATTTGGTCATCAATCAAGTGTATTAATGTTGCAGTAAAAATAAAACCCAGATTTAACTTCTAAAGCCAGACAAAAATATTCTGCTTTTTTTTTTTTTCCTACTTTTTATTTTCTGTCAGAAAGGTGTCAAGCTTAATTCTGAGAGGAGATAAACCAAAATCATGTATTATTATTATATATATTTTTAAAGAGACCAAAGTGTACAAGTTACACTTATTCCACCATAATTTTTTTAGATGCTTTCCTGAGGTTTTTCTCTTCTTCTCCATGTGGAATAAATGGAGATCAGATATATGTCTATATATTTATAAATATATCTCTATCTATCTATCTATCTATCTGTACACACACATATTCTTATAGATGGAAGAATTTAAAATATCTAAGCCAACTATAGCTTTTTAGCTCTCATTTTGATATTTTTGTGCTTCAGCTAATTTTGCTTTGGAGTGGAAGTGGCAGACAAAGGAAAAAAGGGATGCTTATCTCAATAAAACCTTCAGTGGTATTAACACATTCGTTTTCTAGCACAGCAACATCCAAGAGAATTGTTTATAATAGGTTTGCAAAAATACAACTTAACTGCACAAGTCATATCATACGATAAGTTTCTTGGGAGGAGTACTTGAAACGAGAGTAAACTGCCATTCTGGATCTGTTCTGGATTGAAATCTGGATTGAAATATCTGGACTAGGTAACGTTATAGGTACAGCTAAAGGCAGTGACTGTATGGCTGTTATCTGACTTTTTATTGTCACGATCTGTCACAATTTCTTCTTTGGTAGAGCTGTGTTTGAGAGGATCTGTATTTTAATGTGCCTGAAGCTGATGGTGAGCTGTACCAAGTACAAAATAATACGCCATTCGGATCTTTACTTTACTGGCTCCAAGTTTCTAGTGTGATTCTTGGAAGCTGTGCTTTATTTACTTTTTTGAACACCTGTCACAGACGGATTGTATATTTGCAGCCCTTCAAATGCGCAGTGCTCAATTTTATCTCCTAAAATGGACCAAAGACAAAAGTTTTACAACATTTAGAAAATTTACATCAGAGGAGAGAGAATGCAGTAGGCTGGTGTGGCATAACCCAAGTACAACTGTAAATAAATACACTGTTTCTACTAGGGATTTATTAAGATTACCATCTATTGATGCGAATATCGCTTAGGCTGCACTTTTCATCACTAGAGCTCTTAATGAAATGCTGGATGCTGATCACTCCAGGCAACAGTTGCAGTTTCAAATATTGTTTGATATCTCAGTGCAAATGAAAATAAATAAATAAATCAGGAATTGCTTCCCAATGTCTGTTTTTATTCAGATTAAAGCTTTTAACTTCAGTAAGTCATGTAGGCTTGAGAGCGGATGTGTTATTGAATGCCTGGATCTGAGAGAACAAGTGTTACAAATTCACTCAGGTAATTCAGAGCACTGCTTTCACTTTAATTCAGTCAGATGGAAAAGTCTCAGTACTGTTGAGACCGTTGCCTTAACCACAAGGGTACATACACATCCTTCCTAGGCCACTGCCAGAACATTCCAAGTATCAAATTTGATTTCATTTTTTCATTATTATTGTTATTATTATTACTTAGTAACCAGAAGTTCTGTATGTCTGCCCAGGGCGATGGTGGAGTCACTGTCCGTGGAAGTGTTCACGAAAAGGGCAAATTTGACACTGAAGGAGATGGTTTAGTGAGCATAATGGTGATGGGTTGATAGTTGGATGAGGTGATATTAGTGGTCTTTTCCAACCTTAATGATCCTATGAACCATCCTGCCTACTGTGCATCAAATTAGAATTTATGAGCAATGAGTGTGGATACTTTGCACAACTGCACTAGATGTAAATATTTGCTTATTTTTCATAGTACAAATCATAGAAATCCATGTGTTTTTGTTCCATACTCAATTTCACTCAAACGTATCCAGCAAGGGCTTTTATTCTTTAGATGTTAGATCTGAAGTACACATAGCTTCTCTGAATCTTAGTCTTCAGCGTCATTTTTGGTTTAATATATTTCCCACACAGCTATAATCAAAGACTGCTTTTGACTTTAATAATACAAAGAGTCGCTAAAGAAATAAATACAAAATGTGCTTGAAACATTGCATGAAACCTTCTAATCACATAATTTCCAGTCACATTGACTTATGTCATTATTGTTCTTTTTTCCAAGTCTACACAACCCTGAGAGGGGTCTATCATGGAGAGACAGATTAACCAGCAGTATAGGCTGCATCAAGGGTAGCCTGCCTCCTTTACCTCATGCAGAGCTTCTTGGAAGCATGGTGAAGTGAGGTGGGCTCCTAAATCCTGTGAGGGAAGAAGGACTTATGGTTATATTCCAGCTTTCTGTTATGTATATAGCATATCATCTTAAGAGGCTGATGGATCTGAAATAAAAGCTTCTTGGTGAGGGAAGTATCCGTAGGACTTTTAGATATAAGGCTGTCCACAGGGAAAATAGCTAGATCAAAAAAGAAAAGGAAACTTGGGTCTGGTTGTCTTATCGCATGTCTTGAATTGGAAGATGGAAGCTTTTAAGTGGGCATGAGGCTAAAAAGCAGAAGGGAATGGAAACGCCCTTCTCCTGAGAAGGCAGGGCAGGGAAGGAGGTAGATTACCTTTTCCTTTAAACAGCCATTTCTGTTGCAAATGGCTCTCCCTGTGGCTGCTTTTACTTTTAGAATACCATTTGACTGCAGAACATACTGGAATGGAAAATAACTGTGGCTTTCAATTGCAGAAAACTAAAAATGGGAAAAGATTAAACAAACCTCCAAACATATTTTGACCTTGTTATTGCTATATTGAATATTGAGGGTGAAAGCTAATATATCTCAACTCTCATGGGTAATACTGCAGTTGATGAGCAAAGTACAGAAAGCTGGATGGCTGTGCCAATGGCCCAGAAACTTCTTTAGCTGGCAGTGCCTCACTGCATTGTAGTGGTGGAAAGTGAGTAAGAGCTTCATCTTTCTTATGGATATGCTGGCACATCTCCCTTGCAAGCTAAAAGCAAAACAACAACAAAAAAGAACACCAACAAAACCAACCTGAATTTATACGCAGGGTTTGAGACTGTCCAGCTTTTTAAAATAAATCAGCCTGTGTTGCTGTTACAGAACAAGCACTCCAACCAACTGAAGTGGAAATGCATCCTGATTGTCTGTGAAAAATGAAATCTCAGTTGTTGACCTTCACCTAAAGAAAAAGTTTAGGAGAAGCATATGCCCAGATCTGTGTCCTGTCTGTATTTCTTGTCAGGATGCTGAGCATCTTTAGGGTTCAGTTTGATTCCAGGAGTACTAAAGGAGTAGTCAAGCAATGGAACAAGTTTTAATAAAGCAGGAGATTTCTGTACGTAATGTCAAAATTGACAACAATACTAACAAAATCCAAGGTAAGGAAGCAGCAGAGGGAACGTTCAAATAGCTCCTTAATGAGTCTTAGCTCTCCAGTGAAGTAAATACTCAGGCAGCCTAGCCAGTTTTTTTCTATAACATTCTCTTCTGATTTCTAGGGAAATCAGGGAAGAAAGAGGGGGAAAGAGCATCTTTAAATGGTGTTGGACACAGAGTGGTAAAAACAGAGGATGAGGTTTGTGAGGATGAGGTCTAGTGCTAACACCACCAAGAGGCTTTCCTAGAATGTGAAGTTAAGTCACAATACTGTTTATTGCAGAATTAATCAGGAGGAAAATTGCTTGTGATTCAATCAGATTTATTTAAATGCTAGAAAATTCCCCGTTATTATCCATTTAACAAATAACAAGTCATAATATTTGATATGAGCTTTCCCATACAGCTTTATTCTTTAGAAAAGTGTTCTTTAATCTAGCAGTTAGCCTACACAGCCTAAGCTTAAGCAGAGGACTAAAATATGACTGTGACTGTTCAGCAAGTAGTCTTACATTTGTCACATAGTTATCAGCTGTGCTCTATTTCTGTTGCATAACTCACTCTTTGGACAGCACTTTGATACCTCAATTTTGTTCTACCAGATTAGTACCGAGCAAGTCTAGATTTACACTCGTACACATCATGTGAGACATACACTTGATAAAGACTTGATAAAGTTTGGGATTGAGCAGATGTTCCCTCTGAAAAATCCTGGGCTCTTGTTTCTCTGAACAGTAGAGGAAGGTCAAAGAATAAGCATTTCAACCTGTGCGATCATCAAGTTTTGTAAGATGATCTGACAGACACTGTCATGTTCAGGACTCCCATCTCTGCTATCTGGGACTTGTTCTGAGCCATTCAGTGGGTCCTGCTGGAAGTGGGAATCAAATCCCAAAGGTATGCTTCTTAAGGGAAGAAGAGGAGATGGAAGTCTGACAAGAACATGCATGTGCTTGTGCAAAAGTAGAAGCATTCTGTAGCAGTTTCTTGTGGTTATAATTTACTGATTTGTACTTCTGGAATCCTTAAAATGTTCTTATTCTGGATAAATCCTGTGCTCTCTGGACTCTTGTGTTTAAAAGAACAAAATAAGCATCTCTGCTGCTACTATACTGAATAATGCAGTAATAAATAAAGATAGCAATAGAGCCTCATACATTCATATCATGCTATTCTGGCAGGATTGGTTGATCACATAAATGGTGTCATACTCCTGAAATGCATCCATCTTCAGGAAAGAATGCTGCAAATATTGACACACAGCAGAGAAAAAAAAAAAAAAAAAAAAAAAAAAAAAGGAAACAAAAGGGGTAAAAATATTAGATACAGCTGTCTCAGTGCCTAAATTTATACAAATGTAATAAATGGATCCGCTATGTTTTCTTACATATAAAATTCAGGACTATTATCTGATTCAGAAAAAAGTCAAATCAGTGCATGATTATCCCTCTCCTCCCAGTCAATATAGTCACCCCAGCAGAGCAGTTTATTCAAAAGCACTCATCCTATCTCCCTTGTGTTAAGAAAGACTCTTATCACTTCTATGAGGTTTTATGACAGTGAGTATTTTTCTAATGCTTCTTCCATTTCAGGCAATGAGCATGGATCAGGGTCACAGATGTGGCCAGAGAAAAACAAACATAATCCGCTGTTTGGGAAGCTAAAAACTTTGAAAGCTACTAAGTTTACAGATATAAATTGAGCCTTCCTAATAAATCACAGGCTGGTGTTTGCAAGCTGAGTTGCATAGCAGATCCTTGCCTCTCAGCTTTCTTCTTCACTGGGGTAACTCAGTCTTCCTTCCTTTGAAAAACTTGGTTTACATCTCTCAGTCACTAGACTGTATTTCACTTTTCTTCTGTGCTTTCAAAGAACCTCTCCTTCTATTTCTTGCAGGGACTCTACATTCATCTTTGTGTTGCAGACATACTTTCTTAGCTAAAAGACGTTGACTAGCAGAGCAGGGTAAGAAGACAAGTGTACTATTACTTAAACATGCATCCAGTCCTACTGCCACAACCAATTTGCCATCCACCTACTCTATTATATTTCAAGCCTTGTTAACATACTTTTTTTGAACTGTTGGCAATTTTTGGATAGTCAAGAGTCCTGACATAGCACTCAGCACTTCACCATATTTTATTATTGATTCTGTATGTGTCAATTTCTTTTGTGAGCTGAAAATAGCCACCTCACCTCTACAGCGTCATTTAGTCCTACTGAAATCTAAATCCAAGCAAGCAAGATCTCATCAAGTATCATTCTAATCATATCATTGATAATTCTAATCATATCATTGATTGCTTACCCAGGCAAAAACAATTCAACACCACAGATATTGACTAAGTAATTAAGGAAGGCAAAGATATACAAGAACTGATTGAAAACAAAGATTTAATAAGTAATGTTATAAAATATCTTATTACGTACGCTCAGTTCTGAATGGGAATTTGTCAATGATGTTAAAAATGACTCTTGTTAATGAACATATAGGGCTAAAATTAACTGTCAGTAGAGCAGTGCACCAATTCTTTCTGTGCTGTTTGTGATCTGGACAATTCATGACCTTTGTATCACAGCAGCAGCCAAATATCTTAGCAATACATGGAACTTAACCAAGAGTAATAACAGTGGTTTTCTTTTTATTATAAATGTAATATTGTTAAAATGTTTAGCTGACAAGTGTATTTCTAACTCTACATGCAGTGAAATGCATTTTCATCAGCCTCTACTTCGGGAGGTCTATGCTGTATAATACTGTCTATTAGAATCTATGTGCTGTATCATTGCACATTATGGATAAACTTATAGATTTTCACCTAATGTTTAGGGGGTAGTAAAGAAGGAATAGAAATACAGAAAATGCTATAATCTCTTTAGCTTCTTTATGCACTTCATTTACAAAAAATCATAAAATGGATAGTAAAATATTTACTAGTACTTTGCAGTTCTCAAATAGCAAAAATTGAATTGTATAGTGTCTCACTTCTGTGGAAAGACAGTTTGAGTCCCAGGAGTGCAGACACTGAAAGAACCAATGTGCTGTGAGGAACAATACAAGTCTTCTATGTGTTCCTGCATCATTGGAACTGGGGCTTTTAGTATTAACTGTAGCTGCAAGAGACAAATGTGTGGTGTTATTATTACTATTCATTTATTTATCAACTTAGTTGAGAAACTAAGAGCATGTTTTGATTGCTGCAGATTGTCTAATTGAAGTGACGTAAGAAATGTAAAGTTACAGCTGGATTATTGGATTTTATCTTATAGTAAAACTGTGAGCTCATGTGTAAATGTACACTTACTGCAGCTCAGCTGAGAAATTAAAAACTTCTAATTCTGTGTAACTGCATAGAACAAAGTATATGATTTGCTAGGAAATGTCTTAATTCAGTAAAGGTTTTGAACTTGTACCTTATCAGAGCAACTTATTTAAGTGACATAGAGGTGTGTGTTTCGAGTTCCAGTCAGAAACTTCTCCCAACAGTATAGTTCCACAAAAGTAGAGATGCTATTATGATTTTGAATCATAGTATAATGCAACATGCTGGAAACACACTGTTCACAGTCTTTATTTTGAAAAGCGCTACTTCACAGACCTTAAAGTTGCAATCTTTCAGATCAGTGTTTTCCTAATTTCTCCTCTACCTTACATGAACCAGGGTGTCCAGTCTAAGCTGTTTTCATTTCAGCTGGTTGAAAAGCAACTCCTGTCTTGATTGCACCCTCCACAATAGCGATGCAGGGATAATCCTCTTTCTAGTGCAAATCATAATCTGAACATAGTTAACTCATGCAATCTGTGTGGGTTTTATGGATTTTTTCATCCATTTGATGACACTTGAGGATGACTTTATAAAGATTTAAGCACATCCCATTGTTCTACTACTTTGCAAATTGATTTCTACTTCTCTAGGCAGAAAATCTTTTATATTAATATTTTAGAAGGCTTAAAAATTCTCTGCACTTCATTCTGTCCTCTTTCACACATATTCCTCTATTATCTTTTTTCAATGAAGTAATGTATTCTATAGGAAATGTAAATATATCTATCCTGATATTTCATACCCGGTAAAGACAACTAGCATTATCATTCTGGAGACCAGCTTAATATTTATAAAGGTGTGGAAATCCACAAAGAGATATGAAGTTGAAATGCATATACAGCTTGGAATTGCCTGCAGAATACAGAATAGAGAAAGGCTTTATTAATTTAATCTTTAGCAAGTCTTTATTTGACAAACAAGTTTGTTCACTGAAGGAGAAAAGGCTGCTTAAACATTACCTTCATTAACTGCACCTCTTTCTTATTGTGTATTGGGCTAACTTCCATATGAAATAGCCACCACTGGTCTTGTTAACTTGAGCACTTAGTCATAACAAACAAATGCTTCCTTGTATGAGAAGAACAGTATTATCTCTTTTTACCAATAGAGGGTTCTGCTCACTCAGAGTTTTCTCTGTTAGGCTGCCCAGTGTTGATGCTTCCATTTCCAGTGTTTGGCTGCTGGATTCCCAGGGATGCAACTGTGACACTCCTTTTGTTGGTGGGTGAGCAAATAGCTCTGTCTTACTGGGAGAGATGAGTACAGATTTGACTGTGGCATGACAGTCTGATTCTTCTAACCAGGAATTCACTTCTACTGACCAAACAAATGCTAAAAAGTATGGATGACCAAATCCTCTTCCCTTTCTGGGAGTGGGATATTCTCCTCAGAGAGTGGGGTTTAGGTTCTAGTTTTGTCTCACTGAACCAAGAACGATCTCCAGCTGTTGGAGTGAGTGAGGAGACTGACTGCCCTTTTCTTGTCTACTCACATTAAAAAAAAAGCAAAACACATGCTGAAGTGCCATCTGTAAAATCATAGTCCTGGTGTGGCTCCTTTTGATAAAGAGAGAATTTTAAGCTCCCTTGAATGTGGCCAGTTTGTAGTCACGTTTCTGGAATACTTAGATATTTTTTTACATTGCACCTAAATCTCCTCTGACTACTTCTCACATTGCAATCTGTTTTGGGCTTTATTGATAAGACACTTTGAGGTCAACCACAGTTTTTATGTGTAATACATAATTGTAAATAAATAAATATTTGTATGTAAAGAAAATTACCATTGCTGCAAGACTTGATTATGCAACAGCTTGGAGTGTAATCAGCAAAGATTCTTTTTTATTTTTTACTATTGCTCTTGTAGTTCTCAAAGCATGCAGATGAGCTCATAGAAACTGTTCTGTACTTAGACGAAAGAAAATCTTGTTGTTGCTGGCAACAATGGAGAGATCACATTAGAATTACTAAAACAACTCAGATATCATTTGTTTTATGAATTAGGAGGTAAAAAAGCAAAATGAGATGTACAGATTTCACAGCCACTTCAGCTAATTGATGGGAGCTCTGTCAGAATTCTCTGAGTTCACTCAACTGTACAAATAAAGAAACATGAGAGCTTCTCCAAAAGTATTCTTTTTAATTTTACAGTATGGACCCACTACATCAGATGCAGGCGTTGGTAGTATGGAAGTAGTAGTTGAACCTTCCCAACAGTATTCCAGTACATTTTGTTGTCATGGGACAGATGGCAGTGGAAGGGCAGTCTGACATGGAAGATCATATGAAGCAAAGGTGTGGATTTGAATTCCTCCATGATGAAATAATTGTGCCCATTAACATTCAGCTATGTTTGCTGAATGTTAATGAATATCAAACAGTGGATGTGGGCACACTGAGAAGGTGGTTGGTGCATTTCAGCACAGGTGACAGAAACAGTGTGTCATCTCTGGTTGTATGTAGTTTTATGAGCATGGCATGTAGGCTTTTGTTTTACTGCTGGCAAAAATGCATAGCTGATGGTGAAAACTCTGTTGAAAAATGGTACTTTGTAGGTGAGAATTTGCTCTGTCAAATAGTATGTTTGTGCTCTTTGTAGCTGTACAGTTTTCATGGAAATAAATGGGAGGCATTACTCTTGGGAGGACCTACATATATTCACTTGTACATACATAGATAGTAAAAAGTAGCCTGAGATAAGACTATGTATTTAGCTTGGCTGTAATATACCCGTGATAATTGGAGGTTTTTTAATTTTTGTTTGCTACATTAGGTCCACCAACATAAAGTAGAAGATTTTCCATTGTTTCTATTGGAACTATAGTTTTTTTGTTGTTGTTGTTTTTGTTTGTTTTTTACCAAAGTTTTACCTATGTTATTCATTAAAAATTGCCAGGACTAGATAATGGATTTGGCAAAGGATTTGTTTCAAAAGACTTTTTGAATTTAGCTGACTGAGTTTGTACTGAAGTAAGCGAAAAGTCTTGTACAGTCTGTTCTGCTGTTTCAGCTCTACTTGGTTCATTCTGGTTTGAGATATGGCAATGGACAGAAGTGGTGGGTGGAAGATAACACCTGTGTTGCTGCAGATAGCTTCTCTAAACTCTTTGCAGAATAAGGAGCCATCAGCAAACTGACTAAGCTGGGACTTTTCTGCTGCAGCTCTATTGGTGATTTGTCTGGGCGTTTCAGTTCCTTTGTTTTTCACTTCCCTAGTGCAGTGCAGTGCAGTGTTTAACATGGCAGAAACTCTGGCCAAAACAGGCATATAAATATATCTAGATATACTTTGCTTTGATGCAAATGAGTGATTAAGTTTAGGCAATGCAAAAGGATAGCCTTTCTGGAAACAGGATTAGTGAGATGTTTTGTGTTGTGCTTTATATGTACATAAGGTACTTAACTATTAAATGTCTTTCATTTTCATCAGCAAGTTAAGCTATCAAATGTTTATGGAATGCTGTAGCATGGGGGAAGTTGCTTGAACTCCTGTTAAAAAAATAAAAAGCCAAATCACTTATTTATCATTTATCTGCTTTTATATCTGTCACTATAATTTTCCTGTCTGCACTGATTGTATTTTTGCTGTCTGTTCCTTAACAGATTTTGTTTTGATTGCTTCTATTCAGACTCATTCTTTCATCCCAGTGTATAAGCCGACCATATGCTAGCTTGACCCACTATCAAAAAATATTCACTCAGAGTTCACTTAAGAAGTTACTCTTGTTATTATTTGAAGATTTATTAATTTGTCAATAGCATCTGGTCTTTACCACCTATCCTGAAATCTGCTCCTGATTTTTTAGTGCTGGGTAAAAATAATATTTCCTTCAAACATATTCATTTTTTCCAGTCTTTCTTCTTACCATAAGGTGTTTGATAAGAAGAAATGATCTTTGTGCTACTAAAATGCTTTCTATCTGAGATCAAAATGCAGAAAAATACTATTGTCACTATTTGTCACTTCAGAAAGTGGGACACAGATGAACAGTCTGATTCAGCTGACATTAGTTAAAAAGAAGGTGGTAAAGTGAAGACTGCTTCTAGACTTATCATTGGTGGAGAAGAATTATACTTTCTCCTTAATCTTTGAGGTGACAGAATTCAATCGATCAGAAAGCACAGTGTTCAAGCTCTACCCTCTCTCAATTCTTGGTGAAGCTTACTACCTCCTTTTCATCTCCTGCAAGAGCAAGGGAGGAGACACCAAGAATGGTCTAGTGGCTCAACACTGGCTATTTTGTCTGTCTGTTCCTAACACTGCCTTTATGAGGAGGATGACAAACTGAGCCACTCCCTCTAGACTTTTCAGCTCATGGCATAATAATAATTCTCTATTGCTAAATGATATGCCTAAGTAAAAGTTTGCAAACAAGGGGTAGTACTTTCATTCAGCTACTTTGGCAATACCCCAAGCATTGCATTTTTGGTCATTCAGTCTTCTCATAAAAATTCCTCAAAGCTTACATCTGAGTCTTGTATTTCTGCATGATGATGAGACCTCTGCACCTCATGTGCAAAGCTGCTGTAATGAATTGTCCATCTTCCCTCTTTAATTCTCTGCTGAAACACTGCTAAGTATTGTGTTGCAATGAGCTTAGCCCTTCAAAGCAGGATGATGTATGTGAGCCATATGTGCTGGAAGGCACCCATGACAGTGTACTAAAGATACCCCAGGAGACCATTGTGCTAGAAAGAGGTAGTTATTTGAATAATACAAAGATTTAACTTGCAGATTCATTCCTACTGTATTGTTGACCACCACTGAACTAACAGATACTGAAGATAAGTCAGGATTGGAATTCAGTATTTTTCCCATCTTTATAGATTTATATATAATTCCCATTTTTTCCCTTCCTCTTGCTAAATAGTATATACCACCTCTGCTAAATACTTGTGTTGTTTGTGTTGTCTCTCCACTTGCTCAGAACTATAACAGGATGTTTATCTACTGAATAAAAACCTGCCTCTCATTTACTCTGCAAAGCACTCCACTGCCTTCACAGTAACTGTAACTGCAATTATCATTGTTGGCATCCAGAGACAGTGATTTTTCTATTTACACTTCATGTCTGGCCCTTGTGAAGTTTAATAAATGAAGTCAGCAGTTACATTATCATTTGATAGACTCATCACTCGATAGTAGCTGCTGAAATATGCAATAAATATTGTCCTAGAGGGAAGGAAAAAAGCTAGAAAAAAACATTATGTTTTTTCAAAGAGAATTGCTTTTTTTTTTTTTTTTTTCTTTACCTTGCATGAAGAAATTTAATTACAGTTTTTTGTATAGTTCCTATACGAAGTCACCTTTAGGAGTTTATTAGTCTAAGCAAAATTTATCTCAGGTTGCTAGACATGAGAGGAAAAGTGGCAATGAGAAGCGTGGCTGGACAGTTTTCTCCACTGGCTGCAGATAGGTTGGACTTGTGTTTTTTGATAGAGGCACTCCAAATAAAAGCGTGCCTCCAGCAGCCTCCTCTAGAACCAGCCAACCAAGAGGAGGCAGAAAAGATTCAACTTCAGCATCAAACACAGGCATGGAGAGGAACTGTCCTTTCTAGTGTGAAATGAATGGCAAAAATCCCATTTCAGCAAAATGCTGAAGATCAATGAATTTTACCAGTTTTTCCAGGGGGTTTTCTTAGATTATTTGATCTTTGAGCCAAACAGCAAACACTATCATGACCAGCAGTGTTTGTTTGGTAATAAATGCTAAGCATAAACTCAGACAGACTATTCCCCACTAAACAAATTCTAATACCCACCTACATACATGTATGTTTATCCTGGATCCTTCTTTCATTGTATTTTTCAAGTAGGCAAGTGAAAGTCCTTGGGAGAGTTTAGCTCACTAGCTGTTGTAGGATTTCTGTAGCTGGAATGCAGAAAATCATATTTCTAGTCACTGCAGAATCTTAATGAGAAATAGAGTAGAATAGTTCAGATGAAAGACAGTAAAATCCAACTGCCTGTCCACCTTATAGCTACATAAGATTTAAAGCATATTGTTGAGGTCATTGTCAAAATGTCTCGTGAGCACTGACAGGCAGAGGGCATCTACTGCCTCCCTAGAAAGTTTTTCCAGTGATTTAAAACTTTCCAGTGATAAAGAAACTTTTTCCAGTGTCCTTTCTGAACCTCTCTTGGTGCAGCTTTGTGCTGTTCCTATGTGCTTTGTCATTGATTACCAGAAGAGGCCAGCAGTTCCCTCTCCATTTCCCCTCTTCAAGGAGATGCAGAAAGCAGTGAAGTCTCCTCTCAGTCTCCTTTTCTCTTCACACATCAGATGATACCTGCAACTCATATATTTCTATCTGGATCCTTCAGGGAACTTTGGATCAGTAGCGGTTCCTACAAGCTGAACATTCAGAAGTTCAAAAGGTTTCAAGGAAAGATCTTGATGAACTTATAAATGCTTGGAAATGTATTCCTTTTCTCAGTGACATGATCAGAGATGGCCCAAGATCATTTGTACTATAGGGTCTACTAATAAATATAGCAGTGATCACCACTCCCTCTAATCTACTGTGACAATTAAAAACATTTTAAAAAGCATCTTAACCTTCTCTTAAAAACATTTGGGGTTCTAATTCTTATTTAGTTAGCCTTTCTCGTCCATCCTGAGTCACAGCCAGTGGCTGCAAATATGATATTTAATTAATAAATATGTATAAAGAGATGTATAAGACATGTTATAATATATAATATACTATTAAATATAAAAATTATCCTTGCAGCATAGGCTTATCACAAAGCTATTTTCAAACTGTTTGAACTATCTATGCTTTCATTTAACTTCTTACTAAAATAGAAAAAAAATGTGGAATGGCACAGAGCTGAAGCCAATTGCATACACCTTTTTAATAACCAACTGTTCTTATATTCGTGTATTGGGCATGAAAGCTGTTACAAAAAAACTGACTTCAAACAATGACTGCAGAAAAATGGAAAGATATTAAATATATTTGGATCAAGTATTCTGTTGCTTTTCAGCCCTGTGCATTGTCAGTCATAATGGAAATCAATAAACAGAAAATCTAAGGCATTGCCAAGTCACCCAGAGTGTTCTTTGCAAATTGTGTGGTACCCATGAAGAGCCAAAAAAGATCCGACTGCTTAACATTAAGATGGCAAACACTTAAATAACAAATCACCTAAGCTAAGATGTTCACAACCTAACTTGGGTAGATGTTATGCTTCCAGTTTCCTCAAAATAATTTGTTTTTGTAAACGCTCTTTTCAAACCATCATCTCCTGTAATTGTGCTGCCAGTCTCACATGGGCTGAGACAGAAGCTCATGGGTGAAGGCAGGTTATGTGGAGTGACTTCTTACAGCTGTGCCACTGAATGGTTCAGTGCAGGGCAGATACAATGTGCAGCTCAGGAATGTAGTTAAATACTTCTCACAGTACAAAAAGATATCAGAAGTTTAAAGTAAGTGTAATATTTGTGATTTTCCTTATTTTTTTACCCAGTTGGGAAAGCTAGATAGAGCAAATAATGCTTGAAACTGTCATAAATAATTTTACTCCTATGAAACCTTGCTGCAGAATCTTGTGATAATGAAAGAACTATTACACATTTCTCTATGTAATGATATAGGTTGTGTATTTTACTCAGTGCGGATAAGCTGTTTGGAAGGAGCAGTGCATTCTGCACAGTAAGGATGTGGAATATTATGCTGTCACCAGAGGTCTACAGGACTGTGTTCTTTCTCTACTGTGAGTTTTGAATGAAGTCCATTATGAAACATTGTCTACTGACACCTTCCTGTTCCACAGAGAAATGAGCTTGCTGATTAAGACCACTTCTGAACTGAATTGAAAGTTATACATTATGGATGATCTGATGATTGAGAATTTTAGCATGAAAGCCAAGCCTCTTTTTTATCAATACTAAAGGTCCCATTAAGCTCAATAGGGTTAAAATTTCTATCTATCTGGATCCTTGAGGGAGCTTTGGATCAGATTAGAATGTTAAATCTAGCCCATTCCCAAAACAGACAGAAAAAATGCAAACACACATGCCAGGAAATTGGGAGTTAACATAGCTTTGATGCTGAACTCACCTTGGGAGCCTTTATTTTTAGAAACAACAAAGATAAGGAAAAGATGGTGCCTGTTGAGCCTTAACAGGCTCTGTCATTTTGCATTGCAAAGTTATTTAGATCTTAGGATTTATATTATCTGTGAATATCAACTCCAGGTTTGCAATTCTAAATACTATACAGTGGGAAAAGCTGCTGAAATATTGCCTGTCTTTATGATGCTGAAACATGCAATTGTCTTTCTGAGGTGTCAGAAGCAATGCTTACAAAACACCTAATCAACAGAAGTCATCATAGTTATTTTTTTTATTATTCTCTGCGTCAGCTTGTTTTCATAACACAGGCATTTTACTTTATGCAAGAGCAGATGTATTTGTGACTATTTGCACTGAAATATCCAAACATTGCTGTAAAGCAGCAATTTACAGTTGGCTGACTCTCTCATCTTTAGTATACAATTAGTGAACAATGAAAAACTCATTATCTTCTTATTTCCTTACAGTCAGGGAAGCAAACAATTAAATTTGGTGGTTAAAAAAATAAAATACAAACAAACAGAAAGCGTTTTCACTTCCCAGAAAGAAAAATGTGCAAGTCTTTCCATTAACAGCATTGAAACAACATTCATCAAAGGATTGTACTGTTAAATAGAGTTGCTGTTAAATGCTTCCCCCCCACCACTTTCAGGCTGAGATAGAAAATAATAGAATATAGAATTACACACCCACCACCATCAAGATAGCTTTAATATAATATAAGGTGGTACATATATAACAAGTATAAGAATATAAACATCTCCAAGAACTTCTAAAATGCTTTGTATTCCTTTTTTTCCCCTTTCATTTTTGGTTGACATTTGACTGAGGCCAAGAAGCAATAGGCCTTGTTCCTAAATTGTTCTCTGTAATCCTCTGTATCTATAGCTGTTTCATTAATTGCAGGAATAACTAGTTATTGTCTGAATTGGGAAACTCATGGATGAAGAAGATTTCATATTGCAGAAATGAGGGAAGGTTAATTTTTGATTGATAAACTAATGTTAAACAGTTTAAAACATATAATTTCCCAAATTTACTGTATATAAATACATTATGCTTATATTACTAAAGAGAAATAAGCAAAAAGCTCAGTGCAATGAAATCGATGAATACCAACTGTTAGTATATAGAATTCTGTTCTGTATCTTACTCTTATCTTTAGCTTTCTGCTAGCTGCTTTTCTTTGATAAAAAAATCAAGTATCCAGGAATCTTCATTGTCATCATGAAGACATTCATATTTTGCATGTTAGGTACAGTAACTGAGGCAATTACCAGATTCACAGATTAATCTACTCAACTACCTTACCAAACAGGATGACCCTGTTCTTCATGCATCCTCATATACTATTACTTGTGTAGCTTGACTTTAGAATCTGCATGGTAGATGAGGAATGATTATTTTTACGCAGGTCTATCAATACTGAATTTCACCAACCTATCCAATCTTCGATGCTCTGGAATGTCCTCAGTTTTTTTCCTTCCTTTCTCCTGTCTCATCAGAAAAAAAAGAGTTAATTCATAGTCTTCCTGCAGTCCAGACTCTTCTGTAGTACTCTAAACAATTCATGTCCCAAAGTTCTAATTTGTAAAAGTTTGTTTGAACTTACTAGAGCTACTTATATGCTTACCATTGAACAGAGCCAAAGGGTACAAAGCCACTGCAGTTTGCAACAGTGTGATAGATCTTTTCCTCTATGACTCAGGACTGCAGAGAAAAGGATGTTCAAAAGCAGAATGAGTTGTCAGTTCTTATTTCATGTTGATATTCACAAAGAATCAAGAAGGCTGTATAGAACTAACTCTCTTTTATCAATTCAGGCTTACTTCTCCTTTTTATATCCTCTGTCATTCTTCAATTATTTTTTAACCACTTAATATTGACTGATCCTTCTCACTTGTTGCCCTTTAGCTTTCATGACCATCTTCTTTTAAAATGTTAATTCTATTATTTGAGGAGACTTGCTAGTGAATGGACACCTAATCTCATCTACTTTGCCCATGATAATCAGATGAGAGTACTAGAATTAGGAGGGTGAGTCTTTCTGTGTGCTCTTACCATGGAGAAATCTTTCTCTGGTAGAGCCCACTGATACTGAAGGAACACAGACAGTGCTTTCTGTGCTGTGATTATTGACAGAGAATGGCTGATGAGCTTCAGCTAGGTGCCTAACTTTCAATGACTCACATTAGGTATGACAAATTCTGTCTTGGTGGTAAAAGGCAAATATAAATTCAGGATGATACATCATGACTCTTCCCAGCCTGGGAGAAAGCAGATTGTAGCAGAAAGTAATTCTTGATAACTAAACAGCACATATATCAGGTGTACACGATACTGAGGGGGACAGATTAGATTAAGTAATGTGGTCCCTTCCTTATCTTCTTATTCCATACCTTTCTTTTTTTCTTTTTTCTTTTTTTCTTTCTTTTTTCTGTATGACAGTGAACCAACAGCAGTTGTTTTGAAGGCAGATGCAAACATCGAAGCAAAAGCTATTGAAAATGACACTGATTACTGCTGTTTGAAATCCCTGTCCCATGGGAAGCGCTGATATTTTGACATCTGTTTTCTTATCAAAATGGAAACTGAAAGGTTTAAATATCAGCAATTGTCATGATAATATTCCTTCAGAAATGCTGAAACGAAAAGCAAATACTTCATTTTGAAATAGCTACCCTGTCAACATTTAAAAATATCATTTGTAATGTTTCGTTCTAGTCTAGAGTTTCCATGTTTAAGATATTTATGTATATGTGTGCGTGAGCTTCTGCATATGTATATGCAAATTCAATGTAGAAGTTTTCCTTTTGAGAATAAAACAGTGATCTTAAGAATTTCTGCATTTTGGAAGGAAACTACTTCAGTCACTGTGTTTTGATCAGTCACAGTAGTGGCATGGCAGCCCCATTCCTTAAGTGAATCTCAACCATCAAGTCAGTCACCATGACAGACAGAGAGCTGCCAAAGACAGAATCCCATCAGGAAACGATTCAGATTGGTTGTGAAATTTTTCCTTTTAATGGTTACATATCACCATCTTTCATTTTATTGACCTAGCAAGGGGCAGGGAGTAATCTAATCAATATCTCACAGGAAAGCACACGAAAAGAAAATTATTATGATAGCAAAGGAAATACAAATAGCAATTTAATTCATACTGTGTTTTCCTAGCACCTTCATGGTGCTTTATACTAAAATTAAGAGATAGAGATAAAGATGTGTTTGACTCTTTAGTGCACTCTAAAAAAGGTTTTTAAATCTGAAACATAATCCAGTGTTTAGAAAGAAAATGACTAGTATTAATAAATAGACACCGTTATTTATGCAGTAATGATCTTTCAAGAATGGTATTGAAGGGAGAAGTCATTCAAATGCTATTTATGAGCGAAGGAAGCCTTATAGATCTCTATACTTTTGCTAGGTAAGAGTTAAAGCTGAAAGACACTAATAAACATGCATAAACAGTTAATAAAGTAGTGGGAAAATTCCTGAATGAATTTATTGGCTATGTGCTGTGATATAGGATCAGTATCTTGTTCTTTTAGTGACCCAGAAGCTTTTTGAAACTATCAAGGATATTGTCCCTGACTCTGTTTTCAGCTCCTATCTGGAGCTTTGCAATGTGGAATCACTTGATCTTTTGGATTGCTGTAGATCTACAAAGTTGTATGTGACATCCCTTTGGTGAGAGGGCATAAAACTCTATTCAGTTAAGTTAGAATAAAACTGCCCTTCTTTCTTTTGAAATAACAGTTAAAACCATTTAAACACTCAAAGAGGAGGTTTAAGGAGCCCAGCTGATCATGTGTAGATTTAGAACACCACCCAAGCGGGAAACTCTGAAATTAATTCCTTTGGTTTCACTCAAAACTGACTTTCTAGTTTGCCAGTCAGCTTCAGCATCAAACTCTTCATCACAGTTGTATAGGCTGGGTTACCTCATTAGAAAGGGTATATTTATGTCTGTAGTCTCTAATTCACTGTCTAGCACACTGGAAGTGTGAACTTAGACAAGCCTGCTAAAATTAAACCTTCAAAGACAGTTATGACATAATCGAAGTTAAGGATCTGCTTTCATAGTGAGTGTTCTTAGGCTCTGAAAACATTTAACCACTACTATATATTAATTGTTTGAGGTTAAAGAATCCAGAATATACTTTTAAAGTTTCCTAGCTTCATGCATGCCATATTTATTTGGAGCCTGAGTGTTTTATCACAGACTATTTCCAGGGCTGTGCTTAGTATCTAGGACACCAAAGGAACCTGCTTACGTTCAGGTTACTGGCTGCCATTGTAAAAGCTGTCATTAAAAATACAGCAGGAAACCAACTTAGTGACTTTACATCAGTTCATAATGGACATTTTCACCTCAAGATGTGGATTACACTAGAATGCTTATTGGACAAAAGAACAGTTTGTGAAGTTCAAATTGCAATTGATCCATAGGCCATGAATAGCAATAGAAAAGTTCTTACTAATTTGGGGGGGATTTTAATCCATACCATAGTCAAGAAAAGAGACTGTAGATGCAGTTCTGTTACCAATAAAAAATAGAACTGTTCAAGCACATATACAGAGATACATTGCCACTCTCTTACCTATAAATCCAGGGTTTCTGTGATGCAACCCTTATCTGCAACAATAGTCATTGCATTTCTTATATATCTTGGCTGTTGCAGCTTATCCTGCCTGGGTGGCTGATAGGGTGGATGAAGTGGTTCAGATGAAAAAAGAATTGACCCAGAGTTTCACTCTAGACCTGAAATGAGTTATTATCTTTGTTTGAAATACTTCTGATATTTTCCCTGTTTTAAAATAAATGCAGAAAACACCAGATGAAAAAAAAAAATAAGGAAAAATTAAAATAAAGCTAGATTTGCAGAATTCAGCATAAAGTTCAGCTATTTCTCTTTGGAGGAACAACTGTATAAACTTTATTTCCAATCATTCAAAAATGTACGAATCAGGTTGCAGGTAGCGGATGAGTTTGGAGTGAGGTATCTCTGCAAGTCTGAAGACAGACTATACAAAAACAAGAGTATCCAGCTGTTCCAATCTACCATCTGAAAGCAATACTTTGCAAAAATGTTTATTGTCAGCTGTGATGCATTTTTATTTTTAGAAACAAACATTGTTACCAAAGGTTGTTCTCTTTCCCAACAATCTCCTGCCTGAGGGTATGCATGTTCCATGTTGACAAGGTATCTTTCCAGCTCAGGTAGTTATATTTGTTTTAGATCTAATTTAGCTGGTGCAAATAGCAACAGAAATGAAAGAACATCATAGAGTTCATGTAGGTACTGGGATTTGAGGTATTTTCTTGGCTTGCTACTACAGCACAGCTTGTGCTGCTGCACTGACATTGCTACTAGTTGAAAACTAAATTATGGAAACTTGTGTCTTCTGTAATTCATAGAATCATAAAATGGCTTGACTTGGAGGGGACATTAAAGACCACCTAGTTCCAGCCTCCTGCTATGGACTTATTGCCCTCCACTACATCCAGCCTGGTCTTGAACACCTCCAGGGATGGGATATCCACAACCTCTCTGGCAGCCTGTGCTTTGCTTCACCACCCTCTGAGAGTTTCTTCCTAATATCTAATCCAAATTTCTCCTCTTTTAGTTTAAAGCCATTCTCCCTTGTCCTCTTACCATGAGACCATTTAAAACATTGATTTACCGTCCTGCCTGTTACCCCCTTCAAGTACTGGACATGTCCCCAGAGCCTTCTCTTCTTCAAACTAAATAAGCTCATCTTCCTCATCTCACTTTGTGGGAGAGATACTCCAGTCTTTTGATTCTCCTTGTGATCAAATCCTGATTCTCTGGACCTGCTCCAACAACTCTGTATCATTCTTGTGCTGGAAGCCCCAGGCCTAGATGCAGTGCACCAGATGGGTCCTCACCAGTGCAGAGGAGAGGGGGACAATCATCTCTTTTGCCCTGCTGACCACAAATGCATTTTCTGCATAGGTAGACACTTCTTCTTTCTTGGCAGAGTTTATGGGTGCCAGTGTTCCTCCATTTCAACAGGAACCAGAGATTTATGGTTATGGATGGACTGAATAGCTAAGAAAGTCACCCAAAATGTTTTGTCTCATAATCTGCTGACCCACCAAATGTAAGCCACAAGACGTCAGAATATTTAATCAGTGTCTGTAATGTGAAAGGCTTATGTTTCCTCCTGCAGAACTTGCTGTGATTGACAGATCACATTATGGTTTTTCTTTCCAGCTCTGATTTTAAAGGACAGTTTCTCAAAGACAAGCAGTGGAGCAGTGATCTTGGCTATGAAGGATGTTAAAGACTGATTTAGACTGCTTGTCTGTATTGATGGCTGGAGGGAGCATCAGCAAGAGCAAAGCTTGAGAGGGAAGGGGAATTTTACGCTTCTTCTTCTTCCTCCTCTTTCCTCTCCTTTGTGAAGAGGGTATCTTTTCCTGAACTGGGTGTTTTGAAACTTATTTTGGACACTACTCTGCTGAGAGCCTGTTACTGTCAGGAAGGTTTCCTCCCACACGCTGTTAAATGTGCTGCTTCCTGGCTTTGCACTTTGAAAGGCTTGAAAGGCTGTTCATTCTGACCACAGAGCTCGCACTGAAAACTCTGCAAGCCATCACTAGAAATGAAGAGGTCTCACTGTCACATTTCTCCCCTCTTGTTCCCAGGCTGGAATGGTTGAGAGCGTGGGGATTTTCCTGAAGGCCGGAACACCTTTCTCCTTAATACATCTGCATGACCAGGGCTAATCCCCAGTTATCACTGCTTATGCTTCAAGGCTCAGTCTTGTTAATTGAGGCTGTAACATTTCAAAAGCATGAGTTTGCTCTTATTTATATCACATTGCTGAGACAGAGCCATGACATGTCAGTAAGTGCTGCTGTACCAAGCATCCCAGCTGTACAGAGGGGGTCCTTTGATAGTGACAGAGGGAAAGAGATGTGTTTTCCACAGACAAAAGCTTGTATTAATCTGTATTTAAAATGAAAATCTCCTGATTCCTCCCCCTTTATTAGATGTTAAATGCTTCAGTGCTGAATTATTCAGGCTCTGCCTGCTCCAGAGTGCCAAGTGACACCATGTGACAAAATGACATATCGCAGTTGAACTGAAGATATCTCTGTTTTTCTCTGAGAAACAAATTCAGATGAGACTTTATGGCCTAGCATGATATTTATAGTTCTAGTTTGCCATTAACCTCCGTGATAGGGAAGTCTCTACCACCCAAACTTTGTCTCTTTTGAGATGTTTCTGAAAATATGAAGGGGAGTGACAATGTCTTCTGTTAGTCACTAGCTTGGAAAATTTGCATTGCATTCCTGTTGGGAAGTAAGTCTCTAATGTTACCTTGGGTAGGTCATTGAGATCCTCACTGAGCATCCTCTGTGTCCATTTCCCCATGTTTTGACTATTTGGATTGACAGCTCGTAAGTGGAAGCTAGGCTCTTTCTCAGTGCTAGCCCAGCCAACCTTATTTCTTGCTTGTAGCTGGTACTGGACTATAAAACAATAATTATGTGTCCATGCAAAAGCTGTATTAAAATGATGGCTTGAAAGGTGAGGACTTAAAGTGCTCCTTAAGGATTTAAAACATGCCCTTTTGTGGAAATACATTAAGATGCTGCCTTTAAAGTACCTTTTATTCCTAGAAACCTTCTGTTTTCTTTCACACAGAAAACAAAAATTGCTTAGAGAATGACCCAGCTGATCAATACTTTTTCCAGCCACTGAATCAGGGGATGTTGATTTTGTATTTTATTTTTTTTTCTCTCTCTCTCTCTTTTTTTTTTTTTTCTCCTTTAAATTGACCCAGAGGTTGCAAAGAATGAGTGACTGATCTTTTCATGAAATTATGAAGTTCTAGAGAACTCTTCAGCAAAACACTGCATTCTTCCAAAAACATGAATTAGATAATGTAGTAATATTGTAGTATGTAATATATGTAGTAATTAGATAATGTAGGTATTTTGCTTCTTAGACTGTACCGATAGAAGGTGCAAAACTAATCCTTTCTGAATGGGACAGAATTCATGACCCTGTGAGAGCTAGGCATTAGCTCCTTCTTCACTGGGGTTAAGAAGATGTGAATAGATGCTCTTTTCTGTGATGCAGAAGCTGGATGCACACTACATGGAAATTAAACATTATGTTCAGGAGTATGAAGCCTAAGTTGCCATTCCTTTAGGTATGATGTGGTTTCTTTTGAGATTTCACATTGTGCTTTATAAATCACTCGTACTCCAATGTGTCTTATTTTGCATCTTGTTAGAAACTGAGAAAAAAAGGGAAGGCGTTAGTTTAACTAATATGCTACAATCACTCTTTCGGTTCCTGCTACTATGTGATATTATTGCTGGTTTAAAGACTCATCTTTTTACCTTAATAGGAATTTTTCCCTGTTAAAGAATGCTTTCAGTCTTTCTGCAAAAGCATCTCATTGTGGTTGCTTTTACTTGACACTTTGGAGGTTTGGAACATCATAAGAATTTTGTTTTGTTTTGTTTTGTTTCTTTTTACTTCCTAATTATCCTGAGAAGATAAACATTTTCTGAATTGACTTTTAAGAGCTTCATTAATATTTTGCAGGTATTCACACTTCTTTTTTTCCTCCCTTCTGATTTTATACCATACACATCGTTTACAAGATATCCCTTAATCCAGGTCATAAATCAAGGGATTATTCTATCCCTTACAGCCAAAGCATCATCAACAGAATTACAGAATTAAAAAGCAAGAAAATGGTGCAGCAATAACAAGCAGGCAGAAAACATTGGGTACATTTCAGACATCTGACATCATTCTTCTCACCCTGTGCTTTTTCTCCTTTTCCTTTTCTCCATTTTCCCTTTAATACCTGATGATGCATATATAACCATCAGCATGTTTCCACCACCTTTTACTAATGTTAATGAGAAGAAGTTCTGAACATTTTTAGCCATCTTGCATACGCCTCTTCTTTACTCTTTTTGCTAGGTCATCCACTTGCTTCTTTCCCTCCGCTCTAAGCATGCTTATTACTAGGTAGCTCACAGCCCTTTGGGCATATACTAATTTACCTAGGAACACTTTCCATTTCTCCTCTGTGTCCTTAACCACCATTGCCGCATTCTATTGATTTCCATGAACACCTCTAGCATGTCTGCACAAATTCTCTTTGCTGAAATTCAGCATCTTTTATTATTATTTTTTACTCTTTTTATGGCCCCTATAATTTATGCCATACATTTTTCTCATTTCAGATATCATCAGTTTGTGCTGCAGTAAGCTAATCATGAATTGCTGTCTTCTTATGATGCATTTTGATCATTTGATCATTAGGAGGGTTGTTGGTCTTTTTTTCTTTCATTCTTTTAGAAAACTGAAATCCTTTTGGGATAGTTTACAAACACACACACAAATAAATCAGCGTTCTACAGGAAATGATAAAAAAAAAATCTCAACATCATAGGAAAAATATACCAATTTTCTGACCAATACATTCTTCTCATACATAAATTGCCTGGGAAGGATTCTAAACTGGTGTGAATTCATTCTGCTAAATAAATGTAAATTTCTGATCAGGTTGAGCTGGATGTGATCCTAACGGAATGAATCTCATCATTTTAAAATAGACTGATGTAGATATTCTGTCTCATTGGATATAAGTGTAGCTAGTTGCTTTATGGTAAAAAAAAAGAAAATAAGTAGCCCTGCTATGGTAGAGATGAAACTCTAATGGAAGTTTTCTATCTGTTTGTGAAGCTCCATGTATTATTGGAATGTTTTCCTCAAATTTAGATGACCTGTTAGATGAAAAACAAAAATTGCTCTATCATGGATTCCATTGCCCAGCTTGGTATCTGGGTACAGACAGGTAGCAGATAATTTATCATCTACAAAAACTGGTGGGATGTGAGGATTTTAAGGAATTCAATAGATTTCATGCTCATGGGGGCTTATCCCAGCTCGTGGTTAAAATTCCTAATTGTCTTTTCATTAAATAAAATTACATTACTCAATGCTGTCTCTTTGTCATAACCCTGGATCTGCATACTGTATGCCAGAATGTCTTTAGGTTTTCCCTACTGTTATAATATTTCAAGCTCACAGGAATTCAGAGCTCTGCTTGGTGCACAAAGTGAAGGAGGCACTTTTGGTTCAGAGAGATGGGAGAAGCACAGATTCAAAATGATGAGCCCACAGCAGCTTTACGTGGATAGAAGCAGATTACACTCTCTCCTATCTTTCTGAATAACTTTTTCATCTCAATTTGTTGGCTTTGTTTTTTGATGCCACTTTCCAGTTTATTCTTGTTACTTCCACTGCTGATCCACCAGAACATCTTGGTTGCATTTTCTCTGCTGGTTACAGAGAGAACTGTTTGCTGTGGCGATATTTTCTATCTGCCAGATTTCATGTAGATTCTCATTGCAGCTGTATTTTTCTCTCTCACTCTTTGCTTGTGCACGGACTCTCCTAAGGACACTATATATTCATTATGAGCTAGAGTTACTTGTACTGTAACTCTCAATTCTCCAAAGCCCAAATGCATGACTCAGGCTTCTGAAATAAGTGAGAGAGACCTAGGGCAAGGTACATAGCAAAAATAGCAGTGGGAATGATGTGAGATTATTAGATACATTTTTTTTATTTTTTTTTTAATTAGAGATGGTCCCAAACCAAATCAGTCATTCCCAGTGCACTGAAGTTGGGCGAGTTTGATATGAGATCTGGATATGAACTTTGCAGTTCAGCCTCACCTCTAATTTTAATATTTATACAGTTTTCTACTACCTCCCCTTTGAAGGTCAAAACTGATAGCCAGCTATCTAAGCAATGGAGGTTTTTACAGCCAGCTTTTGTGGAGCACCAAACAGCTGTATAGTAAAAATGATCACTGTGTTTTATCTATCTCACTAAACCAATGAGAGTTTTTAATACAAGGCTCTTATTGAGCTAGACAGTAACACTATGAGATGCTCTGATGAAGAGGCATTACCAGCTGCCCTTAGAGTCCAAGGAATCAGTGCTTCCAGTTGTGACTTAGAGGTAGTCATAATTAAACCTTCTTTTCTGTTTTGGTCTTTTTATGCTGGCATGGAGATAATGTATTCATACATCAGGGAAAAAGGATAGCAGTTCAGTATGAACTGTAAATAAGAAGCAGAGAAGGATTATATGCCTTCAGTTTATTCAGGCCAAAATAGGTATCTGACTGGAATATTGTGTCCATTCATTGTACGCACTCATAAAAACAGTATACAGTATCTGGAAGAGATGTAAGTGTTGCACTGTCTTCAGCCAACCAGGATGAATCAAGTAGCACTGTTCTGTCCTGTAAGTTCATTGTATCTTCACATGAGAGCTGCTCCAAAAGTATTGCTTTCTATTTTACTACGTTGGCCCACAACATTGAAGGCAGTGTTGGTGTTATGGCAGTAGGGGCTGAATCTTCCCCCCAAGTATTCTGTTACATGTTGTTGCTGTGCAACAGATGGCAGCAGTTTCACAAAATAGTATCTGATGTGGAAGTGCCGGTGAAAGAAAGGTGGAAAGGTGTGTCACTGTGTGTGTTCCTCCATGTGGAAAAAATGGACCCCACTGACATTCAGCAGTGCTTAATGAATGTTGTTGGAGAGCAAGCAGTGGATGTTAACACACTGAGGTGGTGTTTGGCGCATTTCAGCAGCAATGAGAGTGACTGTGGGTCACCTTCACTAGTGCAGACTTTAGGAAAACATTTTGCAGGCACTTGCTCACTGCTAGCAAAATACACAGGTAATGGTGATGACTCTGTTGAATAATATTGTTCTGTAGCTGAGATTTTTCTCTATCAAAGAGTGTTATTGAGCTCTTTGTGCCTGTTGTAGTTTCCATGGAAATAAATGGGAGGCATTAATTTTGGAGCAACCTACATATAATCTGTCCCTTTCATTTGGAGCAACCTACATATAATCTGTCCCTTCCAATACTGCCCATCTTCAATTACTCTTTTCTTAAGACATCGGGATGTATGAAAACTCTTGAAATGTGTAAAATGGAAAGTTCACCCAAAGTGGCTGCTGTCTCAGTACCTTCACTTGAAGTTTAAAGTGTAATATTAAGTTTGGAAAATAAATGGATGTGGTGAAAAAGTAAAATTTATGCCCAACAGCTCAGTGGAATTGATTTGATTAGGAAAGATTTGGTAGCATGTGAGTGACATGAGAGTTGACTCAGATAAGTTCAGACCTGGCTGTGACCTTTTGTTTGTGTATAGTTATTTGCACCCGACTTTATTAGAAGCTGTTGGGAAGATGAACATGCTTGAGTTTTTAAAGTCTTCAGGTTTCCTATTCTTAAACATTATAGAAGGTATTTCAAAAGACACTCTGTCCACCTCTATGCTTTCCTGTCAAGATTTATAAATTATTTTGCAAGCTTTGTCATTCTGTAGTTGACCTGAAACCACAATATTCTTATTTAGTTAAAAACGCTTTTTATAGTGTGAGGACTTCAGATCACGGACCAATTTTACATAATATTTCTGACATTCTGTGCCTTGGTGGTGGGCTTTCAGGTTTGGTTGGTTGTTTTGTTGTTGTTTTTTTTTTTTTGCTTTCCAGGTGCACGTATGTTTAGATTCGTGCACACAGACTTAAGTGTGTGTGTGATAGCATCCACATGCACACATTCTTGCAGTTTATCTTGGGTGGAGAACATGTTTAGTAGATGAGATAAAATATGGTACTTCAAGCAATGTTTCCCCACTTCATTTAATCTCAATTTGTTTCAAATCCAATGCTTAAAATATACTTTGTCCTTTGCTTGTAATTACTAATTTCCTACTAAATATAATACTGTCTTCATAAGCTGGAAAAATGCATAAATATGCCCATCCTGTGACGTAGTTCAGGAACATTTGTCTGCAGCTTATAGTGGAAATTTCTATTTGTTCTGTGCTGTTTAAGGACAGAAGTCTGTGCTGCAAGACAGAATGCAGTTCTCCTAAGTGTATGCAACTGTCAGCTGAATCAACACTGTTTTGGAGAATGAACAGAAGAAGGTGGTAGAACTAACTCATGGAACAGAAAAGCCATTTTTTCCTTTACCTATTTAGTGAGTAAGAGGGTTCTTGACTGAGGAGGTTCTAGAAGAAAAGGATTTTAACCTTTAGCTTTTCTGGATGAATATTGATTGTAATAGTTCTGGCCAGCATGATGAGAACTGTAGGGCCAAGCATGACATTATGCCTTCAATTTAAAGTGTTGTATTCACTGTTAAGCAGATTAGTTTAGCTTGCTGAAAAGATTACTGTATCTTCTCTTGATATCTAATATATGCATGGAGACATACACATGCATACTGCTTCTTGTCATCTGGTCATCTGCATGGACACGCCAAGTCTCTGTACACCAGGTCATATGTATATGAAAGTCTAACTAGAGCTATAAATGTAACCCACCAACGAAACTGAAAGAGATGGCCTGAGAACTGTACATCTAGGACTTACAGGATTTCAGTTTTTTTTTCAGCCAAACTGTAAGTTCAGTGACATCAAAGAGAAAATGGAAGGAATGCTCATTATGATGCAATATCAATAAACAAATTATTGACTGGTATGAAGACAAATTGGTTGATATTCAAGGGTGAAAATAAAGTATTAGGTTCTGAGGTGTTGTTTTGTTTTTTTTGTTTTGTTGGAAATCATTGCAAGAAGTTTGAAGTAAGAATTCTTGAGCAAACATTGAGATGAAGTAAGATTTCACCCACAAAAGCACAGCACGGGAATTCCTCCCTTGCAGTCATTACATTTGCACAACTGTCATCAACATAAGAAAAAATGGCTTCTCTAGGTGTAAAACTGACAGTTCTAAACAGGCATATGCAATGGATCCAACCAAACCTGCAATAACTAATTACCTTTTTAACAGTCTGAGTGAAGTGAAAAAAATTTTATCATCCCTAGACATAAACATTGATATTCTCACCCAGGACTTGCTCAACAATTTTTCCCAAATGAAAATGGATTGAAAAATTAAACATTCAAGTCACAACAATTCAATCAGGATCATTTATTTATGAGTCATTTTGCAAAACACTCAGTGTAGATTTTCTCATCTCTTTCCTTGGATGCACTTTGAGCCTTCTGGTATTGTAAACACTGCATGCATTATCGTTTAGCACAGAGGAATTTGAAGTGGGTTAATAAGGAAATTGGGAGCGTCTTTCATTTCACCTCTCTAAAAAACCTGCACAGCACTTCAAATGCTTGTTAATTACATGGGAAACATACCAAAATTTGACGTGTGTGTATAGTGAGAATCTGTGGCCATTTCAGGATGTCTGAATTTATTTAGACTACCCTTCTCATAGGGTTTTATTTTAAGTTTATTGCAAACAATACCCATATTAGGCCTCTCCAACCGTCATCTATCTTTTTGCCTGTCAAAAACCTCTCCTTATTTTATGCCAATTTTTCTCTTGATGTCCTTGGGCGACAAGAACAAATAGCAGTTTTGAAAAAACCTTTCTCCGATGCCTGAGCTCGTTCTGATCTCTCCAGGCTGAAGTCTGGTGGGCACCGTAAATCCTTCAGTGTAAGTATGCCTTCTCCTCTTATTCTGTGGATTGCTTGCCTTTGCACAGATGATGAGTGTGTTCTCCCAGTCATTCTGTCAACTGATTTGCTCCCTTTGAAACCATATTCACATCCTTTGTTCTTGATGTGCCGTAAACTTAAAAAGTCAAATTTGGGCCTGACCTTGTACCTCTCGTCTTGGTCAGTTGTCAGAATACCTCTGTTCACTCAGTTCTGGGTCAGGAAAATTACAGAAGCAGGGAAAAGAAGGGACTCTTTCTCAAGAGTGAAGCTATGGATATGTCCCTTGAAAGTATTGTTAATAACCATACTTTCTGTCCTCCATTACTCTGTTTTCCTGTTCCACACCTCCTTTTTAGCTTTGCCACAGCAACTTCATGTGGAACTGGAAAGTGAAGTTAATCATGGAACTGACCAAAGACAAAATTAAACCTTAAAAAAAAAAGAAAAAAGAGAAAAAAAAAAGTGAGAGGATTATTTTTATCATGGGTAAATCTTTTAGACTGGTTTCCTGCCAGACGCCAAAAATGTCCATGTAACACCTATATAACACCAGCATAAAAAATCAGTGATGCAGGGGTGAGAATATGTATGTGTAATGTTAGAGAGGAGGCAGCGCAGGATGAGTGTGAAATGCTCTCATGAAATATACCCTTGGAATTATGACTGTACTTAAGTAAAATACCTTCCTCTCCGATTGCCCTTTAAATGCCCTCTCCATCATATTTGAGAAGTCGTGGCTGTCAGGTGTGGTCCCGGATGATTGGAGGAAGGGTCACGTCACTCCCATTTACAAGAAGGGGAGCAGGGAGGACCCAGGTAACTACAGGCCGGTGAGTCTCACCTCCGTGCCTGGGAAGATTATGGAACAGATCCTCCTGGACAACATGCTTGATCACATAAAGAACGAGCATGTGATCCTAGACAGCCAGCATGGCTTCACCAGGGGAAGGTCATGCTTAACTAATCTTGTGGCCTTCTATGATGGAGTGACGGCGTCGGTGGACGAAGGGAAGGCGACCGATGTCATTTACCTGGACCTGAGCAAGGCCTTTGACATGGTCCCCCATCACATCCTCATCTCCAAATTGGAGGGAAGTGGATTTGATGGGTGGACAACTAGATGGATAAGCAATTGGTTGAAAGGCCGCAGACAGAGGGTGGTGGTCAATGGCTCTATGTCCAGGTGGAGGCCGGTAACGAGCGGTGTCCCTCAAGGGTCTGTCTTGGGACCGGTGCTCTTTAACATCTTTATTAATGACATCGATGAGGGAATGGAGTGCACCCTCAGCAAGTTTGCTGATGACACCAAGCTGAGTGGTGCAGTCGATACGGTGGAGGGAACGGATGCCATTCAGAGGGACCTTGACAGGCTGGAAAGCTGGGCTCGGGTGAACCTAATGAGGTTCAACACGGCAAAGTGCAAGGTTTTGCACTTGGGCCGGAAGAACCCCAGGCACTTGTACAGGCTGGGAGGAGTTGTCCTTGAGAGCAGCTCGGCAGAGAAAGACCTAGGGGTCCTAATAGATGAGAAACTCAACATGAGCCAGCAGTGCGCTCTGGCAGCCCGGAAGGCAAATGGGATCCTGGGCTCCATCAGGAGAGGGGTGGTCAGCAGGGATAGGGAGGTGATTATCCCTCTCTACTCTGCTCTTGTGAGGCCCCATCTGGAGTACTGTGTCCAGGTGTGGAGCCCTCAGTACAAAAAAGATACGGAGATTTTGGAAAGGGTCCAGAGGAGGGCCACGAAGATGATCAGGGGGCTGGAGCACCTCCCCTATGAGGACAGGCTGAGGGAGTTGGGTTTGTTCAGCCTGGAGAAGAGAAGGTTGCGGGGTGACCTCATTGCAGCCTTTCAATACCTGAAGGGAACTTACTCCCAGGAGGGGAGCAAACTCTTCGAAAGGGCTGATAATAGCAGGACTAGGGGAAATGGTTTTAAGTTAAAAGAGGGAAGATTTAGGTTGGATGTTAGGGGGAAGTTCTTTACTAGGAGAGTGGTTAGGTCCTGGAACAGGCTGCCCAGGGAGGTTGTGGATGCCCCGTCCTTGGAGGTGTTCAAGACCAGGTTGGACGGGGCTCTGGGCAACCTGATCTAGTAAAGGCGTATGTTTGGTGGCCCTGCTAGGCAGGGGGGTTGGAACTACATGATCCTTGAGGTCCCTTCCAACCCGGGTCATTCTGTGATTCTGTGATTCTGTGAAAAGGTGTCATAAAAATGCAAAGAAATGCAAAGAAAACCAAATAAGGAAAGAGGAATCCTTGGAAAGTATATCTTTGGTGCACAGCAAAATGCTTGAACCCAATACAGCTCAAGCTCCAGCTTTGTGCCTCTGGTTTATTAAAGGCTGTCACAAATCCTGTATTTCCTGTATTTCTAGAAAATATCCATGGCAGGCTGAAAGCAAATGCATTATTGCAATAGCAGTTGAAACTGGGATTCAGGAAAATACTGCTTTGGACAACACCCTCAGACATATGGTTTAATTTTTAGGTAGTCCTGTATGGAGGCATGAGTGGGACTCACTGATCCTTGTACATTTCTTCCAACTCAGAGTATTCTATGAGTCTATGATTCAAATAAATATTTATATTTTGGTACTAAACAAGAATATGTAACAGAGAATCCAAAATCTGGACAAAGTTGCCTAAGTGTAATAAAACTAAAATCATCTGATCTGCCCTGCTTGCTGGAAATAGGCAACATGTAATGGATATTGGAAAATCAAACTTACATTTGGTTTCAGTACTAAAGCTTCATATCTGAGTGAAAATTCCAGGGTTTATTGTGGAAGGTGAGGGATATTGATGCCTTTGCAAGTGTTGGGGACTTTCCAGTCGGAGCTAAATGGACAATGTTTGGTTAAACATAACGTTGGTAAGCAAAAGGAGATGCTGTGTGATCTGTTCTGCTACTCCTATGTGATGAATAAGTTGCACAAGCTGAAGAACTGTGGATCAGAAAGATTCTGGTGCAGAAGAAACTTTTCTGAGGATATCTTGCTTTGCCTCACCCGTTTCTAGTTTTCTGAGCTCACAGAGTAATTTCTCTATTCATCCCATTGTTTAAGAAAAGAATTATTATCATCTTCTCCAAGTTAAGTATTTAATTGCAATTGTGAAAACATTAATGGAGGTACTGGGATAGTGCAATAGAATAGTTACCTTCTACTTCTCATTAGTGAAAGCAAGCTGTGCTGATGCATGGCTCTTCCTCTATAGTCATCCCAGAAAGCTGTGATGCATTCTGACACTCTCTCAAGGCTTCATCTTCCAATATTTCAGCCAGATCTGTTCTTTTAGGGCATTGCACTGTATTTGTATTACGTATACACAAATATACATATATGAAATTATTATAAATGTGTGAAATATATATATAGAGAGAGAGCATGGATCTACTGAGTAATTTAGGAAGAGAACTCTGATTCTAGTTCTTCTTGAAACAAGGTGGGATGTGTCGAATCAGATGACCTTCAATTAGACCGTGCTTCAAAGTTAAATGAGCTTATGTAGGGGCTTGATCTTGCTTGAAATGTGCATTTAATTCATCTCATACATATATACATACACATCTCTGTATATCAATTAGAGCCTTAGCTATCTGAAAACATTCAGTCCCCAAACTGAACAATGATCTTGTAATTCAAAGCAGTACTGGGGATGATGCATAAATTTGCTGTTCACCAGACAACTAAGGTCTTCATTATACACACTCCTACTGATTTTGAATGTAATACATAGCTGTATAAACCTGAAAGGAAATAAAACTAAACTGAGGAGTACTTTCTTGTTTAAGGTGTTTACAGGGACTTTTCCTTTGGATTTTTTTAAAAGCTTGTTTACTTCCTTCATCCAGATCTCTTTTAGATCTCCAGCTGACAGATATGTAGCAAGGAGAAATGATTTTACACTGAAAGCAGTAACTGCTTATGTTGCTAATGACTTCATTGATCATAGCAGCTGAATAACACATGTTTACAGCTGTACAGACATTGATAGCTCTTTGCCTTTGTCTTAAATGGTATTGTTTATGGACAAGCTTTGAGTTATTTAGACTTGGTTCAGATCTCATTTCCCATAAGCACTAAACAGGTATACCCCCATTGGTTGTGACGGAGCTTTTCCAAGTGTACCCCTGTGTGTAAGGATCCAGTCCATCCTTTGTGATATACAGCCATATATTAATGCATGTTGTACCATTTTCTCTATCCTTCTTTGCTCTCTGAGTTTGTAAGTTAGATTTCTGCACAATATATCATCATATAACATTGTGCTTTAAAAAATATGTCACTTACTGGAATCGTGCCCTGAGCAAGGAATCATGTATGAAAGTTTCCATTTCCTTCTCCTAGAGTAACTCAGAGGAACAGAGATGCAGATATACTAGGATTTCCCAGCTTTTCCCCATTTTAAACAAGACTGGTTCATTCCAGCTTTCTGTGTTGAGGTGCAAATCTTCTCTGGGCCTCTACCCTTGACTCTACCCACCATGCTGTGTAATCCTGGATGTGAACTATCATGACTGAATTCCCCCACCATCCACAAGATTAGTCTTCAAGACTCTGTTCTTAGGTCACTTCGTTCTGTGCTCAGTGCTTATTGGAAAGAAATGAAGTACTTGACACAACAGCACTCAACTCTGATCATATTTATATGCTCTGGAAGTAGAAGATGGCCAGAGAAGAACCAGATGGTGTTCTGCAGTTTAAATCCTACTCTTCTTCTAGCTAAAATGTAAAACACAAGTAAGACTTTCAAATGCCACAGTGAAAGCTAAAGAGCTTTTGGTGGCTGAACTATAGAGTGCTTTGGTACCTTCACCAGCTTGGGTCAGAAGATCTGATCTCCAGATAAAAGCCAGATGAATCAGTTTAGATTTGGCTGTTGTTATTCCTGAGAGACTCACTGCAGTGATAGATCTTTTGGCAACATGAAGATGTGTAGATTCATGATTCAAAGAGGGAGAAGTGCTTCTGTTATGCTGCCCAGTAGCACAGTAGTATTTAGCTGGTAGCTGGTTCAAAAAATGATACTCAAGCAGTAAGCCAGAATTGCTGTATTCTCCATTGGGTCTTCCTTTTTTGTCAGTGCTGAAAATGAAGTGGAAACAGTGCACACAATAATTCAACCACATCTCTCTAAAACTGAGTGTTTCCTCTGGTAACCTCTACCAGAAATAATGGCAACATTGCACTTTCTAAAGCCTAGATCATAGAAATGGAGAAGTGACTCACAGAAGTGTTTTTTTTTCTTTGAATTTGACACTGCTAGGAACCTATCCCCTAATGAGTAGTAAGTTCATAAATAAAGATGATGAAAATCACCTGAGTTAGATCTAGAAAGAGTTCTGGGATTGAACATTTTTTAATTTTAAAATATATTTTTTTGTATTCTCTATAGGAAGCTTTCATTCTGCTTTGCATATCTTGGTTTGCATTCCTGAGATTAATTCAGTGTTGCACCATTGCCTGCAGTCAATCAAATGCGTTGCAGAGTTGAAAGAATTCGATGAGGATTCAGGCCTTATTTTTCCTTCTAATTCATCAGCAGACACAATGAGCATTAATATTTATCAAATAAGTCTTTGTTTTTTACTGCCCTCAGATTTAAACAAAATTTGACTTTAATAGCCTAAGTCAGTTGTTTGTGAAGGAGCAAAAAAAAGGTGTGTCAAATGATGTGTTACAACAATGAGCAAGTTAACAGTTTAGATATTCCAAAGATGGAATTCATTTTAGGAACATCTAATATTTCTGTCACTTTGCTTTTCCTTTCAAGTTTGCTACCTACAGGCACACAGTTAGCTAAGCTCACAAAAGGTTTGATTTCATAACATAAAGGTTAGAAAGAAGCAGGTTTGATTTGTCTTTCTCTTTTAAGAGTATCTTCAGATGTGTATATTGTAATTTAAACATAATTTACTAGAAGGACTTGACGTGACCTCACAGTATACTTTTGTTCTTTGTATTGTTTTCATTTCTATCTGTGTATGGACTCAGGTGAATTTGAAGCGTGACAAGCATTTTACTGATGTCCACATAAAATAAACAGTAATTCTCAGTCACAGAGATTGTTCTAGGTTTAAATAAATAGATTAGGATTCCAGCGTGAGAGGGCAAATAGATCAGGATATTGTGTCTTAAAAAGCAATGAAAAATCGCATATTTTATGAGCTATGAAAAGATCAAAACCTTTCTTACCTGCTATGAGTGAAGACAAAATTCACAGAGAAAATCGTATCAAGCAAAGCAGAATTAACAGGTCATGTAGCTGGCAAAATACAGAGCTGGTCATCACTAATTATGTGTATGGAGAAGTAAACAGAACTTAACTTTTAGTCCGTGAGCAACAGTGCTGAACAAATAATATGCAGTGACCTTATTGAACTGTGCACTTGCTGTTGGCTTCAGTTGTAGGTTTCCAAATTCTTGTGAGTAGTGAAGAATCTCAGTGGTAATTTGTCATCCATGAATGCCATGTTACAGACCACTACTAAAAGGAACTAAAAGATCATATGAAAGCTTTTTTGGATTCCATCCAGAACAAGGGTGAAGAAGATATATAGACAATAAAAAGAGATAGAAGCATTGTTTGGAACATGGAAGATGAACTATGAGCAGCTGAAGGAACATCCTGAAGCAGAAATCCATTCTGGAGAGAGAGAAATAAACTCATTGAAATTATGCAGACATCTGTGGGATTTTACACAGAAACTGCTCAAAACTGTCTGGCAAAAAGGAGTAAAGTAACAAAGAGTTGGAATCTGCAGACAGTTGAAGTTTTCTTGTAATAGCAGGACACAGGTCTTGTCCAAAGTGATAGGAGACAGGAAAACAAGGGAAATAATTTGAGCAAGAAACTCATGAAGATTTACAGACCATCTGTGAGGTTTAGAGCTTGGTAAATGAAATAAAACAACAAGCTGAAAACAGACATACTATATCAAATTCAGGAGGAAATGATGAAGGTATTATGATCTATCCACTGATGGATTAGTGTGTTCAGGATTTCATCTTGTGTTGAATCAGATGCTATTTATTTTTCCTAAAGAAGCTAGCAATTCTAAAGAAGTTGTGTCTGTTTGCGGTCCTTATGAGCTCCAGATTGTTTCCGTTGTTCTCTGTACGGAGGCATTTTCTCTTATGGTCATGGTTTAGTGGGCAGTACTGATGGTTGGTGGACGATTGGACTAAATGATCCAAGGGGTCTTTTCCAACCTTAATGATTCTGTGATTCTATACAGTAGGGTCTTCATAGCTCTAATGCCTCCTTCAGTATCTATTAGGGTCCTGTTTAATTTTGCTTCTGCACATACTGTAAAACGGTGACAATTTTTTAGTGGAAATATTACCTGGAAGTGATCTTTTACTTTTAGTGAACTTTGTATCCCAAATCAAATAGTAAAAGATGAACAGCAAGGGTGTCTTCATTGTCAGATAACTCCAGAAAGAGCCTCAGCTAATTGCACAAGAGAACACTTGAATTTGGCTTAGAGAAGATAAGGAAGAGAAATTGATCTACTTGTACTGGGAGAGCAATTAAAAGCATTAATAAGGGAAGATAAGGATACCAAGAAAATAATTTTGAGTTGGTAAAGCACAAAGAAAAGATTCTTTTTGCTTACTGGAGAGAAATATCAGCCCTAGAGTAACTCCATTACACCTGAAGCTATAGTTAGTATATTAAAAGTATTCTATAAGTATTAGTGTCTGTTATCTGAGAAGAAGGATGACATAATTTAGCAGGTGAAAGTTATACAACACTTTTCAGTCAACAAGAAACTAAAGAACTTTAAGGTAGAATAAATTTTCTTTATGAGGAAAATGTATTTTAAAAGACCAATTTCAGACAAATTCACTCAGGAATCGCTAAAGGTTTTGCTGAGAAAATCTTTGTTAAGCCATTACTCCCAATTCCTGGAGAATAGCAAAGCTCCTTGGAAGGAATGTGAATGACCTTAGTAGCTATGGACTTTTGGTCTAAAAGTAATAGTATGTAAAATAATGGAAAACTGATCAAGTATTAAATTAAAATACAGTTAAGACCTAGGAATGAAACCAAAGTTATGTTATGAAAATACATCTCTTGGAACACTTTCTTTTTTCTGAGTTTGTGAATAATTGCAAGGATGAACCACTCTTAAACTTCTCTGGGACATTTGATTAAGTACTACAAAAATATCCTGGAAAAAAAAAAAAAAAGGGAAAAAAGCTGTATATAATATTAGAAGGACTCATAATGAATTGATTAATAATTGCATAACAGAATGTCTTATTCCTAGACCTTGTGATAGCTTGATGCTATTGATGCACTGATTTTGACAGTGAATTGTGTATAATATTACTCCTTATAAATCTGGGATCTTAGATGAACAGTGATGAAATCACAAGCAATGACAAAAAAGAAAACAGACAAGAAAAATACATTTTAATAAATCCAATTTCTTAGTTTTACACTTCTTGCTATAGATGAAGTAATTCCATAGAGTAGTTGGAAAAAAATACCTGGAGAGAGATATGTAAACAAGAAAATCTTCCATCTCTAACATGATGATGAGCCAAAACTAAAAGAACATGATCTTTGGATTTGTGAGCTGTGAGGCAGTAACTACAAGGGGCTGGTTTTTAGCTTTGTATTTCATACTGATGAGACTGATAAATTAAATCTGTCTTCTTCTGGTTTTAGTTTTAATTGATTTTTTGAAAACTGGAGCAGATGCAGAAAATAATAAGATGATTAGGGAAAAGGGAAAATGTTTTACAGTGACCTTACATGGACCTCAACTTAACATCTGGTTCAGAGTGCAGCCTTTCTAGAAAGGATGCCCAGAATCAAAAGGAATGAGTGGATAGAGAGATAGGATGTTAAACAAAATGTGCAAAGCAAAATCTGTCTTTCTGAAGTATTGTGATTTGATACAGAAACTTGCCTAATTTAACCTTGTAAAAATATGAAACCCAGACTAGATCTATGGGTTCTTTCCCATAGGCAATGCAGTGAATTGATCACCTCTTGAAAGATGATTCATCCATTTCTCTAATCACCATTTTAGGTTGGGCTTGTTTTATGCTCTTCATATGTTCTGTGCTCCATGGATTGCAGAGAGCCTAGGTAACTAGATGCTTAACTTTTAGAAAGCTAAAAATAAATAGAAAGAACTTCACTTGTAATTTTTCTCTTGTGAATGGAAACTCATAAGCTGAAAATCTATCATTTATGCTGAATTTATCTGATTTTAATGAAGGAATCATGGAGCTATATTAGTTCTGCATGTAGTTGTAATCCTGGCTAAAAGCCTGGGTATGTTCATTACAGGAAAACATTCCTTACACATGGCGACACGGCTTTTTGACAGGTTAATCTTCAGTTGATTCTGTGTTGCAGAGCAGGAAACTTTATGCAGCCCGGCAGCCATATACTTTAAAACTCAGAATCCTCATTCTCATTCATTAAAGTCTACATATCCAGACAAATTTTTGCAGATTTCTCAACTGCCAGGAATTAAACTATGGTGCCATAAACTGTCTTTGCCATCTGTGACTGTGTAAGTCATACTGAAGTTTACTTCTCCAAAATGTGCCTGCTGGTTACTTTTGTACTGTAGCAATACACTCTGAAATTATGCCAGTTTATTTTAATTACTCTGGCTTATTATTCAGACCACTCTCAGAAGGAAGGCAATTATCTGTAGACACAAATGCAATATTGTAGTAGATGAGCCTTCTGTGATTAGAACAGTAAGAACAATATTAATCACATTATGAGATATTACAATTGCTACTTCCTTGGATCAGGAAGAAAAAGAGAAGCACAATTAAATTTATTGCTGTATAAATATGCCATGTTTATTCAGCCACTAGCTAGGAAATCTCTCTTTTTTTAATCATCTTGGTTTGAAATGTGTTTTTTCCAAAATGTAAGATTTTTTTCTTAGCACCATCAGAAACTGTCCGGAGGCAATACCATTAGCAGGTATAAATCAGAGCATATTCATTGGAGCCATCTCATCATCTGTTCTTGTGCTGTCAGAGTTGTATGGACCGTTTCTACTGAGAAAAGGAAAATATCTGCATGCTTATGAGCAACTTTGCTGTACCTATTTAAAACAACAATACAAATCTTTGTTATTTATGAACTTATCCTATAGACATTGGGGCAAATCCTCCCTTTGCAGAAGGAGTGCTTGGACTTCCTGTGAAGCGATAGAGATGAAAGAGAGGCAAGACAAGATTTTGAGTGTTTCCTGAATATTTCAGAACTGCTTACTTCAAGAATGAGCCAGTTATTTACTTTAAAATTATGGCAGTTTTTATTACTTCCTTATCAGTCAAATTAATATTTACTCCCCTGGGCAATGAAAAAAAATCAAGTATCTTCCTTTGTTTTCTCAGACTGATAGGAAATTTTGTTTGGATGTAAGGGGTCTTTATCTCCTGATAAAGTATATCTTAAAAGCAACATGGTGCAAAAAATAAACACAAAATCAGATATAAAAAATAGAAAACCGCATTGTCTTTTCCAATCTTTGAACAAAGAAAAAGGGTTTTTTTATTCTTATGTTTCTTTATGGTTTAATACTTCATCCTATGCAGGTCACATTACTGACAATGTCCAAGATGGAAGACTGTTGCAATTCCATCTGAAAATTTACTGAGTTGTCCCTAATAATTAAAAAAATATATATTAAAAAGCAGTATAATTTATTTATTTTCTCTCTCCACGTAACTCTGGAGTAAACACTGGCACTGTGAGCTCAGTCTGATATCTGAATCATTGTGAGAGTGTACACAGCTTAACTGTTGAACAATTTCTTTGAAGCTTATTGATCAGAAATGCTCTAGGAGCTGATGGTGGTTTTTTTGAATAGCAATGCATGCATCTGATCAAGTTTCATACCTGTCAGACATTGAGTTTGAGCAGACTATCCTTCTAGAACCAGTTAACAGAAAGAAAACAAAACACATATTTCCAAAGAACACATATGTTAGATATGCCTAATCCATTGACAGGATATGCCAAATGGTATTGACCTCTTGAAGGAACATGAAGTTAGTTGAGGAGGATCCCACCAAAGGCTTCAAGAAAATAATCTTCAATTTATGGACTGTCAGAAACTGAGACCATACAGGACCTGATGTTGCCGAGTTTGGAATTTTGACCTGAACCTGTCATTTAAACCGTTATATCCACTTGCTACTTTGTGTATTGCTAAAAATATTTATACTTAGTTTTCAAATACAGTCTCTGGAATACATTACTCTGCATCCTGGGAATCTGATATAGCATGGTAAATCAGATTTGTGCTTAAACTTAATCTTATTAATAAAATATAGAATATGAATATGTTTTCGTTAAAAATTTGGTAAAAGTTAATCAGAATGTAGGAAAAATATGAGACTAAAAGCCTAGGTGCTGGAGTGCTTGAAGGGATGAATAAGTCATCCAAGTAAATTCAGTGTCTTAATCCCCAGACTACTACAAGACCTCAGAGACTTTTATCAAAGACCTTTGCAGAATGAGGGAATGAATAAGAAACAGTGAGTGGCAGGTGTAGCAACAGGAACAATACTGTCTTTGTTACTTCTGCTTTTCTGTTGGTGTACATCTGTTGGTGCCATATTGTGTACTGTACTGGCACGAGTAAAATTAGACTTTGGCCATTATGAAGAGGATTATTAAATGACAATATTTACAGTATCTGATTTTTAAGACTGTGGAGCTGTTTGTTTCTTACCATGGATACCCCATTCTGGCTTTATAGATAATGTCTATATCTAATATAGATTATAGATAATATCTATATACAATGTATATATTTGTTTATTTTGTTGTTTTTGCACCTTAGTGAAGTTAGTGCAGGGTAACATTTTATTCCTTTTGCCAATGTGCACAGATAAATGTGGGGTTACATTAGACCACTGGGAAACACAGGAGCCAATGAAGAGAACAGAGAAATTAATTTAACTTACTAATTAAGAGCCCGATCTGTGTGATGATGGGACAATAACTAGCTCAGAACGACTCAGCCTTTCTGTTTTTGTCTGCTTGAAATTCCATTATATCATATTCAGCATAGAATTACACTACTGGGAATATACTTGACTGAAGTGCCCACATTTCTTCTGTCTTCAAGGTATGTAGCTCTCATTATACTCCTAGAGTATGTAATTGTCTTGTAACAGCTACAAACCTTGGTGCATTATGTAATCTCTTCCAAACATTATATTTATTGTTTCCTTCTAAAGCCTCAGGCAGACAAAAAGTTTGTAACAGAAGAATTGAGATATCTTGCTACAAACCTGGAGATTCAAATCTCATCCCACTTGAATTTATTTGGAAAGCTTCCTCCACCTGGCAGTGTTTTAAAAGAGAATCTGATTCCCTGTTTCAGGAAAGTGGTTTAATATTGAATCTAATAAGGTGACCTGACCTCTTACATAGGGCTGACCAACAAAAGAAATTGATTTGCTATAATAGCCTGGCAGACTATCTGAGCTCCTGGGAAATGTTTGACCTGATATTATTCATAGCAAATTTGTCAACAATCATGTTTTCCAAATCTATGTGATTCAGTGACTGTTATAGATAATAAATATGTTTTCTAATACCATCAGAGGGTTTTGATCAAGACACTTATTGTTTTTAATTGCCTCACTTATGAGAAGGAAGGTGTCTATAAGATCCTTCTCCAGTTCTCACCGTCAACCCTCCCAAAGTAAGTCATAGATCATCCTAGGTTGGAAGGGTTGTTATTTTGAAATCAGAGTGATCAGAAAAGCTTTATTACCTCACAGATTCCTTGCTTTCCCAAATCATCAAGAATACACTGAATAGATCTCTGCAACATGTTACTACTGGCATCCTTTCCTTTGCATTTGCTGTTAGTCTTACATTAATTTTTCTTTTTAGTTCTCAGGGCATAAGAGTTAATTCAGCACAAGAACACACCATTAATCACATGACCTGAGGCAAGTCATTGCTTCATGTCAATGGAGGGTAAAAAGCTGCAGTTTTGTTTTAAATTTACCTTTGGATTTTTCCTTTCTGTTTTTTTGTTTGTTTGTTTGTTTGTTTGTTTTGTTTTGTTGTTGTTGTTGTTTTGTTTGTTTGTTTGCAGTACTTTTGAAGCTAGTACATTTTTTAACTTGCTGTAAATCTATCATGTCTTGCATATAAATGACTATGAGAGGTTTTTCTGTTCTCAGTTGAGAAACAGGAAAACTTCAGCTCTTCATGGCTGAGTTTTACAGATTCAGCACTTGTACCATAAGAAATGCAACAGTTTCTCAGTGAATTACATGGTGTTATTCCAGATTTACATTGGGAGAACATAGAATGTGAGTCAGTCTCCCACAAAGATTTTCATGTCACTTTGATTTGCAAGCTGCTAAGCAGAGGAATCTAATGCTTTCTGTATATTCATGTGTTGCTCTCACTACCACATTTATGGTCAGTTACAATAGTTTATTGCTAGTAAACTAGTTGCCAGTAGTGATTTATGAAACGAAATATGTTCACGTAAGATGGCAGAAAGTAAAATCCCTCAGATATTATTCAGTGCTTTCAATCATTTTAAGTAATTCCCCTCACTCTTGATTTTTTTCTTCCCTATTGTATATATTGATTTTGTGTTAAATGTTGATTAACGAATGTGCCCATTTTGGGGGACCTTAAAAGTCAGAAACTAATGACATCTAAAGAAATGAGTCAATCCTAAAGGGCATACACCAGTTAGATCACCTGGTGTATTGTCACAGTCCCCAAGCAAAGATCAATTGCTTTTTCATATATATTTCCATTTACTTTGTTCAGTGATGTTTTAAATGACACATGCAATAGAATTTCTTCCCACTCTTTGCAGAATGTAGATAGTTTAGCAGTCAAGTCGGTTTTAATGCTATGATTTTTCTCTTGTTACTCAACTAAATTGCTCATTATTTGTATTTAATATCATTCTAGCATTTATGTGGATTGCATAAAATTAATGAAATTTTCAAACAATACCACTGTGATGAATGTATGTTAGCTTGCATCTCTGAGCTGAGTCGGTGAGTTTCTCAGTAAGGGTTAATCAAAGCCTCAGACAGTACTGCTAACAATGTTGAAATTGCAATAAATGCCTGCTTGCTTTTGGGTCTAATGTAATTTGAACTGTTCAATTAACTCCTTTTAATTGTTGCAAGATCTTTTGAGTATTCCCATTTCTAAACCTTCCCGTGTTTTGTATTTCCTATCTGCATTAGGGGGGGAGGAGTTAGTCTAGTTTCTGCATGATTGGTGTTGAGGCTATGTATCTATAGGATACGAGTAGCAATGATAAGGCAGTCAAGATGATATATCACCTAAAGGAACGTGCTGTACCTTTTGCACACAGATGTGAGATTTAAAACAGCTGCTGGTGGGTATCTCTATGAGCTAGCTTCTTCTGGAAGAAAAAAATAATTGAAAAAGTACATCTAGGGGCTCTTTTTGCATTTTCCCACAAATATCCTTCTGGTTGTATACACAGTGTATATCTAGTAACACACAAGTAGCGCTAATCCAGAGCTGACTTCAGCTGTGTTAGTTTGGTTTGTGGTGTGCAAACCAAACAGCTGTGGATCCACACCAGTATTTTTCCCTCTGCTATTAATTCTACCTAAGGCTTTATTTTTTTTTTTTTTCTCTGAATTGGGTCCTTATTACTACATGCTTTTTCAGATTCTTTTTCTCTTGTTTTTGTTTTGGTTTTTGTTTGTGTGTTTGTTTATTGTCCTGTTGCAATATATTTTTTGTGTCTGTTTCATTTTATCTATCATGTCTCTGTTGATATTGTCTTTCTGGGAACTTCTATCCATGAATATCTATAAATTATCTTTCACTCACTGCATTACAAGCTTTAGGTCAGGGTAGAGTCTGTACTGTTTCCTGCTGATTTTCAGATCTCTTTCCTCTTGTATAATTTTCTCTTTCTCAATGGTGTTTGCAAAACATCTCAATTCAGTTGGATCCACAGACTTTCATTAATGTCCTGTTAGGTTCTTCTTCAAGGCCACTAATAATGCTGTTAAGTAAAAGCGGGCCTAACATCTAATCTCTTTCATGCTGCTGAGAGTAGGCTTTCATCTTAATGAATGATTATTTTTGCCTCATGTTTATGATTCTTTAGTCACTTCCCAGCCAGCATGACACTGTTCCCCTTTGAGTCACTGTACAAATGATCGTGATTCAAATTTAAAACAATTCCTGGAAGAAAAATTTAAGAAAAGTATCCATAAATGTTGTTTCTTGTTTTACTGCAGGTATGTATCAGTCATATGAAAGAAGTTTACTGTCTTCTTTTCTAAGTAACCTCCTATAATGAGGTCTCATCTCACCTGAGTCATTGTACTGGATGTGCACTCATATAATGAAAACAATGGTGACTCTGGTTCAGATAAATAGAGCTACTCCTGTAAAATACAAAACAAACTTGAGTCAAGGTCCAAAGGCACAGCTGGTATTATTTATGATACCTCCACTGAAATCAATAATTTTAAGCTATTATTTTTATATCAAGAAAAATAATTACTGGGCTGATTCTAAATGGTATTTTTGAGATTACTTTTATCTATCTTTTGACCCAAGTCAAACTGGAGGATGCTTTAGAGGAATTTACTGTAGAACATTTTTGTTCATATGAAGTTACATTCTTGAGTCATTCAGCATAGTAGTGCAGTACTGCATCTTATCTACCTAGCCCTGAGTGATATAGTCATAGATTTGAACTGACTCTTCTTACAGTTTCAGTCCAAGAGTTAACAAAGGTAGAGCAAGCTCTTGCCTATCCCCATTTATCAGTACAGCTCTATCAACAGTGCACTCAAAGAGGAGTGAACAGGTTAAAGTACCCACAATACTGGGCTCAAGAAAAATCTGCCCAGTGGCTATTACAGTTCTTGAAATACCCCAATTCTTGAACAGTGTAAACTGCAGGGTCACTAGCAGGTCCAAAAGGAGTGTTTGCTCTCATTTCCAAAATTACAGCCAGATACAGCAAGGATATGATTGTGATGATCATCACTGATGCCTACAAAAATTGATTGGTGCTGACTTTTTGGTATTGTGGGATTATTTAGATATTTTAATTAGAAATGTAATTCTGTTCTCAGAGCATGGCAAGGGTTGCTCTGGAACTGTCAGGCTTTTTTCCCCCACAGCTTTATAGCATTCTGGTAATACTGGGTGTGGGTTTCTTCTTCACTATTTTTCTTTCTTTTTTCTTTTTTTTCGTAATGTAGGATGAATAACGATGAGGTAATTTGCCAGCCTTTATGCAACTGGCAGATGGATTATATTAATATCATAAGAACATATTGTTCCCAATGCATGCTTAAAAACAGAAATGCTATATCAGGCCTGCATTCAGCAAAGTACCAAGGCACGTGCCTGTATTTATTCCTCTTTAGCAAAGTAGCTATGTATATACCTGTCTTAATTGAAATGGACATATTAACTAGTGTTCCTCAGGGTAGAGGCGTTAGTAGCACATGAGAAAGTTCATTATCTTTTCCCAATGCTTTTCTTCTGACTGCTTAATAACCTTCCCTGACCCAGCATGAAAATGCTACATACAGCTTTCTTAGAGTAAATGCACCAGCATGGTGTTGATATTTGAGTACATGAAAGATTATAAGTACCAAATATGAAAGGTTATAAATAACAGCACTTGTTATTTTAAGGCATGGGAGATTATTTCAGTTGTTGAACTGTGGCCTCACAGATGAGCAAAATATCAAATATGGCTGTGATTCTCATACACCGAGATCCTGAGTTACTGGGAACATCATCTCAGTTCCTATGAATTGGATGGACTGTCTACCCCATATGAACATTTCTGGTATTTTCTACAGCTATTGTAAGGTTCGTTTGTGTGTGATAATAGCTCTGAGATGTTTAACATTTCTTAAAACTATATTGCTACTGCAAACCCTCAACTTTATACTTTGGAGGGACTCATAAGTCCACAGTTGAAATGGTTTCTTATTCTCTTGTCAAAGATCTGCAGAACACTTCTCTTCAGTGGCCTTGCTCCAAAGAGAGCAAGCAAGATTTCTTCTTTTATCTAAAAATCACACTGTCGACACAGAAAGTACAAAAGGGAATATTTCTGACTAGATCGTATCTTCTTTAGTTCTTCTTCAACCTCTGTAACAGCAACAGCATTTCTAAGCTTTGAACAAGTTGCATTAAAATTAATACTGATTTATTGAGAGAACTGCTACGTTTCAGCAGCTCTAGTCAGGATGCTCAGAGGTTGTGAGGGATGGGGGAAGAGGAAGATTGTTCTGGGTGGAAAGCCTTGTTTGTATTGCAAGTTGATGATTAAACAAAAAATAAATGAGCACAAACATGAGCCCGGGAATTGCTCTCTTTCTCTTTTCCTGAAGGGAGGGATGTAACTGAGATAACAGGCCATTTCCAGAGGGTTAATAATCTGAACCCTTAGGCAATCCGCTTGTGCACTCTCCGTGCATTCAGTTTAACTGTTTAATTCTGGTTTGCAGAATGGATTGCAGCAAGGAAAAAGGAATAATGCTATTCTGATTCTTCAAATTTCTCTGCACTGGAATTTTTATTACTATTATTAATTATTCAGTAATGTATGAAGAGCATGGAAAGCTTTTGGTTTCTTTATGTCAACCCCTGTACTGTCATTTGACAACAAAGGCAGCGCCTGAGAACATTATAGTTTAATCAAAGATCTGTTGTATTTATGTTATAGCTCAAATGCACCATTAAGTGTTGATTTTAGGAAACTAAGGCTCCTTTACCCCTGATAAAACAGTTTTGGGTGAAACAGAAAGGCAGGAAGCTGAACACTTGGATTTCATTGCTCCTGCCTCTAGGAGACAGCTAACCTTTCGGAGGCAGGGACTGTGGAGAACATATTCATCAGGGAGGGACAGAAACTGATGGATTTACTAGCACCTTTTTATTTTATTACCAAAACAAACGGCTGTCTTTTTGATATACAATTCCATAGGTTGGCTCACAAGAACACATAAGGTGAAACACTGTCAAGACTGAAATGTAATCACCTCCAATTTTAGCAAGGCCAAGATTTCAATCCACCATGGGTTTCACCCAGTGTTTTACCTTAGGTCTTCAATGTCCATATTCTCTATTTGTTTTTTGTTTGTTTGTTTGTTTTTCTTCCCCACTCTTTTGAAAGATTTCTTTCTTTCTTTTTAGTGAATCATAACCCCTCATGTTTTTTGAGCTTAATTGTCACCTGGCTAGAGGACAAATATTTAAATAATGCTTCTAATTACAGAAAACCAGTTCATACCTGCATCCATTTTAAGAAGAGGCAGCAGCCAGTGAGTGTACTGTGCACACTGTGTAACTACATTCAGGAAACATTCGAATGTATATGAGCTAAGATCATATGCAGATCAGATCAAAAACAGAATCCCTATTATTTGCTTAGCCAAACTTATATATGATTTTGGGGCAAGGTAAAGAAGATTACAGGAGAGGGAGCAAAAATTCTTAACTTGCAGATTTAGTTCCAATTTTCAATGACCTTGTTATAAAACACTATTGATTCTCTATCGTATGTGATCCTTTTCACATTTGTTTTATTCTACTGGACTTTCATTTGGAAGGAATTAAGCCCATCTTTTTCTTCAGAGCACCGGAAATCTTTCTGCTTCACATGCTTAAAGACTTAACTCTCCCTTCTGTCTTTCCCAGTACTGAGTTAGTAACAAGATCTCTACAGAAGTGTTCATCTTGAATTTGTTGCTCCTACCCCTCTACTGATCTACCTAACATTTTCATAGGAATTTATAGTGGGACATTCAAACCAAGCTAACTATGAAGTAAAGAGAAAAATTTACTAATAACAGTAAAAAACAGTAAAAAAAAAAAAAGAAAAAGAAAAGAAAAAAAAGTAAATCACAAGCTGAAGAGCTTCAGCTATAGAACCTTGATTGCTTAATTGAATACAGAGCCCTAATCACTCTTACCTATAAATCAGTGGAGTATCTCCACTTATGGGTTGTTTCTGGCAGAGCCGATGCTGGGAGCAGAGAGATTGAAAGCAGCTCATGGTACTCATATTCGTGTCTTTTGTTCTGACCTGTGGGGAAGTACACCGAAAAGGAGCCAGGTCTGTACTCCATTTCATGTGCTAGTATACTTATACCTGCTCTGGCTTATAAAAAAGAGCTAGAGAAAGATACTGAATAGTTGAACAGTACAGCTACTCAGGGTGTGTTGATTTAAGGGCTCTCTTTTCTACTGGAGGAAGTGTTAATACATTTCACATTCCTAGCTTAATTATCTTAGAGCAACTGGTGAGGTGCGGGTTATGGCAACTGCCCTGGCAGGTAGGTGATGCAGTTTGTATGCTTTTGGATAGAATGCATGTCTGTGTGACCCGTTAACTACATAACTGCATGGGGAAAGGGAATGCTGGTGTGTCCTTCTGAAGCAACTTCTGTAGTGTCTAAACGGCTGCATAGCTGTGGAAAATACCAATCTAACTTGTTGCTGAAAGCAATATCTTGTACTGGAAAACATGTGGGGTTTTGCTACTTTTAAGTTTCACATTTTGTTCTTCGGACCTTTTCTAATTTTTATTATTCTTAAAATGCTAGATCTGGGGGTGTTGCAGGTTCTGAGAGCTACATCAGCAAGATTTAAGCAGATCTGGGTGATCTGACCTATGGCCTTTATTGGAGCTTGTATGTTGCTGTATTGTAGCAAATTCTTGCATGGATTAAGTCATTATTTACTTCCTTGGCTGTGGTGAGTTGCTAAACAGTCATATGATTTGAGAAGATTAATGCTTGCTCAGTCTTACGTTAATAAGATAATTGTTGGTCCTTGAAGATTTTGTAGGACCTCTCAGAAATCTGGAGAAGTTCTTCCTGGTTGTAACACAACACAATCTCTGGGCTTTCTCGGTCAACTGGGGCTAATTAAGATAACTGGGCTATAAAGTGGCAGTGGAAAACATTTCCTGCCTCTTCTGGGTAGCTGGTTTAGTGGAGATGAGCTTTGTTGTATTGCACGCTGGGAGAGATGAAACATGCTAATGGTATCAGTGAGGGAGAAGGGGAAGTTGTGGATTTCACTGCTGTGCTAGAAACTTGCCCTCTTAATGAGGTGATTGTAAAATGCCAATTCCCCAGAGCCAGCACATATTTTTGTGTAGTGTTTTTATTTTTATACGAGGTAGGGATGGTTATTTTTCCACTTTCTCTGACAGCAGCCTGACCAAATACTACTCAAAGGACCATTGTGGCTGCTCTATGCTTTCCTCTTTCCTTTGGCTGTACAGTTCTCAATTAGCTTTTAAGTTGCATTATAGATCTGCTAGCAGTTGTGCAGTTAAATCATTAATTACCTTCTTAGTCAGCTGGGAGCACAGTTTGACTTTGGTTGGCAGTTTGTGCTCCACAGTAGATTACTTAGCTAATCCATAAACATCTTCAGACAGTATAATTTAAAGAAGTTAATGATGAGGAAGTTTAGACAATTTTATCACAAAATAATTCTTAGTTAGGCATGTGAAATAAAAAAGCATTCATGAAGGAAAGGGCTTTAGCTATGCAAATACCAGCCAAGTCCTGTTAGTAAATGGAATGAGAGATTATGTGGTGTTCTTTTTTTTCCCCTCTCAAAGAACAAGAAAATATTATTCTTTCCCCTCTAGAATATTAAGGAGAAATATGGATTCAGCAGGACTGGGAATGCAAACATCTGGGAGTTTTTTCTAGTTCTGTTCATGAACTAATGTGTTCTAAGCAAGTCTCTGTGCTTCCAAATTCTGGTCTAATTTTTGCCTTTCATCTTGTGTACTTTAATTAGAAAATCTCGAGCACAGTCTGTTTCATATGCCTATATTTTTACAGCTACAACAATACACTCTTAATTTCAGTTTGAATGCTATTAAAATACTTGAATGCTTACAACAAATATACAAGCAAATGCAAAAAGCTTTTAGATGCATTACAGGATCCCTCTTGGATTGAGAATGCAGGCAAAGAATTTTACCATAAGATTTTTCGAAGGCTGTTGACATCCTAATTAATCTAATTTCTCCAGTGTGTTGCAAATCTGCCTCAGTTTGAACACTTTCCATTTTAGAGTACTGGCCTTGTTTCTGAAGTCAGGAGAGCAAAGCTATCTAGAGAGATTGTAATCACCCTGTTTAAGTACTAAATCATGATAGCTGCAGTGAGAAGCAGAGACTTGTGTTATTGCCTGGTGGTCATTTAGTGGGGAGAAGGAATTCCAAGAAAATTTGAGGGGCTGATACTAAAGGAATTTTTCTCACATATCTTTTAAGAACAAACATCTGCTAGGTAATTGCTTTCTAAGAACTGTTGAGACACTGCTGCAAGAGGTGTAGCTTTTAGAAAGCTTTTAAAACCAAAGCTGCTGCTTTGCTGCATGCTCTTAGAGAGGGGCAACCTTAAGTTTCCTTCTCCCTCAGACTGAAAAACAAGTTGTGAACAGGACTCCAACTCATCTTGCTGTGCTAGAGAAGGAATCACAGAATCACAGAATCACAGAATGACCCGGGTTGGAAGGGACCTCAAGGATCATGTGGTTCCAACCCCCCTGCCTAGCAGGGCCACCAAACATACGTCTTTAACAATGGAAACAATGGAATTATCTTTCTTTCAAAAATGATCTTTTTATTTCCAAAATGGAAGCAGAGATTATGTACCTGGGATGAAAAAGATGGGAAAAGATGCAGAAAGCCATGCCGAATTATAGAAAAGTTGGCCGGGGATTATGAGCACTGTTATGATTTGAGTTTTATTCAGTCTGAACAGTTATAAATAGAGTATGACAAAGGAAATGATATGGAATATAAAGTTGAATGAAAATATGAATGCTAAACAAGGGATGTTTTTCCTATCTGGTTTGGAGTTTGACTCCCCACTGTTTACTGGGGCAGGCCAGCATGTAAAAATATCTTAATATTCCATCAATAATAATTTGTCTCCATTATGTCAAGTAGTCTTGTTCCTCTTGTGCTGTAAGAGGGTGAAAGAGGTTTATTTTGTAATTATACTCATTTTATTATTATGCTAAAAAGGGAATGTTATGTTAGAAAAACAGAATTTTCTGTCTTCTGTAGTCAATTTTTAGCTGTGTCTCTAGACAGTTGACTGATTTATTTATGAATTATTTATTATGAATCATAGCTGTGATTGAAGGGGGCAGCAATACAGAAACGCACATTATTTCATATATTTTCTTCATATTATTTAATTACATATCTAAAGTACTGAAAAACAAATAGGGAGAACTTATGTTAACACTTTCAGGTTTAACAAATTTTTCTCTGAAAATACATCTTCACAAAAAAAAATTGTGTCAATCTCAGTATTGGAATGATGTTGAGATAAGGCCTTCTGTTTGTTCCTATTTGTAGATTTCTTTTTCATTTGCCCTGCTTTTAGGAAAGGATTTCTGATATTTGCATATATACAAAATTGCTACCATTCTGGCTTCTCAAACGACTGTCAGAGCATGGTCACCTTTCCTAAAGGCTGAAGGAGGCTTGTGCAGGCCAAATTAATTGTCAAAATAATCTATTCATCCCTTTAGTCTAAGTACAGATATGGGATAGGCTGTCCATCTGACTATGTGAACAGTAACACCTCTTGCACAGCCCTGAGAAACCATTGTAAATCCTCTCATCTGACTAACAATCATATCAGGAGAACAGCTGTGTCTTCTGTCACATTTTTGATTGTAGCATTTGGCATTTAAGTGTCTTATAATAAGCCTCATGATCTACTCCTCCATGTGTTATGCTAACAGAAGCTTCATATTTGTGATTTATTTGGATCCTTAATGTGTGAGGAAAGGTTCACCTGGGCAAGTCTTCTCCTATTTCTACTTCCTCGGCAAAGAGGGGGAAACATGAACTTCACATAAGAGCTTGCCTCAAACTTCCATGGCAATGAAATTGTACAGGACTTCCTGGAAGTCTTTATAAATGGGTTGGCACAGCAAAATAAACAGAGTACAGAGGCAGCTTTATGTTCCACGTGGCAGTAATAGTAAAGTTACTGGTGTTCATTGCTCAAAGTAGGTTACTGAAACAGCTTTAAAAGAAAAACAGTAAGTTAAATTCTCTCCATGCTGGATCACTTAAATAAGCAATCCTTCTTAGGAGGATTTTCTATCTGAATTGTTCCCTCTTGCTGATGAAGAGTATCTGCAGAATTTGGCTCTCATACAAGTACAACTATGAATAATGCATGGTGACTAGAAAAGAACGGACAGCAAATAACAACAGGAAACAAATACCACACTTTGCAGGACAAATTTCCAGGTGCACAATAATTCCTTCTAAAATCTGTGAACCTCTTGGGATTCTCATATATTTTCATGAGCACCTGTGAGCAATAAATATCCTGATGCTGCATATTGCAGCTGAATTTGCTGCCTTCAATTGTGGGGGGGAAAATCATATTCATATAACTCATCTATCTCCTGTGTCAAGTTCCTCTGCTCTGCTTCCCAGTTCTGCAATTCAGTGTAAACAGTGAGCTAGTTTGCAGCTACTGCACTCACTGAACAGCCTCTAGTGAGGGTTATGCTTGTAGGTAGGTAAAGTATTGTCACAGGACTTGATTGAACTTCTAGGGAGTAACGGTCATTGCTGGGGCTCCATTAAAGGGACTGATCCTTTCTACTCTCAAACTTGAAAGTTTTCAGGAAAAGGGTAGATATTGCACTGAGTTATGTGGTTTAGAGAGCACGGTGGGGATGAGTTGATGGTTGGACTGGATGATCTTTGTGATCTTTTCCAACCTTAATGATTCTATGATCCTATTCAGGCATCTCCTATCCATCTGGTGTAACAAAGAACGATATTAGAAGGGCTTTTTGGTCTATGCTCCACAGTGAAGATTTAGAGACGTTGAAGAGTGTGACACATTCATTAAGAGTTTCCTTTCTGGATAATGTTTATAAGTCCATGACTGCAGTGACTCTTGAAGTTAAAGCTCCTTAGCGGATAATACAGACACCTTTACATTTGTGGACTGCATTGACAAAAGATGTTCAGGAGCAAAAGGAACACACAAAAGCTTTCTATATTCTGTATTACCAATATGACATGGACCTTCTCCATGAAGAACTGCAACAAATGCTGTGATTTATTTATTCATTTATTTCAGTTGAAAAGAGTCTTGAAAAACAAAATAGGAATTACCTAAATGATGTAATTTGCAGAGTAGTGCTATGCTAGCAGTGGATTTTGATTGGAAAGTAAGAGAAACACATCCTGGGAAAGTTGAAGTTTGTAACTGATGGAAGAGGGACAGGGTTGCCAAATCATCAGGCTTTAATCTTACTTTAATCTTTATTCAGTTCAGATGGAGAAATAAGGGTAAAACAAGACACGAGTCCATCTGTTTGACTTTTGGCTTGTTGAAATAGACTCAGCAGAACCTTAAAGGCATGGATAATACTGTGTAATTGTAAACAATAGATCCAAGAAAATGCCCTGAAGATGGGAAAAAGCATCTGTCTTCTTGAAGGACACTCTGAGGCATAATCCAAGTCGGTGTACTATCAATCACCAGCTCCTCGATCCTTCCACTCTGTATTTTTTCATTGTCCATACAGTGAGACTTAGATGTGGACACAGTTGCAGGATTTCAAAGACTTGAACAGAAGAATATGTTTTTATTGTTTATTCTCTATTTGACTTATTCTTTTCAGTTCTTTCAGGGAGGAAAGACAAAGCTTTAGTGAATTCTGGTAGAATTAACCTGCTTCACTCACCTCAAGGTGGGTCGATGTCTGCACAAATTGGTATTAGGAAACATTTCACACAAGTGTTCATGGCTTGTTAATTTACCTTTCTGCCAAGAGGTATTTTCATGAGGAAGCAAGTAGACCAAAGTGGCCTTTGTAATAGATCCAAATATATTGTCTTGGGTTTTTTGTTTGCATTTTATTCCCATTAAACACTTCAATAAAGAATGTACACGCTTGGTCAGTGCAGAAACTTTGTAATCCATAAGTGGTAAACCTGGAGTTCATTAATCAGACTGCAAGCAGAGAGGTGAGCCTCTGGCTGTATGTTTTAGAACTGAAGCTTTTAGTTAATATAAATGGCATATTTTGGATATTTCACTAGCTAAGAAAGCATTATATAAATAGTAACACAGACTTCTCAGACTGAGATAAAAACAATGTTTTGTTGAAGGACCAAAAGCACCCAATATGAGACAAAAACCGACTTAAGTTATTCCATGGTGGTGCTTGTATTTCCACCTACCTGCATTTTCTGAACTGAGTCTTCTTGTTTCATGTAAAAATCCCTTGCCTATGCAGACTGATCTCACAGGGGGTGATGAGCAGCGAGTATTGTATTTTCACTTGTTATCTATTCCCTATGACTATTTCTCACAGAGTGATTGGCTATGCTTACCTCCTCCTTTACCTGCTGCTCAGGTGAATATGTGAGTGCTGTTTTGAGGGAAATAACTTTTTCAGTGTAGAAGCAACATCCCCTTGGTAGAAGATGAGGAAGAAAAGTTACAATTTGTTCTTATTCCTTGTAAGCTATTTGGCAACATGCTGTTCATTCATAGAAGCTAACTAGAGTTTAGAGGCCCCATTCTGGCTCCAGACTTCTCTAGGTTCAGATTCTTTAAGAGTCATGCCAAGCCCCTGGTATTGTGTGCATAAAACCCAAGGTAAAGCCAAGGCTAACCACAATACCATCATGGCACAAAGAAAGTAAAAAGGCTAATAGAAGGCTGGCAAAGGGGAGGGGGAATAAATGCACTTTTTATGCAGATAAGATGAGCGTGTCCAGCAGATGAAATAATGTTTAATTCCTTTAAGTCAGCTTCATTTTGGTAAATAGTAAGGGTCAGCACAGAGCACTAATAGTGCACTGTGTACTACTGTTTGCTGACTGCTGCTCTGGAAATGCCCTGAGCTGCTTGCAGCAGTGAAACAAACAGCTAAAAGGGGCTTATAAACATGACCGCCACGTAATTCATGGATGATTTCCCTCAAAGTATATATTCTTTTAATGAGTCTCCTTTAAATGCAGTGATTGTAATTTTTGGTAAGCATTTTCCTTTTGAGAAAGCAATAAAATCTAAGTGATAACAAAAGAAATAATCCGAATTCCAGTTGCAGTACACAGTGTTTCTGACTATAAGTTAATGGTTTACATATTAATTTTCTCATTTCTCTGATGGGCAGAAAATTGCTTTAGTATAAATTGCATTAAATTTGCCCTGTTATATCTACATAGCCGAAGTTTAAAAATTAGTTACAAGCAGTATCAAATGTTTCACAGCAGTTTAGCAGCTTTTGTGGAAGAAAAATATGTCTAGTTGGAGGTTGAGGTACGAGTTTTCTCACATCATAATTAATGTACATTTTATGTTTATTGTCTAATCAATTATTAGTAGTAGCATTTGATTGATTCTTGGTAAAGTTGGGCTGGGTTTCTGAGTGGGCAGTGGGCTTTTTTTTTTTTTTTTTTCTTTTTGGTCACTCAAAAGAATTAAAATTTACTTTTTTACAAGGAAAGGTGAATTGTTTCATCAAGATCAGTTAGAAAGTTCTCAACTTTCCTTTTGAAAGCTGTTCTGTTGTGGTAATACTTACAGCAATTCACTCAACAATTAATAAAGCATGGTCTTATGCTGGGACATATTATCAGCTCCATGGGGCTGCTCAGAACCATTCCATACTCACTTCATTGCCATCATAAACCCACAGCTTCTCCCAGAAACTAATACTTTTTTTGAGACAAAGCCTGCCATCCCATGCACAGGAACGCTTTTGTTGCTAAATGTGTGATTTCAGATCTGGTCAGACTGAAACAGACTTTGTTATTAATCTTTTCCAAACCATACGAACTGATGGGCTGACCCAGCATCCTCAAAGTTATGCTACATCTTTTGATGTTGAGTGATTCTAATAATGCAGAAATATAAATTAGCAAATTGTAAATCTACTGAACTTATGCTATATTGCTTGTGCAATGTTCACACCTAAAGGACTGCATGGTACCAAGTGACATGCTGTGCCTAAATCTGTTACATTTATTAACTGAACTGATATGTCATAGAAAGATAGCACATCTATTATTCAAAAAACTGTAGATTGGCATTAATTATTTCAACTTTTGTTAGTTCTTTATTGAGTCTTGTACTGCTGTTCTGGTATTTCACCCAAGATCGATGTGATACTGACAGACCTATAATTACGTTACTAATTCCATTTATGGTTTTTCAAATAACTTTTCTAAACTCCTGGAGGAAAAAAAAGACCTGGTTATAAAGGTATGGATCCTTCACATATTATGAGTGTTTTCTGTATTTTTATTTTTATTTTTATTTTTATTTTTATTTTTATTTTTTTTTAAATATAAAACTTGTGGTGTGGTGGGTTTTTTTTTTGTTTGTTTGTTTGGTTGGTTGGTTGGTTTGTTTTGTTTTTTGTTTTTTTCTCCCTTTTTTGCTTTCATTTCTCCTCATCTTTGTTTTTTTCTCTCCTTACTGAAATGTTTTCAAATCTACTGTAGGGAATGAACGAGAGAATAAGCAAGAAATACAGCAAAAACTTGAACACATGTATACCAGTAAAACTAAAAATCTGATATATTTCTTTTCCAGTGTAAGTATTTTAACTCTTTTAGATTCTAGTAATTAAAAACTGGAAAGTTAAAATATTGAACAGCCACCATGTGAGTAACTTAAAAAAAAAAAAAAAAAAAGGCATTAAAATGTCAAGATTCTTTTTTTTTAATGCAGGCTTAGTGAGGTAGAACTTTCTCTGAATGCAATTTCTTGCTACTTAACAGAAATAAAAGCACAGTTAGTCTATTTGGTTAACAGGGGAATTAAGTTCAGTAGCCCTGTAAGGCCTAGAATCAATTCAGATTTCAACTGAAAAAAACGGGTAAATTTAGATTGAATATATGGAAGAAATTCGTCATGTTGAGGATTGTGAGATACTAGAATAGTTTGCCAGATTTATGGATGCCCTGTCCTTGTAAGTGTTCAAGGACATGTTGAATTGATGTTTGACTTCCTGACCTAGTGAGAGAGGTTCCTTTGCATGGAAGGGATGTTGGAAGTAGATGATTCTGGAAGATCCCCTTCCAACCTAAACCAGTCTGTGATTCTCTATGAGTCTATGAATGCTCTCTAATTCCAAATGTCCTCTGGATAATAGTATTTGTCCAGCAGAAAGTAGTCAGACTGCAAAATCTGGTACATCAGCAACTGTAGTCTCCATGTTGGCGGGACTATCAAGCTTTCATTCTGGATGAATCCTTGAAACAGGAAGAGGAGGCACCCAGAGAAATGTTAGGAAAGTGGGAAAACATAATAAAAAATAAATGTTATGGGACAGAGAGACAGTCAAATTTCATAAAAAGCCATAGAGACCTTAATGTAATGCTTATCCAGTAATAAAGTGAAACAATTTACAAGGCTGAGTGAGATTTTAACCCTGTTGTGGAAAAATATTACAACATGTTGTCAGCTAATACAAAGCATGTATGAGAACAGCCTGTCTCAGAGCTTGCTAAGTGCTTTGGTTTTTATACCATCTGTGTGCTGCTATCTTTAACTAGCTAAGGATTTTGTTTATACATCTATATTTAGTACATAGAAAAGCAGAGATATTGATTTTGTTTTCTATTTTCGAATGAACGTAGGACAAGGTCCCAAACTTAACATGGTAGAAAAATTGAACAGGGACAGATCTCAGGGAAAGATTGGCAGTGATATGCCATGTAAGCATGTGATTTTCCTTCAAAGAAAATACTGATAGAATCTGCAAGAGGGAAGTAAAATCCTAAGTGCCTTTAAACATTTGTTACATGGGACAGATTCTAGTTCTTAAACATACACATCTAGACAACCTATGAATCTGTTGAAAATTGACACATGTAACAACTTAACTAAGGGAACTGTGTCCAGGTTTAATGAGAGTTGGAGGCAGGAAATGGCTGTATCAGGGAGTGTTCACAATGGCACTGAATTCAGTGCCAAATTCTGCCAGTATTCAGGTGACTAGAAGACAGTAGGGTTGAAAAATTCTCAAGGATGCCCATGGAACTGGTATCTCAAAAGAGTTACTTATACAGGATTGGAAGGGTAAGGAAATGTATGGACCTAGTCATCAAAATGGCTCGTTGAAGCTTAGTAGTGTGAATGAATCTTGACTAAGATTAGGATAATTCACTCACCATGTAAATGGGAAAATCTATTATGCTTTCTGTCTTCTTCCCATAGGAATGGGATTTGAACTCATTTTCAACTCACCGTTTTGTAGAAAATGAAAGCGAAGGTTCTCAGATGCTTTTCTGACACAGATATAATACTGTGAGCTATTTTCTGGATAAGCAAAGACTTTATGTGACAAGGCAAGGGCCTACGTGGGTGGGAAGACCTGAACTCCAAGTTCATCTGCACACTCTATTAACATTGGATAAATTAATTTCTGTATGCCTAGCTTATTAGGTGGCATTTGAAGAGGAAGGTCACATAAGGTTTTTAAAAGATGCATAAGTTGAATCAACATGATTTATTTGCATGTATCTATATTTCTAGAAAGTGGTATCTAACAATCGGAATTTACCAAATAAATGGCCCAACATTCTTGTCTCTTAGGAGTTTTACATTTTTTTTTTTTTTCCTTTATGGTCTTTATACCTATTGTAAGTAACCAAGTTTGACAGGATGTGCACTCATTTCTTCCACTGTTTAATAAAACCAAAGACAATTTTTGCTTCAACTGAATGTGTACAATAGTAAACAAGAAATAAGAAAAAGGACTGGGGAGGAAAGATTTGTATTGTAAGCACTGATCAATTGTAAACATTTGTTTCCATTGTGTGGGTAACTTGAATGCTTGACAGCACATCTGATCAGTCAGGTTAGTTTAGCCTTGTTTTATGCAAACTCTGGCCTGTGTTGGGATTTTCTAGGGATTTTGCTAGCAAATCTTTCTTGTAGTCCATGGTTTTCACTGGTTTTCCACTCTAACATTTATACTTGGGAGAATAGCTCCTAAAAGATGTGATCTCTTCCTGTGACTCTTTCTAGCCAGCAGTGTCAATTAAAAAAGCTTTGGTCTGTTCTCTCCAGAAAGGTATTGTAGAATTCTGTATGAACAGATTTTTAACTCTTCCTACTCTCTGTAGTTTCTCTCCAAGAGTGCTGGTGTGGGTTATGATGAATGATTATGATAACAGCCTGTGGACTGCCTGTGCTGTCAAGGCATCTCCTGTTAGAGAAGGTGGAGTGCTCAGTTTTAACTCTGCTGATCTTACTACATGATACTGGATTCTAAACGACCCAGGAGTCACAATGGTAGCAGGGATAAGAATAAAGAATGAGACCATATGGTGCTTTTATATGTTATAGGATGCAATTGTGAAACTTGGCATGTCTTACTTCGTGAACTAAGAATGCTGGGAGATGAGTAATCTTGCATATACAACACAAGACTGAAGCTCACATTTCTGCTAAAACTGTTTTGATCTTATCTACAAACTTATCCCCATACTGTGTTACAGTGCTGTCAGTTATCAGTGGCATATCTGCAGAAAAGCTGAAGTTTTGGATTTCAGGCCATCACAAAGCAGAATTTTGCCACTGCTGAGCTGAGTGACAGATGACTTATTTAGTTCTTTCTACACAGTCTGGTGCTCATGACCTCCCACGGCATGGACAGCTGCCTATCTTTTAAAATTACCAGACTCTCCAATCTACTTTGTGTGCCTCTGTGTAAAATGGGATTAGATGAGTGGAAATGTAATATTTTTGTAGAGACTATTTTCAGTATTTAGCTTGTATTCAGAGACAGAAATACTTCTTGCTTAAAAAGTCATTTGGGCTGATAGAGGTGAAACAACATTTGTGGAAAGGTAAGGGGAAAAGGAAAACAAAGGGAAGGGAAAGGACTTAAAATTCAGGCTTTTGAAACAGCTTCTTCTCACTGACAGGTGAAGTGGGAATGTGAAAAGGATTTGGTGAACTGACTTGTTCACCATATCAACTGTATGCAACAGAAAGGCATCAAAATGACTTCTTGATAAATCATTCATACCTTATAAATGCATTTGCATTGCTTTATGCTGATACACCAATACATAAGCATTTAATTTAATCTGATGTCACTCTCCAGCCACAGTTCCGGTCTCCCAAGCTCTCACAGCTGCTGTGAGACAAGTCAAATGCCATCAACCAGGGAGGAATAAGTGGCAAAGCTTATTTCTAGAGCAGGTATAATTACCATTGTATGTGCCAATTAATATTAGATTAAAAAAAAGACATCCTCCAAAGGAACCTATTTATTATTTAAAAGCCCCCAAGGGTATCTTCTGACATGGATTGGTGATATGAGGCATGAAAGCAGCTGAAAGCAGACAAACTGTTAAGCAGCATTTAATCCTTTATGCATGTTTTATACATAAACAAATTGGAATGTGTAGATCAATGTCCTCCAGCTGTTTTTCAAACCCCATTCTGACTTCATTAAAGATTTAGAGAGGAAGTTTCCAAACATAGATATGATATTGGGAAAAACAGGATGGGATTTTTTTTCTATTTTTTCCCTGAGAGGTTTTCTTAAAACCACCACTGCCTCTCACTCGAGTAACAGTGCATTGTAAAGTGTTCCTTTGCCACTACAGCCTGCACATTAAATCCCTTATATAGTCTTTTAGTGCTGAGTCCCATTAATTAGACAAAAGATATAACTCGCTGGTAAAGTGTCCTGAGAGAGTGCCAATTTGGCCACATCAAGTTCACACGGGAGTCATAAAATACCAGGATCAAATCAATTCAATGTAAACTAGGCCTATTTTCAATAACGTAGTGTTCTATGGCTCCTTGAGCGTTTATTCTAACAGCCACAGTGAGAATTCATGGGTTTAATCAGGAGGAAGGGTTTTTAATTTAGTCTTTCTTATCATTAGAGGTCTTCACTGAAGGGGAATAATTTGGTCTCAAGATTGAGGTGGAGTAGAACAAGGTGAAGCAAGGATGTTGGTGGTCTACTCAGTGTTTATGAGATGAACTTTGCAGGGACCCTGGCTTTGTACTGTGCTGCTCTTCTTCCTCCACAGATCTTTCCTCTGCTGAGGACTGAACTTCTCTCCAAGCCTGGTGGCATGTTTGGGTTTAAGACCGGGGAGGTGTCATAGCCAAGTCTCTATTGCAGCTACCAAAAGGCTTTTAGGAAAACATATCTTTTTCTGTATGTAGCAGGTAAAGCCTACAGCTACTCATTCTAAGTCCCCAAGGCTGAATCCTATCCTACCTTTTATGCTTGTGCAAGATGTGGTGACTTTCTGAGGTCTCTTGGCATGGCATGTAGTTTTGTTTCCTAGTTCCTTCATCCATCAGCACATGCCTCTGCCATCACCATATCCCATTAATGGCAGCTTGAGTTTTCTGTATTTACTTTCTATTTGTGTGCGTGCTGAAGATACTAAGCATTGTCCTGAAACCACTGTTAGGAAATGTGGGTATCTGAATGCTATGCAGTATAAGCCCTTCCGTCAGACAGAGCAGTGTCTCTACCACATTTCAAATCTGGCATGAGTTTCAGAGTCAGATCCCTTACCTGGTACTACCTGCAGTTAGTAAAATGGGCTGCCACAATGCCAGATGGGTTTGTTTCTTGCTTTGCAATTACTTGGCTCCTTCAAACATACAGAACAGAAAAAAACGCCCTTTCCACAGCAAAGGATGAGCTGGGATTTCCACTCCATGTGCCTTGAATTTAGATTTGTGAAATATGATTATTTAGAGGTGTTTGCAGCAGCACTATAAAGTCAGTGAGTATTGCAGATGTTAAAAATCTGTGAAAATCACACACAGAGAAGCATCTAGAGACCTGCCAACTCAAAGGCCTCTCAGCAGCTGCTGTTAGGTACAGCACTCATTTACCCTTTAATCCTTTACTAAGGTTATTACTAGTTATAATTATACAGCTGCTGTATCCTACAACCGTGGGGCCACGTTTTTGGAGTGAGTGGATCCTGTCCACAGAAAGCTTGCAGGGCACTTTGTGTTGAATGGCACTGTATAAATGCAGTAGATTATTAGAGCACATAGCATATATTTGGTGTTCCCAGTGCATAAGCACCCCAGCCTTTCTAGCTGGAGAAATTAAAATGTAAACACAAGATGCTGCTTTGCTACAGTCACATCTGGTGTTGTGGCTGGTGTTTTCCTGTGAATATTTTGAAAACAGCCAGATTGTTCTAAATAAAATTGCAAATACCACATCTGCTCCCTGAGGCCTCTGAAAGCCTTGCACCAGGATGAAGGCAAATAAAAGGAAACTGAGCAGCACTTGGTAACACATCAGGAAATACAGGGAAATTTAGTCATAAGCACTTTGGCTGATTTTGCATTAGGAAGACAATTACTTTCTGACAAGACAGGTTGCATACCTGAAATCTACCAAGTATGAAATTTCATCACCTCTGTTGTATTCGATCTGTGCTTTAATAATATAATTTGCAACTCAATTATCTAACTCCATTTGGGATGTAGAAGTAAGTATGTATATTGGAAATTCTGGGCACATAGTCTTTTACTAGAATTTGCTTGAGAACGTTTTTACTAATCAGAGGAAAGGGACATTTCTGTATGTATAGCTACAAGAAATTGTCACTGAAGTGCTTTCCTAGTCAGTTTTCCACTAGCACAGGGTTGACAACTGGGGAGTTAACTAGTAAGGAAGAGACCTGTAATTTGTTTTGCATTGTTTGCTGTCTTGAGGTCAGAAAGTTGATCTGTCTTCCAAATCATCTGCAAGGTTGGAATTCCTCCTTTTCTTTACTTCATCTTGTTTCTAGGCTGCAAGGATGCTGCCCTAAACCCAGGTAATTTATAGATGCCTCTTTCCATTCCTGTCTCAGGTCTTTTTGCAATAACTTGAAGATCCGAGGAAGAAAATGCAATTTCTCACAGATCTCCTAGCAGGACTTTAATTTTTATTTTTATTTTTTTTAATAGCTACCTGTAATTTACCTCTCTGCAGTGTGAAATCTTCACCCCTATTTACCAGTGATATAACTGGATATTGTTGCTTGCTTGCAAGGCTATTAATAGAAGTTGACTTTGGCTGAACCTTTGTGAGGGGGGGAAAAAAAAAAAGATAACAGGAAAAAATTTAAGTCTACATCGTACAGTCTGTGACTACAAAGATGCTCATAAACCCATGTGTGTGGGTTTGAATCCTCAACATCCTCTTAGCATCAGTTAGTTTTAAAATTGTCAGCATCATATCAGCTGTAATTGAACCCAATAGACCAATATAGAAATTAGAACAACCAAACTAATGAGTGGTCCTAAGCACAAGCTGTCCAGCCAGCGCTGTGCATTGTACTAATTTGGTGTCTCTAGAGGATCCCCATCTGACAAAGTGATGAGTTTGCCCTAAGGTATGATGAGCGTAGGAACCTTGCTTATAGGTGTGGGCTGAACTTAAGCCTAGATGTCTGTTCAAAACATTTTGGGTACAACATACTGATATTTATTAAAAAAACAAAAAAACAACAAAGCAACACAACAGTCAAGATTTTGGTTGATGTTCAGAACTGATTAAAAACAATGGACCTTTTCTTCCAACTCGACTATGGGCTGATCTGCCCTTTGTGGTGTCATCTTGACCTTGTTTGGTTGGTTGGTTTTTGGTAGAACCCATTTTTGAAGTATTAACTTGAACAAAATGATTAAGAAGAAATGCTGTGGCTGAGATGGCTCATTCTTAGGAACTAGTCAAATTCCTTTACTTAAACCAATCACGGGTCTCCAGCTGTGGTTTTGCAGGTTTCTGTTCCTGGTAACTTTTATTATTACATTTATTCCCCTGGCAAGATTTATTTATTTATCACCAAGAGGTGATTTTTCATGGGTTTCAGTGCATGCTGGAGTTAGTTCACAAATAGTACAGTGTTTTTTTCTTAACAGCAGCTGGTGTGATTGGGTGGGCTATATGATGTCAATTAGGCTTTTCAAAGCAATAGAATACAAAGAAAATGAGTGCAAAATATAGAAACTGGTAATTGTTACTTGAGGTAAATAAACACAAAATGGTCACTAAAAATAGATACGTATATATAAATTCAGCTGACTTAAAGTCTGTCAAGAATGAATTCTTAAAAACAGTCCCTTACTTTTACTTGAAAACAAATAAGCAACTGAAAAGAAACACTTTCTGTACTGCTGCAGTGCTCTACTTTTCCTGGTTAAGATGATAATTTTTCTAGTGGTATTAGAGTGTCTCTTGTGGCAATTTCAGGTAATTGTGATGTAGTATGAGCAAAACTGGTAAATGCATATAGGAATGACCATGAGGTTTAAAAATGACTGTTGAGTGCAAAAGTAATAAGAAGGCTGACAGACTGGTTGTTTGTATTCCTTTGTCTCACCTCTTGTTCAGAGACAAATAATTTAATAGTGAAGCCTTTTTAGTTAATTTACCCCTTTTCTTAGGGGTGTCTTCTGAGGGTACAGGCTCTGCCTGAACTTGTAAGTGGATGGATTGCTTTGCAGTTCAGCCACCATATGCTTACATGGGCATTTTGAAGTGAATAAGAACGATATGTGTGGGAAGGTGGAAGCTTACAGCATGCAGATATTTATGCAGGTGCAGGAATCCACAAAATAAAACCTTTCTTGAGTAATGATGACTATACAGGCTTAGGAGTTCTCCGGAGCAATCTATTGAAGCAACAGAGATATAAAAGCAATGGAGAAGAATAAAAAGCAAGGTGACCAGGCTTGTGAACTTCTGGGCAGTGAACAATCTCCCTCTCTGAAGAGTCACTATCTGGCCCAACCATAACAATCTTAATTTTGTAAAGATCATCTGAAACTTCATAAGAAAAACAGTTATTAAACTAAAATTGGCTTTTAACTGTAGAAATGAAAAAGACTATTTGCAGGCCTGGGGACTTAAAGGATTATGGACAGTCATCTAAACTTCTATCGCATTGCAGTTGGTCACAACATCTAGCTTCCTTTGGCTCCAAGAAGTGTATCGTTAACTGGTATGTTTTCTGATTCTGCAGTTTCCTTCTGCATTCTTCTTTTGCTAATTCTGGTCTTTACTATGAAAGTCAGTGTTGCTGTTCTGAGCTGTGACATCTGTAATGAAATGAATCTAAAAATTATATAAACTTTATAAACACGAGAAAACAGCTGATATCACATCCTGCTTGAGCACTGTCTTCTCTGTCAACAATCCATTAAGCTGCCTGTGATTTGAATGGCATAAGTCCCTTTTAAAGTGTGTTATCTGGCAAAGGAAAAGAAAATAAAACAGAAAGCTGTAGTTGCTGGCTTACTGCAAGGACTACAATTCTTCAATGTGATGTAAAACTTAAAAAAACAGAATATGAGTCTAGCCTTGTCAGTAATATATGTATACTCAGAGATAATCTAACTTTTGAATAACTGCTTTCAAACAGAGAAATGAAGCAATTTAAATGTAACTGAATGAACCTCAGGTGATGAAAGAGAATATACAAAAGCAAAAAGCAGTAGAGGGATAATTTCAGCTAATAAAACTAACTTTTATAACAGCTATAAAGTAACCGTTTCAGTGAATCAATATTAAGACCTAGTATTTATGACTAGATAATGTTAACATTTTCAAGTTAAACATGCTGTACAGAGAGTAACTGATGCTTGAAATAACATGAAAAGTGGGAAAACACATCTTTTTGTGAATTTTAGGTTTTATAATCAGGGATACTAAGAGATCCAATCAGTGTGATTTGCCCAAAACCAAAAAACAGTCAGTGGTTGAATGAGGTGTAAAAATCAGGACTGCCTAATTTCTACTTTTGTATTCTTTCTCACAGACCTCTCCACTTATCTTTTAATGGAAAAGCTATTATAAAATATGAAAGTAGATAGTTGCTCAAACTATCCCCTCAAATGATTCGGCTCCGTGTATTCCATAAAGTACAAACAGGTTAATTTGGAATGCTGGCCTCAAGGAATACCTAGAAAAGATGAGAAATAATCTCTTCCTTTTTATCAGTCTTGGTTCTTATTAGTCAAATATTCATCTCACACCTTTTTGTAGCTGCAGCTGTTATTGCTGTAGATGCTAAGTGGTATCAGTTGAATGCCTCTAATGATAAGCAGCATATATTTACTTTCAGTATAACCAAGATACGCGTTTCATCTAAAAATTCACCTGTAGTTGGACACAAAGCATAGACAATTTTTGTGATTCTACCTCAGCATGATAGATTCATAATGCAATGCATCCTGTATCCACGCTTTTGAGACTTCTCGTAGACCATAAGAATAACAGTCCATCTTCAGCATCAACCTTTGTAGTCACCAACTAAGTCCAAGAGGATAAGGACTTCCAACCTGGAAATCCCTGTGAAGCCGCTGAAGGCAAGTAGGGGTGCAAAAAGCACAAAAAAAGCTTTTACTTATGCACCCATCCATTATAAAATGAAAAAACCTGGGCTCATCCATCCCACTATCTGTTTGGGAGTTGCCTTAGCAAGCTCTCCCTGGCAAATGGAAGACTTAGTGGGCACAAGCAAAAGAGGAATGAAATGAGATCTGGCTGCAGCTGAATATGATGAATCGCATCCAGCCTGAGCCAAAGAGTTGGGGACATGCATCTCATTTGCCTGAACGTTATCTAGTCTGAGCCTGCAAATCAGGATGCTGTCATAGTTAGTGGAAAAAGAAAGGCATCATGGAGAATGAACCATCACATCTTAAACTGGCTGCCTGTAGTCAACGAAAAGACTGTCCCACCATGGCTCAGCAGCCTCTCTAATCAATCAGCTGGAAGTGGCTGACTATTGAACATCTTCACGTAGATCCAATGAAATCTTCATTTGTTTGTGTTTTGGAGGTATTTATACCATAAAGCAGATTCAGATTCAGCATTCTAAAGAAAGCTTTATTCTTTGCAGACTTTAAGTGCAATTCACCTCTAAGTGTTCTTTCAACACATATTTAAAGATCATGTTCTCTCTCTCACCTTTCACTTGCTCTCTTATGCAAAAGTCAAGACGCCTTCAGAGTTCCCAGGTGCAAAGTGTTCTGTAGCCTTGACTTTGTTAGAATTGCTGAATGATTATTCTTGTGTTTGTTGTTCTTTTTTTTGTTTGTTTGTTTTTCTAATTCTGCATCTTTAGTGTCGCTGCCAAAAAGGCATAAATTGCATGATGACATTTTTCACTCAGTGATCTCATCAGCTTAAGATTTTTCCATAAGCAATTTTGTAATGCTAGAGATTACTCTTTTTTTTCCTTCCTCTCTCCTGTTTCTTCAGCTGGTCTGAAGGATAAACAGCTTTTAAAATTGAATATATTTTGAAAGCTGAATTAGAAATTTGCATGTTTATTGGTTTTGTTGTTGTATGTTCTTGGTTGCTTCCTCTTTTTCATTATAAATGAGTAACTTGTTTTTATGTAGTAAACATTTTTTTGGTTTTGTTTTTTTACTTGGCTAGCCTGGCTTTTGGTATCACAGAAGAACCAGTAACCTCAGGTTCTTCATCCTGTTGCTTTGGTCTTTGGTCTTCTAACCTATTGCATAGTGAGATTTTAGAAGCGCTGTTCAACATCTGTAAGAGGTTTTTCTTTCACTAAACTATTGAGGTTGAGTTATTCTACCCCTGCTCCCTTTTATCTGGTATTCATTTATATTTGATGGGAGAAAAGGTGGAAGGGAAGGGATGATTTCATGTTTCACACACAGGGGCTGGCAATGGATTTTAAAAAAAAAAAAAAAAAAAAAAAAAAAAAAAAAAAAGAGCAGGGGAAAGAGCATCACAGCATCATGCAGTTCTGTGTTTCTGCTTACTTCCACATTCACTTATTTCTTATTAAGAGGAAGAGTAGAAAGTGTCCATGGTAACAATGCCGTCTCTATTTATAGAGGCTGCAGAGAGCACTTGGCCCTGAAGGATATGAATATTTTGGGAATGAGGTTTTTTTCCTGTTAGATTCAGAATATTCCTAATATCTTGTGACTCTGATGATCTTTTCTGACCCAGCAATTGAGAAACATCAGCATGGCTGGTGGAAAGATCATTCTTTGAAACACTGCAGTGAAGGGAGGCAGGATTTCAAAATCTTCATCCTTTTGATCAATGTGAGTTTGATAGGTGAGAGAAATAACTGGCCTCGGCCCTGTTATTTATGGTCAATATCCACAGGGCTTACATAAAAAGGCGATTATAACACCAGAGCACGGTGCTTGGCTTCACTGTGGATTGAGTCTTTGCTCATCACTGCAAGTCATACAGTGGTGTATGTTATGTTCATGTCTTGTCGGCTTTTCTCTTGCTGTGTGGCTGGAACTCCATCTCAAATTCAGATTCTTTATGTGTGAACCTGCACTGTCCCATGGTTATGGTCTGAAACTGGTTTGTACTTAAACTGACTTTTGTTTATAGCTTTGCCTCTTAATTTCTACATATGCAGTGAAAAGTGACCAGTGTCCTCATCCTGTTTGGGCTGATGGTTAATCAGCTCTTAGAATGTTTGTCTCAATCACATTCTCAGCAGAGAACGTATAAAATGTTTCATGTACAATATCTCCAAGGAAGAAGGCACAACAGTGTTAGAGCCTGAGTTAAGATTTGTACCTATAACACTGTGCACATAAATAGATAAAAGGAACGAGTCTTCTGGAAAGTGCTTAGGTGATCTTCCTCAGCCCACGCTGCATTGAGAAATTTTTGAATGGCCACAGAAGCATTTTTTCCACTTGAAGGTTTTCTTCTTAATGATCATATGTGACTCTTACCTCAGAACTTCCTTGTCTTTGATGAGGTGAGTGGTTGTTTTTTTCTCCCTATGGAAAGTGAAGGCATTTACAGACCCCACATAGTTAAATCACACTAGTCTTATGAGTTAGACAGTTGAAGGGAAATTAAGGTTATGCTGCTTGATTCTCTACTCAAAAGCTTTCTGAAAATAAATATCCGTAATCATTTAACTTCAACCAAAATACCAACCATTTAAAAGAACATACCTGTATTGAATGATTGTGTATAGATGTTGAATGGCGAATAACATTTCAAATTCAAACTGCAGGGGAAATTGAGTAGTCAGAACATTATTGCCTGGATTAGACTTTGTTTCTGTTATCAGTTATTAGCTTTTAATACTACAAGTTTTGTATGCATACACATTGAAACGTGTGGAAAAATATTTGAGCCATTTCCTCCATCTTTCAGTAACAAAATAATGTGTTTTCTTTCCAAGTTATAACTCTGTATTAACAGACACAAGGCTGCCTTAATAATGCCATTTCCACTCAGACAGGTTGAGTAATTCTGTAAGCAAACTAAACATGGTGAGACCATTGAAAATTTGCTCATAACAGCAGATAAATTAATAGAGGGGAAAGTGGGGTGTAGATTTCTTTTTAAGAGAGCCAAGAATGAACCAAGAAAATAAGCACGTTTGCTATTGTTTGCAGACTTTCTTACAATATTTCACATTCAACCCTCACGGTTGTGTAAAAATAACTCCCCCCAAAAAAGAGTTAAAAAAGCTGTAAAGGTAAAATATTTAACAGATCCTTTCATTCTCATCACAGGAAATCTTTATATGCACCTCTGGTCTCATATTGCTATCAGTATTATGCCTTTGTTTATGTATGACATATTTTTAGGCTTTTGGGGTGATTTTTTAATTCATATTTTGGAATTTATGTTATCTGGCTTAGTGTCATTCTGAGTTCCTTCACTCGTTATTCTGTGAAAGAATCCTGGAAGAGCAGTATATCTCTTGCTTAGTATTTGTTATGCCTAAAAAATAAATTATGACAGTTATTGAATTATTAATACTATGACATTTTCAGAAACTGAATCCGATTCTCTCCAACATTAACTTTGCACAGGACCCTCAAAGGAATTTAGACAACAGACTTTCAGTTTCACTGATAAAGCTGACTAGAAGGTTTTATCTACCTTAGTTACAACAACTAGCTGATCCACAATCTTCTTTTTAGAATGTCTGTTATATTAATCAGAATTGTTTAGTAAATATGCTCTGTAGTATTTTAAATTCCTCCTAATAGAGATTGTTTCAGTCACAGACCATCTTCATTCTGAGTTATATGCGCTACTTCCAGAGTGCAAATATTTTTCTGTCTTTGAGGTACTTGGCTCATTTGTCTGTGCAACAAAAAGGGGGAAGTTGGAATTATAAATAATACTCTTGTAATTTTTAAAACTTTGTAGCTTTTCTCCTATTCGTCAGATGGTTTATATTTAGAAATTCCTGAAAACTACTTTTAATTAGGTGGCTGTTCAGAATAGGAAACGTTTCCTTCAAATTGAACACAGCACTTTGGTCACAAAGAGAGTGAACTGGATGGCTAGCAGTTGTTATCAGGTTTCAGAACTATTACTTAACTGAAAACTATGTGAGTATGCAAATCTCTGCTCAATAATGTTGCTTCTGAGGAATGCGGGTCTGCTTGTTAAGTTGTATTTCAGACAATTTTCCACATATTAACACTATATTAATAATAGTAAAGCAGAAGGATTGTGAGTTCAGCCTGGGCTGTGAAAAGTACCACGGATACTGAAGGCTTATAGATGTACTGATTTCTATGGACAGTATCTAATACTACTGGTACTCATGCTTCTGTTTTTAAGTCCAGTTTGTCCAGGACTAATATGTCTGTACAAGCTTCACTTTGTTCTATAAGTTATAATATTGATTTATATGGGTAAAAAAAAAAGAACTTGCAGACCAAACTTGGTGCCTCATTGCATGAAGTCCTTGATGTCTCCTTCCAGCTCTTGTAGTGAAGAAATATATTTCTTTTAAATAATATATTGGTTGCTGCAGTAGTTGGAAGATTCTGTATGTTTGTGTTGGACTCAAGCTGTACAACCCTGTAGCTGACAAAATCAGAGCAGTACAATTGTCTTTAGTGAGGTATTTTTTGGATGATAACTGCCTCTAATCCTTAGTATACCTCATCTCTTAGCTGATTTACAGATATTTTTCTATCCTAACTTTATCTTCCTCTGCTTGTTATTGTTGTTAAGGAAACAGTTGCTTACTCAGAATGGCTTCACAACTTTGGTAAAGGAATGATAATGATCTGACCTGTCTGTGCCATATATAAGGCACTGCAGATTTATTGTGTTGTACATAATAAGGACTATAGCTGAACCTACTGGTAACTAACTGCTCATTGACTAATATAGTTTCTAGCACATACAAATTATTAGAGAGATGACATGTTTTTCTAATTTTATTAGCCACAAGGACAGGGTGAAAATTTAATCTTTACAATAAAACAAATATTAATCTTCCTATGAATCATAGAATAGCTTAGTTAGGAGAGGACCTTAAAGATAATCTTGTTCCAACCTTCCGCCATGGGCAGGGCTGCCACCCACCAGCCTAGGCTGTCCAGGACCCCATCCAACCTGGCCTTGAATGCATCCACAGCTCTCTGGGTAGCCTGTGCCACTGCCTCACTGCCCTCTGAGTAAAGAATTTCTTTCTCACATCTAGTCTAAATCTCCCCTCCTTTAGTTTAAAGCCATTATGCTGTGTCCTATCACTATCAAACTGCATAAAATGTCAGAACCCCTCCTGTTTGTAAACACCACTCAAGTGCTGGAAGGGCAAAATGACGTCTCCACAGATCCTTCTCTTCTTCAGGCTAAACAAGTTCAGCTCCCTCTGCCTTTCTTCATAAGAGAGGTGCTCCAGATATCTGAACATTCCACTGAAATCAAAATCATATTCCTAATTGCAAATAAAGGATTCATGTATATTATGTAGTCCCTGTCCCACAACTTCAACTATGAAAGTAACCTTCAGAAGCAGGAAAATAACTCACTCTCAATGGCTGCTCAGTGGTTTAAAATCTTGGTTTGTGTCTTGAATAAGACTTTCATGAGGGTAACACTCCTAATCCCCTCTTAATGATGAGGGAATATATCTGAGCTAGTGAGCAAAGGTAATCAAATTCCCTTCATTTCTTACAAGAAGGGCAGAAAGACTTGCCAGAAAAAGCAGACTCGCAGTTAATAGATGTGGCTGAATACATAGATGTGGCAAGTTGAAGAGTCTTGGAAGATTTAGTTGCTTGTTTATCTTGACATTAATGCAGTTTACATCACACAGAAGATGTATACTTTGCAATGGAATTTCACGGTGAATCCTGATTTTATTAATTTGTGAATGTTTATCACTTCTATCATTTAGAATTTGCAACAATGGCAGGGATTTCACTGCAGGGACTGAACAGTGCAAGGCTGTCCCTTATTGTACCTTAATAGATTCATGGGTAGATACTAAATCTGCTGTGATGAACTGCAAATTTTTTATGGTGCACCTAAAAGGACATTTGCTAGAAGTATCACCCTTAGAAATTCCTTTTATTTATCTGGCATGACATTGCATTATTTTTCCTCCACGCTTAGCTTTCTCAGGGTAGCCTGCTTCAAGCCAGAACTGAAGCAATCTGAGAGTCTAAGAAGGTTCAAGTATAGGGGAATAGGTTTTTATGTGGTGAAACTTGAAGCGGATGAAGCAGAGAGATGGTATTGAAGCACCACTTGTGATTCATATTACAAAGCACAAATTGTTCTTCTTTCAGATGAAAGCCCATGAGCAGTGCTTATAAATTAATTAATGCTTCATAGCTTCCTAATTTTGTATTTTTTTTGCATTAAGTAGTCATGGGATGAAATGCATACACGGTATTTTGAGAGATGAAGACCTACATTTCTGTTTCCAGGTGAATGTCTATCACAAGAACATAGTCAGGCTCCACTGCACGCTTTCTCATCCCCCTCCAATCTTTTGTGCAGAGTGGAATGGGATTTACAGAAGAAATTGAAAATGCCAACTCACATTAGCCAGTTGATTCGTGCTTATTGCACTCTCAAGAAGAGTGTATTTCCATCTTAAAAAAGGAGTTAAATCCAGATTCCCTCCCTTTATCTGCAGAATACTTTAGATGGGTACATACTGTTTATATTACCACATAGCCGATAAGTCTCCATGTGATACATGGAGAAATGCCAAAAGTGTGGACCACGAAGGGCTGAGGAACTGGATGGTCTTTGTGTGAATCAGACCTACAGAACTACTGTGTGTTTTAGCTAAGAATATGCAGAAATAGAACTTCAGGCAACCAGGGCACTTCACCTCCAAATGTTGGTGCCAGCCAAATGGAAGTGTTTGAGATTATGAACCAGGTACTTCCTGCAAAGCTCTCCCTTCTAAACTGTCACCATGTTTAGAGGCACAATACTGCAGAGCAGTCCATAGTATTGCTGTAGGTATCGTCTATGAGAATGTCAGGCTGCAGAGAGGAGGGGTTTGTGCTTTCAGAGCTGGACTTCCTTGAACTGCTTCCTGTGGTTTTACAGAATGCCCATCATATCTTTGAGTAACACAATAACACTTTATTATTATTTGCTTTTCTTAAAAAAATAATAACAGGCAAAGAAGTAATTCTCAGCAGCCAAAATACTGTTAACAGCATTATATGTAGTAGCTATGTAGTGGTTCCAATTAGTTGGACCCATGCTAGACATTACGGGGGAGAGCAGGAGCAGTTCTGACTTACTAAAACAGTAATAAACAAAATAGAGCAGGAGGAAATTGTCTTAGTGCAGGCCTCTGCAGCTACAGGATAAAAGTAAGCACTGAACTGAGGTCCCTTGAATCCCAGGGTTAGACAGTGGAGTACATCTTTTTGGGCACATCTTGGAAGCTGGGACATTAAGAAATCAAATTGTTATTAGCTTTTCAGAAATAACTGGGAAGATAGCAGCTGCAATACCATTGACTTTCAACAGCCTCTACTGTTGCCAGCTGTAGCCCTTAATAGTAGGTTTATCATTGCTTTGAGAGGTAACCTGATCTCTGAAAGGCAGCTGTTGTTTTTTACTCAAGGAAAGGGACGTTCTTGTAGAGTAACACATAATTTGTTTAGCATTACCCATAATGTTTTATGATTGCTTTCATAGAACTCCCACTTTCTGGCAGCTCTTCTTATCCAATAAAGTGTGTGAAGAAAGGAAATAGAACCAAGAATAGCTCTTCTTATTACCGGAGGACTTCAGATGGAAGAAAGCCTTTAAATAGGCGGACTAACTCAGAAGTGGGTGGAAGAAAATTTGTATGAATTTGCCTTTAACACTTTTATTTACCCTGACTTCTTTCAATCTATTTTGATTTATCTGTTGCTGGAGAAGTGTATCTCAGACTGTTTTTTTTCCCCCCTTTTTGTAGTTTTAAGCTATTGTTTCAAAAATAGAATTAAAAAAAAAAACAACAACACCACAACAACAACAAACTGCCCTGGTTCTAACAGGTGTCCTCTGACAAATCTTTCCTCTGGTGAAGTTTTCCCTAAATTATTTGCTCCCATCTCTCCTTCAGTACTCTATGTAGAAGATTGGACATAATCTAGGAATATCCTACACAATGCACTCAATGACTGACAGCCTGACTCAGTAGCTCAACCTTATTTGATCATTAGTTCAACTTAGGAAGTGAGGCTGGGCACTGGGGTTGTTAAGCTTCCCATTTGCCTTCTAATTCTGCTCCAGCGGAGATCTTATCTGGCAGGAGAGCAAGTGCAATAACATGTGAAATCACTCCAGGATTCAGGCAGAGTTTGCCTGTGCGAAGTATCAGATCCCTCTATCTAGCTCCATGCCTCACATACTTTATGGTATTTTAGAATTTCCTTGTTTCTCCCACATCCCTCAGGGAGGCTAATTTCATGGCTGAGTGCATCTCCTCTGTCCAGATTATTGTTTTTCCCTTCTGGATACTCAGACTGAATTTCCCTCTTAGACTAACCCTATCAGTTACTTACATGATTAAACTAAGTGGGTGAGCCTGACAGAATGTGAGTTGTTGAAAATCCTCCAGTTTTGGAGAGTGTGGGTTTGCAATCTGCATTTGATTTGGATAATATTCTTCTGATTACAATCCTTGTCGTTATAATAATGAATCGTTAAAAATAAAAATAATTGAAATCTATGTGTAAAAGCAACTTCCAAGGTGAAAAGGAAACCTTTAGATCTTGTTGTGGAGGTGATCTGATAGTGAATTTGGGATCCCTTGAATAAATGTCTTTTCATTCGTATTATTGGCCATCTTCTAGCATCTCAATAGTTGTTCAAGGGATTTTAAATCCTTTTAGTGTATTTTCTTAAACACAGATTGTAGTCTCTACTTGAATGGAAAGAATTTAAAGGCAAAAAATTCTGCTGTTTACTATACTCAGTTGTTGCAAGCGTCCAGTGTATTTCCATTGTAGTGCTTCTCTCTTCCTTAGGTATTCAGTGTTCTGTTATGTGCTTCTTAGTTGGATGCAGGGAAAATTAAAGCAAGTTAAAATCTTCCGCTAAACCCTGCAGAATAAGATGGAATTCTCCTATATTTATCATTAAGTTCTTCATGAGGAAAAGAATAAATGATTCATGCAGTCATGTCCATGTTTCCAAAATTAACAATAAGTAGTCCTGGGGTAGAAGGTCAGCAATAAGAGGGAATTCCTCCTTTTTATTTCTCCTGGATTTTCTAAGAATGGAGCACATCTGAGACCATGGACATACAGTGTAAGCAGTGGATCTAATCAAGGTAAATCAACTCTGTTTTATAAATGAGAATGTTTTTCAGACCATCAATATTTTTTTTTTTTTTTTGCACATTTAGCCATCTCATTTAAAACTATGCCAGCACAATCATTTTAAGGATTACAAATTAACACCTATATGAAACTCATTGATCTCACAGAGACAAATAAAATAGTTTATGCCTTAATTGGACCTCTTATGGTAATTAATTTGTGGTGATATTTGATAAGAATATTCTCTCCTTAATTTATGAAAGCAGAAGTCTGAGATGTTCATGTATCTGAGTGTACTGCAGTTATAAATAGAAAGCTTAGGAGTGCCCCAAAGTCTTCTTGTTTGTTCTTTTTTTTTCTGTGGCATGGAAGTGGTAAGAGTACAAAAGTTATGCCTTGAAAGATTTAGTAGCTGAATCCCTAATCCATAACCAAATATCAGTACAGACTGACATTTAATATGAGGATTTGTATTTGAATCCAAATCCTTGAGTATGTTTATTTAATGGGACATAGTGTATGAACTCAGAGGGACCTAAACTTTTTACTGTACTGAAGCTCAATGAGTTGGAATAAAGGACATGTGGGAAGTGGGACAGTAGTTTTTATGTCTGTGATATAGAGATCCTTAGAGGATCCATGCAATATTTCCAAGAGGTTTGTAGCTAGGAAAGAAAGACCAGGCTGTTTTTAATAGGCTTGCATTTGTTGTAACTGCATGAATTTTATCTAACATTACAGGAAAAATACATAATTTTTTTTTATTTTTTAATTTTTTTTTTGTGGTGGTGTTGTTACGGTTTTGCTGTTTTTTCTTGCAGTGATGGTTTTCCTTTTTTCTTGTAAGAAAAACTTTAGTCATGTAATGTAAAGATTTGGCTCAATAAGACGCTTCCTTTAGGCTTCATTTTTGCATGAGATTACAAGGTAAAACAGGTTAAAAATGATAACACAGTTACCCAGATGACAAGGTTCTGATTCTTCAAAAGCATGAAGCAGGAGAGTGTTCTCCTTATACTCTTATATTATTATTTCATATTGGCAGTACTTTAAATCCTTTTTTAATTATCAGCCACGCTTCTGTTAGAAATAAAATTAAATCAAGCTATCAAATGTACTGAGCATCAGTCAAGTGGAAAAAAGTGTCCCACACAAAACAGATCTTGGTAAAGAAGAATGCAGAAATCCAGAGATAAAAACTGTTATGTCACTTCCGTCTAAATAAGCCAAAGAACAGCATGTTCTGATTGAGTAAATACACTAGATGTCTCAACCACGTAGACCATCATGTGGATGCAAACCATGTACTGTCTTTTGGTATTGGATTGAAGTGTCCGTAAAGGTGCAGAGCACCTGGAGGGAGGGACTGAGAAGGCATTCTGAGTTTAAGAGCCTTTCCTTAAAGCTCAGTTCTGTCTGTAACACTACTCTGTCCCCAGATGCTCTAGAGTTACGCTGTTGCATGCAGAGGACCTTGGCCCAAAACACTCCCCTGCGCACCTTGTGCACTCATCCTCCGAGTGCTTGAAACTTGGACTTAATTTGGAACAGTTATTTGTAGTGACTCACAGATTTTATTCCATATGTACATGAGCAACTCTGAAGCTACTTCATGCCATGTGGGGCAATGTTAAATATACAGTGTGAAACGGTCGTTTTTGGTCTCACGGTGAACCAAGGCAGCAACTCCTTCTTTTACTGTCTGACAAATTAATTTAAAATCTTGGCTTCACTGCAAGTCCATGGTAAGATTCCTACTGGATATTAAGAGAAGATATTGTCACTGCTGGCTGCAAAACCATTAGATGGCAAAAGCATAGTGAATCTCAGCCTGCTGTAGCAGTGCAGGTTGGTTGGGATTGTGAAATGGTCGGGGAATATTTTATTTTTTTCTGAGAATGCAAATAATGGGCATATGTGTTACTTCTTAATGGTTAAAAGGGGAAGCTCCAGACCTTAGTAACACCCTTAGCAAAAATAATAATATTAATAGAAATTCTTACTATTAAACAACCAGTTGCAAACTGTGTTCATCAAGTTTGCTGGCTTTGAGCACATAGAAGAGGCTTTTAACTCTTGATTTGCAGCGAAAAAGATAACTTCTAATTCACTGATGACCAAGTAAAATGAAATTCAGGTATTTGTAAATAGACGTCTATGACAGTTATCAGTAGTGCACTACTTTGGAGAGGGGACAGGCTGCCTAAACTGCTTGACCTATTCACATGGCTAGAAAGTTTGTCTCATTGGCAATGACAGAATTGAAACAATTGCTCAGTTTCTTCCCATCTTTTAAAAGAAAGAAATTACAGCAGAAAAAAATTGCTCAAAATAGAGTACAAATTTTCCTCGGTGCTCATCCCAATGCAATGCAAAAATTAGTAATGGCAAGGAGGTAATCCTCTTAGGATCAGCATAAGACTTTCCTTTTCTTTCTCCCATGAACTTTCAGCAATCCTTACTTGTTGGCATAGCCGGGCAGTTGCTTTCTTTAATCCTGTCTAATGATTACAAGACTCAGGAGGAAAAAGAATTGGCACAAGGCAACACCTTCAGCCCTGGTACAAGAACAGGGAAGTACATTTGATTTCAAGTATTGTCATAAGGATGCTCTGAGGCTGGAAGCTGGCCATTTAAATTGTACTATTTTCCCTGACGGAGGATAGTCTCATAATGCAGCAGTATTTTCTGTAGCTTAGAAAACTCCTTTCTAATGACTTCAGCTGGAGATAGTTACCGTAGCTACTGCTATCTGATCTGTGCAGCAGAATTAGTGTTTGGATGTCTCAACAAAATGGCCCTTACTGAAGCAGAAAACTCAGCTCTCTATTCTGCCAACTTACCTCTCTGGCATAATTTTAATTGTCTCTCTTTTTGCTCTGTATCATCAAAATGAGTTAGTTAATAATTGCAAGTCTCACAGTTAGCATGACCTACAGAACAACTATATATTTATAATTATGGCTCATGTATTTGGGTCCAGAAGTGCTCACAAGTGAAATTTTCTATATGTAAGAGTTACAACTGGGAATACTATTAATGTAAGTTTTGTTTAGATGTTCAACTGCTCTACCTGGAAAACTATTTAATGTGCTTCAAACATAATATTGACATTTGTGTGATTTTTCCCCTTGCATTTACTAGACCTTTCACATGAATATGTTAACATATGGTTGATTATAGCTTCCGTTGATAGACTCTGCAATATTCAAAAATTTTCCTTCTAAGTTGATGTGGGTGAAATCGTGACTTCAGTGCAATTTCTGAGGACTGAGATAATTTCTGCCCTTGCTCAGACATGTAAAGAATGCTGGGGAACAATCTCCTGTGCAGAACCTCAGCTGACACAGGCTGGTACTGCTCCTTGGGCTTCCCACAGCTGAAGATAGAACTCTTTTCCTGGAGTTCCTAAGGACTCTTAAAAATGGACAGATATTTCCTGCTCAGTTGAAGTAGTATGAAATACTACTTTTGATTTCTGATAGTCTCCAATTGAATGACAATGTAATACCCATAACAACAAGGAGCAAATAACTTGCTGATAGTTTTCTTTGCCATCCTGAATCTGATCTGAAGAAATATCAGGACACTTAGAAGTGCTGAATGTTTATGTCCCCAACCCCCCTTTTGTTTCAGGATGATTTGTTTATTGTCAATCCAGACGAAAAATAGGCCCTGGGGATGCTTACTTGTGAAAATACTGATATTTGAAATTAAACCTTTGATTCATCTTTTTATTTCTACATCTGATTCTGTCATCGTTGAACTTAGAGATGACATAAAGTATAACCAACTTTTATTTTAATTTTCTACTAAATGGATCAAAAAGTTACTGGAAGAGTGAAAGTTTTACATTACATTAGGCCTTTTCCAATATTGTTTATTTAACTTTGAGTGGACAGAGAGCATTAAATGGATGCATTTAATGATTAAATTTTATTTCTGTTGTTGCAAATCCATAAAGCATCGTTCAAAGTGGGAAAATGGTTGTGAACTGGAACAGCCAACATCCGAACAGTTGTAAGCTTGAAAGACACTCTTTCAAATCCATGGATTCAAGAGCAGAATAAGTCTGTGAGGGCAGTTGTCTTTATGCAGGAATTATATGGCAAGGTCTGGATGACACTGATTTTAGGAATTCCAAGACCTTGTGTTGTGAGAGATGACTTTAATTCAGCCACACAGGATATTCACATTCCCAGCTTTAGAATTTAAAATATAACAAACCTAGCTGTAGTAATCTGAAAACTCTGTTGATCAGGTGGGAAGCACAAACATCTCATCTAGCTACCAACACAAGAAGTTTATAGATCTCTTGTTGTAAGAACACTCTGCTGTCCTAGAAGCAGCCACAAGTTTAGGTCTGAGCTATTTTGATCCAAGTTTCTTTTTTTACTCTAGAGTTGGAAAGTGTCCATAACCTTTCAAATAACTTTATATTTCCATTTGTTTACCGAAGAAGAGAGCTAGAATCTTTCAAAAGCACCTTTAAATATTTGCTTATACAAAAGTTGCTGTAAAGTGCTAGTTATTAAATGCTTGCTAGGCTTAGTAAAAATACAGATCTCCTAGAATTAAGTAGATACGCCACTAGCAAAAAGACATATTGAATAATAAAATGCTCAGTATGCCTAGCATTGTTTTGTGTAAGTCTAAGTTTATTTATAGATTTTGACTTTATAATAGACTTCAGTGTATCTCTACTTTATGGTTTGCCAACGTACCCACAGGGAAAGTTCATTCTAATCAAATTTAGTATCACAAAAATAAGCAAAGGAGCAAATCAACAAACCCCTGGCGTTGTAAACATTGTAAAAAGACAGATTATTATTTTCCTAACTTTCTTCTACCTTGAAACTAATTCTCCTTGTTTCAGTTGTTGCTTCCTTTACTGTGTAGTGATGCTACTGCTGCAGTGCCATCCTTTCCTCCAAGGCAAAGAATTACTGTGTGGGGCTAGGAAATATGGCCAGATGAGACAGCTTTGCATTGTGTTTGTGTCTGGAGTCACTCATTAGGAGAAGGGCCAGTGAAACATCTCACATTATTTAGAAATGCCTATGATAAAGTTTTGGAACATGAACCACTCTTTTCTTTTTGCTCATCAAGGATTGTTGTAAACAATTCTTTCATAGGTAAGGATGGGGACACAGAATTTTGGCCCATCTTTAACAGTAGTTTTGAGCTGGTTATCTCCGTTTCCTCTAGAAAGTTCATTTAATCTTCTTCAGGCTATCATAGCATTGTCATTATTCTTTCCAGGACTTTCTGTTTTCTTATACTCAGTACTGCTAAAGAGCTGGCTGCTTTGACCCATGCCGTTTGTCCTTGCTGTGAGAAGCTGTGCTGGTGAGACAGCACCTCAAAAAGGGAAACAGTGCCACTTAGTTAAACATACCCTGACATTTTGCTGAAACTCTTATGCTGATTGAAGACCTGTGCATTTTCAGGAAATGGTGGTATTTGGGACTCATGAGAAACAGGAAATGGTTAAGAAAATTGTAAAGAGATCTAAGTTGAGCCTCAAGTATAGTGTTCCTTGGAAATACTTTGTTAATTGCAAAAATATATTTCCTATTTTTGTATTATACGTGGTATTTTATGAAAATATATTTATGTATGAAGGCTTCCCAGAGAGTAATGCCTCATATTTGATTATGTTGGCCTATGACATCAGAGGGTATTTATGATACAACACTATAAGTTGAACTTTCCTGCCAGTATTCTATTATCTGTTGTTGCTGTACCACAGATGGCAGCAGAGGGGCATACTGACAAAATGGTGTCTGATGTGGAAGCGCACACAAAGCAAAGGTGCATCATTGAATTCCTCCATGAGGAAAAAATGGCATCCATTGACATTCACTGATGCTTACTGAATATTGATGGAGATCTAGCAGTGGATGTGAGCACAGCAGGACAGCAGGAGCTTTGTTTCAGCAATGGTGACATAGCAGCTGTGAATCAGTGGGTGACCTCTGCTGATGCAGTTTTCTATGATTGCAGAATGCAGGCTCTTGTTCATTACTGACAAAAATGGTAGTGGTAGTAATTGTATTAGAAAGCAGCATTTTGTAGCTGAAAAATGTCTCTATGAAATAGTGTTGTTATGCTCTTTGTTTTTGTTGTAATTTCCATGGAAATAAATAGGAGGCATTACTTTTAGAGTAAATGATGTATGTCTATTATAGACTAATCATCTTCAGATTAAAAAGAATGTCTCTTGGAGTGCTTGTATTTCTTTAAATAAAAACCTAATATGTGTGGAAAGCAAATTCTATTTGCAAAAATTATTAGTTCGAATCAAAACCTATTATGTATCAAAACATTTAAACAGGAAACATTTACCAGGACTCGTAATTAGTTTTCAGTGTTTTCTCATCTCCTGTATCCTGTCTGTTTTATGCTTTTTGTACCATATTCTATTGTTTGAGTGACAGACTTCATTAAGTACCATGGGAGTGTGACTACTCCCTAACGAGCCAAGAAAATCAAACCTGAGAATTTCAAGAGGTCTTTTCCAACCTAAATGATTCCCTGAATGTGTGATTTTTCTGCCTTTTGTAAGTGGAAAACATCAGCCCATTTTGATATTTCCAGCTATTTAATTTAAATGGTTATGCAGTATCAGGATACAGACACCTACAGTGCTTGATCTAGGCAAATTTACAAAGCCTTCTTTTATTCATCACTCTTAGTTCTTTTTGTGAGTTTTCAGCTGAGGTGCAGTAGCTGCCAAGGGCTGCAAGGTAACTATTTTCATCTAAAACAGGTTAGGCCATGATTTGTCCTGGAGAATTGTGTTATACTTGACCTTTGGCTTCATGCCTTACCATGTAATGATCACCTCCTGTGCTTTCATTAGTGTATCATTTAAGCAACACAGAAGATATAAATACACAAACAGATAATGGATACCTATAGACCCAGAAAGCCATAGAGAAGCCAAGTTGTTCATCAGTTTCTTTGTTTTTAAAAGATGACAACTAAACCTCTAGACAAGGAAAAACATGCACAGTTATTAATAAAGCTTGCTATTTTTTGTTTTGTTTGGTAATACTATAACACCTCAGCTTCTCGTGCCTGAAAATCTCACAGCTGAGAATCTGACCAAAATATTCAAAAACTTGATGTAGAAAGGGGAGTCCATGAAGGGGAGTTAATCAGTTAGGGAGAGAGATTAAACCAAGTATTAATGGTAGAATATCTGCACATCTGATTTCCATGGTTTATTGTGTTGTAACTCCTTTGAGAGCACTTAATGTTTAGTCAAAGGAAGACTCACAGCACTGTTCTTTAGGTGCACTTGTTGAGTTTAGCATTTAACTTTAGTGTCCAAAAAAAATGTTAGTGGTGTGAAGAACACAAGACCCATAAACTTTGGATAGGGTGAATTTGATTCTGTCATCTTATTGACCATGATCTCTAAGCCTTAAAAGTTGCAGCTGGCTGTATTTCACTCTGTACTCAGTATTGATGAAGCAGTTCAAGGTAGGTATTAACATCAAAGAACCGATATCCAAATAATTGTTTAGCTGTGTGGGAGACAGCTGGGCTGCAGTCAAAAGTACATAAATTTGAAAACAGCATGCAAGTCAATGGTGAAATCTATGGAGAGCTGTCAGAAAGGGCAGGTTAGAAAAATCATATAATATAAATGATCAGAAACTATTATTCTTTTCCATCATTAATCTGGTGTTTAAAAAGAGATAATTAAAAATCAAGTGTAATACTGACAGATCTGGAAGATAGGGTAGGAATTCAAACGGTGAAGATATTTTTTTCAGTGCTTAATAATGCAGAGCACCATCTAAGAAGATCGGTGTGTGTATATTTTGCTCATTTGCTTTTCAGTTCAGGTCACAAGCTTCTGAAGAGACACCTAACTTTGCAAGCCAGGCTATGAGCAATGGTGTGGTAACTGATCTGTGTTAAAACAACCTCATTTATCTGCTAGGCTGAATGAGGAAAGTTCCTCTGTGCTCATACATGGATGCAAACTTGAACAGATGAAATGTGGCCAGACTACTCTTTTCTGCTGCCTTTGCAGTGACCCAGGGAGCTGAACTTGAATCTTCCACATCCCAAGTCATCTCTCTGACTCTAGGGAATATTTCGTAGAATGTCTTTGCATAATGGATGGAGAAGCAACTGTTTCCTCACTCCTGCTTTTCAGGCTTGTCTAAAGCAAGCAAAGACTGTGCCTCATGGCATTTCCACAGAAATGTCATTTCCCTGCATGTTTCTGTGCCAAAATTACAGACATTGACTCTTGCAGACTTATCTTGGAACTATAAAAAGAGCTGCCTGCAGGTAGTTAACATATTTATTTCCCTGATTTTCCAGTGATTCAGACTTTCTAGAGAATATCTGGGAACAAAGATTATTCCATCACTAAAAGACAAAACAGAACAGAAGTAGATATGTCTCAGGAAACATCCCCACGTGAAAGGGTGATGGATTGAATTTGGCAGTGGGGATTTCTTGTTGTTTTCAAAAGGTAAATGAAAGCACGGATCCAGAATCCTGGCATTCCAAGATTATTTTCTTGGAACTTCTGTTTGTCAGGGACATTTCAGTTACTTACAAGAGCTCTCTGTTCATTTCACACTCTAGATTACGTACATGGCAAGGTCCGCATCACAGCACATCATTTTTCTAGCTAGTATAAAGAACCAGAGTCTGTGGATAAATGTTAACTTGTAGAAGTATTCCATAATTCACTGAAAGATTTAGCTGCTCTGTCTGAGAGGGTCAATTCTTCAGTCTACTGCCTCATTTACAATAGCAATTCTAGCCTGGATATGGATGCTTAATCTTTTTTCATTATTATTATTCTTTCTGAACAATAGTAATTTCTGGGTTGTGGATACGCCATACTAATCCCTTCTTTTCTCGAAGGCTGCATAAATTATTAAGGTTATATCTTGTTTTGCAGGAGACACTACTGCTGATATTAGTTAAAAAAGTTTAGCTTAGTTTTAGCTGTGTTCATTGAATGGCCTCAGGAAATAATAAAAGGTATATAAATCATTTCCTGTTACAAATTCAACTGGTGTAGAATGAGAAAAATGATTTTAAGAAATGCCTGCTTTGAAAAAAAGTGGCCGCAAAAACAAATATTCAGATCTTATTAAAAAGAAAAAAAAGTGATTTTTGTTCCTGATTTCTACAGACCATGGCAGCTAAATGGGCTAACCTAGGGCGAGTCAACCTATTCCAGTTTAAAAGGCCTGATGACAAAACTGGAAATCCCTAAAGAATGACGTAATCCACCACAAGAAATTTACATGTAGATTATTTGAAATTGACTTTGATTCTTTTCTTGTTGAAATGTTATACCACCAAGTGCAGTGTGCCATAGTTGCCCCCATGTCTATTAGTGTTTGCGTGTTTACAAGGCAGATCAGCTACAACCCGTGATTTACATTAGTAGTAGAAGAGTTATATTTTGGGGGGGAATCTTTTAGCATTTGATGTTTTTGTATGATTTTCTAGGCCATTCCAGTAGGAACCAGAATGAAGCTATGGTTGTCACCCAGCTTTGAGCTCTCTTGGTAATGTTCATGGAGTCTGAAACCTCTTTAGAGATGAAAGATCCTCTTCTCTGATACCTAGGTATGTGTAGCTTAGAAATGCTTTGTCTGTATTCTTTTCTCTCTGTGGAAAGATGGTGATTCCTAATGAAAAATATTCTGAATTAGTACTGTGACTCAAGCCACAATTTAAACGGGAAGATCCGTATTTTGTTTAAACACCAATATGTGAAAATGTTTCAAAGGAGAGCATCAAATTGAAAAAAAGAAAAAGAAGGTGATGTAGAAGTGTGTAGACATGAACGTACAGAAAATATCTCATGCAACTGGCTAGATGCATCAAAGCAACCACAGATTTTGTTCATTATGTGGAAGCATATCTTAACTGTTTCTGATTATCTTTGAATAGTTTTTGAAGAAAAATGGATTTGTTGCTAGATCCATGTGGTAATAAAACATGAAAACAGTGTTTCAATGTAAGATATTGGAAACGTTAGAACTAGTCACCTGCTTCATGTTGAGTGCTTAAATAGATTAATAGAGTAGGTTACCTTGTTCTCCAAAGAACAGAACTCTTAATTTCTTTGTTAATCAGTGTTATCTCATTCATTAAGGTTATAATGAGTATTCACAAACTAAATCCTCTCCTTCTTATCTCTGTTGAAGCATATTGTCCTAGCAAAGGAACTAAGATAACAGAAGCAAAAGGCAGGAGTTCTCTAAATTTGGGATGCATGCTCAGAGAATTGTGTCCACAAGAGCAGAGTAAGGACTGAGGGAAATTTAACATTTTATGTTCCTTGATATTGTCAAGAGGAACTTCTAAAGTATATCTATCCATCTGTCCTTACAGTATGTGGGTAAATGGAAAATCCTTTTGAAGAAAATTACTCTCCTGGTCTTCAATACCACATTTATTTCAATCAGTTTTTTTCACTGGAAAATGTCAATTTGTAGGAAGTTCTCTTGAGTTTCTTGTTCAGTGGTATAATTTATTTTAAAAGAGGAAAGAAAAAAAAAAAAAAAGAACACACAAAAAGAACAACCCCAAGATTTACAAACGACAGCATTTAATTTTGAAACCATTTCCAGATGAAGGACTTACTGTTTTAAAATGGCAGCTAAAATTCAGCTCAAATAGATAAAAAGTTTAAATGATAAGCCCTGTAAAATCGTGTAATGGTAATACTTATTTTGATCAGAGCTGTCTTTATTATCGTGTCACAATTTTTGTTGTTTTTTCATACGTTGAAAGTTGAGCCTCAGTACGAGAGAGAAATATGTTTAAGATTCTCAAAAGTTTTACAGTGGTGGAAAACATTACTATTTTAAAAAAAACCTCTCTTTCCATCAGTGACATCCTGGTATACAGACGGGTCAAAACTCGGATCCCAGAAGATCAGTAGATATTTCTCTCTTGTTGCTTTCATTGACACACTAAATGTTCATCTCTTGTTCAGTCATAGTGTCCTTCCTCCATAATAGTTTTATATGAACTTGAGAGTCTAAATTCCTTATTTAAAGTTCCCTTGATCCTTGCACTTTGAACGTTGTTAGCTGTGGCGCTATTTATCAAACATGCAATTTTTGAAGTTGCTACTGAAACCGCTTCCCAAGAGAAGTCTTTTCTTCTTCAGGCCTGACAGTACCATAAATTACTTTAAGATGTTACAACCTTCTATATTTACTAGTGAGTTATACTGCTAGTTAAAAAGGGCTCTATGTTTCTGCAGTCTCCTATCTGATTGCATGCTGGGAGTAACATCATAGAGAAAAGCCAGCCATTGGTCTTAGGCTCTGATATCATCTCGTAACAAATGGTCTCAATTAAAGGCAATTCAGTGAAGTCTATGGAAATATAGTTGGAGGGAGACGCATTTATCAAAACCTGAGAAGGAAATGCTTTGAAAATTCAATTCAGCTTAATTTTATGAGGTATAAAAAAGTGTGCAACGCAAACACAACAGGAAAGTAAAGTCACACCAGGCAGAAAACAGTGGGATACAATACAGAGGAGACTTGGTTTTCCTGCACCTGAAACTTCTTTCCTAACTTCTTTAATACTATGAAAAATACTCAGTAAGTACTTGAATGAGTTTTCCTTTAAGTCCATCTAGTCTGCTTGGTGTGAAATTTATTAAAATTGAGTAAAAAGTTAAAGGAGGGGTGATAGACCTGAAAAAATAAAGTATTTTGCATCATGAAGGAAAGCATTCATCCTGTTTCTGGAAATGTCCTCGGCTGTTTTTTGAGGCATGGAAAACGAACACCACTACAATTATTACCATTACTTAATTCATTTCCTTCTGAATCATAAGAAAATGATGATGCTGATATAATAAGGAACAGTATTTGTTGTAGTTGTACTCATCTACATTTTAACAGAAGTTTCAGTGCAGTAGTAATTTCATTAGTGCTGTGTCCAAATCAGTATATTATTTTGGGCAGAAGCTAATGTGTTACATCAGAGGCGTTCTTATAAGTTACAATCAGGATGTTTTGTATCAGGCATTTCAAACTACTCAGACTGAGAATAAAAGTAAACACAGTTATCAAAATCCATCTGCTGAAAATGTCCCCAATAGGAAAACAATTTGAAAATCTCCATCAGATTCTGCTCCTATTTTCAGAGCTGTCTAAGGGGAAAAAAACAGTACTCAGGAAAAGCAGGAGGTTGCTTTTAGCCGTTGGCCTTATCCAGCAAAATTCTTTCCCTCCAAAAGAAGGAGCCGGAGCATGAGCTTAATAACCACCCCACAGGATTTAGGCATGTGGTGGAATGGTATTTCACGAATCAAGGCCAAAATATCTCGTGTTGTATACAAGCACCTCACTTGAAGGCAGCTGGGTTTGAAAATGTTTTCCTAGCTCCTCTGCAAGCTGCCAGTTTGTTTTGGCTGCTGCAGTCCAATAAATAACGAAAGTAGCAATCATAATAAATAGTAAATATTTAATACTGTAAGAACAACATTGCTGAGTACACAGCATTCTGAGTGACAGATCTGTATTTGTTAGTGATATTAACTAAACAGAGAGTGCCTTGCCATTCCTTTAATAGTTGCAGTATTAATCATACGGATTAATATTGCTGCCATTCACAGAAGGAAAATGATTTCTTCTCAGCACTACCTTTCTTCTTGCTAAGAAGAATGTTTTTGGCTGAAATACATAGTGACACATGAGTGAGTACCTCAGCTTCTTAAAATCGATATATTTATATTTTCTGAAAGTCCACACACTTGCTTCTGAGACTCAGTTTTTCCATTCCGATGGGATGTGCTCCATATGCTGAGAAGTCAAATATTTTTATTCAGCTGGAAAGGAGAGCCAGAAAGAGCAAAGTGTCTCCTCCCCATGGCTCATCCCTCACATGGTGCCCTACGCCCCACTCAGAGAGGAGTAGATTGCAATAGGTGCCATGCAATGGGAGTGCAACAATGAGCATGAATCTTGGAACTTCCCCACCCAAGCACATTCTGGAGTATGTGTAAAACATTATGTGAAAAAGAATACATTTTTTTGCTCTTGGTCTGGAACAAGACTGTGACGAAGACAAAAGCAGAACAGAAAAGAAATGCCTTAGCTAATTCCTGATGTAAAAGACAGAAAAGAGATCAGCACAACACTTTACCAAGGCTAACATCCTTGATTAGGAGCACTGTGTACTGTCCTTTTCTCTGGCCAGACTGAAATGGGGACAATAAAAAAAACCCATACTGAGCCAAAGTCAAAGGCAGCATTTTGCTGAATAAGCTTCTACATTTCTGTGCTATTGCCACAATTACAGCTGGTTGCCACATGAGGGTGATGTGCATTGAATGGATGACTTGGAATCAAGTTTGATTCTGAGCAGTAAGGAGTTTTACTTGAAGAACAGTGGTTTGAAAATTTAGGTTGTGTGTTCAAAACAGCTGTATTTGATGTAGGATTTTGTAGGCCATATAAAGGCCAATTCAAACTATCCAGGAACAATACTGTACCCTACAGGATCAAAGTACCATGTGAAGCCTAATACTGGTTACGTTATTGTCACACTGCTGGGAAAGAAAGCAGGGTCAGTAGTTTCCTATGAGAAATCTTTACCTTGGAGTTTATAGTCTCGAGTAGCTTGAAACGAGGAATGCAACTGGCTAAATTGAAGCAAGGCTTTTATGCATGTGTTAGATTCCCAGAGAGTCTTAGACACACACGCACACGCACACAGAACCTTGCATTGCCTTTTGAAATGAGGGAAATGAAGTGGATTTCTTTTGGAAACTGAAAGCTTTTTTTTTGCAAAATACCCTGTTTTCCTACATTTCTGATACAGAACTGTTGCTTTGCAGATAAATCTTTCTAACAACAATATTGAATAGTACGTCACACGCTACGCAGTAGAATATCAAAGTAAAATTCTCAAATTCAGTGTAATTCAGCCAGCAGGAACATATATATTGTCAGATGAGATTTCATCATTGATGAGAGACTTCATTGCTCCTTTCGAGGAGTTCTGTAATAAAACTTGTTTTAAGAATAATAATAATAGAATGAATAAAGGGATGAATGAACGGTAGTATTCTGTTTGCATTATTCTAATTAGAAAATATTTTACAACCGAAAGTTATGAAGCATTTCCTTTAAAAATTGTATTTTATCCACATGCGGAAATGTTTGTTTATTGACTTTCTTTATCGAAGCCTTTATGCAAATTCTCATCACAATCTGGATGCTTTCTAATAGAGTTTGAGAATCTGAGGAGGGAAAGCAAATTAGAAATGCTTGCATTAAAAAGAAAAGAAAGGATGTCAACAGATTCACTTCTTAGATAAAAGGAAATTGTCTTTCAGTTTAAATGGAGATTGTTTGTCTGAGTGTTTGGTCAGCAAAAATAGAGGAGACTTACGTAGTTCCCATGGCTCCAGAGCATCTCTAAAATTAGAGGAAGTCCTAAAATAATTCCTTGATTATTGTCGTCGACTGCTAGAAATAACTCCATCAGTGTTTTGTACCTTCTGGTGGCAGTGAACAAAACCACCAGTGATTAATTGATAGTATGGGCCCTAACATCCTTTCAGTCCTCTTCACCATTAATTTTCCAGTAACTCTTATTCCCTAAGCTCAATGCAGAGCAAAACTGACTCCCATTAGGTAATGCATTCTGTGGTAACTGGGAGACAGTAGATAAGCTAAGAGCCTGACCAAAGCTCATTGCAGTAAATCAGATTTCTTTTGTACCAAAGACAGGCTGAATCATCTTGCTCTACTCCTGTATTCCCCAGTCCTTGAAATAGATGAGTTGCTGCTATGGTACATCAGTGCTATCTGTAGAAGGTATGAACCTGCTTTTGAATTAAGGTGCTTTGGAAACAACTGCAGTACTTTATTGATTGATACCTTTTAGAGAATGGGGGAAAAAAGGGTTAGAAGTTGATTACTTTGACGTTAGGAGCAAGTTTTATTCTGTTTCTTCATTTTGAAAAAAAAAAATAGCATAATGAATGCAAATACTGGTGTATTAGTGAAAAGAGGAGGCAAATCTACTTCTGTTCACTGGAAGAATGAACTTCAAATTGCACAAGTCAGATACTTACGTTGTTCAAATGGACTAACATTATTATCGTTGTTGTTACTGTTGTTTTAGAGGTAGGAAACCTTATTTTATCCCATACAAAATCTAAAAGTTGTAGCAAACACCTTGAATTTAAATTAAAGGAATTAGTCTTTTATATTCCTGAGGGGGGAAAAAAAAAAAAAGATAAACAGAACAGAAGAACAGTTTTTGGCCATGTTCCTGTTTCTGACAGGCTTTGAGAGATTATTTTGAATGATGCACTTGTCTTGTGAAACAGAAGAGGTACCCTAACTGCATTGCTGAGCATCTTGTCTCAGCTTCTTCTGTACCCCAGTGAAGAGCACAGATTAATTGCTCAGAGGGTGCTTGTTCCCATCCAGAAGCTTATGCATAGACTGATTATAAAGTACAGCAAACCTGTGTTTCTCCTTCTCTCCAATGAATACAGAGGAATACTAGAAGGCTAGATTAGATTGTACATCTCTGTTTTACCAGAACTTCAGGAACTTATAACCAAGGTGAAAGAGAAGATGAAGGACTGGCAGTGTCTTTACCCATTTGTCAGAGTGGAGGTGGTTTTCTAAACAGATCAAGCTAATGCTATGGCATTCTCACCAGATTTCCTTTAGGATGTGTCTAGGCAGGAAAACTAGTCCCCCCTACTAGGGAGGATTTATTTTCTTAAGCAATAGATGTTGGAAGAAAAGGAAGTATTTGGAGCAACACTAAGAACATATTTGGAAACAAAAAATCTCAGCAGTCTTGCATGATAACTGGAGTAAAAAGAAAGAGTAACAAATCCATGGAAGCAACAACAAAGATCTAGGGAATTTGTTTAGCTGTGTTCTGGAGTCAGTGGCACCCAGAGTTACCAAGAGAACTTCAGCGCTGCATTTTCACTTGCTGAGACCCCTTTAACGTTCCTTTAAAGTAGGCTGCATATGAGAAGACAACAGAACCAGAACTTGACCTGGTTCGAAGATCTGAGCATTTCCCCCCAGCATCAAATGCCCTATTACTGAAATGTTAAGAAAACCGTGATGCAATGTGAATCTAGCAACTGATCTCCTCTTGTCAGTGCATTTCTGTGATCTCCTTGTCTTAGCTTGTCTCCTCTTGAGAAAGTTATTAGCATTATTATCATCAGTAGAGTTCTGCATGGATTCACAGCCTCTCCCATGAGTCCCTAAACAAACAGATTAGCTGCTGCAGGATTTCCCCGGGTACATGAAGAGGAAAATGTCGCAGACCTTTACTGTTTGCTTGGGAGCAGCCGCACAATGTTTGTTGATATTCATTCCTTGACTTGCATGCAAAAATAACAAGTTCTTTCCATGTAATGTATTTTCCCAGATTACGCAGTAGCAAAAGGTTCAAGTTCCACATATGTCCACTGGAACTAATGGATGTGTGAAAATTTATGTGAAGAAAGATTCTGAGTCTGCAGAGATTTATCCTCCCTATACTGCTAGTGGAAATAACCATGACTGCTTTTACTTGAATTTCATGCTAAGGCAACTCAATTTTGAACTTAAAATGGAAGATGACTAAGGAGAATTGCCTTTAGAGGAGACTTTTCTGGCTCACTTAAGCCAAAGGAATAGCAGAGTGGCTGTTCTATGAATCATTGTTTAAAGCATGCAGCGCTGTAGCTCAGTACAGTTTCTGTCTCAAGGTGTGAATACTTGGCACAAAGCAAAGGAAACAGCAAATGTGAAGTTAGTCTTACCATGCCTCTATCCTTCCAGCTTTCATCAAACATTTTAAAGACTTTTTAGCAACAGGTTACACTTAGATGTTTCCATTTAATAGCTGGTGATGAGTTCAGTCTCAATGCATGTGTCTGATCTCTAACTTAGACTTGGACCCAAAACATCAAGACGAGCATACGAAAATCATAGGCATAGCCTTGTCTCTTGTATATCATCATGTGGGCATATTACATGTGATCTGCTTTGCTATGTGTCTGCTGCTTTCAGAAGTTTTGCTGTCTTAATTAAGCAGTGTTTCAACAGAGTCTTTTGGAAAGTGGGACCAATTGTTCTCAGTCTTTGGACCACAGAGGTGCTTTGATAGGGCTGCTGAGAGTTTCTGCATTCACTGTCTAGAAAGCTCTGAAGTGAGAGTGAGTAATTCCAAATCAGATCACTGCACAAAGCTCCCTGCCACGCTGGGTTCACAGTATGCGGGATGCAATCCTGTTGTTACACAGTGAAGTCATTTATGGAGTTTATTTATGTACCTGAGTTGTTTGTTTTTTTTTTAATTAAGATGGAAATGGTAATGAGAATTTATATTAACCACCCCCTTGTCTGCTCTTCAAGGAGTTACAACAGAAGTTACTGATAGAAGATATCAGTAATTGTGTCCTCTAAGACATCTCTCAATCCTTCTCATCACTTTAAAAAATGTTGCTATTCACTGTGGCTTATCTGAACAGGTGATTGCTCTGTCCATCCCACACAAGCAACATTTTGAGTGGAATTACTCCACTCTTCCATTAAAGGAAATGATCTGATATATGATCTAAAAAACCCCATCATGGCGTTGGAAAGGGACACTTGAAAACATTTTTGGTGATTTTTATTTTCTAAGACAATTACATCACAAAATGTCACTGAGACTTCTTGAATGCATATAGAATTCTTGTAAAAAAATGATATGGTGGCGTTACTGCAGCCAGGCTCCTCGTGTTCAGAACTGTGCAAACAAACCCCCTCAGAAAGAACTTAGCTGCACGGAGAATAAAACATGGACAAAGTCACTGAGTGTATGTAACACAGGAACAAAAGAGCCGGGTGGGTGCAGAAATCCTGTTTTTATAGCTTGCCTCAGATGATACTGTAATTGCTCCTAAAATACTCATTTAAGGCATACAAAACATTGTGACTTTTGAGAAGTCCCCTCACAGATTTTTTAAACCAACTTTCAGATCCATGAAATTATCTCATTTTACTTCCAGTACAGCTGGCATTTGCTTTGATGTATGTTACTTCCAGCTCTCTTTCCTATGATTATGTAAGATACATAAAAATTGAAAATAGTCAGTTAAATGTGTGACTATTCATTCTATTAGGGCTTAGATTAAATGACAGTAATAAGGAGCCCTTTGTACACAATTCTTCCAGGGGAGTTGCACAGTGATATTAAAAAGCCCTCTCAAAAAGTGAAACTTCAAAGTGAAGTAGGAGTCTCACTGTGGCTTCATCATCTTCCCAGTGCCCTATTAAATCTGTTAAGCTTGGAAACCCAAATCATGTGCTGCTTCTGCAATCTGATCAGCCAAAATATTGCTAGTTTTAGTTTCATTTAACCAGCATGATTTGGTGTAAAGGAGTGGGAAATGAGTCTTCATCTGCTTTGTTCTTCCTCAGCAAAACTGTCAGCCAGTTCCCAAAGCACTTTAGTTCAAACTAGTTCATTAAAACAAATAACTATACAGAGATATTATGTACACTCGTATTTGGCATGGAGTTGCTGCAGGGGCTCCTATGGGGAAATTGTCATGACAGCTTTGATGCAGAAATAGTGCAATTCAGAGATTATGGGGTTGATACTACAGAACAACTTTTCCTTCTCCAGTGATTATAATAAAATGTATGTTTTGCCAACACATAAGGACCTCCTTAATTCTCTAGTACTCCTCAGTAGATGGTAAAAATAGTCTAGACAGACCAAAATAAATAAATAAATAAACAGCATTTAATGAAGAAGTGATTTGTCATTGCAGGAATATGTGGGGAATCAGCATGTTCAGGTTTTACTTCCTTCTTTGCTCTTTGTACCTGCTATTCATACCTGAATGTTTGTGACTCCACCATTATAACTGATCATTTTGGCTATTAAAAACATTTAATTCAATTAGTGCTGAATTATTTTAAGCATTTTTTTCTGTTCTCAGTAGAAAAACCCATTAGTGAAATAATGTGTATTCCACTAGAAAAAAAAAATAAACAAAACAAAACAACAACAAAAACCAAAGCATTTTTATTAATATTTATTAGCATTAGATATTTGTTCCTTATATGGTCTATATTTTACTTTCATCTTCGGATTGCAAGAAGCAAAACATTCTCTGTCAATTTGCCAATGAAATCTTTCAGCTAGTGCTATCACATATCAGTGGTTATGTTCAGCTCTCCTTACCTTTCCTTTACCTTTTCTACACATTTTTTAGCCTGCTCTGTAGTTTTTCTTGTATTATTTTCTCAGTGATTTCACTTCTTTTCCAAAATCTTCTCTGAGCTCATTTGGAGCCACCCTCCTGATATTGCTGTCTCTATCACCACTACCTGTTCCCACTCCTCTTCTAAATCAGTAAATAAGCAAACAGTTGAGAGATGTGTAAAAAGTTATATGATTGGCTTTCTGTGAAAAAACAATGATCTCTTCTTGTATTTATTCTCACCTCTCTTAGCTCTGAAAGTCCATTACAGATAATGATGGAAGAAAATGAAATAGCTTATTATTGTTTAGAGAGGGGTAGAGTTGGAAAATTCATAGTATTGAGAGATGTGACCTAAAGAAGGTAAATTTGACATTCTTATTTACTCTCCCAGAACAAAGAAATTATTCTGTCCAGATGTAAAATTCAGAGGATGAATTATTGTTCGATAGAGCACACTCTGGGGCTCACTGCCGTGAGATATTGAGGGCATAATAAAGATGCTGCAGGATGAGTGGGAAAAGACATAATGCTATTGTATTGGTTTTAAATGTACAGATGGAAACAAAATGTACAGAAGGTATACAAGTGAATAAGTAAAGGAAAAACTCACCAATGGTGGTGCCTTGACTGAAGCAGCTGAGGCAGTCCTCCCTGGTGAGCGATCTCCAAGAGATACTGCTCCAGTGCGAGTCAGCCCTTAAATGAGGTCTCAGAGGGGATGGAGTCAAGCTCCACCCCTTCCGGGAGCACAGCTACATCACTCTCACCTGTGCTCCCACAGTTGACCCCATACTTGCCTCAGCTGATTAATCAGAGGTTCAGGCTGTGATTACCAATCTCCCATACACTCCACCCCTTCACAGCGTGAACCAATGATTAGGTGAGTTTTCCCTTATCACAGAGACCCAACGCGACGTTGATACAATTTCCCGTCGCACCGAATGCTGATGTTATTCAAATGATGATTGGATGGGTATTCACGATCTTCCGTGGGCCAGTGCTTGATAGATGTTACTGGAGACAAGCCATCTCGAGGTGCAGGTCCATTTGCGTTTCATCAGTCCACACAAATTGTTCTCTGATGGTCCTAGAGGCTTAGAATCTTAGGGGGAGTAATACAGATGTTTCAAGGGTACCAGGAGAGGAAGGTCTGCCCTCCAGGGCAAGATACAGGCCGTATTCTTGTCTTGGGTCAATACTTCTGCTCGCACCGGATTATGTCCCGGCCTCCGATACCATACCCTCTGGCCAGATATCTGTGGCTGTATAACTATATCTGGCACCAGAGGAGGAGTCCTGATCTGCCATAGGGACATGATGGGTGTCCCTTTAGCAATAAAGACCGGAGTATTGACCACGATGTCAGTAGGCCATGTACCTATCACCGAGGGGGTAACTGAACCTCCCACCTCCAATAGTCTCCCCCAAGGTGCAAGTAGGCCACACCACTTGGGTCCTACTTGCACCTTCCAGGGCCAATTTATCTTATGGATTCCTGGTTTTAGATTCTCAGGGGCAGGGAGCAGAAGATTATTGTCATTACCAACCTGCGGTTTTACCTCATTATCAGCACCTGTAATTTGAATCCTAAGAGGGGAGGCCCATATAGTGTGTAACATTTTCAGAGCACTGGGTCTGCCATCCCGAGGTCTTTCGTTCAAGTCCCGCAGGGTTTCGTATAATCTTTTTGTCCACCCCTGCAGGGACTGGGAGTCTGTCTTCAGGGCAGCCTTAAGAATACCATTGTAGCGTTCAATAAGGCCTGCCCCTGTTGGATTATATGGCAGATAGAATCGCCATTCAATGTTGTTCTCTTCTGCCCAGCGCTGTATCATCGCTCCAGTAAAGTGAGTCCCTTGGTCGCTCTCGATGACTTGAGGTGTCCCATATGCAGACATCAGTTTAGTGAGTGCCTTAATTGTATATGCTTGATTTGCCTTTGGTACGGGATAGGCTTGCAGCAGTCCACTTACAGTATCAACGCAGGTCAGGGCATATCTCGCCCCCTCAGACCGAGGGAGGGGCCCAATGTAATCAACCTGCCATCTCTGAAGAGGACTATATCCTCTAGCAATGTGGGATGTTGTTTCAGGCAACGGTCTTGGTCTCATCTTCGAGCAAGCGTCACAGTCCTGACATGCTTGGACGATATCAGATAACTGTACAGGCAGCCCCCATGCTTTAGCAGCTGCCCACATTATCTTTTGTCCAGCATGCCGTAGCTTCTGATGTAACCATCGGGCAATATTTTCGGATTGTGAATTCCCAATCCATCGAACTCGGGCCAGTGTGTCCGCTTCATCGTTTCCTGGTGACTGCAGGGGTTGATGACCAGAGACATGGTAGACACATACCGTCCTGTGTTTGACTGTATTCCAAATGTCTACCCACATGTCTTTACCCCAGATCGGTCGGGCGTGGATAGTCCATTCCTGGGTAGCCCACTGCGTAATCCACAGAGTAAGCCCCCGGTACACGGCCCAGCTATCCGTACAGATGTTCAGGATGCCATCACCAGGTTCTTTAGTTATAACCATCCACACGGCTCGTAATTCTGCCCATTGGCTGCTCTGACCATCCCCCTCATCAAACCAGATTGTCTCAGTAGAGGGATGGTATGCTATAGCTCGCCACTTGCTCGGGTTGCCTCTGCTGGACCCATCCGTATACCAGGCATCTTCAGGAATAGGATATCTTCCTTCCTGAACAGGGCTCTTCTCTGGTGGAGCGACCATTGGTTCTTTCGGCGTATCACTGCGATATGTCACTGGGCCTAAGATCTTCTGTAATTCCTCCTTGAGTGGAGACGAAGACAAGCTGCTTCTTTGACTTAGATAGGCGACCCATCGTGCTACCGTCTGTGCTTGGGCCACCCCTGTCTTAGGAAGGTGAGTTAGATCTCTTACCCACCCCTGGATCGGTAATGTAGTTTTAACTATAACCTCTGCTGTTTGCGTTATTGGCTCTACCGCTTGTAACGCTGAATAGGCAGCCAATAACTGTTTTTCAATCATGCTGTATCTTTCTTCTGCTCCGTGCCAAACCTGAGACCAGAATCCAATGGGGGTTCGAACAGAACTCTGGCGTTGCCACAGGCCCCAGCCAAAACCATCCTGGGTAACATGAACGTCTAGTTCAGCTGGGAGGGTCGGATCAAATATACCCAATGCCTGGGCTTGTTTAACTGCCAGCTTTGCCTGTTGGAAAGCATCTTGTTCTACCTTCCCCCAGTTCCACGATTGACCCTTCTTGGTAAGCTTATACAATGGCCTCAACAACTGAGCTAAGTGAGGTATAAAGGAGCGCCAATACCCTAATATACCTAAGAACTCTTGTAGCTGTTTTGATGTTGTAGGGACTGGGAACGCTTGGACTTTATCCACTACTGCACTGGGTAGTACTTTGGTTTTTCCGGACCAAATTACTCCCAGGAATTTTACAGATAGCCCCGGACCTTGCACCTTCTGTGGGTTTATAGCCCACCCTCTCTTTTGCAGATAAGCTATCAATAAATCTGCTGCTTGTCTCACCGCCTCTAATGAATCGGACGTTAACAGGAGGTCATCAATATAATGATATAAATTTACATTATGTGGCTTCTGCCACTTAGCCAGATCACGCGCCACCAAATTATGACAAAAAGTAGGTGAATGCACGTACCCTTGCGGCAGAACCTGAAAAGTCCACTGCCTGCCTTCCCATGTGAATGCAAACTGGTCTTGTGATTCTTCACTAATCGGAATACTGAAGAATGCATTCGCTAAGTCTAGGACACAGTGATACGTTTTAATTTCTCTACTTAGTGTGTCCATTAGGGAGGCAATATTGGGTACGGCTGCATGAACAGGCGGCGTGACCTTGTTTAATTCCCTGTAATCCACTGTCATCCTCCATGTTCCATCCGATTTTCGCACTGGCCATATTGGGGAGTTGTACGGGCTATGTGCAGGCCTTATAATACCCACTCTTTCTAATTCCTGCACTGTTTTTGTTATTTCATCCTGCCCACCTGGGAGTCTGTACTGTTTTACATTAGTAATCCGACGTGGCTTGGGCAGACAAATAGGCTCATGTTTTGCATGGCCTCTCAATATTGTCTGAATTGCCCGGATACTAATGCATCTCTGCCGCAACCGGAACTCTCCCACTGTTGTGTGGAGAGCCAGACCCCACAAGATATCAATTCCCAATATGTACTCCGGAATTGGAGCAATAGATACCTTGTACTCCCGTGGTGGGAGGCGCCCGACCCCCAATTTTACCCAAGTTTGGGTGACTGGAACGGTCTGTCCCCCAAAGCCTCCAATCATTACTTTGTTCCCTCTGAATTTTGTTGGGTCTCCATAAATTATAGATGTTTCCGCCCCCGTATCAACGAGGGCCATAACCTTCTGCACATTTTCTCGGGACCAATATATTGTCAATTCCACATAGGGCCTCCGGTCCCGTCTAGAGGCCCTAGGGTGACTGACGTCCCTCATCACGCCATAAACTGGGCCAGATTCAAGTCTTTTACCTCTGATGCCTCTGGTACTGTGACCCGAGGCACCTGAGGTGGCCTCTTTTTCCTATTTGGCACGATAAAGTCTTCTAGATTCCAAACTGTTGTTGGTCGTCGTTCTATAAGCCTTATCCCCGGTCTTTTGGGGCGGTTTTGAAATTTTTGTTCATCCTTCAGCTGTTTCCACAACTGAAGCAGAACGTGATTGGGCTGCCCATCAATTTTGGCAAATTGAACACCTGCTCGGAGTAGATCATTAAACATTTGTTTTCGGGACACCCTAATGGGTCCCGCCCGAGGGGTTCGTGGAGCCGATCTCCTGGCTCGGGCTATTGGAAAAACTTCAGGATCTTCAATTACTCTAATATTGCGCTTGGTTCTTAGGCGCTCCGTTTCCCCCAGGTCCGCTACCAATTGGGCAGCATGCTGGACTGCTGCCTCTGCGGCCACTAGAGGATTCAATATAGAAACCAATGTTCCATACATATGTGAGGGAGCCTGTTGTAAGATTAGGTCCCTCATTCCCGCGGAAAACTTCACCATGTCCGGACTAACAGATACATCTTCATAGACAGCCTCTCGCATGCCTAGTTCCCGGATATAATTTTGTAGGTCTTCCATAGAAGACCACATTCCTGTATGTATTGGCATGTCTGTTTTATTTGACCATACCATACGGCAGGCAGCCATTATCCAATCTACGATCGAATGATTCTCTTCAGGGAACTGGGACCCTGAGTACAATCTCTGCCTCAGGGCAGGATGGACTGTTATAGTTGCTAGTTTAGATACCTCGGAGCCGCTAACTATTACACTTTCTGCTCCCGAGTCCCATAATCGTAACAGCCAGGCTGGGACACTTTCCCTTGGTCTTTGCCTGAAGCGCTGTACTAGATCCATAAGTTCAGTGGGTGTATATGGACGTGCTGTTACGTGTAAATAGGAGTCAGCAGGGGTCCATTGATCAGGAGGCACCCCTGCTGGTCGCTCCTGGACTTTTTTTGTTTTTTGGGTTACCATAGGACGGACTTCTAATAAGTCCGTCTTAAGTGGCTCTTCTAGGTCAGATTTAGTGACCTTAGTTTGATCCGATGTTTCAGGATCCTTACTATCATCCATTGTAATATATCTAATTTGGGGGGTGTTTGAAAAAAATGATGAATTTTTCCCCGTTAATAGATTAATTTCGCCCTCCAATTTTTCAATGCGGGCTTTTAATAATTGATTTTCATGTTCAATCTTATCTGATTTAACCTCTGCCTGATTTAAAGCATTCAATAAAGGCCAAGCAGCCATGGATGCAGCCATTTGCCTTTCTTTGGTTGTCAAAATATCTTTTTGCAACCCCTGAAAGTATTCAGTTAGATGGTAAGGGGACATATTGCCCGTTACCCGTAAGGGCCCCCATTGTTCGATAATCGTCGCTAATTGAAAATATGGGGATGCCTCAAACCCTGGTATTTGTCCAGGGAGGATTTTCCCTAAGGGGGTGATCTTCTCCCCCTTGATCCAGCTAAACACATTCCACAGGAAAGACATTTTTTTTTTCCGATATTTGCAGGCTCCTGCCTGGCTCGCCAAATGTATTGGTTTTAAATGTACAGATGGAAACAAAATGTACAGAAGGTATACAAGTGAATAAGTAAAGGAAAAACTCACCAATGGTGGTGCCTTGACTGAAGCAGCTGAGGCAGTCCTCCCTGGTGAGCGATCTCCAAGAGATACTGCTCCAGTGCGAGTCAGCCCTTAAATGAGGTCTCAGAGGGGATGGAGTCAAGCTCCACCCCTTCCGGGAGCACAGCTACATCACTCTCACCTGTGCTCCCACAGTTGACCCCATACTTGCCTCAGCTGATTAATCAGAGGTTCAGGCTGTGATTACCAATCTCCCATACAGCTATGAAGAAAAAAAAAAAGCATGATGGTGAGCGGAACAGCCTGGAACTGTGGGAGATCTCCTTTTGTTTATTGCCAGACCCGCAGCCATGGCAGCTCTGCTCACTTATCCCATGTCTGGCTCTTGTAGCTGTGGCCAGGCAGGGCTATGCTCAGGGAGACGGGGTTGTCTGAACAAAAGTGAAATGAAACAACAGCTTCTCATCCTTGGGATCAGGAATTTCCTAAGGAAGTGCAGGCACATAACTGGGAACAGAAAGGTCCTTGTCTCTATGTAAGCACTGCTCTGGAACAACTGAAATATTGGTTAGCTATCACCACTTTTTCCTCCAAAAAGAAACCAAAACATGGCATCACGTAAGATTCTGTGAAGAAAATTAAACTGTATCTCAGTCAAAACTCTGATAAAGGAGTTTGAAATGATGAAATCTCTTGTGTGCATATCATTGAATCATCAAGTTTAGTATGCATTAAGAAGCGTAAGAAGACAAACAGACCAGATTGTGTAGAGACATCCTAAGAGTGCCCCACCATCTGAGAGTCAGCAAAGAGTGGCAATGCATGGAAGCATTTGTATGTCTTCCTAAAAAATACAAGACATTGCTTTGCAAACTGGTGAGTCCAGAATGTCTTGTGACCGTAAAAACAATCACAGAACAGAAGGATTTTGAGAAGAAAATTTGTAATTCATGCATACCTTCTCGAGATTTTAAATGAAAGAAATGGAGCACGATATTGTTAATATTTAAGATAAGGCTTGAAGATGAAAGAAACAGGCGTCTGAGATTGCCTTAGGTTCTTTCACAGGCAGAAGTAAGTGAAGAGAGATCTGTGACTTTAACTTTCCTGCACTGGGTCAGTTTGTAGATGGCTATAACCAGGAGAAGGGTTACCTTTGATTTTGTATTAGTCTGTAATCACAATCAGCTGCCTTTTAAGTACAACAGGCCTATTTTATTAGAAGACAAATATGTCTCTGACTTGCAGAGAATGAAGGAAAAAGAACATTTCAGAAAATCTATGAATAAGTGAGAACATAACAATATGAACTGACTGCAAAGGCAACACCATTATTGGCACAGGCTGCCCAGGGAGATGGTTGGAGATGTTCAGTAACTGTGGTGATGTGGCACTGAATGACATGGTTAGTGGACATGCTGGAGATGGGCCAATGGATGGAATGGTTCACCTTAGTGATCTTTTACAACCTTAATTCTCTGATTCTGTGATCTCTTACACTAGAACCTCATGGTGTGGCTCATTTACAGCATTATTACAAATCTCATAATTTGTAGACTACTTCTTAAAGTTTAAGCTTTTCATGCTTGTCAAATTTTGGTAAAAAGGAAGAGTCAGAAACAGTAAGGCACATTGGTGAAGGTTAAGTTATCCATGAACAGAGTACTACAATCTCTTTTGGTGATTTTCTTTATGTAGGTGAGGTATCATTGCAGAGTTCAAAGTAGAAAAGGATCAAAAATATATAATACTTTTTGCTGCCAATCTCATAGTTTTTAAACTTTTTGTCAAAGGAAAATAAATGGAGAACAAGGGGTAACTCTGTTTTATTGTGTTCCAAAGGACTCCAAAAGAGATGTCAAGGATGTAGGTCTGGCAGCCATTCCTCCAGCTCCCAACTAAAGTCCTGGGTTTTGCAGGCAAGCTTGAGATCTGCACTCATTACAGTTAGAGCTGTAGCCAGGTTTTTCAATCTCCAAAACCCTAAGTCATAGTTATTATAGACTACTTTTACTGCAAACCTTTGCTTTCTAGCTATATACATCTGCACTGAGACTCAGACTTGCTATTATTCATCCCAGCATACCAGATGACTGCTCCAGTATCTAAAATATAAAGTCTCTGCAGAGTTCCAGATTAGATGTAACAGATACTGAATGAGAGCAGCAGTGTGTGAGCAGTGTGCTCACCTGCATCAATGCAAATAGCAAAGGTAATGCTATTAACTAACTAACTTCAATCTGGACAGTTTGGACAAAGGTTTGTTTCCCTCCGTTCTCCTATTCAGTCTTTGATATATTGCCATTAACCACTTGACTCATCAGCATCCCATAGCAAATTAGTTAAATGAAAATACTAAACTTATGTTAGAAAACAGCGATGACTATTTAACATCAGCTAGCTGGAAACAGTAACAGCCATGAAGCTTTCCTACGTGCCTGCAGTTTCTCTCAGGGCAGACACTTCCATCTACAGCTTTGATTCAGACTGCAAAATGCCTGTCGTATATCTCTAGGTCAGAGCTGAGAGCAGAATAAACGCAGAGTCTGAAAAGCCTTGTACTTCCACTTTTTTATGGTTATTATTTATTTCTGTCTTTTCGTACCTATTCTTGTATTAGTCACACTTATTAAAGTCCAGAGCATCACCAGGTAGTCAGAGGAATAATCAGAGATCAGTATCACCCTAATCAAGAGCAGAATAGAATTTGTTATTGTGCATTGATATAAGAAGCACAACACTGAATAAATATACTACACTTACACGGTGCTACCTTGTATCTCGAAAGTGCACTACACATATATAAATGTGCTCAGCATAATAGCTACAAAGGACAGCGTCTAATTCTAATGCAAAAAGTCTCAGTTTATCAGACTAGTTGGAAAACTACATGAAAAAAAAATTGGAAGACTGTTGGAGAGCTGTTGTTTGCTGATGGATTCCATTGTATAAGCTAGCTCATGCATCTATAAGGTTTCAAAGGTGAAGCCTCTCATGCATTAACCCAAATTCTTTAATGAGCCTAACAATTTAGTAGCTGAATTCTCAGTCTGCTAAAGTTCAAGCTCTTCTTTTCATTGTTGTTTTCATTTTGTCTGGTGGTCTCTTCATGCAAATACAGATGATTATAAACAGTCACATGCACAGAGATTCTTAATAAAAGATGGTGAATAAAAGATTTATGGAGGATTGTGCATACAGTTTGTAGCAATGTGCCAAATGCAAAACAAAATGCTGGCGGTAGTTCCTTCATCTGTTTGACAAGAGCAAAGGAGATGGCAGAAGATTACACACAGAGGAGATTTTAAATGCAAGGTACAATCTCTAGAACAAATCTTAAAGTAACACCTCTGCTGTACAAGGGAAACAATTTAAACCCAAGTTGAATAATCAGGTGCTTATTTTGGAGGGAGATCTTCATCTAACATTCTTTCTCCCCCTAAGTCGATTATCTGACCTCTGTAAAGAATGATCCTTTGGTTTCTCTCCCAACTCTACATGCAGATAAGAAAGGTGCATCCATTTACTAATTTTATTCTTGCATCATGTGCTGTTAAGCAGTTTGGCACCTGTGAAATTAAATGTAGGTCTGACCAATACCAAGCATACAGAGATAGGTAATTTTTCATGCAAAGATACTGTTTCAAAAAATGCCAAGCGAAAGTTTGAGATAGTGTGTGAAATAGCACACTGAATTTTGCTCTCTGCAGTGGAAACAATTAAAACATAATATCTGATGGACAGAAACCAGCCAGGACACACCCAGATGCATCACCCATGCTTACAGAAGGACAGGGCCACCATGGGACAATGGAAAACAAATAAATAATTGAGCTGATGGGAAAAATTGGTGGGTGTTGAAGGCCAAACGGTGTTCCCTCTCTTCCCCCCCAGTTCTCCTCTGCTCAGCTCTGAGAGACACATCCTTCTCATGCCTTTCTTTATCATAATCATATGAGTGCAGCAGAGCTCGGATCCTTCTGCTTGGAAATACCACCTAGTTCCAAACTTTCTAAATGTTTCCAATGAACTGAGGGATCTTATCCCATTAGAAACCTGTCAGTATGGAGTCTGTGCCATGTAGGCTATGCCAGTGTCTTAATACAGCCTCTCCTAAGGCATTTTACAAACTCTAGGGCTGCAGAAAAGTCTAAATCTTTTGTTTGATCAAAGGATATGTCAGGCTCAAGCTTTTTTTATTTTAATGTGGTCATAAATAAACATGACCTTCCAGATTTTACAGTGATGTTGGAAGTTTTAGAAACCCAAAATCTGTAGGGAATGGATTAGCATTCCCTAATCCATTTCAGACTAAATGAGTGGGGGCAAACTCAATCCACTTTCCTTAATGTCTTAATGAATCTGTTTGAGTCTGTTTGAAGCAGATTGAGGAGAGGTCATGCAACCTCAGTGTCTAGCAGAGGGTCAATAAGAAATATTTAAGAGTGATTTGCAGAATGAGCGTCTGTTTAACTGCTGCACATATCAGTGACTTCCTTCAGTAAAGAGTAATAAGGACAGCAGTCATTTTTATATTAAACTTTAATAATTTATTTAAATCTTCTAAATATGAGACAGTTGCCTCTCTTGTAATGTCTTTTATAGTTTGCCCTCCATTTCCATATCTCACCAGCTGAGGAGAGGCCATCTCATCATCCCCACTCTGCCCTGCCACCAGCTTTCCAGCAAACACTCCTGGATTTCACACCTCATTGTATGCTGTCTGGGAGAAGCTTCTCAAGGAACCCTAAAAACATCCCCACTGTCCTCTGTCAGATCCTTTCTAAATATTTCTTTTAGATGCCTGCAAAATACTGTCAGCAGATAAATTGTGAGACCATGACTGATCCCGCCATCCAGTACTCTGTTGGATTCAGTTGTACCATTCACTTGTTTTCTCTTCCTTTACTTTCTCATGGAATTGGTATGAGTGCCTTCTTTTGGTGCTGAATTTTGATATTATGCTCACAAAGAAAAGTCCTAATTCAAGTCTAAAATGTATGAAGACTGTGATAATGCTGCATAAGTATCAGGAGAGCATAAAATGCTCCATACCACTTACTCTTCATGCATCTGGGATCTTGCCATGGGGATACCAGAAGACGAGTGCATGCATTTCACATACAGCTTCTGTTTGAAGTTCCAGTAGTTTTTTTGTGTGAGAGATGAATCGCTCAGAAACATTTCTGGCAGACAATGCTCAGATATTCACCAGTCCCTTGATCTAATTCAAACTCACATTTGCAAATTTCTTTATTCTTTCCTAATTCTAAATACCAGAGAGAGAATAATAGGTGTGTGCCACCTTAATACTTGCTGTGTTACTTCTCTTAAAATACTGGAATTACAATACATGCGCATTTTTAAGCATTATTCAATTATCTGCATTTGAATAAGGAATCTCTGTAGCCTTAAAACACCAGTCTGCTGACGTGCTGAAGTTGCTTCCCGCAAACATTTTATTTGAAGAGCTGTTTGATACAGTTTTCCTGAAATAAGAGAAACTGGGATTTTTCTTGTCTTGGGCTATTTATTTATAAAATGCATCTCTGTGCAAAGGATGCCCATTAGACTGATGGACAGGGGCTGCTGAAGGTGAAGCTTTGCTGCAAAAGCAGACATTATAATCTTACTGAGACTGACATGAGCAATGAAGACAAGCTGTTTTATTGATGAACTCTTTTTCTCTGTCATAATTACAAAAGAACAGTAACAAACCAGGAAGCTGCTTTGCAAGTCAACATCAGCTTCTGTTGCCTGGATTCCTGTTTTGTTTTGCTTTTTGTCTTTTCAATACACATAGCAGAATAAAAGGAAAATATAACATCTGAAAGGTCTTGTCAAAGAGTGAATAGAGTGCTAGCAGAGTACCTGAGAATTTGCATAAATAAGTTCATAAGTAGTCCCATTGGGTCACATCCCTGAATTTATCATCAAGTGGTTACATGCATACGCTTAGACTGGGGTCAAAGAGATGTTTATTAGACAGCTAAATAGTGGAGGAACTAGACAACGAGTCAAAAGTTCACCATCTGATTTCTTCCATCAACAGAGGCTGTTACTACAACCCTGTTGTAGCTTGTTCCATCCTGATACTATTCCTGCTGAAGTCAAAATTAGATTTCTGTAGAATAATTCATTGCGATCTGGATCAGGCTCATTTTATCCGTATGTTTCAGTTCCCTGTAGGTAAAAAAAGAGGCAGTGAAGTTCTATGTTTAGCTGTGAAGGGTGGGTGCAGGAGCTGGCAAAGACATATTTAGTTGGCACTTTTTTAGGAGACTTGTGACCCCTTAATATCCAAATTCTAATTCCTTCCTCTGTTCCTCTCTTGTATGTGCCAGTAGGCACATAAATAAAGGCATACATAATCCTCTGAAGTTCTTGATAAAATCTAAATTGATAAAATAGATTAAATAAAAAAACAAACTTCATATAATTACTGAGAGATTACTGGGTGATTTGCAGTTTCTAATTATAAAATGGTGGAATTATATTACTAAAATATCCATAAAAACTGAAGAGGTATTGGTCTTCTTCCCTTCTGAACCTCAGCTGTGTGTCGTATGATAGAAAGATATGTTTTATCAACCAGGATGCACTCTGATTTTCTGATGAACTGCTTGGCACCTTACCTAATTGATTTGCTGATCCAGTTTCTTGGGGCAGACCAGCACTGCCTTCAGCACACCATGTGTTCAAACTCAAGACCAAACCATGTTTGAGTTATGTCTTTCCTCCATTCCTTTTTATGGACGCAGTGCGTACTCGTCCAGCTGCCTATTTTCTGGTGTCAGTGACATCAGACGAGTTGTATAGGGTGGTTTCTCCGTGCTTGATGGGCAGAGGTTCAATGGCACTTGTCTCTGGGCCAATGAGCAATCTGGCACAGCCAAAATAAGGCTTGATGTGTCATCTGGGAGGGATCAGGAGTCACATCCAGTTCACACGCAGCTTGTCATCTCCAGGTTTCTTCCCTCTACTGACGGATATAGGAATCCGCTGATTCCTGCAGGGTTTTTGAATTCAGTGATATCAGACAGACAGGAGAGACACAGCAAGTGCCATAAGCACAATGCCCCTGTCGCTGATGACTGCCTTTTCCATCTGAAATACTTAAATTCACTTCCTGTGCTATAGTACTCCCGGCACAGTGTGTTCAGAAATATGGCCATCTGGTGGCCACAGCAGAGATATACTGCTGTTATCAGAGATGTCTCTTAAAGGCTCGTAAGATTTTAAAAATACTCATTAGGAACGTGTACCTGGCACAAGAAGGTGGTTCAACAGAATTACTCCCTTAACTTGTTTTAAAACAAAGTTTTACTTTCTGCTGGGTTCTACTGAGACATAGAGGCCCAGATCCTTGCTTGATATAAATCAGTGTAGCACTCCTGCAATCAATAAAGCTACATCAATATACACCAGCTGTGGGAGCCATTCGACTTACACCAGGACAAGATCTGCTCTGAATTGCTGCATTTTTTTCCACACATAAGCAAGACAAAACTTAAGGGAGAACATAAACATTTTTCATGACACTGAAAATTCAATCTCCTTTACTGATTAGTTATTCTAAAGTTCCTTTAACGTGAAATTTCCCACAGAACTTTATGAAGAGTATTAACAGAAGTAAGAGAGGAGAAATGTGCAAAAATTGCAGTCGGTAGTCCCTGCTCTGCTGGAACATTGTCATTTCTCAGCAAAAATGTGATGTCAAAGCATTCTAAAGGTGTTCAAAGGTAGAGAATGGTTTTCTTATGAAGAGTGACCAAAAAGGATCCCTGTGCCTCAAACAGAGGCAACCTGGATGTAAAATCATCAAGGAAGGTCAGTGAGGAGCGACTGCTCACGGCTTCTCAAAACACAAAACTTGGAGGAGCCCAGTGTAACATTCACATGATGGGTTCCACGCAAAGAACAGTTGGCATTTTGCAGGATGTGTTTGCATAACTCATGCTGCAGAAGGCTGTGCATCCCACAAAGTGCTTCTGACAAATAGATGAACAAAAAACTATATGAGGCTGTCAGACACCAAGACTTCATCTCTGACTCAGAAAGTTTCTGAGCTGCTGACAAGGTGAAACAGAGCGCTGGGCAACCTGATCTAGTGCCTGATTCATTGGGTGGCAACCCTGCCTACAGCAGGTCTGTGTGATCTTTGAGGTCCCTTCCAACCCAAACCATTCTGTGATTCTACAGCACTGTGAAATCTGAGAAGATATTGTAAGAAAGCATTATTCTACCTGTTGTTTTTTATTATGCCTTTTCCCAACTAGCTGTGACCAGTCCTGCCTGGACACTGAACTAAGCGAGCAACTAGCTGTGACCATCCTGGTGTTCACTGGTGTTTATGAACTCATATAGCTAATACCGTATGTAGTTGAGATTGCACTGATTTGGTACTTTGTATATTCAGTATTTACGACATTTACATTTCTGTCAGGAGCATAACAACTAGAGCAAAGTTAGGAGGATGCTCTGCAGCCTGTGAACATGGGCATACTCAAATCACCACAACTAATCTTTGCAGGGTAACAAAGGGCTCCTTCTGAAACTAGTTGTTAAAAAATCTGGTTACACTTGAGGTGACAATAATGGCGTGGTTCAATAGGCAGAAAGAATCTGAATCTTCAGTGCCATAAAAAGGAATCATTTCATAAAATAACTCAGATTAAGAACAGAAGTGAGCTATAAAAATAGAGCATTAATGTTTCATGAGTGAGGGACACTGCTAACCAGTACTAAATGTAGAAAAGCCAGGAAACATAAATAATAATTTCTGCATCAATATTTAATAAGAAAATTTATCTTTAGTTGTTGTTTCTTCAGATTATTTTTATTATTTGGGCTGAGTTCTCTAGACGGAAATACAGATACGATCAAATATTGCTGACTGAATGTAATACTGATAGGTAACTTCATAATTAATAATGGCTTGAAGGTCAGACGGGGTTAATTTCCACTTAGTGCAATGGTAATTGTGAAAACAAGTGAAAGCAAGAAGAAAGCCACTGTCTGTAGCATTTACAGTTGTTCAGATGTCACATATTTCATAGTCTGTAGCTGTTATTTTGTTTAGGTACTCAGTAGCAGCCATAAGACAGTTGTGATTTTTTGCTTGTTTGTTTCGTTGTTTGGATTGGTTGTGGCCTGCAAGGTCACAGCTGTTTGCCCTCTTACTTGTGAACTGCACAGTTTTTAGTGGGTTTGTACTAGTGACATTATCAAGATGAATGTTGAAGCATATTTTGAAAATAGAGAAGGTCAGGGAGTAAACATTTCCAAAAGTATTGCAGTGATGAGGGACCTAATTTCGTTCAGCCTTTAATTAAGAGTCTTAATTTTATCCTCAGAGTTTTGCCAAGATTAAACAAGAATTTGTGGTAGAGCAGAGAATTAAACCAGATCATCTCAACTCATCCGTATCCCACGGGATTCACACTAAATCTTTGGGCCCTTTAAAGGATTACAGTTACCATTTCTGGAGACATATCAAAACCTCTTTCAAGTTTGATTGTATTCTGAACAAAACTTTTTATCAGTTTCTGTTCTAACTGGAACACCTCCCATTCACTCCTTTCACCCTTTTAGCACCAGATCTACATGCAAACATCGCCATGTTCAGTTGTACCCATTTTGCAGTAACCATATAAGTGCTAACACAGCACTGATAGTTCAGCTTTACAATATCACACCTTACATGTGATTTCACATGTCTAATTACCTCACCATGGCAAGGCTTTAGGCAGTAACATGCACAATTTAGTGAGATTTGATGCAATTCAGAATATTGAAGAAGTTTTGTAGGAAACGAGGACCACTCCGTTACTTGTCTGCAAACGGGGATTTTCCATGCAGCCTGCTTTTGCAGCTTGAATATATAAGAGGCAGCAACTTCATTTTCCTTTAAAAAATGTTGTACATAATTCATACAAGGAAAAAAAAATATGTTGGAAAGCTAGCTGAGAGGTGGGAGAGAAGAGAATATAGCAAGCTGAGAGGGCATGGTGAGAAGCACAGAGATGAGGAAGAGTTGTTGAAAGCCAGGGCTCAGGGATGGATGGAGATAGAAAGAAAATCATAGAATCACTGGGGTTGGAAAGATCACTAATATCATCCAGCCAAACTGCAACACCACTATGCCCACTAACTGCGTCCCTCAGTGCCACATCTCCACAGTTCTTGAACTCCTCCAGGGATGGTGACTCCGCCACCTCTCTGGACAGCCTGTGCCAGTGCCTCACCACTCTTTCTGAGAAGGAATTTCTCTCAAAATCCAACTTGAACCTCTGCTGGTGCGACTCAAGGCCATTTCCTCTCATCCTATGGCTAGTTATGTGGGAAAAGAGGCCAGCAACCACAGGGCAGGGACTGGAAGACCTCAGTGACAGTAAATGTGATTCCTAGGGAGAGACTGTCAAATGAAGTGGCAAGCACAAGGATGCTGTGGGGGGATGGAAGAATGCATGGAGTCACTTTTGGGTGCTCTTTGCTCAATGCACAGTTTCAGAAGCCCCCAGGGTATATTTTGTTTCCTGGTGGATTTAAATTGAACTGGAGGAATTGGCTCATTTACCTCTGAATTTCCAAGCACCTCAAATGCTATTCTTCTCTACTGGTAATAGAGGAGCAGAGGGACCTCGGAGCAGGACAACAGAAGTCAGTTTTTCCTCAGTGAGATCTTTTAATATTAAGTATAAAGGTTGCTGGAAGGGAAATGAAGTGTAGCAACAGCAGTTTTTTTACCCAGTTCATAAACCTACTACATTTGCAGTCATTTCTTACCTGGGACTCAGGTTTCTGTGAGGCTCTGCTTTTGGTAACTAGACTGCTGCTGTTCCCAAAATGATGATGGTAATCATAAAATGAAAGAAATTACGCATTTTTTTTTTTTTTTTTTTCAAGAAAAGGTGTTTCTAAGAGAGTAAGAGCACTGGAAATAAAATCACACAAAACCTTCTTTTCTTTTTCTTTTTGCCTTTCTTGATGCCTTTGTTATTTGCTTGCTTCAGAAGCGGTGAGTTGTCTAAAATGCAAACCCAAGCAAACACTAATTTTGCTGACTACAGCCATGTGTATTCTAGTAAATTATGGCCTGCACAACTAACAGCTGCTTCTACAGTTCCCAATTTGTGTTTATTTTTTAAACTTTAAAGCCCCTAGCTTTTTTTATTTTATTTTTTTTTTTTTCTTTTCCCAATGTTCTTCTCTTCTTCCAGAATAGCAAAGAGAGAAGAAATGTTCCAGAGAAATTTGACAAGAGCCAGCAAAAGGGAAAGGCAGAAAAATAAATAAAGGGAGGCAGAAAGATAGCTGACAGCTCACTGCTCCTGCAGGGAAACTTCACTTTTTATTAGGAAGTGCATTCGCGTACTTTAAGATGAGTTGAGCTGAGTGATGAATTAGGATCTGAACAGGAGAAAAAAAATAGTAAAAAAAACCTACAATACACTACAAAATATTCTGCTATTTTGTTACAAACGATCCCAGAAGATCCTCAGCCACTTCTCACAAGTATTTTGCAGCAAGAGAGGCAAGGGTTAACTCACGTGTTTCGGGTATTTCTGCTTGTGAGTAATAATAATACATTGAGAAAGGCCTGATAGAGCAAAGAGTAGTAATGATGTATTAAGAATTTCAACTTCTCAACAGTCTGTGGGCCGGTATTATAAAATCACCGCATATTCAGTGTTGCCATTTGATTAAAAATAAAATTCCTGGCTAAAGCAGATCTGCAGAAATTAAGGCTGTCTTTAACTGACAGCTGCAAAGTCAAGCGTTATGATCAGCACGGTATGCAGTGTAATGTATGGAGATACCAGTAGCTCTAATGTATCAGAGAACCAGAGTGCTTAAAAAATCATAACTGAAAGGGAACAATAAGAAATAAAGATTTTGCACTACAATTCTCAAGACCCCAAGTAAGCTGCATGCATTGACAGCTATCGGAGCCTGTGCACGAACAAAACTCCTTTCCTAATGCTGAGAGAGGGCAGAGGAACAGATGCAGCTCCTTGTGGAGACCAGGCTTTCAGGCTTCTGAAAGAGCAAAACAGATGCTGTCACCACTCCCAGCACTCGTACTGCTTTGTGCTCGTGGGGGTCCCTGAGCAGCAGTGGAACGTGGTCCCAGAGCTGACAAGCCAAAAAGCTATAATTGTTACTAGTGAAAAGGGAGTGAGTAATGGATCCTCCAAACTGATGCTCACTCACATCTGTGTAGCATTAGTTAGCCACAGGCACTGAGGGCAGTCAATGCCAGCTGTGTGAATAATGGGGTGGTATGAGTGTCAGTGACAATTACAATGTCCACTGCAGGCAGGCAGTGCTAATGCAGGAGCTTTAGTGCTCTTGGCCATCATGGCTAAATCTGCATCTGTGTTAGAAAACATAGAACAGAAATTGCAGTCTTAATAGAAACATCATCAAGCCAGAGCAAAGTCAGTATAGCCCAATGTGATGTCTCCAGCAGGGGCTGGTGCAAAGGGTGTAAGAAATGGGCAAGCATGAAGAACCAGTATAAAGAATACTGGAGAATCATAAAATCGTTAGAGTTGGAAGAGACCTTTAAAGGTCATCTTGTCCAACTCCAAATACAGTGCTACCTGAAAGTGATAATGCTAACCCAACAAGAGCAGCATCTGGAGACAGGTCCTAAGAGTGAGAGAGAAAGAGGCACGTAACACTGTGGAAGATTATCACCACCTTGCAAATACTGGAAACAATTCACATCATTTTATGGGGTATGGAAAAGAAGATAATATCAGTTAACAGTGATCTGATAAGTGATCCGTAATAGGATGTTATTAGATGTCCCTGACATGCTGTGAATTATATGCTGATAAAAGAGGATGTTCCAAATGTTTAATTGTGCAATTTACATTTTGTTTTTACAATAGCTGCGAACAAAAAAAATGCAAACAAAACTCAAATAATGAGCATAAACAGCAGAAGATGACTTCTTTTTCTGCTGCCTTTGTAGTGTTGAGTTTATTTTCTGACTTCTAAACCAGTTCTTCCATTTATTTAAATGAACCCTTGAAAAATCTAATCAAAAAATGCCAGTAAAAATTAACTGTATTTTCCCATTTCCAGAGTCACTTTCATCGAAGGAACAAAAAATCCTTTAAAATGATTCGCATCTCCCACCTAACATCTGTCTCTGTACAGCAGGTAAGTAATCATTAGTTCTGCTGTACAATGGTTTCCTAACAAAGAAAGCTTTAGGGCTGGCCCCAAACGAGACAGAGCAATTCCTCAAGTCACTGATATCTGCAGTGACATTGACTGGAAGTGGCATGAGAAGTGCTCAGGGTTTCTGAAAATTATGCCTGGCAGGAGTTAAGGGCAAAAGCTTCAATGTGCTACTCCTGCGGCTGGGTTCCACTGCTGCTGCTAAAGAGTCCTTTGGAAGAAAGCACCAGAGAGTTCATGACCCTAAGTAGTGATAGAATCACAGAATCATTGGGGTTGGCAAGACCAATAAGATCATCTTGTCCAACCATCAAACCAAGTCCGTGACCTCTCCAGACAACAGGATTAGCTCAAGGCAACCTCTCTTTTCCAGATGCCAGCTGTACTCACACTGCCTCTTCAGTATCTGCAATAGATCTTACAAGATTTTTATTGGCTTATCACAGCATTTCTCACTGAAAAAAAAATCACAAAGCAAACCCCAAAAGACCTGTGTTTCTCCCTTCCCATTCAAGTGAGGAGAACACTCTAAAATGTCATAACATTTGTTCAAAGGAAAGAAAAGCATTTTAAAGTTGCAAACTTTCCCAAGCAAAAACATCCTCAAAAGAATCCACATTAACACTGCCAATATAAAACGTTCCAGTTTCTGTGTTTCTATAGGAAAAAACATTTTTAATTTTCCTTCTTACAGAAAATGGAAAGGAATAAAAAACCAGCCATCTTCTCTTGGAGGAACATTCTGGTTTGATTACTTTGATGAAAAACTCCTACATACAGTTATCTAGAAAAGACAAGACTGCTTAAAATCTTGACTGCAAGAGAGAAAGACATAACATTAAATCTGACTTTAACAATTCCAGGATAACTTTGGGTTCACAGAAGAGCTGAGCTTGTTTCCTCAGTCTCATGCTTTCTGTGTGGTTTCTCATAGAATTGTTTTGTTTGTCTGCTCGCTGTTCTGCGGTTTGTGTGTGTGTGTTTTATTGTTACAATTACTATTGTCTTATTTTATGAAGGATTTCTCTGAGAATAAGGGCTCAGATTTCTGGGAGTATCAGCTTCTCTGGAAGAGTTTGAGTTTTAAATAAGAGGAAAAGGAGAGTGTTCTGAGAAAGGGATAAGAGTCTATTTAGGACCTCTTGCAAGCAGGGCTACATCAGCTCTACCCATCCTCCTGGATGAAAAAGCTTGCACTGCTTGTACACACACACAGAGGTATTACTCAGGCTGGCAAGAACAGTGATTTGTAATTGAAGTCAATGGAGGACGAGGAGTGCTTGTGAAACAACTCTTCACTTTGTTATGCTTGGACAAAATCAGAGCATTGAAAGCACTCACAGAGCTGTTTTGAGGGCTTGCTTTTCACTCATTTTCTCCTAGTCTCTTTTCTGCTTCTGGAAAAAAATATGACAGCTTCCTACCCTGACTGCCATCATTTCTGTGTACTGAATTCCTGTTGTTTTCAGTGAGTGAACTTCTTCATCGATGGCCTTTTCCATTAAAACAACAGCAAAGGCATTCAGAAGAAGAGAATACTTTTGGAGACACTAAGTAATCTTAGGATCCAGAGTTTAGCTTGAAGGCAGATATCTTCAAGTGGCAAATCTGGAGAGAGGAGGGAGATTTGCTGCCCTGACCATCAGTATGGGAGAGATAGTGGTGAAACAACCTCTGCAGTTGCTCTCCAGTAGGACAGAAATCCTGTAGATGACTTTTTACATTGATTATTTCAAGTTGCTTCGTGCTATTTGAACTCTAATGCAGCCAGAGATCTGCCTTTGTATATTCAAAGCACTGTGCAAGCAATATATAATTAATCTGCACAAAACTCTTACTAGGGATAAATGGTTGTGTATGAATTGCTCCCTAGTAATGATTAAAGAGAGGAGGGTTTGGAGTACAAACGCCTTGTATCTATTGAACTTTCTACATGAAGGCTTTGTTACCATTGTGGCAACACTGAACAGCCAAAAAGCTCCTGCAAAGATCACGAACCTGTTTTAAGCACAGCTTTGTGGAGTTGGTTTCCTTAGTTTCCCCCAGAAGAGCTTTTAGCTTGAAAAGGAGAGTGAGAAGAATCAGAGGCAGCAAGTGAAGAAGCCAAGATGCCCTCAGCAATATAAGATGGTGTCCAGGAGGAACATGGACTACCACAGGAACTGTTTTATATCAGAGTGTGAATCTCTTCCAGGGATGCCTACTGTCAAACCTATCTTTGCTGATACAATTCAGCAGCACATCACATTGACAGCACCCCCAGCTCGCACAAAGGAAAAGCTAGATCTTTCCTCCAGTAATATGATAACTTCAGAAGTATCCTGCAATCTTCAAACAGTGATAGAGTTAATTTGTGCATCATCTTTGAAAATGGGAGGGAAAAAAAAAACCCAAAAACCTATAAAGTGCTGAAAAACACTTTAAATATTAAAAAACAAAGTATTTTAAAAGACTTGAAAAGGGAAAGAAAAAAGCTTCTGGATCTTTTTATTTTCAGATTGCAAACAATTGTTTCATACAAAAACCTAATTTCAGTGGCTCACAGACTATTGTTGTAATCTTTAATAATTCCTCGGAGTATCCCTGCTCAAGCTCCATTTAGCACTTTTGGTTTTGCATTACTGGTTCATCCTACGTGCTATCACAGCACACATCATGCCTGCAATTTCAAGCCTTATTAAAATAATCATTTTTATCCAAAATGGAGAGCTGTTAGTTACCACTGGAAATATATTATTAGCTCATCCAAGCTAAATAGCTCATTCCTCCCCACTAAAAGTTAGATGCCTGTCAACATTTCAGTATTATCCATAACATTGTGAAACTCTGTAATTATGTAGAATTTTGTTGGTGGTTTGTTTATAAAAAATAATAGGTGGAAAATTGTGTCTTGTCTTTCCCATGTTTGGAAGGGGAGAATGTGTGCCAGGAAGAAACAGCTATATTTTACCTTCTAATTTTTTTTCCACCAGAAATGTCTTATTCTTTCTTTCTTTCTCATATAGTGATAGTGATTTCTTGAGGCACTGGCACAGGCTGCCCAGGGAGGTGGTGGAGTCACCATCCCTATAGGTGTTCAAGAACTGTGCAGATGTGGCACTGAGGGACGTGGTCGGTGGGCATGGTGGGGATGGGTTGCTGTTGGACTGCATGATCTTTTAGTGGTCTTTCCAACCCCATTGTTTCTATGATTCTATGATAATTCAGTAAAATTAAGATAGGTCTCAGATCTTTGAAAGAGGCACTATGAAAATCCTTTGGGATCTGTATTTTTGAACAAGTGAACGCCAGTCTCACGTTAATGTACACAGGGAATGTTAGTACAAAAAGCACTGCATGGCAGGACGTCTGACCTCCATGTTGGCTGGAACAGCACTTTCTGATGAGACTGCTTGGACTTTATGCTGTTTGGTTTCTATTTTGGTTATTTCTGTTTTTCTGTTTTATGATTACTCCTGTCTTTACATTTTCACTCATTCTTTATTTACATTAGGTAGATGTCATGCAGGTTTATTTCTCATTTGCTATAAGGTGCGCTTCCATCAGTGTTCAGCCTCTCTCTCTTACAGGTTCCATTTTCAGGTTAAGCCCCTCAGCCAGGCTCTCAGGTTTTGAGAACTCCATAAATAACAAAAAAACTTCTCATTCTCCCTGTTGAAATCACTCCCTAAAATTCTCCTCCAACCGAAGGTCCACAAATAAATCAGTTAAACTGGTGCTGAATCCACTGTCAATCCCTTTTACTGCTTATATGTGATGGCCAGGATGATGATGAGGGTTCCTAGTTGCTGATAACATATACAGATAAATAAAGCATGAAACACCCGGACCAGTGTTCTGCCTTGGGAACAGCTTAATTTTGGTTTCTGAACAAATGTGACTCCTGCATTGTCCAGAAAAGTTTTTGAAGAAAGGTTAAGGTGTCAGGATAAGAAAAGAGATGCTGTGTGCTAAGGTAATGCATACTGCATGCAGCAGCTTGAGACATCTGCATGGAGCACATGGCTTGTGTGAGGCTCATATCCTTCTGGAGATGCAGTAAGCAGCCCAACAGGAACCCCTACAACATCTCAAATAACACTGAGTCCCACCCCCGGAGCCTTTAAGCGGTGGAAAAAAAAACATTTCATCAAACAAAAAAGAGCAATAGAAACTACACACAGCAAATAGCAAATACATTTCAACATATACACAGATGAAATATGAAAGCACTAGGCCAGATGAATCTAATATGTGGTTGCTTCACTGTCATAAAACAGCCATCGATCAAGAAGACGAGGTTGTAGTGAAATCTTGCATAGAAAAGTTTGAACATTTTAGCCATTGGCTTTAGCCCTGCAGCTCTACTATCAGCAATATTTCCTTCATGCAGCGAGATGCACAGCCTGCCCTCCACTTTTTAATTCAAGGGCAGACAGTGACAGGTGAAGATAGGTTTGTAAAGATAGTAATAACAAAACAACATGTAAAGCAATGAAAAAGAGTGAGTAGGAAAATTACCCATGGTGGGATAGAAGTGCTTCTCCCAAACTGGAGAACAGGAAGCAAAGCTGAAACTATCAAAGCTCTCACTGGAGCTGTCTCAGCCTGGAGGAAATTTAATGGAAAAGTCAGAAAGCAGAGACAGAAGCATAATGTGGAAAATATGATAGACTTTCAGGGAAGAAAGAAGCAATTAAAAAGAATATTAGTTTTGAAGAGGAAAAATAAGAAATAAAAAGCAAACCACACATCACTAATGATTTTAGGAATGGCATGAGAGCCAAAGGGATTGTGAGCATGGGTATAATTTGATGTCATATGACCTGACTGGTCCATGAACTACCAGAGAAGAAAAAGGGTGTTGACAGACTAGTGAGAAGAAAGTGGATGGGAGACAAAGAGGCGAAAAGGACTCAAACAGGAAAGAATGGGAAATAAACAGGGAAGCATAAGAGAAGTTCAGCCATATTCTCTCTAGACAAATGAACAGCAGTAACTTGCAACAAGGTGCACTTCCCTGGGATGCAGTTCCTCTGATTGCATGCTTAACAATTACTACCTCAATTTTGATTTGTTTACAAGTGGGAAATGATTGTGGAAGGGAAGCTCTTTATGGCTCTGGGCTTCCTGTGCACCCTGGGAGAAAGCACCATACAGACATCAGCAAAGTAACATTCAAAGTATACAACAAACACAACTACAATCTCCTGCTGAGAAGCCTGCCTATTTCACCACCCACACCAAGAATATACGTGCCATGTGAAATGAAATTCCCCTGATAATTGCAGCTTCTCTTCCAACAGACAAAGAATGTATCTGTTGGCTGATTAAGAGACTTTTTAAAAATCTCAATGAAGGCTTTGTTTAATTTTGTTGCACAGTGGCATCTCCAATGACCAAAAACGCTCGCTCTCCTCTGAGAAAAGAACTTGCTCAGCATGGCATGGTGACAGGAATGGCAGAACAGAAAAGCAGCATGTCAGGGAAATGGAAGGTTTCAAAAGGAAAAACATAAAGGTGCCTCCAGGTTTATCCAAGTCTATTTTTTTCTTTGAGAATTGTAATTACTCCACAGTAAAAGATTTCTTCTGAATGTCTGCAGGGGGTTTTGAGCTGTTGTTTTTTTCTTCCTCTTCTTGAGAGCACCTCCTGCTGACATCAGACTGACAGTCATTACACCTTCCTAGTAATGTCAATGAAAAGCTTGCCAGATGTATTTTTGCACTGTATAGCTCATCTGGACTTAAACAGAGAAACCCACAGATGGCAGAAAGCTCAAGGACTTCACAATGATTATGCAATCTCCTGTTCTATTAAAATAACTGTTTATCTTCAGAAAAGTATATAATAGAGAAGGAAAGCATATAATAGTCATTCAGCAGACAAAAAGCTGAACAGCAGACATGTGGCCACTTTTCTTGCCTTCAAGGAATTCTGGAATTGAGGGAAGTTTCTAGCTTGTCATCCTAGTGTGAGAATATTTGGCCCCATGTGTGGGTGAGACAGAAGTTCACTCAACAGCCCACAAAAAGAAAGACATTAAGGTCAAAGCAGCGATTTTTAATGTCTTTGGTGGAGTTTAGTTCAACTTTTTCAGACCATTTTGACATGCGGGGGATCCATTGTTCAGCACTCGCCAATTATGTTGTGCAGTGCTCTCCAATTCTGAATCCCTCAATATCAGAAAGGCAAAACTTGCCTTTTTCTTAAAATGTCTTTCTCACCTCTTGCTTTATGGTTTATGGTTTGACAACATGGATGCAGATTATTGCTTGTACTGAAGGTCAGATCTCCAAGAAAAGCAGGTCTAGGAATCAGTTTCTGTTTCAAATGTTGGTGTCCTTGTAGAATGAGATACAATAAGAGATGTGTGTATTCAGCAGTGTCCTCCTAACAGGATTGTTTCTGGTCAATAATGTATCATCTACACTTTAAGAAGAGCTTATAAATAAATAAATATTTTTTTAAAAAAGGTGAAGATTAGCACAGAATATAAAAACATCAATTTGCTCCATGCCTTCTTTTTTTGATGTTATCTTGTTTTGTATCAGTGTGAGACAAGTTAGCACAGGATCCCTGGAGCTAAACGCTCCTGATTTCACCAGGTAGTTTAAAATGATATAAAACCCTTAGAATCTGGCATTTGTATTTTACTTTAGTACCGCATGATATCCAGCTGATTTAAGCCAGGATTAAAATTAGCTGGAGCCACACAGGGTTCCATCAGGGGGATGCCCTAACCCAGAAAGCTTAGGAAGTAGCTTTGAAAATAGCAATTCCCAAGGGCAACATGATATATTTGGCAGGTATGGGAGCTTAATACTTTTCAGAAAGGAGCACCTGTGGAAGTCATAGATGCAAGAAGCATAAACCGGAGTTTTGGCATATCATTTAACAAACATAACATCACTTACCTTATCTTGACCTTTTATTTTTATGACAGCTGAGGTGATAGACAAGAGAAGGGATTCAACTGGGTATAGCCAGTGTTTAATCTGTCATTAAGTTTTCTTTTGTCTTCTCACACTGACCAGGAATTTAATTCTCAAGAAACACATTTGCTAACATAGGACCAAAAAGATGGTTAAATAGTCTGTTCTGGATTTAGAATCTACAGAGCTGAAACCAGTAGGTTATGGATTTGATACAATTACTGACATGAAGAAGTATCGTTTTTGTGAGATACCTCAGTAATGCAATCATCTCAAGTGAATGTGTCAGCAAAGAGGAAGGTATCCACTTAATGAAATGGATACAAAAGTAATGTTAAACCACAGAATACATCACCACTAACATGCTCTCCTGATAGAGGAATTAACCCTCCATTCATCCAAGCACTTTGTGACTCCTATTTCCCCTTTAGCCACCAAACTTTTTACACACTGCAGTCTCTGTAATGGTTGACCTTCTGCAATATCATCCAAGCATCTACAGCCATCTTATTTGGGTGAGGACTACAGTATGTATAAATACAGAATGGAAAGAAAAAGGGTCTTTCTCAAAGGCATATGGTGTAAATGAAAGAAATGTAGACAGAGGAAGAATAAAAGTAGAGGACAATGACCATAGCTGGTCATTGCTGCCACTTAGGTTTGGTCAAGGAGAACCTGATGAACAGAATGGCTCCTGGACATCTCTGATACTAGTTTGAGACATACTAGTTTTAGCTTTACTAGTTTTAGAGATACTTGTATTAGGAAATAACTTAATTTATATAATTTATGCATTCATATTTCCTTGTCTGACAGACTTGCAAAGCTTTATTAATGGTTGTTTCATGCAAACAGTTAAAAGCGGTGAAGCTGGAATTATGTGATCATTGTAATAAAGTGAACAGTATACTGCATCTTGTTTATCCATCTGCTATAATTGCGCTATGGGAATTGAGTTGCTTATAATAAATGCAATGACATAAGTGGTACTAACACATTTAGAGGGTACGTGTCAATACCTACTGTTAATTTCCACTTTTGCTTTTTCACAGTAGACAATGTCGAAGGTTTCTGAGTGGCACATGTGAGTACCTGTCACTGCTGAGACTCCCTGCTGCCTGGATCTGCCTGGGGTGAGCATCATAACCCCTAAAATGGAGAAGCAAAGTCAAGTGAGAAGTGTATGCTGTAGTTAGCTGCCTATTTGGGTATGATTTTAGTCATATGCTGTTGTCCCAGATGAATATAATCCTCTTGAGTTGATGCATTTACAAATCTAATTTGCAAAATGAAGAAGAGAGAATGGCATAGATTACAATTGAGAAAGCAAAGACATCTTGGGCTAACATCCTAGCTCTTCCATGTTCTTCATCTCTGGCATAATCCTGACTTTTGACCCCAGATACATCTCTGCAAACTTTGAAAGTAAGCCTAAATCTGGTCTTAAACTGGAACTCACCTCACATTCACATCTGAATGACAGCTGAAAGTGAGGTCGGGGATGTTGGTGGGCTCCAGGGCATAACTTGCTGCTCTTTACCCTCTGCCTTCAGCCCTGCACACAGCCAGGAGGGCCTTCCTTCATGTCAGCTCAGTGAAATCTCAATAGCACTGGTTCACACTTTCTGCCTGAACCTCAGCTGACTTGACACACATCTGAGGAGTGAACAGGAAGTTTGACTGACTGTGATTTTCTCCCCTTCATGGGAACCTGGAGGGACTTGTTCACTCTAATTTAAATCCTGAGCATAAAAACTCTCAACAGAAAGTTTGATTTTAAATCCTGGGCATTCAAACTCTCAACAGCAAGTTTGATTTTCTTTTCCTTGCCTTGGAATTCATAACATCATCCAAGTATTGTTAAAACAAGCAGAAAACAGCCCCTGAGAGTCAAGAAAAAAAGTGCATCAAATAGGATTTTTTAAAATTTTGACTTGGTTTTGATAGTGGTTGCTCAGAATCACTAAGGATTTTTTTAACTAATGCAAAATACATTGATTGCAGAAGAACCCCTGAATATCCAGTGCTCTACATAGCTACATTATGTTAATATTCTCATGTTGTCAGCAGATCTTTACCAAGTAGGAGGGATTCATTAACTCCAGTGTAATCGACAATCCAGGCTGGCAGAAAGCAGAGGTCCCTGTACTTCAAGCTGGCTCATGTCAGAAGTAATGTGAGCGTATCTGACTCAGGCCTAGACATTATGGTATAATCAGCTAGCCCTCATGGAGTTAAAATCACTTTGCTTTGAAAAGACAGTGGTAGGTCTACATGGAATTGTTTCATTCTAATGCAAATGCATCCACTTCCTAGAGGAAATAAACAATTTAAGTCAGTAAGTATGCGATAAATGGATCTCCTAGAGAGGGGTGAGTTTACCTTGTTTTGTTTCTCATTTTGCACATATTTCTGTGTGTGTATACATATATACATATGTATGTGTGTATATATACATGCATATATACGTATACATATACAAAGATGTACATACATACACATATGTATATATTTATGTATGTACGCATATTTATAGTTCAGGCTTTCAACTCATCCCTCAGCAAGGACCTTGTCCAGATGAATCCCAAAGACACTGTGATTCAGCCACCTCTATTAATCCCATTTTCTATTCCATTTCCTGCCATGATTGCATCAGAAAATACAACCTCAGAAAGGCAGGGTGCTTTAAAAACATAAGCTCAGGACCCCAGACCATCTATATGTCGGCCTGAGAAGTGAACAACATAGGAGTGCTCAGGTGCAGCTCATTCCTGCAGGATTAAATGTAGAAAACTTGATAGCATGTGAGGGTATATTCAGGGGAGTTTAAATTGCAGTCTCACCTCCCATTATTCACAGTTGGCTCCTTCTATATGATAATTGCAGCAAGGTTAAAAATGACCTAATGATTGCATTAGTTTCCACATAACTTCCCTCTCCTCACTCCTCTCCGACCTCTATCCATAACACAGATTACTGAAGGACAAGCAGAAAAGTAGAAAGAATGCCTGAATATAGGTTGTCATACCCAGCCCAGCTGTTGCTAATAATAATTTTCCGAGTGCTAGTGCTGGATGAGCCATTTGTCACGAATGATTTATTTGATGAAATTAGCTCCCTTTCACTCCTTGCAAACTTCCTCTGCCAAATGATGGAGATGTTCAAAATTGTTCATTCTGAATGTAGGCCCAGGTGGCTGTTTCCCTCCTCAAGCATGAGTCTGTGGATTAAGTGGTGTGCTGAGGTGCAAGTGTTCAATGGACTCTAATCATTGTGGATGTCTCTCCTTTTAACTCTACTGTTTGGGCAGACAGATCATGGTACTGATGTTCAGCAGGCAGAGGCCAAATCATTCTGAGAAACTGCCCCTTAAGGGATACCTTGGTTGTTCATGCAAAATCAGTAATTGCTTCTGAAAATTCAGCCCAGTGTCTATTCATTATATGTCATTACTTACATCAGTAACGTGGCAGGTATTATTATTCCACGACTGAATGAATAAAATTCTGCAAAATGGAGACCAGATACCCACTAATGAATGAAAAAGAAAGTTGCTTTCCTTACAGATGGAAATAGGTGTTCACACGGATATCTTTTGCCTCCCTTCTGATGCTGTGGTCTGAACTGAAATACTTACCAAACTGAGATTTTTCCTAACTTACCTGTCACATTTTATCATTTTATTCCTCTAGTTAGCCTTGAAGCTTCTGAGTACCGTAGGATAGATGCTGGGCTTTGACCTGAGCTGGGACTCATAGTTCTTATTATATTACATTTCTATTAGTTAGCACACTGTTCTTCAGGGATTAAATTCATCCAGTGACAAGTGTCCTGGGACCTTTCAGGGCTTTCTTTGTTCCAACTTCAAACTGTATGCCTTTGAAAAAGGAAAAAAGAATGCGTTATTTTGTTTCTGTACGTTTCTCCCTTTAGGGATGATCATTGTTGATTTGATCACAGAAATGGGTTTTGCATGTATGCCAATGCCTTGTAAAGTCCATCCTTCCATTAGGCAGGTGACCCAGAGGAGCTGTGGATGCTCCATCCCTGGACATGTTCAAGGCAAGTTTGGATGGAGTTGTGTTCTGGTGGGTGGCAGCCCTATCCATGGCAAGGGGCTTGGAGTTAGACGATCTTTATGGTCCCCTCCAACCTAAGCCATTCTTATGATGTTATGATTATATGATCTTGTCAGTGTCCATGGGCCTCACACTCACAAGTCTCCCTTGAGTGGTGGATACTTGCTTCTAGAACAGTAAACTCACATAGATGATTGCAGTTAATTAATTAAACAAACAAACAAACAAACACAGACTGGGGAGAAGTGTGGATGGTCCACCTGGATTTGACGCCTGTGTTTGGTGAGGATCCAGCTCAACTTCTGCAACTCTCCTGAACCATAACGTACAATGTCACTGGAATCACAACATGGAAGAGTGTCCTCTACAAGGCCTACTGAAGTCCCTAGCCATTTGTAGGCAGTTTGTAGCCATTTGTACTATTATTTAGTCAGGTTATTAATCTATTAAGTCTAGTAGCTATATCTAGCTGTGATTGACGTGAATCTCTTTATAGGCAGACAAAATAATGTAATGAAAACCATAATAAGAAAAGATAGGGGCAAAATAACATAGGGAAAGGCAAGGGGGAAGAAAAGGTGATTTTAGTTCTTTGTCTTCCAATAATCACAGCACAGCTTGACAACTGATTTCTTTAACCCTAATCTCAGCATGTATCTCAAAAATGCTACTGGCCATCAGATTATATCAGCAGATCATTAAATTTTCTTATCCTCTGGACTTATGTATGCTGTGGAACCATCCACGGATAATGAGCAGCCTGCTGTTGCACTCACCTGGTGAGGGTCGATGTGTTTCATGGAAGCTTTCCATATATTCTCTTTAATGAATGAATCCATTCTTCTCATAGAATTCTCCAAGGGGAAAAAAAAAAAGAAAAAAAAAAGAAAAAAAAAAAAGGAAAAGAAGCAGCTTTGTTTTTTTTTTCTTTTTTTCTTTTTGAGTAGAAACATGAGATTCTTCCAACGAATTCCTTGTTATCAACAGGAAACAGCAATAGGTGATCCAAAAGCCACGTATGATGGTTTGTGGGAATATATGCTCTTCAAAATTCATATACATAATGCTGTTCTGCTGTCTTCTCTGAGTGCTCTAAGTTTGGGGGAAGACAAAAAGGTTCCATCTGTAATTGCTCAAACAGCCAAACGAATTGAACACAAGGGCTGAACTTAGTACAGCTTCTAGTGATAAACTCCACGCGGGCTGTAGCAGTGCCAACGCTACTCACTGACACTACAAAAGAAAATCAGTGTATCTGATCACAGACAAACTTACCTCCTCAGATAAACGAGTGCAAGACACCCTTTTTGTCTGAACAGCTTTAATAGTAATTAATAAATTTGCTCTAATAAAAATCTTGCTGGCAAAGAGCCCTTAAACGTGACATTATTTACATAATTTCCTGCAAAGAACAGCTGCGTAGCCCTCCACTCTGGCCATAACTCCTCAGTTGTAGTGCTCATGCAACCAAACATTCACAAATCTTAACACACCTGCCTGGCGTTTATGATGCAAAGCAGCTTATGGAAGAGGTGTGCCTCTGGGAAAGCAGCACCTCATATGTGCAACATAAACGGGAGCAGTGTGATCTGGGACCAGATCTGCAGTCAGATCCATACTGGTAACCACTGGGATGCATTATATTGGGCTCATATTTACTGCTGGCTTTTAATTAGTCTGCATAGTTCATTTCCACATCTGCTTTCCTATAAACAAACCACTAATTAGTTCAGTGAGTCAGTTAAAAACTGTACCATTGTGCCAGATAGTTGAAAGACACTGAAAATATTTGAAACACAGTCCATTTAATTTTAATTATTTTTTAAAAGGAAAGTATGAAAAAAAAAATAAAATATTAATCTCCTTCCTCTGAATTCCTCTGCTGATGTCAGGATAGATGTGAAGTTGTGGCCGTGTCAAAGACTTGTGTGTCTCCTGAGCAAACCCACTCTGGCTTTAAGCTTTCTGATATATTCTGCTGCTTAGGTTTACTCAAGTGGTAGCTCTGGAAGCACTGCTGGTACTTCTGAAGCCTGATTACTCACCTGAAAAAGTCAAGTTAATAACATAATTTTCTCAATACTCAGCCCTCCTGACCTGCAATAAAGCAGTGCAGTTCTCTGAGCCAGAGTATTGTACACGGTCTGTACAACTTATGGAGATAAGGCATTTCTTATAGGACAGAAAGGTGAGAACATCTCTCTCCCCACTCACCGTGGAAAATGAGCAGAGCTCCCTACTTCCTTCTCAGGGAAGGTGCTGTCAGCATCCTGGATAAGCAGTTCCTTCAGGGCCTTTCAGTATCTAAACAGGGTCTGTAAGAAAGAAGGAGACAGGCTCTTCAGCAGAGTCTGTTATGATAGGACAGGGGGAAATGGTTTAAAAATAGAAGAGGGGAGATTTAGACTGAAAATAAGGAAGAAATCTTTTACAGTAAGAGTGGTGAGGCACTGGCACAGGTTGCCCAGAGATGTGGTAGAAGCCCCTTCCATGGAGACACTCAAGGTCGGGCTGGAAGGGCTCTGAGTTCTGATGGAGCTGTAGGTGTCCCTGTTCATTGCAGGGTGTTGGACCTTGAAGTTGGAAGGTTCCCTTCCAACTCAAACAATTCTACAAGTCTGTGATTCTTTGGATGGGAGAGCAGGCACCTTGTGTAGATGTGTTATCCTCGGACTGACCCCCACCCAAGCTTCTGAAATCTCAGTGGGTTCAGGCGTTAGGTGAAGCACAAAGGATCTGGTCAGGCCTGCATGGGGAAAGATACAACCTTGGTGTATGTAAACACATTTAAACAAAAAACAAAAGACTTAGAGATCTTTTCAGATTTTAAGGTTCCTCTTCGGTCTTGGTTTCACATAACTAAATCATTTAGAGATTCTGATTGAGAGCCTCGTGACAATACAACTATGCTTCCTGTTTAACCTTGCATCACTTGTAACAACAAAAGGTGAAACAATTAGGTCATTTTTTTTTAAATACGGTCTTTTGCTTCCCAAGATGACTGCTCCTTCAGAGCCAGGAGCTTTGCTTTGGGTGTCCTCCTGACTCCTGCTCTAGCACCTAATCATAGAATCATAGAATTAGAATGGAAGGGACCTTTCCAGACGTCTCCTGTTGGGCTGGCTGCCACCCACCAGATCAGGCTGCCAGGGCACCATACAACCAGGGTATTCAAGCACAACAAATTTCCTCCATCCTCCTTACATTAATATGAGGCTGATGGCATGCCAGCAATTCAAATCTCTGCTCTCCACTGGTGAGACAGTGGCTCATGTGAACTTCTAATTACTCCTCAATAGGAGACTGTGGCTGAGGACCAGCAACTTTACTTCACAAGGACTTTAATGGCCCAAATACACTCTCCTTACACACATCAGGGGAATCACTAATACAGTTTTGACCTGACTTTGATGCAGCAATCTATTGATGTGAGGTGATGCTGCAGCAAAGCAACAAGGTTAGATCTCAGCAGTGATTAAAGCGGAGTTCCTGAAGGGATGTTTACATCCTGTGTTTGCAAGCATGCAGGGAGGTGGCTGCAAACAGCACAAGGTGCTGCTCTGAGTGTGCTCTGGCTGCCTGCACACAAACCTCAGGGGAAAGCAAGATGGTTTTAAGCTCTGCTTTCCTTTACCCTCCAACTTTCTCACCCCTCTGGGGGATAACGGCACCCTATGCACTGTTCTAATCAATCAGTCAGCCACAAAATCCAGCTGGGTGGGAGGCTGCGGTACTTTGCACGTGGCTCTGCTTCGGTCTCCAGCTCTGCAAACACCCATCAGCCCTGTCAGAGGCTCCGGGTGGACTAGATGATTTTAGAAGCCTTTTCTAACCTTAACGATTCAGTGATCCCCTGGGTGTGATGCTGAGCGCCAAGACCTGTAAGGATGTATTGGCACTACATGCAGTAAGATATATGAATATATTATTTGTAAGCAAACAAACAACCGAGCTGAGGGCGCTTTAAAAACGTTCCAGCCACGGCGGTACCCGGCCGGGAGGGAGGAGAAAACATTTTTCCTTTTTTTTTTTCTTTCCCTCCAGGCATCTGATTTACTCCGTGACTCTGATGCTTATCAACAACGCGTGAAGATTGCAATAAGGATCCTCCCTGGAAGGCGAGGAGGAGTGACTTCCAGGGGGTTGGGAGGAGGTGGAGTGGTGCTCTCGCCTATAAGGAGGTGCCCAGCGCGCGGTACCGCTTCCAGCTGCAGCTCGCGAGGTGCATTGCCGCGGCGGCAGCCGGGCTGAGCGCTCGGCTCGGGCGCTGCTGCCGCTGTTCGGAACGGTTTCCCCCCAAAAACAGGGCCGCCGAGCAGGGTATCTCGGCTGCTCCTGCACCCGGAGTGCCTGGATGCTGCATGGAGTAAATGAGAGGAGAAAAAGGGAGCACAGAGGCTGAGGCGCTCGGAGAACGAGACCGGGAGAGACAGGCAGGCGTCTGCTGGCTTCCCCCCGCGGGGCTGAAGATGGATTCCCCAGCCCTCGGGGCTGTCGCTCTACTGCTTGCCGGTTTTTGGCACCTGGGATTAACCGCGACAAATTGTGAGTAACGGACGCGCGCGGAGCTCCCTGGTGTTGGGCCGGGGAGGGGAGTTAGGGGCGTGTGAAGGGGAGAAAATCTCCTGAAAGCTGAGGTTATTGCAACGTAACCAACAAGAAAGTTATCCCGGCTCCGGTGTGCCGACCGAGCTCAGAAACGTAAAGTTGCGGCCGGATGGAAAGGCTGGCTGCTCGCCGCTGTCCTGCCCCTGTGGACGTAGGAGCAAAGGGGAACCTGCGCTGCTGGCTTGCTTTTGCAGCCGGTGCAGCCGCTGCTCTCCCCGCGCCGGCTGTGGGACGGGGCCGCGCGGTAGCGCGAGCGGATCGCTCCTGCATCCTGGGTCGGGGCTGCTGTGTTCGGGCACGCGCAGCCGCGCTACAACCCGTAAGCGGCGGCGGGGCAGCGCGGGTGCCGTCGGTTCCCGCTTGTCGTTCCTCTCCTCTCTCCAGCATTCTGACCGAGAAAGCGCGGATCCTCCTCCTTTTCTTTTTTGTCCCCTCGGAAGTTTCCCACGCGCTAAGGGCGGTGCCGCCGGGGTCCGCCCGGTCGATGCCGTCGGGGGGAGCGGAGTAGCGCGGGGCGGAGACGCCGCCGGGGAGCGGCAACCGCCAGAGGGCGCTGTTGTTCCGCCGACGGCGCGGCGAGGGGCGCGCGGCTCTGCCCGGCAGCTGCGGGGCGCGGCCCCGCTCGTGCCCTGTGTGCTCCGAATGGAATTTCGGCACGGAGCGCGGCCAACTTCGCCATTCCGGCTGTTTTTCCTTCCTTTCTTCCTTTTTGCTCTTTTTCCCCTTCTTTTCTCAGTCAATTAAATGATGGTTAATATGTTTTAATAACGTTCCCTCACGCTAAATGGCAGGCGATTTAAGGCTGAGGCTTGCCGTTACTGATGCAGTAATAAAGTTAATTCCTAACACTTAAAAAGAAACTCTGCATTAATGAGTTTTAGTATTTCACGGGTGACAGCTTAATTTCCCAGTGCCAATAAACATTGAATACGCGCTCCTTCCTAAATATTTAGGAGTCAGTCTTTTTAAAGCGTAATGATCAATGGTTTTATTATACTGTATGGCTTTTACTTATTCATTGCTCCATGAATTAGCACAGAATCGGCTGTAAGCGCCTTCCCAAGAGCTGAGTGAAGGAGCCCGTGAATCTGTAATAGCTGCGAGTTCCCTGGAAACCTCATTAGGTTTGGATGTGTGGGTATCTGCATGCACGTGGACCTCAGTAATTGCCAGAAATTCATCACCTTCTTAAATAAATCATCTCTGTGTGCTGCATCTCGGGAAAGCTGGGGCTGAGCTCAGGGAACCTTCCTCAGCTTTGGGCTAAGGAATCTCATCAACAGGCAAATTGATAAATGCAAGGAGGACTGCTTCAGGATATTTAAACACCTGCACTGGAATATCATTCTCTTATGGTTTGTGAAGCTCCTGGGCACGCTGTGCGTTTTCCTAAAGAGGAAGTTCCCAGATTTCACTAATGGGAGCCTTAGCAAAGGAGCATCAGGGAGCATCTGAGTGCTGTTTCTGTGCCAGCTTCAGTTTGAGTGGATTGGCCGAAGGAATGGCATTCAGGTGTGTGTTTGCTTGCTTGTCAGTGAGCCTTTAACAGGCTCTTTTCTGACAAGTTCTGCGAACAAGAACAGAATGGGCGACAGATTATTATAGTGGAAAAGGAATACGTGTCTGGGAGGCAGAATGCAAGTGGTTCAGTTTTCTCTGGTATCTAACTCGGCATTAATTTCAGTAATTTTTCTCTTGCTTCTAAATTAGGAAACAAACAAACAAAAAAAAAAAGACAAGAAGAGAAAATCCTGATAGTGTCAAAACATTTCTTACCACTAATATGTTTCTGTTTTCTTCTTTGTGTAGTTCTTAATTAAACAAAGAATTGCTAAAGAAACAGCTCTGAAACACAGCTACAGGCTAGGGGTCAGTAACATCATTAGAGAAGATCAGAATTCCCAAATGCTGACAAAACAAAATAATTTCCTCCCACTTTGCTGCTTGTGATTAATTTGGGGCATTAGGATTTCTCTCCAGGACACTAATTACTAGAAAATGGCTATGTAGACGCACACATAATATTGGAATGGGTTATCTACAGTACCTGGTGAATCTGGGATTTCTGTACCTGTACTCTCTGTGACCTGGATGCATTAGTAGCTTTTGTAGCTCTAGACGGACAGATGTTGAACATGGCTTTTATTTCTTCTTCCTTTTCTGTTTTATGTTTAAGTGAGGTGGAAATGGTCTGATGCTTTCTCCTGTTGCCCTGAGTAGCTGTGCAGGGCTGGTCTGTGTCTACAGAAATAGTGGGATCATCCCTGGGTTGTGATCCTCAGTGTTGTTTGTTTCCTGTTGCTGTTTTACGCATTCTGTCCCCTTCCTGTTCTTTCTTGTGTGGCAAGGAAGATGAAGCAGACTCATGGAGAACTGATGCCTTCCAGCTCTCACTGCTGAACTTATTCTCAGTAGCAATGGCGTTTCCATTCCTAACCACAGCCTTCTCCTCCTCCCACAGGGATCACAACCATTTGTTACCCAAATGTGAGTCTTTCAAACCTTTCACATAAATCCAGTCATGATTGTCAGCTGAAGATGCAGAAATCCAATGCACGTTAGGATTACAATTCTTACTGAATTAGTTGAAATATTTGGACAACAAATGGTCCACTAATCTGCTGCAGATTTAAATCTGGTCTTAGAATAGACAGCCCTTTCAGTTAAGGGACAGGCAGTGTGTATCGGTATGTCTATTTATCCTGAAATAGAATATTTTCCTGGAAAAGCAGCCCTTTTTTTTTTTGGTAACAAAAGCATTAACTGATGATTTCAGTCTTTTTTTTTTTTTTTTTTTTTTTTTTTTGTGTTGATCTGAATTGACAATAATTGTGTAGGAATCAGACAAGTGTAACTGAAAATTTAGAGGGGAAATTCTGACTCCAAATATTTGAGCCATCAAGACCAGGAAGAGAATTTGGGACTTGTAACAGCATGGATGAGACCTATCAGGTCAGCATTGATAAAGACAAGGGGTCTGTTAAGCAGTAACCTTTATATATGTGTGGTCAGCAGTGCTAAGTTTTGAAGAGATCTGCTGAAAAAAAGGAGAATATTGATCTTCAGATTGTGGTCTGAGGCTTATTTTCTTGGAGGCTGAGTAGACTGAATCAGATGCACATCTCTGGTTCTTCCTCTGCCTCCAGTACTTAAGTATTCTTCACAAGAGATGAGTGAGTATTCATATGATTTTTCTTCCTCTTAGCTTCACAAAGGGAGATAAAACCTATCCAAATGTTAGCTTTTTCATGCCTTCCCATGCAATGATGGAAGAAATGAAATTTCCTGAGAGACAGACTGTGGATGCCATTCCTGCTACAGCAGAGTCTGGGAAAATCACTGCTGATCAGTGCTTCTCTTGCATGTCTGTCATTATTGAACATTCAATCAGTTTGACTCAGCTAGCCCTTGTATGCTTTGGATGGGCTTTCCTCCAACTGCAATGGTCTTTGCCATTGCCAGCCCACAGGAATCCTTTCTTTTGCCAGTTGAAATTGAGTTTCAGTGTATCTTAAGCATGCATGGAGATAAATACTTAAATCTACAATCAGTGTGAGAATCTAAATTAAGTCCCTTGAGGTCTATTGAATTGATCCTGTATGGTGTGGTCATGGCCTGTGCTCTGCTGTGTCATATTCATATTTGCCTAGCTGCATGTAATCATATCTAAACCCATAGTCTAAATTCCTCCTTCCTCTTCCCCTCCTCTGTCTCTGCTGATGTTCAGAGCAAATGGAGCCTGAATAGCTAAATACTAAAACAAGTAGGAATATGAATGCAGTGGGAGCATCACTTGTTAAAGCAGGAAGTAGCAGCAGACAATTTAGCATGCCTCTGTAGTGTTAAGAAAAAGTAAAGCAACACATTGCTGCTCCGTTATCACACTGGTATTATTGATAATTAATTTGCTTGTATTAATCTTGTCTCTGAATTTTCTAATTATTGCCCTGTCCAGGTTCATGCGGGCTGACAATAACATCTGTTCACTGGAACAGCACAAATGATGATGTTTTAAGCAGTGAAAACAATGCAATGTAAAACTGGGGGTGGAGAGGAGGAGGAGGATGAATGAGGTGCCAAAGCAGTGATTTATTGATTTATTTTAGTATTATCCACTCTGCTAAACAGTTAAAAAAAAATCTGGAGTTCATCATGAAGTGACACAACTGCTCTTCTGAAAGGGCTGAAACAGTTCAGATTTTAGCTATTTGCTCAAAATATAATGGAAAGTAACTTAGTAAAAGAGAAAGGATGAAGCCATTTATAAATGTCATGAGGGAACTTACCTGGTCTGTATACCAAGAGTGGTGAGTGTTTTTCTGGCAGAGGTTTTGCCTCCGCGTAATACTCTCTATATTTTGAAACCATGTGTTGAAACTCAGATAACGTGGTCTATTTCCTACAGAACTTTGTGCTTAGAGATATTCAGAACATGATCAGAATAAAACAGCAGAGGTTATTCCCAGTAACGGTGCCTTTTATTTCACCCAGTCTCTCTCCACCATAATGACATCATCAGTTCTCAATCTCAGGACTCCAGTGCAGCCCCAGGAGCCTGAACCTGCGTGGTCACTTATAAGTACCAGAAGTGTGCTCCATACAGGGCAAATGAATGTAATGAGTTCGCGGACATCTGCAAGAAGATTTTTCTTGCATGATAGAAGTTGTCTGTGGAAGAGAGATGCTTTTTTTTTTTTTTTTCCCCACTTTTTTTTTTCCAAGGGCTGTCTATGCATTTTGAGGCTGTTTCCTAAGTAAGTGAGGGTTCAGTTTCAGGAAGAGAGGTTAAGAAGTGATTTGTACGGCTACAGCAGTGCCAGTGCTTTAGCCACCTCTGTGTCAATGGCAGCGCATCAGTGCAGATTGTGTCTTCATCCTGTGTTGGTGCTACATTAGGAATTGATCTTACTTAGGTGTGTAGTGAATGGGGGTGCAGACTTTTTTAATTGAAGCTGGCTATGGGTAGCAGAAGCTTGAGGAGTTGTTTTGTGGTGATGATTACCTAAGTAAATAACTCAAAGGATCATTCAGCAGCATCATTGTGATTCAAGATCAGGATTTTGGCTCCAGGATTGTGTTGCTGTGTTTGCATTGGGCCAGGGAAGTCCAGATTCCAGATCACACAGATTGATTCACCAATGAGTTGGATGCAGGTGCTGGAGGCTTTCTGGGAGAAGTTTATTTGGTTCCCTCCTGACTTGGTTAACTGCAGACACGTTATCCCTATAATTAGTTTATTATGTGTCCACAGTATTTGTGTTGTACTGCACAGCTCCAAATGTGATGTTATGGGATATCCTCAATATGAATTCTTAGCAAGTTTTCCCTATTATTGCTACTAAGTTTGAATTCCTCATTTAATGCAGTTCTTAACTTGGAAAGGCTTTTAGCGGCTGGTGTTAATGCACTCTTTTCCAAACCAATAATTTTGTGAATTCTGTGTAATCTTTATGGAACAAAAAAAGCATCAAGATGCAGTGGGACACTCTGGACTCCTCTCTGTCTGGTGCCCAGAAGTACCCAAGAATGTTCAGTAACACCCATAGCAGTGGAAGCTGCTAAGAGTAACTGTATGGCATCATGCTGGGGGAGACTTCCCTTTTGACGTGATTGAGTCTGGCACTGAGTCCCAGAGCATGAAACAGAATTGTATGCACTACTAACCGTTGTGGCACAGTAGGAACTGCAATGGAAAGGAAATAAATACATTTTCATGCACAGTTCTATTATATGTATTGAGAAGGATTGAGTGTTGGCCCTTAGGAATTCTGGGGCGTAAATTTTTCTTCCAAAGGTGCTCAGTGCACTGTGTTGCCAATATAGTAGTAAATAATAATAATAATTTTCAAATGGGTAAAATCCTCTATTTGTTCCCAGCTGGGCTATAAGGAGTTGATGAATGCTGTACTACCTGGATAAGAATTGGCAAGTTTCATTTACTTCTGCTCTAAATGGTGAGGTATTGTTCCTCGATGACAGTAGTTCTTCAGTGATGACAGCTCATCAGCAGTCCAGGAACAGAGACAAATGCCATGTGGTCTGTGTCAACGGTGACATAGCTGTAGTCATTCTCATCTTAGTTCCGTGATGTCTCTATATGTTTGGACATAAATTGCCCCCATTTCTGCTGTGGGTGCTATAAGCCATTGCTCTCTGTCCTCCTTGTAGGACAGAAAATCAATCCACTGAACACTAACAAAGCTGTTTTCTTCTTTCTCTTCATGCAAATTTATCACTGGAGCAGCAGGGGAAAGTCATTTTGTTATTGGAGAATATTTGGAATGTCTGTAAAATTATGCATATGGGAAGTAGTTGGAGATGGAGACTTTTCTTTGCAGAGAGAGAGGTGAGGTCACAAGGGATCTTCTCCCAGTTTCACCATTACATGTGGCAGCTTCCTAATGCACTGGAGGAGGTCTGAATTAATGGTCCAAGTGAGTCATCAGTGAACCGTTAGGAGTAACACATGCATTTATAGTAATCAGGATTGATTTATGAAAAGGACAAAAGGGACTAAATATGCGATGAAAATGCATGTTGTAGCTTTTCCACCTCCACCCCAATGAATAATTCATCCTCTTTTAGTATCCACGAAAACAAAAACACTGTGCACTGAAGAACCCATTAGAAAAGTTAATCCCACAAATGGCTGAACACAGAAAATCAGCTTTTGTTTTAAAAGGTAGATTTACTCAAATCTTCTCTAATTTGATTTGCCGGTGGGATATAATTTAAATCAAACAAGTTAGCAGCATCACTTGCTATATGAAGGTCTAAATATTTAATAGATGATAAGTGTCTGCCCCACATGATAACGAGCCATGGAGCACTCATTCTCCACAGTCCTAAAAGCAAAGGGAAATGCTAAACCAACAGAAATAGCACGCTCCTCAGGAGCTAAGGTTCATCAGAAACTAATGCGGGGAGGAAGAGTTAGGAAGAAGCCTACAGCCACACCAAACAATCAAATATAAACTGGTAGAATATCAAACTGGACATGTGTTATGCTAGGTGGGCCCTTGCTTGCTAGGCTGCCCTATACTTGGGGCAAGCATTTGAACGCAAAACAGAGCAGTGCGGAAAAGGGAGGAGACGCCTTATGTAGCGCCCTTGGATTTCTCATCTGTCCTGAAGTACTCAGTTCAGTCTGTGTGGTTTTAGTTTACTCGTTTATTGTAAATTCTGCATCAAAATAGCATTCTTTTTAATTTTAGAGGAAGAAACTCCTTCAGCAACCCCTAGCAAGATTAAACAGCTATGACATTTTTCACGGAGACTGTTTGTTTAGAAAAGAAAATGAAAATTTGATGAATTTCAATCAGATGTAGCTTGCAGCATTCAAATATTTATAGATTATCAAATCCCCTTTTCCCAGCTCTGCTTCTTAAGTGCAGAGCTCATCTTATATGTAATATTAATTCTCATTATTTTTGGACAGTTATTCACTGAATTCATGTTCAGACTCGGTTCATCTAGGACCTGGTTGAAACTCCATGAGAATGAAAGGAATGGCTCTTATTGAATTTCAGATCAACTTTCCCTCAGAAGGCAGTTTTTCCAGTGTGTAAATCCTTGTTATTGTTCTCCTGTGAAGTTTATTTTTCTTAAAACCTGTCTGCCAATGTATGCAATACGAGGTGTGTTTGTACCTGCCAGTACAAAGAACAATTAATTTTCCTGATGGCTGCTGTTCTTTTGAGTACATCATCTGAAAGTGCTTTGCTTTGCTCTTTTGTCAGATTTTATGCCAACTTTGTATCCAACTTACTGACAACAGAATAAGTTAAAGTTGCGCACCTTTTTTGTATCTTTATATGTGTATTTATGTGTATACTACTAACAACAGTTAGTAAAAATATAGGTGTTATTTTTATATAGATAATATTACATTATTCTGTCATAATCATTCTTATACAATCATCACAGAAAATACTTCAGATGTTCTGATGAGCCGATAGCGTGAAAGGCGTTCTTGGTTCTTTTTCTTCTAGGCAGGTAGGAGCCTGGTTGTCGGTGCTGTTGGATGGACAGATGAAAGCTTACTGCAGCCTGCAAACACTATAGCTAGCTTTAATAGCATTACGTACATGGTGTTGCTTATGACAGTGCACAGAAGTCTGTATAAATACATTTTAAAAGTTTCAATCTCGCAGTTTTTCCTGTCTCCCTTGTCACAAAGAGGTGTATTAACAGTTATTTCCATCCCAAGGGTTGTGGTATCCTCATCTTAAGCATCTCTCTACAGAACAGGGAGCTTCTGAGGCGCTTCCCTGACTTTCTGACCTGGTTTCCTGGTGGAGAACTACTGCACAATTTCTCTACTCCAAGAAAGCCACCAAAAGTTTGGCTTTATCATTCAAGAGAGGCACATAGGCATGGAAGCAGGTATTATGGCTTGAAAGCTAGTATCATCAGTCACATTCTTGAGTTCTAGACACCTCTAAAATAACTGTAATGTTAGGCATTTTAACCAAAGCATTAGATTTGTTTGCAAATTATAAAGTTTTGTCTTGAATTTAGCATTTGGTAGCTGGTGCTGCTCCCCAGGGCCTCCTTCAATGCAGCTGTGCATGAGTCAAAGTAATCTATTACCATTGTGAGTTTGGATTAGTCTCCCTGCACACTCATGTTCATCGGTTACTGTTTTCAAAAGCCTAAACTTTTTCAGACAGCTGATGGAGATATGCTTTTCACCTCTACTTTTGCTCAGGAGCTGTGGTTGGCTTTGCTGGGCAAGGTCAGTGTGTATGAAAGAGGGGTTCTACTTTAAGACCCCAACAGAAATAATGGAAAGAAGGATCTTTTTGTTACACTGTAAGTAATTTTCCACTATAGAAGGAGGTAGCAACCTCCATGACTCATCTCATTTCAAGACAAATGTATGCAATTTCACTTGCTTTGACAGGCTTGATCCAAACCCCACTAGTTCTGTCATTGGGTCTGGACTTCAATGACTTCTGTGAATTAAATAAGGAAGTCCTGATTTGACAGCCTTTCTCTGATTACAAGCAGACAGTGAGTCAGAGCTATAATAGAACAGATTTTCCTCCTACCTTCTACAACCCCCAGGCCTTAGTACAGTGTGATGTACGGTGCCCGTTTTCACAACTCCATCTAATTAGCACAGGCACAAAGGTCACTATTCTAACACCTGACAGACTTTACAAGGCAACACCACAATTACAAGTGCAATTATCTGTTTTTCTACTGCAATGAAAAATGTAGCATATGAAAATTAGCATAAAACTGCTAAATGTTAGGATAAAGGATGGATGTTAAGAAGAGAGAAAGGCCTGGGTCTGTTGCTTGCTGTTATTTATTGACATATTTTAGGTTTCTCTGGGTATCTTTGTGTGACATGTTTAATTGCTTTGAGCTTGAGCGTACCTGGTCTATCTCATCATAATTAAATATTCTTATTGTATAAAGAGTATGCTAGCAGCGATTAGAGAAGGAGACCCTTATGCCTAGACATTGATGTAATACAGGCAATAATACTCTTGCTGCACCTCTTTTAAAAGTACATACAGTACCAACAATAAAATCAAGTCTTGAAACTATTGTCATCTGTACTGTCTCTCCCTAGCGACTTCCCTAGGGGTCTATATGCAGCAACTTTTAGGATCTCCATGTAAGCCTACAGATAAAAAGTGTGAGAGCTGTGCAGCTGGCTGTGAGTCAGCAATTTTTTATTCATTTTTATTTTTTAGTGCTGTTCCCTTCCAGCCATTTCTGTATGGTTGTGGGTACAGCTAACTTGCTAAACTATTCCTGCTGGGCATGTTAAGTTCAAAGAGTAATAACCAGTTAAATATGACTATAAAGTACCATCCTGAGTAGCCAAAAGAAATGCCCAAGAAAAAGGTTATTCCCTTTATTTTACACGTTAAGGGAAACTCTAATCTTAGCTTAAACAGAATTTAGAGCAAATCTATAAAGTCATGTTCAAGCTAAGCTTTGTAAATTCCATGTCATGCACTGATTTCAGTATTCAGGCAGGGAGAAAAAAAAAAATCACAGCTGGAAATGCCTGTTCTTCTTTTCCATGAGGTGTGCAGAGAATAATTGATTTAGACTCCTTCAAGATAGGAATGGGTTTCCTGTGCTTAGAAATGTGAAACACGGGGTCCTCATCCTCATGGTAGGATTTCCTCATACCAGTGATGATAGAAGTAGAGTTGGCTCTAAAGACTACCTACAAATACATCTGCTGCTGCCTCTGCATATTCATATGTTAGTATTCAGTGTTGTCTTTGAGAGCTAGTGAGAATAGGCAGGCTGTTGTTTTGCAGGGACTTGTGCACTAACTCACAAAGCTCAGGGAGAGAAGGTTTTCTTTGGAGCAGCTCTTAACAAAGAGACAGTAAGCTCAATAGTGTAGTCACGAAAGCAGCAACGTTTAGCTCTTAGACATCTACAAACTCTGTAGAGTTGTGGAACTTCTTCAGAGTAATGATGATAGAAAAATCCCACTCCTTCCATTCTTAACTTACTTTTGAGGGTAAGTCTATGGAAAAAGGTGGGAACTTTTCATGATATTCCAAAGCGGTGCTAATCAGTAAGGTCTTCTGTTTAATTGAGGCTATTCCTGTAGGAAGCAGAGTACCAAAGAGAATATCTGAGACTGCACCTTAAGGCCAAATGCAATAATAACATTTTTAAACTTAGTGATAGTTTTGTTAGAGTGACAAAAATTGCTTCTTGTAATATTCTTATGTTGACTGGCAAAGACATCTTACCCTTTTACCTAGTGTAAGTATTATGAATAAACAGCATGAAACACATAGCCTCACTTCGTTCTCTGGAATGACCAGGAAGATCAAAGCAAAGACAAACAGTCATCAGTTATGCAAATGAACAAGGCTTAGAGCAAAGCTGCCTCTGTTAAGTCAGTAATTTGATGGGTTGTTTTTTTGATTAAGCTTCCCTGGAGGGAAGGAAAGATTTAATTAAAAAGAGATTCAAGAGGAATTCAGAATAGGAAGTCATGTCTATTTCATTGTTTCCAGAGCCTTGGAAAGTTGGTGGCTGCTGTTGGAGCTGCTGAGGTGCCAAGAGGAAGGAGGGGGAAATAGGTCCACCTCTGTCATAAGTTTGGACCTTCCCATCTGAGCTACCCACTGTTTTCAGTTTTCCCTGCTCTTCCCCCAATTTATACTTCTTTATAATAGTAACTTTAAACTTATTTTACAGGCCAGTAAAGTATTTTTTTTTCAAATGGATATCAGCTAGCGATGGCAGAAGAGGTTACTGATGAGTTTTGATGAAAGAAACAAGAAAGCAAGAGAGCGCTCTAATGGTTCTAAGGATCTTTAGGGGAAATTGTCTTCATTTTTCAAGTTGCATTAGGTTTCTGTTCCTGGTGCTCTGTTTATTTAATATTTAAATATCTGCCTTTCTAGCTTCAAAAAAACTAATGGTTACAAAATCTCATTAGGACTCTTGGAAGTTTTACATTATAAATGTGTTTCAGCTGAGCCCTGTGCATTTAATTCTTAGTGTATCTTTTACAAATGTGATGGGGCATTTATGCAGTGCTAAACAGGACGAAATGAAAAGAGTCCTCTGTATGGTCACCAAAACCAAATGTTCCAGTAAACAGTATCACAACCCAGAATGGGTCAACTGGAAGAAAAAGTTTTTATTAATTCCTACTAGTCTCTGAACGTTAAAATTTACTTAGAGGTGGTGAAAAGAAATTCTCCCTCCTCTCCTTCTTTTGGTAGATTTTGACTTTTTTTATTTCAATCATCTACATATTTGTTTATTCATCTTGAATTGAAATAAACAATGCTGAAGCCAGTCAGTGGGATACCAAGTCCTCAAAATAAGCTGTTCCAGGTTTCTGCTGACAGCTCAATTCACAATTTCCTATTGTAAATGTGAGACTTAATGCATGTAGGTATACCCACATTCTTTTTAGAGATTCTCTGTGTGAAATTATCCATATAAGATGTAACTTAAAAGGGATGTTGTATGTGTGTATACCTTCAGTTCTTTGTATGGAGCAGGATATTATTTTAGATATTGCTTTTACAGAAACCCACCAAAAATTGTGGTGCTGGAATCAAACAGCTTCCCAATTAAATAATTCATTTCCATTTTGATATATATTTATATTTATTGCCTTCATTATATTCTTTTCTCCTGGGGAAGGAATAATTTCCTCATCTTGAATAGCTTCAATATTCTGTTTAATAAGACATTTACAGGTTTTTTAAGATGAATCATTAGGTTTTTGACTCCTGCATGCAATCCTTTCAGAGCATTTCTCTAACTGTGACTTTCTAATATTCCTCGTTTAATGATGTCTGGTAAGCCCTTGATGCCTTGCAATACCAAGTAAAAGACATTGTGATTAGCTAAGAGAATCTACTTTGATTAAAGTTTCCCTTTTCCACCATGTAGTGCATACTCAGGAAATTTTCTGTGATATGTGGGGTGGGTTGTTTGTACTGATTATGATTTGATTGATTTGATTGTGCCCGATATTAAAAATACCAAAGAAATAGCCTGGGAAGAAGCAGGGGGTTGCTGTTTATTTCATCTTGCATCATAACTTCATAGTTACTTATGCCTTCTGAGCCATCTTCTCGAGAGCTTGCTGCTTTTTTTCTGGTACAAAGAAAGATCAGATCCAGAAGAACCTTTATGGAATATGTAGGATGTGGCTGTGATTCATCTCTGCCTTCCCTGGTACCATTTAGTGCATTTCTTTCTGTTTGTCTTTGGTCCTACCCTTGCTTCTTCTGTTGAATCCTCTCATTCAGTGACTAATTTCAAAGTATCTCAAAGCCAGAGAAACCAAATGGCAAACAACTTTTTTCTGCTATCAACTCTTTAATTCTCATCACTTTCGGGTGCAGTAACACTGTCCTTTGTGTCCTTCAGGCTTACTACCACAGGTTTCCTGTAATTCAGCCTGAGTATTAATCTTGTTACTTCCGTCCTCAAAAGAAAATATAGTTTTCAACCCTCCCGTGTTGTGCTGAGGGAGACAATCCTGCTTATCTACTATTCAGTAATATTAGTAGATAAGGTGTGAAGTGATGGCTTATGATGAAGTCTGCATGAAGCAGAAAGAGGTGAATCTGAGAGTCTTCTGATATAATAATGAAAAGTACTAGCAACATTCTTGATTCAAAGGACGCTGCCTTCCAAAGAGTCACAGCCCCTATTAGAAGAAGGAAATATATGTAAATTTATCTGAAAATGCAGATCAGGTTTGCTGATCTTCAGGCTAAATGAGCAGCTCATACAGTGGCATCAGAATCTGCTTTATTTATTTGCTTCAGTCTAGCCCCCACCTACTGTGTCTATCACTTATCTGGCTCTGGAAAGCCCTTTCTTCCAAGACATGAGATCCAGCATCTTGTGAAAATGGGTAATGTCCATTTCCTTTGAATGCATTTTTATTTGCTTATGGCTTGTGTGTGTGTATGTAGATAAGTATCTACACTTTTATATGTAAGTACAAATTTATATATAAATATGTACCAACAAATACATATAGTTATGCGTATTTTGTGTGACAGATTTCAGGTGTTCGTGTTCCAAAAAGAAGTTTCTTCTGCTTCTTTTTGAACCACAGCCTGGGCCTTTCTATGAGATATGTTGCATGTAGCATCTCATCTGAAAAGAAATAATCAGATTCTGGGTCTTAAATTCATGGAATTAGCATGCTTTAAAAGATCTTGCAGCTAAATCTAAGACATAAATAAGCTCCCTGCAGGCTATTCCTGTTTGTGACAAATATATGGTTGTTTTATGTGGTAACAAGAATTTTAAATCCTGCATCTCGTATGCTGGCTGGACAGTGACATGATTAAGAAGAGGAGATTTCTTGTGTGGGCTTGAACAAATTACCAACTTGCTCTGTGCCCCAGTTCCTGCTGGAGCTTCCTACCTGCTTTTCAGGAGCACAGAGTGTGGCTTGGCAGTGCTTTAATCACCCTAAAAAATGCTGACTCAGTCAGGCTATGGAAGATTGGTCAGGGAATTTTTTAACATAGAAGTTATTTGTATTATTGAACTAGTATTTTCCTTCTTCCTATTCTGACTATTTGAATTAAAATCTTATTATGCAAATTATTTTTATTATTACAATTTATGTTCTGTTTGAGAGTAGAGTGGGAAGAGAAGAGGCTGATAACATATTCAGGATTAAATTTTTACATGAATGACGTTACTTTTTGGATCTCCATAGAAGTATCTTCTTTTGTAAGATAAGCTTTGTTTTTTGTTTTTATTTTTTTGCTTTGGTTTGTTTTAAAGGAAAATTTGGTGCATCGTATATAGCAAAATAAACAGCAGCAGAATTCTGGTTTATATATTAGTGCAGCATGATTATAAATATGCAATTGCCTATAATATAATCAAGGTTTATTGTTAAGGAAAATTAACAGATAGGAATATTTTAACTCTCATGCTCAAAAATTTCCATATTTCCTGTCTGACTGATGGGAAAGTAGTTGCTATACTGGAATAGTGAAAATACAATATGAACCCAGCAGACTAGCCTGAATATTCATAAGGACACACATGCCTACACCAACACATTGACACATTGTTCCTCAAAGATCGAGCTAGAGCCTCAAACCAATACATCAGAGGCACTGTGCCAGTACTTCCATGTACTATACCTGCATATATATTGGTTGTAAATATCCTACGGCTTACTTTGCTTGTTCTTGTTGGCAAACACAGGGCTTAAGTGAAATGATCCACAACTACCCTGGGGTCTCTCTCATGCTTGTTTTCCTGACTTTATACAGTGTCTTATTTTTCATCCCTAATCTCATTACCTTGTGTTCTCTATAGGGAGCTGCACAAGACTCCTATCTGCCAATAAGACAAATCCACTTGTGTTATTTTGATTTTGACTGTAGTGTCTCCTTCTCCATTGGTGTATGTGCATGTGTGTCATCAAGACAAAAACCGGCAGGATGAACTGGGGAATACTTCTTAGTTGGTATCAGTGAAGTTACTACCATAAATCTTTCCTTTCCTGGTATCAGGGAAGTCACTACCATAAATCCTTTCCCAAACCCTTCTTTGAAACATGCCTTTTTGGAGTATTTCTAATAGGATTTTGCCTCCTCTCATTTCCAGTCCTGTATCATTTGCCTTGGCAGGTTGGCCGTGCCAGGGATGACTCAAAGTGAGACATTTGGCCGGTAATGTCTTCTCTTTTTTGCATTTCTGGCAAGGAGAAAAGAGCATGGTGGTAGGATTTCCAAAACTCTTTTTTTCTGATAGGTAAGCTGGCCAAACAGGAATCGCATCACATCTCAATTGTTTGCAATCTGAATTATGGAAGGTAACTGGTATGAAATGGAGTATTTTTCCTCCATGTACTGTTTGGCTCTGTCTTCAGTATTTAAGTATGAAACTCAAGCTAAGACTTAGATATATCTTGAGAACCAAGAAAAAGAGACATCGACTAATGTAAGCATGAAGTGTGTGGAGCTGGATGTCTAGGAGATGTTTTTCTGGAGATAGGTCCAGTTTCTGAATCTGTGGCAGGAAATAAACATGTCCACAGTGTGAGCTGCAATATTCATAAAAAGAAAAAAAAAAAAAGAGGCTTTTGTCTAAATGTTATTTGAAAACGAGATGTAAATTGTGATGACTCCTTGCTGAGAACTATCTCAAGCAGAGGTAAATGATGATGTGAAAGAGAGGGAGGTGCCGTTAAATCCCCTTTATCCTTTCATGGGGACACAGGCTTTGAAAGCCATTAACAGGGCAAATGTATGCAGAGAAATACTTATTACTGAAATGCTCAGAATTCCACTGGAGAGATGGATTAAGCACGTCTCAGAGTATTTTTATATGCAAAGGTGTGGTAGTTGGAATGAAAAGTTTTGTATCGTTTCTATGGGTAACTGAGTTTGATTGTTAATAAATGTAGGCTTTTCATTTAGCTCTATTTTTAGTTCAAAGAGCCAAAATCTAAGGCTTCCTCTTTTCCCCTCTATTTTTTTTTGCTTTACTTCCCTTCACTTTTTCATTTCTTATCTTTGTAATTTTCTCAGAGCTGTAGCATTTTAAAAAGAGAATAAGTCTCTCCATTTGGAGAGAGGGAGACAGAATTAGGAAGGAATGACTTGATTCTTGTTTTTCACTTTAAAAGCAGTTTCCATTTTTTAATATAAAGGTGAAAATTTGAATTCAAATGGGAATATACCAAACAAGAATTTGGGAAAGGAGGTTTTTTTCCTTCTTCTTGTCTGTTCTTTAACATTTACTTTATTGTTTATGAAATGTGCATCATAATAGTGTTCTCTGCCAGGTAGCCTACTAACAGCCATGGACTTGAACATTTTTATCTGACAGTGGATTCAGTCGTGTATCAGCAAAGTGAGTGGAGATTTATCAGCATCATTTTAGCATGCTGGCTTGATCAAGTGATACAATAGATTTCTGTTTCTACTTGGCATTATCCTTCATGCCTTGCAATTTGTGCTATTCGTGCAAATCGCTCCCAACAATGGTATTGAAAGTCAAATTTAAACATACCACTAAACTATGGGAACAGAGAACATAAGCTACGATGAAATCTAAGAAGTACTGGATCATGTGATCTCCTTCAGCTTAGAAACACCTAATGAATGGTAAATGCAGTTCAGTTCAGCTAAGTGTTGAATAATGAGCACAGAAACAATGATGGAAAAAAAGCTGATCTGATGAAGGGGTGGCAGCACAGTAAGTGAGGAATAAATGAAAGGGAGTTAGAAGAGATGCGTCTCCTACAACTCTGGAGCAATGATTAAGGTTGGCTGCAAAGCAGTAGCTTAGGAAAAAAGAAATGTGCAGCCAGAGGGAAGCAAACCACAGGATGCAAAATGTTTACTTGTGTTTCTGCAGTGGTGAACTGAGAATACTTCCAGTTGTAGACCAAAAAAAATACCTTACATTTGCAGCATAGGTTACTTATATATTTTACCTCATGAGTTTATCTAAATCAACAGGGAGAAGGGGAGCTGTCAGTCAGCTTAATGAACAGTTAGAGTGTCTTCCTTGAGAGCGAGAAGAAAATCATCATTAACTGGGGGCTGAGTGGGTCTCCAGGTACCTCATAACCCTCCAATTAGTACAGCCTGCATGCATCACTTGGCATGAAAGGGAGTGGTTCACCATACAGTGCTCCCTGCCCAGGTTGGGTACAACTCCACTTATCCCCTTTTTCCAACTATGTGCTTTGGGCACTACCTGTGTGTTCCTCTTTTGGTGCCTGGCTGTCTCCCACTAGGTATTTTATTTATTTATTTTTTGTCATCCAGAGCCTGTTAATCTCTTCCTAGCACTGAAAATCAGGCATCCATCCGTGCCTAAATGCTTCTAGATCCAAAAGTTGAAGTACAGCTTTCCTTTCCAGTATACAAGAAGCCTCCAACATTGATAGAGGTTGGTCTCACACTCATTATATACCAGGATGGAAAAGCTGGTGGAAATGGGTAATGGGCATCTCTGCCTGATGTCAACAGGGGAAAAAAACAACTAAACTATTTTGGATAATGTTCATTATTGAGGTGCTTTAATTAATGAACCCACTGCAGTCTCATTTTTGTGGCCTATGTACTCTACAATACTCTGTTCTTTAGATATGGATTATATTTCCTCCCTTCTCTTCCTTTATCCACGCACTGGGGAAACAACCAAAACTTTTGAGGCAACGAAGCACTTCAGTGTCATTTGGGATGAGCTCTAGTACTCAGTTTTCAAAACACTTTGTTGTTCAAACAGGAGGTGTTTCTCTTTTCTAAGATTTATTTTTTTTTTCCCTAAGCACTATTTAATTAATATTTCTGTGGAAGGCTGTAATTACAAAACAGCATTTTGCAATGGAAACATTTTTTCCATGGGTAAATACAATTTTGCCTGCTCTTAGATATTTTCAGTACAGCTTTCTTCAATGAAGCATTTTCAATTAGACAGAGTCTTTTTAATTGTTGTAAAAGTCTGATGTGCAAATACAGCTCTGCTCTGCTGAACACTGCATAGTGGAGATCAACTCAGCAGATAGAAAACGGAGGCACATCAACACTTGATGTTTGTTTATTTATTTATTTTCCCTTGGTGTCTGCAGACAGGACCTGCTTGCAGGATCAGACCGAGTGTGCTGATGCTCAGAGATTCAATCTCAAGGATACAGCAGTGCAGGAGAAAGAAGGTTGGGAATTAGAGACAGTGTGAGTTGAGGAAGCAGTCTGAATTTCAGTGGAAATGTTAGTAGGGAAGTGGAGGCAAATCAAGGATCATATCTGGAGAGAAAAAGAATAAAAACAGCACAACATGATATGTAATCTTTTCTGCATTTCTCCCTGTCCTATGATATGTCTCTTTGAGAGATTTCTTCATTTAAAAACCATTTTCTGTGCTGTGCAATTAATGTTCCTTTAGCACTCACTTTCCCTGAGAATCATGGGCATCTTCATTGAGCCTGTCAGAGGCTTCAGGGTACCTTAAGCAAGTTGTTGGCAAGGGTTAAACAGACACCAACAGGGTAGCTCTCAGTTGTCAACCCCAATGTGCTCTCTGAGCAATTCCTTAGAAGCTTTAAATTGGGAAGAAACAGCTCTATCTCACTGGATCGCTCCTTTCTTCCACTGCAGTCTCTTGCTTGTCGTGTAAGTGTTTGAACTGCAAGCAAGAAGACTGGCCAGCTAAAATATAATTTGCTCCGCATGGTGCTGAATGAATAATTTATTGAGCTAACTGTTTGACTACAGCATATCTAAGCACTTAATCAGCTACCCTTGACTTTTTGTGTGGGTGACAGGGAAAGCCGAGTGAACTTCATACCATCACAAAAGCTGATGAAATAACCTAAAAGTAGCAAAATTATTAGACCTTCTTCCTCTAAATAGTCTCTCGTGTGAGCCAGGATGCAGAGAAAATTACTACATTCAATCAATCTTCCGATAACTTTGCTTCAAGCCTTATTTATATATATATAATTTTTTCTTTGTTAAATATAACACTGTTTTCTGGATGCGGAATTGCAGATACTTACTGAATAAATTTAAAGAAAACGTTGTGAAGAAACTTCTGACATTCTGATGTGTTATATTTATCAGTGCAGGAATGGTGTTTGTGTCGGTGATGCTGTGTATTCTAAAATGCATGGCGCATAAAAATTATTGATCCTTTCAAGAAGCCCAAATGATTTTTACCTTAGCCTCAGGCTCTATTAGCAATGTGGAAAATTGAAAAGGGCTCTCAGGAAAAAACTAGCGTGAGATTGAAACTGCAACCAAAGACCTGTCAAGTAGAAAGATACTTATGAATTATAATGAGCATGATCTAAAGATGACATTATCCTTTAGAAGCCTGGTTAAATCGTTCCTCCTGTTGTATGACTCACAGAGTCTCTTAGAACAAACATACCTGACCGATTTAAGAAATGCATTTAGAGGTGGTGTACAACAAATACTGAAGGGCTTATGGTATAATGGGCAGCAGGAATAGGGCTGGAAAGGTGCTAAAGGAAAGGCCCAAATTATAAGGATGGCTTCAGCAGAAGTTGTCTCATACAGCTGCAGAAATGTATACATATTGCAGGACTTGTCACTTCCCCATTTATTGATATCCATGCAGACATCTAGCTTTGATTCATATTTTTTGATGGAAGTAGGGACTAAGTGTTCCAGACCTTGCCCGGCCTTGGCTGTGTATTGAAGTTGTGTATTGGTCTGAGGTGAAAGGAAACTTGTTCTTTTCTGAAGGTTTCTCAGATACCTATTACAGGGTGGCACATCAACTGCTATGTTGGCACTCACTGGTAATAACATGGGGAAAAAATCTTATTCCTGTGAAATATATGAGTGGGTCTGTGGGCCACCGTTTGGTCCACTGGCCTCTAACTTCATGAACTGGCTATAAGCACCTCTCAACAGTGCTTCATGTTGAGGAAATCTTATTGGAAAACTTTATATGACCTTTTTATTTTTTTTTTTTTTTTTTTTTTTTTTATATTCAACTCATAAATAGAACTTTTTATTTCAGCCCCTCTAAAAAAAAATCTACTTTTGCAGGAGGTTTAGAAAGTACGTTTTCAGTTATCTTAACAGGAATGCACTTAAATTGACCAAACAAGTAGACTTCTTACAAAACTACTCCTATGTTGGCAGAGTGGAGGACAAATGCAGTGAACAGCAGGTTGTGAAGCGTTTGTCTTGGATCAGAAGAAAGATTCTATCAAACTTCCACTATGTACTTTGGTCCTACTAATATGGCTTTCTTGGTTGTCTTCCAGGTCATATCTGTGTAGGTTTGTTGCCAAAGGAAACTGGTTTTACTGTTGTACTGTTGTTGGAGACTGTGTGAATGTAGAAAGATACACAGGATTATTCTCTGTTTCCATGCATTTGAGAGTACATACATCAGAAAATTGCTGGCGATGAATTATTCGAATGCAGGAGGTGCTTGGCGCTTTCTAGTTTCTCTTTCAAAATCAGTATGTGAACAACCAGTTAGCAAAATCTTAACTTGCATCATGCAGTCCACTGAAGGAAAATAAATGCTGAAGAAACAAAAGAACATTTATTTCCATTGCTTCTCTAGATACATCGCAAGTGCTAGTCCAGTCTTCTAGCTGAAAAGAGTTTAACTCCTGGAGTTACTTGGACCATACAAATAAACACTTCTTTCAGGAGTAATGCATGAACTTATGATGCACCCATGTTTAGACAGCTGTAAACTAAATTAATTGTAACATGATGGATAAAAGCTTGCCCGGAGAGATGATATTACCAATTAAGCTGTGATGCATTAGACATAATGAAAAACACTTTGATTTTCCACCGTTATGTACCCCAGTCAAAATTTCCTGTGGTGTCTGGTTATAGCTGAGATTTCTCTATTGACTTTGCTTTTACACAGCAAAGGGACGGGGTCCAGCCATGTGTGTTTGCCTGGAGGTGAGACTAGGGAGAGATTTAACTGTCTGTTTTGGCTACTTGTCATTTATCTGCCAGATGGGGATGGTGGTTATGCCAGGGAGGAACCTAGCTGTCTGGCAGGGCTGCTGTCAGCTGCTCTGCCCTCGGGGGCACTGAACCTCATGTCTGTCTCCATATTTATGTATATAGAAACAAGTAATGGTGCTCCCTGTGTGCACGCTTACACATTTTATTATGAAAATAAGTATTTGGGTCTGGATTGTAGAGTCAGAGTCCCGGTAGGCATAATGAATACACACTGCTTCCTTTTCTGTTTTGTTTGAAGGTCTTCAAGAAAAAAACCTTGTGTTCGCATCTGTCTGGTTAGATGTTAGGCTAACAGTACCCACTCTGATGAGCTGTAATACTGAAGAAACGTGGTTGAGAACTGCTGTTTATCTCTTTGTCGATACTCAGACAGGTACCTTGTTTAATGAACGTTTCTAAATGGCTGAGATCATATAAATTCAACTTCTTAAATAGTTATAATTATTTCAAAGTTAAATGCAAGCTTCCCACAGACTTGCTAAGAACATATGTGAGATAAAACCTCTCATTTTGTGAAGCTAAGAAAGCATTCTCCTTATACTGCCTGCACTGAGCAAAGTGCTTTGCCCCACACATTACTCTTCATGCCCTGGTGAGGAGTCAGTTCCGTTGCTCTAAAATAAAGTCTCATTTCTGAGAGGGCAACAGGAAACAAATCTCATATTCAGAAAGCTCAGTAAAGAATCTTTTTTAGATATTAAATTCTATGTTAAGATGTAATCTCAAGCTTGGGGAAAAATGAGGTCTTCTTGCCAGGTTGCATCTTATCACTTGGGAAGCCTTTATCAGGGTAAATGGATAGTATTGTAATTACATTTCCAAAACCTTTCCCCCAACAGAAAATTATTTTTCACTGATTAAAACGTGGTTCTCCTGATACCGACTTGGTGCTTGGAACTAATTTTGAACAGCTGCCAATAGTTTTTATCATTTCATCTTTCATTTTCTGGCCACTTTAAATCATGTTCATTTGTTAAGACTTTTCAATTCCTGATATGCTGTCTAAAAACAATGAACTTCTACATCTTGGATGGATTTCATCTATTAGTCATATGAATTACTTTGTCATGATCTGTAAAGTGTAGTTTGACAGCAGTGTTGAAGGCTACCTCACTGCAATTTGAATTGTATTGCAGCAGCTTTGCCAAGGCTGCACATGAAGACTTTGACCTTGCGTGGATGTCAAAGCCTCCTGGCTGAGGGTCTTTGCACAAGTCTATTGAAATCCTCCTTTGGATTCCTGCATGTTTCATCCTGCTGCTGCATCTCTTTTGTAGTCAGACCTGAACTTCTGAAGATGGGCCCTGCCCTTGTCTATGGAGACCAAGACAGAGGGATAGAAATGCAAATGAATGGCTAGGGCCACAGGGATTTGGCCTAGGTGATGGGCATCATGCTGCTTGCTGGTAATTTCCTTGTGGAAAAGTTAGTGCATCACAAACATCAGTGTCAGCTGTTCCCCTAGGGATACCATTGACAGCTCATCTTCTCTGCCAAGGTGAAGCATGCTCTTCCTAGCTGAAGAAATTAGTTCAAGGTAAAAGCTTTCTTTTAAGCAGTTTAGCCTGTAATAAGTGCTGAACAGACATATACTGAGGAATGCTTGGAGTAATGTAAAGGGATTTCACCTGCCAGAATATATGCTTTTGTTTTTTTCAGGTATGCTCCCAATGTCTTTACTTCTGCTCAAAGAGGAGCAGGCTGATGATGTTTAGTTCCCAAACACACCTGGTAGAGCAGGCATGTTCTACTCTTTTTTCATGCAGTCCTATAAAATAAAAGCATTTACTCATTGGCTATGATGAATTCTTTGTACCTGTTTTGTGCCTTGCTACTATAGCGTTTTCAAATAGGAAACAACTGTTAATAAACCACAAGGATTGTTAATAATCTTTTAATTTGAGGAAGTTTGGAGAATGCAGGAATAGACATTGCTGTGAGCTATGCAGAGGAATTCCCGAGCCAAGGCTAGCTGGGCTTTATCCTTCCCTTTAATGTCCAAATACAGCTGTTCTTCCTCACAGTAGTGACAAAACATAGTTTAAGCTTTTCATATTTTGCAATTGGCAAATGTTATGCAAGTCATAACTGTAACCTCATGCAACTGCTATTTGCAATCACTTAATGTTACTTCAGTGTTGAAAAATGTTCTGTGGATCTGGTAGTGTCACTGGATGGGGGTAAAACATGCAGAAGAGCGAAGAAGCCTGATGAAATTCATCTTCTTTCAGACAGTTCTGAAGGATTAAGATAAGTGAAAGAAAATTTGGAAAAGAAGTTGTTTTTTAAAATAAAAATTTCTAGACCTCATTTAAGTATACATTTGTATCATATTCATATCTAATTAGTGGTGTTCTTGCTGTTACTGTTTGCTACATTTTCTATAGGCCTGAGAGTTTTACAAATGGCTTTTTAAGTGCAGCTGTTGTTAAGATTCAGTTTTGCAGATAAAAAGAAAGGGAATATTAGAGAAAAGTTGGAGTACTGTTACAATTTAAACTAAGTTTTAGGTCAGAGTTTGGGCTTTAGGTGGGAGATCAAGGCATTGTGTGGGTTCTGAATTCCGTGAAAGCCAGCCAGCAAAGTGCATGGAAAGGAAACACTGCTTAAGAAAGATGTTAGAGGTCACCGGGTGAGAGCGGTTCCTACTTCAAGGTTACTTCAGTACCTGATTTTGCAAGTGGCTTGCTTTAAAAGTCAAGAAAACAGAATTTTTTCATTCTGTTCCTGATGTCCCCCTGTAGCCTACTTTGTCAAACATTAAATCACTCATATAAATTTCTGGTAAGAATTAAGGGTTCTGACTCAACTTGAACTCCATATGTGAGCAAGAGTTTCTCCTAAACATAAAAAAAAGAGTATCTTCCTAGCCCTGCTCTTAGTCTTTGCTTTTTGGGTATATGAGGAAGTCTATCTTTAAATAACTAAAATGACAAGAATATTCTGTGTAGTTTTAGCTTAATGAGATTTAAAATCTTTTCCTTAGTAATATTAAAACAGGGAGGGGAAAAAAGAACACTAGAGGACACAGATGATAACAGATGCTGTGCTTTGATGTAGCTGCTCTTGAGACTCTTTTCTCCCTAATTTCTCAATAACCTGCATTTCAAAATGTAATGGGATGAAGGAGGGGAAAATTTCATGTTGAATTTTTGCTAATTTGTAAAGGCCAAAGCCTAACTAATGTACATTTCTCACTACAGTGCCTCAGCAAGTTCATGGGGCTGTTCATTCGAAAGGCTCATTAGGGACCTAATCCATCTCTCATGCTGCTGTTGTAATGAAAGTAAGAATTACAAGGACAATGAGATTTTCTTCATTTAGGGAAAAGAGGTGCAGTGCTATTAAAGATATCACCATCCTAATTAAGTTGTGGAAAAAACATGAGTAGAATCTTCATGGCATTTACATTAATTGCACTTAGGCTGTGGCTAGTAATGATAGTTTCATTAATGCAACAGTAGTTTTGGAACAATACACAGAAAGTTTCCATTAGATGAAATGCTACTGCATTCTCTGTATCTATTTATTACCTGGTTAGCCATAGAAAGCATTCTGTAATGACAGCACACAGACAAAGGTTGACTTTAGGCAAGTTTGCTGGTGTTTTTAAACACTGCGGAATCTGAGTTGTTTTTTTTCCATGTTGTTTTTGTTTTTGGGGGAGGGGGAGTGAAATTCCCAAACAAACAGTGAGAAGCGCAGGAGTCTGCAGTACAATGAAGCTCGTGGTTATAACTCAGAATCTGATAGTTTATTTGCTTCCTCTAAAACTGAAAGCAGCAAATTTCACAATAATGCAGACGTCCTGCTTAGAGGTGTAAGTTTTGCTTCATTGTCCACATTGATGGGCTTTGTATGTCTGGTAGTAAGGGCGTTTCAAGAATGCATTTGGGTTCCTTTGGACAAATGGCAGTGATTTATAAATGGAGCTTTAAAACGCTGAGTACATATTTCATACATTACAGGTGGGTGTGAGCTGCCTCGTCATGGAGGTGGGAAGCATACTTAGTCTTTATTGCCCATTTGACATATTCATATTACTGCACAGATACTAACTAATAATTTCCATAGCTCTAAGGTAAATTAATAAATGTTGTTAATAGCTTTTTTATACAGGAGGAAATGAATGAATTGCCTTGACCCTTGCAGAAAAGGAGGGGTACGGCCACGGACAGAATCTGTTATTACTCACACATAACCTCATACCATTTCATTTCATACTTACATCTAATGCACTGAATAGACATTCACAATGTAAACAGCTGTGCCTGCTGGAGATACCAGCACCTTTACTTTAATATTTTTATGTCCTTGGGCACCAGGTTTGTGACAGCTTCATTTCAGTGAGTTCGCCTGCCTGGTCTCACTGAGCTGCTCTGAGCAGGACCAATTGATGTGGCCTCAGACACTTCAAGCAAGGGCCTTTTTGCCCACTAAGGAAGAGGGAACATTGTGATGGCAAAATGGTGACAGGTTGTGGAGACAAATACCATCTAGAGCCATTGAGGCCTAGGAGAGGTTGCTTGCTAACTTTGTAGGTAAAACACATTACTCTGGAGAACTTGATTTCCAGTGAAACTAGTGGAAGTTTTTTGATATATCACAGAATCAGAGAATGGTCTTGAGTTGAAAAGGTCATCTAGTTTCAACCCCCCTGATATGTGCAGGGTCGCCAATATATGGATGATTGTTAGACATATGCATATGCATTAAAAATACATAGGGGTTTAAAAAAAAAAAAAAAAAAAAAGTTAAAAAGTTAACCCTAATTAACACTATATAAATGTCATGGGATCATTTATTTCTGAGAAGTAATGTGTGTGCTCTGAGGCACAACCCTGCTTCCTCTGCACATGGGATTCCTATCCAGCAAGTGCTTTATATGTGTTTTGTTGTAGCCAAGCAACAAACATGACCCCAGTTGGGTTTGACTTCAGCTTACTGTTGAGGAACTTGCACTTTCAAATGTTAGCTGGTAATGTAATTCTCTTTTAACATGTTCTTAAAAACTTTACATCACCTGTGATTAACAAACCTATTAACAAACAAGTGCATTCTAGGCCTTTTGGGTTTTTGGATGGATTTAGATGCTTTAGGATTTCTGCTCTAGATGTGGAGATGCAAGTCCCCTTCAACACAGCACAGAAGTACTTGCTTTCTGCTGCTTTTCTTTCCCTTATTTTTTTCTTAGTTTCTTCTTGATATTCTTCCTGCTCATATAATGAGGTAAGATTATCGAAAGGGAAAAAGTGGATCTTATCATTACTGTCAGTAAGCTAATAAAACAGAAAATGGAGGAGATACCTAAATACAAATATAGTTCTTATAAATAAATAAACATGTAATGATCTCAGGAAATCATCTATTAGCTTTTTGTGTTTTTGACATTTCAGAACTCTTGGTTAGCCACAAATTCCTGCTGTCTAATTTAGGTTGAGAATGCAACAGGTTGTGCATTGAGATGGCTGAAGACATTGATAGTTTGAGCAATCCAAATGAGATTCTCTTCCCAAGTTGTCTCAGTTTTGACCTATATTTCCTCATCTACCAAAATCTTCTAATTAATACATCCTATACATAATTTCAGTTTTAAAGTTAAGACATACTTTGATGAAATTTTCAGTCCTCAAATACAGGGTTCTTCCTCTATAGCTTTGCATAGAATGAGAAAATACAATACTTCCTGCTTTCCTTAGGAGTTTGTATGTTACTGTGATGGGCCATGTATGCGAAACACTGGGATAAAGGCTGAGAACAAGTGCCTCTAGTTGGAGAAATTCCTCTCTTCCCTAATCTCATTTCCTCTTCCCCAAATGCAGTTATTCAAGCTGCATGGAAGGGATTAAATTTATCCTTTTGATATTTTCGTGTCCTACAGCGACATAATTAAGATGGTATTGCTATATTCATGGTTTAGTGGAAAATCCACCATGATCTTGAGCAGTATGTTATGTGTGGGTTGACTTTGTTCAGGGAATTTAAATTGGATCCATTTCACAGAACCGCGTATGGCAAATAATTCAATGTAAAAATAAACATCTCGTCCACATAAATACCATTCATTTCAATTGACTTTTATTTTCACATTTCTTTAGAGCAATTACTGTCTGTCAAGTTGTTGTGTATATATTTTCAGCTGCCTTTAAAAAAAAAAAAAGAAAAAAAAGAAAAAAACACTAGTGTATTTCTTAGCTTTAATTTCCATTATGCATTTAGTAGGGAAGAATTTCTCTATGTTCTCTATGTTGTATATACAGATTAGGACTAGTAATTAAATGAAAGTGAAGATTATAATTCAGTTTTATCAGTAGACTTAGAATAATTAGTGCAGAGCTCATCTGAAGGAGCAGAAAGCTTCGAAGTTTGCTGGGGAGCTGTTGAGCAGCGTGATTACCACAGGTGGCTGCTCACACCTGGTGCAGCCTGCAGAGCCCTAAATGGTTTCAGCTGTTGGCCCTGGGGTGGGCCTTATGTGGGGGGTTCTGGAGAGAGCACTTTTGTAGTCGAGCTGCTGAGTTGCAGCCACAAGGTGTGGGCTGAGAAAGGAGTGACAAAATGCAATAATCTGCCAACATCGAGTTTTCAGTAGAGGCTTGCATCTATTGAAGGTGAGTGTTGTTGCTTTTTCCCTTCAGAGTAGGGCTGAATGGTGGGGAAAAATGGTGGTGTTCTGAAGAAAATGCCAGCTGATAGCAGCTGCAGGCTGGAATTAGTTTTAAGTCTCATAGTGCAGTCTTGAGATAGTCTGTGGTGTCTTGGAAATGCCCTGTTATGCATGGTACATAGGGGTGGTACAGCCTTTTAAGTCTGCTGGCTCTGAGCAGCACAAGTTGTAGGCATTCTGTTTGAGGACAGTTGTGAGGTGGTGCCAGTGGAAACCTTCAGAGAAGATGGCTGTTTGATCGTGTTCTTGAAAGAAAAGTAAGTCTGAACTGTTCAAATCTTATTTTATTTTTATTTATTTATTTATTTTGTGGGGGCATTTTATCAACTGTGTGGAACTCGTGCAGCTGCTGCTATGTGTTGGTCTTTGAGTAATAACATGCATTAATAGTGTGGGTCTGGGAAAGATCTGCCAGTGAAATAAAGCTCCCGTGGTGTTTTATTAAGTACGTCCCGTATGAATGTTTAGAACTGTAACTTTTAATAGGATCTCTGCGAGGCCAATCAAGATAGACAGTAGCTAAAGATTTTCTGGTATTCAGAAAGCGGTGGGGAAAGCTGTTAACTTCGATGTTCTTGTCTTCGTTATCAAATAGGTTAGTAGTTCTAATTTGCAAAAGAATAAAAGGTCAAAAGAGCTCTAGAGTTTCAAAAGCCTTTTTCAGTAGAAGGAAAGGAAAGCTGACACTTCTGTGGTGCGTAGAGCGAAACAGCTTTTGAAATTAACTAATTTAGAACTTGTGGCCCCATTAAACAATAGGAAAGGTGTGAGACTAACTTACAATCAGCAAAGCAGGGCTGAGAAAAACGTGTCCGGAGGAGCCGCAGGTGGGATGCCTGAATGCAGCACAGCTGAGAGCAGGGGCAACGGCACAGCTGAGGATCTCAGGGTGGGCTGTAGCCACCTGCGTGTTCTGTAGAATAATGCAAGATTGCCAGCTGATCTGTGGGTTCAAAACGAATGTACTTCTGTAGACACTGGTAGTGAATTTGAGATGGCTACAAAGCCGTGAGTTTGCAAGCTATGACCGAAGTGTTGTTACAGAACCCTGTGTTTAAGGTTAACAAGAGGCAATTTCCCACTTTCTGCTGTAAAGTTTTTTAATTTATGTTCCAACAAATACAAGAAAATCCTCTTTCTGCCTGACAGCATTCCATGAGCTTGGCGTCTTGGCTGCACTGCAGTTTTGTTTGCTGCAGAAATTCTGTGTTCCTCATATGAAATGTTTAAATAATAAAGTGTGCTTTTAATATTTAAATCGCTCAAGCTGTCTTCCTTAATTACTTGGGGGCTTAGGAGCGTTGAACATTTGCAACAAGTTGGACAAACAGCAGGTATTTCTTTGCCCACGTGTCTACTTTTCCTTTTGGATTTTTTTTTTTTAATGAATTTTTCAAAGACTGCAGTGCAAATATCACAGCCCAAAGAGGCTTCAAATGTATAGCGCTGCAAACAAAACCAGCAGGAGCACGGACTTGTGGAGTTTATGCCACTGAATAAGACTGGTGTCAAAAATAATGAGGCAAGCTAAAAAAGATACTCTATGCTCCCCCAAGAAATAGGGGAAATGATGCCTATTATTAGTAAAAAGGACTGGGAGAGAAAAAGAACTGAATTATGGAAGCTTCAGCTGTAATAAAAGTAAGTAAGGCAATAAGCGAGCTGCGTCAGTAGAGAGAGAAGTAACACAATTTTTGCAGTATTTATTAGTGAAAGGGAAGTCTCAAAGTTTAAAAGATAAATGACTGCAGTTTGGAAAGGAAGGACTAAATTTGTTTGTTGCACTACAAACTCATTGAAAAATGAATGAAGAACTGATTTCCATGAAGTTATTTGCATTTCTTTCTTTCCTCTCTTATTCTTTTGCAATGTGATTGGTTTTTTTCTCCCTTACATGTCAGAGTAATGATGGATTTATGTTGTTGTTGTCCCCTTAAGCCCAAACTGAATGATTTTTAGAGTGATCTCTGCTAGCTAATTTTCCAGATGAAGGTAATCATGTTGTGGTAGAAACCAGAGGTGTTTTTCTATGTTTTTAAAGCCGTTTAATTGAATAACTGGTAGCTAGTAATAATCTCTCACTCCCATTATTTTTCACCTGAGTTGTTGTTGTGCTACCTGTAGCTCCTTTAGCTTCAGTAGGGTTATTTATTTCTTAGTGTTTTTTATTGGTACCTCCAGGGAAGATGTTTTTGAAGGACTGTGTGTGGTGTTTGTAGGAGGAGATACTTGTGGAGCTTTAAAGAGAAACACCATCACCAAATGTAGTTGTTTTTATGAGTGTCTGTGATTTAGTTCCCAAAGCATGCAGACAAATTAATTGATGGGTAGTTGTATGATGTGGAGAAATCTGAAGAACACATTTCATTCCTCTGTAGTGGGAGGACAAGGAAATACCAGGAAATGTTCAGAATGAGACAGTCTTATGTTGTGTGTTGAGTCCAACCCACCTGCTCACATCAGTATTTATCGCTTCTTGAATCTACCTTCTTTAAACAACTTGAAGCCATTTTATGCTTGCATATCAATAAATCAATTGCTGTGTTTACCTCTTGTCCCTGGAAGAGTGAAGTGCTTGTTCTTGTCAGAAAGTCCATTTATTTACTCAACATTATTCAAAATGTACTGGGCAATGAAACCGACGGTTACGTTCCGACAGTAGAAGAAGGAAAGCATGTAATGCATCATTTTCTTCCTGCTGCGCTGGAAGATGTGTATTTTTTTTCCCCACCTGTTTAGGTGTGTTTATGCTGTAATTTGAATTTGTTTCTTCTGGATTGGATTGTTAACGGCAAGCTAGATTCTTACCAGAGTGAAGTAATGAGTGTTTTCTATTGGTATTTCACATATTTCATTTTCTTGGTTCTTGAAGTCTGTTGATGAGACAAGTTGCATAGAACTGAATAGTTGAGTTTTAATGGGCCTACAAAGATTATCAAGTCCAGAGATGTTCTACAGTAAAGACTTGTTTGCAGCTTACTGAGAACATTCTCTTCTATGAAGGCTTAAGGAGGAACATCAAAAACTCTACAAAGGAAATAATCTGGAGCTTCTTTGAGACAGGAAGGCAGGATCAAAACTTGTCTTTCTGATAGGGAACTACCAACTTGTACAAATAAAGGGAATCCAAAGAGGAAAATCACTTGTGAAAGTCTCAAAGCACAATGCTGTATAATTCTAAATGGCTGTATTTAGTGTCTTGATGCTGTAGTGTAAGGCGCTCTGGAAATAATGACTGTGCAACACAGGACTGTGAAAAAGATACCAAGTGGATTTTATTGTTGTTACTTTTAAGCAGGAATGGAACTAGCTGACTCTCGGTAGATTTTTGTTGCTTAAATTACACTCAGTGGATCTTTATTCTAAAGCTTCTGAACATGTATCATTTTTTGTAATGTTGATCTGCTGTGATGAAGCATGGATATCACTGTACCTTTGTATTACGCTGTTCACTTTTAGCAGGACTATGCCTCAGGAGCAAATGCTAAAATTTAATATGCCTTAAAATTATCTGCTATCTCCCTCTACTGAGAAGGAGGCATATTCCTTTATAGCATGTTTAACTATCCTTGGGATTTCTGTGGAGCTATTGTGCTTTTTCAATGCGTCTAAGCATTTTTTTACTTAAAAAATAAGTACTATTTAAACTAGTTTATTTTTTGTAGCCCAATTAACTAACAGTCTCTCCAGTTCAGACTTCAGTTACAATTCCTTCTAAATCTATAGGAAGGAGAAGTTCTGTTCTTGCTTGCTTTTTTTTTGTAAATAGAATTTCATTGTTGTTATTACTACTGAACTATCAGTAAAGCAGAAAAGTTTAATTTCCTTATGTCAATAACTTTTGCTAGTGTTATGGAGATAGGCTGTATATAATGCAAGACTCTTTATAGAAAGCACTTTCCTTTTGGCTGTGTAGCTGCGCTGAAAAAACCTCAGTGAAACTTGGAAGAATCCATTGTTCTGTTTCTGGTTGAATCTTGGGTGCTGTTGTGTGCGTGCCTTAACTAAAATGAAACTTCTTTTCTTTATTCTCCACCTTCACTACTGGGTGATATTTCTGCAGTTGCTCTCCTAAAGCCTGGTGGTGGTTGATGTTCTTTCAGTCTGGAACTTCAGAGCTGGGAGGATAATGCCAAGATGGTCACTGTTTTACTCACTCACTGCTGTCCTGTCCTTGCCATCAGGTGCTCCAGAAGCTGGAAGCAAAGTGGGTGAAGGACAGGTGTAGGGTACTAGGGTTGCTGGTTACTTGTGGTAGAGTTCAGCGTGTGTGAAGTAGCAAGGGTAAAACTGTGTGAGGGGTAAACCACAAGATGTTCTTTTGAATTCCTGCCTCTTACTTACAAGCATTGACTAGTAAGCACATACTCCCTGGAATATGCAGTAGTTAGTCTGATGTGCTGATGTTTTTACTGCTGTTGACTGTGTCAGTTGTGGTTGTGCTTCTGTAATTCAGTTGCTCAATATCTGCACAAGAAGTCAAGTATGTTTCCAAGGAGCTCAGCTTTTTTTTCATCTGTAGTAAGTAGCTGCTGATGCAAATAATAAACATTCATGCAGCTTCATCTTTTAATTCCTGACAGCTGTAGGCACGCACATTGTGCATTGTTCATTCTTAGTATGTCTAGCTATATTATAGCTTCTTCATTTAATCCTAATTCATTCAAAACAGCCATTAAACTCAATCAGAGTTGCTCTTGAGTGCAGTACAGTCTGCCTGGAAAGCAGAGGTCCATGTGGTGAATCAGCTCATGTCTATCCTGATGTCTGTGAGCGTCGGGAAATGCTTTGAGTGGGAGTAGGATTTATGAATGGAAGAAAGCTCCCTTGCACCACTCCCACCATTCACAGCTAAGGTGGTTTGGAGGTACTTGTTAGGAGCGTTTGGTGGGAAGATTGCAAACTGAGTTGAGGTTCTTCCAGCAGCTTTGCAGCTCTGTCAGCTGGTAGGATGCTGTATCCAGTGTAATTGAACAAATCTTAGGTTTTACTTTTTTTTTTTTTTTTTCCCCCTGTCTATAGCATGAAAGAAGTAGGAAGTAAGAAGTTGCATACTCCCCATGTCAGTTTAAGAACTCTTAGAATAGCAGAAGGGAAGCTTTATTTATTTATTTATTTTGAAGGTGAAAGATATATAGCATATATTTTGTCAGTAATGATTGGAAGCTGCTTCTTATATTGGAAACTGATAGTTGAGGTATCTGCGCTTTCCAAGTCAGCTTTCAATACAAAACAGTGGGGTTTTTAAAATTAAATCCAAAATTAAAACCAATGCAGCAAAATTCCAATGTCTTTTCTACAGCATAATTATCTCTTATTCAGAAATAGCTCATGTGAATGAATTTCTCATTTTCATTCTCTGTTCTCTTTGTCTGGAGCTTTAAGGTGAAGAAAAGCCCCTTTCAGCTTCAGATTCTTTGTAAAGACAAAGCTTTAGGTGAGCATGTGGAAATGAACCTGCTGATTTTGGGTGGCTTATCTGAATTCTGTCTTGGCAAGTTGTGTGTTTCTGAGGGACTGGGGAAGGAAGGACAGAATCTCAGAAAAACTTCCCTTGAATTTCACCAGTGTGGGACTGCAACAATTTTTTTCTCCTTTTCCACCCTACCACCTTATCAAGGTGTGTTAGAGCTCGAGAATTAAAAAGACCTAAGGAAGCATTTATCATGCTAAAAGAAAAATAAATAAAAATTATTGTTTTCTTTTTTTAAAAAAAAGCCTTAAATTCCATAGTTTTTACTTGCAAGATTAACTTGGAAGGCAATATCAATCATTCTTTTTAGGAGTTTGTGAGGGCAATACCTTTTTTGTTCTTTTTAGTGATACTTTTTATCTTAAGATGAAAAATGATAGGCCATATCTCTCTAACAGAAACTCCCAGCATGATGAGAAGTTTCGTGTTACATTTGCTCTTTCCTTTCCTTGACACCTAGTGGCAGCGGGGAGGGAGTGATTTTGAGAATGTGACTGCCTATGAAACAGGCCGTACTTTACCTCTAGGTGCCAGTGAGGAGTGTGCATATGCATGTGGTTTTGGTGTCTAGTTTTCTTGATTTTTCTCGAATCGTGGCAGCTTTGGTCTGTACTTCAGGATGGAGTCTTGTACTTTCCTCTTTTAAAGTCTTCTGAATCTATAGGAGGAATCCTTAAACTGGTCATTCTGCTTTTGTCTCTTCACTGATGCTGTGTTTCAATGAGAACAGTATCTTCAGTTGGAAGCAGTGTTTCACTGCGTCTCGTGTTTAGTCTTCACATTCAACATCTCTGTACTTTGCAGGTTTGGTGGGGGATGGTGTTAGCTGTGGAGGCTGTAACTGTACCTGGATTTATCTTCCATGTGAAATGATTGCCTTTCTTTATCATTTTGAACTATCGCCTATTAAATGATTGCAATGAATTGGATTTAGATTTGTGCGGTAATATAAAATAACAATAACTTTCCCGGAACTTTTCATTTGCAGTGAAAAGTAAACTTTATTTAGAACTAGCTGTAGCTCTTTGTAAAGGCTTTCCAATATAAGTCCATATGGGATGGTTGATTTATGTGCTCATAAGTTAAAATAGAGATGGCAAAAAAGCTTTGTGACTTTAAATGTCCTCATTGTGGGAGCACAAAAGATCCAGAAATGAGTAGAACTGGGACTCTTATGACTTCATATCAGTGTTCAGAAAAAGTAATTGTCACCATAAGCAGGTGTATGAGGCAGTGCTGTAGTTAGCTGCTTATTTATCTGTGGGGCACAAAAACAGGCCGGTCCTGCAGTTAGCATCTGTTGAGCTGCACACAGGGCATGGATTGCATTACACATGCTATTGTTCAGCTTAAAATTAACATGTCACAATCCTCATTAAAACATCATATGTGATATTTAATCGTGGTTATTATATTGCTCTCATTAAGCCAAATTTTATTACTGAGTTAGGTTTAATAATGCAATGCACTGTAATAGTTGCGTGTACTTCAATTAGAAATAAGATTGTGCCTGCAGGACAACTTAATATTTTGTTTCACTCTTTAACAAGTTAAATTTCTTATGTGGAACTCTTGTACGTTTTTGGTTTTGTTTCTTTATAACTGGGTTTTCTGAGTTTTGTTTTGCTTGTTTGGGTGTCTTTGCCAACTCACACACAGTCTTTGCAAAGATTTCGCTTTGATGCTGAACGTCTGGGTGAAGGTGGAAATAACGTCAGCAGGACAAGCTCTTTGAGGGGAAAAATTAGTCATGCTCTGACTACCTTTTATCTATTTTTCTAAGTATACAGGAAAATTCATTTTCACTGCAGCCAATCTCTGCTTCTACCAGCTTTTAATTTACCATAGCTCTAGAAATTTAAATGTAGTAGGTCACATTCTTATCTTAGTGAAGCCCTGGGCTGCTTTTTGCTGAGGAAGTGGCCTGATAATGTGGTTGTCGTCATTCCTCTCTCCCAAGAATCACCTGAGATTTGATTAAGAATTTTCCACAGTATTGCTGCAACTGACGTAAAATGTCAGGTTCAGTTCTGGTCTTGTTGTTTTCAGAGCTCATTTTTGGTCTGACATTGTGTGTTTCAACGTGAATCTGACACACAACCTCATACGTGAGTTGTCTCTGGAATTTCCATATCAGCCTGTTATAAATGATTAATAACAGATGCTTAAAAGAGCATGCAGGAACTTGCTTATAGGTTCAGGTACTTCCTCTGTTTTTCCCTCCAATTCTTCTGGAAATGCCCCTATTCTACAGAATAGTGTGGTAAAAGCTACTAAGCTAGAGTTAAGTGTGTATGGGCCAGTGTCACAGCCAAAATGCAAGTGAACTACAGCTGCTTGCAAATATGTGTTCTTCTTTGGGAGGGTTGGCAGACTAGCTTACATTCAGATTACAGTTTTGTGAGAAAGGTGTCTAATCCTGTAAGAGAAGTTGTGTTCACATAACATAACTCTTGTGCAGTAAGTAGTGTTGGAAGATAAATGCAAGAATGAAAAAACATGAATATCTGCTTCACCCTCATACGTTTTCTGCAGCAGCGCATGCATGATGAATGCCTTCATATCCAACACGTATTTGAGGTGGAGTCTTCTTTGCTTGCCTGATGTTAACTTTTGTAGAATATCTGAAGAAGAACTGAGTTACTTCTGTGCCCTCACTCCTTTTCACAGCTAGATAGCAGATCCAATTATTTCACAGAACATTTTCTGCTTTTAACTTGTTAGGAATATTACGTTCTTTAGTATGATCTCTTATAACTCTCATGGGGCTATAATGGTGTAATGGACAATGTCATCATCTCAACAGAGAAGGGCATACTTGTGCTCAGTTACACAAAAGCCTAGAGGCAATTTTAAGAAATGCCACCTGAAGACTCTGAAAAGTGTGTGGGGTCCCTGTTCTGCTGTGTGTAATAAGAAGGGCATTCATATGGAAAAATTAACAAGCTCATCTGAAAAGGAAGGCTCTTGATATGATCTCAAACAGTGCAATTCCAAACTAGAAGTCATATCTTTTAGCCCATATTCATTCAGCTTTGCCTGGAAGAACTAAATACAAACTGAATAGACAGTGGAGGCCAGTTTACTTCTCTGCGTTTTGTGTGTAATCTATTGAATATGAAAACCTGGACAAATGACAGAAAATCTGTGATGGACAAGGGCCTGAATTTTCCTAATGTTAGACTCCTTTCCCATATGCTCCTGAAAAACAGGCCCAGATGCAGGCTGAACTTTCTCTTCTTAATTGATGCTTAAGGGATATGAAGTCTGTCTGGAAATGGTAGGCTGTCCCCCCCATTAGTTAAGCACCATGATAGGGAAGGGTGCAAGAGGATAATTTGACATCTGGACACTGAGGAGTGAAAAATGAGTTCTTTTGAAAAAGACACAAAATGCATCCAAGCATAACCACAGGAGTTAAGAAAAATAAAGATGATCTGTGATATTAATTAATGTATTATGAGACTTGGATTGTGAAGTCTGGGAGTTCTTTGTCTCTGAGTTTTTCATGTTTTCACCAGTTGCCTTTGGGCTTTTATGTAGCATTTGTTTGTTTCTTTTCGCTTGTTTATTTTTTTTATAATGGGCAGATAAAAGTGTCAAGTGTATTAGCATTTTCCATTATCTTCATATTTGACAAAACTAGCAGAAAAATTGTTTCCTCGCTTTCCTGTTTCTGTTAGACCATGGAGAATTCTCACTGTAATGGAAGGCTTAAGTACATTTGCAGTTTCCTCTCTGCTGTTTCTTTATGCAGTGCTTGGTGTACTGATGCATATTGCCACTGAAAATATGAAATGATTTAAGCATTATCAGTGTTTCCTGGTGATGATGTGTGTATGGAGACTGCACTCCCTTGGTAGGAAAGGGAAATGCTGAAATAAATTCCTTGGCAATGCTATTAGTAGTTCAGTGGGAAAACGTTAGCTTTATATGAAAAAAACCCAACTTATTTAATGCCTTGAAAATGTTTTGATAGAAAATCATTATTCTTCTTTCATGTCTTGTCGCAGTAAATGCTGGTTAAGAAACTTTATATATTTGTTGTTTACATAAGGGGATAGAGAGCCTTTGCTTTCCATGTCTTTTTCAAATGAGGAAATCCAGGTTGTGCAGGGACTTGCATGCAGAAGCTCTGAGTCTGCAACATTGGGAGTGTGATGTTTTGAACTGTGGTGATATGCTGCAGTGAGAAGCTACAGTGTTATGCTGCACTAATTCTCAAAACGCCTGTTGTGGTGACGTTCTGTTCATTTGTTTGTGCATAGTTGAAGAAAATACAATATTTCCATCCTGTTTGGGTGATTCAAGATCCTGGTTGAAACTGGAAAAAATCCTGAACAGTAGCACAACAATCTTCCTTCTGTAGCGTGAGCTGAGACCAGAAGCTGCTGAAGTCTGGCTGGCTTGTCCCTGAATAACTTGCTGTTTAACTGAAGAAGTTACAAATGAACCTGTAGTATGCCTCAAGTTTCGTATCTCACTGCAGAGGTGAATTGTAGTCTGGAAGAAAGAGGAGCTATGTTTCTGGTGGTGAATTGCATGCATATTTATTAGCTCTCACTTAAAAGGTGAATTTAAATCAGTGTCCAGCTTGTAATATCAGCATAGAATTATACTGGTGAGAAAATGCAAAACCAGTTGACTTTCAAGTATGTTTGTGCTTTTGCTACCTGCTTAAATGCTGAAATGTGTTTCTGAAACGCTGCTTCTTACAGATATGGGAAGTATGTGATAGTAGAAATTAAGATAACATTCTGAATATATTATCTGCAACCATCTAAGCAGAGTAGAGGATTTTCTAGCCTAATTTGTCTGAAGGCAGGTGTGCCCTAATTTCCTTTCACTCAAACCCTCCAAAAGCTCCACAGCTTTTGAAGGATTAACAGAACTTTAGTGCGTCTTGGATAAATTCTATTTTTTTAGGCTTCAGCAGCTGTTACTTTACTTCAGACTGACTTTGCTCATCCTTTCTCCCTGCAGGCATGCATATTATACAATAGTCCTTTCCAGATCTTCATCCAGTTCAGGTAGATCTTGGTAGAGAAATGAAAATGTAATCTTTTTTCTTCCTATGATTTTTAGAAAGCTCCTCCTCTGAGCTGTTTCGATGGATGTCTTTTGCAGCAATTAAGTTGGAAAAGAAGGTGATGAATACAAAGATTTAATTATTTTTTTATGAAAGAGTTATCTTTAAAACTAAAGAAATGAATAACAGTAATGAATAACAACCTTATTCTTCAGGCGTTAAAAATCGACGCCTTGAAACCAGTTAAAAATGTCATGCCTTCTACATGAGAGATTGAAAATAGCTGTAAATCAGAGCTGGCACTGGCCCACATCCCATTTTTGCCCAGGGAAGTCCCTAAGTGGTTAATTAAGCTGGTTCTGTGGTTATTTTGCCCAACAGCTTGTGTTAGGCCCCCTCTTTGCAGACGGGAGACAAGTTTGCTGGGGCTTTTACCCTTCCACATAGGAATACTTGTTAGAAAATGTCTTGCTGTATTTTCAGCTCCCTGCACAATTTCTTTTGGGTAAAGGTAAGGGTTGAAAGTGCCTCTCTAATAATTTTCTTCTCTATCTACTGCATGTTTTCCAACATGAGCAAGGAGGAGCGGCCTGCAGGAAAATTCTGTAGGATCCTTCATGCTGTTTATCTTACAGACTTTATTAAAGAGGCTTTAATTTTCATGTTGTGTGCTGAGTGACGAAGAAGCTCTAGAATAACCAATGATCCTAGGGCTGTGTCATGAAAGACTTCAGATTCAAGAGAGTCTAATCAGAGTTTCATAAACATCAATCATCCTGGCACTTCTGAGACTTTGCAACCTTTAGTTTATTAAAGAAAAAAGCGCTAGCTACCTTTATATAGCACCTTTAAATACCTCTGTGTTCCTGACTTAGTTCTTTATAAAAATAAATTGCTTGAAAGTGCTCTCCAGTGAGATAGCTCTCTGCTTGTAGTCCACGTGTCTTATGATTGGCATCATTATCTGCACAAAGCTGTTTCACCACTCAGTGTTTGCAGTAGAAATATTTACTGCCATTTTAACTTTTAGTGCAATCAATTCCAGCTTTAGCCTAAGAGCATTTCTTTTGAACAATGAAGCTGTGTTCAAAACTTAGGAAAGTAAGGTAGCTACCCCAGCATGCAAAGTAAAATCAACCTATATGTTCCACCTTCTCTTCCCACTACTTCTTTGGAGCTTGTTTTGTCTGAGCACAAACTTTAAAACCACTGAGATTCCTTAAACTAATCAGAGTAATGGCGAGGACACAGTTTCCTGTGTGCATGCCAACTTTCAGTACTATGAAGAGGTTGCTTTTGCTTTTTATAGATGTAGGTAAATATTCGGTAGGCAGAGATAAACTAGCAAAGGCTGTTTTCAGCATTAACAAACTGATGATGCAGGTGGATTTGATGAGAGGTTATCTGTTATTTTTAGGGTAAGTTACTTTGTGTCCATCAGCTGTCTGTTCCCCTGCTTAATAACACTGGAATTAATTAGTGTTCAGTCAGAAGCTAAATTCCATAAACCTGTTCAGACCCTCAACAACATCTATGGTATTTCTTTTTTAAGCCTTTGCGTGGCAGTTGTCTTTAAGAGGTAATACCTGCACAAGCTGAGCAATTAAGAGCACAAGAATTGTTAGGGAAAAGAAAAAAGAAATAGATGCTGTGCTGCTGTTAAGCCTTTAACTATTCACGTAGAAATCAGGCGGAAACTTGTGTAGGTTCTACATGTGGTTTTAGAGGGCTTGTAGTACAGTGTGCTGGAAATGGTGGGGGATTGATTTTGAGTTCAGAGAAAGTGGATTTCGGTAGTGTGGTTACACGTGAGTTCAGAAATCAGGAACTCAAGTATGTGGAAAGAATACCTTGTGATGAAGATGTGCATTTTGGTGAATACAAAGCAAAGTGGGCACGTGTTTGATTAGAATTACTTCCTGATCTGCGTTTCCTGCTTTTTAAAAATTAATTTCTCTTATCTGTGAAAGGTACTTGATTTAAAAATGTTTCCTTCTTCTACATCTTCCTGACTGTGTGTGCAGAAGCACCATATCTCAATTTGAAATAGTCAATAGGAAAGAAAGAATGAAGGTGAATGACTGTCGGTATCTCTTGGTTATGTTTATAAAGTCTGTGGCTTGTTCATGTGAAAAAGGGTTTGCAGCTTGATGGTGCTGAGTCACCAAAGACAAAACAGTCTTTTCAGTTGTTTGAAATATTCTGAAATGGGCATTTCCTTCATGTTCCTGCTGGCGTGTCAGTTCTTTTCTTAATTGCTTAATATATTTAGGTTGTGAAGGAGTCAGCTTTCAGTCTTTTCCTTATTTCCTTGAATCTCTTTTTTTAGGCATTCTCTTTCCTTTTTAGAGAAGGTGAGGAGTTGATCTGCGTGTTGTGCTCCATGTTAGGAGAGAGGATACTTTTTATTTTTACTTTAATGTGAAAGTTTCTTTCTTGTATTATTTTTTATTTATTTATTTGAAAGTGGGATAGGTAGTCTAGACAGTCTTGTATTTCTAATGCAGTTGCTGACATTTGATGCTGTTTTGTTGGCCATAAACTTCTGCATGCTGCACTCCTATTCATGGAGTGTGGTAAGGCCAGCCATTGCTAAACTGCCCTTATTGTTGGAGAAATATCTACAGTCTGCTCTGTTGCGTGCCCTGTGGATGTATCTCTGAATGTTGTTTTGTGAACTTTCCTGTGTGCGATCAAATCTTCACTGCTCATTGTGTGTTATGTGAGGGAATCAAATCTTTGTGGGTTGGTAATGTGCTAAAGCTGTGAAAAATGTTGCTTTTGTTTCTTGCGGTCTGAATAACCTCACTGCTTCAGGTAGAACTCAAGTCAGAGGTTGCTCATCTATTAAATATACCCTTCAACCAGTGTGCATTTTGCGCTGTTTGTTCCCCTTTATCTACTATTCTACTGATGTAATGGATAGCATCCATCTCAATGCTTGGTTCTAGACTTAGTCCTTCTGGAGTTGCACGATGCTCAGAAACAGACCTTGCTGGCTTTGGGGGAGAACTGTCAGTGCCTCCTTGTGGTTCCAGCTTTGTATGGCATTATCACTAGGGTTTATTCGTTTAGTTATGTTTTGGTTTTGTGTATTTTCCCTCCCTAAAATAACAATCAAATCCAGCATTAGCTTAATTTTAATGTTTAATATCATTTAAGCTAATCTTCATGTGCCTTCCCCTGGTTATCTGCAGTGTGATGGGGGAGTGCAAGTGTTGGAGATCTTTACCAACAGATTGTATCAGAGATGTAATAAAGTTCATAGGGGTGTGCATGAAAAACAAAACAGACTGAATCACATGCAGGAGCCAGTGTGACCTTTCTTGTCATCTTACCAGCACAGCTTTACCTTTGGTCATTTACATAGCAGTATCATTCAGTGGCTTGGATGGATCTTTAAATAACACCTTTGTTAGGTTTCTTATGCGGGAAAAGCACAGGAAGGAATGTCTTCAGATTTGCCTTTGGTAGCTGGATATAGTCAGTGCTGACCCTGCAGATGTTCAGAAATGTAAATAATGGTTGGATTACAGCAGTTCACAGAGCAAGAAGGAAGCACAAGATTGCACATTAAAGAAAAATAATTAAAAAAAAATCCTTCTGCATCTTAAAGATAAAATATTGAGTTCTTTCTTGTATCTTTTTTTTTTTTTTGCTTTTGTAATCTTCTTTTCTCTTACAAAATTAATATTCTTTTTGCCCATTTTTAATAGAAGGTCAAATTAGTTTTCCTGTTTTTTAGATGACAAGAGCCTACTGTGTTTCGTGTAAGAATTGTTGTCTGGAATTAAAGAACTCAAGTTATTTGGAGCTTAAACAAAGTGATGCAACACTTTCATGAGATGAGGCATTGAAATGCTGTGGTGGTACTCGATGCATCTCGTTCAGGGAATTGGGAAACTATGGTTCTCTTCTCCCTCACGTGTTGATGAAATCATCAGCAAACTCATGAAGGACTATACTTAAGGGAAACTTACTCAGGATGTTGTGTGATGCTTAATTTTTTAGCAAGTCTAGCAAAATCCAGAAAGAGAAACAGTAACATATTACAAAATAAAGCATATGAGCACTTGCTGTAGTGGAAGGATGCAGATAATAATTTAAGTTTGACAGACCGAATCCTGGATGCTTCCAGTTTACTGCTATGCTTTTACATCTTAATTGCTAAGAGTTTTCTCAGTACCTCGTTTGTTGAATTATAGAGGTAATACTTGACGTGTCATGTTGATAAGAAGGTGTAATAATATTTTAGACTTCTAATTTCTTTTATTTGCCTCATTTGCAAGTTTGGGAATTGTCTGTTTCTTTAAATTAAAGCAGGTCTAAAATTTAAAAGTTCTCTACCTGTCCTGATTACCTATATTTTTATGGGTTATTTGCTGTGGTACAGAGCCCTAATCAGTTTGTGGAAGAAGTAGAGATAGATAAATATTATAATTGGAAAAGGACAGAGTCTCAGACCTGCTCCATGCTTGGGTAACCAAAAGACACTTTTCCTTGCTGAGGCCTTTGCTCTTAGGAGAAGTGTTATGATAGTAAACATAGCCAGAAATCCATTTGGACTATGTGAGGTGTGAAAAGCCTAATTATGAATGAGTATGCACACTCCATTTGGCACAGAGATACAGAAGGTAATTTTGCACCTGTCATATTTTCATGCTGCAGTTGCTTGGCTTATTAGCTGTTACTTTTCTGCTAGCTCCAAAATCCAAACTCTGCTTCCTAATCTTCCAAAAAATAATGAAGTTGTGTTTTTAGTGAGGGACTCTATACAAATGCTTTCTCATGGGAAGAATGAGGAAATCCACGCAAGACTTTATGCCTTGTTTCTGAAAAATTTACCCCTTTCTGAACTCAGGTGGCTCACTTTCTTGACTGTTGTCCATGGCATGTTGAAACTGAAGGTGTCCAGATGCCATAATACAGAGGACTACGAAGTAAACAGACCTCCCTAAGCACTCGTGATTGGTTATGAATACTGAATTTTCCAGAGTTATGCCTTTTTTTTTTTTTTTTTTCCCTTCTTTTTTTTTTTTTTTTTTCCCCTCCATTTCTAGCACAGGAATAACTGACCTTCCTGGCTCTTCTTGAGAAGCTATTTTGAAAGTAGATTTGATTTCTACTGATCAAGATAGTCATATAAGAAACAGCTTCTTGGACAGGCAGAGTACACAGCAGAATTTGAATCATAAACAAATCTGACCATAGACTGCAGCTATACTTGGCTTTATAATGAATCAAAAGAGGTAATTTCTCTTTTGGAAGAAATATAAATAGTAGTAGACAAGCTCACAAGCAAATGAGTATTCTTCATACATATCTGACCACCTCTGCTTTTGAGAAGTAAAGCTAATCCAATTGATGGCTGAGATGTTGTTGGAACTTACAGGTTTTATTTTTGGAAGAAAATTGCATCAGTGGTGTTTTAGGAAGTTGACAGTATGAGTCATATTTCTAAAAGTTGCCAATGTCGTGAATTACTATCAAACAGAGAGAGCATGTGCACTGGTGACACAATATATTTAAAAACAAAGTAAACCAAAACAACAACCACGAAAGATTAAAAGTCTGTGTTTACCAAAAAGAGTGAAGCAAGATGAACCTTATTCAACCCGAGCCTCTCAGACCAGCTATAGGACAAATTGCTTGCCTCTAATGTTTGTCAAATTTGCTATTTATGGAGGGGGTAAGGATCTAGCAGATTGCACAAGTGATATGAGGCACAACACCAAATAACAATTCTGTTGAGTGGCTTGCACACAGTTTAGTGCATCTCCGCAGGGTCTTATTTGAGATAGTAAAGTACATAACAACAGAAGTTGGGCATTGCGATTATTCTTACAAGATTAGTGTCATAGCTCTGAATTCAAAGTAGTTTCCAGCTTCCTATATGTGTCTCGTAGGTACTGCTTGGTAGGCAGGTCTAGTGATGGAAAAAGGCAGTGTGATTTAATTCATTTCCCCCTGTGAATTTTCTTGGTTCTACAATCTGTTAATAAAATTAAAAAGGGTATTTTCAAGCTAATTGTCATTAAATCTTTCAAATTTCAGAGTGGAGGCTCTGAGTCTTTAGCAGATGGTTGGAAATGAAATGCACATTGGGGGGAACAGAGGCCCTGCCAAATCTGGACCTTGAACAGAGCTAGTCAAATAAACAGAAGTGAGGCACAGCAGGGATGAATTGGAATAGGCTTTATTATGGTCAGAAAGCTTCAGGCTGTGAATGACCTAATCAACCCAAGCTCCTTACATGTACCTAAATTAGCTTCTACTCTACCGTTCTCACGGTACTCAATTTTGCTTCATTCAAATACTGTACTAACAGGTCTGAACTCTTTTAAAAGTGGAAGGTTACAACTGTTCTGGCCTTTCACTTTCTTATTGAATCCGTCCTATTCAACTTTCCTAATGCCCGTGTTCTTGATTTTCTCCTTTTAGTGTCCCCTGCCCTTTTCATAGGCTTAATTCTAGTACATTCTATTCATTTGATGAGTTTCAAATGATTTGTTATTGTGATAGTGAGCAAGGAGCGGTAACGGTAGTAGAGCTGATTGGTTTCCTCCATTGGACATTTCAGTTTACAGTTCCCCCAAAGAGTCCTTAACTTCTGGGACAACATTAATACAGTTTTGCCATGAATTCAGTGGTTCACAGAGTCATATGCATAGCTTACAGTAGAAAATGTAGGTTTCCCACTGTCATTCTGGTTTTGAAGTCTCCACAATCAGAATGATTTACTGGGATTTAAATTCCCTTTAGAGTTAGCAGGCATGTTGGAGCCCACTAGCTTTTATTTGGAGCCCATTGAAGTTAATGGAGTGGGGGAAAATATCCCTTTGATCTCATTTGGCATTTGCTCGAGCCCTTTGTGGCTGAAGTTGATGGCTTCATCAAAATCCACTTAACCTTCCAGGGATGAATGTGTTCAGATTATTCTGGAACTTCATGGGTTTGTTGGAAGGGGTTGACCATTTCCCCTAGTTAACACTCTATTACCAACCTAGGTGAAAGAAACAATTAGAAAAGTAGTAACAGCTCATGTGATATTTCATATTGCCTCTAATAACATGTGATCCAATCTCAATGTTTTTCAGACAACATAGGATTCGTGCATTAAAAGAGTCTAACAGGAAAATCAAACTTAGAATTAACTTTCAGACAGTCTTCTTCTCACAATTTGAAATCTTCAAGGTGAAAAAACAGATGACCCTCCTGCAGTTTTTCAGGAGTACTTCTGAATGTTTGCCTATTTGGGTTGTTCTCTTTCTCTCTCTGTTCCCCTCCTTAATGGGGATATTTGGAAGGAATATGATTGTGAAGTATAAATCTACCTGAATGAAAATACCTAAATATAAGCAGCTATATTTCTGATTTGAAACTGATTTTCATTCCTCCAAGAACACAGAAAAAGCCAAACAGATAAAATGAACTTTCCTCCTTAACCCTTTCTTGTAGACAGGTGATATAATCTGTGTCATCATCTCTTTAGTCTATTGCTCTGTGTTATACATACAACAATTATGAGACACCATTAGCATATTAGAAATTTCTTCTTCTCTGGAGAACTAATTTTTTTCAACCCTTCCACTTCCATTAATTTTTTTCCAACTACAACTTGGTACTGCACAGATCATGGCTTTTCTTGGAGTTTTTGTAGTTTACAGCCAACCAGGACGCTGGAAGAGAACTTTGTTATTCCTGAGTGGTGTTATATATTCCAAGATAGGACAAATGCAATGAATCTGTAAAGTGGTCCTTATTCCTCTGTCCACAGAGTTTAGGAGAAAGCCTTACCAACACCAGTGTGAGTATAGCAGTCTGCTATAGGAAACCTGCTCAGGCAGTGAAACAGGCTGGACTGGATGACCTCCGAAGGTCCATCTCAGCCATTCTGAGTTTCATGAGTAAAACTGTTCAGTGGTAACAACAAAATAAGTAAGAGCTGAATATCAAGTGCGCTAAGGCTAAATAAGGAAATGACTTCCTTATGCTTTTTTTTACTGAACTGTGGTACTGAGTTACAATGCTGCAGTCACTTTTCAGACATCTGGGCATCTTGTTTCTTGGTCTGGATGCTTTGACCATGGATCTTCCAGTACTCTATTTCTGGGTCCTTTGAAAAGTGCTAGTGGTTACCTGATTCCTATATAGAAGGGTTTGTCTACAAAGCAATGTGCAGGACTTTGGTGTGTGTGACACCATTAAATGTTAATGTGCATTTTTCAAAGAGAGCCTCAAGGCTACAGTTAATTCTTTGATCTTTAAAAAGCTTGCCACCTAGGGGAGTAAGTTTGAATGTATCCTTATGTGTATGAACACTTGCAGGTAATTAGACTTAGTTTCAAGGCTGCAGGACTTTGCAGAAATGATTCAGATTTCAGAAGGCTCAAAACAAACACTATTTCTTATTTATCTCAAGGGATTTGGAGAAGTGTAAAACAAACCTTTAATGACTTGAGCCATGCTTTATTAATTGCTTTGCCAAAGAGATAAAAACCTGTGGGAGTTCATGTATTAAAATGGGATGTGAAGCTGCAGAAATCTAAGCAGGATCTGAATTTAATTTAAAGAGAGTAAGAAAACAAACAGCTTGGTGTACCTCTGCATTTAAGATTATTACCATATATATATATATAAATATAAAGTTTATATATATATAGTTTCTTGTTTTAAAGAAAATGTGCTTGGAGTGAGCCATAATTGTATGTGAAGGCATTTAAGCTACTCATTTGGTATTGAAGGGTTAGGGTGTCTAAACAAAATGGCAAGCTATTATGGAGCCTGGGGGAGTTCTCTATTTGTCATATCTGAAAATAAAGTTATCAGATCAGTACTCAAATTGTTCCAAATCTGATGTCTGTATCTAGAAAGACTCCTCACATTAATTTAGCCTAGATGGATCTATGTCTTATACTGGTTTTGACAAGGGCAGTGGAACATACTATTGTGGTTTTGTGTTGGTATGTTTTTTTTTATAGTTTTGAGTTTTTTGTTGTTTTTTACTGAGGATTTTTATTATGATTTTTCCCCATGTACAAAATCACAAGGAGAACTACTGATAAAAGTAGTTCTTTTTAGTGTGAAGTGGTCTCTTTCAACAAAATAAAAGATATAGTATTTAAGAAGAGTGTCGGACTGCTGGAGTTCTGCTGGCTTTTAAACTGCTAATCAATATTTTAAGTTTCCTGTTTTTCATTTTTTATTTCCTTGTATATTCAGTGTGCTTTTAAAATGAAGAAAGCGTGGGTTCTTTTTTCTTAATTTCATATAGAAAAAGTACTGTATTGCAGTGCTTTGTCTAGTGTAGTTTTCAACTGTGTTTCTTGTGTTGGTAAGCTTATTACACAAGTAAATTTTGCAGTTTTATTGTGAACAGTCCTGAGTATTCTGTATAGGGGTGTGAGTTTTCTCTCCTGCCCTTCAGTTCTCCTATATTCTGTGTTAAATCCAGGAGATCAATCCGTTTAATAGTGTTTTTGACCTTGGGATCAAATTATCATCATAATTTATATGAAGACTTTATCTTTGTGTGTGGGACTTGTAGTTGATTTGGGATGTGAGCTTCTAGCCCAGTGTGACAAGTGTGGTCGTGGCTGCTCTGACTTCTACAATTGCTACTTAAAAAAGAAAATAAATGTCATACTTTGGGTCTGTCAAAAGCATTCCTGCATTCATACAGATTTTTCTGGATGCTGCATTCAACAGCATTATCAGTGTGGGTGAAGAGAACATGTGTACTGAGTCCATCATTAACAGATAAATATTGGATCTTCTGGGGGCATATCTGTTTCCTAAAGCCTCTTTAGTATTGATTTGGAAAGATACTGTTTGTGCAAGCCAAAAGTTCAGTTTTTAGTAGTCCCTTTGGCTCCTGAGTGGCTCTGTGTATTTGCCCAGAGTCCTCAGCTTGGACTCTGAACATTTGTTACCCTTTTTTTCCCTACATGGATGAGAAATATCTTGTCTTCCATTCGTATTCATGGCCCTAGGGTTGTAATTGAGATTTAGAGATAAGGCATCAAGGGGGTATGTTGATGCTGCCATCAGCCTTACTATGTGCCCAGTCCAAGAGAAACTGCTTGGTAGCAACTCCTTTGGTTTTGTGTTTATTATTTAGTGCCAGGATTTTGTTCAGGTCAAGGTATGGATGCTGAACAGGGAGTAAGATAGTCAGCAAAGCATGAGGGGGTTCAATACTGATCCTCAAAGTAATCATGAATGGTTAGAGAGAAAAATCAAAATCTGTATAGAAACTCTCTTGTTTACTTGACAACGCACTCAATGTAATAGATTAGTGTGGCTTTTTTTCTCACTTAGATGGAGAGAGAACATTCTGTCCTAAGAAGTGCCTGGCAGGAAATTTTCATCAGTAAACTGACATCAGAGGTGCTTTCACCTTGGTTAAGAATGGGAATTTCTAACTTTTTTCAATACACTTCCTTATCTAAACCATTAAATTGCACAGAAGATTCTTAAAAAATGGGTATTTTTGAGCTAAATAAGGTGCTTTTGTTGGAAGTTACTGAGACATGAAATGATTACTTATCATTCCTTGAAATGACATTACATTTAAATTCAGTGGTACATGGGCACTTACTTACTACCTTCATCTCTGTTAATCCTTGCTCACAGCCTGCAAATTGAACATTCTCTTGGCCTTATGGGATGTACTGAAATTCTCAGAGTTATAATTGCTTTTCAGTATGGCATCTTGTATGTTGCACAATTTGAAGAGGTTTTCTTCTAAACAGAAAATGTTTAGTGAACTTCATGCTCTTTATTTTTTCCCCTCTTTAATCAATTTTATCCATGAGTTCGTTGGAGATTCAAAGGAAAAGTAAAAATTGAACTCACTTGACCATGATTGATTTGAAAATTCAAGGGACAGCCTCTAGGTTATTGATGGCTTTTAAATTGCTGTTACCTGGGTACGCCTCTGAAACTCATCAGCATTCCGTGCCTTTGTTGTTGCTTCTGTTGTTTGCGTAGGCACAGGGGCTGTAAATTTAGATCTCTGCAAAATAGCCTCATCAGACAAAGGTACAGAATTTTCTGAAAGTCTTTGCTTGAATAAATGAATGCTTTCCACAGAGGTCTGTAGGAAAAAAACAGAACAGAAAAATGTTGTTTAAGAATGTAAGAGCTGAGTACTAATAAATTTTACCGTGATGGAGACTGCCCAAATTTATTGCCCTTCTGAAATGCTGTTTGGGTTAGAAGGAGAGTGGGAATGGAGCATGCAACACACTGATGCAGGTACTTGTAGGATTGGCTCCATGGGAGCCAGATTGTGATTTTTTTGTTGTGTGTGTAACTTCTACTGGTACTGTGTACTTCTACTAATCCAGTATGGTGTAATGGGGGCCCTCACTTAAGGGTCTCATCTTTTGTATCTCTGGAGAGACGTGTGAGGGTTAGTGTCAAGATGCTCCACTGAAATTTGCAGAAGTGCTTTTGGATTTGAAGGTCACTAAAGGTGTGAGGAATACTGTAGATCGATCTGATTTGGCAAAATAGAACTGTATTTCTGGCTCTGCATTGGGAATTAGGTGGTGAAAGGCACCGAAGTTCTAAGATTGCTGGAGCTGTTTCTAGATTGGTCTGGGAAACAGATCTTCATCCCCCAAATGTTAGTTACCCACTCCCTGCAAGTCGTTTGCATTTGCTGAATAGTGTTGGTGTGCAAATTTATTTGCTGCTCTTGCTCCACAGATTAAAAAAAAAAAAGTCTCTCCTGTCCTCTACCCATCTCCCAATAGACTTTGAAACAGGTATTTACATTTCCATTTCAAAACTTGTATTTAGACAACTAACAAAAATTGCTCACCAGTTAATTCCTGAATAATCTTAACATAGAGCTGCATTAGCAGAAAATCTCCCTTAGCTGCTCTTCATTTAAATGTTATGCTGTGCATGCCTACGCTGAACTCAGTTCAGCTGCCTCTCATCCTTCTTGTATTTTCTTTCCTCTAATAATGAGGCTGGCATCTTTCTGATAAGTGCAGATACGTTAACATTTCTGTTCTGTAACTGCAGTGTTGGTTTAGATTTATGTATTATGGCATCTTAAAGCAAATGTTGAATTTTCTTTTTTTATCCATATCAAAATATAATGATGATTATGAAGTCCTGAACTTCTGTTCAGCTGCGGTGCGTTGCTTTCGAAGGATGTACAGATGCCTGATTACTCCAAGCCTGTGTATTTGTGCCAGTGCTGCTAGAAGCCATAAAGTAGAAGGCAGCATTGATCATTGAATGAGACCAGCAACTTCATTTCAATGCACAGCTAAGGAGTTATGTAGACAAGGCTTAAAAGAATGCTCATGGTGTTCTGTGGCCATGACAAAGGATCCCTTGTGTTCTTGGATTAACTTCCTATGTAACATGGGGAGAACTGTCCTATAGAGAAGGGCAACCTCTGAATCTATTGCTCTGCTAGGGATGGGAGGGATTTATGCTGTCTGTCTGCTGAAATGTACCACATGATGAAAGGACAAACTTCAGATATAGAATCCCTTCCACCTGCTGGGTCAGCTTTGTAGTTCTCTGATCTCAGCTCAAAGATAGAGCACTCTTAAATAACACAAATGGAAATTAAAGAAAAGCAAATAGGCTGAAGAATGACATTCTGCAAGAAGAAAGTAGTAAGAACCCCTGACAACTTATCTTATACCTGCTGAGAGGAAATTGCAGCTTTGGACAATGATTTGGGCTTTTGCAGGGTTCTTCATTGAAGTATGTGTTGACAAGCTGAGTCACCACATTCTCTTAATGTGTGTTTTTGTTTTTCTTTCTTCATATAGAAGTAATAACAATTTTAGTAATTGTTGAGATCTGACTGTCTTCTTATTCAGAAAATTTCTCTTGTGGATTTGCTGTTGTTGACACCAGCTGATATGACTGCTTAAAAAAACCTTAAGTATGATCTAGTGACAAGGTAGTGGATAAGGTGAATGGAATCTTCATTCTGCATGTGTGGACATCATCACTAATCTAAACAGCATGGACAGTGACAGGGATAGAATCTTTGTTCCTTAAACATAAAATTGTTTTCCCTAACTTTTCTTGGTATTTGGTTTGTCAGATGTTCTTGGACCCTCTAAAAGCAAAATTTTGTTTCTGCATCTTAGTTCTTTACAGCTGCATTGATGATTTGACTTTATAAGCACAAATATTGCATGATTGCTATGCTCCTAAGCTCTTTCTTCCTTATGTGAGTAGGAGTTTGCTCATTTCAGAGTAAATAAGACTAGGTATTTAGACAGAACTCCTTGAGAGGCCTTTGCATCATTCAAAACCAAACTTAACCGCTTTTTGTAAGGCAAAGCTACTAGTACATAATGTGTCAAAGAAGGATGCTCTGTAAATACTGTGACTGAATACTTGTATGTCAAAGTTTTAAAGGCATATTGAAGAACATTTATGTAATTCACAGTCATTTGGGAAGAGTTCACGATTAGCTAAACTATTGCTGTTTACTTGCATTATAGCAAGGCAGGAGAAAGGAACGCTGTTGTGTTGTTAACTACTTTCTCTAGTGTCCTGTAACTTGAAAAATAAGCCATGCCTATCTGCTAGCAGATGGAGTTCACAGCTGTGCATGCAAGTGCAGCCAGTCTCAAGGAATAGAAAAAGACCAAAACAAACAAACAAACAAAAAAAAAAACACCACAGAATTTTCATGAGATGCTTTGTGCAGACACCCTTGACATAGATATCATCTCCAAATCTCTATACTCTTGTTTCTGCTTTTCCTTTTGTCTGTCTGTGCATCTGTCCTGTGTTGTGATATTCCATCCTTTCCTCCTCCCTTGGTGAATGTTACAGAACCTCCACCTTCTCTCATATACATAAAAACCTGCTTGAACTGTAAAGGTGGAAGGTTAATTTTCATATTAATATCCAATTATTTATTTCTCATTTTTACTAAGAAATGTACCTGCAGAAGGGAGGAGAAAAACAGATGAAATGGAAGCCATCAGTTGTCATTTCTGAACGAACACTGTTGGAGGCATTGTACAAAATGCATGTTTTATGTCTTTAAAACAAAGTATACCATTAAGTGTGTGATGCTAAGGAGAGTTTTATCTAGCTTGTAAATACCAGTGAATCTTTTCAATTTCAAATCCCAGTATGGAGACAATTTACAGTTGCAATCAAAATGATGCACACAGTTTAACTTCAGCACCATCTGTAACTCTGCTGGTATTTTAATAATGAATAAAATTATGTCTTGGCAACAAAAGCTGCACTTAAATACCTTTGAATTCCAAGCAAGGCCTTGAATGGGAAGTTATGATGCCTCTTTTTCACCTAAAATCTCCTAAAATACTAAACCACAGTTTGGCTTGTCATATGTTCTCTATTTGCAGTGGAATCAGGTTGTTTCATATATGATCCTGACTAACAATGTAATAGGGAGAAGTAATACAAACATTAGAGTCAGATTTTCTGCAGATTTGTTTCAATGAGAACACAGTGTTATTAAAAGTACTTCAAGTTTGAAATATGGGAAATCCATGAAGCTCAAGGGCTGGTGATCTTTCCCTGAGTGTGTCCTCTTCATCAAAGCTTTCATTAAGGGAATGGACGTGCCCTTTCTGGATGGCCTTCACAAGTGGAAATCAATGTGTTTTGTCCTGCTGACCCTTTAAGCAGACAAGGGAATAGCAGCGGGTTGAGTTTGTTGATGCATCTCGGTCATGGCTAGTAACTACCTGTCTGTGTTCTAGGGATTGATCCTTTTCATAAGAGGGTGAAAGAGAAACATTAGTGTTAACTGGGAGTTGACTGCTCTCTGAATATCTTCAGAGCCCCATGTGAAATCTAATTCACATTGGTTGGTGCTGCAAAATACAATCTCAGGGCTGAAGAAAGTTTAATAACTGGCTCACGTTATGCTCACCAGCACTTCTGTAAGACTTGCCCTGGAAGAGTTAATGGAGCTGGGCTGTTTCCTATGTCCTATCTCTCCAAAATTTAGATGCACTTTTCTAAATCACTCTTTTCGTAATCATCGCATGTAGTGAATGCTGTCACAAAGTGTAGAACTTAATCAGATATTTTGGCACAAAGCCGAAGAAAGTTCACTAACTTATGGATTTTTAGCTAGAATTGATATTAGCTGGCGTCTTTCATGGTATCCCAAAATTAGCATCCTAATTAAGTCGTAATTAAATGTCTTTGAAATCTGAACTGATAATGTTTATTTTTTGTGTTTTTAAAATGAACGTGGTTGAACAAAATAGAAATATATATGGAGATAAAAGGAAAGAAGATGTTTTTAATTGGAGGGAAATTAAAGTTGCAAGAAAGAAATAAAAACAATAAACCAAATAACTTCTTTATAGACTGTAAGTTTCTGCTTGTTTTTTTTTTTAATTATCATTTCCTAAAAAAAAAAAAATAGGAGTGAATAAAAATCAGAAAAACTGATGAAGTGAAGGTAAACATGCATTTTTTTTTCTCCTTTCAGAAGCAACATTGTAGAGGACAGTTCTATTAATATACATTAAATTGCAAATGTTATCCATAATTGCCTGTTTCTCAGAACTTAACACAGTCAAGGTCAACATCCGTTTCTCAAATGCTAGTCAACATCTGTATTGTTACGTGGCTTGCATGAAGAATGCAGTTTATAGGCACAATTAGGTGCTCTCTTTTCATGATTGTTCTTTGTTAATTATCTGGCTGGCAAGAAAATATAAGGAAAGAACAACAACGGGATAGCAGTGATTTTCTTTGTCCAGATGTTTTAAATGCTTCTGTAGCATGGAGTAGTTTCTTCATTAAAATCAGTACTTTCTATGGAAATATAATGCAACTGACTCAAAGAAGTGAAGTTCTTATTATTTGGGCAGACAAATTCTAAGGCTTTTTTTTTTGCCTTGTAGAGTAGAGTGAGAATGTAGAAGTCTAGAAGCAGCTGGAATGAAGGCTTTTTCTGTCACAGCAAATGAGTGAGATAATATTTCTTGAAATGTTGGCTTTGCTGTTAGAATTACAGTGGGGCCTCTCTGACCCTAAATATGTGCAAAATGTTTCACCTCTTCCTATTCTAAATTATCAAGAAAGGAAACAATAAAATCCTTTCTTAGGGAATTTTGTAATGTTGATGTATTTGTGTGCTTTCTTTTGACTCCTCATAGAGGTGGGACTTATGGTATGATCCCCACTCTGTGCTCACATCCCACCTTTTTTGAAACCCATTATCTATTTCAGCAAAGTGAGGAGATCTCAACATCTGTACATTTCATGTGTGCAGCATATCAGGGCATATGGCCTGGTTTGTTGACTGATATATCCTAAGCACTTTGCTCTGCTTTGACGTTTTATTTGGCTTGTAAAGCTATGGCATGCCCTGAATTGCAAGTCTGTAGGATTAGGGCTTTTATGTCCAACCTCTGTTACTGTGCAATTAGCTTTGAGGGAAGAGCAGAAGAATGACCTTGCATCTTGTCAGAGTATCCATTCAAGAATCAGCTTTGCTTGGAGGCTGTTCCTTAAAGTCAATCATTATTCTGTTATCTGTAGAGAGACAGAGACTGTATTTGTTCTGGTGTTCTTTGAGCTATCTTCAAATTGTTAATGCTTTTCCTAAATCCCAAAGCCTTAAAATTACATGTTCTTATAGTTAGTTATGGACCTCGAGGAAGATGCCTTGTAGCATATTCTTTTCTTGAGGAAACTATTAGAGGATTCCAGAATTTGGTGTGAAATTGACATTATAATGTTGGAGCGGCAGAAATCCAGGTGAGCGTGTTTGGGGACTGGAGATACAGCTATGGAAATGCAGATAAAGCATCTGGCTGTTTGTTAGAAAACGTGATTGTCACTTTCCATGATGTATCCTCCGAAGATCTTGGCTCACATCCTGAATGCATTGCTCTGAAAAGGTTTACACTTGCTGTAGTGCTGAGACTCTTGGTGCCCTATATGTATCTGATGATCACATTCAGTAACTGTTAGAGCCCAGAGATTGCTGCTGTGATTCTAGTCCTGGACAGCTGGTGGTTGACAGACTGATATGCTCATATCTGAGGCAAGCCAGCCATTTAGACATTATTTACATTAAAAATTCTTCCTTTATATTCAACCTATATTTCCACGTGTGGTGCTTAATAGTCCTTATGACGATGATTATCTACAGCTAGAGCAGGCTAGCTCGTATATGGTAGATAGCGCAATTTTAGTATTTGTGATGACAATTTAAAATGTAAATATGGTTCATTTACAGACCTGGGGAAAACATCATTGATATTGTTACAGGAAGGAAAAGAGCAGATTTTTTTTCCAGTTTAACCTGTCAGCTTCACACGTGGTATCTTACCTGTGTGTAGTTCCACTTAAAAAGACGCTTGATTTTTATTTTTTTTTTTAATGGGTAAAAGCAAGGCTCTTAGTCTCTTCTCCTCTTAAAGCTCTAAGACGGGTATTCATGACATTCATTTGGTGTCAGATAACCAAGCACAGAAAGCTCTAGGGAAAAGTTTATTGGAGGGTGACCAAGAGACTAATGTGGTTCTCTCCTGGTGGAGACTGTCCTGCTCTTGGGTGCTGTATGAACGCTTTGGCAGTGTAGAAACTCTTCCTTTTGTCCCTTTTGAAAACACAGGGCTGCTGTCACTTCTATCTTAACGTAGATATGGCACAAGGACTTTGAACCTCTTTTTGAAGAGTTTCTAAACCTCTTCATTAGGTAGATTTTATAGAATGCTGACGTTTCTGGGAGTTTGGTGTGCTGATATATTTAGTAGTTGACATCTTAATTTAAACTGCTGTTCAGGTCACAAGTAATAGTGAATTTAGGAGGCTTATTTTAATTTTCAGGTTGCTTTGAATTATATTGGTTACACTGATTTTGATATAGACCTGTTTTTAATCTAGTTGTGAGTAGTGTTAAATAAAATACTTTTAGAACCAAGTGTAATAAATGTATGTTTCCTTCTCTTACTAATTAGAATATTTTAATAAAATAGTGCTAAGTTTGCTTAATTTGCTTTTCCTGGGATAAATGTGCTAGACAAAATCTCTTAGAGCTGCCATTCTTTATCTCCTTGTGGGCTGAATTTCTCATCAGCCCTTGCGTTGTTTTGCATGAACTCATTCTCGTCTCGCATAACCTGGCCTGTGGTTCATGTTCTGTTGTTGGGAGGCTTAAGTTCTAAACTAGTGAATCAAATATTTTAATCCAGTTTGTGGGCCGGTAACTAAATCTGTATTAATAGTTTTCCACTTCTGCCACCCCCTCTTATTTGCTAATCCATCAGAGTATTATTTTTGTACACATTTAGAAAACTAATATATCATCCCGATTCTTTCAGAATATCAATGGGATTTATGTTTAATATTACTTACAATCCATCATGAAGATCAGTTTTGCAATGTATTTGTCAGCATAAAAATCCATACTGAGAAATCTGTTGCATTAAAATCGTTCTTTCCTAATATTTTCAGCATTTTGAGCCATGTGTTGTATGTTCTTTCAGCAGTCCTCACCAGTGGTTTCTACTTTCTGACCACTTGTTTGGAGCTGCAGGTTTCAGCTTACTCATCTTTCTCAGTATTGTAACACTTCTTTTATTTCTATTTTTTATGAACGGACTGACTTTCTTTAAAAGCTACTTACCTGTATATAAGTGTAGAACTGAGTTAATTTTCAAGCAGTTTCCTGCTGTTGTTCACATAAAATTCCCACCTACTTTTACACAACAATTATTTTCGTTTCATGGAAATTCTTGTCTTTAAAACATCCAGCATATATTTAAATGACCCAATCAAAGATACTTGAATTTAGAAAGAGAATTTTGGCAGCTTCAAGAATTTCCTATCATAATGTTTGTTAGCTCACATCTGAGTATTAGTAAGATGGTTTCGTTTCACTTGCATGTGTGGACTGATACAGGAGTAGTCCCTACTACAGAAGGGTTCATAGGCTGCCTATTCTTCCCCTCTAGTGGAAGTCTGTTGACATGATGGAAGTTTCCTGCCTGTCCCTCAGCCCAGCATGCACAGGGATGCTGAAGGTAGCCAGCAGTGTTGCTCTCCTGCTGAGCAAGCAAGCAGTGACCCTCCTACAATAGAGGAAGGACTTTGATTACAAAATATTCATACTGTTCTATAGAGATATTGCAGAAAGAGATGAGCAATATTTCAGCTGTAATCTGGCTCTGTACCGGAAACAACTCACACAATTTTGGATACTCCTACATTTCCTGTCACAACTGTAAAGTCCTATCTGTTTCTATTCCTTACCTTTTGTGACCATGAGGTACCATAATGCATCCCTTCCTCACCCATTCCAAGTTAAGTATTTAATCTATGAGTTTGGGAGCACTGTGATCACTGAGATCTTGCTAGCTTGCAAGACGTGTCCAGTAAGGACATGTCCAGTAATTTGGTCCATGTTCCTTCCATGGGAGGTTCAGTTGAAAGTGAGCCATGGGTTTGTTCTGTTGGGGGTCTATTTTGATTTCTTTAAATTTTTATCCCCTTTTGAAAACCTGCACTGTATTCTTGAGTACGTATGTAACAATGGCATGTGGAAAGAAATTTACTGTATCTGATTTCATTCTTCTTCAAACATTATAGACTTAACATTTTGATTGTACTGTGTTCGAGTACCCTTGTGTTTGTCCTCAGATGAGGATATGAAGGGGGTGGGGGGGAAGTCCCAGACCACTCATTTGACTTGCAAAACTAATTTAGGACATGATTTTTTTTTGTGTTGTGAAAGGCCAGGTCCTGTATTTGTGTGTGTTGCTTATATGCAGAAATAAGAAGTTGTAACTTCTACATTATATACCTGCTTGGTAGATAAATATTTTATTGAGCACAACAGCTGAGGTGTTACATAAAGTCTGTTGGACATTACTGCGTACTTTCAGTAGCTTTTGCAACCAGAGTTGCTGCCTTAAAGTTGAAGGTATATCTTAAAATTGCATTTTCTGAAGGGAAACATTTTCAAGTATATAGCATTTTAAAACAGTTTACATCAGGTTGCAGTTCTAACAGACTTCTGGTCTGGAAGATAAATTTCAGTTGCATGCAACAGTGATGATATACTTCATTCTAAGGGATTACATGCAAATTTAATCCTTCTCTAATCTCTGTCTACTAAGTAGAAACATAGACCACCTTGACATAGTGGAAGTTGACATTCTTGTTTTTTGCTTTATTTTAGATAATTGTGATGGCACGTTGGTATCTACCTTACCTTCATCAGCCTTTACCAGTTCTTCTGAGTTCTTCAGTACTCACAGTCCCAGCTTTGCAAAGCTCAACAGGCGAGATGGTAAGGTTGCAGTGGGAAATGCCTGAAATATTCTAATCACAGTGATGAAAAATAATTGTATGCAATGCATTCAGAGCCAAGTTTGAGTAGTGCTGTTAACTTAAGCTTCTGTGAGATCTTTATTTAGGAGCAATTCATTCCTTTTATTGTAGAAAATTTATACTGTATTTGAAGTTCTCTCATTGTGGAGAAATTGTGTAGGAAGCTTGGGTTGTTATTTTGCTTTTGAATAATTTTGCCATGATTTTTTTTTAGAGCTTGAAGCTCACTAGTCTTGAGAACTTGTTCTGAAGTGTAGGTGTTTATTAAGGGCAGTAACAACTAGATATGCAAGTTCTAGTGGAATTCAGTGATTACACAGCTCAGCAGAAGTACTAAAAATGAATGAGGAAACTTTGCAGGCATTTGCAACATGGAGCGCTTGAGGCCCTGATAATGAGCTCATGTATGAGGTGAAACTATTGGGAACTAATTTGATATTAGTCTGCAATATCTAGGACATCGTTTGACATTTTGTTGTAGGCTTTGGTCGTTGGCTCTCATTCCCAAATTAGAGGAAAGCCCTGTATTATGACATTATGGATGATTTTAATTATTAAAAACACTAATTAGTATGTTAATAATAAGAGAGACTTTAATTGAAAATAAATGAGAATTTTCCTACTTAAATACAATCTATGCAGTGTGTCTTTTAATTGAAAGTTACAGTTTGGTAAGTCTGTAGGAGGATACTAAAGGAATCTCACTGAAATAGTTGGCACTAGAGATTGGGAGTTGATACATCGTTGAAGAAGTCCTAAATGGAAGTTACTGTCTTAAATTTAAACTCTTGAACCAGAGATCCTCAGCACGTAAACAGTGATACGATAGTTGCCTGATGTATGGAAACTTGAAGACTTTGACCACAGAATTTTGGTTTGCTTTGCCTTTATCTTGAGCAATAGCTGAGATAATGAGTAGGCTGCTTACGTAACACGGCTTAAATGACTAATTTTGTCTTCTGAAAAGAGGAAAAGATTCAATATCGATATTGTTGCAATTTCAGCTCTGCGTGTACTGAATCTTAAAATTATATTAACAATGCCCAAGATAAACTTATGTGGATTGCAAAGTTAATGTAGGAAAAGATAAATTATAATTTAGGTGTGCTAAGGTAGTTTTGCCATGTAATGGGCTGTCATGTATCATAGTTCTTTAGATGTACATCAGTAAGATACACGTGGTTTATGGACACAAGCTATGAAAACAGGAAGACAAGAGAATACTGAAACTGAGCTCTAAGCAGGGAAGCTCTTTCAGATATATAAGCAAATTCTGTTTCATGTTTTGAAGTTTTATTTGGTAACTGAGGAGCTAACCCCAGCAGAAGGACCTAGAATTTGAATTCTACATTGCTTAATTATTTTATTGCATGGGCTGTTGTAGAAACATGCAGGTGTAATGCTAGCTGACTTTGCATGATTTAGGGCAAGAAGTGGCGATAGGTGGTAGCTGAGGGAAATTTCCTAGGCTGATACTTAATAGACAACTTTGCAAGAATTAGTATTTAGAGGAATAATAGAATCCTTTTTAGTTATGTTGCAGTGTTTTGATGCATTTTATTTTCTTTCATAATTGATAAAACACAGGTGTGTGTGATGGTACTTTAAGATAGAAATCCAAATAAATGTATTTATTAATATAAATTTATTTACTAACATAAATACAAATGCACCAAGTTAAGTTGAATTTACAAAATACAGAATGTTTCAATTCACTGAGATGATTCAGTAGAAGGTAACAATTGAAAAGCTGTATTAAAAAAGCAGTGGAATATGCCATTAAAAAAATAAAACTCACAAAGGCGCAAAACAAACGAAGAAATAACAGAAGAAAAGCCTAGTGTGCAGTCCTGCAAGTGCTCAATTAAAATGCTGATAAATCTGTACTGGTAGTAGTAGTAGAAGCAGTTAATAAAATTCCAGTGAACGTTATTCTGAGATGTGAAATATATTACTTATCCATGAGAGGGATTAATCAGTTATGTTGTTGAGAGTAAATAAATAATAAAAAAAATAAGAAAATTGCTACAATCAACTCAGCTTTTCCAACTCTCTATTAGCTCTCAGCTTGAGTAGTCAGTATAGGCAATTATGTATAGGAATATAAAACATACATAATGTCAAAAGAAATTTGTCTTATGGCCGAGACGTGTTTGATCTGGGCATTAATGTAAAACTGTGCAGCAGGAATGCACTTAGCTTCAGCAGGAAGTTCAAGAGTCTGTAGCACAACATAAAGCTATTTGAGCTGTTTGTAAGACACTGAGATGGAAAAGAACATTTCCTTTTGATTCGTGTTAATAAGTTATAAATAAGCATGGGCATCTTGAGAAGTTCATCAAGGAGCATTGATTGCATAGCTGTGGGCTTAAGTGCTGTTTTTTGGAACAATTATAGCAAAATATACAAATGGTTTCGAAAAATTATTTGATAATATTTCTTGGACTCATTTGGATCTCCAACTGAGAAACCATGTGATCATCGTTTTCATTTTTCCAGTATTATAGTTTGTTGCCATGGAGCAGTATGAACATGGAACAGTATATGTTCCTGTGGCATGGTATTTTCCCCTAGGACGTTTTATTCTTACCACACTGGACCATTTTCTTGTTGTTTTGCTACGTGTGGAATCCCGTGAATGCCAGTGGAAATCTGGTAGGCAGAATGGGGAAATGGCCTACTTTTCAGACATCAAATTGTGAAGTGCCAAACGTACTATGATCATACTTTCCCACTCTCTCTGGAGAGATAACATGGCATCTTCTTACATTGGTGTTTTCCAGGATACCTGAAAAACAAAAATGCTGATTTAGTAACTGTAGCCCATGCCACATCTTGCCCATTTTATGTTTATGCCACACTGTTAATAAAGGATGTGTATGATCCTGTTTGATTTCCTTATGCCCAACTGCAGAAAAGTAACTCTGGGGTTATGCTCGTATCTATTCAGAGGATGTTGTCTTCAGTAATGTTTTTGCAACTTTATGTTGCAGGTAAATCTTGTCATCCATACTCACAAGATAGCATTAAAAAATAATAGATATAAAGTGCATTGTTAGGAGATTCGGCTTGGAGACTTCTAGACTTCTTTAAGCTGCGTGTCTGCACAGGGTTAAAACTGTCAGATAATGAGAGATGAAATATTTAATACTCGGGTTAGATCTTGATAGACTAGTCAGGAAGAGGAGTATTGTATTCTAGGCAAGTAAAATAGTATTGTTGGCAATATTAAGATTTATGTTGTCATGGAAAAAAAATAAAAAAAAAAATCATGGCGTTATGAAGCAGTACATGGTGGTTTGGTTGCAAAACCAGGGTTTTCCCTGGAGCATTCTGGTAGAGCTGTGCAGACTGAGTCACTGAGTACTCACCAAGTGGGCATCGTATTCAGTTTTAGCTGGAATAAGTACACTTCTTTTTCAGGAATTGGGACTAAATCCTATCTTAACAAAATGAATAATGAGACTTTTAATATCTACCTTTAGACCTTCCATAAAATCACTTTTGGGTTGTCAAATCCAATGTACTCCAGGGAAATCAAGAATGTTTTTAAAAGGCAAAATCATTGAAATATGGTTCTTTGGTATCAGCCACACTTATGGATCTTTATCTCAGTTCACTTTAATACTCAGGGATCAGCTTTGAGACAGAGCAGTTAATAAAATATAAAGGTAAACCCAGCTGTTTATAACCAACATTTATTGATACTTTTTTCTTTGGAAGTGTATATTTGGAATATTCTTGTAGTTTGTGTAGATTTGTTAATGCTTCATTCTCAACACAGTATTTCTCCTTTCTGGTGGAGTTTTGTTCAATGCAGTTGCACAAAACTACTATTGTAGACTTTGCTATTAGTGGTGAAGCAAGATGATGAGTTGCTGAAGCAGTGGCAGCCTGAAAATTTGCTGCCTTGGGTACTTTGGAACAAATGGCTGCTCTGTTTTTTGTAGTCGTGTTGTTCACTTATTTGTAAGGCTGGAGTGAATGCTGAGTTTATATAGAGAATAAATATGTGCAAGTAGAAGACATGTAAAAGAAATACAAATTACAATTTAAAAGTATGGGAATAAGCTAGAGAACATGAGATAACATACTGCCAGCTGGAAAAATTTGCCTTTTTAATCATACTCACGCATTTTTTGTAGTGAGTGAAGTGTTAAAATTGAAGCAATGTTTGCCATTCCATGTTTTGTTGATCTAACATGATCATGTGCCTGTTTAACTTCTGGAAGAATTTGAGGGTTGGTATTCAGGTATTTTGAGGGATACATGTGAGATTCAAAATGTGAGCTTACATGTGGGCATGATTTCAAAAATCTCCGTTCAGGAATGGAGAGTGGAAGTTGGTAACTTGCAAATTGTTTGTAGCTTACTTTAAAAGAACAAACAACATGTTCATGTGTATACTTAATGTGCAGCTTGTATGAAGAAGAGACTGCTCTGCTGTGTGAAGGCACTCCTTTCAGTTATTCAATCAGATGTTCTCTAGCTTTACCGTGTATTATTTGTGTGCATTTACCAACCTCCTGTTGAACTGTTTTTCTTCAATACTTAGGGCATGCATCAAGACAACTAACATTTTTCCTTCATCCTTCAGAATGCTGCAAAAGAGAAAATATCAAATTAGAAATTAGGCATCGTTCCCAGAGCTGTAGAAGCACTCAAGGGAAAAGATAAGATTATTTTATTTATTTATTGGTGTGATGTGCCATATGCACTGACCTTTTCTCTAGCTGGCAATGAACAGATGTCCTAAAATCTTCAATTCAGATTTCCTTACAAATTTTTGGTTAACTGAGAAAAGCAGGGTATTTTCTAATATAAAATCATGAGCAAACAATTTTACATTTAGGAAGAGGACTCCTCTGTAACAACCTGATATAGTAACACACTTCTTTCTCAGGTTTAATTTCTTGAGTTATCGTGGTTATCAACGTTGCCTTTATCCCATCTCTCTTAGGAGCTGGAGGCTGGTCCCCTCTGGACTCCAATGAGCAGCAGTGGCTTCAGGTTGATCTCGGAGACAGAGTGGAGATTGTTGGGGTCGCTACCCAGGGCAGGTATGGGAGCTCCGACTGGGTAACCAGCTACACCCTGATGTTCAGTGACACCGGCCGCAACTGGAAGCAGTACAGAAAAGATGACACCATCTGGGTAGGTGTAAACACCAGATGCCTTTCAGATTTTCGGGTTCATGCTCAATATGGAATTTAGAGAAATGGCTTCTGTTTCTGATCAGAGAAGCAGAGTAGCAGTGAGGGAAGCAGACCTGAATGATGTTAGGGGCTGGTTTGATATAACCTGATTGTGATCTTTGTTGCCAACTGTGTAATACATATTTAGGCCCTCAGGACTACATTGTTTTTCAAATTATGAGGATACTCAAGACACTTGAAATGACCTGCATGCTTCTGTGCCTGGCTGGCTTTCGTTCAGGCACACCAGGCTGAGTGAGGCTAATCACATAGGTACTTTCTCTGGGAAGTATGGAAATTAACTCAATTTTATGCACACTTGCTGGTCAGAACAACAGAGCGCATGCTGGGGGAGGCGGGTGGTAAATTGTTCCTTAGCTTGAGAGAGTTGGAACTGCAGCATGGCTTGTAGGATGATTTAGCAGATGTACTGAGAGTGCTCAAGGCTTTTCCTAAAGCTTTCACGCAAGTGTCATGCTTGCTGTGTTGCAGGTTTAATGTGTGGCCATAACAGGTGCAGCTGGTAAGAATACATGCCATAGCAGTGCCACCTCAGGTGTGAATGGAGAAGTTTAAAACACAATATAGAAAATGTGAATTGTGAGTTTTTAATGGGTTGTACTGTCTTCTCCGTACTGCATTCTCTGTTGTGATGATCAGTGGCTTTGGTAGCATGGCAGTATTTGATACTAAATGAAGTATACACTTCATGAAAATAAAAGGGAACATTATAAGGATGATCAAGTAAGGTTCTGGTTTTGTTGTTGTGGTTTTTTGTTCTGTTGTTTTTTTTTTTGTTTTTTTTTTTGTTTTTTTTTTTGTTTTTTTTTTTTGTTTTTTGGGGGAGGGGGGTGGTAACATCTTGATTGTTACATAAGAAGACTCTATTTCCAGAACATAGTGATGATGAGTTGGGAGAGTTGAGGATCAGCAGGAAAAGAGTATGTTGAGTATGTTTCCAGACATTTGAATGCATGTATAGAAAGGTTAACTTCTATGGCTTCAGGATCCATTGCATTGTTGCTGTCTTTGTTTTGTTGTACTTTGATTTAGGGAAAGCTAATGAAAGCTGCCTTTCTTTAAGAGGATATGTTGGTCCAGAGATGGTCATAAAATCGTCAAGTGTGGCTCTGTTTCATATGTCACTTAAGTTATATTATGTTAACTTCACTCCAGATAGGTATACTTATTAAAAAAAAAAAGTTTAAAAACAATGAAATTTAATTTTTCATTCTCAACTGAATATAGATATTGCTTAATCTGGTGCTGGACTTCTACCCTTGGGTGTCTGAAATCCAGAACAGAGAGATTTTTACAGACTCAGTATCATTAAACGATGCTTCCTTCTCTGGTAATATTATGTAACTTGTTTAAATTATATATTAAATTTAAATTTTTGATTATGTATCCAGCTCTTCAGTCTGTCTCCTTTTTGGAAACCCTTGACCTTTTATTTTTAACTTTCTCCTTAAGTTGAAATTTGAGAAGACAATACGTAAAACTTCACTAATCTTCATGCCCTATGGATTCAGTTTTGTGAGTTTCTCATCTAGCAGCAATATTGCATGCAAGAATAAGAATAAGCCCAGTAGGAATTTAACACTGAATCAGAATTTATGAAGGACCTAAACTCTCTTTTACTTATTAAATGATCAGGCATGAAGTTGATTCAGGAGGGATCCTGACACAAGTTCTACAGCTACAGTAGGTTTTTTGGTGAGATAACTTTTATACATTCTTGTAATGGGAACCACAAAGGAAGATACTTATTTTTGTATGTAGTTGAGGAAAATCGAAACAATTTGGTTGTGGGAGAAGGTAACATTAGGGGAAGGATTTGGATATTCTTTCCCTGAACACTGGTTTCTAAAAGTCACACTAAGTATGCATGCCAATAGTGTACTTCCATTCCAGAAGAGCCATTTGCTCTGTATTCCAAGACAGAGGGAATGTCTGAATGGGTTTTGGGATATATTTCAGACCAGACTCAGTTGGAAAAATCTGATGGTAAAAGTCCAAAGTGGACTGACTTCGTGGTTGGTTAGATCCTATAGTTTGCATAAACTGGCAAGTGTCGTTAGCACATAAAGAGTTTGTATGCCTGCCCATGGAATTAATGAAAATCAGGTTACTCTTGTACAGTTTTTATTTCAATTAAAGAGAAAATGTTTCCTTTTTTAATTTTTCTTGAAACATTTGAGCTTGTTTTGAGTGGAAATAGATCTTGAGCATCTTAGTGTGCTGAAAGCATGTATAGGCTTTCAGAAGCACGTATAGATCTATAATTTCAACTTTCTGTAGCATCTCTGTTTCACTGGCGATAATCCTTCCTATGGGCTTTTTACAAACTAAGAAGAAAATAAGTATGTGGAATCCAGCCTTACTTCTGTGAAAAGGCAGAGCCCTGGATGAAATGAACACCATGGTGCTCTTGTCCTTAACATCTGTTAAATTGCTATAAGGGAAATTCTGCATTGCTCGCACCTTTAACAGAAAGAACTGTTGCCCTTGACTTTAAGGGAGGACAGTGGAGAGGATTGTTTTACATGGATAGGAAAGGAGTGCCCTAGGGTAGCCTCCAGTGGTGTCACAAGAAAGCCAATTTAAGCATTAGGAATCTGTATCCCGTTGCCAGAGGGACTGGGTAGTCTGTCAAAGTAAAATCCAAGGCAATATACTCCTACATCAGGGCAGGTTGGCAAGTCACCAGGTTACATGTCATTCACAGGAGGTGCAAGTTAAAATTTAGGATAGTGTGAAAATATACCACATCAGAAATGGCAGATGGTTGAGTGGGAAATGCATTGCCACCTCTCTTGCCCTTTCTAACTTTAACTCTGAGGCTTTTTTTTCCTCCTGTCCTTAGACAGCAATAAATCAATGCCCTGTGTCACTTAGGATTTCAAGTTCTTTAAAATTTCCTTCTTAAAACTTTGTGTATAACTAGAAGTACTAGTTATCTACCCCCTTAGTTGTTTTGTGTGTATGTATATTTTGTTTCAGAGGTTGGTGCTGTTTCAGACTACACATGGTCAACTCTGTGACTCGTGGCTCAGAAAGGGCTCTGAAATCTAAACCAGTATTGCTTGAGGGTTCTGACATGGAATATTGATATAGGTTGGACCTGTTAGGGTCCATGATACAGCTTTCAGGTGTTGCTGTTACATATTGCTGGAAGTTTGTGCTTGAGGCGTGGCTGTTACTGAATGCCTTTCACTGAGTACTCCTTGTTGCTAATTAGTCATTTATTGCTGTTGCAAGTGGGAATTATGTATCTGTGTGAGGGGCCTAAGTGGTCTGGTAAATTAATTTTTGTTTGTTTGTTTTTTGAAGGTAGTGAAGCTTTGTTAGGAACCAATCTGATAGAATAATTGTTAATTGAAGTGGGAAGAGGGGTGTAAAAATTACACTTGAGAGTTACCTTTTTTTTTTTTTTTTTTTTTCTCTCAGTAGAAATGTGAGGCTTCTCTTTACTTTTGTTTCCATATCAGTAAAGGAAAGTGGGGTCTTGTGCCTTCTTCACACTGTTAGGATAAAAATGGCATGAATTCTTAATGTCTTCTCTGTGCAGGTCAGATTGAAACATCAGTTTCTCCCAGCCTATCTGTGTGATCCAAAGGTATTAGGTATTACTAGCTGCCTTTACTGTAGTGCTCTCAAAGTAGGGTTTACTGGCACAGCCTTTTCCCACTGCATGTTATGGGTGATCAGCCACATTTGGTGGAGTTATCAAAATCCCTGAGTAAATTTGACTGTGGATGAAAATTTCATGATAATTTCTTCACTAATGTGTGATATTCCATATTGCAAGTGATGCTCCCAAGTAGTTTTCAGCTACTTGTGTATAGGTTTTGTCCCAAGTAGTGTATGATACACTACTTACTACAGTAGTGTATGTATACTAAGTAGTGTAAGTATACTTTTGACCTGAGTAGCGTATGTGACCTTCAGTGTGTCTGAGACCTGGGTACAGAAGGTCTTTATTGGGCTGCAGTTAAGACAGGTGTTTGCACACCAGTTCATATGACTGTATCACTAGTTAAAATCCTTTTCTCTTCAAATAAATTGCAAGGCTTACAGGGGATATTATCCTCCTCTCAAAGCACTCATACAGCTCCCATCAACTGCACCATTAATGGGAACACTGCATAGACAGATCTTGAGGAGAATTGGAAAACCTCTTACATTTTCACTCAGCTTGTGTTTATGATGTTAGTAAATTCTGCAGCTGGAGTTGAAGACAAGACAGATTAGCCATTTAAAACCAATTTTCTAACCCCATTTGTATTTAAATAATCTTGTTACAAAAGGACTCTGTGGTTCAGAGCAAACTAGGCTTATAATTATATTTTCAATATGGATAAATCAGCTGTGTGTGGACACACTAGCTATTGATTGGGAGATGTAAAACATAAATCTTATGACTTGTAACAAGAAAATGATTTTCCAGTGTTTTTAAGTGTTGAATAATTCAGAATTTTACTTTACCTGCATATGCACCACAGCTTGAGTTGGTCCAAATTATATATATATTACTGGGACAAAGCTGTGGGCTGTGATGCAATACTATTTCTTTTTAGATAGCAATTTTTATGCCATCTGTATTGAGAAATTATGTACAAAGCTGAAAAACACAATTATGCAGGAAGATACAAAGGAATTGGGGGAAGGATGCATAGATGTACATAGTAAAAGGAGTAAAGGGATGTGATTTGGTAGCTGTTTTGAAAGAAATAGTGGAATTGGAAAAGAAGTGAGACTGCTCTGAGAGTGTCAGAGCAGGTTCTTACATTAGAACCACTGAACTATGTGGAAAGGTAATAAGCATAAAGGAAAATAGCATAGAGAGCAAGGAGATACTCCATACTCTGTTTGGATAATTGCACAAATGAAGCACAGGTTTGGAGTTCTTTGTTAGCTGATGAATCTCTTCCATTGTGAACAGGAAGTGGAATGGCTTTGGCTGGAAACAGGGAGCAATGACATCACAAGGAAGAGTGTTTGTGGTGCTGGAAAATGATACTTTGGTCACAAAAGGTATACAGCAAACTTGCATCAAGAATTGCTATAGCATCAGCCCCGCATCGTGCAAGTGCTTATGAGAGAACTGACGAGTGACAGGAGGCTAAGGGTAATATAGGAATATATAACTCTCAGGGAAGCAGGAAGAGTCTTTAATAGAGGTGATAAAGATCCTTTGCATCCTCTTTCCTCAGGAAAACCCTTGCTTGCATGTGTGAGATTTTGCTGAACCAGAGGCTTTTCTAATGAAATCTAGAGGAGGGTCATTTTTAATTGGCTTATAAATCTATTGAAGTGCTGTAAACTTTTCCATTTCCTCTGTAGCTGGGTAACGATTGTAGAACTGTTTTGGTGAGTTAATTATCGTTAACACAGTTAGAATATTAATCCTCTTGTCAGATTTATAGTTCCACTGACTTGTTCTAAAGTATCTTTTAGCTCCAAGTCCTGCTGCCCTCCAAGCAGGATCCGAGCAAAATTCTAGCTGTTGTAAAGACAGGTCCTACATTGTTTGCTTAGATAAGAGAGCAAGTTTGCCTTGTTATAGTGCTTCACACTGTACTGGTATGCTGATATATTTAATCTCCTTAATACATAGTAATTATTGTAAGGCAATCAGGTGTTAAAACAATATCTATGAATTATTTTCTTTTCCATTACCATTTTCTCTCAAAAGTGGGGAAAGGTGAAGTCCAGAGAGTTTAATGCAGGTATTAGCACAATGCCCATCACAGATGTTTCCAGTAATTCTCTGTGCTTGATACCTGGCATCCTAACCCAGGAAACTGCAAGAAATATGGCTATGTGCAGTCATTGCCTTCATCACTGACTTCCTAAACCTGTTCCTTTACATGTTCCCAAAAAATTACCTATTCTGTAACTGTTTAACTCAGAAATGCTATAGAAACATCCCTTGGGTTCTAATTTCTACATTTAGTGGGTGGTTGTTAGAGTTAGGGTAGTTTGGTTAGGTTGTGGTTGGACTTGATCTTAAAGGTCTTTTCCAACCTGAGCAATTCTATGATTCTGTCCCTTATTTTATGTAAGACTCTGGTCTCTCCAAAGCTAAGTGCTATCTCCTGATACTACTACAGTGTGATTGTGGTGCTGGTTTTAACAGATCAGAATGCGAAGAGGGTTGTGTGTGGTTCTGGTTGTTTTAGATTGGCCCTAAAACACTGGCGTTCTCCAAGGACCTGCAGATTTCTCTACCATAATCCTCAAGCTACTGTTTTTCCTTCTCGGCTTCCAAGAAGAGTAAATGTTAGTGGCAGTGTGCTAAGATGCCTATTGTGATAAACAGTGGACATTTCCTCTCAGATAAAGGATTTCAACCGTATCAGTAGATCAAATCTCGTTATTGTTTGCAAATCATGTTCTATGGCATGCAAAGCTATAAATAGGGGCCTTTACAAATTATAAATGAATGTGGAACAAATCATGTCTCAGTCCACTTAAACTTTCACCTCTGGTGAGCAAATGACCACTTACAAATAGACTAAAATGAGAAAGCAACATAGAGCAAAAAACGAACAGTAAAGCTGTTTTGCTAAAAGAGGATGCATCATTAATTTGTTTGTAGCAAACAATTTACAAAGATTAGCCAAATAAAAGCATCCCAGGGATAAGCACTAAAGCTGATCCACCCACAGCTCAAAGCCATTCTGAAACAATAATAGTTGGATTGACTGCGGTGCTGTGCAGAGAGGTTACCTGAGTTCTTCAATTGCTTCCATAGCCAGTTTGCATGTATACATATTCAACCAAGAAAGAGCCTTTACAGAATACAGTATGCAAATATTTTTCTGCTACAGTGTTCTCAGCGAAGTCTATGCTAATTTCCATAGTCCTTCTGGGTCATATTAATCAGGATTGAGTGGCTTCTGGGGTTGGTAATGAGATCTGGAGTTTTTATCATTATAAAAAGCCTGTTTAAATCCAAATGAAATGATTCTAAGGCAAAAAGCTTGCTTACTTTTTGTGTTGCTGAGTAGCAGCCAGATGATGGTGAAATGCACAAGGAGAAGCACTTGACATCCTTGGCAGTTATTTGTGTGGAGTCCGTAGTGTGAAGAGAGTGGGATCTTTATTCATGGAATATCTTGTTTGTTTGAAAGAAAAACTCCAGAAAATAGCACCATTAGTCAGTACAGAATATATTTCTAGAGCCTGGATCGGGATAATTTCTTTCCAGTTTTTTGGTGTTTCTGGGGGCGAATGAGAATGGGTCTAGTTTTCCAAGCATCCATTTGTTTTTAAAACTCTTGTCTTCTGACTGTTCTTTCTTTACTGTTCTGTGCTATAAAATAGCATGGCTTGTTCTGCTGCTGAAAATTGTGCTGCTTCTACTGATTCTCACCTAATTTGATTAATCTTAAGAATTATCTACCTTATCAGTTTCTCACTTTGACATGGAATGTTTGGGTCTTTAGTAATTGCTATAGGTTTGTACCTATTTCTAAACTTTGGATTATTCCTGTAACAAGAAGCTCATGAACAGAAGTGGAATCCTGTTGCTTGTGGCTAGTCAAAATGACATGTAATAAGAGCTAAGCTATAAACAAGTCATTGCAAGCCACTCTAGGCCTGGAATTTTATTGATGCTAAACATCAGAATATTAGCTAAGCAAAGGAATGTGGTGTTATAGGCATCAGACTTCCTGTTAAGACATAATAATAAACTGGTGGATGTCTTGGAGGGAGAAATGAAAAAATTAGCATGATATTTGTAAGGGAGCTGAGACAGAAGAATAGGGAGATGGAAACAGAGCTGTATTTGATGGACAAAGCTTCAACACATAAAGTGAGAATAAAAATCTGTTACGTTACTTGTTCAGTAAGTACCAGCAAAAACCAAGGATCTTCTACCTCTGCTCATTCACTTCTTATTTATGTGGTTAGCGGATTTCTATCCTATTTTGAGTTAACAGAGTCAGTGTTTCCTACCACTAGATTCCCAACTGAAGCAAGAAGGCTTCTGAAAATACTTCTGAAAAAGGGATGCATTAGCAGAAACATCTCTTCAACATAAACTGTATTTAGGGGATAGAGGGTGATGCAGGGGAATAGAAAGTCAGGTATCATGCAAGGGCCTGGAGGGTTTATAGGGAGGACACTGAGATAATAAAGTATATTTATTTGTGCATATTCATTTTAATATTTGTATATATACTTTTTAGGATGTTTGTTAAAGTTAGTGCTGGAAATACACTCTTTGTAGGTTTTCCTTCCTACCCTAATACAAGGAAAATAAAAATATTTAATATATTCTATTAGATATGTTTCATAATTAAACAAAGGATTAGAGAGAGTATCAGTATTTTAAAAGAAAAAAAAAAAACAAAAAACATCATCATTCTTAGTGTAGAACAGCTCTTCTAATATGTTGCCTTTCTGAATGTGTGATGTATGTTTCACATTGTTACAGTGGCTTCTAAATGTATTTCATGAGAAATACTTAGAAACAAAACAAGACACTAATCATCCTTCATCTGGAGGGTCATTACATTGATTGTGATTTTATTCTCAAAGTTATTTGTCATGGGAGTGGGGAAGGAGATAAATTCCTTAGAGGAACACTAGGAACAAATATTGTTATCAGCAGAATACGTAAGCCTGACCGTGTTCCTTTGAAATGTAACTTAACAGTGAAACTTCTAGTATGTATCTGATGCTTTTAGGGAGCTGCATATGCCTGTTCTGCAACATTCAGATTTCGTTTCTGGAGTTAACAAAAAGTGAGCAAACCAGGATAGAGAGTAATCCTTAAACTTCATTCTTCAGGGAATAAATATTCATGAGTTGGGGGCACAAATAAAATCCTGAAAATACTATAAAAATTGCATATATATACCTTTACAGCTTGGAGGAGAGATGAGATTCAGCTCAGGAATAAAACCAAGTCAAGCAGTTTTACTAAGGGAACAGTTAATATGAGTCACATATTTTTAATCCAAATATGTAGACATCTGCATAAGTGATAAGAATCAAAAAGACTCCTCTGAAGAAGATTCTTCTTTTCCTTTGTCAAGGTTTGGTAGGCTTTGGTGAAATTAAGTGGGAAGACCATCTTCCTTTGGTAACTAAACATGAAATACTGTGACTGTTTTGTTAACAACAATGTATATTTGTAAATTAGATGTCAGTTTAAGAAATGCTTCTTAGTTGTTTCAGGTGGGTCACTGTTCTGATAGGAAAGTCAGATATTGCACCAGTTCACTTAATAAAGCTGATCCAGAAAGAACTTTATACCTTCACCTCGGAACTGTTTTGAAGACTAGAGTTATTCTGGCAGAGTATAGCAATTCTGTATAATCTCCTTCAATAAATCCCTGCAAATCTGAGGTTCAGGTCCTCTCTGATGTCACTGAGATGATAACTGATTTTGACTGATGCTTTCAAATCTCTTTTTTTTGGGGGGATGTGTGATGTGGGGGGGATAATAAGTGCCTTGAGATTGCAAGGTGAGAGTTTTATAGCAGCATCAAAAGAAAACTGCAGTCTGACTTCTGGATCTAGCTTTTCTAATTCTACTTTACTGTCTTGTTGTCATCAGGAGACTTCTAAATGTCTAAAGTGAGCACCGTTATGTTTTTCAAGTCAGACTCGAGCCTGTATTTTCTTGGTAGTTTCTGGGCACTGATGTTCACTTTCTATTGCAGTGCTGGTCCACAGCTATTCAGCTCTCCCTTTCAAGTCCTTCATACCTGACACTATTTGGATGCCAGTCATGATATGAGCCTGGTGGCCAAAATATTTCTACTAGCAGCGTTGTTTAATGATAACAACTGTGAGTTATGTGAGTGTCACTTAGCTTCCTTGTTTGGATTTCAGTTTAAAAAAATAAAGAGAGGGGAAAAGCAAATAGAAATAGTTCTACTGAAAAGCCTTCAGTAGTTCATTACTCAGTAAATACAGATACAATTTAGTCAGGGGAGCCAATAGCAAGATCCATCCTCTTTGAAGGATATCCTTCAATTATTACTCTTTTGCAATTAACTGGTTCTTCAGGGAAAAGATTTTCTCTTCAAATGAGAGAGCGCACTTCAATTTCTTTTCCTCCTCAACAAAGCAGTCTTTCTGTTCTTCAGAAATTTAAGGAAAGTTTCTACCTCTCATGCCTTTCAAGTTCTTTAGCAATAGAATGATTGTTCAGACATCAATCATTATATTCATTGCATGTCTTTAGAACAGGTAGCTTTCCTTGCTTCTGGTTTTTGACTCAGTGTAAAAAATTGTCTTTTATGTGTACCCGTTATATGTTCTTTAATAAGCACTCGCTTTAAACTTTCCAGTTTCCATTTGTTTCATGTTACAAGATCATAAACACAAATGGGAGCAGAAATGATTTACTCAGAAGAATTGTAGCCAGTGCAGCGTTAAATGTAGTCCTCTCTTGGTTTTGCTTTCTGCAAGAGAAAAATCAAAACTTCCTTGTTTTTAGTATTGAAAGCAACCTGTAATGTCCAAGCAGAGTTGGGAAATGATCTAAGCTTTTTACTCCTTTTTGTCAGTGCAGACCACTGAAGTATGCAGTTGACTTGTGTAAAGAGCACATTGTATTTACAAATTATACCCAAGAAACCATAGCAAAGTTTAGTCAGCCAAAGCAGAAACTGTCCTAGTAGAATGATTTAGAAAATTTCTAGTCATTGTGATTTGTATAGCAGTCATGTAGTTCATGATTGACACATTTACATGTTGCAGCTTCTTGTTGGCAATAAACCTCAAGATTTGGTTACTATAGTGAGGAGGAAGCATTCAGATTGCACTTTCCCATCTTGCTGTCTGCGGAACCTTTGGGGAGTTGTAAATCCGTACACACAAAAAAATGCATGAATTTTAAAAGAGCAGGTGCAGGATTCTGCACCTGGGATGGGGCAACCCTGCATACATGTATGGAGTGAGGCCAAGAGGTTGGTGAGCAGCCCCATGGGAAAGGGGTCTATGGGCATTGATTGACATGAGTTGAATCTGAGTTAGTGGTGTGTCCTGGCAGTCAGGAGGGACAGCTGTACCCTGGAATATATCAGTCTCAGCATTGCTACTGGGTGGAGAGAGGAATTGACCCACTCTGCACTGTGTGACCTCATCTCCAGCACTGGGTGTAGCTCTGGGTACTGCAGTATGGCAGCTGCAGCTCCTCCCAGGGAGGCGAGGGGCAGTGCTGAGCTCTGCTCTCTGGTGGCAGCAGCAAGGCCTGAGTGAATGGCATGGAGCTGTGTCAGGGGAGAGTCAGGTGGGGAGACAGGACAAGGTTCTGCACCAGAGGGTGGTGGGCATGGCACCAAACTGCTGGAGTTCAAAAAGCATTTGAACCAGGATTTCACCTGAGACCTTGAATCATGTACTGAACTTCACATATTTTAGAGTGAGGGTTCTAAAATTATGTACTTCCTGAACTTGAAAGCTGCTTGCTTCTCTCATTTGCCATGAACCTTGTTTTACTCTTTATCTGGAAAATAGTTTTGCTGCCCATTTGTATCTAAAGTGTTTACTACATTGTGTGGCTGGCCAGACTCATTAGAAGCAACTGCGTATCTGCTGCTTTGCTGTTAAGAAAAGACTTGTGGCAATGCTTTCCAGTGAAGTAAGGCCTGGACTTCTTACTGCATTCCACTCAACTCTGTTTTTTTTCCTCTCTGGAGGTCAGTTTTTAGTGCTAAATATTGCTATTTGAAGGGTTATAATAGTACCTATATGTATTATCCTTATTTGGATTATCCCAGACGTTTGGTTACAGCTTTGTAAATTACATGTGCTATTTCAGCCTGAGATGTGTGTATGTGGTAAAGCGTACGTCATTACAAGCGTTAATGGAAATGGTGATCTGCAAGGAATAATCTTAGGAAATTAGATTTACAGATATTTAAGACAGGTTTGAAGAGTTACTGGCAAACATGCTGAGCAGGTGTGCATGTTTATTATGTAAAAATAAAATGTGTGGGAGAGTGGGGAAGCAAATCAGAGAGATAGAAAGCGGAATTTCAGGTGGCATTCATCCAGCCATGCCTGCAAGAATGTGACAATGATGATTTATAATTACTTTGAAAATAACGATGGGTCTGCTGCCACATTCTTACTGTAGCCTCATGAGTATCAATCATTATGCAGTGATCAGTTGATTTTACATATTCACAGCTTAGCTGTTTATTGTAATTGGTTTATACTCTTGGTTTTTGACAAGACTCTTATTTCATAAACTTGGTTGTAAAAAGGGCAAGTGGAAAGAAGCAAATTTCTTCTTTTTGCATGTACCAAATCAAAGGGGTTTCTACTAATGGAATTCATAAGATCAATTGCAATGGCTTTTTAATCCAGGTTTAAAACAAACAAACAAAAATGCCAAACACACACATGCATGCACACAGACCAATGTGTGCACAGCAATTGTTATAATAAATATCTTCACACAGAAGAGTCACAGAAGATACCTCAATCACTTTGGAGATTTTCATTGTTTACATGAAGACAAGCATATTAACACTTCACTTTTTTTTAATGTCTATATCTATGTAAAAGTTGAATGTTTAGTGATAAAATTAGATGGAATTCAGAAGCTCCAGCTTTCATATTTGATTCCATGACTACCAAAGCCTTTCTGTGTATCTGTATCCATCCCAGTATTGTCATTTGTGCAAAACATGCTGTTTTAATGGCCTCAAAGCCATATATAGAGCCATTTTATTATAAGGTATGGTGTTGTTTGTTTGTTTTTTACCTTTGCAAGTGACAGAAAATATGTTGTCCCAGCCGCTTTACTTTCCAAAAAGAGACTCCTGGCTTTGACAAGTGGAAAGAAAGGGATGCACTGAAAATCTTCTGGTGGATGTTCAGGTGTATGGCCAAATCACACACTGAGTTTTATGCTCAAGCTTTCCTGCTGTTTCTGTAGTGTTACGAAGTATTAAATAGATGGAAAACATTTTGTGCAAACCTGGTTGTGACAATTTTACCATAAGCTCCATCTCTCTTTCAAAGCCTTAGATTTTCTTTTTTTTTTTTTTTTTCTTTTTTTCTTTCCCTTTTGATTTTTATTCCCCAATTGGGTTGTCAAATTTCTACCATCTTGACAGTTTGGACTTAGGTGATTTTTGTCTTGCAGTTTTTGGGGACAAAAAGAAGAAAATCAGTGGAAAGACACTTTCCTGTATTTTATTTGATTTTTATTTTTTTTTTATTTAATCCCAGAATCCATTAACATACTGGAACACAATCACTTAACATAATGATAATAGCTTACTGTAGTCTAACTGTACTTTATGTACAATAGCTGTATTTTCTTTATCTATTTGAGCACTGGTAGTCAGGCAAGCTGCTTATCTTATGCTGGCTCTTGCATGATCCTCTTGCTGCCCTCTAGGGGCCCTTATATATTCAGGCACAAAACTTAATGCAGCATCAAATGGTTCCAGAGGGTTTCTTTGCTTGGGTGGCAGCAGGCAGAGTAATTAGAAACAAAATCATAGTGCTGCTGGTGAAGTATCAGCACCATCAGGCCTAGATGTCTAGCAGCCCTGGTCCAAAGACTGCAAACCATGGGTCTGCCTTTTATCATTTTGTCTTAAATTCTCTGCTTAGACATGTTTCTTTATCATATGTTAATCACTATCCTCCTGGCCCAATTATACGTAACTAGCTTTCAAGCATGTGGTTCTGTGAACAAATTCATCATAATTCAGATTTGACAGATAGGCTAAATTCTTCCTATGCTCTGTAGAGGTGTTTGAAATCTGAAAATCTAGTATTCGTATAATGTCATCTGTGTGCAGCCATACACTTCTCCCTACCTTGGGCCATTCTTCCAGATCTTGACATTCTACCTTCAGGGAACAAAGCATCACTGCTGCATTGCTGTGCTGGAAGTACATCTGATCCACAGTGCGTGCTTCATTTGTTGAGGCTTTCCCATGGCAAGGTGAGGGGCTTTGTCCCAGAGCTGTGTTTGGTTACCTCTTTCTTTCCTGTCTTCTGGCCTGTTGAGGCAGAATGAAATGGCCATCAGGAGCAGTAGCAAAGTGGGGGAACGATGGGTCAGCGGCACAGCTTTTTGTATGAAATGCAGAGCTAGTCTTGGCCTCAGCCCAGTTGAGGGTAACACTTCAGGTATCTGTTTTTTCTCCTGGCTGCTTAAGTTTGTAATGGCACCCAGGGTGATAATAGTGTTAGAAAGTACTTAGTGGTACTCATACATTCAGTTGTTATTAGGTTAGGTAGCAGCAAAACGTGCCACTGCTTGCACTCACAAGTCTGGGTGTGCATAGAAACAGTACTGTAGGAAACTGGGGAATTTCCGGATTAAGTGGTCAAAGAGCTGAGGAGTCTCCTGGGTTAACCATATACTTACCTGGGAAGTTTAGAAATATAGTTCTGAACTTCAAAGGCTTAAATCTGTTCAAAGTCTTTACATGAATCTCATTTTATGGTTATATAAATTTTGGGGCAGTAGTAGAAGAGACTCTGTTCCATCATGGAAGAATTGTAATGGAAAAGCAGTAGACTTAGGCAGATCAATATCACTTTCCTATACAATTTTTAAAACCCAGAGTTACAGAAGAAAAGTCAGTTATTGCAGCACTGCTTAATTCACTTAGTAATAGAGGGCATTGATTGATATTGTCATAAATAACAAAATGCTTCATCTGTGCCTCTTCAGTGCCCTATCACATTATGCACAGAGCCTGAGATACAAAAAACCACCAAAACACAACAAAAACATTACAGCCCTTCTGAGCCTCAGGCTAACAAGCCTTATTGATTGCACTTGTCATGAGTAATCTGAAGCTAAGGGATAGCAACCCATAGGATTTGTATGTAACTATTGTAGGCCAGGCTTGAACCCATTGTATTTTCTATAGGGGCAGTGTATATAGAAGCTGTGCTAATGTCTAAGCAGGTGACACATTTTACTGGAAGCAGAGTGCAAACAGAAGCCTCGTGTTCTGAGCAGTGACTGGCAAAATCAATCTTAATTAGGCTTCAGATATTCAAGGCCACTTCTAAACCTGAGCCTTTTCTTGATCCCCTTTAATTATGTATTCAGATCAAAATGACATCCTGAGCTATTATCCTGCTTGTTAAACCCACTCAGTCACTTGTTGTCTGAGCAAATGCATCTACGTTTTACTAAGCAGCATAAATGGGTTTCCTCTGTTGTTCCTCTTGCTGTGGGAGCTGCAGCTGTGTCCTTCAGCATCTCAGTTTCCTGAGCTTGTACAAAATTTCAGAGTTATTCTATGGAAGTTACTTTTCTGTTCAGACCATCCTGAGCCGCCATTTATACTCTTTGTCCTCTGGATTCCAGGAGCACCTCAGTTCCTGGGTTGTAGGTAAGAATATTTTTTAAGCAAAGGAAACAAAACCGTTTTTAATGGTTATTCTGTATTTATCTCATTCATGGTTACTCGTTCCCTTGTACTTCTCAGGAAGAGGCAGAGACTAATAAAATAGGTGTGGGAGTTTGGACACTTAAGTTTTCTAATTAGCAGGGCTGGCTGACATTTAAGAGTTAGGAACAAAGGGAATTTAACCCATGTGTGAACTGGGATTAAGTTAGTGTTGTACATGTGACCTTTTCTTTAAAAACGAGCTGCAAATACTGATTCCTAGGGTCTCTGTGGCATGTTGAGCTGTAAGAAGAGAAGTGAAACAGCAAAATACCTTAGCTAACATAAAATTATAACTACTTGCATACAGGTAAGATAGTAGATGTAAGGTAACAAATCTGATGAAATTTTTTCTCATCTCTCAATATTTTTCATAAGCAGAGTACCATGAGGCAGAGCACCATAGTCCTGAGTCTGCTCTTTTGGTAGATTTCTAACTTGAATATGAAGATAAAAGCTAAGAAAACTGCAAGTGTTTAAACAGAATCTGTGCTACTGGGGGCACAGGAGAGATCATGTAAATGAAGGTCTTTGGTTTATGCAGAGATGTGCAGATTGCAGTGCTTGCTCAAACCAACTGGTTATATTCTCTAGTTCTAGACACTGGCAAAACTCCTTTTGTAGAAGCTCTTCTTGTTTCTCTCCTTCCATTTCTAATTTCTTGTTTGTACTCCTCTTAGTGGAGCAGAAATACTTCTGTTATTTAGTCCTACTTGTAAAGTTTTGTTAGATGTAATTTCCATAGTTTATTGTAGGGGTTTTATTTACTATTATATGAGTAGCTTTACTTGTACTGAGATACAAAGCATTAATGTGCTGCAGACAAAAATATACCGAATGCTACCTCTGATAAGTAGCAGAGGGAATACTATCATGCCAGTCCTGTAAGAAATATTATGAACTCAAATTTTTGGGAATAAAATAAGAAAAAAATTAGAAAATTTTCACTACTTCAAGCTTAGTTCTCTGTATTAATCTGGAAGATACATTTTCAAATCTAGAATGGTTTTTCCTTTGCCTTCAGGATACAACTGATAACTCTGGTCCACTGTTGCATTCAGAGCGAAAGCTGTGAGTAAAGCTCTCATTTCTGTCTGTTGTATTGGACATTAGAGTCTGTGATTCACTAAAGAAGAAGAAAGGGTTCTTGACAGTTCCAGGATTTATTAGTCCTTTGAGCTCTTCAATTTTCTAGTAATGGTTAAGACTTCTGTGCACCTGCTGCACAAAGAGCAAGACTTCAGAGAACTGTTTGGACATGCATAGAGAATAATGTTGTTCGTGTACTGATAGGTCTTGGTTTAGTTCGTAATTGCTTTCCTCAAACATTGTCAGTAACTTTGGTTTTCTTTTTGTTCTTTCTAATGTCAGTTTTGACTCAAACTCTCACTACTTTGAACTCAGCCTTGTCTACTTTTTAAGCTGTTTCTTGCCATGAAAAAGTCACACAAGAATTATCTACTGTGAATTTTCTTCAGGGAGGACCTAAGAAGTGTTCTGCCTAGATGTCTAAATCAGAGTCCAAGATCATGTTGTGTGCATGGATGTTAATAAATTGTTTGCTGTGTATTGCTATTCACTTTGTCTCCAAAAGATCAAATATAGTAAGATATATATAAATAGATAACACAGCTTTATAATATGGTTTATATTTTTGAGTTGCAAGCATGGTTGTTGAGTTTTTTCTTTGTTTTTGTCTTTGAAATCTGAGAAGAAAAACGGTTGCTGAGAAGAAAAACAGTTGCTGAGCTGAAAAGACATTAAGCTTATCTGAAATCCTAAGTATTCTAAGTTACATGCTGACTCTTATATTCATCAGTATGGTAATGAATTTACCTCTTAGTATGTAGTCCTGCAGTCCTCTTAGTAAACAATGAATCAAGAATTCCACATAGTTCCTTACTATTCCCTTTAGATAACAAACATTCTAAGCTTTACAATTGAACTTTGTACCTTTTATTTGTAATTTTTAATAGATATGTATATATTTTTCTCTCTCTTTACGTTTTGACATGTCCTGGAGACTATTAGGGACTCATTTAATTTTGCTTTCTGGGTGAAATTGTGACCTTCAGTTTTCCCGCATCACTACTGGCTAATCACCAACTTTCAAATTAATATTCTTCTCTGCAACGGATTACTGCTGCATGACCTTAGGAAGTTAGCTTGAATTTTAGCCCAGATTCATGTAGGTCTGGATTTATAATGCATTCTTGCTAGGTGTCCATGAAGTACACTTCATCTTCTCGAGACCATCAGACACTCTCAAAAGTAACATGCTGTAGCAGTAATGTTATTCTTAGTTGTAATGATCTGAGTTGTCAGACAGCCTTAAGAAACACATAAGGATCCTTGGGATCAGAGCTGAACCTGACCTTTTATCACCCAGGACAGCAGTGTGTTTATTACCCAGAACAAAGCAGAGGGTAAACAAATACTTTCAGATAGAAATTAACATGAATTCAACCTTGCCTTCTCAAACTGCCAAATGTTACTATTCATCTGGGCTATTAAAATGCTAGGCTTTGCAGACTGAGGAAAAAAGAATTACTGGCTCTTGGCAGAAAAATTCTTTCACCCACCACTAGAAATTTGTTTATACTGAGGTCTTTACTTCCTGCTTTCTCTAGATTACATTCATGAACGTCATGTTTTGAAATGATAACTTGGTGGAGCGCTGAATCTTTATTTGAGCTAATTAGCTACTCTGTCTTTGATATGAGCTTTTGACAGTGTACCATTATCCCTTCAAGAAGTATCCTGTTCTGCTTCCAAGCATACTGATTTTCCAGCTACGCTATTAGCAATTGTTTGCAGTAACACATCAGTTTAAAATGAAACTATTTGTCTAAGAGTTATTACTGTAAAGCTCTGTACTTTGTTACCATAACTAGTCAGTAATGGATGGGAAGAACAAGGCTTGGAGAAGCTGGAGCACAAGCAGCAGAAAAACTTAACTGAAGTCAAATCTAAGTATACAATTACAACTGCTTCTTTATGTGGTATTTTAATTGTCAGATAATTTTCCGTGCCTACTCTAGAGAGATACTCAAAGACATACTGTCCTTTTTGCATTTTGTTCAGGATGCATCGGGAAGCACCATCAATGCGATTCCTAAGTAGATTAAGCATCTGGGATTGATTCTTTTTCAAGAGGGAGATGAACTAAGTGATTTCCTGAGGTTCTCCTGCTGCCTAAATGTGGGGGACTTAAAAGAAATTGGAAAACATACCCACCCACACACCCTAACTTTATTTAGCTTCGGTGTCAGCATGAGGCATGTTGTCCTCCCTATCTCCTATTCTTCTGTCATAGTAGCTGCCACTGGAAATCTGGAATTGGCCCGGAAAGGCACACAGTAACTTACAAAAAGTTCCTACCGTGAACAAAATTGGGGACTAGCACAGCGAGACTGCCTTTGAGACTCTTTTGTTCCGCATTTCAAAGAGAGCTTCTGTATTTTCATTGTTATGCTCCAGTAGGGATTTCTGTTGAAAGAGTCTAATAGCAGTCTTGACAGATAACTTCAAAAATGCCCTTTCCTTATTGCAGGCTAACGTGTGCGCTGCAAACTATAAAGTCACACATAACATTTATGGTGATGAAATACATTGCTGACATGCTGCAAGAGTCTGATTTGTTCCAGGACCCAGTTCTGTGAGTCATTGGCGTTTTATGTAAATAGGATGATTTGTTTCCTCCTACAGACAGTAAAAATAAGAATGTAGATGATGATAAAATATATGTAGAAGGAACCACCCCTTTATTCCCTGCCCTCCCTCCACCCAGAGGTGAGTTGATAAAGATGACAGAACAAGAAAAAGGTGCAAGAAGATAGTCTGCAAATGCAGGACTCTCTTTCTGCTACTAAGTTAAAAGCCACACAGAACCAGAGTATTAATTATCTGAGTCTCACTCTCTGCTCATTGCTGATGCTATATCTGGACAATTATGTTCAGCTCTACGCTCCCCAATACAAGAGAGAGATAGAAATAACGGAGAGAGTCTAACAGACACAAAGTTGATAAATTACCTCATGAGGAAAGGCTGAATGAGATGGCACTCTTAAGTCTGGAGTAGGCTTGGGGGGGATCTCATCAGTGTCTATAAATACCTGAAGGGAAGATGCAGTGAAGATGGAACCATGCTCTCTTCAGTTGTGCACAGCAATAGGATAAGAGAGTTATCTGAGCAACAGAACACACTACCCAGAAAGGTTATGGAGTCTCCGTCGGGGGACAAGGCAGCTTGCTTCTGATCCCAGTGCTTGAGAAGGTCAGTTGGCCCAGCTGTCCTGCAGGGCTACCTTGCAACCTCAGGCGTTCTGTGATTCTGTAGTGGTAATCTTTTATTTCTGAGATTAATGCATAATTAAAACACATAAGAAAGATAACACTCTGCTAGTGATGCACGTGGTATCAGAAGAAGCAACATTTTTTCAGGTGGCTTATCTAGGCATAGTCTGTGTATATGTCTCTTAAATTGTCTTTCATGGGAGCTACTCCCGAAGTATGTGCAACTTGTTTTCTTTCTCCCAGGGAGTTCCCCCCTTGGCAATTTTTTTGTCTCATTGTGAAGTGTTTGGTGTTTCTCAGCGTATGACATTTGGATGGAAACTATGTTTGTGTTTGCAAGGAGTTATGTCCTTGCCTGAGACAGGAGCATCTTCAAATGAAGCATAGCCTGGTATTTCCACTATTAAAATTACAAAAGATGAATTTCTAAAGTTGGCACTACGTTGCATTATGCAGTTCTGCAGTTGGATTATTATGATATATGTTCTCTGTTTTCACCCCCTGTTTTCTGTATCTCAGTTTATCATGGTAATTCTGTTCCTTCACCCTATTCTATGCAGAGAGGACTCAAATCTCCTTGAAAAAGATCTCCTAATAGTCTAAAAGAAATTTAATATCATTAGAACAGTGGAACAATGTCTTATCCTGTATTGTATGTGTGAGAAAAGCTTCCTATAGATTTTGGTGGTGTTTCTAGTTGGATCCTATGTGCAATTTACGACTGTATTGTTAATTTTTATATTAATGAGCAATAGACTTAGCACAATAGGGAGCACTTATCTGTGCATATTGCAAACTCTTACAAATCTATTAATAATCATGTTCAGATATGCAACTATGTACAGATATAAATAGCAAGGCTACTAAGTCGAGCAGATTGTTAGGAAACAGCAGAGCTAGTTGCCTGGGTAACATTAATCAGGTTCATTTAATTACATGTATTTCATGTGTTTTGATCTGGACTGAAAGACCAGATTGGCAAGTTTTTAGGGTTGGTTTTTTTTTTGTGTGTGTGTGTGTTGTAATCTGTGTGGAAGATGCCTAGAGGGAAAAAGGTAGAAGTTTACTAACTCTCATATGAAGTGTGAGATAACTACGATAAGGGACTCTCGCAGAACTCCTGTAATAACCTTTATCTTTATTGCATAGATGAAATGAAAGGTCAAGATCTGTTCAAACAGTGTCTTCATGTAACATACTTAGTGTTCGTTCCATGCTTTATATACATAATGGGTCCTTAGAGATCACCAGGAAAGCAAACAGACCTCATCAATTTCTCTAATGATTCCTCTGAAAGATACCTTTTTTTCTTGGTTTGTATTTTTAGCTCACTCTAGCAACACCTCTATTATCAGACTGTCAGAGAACTCGTACATAGAATTTATGTTGGCTTTCATAAAGAAAAATTAGATTCTATCTCAAGGACAGGCTCTACTTTTAATGTCATTAAAACTAAATGAGTTATTGTTGACATTCACTGAGGAACAGCAAGTAGAATTAGATGGAGAAAAATCTTAGTGATAAGAAGATGCGGTGACTTAAACTGTCTGCTGCAGAGAAGAGGTAATTTATAAGAATTGCCTTCTTAATATATGTGTAACCTGTGCTTTATACTGTGGTGGCTGGTTCTATTAATCTTAAGGGAGGGATGAAGGCTGTGGAGAAGAGGTGTGCATTATAGTTATAACAGTCTGTGTTTTTACAGCACTATTAAGTTCTGGGCTTCTCTTTTGCCACCTTGAGGAGGAAGGCAGCGTCCAGGCCCCTTGGCTGCTGGTACATACTTGCTATAAGAGGGTCTGGGTGAAAGCAGAGCTTGAAGAAAGGGGAGAGATTTTAAATTCAGGAGTGAAAAATGGCTTTTGTAAACACAGTACCACGTGTTATGTCTGTTTTGGGGTCTGCATCTTTGTGCTTTTTGAGATGTAACTTGACATGATCGTATGTATTTTAAGTGTCAGTAAGAAAAAATTTCACTTTGTATTAGAATAAAGAAGAAGAGCACGGGTAAGAATGTAGGAATGTTCACATGGAAGAGGATTCCCATGACTGCACACTCTACTTTTAAATTTGGGCTCTTTGCTTTAAACTGTCTGGTTCTGTAAAAGAGGAACGAGAAAAGTAACTTGGGTTTGAAGATATGTTCTCTTACCTGTCTTGCTCAGGCTTACAAGAAAAGCAGAAGGCTCTGGAGATAGTGTTTTGTAAAACTCTGGGAAATGGCTGTTCTGCATGCTAATCCATCTATCTATGGATCTGTGGTACAGATGTTCCTAGCTTCGTTTCTTGTGTAACTTGGGGGTTTTTAGCTATTAACTCCAAAGCCAGAGGAAAGCTAAACGTGGAGACCCCCACAGCATAAGCTAAGGTTCAAATTATATAAGGAAAAAGTGAGATCCTGGGTAGGCACGAAAGTATTCCTTTGGCATAAAGGCTAATAAGATGTGTGTGTATATATATATATATCTGTGTATATATATATATATATATATATATATAAAAATTATTTTTAAGTGCATATGTAATATATAATATCTTAATGCATAAATGTTCTGCTGGGGCATTCTAAAGAGCTATTACAAATGAAGAGGAGTTAAGAGAACATTTTTAATCTGTGAAGTTAGGAACATGAAGGATAGAAAATGTCACTGCAAACTTAATTAGGCCCCCTAATGTGAATTCAGTAGGAAGGGCATTAATTACCTGATCACAAACTCTTTTTGCACAGCATTCCCCAGTCCTTTCAGCGTAGAAGCTGAATATTAGTAATCAACATTTAGGTACTTCCTTTTCTCTTCAGTGTGAGGATCTAAGTTTTATTTACTGTATACTCTTCAAACCTAGCTCCAAAAACATAATTATTTATTTGTTGATGGGAAATTCTGAAGTACACTTCACAAGAAGATTATTTCACAAATATTTATTTTCACACCATCCACAGGGGATGATGGGTTATTATGATTTTTCAGACAGTGAATTGTCACAAAGAGAAAGCATATATTAATTTGAGAAGCTTATTTTAAGGCAGATGGATTTGTTTTTCAGCATTACATATTAATTTCAAGGGAAAAAAAAGTAAATCTGTTTACTTCCTAACTATGCTATCTGGTGAAGTAAATCAGATCATAGAATTTAGAATAGATTTTTTTTTTACCCACTCATGTTCTAGAAAAAACAACTTGACTTGTTCAGAGGAAGCGCATGACAGAGTAAGTACGTGACTTCTACCAGGCTGCCTCTTCTCTTGCTCACTTGCTGCTGACCACAAGTTCTGCAAGAATGAAGATGTCAGGGCAGCACCTGCTTTACTGAAGTATTGCAATTAGTGCTGTAGCTTTCTAGGAGCATTCTCCAGTGGCTAGCTGAAATCTGTTGACAGGGAATGCCCATGGGCTCAGGAGGGTGTGCATCTACAGCAGTCTCTATGGCGCTGAATGCTGACATGTTTCCTGGTGTTGGTTGTTTATTCTGTTTTTTTTGTGTTGGCGTTTTTTTTGAGTAGTTGCTTGGCAGCCTTAATGCTTTTGATGAACAGTAGTGAATGGATGAATGTGTTGGTATGCAAGTGTTTACTTATCTGTATGTTCATGCTTTTAAAAAAAAAGCAACAAAGAAATTTGAAGAAACAAGCCCTATTGTATATCATCATCTGTTTTTGCATAGCTCAAAACCAGTTAGAACTGCATTACTGCTACTCAGATGTCTGCCACAAGAAGCATCTTGGAATTCCCTGTGCAGTTGTTGGTAGAAGAGCCTGAAAAACTCAATGAGATTATTATTATTTTTTTTTTTTCTAAGAGAGACAACAGAAATAATGCAATTATTTTTAATGGAGGATGGCCACAGTAGAATTACATTATTTCTTTGGGTCATTGCTGTGAAGTCTGTGTTCTATGGGGCTGAGTAAGGCATTCAAATAACCTGCTATATTTCTGTTGGTGAGGTCTGTTGCTGTGTTCCTCGGAGCCAATCTGTCTTATCCCTGGGATGCCTACTTACAAAAGGAAATTCTCTCCTTTGGGGATGGAAGGGATTAATCTGTGATGAAGAATTTAGCATGCTAATTGCTAGCAATTCTGTCTTCAATCGAAAGCACGTGGAGAGACTATGGGGAAGAATAATAATGGTCTCTGGATTACACTTAAATCCACTGAAATGTGCCACTAACCTGTGTCAGCACTTTCTGCTTTAGTCAGGTCATCAACAGATTTGTCTTGTCAAAGAAATAAAAGTTACTCCAGTTTTAAACATGCATATGACATTCAAATCCACTTTGTTTTATTTAATCCTACCAAAATATGATCACTTAAAGATTTCAATCAGTCCTTACATTTTAGATGATAATATTGAGCCTCAGCCCGTTCAATTCCTTTAACCCAAAATGTGACACTAAACAACATAGCTTCACTGCTGCACTGTGGGATCATTCATTCTTATTTACTTCATTTATAGCTGAGAGACACTGCTTAGAATATCCTCCATAAAAAGATTATGCAACATCTGAACTGGTTCTAAAACTAAAGATTATCTTTAAATTTAAACTTTTATGTATGTTAATGTCTGTGTACATATTGGACTCCTCCATTAACTTTTCTTTTAATCCTTCATGTTTAGCATCCTTACAACTCCTCTATCCATTTTTAAATCCACTGTTTAACCATCGTGGTTTCTGTGTACCTTGAAAACAACAATGCATTTGCTTACAGATTAGTTCTTTAATTTTTAGTACTTTACAAAAGCCTCAAGCTTCTTTATATCTATGGCTAATGACAGATACTCAGTGTACTGTGAATAAGGGTCTTCTAGTGAAAGAAGGATTTTTTTTCTGAAGTATATGAAGAGTTCTCAGCTAAGACCAGAGCTGTACTTTGCCATAAACTACAAAGCTTCATCAAAGATGATGTTTGCTCAGTAGAAATTGTCAGTTGACAACCAAGACTGATATGGTACTATTTCCCCTATTTAACAGGTGGGGATCCTTGACCTGCACACTGCATGGTTTAAGTATCAGGAAAATACGATGGGATTCTTGGGTCATGATATGCTATATTGTTCAGAAACAAGGTCTTGGATTTGGAGTATATTAGAAATTTATTTTGGTTTATGCCATCATGCTTCTTTGTTAAGAAAAGTTGAATGGCGAAGTAAATACTGATGAGTACTGGGACAAGGTGAAGATGTGTAAACAAACTGAAAAGCTTGGTGAGGGCTCTGGTGTTGCAACTCAGGAGATGGTATACTTGGTTTGCAAGCAGCCCAGGTCTATTAAATTGCAGACGGACAGTTAATCTGTTAGATGCCTGTAGTGGTTAGTTCTGACCTAGCAAGTCCTGAATCTACTGTAACCTTTTTCTCACTAAAAATATTTTATTTTCAATTTTTGTTTTAGGAATAATCATTTAAAACAAACAATGCTATTTGACAGAAATAACTTTAGTTTTTTGGGTGGAACAGAGTCACACAGCCAAATATCTTCTCTTCAGCAAACGCTGGAGGTGCCTGTACTATATTTCCTCGCTTTGGTGGGATCATAATAGCTTGAACTTGACTGCAGATGCAATAGCTAGGCATGTCATTTTGTCGTATTCATTTGAAAGGACACTACTGCACAAGAATGCTGAATTAGCCCTCCTCCTGTGCGATCCAAAATGAGCTGGAGTTGAGTAATTATAGTGTCAGAATGAGAAGTAGCTCAGTAGCGTAAAGGGAATATGATCTCTGTATGTACCTCATGCCTCAGTACAGCATGGATTGGACTGTTCGTGGACATCGCTTGTGGGAGGAAATATTATTTCCCGGCTATCGGTAATAATATTAAATCTAATTAATGTTTTCACATTAATTCATTGCTGGACTGTTATGCAGACTTGGCAAGTAATTACAGAAAAAACAGCATTCAGTGCTCAGCACTGAAGAACAACAAATCAAGACTCCAGTGTCTTAAGCAGGAAGTTTGTAGATTGAGTGGGAAGAACGCATTGCTGTCTTAGAAATCTTGGTGCCGAGTCGTAGCCTGAGCAAATCTTGTCTGTCTGGAAGTGTCGCGTTACTGCAATAAATTAGGTACATTTTCTCATACATAATTTCAGAGGAAAGTGGAGGATAAAGCAACTGGGAAAAAAAAAATCGTAGTGTCTGCCTTTTGCACATCATGAAATTCAAGCTGTGCTATTTAGAATGTTTGCTGCCCATCTCCTCTGTCAACCTGAATGTGTTTTAATGTACCTCTTCACCACCAAATTCAGTTTCAGCAGAAACTATTTCTGCTTTTCTAAAAATAGGCTCCAACAGCATCTTTATTACTACTTTGCTGCAGTACTGTTTCTTAAGTTGCATGCTACTTGAACAGTTGTGTCCACCTGATAGATGACTGTGACTGAAGAAATGTAGTTCTGAACTGGGAAGAGGAAGGCAAGGGAGCTTAGGTGTGAGTGAAACTGGTTTTCATTTTGTTGCCTTTATATCTATCCAAAGCATATTGAAAATCATGATTATGACGTGTGGTGCCTTTGGTTTGTAGCAGTGCTAAAGCAAACTTCAGGTGTGAATTAAAATATCTCCCAGCCAAAGGAGCATTATTTCAGTGATGAAACAATGTATTGCTGAGAATCATTTTAACTATATTCTTCAATCATGATCTCAGAAGGTGATATTGTATTCATATTCACCAATTGTAGTAAATGTTGTCATCCACTCTAGCATATACATCGAGAGAGGTATACGTGAGTTGATAGCAGTGTGTGTTAGCTTCTGCTTGTTGCTGCGTAGAGCCCATTGCTCCTTCTCATCCTATCTTTGCAAATTCAAGTTGTTTGCAAAATCCCCTTGCACTGAGTAGGCTGAGGGCTGAGGATTGGCAGCATCTTTGTGAGTGCTGTTGGAGAACACCGAGTCCCCATCAGTGTACAGCAGGAATGGTCTTGCCGGTGGCTTTTGTGAATGCCTATGAAATGGTTTTCATATTGTCAGCATTCTGTGTGAAGAGTCCAGCTGAAGTGAAAGTACCTAATTCCTGTTTTTCAGAAATCCGATAATGATAGATCTTTCAGGAGATAACTTTATTTGCTCAAAACACATTGCAAGGTAGTCAGTAGGGCGGAACTGTTTTTTTCTCAGTCCAAGTTTTTATCTCCTTGATATCAGTTATGTGTGTTGCTCATAGCTGGGAATTTGGTGCCAGCTCCACTGTCTGCAAAAGTAAACAACAGAAACAAGTGAACAAAAAAGTGAAACAACAACAAAAAGCCACAAAAAAAAAAACCACACCAAAAAGCGAACAAACAAACAACACCCCAACAACCAAGAAGCTCCTTGTACTCCTCTTTTGTGAATCGTTATCAGTACCTTGATTTGCTTGGTTTAAGTCATGTTGCGGGCCCTGTTAGATCCATATACCTTCAAGCAAGTATTCAAGAGGTTATTTGTGAGACTGACATCAGGGTCAAGCTGCAGATCCTTTAGAATATTTGGCTGTCGTTCCTTTTGAGGATAATACAGTGCAGTTTGTCATACAGGAAATGAATGTTCCTTCAGGAGCTCTTGAAATAGATAAGAGATTGTTATTCTCCTTACATATCTAGGCAATGCAGAAAACCGGAGAAAGAAATGAAAAGATAATTACAATAGGCTTAGCCTAAAAAGGACAATAAGCTCATAGTTCAAAGCTGACATTAATTATGTTTTGATGAGCTCATAGTGAAGCAATTTCTGACAGCAGCATGCTTAAGAAACAAGATACTGTCACTGTGATATTCTTGGCTGGAAGCAGTCACGATATCCACTAACTCAGACTTTGTAGTAAAGTTCATGCAAACTATGTTTTCCTTTCCTTAAAAGCAAAGAATGCCAATGTCAAATCCTGGTATTGTGTTAGATCAAGTTCCAAGACGTTGGTGACTCCCTAAAGCCTCATACAGACAGAGGATTTCTCTATATGTAGACATGAATTTCAGTATTCAGCTTCTGGTTTCCTTGTCTCTTAAGTGTTGCAAACGCCTGTAATTATTTGCAAGTACCCTCATCAGTACCTTCAGCTGAAGTAGATTTTGTACTTTTGTCGTAGAAGCAACTGCTGTTCTGGTGTTAATGATGCACTAAGTGGTATGCAAGTGTGAATACCAAAGATGGAACTAAGAGAGAAGAGACTATTACTTTTTTTTCCCCCCTCAGAATTGCCTTTTGCTTTTGTGTTAAAGTTTTAAGTTTGGCAACATTCATTGACAGTGCAGGTTCACACAGATGTTGTGGGTTTGGGATTAGAGGAAAACTGCAACTTCCAACTTCACTACCTGATCATTCCTGGTTTTGGAGCTGAGGGCCTGGATGAGCAGGGTTAGCTAGACTTGTTCAGCTTCTAAAACGTTTAGTTTTGACTTTTGCAACTTCCAAAGCAGGGAGGCATTTAAAAATATGTACACATTTGGAGATATATAATATTAATTTAAAAAGTAGGTTGTGATTAGAGATAGAGGATTAATTTTTTGCATCGTACCACAGACTCCTTTCCTGATCTGAGGCAAGTTTCTTTGTGGTTCAGCAACCACTTATGACAAGAGGGATGAGGACTGTCTGCAGTTAAGCTTTTGTCTCATGCATGGACTTGGGAACGTTTTGTTCAGAAGGATCATCCTTTGAACTTCTTGGTAGAAAGCAGTTCTGGCTGGGTTTCTGTATTTGAGCAAAATGCTTATCGTTATGCAGTGTCATTTGGGGAGAATAGTTGAATAGCTGGGAAGATGTGTTTTGTTGTTTTTTGTTTTTTTTTTTCCCCCTAACATCAATGTTTCCTTATTTCAATTTTTTCTTGTTTAATTTGTTTCCTTCATCAAATATTTAAAACTAACTAGCAGAAGCAAACTGGAAAAAAATATCAAAAACAAACAGCTTGAAAGACTAAAAATCAAACAAACAAACCTTCTAGTTTATATAATTTAATTGACTACACTCTTCCAGTGATGCATTGAGGATATGTATTATTACAAACACAAATCACTTTGTAGTGTTGCATTATTAACTGCTTCTGGGACCAGATAATTTTTCTGTCATATTAGAAGGAAGGACAGACAGGTTATCAGTTATCTTAATTGTTATGCCTCTTTTGACAGGAGGGAATTTGGGATTGGATAACTTTGCAGAAAGGAGAGGGGAAGGTGTGCTTTTTTTATACATACTGTTGTAGGCCCACACTGCTGGGTGGGGGTTTGCCCTGGAACTTTAGGATTGAAAATATTAGATCATTGTTCTATGGAGGCAAATTGATGCCCGTTGTACACCAGAAAACAGAAAGGTGGTCTTGGCAATATAAAGTCCTAAAGGGCTCTCCTCTGAGAGTGAGAGGGGTAAACATTGTTTGATACCTTAATTAAAGTCTTTATTTATTATTATTGATTGGGTAGTGAATACATTGCTGGAATTCCTTGAATGTTGTTTTGCTTTGCTAATTCAAATATCTGTAGATTTTGCTAAAATGCTAACAATTATCACAGGAAAAAAATACGCATGAAATGCATAAAGCACCATAAAATGGTGAATAATAGAATTAGGTGAGTGACTTAAGACATCCTCAATCCATCAACCTGAGTGGATAGAGAGGCAAGTACATCCAGCACTGCAGGTAGCTGGTAGAAGCATGTAGTGATATCCTGTTTGAAAATAGAACCTATGTATTTTGCTTGGAGGAACTGGTGGTGAGAAGCCAGATCTTTAATTTGAACTCCTTTATTTTGAAGCTGCCTTCTTCATGGTATCCTTTCCAAGAAATTTATTCCAGTTATTTCATAAGCCATAAACTTCAGAATTTCATTTTAAATGCCCTGGAGATCATCTCTGTGATAGTTGTGCATGCATTGCCTGAGAATTAAAAATAGACCGTTTATAATTAATTGGGTGGTGGAATGCTGGCGATTTCTCACACCACTCTGACAGCATATTTAAGATTTTACTTATGTCTAAACAATGCCATCTGGGTTTGTTTATATCACTGTTAGCCTGTTGCAGGAGTCCAGGTGGCTATTTGAAAACCAACATAGAATCAACCTAGCAAGCAAACAGTAGGCCGTGCAACATGCCCTTCCAGTTTCTTGAACCGACAGAGGACTGTTGGCTTATTTGTGTGCTGGATGAGTGTGTGCTATAATGGGTCAAAGTTTGCTTGTAAAATATTCAGGTGAGAGAGGAGAGGAAGCATTCCAAAATGCTGTATTGTTGGTTTTATTGGCTTTGGGGTTTGGATTTTTTTTCTTAGAAGAGGAGGAAAGGAAGAAACAAACAAACAAATATGCAACAGCAGAAGATGCTTGAAGAAGTTTTTATTCAGCATGATCAGATTTAGCCTTGGGTGTTTTCTGATAAGGAAGTGTATACTTGGCGATATTTGACCCGGTTGTGGTTAAAACTAACACCAGAGGTGACCTTACAAATAAACCATAAGGGTACACAGAAATGAAAAAAAAAGTTCATCAATTTAAAATGTTCAGTTTTGTTTTTCCTTAGTTGCTATCAATTGTAACACTGGGTAACACTTACGAATGACCCATCTGCGCAACAGAAGAGTGAAGTCAGCATGAATGGGTCTTTATCATAAAACTGAGGAAAAGAAAACTGAAGGATTATCAACAAAGTGTTGTTATGTGCAAGGAGGAGAAGTCTGTGGATCAGTTGACCTGTAGCAGAGTTATGTCCTGAATGAGGGTGTTAGTCGGGCCTGGCTGCATGCCCTGTTGGCTTTCTGGGATCACAGAAGTGTTGGAGCTGCAGCTCATGGCTGCATCCTGGTTTTTCTGAGTTCTACTCTTTGCAGATGAGTGAGTGGCCATTACCTGTCAGGACTGGACAGCAGAATGTTCCATCGCTGCACCTCTCTCCATCTGTTTGTATTTGGAACTGGAAATATCATTTGGACTGCAAACCTTGGAGAACGTCAGCATGTGAGCAGCAAATTCTCCTGAGCTGCTGAACGTTGTGCTTATCTGTGGCTGCTATAAAGCCTTTTGACTTGGAGGTAGAGGGGAACATAAATAAGGGTTCCTCGTTGCTGGGATGCAGCTGGGCTTGTTTTGCCCTGTCTAATCCATAGCAGAACAGTGACATAAATTAGATGTATTAAAGGGTCTGCATTTTGTAGCTTGGTAGGGCTTGGAAACATCAATTGAGTCACGGGCAACTGCCGGCAAACAAAATTTATCCACTTGTAAATTGGGCGATATGTAGGGTGCCCTTAGATTCCTGCCTCTAAGACCAAAATGTGGAGATTATTGGTCTTATATATCCCATTCAACTGCTCCTTGGGTGTGTTTAATAAAACCTTAGGAACAAGTCAAAACATAAGATTTCTTTGTAAAAAGCCATAAAAATATATTCCAATAATATATTTCTGCTTGATTGTTTAGTATCTCTTTCTCTGAATGAATTTGAGGCAGGAATACCCTTTGAAATAATGAATATATTCAGGGAAATTAGGGCACTGTTAAAAGGAGCTGTTCTCTTCAGCAACGTGAATATCCATGGAGCTACTAAAGCTTCATAAACATAATGTAATTTGTAAAGATGGTCAGCCATGCAGGAATGGAAGGAAACTAATGGACTTATGGTAAAAGCTATACTTGGTTTTCAATAACTTTGTAGTTAAAATTCCGGACTAGTCAATTTATGAAGAAATTTTCCCTTTGAAAAACTACCCGTGTCAGTAGCAATTTTTTTTTTCCCGAGGGAAAAGAACATTTTAAGTGACTTTTTTTCAAAGAGAAAGCCTGAAATCAAATTATTTTTTTATTGTTGTTTACTTTTTCAGAATTGTTCTGTTGAGTGCAGTTGTTGGGAAATAAGCCCATGAGTAAATATTCCAGATACATAAGTAACTTTTTATTGGAACCCAAAATTTCCTATGAGATATCACCAACTCCTACTAAGAAAGTTTCTTAATCATCTTCACTGAGGAAGAGGGAGTAGAGTAGAGGTTGCTGAGCTCTTTTGCTTGTCAGTAAATACCCCCGAGGCACTGAATAATTAGGAATCTCTATATAATTATCTGTATCTAAACACAGCATTTGTTTTTTTTCATTTCTATGATCTTTTTTTCTCTATGTTGATCTCTTCACCAGTTCTCTAAAATTTAGCAGTAGGTTTGATGCTTAATATACAGACAAACTTAAAAGTATGATGAAAAAAGACTGTCAGAAATATGAAGAAAACCAAAGTTGCCAGGTCCATGAGCTGTCTGAGAATGCTGTTTAGTTTTAAAGTGCTAATAAATGTGGATAATATTTCCCCAATCTCCTATTTTAGAATGTATTTGTTTGTTTTCTTTTCTTCCTTTAGATCGAGGGATGAAAACTTGTTGCAATCACGTAATTGTTCAATATATAAAAAGATACTGTTACTTCCTGATTTGGTTTCTTTATTATTTTTCCTAAATGTTTCTAATAAACTCATTTAGGTTTTTTTGCCACATCTGAATTTTTTTGTAGCTGTACCTTGCAGATCTTGCTGTTAAGGATGTAAAACTTGGTTTCTCTAAGGTGTTTCTCCTTGGTAAAAGAAAAAGGACACAGTTCATTTTGAAGGTCTTATGGGATGTCCAGTATAAAGCACTCCTGTTTGTATATTTACAGATAACTGTTGCATAGAAAATCCTCTAGTCACAAGAAATAAATTCCAAATTCCTTCCCATATATTAAGCAACACAGTGACTGCGCTCACTTTGAAATATGTTTTCAATATGTCCTGAAATTTCCAATTCACCAAGCAGTTCCTCTCCTCTTTCCATTTACAAAAATAAAAGTTATGGAGCAGTTTTTATTTATGGCCTATTCTGATCTTGGACCTGCCTAATGCATCATGACTTGATTTAATGCACTGCCATAACAACAGTTACGGGCTTTTTGCGTGTGCTGGCAAAATTTACGCTTCAGAGTCAGAATGCCAGGCTACCTCCTCCTTAGATCACTAACATAAAGTTCCTTTTTATGAGCTGCAGCTGAGAGAATGTCATGATCTTCAGATCCTGCTGCTGAGGATTTTTGGTGTGGTTCGCCTAATAAAATGTGCGGTTGAAACTTAATGAGCAAACGTATTTGAAAGATATTGTACAAATGCCCACAGAGATATTGCAGAAGCTCATCTTATTCTATTTCAGGAGGAAGTGAAGTGGTTTCTTTAAGTTGCTTTAGTGTCCTAGAGATTAATTTAATGTGTTCGGTGATGGACCCCAATGTGAAACTGGAATAATAAGTCTCAAATGTAGGATTCTACAAGCATTACATTAATGGCATTCTAAGAGGAAGCTATGTCAATTAGATCTAACTCTCCTGTGGTGAGGAAGTAGCTTATCTAATTCACCTTGCCAAAACTACCGTCAGTGTACGTGAGCATGGTTTTGCTACTGTGAAGGTTGCCGTAATGATTTATTCCAATGCAGAATTCAACTCATGATCTACTGACACAGCAGAATTTACAGTTTAGTGAAGCTTAGTTAAAAAAAAATCTAGAGAAATACATGTGCAGAAGTCAGTGTTTTTCTTAATTTGCAGCTACGTGGTGCTTTTTTTAAGTTGAGCATTAGAAACGGTTACTGTAGCTAATATTATTAACCTTACATTTGTTTACTTTGTTTATGATGATGGCAGTCCTTAGAGGAGCTCATGAGTAACAGCACGGTGAGGTCAATTACAGTGCCCTTTTGAGACTTTAACTCTTGTTATCTTGGTGGAGATATAAACTTTTCCCTATTCAAATACAGCAGTGTATGCCTGAAATATATGTATGCACATGCATTTCAATGCATTTTAAAGCATTGGAGAAAAATGAAGGCTACTTATTTGTTATTTTCCACAGGATATTACTTTACTGATCTAAATGAAACTGCCGTCAAACTCTGTAACAGAGCATAATGTAGGATAATGAAGCTCAATATTCATCTGAGGTCAGTGTTGCATGCAATAACTAACACCTCTCTGGTGTCATCTTGTTGGATCTGCCTGGCAAATTACAACCAGAGAAATACCATGTTTCTATTTAAATGCACTTCGTTGAAGCTAAGTACAGAGAAGGTGCCCAGGGTTCCCCAACATTGCTAGATATAAACATATTCACTGCATTGTTAATCCTACTAATTTAATACAAACCATGAAGGTCTTCATGAGATTTATGCAGAAGAACAGCTGAAATCTGTGATTAATGTTGGCAGTGGAAAGAGCAGTTTCAGTCTGTTGGCTAAGGTTAATCTAGTCGAGGTATTGGGGGAATATTTATCCTTTGCTGTGATATAGCTTAAAATGCTAAATATATGTGGGATTGCCTTTAAAATAAAGTGCAGTAGGCCTAGCAGAAACAGGAATTAGCTGCTGATTTTTAGCTTAGACTTGTAATTTAAGTGTTTAATTTTTCTGCTTCTCATTTCTATTCTTATTGATTTATGTAGTAGTGATCATCATAATAACAGCAATAATAGTTTCACCTCCAATTGCTCTAAAGACAGATAATACTAAAAGCTGAAGCTGGGAGTCAATTCTCCATCACTGAAATGCACCTGTAGATGAGATACGGTATTACATTTCTTGACAGAAAATGCCTTAGTAGGGTAAGGAAATTGTGTTTAGACCAACACTGAAGAAGGGCAGACTACTCAGCTTCAAATTTGATGAGTTATTTGGGCTACGTCTGCAGGAGTAAACGGGAATGTAAAGAAACGGTATTGTAACCCGGAAGTCAATTGATTTAACTCAGAATGATCACTGTTCCCAGCTGCCTTTTGGAAACAGTCTATGGCTGATTGACACCAAGAAAATCTATGCTGCGTCAGATGGAAACAGTTAAATAGCATGAATAATTATAGTCAAATACCTGGATCCCTGCCTTTCTCTGTTTGGTTTACTAAGTTACTTACAAAAACAAAGAGAGAACAACACCAACAATGGAAAAAAGACTATATAGTAAATAAATTTTTATTTGGTACTTAAACAATATGAGTGGTTAAATGTGTTTTTAAAATCATACTGCACATTCCAGCCTAAAAATCCAACATTTTGTCAGGTACTGCTGACTACAAGGAGAACGAAACAAATTAGAATTTTCTGGGGGTCAGTGAAAGCAAAAGCAAGGAATCAGAATCCACAAAAGTTCTGCATTGTTTTGTTTCATTTTCTTTGATCTAAGTGGAAATGTTTTATTTTCCTGAAGGAACCTAAGAAGCTGCATGTTTTTAGTGTCACTATTGCTAAATGGGTGTTTTCTGTATTGATACAGACCTCTGGGGTGGTGCAAGATAGATTATACTAATGGGTACATTAATAGTTTTAATTTTAGTTAGCAGTTTTAATAATGTATCTTAATTAGAAAATCTGTGAACAGTTCTATTCATTCTGAGTACAAGGATAACAAACAGCATCCTTAATATAAGTATGGCTTGTTTTGGGCAGTGATCAGAGACTAATCACAGAATCACAGAATTATAGGGGTTGGAAGGGACCTCTAGAGATCATCGAGTCCAACCCCCCTGCCAAAGCAGGCTCCCTACACCACGTTGCACAGGTAGGCGTCCAAGCAGGTCTTGAATATCTCCAGAGAAGGAGACTCCACCACCCCCCTGGGAAGCCTATTCCAGTGCTCCGTCACCCTCACCGTAAAGAAGTTCTTGCGCACAATGATACTGTTAACAGTATTTGTTCACAAATACACAATGATGCAATGCACAATGATACTGTTAACAGTATTTGTTCCTGTATTTGGAAAGTAACTAACCAGAAAGAAGGGTCCCCAGCGTAATGGGGGCAGATTGGAGGCATACAGCCTTCCCACTTCTTGTAGGATGAAGTAGTATGAACTTTATTGTATTTTCTGTTCCCCAGACCACTGTCATTTCCTCAGCTATTCTTTTATAGGAGGATAGCTTTGACAGGTGTCCCTTTTTCCCCATGTGTTCCTCCCCAGTAGCAGCTCAGACAGTGTGCCTGGGGATATTGCTTCTGAGATCCTTGTCAAAGGTGAGTGTTTTAAAGAGAAAAAGAGAGGTGCCATTAGGAAAGAAGAAAGGAAAATGTAAGCAGAATGTAGACAGTTCTTTATGAAGATATGACAGGCTTTAGTCTGGTGTCATGAGCCTTGTTTGTCATTTAGACCATGGTGCATTAGCAGGATAGGGGGATTTGAAGCAGAAAGAGATGCCTGGGAATGAGTGCTATGGTAAAAAGAACCACATCCACACCTTCTGACTCCTGTTCTGGCTGCCAGCCTCCAGACAGGCTGGCAGATGGTTCTGTTGGGCTCAAACTGAAACCTTAAACCAATGAAAAAAGCTTCTGCTGACTTTGCGAAATAGGCAAATTTGTACTTCTGTTTTAGAGATCTTGTTGGGTTCTCTGAAAGAAACGTCTCTTTCTTTAGAAAGAAAAGATGGAAAAAAATAAATAGGTTCATATCACACATGCCAGATATGTGCTTTATAGTTGATTGCAGGTCTCCAGGGCCAAGCAGCCACTTTTCTTGTCCTTTGCTTTTCCCCGTGGTGTGGCCCCTGCTAATAGCAAAATAATTTTTTATAGCTGAGGGAGAACAACTCCCTGGGGCCAGGTCTTGCTATGAACTCCATTCTGGAGGATTGCTTTAACTTGCTTTCCAAATTAGTGTGGAGCTTTTAGTGGCTCCCAGCCTGGACACAGGGTGATTAAGACAATAGGAAAGCCATTTCAGTGCATGTTTATCATGATTGATATAGGTATTAATAGTTCTGGCTTGATGGGCAGGGCTTTTTCCATTACATTAGCAAAGCAACGTTTTTCACTGTTGAAATGTATGGTATGTAGAAAAGGTAAAATATACATTTTGACTTTGAATATAATATTTTTTTACTTTCACGTTATCTGTGTTTAAGCTTATAAGGGGCTGAGCTGTAAAAATGAAAGTTTTCAGTCTTGCCAAAACCAATGGTTGATTTCATTGTGCAGTAGAAACCGAATGGAATTCTTAATTTTAACTGCCATAAAAAGTGATGTTAACTACCACAAGCCCATCCAGACCCTAGGTGTTGCTAGCAGACACTGATTCAGTATAATTGTTCCATGAAAATAGTAGCATCACATTAAAATCAACTGCTGAGTTTCCATATGGTACGCTGGGGCTTTTTTTTTTTTGTCCTTATCATTGTACAATTCAGTCTTTTTCCATGCATACAGGTAGAGCTGAACAACTGTTACCATAACCTGGTTTCAGGTTCTGCAAAAAACTGGATTTAATTCCCATATTCAGTAGTACTGCAGTTACATCCCAGGTAACGCAGATTTGAGCAGAATTGAAATGCTGTTGCCTCTTGCAAAGATGAAAGTTATCTGTGACTCAGAGCTGATTTTAGTGTAGAATATGTAGAAAGCAAGGTGATGTTTTCTCCTTCCTACTTCAGATTTCCTTGTTTCTTTCTTGGAAACTTATGTTTTTGTGTACAAATATTAAAGAAAGTATTGCAAGGAATAGAATAAAGAACGTTCTGTATCTCAGTGCTAATGCCTTCCAGGTTGTGATCTTTCCCAATGTAGAAAGAAACTTTAAAGGGGAGAATGGCATTGTTTTTCTTTGTGTTTCAGTTCTGGGATTTATGACAAGCTTGGCTGCTTTTTTCCCACTTTGTTTTTTTCACTAAGCTGCTGGATATCTTGAATTAAGTGTGCTCCTGTCCGTATTTCTTTAGACAGGGGAGGAATCATACTGTGATTTCATGGGTAAGGTTTGAAGGTGGAGTGCTCTTTTCTGTTCTTGTATTCTCTTGCAGTGAAGACTGAAATGTTGTAAATTGCCAGCATCTGTGTTATGTGCCCTCTGCACATTCCTAATCTATTTTGTTGGGTTTTCTTCCTCATCTCTGTTCATTAGAGTGACTTTGGCAGAAATGAGAGTACTCAATGCATCCTAAAATTATCTTCCCTAGAAGGTAGTTAAACTCAGGTCTAGCCTGATCACCATTCAGGGCTGATTGTGCCTATGTTGCTGCTTGCATATGGATTTTGAACCCATCCATTACTTGTTTAACAAAGTGGGAGAGCAAAATATATTCAGCAGAGTCATTGTGGGAGCCACCTTCTGCAGGTCTGTAAATAAGGTACTGTTTGGTGTGCAGAGTTTGTGTGCAGGGAGACTGAGATAAGGTCCAGAGTCTGATTCTATCTTTTGTATTGATTGGGCTCTCATGAGCAGAAAAATTTCTTGCACCATAGTTCCACATGTCTGGCTTCACTTGGAGACAAGTCTGTGAGAGATTGGTCAAAGTGCAATCTAAAGTTGAGCACATCATATTCTTGACTGATATGATCTGGTATAGATTTGAATTAATATATCAAGTAGAGAAATAAATGTTAGTAAGGTTATTAAACAACTGTTACATTTCATCACAGTTGCATGACATTTTCCTGAGGTGCCCTCAAACAGCTTATGGGATCCCTTTGAATGGAAATGTTGTATAAAAAAAATGACAAATTCATTTGCTTTGTTTCTGTTTTTCCTGTGGGAGTTGCACATCTACATTCCTGAAGTTACCAGAGATTTTTAGACAAGATCATCTTTTGAAATCTTCATTTTTCGTAGGTATTTTTATTCCTAATACAAAACTAAATTGGAATTCTCTTTTATTCCCCTTCAATATAATTCATGAAGCAACCAATGGCCTGGCCAGACCCTGCTCCAAACCACAGCATCTGTTCCTATGTCACCTCTTCGTGCAAGTGGGACCTGCCTCTGCTGGCTCATAAAATGCACATAAAATATTACTGTGGTGCCACAGTCTGTGTCACAGTGGGGCACCGTGCAGCCAGCCACCATGAAACAAGCTTGGTCCAAGGTGAAGCCCAGCTCATGGCAAGCTGTTAACCTTACAGCTGCTAGGGCTAGGGAAGGGGCTACACCGTGCATTCAGGAAGCTGGTAGCAATATTTGGTGCTAATGGAGTTTTTTGATTTGTAAGCCTCATATAATTTCAGAAGCAGAGTATCCCAGGTAAATACTCACTCTGCTGAGGTTACAGGGCTTTTGAGAAACTGCAGATTTCAGTGTTACGTTTCCTCTCAGAGCATCTGCATCATTTGGGAAATGCCGTATGAGTGCTTTGTTTCCTGTGCTAGTTTGCCATTTTTCTCCTGTCAGAAACAGGTTGTAATAGAGCCAGTTTCTCAAGAAGAAGTATTTCTGTCATTCTTACTCGTAAGTTTACTGTTAGTCAATATTTGAACCACCGGGGCTAAGAAATCTGGTGCTTCATCCTTGTTTCATCTTCTTTAATGGATGGATCATTTCCCTGTCAGCTGTGGATCTGAGTTTTCAAGTGACTATCTGAGGCAATTGGTGTTATTCAATCAATGGTCTCCAGCCCACAGGTGGTCCACAAAACACCGGAAGGTGATCAGTAGAGCAGTGGGAATTGAAAGTGAAAATCAAAGCAATCCTGAAGGCATGCACAGCAATGCCCTGTGGTTAGCCACAAGCAGTGCTGTGCTGGCTGCATGCAAGACTATGTCAAAGGTGCAGGTTGATGGGTGACTGTGGATTATTTATTTTTTTCCCCAAGCTTCACTGAGAAACACTACTGTAAAGGATACCTTGGTTTTATGACGGGTTTGTTTTTAGCAGCTCAGCTTCAGCGTGAGGATGGCACTTACTGAGCTGCACATCAGATTGGGCTCTGACTATGTTGGAGTCCTGATGTTGGCTACTCTGGCTCTTCCTTGAATGTGTTATGAAGGAAATACCTTGCCACGGATGCCTGTGAGCTAGGCCTTTGGGGTGGGGGGGTTGGGGGGCGCCTGGGCCTCTTTATAGACAACAGGGTACAGATGTCCCTGTGTTCCCTCTGAAAGGTTGTATTGAGATTTTTGCCTCTTTTCCCAGGATACATTGATAGAACAGGAGGTAATGACTTTAAGTTGTGCTGGGGTAGTTCAGGTTTAGTGTTTATTCTCAGCAAGGGTGGTTGGGCCCAGGAAGGTGATGGGGTGACTATCCGTGGAGGTATTCAAGAAATGTGGAGATGTGACATCAAAGTGCGTGGTAGAGATGGGTTAATTGTTGATGATGGTCTTAGTGATCTTTTACAGCTGTAATGACTCTATGCCTGGCACAAAGATGAGATTCCTTTGATAATGCAAAGTGGTACCTGGAGTGTGTTGCACACACCAGCTGTGAGCCACCATGATGCTCTTATGAGTTGCATCTGATTGTCTGGTTTGGATGAACTTTGGGGGGAAAAAAGGAAAGTCATTATAGGTTTGTTCTGCTAGGAGGATGTCAGAAGTTTGGGGTAGTTGTTACCTGTGTCTGATTCTCCAGTGGTCATAAGGGCCTACTGAACACCATTAAGTGTGTGTGTGTCAGCAGGCTACAGTCCCACTGGCTTCATGAGCAGAAACGTGTCACTGTTCAGAGTGCAGCCATGTGCGCAGATCACCTAGCTGCTATTACTTAGATATTTCCAGAGGTGTGATGCTTTTCAGCATGGGCTCCCAGAATGTTTCTTTTTCATATAAATCAGAAAATGACTACTTTGTGGCCTGTGATGCAATGTGCTCTACTGATAGCTCTGTGTATTAGAGTATTATGAGAAGAAATCACAGACTCTGAAATTGTTTCACAGTATTGCTATATTGAGATGTACTTTTTCTTTTGTCTCTTAATTTTCACCTCTCACTTGCATTCTAGTTATTACATTTTCAACTTTTTTTCACAACTGGGAGGACTCAAAAAGTTTTGCTACAACTTTTGTGTTTTTTCATTTTCCTTTTTTTTTTTTTCCTATGAAAGATGAAATTTTTACATAATCACAGGATTTCAGGTGATGAGCTTTCTAAACATACAAACAATACTCCCCTTCACCTTGTATATCCATGAGTGTCTTAATAAAAATCTGAGTGCTGCTACAGCTCCGACTGTGAGACTTATTTTCTGTTGACAGTTTCATTACTGAGAAGAACAAGATCATTTCACTTGAAATATACAGAAAAAAACCCTCTGAAATTATCTCTGTTGGAATTTGAATTGGGCTTCCATACAGAAAGCAGCAAGCCCTGAACATCTTGAAGTGCTACTTGTGGCACTCCTCAGAATGTTTCTGATGGTTGCTTAACTGTCATTTGTGGTTAACATTGAATGAAGTACGCCCATCCAGAGGGTTTTAATTATACATCGATTGTTCTGAAAGTAATGCCTCATTTATTTGCATGGAAACTACAATAGATACAAAATGTGCAAAAACACAGTTTGAAAGAGCAAATTCTCAGCTACAATACACTGTTTTTCAACGTAGTCATCACCCATCAGCTTCACAGTTTCACCAGTGATGAACAAGAGACTACAATTCATGGTATGACGGCTGAGCAGGCTGTCTAGAATGTAGCTTGTCTTTCAATGTCATTGTCACTTTGCTGGAATACATTACACACTGCCTCACTGTGCTGCATCCACTGTTTGGTTTCCATAAATGTTTAAGTATTGATGAATGTCATTTGGAACCATTTGTTCCAACATGGAGGAGTTCAGTGACCTCTCTTTGTTTCACATGCACTTCCATGTCAGACACCATTTTGCCAGACTGCCCCTCTGCTGCCATCTGTCATGCAGCAACAACATGTAACAGAATGTTAGTGGGAAGCTTCAACCTTTACTCCCATACCACCAACATCCACTTCTGATGTTGTGGGCCAACATAATAAAATAGGAGGCATTACTTTTGGAGCAGCCCTTTTATAATGCAGCTGAATCTGAAAGAGATTTGTCAGCCATCAGCAACCAACAACTGTCTAACCCTTGTCAAAAATGAGATCTGGTGTATAGAAAGTTCAGAATAAGAGATAGGAGGTGGCGTGGGAGGCAGTTGGGATTAGGTAGCAGAATTATGCACCTTTTTCAGCCTCATAAGGTCCCAATAAAAATAATTTTACAAGTCACATGTTCCTCTTCCCTTCATTAATGTGACTGGGATTGTGGTGATGATTTCGTTGATTGTTGATCTTCAAAGGCAAGCAATGCCAGCAATGGAAGGCACTTGCTAAGCATGTTTTAGCAATGGAGATGCATGCTACCTTTTGCAGTCATGCCTGGAAAATAAAGCCTAGTGCATAAAAGAGACTTTTCCTATTTTCAGAGTTTTTAAGATGAAATGAAAAGAGCATGATAAAGTTTCAAAGCATTCTGACTTACAAATGTTCAAGGATGTTTTTTGCTGAATGTAGGTCTAATGAAAGAATGGCTTGCTGGGTTTAGTTGAACCTAAACACCTTGAAATAGAAGTTTTATTCCATTTCTAATAACATTTGTGGGAAAAAGTGAGTATTTGTGTTTGAATAAAAATTTAAATGGAAAATTTCCTTTTCTTGAGTGTTAATTCTGAGTAGGGCCATTAATTCTGACTTGCAGTTGCAGGCAATTAATCAAACAGGCAAGAAAACAATTACTACCATTTACAAGTTTAAATTCTCTTCAGTGCAAACTGTCAAAACTCTCACATCTCTTGACTCAGGCTTTCATCTCTTCCGAAGTTTGCAGTGGTGTTCATCTTTCCTTTCTTCTTGCCAGTCACTGACCAATCACAGTGTCTCATGGCCACCTCTTTCTGCTAACCTGACTGCACCAAGTACTAAGCTGTGCCCTGTCCCTCGCTGTACTGAAGGGACTGTGAGTACATTAGAGGCTGGTGGAGCGTTGTGAGGAGTATCCTGAGCTTGGGGAAATAGTGCAATATCTTGCATAATGTCACCTTCCACAACTTGATTTTGCAGCATTCTGCATGTCCCCACTCCCATCTAGTCCTGCTGAGGCACTTTGTGTGCTCTTGTGTCCCTCTTTACTGTCTGCAAAAGACACACTTGGAAGAAAACTTAACAGTGAGTTCAAATAATTCTAAGTTATTTTTGGGAATAAAAATCACAAAATTGTTTACATCCTTACTTTCAAGTTCAATGTTAAATGTCTCACCAACGTTCTCTGTCCTTCCAGGTTTTCACAGGGAACAGCAATGCTGACAGTGTGGTTCATCACAAACTCCCACACTCCATGAAAGCTCGCTTCTTGCGCTTCATCCCTTTGAAGTGGAATGCTGGAGGTCACATAGGGCTGAGAGTGGAGGTCTTCGGCTGTTCCTATAGTAAGTGGCTAAGTCTTAACTCACATTTTCTGTAATGCTGTGTTGGTGCTGTCAATCCAGCAAGGAATGAGTTAAAATGTAATATGGACTATTTAACTGTGATTTCCTGTTGTCAGTAATAGTGCTTGTCTTTCTGCTTGGGGATGTACTCCCATCTAGCTCTACTGGTAGAACTTTGCCAGAGCTGAACAAAGCTGTGTGATGCTATGAAGCCTCATGCCTCACCTCCTGCTTCTATGGAGGTTTGTGTAGGGCTTTATTTAGAAATGTCACTGCCATCTCCTTGAGGGTGTTTTTTGTTATGTGATGGTTTATTTATATTTTCTTGAGGCAGGTTATTTAGTTGTTGGGAAAAGTGCTGAGCTTGTACAGCTAGTGTTTCTGTTTGAGACTGATTATTTTATAACTCCAGAGGAAAGAGAACTTACTGCTGATTTACTGTTTTTGTACGGTACTTTTCTTCAAGACATGGTGATGACCTTCTAAGACACCATCTGCAGCACGTTGTCATGGGAGCAGTTTATAAACACTGTTACTTCCAAGCTTTTCAGCCATGTAATTGTCTCTGGGTGGTGCAAATGTATGACCTATGACTATGCAAGTGTATGAAAGTAAGGAAAAAGGCCCATTGTGTTGCCCTCAGGTGCAAAATGCAAACAAGTCCTCAAGTGAGGAAACACAAGTCCAGTATTTGTTCCTTAGGTGGCTGTGGGTTTGTTTCTGGTGTGGTTAGATATGACTTTGTAGTGCACAGAGACTTCTAGAGACAGGCAAGGTTTGACTGGGGAGCTCAGAAGATTAACAGCCATTTGGCCAGTAAACTTGATGTGATGTGGAACAGCTTACCATTACGTGACAACGCTGTAATTCTACCTCTGCCCATTTAGATTAAGTCCTCATCTGCTGTTCGTATGTGTAGAAAAGGAGTTGTAAGATAAAAAGTGGAAGAGCTGTCTGGGAGGCTTTTTGAATTTCCCTGTGCAGGATGAGGAGCAGTGTCTTAAAAGTTGTGGTTGACATGATTGGTTCGAACAGTGCGTATACTCATTGCGTATAAAGCCAATGCACATGGTTTCACCTTAAGGTCCTCGTTATCATCAGTGTGTAGAACCAAAAGCCTCATTCAGCTTTTTTTAGATGCTGTCTCTCCACCTACTTTGATACTTAGACATTATAAACTATTCATTACACAGTGACCTGCAATGTCCTGTTCTGGACAGACTGCTGCTTACATAAGATATCTTTTTCCGGCCACACCAGTAAACCTGGAAACTGAAACTTATATATAAATCAGCTGCCCTTGATGTCATCATTCCAAAACAACTATCTTATCTGTTTTCAAGGAGCTTTCTTCCATTGTAATAACCAGATCTCTGCCATGAAAGGTGTAGTCAAAACAGACTTGCAGCAGGTGAAACTAGAACTGAAACTTGAAATTTTTTCAGCTGAAAGCATTTTGCTGTTGTTCCATGTGAAATGCTGTATGAGTACTGCATCCATGTCAGGCTGTGGTTGCATCTTCTATGATACAAAGAAAACTTCAGAGTGACTTGCTGGCTGAGTTTCTTTATGCTGATATCATCTAAGTCTTCATCTTCATCTTGTACCCTGCAGTTAACAGGGAATAAAAATGGTTGCGGAGAATTAAGGTATGAGGTTGAAGTGAGGCAGAAAAGAAATAAAGGGATTCATAAAAGTTTTACAGGGTGTTGAAATATTCATTCCATTTATATAAATGTGCCATTCAGATTTCTATCTGGCAAATTGTGTATGCCAAGCAATTTCTGTCTACAAGTTTTGCTTATATAGCTTCACGGTCTTGCCTACTCCTAAAGCCAGGCACTCTAGCACTGTACAAAGATGTATGATCATTTATAAAATGTCATCTTTACTGTTAAACTGATGGAATGTCTACAGCAGATCTTGAGCTGGTGAACACCTACATAAATGTGTTTTGTATTGCTTGACAGCATACGGGCTCATCCACCGTGTTCATTTCTGGGACAGGAAATGCAATAATAACTTGGAAAAAAATTAAATTAAAAGAAATGACAAAAAAAAACCCACTAGACAGTGTGGTCACAAACCAGGAAGAAAGTGGAGCTTAAGGGAGAACAAATGGACCAAATGTATAGCATGTCTAAGAGATGAGCTTTCACGCAAGTGTCTGTGTTTATGAAAGAAAGGATATGAAGCTGGGAGTAGGAACAGCATTATTATCACCTTCAAGTACCAAAAGCTTAAACTGATATAAGTTCATCAATAAGAATCTAATTCCTATTGATGTTCAATACTCTCTATGCTGTTAGAATGCTTTAAAGGCTTCAACATGTAAACAAACCCAGAGTATTTGCTTTTAAGTCCACCGAGGTCGAAGAAAATATTTTCACTGGCATTTTTGTTTTGGATCCAGTTGTGGAACATAAGAAAAACAGGAATCATGAATGTAGAACACAGTTGAGCTAGATCCTGCACAAATATGCACGTTTAAATACTGAGTTGCACTGGCAGCAGGTTAAAATTCAGATGATGCTGGACCTTTGGCTGTCTATTCCACCTTCCAAGCAACTTCTGCCCCTAGTGTATGGTGCCTGATCTGAAAATGAAATTGCATTATATTGATATCCTGGGCAGAGAATTGGAAAAGCAATGATTTACAGGCAAGTTGGAGGTCCTTTTTGTGCAAGTGACAGCATGACTTAGACAGAATTTTGAGGATACTGACAGCTTAGGCCATCTGAATTTAATGAGCTACTGCACATCTGTTGAAAGTCTTGGGACTACTGCCAAATATGCAGCTGAGCACCTCAGTAGTACACCAAGGAGTGCAAAATAGCCTGTGGCCCTTTGTGTGGTCTCCAATCACATCAGCTCCTTTATAACCTTGTATACTCAAGCATAAGATGGCAGCTGTAGGAAGATTTTGTGGTTTTGCTGCTGCTTAAGCATTTTTGTGATGGCAGATCTCAGTAAATGCGACACCCTTGTGCCTTTGCAACGCTCTGACCTCTCATTTTTGGAGCTTGACTGTCCTCTGCACAACCCTGTGCTAACTTTTGGCAAATGCAGCTCTCAATGTTGACTGTTTAGTAGGGGGCAGGTGGAAGGCAGCAGGCCTTGTTGGTCTCCAAGATCTCTGCCAGGACACAGTAACAAATAAAAAATATTGAAGAGTCATATAAGAGATTAAATGTAATATGCACAGGATGCCAAAGTGGGTAACTTACCATGTGACTGCAGTGTGCTGCTGTGTGGCACTCTATAGTTTGTTACTCCTGATTTAGGTCATTTACTGTTATGAATTTCACCCAGTCTTTTGGCAAACAAAAGTGCTTTCTTTCTTTCAATTTCTTCTTGTTTCTTCCTGTTTCTTCTCTTCCTCTCTAACTGGCTACCAGTTGATACTGTTAATTTGGACCATACAAACATACATTTACCATCAAAGCTGTCTCAAGCAGATGACTATCTTGACCTTATCATATATGGATCAAAGTTCCTTAGGGAAAAGAAACACGCATTTGGTTGTCAGATAACCTGGAATTAACAGAGGGACATGTGCATAATGCTGTTTTCTTTCTCAGACAAACAGTATATTTCAGTGAAATTTAATAGCATTTACTTGTATTTCCGGCAAAAATTCTATCTTACCTCCTCACAATAGATGCTGAAATAGGAACAAGATGATCTCAAAACATACAGAGTAATGCTTCCTGTTCAGAAAACAGAATATATGATGTGCTAAATGGAGGTTTAGCAGGAGGTGTGTGTATGTTCTCAGTGGCCATTTTCAGCAAGGACTCCAGAAGCAGCGTGATTGTAACAGATAACTTGAGCTGCCACAGAGGTGGTGTTCAGACAAATGGCAAACCAATTGTTTGGATGCTGGAGGGAATGGGTCTATCTTTATACTTGGGAATAGTCTTGTTAGCTTAGCACAGGGGGAAAAAATCTGCTGACACAATTGCTCTTAAAGAATAAGATTTATAGCTGCATTGAAGATGCTGATCCTATTCTGTAACTAGTTAAAGGCCCAAAATGCATCAGCAGGATCAGGGTATGTTCAGTTAACAGGCTGGGAAATCACAGGAGAAACAATGATAGGGTCTGAGGTAGGGTATCTTCTGCCTTTGAGAGACGAATTTTCATTTGCAGTTCGGCTCTCTGATTTCTCATCTTTTGCTCTCATTGCTTCAGGGAATACAATCTGATATTGTGTTCTCGATGAAATGATACTTTTGCTTGATCTTTTTTTTCCTTTTGTCTATTTCTGTTCCCCACCCCTTTGCCTTCTTCCATCCTCTCCTTTGTCTTCCAATGAGACAAAAAGAAAAAGAACACAAAAAGCCAGATTCTGTGTGAGAGACATTAACCCAGCCTAAGACAAATACCCAAAGGAGTACTTACCAAGAGACAGAGGGATCTGTGATAGATCCAAACAAAGCTGTTTCTAGTAGAACAGTCACCTTTGAGGTGCTCATCCACCTTCTCCCCTTGGGATGCACAACTGAGAGAACTGTGGACTAGGTGGTTTGCTTGCTTAATGTCCTGATGCCAGCAAAGCCTGGCCAGCCAGGAGGGACATCTGTTGGTATGGAGAGCCGAGTTCCTGCCTCCCACACAAAGCCAAGGCTTCTGGTCAGTGATACAGGTGCAAGAGTAAGAGATTTTGTATCAAATTGTAGCTGTTCTTAGGAGGTTATTTTCATATTGAGAAATAACTTTGCTGAGTAATTAGTTACTTTTCTCCAAAATCATTAATAAGAGAATCTTGTGAAGAAAAAAATATACATCTTCTCTTCTGCCTCCGTGTTCATTCCTGCAAAAAAACAACCCAACCCAAAACAAACGATTACTCTTGATTTTAAGGGATAAAAATGAAAGTACAATTAAACCCCAAGAAGTTGAAGAACTCTCAAAGGAGCTTAAAAGACTAAAATCAACATCTTTAATCACAACTGTCTTGGAGTTATCTTGATCAATCTATGTCCATGACAGGGGGACAGTAGGTCTGTGGGCCACCCAGCCCTCAACAGATGGGAAGGGAAAAGGATAGGGGAATGGAAGCTGGGCTCAAGGAAACAAACAGAGCAGTGGCAACGATCTAAGGAGGAAAAACTTATTTTACTAACTACCATATCAGAATGCAAGATAACACAATGTAATACAATCTAATTGAAATTGAGGCTAATAAATCAAGTGAAATAAGAGAGAGAAGGCACCACTGCTCGGAGCACACCCACATCTGCTGCCAGGCAGTGAGAGAGAGAGAGTGAGGGTCACTTCTGTGACGTATTTCCCTCTCTGACTGTGAGGTCCTCTGGGATGTGTAGTTCTTCTCTGTGCTCCACGTGATGTTACGATGTGAAATACCAATAGCAAAAATGACAATACACTGACAACAATACAGTTGCGGAACTGGAGTTTTGATTGTTTTACATGTGGACCTTTAAGTTATTTTTTTAAAGAAAATGGAAAACTGATTGCCTTAGATTATCATTAAAAGGTGGTTTGCAAACAAAGATGGCCTTTACTCTTTCTTCTTTGTTTCTGCAAAGATATTCTGTCTTTATACACGTATCTCAGTAGTTTGTAGCATGAAAATGCTTGTTCAGATTTCTTCCATTTTTTTTTAATATTTTTCTTAACAATGAAAAAACTCATTTATAGAATTTACATATTTATAATTTACAATTAGATCCTTTATTCATAATTTATGCCAAATTAGATTTGGATGGAACATAGAGTTGAATTTATGTAGGTTGCTCAGAAAGGAATGCTTCCTATTTATTTCCGTGGAGACTGCAGTGAATACAAAGAGCACAATAACGCAATTTGAGAGAGCAAATTCTCAGTTACGAAACACTGTTGTAGATATCTTTCAACATAGTCACAACCATTAGCTATGCATTTTCATCAATGATGATCAACAGACTACATGCCATCCTTGTAAAAATGTGCTCTAGCAGAGGTGACCACCTGTTTTACAGCTGCTGTAACAGCCTCATTGTTAAGAACATGTTGGCCACGCAGTCCAGTTTTCACTTTGCTAACATCCACTATTTGGTCTCCATAAATGTTCAGCAGGATTCAATGAACGTCAGTGGGTGCCATTTTGGAGGAAGTTAGTGACACACTTTAGTTTCATTTGCATTTCTATGTCAAGCAGCATTCTATCAGTCTGACCTTCTGCTGTTGTGTGTTGCACAGCAATAAGATGTAGTAAGAATATAGGAGGGAAGGTTCAACCTCATTTGCCAGGCAGCCAACATCTGTCTCTGATGTTGTGGACAAGTTTAATAAAATAGGAGGCATTACTTTTGGAGCAGCCCTTGTATGCAGTCACATAGAATAGAATCATAAGGTTGAATTCTATGATTCACATTTCACTATGTTGCCTAATTTAAAAGTACCTCAAATTTTCTGATTATATATGGAGAAAAAGAAAATGAAAATTTCCAAAAATGTATTTTACTTAAAATACTGTTTTGTTCTGGAAAATGATAATTGCGTTTTTCTGTGCTGAAAAAAAATATATATATTGGAATAGAAGAGCTGGTAGCTTGTTTCCCATCACTGTGATCAGGTTTTAGAGGCTGACTAAAGAGGAATGTATGTTTTTAAATAGGATTTTTTAGGTGTGTAATCAGTTTAGATGCTCAGTTCCCACGAAATCCATTCAAAAGTTTTTTGAATTGATATTTGAGCAGCTCTGCCAGTCTGCTCAATTTACATGCAGAAACATGGTTGATAAATGTTCATCACAAGCAGGCAGCCAAACTTAAGAGGCTAAGATGGAGCTTATTTGGATGCAAAGGTAGATACAGATATGGCCAACATGCAAAAACATCTCACCAGGCCTTTCTGAAGCTACAAAGTCTGGAGTGTGAGCTCAGGTAATTCAAAGTAATGAATAATATCCTGGGTGTATTTAAGAGACAAACAACAAACATGACAAGGAGTGCTCTGGAGATATGAATTTAAAGGAAGGTTTGTTTTACAAAGTCAAGTGACAAACCTTACATGAGAAGGAGGAGGAAAGATGCAGAGTACTTCTGTCTTTTTCACTGTGTTCCCTTTCTCCTGAACAGAGCAAGAGGGATTATAAATGGATGAAATGTGGTGTGGCTCCAGGGTTGCACAGCTGCTATGTGTGTCCTGTGGATTTACACTTCTGAGAATACCAAGCTCCAAGCAGTAATTGAAACAATCCTGAAATGTTATGATCCCTCTCCTGATGCTGTCTCTCCTCTTCATTTTGTCATCTTCTTTCCTCCAGAGTCAGATATTGCAGACTTCGATGGCAGAAGTTCCCTCCTCTACAGGTTCAATCAGAAGCTTATGAGCACGTTCAAGGATGTGGTTTCCTTGAAGTTCAAGAGCATGCAGGAGGACGGAGTCTTATTCCATGGAGAAGGACAACGTGGAGACTACATTACCCTGGAACTGCAGAAAGGGAAGCTCTCCTTGCACATCAACCTGGGTGAGGGCAATTAAGCTTGCTGGTTCATATGTTACTCTAACAAGGATTGTCTTAGTTTGCTTTTTTTTGTTGTTGTGTTGAGCACAGTCAAGAAACTTCAGATCAGTAGTGATTATGTGGCTTGAGGTTCAAAGGGTTTATTATCTATTTTTTTCTGTTCTGTAATCAAAACTTTGCAGAGAATACAAAAATGAAATGAAATCTTGATCAAAATATTGTGTACTTGGGTATTGCATTGTTTCTAGATACAGTTGCAGTTGAGCACTGTGAATATCTGGAAGTCTATCACCATGTGATCATGTTGGATTGCAGGGGCAGATGAAAGACTGGATTAGTTCCTCTCTGTAGAAGAGTGCTTGCTTTTTCCTGGTGAATACACTAAAGCTCTTTGATGATGTTAGGTGCTACTGTAAGTAGGAGCAATCAATCTCTATCCTCTAGCCTTATTGCAAAATCTTCATTAGCTTCAGTTGTGGGAGAGCCATGGCTATTGCCTCGGCAGTCCTTGCTGACTCACATTTCTCATACTGATTTCTCCTCAGCTCCCAAATGTTTCATGCTGGGATAAAAATAAGATATAGTTAAATATATTCTTACTTCTTCCTCAGGAAAGTCTCTGTGAATGTGTCATCTTAGATAGGAATTATTTTCTTTCAGCAGTAGCCCCAAACCTACAGATTTTAGCCAGTCCCTATCCTCCCTGTGCATTCATATGCCACAGACAAGTATTTTGATGTGTGCTCTTCAATGTGCTTGCATCTTGACTGACAGTTTTGGAGCATGTCTTCTTTCTATTCTGCTGGGATATAAAAAAGGATACACACTCCTTTTCAGACCCTCTGATGTAAGTGTTTAGACATACAGCCAGCCGGAATACAGAAGGTGCTACACATCACTGAGGTTAGAGCCTAAATATTTTTATGATTCTTGATCTAAACTTGTGGAGATCTAGAATGGGCTTAATAACCTTTTTGAGCTAAATGAAACCCTTGCATTCATGTTGCTTGACTGACCTGTGATTTTATAGCTATTTTTTCCTCCAAAAACAATCAGATGCAATATTCTCATTAAAATATGAGAAAAACACATAGTTGCAACTGAAACATCAGGAGTAGTTATTTCATGTGAACAGGCAGCAGATTTTAGTGCTACGCAAAGGGAGCTCTTAAGACACCAAGGAAAGAAATGTGTGTGTACATGCAGGTATTAATGAGAGACCCAAATTACCTAAGGGAAGCTTTATGAAAGGTCTGTTTCTGGACAGGGATCTAGTTTGCTTTTGGCAGCACATGAGTTCTTCTTGAGCCCTAATTCTTCAGATGAGGGTGTTGAGGTAACTCCGGTGTCTTACGCCTGTTTCTGCCTCTCCAGGGGACTCCAACCTGCACTTTACTAACAGCCACACATCCATCACCCTGGGCAGCCTCCTGGATGACCAACACTGGCACTCAGTTCTCATAGAGCGCTTCAACAAGCAGGTGAACTTCACGGTGGACAAGCATACTCAGCATTTTCGAACGAAGGGGGACTCGGATCACTTAGATATTGATTACGAGGTGTGTGAAACCCTATTGATGAAAATCTGGGAGATGAGGCTGAACTAGTGTAAAATGAATGTGTTGGAAAATATCCACTCAACAAAGCTGTTTCTTTCTAGCAGAGATTTCTTCTTTATTTAATGTTTCCTTCCCAGAAAGTTCCTTTAGCAAGCATAAAGTACAGGAGTGCAATTCTACATGTGACAGTCTTAGTAAATAACCAGTCTGTTGGCAAATAAATACTGGATTATGATTATATTAAAAGTATGTGAGAATTTGATCTAAATCTGTATACCCAGATGGTGGAGATCTGGGTTCTCTAGGGAGCACTCTTATATGCAGAAAGAGGTTCTGTGACACCATCTCCAATATTATTTTAATGGGACCATTGAGCACTCTCCCTGCATCTGATTACCATGACTAGGGGTACCCCAGCTCTGAGCTGTGCTTATCCAGCTACCACCTTACTCAAATGATTCTGTGCAGAGATGAGCAGGTAGAGTCTACCCCCTTCCATGTAAAAGTGGAAGGCCCTGACAGAAGTGGTTAAAAAAAACTGGCTGTGACTCAGGTCCCTTCACATATAGGGGTGTGATTCTGAACATCCTTCCTTCCTGTCAAACCCAGTCTGATGTACTCCTCCATGATGAGGCCAAAGTGTGACAGAGTACAGCAATTCAGTGCTTATGGCTCATAGTGAAAAATAACTAGAAAATGAAAAATGGCAACACTCTTTTATCATCATATCTATATGCAAGACAGTTCTTCATCTGTTTTTTCCACTTATACACACCTACTTGCAAATTATACATGTTCATTTTTATCCCCATGTGCTTGTCTACCAAGTTTTGCTAGCCCGCAAGGCATGAGGTCATGCTTGCACAGTCAGAGCCATCACCCTGTCTGGATACGTTGAGCTGTCATGGTTCATTTCTCTGAGACCAGAAGCTTCCTCTTTGCACTTTGAATTCATTTCTCTAGAAAGAATCAATTCCCAATGCATGTTAGTGACAAATACGGATGGCTCGGCAGTGGCAGGTGCCTGCTCTCTCTGCTCCTCTCATGTTCCAGCTGAATGTCCTCTCCTTGCATTTCACAAAGCAGGGTGAGGAAAGTGGTACCCATCTCTGTTAAAAGTTCTTCTGAGCACATTTGATAAAGGAAGTAGAAAAATGTTCCTAACCATTTGGGCACTAAGATTCTGGAACAGCTACAGAGAGCACTAACCAGAGTCAAAGCCATATCTACTTTAAGTTTGGGAAGACCAAACAATTGAGTCATCAGCTTTCCTAATTCCAAAATCATAAAATTCTTGCTTTCTGCTACAAGATTGATGCCAACTAGGGAAAACTCAGGCTCCAATGTAATTTGCAGAACATTTTTCCAGATGTTCTGAGATGGGAGGCATAGTGAAGATCTTCAGCAGAAGTAAATCAGCTTGTCAGCACTGACCTCTGTGGCACTCAGTCCTGGCCCCTGGTGTTCAGTATTTTATACAACTTGTTTTCTTCTGTTTGTACTGAAGTGGTCTTTGAATTGAACATGACACCAATATATTCTGATGAAAGTTTATTTCAGCACGCTTTGGGGATTAAAGGCCTTACTGAGGGTAATAAACCCATTAGTTTGGTAATTAAAATTATTACCAATCACAATGAAAACAGTTTTCCTTATAATGCACCAGTATAATTAATATTGATTTTTCTTCTGGTTTTGAAACCCAATGCAGAGTCCCTGAACAGGAGACAGAAAGAACAGAGCATGAAAGAAGGAAAGTCTGGTGCTTTAAGGAAGAACTAATGATTCTCACTGGAAAAAAAACAAAACAATGCTACCACATAGGCCCTCAATAACAAACCTGCAAGTGATGTAAAGTAGCAGTCTGTTCACTCTTTATTTCTGCAAAATTATCAATTAATACAGCTGAGACACAAGTTCATTAAGGACTTGTTTTCAAAGAAGAGCTTTCAAGGTTATCCAGGGAGATTTAATTTGCTTGTGTATCTTGGCTTGCTAGATGAAGTGGGAGAAAAAATAACCCCCAAATTTCCCTTTACTTTAGTAATAATGAGCTGAGGCATTAGGAGTAGCAACAGAGGAATAAGGCTGACCAGTTTCCAGCAGCCATCAGCGTCTGTGGTGCCTCACAGCACTTGCTTGACTGTTCTAGATCGATGCAGCACAGCTCCCAGTATGCTAAAATCACTGAGAAGTGTGGGGGCTGCAGAATCCTCCCTTGCATTGTATCATTCACGGAGCTGCTTCCTGTAAGGGGAAAATGAGGGGAAAAAAAATAAAAAAGAAAGAAAAACAAAAAAATGAGAGGTATAGCCAGTAAGATTTTGCAAAAAATGCTAGTTAGAAATGAGCTGTGTGTCTGGAAAATGGAGGTACGCTTTAACAGAAGTTTTAGGCTTGGAGTTGGTGCTGTGTTAAAGGACAACATTCTGAGTGATGCCCAGTTCAGCACAGGAAGTCCACTTGCATTCAGTATATGAATGATCACAGTTATGGATTCACAAATAGTGTGAATAATTATTTTTAATTTTCTTTAGGAACATAACAGGATCGTGCTCCAAGGATTTTGAAAGCTTTATTGTCTTGGTTTCTCTGTCCTTTGTAAAGTTTTAGCCCTCCGAAACTGATGGGTTGTCATCTGTGTAATACTAGCATATTCCAGTACTTAAAAAATAGAAAATCTTAACTTTTGCTTTAACTTTTAAATGTGTAGCCTGCGGTACTTTTCCATTACACTGCTCACTCTCACATACTGTGTGCAAGCCCAAACCACAATGAAATTTGAGGCAAAACATTTGCAAAAGATGCACATGGGGTAGTTTGTGAGTATGGCACTTCCCTCCACTGGCTGAAGCCAGAACTGTTCAATTACTTGGATGGAAAGGTGTGACTGCAGCTCACAGGTACTTCTATTGCTCTGTGGGAAGTTTATTTCCCTATTGCTCAGTGTTTTCTGGTCTCTGTGCTTTGCTGCTTGGTCTCCTGGTCAGAGGGCTGCTGTTTGGAGACTGTTGGAGTGTTCCTGGTGGAGGGCTGCTTGATGAAGTGGAGCATAATGGCACATGAAAGCCTTTTGCAAATGAGAGAGCTCTCTGTGACAACAGTGTTTCTCAAACAGCTGCAGTGCTACCCTGTCTGTTATTCCCATGCTGGGCAGCACGTACTCTACTCTGTGTTCAGATGTTATGCTGTAAACGTGATTTGTCTCTGAGATGATAACCCAATTGGCTGTATGGAGCTTTGGAGTGGTAACTTAAATGTTGCTCTTGTTCTTTCCAAAAGCTCAGCTTTGGAGGCATTCCTGTCCCAGGGAAACCAGGAACCTTTCAGAGGAAAAACTTCCATGGCTGCATTGAGAACCTTTATTACAATGGAGTCAATATAATTGACCTGGCAAAAAGGCGCAAACCTCAGATCTATACTGTGGTAAGAGACAATGATGTTTGCTTTCCTTCTTACTTCCCTGCCGTTGGTGCTGCTGGCTGTATTGAATGAATGGTTCAGATTCTATCTTAAGTTCAGATTTAGATAGTTATAGCATATTTAGTTTGTTAAAATGGTGTTAGTGATCAGCTAGCACTGACCACTATGCTGGGACACAAGAAAAGATATGTGTGTAAATTAGTGAGTTTCTCTGACTTCCCAAGTATATTAGAATCTGTTTGGAGAAACTGCTTACTTCCTTCTTCAAGATGAAAATATATCTTTCTGAAGGCTTGAGAGGTAACAGTGTTTTTTCTCTGAGTTACTCAGATAAAATCTTATTTTCTGAGCCATTCCCCATCCCTATTGTTGTGTACACTAGAAGCAAAGTTTTATTCTGCTGTTTCATTTGATATTATAGAGACAAATTATTGTTTTTCTTACTATGAAAAATGTTTTCCTTTGTACCGACTCTTATAGTCAACTGAATGTGGTTCTGAAAACCATTCACCTGTTTCTAATATCTCTAAATGTGAGAGAGCAGAGCTGAAGCAAAAGAAATTAGTCTTATCCAGGCTGCTAAGATAAGATATACAAGCAACTTTGCACCTAATAGTGTCCGAAGTTACAGATTTATTTAAATATAGCATAAGCAAAATCTACGTTTTGTATCGTAATTAGAGAAAGCAGTACACTCTTGTGTAGTGTTCAGAAATATTAAATAATTCAGCTCTTTGTTTTGCTTAAGCCTTACTCCTTCACCATGTTTGCTATCAAACTGTTGGCTAATGCTGCATCTTTGGAGAATAGTGGGCTTTTATTACATCTTCTGGTTTGTAGTAAGGTTTATGAACAGATTAAAGCTGCAACAGAGCAAGCCAGAAGTCCAAGAGAAATCCTCATCTTACTCACTTTCCCTGCCTAGGGTTAGACTGAATACACAATTAAAGAAAAGACAGAACAGGGATAGGTAAGAAGTCCTGCATCAGGTTGCTGGCAGTTAAGATTGTCTCCAGGATGCTCCCCCAGAATGAAGCTGAGAGACTTTTCTTTAATAACTCAAGTTTGATTGTTCTGACTCAGGACTCTAAGGTATAAATCTTACGAACTGTGTTAAATTGCTCTTCCTCTCAGCTTACTTTTGAAGGGCAGAAAAGAGACCTGGCCTGTTTCTTAGGTCATTAAATAGCTTGTTGGATTTTTTTTTGCCAGATGGGTAATCTGAAGGCCTTCCTGAAGGGGAAAAGAAAAACTTTGAAAGTACTTTTTCTCTTGTGGGTACTGTCTAGGCACGACAGAGCCCTAAGCAATTAAAGTAGTTTTATTACAATACTTTAATCAGTTAATGCGAGATTGAAGGTCTAGAGATCTTTCTTCTTCAGTCAAGTCAAAATAAAGGGAATCTGCCCCCATCCTTCTATTTCCCACACAGATCTGATGGCTTTAAAGAAAATGTTTTTAAGACTGGCTGCTCTACTGCATTTTGCAAAATTTGTGAGCTTGTTCTGTGTTCTATGTCTGTGACACTTGGTTTACACACAGTACCCAGAAAAGTTACTGCATTCAAAAATGCCTCATATTCTTGTCTGAAAATCCTTCCATAGTAAGCATCTCCTGCAAATCTGGTATCTTCCAGTATTCCTTCCACCACAGCTATTTATCTCCTCTGGCAACTTTCAGCCATCACAGGTTGATTTCCTTCTCCCATCTTCTTGCTCTTCCCCACCCCTTAGCCATTTGCTCGTTCAAATTAAAATATCATGTTCTTACTAAATGTACTTTTTTGTATACCAATTTTTTTCTGCACCTAAATGCAGAAATACTTGAAATTTGGAGTAAAAGCTCCAAGTTCATTAGGGAGCTACAAGCTTCTAAGCTTTTTTGTCTCTGTAGTTACTAATGCTGTCTGGAATAGATATGCAATTAAAGGCACAGACTAGGAATAGAATTAAATATATTAAGGGCTTTCAATCATTTCTTCCAACAACCTCTGATTCCTCCCCCCAGGCTGGAGATTGCTACAGAAGGTTCTGTGTTGTTAGTCCACAAAATATCCTTGTCTCCAAACAAAATACATGTAAGGACAAACTAAACAGTTTGGGATTAGAAAGCCATTAGTGCTCAGAGACATTATTTTTTTGGCCTCCAAAGTGGTGGTAGCCTGCAACACTCAGACTCTGCTTCACTCTGTGTCCATTTGGCAACACTGACATGGGTTGTGAGCCAAACTTGTTTGATTTGGATTTTTTTTACAGTTTACATCTTTTGAGTGAGCTTTGGAGGTATACATTTCTTGTTATGAAGTACCTATTCCATATAAATAACGGTCTCTCATCAGCTGCATTTAAAATCAGGGGAAGAAACTAGAGGTTGTCAGTGACAGAGTGCCATGCTGTGTTGTATTCTTGGGTTATGGGTATGATTATCATTCTTCCTGTTCTTTTCTGTAGCTCATTTGCAGTTGTCAGACTTGCAACAAATCCTCTTTAGAAAACATCTTAAGATAATAAGGCAACCAGTCGCTTTTGGACTGGCATTTGCCTTCAGAAGTATTTTTTTTTTGTATTGCCTCACGTTTCATGTCTCCCTGTGGGAGCCCTACTTGGCCAGGCCATCTACATTCTCTCTTGTGTTCTTTCTGTCCCTGATTGGCATGTTGCAATTTTTCTTTTCAGATGCCCTTAGGTTCTTGAGTGTGGTGAAATGCCAGGGGATCTTTTATTTTTTCTCCTTAGCAGTTACTGGTTTAAATTGCAAGTGGTCTTAAGAAGTCAAATTTCTGTAATTAACACTTTCACAATCGTAAAGCTATATCCTTGGGAAACCTTTGCAAATACTTCCCTATTACTACTTGTGTCTAGGCTCTGGACATAAAAGGTGCACAGAATGCTCATTGTGAGGAGTTGTACAGCAGCCGCTTGCTCTTCCAGGGCCACTAGTTAAAAGCAGGAAAGCTCATCAGCAGGAGCTACATTTACAAGGAACAGAACATTGTTCCCCATGGGATACTTGAGTTATTGATATCTGAGATGCTGAAGGATTTTGGGTATGCTAAGAATGTGTAAATTCAGGAACAGACTGGATGAGATTTAGGAAGATAAATCAATGATTGCTAAATAATGGAAACTATGTCCAACTGAAAGAGGAGTTAGTGGAAAATAGTTAAAGACTCGAAGATCACTAGGGGGAGATATCAGGTGTGTTTGTGCTGTTTTTGTATTCTTCAGACCTCAATCTATAGATGCTTATGAAGGCAAGATGGACCTTAATTCTGCCCCAGTACAACTGCTGTTATGTGAGGGCCTGGAACTTTTTTTTTTAAGGTGATGCTCACTACAGTGCCTACAGTGTAGGGAATCCCTAGATTTGTACACATCTTACAGATGAAAGCAGATAAATTTAAGGAGAAGTAACTGTTTCTTTCTCTGTACTAAATCCAAAGGGAAGTATCTCTGCCAGAGTAATTTAGCCACCAGTGTCTACTTAGATCTGTACTCAGACTGTACCACTAGAAACTACCTTAATAATGAAGACCTACGACCAGGATATAAGTCTTTTTCTGTCTCAGCGGCTTATGGTGCCAAAATAGGCAACTGTCTAGCTAAAAGAGGGAAATGAAGAGGTCATGAAGAGTTGTAGTTATGATCTTGTCAGTATTCTACTGTATGTGTTCGGTGAAATTGAGGAAAACACTCTTTCTCTTCCTTTACCTAATAGGAATAGGAGTTGTAGTTTTATTTATCGAACTAAATCATAGGCTGACTTTAGAGGAGTGTAGGATATTTGTACATTAGAAGTTGTCAGCCCTCAGACACGCTTGAATTTCTACGTCAGCCTGTAGTGTTGAATCTGGGACTGACAATTCAACACAGCAAGGGATGTGATGACATGTAAATGCATCACTATAGTGCCTCAGGGAGATAACCAATTGCCAGCATCAAAGAGCAAGGAGAGATACCTAGTGACAGGAGAATGTAAACTAATAATTCATTCCCTTTATAGAGAATCCAAACATGCTATTTTATCAAGCTGATCTGAGATACCTTCATCTTGAGAAGAATTTGCTTGTCTATACACATCTCCTTTTACCAAAGTGCTCTTGTGAGTGTTAATTTGTATGTGAATATCAGGCTGGCAAATCAAGAAGGCCTCTATAAGGGTTTGAAGCAAAAAAAACAAAAACAAAAACAAAAAAACCTTTATCCAAATATTTAATGGAGATGTGTGTGTTTAACAGCTGTTAAAAAGACAACAACTCAGTTTGCTGTTCTTTTGATAAAGCACGTTAAATCAATTTCTGGAAATATCTGGTTCCTGTAACAGTATCTTTTTATGCTTTCTTCTATTTACCTACCTGCTCTCTGTGCCTTCAGATGAGTCTCCTTCACAACCTACCAGCACTATAGGACAGCAAGAACATTATATAAATAGCATTCATTTTAAGGTCCTATTTTATTGTTGCTCACTGATGTGACAGAACTGCTTTGGAAGAAATTGTGTCACCTCAATCAAAGTGTTGAAATAAGTATATCTAAGTCACAGATTTTCCATTTATTTCAGTTAGCTTTGTTTACAATTCTAAAGGCTTTCAGTTTGTAAATATTTAATCCATTATCTAGCTGCAGTAATGGGACTTTCCTTTTCTTGATAAAATCGTTTATTTGTGTTAGGATTTTGACAGTTTGAAGAAGCCAATAGAAGCAAGTCTTTCAGTGAGTTCTACCATATGGCAAATGCAAAAAATGACAAAGTTCTGAGCAAACAAGGCCGCTTTTGAAAGTCATTAGCCTTCGGCAAATTGCAGGTTAGAAACAATTCAGAGATTAATTTATTACATGATCTGCGTAGTCAAAGTGAGTTAACGGGGCAGTTAGTACCTGCTCAGCAGAGGAGGATGTTACAAGGAGGGAGGTGATAAGGCAGTTTGTCTAGGTAGGAGAGCGAGAGAGAAGGCTAATTATTGTCATAGGAGTTAGGAGGGGATTAAAAAAGTGGGGGAGAATGTAATTTACAGTAAAGTTAAGGCTTCGGTGCCTTTTTTTAAGGTCTTATTCAAATTGGCAGGGCCCAGCCTGTTGTTTGGCTGCCTAGAAAATCAAGAGTGCAAGCTGTCCACCATCAGCGAGGAGTCTGAAGTTTAGGCAATTCTTACCAACCGTTTAGGTCAGTGCTGTGATACGATACACAAATGGCTGGAATTTGAAAGAGGAATATCAAATGAAGAAAACTAATAGTAATAAAAATCTGATCAGAATTGCTTTCTATGCATTTCTCTATTTTGAGGTAGATATGACTCTGTTTTAACAATAATAATAAGAAATCTCCTTGCTGCCATGTTTTGTTCCAGGTAATAAAACTTAAAAAAACTGCAAATCAGTTTACCCCAAACTGGAATTTAAAAAAAGAAAAAGGACTTGGGTTATGCTGTTTTGGCCTCCTTGCTTTTAGACATCTATCTTAAGTCACTTTTAGCAAGGTGGTTTTTGAAAGCCTGGCATCATTCCTGTTCATTATGTAGAGGGAAACTACTAAGTGGTCCATATTTTCTTTGCATTTCCTTCTATATACTTACTGTCCTTTTCCTTTGTCTTTCTGTGTAAACCAGCTATGATTTTCCCAGATTTGCTTTATATTTGCTCCTATCTTTTGCCAGCAACACTTAGCTACTCTGACATAAAATGAAACATCAAAGTACAGTTACTATGATCATAAAGATGGTAAGATCCTTAGTTGCATTGTTGTTCAGCAACCTAGTCAGCTTAAGAGATAGAGAATACCTGAGCTAAAGAATATCCAGAAATGTCTAACTATGCATCTCATCCCTGATTCTGTCACAGTTAAAATGTTTTGGTTTTTTGGAAGCTTGCATTCTGTTAAATGCTACTGTTTCCATGTAAGAACATTGTCTTAATGTAAATTAATGTAAATAACTAAAATTGACATAATAGAGAGTTAGCTTTTTGTTGACAAATGTCATGTCTAGGATCAGTGAAGACAGGAGCCGTCTGTCATATGGATGGTTAACTCAAGAGTGTGTTAATTTCAGAGAAAACAAGGTCAGGATAGCTTTCAGGTTTCCACCATGAAATTTAGATCAGAGAAAGAAAAGCCCACATCAGTATAAGAGCTTCTCTGAAAGTCTGATCCCTTCTGCTGGGGTGGAGTAATTGCTCACTCAGAGGATAAATCCTAGCTCAAGTAAGAACATACATCTCATTTGAAGACAATTTGCATCAACATGCCTGCAGCTTGAAGTTGGTATCTCACTTAGCAGTGTCTTGATTTGAGATGCTTTTTTAAACCTGTGTATGTGTCGTGATAGTTTTGCTTGAGATAATTACTTTAAAAACAGTAGTTTCCCAAGATTCCCCATTCTTGGAATCCAGTTACTAAGAGATAAGTGCCAATCTTTCATCTTACTATTTTAAAACTATCAGAAATCACTTTTTTTTTTCCTATTACTCTCTTTACAAATTCATTTGCAGCCTCACTCATCACAGCTAGAAATAGCCTTCCAATTTCCAACCTGGATATATTTTTGCCAGTTGATTCTCATTTATATCTCAGGCAGGGCTGGGATTTTAGTTCCCTTACCTGTCATGTGAAATCTTCCTTTCTAACCCTCTACAGAAAACTAGATATCCTTTTCATTGGATAGTATCCATAGAATAATTAATGAAGAAGCTTAGTGCCTATTTGATGCTTCAACCCACAGGTGGAGGGAGAGGTTAGAAATAGTCATTTATTTGTTCTTCCTTTTCAAGCTGTGATCTTGGTCTGCATTCTTTGGTAGGCTGAATGTTGAGGGTTTCAGTTCAGCTGTCAATTTGAGTAATTTCCCAGTGCATATTACTTTTGATTAGTATTCCATGAGAGCAGGGAGTGTGTGTATAAGAAACTTATGATAGAATGGCTTGGTTTGGAAGAGACCTTAAAAATTAACCAGTTTCATCCCACCTGCCATTGTAGCAGTCCTCAGCCAGAAAAAGCTGAAGTGGTTCATTAAGCTTATACAGGTTTTATTGAAGTCCCACTGAAGTCACTGGATTCACTCCAGTCAGTTTCAGATCAGGCTTATGGTTCAAAGGGTCGTCTTCTGTGTAATCCACTATTATCCTCATCACTTAGCAACTGTGTTCTTTCATTCTCTTTTTAATAGGAGAGATGCTAATTCTTTCTTAAAATGCTGTAACGTGCTGTCTCTTGTTCAACAGTTTACTTAGACAAGGACAACCTCTGCAACTGTACAGCTTGTGCAGAAATCTGGGGTGATTACACTCTTTTCCTGTAGGACTGCAATCTTAAGTGTTATGGCAGCTATTGAACACATTGTGAATATCTAAATTTAATTTATAGGCTCAGATAGTTTCTCATGCAAGAATAGTAAAAACTCTTTTGGAAAGATTTAATTGCTTATCAGAGCAATCGTTAATCAGTCTGGAGACATTGGACTCAGTGGAATTCTCAGATGCCACATCAAAGCTGGAGTTCCCAGCAGCTGTATAGAGCTGATCATCTTCTCTAGGGATTACAATCTTCTTATCCCATTTTCTAGCCAATGAACATTTACTTTTCAGTTAAATGGGGTTCAGTTATAAAATCAAGTGTCTGCCAGAAATCTTGCATGTGCCCTGGAGAGTTCCAGAACTGCTCCCAATTAAAGCAAAATGTTCCTGATAAGAAGCAGGTTTAGACGGAACTGTTTACTTTTCTGACTAGACCTGCTGGAATAATTTCTTTAAGGATACCATTCAGAGCAAATTTAGCAGTTTTTATTATTGGAAACTGTCCCACTTGTGAATAAAAATTTGCTGTTGTTTCTTTTTCAAATTTCCATGTTACTGTTCCTAGGAAGGCAGAATCATAGAATGGGTTGAAAGGGACCTTTAAAGATCATCTAGTTCCTGCCCCAACTGTTTCCCCAGCAAGCTGGCTGAGGGGACCCTCAGAATAGCAGCCTATGAGTGCTGGTGAATGGAGAGGATGGCCACTGGCCTACTGGCAGAGTGTGCCTCCCTTCTCATGTTTCCTGTCTTAATGAGCCTGTTTAACTGATTTAAGTTCTCATGATATAAGCTTGTTCCTTTAACTTTTCTTTTTCAAAACTTCTTTGGCTAGCTTTTAGCTCTAAAATTATTTTTCATAGAATTGCTTGGGTTGGAAAGGACCTTAAAGATCATCAAGTCCAACCACAATCTAACCATACTACCCTAACTCTAACAACCCTCTGCTAAATCATATCCCTAAGCACCACATCCAAACGTACATGCAGGGATGGTGACTCAGCCACCTCCCTGGGGTGCCTATTCCAGTGCTTAATGACACTTTCTGCAAATAAGTTTTTCCTGATATCCAACCTAAACTTACCCTGGAGCAACTTGAGGCCATTTCCCCTCATCCTGTCACCAGTGAGAAGAGACCAACCCCTCTCTTTCTTTAAGCACCTTTCATGGATTGAAAGACAGCAATAAGGTCTCCTCTCAGCCTCCTTTTCCCCAGACTAAACAGCCCCAGTTGCTTCAGTCGCCCCCCGTAGGGCATATTCTCCAAGCCCTTCACAGGCCTTGTTGCCCTTCTTTGTACCTGCTCCAGCACCTCAGTGTCCTTTCTGTACTGAGGTGCCCAAAACTGAACACTGTACTTGAGGTGAGGTCTCATCAGTGCTGAGTACAGGGGTTCCCTAGTCCTGCTCACCCCATCATTCTTCATACAAGCCAGGATGCCATTGGCCTTCTTGGCCATGTGGGCACACAGCTGGCTCATATTCAGCCAACTGTTCATCAGTATACCAAGGTCCATTTCCATCAGGCAGCTTTCCAGCTGCTCCTCTTCAAGCCTGAAGAGTTGCCTGGGGTTGTTGTGGCCAAAATTCAGGACCTGGCACTTGGCCCTATTGAAATTCATCATCCAGTCTATCCAGGTCCCTCTGTAGTGCCTTTTTCCCCAGTGGTAGGTAGACATTCCTTCCCATCAAATTTTGTTTTAACCTACATCATTATCATCTCAGTCCTTTACCAAGGGTAACAAAATTGCCTTTTTAAAAGAAATTTGAACTGCCACTCTGAAAGCCAAAGCAAGACTTCCCCAAATGTACAGAGAACATCACAACAAAGTCTTTGTGTTCCCACCTGCTTGCTCTTGTGGCAGGTGGGATCACACCTGTGCCATCTATTTTTGTCACAGGGGGGCTGCAGTGCCTGAAGTCTTTGCTGGTTTAGCACAGCAAGGAGGGCATAAGTCCTTCCAGAATGTCCCAGCATGGGCCATGGGTTCACTCCACACTTTCTTGCAAATCCTGCCCCACTACAAGCTTTCTGTGTAATGCAAATGACTAGAGTGTGTTACTGAGTTTTGGAAGGAATTTAAGACCAGTTGCATTTATTGAGAACCTGATATCAAAATCAAATGGAAACTTGGCCTTACATTTTGGTCCATGCGCATGCATCAGGGATAATTTGCTTTAAAACCTATGATATTATTACAGACAACTGAAACTACACTTACTACTGGCTTATTTTAAGGTCGTCTGAAAGTTGCATTGCAAACGCCTTTTTTCATATCTAGTTTTCATTTTCGTTGACATTGTCAGTCTAGTCATAATTTGTTCTGCTGGTAGGTAAAATCTACAAAGAAGTTTGAGACAAATATCCTGCATGAACTCTTGCAAATTCTTCCCTCCACAGTCTTGCATTTTGTTACAGCCTCTCGTTGCCAGTGAAGTGAATTAGATACTTGAGTGCAGACTCAGACAGCATTTAAAATTTCCTCCAAGCTCCAATATTGTGTATTTATAAGATCCATAAATGTCTTTACTACTTTGTTTGGAGATGCTTGAATCACTGTAAATGTCTAAGACTCTAAAGATTTGTCATCACATTTCAATTCGTAAACCTTTAAAATGCTCTAGAGAAAGTTACCTTTATTTGTTTATACCTTTGCAGTTGACTGCTTTCTGTAATTTGTCTGTCTGTCATGAATTTGATTGAAAATGGAGGTAGAAATACAGCAACAGCAATAAGCACAACAACAACAAATGAAAAATATCCAGGAAAAAAATAAAAACCAAAAACCCTCTGGCGTCTCTTATGCAGACAAAACCCAGCGGGTAGTAGAAAAGGCTGAGAGAGCAAATTTCCATTTTACTTCCCACCTGACTAATGTTCAGATAAGTTTGGATAAGCTTTGGATTATATTTCAAAACTCATTTTAACATGATATACCCATGGATACCTTTTGCATTCTTAAATCTTCTCTGTAGCATTCACCTAACAAGGCAGGGAATACATAAATTGATATAGATATATATCTGTCAAAGGCTGTTTCATGCAGAGATAAACTCAGTCTCTTTCTGGCACTTTATTTATTTTCCATTTTAGAACAAAGGCAAGAAAGACATTTGAAAGCAATAGGGAACTAGTTCCATCAGCTGTCTTAGATTTCAGTCAGGAATTCCCCAAGCACTGTACAACTTCTGCACATCCATCAAGAGCTGTTCATTATAATTATCCTGTTAGAGCGAGGTACCAGCTCTGATGAGAAGTGGTACCATGGAGAAAGCCTTTTACTCAGATGTTTTTATCAGATTCCCGTTGGTATTTTAGAAAAGCTAGTTCAAAGCAACCTGGCTGCAACATTTGCCTGAAGTGGCTTTGAAAGACATAACTCCTTGAACATATTCTGTCTTTATATTTAGTTAAGGTTTTATTGTATGGCTTGAATGACCTGTTAGGTAATATGCAATGGCTGAACAAAGCAGCAGTTAGTGTTTTACCAGCACGTATCACTACTACAGTGGAAAGTGCTGGTATAGATTCTGCTCATCCCATTCAGTAAATGTGGTGGCAGATAGCACCATTGGTTTCAGGGTTGAAAGACTAAGGTAATCCATTAAGTTTAGTGTTGAAATGATGTTGGATTTCACCATTATTGTTGCATATATAACATCTTAATATTTCCACAACATTTCCCTTCTAAGTAGTGGGACCTAGCATTGGCCAAGAAATCTAACACATACTGTTTCATTCCACTATGAATACTGTGTTTAAGTGATTTCTAGTTTGAATTTTCTTATGAATTTTGAATTGCTTTTAATCACTTTTAACTGTGTTATTATTAAGTGGACTCTTGTTGTTTTGGAGTAGTGTAAGGCTGCTCCATGTCCTTTATAGGTTGTGCCACACTGGGTGAATGAAAACATTACCAGTGCTGCTACTGCAGGTTATGTATTGAATATTTGTAATATAGCCAGGAAATTTGCCTCATGTTTGGCCCTTAGCAGTACATTCAAGTGAATGTAGGAGACTTGAATTTAAGGTTTTAGGATATCAGTGAAAGTGGGCAAAAAAAGTACTATTATTAACAGGTATATTTTAGCTTATATTTAGAATGTATCTACTTTATTTGGGAGGATCCCTGTGCATTTGAACATACTTCATCAGTTGCAGCTGTGCAATCCCATCAATACAGAGCAAGACGTTTTTATCACATCTCACAGTATGTGAAGGTCCAGGAAAATTTGCTGGCACTTTAGTATTGGTTCCTGAAGTCGACATAGATCTAATAATAATAATCCAATGAATTTATTTAAATATCATTTTTTATTTTTTATTTTTTTAAAGACTGAACAAAGTTGTCGTATTAATGTTTGCTTTTTATTATTTGCAGGGGAATGTGACCTTTTTCTGCTCAGAACCACAGATTGTTCCCATCACCTTTGTCAGCTCTAGTAGAAGCTACTTGTTACTGCCTGGCACTCCTCAAATTGATGGGTTGTCAGTCAGTTTCCAGTTTCGAACGTGGAATAAAGATGGCTTACTCCTGTCCACCGAGTTGTCTGAAAATTCAGGATCTCTTTTGGTTTACCTCCACGGTGGGAGATTGACACTTCTTATTCAGAAAGTGGCAGAAGACCCAGTGGAAATAAGTGAAGGTACTTTGCTTTTGTTTTCTCTCACCTTTCCCTATTAAAACAGCAAGGACTTGACTCCACAGGAAGATAACAAAGTAAAGGAAGTACTGAATATTCTTTTTTGTTTACAAATTGTTTCTCACTTTTTGGTGGTAGAACCCTTTTGTGTAGTGTGAGATATATCTGAATATGGAAAGTTGGCATCCTGAGATCTTCAAGCTAATTGTGCTCGACAGTTATCTTAGTCTCTGTGTTTTCTAAGTCATGATAAATCTTCTTCAGTCAGGTCACATGAAGATCTTCATGCTTCTTGTCCTCCTATTGTGCTGAAGTCAGCTTGGCAGCAGTGCCTTTCAGCACAAGTTAACACATTCAGAGTTGATTTTCTTCCTCTAACTGTTGCTTTACATGAGAATACTACCCTTTATGCTCCACTCAGAGAAGACTGTCCATAGGCTTCCTCTCCTTGCAAGCTTAAAATTCAGGAGAAACTGCTTGTAAACACTAAAGGGGAAGTTGTACTTCGACTCCAATAAACAACAAGAAAATTTCAGACTGTACAACCAGAGTGGCCCAGCTGCCACGTGACTTGTAAATGCCGTACTGGTGACCTATGCAGAAATATTCTGTTTTGGGGCCATACACATCCCATACTGCTGTGCACCCATGCTGAGTAGGAGACCTGGAAATTTATTAACACATGGGCTGAATATATATTTGGTTCCCAAATGTGAATGGATAATAGACTGATGGAACTCAGAGGTCTGAATAATAATAAATGTATTTTCTAAAAGAGCATCTGTTTAAAAGTATGTAATATTAAAATATTCCCAGTGCAGAATTAAAGAGGGCAGATGTGTCTATTAAAAGAAGAAAAGAGAATATCTGACAGAGCTGTCAAAGCAGAGTCGTTCTTTGTGTGTTTCATTCCCTTTTGTAAAAGAAAATGAGGCAGCCATGCATCATGTGGATTGTTACAACCTCAGCTTGCCACAACTGAATGTTGAAAACTGAGTTTCAAGCCTTTATTGCAGGTCCTAATGAGGTTGTTGAGAAAGCTGAGAGACAATGCCAATATTTGGTTGTATTTGTTTTTATGTAGTTCTGAAATTATGAACCTGATCCCAGTCTTTGGTGCCATCCAAAACACTGCTAAACTGCCTACTTACACATGGAAAATATGCAAAAACTGCAAATGTCACCTCCTACATATGTTGGATTGTCACAATAGACTCATGCTTGCCCAAGAATGGACCTGGTTTTGACCCAAATGTAACCTGTTTTGTCATGACATCTTTTCAAATTTAGCCACCATATTTCACCTCAAAATTGACTTGTTCTAGCTGAAAACTCATTCACGTATCTCTGGGAAATTGCTGTCTTATTCTATGAAAATTGTGTCTGCGTTAGCAGCCATTACTCTGGAAATTGTCTCGTTTCCAAATTTATAATGAAATGGCTTTTCATGCACTTAACACCCCCAATTTTTTATTTTGAGTTGAGCTGATCTCACACCTCTTTGTGTCACTAAGTGCTCCTTTGTTTCTTGTGAAAGCTACAATAATGAAAAATATCCAATTAGAAAGGGGAGTAAATGATAATTGCCTCAGCCTGGTCTCAGTGACTGCAGTTTGATGGTAGCACGTGTCAAACTGTGATTAGGTTACTTTTGATCTTCACTGCTGCATGCGAGTTTATAACTTTTGCTCACTGGTTTTCCTGTCTGTTCGAGTAGATGATGTGGAGTTTCTTTTTAGCTTCGTGGTGCTATTTCAAGAACACTGAGATACAGAATATAGAGAGAGGTTATTTGTCTGTGAGTATGTAATGAGAAGAAAGGTTACTCAGTACTGTAGACTTCCGCATCCCTTCATAGGTTTCTGGACAGAGCAATAATCCCAGCTCTCAGAAAATCCATGTAAAAATCCAGTACATAAGAGACTTTGGCACATCTTTCCAGTAATACTGTGTGCTAACTTAGTGCTGAAAGGTTTAAAGGAAAGGTTTTAAGAACAAATCCTACTGAAACCTATTTGAGGTTGTCAGCTTTCGTATAGTGACTGAGACAGGGTATGACCATCTCACTGAATCTAATCTCAGTCATGTGCTTATTCCCAGAAATGCAACAGAAATCTGCTCTGCGTACTCCAATGAGCTATAAGCATTTCCTAATATACTCAAAGTAGACATAATCCCCAGAAGTATTAATAATGTACTACCATAAATGTAAAGAGCCCTGCCAGCCTGCTGAGTGCCTGCAGTATAACTAGCAGGTTGGATTAATATGATCTGCTTACATGTTCTCAAAAAACTTTCCTCTTCTTGGGCCATTTCTTCTATGGCAGTTTACTTCCAGAAGTAAAGTTCTTTCAAACTCAGTTTTGACTGTGTTGGGTTCTGCTGTACTTTTATAGTCACAAGTTGAAAGCAAAGATTTGAAGAATACAGTTATATCCTGAGCCTCTAATATCACCCTTCATATTTATTTATTTGTTTATTTATTTATTTTTTACAGGCACCAATCTCCATGATGGGCTTTGGCATTCACTTAACATCAATGCCAGAAGACATCGCATTACCCTGACACTGGATAACAATGCTGCCACTGCTAGTCATGCAACCACTGTCTCAAGAATCTACTCAGGGAACAGCTACTATTTTGGAGGTAGGTTGTTTCAGATGGACACATGGCAGGTTTTCATGATGTAGATTTTCAGATGGTGATCACTGAGATCTCCCAGGTGTATCCTGCAGCTAAGAACAAATTCTGTAATAACAGATTTTTTTACCATCTGCTGTGCTGCATACAGTGCTGTGAGAAGATCAAAGATCTTCATCAAGAGAGGAGGGGGAAAGAGCGAACTAGCCAAAGAGTAGCCACACTTAGATGGTGAAACATTAAAAAGCTACATAGCTGTGTTAGCCACATTTGTTTGTCTTCTAGTTAAAAGGCCAGGGTACTACCATTATTATAAAAATTACTGTAAATATCACTGTCCTGACCAGTCTCAATGACTTTAGATTGTGGAATGTAATTGATGTATGGCTCAGATCTTCAAAGGTATTTAGGTGCTGTGCTCTCATGGAAATTAATGCAGGTTTAGCTCAATTCTAAAAACAAGAAAGAACAATCTTGAAAAATATTACTTCCAGCTTTTTGGAGTGTAAATATTGATGTAGATAAAAGGAGCATCATCAACTTTCTTTTTAGCTCTGTTATACTTCTGCATTGTGCTTACCACAGTGAGGTTCTGATCTTGATGAATCCTCTGGGTACAGCAGTAAGCATGCATGCATAGGAAGCTTTGGATGGAAAGAAAATAGAATGAAAAGAAGATGGGGGGGAAAGAAAAAAGCATTTTGATTTTGCTTAACATGCCAGAAAATCTCTTGCTTTGGTATCTCCAGTGGCAGATCTCTTGCCTTTACTTTTCTCCTCTTCTCAAGGATTTATAGCACAGAAAGTTGTGTAGCTTAAAAAAACACTCAGTATAATGAGCCTCTGAGCTCTTGCATTAGGAAATCCCAACGGAAAAAGATGAACATTCCAATATTGTTTTCTGCCTCTTTTTTTTCCCACAGGGTGTCCTGACAACTTCACCGATTCCCAATGTTTAAATCCCATTACTGCTTTTCAAGGCTGTATGAGGCTCATCTTTATTGATAACCAGCCCAAGGACCTCATTTTAGTTCAGCAAGGCTCCCTGGGGAATTTTAGTGACTTACACATTGATCTGTGTGACATCAAAGACAGGTAATTATTGTCCTCTTTTTCTTTTGTTTGTTCTTGTTTTTTTCCATCCTAGTGGTTTATAAATACGGATTGCATTAAGTGAAAATTCTAATCTGCCGACATTTCAGATATTAGGCATAATAGAGCTACTAATAGAAAATATCACAGCAAAGATAGAAAGGACTGGAGGGGAAATGGTTTCAATTACATGAGGCTCTCTTCACATTGACTTGTACGAAATAGAGTATGCAAATCCAATCAAAATACAGATTGATAAAATGATTAAATTTTATGCATAAATAACGTTTGATTGCTTTGAAGTTTTAGAGAGCAATGAAAGAGAAGGAAAAATTATTTGATTCATCAGAACATGTCATCTTAGTATAATAGCTGGTTTTGTTTATGCAGAACATCTACAGTTTTTCTTGTTAGCCATTATAACACATTAATAATGAAGATATCATAGAATGATTTAGGTTGGAAGGGACCTTTAAGATCATCTAGTTCCAATCCCCCTGCTATAGACAGAGACACCTCCCTCTAGACCAGGTTGCTCAGGGCCTCATCCAGCCTGGCCTTGAGTGCTTCCAGGAAGGGTCATCCACAGCCTTTCTGGGCAACCTGTACCAGTGTCTCTCCACTGCTCCATTACCTCGATGTCCTTCTTGTTGTTGGGGGACCCAGAACTGGATACAGTACTCCAGGTGGGTGTCATGAGAGCAGAATAGAGGCAAAGAATCACTTCTCTTGACATGCTGATCATACTTCTCTTGATGCGGATGTGGTCAGCCTTCTGGGCGGTGTCCTCACATTTCTGGCTCATGATGAATCTTTCATCAAGTGACAATGATGGTAGATGGTATGTGGCAGAGATACTATGAGACATCTTAATGCTTTCATTGTCACCTGGTTTGGGCTGCAGTGTAAATCAGTGATACTACTCTAGGTGTCTTCCATATCTTCAGTATCCTAAGCATGACAAACATAGGTCCATGATGGTGCCATAAAACTACTTAAGACAAAGATACAAATGTAATAAGAAAAGTGGGTTTTTATTTTACATAATGATTGTCTGGAATATATTACACTCATAAATAAAAGCTATATGTGATCTAGTGAAGATTAGAGTGATGTCTTACAGTACAGTTCTCTGCATAGGCTTAAGTTTATATCTCCTCTATATGATCTAGGTGAAAAAGAGAAAGTCAATTAAAAAATAAAAAAGAGAGTTAGATTCACAGTTGACAAAAGTGATCCTTTTATAGCCAGATTCAGTATATCAGTGCAACTGCCCCAAAGGGGAATTAAGAAGTGTAGGAAAGTACCGCACTCCTGGTAACTGAAAGGTATGAGCACTGCTGAAGCTTGTGGGGATTGCAGCTTTCACGTTTAGTGAAACACCCAGTGTATCTCCCTGTCTGCAAGCTCTAATAGTTATACTGAAATAGTTTTACAAGGAAGAAAGAAGGATTTATTTTTTTTCTGTTCTGAATCGTTACACATTTCAGTAATCTTGGATAGGATCCTGAGAGAGGTTAAAGTTACAAAACTGATTTCAAGAAGTTAGAAATGTTGTTCAAAGACGCAGAGGTTGAAATACTGCTGGTGCAGAACTGAAGTCCAGAGTGGTCATAGCAGCAGTAGTTGGGAAGAGATACAGAATTAAAAGAAAACGCATAAAAGAAAAAAAGTCGTCTATGCTATTTATCAACACAATTGACCCTAACTCAGTCCTAGATAGTTAATCCAGGAAAAGGCTGAAAACAGAAGTATTCTTCTTCCCAACCATTTTTAAATGTTATAGGTTCTACAAGTCTGTATTATGGCCTAATTAGTTACAACAAACTATATGTGACATGTTTGGACAAACAGAAGATTTAAATTCAGAATTCTGCCAATTTGGAAATCTTCATTACTGTCCAGTCTAGCGTAGAATCACTGAATCACTGAGGTTGGAAAAGACCACTAAGACTGCCTAATCCAATCATCAACCCATCCTCACCCACTAAACCATGTCTCTCAGTACCACATCACCATGGTTCCCAAGCACCTCTTGGGGGGATGACTCTACCACTTTCCTGGGCAGCCTGTGCCAATATGATTTAGTATGTTTGAATATGTTTTCAAGTCCTGTTCAAGTTAGATCATTGTGCAAAGTGTCTGACACACATCATCATTTCTAACCACTGTAGTTTAACTGGCGTTCTTTATCACAACAGCACTTGGCTTTCAGGAGAGTTGGGGTCTAACTCCAGGTGCGCAATATGTGGCTGCTCGTTCTTATTATATAAGGCATGTTAAAATTCTGTAAAAGCACTATCCATGTGAAATACAATCTATTCTTTCTTAATTATAAGATTTATTGCTATGTGCACTGTAAAGCACATGTTTTTGTAATTTTAACGCGTGTGGGAATTGTGTTTCTTAATTAACATGTAAATAGGACATTTGTCTTAGTTATCTGTGCAAAAAAAGCTCTTTGAGGAATATGCTGCTACTTAGAAAGCAATTCATTTGTTACAGACTTGTAGGCCAAGCTCGTTCAGACCTGGGCTCTGAAATCAGCTCTTAGGCAGCTCACTGCAACTTGTGCTTGCTCTTAAAAAGGAAATGAACAGGTTTATTTTGAAATGACAAGCTGGGACTACTGCTGATGCCAGCAGTATGTTTTTGAGAAAGCATATAATTGTGTAAGCTTATTATGCACGCACATGGGGATTCCCAGAATAAAGGAATGAGCCTCCATTAATCTAAATGGAGTGATGTGAGGGACCAAACCTTAAAATCTCATCACTTCATCTTGAGTATTTGAACTATATGTGATCTCAAGTGAACTTTGCGTGAATACATTCTGTCTTCCTTTGTTTGTCTATTCCATCATTCAATAGCTACTTCTGGAAGATAAATGCTGTGTCACTACCTGAGCTATCAAGGAGTACACAGAACAAATGTAGATGTTCCTAGGAATATTCAGAGTTTGGCTTTCTTTCCATTTGTGTCTGAGTAGGCAGAGCCTTGTGAAAATGCTTTTGCAGGCACAAGTGGATCTGCTGTCATTGACCCTGCTTTGGCAGAGACCTCTAAGATTGCCTTTCAGCCTCAGCCATCCTGCAAATGAGACCACCAGGTACTTGCTCTGGTCCTGGCTGATTGGGCCAGGAGATACATGGGAAAGATAGAATTAGCAGATAATATGCAGAAAATTCACTTCTCTGCTTTCAGTGGTACATTAAGACCTTGTCTGAACAGTCTGGAGTTCAGCACAGCAGTCAATATGGCCTTTCATCATCTTCCTGATGATCTGCTATGTTCTATTAAGAGACTGCCTGTTCCCAGCCCTTAGCTGCAGTGTCAACATCACTTATGTTCATCCTTATGACATCTGGAGTTATTTCTGATTTTCCATCTTCTTTTTTGGTACCTACACTGCCCTTAGTTGACACATCCTGTGCAAGGAGGGGCATCCCCAATCTGTTCATATCAAAGCTATGTCTGCTCCACAGTCTTTAAAAATAGTATCATATACCCTTTGCCTCCTTTAAGGCAAAGTTCTTTGTTCCCAGCACCTTGTCCAACAGGAAAGTAAAATCTGTAGAAGGAAATAATTTTCATTTAATGGTGCATTTGTAAACCTCTTGGCATTACTCCCTCTGCCTGCAAGCATTTAATCCAGCTAGCAATGTTTTGTTTTTAGTAGGTGTGTTTGCTGTGGTTGTAGAAATGCACAGATTGCTCTGTGTTTTTTGAGAGTGTTGCAAAGTATGGTGCTTATGCTGCTCTTGTTATGAAGCATAAGATGTCATAGCAGCTTTGAATGCATTTATCCCCAGGTAAAGAAAAAAATGAGAAAACAAGATAATATCCTGCTAAGCTGGAGAGGTCTGCTTCATATTTAAAAGAAAGTGGATATGTTACATTTTATCTCTCTTTGTTGCTGTGTCTTCAGAATTTCTGCTTGATTAGGAGTGCAGATATTCAGCACGATGTTTTTGCTTTACACTGAATTAATGAGTGAGAAAATACAGTGTCTTGTATTGTGGTACAGAGCAGAAAGTAACAAGACAGAAAGTGAAAGTGCCATGAAGTCCCTAAATTCAAAGACTTCTGGGGAGGGTAAGAGGTATCTTTGGGTACCTATGCATACTTTTGGAGCAGTATGTGTCTAACACTGACCATCTCTGACCAAAAACCACCTAATAAAGGCCCAAGCAAATAAATGAAAATTATCTTTGCTGATTTATTTTCAGTTTAGAATAAAATAGATCAAGTTTATGGCTGCAGGGACCACACAGTCTGTGTGGGATTTGGCACTGTGTTTTTGGAGAAAGAAGGCATCTTTTGAAGTAATATATCCACATAAAAGTTCCCAGAAAAAAGCTTGACCAAGAGAAAGCCTAATGAGGACAGAACGATGCTTTCTGTCTTTGGTCTTTAATCTTGATGTTTATCTGTTTAGCACTTTTGCTCCTAAATTTCTATTTTTGTGAACGTATTCAGAGCCTGAACAAAATAGAAATGGAAAACATCCTCTGCAAAGAAAGATTAAATGTGGTTCTTTAACCAGAAAAGAGATTGCTGAAGGAAAGCATCATAATGGGCCTCAGGGGTAAAAGGCTGCTGTGCAAAAGGGACTGATCACCTTCTCAGCCTGGATGTATGGAGAGCAGCCATAGCATGGGCTGTCTGCGGAGACTGCCAAATCTCCAACTCTGGAGATTTAAGAACAGGTTAGGTAAATCTGTGAGAAACAACAAACATGGCTATAAACGATCCTGCCTTGGGGTATGGCATGGACTTAGTGATCTCCTGAGTTCCCTTCCAGCTCTGCACAATTGTGTTGCACTTGCTCAGGCTTCTCCTCCAGCTAGAACAGCTGTGGCTTGTTCTTGCTTTAGGGGGGTCTGAAATGTCAACAGCAATAATATTGCTTAAGGGGGAAAAAACAACAACCAAAAAATGTAGGAAATATGTCAGGAATTCAGCTCAGAATTTTATCACATACCTGTGAGAGCTCATTTGGGATGCATCTCTCAGATGCTGTAGGGAAGTGCTGTGGAAGGGGAGCAGATAGCCCTCAGGTAAGATATTGGTGAGGTTTTTTGGTTTGTTTTCTTTATTTTCTTTTTTTTCTAACTTGACAAGTATGTGTTATGCATAGAAGGTAAGGAAATGGATGAGTAAGAACACTTTTTGCTTCTAACCATACATTATTCTTTTTGGTAGTTATAGGATGATGTTCTGTGAATGGCAGAATTTTTTCTTCTTTTTTTCTTAGGATTTCTTCTTAGTGGATTCCCTAATGTTTAGAATGAGGATTCATCTCAGGCTGTATGTTTTCCGTTGACAAACGCTAACTTGATTCCTTTCAACTTGACCCTCTATTTTCATGAGATTGTGTACCTTCTTATATTTTATGTCTGTCCCTCTTACAGATGTGGTAAAAAATGAAGGTGAGAAGTATGTGAGGTGTTAGGAGGAGACAGGGACTGAGACACTGGACAGTTACCATCTGCATCTTCACCTTTGTAAATCAAACTAACAACTCTGTGTTGATCCCTTCACAACCTCTGTGTTAGTTGTAAAAGAAGCACAAATCTAGTTGGATGCGTTCACTGAGCTCAGCCTTGGCCTGACCAACCCTTTCCAGGAAGTCTATTCTCCTTGGGTCACTTGGAGTTGGTGCTGTGTGCAACTCTTAAATCTATCATTCGGGTCATATGGCTGTTTCTAAAACTGATCCTCTGCTCCTATGTGTGTCACAGACTGTTCTCTACAAGGAGAGATTAAATAGACTGGGGCTGTTCTGCCTAGAGAAGAGATCTAGGCAGAGTTGGGCAATGAGGAACAGCTTGAAGGATGTGAATAATAAACAGCTATTTGCTGCTTCTCACAAGTCAGGTCTTACACAGCATCAAAATGGGTGTTGTTAGATGATATAACAGTCAAATGTAAAGGAAAAGAACAAAGTCATACATAAAGCCTTAAGGTGCAGATTGGTGGAAGCTGGCCAGGTGTTCAGTGAGATGCTCTTAAATTCACTTCATCAACACAGTTAACCCAGAGTGAAGTGTGGAGAGAGGTAATAATGTTAAGACTGAGGAAATGAAGCTCCTTACTGTTTTAAAAACGTTCTTTTCCTTGTGGGCAACTCTTTTGTTCCTCAATTTTTCAATGCAGAAATGTTTTATAATAGCTGTAGTCATTTCAAAGTATGTTGGAATGTGACTGTGCATTTTGTTAAGTAATGATTCTTTCTGCATTGTGTTTTCTCTTTCTGCATGGCAATGGGTCAGTGGGCGCGTGGATCTGTCTTTGTATGGATGACCAACAATGGAAGATATAGCCTAGAGGAAATTCAAGCAGCCTCTCAATTAAAAAAAAATAAATGAAATGGGTAGGAAAACAAACATGCAGGTGCTGAGAACTTGGCCATGCTGTTGAGAAGCTCTGGGATTTCCCTTTCAGCAATTGTCTGGATTGCCAGATTTTGGAACTAGAAATACTAGCTTCAGTCTGGAAGCTGAGTTGGTTGTTTACAGTAGCTGGCATCCCATTCATTTAGTAAATAGAGGAATGTGGGCTCATGAGATACTGCAGCTCAAGAGTTGCCATGGATGTTATCAGGAAAATCATGCCAGAAAATCATTAAACCTTAGTCCAGAAACACTGTGGTTTTCCAACCCTTCATCATATGGCACAGATGCTCCCTTCAGGCTGCGCAAGTCTCTTATAGCAGATGGACCCCTTGGAGTACAGCAGCAAGGGCTGAGGTGTTGCCTGCAGCTTGAAGGTACAGGCTCATTAATGTCATACTCTCACTGCATGTAATGGAACAAACTCTGCTTTGTAGTTTTAGTCACAGAGGAGAAAATTCTGTTTCCAGAAGTTCTCAGAGAGGTGAGATCTGGCATGGTTTCTCATACCAGCTCCTCCAAATTCTCTAAAGAAACCTGCTTTGTGATAGCTTGCAGCAAACAGCTGTAGTGAGGAAAAAATTGGCTTCATTTCCTATGAGTTACAATGAGTTTTCATTACACTAGTCTGGTCTGCCCCTCAAGATGGTGCTGGGCAAATCTTGCTTCCATCAGAATTTTGAGAGAAGAATAAACACATCCCTAACAATGATATTGGTTATATTAATACTTTTGAGCTTCTTGACCCTCAACGCAATGGGCATGGTATTTGGGTTGCCCATTGGGAGAGAAATCTCTGTTAAAGAGCCTGATTCTACCCTCCCAACTAGGGCTGAAAAAGCTTGAAACTGTTGACTCTTTGATAGCAAAGTTTAACTGGACATAGGTAAGACTAAGGAAAATGGGAGAACTTGGTACACCCATGTTTATACTGTTTTAAGTTCTATACACCATTTTTGCTTATGTACCTGAGAATAATCTTGGGATTAAAAAGGCATTTATCTGTTGAACCTGTCATTCATAAATGAATGATGAAGGTAGTCAGAGCCTCCTTTCCTTTAGGCACAGATCCATATGAATGCATAAATGCATTCATTACTGTCTTCTATAGGTACTTAATCAGATTGCTGCAGTTAGTGTTGATTTTACACTGATGAAGCTTTTACTGGACTATCCTATTTTTACTTGGCTGGCACCCTGCCCTCCCTATAGCAAATCCTGCCAGTACTTGTCAAGGACAAAGGTGAGAGCTTCTCTTCCCTTAAAAAAATTAAGGGAAACAAAAAAAAAGCCCAAATGAACAACAACAAAACAAAGAACACAAAAAAAAAGGGATTCATGCTGAATCCAGGGTGGTGGATGGTGATGGTGTGTCTTGCAGAGCATCCTGGGAATTCCAGGGATTTTCAATTAGGAATGCAAACTTGACCTCAGACATCTCCTTACAAATCCTGACAGCGTTCATCACTGTAGCATCAGCAGGAGGACACAAACACACACTGCTGTTGCCATCCTTATTAAACCAAGATTCATCTGCATATTTCAATTCTCCTAGCAAATATAAGTGGAGAAAGCAGCATGTGATATACATAATAATTACTGCAATGGGATTGGCATTAACACTTTACTTCATTAGGGAGAGGCATACTGAGTTGATTCATGAGTTTTCATCCCTGTGCTACTTGAGTTATAGAGCACAAAGGAGAAAATAGTGTTCTTTACTCCCTACCCTTTTATCCTTGCCCATGTTTTATCTGTGGAAGTTCCTCATAATATTTTCTAAATAAATTAGCTTCAAGTGTTCCTTTTTCTTGCCAAATAGGGATGACCTTTTAAATCCTGCTTTTTACATACTTAGTTTGTAGATTTCATTACATTTTATTATCAGTTTTTACTTTTGTAAGAAATAATAATTTCTGACTTTTTCCATTTTTTTCTTTCAGTACTGAACTTAATGTTTCTTCGTGTGTTGTACTGTCAAAATGGACCTTTGGGAAATTAATTACTATTGCAGGTGAAGCAAGTTAGAATAAATCCGATAAAAGTGCAAACTCTTTTTGCCTTTCCCAGATCTCTTCTAAGATTTAATGCATGCCCTACAGCCAAAACCTAACTTTATATGATTTTATTTAATTGATCATGCAAATGAGAAAAAATCCTGTTTAGTTATGCCCAGTGAGTTTTAATTGTATTTACTACAGTCCCAGGGTAGGACTGAAAAAGCAAGCACTCGATAAAACATTCACTATCCTATAAATATATGCAGTGCATCTCATAAGGAATTAAAAAATCATTTCTCATCCATTCTTATTGTCTCTACTGTTTCTGTTTTCAGTATTTAGTGTCTTTTCTGCAGAAATGACAATTATGGCACAGCCCGATTATTTTTTTCCCCTCTCTAAAAGGTCTCCTTAACAGTTCCCTTCTTGGTTTTATAGCAGTGAGTCTGACCTTCTTGGATCCCATTCTGTGAATTTGGCTGGTGATCAAAACCAAGATGAGATGATGACATAAAGGAAAGGGTGTCGTTATTCCCCTTCCATTTTTTTTCTGATTCTGGATAAATCGAGAGGTAGATCTTAATTTTGCCAGTCTATAGCAGTGCTTGAAGCAGCACACCATCAGATGCTGGAATACCTGTATATTTTATTTTAATTAGTCCACTGCGATGCTACAGGGTCAGATAATTCTGGTTAGAGTTTGTGTGATCTTGTGTCAGTTCTTTGGATGATTATGTTCCTCCTCTCATTTTGTCTGTCTTGCCTCTTTCAAACATAGGCTCCAGTGGACATGTTTAAATAGTACATAAGAACACTGAAGATCCTTTCCGTTTCCACTTTAATGAAAGAAAATGAGGGCAGAATTGTAAAGAATTTGCTCATTCTGGGCTATGAGTCTTGGAAATCCACTCAACAGCATAGAAGTTTCGGATGGAAGGGTAGGATTTTCAGTAAAACTGAGCATGATTTAAGTAAACGAAATCAATTTGAGCCAACCTGAAATCGGAGTGTCAGATTTTAAATCCCTGCAGTTCTGCAAAACATCTCCACATCTTCTCTGGTTTAATCTAAAGTTTAAACTGCCTGTATAATAAAGCTGGTGACAGAGCTTCTCTCTGGCCGCTTAAAGTCTGACTGACAAGTAAATGAAATAAAACCATGTGGAAGAATTCCCTGCTGTTGGTATGTTATATGAGCTTTCCACTATCAAATGATTTCCTTCTGTGGTAATTATGAAACAAGAATATGTTTATACAAGGAAATTCTCTGTAAAATAAGCAATTACACTGTAAGTTGCTACCTCTGAAGAAGAGGCAATTTTCTGTCCTTTATCTATAATATGAAAGAAAGTTCATATTCAGTTTATTTGGATGATATAATGAATTGATTTTGCTTATTCGGAGTAAATTTTAAGGATTTTTGTTTTACCTGACTGTTTCATACATGCAGCTCCATCTGCAGAAAGCAATGATTTGAGACCGTGAATGGTGCACTGTATGTATACTGCGTTTCAGAGCAAAATAGGTTCTTCAGACTCATAAGTTGTATTCGTTTCCTGCATCTGAATTGCACACATACTGTATGTAAAATTAGTCCCGTTCTTTTCCAGATAATTTTGTCTATTTCTTTTTTTTCCATGTGAAATGAGAAAATAGTGTTTACTTCAAATCTCAGTTCTGTGGTATCAGCACAGGATAACTAAAATCTGATCTGTAAAATGTGTTTAGCAAATGCTCTAAGGGCTATTTACCAAAACTAGAACAGCTTTCATAGATATTTTCCTGTATCTATGATCATCCATATATGTAGATATAGGAAGATGGTGAAGTTGAAGATATTTACCTTTTGTCTTTGATAGGAAGTGGAGAGCTTCCCCAGTAATGCTGCAGAAAGGGTTTGTCACTGAATGAGGCCCCTGTGTAGAAAGAAGGCAGCTGGAAGGTTGATGGAGGGCTTTTGAAGTGTCTTTTGGAATCCAACTGGCATGTGACATTGAGTTTCTAGGGGGACCTAAGTAGTGTTTGCTCTCACTGATAATCATGCAGTGTGCAGCCCCATGCTCTTTTAAAGGCTAACTGCGTTATGTATAGATAGTAAAATACCCTGTCCTTGTTTATTTGTTTGTTTGATTTTTGCAGATGGCTTTTCTGCTTTTGCTTTGTAAAATGATGAATTCTAAATGGAACAGCTGTCTGTACAGGATGGTTTATTTGTCTTTTTTATTTTTATTTTTTAATTTTCAGATTTATTCATATAAAAACCTTTCTGCTGATGCCAAGCCAAACTGTCAGCACATTTACCTCTATTAAAAATGTAGGTGTTCTGACAACAAAGCAGTGAAATGCTGAAAAATGCCTTTTATCTAAGCATGGATAATAGGCTTTTTTTTCCTTGCACTTCCATCAGTCCCTGAACAGCCTCCTCCCGCAGTTCTGATGTGCCTGGGGGCAGTTAGCATCACTTCAGGCCTTCTAAATGTTGGTCTCATGGTGGTATTCAAGTGTGGAAGCTGAGAAGCAAATTGTCCAACAATAGAATGTGTATATTTTAAAAGTTCTGTCATTAAAGTTTTGTAAATCTCAGAAATAAGAAAAAAGCTATCTTTGTGCCAGATTATTCACATGACCTCAAAATGCTCTTCTTTAGTTAATTTTATGTCTATTAAGTGTGGTAGAGTAGATGACTTCTAGCACGGAAGAGAAAAATCCTTTATTCACGTTACTCTTGTTCTTTCTGTGTTCTAACATAAGGTGTAATATATTTATGGAAGAAAATACAAATGGCTTTAAAATTCTAAAAATAAAGTACACCACAACAGATTTTTTTAAGTTGTACAGTTTGCTAAAGCTGAATGAAGAGAGAGAAGTTGGGAAGTACAGTAAGGAGGAGGGGTTGTGCACTGAGTTAAAACAGACCTGGAAAGCACTAATTCTCTGCTGCTTATGTTAATAAGTAGTACAGAACACTAAGAGGAAAGAAAGATACAGTGGAAGTTTTGAGGCTTACTATTTCATCATTCTTTCTTCTTGTCTGAGTACTTCTCTTTTCTCCCTTTACTTAAGGAGATCTAGCTTGCAATATTGCCACAAATGAACATACAGAGAACAGGAATGAGATGCGCTTCTTTTGGCATGCTTTCTTTTCTAAATCCCTGAAGTTGATATACTTTGTTAGTGTAGTATTTTTTGTGGCTTTGTCTAACCGTTCCCTCCCAGACACTTGTTTGGAATTCCCTTGCATCCATTTCTTATATCCAAAATGTACTTTGGCAAGGAATTTCAAATTTGCTGTTCCACAGAGTAAGGCAAAAAGCTGTGCTCTTGTCTTTGGCCTGAATCCACTGAATTTAGTGGGAAGATGTTATCGGGGTGAAAGTAGATTGTTGTGTTAACACCATGAGTTTCATTGTAAGTGCATGCCATCACTGTCAATATTCCATGTTGTTGATTTTACATGAAATAGCCACTCCCCTGAAATATGAAAACAAACTGGAAGGATGAGAGTTGCCAACAGTTTAAAGCAAATGGCTGCATTGGAAAAGATGCTTTTCACTTTTGTATCTTTTCTTGTTACAGTTTTATTGAGTTGCCTTACAGTGATGCAAATTGAGTATCTTAACATTTGGGGTATCGTGTCTAGTGTGTTGGTTTTGTGGGGGGCTTTTTGTGATGTTGGATTATTCTTCCTCTCAGATTTTTAGTTTTATTTCTTTTTCTCTTTGTTTGGAAGGGTTACAGAGTAGTTTAGTCAGGATGTGTTGTGCTGTCTATAAAAAAAATCTGAGAGGTGCTTATAAAAGTACCAGATTTATTTCCAGTCAAGTGCAGAAATGTGTAGAATCCCTTCAGCCTTCCCACTCAAGTAACTTAGCCATTGTTATTTCTTCCTCATTCCTATAAAGGGCCAAATCTTGCCTCCTCATATCTATGTGGCTTGTCCTTTGGATTCAAAAGAAGCACATATATTTTTGGAGATGTTTCGTCTAAGGATAGTGAATGTTTTTGTGCAGGCTTTGCTTGTTGCTCAGATGGGTAACGTATGTGTTTTCTCGCTTGACTGAAGGAAGAAAAATTTTATTTGTCTCATTCATTTATTTATTTTAATAAGATTCATTCACCATGAGATATTCTATGAATTAATCTGGAATCTGGAAGATCAGAGTCCCCGGACTGTCATAACATGTCTTAGGCAAGTCATTAAATTTCAAAGTGTTCCATTTATCATGCTCACAAAAAATTCAGTCAATTTCTGTGCTCCTCTCAATTACAAATAGGTCAGGAGCTGCTGCTTGATGCAGATTTTTGACTATGGAACCTTCTATGATACCACTGTGATCTTTGCTATAATTGCTTAATTCTACTAAAATGCAAATATGAATGTATACGTTAAATATATATTTATTTGAATACTCCAACATACTGATACAGAACAATACGCAAATAAAACAACCTGTGATTTATCCATGCCTTGATTAATTTTAATCATAGCTATTTCTTAATTTGGACTTCTTCAATAATTAGGATAAATTTTGCTTCTAATGAGAACACAACTGCTCGGTTAGAATGGGATTATGCTAATTATTAGAGTTGCAAAGAAATTTGTTTCATAAGCTCTTAGAAGGGTTAGTTATCTGACCAAAACCAAGATCAGTATTGTTGGTGCTAATTAAAGCTAATAGACTAAGGAATAAAAAAGATTCAATTGTGAATTTATGAATATCATTAAAAGCTTACATGGCTGGTTTAACTTGTGTGTTATGCATTGTTGGGGGGAGAAAGAGCATCTGCATTCATAAGACAAACAGAAATGAGAAGTGACCTTCAGTTTTGTTAGGCCTTTATATGGAAGTTCTTTTAATGGAATAAACGTGGCTAAGCCTCTGATATGGGCCTTTGGCAAACCACAAATGACTAGTAATTAGCTCTACTGTGTGGGGTTAATTAGTAAGGGATGGCTTAAAAAAAGGCAGAAAATATGTTTGTACCATATTTTGTTTGTGTAAATTATGATGATAATAGATTGCTGGTATTTTTTATCTCTTTGTAGAGCTTTATGAACATCAGCCATTTCTTGTCTCCAGCACCCCTATGATGTGAATATAGCTACTTCTCTTTTGCAGGTGACATAAATGCACATTTATCACCAAAGAGCTGGTAGAAGTGAAGGCAATATGGTGAGGGCAAAGGCAGGCATGACCAAAGTGCAAACATGAGCAAAATTATCATCCAGGCAAAACTGATGGATGGATGGATGGATGGATGGATGGATGGATGGATGGATGGATAGATAGATAGATAGATAGATAGATAGATAGATAGATAGATAGATATGTCACTGTACAGCTGTTGAGCCACTGTGTTTTTTCTTCACCCCCTGGGAAAAAGCAGATGGGAAAGTGCTGTTTTGAGGGATCTTGCACCAGACAGTCCTCCCTGTGAGATCCCATAGGCTGCTCTTGCTTCTTCGGAAATGACCCACAGCTTAATCTCTTCTCCATTGCTGAGATGTAACAGCAGAAGGGCTACCTTAGCTGTCACTTCACTGGCTAGATGACCTCCCATCATACCACTGAAAACACCTTCTCAGATTGCCCTGTCATGGCAAGCAAAACCAACAGCTTTGCTGTTTCCCTTGTTTCCCTTTTGACTGTTTCTTGAAGTGTCTAAGTAAAAATCCTGAGAAATGGTATCTACTACAGAGAAACAGGCAAACTGGACATTTAGATGCTCATTCTTCCTTCTCTTGCAGTGTAGCTCAGGTTCAACTTCACAGTTTTTACCCAGCTGTTCCTTACAGCATTGCAAGAAACTCCCTGATGAACATGAAAACTAGGCCTACATTTACCTCTTCTTTCCTCGCTCTATATTTGAGCTCGGTGATGAGTACAAGCTGTAAAGTTGATTTTTATAAAAGCTATATATCTTATAACTGCCTCAATAGATGTTACTGATAGTCATAAATAACATATTTTCATCTTGAATTTCTTATGTCTCTAATATTTGAATAATAAATAATGACTGCATTGATTAAGCAATAATAAAAATGAAATAATCTTTCATATGATATATTATCCATGTAATTATATGACAGTATAATGATGATTGAGTAAATCTGAATTCTAGATCGAATCTCAGACTCATGTATGCAGACGAGTATACACAAGCACTTGCACACAGCATTTCTTTCTGTTGTCAGAGTTTGACATCTGCGAATAGCCTTGGACTCGTGTAAGCTGATAAATAGTGGGGCTCAAGAGACTGGAGGACAACAGTCACTAGTGACACATCAGTTTTCTGTTTCCACACAAGTGCACTTTAATTGTCAGGATTCTTGAAGAAATGGGTTGGAAGCCACAATTAAAGGCAATGTGCACAGTTAGATGCAAAAAAATGTTTGCTTGAGTTGAGATCATCTACAAGAAAGTCAGGTCTTCAGCGGTACAAATCAAGGTAGCTTCAGTGACTTTGTCACTTGCTAACATTGCTGAAAAATATGGGCCATAAAGCAGATTTTGAACTTCCATTTACAGCCAAGCAGACCGTAATGAAATGCTGACATGTGTGAGATGGATTGATTATCTGTTTTCGATCCACCCATCACAATTGAATCAGTGGTATAAATAAGTTACTCAGCATACGGTGTAAAAGAGATTATCTAATATACAGTAAGGGGAAAAAAATATATACCTAAGAAAAGGAAAAAAAGATGAACAATGCAATAAGGTCTGTTACCACGTAGGCTGGTGTAACTCCATTATGCTGCCTGCACTGACACTGCTGTTGTTCAGATCAGCATTCACCTCTTGTCTTAGAGATTGAATTTATCTCCCACAGCTTTTGTTTCTGTTCACATCCCAAGTTGCATGCTGCTACGCCACTTTCTTTTAATAATTTGTTTTGCAGTAATATTTTGGAGGCATACCAACTAAAAAAAAGGAAGAGAGAATGCAGAACTCATAATTGAAGCATATTTTTCCTTTCACTTTGGAGATTTTCATGTCATTTGCGTAATCACAAAATGTAATGCAGCCTAATTTCAATAATGATCCCTGTTTAATGAGAGAACTGGGGTTTCTTCTTTGAAACAAGATTTCAGGAGCATTTTCACCTGTTTTTTGTCCTCTTCTTCTGTTCTCAGATAGTTTGTGGCACTTTAATTGCTAGAGAGTGGAGGACAAGTTGAATATTTTTTGGAGAGTGATCTTTACCCACTTATTGAATTTATGAAATGTTGTCTTCAGTGCTTGCGTTTGAAGTGAATCAAAGATCAGAGGAATAAGTAATTATTTCAGGTACTACACAGCAATACAGCTCTGGGAAACTCATCCCTGAATGGGGAAGAGAGACAGTTCTTTTTGTGTGTTTGTTGTTTTCTTTTTAAACATCATTTTTAATGAAGTATTTATAATTAATTACCCTTTAAAAACTGTCTTTAATCAGATGTTTGCCTAACTACTGCGAACATGGAGGAAAATGCTCTCAGTCCTGGACCACCTTTTACTGTGACTGTAATGACACAAGTTACATGGGGGCAACCTGTCATAACTGTAAGTAAACCCACATGTTCAATGTTTTCTACTACAGCTGGTATGTCAAAGTGAATGCAGGTCAGAGAGTATTTTTATGAGTGGTAATCATTTTTGGAGAAAACAAAGCCTAATTACTGTAACTGTTTTCCGCATTCCTTCTTACTCTGTACATTGATTTGGAGAATCTTGTGTTCATTTACATCACAGACATGCTGGTTAATAGATGTTCTCACTGGTGACAGGATGAGGGAAAATGGCTTCAAGTTGCTCCAGGGGAGCTGTTTAGGTTGGATATCAGAAAAAATGTCTTTACAGAAAGGGTTGTTAAGCACTGGAATAGGTTCCCCAGGGAGGTGGTTGAGTCACCATCCCTGAGTGTGTTTAAAATCCATTTGGATGTGGTGCTCAGGGGCATGGTTTAGCGGAGGATTGTTAGGGTAGTATGGTTAGATTGTGGTTGGACTTGATGATCTTTAAGGTCTTTTCCAACCTGGGCAATTCTGTGTCTCTTATGTTTTGTTGAATTTAGCTAGGCTAAGCTGGGTGATTGTAATCTCTTGTTGGAATTTTCAGTCAGTAACGAATATCTGATATAACAATTACTTGCTTTTCATTAGTCTATCTTCTGTTATTTTGCACCAATGCGTAGGCCAATGGAGGGTATATGTGCCGTCTCTCTAGTAGGTTATCTTGAAGCTCATGTTGAAAGCATTTTGCTGAATGATTTAGACCACTGCTATTAGCAAGGATCCAGGATCTGAAATGCAGGCAGTACATGAAGCGTGCAGCTACTGAAATCCACAGCAATGAGTATTAAGGTGTTTGAGAGGCTTTAAAAAATGTATCAAATGCATCACAACTCTCCACGTGTTTGCTGAACGCTCAGGTGGCAGATAGGGTGAGACTGACAAGAGAAGATACTCAGTGGAAGCTGAGAATATGGGCAACTGTACTCTTAATTCTGGAGATTCTGATAATTTGCTAATTAATGACATAATTTGTTGTGTGGAGTCTAGAGTAAATAGAAGAGATAGTTGAGAAGTCTATTCATAGGTTTGCCTTCCAAGTTGAGAGCACAAAGGAAGTGAAGTATTACAGACATCATCTGCGCTATACCAAGTCAGATAAGGGTGTAAAGAAAAATGATGAGTTTATAGTTTAGAAAAGAGGGATTACTGTTTCCCCAGTGTTCCTGCTGTTCCAAAAAGCATGTGAGCTCACTGTGGCTTCTGTCTGGAGGAGATGATCTGTTTATTCCAGAGGACTGGTTCATGGCTAGTTTTCCCAACAAACATTTCTATGGAGTTAGTAAAGAAAGACTTTTACTTCTATGAACTGGTGTTTGTGCTCTCCCTCGGCTCCCAAAGGCACACAGAGACCTGCAGTTATTTAAAGTTTACTGTTGTAAAAACTACTCTGAAAAATTTCTCGGGAAGATCTGTGTTAAGACTTTGCAGCAGATCAAGCTGTGCACATGCAATGTACAGCTATTCAGCTGCTGAGCTTATTTACAACCATATTAGCAACTAATTTGATTCGAGCTGGATTGTGGAGCCAGCAGTCCTGTAAACCAAGCAACACTGATAAACAGCAACATTAAACTGGAGGAATGCACTTATCTGCTTGAGATGTGTGATGAAACCATTTCAAAGCTGGTGGGCAAATGCTGGCTGCAGATAAGAAACCTACAGAACAAGAGACGTTATCGCTTTCAGCTGATAGTGGTTGACATACAGGAGTAGCTTGTAGCAGGGTGAATGAAAGCCTCAGATCTGATCACAGTATAATTCCGGAATATTCTCACTGTACAGGCAACTCCTCCAATCTTGTAGTTCAGTATAGTTCTATGAAAGCAAAGCATCTCATTTCTTAAGTTTTGGAGCATTATCTCAACAGGTTTTAATTTTACTACAACATGAAAGCTAACAGGCCTGAAATTGAAATAGTAAGATTTTTTTAAATTTATTATTTATACAAAACTGCCCTTCAGACACAAGTTTGCACAGAAACAGTGGAAATAATTAAATGGCAATCGGCGCAAATCAAAATTAGTATGAATGGTTTCACTGTCAGGAGGATTTCCTCTCTTCTGGAGTTGCATCAGTGTGATTTTTACCTCTCACTGGTATGAGAAGTCAAGCTTGGTTTCAGGAAGAACAATATCATGCATATTTACAAATCAGAATTAAATGATTTATATTCTATCAGCTCAGACTGGGGGACCTTACCATTTATAAGTAATATCTGAAGATATATTGACCTTGACTGTATGCCTTCATTTGTAAAGTTTTCAGTAGTATATTTTATGGTCAATAAATAAGCATTCTCAGTGGTTTCTTCCAAGCATTCATGGGACACGCTGGATCCCAGTGTGAGGAACATCTGATATTATAGATTATCCCTGCTCCAAAGAGTTTTTGCTTTACATTTCTGAGGGCAGAAAATGTCCTGGTGCATTTGATGGAGTATCAGAAAGTCTTCGTCAGCATCATGTGCAGTGATTTTAGTCTACCAGGTACATAATTATTACTTGTAGGCAAAAAGTAATAAGGTATATTAAAAAGCAAAAGAAACTGAATGCTCACAGGCATGGAAGAGTTACGTGGGAGAAAGCAATAATGTACTTGTTTGAAAAATATAAGGCTGTGGCCGGAGAAGTCTTGACGTTTCTGACAGGGCAAATGCCAAAGTCATGACAGGTAGACTGGTTGGTAATATGCTGTGAAAAACAAGGATAAATAGTTTGCCTTTGACACAAGAGAAGGGAAGTAGACAGTGGCAGAACAGAACAATAAGTTCTGATAGAAGACACAACTGGGACAGTGTTTGCTTGGCCATGCCAGATAAGTGGGACAAGATTGTGTCTGTCATGACTCGAAATGGGTTTAGCTGAAATTCAGGATACGTGGATGAAGAACATTTCAAAATAAATATAAAGGACTAGTTGATTTACACGTAGAGTCCTTCCAGATTATATATCTTTCCAGAGGCAGTCAGTGTGCTTCAAACCTCGGTGATCGTCCTGCCCATTCGAAATCCCTTCTGATTCAGATAGCTTCTAAACAGTTACAGATGGTATGGCAATCCACCTTATCCAGATGAGGGACCATCAATGATGGGGTTTAGGGTCATGTACCTTTAAATAGCTATTCTGCATCAGACAAGTTTCACCTTGAAGTCTCATTTAGTCCTGCTTCTCTTCTCCTCTTGTCTCAATTAAACTGTCTATACAGATAACAAAAATGCTAAAATCCTTTAGCATTCTTTAGATTTCAGCAACATATAGGAGGAGAGTGAAGATGGGTTGTTTGCTTGTGCAGCTTGTTGCCTTAAGCATAAATCCATTTCTCTGTTTAGTAACCGCTAATTCTCCTTCACAAGTTTTCATGTGGAATATTCACCAACACCCTCCATGTCTTCCACATCCCCTTGCCCCAGTGGAGGAAGAGGATTTGAATTTACCTCTCATTCTTTCAGCTTCCAATGGAATTCATGTCTCCTTGCCATCTTGCCATTGCACAGGTTAGCAATAATGTGGACATGCAGTTCAGTGGGGAATGCAGAACTTGTGCTGACTTTCCCCAGGTACTCATTTCACTGCTCAGTTTAAGGAGATAAGAAGTCAGGGAATAAACCTGTGTGACATGCTCATCTATGAGTTTCACTGTGCTTTGATTTCTCTGCCTCTGTTGGGAATAGCATCCAATCTGCAGGTATACTGGAAGGTACATAATCTATATCTTAGAAAGAAAAGATATGATTTATTTCACTTGAAACTACTGTTTGCTTTCTCCTTGAGCTGATCTGGGCTTAAAACAGTGCTCTGAACATACAGTCTTTGTTTCAAGCCTGTAAAATGCCTGGTTTTGATTTCTGGTTTATCTCCTAAATGTGCCTTGCCCAGCTTGCATTTACATAGGTTAGGAGATGAGCTGTGTCAAAAGCTTAATCAGAGATGGTTTCCTAGTTGTACTGTGAGGTGTGTAGCCTACTGATCTGTCAGCTACTGGAGTTCACTGCCACATGTGTGAACCATGGCAGAATATGGTAATGTAAACTTGGTTTTCTGCTTTTCTATTTTAGATAGAAACTGTTACTTGCAAACAGTGTAGGAAAAAGGCTTGGGTAGGGTTCAACTCATTTAGTTTTCACTCTCAGGTATTGTGATATCTGATCTAAGTTAGCGGTCTCACCTCTGTAACAGAGTGAGTGAGCTATTTTGAGGTTTTGATTGCATGCAGTTGCATTGTATGACAGAGTGACCATGGCAGGAACCACCTCTGCAGTGTGCCAGTTGCCCTATTGGCTCTAGTTGGAGGTTCTCCTACCTTAGGCAAACAATAGTCACTAGATTAGACAGGAATGTATGTATACAGAGAGAAAGGAACAGAGAGGGGAATTGTAGGTGTGTAGATAACATTTTAATTGAAAGGTCATGCTTTAAAACCTGAACAGTCATCTCTTTCATGCTGTTAAATCTGGTTGTAATTACCATGTGACAGAGAAAGCAATAGACCAGTCTAAAATAGCCCTGAGATACAGACTGTTATCACTTTATTGCAAGGTAATGATTGGTAATCTCCTCTTTCCATGACTTATGTTACTCCTTTACAAAGCCTCATTTTCCCCTTCTGTATTTCTGTTATTTTTATGTATGACAGTTTTCAAGATGACCTTTAGTCTTTTTGTATTCCAAAGAATACATTGATATAAAGGATGATGAGAAATGCAAAATAATGGTTTTATTCTTCATGTTCTGTGGATGACAACATGTCCCACAGCTTTGCAAGGTGATAATTAACAAAATGTAATTTAATTCTGGATGTTTGCTATGGTTTGTGATCCATTTTGCACATACAGGCATGTGTCTTACTGGCCTAGGTAATTGCTGGAGGAAAGATCCACCTAATAATGGAAATGTCAAAAAGTCACTGATAATGACATAAACTTAACACAACTTCAGGCTTTGAAAATGTATTTTTTAATACTAATATGCTTATTGAATATATAATTTTCATCTGAAGAGCTTAATATAACTTCAGCTGAATCCTTGGCAGCCCTGCAATTGCATCTTAAAGAGTCAGCCTTGAATTTGGTAATTCTCCTGTGTTTCAAAGCCAGGAGATGTTTACACAGTTCACTGGCTTGGCAGTCAAAGTTCAGAGAGCTTCAATCTGCCAGATGTCTAACAGTGAATCTGGTCATGTAATTTCTGTGTCCTGAGGAGCCAGTTGTCCTGTCAGAGATTCTGGACATATATTTTTCCATGTGTATTTAAAAACATTATTGTTCTTTAACTAAAAAGAAAAAAAAATAGTTTTAATATTCATAACAAGCCTTTTGTACAGTACTTGATGTTCCTGCATATTTTTGTTCACATCATGCTTTTGAGATATGAATTTTCATTGTTTATTTTGTAATAAGACACCGTCTTGTTATTGTTCTCCCTTCAGTTTGTGTAGCTGTGAGTTGTACATCTGCGTTTCTCAGTAGCATTTGTTTAAATGCTAAACTTTTTCTTTTGCCTGACATTTTCTCATGTATAATGTAGAAACTTTGGGCTGTGACTGCAGATCAGAATATGTAGGAAACTGAGTCAGTACCATTTGAAGGCTGCCTTTGTCAGGCATGGTTATGACCCTTTGAATGCCAGTACTTTTAAGAGTAAGGCTGAAAGGCTATGCTTGGTGTCCTGCAAGTTTTCATTTTTTAGCTTCCCTCCAACATTGCTCTTAACAACATGGGCCTCCCTGACTGCACTCCCAGTGCAGCAGGACATGCAGGTCACCCTGCATCAGCCACAGGCTGCAGAGGGCAAGAGTCTGACACAGCTGCCTTCAAGCCACAGTGGGGAAGCAACAGGGGATGGACTTACCTGACTTTTCCCTACCCAAGGCCAGGGGCAGCCATCACTTGAATTATAGAAAATGGTGTAATCCCATATGTAATGGAAGGTTCCCTTCCCAACATCCATTCAGGTGACATTGTGGTAGAAGTCTTTTTAAAGCTATCTGCGGAAATAACACGTTATTTATCAGGCGAGTAAATACATATTTTTAAAAGGTAAAATAAACCATCTGTCGTCTGTGCACATCAGAGTGGAGACTGCATTAGTCTGTCAATAGCAGAGCTGTCAAAACCCAGTTCTGGCGGGTATAAATTTCATTTTATGGCATTTAACAAGCCAATTGTGTTATAGGAGTAACAATAACAACCATTCCCAGAATTCATAGCCTGTACAAATCCCTCTGCTGTTGAAATGAGAACAGAAGAAACCTCCAATTGCACAGTGCTTAGTTTTGTTATTTAGAAAAATCTGTGACTGAATACTCATTATTCTGAGCCTGCAAGAGCAAATTTGTTTGGAGGTGTATAAGCAGAGGGTGGAATAGCCATCTTCAATCTGTCTTCCAGGAGCTCTGAGAATTTTGTTGAGAATGCTCAGTTTGTGGTGAGTATTTGTGCATATCAGCTTGTCCGAGGTCAGGTCATGGATGGGTGCATATACAAACAGGAACCTCTGGTCTTATTGGACTTTCTGTTCTTAATAGAAATAATTTCTTTCACCTGAGACTATGTTATAATAATGGCTATTCTAAGGGTTATTTTTACTTTTTGCATTGAAGGTGCAAAGTATCATGAAGTAATGAAATGATTCTCAAATGATCCACCAGTATGTATTCTGTCTACAGTATTTCATGATTGTGCAGTTGTTAGGTGTGGTAAAAACAGCATGCATCTCTGCAGTATTCTACCTGAGGACTGAACAATGTTAGCTTATACCAGTGACATCAAGAAATAACATTCTTTAGGCATATTTAACTTATTATAGCACCATAAAATGTAATCTCCTTTTGAGTAATTGAAAATTGTCAGCTGCTTTTATGAGAATTCCATCTAGAAAGAGCAATACCACAGAACCCATTTTGGTAGTCATAGCCAGTGCAACCCAAAGTTCTCTGATAAAAAGAATTGGTTGTGATTTGGAGTTCACAGTCTGGGTTTTATCTTTGTCAGTAATATATGTGTGGGTGAAGGAGAGAGAATAACCTTGCCTGGTCTCCCGTGGTAAAACTGAAGTCCAGGTATAGCTTCAACCTTTGCAATGGGTCCAGCGCCCAGGGGGTGAGTCTTATGGGTGAATAAGTGGATAATTCTTTCACTGAAGAGAGGAGACTTTAAACATGTTGCACAAGAAACGGATTTATCTTCTGCCAAGTTAGAATCAGGGATGGAAAATGAGGTGAAAGTAGTTTGGGAGAGAGGTTTTGTAAGTTAGGAGCATCGGCGCAGAGGAATCTGTGTTATTAAGTGCTAAGGAATTATGTTAAAGAGTTACCTACAAGGAGCTGGGTAACAAAACCGCAAATGTGTGCTTAGTGAAGGCTAACTTGACTGCAGACAAACTGTTGAGGGCAAAAGTAAGATTGGGATCATGTTTCAGTACAGTAACAGGTTGTCAGAGCAGAACTGGATAGAAACATCTTTTATTGGAAACAATTGAAAAGTTTGACCTTGCAGAGATTTGTGCTCAGATGTCTGCTGTTAGTGCAGTGCAGTGGGGATACAATCTCTTCTGGTTTAAGGACAATAATTAGAACAGCTGGATTAACAGGTTTCAAATACTTCAGAGTGAACGCTGATGAAATTGCTTGCACTTAAAACCAGTCAGGTTCTCACAGCATATTGAATTAAGTCTGAAGTTTCAACTGCTGAGCCGACCTAAGAAGGATGTGACTTTCTGGAGCAGAGAGTTCATGAATGTGCTGACCATAAAGGCACTTGATGAAGGTGTTAGAAAATGAGTTCTGCAGGTAATTTTACTCAGAAGATTGAAGTTGACTGTTACAATGGCATTCAAATCCTTTTGGCTTTGAAATGTTGAATCATGAATCTATATGTCTTGGACCTTGATTAATCAAAGCACGTGTTTTGAGTTTTGCAAGCAGCCTTCCATAGGGAGGTAGTGTATGTAGAGTCTTGGAGAAAAAATATGGGGTGCATATATCTCATATCAGTATCAGACTATATTTTTTAAATTATTATTGAGCTCATGAATCTTCATATCTTTGGAGATATAAGAAATCATCTAGAGTTGAGTATTGTCGCTTCTGGCTGAGAAAAAAAAGTGTTTCCTTTATAAATGCTGAGCAAAGTTTGATGTACCATTTCTTAAACACTCGGGAAGATGAAAAGTGAGAACAAAAGGAAAAGATAGCCATTATGATTGGTGAACGTCAAAATTAATGCTTGGATGGAATGAGGAGTTGTTGGTCTGAAAAGCTAGTGTCATTTGAGATACTTAAGACTGCAATCTATCTCTGAAAATATGGATGCGGAGGTGAATCATTTTGAACTCTGTCAATACTGTTTGTATCTGAACAGGATTAGCACAGCTCATGCTTGCAAGTAAGCAAGAGCACATATAGCACTTAGGGAAAGCAGCTCTTGGTATGAAGGATGAGGCTCTCAGGCTACATTAGTTTAAGTATCCAAAACTGTGAGGATTTTAGATTTCTTGGTAAAATACAGCAGTAGGCCTTAGAAATTTCCTTAAAGAGTACTGTGCTATTTGAGCTGCAAAAATGTGACTAAGTAAAACACATTTCTAATAGTCAATTTCTCTTTGTAAATTTGCTTCTTATATCAAATACTCTTATCTGCCATGCCTGACTGTATGGTTCAAACCATACATGCAGAGGGATGGTGCAAGTCAGTCTGTGTTGCTGACAGCTCTTTCCATTGATCACTGGTATAACGCAGCTCCTTGAAGCAGACATTTTCACCTTCACTGCCTACAGAAACTCTTTGGTAGGGATTGCAGTGCTGTTGCTCTGTGGCCACTTGCTTCCAAAAGTACCTAAGGATACGCAGCAGGGGCTGAAAGTCACAAATTACCATTTTCTGTGTTTGGGGCTGTGTGGCAAATGTTTAATTACATTATTAATTAAAAAAGGCGTAATTGCTGCAGATGTTGTTTGACACTGAAATGTACAGATTTTTTCAGTACTTCCATAAATACAGTTGTTGCTTGTTTTTTGAAGTTAGGCCCTGTTATATGCATAAATGAATGGTAACTCTTTAATGACAACTACAGTCATGATTTCCTGTTGTTCCCAAGACGACAAAATCTTCATCACATCAGAGAACTTTGGCACAAAGCAAAACATAAATCTGAAGGCAATTCTCTAAGCTAAGGCTCTGGGATCTTAATAGTCACAGTTGACTGTCTGGTTTTCACTTTTGTGTGACATTTCTGATTGCAAAACGTGACAAATGATTATGAAGAGATCTTGTATTTCATTGAACCATAGGAAGGCTTCATGTTGTTGTCAATGGAGTAATAAGGCTTTTTCAGCAAATGGAATTCTGTAGCTTTATTCTCAAGCAATCAACTCAGCCTGCAAAAATGATGAGGAGAACATGGAATGGATGGTCCACATGAAATGTCTGAGAAGGGATCTGCCAGTGTCTGAACATATCATTCAAATATCATTTTCTCCTATATAGCATAAAATAGGAAGGGGGGAAAAAAAAACCTGAAAGCAATGGCCCATCCAGTTTAGAAGTGTACAGTACAAATTGCCTAAGGTACAGGCTTGCAAAACTTGTGATGTGCAACAACAATATAAACTGTACATTAAAACAATTATTCTCTAACTCATGATAATTAGAATATGTTTTATGTGCCAGAACTTGAGGATTTTAGTTTTTTCACACTTCTACTGCTGCTCCCTAATATCTGCTGTTGGAATTCTCATATAACCAAGGGAAAAACATAGCAGAATTGATTTTCTTCTGGCAGATGTAACTAGCTTCATTGAAGCTCGTGCATCCTTCCAGATTTATACCCCTTGAGTGCCTCTAGCTTGAATTCTTGTTCTATTCAGCCTTTTCTTCCCCCCTAAAGATGCAGTGACAGAGGTGCCATCTAAAGTGAACAGATCATCTGTTTGTGTCTGTCCGTGTTATTGACAGCTGAATCTTCACATCTTTCCTTATTAATTAAAAAAAGAAAGTGCGTCTGGACTCCAGCCAAAATGACAGTCAAGAACCAGCAAAACACTTAGGAATAAAAAGTTTATGTTGAAGAATGAGTTTCTACCTGTGACAGTTCACTGACAGCGTATTAGTTTTATGTATCTGTTCTTTCGCGCTATCCTTTGTCTTCTAAAATACTCACCAAACAATTCAGGGGAGGCAATTGGCATACTCCCTAATGAAACAAGATAAAGTGTCCTGTAATGATGATGACAGCAAATTCAATCAGTGAACTGCAGTTTGCGAACTCTGCAAATTGATCAAACCAAGATTCCTCGATTGCTTACTTAATCGACTGTTACACCTTCTCTCCTGACCCTCTGGAACCCTGTTGCTTTTGTCAGCACTTCAGCAACTTACGGACTCCTTATTTGCTCCTCCAGTTATGAATACCAGAAGAAAAGCTTCTGGCATGGGGATTTTATATGTTTTTAATTAGTACTCTTGACCAGCCATGGGAATGTACAGATCTCATAGATGTACAGTACTCTTTGCGTCAGCCTAATGACCCTGAGGAAAGAGCTTTCTTAATTCAGTTCTTGATAGAATGGATGTTAATTAAAGCACTGTCCTACCAGATTCTGAGAAACCTAAGCATTTTTGTAACTCTGGGAAGCATAATACTGTGCTTATTTAGCACTTAGAGTTATCCTGCCTGCAAAAGATGTTTTGCTGGAAATGTACAGGTTAAAAACATGTTTCAGCCAGCTACACAAATGATTGTTTTGGTGAGACTCTTACTTCATAGTGATGCGATCCCTTAGAATTGTGGTTCTATGTTGAGTCACAGCCTATAATTCTATTTTGTTCACAAAAGCAAAATTTCCAAATTTTGTTACAGTCTTAGTAATGATTATCTATTGTAGATCTTTCTTCATACAGAGACAAATGAGTCAGTAGTCAAACTAGTGTGCTTCAGGTTGGCTACTAAAGTCTTCCTGAAACTTGCTTTATCAGACAAACTTACTCTAGGGAAACTGGGAGAGAAAGACAGGTGCCAGTTGGTGCATGCACAACACTGAGAATGAGGAACTATTCCAGCTGATGCAGAGCAATTGTTGCCTTCTGCAGGAGAGGCTTAAATGGCATTTAGAACGTGGAGAAGATGTGCTCTGCCTACACTCAGTCTGCAAATCTTGTGATCCTTCCAGATGAAAGGCACTGGGAATTTTGCAGTAGTATTTACGACCTCAACTCAGCAAACATTATGTATATCAAATTTAACTGTACTGCTCTGATGCCTGAAGAATTGAAGGGGCTTGGGAAAAGATTTACAAGTGGCTTACAAATGGCCTATTCATAAGTTCCCCTGGGTATGTCTCAGGCTGTGTAACTCATGTATTTGCTGTATGATGATGTGTGAATGTGCAAATAGTGGTTAAAACCTGCTCATAAAAGTAAGGGGTAAGAATAAAGATAGTTTTGACCTTGCAGCAACCAAAACTGATGTCTAAATATATTGCTGTGTGTTTTGCTACTGGTAGTACTCAAAAGCTTACTGACAGAGCATTTGCTGCTTACGTTTCTGTTACTGTGTCATTCAAATAACTTTGTCTCAAAGAAAGAAGTTCTGATCCGTGTGTTAAGTTTATTTGTTAACAGGTAGCTGAAAAATCATAAGCTTGTTTTACTAACGACATGGATTCTCCTAGGCAATGATCCTCCAGAAGAACATTGATAAGCAGAAAGGAAGAGCTGGTTGTGTAAAAATAGGTCTAAAGCATAAAGATGTCACCCTGGATGGAGAACGTACCTGAGCTCAAGCTTTTCTGCTAGAGTGACTTAAACAAAAATGGCTTATTTTCATTTGGAGTAGTAGAAGTGATACAAGGAAGCTGAGCACTGACAAAAAATTGTCTTTTATCTTGACAAGACTTAAGTACTTATCCAAGTAATAAATCGTGTATATGTGTGTGTTTGTATATATGTGTCTGAAATATCATTATGTGGATGCGTGTGTGTATCATTCCCCTAATTGAATGGGAACACGTTTGAAAATTCTTATTTATTTCCTTGCGGTTTTACATACTATAAAAAAAGAACAGCATTCGCGTTATTAAAGCAATGTCTACTCAAGTTCATGAAGGCATTTACCTACATGCCTGAGTCTGAGCACAAACTCAGGACCAAATACAGTAAATTTTCACATGGTAGGCAGCAGCGGATCAAACGTTTTTATTACAGCAGTGTTTCAAGCAGTGCTGTTATGTATAGAAGGTTTTCCCCTTGTTTATGTGATACATTTTCTATTTCTGTATCTCTTTTTAAGCTATCTATGAGCAGTCATGTGAGGCTTACCGGCACCAAGGGAAGACATCAGATTTCTTCTACATTGATTCTGATGGAAGTGGACCACTTGGACCGCTCCGGGTTTTTTGCAATATAACAGGTAATGACCTGACTCTGTATTTGGTGCTTTATGTGGGCTCTGATATCATTGACATGTCTGTCGTGGTGCTTACTAAGAGGATGCAAGATCCGTTGTTCCTTCAGAAGTGGATAAAGCAAGGAATTGGTAGTAGTTACTACTAGATAGTTAGGTTTGATTTTGGAGTTTCCTTAAATAGAATCCAAGTAAAATTGATTTCTAAACCTTAAGCTTAAAGGGCTCACTTTCTCCTGTTACTAAATGATATTAACAATGGTATTTGCACCTTGTAAAGGACACTGTATAATATCATAACTTCTAATGAGATGTCTGTAGTTTTTACTAAAGATCTAGAGACTTAGAATTTAAGCTTTCTTTAGTAACTGAATAGCTCTTTTGCTTTAGTAGAACACGAGGTGTGTGATTCAAATAAAATGCTGCAGAAATAAATCCATTACACAGAATCTGGACTGTTCACTTTCTGGACTAGCATACAGCTTCAGCTAAAAGCAGGGGGTCTACTTGTGCCAGAACTCTTGAAATAGAACTGTGCCTCTGTAAATGTTGTGATAGAGAGGCACACAGCAATAAACAGGTTTTCTTTAAACAAAAGGAAAGTGTTATTTCTCATCGTAACCTGAGATTGTTGTTGGGACACGGCAGAAAAAGAGCTGCCTGTAGCCTCTCCTGATATTCATCTGGCACTGCGTGTATCAGAACAGGAGGCTCACAGACAAACAAAGCGTCTTTGTTCACAATTAGATCAGGGAAGTCCTTGCCTTATAAACTGGTGATGATTTTAAGCTCCTTGCATTGAGCTGGCTCTTAGTCTTCCCAGTCTAGCCCTAAAAAGAATTCTTTCATTCACATGAGTGTACTGCTTTTGGTGTTTCAGAGAATGCCTCCATCTACCAGGCTATGTGTGTAGATGAGGAGGCATGGGTGCTGTCAGGAGGAGAATCACCAAAGTGAGAGAGAAAGTGCAGAGCAAGTGCCTGGAAGGGTGACCTATTCATTGAGACACCTCAAATTTAGAGTTCTGTAGTTTTAAAATAAGAAGTTTTTCCAACGAAAATCCTTGTCTGTCAAAGTCTCCCAGGTACTGTGGCCTACTTTGTAGACATGAGGAAGTGCTATAACATAGGCTATATCGTGGATTGGGAAATATCATAGAGCCTTGTTTCTGCAATGTAGAGGAAATTTCCTGCACTTCTTTCTATCAGACTTTCTTTGCTTCCTGTGGCCAGGTGAGAGTGAAAGAATACTATCTAAATTGCTAATTCTGGGTGAGTATACTTTGCCGAATATCTCAGTTCAGAAAGCAAAGCACTCAAGATATTCATATTTTTTTCCTTAATCTCCTTGTACTTAGTGTCTCAAATTAAATTTTTATTTTGATTTAATTGAGCAATAATTATGTTCATTAAATGCACACTAGTTAATTATTAAGCATGTTTTTCATTCATGTGTAACATGTATTTAATAAGCTTTGTCTTCATCGCTGTCGTTGGATTTCATAAGCATTGAAACAGTTTCACCTCTCTGTCTGAATATCCTTCCTTGATCTCCAGTGTGGGAAATGTGCTCATTTTCATTATTTATCAGATAAATATCTGTGATCAAAACATTGTCAGTCCTTTTTATCCCTGCTTAAAATGCAGGATTTGTGACAAACTCCTTGCAGAAAGCACCTGCTTTCTTCAAATAAATTTTATTTGGCAGAAATCCAGAGGGCCTGATTTTCTCTCTGTAATCAACTTGCTGACATTCTTATTTTATTTTGGTTATGAGAAAATTGAAGATGGGGAAAACTGACAGAACCTGCTAGCCTGGAAAACTTTTATTCTGCATATTTCTTCTTTTCCCCTAGATACCTCATTTGAAATAGGGGAAGGTCATTTGTCTTTGATATCTCTGTTATTCCTATTGCATAGAGGAGGACCGAGGCACAGAAAAAAATGATTTTTTTTAATTATCAAGAGAGCTTGTCGTACAATTGGGTTATGTTTTTGTATCATCAAAATATATGAGGGCTTAACCAAAAGTAATGCCTCCTATTTAATTATGTTGTCCCACAATGTCAGAGGCAGGTATGGTAGTACCATTCTGACCAATATCCTATTAAATGTTGTTGTCATGTGACAGATGTCAGCCCAAGGGCAGTCTGACGTGCAAGTGCATATGCTGGAATTGAATTCTTCCAAAAATCGCCATCGTTGATATTCATTTATATTTCCTGAATGTTTATGGAGACCCAGCAGTGGATATGAGTGTGGTGAGGTGATGGGTGGTGTGTGTCAGAAGTGGTGATGAGTTACCTCCACTGATGCAGGTTTTTGTGAGCATGGCATGCAGGATCTTGTTCATTGTTGGTGAAAATGCATAGCTAATGGTGGTGACTCTGTTGCAAAACAGAGTTTTGTAGCTGAGAATTTGCTCTATCAAATGGTGTTATTGTGCTCTTTGTAGCTGTTGTCGTATCCATGGAAATAAATAGGAGTCATTATTTTTGGTGTAACCTATGTAGTTTGGGAGCCTTAATCACAAGAACTTCTTTATTTTCTTGGGAACTTATGCAGATGACTTAAATCTTTACAGTAATAGATTAAGTGCAAGATAGTGGAAAAAAATACCTTATCTTTACCCTCAAAGAGCGGGATTCAGAATTTTGCTATTACTTGCAGATAGTATTCCTTTATAGTTTTCTACAAGTTATCGATATTCAAGGAAAGTGAAAAAAAACTCATTACAATCTTGTTATGTTGAGGAAGAAATAAAGGAAAAAAAACCCATAACATTACCATTTGGTGACATAAACCCATACTGCAGATATTATGAATGGAAAAATATGGATAGTCAGAAATGTGGATGGCTGCCATGTATGGATAAAAGTAAATAGACTGAAGAGATAATGAAGGGAACTGCCACAGGAAAGCATGGAGGATATAAGTGTAAGGAAAAAAGGAACTGATTTGTTCTCATAATGTGGGAGTTAAGGAAATATTAAGTTAGCAGGACTCTAATATTTAGTATTACTGTTATTATTTTTATTCTTGATGCAATCAGTAACTCAGTTGTGACTTTGTATGTTGAGAAGGAATTGAACAATCAGACACAGGTGAAGATGGAGAGAGAAATGAGAGGAAAAAAATTCTGCAGGGAGAGAAATAAAAAGGAAAAAGGGAGAAAATGTATAAAGCCAATTTTCAGCATGGCAAAAATGTAACAGTATAGTGTCACAGGATATCTGCTGATAGCAGAGTGGACAAATATATTTATTCATTGTCTGGAGAAGTAGCTGAAAAAGCAAACTGACAAAAGTTGCAGGCAACGTGCTATTATTTAAGTTGGTCAAGAATAGGGAAGAGTATGTGGGTCACTTCAGAAGGATCTTGTCCTGAAGGCTGTTTATTTCAAGTAAAAGTAAAATATCTTGTTGAAATCGGCAGTGATCGTGAATAGTAATATGCCTAATTAAAGGCATAGAAAGACATCTGTACAAAGAGAGGCGAGAAGTAAATAATCCATGGTTATTTAGACTAGAAAGACTCAAAGTGAATGGGCCTCAGTTACAGAAGTGATGTTTATTTGCATTTTCTTACAAGAGAAATAAAGAGATAATTCAATGACAATGAAGGACAACAAACTTCGGACTAGATTAAAAGAAAAAAAGTATAGCACCTTATTAACATATTTTCTTCACCTTTTATACCCATTACACCCAGAGCAAAATCACTTTCATAGAGTAATTCATAAGCTGTAACAAACAAGGACTGTGCCACACTAGTTGTGTGTGTATTGAAGGAATAAAATCAGGCATGTGCACCCAAACCATGAGTATGCATAGGTAGATGATAGGAGAGACAGCAGTAGGGTTTAGAGTCTATGGGGAAGAGTTTTTCCCTGTAATCTGATTGTTTGACGATTTGCCTCACTTCCCACTGAAATGGCTGATAACAATCAATATCCAAAAATGGCTAATGGACCACTTCAACCTCTCTTTTTGTCGTTGTGAGGTTTATTCTTTTGCTCTTGCTTAGAAATCTATTGATGTCCTCATCTCCTCCGGAGTAGTTTTTACCTTTGATCTCTCAAAGATTTGCTTACAATACACTGAGTCATTCTGTTGTCTTACTTTTTATACTGATGTTGGTTCCCTGTATGCAGACCCTGGGCTATCAAATCAATAATGCTTAGAAATTACTACGAAAAGATCAATGCTTAATTTTATCTTGGCCAGATATTTGTGCAGTTCTCAAATGGCTTTTTCTTTTTCCTCCAGAGGTGCAAAGTGGGGAGAGATAAGTCCTTGTCTTAGCCTTTGCTGCTAGTCAAAGATCTGTTTTAGAAACTGCCGTAATGAAAAAAACCAACAAATCATTAATGAAAAAAATCTTTCCTGGTTTTACATTCTCCTCTGGAAATGTAATTACTGTTTATTTTCCTGATGCAAGACAAGTAAAGCTTTATCTTCTCTGTCTCCGAATATTATATGCAAAATGTGTTTGTATCTCAGATCTAGTAAGGAATTCTAAAAATATATGAAGGAGATTGCCAAAGTTATACTTGCAATACTTCACAGAATTGCCTCTAGCCTTTTATTTTCTTTTCATTGAGCTGGCAATAATAAAGATTTTATTTTTCTACATACTACATATTCCATGGTATGTAAACATACAGGGTTGAATTCAGGAGGATGCTTCCTCCTGAAGTGTCATACTGAAGTGTCTAAATACTTCAGTTGTCTCAATCGTCCCTCCCTCGATTGATGTCCTGGCAATCATTGATCTCTGATGCTCCCAGCATAACTGTGGGTCTTGTAGGGTTTCCATCTCTAGCATTCGTCTTTTATTTTGACACAGAAATCCAGTTCATCGGTTTATATAAGTTATCTATTTTTCCAAGTGATATTATTGTCTCTTCTTAATTTATGTAACAGTTTTGCTGGTACAGAAGTCACCCTGTCAGCTGAAAGTAGGGCTAACATCAGTTAGGCTAAAGCAGTAACAGGGAGGAGGAGGTTATCGTGCTCCTAATTCTGGTTATCTTACCTGCAACCACATAACTGCAGGACAAGAACTATAATGGTGAAGTCCCTTAGGCTGTCAAATGAGCCAGATACAGCTTTTAATATCTTTGTGAAGTTTTTGGAGTATGGTTGTTTTGTTTTGTTTTTGTTTTTCGATTGGCTGCTTATTGTTTGTTTGTATATGAACGTACTTTGCAATTTACTGTCTACAACTGTGATTGACTTTATTGCTGGAGAAAACAATGAACGGGAATCCTTTAAAAATTATTTACTACTGCTTAAATAGAAGACGGCCCTTAAGAATGTACAGTTTGTCCCCTGAAACACTGCAGGTATTTTGACACAATGCACTTCTGACAACTTACACATTTCTGTTCTGAGTTTTCATTAAGAATTCCAGAACATCATAGAATGAAAAACATTTAATGTTTGTGTTATGTCATGTAAGCATTGTGCTGTCACCAGTTGCCTTGCTGTTTTCAGTCAGCTCTGTGCTGTGAAATTACTGTGTTTCTGAAGGACTTTACGGCACACGTCCCACAGGCTTTCTTCACCTGTCTCACCAGGTTAGGATCCATTTGCGCCTGGCACAGTTGCTGTGTAAGGTGTTGGAAACCTTCAGATATGCTCTCCAACCTCCTGGTGTTGCTCCGGAAGGGCAGTAGGTCACTATTGGGCTGTGCTTCTTGTCTGCTAGATTCATGCAGGTGCTTGAATCTCATGAGGCATCTGAAGTACTGAAAGAGTTATATGTTCCAGGGAAGTTCAGGTTGGATATTAGGAAAAATTTCTTCTCAGAAAGATAGTGAGGCACTGGCACAGAGAAGCCCAGAGATGTGGTAGAGTTACCTGAGTCCTGGGAGGTGTTCAGGAACCGGGGAGATATGAGGCTATGAGGGACATGGTTTTCGTGGGTAGGGTTGAGTTGGTAATTGGACTAGATGCTCTCCATTCTATGATTCTGTGCTGAGGCTCTCAAAATTGATCTGGTATGAAGTCGCTTGAATCAGAGAGGATGGAATTGTTGTCACCATTTCAGTGTGCATGAATGCAGGAGGTAAGTATTTGTTTTGCACTAGGAGTTAATTCAGTGGCTCCCTCTGTTTCCCACTGCTTGTAGATACTGTGTACTACAGGAGATACCAGAGGTGGGCTGGCAGAGTGATGGTTTAGCATCTTTGGGCATCGTAATAGGAAAATGTGGGTGCATGGAGTCTCAGATGAGTCCATTCACTCTCATTTATCAGAGCCGCCTATCATGGTTGTTGTGCTTACAGACTCACCTTGAACCTTAAGCTGAGAGCAAGCAAACATCCTGCCTGGAGAGTATGAAGTGCAGCCCATCCCTCCTTGCCAGGGCTGGGGTGGTGTGTCTCTAGAGCTGAGCATTTTGCTGCAACACTTATGCCTTCCAGATGCTGGCAACTGAGAGCCTGGAGGGATTTATAGGATGGAGACCCTTCCAGATAAGGACATCCCCAGGGAACACACACCTGCAGGTATAGTCTTGCCAGCACCATCAGAGAGCAGACTGCGCTGAGAGCTGGGGGCTGGGAACCACCCCAAAATAGTTTCCATGGAAATGTGGTGCTTGTGCACTGGCTGGAAGCAGCTGAATCATAAACTAGGAGGAGGCTGAAGAACATGAAACAACCTGAAAAAGCACATATCACTGGGTCAGCCGACAGAAAAGGAAATGGATGAGGAAAAACAATAAAAACGTTGAGTGGATTTCCTAGCAGTCTCAGAAAACACCTTGGAGTTAGTGAATTAAAGCTTTTTGCTTAAAGAAATTGTCTTTTCATGTTCTCTAGGGATATATTAGAGTGCCTGGGTTAAACTGCCACTGCAGCTTTAAACAATGCAGTGTTAAAGGGGGAGAGTCTGTCTTTTGTGTAGTTACTCCTGTAATTATAGGTACAGCTTTCAGAACAGTATTTGGTATTCAGTGTAGAGCAGCACAAAACAAATGCATCGTATGAGCTCTCAAAGCAATTTCTCTCTCTCTCATGTAACATTTACCGGATGTTTGGCTTGTTGGCAATTTAATCAGTCTGAACAATCTTGTTTGGTGACAAACCTCCTAAATCACAAAGGAGTGATGCAGTTTGTATGGGTGAAATGTGTTCCACAGAGATATTTCAAGTTGAAGAATAAAAATGAGAATTAGACAATACAGAACTCATTGAAAGCCAGTTTTCCAGCTGTTCTAATTTCCCACAATTTAATTTGTGTGCCGTCAAAAGCAACTTGGAGCCTTCCAGAAAGATGATAGAACTAAGGGTGAGACTAAGTAGAGGGTCTAAATTGTGCTGAATGCATTGCAGTCCCGTGCTGTAAAAACATTTCCTAGGACCAAATACAGGCAGCATAATATCCTTATAAATTGGACCATTAAATAAAACTGCAAAGTCATAAAGCTGTAGCATTACCCTGAAATTAATACATTGTCACCTTTGAATTATGGAACAATTTAACAAGCATTTAGAAAATCTGCTTTTCAAGGCTGTATGCAACTATTCCAGGTTATACAGTAGAAGCTGTGGCTGTGCTCTCCTATTGGGATTTGAATTACTTGCAGCTTGTGGTTCAGAATTTTACCAAACTGAGAAAGTAATAAAATAATATGGTGGAATAATAGAAGGTAAAAATAAACAGTGACCTTTGCTTGGAGAACAACTTTCTCATTCTTATTGCAAATTCACAAGTGCAGAGAGAGCTCATTAAGTTGAGTAAACAGGAAAAAAGCATACAATATGGACATATAGAAAAAGATTACTATAGTCTCTTTGTTGAAATAAAGAAAGGAGAGCCTTATCTGCCTAGATTAGCAGTTTCCAAACATTGAAATGGCTAGGAGAAGCTAGTGGCACTCAGTTTGGCTTGTGTCTATGTCAGTTCCTAAAACTATAATGAAAGGAACCCTCCAAAATAGTAAAGATTTAAACACAAACAGAGTGAAATAGGAACGCTGTTTAGAGAGCTGTTTGCAGATAGCACAGGCATAGTATTTACAGAGGTGTGTCTCTGCAAAGGTATATGCAAATTGCAAAGTTAAGCAGCAGGCAGCTGTTGCACTTCTTTCTAACTGGAATGATGTGTGTGCATGTCCAGACTGCAGCTACACTACTTGCCTAGGTCCTGAAGCATGCCTGAAATGCAAGCTCACAGATCATTGTCAGTAAGTTTCAGAGTACACGCTGACCGAGCTGTAGGAGAAGAATTCATTGCCCTCATTATGAGGCAGACAGCTCTATTCTGGGAGCAGTCTTAGCTAAACTTGCAGATGTGATTTTGAGAAAATAGAATGGTCTTTTTCCATGAGCCACTGAGTTTCAGGTAGAGAAAATGGTATTAGAATAAAGAACAAGATTTGATCTGAACAGTGAGGGTCTTCAGGAGAAAGGCTGCCTTCTAACCTGTAGAAGCATATCAATGTGGTCTTGCTATTGTCTTGAAATGGTCTGAGAATTTGTTGTGCTCCAGTTCAGCTGTTTTTCCCTCAGTTAGAGGGAGTTTTTCATTGACTTTGAGGAGGAAAAAAGCAAAAGATGTTGAGGTAGTAGATGTGTACAGCAAAGGTGCCTAGGCAACAGTAACAAACTTTTAAAAGTTGGTAGCTTTTGTCATCTCACATGTATGTTTGATAGTGACTCTCCTTTAATTAGATCAGTGAGACAAATGTTTATATTTTTTGAGGTTTGCTGTTCATTACCCTTACTACAAAGATGGAGCACAGAAGGAATCTTGGAAGCAAAACACAGACCTGACCTATAAAACTAATGAGCATAATAAATCAGGCATATGTAGATTAGAATACATCTGAAATGTAACTGTGATTTTTTTTTTTCCTTTCTGCTACTCCTTTTTCTTCTTCTCTGTTCTGATTTACTTGCTAAATCACAATTACATTCAGTACAGACAGAAATTCAATTTGTTTCTCCTTTTCCCCCGCAAACTAGAAGATGGATAATCTGCAGTTAATTTCTCATTGCCACAAAATACTGTGGAGAAAAGCAGCCCTTGAATGTCAAAGTTCAGATTTCAGAGGCACAGATGAGTGTGTCTGTGATGATAACAAGAGCATTGAAAATTAATCAACAGTCACGGAGGAAAACAAAAGAGAGACTGGTCCGTGTTGTCTGTTCAATATGTTTGTCGATAAGTGGTTGTCCCGGACAGTATGTTTGCTGATGCTTTGTACAACCTCATTTCAAACATGTCCATTGATTGCATTTCCAATGCTCCTTCGGAAGACTGTTTCATGTTGTGGTAATTTTTTAGGGTGTTGGTTGGTTGTGTTTTTTTTGGCTTTTCAGGTATCTGCACAGCACTTTTCCTGGTGTACAAGTACAAAGCCTAGAAAGTATTGAAGCGTTAACTGCTCTGCAACTCTAATATTAAACATAATTGCATTTCCTAAGCAGTAGTATAGTCACTATTATGAACTCTGATTTTATGAGGACTGAGTTTATGTTCCAAAAGTAATGCCTCCTATTTTATTATGTTGGCCCATGGAGTCAGAGCTTGAATGTGTTACAGCAGTAGAGGCTGAACCTTTACACCAGTGTTCCGTTACATGTTGTTGCTGTGTGACAGATGGCAGCAGAAGGGCAGTCTGCAGGTTTTTGCAAGTGTAACATGTGGGTTCTTGTCCATTGCTGGTGAAGATGTGTAGTTAATTGTTCTGACTATGTTGAAAATTAGGGTTTTGTAGTTGAGAATTTGGTCTGTCAAATGATGTTATTTTGCTCTTTGAAACTGTTGTAGTTTCCAGGGAAATAGATAGGGGACATTACTTTCACAGCAGCCTACATAGTTTCTCAAATGTGTGTTAATGATGTTCAATAGAGGAGCTTATGACTGCCCATCTGGAATTTCTAGGGAACAGCTCATTCCCTTCTCTTGCTTTTTTACATCTTGCTTAACATCTGACTTGCAGTATTGGTAACTTAACATTTGTTGTAAAGTAGGTTTTTCAGTGAAGGCAAGGGTTTCAACTTTCACCAGCTTCAGTGAGAGGAATGCTGGTTTACTCTCAATTATTTAAGAAAAATCCACTCAGTTCTTAAGAAAACAGAAGGAAAATAAACAAGAAGACCTTGGCTGATGAGAATCACTTTTTTTCAGATGTGTAAGATGTGTTATGAAGTCATTGACTTACATTGTATTCAAAGTAGTGCAGAGCTGTGTAGTTTTATATCTTGCTACCACATTGCCTATGGTTACATGCATTACAGTAAACAGTAGATTTGTAGTATTTCTTGTGGTTTTAATCTAACCTTGATGTATTACACATTGCATCAGTGCCTCATTGAGTTCCAGCTCAAAGGATTCACAGTCTGCATCCTGAACTCAGTAAGAATCTCATAATAATAGATCTATGAGGAAGCTGCTTCCATCCACCATCACAGAAATGATGAGAATGCAGTGAGTAGATCTCTAGTTTGCTGAGAATGAACTGTCCTTATGGTCCCCAAAGTTCAAGATCATGTTGTAAATTACCCAGAGAAAAATTTCTAAGTTAGACCAGATGCATTTGTATGATTCTCAGAAGCTGTTCGTTACTTGCCTGTCGTCTGAATGACTCTGTAATGGCAATCTGTTAACTTACAAGTGTCTTTGCAAAGATTGCCCATTTAGGGCTTATATACATGTCGGAGTTCTATGGAAGTCATCTGTGAGATGGCTGAAGGTTAAAAAAAATTAGGTCAGTTCTAACACTTAACAGTGGCCACAAAGCTTCTAGGCTCATTGTAAAGCTGGGACTGTGGAAGAATCCAACCAGTTATCTGGCAGTAAAATAATCTGAACTGAATAATTCAGTTTCTAAGTTCAAAGTTGCTTCCTTTTATTTTTGCCTTGTGTCTTCCCTGTGTAAACAGTCTTTGGTAAAGATGGAATTTACTGTGTGTGTCTCTTTGTAATGTCATGGAGCATGAGCAAGACTCAGCCCTGTGAATACTTGTTAAAGTATTTGCCTTTTACTCTGAGTCAGCTCGGCAGACTGTTCATTCAGGCTGCCCTTGTTATCTTGCCCCTTGCTATCTCACCAGAACCTGTTGGGAAATAGCCTCTCTGCTAAGCTAATTGCTTCTAATTGCAATGTTCTTATCACACTAACCTCAATGCTAGTAGTGAGCTGTGCTGTTGCAGTGTGAATTGTGAGTAAACCTAGATTGTGCTTTGCGTAACCTGAGAAATATTCCGCCTTGTCAGTAAATTCAATGAAAGTAGTGAGGTTGTGGTCCCCAGTGTGGGCAAACATCAAAATTTAGTTATTTCCAGATGCTGAGTCATATACTGTTCTGCATTGCTCATCTTTCATGCAGAAAAATGTGAGAGTTGAGTAAAATGCATTCTCTGCCTTGTAACTGGGAAATAGGAACACATTCACAGTTGCAGCTTTTTGTCAGTAGTTCTGATTGTGCTGGCTTTTTGTGAGCTCATCTGCTGCAGTTACTATTTGTTATAACAGTGGGCTGTTCTCTTAGGTCAAGCTATGTTTTTGCAACAGATAAATGTTACCATTCTGAGATGTATTACTAAGTATTTTCTCCCAGGACTGAAGCCAGTTGAAATGCTTCTGATTTTCTCCAGATGCTGAAAACAAAAAATGCTGAAGATCTCCCATGTTTCTTGGGATGCTTCTAACAATTTCTCTCTAGCACAACAAGCTGTAGCATTTGCTCAAGCCGGTTCAGGGAGAAACAGCTCTGTGGGCTCTATGTTGACCTGCAGGGCTTCATCACATAGTGGCCATTTCAGAGCTGACCTTGTCTGTAACGCAGTAAAGTGTTAGACTTTGGTTGGCTTTTGTGCCCTGCTTGTTGCAAGTTTTTGGCTGTTAACTTCCCATTCAATCCCTTTTCTCATTTAACAGAAGACAAGATCTGGACTGCAGTGCAGCACAACAACACAGGGCTAACCAGAGTTCAAGGAGCTGGTCCAGAGAAGCCCTACACCATGTCCTTTAACTACAACAGCAGCGCAGAGCAGCTTGAAGCTGTGATAAACAGTGCGGAGTACTGCGAGCAGGAGGCAGCCTACTACTGCAAAAAGTCACGTCTCCTCAACACCCCGAGTAAGTGTCATGAGCCCAAGTCTTTCCTTGTTAACTGCTATTGATTATACAGCAGGTGCAGGCTGCACTGCAACTAAGGAGAAAGAAAACTGCCTGGATAGTAGCAATATGGGCTAAAGTGAAAAGCCTTTGACTGTCTTGGGTCCTGCTGTGTGCTGGCTGTCCTCTGACATCAGATGGACAGAGCTCTGCAGGGGAGTTTCCCATTGTGTAAGTCCTTGAGTACAAAGGGTCTGAAAGCTTCTGCAGTGGAAGACAGCACTTGGAAAGCACTTACACTGTGTTTAGCTGATGGTTTTTTTTAGCTGATTGTTGGTGTTTTGGTTTGGTTTGTTTTTTTTTGGTTTGTTTATTTGTTTTGTTTTGGTTTTCATTTGCAGGTTTTAACTGTAGTAAAAGTGAAAGTGTAAGATTCCAACTTAATGTATTTCCAGTCAGGAAAGTTGTACCAGTCCAACAGTCCTGAATCTGATGCTTAAAGTGCTTGATAGAATAGTTTCTGGGGCAAATATAATTTGTACCTCTTGGTAGAAGGAACCAATTTTTTGCAGTGATTTAATGTGGCAGCAAGTAGAAAGCAGAGAAGATCTGATCAGTTTCTGTCTCTTTGTGATAGCAAATCACCAGTGGCTACTCAGGGTGGCTGCCTGCCATGTGGCCCTCTGATGAAGTCTGGAATTTACATTTGGTAATCCAGAAAAGAGGAATGTCCTTAAGGGCAGGCTTCTGGATGCCTCCAATGTTTGTTTGGTTGTTTGTAATGTCTGTAGGGTCCTGGTGATTCTCCGATTATTAGGAACCCTTAGATTTATTAGTAGGCTAGGAGAAATCCCATGGAAAACCTTAAGGGGATCTTGTAATGGGAGTTCCTATTGTGTTAAAAATACACTGCCTAATGAGATGTAGCAAAAACTCCACTTGATTTCAGTAAAGTTACTATAACTCTGAATATTTATGGATCCAATAATCGGATACCTTACAAACAGTTTATTTTCGAAAGCAGTAAGTTATGTATTTTGTTACCATCAGAATTAACCAGCTGAGAAACATTTGTATTGCTGATCGTTCTTCGAAGAGTGAAATTTTAGCATCAGCACAAAGGGTAGAGCAGAAAGGGGAAGCAAAGCACAGACACAGCTACTCATGAAAACGAGGAAGAATGTTTTACCAATACTTGTAGTGTCATTGGCTGCTGTTACTCCATACCACCCTTGACGTATTACAAAGATATAGTCACCACAGAGATTATTTCTGCATCATTTATTTATTTATTTTTTAAGAGTGAGTACCAGTGTGTTACAGCAGGCCTTGCATATATTTAATTCTTGTCCTTTCTGTCAAGTATTTTTTTTTCACGTGTATGCAGAAAGAAACAATATGTCGTAGTGCATGTTGTATATGGAACTTCTGTAAAGCAGCTAGCAGACTTGCTAAGACAATTCAGACTTGCTAAGACAATTCCTGATAGGCACTTGTCCAGGAATAAAGGTTTGATACCAGTACCTTGAGGGAGAGGGTATTGGGGTGATGTCCTGTAGACCAGCTTGCTCTCTTGCAGCTGCAGCAGTGCCTCTGGGCTCCTGACTGTTGACCATGCAAGACTCGTAACTCTTTAATACATGATAAATCAGAAAAATTACAATCTTGAGCTCTGCATGTGGCAGACTATCATTTTTCCCCTTTCTCTCTCTTCTTCTTTCTGTACGCTTTTTAATTACGTTTTCAATTTTTCATCGTGAACTTTCTCTGTAGCCTGAGGCTGTAAGTTTGACTAGACTTGGAACATGCTCAAAAATAAACTGTCTGAGCTCTTGAAATGATGAGGTTTGGGGAACACACTTGTTCTTAGCTTAGTGTTACATGTTTTTAAGTAGTAGAAAGGAATATATTTCCCCAAAGCCTTCTGTATTTTTGTTAATGGATATTCATTCTGAGGTGAACTATTGCTGTATTACAGAAGAACCTAAAGCCTAGCGGTACATATCATGAAGAGTCCTAAGATTTAAAGAATTTTCACTACTAAGGAATTACTAGGAGTAATTGTGAAATTGATTACTAAAATTGATTAGTCCAAAAATCAGAACTTCTGGGGTTTGCTTCTTGATTTGGCCCAGGTTTCTGGATGCCCAAGAAGCATTTTGTGTTGCAAGAGTATTGTAATGCTTAATTATGGTAAATGAACCACATTTATATATTCCTTCAAAAGCCAGAATATGACTGCATGTGGTGATGAGAATGTTGCATTCATAGACCTGTAGGGAATGTTATGTCACTTAATCCATACTGCTGAATATCACCATTTGTTAATAGTTCTGGACCAAGCCCAGCAGTGTGTGTTTGATGGAAAGACATCTTCCAGAGGTATATCTCATCTTGACAGATGCATAGAAGTCCCCCTATCTTCAAGGGATCTAATTAATTTCTATGCTTCATCTACTGTGGAATTTTGTTCTTATATCTTTTCCTTCTTTTGTCCTAGGAGATGAAATATATGATTAGGATCTCTCAGGTAGTAGCAACAAAACCCCAAATCCTTCCTTTCAGGATCTAAACACTATCATGCTTCATAGAGAAGCAATAAAGAGATTTCTCTTTTCTTTTTCTTCCTTGACTTCACTTTGCAACAAAGATTCATGCTGTTACATAGTAACTTTGGCTTTCACAGCTTTGACATGGGGGGGAAGAAAGAAAAAAATCAATGTGCCTAGGCAAAGGGACAAGTACTCTGCACAGCCTTAGAGAGAAACTAAAGGAGGTTTCTGGTTTGCGTAAGATCGTTCCAGTTTATATCAGGGAATTTGTCTTTCTGTTCTTTTTACTACCTCTTTGCTTTGAAGGCATAGGCACCTCCTCAGCGGGTGTAATTCAGCATAGTCTCCCCATTGAGTTACTTGGATTTACATCTGCAATGTGTCAGACACACAATCTGGCAGTTGGCAAAGGAGTTTACTTGTCTCCACCTCCTGCTGTCTGAAAAAGCCTTATCAGTTCTCACTGTCATACTACAGCTTAGCTGCAAACATGTCTTTGAAAACTAAAATTAAATTCCCGTGAACTGTGTTTTTGTGCTTCTCTGCTATCAGCTAGATTTTCAGGAGGTTTTTGAATGTCAGAATTGATGTCTGTTCATCAAAGCTGGCTTTCACAGTACTGGCAAATGAAACTTTCAATTTATGACCAGTAATTGCAATTCTCTTGTGACTTCTCCATGCCTGTTGGAGAGACACCCACATTACAAGAGCAAGTGTGACAGTTGGCATTAATTAGAAAAGTTAGCCACACTTAATAGGAGACTGGAGATTTTAACACCGCCTCATCCTTTGAAGCACATACTGTCTGCTGAAAACCAGGATGAGCTAGTAGGAGAAGGAGGGGGTGTGGGCAGAAAGCTTGGGTATTAATGCATGTGCTGTCTGTATGCTTGGAATTTGGAGAAAGATTTAGGTCATAGGGCTCTGATTTCCTTTCCTTGAGGTGCATCTCAGGTAATAACTTAGGACAGGAGTACATGAACAAGAATAGGTGTATGTGTGTGTGCACATTTAATTACACTGTTAGCAGTCAGGATGTTTGACGGTATGAAAGCAGTTCATTAGTCAACCAACCTTCACCTATGACTGAATTTGCTCAGGTTTCTAGAAGCAGCGCATTCTTAGGGGTGCACTCAAAGGCTTAACGTTTGCAAAGAAACTTCACGTCCACATTATCAAGGATTTAACACAGTGATAGCTGTATCAGTGGCAGGATAGCTTGGTTTACAATACACATACATGGCTGACAGTCTGTCAGATTCATAGCATATTTGTGTAGGCAGAGACTGAGAAAAGATCAGTCCTAGAGCAAAATCAAAGAAATTGGAATGTCCTTTTTTTCTTTTGCCATCTTCCTTTTTTTTTTTTTTTTCTTTTTCTTTTTCTTTTTTTCTTGTATCTTTCCACTATAATTCCACACTGTGTTGCTTCAAGTCTGGATTTCAAATGTCCATCCTAAAATACACACCTCTTCCCCAAACTTCTTCACTGTCTCAGCACTGAAGTGTAACGTATGTGGTTTTCAGCTGTGTTACCCCTTTATGATAGGCATAGCTGTTCTTCCTTACCTCTATTCTACTACATTTCTGCTTTGTACCCCTCTTACCAGAGGAAAACTGCAAGAAGTGTGTCCTACTCTGAGTTTAGATTTAAGTTTAGACTTGTTGTTGAGACAAATTGGTCATATTTCCGTAGCCCATAGCAAGCAGTAATTTGTTGTTGGGTTTTTGCTCACTTGGTGCTTTTCAAGTATGCTGTTCTATCATTCTGGGCACTTTAAGTTGTTATTGCATTAGCAGGAGATGATTTGTTTATAACAGGGCAGTCTGCCCTTAAGAAGTGGTTCATATTAAAAAGAATGCTGGGTACATGGCAGGTCTAGATTGCATGATGTAGTTATTCACAGCTAATTAGGGTACTGTTCTTGAGAGTAATTGACTTGACATCTGTGTTTCCTCTGCCACACCTTGTCTTTCCCCTTCAATGTGGCAGTTCAGATGAACTGCTGTATTTAGAAACTTTGAACATAGTTTGCCATAGTAATTTAGCATGGATGTTTGTCAGCTCTCTTTCTTACAGAGACTGATTTAGAGGCCATTTTGAAAGATTCTATATCGTTAGTAGTATGCAGGTGGTCTAACAAAAATAAGAACCTACTGCATAGGCAAAGTGACTTGACATTTAGTATTCATGCACCTGTGAGTAATGGAATATCATTATCCCAATTTCTGACCTTGTACCTCCCTCCCCATACACAATTCCTCCTGAGTAACAATAGACAAATATTGCTATATCTGCCAAGGAAAGAATGCCAGCTGCTTGGATTGCTTCTGCTCTAGTCCCATTGGTCTTCTCTGAGACTGCAATGCAGCAAAGAGGCCAAGCAATGGGAAAGACATGAGAAGAAGTCTTTGCTGCAGGGATGCACTGGGTGACTTCTGAGTCAGTGTAATGAAAATACACTCTCTTTTTGAACCTAGCTGCAGGAGTGTACAGTGTAATCCTGATGTGCTTCTGGAATGACAGCAGAAGGGCACAAGTCTCTTCACCATTATCTGTGTTTGCTTTAGGCATGATATGTCAGGTGAATTTAAGAAATGCTTCTTGAGGTGGTGACTGATAGTAAGGTGAAGGAGCTCGTATGGTTAAATACCGTTTATTTATGTAGAATGTGTCCTTCATAGTTCTGGTATGCTTCTGTTGCTACTGAATATTTCTGTTACAAATCTCTCTCTCCCCTCATTTAAGGAGCAGTTCTGAAGTTACGCTTCTGTTTGTTTGTGAGACCTACTCTTTAGTTGGAATACAATATTACCAATCCAAATTGAATACAGCTTCTGTGCTTTACTGACATGAAAAGTACCTCTTCTAATACATGTGAGGCTTGTTACAGGGATATTAATGGAGTTATATAGGGCAGTTAAATGAAGTGTAAACCTTGACAGCATACTTTGAGCTTGTAATCTGGGAATCATTGCGTGAGCTGCAATTGGCAGTGCTGTAAGGAAGTCAGTGTTGTGAACTGACACTGTTAAGACATGTTTGTTTAAACTCTGTACTCCAGTAGGATGGGGCTTCTGTTCCCAAACAACGTCTGATTTGGAATAAAGTGGAATGTATCTTTTGCTCAGCCTGTGAAATCTATAGGATGATACAACTGATTACAGCTCAGCAAGGAGGAAACCGTGAGATCAGGGAAGTCTGCAGTAAAAACAAGGTTTTGGAAGTTGATAGCTTTATGAGATACACAAGTATACCAGAACCAAACATGTTCTAATGATGCTTCAGATTTGACGGACACAGTCATGTAAGTTATTTGCACACAAAATTTGAGGAGAGAAATAAATACACAATTTTTTCAGACTATTCCCTAATCATGAGCAGTGATAGTCTTTTTTAATTTGCAGGACTCTGCATATTGTTAACAATAAATACTCCTAATTATAAAAACAGCTAATCTATTGTTCGCTATAATAACAGCTCATTAGATATGACAGCAACCTCTCCGCTGTTTAAAGCAGAAAGCAGTATTGCTCTGCCTGTGCAGAAGAGTGTGCCTTCTTCCTTATTAGAGCCACAGCAGGGAGTGTGTTCTCATCACCTATTTCACATCATCTATTTGTCTGCTTCATTCAGCTGTCCTACTTTAAGCATCCTGAGCTCCATTTCACTGAAAGATTCTTACTGACGTTAAACTAATTTCCCCTTCAAATTTGGCCTGAGGTGTGTGTGTTTGTGTGAGATGTTTCCAATTCTGGAGCATGGAAAATGTAAATTATAGTACTGGAAGTGTTCACAGCTGCTTTGATGTCATATGAGTAAAGAAATAATTTACATTTCTATTCATGTTATCTTTAAGGATAGCAAAGCATCTTGTGTTGTAATCTCTGTTTTATGGATGTTTGGGGTTCATTTGACTCCTGTTCTGTATCTGGGAGAAAAAAAGTATGTGTAAAACTGGACGCTCAATGGAAGTCAGACAGGATGGAACAGGTGAACGGGGCAGAGCCCATAGATGCATAATTTAATTATTTAATGTCACTAGGAGAAAGGAAAATGTTAGCATCATGAAAAAGGAACCACCAACTTAGTCTTAGTTGGGTTAGACTCAAATCCATTGCCTGTAAAGTTTAAGGCTAGGAATTCTGCCCTTATTACTGTGTGAGGATAGCCTATTGGAAATGTGTTGTTTGGGTTTTTTTTGTCTCTGAAGGTGGAGACAGAAGAAAAGAAACAATGAGGATCAGCTGAATGCTGTGTTTTCAGATTACTTCATGTTCAGCAAGAGAACAAGAGTCTTCCCTAGGAGTATTTATAGCTCAATGTTTTGCCTTTGTGAACCATCTGATGTTAAGAGTAGCATAAAAAAAGTCCTTCAAACTGTTCATTTCTCTGTTGTAAAAAAACCCCACAACCCTCCATCCTAAAAGAAATCTTTGAGGGTAAGGAAGCATGCAAGGAACAAACATATCCAGACCTTTAAGGAAAGAAATTGGATTCCCAAGAAGCTTCTAAAAGTAATCAAGAATTGTTTACCTGCCCCCAAAGACAGACTGATGCATGCATTGGGTGTGGATCAGACTTGATAAGTAGCTATAAGATATGGGGGGTTGAAAGAAAACAGCCCTTTTCAAATTTTCCTTGGAGTAATTTATTTTTTTTGTAATATCTATTGGGCTAGAAAGATGAAGAACAAAATCAAAAATCTTTTGAGCCTGAATGTGTTCCGAGCCCCTTTGATAGGAGGAAGACTCAGACTTTAATGGAAACTGATTTAGGCAAGGGGTGTGTTCCTTCCTGAGCTGTCCAGGTCTCAAAGCCAACATCAAGAGCCTTCTTCCTTTGCTATCAAGATGAGAATTCAAAAGTCTCAGGAGACAACTTTTGTCTTCTTTTCTTTAACATTAGCATTTATAAAGGTCGACCAATTAATCTATATGCAGTCCTCCTCTAAAAGTAGTTTTCCTACCTCGTTTAACAGAGAGGAGGAATGAGGCATGAGACGTCCGCTGATGATGGCTTCTCCTGAAATCATTTTGAGCAATTAAATCTATTTGAAATTAGCACTTCAAAACAAATGGCAAAGTTTGTCCAAGCAATAAAAAGAACCATAAAAAGAACAATTCCTGCCAGATCTACAACTCTGAAGTCTGTACACGAAGTGTAAGACCTGCATAGACGTCTCCTGTGTCTTTTCCTTGTGCTGTTAGGGCAGAATAAGCACATCGTCCCTGAGTGATATATTTGTTTTGTGTGGGTGGTAATTGGGTGTATGGTGTATTCTGCTGGGTAAGGAGAGGAAGCTGTGATTCTGTAGTTTAGCCCTTGGAATACTTTCTAGTGTCTGTCAAGATTTTGAATTTCTTTCTCTTTGTTTCCTAGGCAGAATCTATGTTTTGCTGCAGTGGTTTATTCTAAAGGGATAGGTGTGAGTAACTTTCTTAGACACTTGGGTGCCATGTGGACAGGCCTGTCTTTCTTTTTCAAAGATGTTATGAGAAAAGATAAGCTGACCTGAGAATGTGTGAAGTGCACTGAGAAACAGTTGGCTTCTCCAGAAAACCAGGTTAAGATTCATATCTATAGTCCATTAGAATCAACAGGGTTAGAGCATACTATATCAATCCTTCTGTTTCTAAATGTCCTAGTGCTAGTAGAAAATACTAATTTGGGCTAAAATGAAATGCATTTATTTTCTCATCGTGCCAGACACATATGCCTGTCTCCTCCACAGGATAAGAACAGGAACTTTAACAAATACACATTCTAAACTTATCTAAGCCATTAGTTTTTCATAGATCCTAGTACACATGCTACTAGCAGTAGCTTGGCTAGATTTTTTTTTCAGATTGCTTTCAATCTGCTTCATGTCCTGTTTGTTTCTGACATGTTTAATTCCATGTCTCTGATTCCCTATGTCTTTGCTCTGCCTAAAAAGTTTAAAATGACAGGGCTTGTTTACAGCACCTAGTGGTTCCACCCCATTAACATTAATAGTGCATGAAAAGTGCTCCCAGTAGCTTCGTGTTGTGGTTTTGTGTTTGTGTTGTTGTTGTTGTTTGTTTGTTTGTTGTGTTTTTGTTGTTACCGGTATTCCACATCAGAACAGCACGTAAAACAGTGGGAGTGAAAGAGTTAATGTTCTGGTTCCGTTCACAGCCTTTTTATGGGCATTTTGGGCCTTGGGAGGGGAGGAAAGGTGAAGCTCCGGGCGGAGGAGCAGCAGCTGCTTCTCACTCTCGTTTGCCGCGGAGGAAAGCACGTGCTTGCCCTGCAGTCTATGAGAGGAAGTGTACTTCGTCTGCTGTCTCGTTCCGATGCTCTTTTGTTTCTCGTTTGATTTTTGTTAGATTTACTCGGTCACCGTTCCTCCTCAGATCGTTGCCGATGTTTTCTTTTGTTAGACCCATCTGCTATCTTTCTACCCATCCCCCTTTGCCGGAGCCCTCCTCGGGGTCGGCTAGCCAGATACCTGAAGGAGAAGAGGGAGGTTAGTTTTTCTCTCTCTCTTTCGTTTTGTTTTGTTTTTCCAGGGGTTTTATTGCCCCTCGTCAGGGACCCAGATAACTCTGTGACACTTAGTCTGCATTCCGTAGCCCTTTTCTATTCTTTTGTTGTTATTGTTCAGGCTGTATCATTCAGTGTTATCAAAATGTTGATAGTAGCACTTGGTGGTGGGAAAGAAAAGATTATGATGGTTCCTGCCTTTCCTCCTCAAATTTTCTGTAACTGAACCTAATTGAAGTCTTATGGTTGTGTTTTACTTGTGAATTGTAAGCTTATGGAGGAAAGTTTTCAAAAATGAAGGGAGATTTGAAGGAAACCTGAAGAAAAAGTGACATCAATTACACTGTAGGTCTGTTTGAAATATCAACCTCTATTTCACCTGCTGTTTCCAATGGTCGGAATAATCTTGTAAAATTATCTCTTGCTTTATATACCGAGTGCTCTCTTTTTGAGAAAGATGCTTGCATATTTGTTTAGGTACGTGCAGATAGGTTAGGAGAGAAGGAATGGTGGTTAACTGTAATTTTCTTCTTTGTGAATGATCTACTGGCAGAGCTTGAAAGAGATGAGATAGTCTGGTTAATCTTTTGTCCATTGAACTGAAGGTTTGCTGTACATCATTTGCTTACTTTCCACTGTTACTGTGATTTCAAGCCCTGATGCAAGCAAATGTTTTGATGTGTAGGAAAAGTTTAGGGGCTGGCCTCCATAGAGAGAGATTTGTAAACAAATGCTAATGTTACAGCATAGGGTGGGATTCTGGGACAAACTTATGTCTCATAAAGAGCTGTCTGTTTCAGCTCCCTTTGGCTTTTTCTCTGGTTCTGGGTGTGTAGTTTCCTTTGCCATCTTTAACAGCTATCACTGAACTGGGATGGTTCTCTTAGCACTGGTACTTTTCAGGACTTTATTGTGGGCTTTGGTTGCTGGAACCTGTCTTTAAAGCACAGTCCACTTTCTAGTTTACTTCCCTCACAGTGCATGTTTATGTTCAGGATTCAGACAGAGAGCTTCAGTGTTGCATTTTGTTTACTGCTTGCGTGATTCAAGCTATGGCCACCAGTCAATCCTCAGAACATTAGAAGTACTTGCTTAATAGAGGCAGAATTTTATTGAGTGAATCATTGCATCCTATTATTGCTGAAGTAATCACCTTACCTACAACCAGTGCCTCCAGAGGGAGGTATGTTCTTTCCAAAATGCTGCCATGGACAATTCATTTTACTTCTGTACAAAGCTCCAGAATCTCTCTGACCATATTGTACTGCAGGTTGTCATGTTTTCAAAGAGTGAAATTTATGTGCCATGAAGTATTCCATTGCCAAAATTAATAGGTAAATGAACGAAGTGAAACAGGCCATTAGACCCACTGTAATATTGTAGTTGCTCGATTGTGGCACAAAAACAGAAACTAATGCGTAAATATGATCATATTATAAGTGACAAGAGCTATCTATGTGTAGCACACAGCTGTGGTTAGACAATTGAAGGCAGTCAACCATTATGAAATATGATTTAGTAGACAGACCAATTGCAGGTAATCTTGCTTAGAACAGTACTATCCTTGGTCAGTTTGTTTTAGCTGATGGAAAATGATAAATGGCAGCTATTTCTTTCCTAGCCTTCCAGAATTTGATTTCAATTTCGCTTTGATAATTTTCATAATCCTTTACTTCTTTATATTGTCTGAACTGCAGTACTTGGATTTTTGTGCTTGCAAAAATGTTCCTGAGGCATGAACAGGTTGTTCCTGAATATTCATGCAAATAAGAATTTAGCCAAAGGTCTTCAGTGTAAATGTTCAGTCTGCCACCCTGAAATCTTTCTGATGCCCTTTTTTATTCCTGCTTTAAAAGAATGCTTCACGGTTTTAAGTGAATACTCAACATCTAATCAAGATAAACAATTTGTAAGCTGAACTATGTTTGTATAATAAGTTTAAAAAGCTCTGAATAGCTAACATAATTAGAGCTTCTTTTAATGGAAAGCTTGAGAGAAGCTGCAATGTTGAATAATTCAGCTGAAAGGACACAAAAGTATGCAGGTTTATTTTCATTGGATTTATTATACTCATTTAGGCCAATAAGATGGTGAGTTAACTCCTTAGTTATTGTGTCTTTCATGAAAGTTCTCTTTAGTATACAATAAATGGAAAACTGCAAAAACACTGAAATTCATATACATAAAGTAGAGAAATGTACATGTTAATCCAGAGTTTGTTAATGCAAATTGACAGTCAGAAACTAAACACTGATGGATTGAAAAAGCCAATACTGTGTTCTTGCATGAGAATAGACAGGTTTATCTTGCACAATTTAGATAGAGCACCTCTGAGTCTTTTTATTAGAGTTTATTAGAGTCTGTCCCCTTTTCCTACATCCCCCCCTTTAGATACTGAAAGGCCACTCTGAGGTCTCCCCTGAGCCTTCTCCAGACTGAACAGCCTGAGCTCTCTCAGCCTATTCTCATAAGAGAGGTGTTTCATCGTGTATGTGGCCCACATCTGGAGACAGTACTCCAGATGAGATCTCACCAGCACAGAGCAGAGGGGTGGGATCACATCTGTGACCTCCTGGCCACACTGCTTTTATTATAGGATACAATTGGCTTTCTGGGCTGAGAGGGCACAATGCTGGTTCATGTCCAGCTTGCCATCCACCTGTACTTCCAGTTCCTTCTTGGGTCAATCCTTTCATCCTCAGCTTGAATTGATAGAGAATGTTGCCAGGACCCTGTTGCAAGACCTTGCTGATTTGTTGAACCTCACGAGATTCTTCTGGGCTAGTGCTCAGCCTGTCTAGATCTCTCTGGATGGCATCCCATCCCTCACATTGTCTCCACCCTTGGTGTCATCCGTAAACTTACTGAGGGCACATTTGATCTTAGACAGTCTGTGTCATTGATGAAGGAAAAGCAGTTGCCAGTGAAGACTGAGACAAAAAATTGCTGAATACTTTTTATTGCTTTCATTCTAAAAAACAGAGGATAGCCAACAGAACTTGCAAATACAGGTGAAAATCTTGAAATTCTAGTACTCGACGTCCTGGTCCCATATATCAGATAACTACTATTGTAGCACACTCTCTACTATGAGATATTGCTATGGTGAGTGAAACCTATGACAAAACAATAAAAGCTTGAATGTTCTAAATGCAGAATTAGGTGACTAGTTGAGTGATAATATATTGCCTAACCTAATGAGAAGACATTACCTTTAAATAATGGACCACATCATAGATTTAATTATCCCAAGGCAAGGTAGTAGGTGCTTCATGCAGACAAGGTCAATTACCTTATCCAGAAGAGCCTTTTTGAAGTGTATTATGAATAATTCACAGACTTAGAAATTAGCTTTGAAAAAGTGTCCCAACTATAATGTGGTGAAAGCATTCAATTTCTTTCTTAATGTATTTAAGATAACACCCAAAGGACAATTATAGCTGCTTAACAGTAAGACTACTTTAGTGACAGGTAATGACAATTGCATGGTCAGATTCATGTTCATGCGTTTCGCAGAGCAAAACATTGTCATCGTAGCATAGAATCATAGAATCACAAGGTTGGAAGGGACCTACAAGATCATCTAGTCCAACCGTCCTCCCATTACTGTAGCTACAGCAAACCACTAAACCGTATCTCAGAGCTCCTCATCCAGATGCCTCTTGAGCACTGCCAGGGACAGCGACTCCACCACCTCCAAGACCTGGCACTTGGCCTTGTTAAACCGCAACCCATTTAAAGCTTATTGTCAGATGCAAACATTAAGAGAAGGTGATGGCACATTTGTAGGGTGCTTAAACTACTACAAATATGCCAGCTCCACCCCTGGTGACTCAGGAGCCCACCTACAAGCTGTCAGCTTCCAGGCACAAGCACAGCATCGTTGCTGTTTTCAGAAAAGCCTTTAAAAAGAGCTTTTCTGTTGCCTTTTCCTACTCCAGATCCTTTGTCCAGTGCAGTCTTACCTGCTCTTAAGCTAGTCTCTTCAGTATACGCATAGTCATACAAGGTCACAAAAAGCTGATTTCAGACATCATCTTGGTAGTTTTAAATGCCAAATTAAATTTCATCCAATATGGATACCTCTGTTAATCTTTCTCAGTAGAGAAAATCAGTTGTTGCTGTACTAGATTTGGCTAATAAAGTGTTTTTAGTTATTTGGCTTTCTACTTTTAAAACAAAGGTCCCACAGAGTTTGACTAACTTTTATGATTTTGTAGTGTCTGCCAAACCTGAAAGTGGAACCAGAACATTTCATGTTCCATCTTTAATCAGAAGAGCAGTCTTCTGCTGTGAGAGCTAAATCATGCTGTTTCAAGGAAAATATTGTTACAGTCTAGAACTATTTAACATTAGAGTTAAAATGATGACACTTGCTATGGTAACACAATACATACTCACTTGACATATGGTGACCTTACGTGTGAATTAGAAATGCAATAAACCTGAAAGTCTGGGGAATAACATGCACTCTCAGCATATTTTGATTCCACAGGCAAAACAATAACCTTAGCTTTCTCTCTTTGACTTTGTAATAAGTGATAACGGCCAGGGGAAATCCCTTGGGGGCTGCAGTTTTCTAAGATGCCTGGCAAGAAGATGGCTAATTCGTCAGGTACCTCAGTTTAAGTGTCTAAATGCAATCATGACATTTCATGGCCTTTGAGTTTACCTATTTTATTTGCTTGAGAGGGAAAGTTCAGCAGAATTTTAGAGGGTGCTCTAGAATTGCGTACCTAATGAGGCGTACAGCCAACCTAATCCTGTTTGCATTCAAGTCAATGTCAAGAATCCCATTTAGTTCAGCAGGCAACGGCCCAGGATCCCTAGCACTTAAAAAAAGTAATAAGCTACTAAAATAAGCTATGAAGTTGGAAACAGCCAAAAAGAGACAGAAAATAGAATTTCCATTAAAGCAACAATAGTGGAAAACAGAAAGTGTGGGGGCTGTGATTTTGGTATATTCACTCATCTATACTCTATTTTGGACCTATTCTCAAAAAAAATATATTAAAAAAAATAAAAAGAAAAAAGAATTCCTTTCTCCTTCGTACTGTTTCTGGCCTCTACAGCAGTGGTTTCTGAGAGGACAGGAAGACTTGATAAAGACCAGTCTGAGCCTAAGAGACTTGCTAGTTGATGTACTTATCCACATGCATGAATGTGAACAGATGTTTACATGGTAGTGTTAAGTAGACCAGCTGTTTGGGAGTCATTTATGTATTTTATTTAGAAGTAAAGCTGTATGCTTTAATGCTTAAAAACCTTTAGTCACAATGAAGAGGAGAAAATAAACCCAATTTCAAACAAATGAACCTCGTCCTCTGTTTGGAGATTATCACCTTTACACACATCAGCTTTCCATATATCTGAATTTACAGTGTGATAGATTTATATTGCATCTTACCTGAATCTCAGAGCATCTACATTTTGTCTTGAACAGTCGTGCAGCGTGGAAGAAAACAAACAGCACAGAGCCAAATGCTGAGCTGGGGGGTTAGGGGAGGAAAATCGTGCCTATCATTTTTTATTACAAGAGGTTGTATATCGCTGACTGTTTTTGCAGTCTGTCTAATAATAAGGCACACATCAGGGTAATGTTCATCTTTGTATTTCTTCTGCTTTTCAGGTTTGAGAAGAAGTGTTATCTTTAGGACTGTGTTACAGCCATAAACGTGTAACTTATATTTCTTAATTCCTTAATGTCAAACGAATTGGAAAAGCTTCTTATGTGGAGGCGTGTGGAGAGAGAAGAATTTGGAGAGAGAAGCTCTTGCATGTTTTTAAAAGTAGTTTGCCTTTCACAGACTCTTTCTATGCTCAGTGTGGGGCTAACTGTAAAATCTGAAACTTCTCTATGATTTGGGTACTTCTGGTTTGTACTTGTTTTGAGTTAGGTACATTCAATTAAGGAGAACTGCTGTTGGAAGGAAAAAGGATGGTGTATGTGGTGATCTTGTGGGATTCTGTTTTGGTTATGGTCCAGCCCTCAAGATTTACCTTTAATCAGCAGCAATTAAAGACCTGTGGTAGAAAGATATGTTGTGTGTAAAGGTCTTGGTTCTTATTTTGTTAAGCTTGTAGGTAGGCTGAATGGTTCTGATGATGGTTCTCTCACCACTATATAGAGAGGACACCTAGAGATAACTATCTTAGTTGTGGTGAAAATGAGAGGAAATCAGTGTGAAAATAATTACTGTGGAAAATCAGGACTGTAAACCTGTAGAGTGTATATTCCACGAGGAAAGAAAGGAAATATGAATGGAGTATTTGATACACTTACTGTAGCCTATGGTGCTGTGGCAGCTGGAGTCCTGGAAATTGAGGGCTCTGCTCCAGTAGTGCCAAGAAGTCGATAAATGAGGTCAGGTCATCTTCAGCTGTACTGGGGTAAGATGCCTGGAACTTTCACAGAGAGCAGGGAGCGTGGTGTCTGTAAACTTTCAAGCTCTGTGGCTTGCTTCATGGTTACTTTTGTCTTGTAATCTGTGCCCATTCCAGTATTCACTGCAGTGGTGAAGCTACCAGCCACATTCTTCCTAGTACTTCAGGAGCAGAAAATTGCCTCTTGAGTTGAATAATATTACATGTAAGTGACAGTCGAGCTACGGAGTAGTTCATGCTCTATCCAGCGCAGGAATATAAATACACACTCGTGTATGTATTCTTCAGTTTGCTGCAGTTGCACAGAGAGATACACAGGAACCTGAGAGCAGTTAAATAGCAAAAACTAAGTAGAAGCTCTATTTTAACTGTGTAAACTCATTTTAACATGGTGAAGGAAAAAACAGCTGCAAATTGATTAAGCTGCTCCACATAGAAGACAGATTGTTGTCATTCTGACCTTTAAAGCTGTTCAGGATCTAACAATAGGAGCATCTTCTGAGTACAGTATTCTATGATTTTTATTTTTTTTTCCATTTATATTCTCTTGTTTTTTTCTTTACATACTGGCTTGGAGCCAGTTCATTTCATGGTCTTGCCTATACATATGTTCTGCTGCAGACGCATTTTTCCAAAGTGCCCAATTTCACTGCACTCCAGCCTACCTTGGGATGATAAATGATGCCCCTTCTCCTCTGACCAACCGAAATGTAATCGCAGGCTGAAAAGGGGATGGCTGAACCAATGCCATGCTATAGTTGGAGTGTATCCTTAAATTGAAACTGGCTGCATTGGTTTATTGTAGTTGAATTTCCACTTCCTCCTCTTAAGGCATTAACTACTGATGTTAATTGTAACACTGAGGAAAGCAGAATTGCTTAGCAGTTGAAAGCAGTGTCAAATCAACAGTTATTTATGTACAATTTCTCTGCAGTCTAATGCATCAGACTGTAAAGAAGTTCAATGAGATGCAGTAGTACTTCTGGCCTCTCAAGGATACTGGGGAGCTGTAGAAGTGGTTTTGATGAAGTGCTTGTAGCTGGGCATTCTCCACCGTGATGCTGGGCATCCGGATGAATGCAGTTAGAATCATGGAAAGTACAGCTGAGTGTTGTCTTTCTTGCTGACTGATGTGTTTTGGGAGCACAAAGTAAAGTTCACCTGGTTCTGTGAGAGTTCGGAAGAGTAGGAGAGGTGCTGAACATGGTTTTCACTCTGCTTGTTTGCCCATAATTAGTGTAAGACTGCAGTATTCTCTAAACACTGGATGTTATTCTGTTCTCTCTCTTTTTTTTTTTTAATAACTGTTCATCTTTTGGAGTATAGCATATTGTATGTTCATATATATATATATATATATGTTGTATAAATCTAAGCAAATAGCTGTGTTGTTTGTGCTTTTGGCTCTGATCATTTTATAAAGCTGTACAGAGAACAATACAAGATTTGTCCTATCAGATGTACACGTTTGTCCAATTAATGTTACAGGTAACTTCAGTTGTTCACATCTGATTTTCCAATTGGCTCTTTCCTAAACAGAAGCGTTCTATCACTAATGACTCTGATCACTGTTATCAGTTTTGAGAAAATCCCCTCATTTATTCAAGTAGGGATTTCAGCTTCAAAGTGATTAACAATGTGTTATTACCTCTTCTAATTCATGTTCTAATAGGAGCATTTGTTTAAATTTTCATTCCTGTTCAAAATTTTAGCATATTTGCTGATGATTATTTGTGATTTTGTTAAGATCAATCTAAGTCGTGAAAGTCAGTACTTATTATCAATCTCATACAGGAACCAGTTTGTGGTTACCCTTCAAAAAGACACTATGGAAACGACATTGTCTCAATGACTTTCTGATCAGATTCACTGTGTGAAAATGGATGTTATTCTCTAACTGGCATGCTGGGAACTGAAAGACAAGGTGTGTTCTTGTGCTTTTGTGAATCAGTATTGCTAATAACTGTTCTCCTTACCCACATCTAGTTTTTACTATTCCTGTAGGCTTTCATCACAAGTTTGATGACAACAGCATTAACCTGTCTTTTTCATAAGAGTTATCAAACCAAGAGAATGTAGTTCAGTCACTAGTAGCTGTGCTAGTGCAGTGTTAGCGGGAGAGGAAAAAAAATAGGGGTAAAAAAGGTAATAATAAGGATACTTTTTTTTGTTAATGCATATCCAGGAAGAAGTTCTGCTGAGTAAGGTAATTCCATTTTTGCTCAGATACTTTTCAAAATAAAGGGATGGAGGAGAACTATTATTAGTGTATATAACTTCTCCTGAAGGACTAAGCAAAGATTGCACTCCACAGCATGTTTTCCTGTAACTTACCCAGTTTCTTATTAGATGGCCCAAATGTCCCCATTTTATCTATTTTCATCTTCTAATCTATCAAATTGCATTTTGCTGTGGGCATGATTCAACATACTGCCACAAATACCTGCAGCTATTGGATTAAGCCTTGTATTATTTCTGCTCAACATTATTCCAGTTGACTTGTGTCTATAAATATTGGTAGCGTACCAGGTTGTAGACCTGGATTTTTTAGACCTGGATTTCTTGATAAATAGCTCAGGAAGACAGACAGATGAGAGTACATGGGGCTGGGAGCTTTGCAAATTTGGGGACTTTGCTGTACAGATTCACTGTTGCAGCATATTGAGTGCATGAGACATAAAGCGCTGCAGGTAAAGTCTCTCTGTTACTCTCCACCTGTGCCCCATCGCAAGTGGTCGAGCTCTCACTATGGCACTCTCAGGATCAAATGGATCAAATATATAATTATTTCCCCCTTTCTACCACCTTCAAAAATGAATTACTGAGGCCTTTTTTTTTTCAGTCTCTCAGTATCTATGGATCCTTCTTGTTTTTTTTTTTTTATGCCCAGTGTCAGCCAGAGTTTGTCTAATGAATTCTTAGAGCCTAAATCTGTTTCAGAACAGCTTGAAGCAGTTGCTAAAATAGATGCTCACAGGAGGTCCCAAGGTTCCATCCAGCTTCAACCAGTCTGTGCTTCTGTGAGCAGGCTCATCCTTAGTGCAAATCAGCACAAGTACTCTGATTTCCCTGGAACCAGATCCGCTTGTAACTGTTGCTGCATCTGGCCAGTTTTATCTCCAGAAAGTCACAGTGAGTGGATGAGCTGTGGAGTGTTTCTTCCTGGCAGTCTTGCCACGGGCAGTTGCTTGTGATATAATTTTTACAGTGCTGTAAAAGTTGTTGCTTTAACATTTCTGTGAATAGCAGGTGCACGCTATGTTTTCTCCTGATGAAATGATTGACATACAGTTTGTTGCACCATTCATAGTCTTTGATGCTTCAGCTGTTGACCCCTATCCACTCTGATGTATTTCTAGTCTATGAAATTGCTTCCTCTCTGAAAACTTGAATAGTGTTTCCCCATTGCAGGAGATGGCCTTCCAGTGAAAATGGGCAGATTGGTACTGGTGAAAGGATGGGGCTGAGGATCAGAATGAGCAATTAAATGGCAACATACGCTGGCATCATCTTATTTCTATCGTTTTTGCTGGTTATACTTTTAAACTCCAGACTTCTGAGCTGGACCTGGTTCTCTGGCCCAGGCGGGGCCATGCTGGACACATTGTGGCTTACCCATCACAATTATTTGATGCAGATCTAATCCCAGCACAGAGAAAGGATGTGTGGTGATGCTGTGGGCCTATCTGCTAAGACAGTGCAGAGTTTGTTTATCTGAATTGACTTGGCAGTGTTAGTCTAAACAGAGAAAATGAGAATGGGAAAGTAGACTGGAATGACAGAGAGAAAAAGCTTTGAAAGCATGATGGACAGATTTGAAGTGAAGATGAGCTGAAACACAAGAGATGAAAGGAATGAGGTACAATGCTTTGTTTCAACAGGATAGGATATCCAGTCTGTCATCAGCAAAAGCAAAACTCATGAAGGTTCAAAGGTTTTCCAGATATCCTAAAAGCTCTTCTCCGCATTTTCTATTTTAGATTGTTTTTGCTGTTAGGTTTTCTTCTCACCTGCATGCCTTAAGCTGTTCACATAGATTCTCTTTCTGGCTTGAGTCCCACTTGGCATCTTTCAAGAAACTTGTCACTTGGCCAGAAATTTATTGAGAAAACAATCCAGCCTGAGCTGGCAGAGTGCTCATAATATTTTCAGTCATCTTTGGCCTTCTGCAAAAATGACATGTACTAGGCGTAAAATTTTACTCTGGATGCAGATTCAGTCTTCCTCATCGTCTAAAACTCTCAGGGTCTCAAATCCCTATCTGTTCTCAAATCTGTGTCTCCAAGGGTTGATGCTAATTTTGCCTTGCTGAAGTACTGTAAGTGCAGTATGGAATAACTCTGTCATTACGATTCAGCCGTCCTGATCATTAGCCTCCTGTTAAATTTAGGAAAATCAAAAGTCCATGTTTATTTACTTTTTTTTTTTTTTTTTTGCTCATTTTCATCTGTGAAAATATCTTAACATTTCAGAAAGAGCACTGTGGTAACAGCTGCTCCAAGGGGAGAAGACTAATGCTACTATCTGTTTTGTTTGTTTGTTTTCTTTAAGCAATTACTTCATCCTAAGACTGTATAACAGCAGTGTACCTTGGCAACAAAGCTGAATAATGAGAAAGAAAAAGTCAGCAAAGTACTGCCTTTCTTCTTTTTGTTCTAACCGTGCTTTAAAAAATAAACAAATAAATCAGGGACATGGTTTTTTTACTTAGTAATATTTTCCTGGAGAGTAGGTCCACTGGCTTTAGCAGAACTGCTTCAGTTTACAAAATTGATCTTTGGATTCAGTTATTCAGCTTGGCCTTGCAGCATGTATGTGTATATGTCTGCCAACTAATTGTTTCATGTGACATGCAAGATACTAGGTGAGGATTTGATGCTGTTGAAGTGGTTGATGCAAACAGATACTTTATATTCATGACTGTGCTAGCAGCCAGGTGGCTTCAATTGCTATATTCTATCGTACAATCAAAAATTTCCCGATTTTCACTATCTGTTCTCATGTTTTCCATTAACAGAAAACAGCATAGATGTAAATTAGTGTGCTTTTTTATTGGTAGGTTACGTAAACATCAGATTCAATTCAGTTTTCTGCTCAATTCAGCTTGACTTCAGAGAGAAAACTGAACATAAGACTGCCAAAAGAATGTTGTTTCAGTACAGTATGGTTGGTTTCAGTAGTTCAAATTCATACAAATAAATTGGCTTGCTATGGCAGTGGAAAAGAGTTTAAACTGACTGGTTTTAATATCTTGGATAACTCCAGAAGCCTTCTCTGTGTTAGGATATGCAATTATTGGAGACAGAGTTTCAGGTTTGTACAGCACAGGATTTTAACGTGGAATATACTTTATCTTGTTATATTTCTATCATTAGATTTTTGTTTGTGGCAATAACAAGAGCCACCTGGCAAATGATGGCAACAAATCTTGAAAAACATTCAAAATATAATACTGTTAAAAAAACATGGCTTATTTTAACTCATGTTTTATAAGCATAAAAGTCAATGGCAAGACTTTCTGCCTACATATAAGTAAATTGTCTCCGTAGAAGTTGCTGGGGATCTATATACACTGTAATTTAATGCAGAATGCTGTTGCAATGTGCTGCTTTCACCATCCTCCTGCTTCTGAGTGTCTATATATTTAAAAAAAAAAAAAAATAGTTAAATAACTTCTTCCATTTACATATGAACAAACCTAAAAGCTTTAAAATAGCTCCTATTTCTAGCAATATCAGTGTGCTCTAATACAAAATAAATTAAAAAAGGGAGAACTGTCAGTGCAACAGAGATTTAAGAGTGGATATTTTCTATTAAGTTTGTAGAGGGCCACCTAATCCCAGTATGCGCTTAGCAATTCTCATGACTAGAAGAGCCAAATACACAGAATAAATGATTTAATCTCAAGACCCGTTTCTTTCTAAGGAACAAGCATTAGCGATGACCTACCTGTGTTTCATTGCTACTGTCCTAAGTCTCTGTGCTCCTGACCTGTATTTTCTGTTCCAGTTTTGCTTCTGGTAAAATAACATCTAGTAAATGTAACAGTGAACTGTGTAGTTAAGCACACTGATAGGGCAGGTACTGGTGATCTGCTGAATTGGCATCTGAAATGAGCTTACTTTCTGTGCCTTTCAGAATGGAGGAAAATTGAGTTTTTTCTGTGTGCTTCAGTATGCCGGGGTATGTGTACATATACCAAGGTCTTCAGTCTTACTTGTGCGTCTGGGTGCTTAGTATGCTTAGTGGCTGTTGAATAAATCAATAGACACACCAAGCAAGACTGTAGAGACGGGTAGAAAAAAGCATCAAGATGGTCAACTGAAGATAAGACCTCTTATTCTTTCCTTTCATAAAAACTATTCTGACTTTTCAGTGAGCAGATTGAGCGATATGGGGAGAAATAACTTGTAAGAAACTATTCTCCAGTCTTTTTACTGATTAATTCAGTCACCTGAGGCTTGTTTGCTTTGCCTGGTTTGAGATTGTTCCACGCATTTTTTCCTTCAGTGCCATAGGATGAAGTTCAAAGACAACCTTAAAAAAATTATTATAACTGATTTTTCTTCAGTTCAGAATAGCCAAAACTGGATTGGAAATTGTACTTTTATTTATTCCATAGTGTGTTTTACTTTGTTGTGTTGTTGTTGTTTTTATTTTCTAAATAAATAATACGATATTAGGTACAGTTTAAGCAAATAATGAAAAATTAATAACATCCGGTTTAAGTAGACTTTTTATCTTAGTTATCTTAGGTGGAATTCTGCTGTCTTATGCAATCATTCTTAATTTCTCAGACCATTCTAACAACCCTTGATTAACACTGCAGGCCTAAGTCAGAGGTTTCATCACAAATAAAACTGATTTATTTATAGGTGGAGAAGAATTGATAATGCTTGGAAAAAAATAGAAAATAAAAGGTGATCCCAAGATGATAGAATGGAAGGTGTTGTAACAAGTTTACAGACTTAGAAGAAAGAACCTTAGTGAATATCTGCTGACCAATTCCAACACCCAGTCTCAATGCCAGCTACCCTCCAGTATAGAATGATGTAAAATTAGTAGGAAGAATTTAAGGATAGGTTGATTGGTGTTGCTAGTGAAATATTATGTTGCTTCAGCATCACAAGTATATACCATACAGTATGTTTCAGTAATCCCTAAACACTTCACATATTGCTTTGAGTCCCGCAGATTTAAGAGCTTTGCTTGAATAGCTCTGTAATTTCTCATGTGTTATAATATAAGCAGATGGAAAAGAGTTTTGAAGAATCTGGGCATAATTTTCCTTAATACTACAATTGATCTCAAAGGGACCAGTTAGGGAGAAAGAATTTTCTTATCTTGCCTAAAGGATGACAGAATTGTGCCTAATAAATAGAATTTTTGAGAAGATTTTGGGTTGATCTGTTCCCTTGAAAAACTAAGATTGCTCCTGATAATGTTGAATACCATGTTCTTTTAGCATTGTATTTAATTTAGTTTTAAATGACTTAGACTGTGCTACTTCTATCACTTCCCCGCTCTGTATCATAAATCTGTGTTTGCTTGGTGTTGGTCGATAAAACATAACAGAGACTGAAAGATGTTAGAAAACTGTTCATTCTTAATTACTATGACTGATTGCTTATTTTACTGATATGCAAAGGTGTATAATGATTTCTACCAAAAGAATCTAAGAAACAGGTTGAATTTGAATAATGAATACTAGTATTTGCTTGTAGTCTGAAGGGCCTATCTTTACCTAAGTATTTTTTTTCCAAAACGGGCACTTTTGAAATTAAATTAAGCACTTCTGTATAAAGGCCTATTTCAACTGCTAGACAAATTATTCTCTCATTCAGTCCAGGTTACTATTCCAAGCTTTATCAAGTAATTTCCCAATAATATAGAAAACTCCTGTTTCACTGGCCTCAACAATCAGGTTATTCAACAACATCGGCTGAAAAGAGAAGAATAAAAACATTGTGTTGACAGTGATATGAAACAGGAAATGACTGTGCACAGTTTTGTAAGATGAATCCTTAGATGTTGTAGAATTAGGGCTTTGTGATGAGTATTGCTGGGCATTGGTCAAAATCCTCATGTTTTAATTGTCTGTATCATGAGAATGGAGTTACTTCCTATTTTTACTTTCCTATTTTCATGAGTTTGCAGTTCAGCAGTCTAAGCTTGGAAGGAAAACAAATACAAATTAATTTTACCATGTGATTCTAAAACTCATTTTAATTAGTCCCTTACAATCTACAGTTAACCTTGATTGCTTTTCATATTTTACACTTTCTTGCTTTGTATAATGAGGAATGCTGCCTACTAATAATGTTAGTAGAGCAGAAGAACATATTGATGCATTTTTCTACATTAGCTTTGCAGTTTATTTTTAGAAGTGCCTCTGATCAGAAAGTCTTGATACACCAGTTTTGTTGAATTTTACGACCTACCTGTAGATGTAACTCATTACATTTCTTGATTTAAGGATTAAGAAGTCAATGAAAAAGTTATCTGAGCTGGAAGACAAAGTCAATTTTAGGAAAATGTTAATCTGAGGATTTCATTGTATCTGAATCTGCTTGATATATCTATTAATGCTGGATGTTTGATGTATAAGAGATTATGAAATTTAAACAAAAACTATCTTGGTTTATATAAATACATAGATCTTAAAGCTCCCGTAGATAGAAAATAACTTCATAGAGATAATGCATAAGTAGGGAAATCTTTTTCCACACTTATCTCCTACCTGAGTCCTTAATCCAGAATGTTTGAATGTCTTACAGAGCTTAGCATTGGCAAATTTCACCCATGGGGAGCATATTAAAATCCCAAGTCCTGCTCCCGTAGAAACTGATAAATTTTTTGTTCTAGTTTCAAGAGGAGTTGAATTAAGCTCATAGCAATAGGTGAGAATTTGTGTTATTTTAAAAGATTTTTGTGCCTTGTATATGATTGTAATGTAAGAATCCCAGTTTAAGAGCTGGAATTTTACTTCACGACTTGTCAGTTTTGCAAGAGGTCTTTGGTCAATACTGGGTGGTTCAAGACAGCTGTGTAGTGTGAGTCACGTCAGAATTGCTTTCAGACTCCCTCAGAGATGAGGTCTCTGCTCTAGCATCGTGCAGACTCTCTGGAGGGAGCTGGTGCAGACAGTGACGTTGGGCTTGGATGTCAAAAATCTTTACAGCTGAAATGCACCAAAGTTCACAGGGCTGATTGGCACGTGAGCCCTGTGAGGAAAACATCTGTTCCTCAAACCAAACGGTATTACCATAAAGCTACTGTTTTCCCAACATGTATTCATTAAAACAGAATTTGGGCAAAGATTATGGTTTGTTATTTCTAAAGTTTGCATCCTTTCTTTCAGTATTATTTAACATGTCCACTTCCATTCTCTCTCTCATTCTCAAGAGAATCCAATTTGCTTATCAACTTCTTTCTTTCTCTTTTTCTCTTTTTTTTTTTTTTCCTCCTTCTGTACCTTTCATCCAGATGGAATACCATTTGCTTGGTGGGTTGGACGTGCCAATGAAAAGCATCTTTACTGGGGAGGATCACTTCCGGGCATTCAGCAGTGTGCATGTGGACTGGAAGAAAGTTGTCTGGATATGAGATATTTTTGCAACTGTGACGCAGATAGAGAAGAATGGTAATAATTTTCACATGTGTGTGGTGTAGTGTCTCTGTGACAGCTGGGGGTAGGAAGCAGGGCAAGAAGGATTAATTATTCTGATAATTTATGTCTTTGGAAACCTGGATGGTTTGAGTTTAATCAAATGAGAAGGAAAGTCAAACGAGAAGTTGGATTTCTGATTTCAGCTTTATTTTCTTCTTTGAACCAAAGACATGATATCCAGTTAAAGAAGGTTGCTGGGATGGGTTGTCCTCAAAAACATTTGTTGCTGAATTTCAATTCAAGGGTTTTTATTTCTTTGAAAGTTTCTGGTGATTCAGTCAAAGCACTGCATTGCATGAAAAAAAGCTCTAGAAGGTTGATGCATGGTTATATGTGACAGCAGAAGTTTCAGGCGTAGACTGCAGAATTCAGGTGCAGACAGTCAAAGAACAAGAAATCTGTAGGAAGGACTTACTTATATTGTTCTTATAAATTGCATATCTTTATATTCCTTAATTTTCTTTTACATTGAGTTTGAAGTTTTTTAAAGTTGATGAAAACACTTCCTTTGGCTTCTGTAGGTTATGCTTCAGTCTCTGTAAGAAATTTTAGACTTATGGCATCAACACTCAAAGCCTTCCTCAGATTTAGAGCTTTCTTGCACCCAGATGTTTCAAACCAATGAACAAAAAAAGTCAGAAATGACTTGTCATTGCACATGTTAATGCTTTTTTGGTTACTCACTGTGTGGCATTTACATTAAGGCCTCGTTTCCAGACAATGTGCTTATTCAGCTGGGTGTTTTATATCCCCATAGTCACTATTCAGTGTCAAAAACCGTAGTTGTAGGGATTTCTGTAGAAGCTCTTCATGTAAATGTTGGTTTATGAGTGTGATTTGTATCAGTTTGTTTAGATAGGCTTCATTGTGCATGTTGATCTTTCTTTAATGTTTGGTTACAAAAAACACTTCGGTGAGGTTTGTACATGAGCATGAAAAGCAGCTGATTTTACTGTTTCCTGGCTGCATCATCCACATTTTGCTTTATTTGGTGAGCTGCTGCTCTAGACTGTTGTGTGGTGGCAGTATCAAATTATGGGACAGTGTACCACAAGATCATAGTATCCGATGCTAGCTGAAAGCTAGAGGCAGTTTATAGCATTTCTCCTCAGAAATGAAGGCTAAGCAAGTTATGGTGGATGTTCCTTCCACCTGCAGTGATTTTGATCAGACAAACACATTTCAAATGTATGTAACACAAGAGCAGAAATATCCAGAGTATTAGAAATCATATATTATATGAAAATGTATGCCAGGTCGAAGGGAAAAAAGACAATTAAAATCCACAAGAAAGAAGTTAAGGAAGAATAAGCCTATACTTAGATATTTATATTAGATTTTGGAAAACCGTCATGAGAGAGAGATGTTGCATGTCAAGCTTCATTAGCTTGATTGCTCACAGAGTTGCTTGTTTCTCCTGGTTTCTTGATGATAGCAGGGAACACGTAGATATTTCCTTAGCTAAACTACCTACTGTTTGTTTGGGGGTACAGGTGTATTTTCTTGGGTTTCTTGTTTTTTTTTTCTTTCTTAAATCCCTTGGAAGTCTGGCCATCTGTTGGGTGGTATTGTAAGTTGCAGGTTGCCTGTTTAAAACCTAAAAATCTCAAGAGCTTTACAGAAAGTTTCTAAACATAAGAAATTTCATGCCTTTTGAAGATTACTTTTCTGTTTCTCTGCTTGAACACTGACCCCCTGATATATAATGAGCATTTGAATCTGAAACCTGCTGAGATCTGAACTGTGACTTTAACCTGCTATACATTATCTTGGAAGGAACAAGCAGTAGATGTATTTATTTGCCTTAGCATGAAATAAAATGAGTGCTGCAGAGTGGAAAACCAGAAAATCATTTTAGCTCGTTTTAGATAAATCAGGCTGCTCAGTGTTGCTCAGAGGTAGAAATTCACCAGAATGGCTGAAGTATCCATCCAAAGCTGAGAGAGGCTGAAGACTTTGTTTCCCTAGCCTAAGTCTTGGGTACAGAAGAACCTGTGAATTTCTCACAGCAACAAAAGAAACAGAAAACAAGAAAACAAATCTGAAAGAAGTCCTGAGCCAGGTGTTTGGCAGAACACAACATGCACTTGTTGGCATGCTGACTTTTAAATGATATCTAAGCAGACACCTGAGCCCAGCTGCTAAATCCAGTCTCCTGCTTCATGTTAGTCTCTCTGGAGTTATGCCAGCCAGATGAACAGGAATGTAATTAGTTGCATTATATGTGGGGAAGGCTTTTGTGTTTTTTGGTTTTTTTTTTTTTTTGTTTTGTTTTTTCCCATTTAAATCATTTTTGTGAAAAGTATGCTTTTCCATCTAGATCCTCACTTCTTTCCTCACCGTGCTTCCGAACTGCAATATGATGACAGCTAATTCTGTCACTGCAGAACACTAGGGCAGTGTCGTGGTATTTTACTAGAGAATGAGAGACCATCTCTGCAGGGGGAGCAGAGGCACAAACTGGCACCCTGACCCCAAATAAGAGGTGTGGAAAGGTGCTAAATGTGACCTGTCTCTAGTTTATGTGTACTGTACCTTCAAAAAAAGAGATCCCTGACTATTGAAAGCTCTTACTAGTGGATGAGAAAATTCACTGAGATCCAGCAGCTGCAAGATGAAGTTAAAACTAGTCCAAAAATATTTTCCTTTGTTCTCTTCCTCTTCCCAGCACTGAGAATAGATAGCTGTTGAAACAAGTTATGTATAGATGAGCTGGATTTGCCATTGCTTCATGTGCTTCCCTTGAAAGTGACTGTCTTCTTAAAAAGCTATGGACTATTTCAAAAAGAAGGTGTGTTTTGGGTGCAAACATTACTTGGGGAAAGGTGTTAAACTGACCTAAAGGATAAAGCATTTATGAAAAGCATGGAGGGTTGTGCTATCTTTGGTCCGTTTCAGAGATTCTTTAGATCCTTAACTTTCCTACATTGTCTTTCATCTCAAGCAGAATTCTCTTGCTTTGGCAGTAAGTCCTGCTGCTCACCAAGACTTTCCTTTAAATGGGAGGAATCTCTTTAATGCCATGTTGGCGTGTTACTGTTCCGAAGTCCGCTACTTGGTCTCAGTGTTTAGAATCCATTTTTTGACTTCAGATGCAATCATTTGATTGAAGCCAATCATCAAACCAGACCTATTTCTTGCTGACTGCATTCACTGGCAAACCTAGTGAATTTGGGGAACTTTATGGCTTTTTTCTTTGTACAGAAAGAATTGGATCTCTGAAAGTCATTTGTACAGGAGGTTCAGGTGTCTCAAAAGAGTGTGGTGAGTGGGCACTTTTTGATTCTGACCAATAACCAATTGGCCATTTTTACTTAGTTTTCAAGTCTTAATTCTCAAATTACAAATGTATATATACAGATTATATATATATATATATACTGTATACTGGTATAGAAATATCCTCCTTTTCTATCTTCTAGAGCAGCCATCTTCACTGGGAAACGAAGCCTTGAGTCTTCACATTTCCAAAAGAACACATATTCATAGAATCACAAAGTTGGAAAGGACCTACAAGGTCTACAGCAAACCACTAAGCCATATCTCGTAGCTCCTCATCCAGATGCCATTCATATAGAACTGTGCCAGAACTGAGATGATAAAACTGGAAGGAGAGCAGGGCAAAGAAACTCAGCTGCTGATGAGCCTGGTTTTGAGAGGTTTTGTTTGCTTAGCCACTATCCCATGCTGACTCCCCTGCCTCAGAAGCAGGGTAGGCAGCTCCGCAGAGCACTGCATGCAGGCTCATAAATAAACCCTGACATACGTGACCCAGACTGTATGGAGCTGTCTTGGATATCTGCCTTCATGGCTACGTTTGTCAACAAAGTAGAAAAGCTGCCTGTGGAGAACTGACTGTAGCAGCCCCCTTGAGGCGACAGGAATCAGTTTGTTATTATCACTACCAAACTTTACTCCTGTTTTCTAATTCCAGGAGCAACTGCATTTTATCTTCACCGGTTACATGTCTGATTCTGCTGCTGTTCTTTATTTAATGGGCCTTTACGTTATTTTACTCAGTGAAGCATTTTGGATGCATCAGATAGGCAAGGTAGTAATTAAAATTTATTCCTTTGGATTACTGATGATCTGTCCTGCACAACGTTCAAACCTTGCTCTAAGGGGAAACCTGTTTTTCTCACCCATTCGTAATCCCGTTCATTGACATCTGCTGCTAATAGCATTCTTTTTCCCAAATGTACTCTATTCATGAAAATCTGTCCTGAATAGCTGAGCTACTGAAGCTCAGACCCCTCCACAGTTTTCATTACTGTACAGAAAGATAACATACCAATAGGGGGTCATATAGGAAGAAATTACATTTAGTGGCACCGCTGCTCTGCCATCTGTTTGAAAAAAGTAGGGAAACAGCTACTTTGAGGTTACTAATTTATGATGGTTTATGCTGTCAGGATACCACAGAAAGGGAACTTTTGGAGTACCCTTTTATTAGTGTGCAGGAAAAAGAAAAACAATATCAAAGCAGTAATCCATCATTTACAAGTAGGACTACCCATACTACAATTTGAAGTAGCCAGGTGCTGCACTCTCATTTTTGGTGTTGCTGCATTTACAATGAATATATATATATTTTAATCTAAAGATTATTTGTTTAGCCTTTCTCATAGCTTACTGAAGAAGTCCTTTGTGTTTTTAAGTGTATGTGAAGTGTTAAAATGCACATATGTAAAGTCTAGCTTGGGGAACATATGCAAAAATAATGAATAATGAGGTTTTGTTTTTGTTTAAAAGACTAAATAATTTATGTGCACATTGTCCTTCAGATGCTTTCTAATCCAAAGATAATACCTTTTCCTTGAAAATTGAAGTAGTTCAAAGGGAATCCCCATACTCTTTTCAGTCAAAATTCCAAAGGTTTTGTCCAAACCCTGGAATTTTTGTTGTGCCTGTAGGAAATTATTGTACAGGTACACAAAGCTCTCTTGCTCCTCTCCCAGACATAACAGGCTATGTTTGAGAGGCTTCCATGATGCAGCCTCTCTTAAAGAGAAGAGGAATCATGATACTTCATAAGAAATTGAGTTTGAAGTAAACTTAGCTTAAAGAAAACTGAAAATTAAGACACTCCAGCTGCAGCACCACAAGGCACTTCGTAGTGTCTTCAAATCTTTTTTGACTGCCTTAGCTGAAACATGATAGGTGCTGAGTTTTGCCCAAAACTTCATTACACATCATGAAATAAAAATGATAGTAGATATTTTGTTTCCATTATTAGCGCATTCTCTAGAGGTTATGATATTTCTGATAGGCTTCATTTCAGTGTCTGTTTATATGAGAACATGTATTCTTCCATAAGTCTTATTTTCCACGTGTAAGTGAATAAAATACACAAAATGTGCTTTTTGAGCTTCCAGAGAAACTTCATTGAGTTTCCAGAACGTTACCATAAAAGTGATGATTTTTATTAGTGATAGAATATTTTTCTTTCTCGCAGTTGAGCTGTGCTGCTGAAGTTCTCAATAACGTTGGCATATAACTAGCAAGAATTCTGAGTCATAAAGTTTGGTATAAAAGAACTTAATGCAATATAAAAGAATATCTAATAAGCAGTGTAATTCTCAGAGATGTGGAATAGATATCTTGAAAATGTCACCATTTTCTCCCTTTTTTTGTTGTATTTTTTTTTTGAATCTTCAGCAGTAGCTGCAGGAAGATGGTGATTTTTACTGCAATACTGATCATTGCTAGTCAAAAGTTTGCATTATTTTTTGAATTGGAATGAATTTGCAGGAATATCCCCTGAATGTTTGGTGAAAAATCTTTTTATTTTTTAATGTAAATGCCAGCTTAGTTATTCCTATGTATACTGCGAGTTTTATGTGCTCTTTCTGCCTTTCATTCATTCTGCCTACTCTTCTTCCTTCCATGCACTCAAAAGCCTCGTTTAATTTCCTTCCTAAGAAATACAGATCAGCTTTTGTTACAACTGTTTCGCAATCTGTTCAGAGTGTTTACAGTAGCTTTCAAAGGTTGATGCAGTAAGCTGTATGAGAATGCTTTTGATAGACCTTAGTGGAGAGATTTAGAGACCGTGTATTTTCGATTCATACATGGTACCTTTCTTTGTTAGTCTTCATTGAAGGCATCACTCTGCCTTCAGTACAGAGTGGGAGTTTCATCTTTCTGCACTTTGTAATTAACTGGATGTCAGACACCACCTAAAGGAAGAAAAAAAACATTAAGTTCAAAGAAAGTACCTTTCCTTTCCTCCTTGAAATTAGAAGACAGTTAACCGTGCTGCATGCAGTTAGAAACAATGAAAAACAAATGAAATATTTACAGCCTTGATCAAAGGGATGAAAATGCCCCTTCTATTTCTTGTAACATTAATCAGAGTAGGGCACTTAGCAAAGTAAACACCTGAGGTTGTGTGTCAGTGCACAGCTGTGTTGTTCATTTTGATTGTTTCTTTCCTGAAATGCCATCTCTTCCCACAGCTGGAGCCATAAGGAGGGGTACATTTGTGGACGGTAGCATTCTGAGCCACATAAAGCTAGTCTGGGATCCTGCTTGTGGTGTCAGACTCCTCAGCAATGCTTTCATTCAAAAAGGGAAAGCTATTTCCCGAGGCTTTATTTCTTACTGCGTAAAGGAGCAGTGGCTGTAAGTTTGGAATTACTGTTATCTTCTGTCCGGCCACTGTTGCCATGCCGGTGTGCACCGTGTAGTCTTAGACCTGGTGAGCACGTGGCTGAGAGCAGGCCCTGCATACAGGTTGTTTGGATCTGCGGAGTTGGGGTTCCTTTCTTTCCAAAATTACATAGATATGGCTCAATGCTTTGGCAGGTCTGTTTGCCCAGATTCACAGCAGACTTCATGCCTGAGCAAAAGAGCTGAGAGAAGAAAAGCTCATCACTTTGGAGATGAGGTGTAATCGCACTTGTCTTTCTATGATCAATGGATAGAAAAATATCTCCAGAGGGGATTTCAGCTATGGTAAGGTCAGGTTTGGGTGCCTGAGGGACTCGGTGAAGTTCATGAGAACGGGTGGGATGGATGCACATCCGCACACAGAGCCAAAGCTACTGAATCATCTCAGGCACCAGAGGGCTGCCATGGAATATCATGCTTCATTCTGAGGACAGTGCTTTCCTGAGGACTCTCAGACTGAACAGAAAATAATCTTCCCATCCTCTTCCTTTTTAACAGCCATGTGTAGGTTACAGCTGAGCAATGAACACTGCTGGTACAAACAAAAGGCTGTTGTTGGGCAATACAGTAAATCAGCCTTTATTGTTTCTGTTGCTGAACCAATAATTTCACAGGTGTGTACTCACTCTGCCAATTCAACCACCTTCATAGTATGCTGAGTCAATTATGTACTAGCTGTCTGGAAGCTGGATCAAGTATAGTCTGGCTGCCCATACTAAGAGCATGGGTATCCCATGCCCGCCTCCTGCTAGGACAAAGCATAAAGCCAGCAGAAGTGCCATTGTCTGTCTCTGCCTAACTTAACAGAAGTGCATATTGAGCTTATGTCACGTCACAACAAATTCATCCTGCTGAGGAAACCCGATAGGGTCTGTTTTACATTAATGTCCATCACACAGAAGGGTGGCACTCTGCCTCTGCTTCTTCGTCATTCTGCACAGCTAAAACACAACTAGAGTTAATACCAGAGACACCATGTGTCAAAATGCAGCATCTTCACAGGGTCAGCACTGTTTATGAGCAAAGAGCACAACTGTGCACATATGTATCTTAAGCAGTGGGTGCTGGTCACAAGTCTTCTAGGTGAATCTGCAAATAACTTTTTAAGTAAACATCTTACAAATATTGCCTTCTAGGAGAAATGCTGGGTATCTGTCTGTGCTTAATGTCTCTTTTTGTTTGTTTATTATAATCCAGGACAAATGATACCGGCCTCCTTGCTTTCAAAGACCATTTGCCTGTAACTCAGATAGTGATCACTGACACAAACAGATCAAATTCTGAGGCTGCTTGGAAAATCGGTCCTTTGCGTTGCTATGGAGACAGTGAGTACTAGCTCTTCTCAATTTCCATAGGTACAGAATGTCCCCTTTTTTTGTGTTTTCTTTTTCTTTGGCTTTTTAAACATATTTCTCTGATGAAAGACATCTTTCCACATGCAGCTCACAGCTGCTGTCCTGCACCAATTAACTATAGAGAAAGGGGGTTGTGTTTACAGGGCAGTTTTGGAACGCCGCTTCCTTCAACACAGAGGCTTCCTACCTGCACTTCCCCACCTTCCACGCGGAGGTCAGCGCAGACATCTCCTTCTTCTTCAAAACTACGTCTCTCTCTGGGGTATTCTTGGAAAACCTTGGGATGAAAGACTTCATACGAGTTGAAATAAGATGTAAGTTTCACCATGGAGAAATTGCAATTTGTTTGTCCAGTTTGGCAGGAGTAGGGAGCTGAGAAGGACTTTTTTTTCTTCTGTCCTGGGGCAGTTGGAAGAGGCTGGAGGGGGTGAGATATAAAGACTCATTGGTCTGGAGTTATCTCCTCCTGTCCGTTTCTGTATGTGACTTTGGTCATTTCATACCACCTTGTGATTCACTTTGTCTTTCCTAGAACAAATAAGTGGTTACATTTATACATTTTTTTTCCCCCATTTTAGTTCATTAGAGGAAGAGCTACTTTGCAGATATGCTGTAGACTGCAGTTTTATTTGAGAGATGAACTCTTATGGTTACTTTTATTTCTGTACCAATAATATATGCAGTACAATGCAACCCCAGTGTTCCAGAGCAATTCAGTGTGTAGGGTGCAGTACTGTGAGAGTCTATGAAGGACATGGAGTAAGTCATTCACAGCTGTAATGAGCCTTGAATGCTTCAAAATCTATTCTGTGAATGCAGTATGACTGCAGCTCGATGTGTAAGAGAGGAGTACAGAACATAATTAGTGAGTAGATTCACCTCAGTCCTGTTCTGATTACTTCAAATTTTTATTAGCGACAGAAGGGAACTGTGGTTTTGACATGAAATATTACTTCTCTATTCCAAATTCTGTCAAGCTTAGGAAAAACAAACCGAGTGCTATGTGTTTTATAATATGCTTATAATAACTCTAACATAAAGTTTAATATAACACGGCCTGAAGGCCCTTGGATTCGTCAAACCAATGGTAAATGTCATGGTGCATTATCACAAGGTAATGAGGTATGATTCAGTGCTAACTGCACATCTAAGCCCAATTTGGTTGTACTTTGGTGTACTGCATTTCCTTCGCAGGTATACAGAAGGAAAAATGGCATCTTGGTATCAAATATGACAAATACTACAAGTTACTAAAAAATTGCTTAGTGAAAGCTTTAGTACATGTGTTAAACCCATGCTTCCCCCCCCCCCCCCCCCCAAAAAAAAAAAAAAAAGAGTTATTTAAAAGTTTGGGGAAAGACTTTTCTCTTAAACATACACTTCTCATTAGTAGTTTTATGTTGTGTTTCTTGCTGCCAGATGGAATTTGCAGCCTAAAGGCCTCGTATCAAGGAAGCTCTGCAGACCAGCTGCTTTGTAAGGAAATGGCCTTTTAGCAGATGCAGGGGCTCAGAATAGATCTTTGTCTATCCCTATGGAGTGTTTCCTAACTTAACTGTCTAAGAAGTGGCTTCCAGAACCAGACCTATCCAATTTGTGGAGCTTGAAATAACAGGTTTTTATGAATTTTCAATCCTCAGCCTTCTGGTTGTTGTGCTGTCTGTCGACGTGACTCTTGTTCTTTCTGATGTATTTCGCATTATAGGAAGAAGGAAAAATAATCGGCAACAAGAATGTTATAGAGTTCAGGCACCCATTCAGGTGGCTTGCAGCAGAGCAACAAAATGCTCCTTCTTATGATTGTTGTTTCTCAGGTTGCCGCTCTGTTTCTAGGATCCTTGCTATCTCTGGACACTGATCAGTGATTTTTTCATCTGTTCCTCCTTGCTTCTTGAGTCAGGCTTATTCATGCAAATGAATGCTTGAGGTTCTCTCCTATCATATACAAGCAAATTCTCTTATTATCGATTACGTGCATTTTGAAATATTTAGTCAGAAGGAGCTCATTCATCCTTTCCACAGCGTTAGCATAATTTGTTGGAATACTTTTTGTGACTTTAGTGCAGAATTTGGCACTTCAACTTCTAAAAGAGAACGGATTACAGTTCCTAGTGCAGTGTGATTGTTATGGCAAAAAAAAAACAACAAAGAAAAAAGATGGATATCTGCAGCCAAGCATTGTCACAGCAGAGATCAAACAGTGAGGCTACAGATTTACATTTACATATAAGCTGCTGGGTAAGAGGTGGGAGGTAAATGATGATAAAAGCTAATGGACCCTATATTTATGTAGGATTTCTTGAGGTCAAAAGCACTGTTTAATTCAGACCATCGCTTTCTCTTTGCCTTTGTTTGTCTGTTCCAGCCCCCAAAGAGATCACCTTCTCCATAGATGTTGGGAATGGCCCCACAGAAGCAACTGTGCAATCTCCCACACCCCTGAATGACAATCAGTGGCACTATGTCCGAGCAGAGCGGAACCTCAAGCAAACCAGTCTCCAGGTGGACAACCTCCCCAAGAAGGTCCTGGAGGCACCTGCAGAGGGACACTTTCGGTTGCAGCTCAACAGCCAATTATTTGTAGGTACGAGCCATTTAAGAGCTCTAGCAGGTATATGCAATATTTCTGTGTTCATACTTTGCTAATGCTGTTGTTGCACACCTGAGCTCAGGTGTGGTGACCTAATTCTGCTGCCTCCTCTTTCCTTCCAGCATAGTTTACATCTAGCAAACCCAAACTGCTACCTACACAAAGCTTTTGCCAAAGAATTCAGTCTCCTCTTCTACGTTACTGATTGCATAATTCACTGTAGGAAATGTGATCTGTCTTTTGTGATGAAATGCAAAAGGCATACATTCAAGTAGGTTACTGTGGGATTGCAAAGGGTCTTTTTCAGTATTCAAACACTACTTTTCTGAGTAGTTTGCACTATGATGGAGTGAGTTGTAACCCGTTTCTTACTCAGGGCAGTGCAGATACTACGATATTCATTTCTTAAAGCAGATTCTTGTATTTGGCTGAAATGCTATGGTAAATGTCAATCTATCAATTGATTTTAATGAAGTTTACCTGTGTATTTACATCCTTTGAATTAAGAAGATTTTGAGGTACTTATTAAGTTTGCCATAGTGTATGTGTGCAACCATCACTGGGCTAAGAACAAAAGGAAAGAGTTTGTTGATAAATACATACAGTTACATCAGTGGCTTTCCCTCATAGCAGTTGATTCAAATGTTCTCTGATAAAACTTGGTTGAAGAACTCAACTTATTTTCCATTAAGACTCGCTGTCATGCATCCAAACAAGCTGGGGATTGATGGGATGGCTAGCTACTGTCCAAAAAAAGGTCCTGTTAGTTTTGATAGTTAAGTGAACTTTACACTATGCCCTTGCAGAGGTGAAGACTGACCACAGGCTGGGCTGTGTGAACAAAGGTGTAGCCCACAGGCTGCAGCAAAGGACAGAAAATAATGATCTTTGCAATGAGAGCAGCACAGCATTGAAGCAGAGAGAATGTAGGATCTCCATCCTCAGCAATTATCAGAACTTTCTTGGAAAAGGCCCTTAGCAACATGGTCTGTGAATGTAGCTGGGTTTTGAAGAAGAGGATGGACTAGTTGATTTCCAGCAGCAACTTCCATCCCAACGTGTTTTCCCTAATTTTTCTTCATATTTACAGTAAACTCTAGGGCGTAGTTATTCTTCTCAGCTGAAGGATGAAAACTTCTCACTATGCAGGAATTTGATTGCATTCAGTTGTCCATCTACACTTTTACCGAACTCTGAACAAAAGGTTCAGTAAAAACTGATGCTTTTAAGAGTTAAATGCCCTTAAATCTAGCACAGAAAGCCATACTGAAGGTCAGAAGTGTCTGTAACCTTCTGAATTTTTCTAAGCGTGAACAGAAGAGATGGAAACCTGAACAGTCTTTGATTCTAACAATGTCCCCAGGTGCTTTAGGGAAAGGTGGCAGACGTCCAGAATGACACAGATGTGGAGTCATTTGTCTCTACTGAAGGTCTCATTCCAGTCTCTATTAGAAAGGAACTGATTTAATACCTGCACCACTGCAACAGAATTTTAACCCATCTGAAAAATAAATACATAAACAACATTGATTTTTTTATAAAGGAAAGAAGCAGCAGCACATAATATTACTCTTCGCTTCCCCTCATAACCCACGACATTTGTTTCTGCAGCATTATGCATGCTGACAGTGATTAAGGAGTTTCCACAATTAGTATGCACATTCTTAATTAATAATCTAACTGACATATTTTGCTGTATTAAAAATGTTCCAAATATACTTTAATCTCCCTGTTTCCATAGTGGAGTTAGCTACTCGTTAAGATATAACCTCTTTTTTTTTTTCTTGATTCTTCTCCAGAATCAATTCAAGCTTTTTGTAAATCTCATAAATAAAGCTCAATGTCAAGAATTAATTTAGTTTATTTATCTTTTGGAAGGATTTATTGATCCTTTGAGTGAAGGAACTGTATTAGTATCATGTAGCATTATGATGATGATTGAATGGAGATCCACTGTAGCATTCAAACTATGGTCATTTTCACGTTACTTGAGAGCCATCAGCATATATACATGATATGTGTGGTAGTTTTGTCTCTATTTCTTTGAGGGAGTCATATACTGTAGATCACACAAATAGGGTTTTTGTAAACTTTGATGAGGGCAACTGGCATCTAATATAAATATAAATGAGATCTGCTAATCTGGATTAGCTAATTGCTCATCCGCTGTTTCTACCTGTTTTCTGACCAAACTGTTTAGTTCATTTTGCTCAGATCTTTCATCTTAACCCAAGAGCCTAATCCCTTTAAGACCACATATAATTGAATTTTTCTCTTTGGGTTTTGTGTTTGTGCTAGTTTTATGTTGTTTTAAAGTTGGTCTGAAAAACAAGCCAACTTTTGTACTTTCTGTGATTTAATGTTAAGAAAGTTGAACAGAAGCCTTCTCCAGAAATCTTAAAAGACCTGTCACTTGTTGGCAGCCTTGGACATGCACTTCATTTTCTTCTGATTCGGTGATACTGAAGTTCTGAACAAGTTAATTGGCCTTTAAATATTTCCTAAGGATTATTGATAAGAAGGCCCGGCTTTCCTTGGAAGTGTATGTTGAGATTGACCAACTTTAGTATTTTAGTTGCTTTAGGATTTGCTGAGGATTTTCCAATGACTAAGCACATAAAAGGATTTCTCTTTTATGTGTGTTGCTTCTTTTATGTCTATTAAGGGCTGAATTTACGCTTTAGTCTTCCTGAGTGGAGATCGTAATGCCGTTTGTTATTTGCCTTGCTACCAGTTTTTGTGAAATACCAGAGAACATTATATTCTCTCCATTAATTTTGGAAAAGGAATTTTAAAAGACTGGATTCTGAGATAAAAAATAAAACACATGCGTGTAACTAAGAAACTAAATCAAAACATTCCAAATCACAACAATGGCCCAGTCCTTTGGACAGAGAAAATGCAGATGGAGAGTTAATGCAAAGGTGGATGTGTTCTGAATGCTGAAAGATGTGAGCTTAAGTTGTCTCTGAGGGATGCTAACTGTATTCGGACAGTGAGTTCAGTGCTGCTATATCATAAGTGCTCTAGCATAGAAATTCAGATCTCTAGAGGCTACATAATGAATCTAGGAATTTCACTATGATTTGTCTACGCTAATTTTGAATTGTGCTTTTTCTTCAACTTCTGTCTGCCTGGAACACTGTTATGCCAAAAATCAATTTTCAGCTTGCTCTTGTGTACTTCTGTATAACTATTGGTGTGTTTAATGTTCTTAAACTGCATTTTAATGGTGTAGCTCTGAATGCTACTCATGCCTTACTGATACAGAACTGACACTGCATAACTTAGAATCACAATACTGCCTGCTAGAATGTTTCCCCACTCACTTAAAGGCCTTGAGTTGCACCAAGTAGCCAGAACTTGTTATGTGCATAGTAATGCAGCCACAGATATTTCCATTTTGGAGCTTACACAACACTGCAGGTAGAGAAGTTCACACCAGTGTTACGCTGCCTGAAAAGATGCACTCATGTTGTGATTTTTGTTTACCCAATGCCTCTTACATACATCAGTACTGTATAAAAGGAATTGGTAGAGCTACTTCAGACCCAGACGCTCATACTACTCTGTTTCCACAGAAGTGCTAGAATTCAGGTGTCACTTTGTTTCATACCATCTGTTCTCCATTTAGGTCTGTCCTGACACTGTTCATTGCTTTGATATGAACTTACATCTGTGTTCTTGGTTATTTTGCATTTTGCCAGGCTGGCATCTTCCCTGCTTATCTGTCTTTGGGATGTGTTCCCCCTTAGTGGGGAGCAGAACCTAAGCATTTGCTCCAGCTTAACATGTCAGCATAGCACATACTGTGTTCAAGAGATCATCAGTGCCTGACATTACTATAATTCCACTGCAACAGTGATTTCTTACACTTAACATTTCCACTTCATGGACTTACCTGGAGGTTAAAAGCAAAATGTAGGGACTCAAAATGGAACAGTACGAATCTGATCTCTTTCTTTTTAACTCCCTCTTACCCATAGCAACACAATATGACTCGGTTCAAATTCACAGTTCTTTTTATTATTCCATCACTTCCTATAAAAGTCCTGACTATATTCTGTATAGTTTGAGTATATTAAAGTATAATTCCTCTCAGTTAAGGGAAAACAGTTATGCATAGTCAGTAAGAGCAGATTCAACAAAGTTTGTACAAATAACTTCTTTATTGTGTAGCTAATTCTCAAGGCAGTTGTGTGTTTAGCTAGAAAGCGTTTTCCTATGACTGCTCTTGTTAAAATAATTTAGAATAAAAACAGTCTGCTTAAGGCCAGGATTGGCACACTTGGGGTATATGAAAGGTGTCTGAGGTAGCTGTGTGCGTGCAAAGTGAAAGGGAGAAATGAATTTTCATTGCAGTGTGTTGAGGATTACTTAAAATCAAACTTTCATTGCAGTGTATTGAGGATTACTTAAAATCAAACAAGTTGAAATATTAAAGAGGCCTAAAGGAGTTGGAAACCCAACTTTCTCACGTTCTTTTAGAGGTTATTTGGAATTTGAACTGCTTCATACTGCTAATGCACAGCAACAGGTTGGACATCCTTGTACCCGGTTACATTTCTTCTGCTAAATTTTAAAAAATCACAGTACAAAAAGCAAATCCCAAACAAGTTTATAGGCTATGTAATGTCAGCTTGACCAAACTCTGTGCAACAGTAGGCCAGTTTGGCACAAGACTTGATCTGAAGGGACAGGCAAAAATCCTTCCTTCCAATAGACTGATGGACTGTCACTCTCAGCATTTAACATGAATGATATCCTTTTGGATAATGCACTGTCATTTATCCTTATATCTGTGGTTATTTCACATGCAAAAGAAAACAGAGTAGCCAGTAACTTTAAAGAAGGAAGTAATATTCCTTCTTACAAGGGCATTACTAAAAATTTTGTGTGATGTATTTGGTTTTGAAACAAAAGAGAAGGGTCGTGTGTGCGCAATGCAGCAAATGCCAAAGGTTCATTTGTTCATCTGGAGAGAGTAATTGGCTAAAGAAGATTTTGAACACATTTGTTTCACTGTGAAGGGCACCATAAACTTATTGTAAAGTAAATCTGTCTCACATGCTATCTGTAATTTAGTTATTCTAATTCAGATCCAGTATTCTGCTATTAGCGTAACAGATAGAAAAAATATGTCAGAATAATATGGCAGAACAATAGGGTTTTGGTGAGATTGCTTTTCAGACTGCTGTTTCATTCTCATCGTTTGCAGAAGTCTGGCTTTAATTAAACAATTTATGAGAGAACAGATGCTCTTCTGCAAGGACTCATCAAAAGATCTGTTATCTCATCTGCATTTTGATATAGAACAAACTTTTAGAGAAGAAGAATTTGGAAAGATAACTTTTTACGTAGTTACTGGATAACTTTTTACGTAGTTATTGGTGTATCACCAATAAAACTAGCATTTCAGACCTACAAGTGCTGTTAACTCTTCGGCCAGAGTAAGATTTCATAGTAGCAATCAAAACTGCAGTGAATTCAGAAGTAAAACAATGGCAACAGTCAATCATCAGTAATTATTATCTTTGTGAGAGATCGTCTCTTTGGGCAAACTTTTCTTAGTGCTTAGGAAGTGCTTAGGAGTGCTTAGGAAACATTAATGTCCATAAATCCATGGGACCTGATGGGGTGCACCCGCGGGTGCTGAGAGAGCTGGCGGAGGTTATTGCTAAGCCGCTCTCTGTAATTTTTCAAAGGTCTTGGAGAACTGGGGAGGTGCCTGAAGACTGGAGGATGGCCAATGTCACCCCAGTCTTCAAAAAGGGCAAGAAGGATGACCCGGGTAATTATAGGCCAGTCAGCCTCACCTCTGTCCCAGGGAAGGTGATGGAACAGCTTGTGCTGGATGCCATCTCCAGACAACTGGGAGAAAAGGAGGTTATCAGGAGTACTCAGCATGGGTTCACCAAGGGGAGGTCGTGCTCGACCAACCTGGTGGCCTTTTATGAAGATGTCACTAGCTGGGTGGACGGGGGGAGAGCGGTAGATGTAGTCTACCTTGATTTCAGTAAGGCTTTTGATACGGTCCCCCATGACATCCTTATAACAAAGCTGAGGAAGTATGGGATAGATGAGTGGACGGTGAAGTGGATCGAGAATTGGCTGACTGGCAGAGTGCAGAGGGTTGTCGTTGGCGGTGCGGTGTCTGGCTGGAGGCCTGTGACTAGTGGTGTCCCCCAGGGGTCTGTGCTGGGTCCAGTCTTGTTCAACATCTTCATCAACGACCTTGATGAGGGGATAGTGGCCACCCTCAGCAAGTTTGCTGATGACACGAAGCTGGGAGGATTGGCTGACACGCCTGAAGGCTGTGCGGCCATTCAGAGAGACCTGGACAGGCTGGAGAGCTGGGCAGTAAGAAACCGGATGAGGTTTAACATAAGCAAGTGTAGAGTCTTGCATCTTGGTAGAAATAATTGCATACACCAGTACAGGTTGGGGGAAGACCTGCTGGAGAGGAGCTCTGCTGAGAGGGACCTGGGCGTCCTGGTGGACGACAGGTTGGCCATGAGCCAGCAGTGTGCCCTTGTAGCCAAAAAGGCCAATGGCATTCTGGGGTGCATTAAAAAGAGCGTAGCCAGCAGGTCAAGGGAGGTGATCCTCCCCCTCTACTCTGCCCTGGTGAGGCCTCATCTGGAATACTGTGTCCAGTTCTGGGCTCCCCAGTACAAAAAAGACAGGGATCTCTTGGAAAGAGTCCAGCGGAGGGCCACAAAGATGGTGAAGGGCCTGGACCATCTCCCCTACGAGGAGAGACTTAGGGAACTGGGTCTGTTTAGCCTTGAGAAAAGAAGGCTGAGAGGGGACTTGATCCAGGTTTATAAATACCTGAGGTGTGGGAGCTATAGTGGCGAGGCTGGTCTCTTTTCAGTAGTGCGTGGGGACAGGACTAGGGGCAATGGGCTGAAACTCCAGCATAGGAAGTTCCGCACGAATGTGCGCAAGAACTTCTTTACGGTGAGGGTGACGGAGCACTGGAACAGGCTGCCCAGGGAGGTGGTGGAGTCTCCTTCTCTGGAGATATTCAAGACCCGCCTGGACGCCTACCTGTGCGACGTGGTGTAGGGAGCCTGCTTTGGCAGGGGGGTTGGACTCGATGATCTCTAGAGGTCCCTTCCAACCCCTATAATTCTGTGATTCTGTGATTCTGTGATTTTCACTGTTAGCAATTTCAGTGGGTGGATAAGAACATAGTCTGTCGAGACTAGACCATGTTCTTGCTGTAATCCATACATCTTTGTTCTTCATGAGAAGATGCAGTTGTTTTTAACAGTTGTAATAAATTGCTGCTGTAACCCAGACTCACATTTCTTGCCTACAGTAAACATTCACATGCAACATCAGGTTGATCAGTCATGCATAATTTCTAACTCTAAAGTCATTTTCCTTCAGCCAGCAAACCTGGTGCTGAACGTGATTCATCTGTGCTATCTGAACTCATCGGCATGTGTAACTCATCTGCTGTTGGGATTAAGGTGTTTTCTATACTTTGTACTATGGCAAGAAAGAAAATAATAATTAAAAATTAAAAAAATAATAAAAAATAGTTTTTGATTTCTCATGTATTAGATGATATGCAGGCATATGACAAAGAGGTATTTTACCAAATGAATTTGCGTTTTAAATACCTAACAGGGTAGTAGACAAGGCAGAAAAGAATGGCCACTAGAAAGTTGCTTGCAGATTTAGTTATTTCTTAAAGGAAGAGATTCTTAGTTTCCTAGGCTGTCCATATGTCCATCTTTTGCTATGATGTGCACTGACACATAACAGTTAATATTTTAAAGTTCTATGGATTCCTGTTTGTATCTTCATATTTGCATCTTCAGGGCTTTGACTACTTTGTGGACCATTCAGTGAATGCATTTGATGTTTTTTTTTCTCTGTTTCAGGAGGAACAGCTTCCAGACAAAAAGGCTTTTTGGGATGTATTCGATCTCTGCACTTAAATGGACAGAAACTTGACCTTGAAGAAAGAGCTAAAATGACTCCTGGTGTTAAACCTGGATGTCCAGGGCACTGCAGTAGTTATGGTAACCTGTGCCACAATGGGGGAAAATGCGTGGAGAAGTACAATGGGTATTCTTGTGATTGCACCAGCTCAGCCTATGAAGGGCCCTTCTGCAAGGAAGGTAGGCAAAAAGCTTTTATCCGAAGTCTTTAGTCCTTTCTGAATATCTGTAACACAGTTTCACCCACATCAGCTTGTTGTCCACCATACTCCAAGAGGCTGTTCAAATATAAGCTTAACCTTGAGCGTTTATGTTAAGTGAACTTGAATTCCTCCACTTGATAACTTCAGTACTCAGAAATTAAAATAGTGCTCATTGTACTGTTATTTAAATTGCCAACCGTATCACACTATGATTCCTCTATTCAGTTGCATATAACTTGGTCCACATGTTTACCAGTGGGGCTGAAAGTTTCCCTGACAGTTCTCTGCCCATGTCTGAATGTTTCATTTGCTTGATTTTAAACATAATCTGGTTTTATCCACCTTAAGAAAACCATCTCTTTACAGAGATCTAAGTAATGATGTGACAAAAAGGGGGGAGTCTTTTCCTATGTTTGTGGTGATCCCTGTTTCAACCCATCTAAACTTGGCCATGAGATGAGTTATCAAAAATAATAATATCAGGAAAGAAACTGACTTGTACGGTTCGCTTTTGGAGAATCACGTCCATACCGAACCTGTTCGCTGGCTTTTAGGAGACGTTGCCAACACCTGAAAAAGGAGTGGGGCAAATAAAGTGCATCCGATTTTGATAGCATGCTCTTGGAGAAAAGAAGAAACTACCACAATCCTTGCTTAATAGCAGCAAGTTGCAGTGCTAGTATTTTGATTTCCATGACTGTCCCTCATCTTGCAAATGTGACAGGTTGACTAAGTGGGTCACATCATCTTCTGGTGTAAATTGGCTTAGTTATACTGAAGTCCGTGGAACTGTGCCCACTTCCATGAGCAGAAGATTTGACACCAGTGTTCTGAGAGGCATAGCAAACAACCATGTAGTATCCTGTTAGGAGATGCTGCTATAGAGGTAGATCTGCTTTACTGGAAAACAGCTGTTGTCACTTGCATTTATTTTGTAGCCAAATTATGTTGTGAGTAGTGAAAACACAATTTGAGTTCTTGTGTTCTGAGCGTCTAATGACAGGAGCTTCTCTTGGAGCTGCTGCTCTCCCTCAGTGACTTTCTTGGGATTAACGTGTTGCTTTCATGGCGATTTTGCTTAAAAAGAAGACTGGAAAGGACAATTTTGTTGTTGTCTTTTCTGTGGGAGGAAGATAGAGAATATCGCCTTAGAAATTGATTGTCAGAAGATGGTAAAACTGATAATTTATTTGACTAACGAACTTTTTGGGTTGTTCCATCTTGTAGAGCAATGATTCAAGCACTATAATATGAACGTGTATGCCTGTCCGCATATGCTACCCTACCCTTCACTGTGTCAGACATATAGTCTGAGGAAGGGCTTTCTCCTTATCCAAATTATAGAATGGTATTGTAAGCCGGGTCAAGAGCATTCTGCAGTGTTCTCTTTCTAAGGTAGCCAGTTTGTGTGCATACCTGTCTGAAACATCTGAAAACATAGTAGCTGAAACTGTTTGTTTGGTTTATATGTTCTTTCAGAGGTTTCTGCTTTGTTTGAAGCCGGCACTTCTATTACCTATATTTTCCAAGAACCTTACCCTGTCACAAAAAATGCAAGCACTTCAAGTTCTGCCATTTACGCAGATGCCATCATGTCCAAGGAAAATATTGCGTTTAGCTTTCTTACAGCACACGCTCCAAGCCTTCTGCTGTACATCAACACCTACTTCCATGAATATTTGGCTGTGATTCTCTCCAAGAACGGTAAGTACTCTTGATGTACTACCACAGTGAGACCTGTGTGAACTGTGTTTTTTTGGGATAATGCTATCTGCAGCCTTTATCAGCTTTGTGGTATTCAGCTCATGCAAACAGCCATTGGTCTTTTTTATGTCGTTTTATTTGGCATTTGATGCTGCATTTGCTTAACTGGTCTTTGAGTAATCATGTTGTTGGGGCTTAAAATGTGCTTTGACTTCCATTTGGCAAGACTGTACAATGGCAATTCCTTGCTATTTTTTCCGCACTGAGATCCATTAGATCTCCAAGATAAGGGAATAAGAAATTTCATGATGGTACAACAACACTTGGTGCAGAAATATGTTATCATTTTATCTTTGCCATTCTTTCTCACCTTGTTTATTGCATTCCAATGGAATATGGCCAGTACCTGTGAATATTAAAGCCAGAGAATGTCTAGATCTTGTAGGTTCACACTCAAGAACACAAGGCGTAACTCCATTAGTTATTAAGAAGGTACTGTCTGAAAAGATGTGAAGATTTTAGGGCATAGACCATGCATATTCTAGGTGTGAATCTGGCTCCTGAGTTCCCACAGTGCATTCAGAAAACACAATCCAGAAACACATCATCCTACTCAAAGGAGGATGTTTGAATTATTCAAGAGCTGTTGGGCACTAGAGCATTGGAAATGATGAGTAAGCTTATTGGTGAGTCACCAACCTGCGGCAGTACAATAGAAAGTTTATGCTGTGTGCTTGAATATGCACGTTTGACTGAATGATCCAGACCAGAATGAAACATTACAAATTCCATAATAGCTGGGTTCTCAGGTGCCATCAGCTTAAACTTTAAAGAGGAAAAACAAACAAACAACAACCACCAAACCCTTTTATTCTCTGTATGGACTTTGCTGTTGCTTATCTCCTGGTTATGTAACATGGCCAGAATTTAAGCTGGTATGAAATGAGCATTCAAATGTTGCAGACTCATCTCCCACTTTGCTCTGAGGCAAGTGTCAATGTGCATGATTCTTAGATAAATGATATCCCAGTGTGAAGATTCATGGTTGGAGAGATTAGTCCCTGCTGAGGTGAAACCTTAGAATCTACTTCTCAGTTAAACTTAGGGCTCTCTATTCCAATCAGGCAATCAAAAATAGCCTTAAAGTGAGTGAGAAAGTAATATCCATTCAGATCACTGTAATGTAGTGTAAAATAACCTTAGGAACATGAGCCAATTGCAGTTTATTGATGAAATGTTACCAGTGGCAAGCTGCAGTTGTGAGATCCCATGTGTCTATGTATATATTTTAATGCTGCATAAGCTAACTTTTTAAAGTATTTTTCAAGCTACTACTGAGACATGCTGTTAGTTCCCTTTTCTATTATCCACAAAATAGCTGCAAATTAGTAGTTAACAAAAATAACAATAAGAAAAACATTCTTGGTATTTTAAGCTTCTCATGTTAAGTATTTAAAGTAAAATAAGTAAAATTAACTGCAAGGGTTGGTTATGTTTGGACTGTGGTGAAGGCGGCTTGTGTAAAAATGAACTTGTGTAGACAGCTTGTATAGTCAGGTGTGAAATACTCCCTGTAAAATCAATTGGCTTCAGTAAAAGTAATAAATAATTACATTTAACCCTAAGGCCGTTTCCAGTGTCAGTGTGTAAAGGAGGTCATATCGTTAGAACTTACAGTACATATTGATTGAGACACCAGAATTATGGTTGTAAAATGATTCACTTAGAGTCATCCATTAGGTCAGTTTCAGATTTAGAAATGGAAATAAAATATACTCATTCTTGGACATTGCTTCATGCATGCAGCACATTGTCAGTCAGGCAGAAAGGCCTTCGGTGCTCGGTGTTGTAGAGGACAGGTGCTCAGGAGTTAAAGATAGAACTGATGTTGGGTACCAAGTGTCAGTGTAGAAACGGCCATTCTGGATCTATAAAGATGACCACTTTCTCTGACATTAGATGTTCTGTAGCACTTGAAGACCAATACTTATAGAAGCAATTCCCACCCAAAAATGTATCTACATCACAATATTGTTCTGATCCCATCTGGTCAATTCATGCCATGAAATCTTATGGGCAAGTTTTCAGAAGTTGATGTTTTTAAAGATGACTCAGTACAGATTCCTTCTGCCATTAGTTAGTTTTTGGTCTTCTAAATCACACATGCTCCTTGGAAAATGTAGACAATAATGCAGCATTGTCTTCTCCTCTACAGTTTTATCTATTATATCCATGGAATTTTAAATTGTATGTATGTATAAATGAATATATGTTGTATACAGATGTGTACATATTATTAACTCGCAGACATTTTGAAGAGGACTTTTTCTAGCATTTTTTTCAGAGGATTATGCCCTGGAGCCACCTGTGTTTTTAACACGGATTAATCAAAAGATTACAATCAAATAGTGAGGAACCCGGTTTAATTAGTTAGCAGGAAGAAATGCATTCATACTTCACAAAGTTATGCTCTCTCATGAGCAGTGCCACAAGGTCATATGCTTTGAGATCTTTCACACTTGAGAAGTGTCTGAATAACTTGATTACTCTGTGACTACGGACAGAGCTGTGGTGCAGCAGAATCGCTGTGGTGCATGTAGTCTCCAGGGTTGTCGTAATAATGACTGGTGAAAGTCCAGTTTATTTATAAACAGCTCTCAGCTGTACCAGCACTATAGAAGGGCACCGATGCTACCACCGTGTTATGCAAACACAGCTGGTCAACACGTGGAGCTCACCTATGCTGGGTACTGGGCCTGTTTTAGGGGAGAAGAGCCTGCTTGCTGTAACTGCTGCATTGATCCCACTTCCAAAAGATAAACTGTGCTGCAGTAGTTGCAGTAACTGTGCTGTAGAACTTTCAAATAGTAGTGCCCATTACCAAGCTACAGAAAACGGCTAAATGGCTCTAATTAGCCTTTTCAGTGTGTCAGTCCACAGAAGTTATTCACATCACGGGAAGCTACTGCCAAGAATTTTCTTTCTTTCTTTCTTTCTCAGGCGGAATTTTCACTGTGCATTTTGGCTAATTTACATTATTTCAGTAAATTAACAGTACCTTAGTATTATAATGCACTCGGCTTGATATCTAAAGATAATAATTGCTGGGGGAGGGGAGGGGAAATGTTAGGATAGAAATGGTTAGTGTCTCTCCCTTCTGCATTCTTCCTTCCCCCTGCAAGTAATCAGATGCAACATGAATATGATGAAGTATGTAGTCTAGAAAATGATTCCCCGTGTATTCTTCACTCTCAGTGTGGTTGTATTTCTCTGATTTCAAACCTAGAAAAAGGCCAGATAGTTATCATCAGAGAAAAGAGATAGAATCTCAAAGTACCCTAGAGTGATTGAAAATTTATCTGAATCTATTATCTGACCTAAGAATCGAATCGATTTGAGTCCTTTTTTTCCACCACAGTCCTTCTATCCAGGACCTACTGGCATCTGAGCGAGCTCTGTTCTCTGTTTTGGAAAGCAAATATCTGAAATTGCATAGGAAAGATTAAAGGCAAGAAAAAAGCATGTTACAGGCAAAAGTACAAATGAAAGCATCCTGTGAAGTCTGAGATGTGCGGTGTATAGAAGCAGGGCCTAGATAAACTTTAGTGACCTCTCCTAAAAGGACTTGAAATCAACTGATGCTTAAATAGGCAAACGAACCAAAAGCTATAATAGATGTAGCATGAATTAACACTCTTCAAAAAAAGTCATAATTGAGCAGCTACTGATTTTTAATAAATGACTAATTTACTGCCATATTCTCCTTTCTCAAAGTCAACAGCTGCTCTTTCTGTTGAAGGCATGAAGATTCTGCTTGATTTTGCCTTGCGTATCTGTTGAGCTGCATCTCCAACAACTTTTCTCAAACCAAATTGAAGACTTTCGGAGGTAAAGAGGCAGACAAAGGAACTAACTCATTCTTTGAGGCAATAATCTTTTGATTCTGTTCCTACTGCACACTCTGAGGTTTAACAAGGCAAAGCTAAATTAGGGAAAATAGATTTTAGCGGTGATTTTCAAGTCTTCTCTACTTCTTGGAGCTTTATCACCTCGTGGTTTTTTATTTGGGATGTGGGTATTGTGGAACATAACTGCTGCAGAAAGCCTTGCTAGGGTAAGTTATCGATAGTGCAGTAGTTTTATCTTTTGAGAACACCTTCTGGCTTAAAGAGTTTCAACATCCATTGAACAACCTGCACAATTTATGTGACTGTGAAATGGAAAATGATGCCAAGGTTCAGGTATAGTTATTTTTAACAGATCAGGAGCAGGAAAGTGAGTTAGGTTGGAAGACAGCTTTGTTGTGGAGACTCGAGCAACTCTGAGGAGACTTAGTATCATTCCTTGTCAAGCTCTAGGTTACAGCCACTAAATTATCTTTCACATGGCAGATACAACTATATATCTTCTACAGAACTTTCCAATCAATTACAATTGTTGATCATAAAATTTTACATTACTTAGTGAGGAAGGGAGTAGTGAGAGTTTGATGAGGAATATAAAAGAAATTGTCCCTGATTGACTGTAAATGGGATGTTGTCTATGGCATAAGCAGTAAGGGGGATTGAGTGGCGAGAGATATACCAGTTTCTTTATGTAACTAGAGAAATTTCTGTGGTAGAAGCATCTCTGGTCCTTCGGGTGATTTCTTGTTGTGAGCATGCTTTGTGGAAAATAGAAATGCTGATTAGTTTTCAGTTCAATTCCAGCAATAAGAAGTTATTAAGACAGTAGCTGGACTGGGCGCCTAAAGCCTGTTTTGCTTTCTTTTAGTACCTGACACTCTAAATCTCTAAGTGTATAAAACTTAAAGGAGCCATTCAGCCATGGACTTTGACAGATTTCTTTATCTGCTTTCCAAGAGGAGAGAAGTGAAAGTCTGTCTCATTACCTCAATTCATGGACATATTTGTACTTGCAAAGATCATTTTACTGTACGGAAGGGTCAAGAGATGTTCTGGAGACCCAGAAGGGAAAAACAAGGGAACCGTAATTGGATTACACGGAGCAGAAAGTGCTGAGCATGCAGTCAATAACTGACTTGTGCTCTGCATATATAGAGACTGACTTTGAACTCACTGGTATCTGGCATAAAACCCCAGACCAACAGCTACAGATAATCAGCTAGAAAGAGAACAGACATTTGCTACTGTTAGAAGGAGATCTTTTTCCTCCTGGAAATAAATACCTGAAGGGTATTTATTAGAATATTAAGAGAAGCAAGGGTGCAAGGAGGACAAAGCCAGTCTCTTTTCATTTGTGCCTGGCGGACAAAAAGCAGTGAGCAAAGCCTGAGACGCAGAAAGAGCAGGAAACACTGTGTGGGTGACAGCAGTAAGACAGGCTGACGTGGAGTCTCTCCCTGTGGAGATCCTCAGAATCTGCCTGGACATGGCCCAGGGCTGCAAGCTGTAGTGGACCTGCTTCAGCAGGGTTTGGGCTGGATGACCTCCAGCTGTCTCCCAGCTTCAACTATTCTGTGATTACGTGAGAGATTCCAGAAGATTGAAACAGCGAACATATATATGTATAAGCATTCATTTTGCTAAGAGAAAACATACTACCATTACATGATAACGTATATATAATGCTACCATTATATGATTCTTGTAATAGAATTGTTATCTGAAACTATCCCTTGAGAGTTTGCATTAATCAGGAAAAGGTCTCTGATTAGAGGATCTAACTTGTGCAGTCACAGAGGCTGGCAAAACTAATGAAATAGGCAGTGCTCAGATAGACTTTTCTTTGCTAAATGTTACAGCTGTGAGGTCAGTATGAGAAAAGGCCTTGACTGAATGGTGGTGGCTGGAAGCTATTACGAGGAGAATGGAAACCGTAAGTTAGGATCTTGGTGAGAGCAGGGTGGCTTGCATTTCTCAGGGTATCATAGCAAAGGATCTCAGCCTTTTTTCCCTGGGAGATGTTCATGCAGATTCAGTGATACGTATAATTTGCAAAGCTGACTTGAACTTGTGGAATATAATTCATGGGATGATAGTTTTTGTTTCGTTCACTGGACAAGAGAAAAAGGTCTTCCTGCAATCCTGGCTCTACACTGGTCTTAAATGAAAAGTACGGTGTGAAGTGCAAGCCTAGCAAGATAAGATGAGTAAACCATGGGACCTGCTGTGTGTCTGACCATGAGAAGACTAATGGCGTCCGTTGTGCGTTTAATGATGGGAAGAGAGATCTAAGCATCAGATTATACAGATAGTTTTTGTTAATGGAGGGTCTTAAAGTGACTTAAAATTCCAAAGGAAGTGTTGAAAAGGTGTAGATTGAAATTTTACAGAATAAATCTCACAGTCTGAAAGCACATATTTTCAGGGAGATTTAACAGGGATGTCTGGTGTTTTGAGCTCTTCTTCATCTCTAGATTAGGTCACATTTGGGGAAAAGCAGTAATTAATGATGTTGCAACATGTAAAAAAAAATGCAGAAAAAATTCACCAAGAAGTAGCTAGAGATGATCTTAATGACTAATAATATTATTTGAAACTGCTGCTTATCCAGAGATTTCCTGTAATTTTCCAAAGTATATGAGCATTCGTCTCATTCACCAGTGGATAAACTGGAGCACAAAGAAGGAAAATTATGTTAGCAGGCATCAATCTGGTAGATCCAGAGTGGTGGCAGTGATTAGTATTATTCCACATCCATTGGTTAGCCCTGTTCCCGTTATAGACCCGGCCATATAGACATGAACATGGGTTGTTCTGTTTAGAAGAATGTTTTCCTTAAAATCACTGGAGTAACCTTGGTATAAAAGCCACGGTATGATGAGCTCTTAGACTGTCATCATCTTTTAGACCCACAATATTTCAATATTTGCAATATTTTGTAGCTTTGAAGCAAGAAGCATCTGCCAGTTCCTTTTTAATTGCTGGCCAGCCTGTGTTGGGCCGACTGGTAGCTGGTGGGAATGATAATCCTACAAGGTTATACTCACTTGTCAGTCTTGTAAGGGAACTAGCCACATTTGCTGATGTTTAAATGATATTCCCGGTCTAGCTCCAGATGCCTAGCAGAATTGCAGAGTAAACTGAGGTCATGGACCTTCAGGCAGAATCTTTTCCTGTTTTTTTTTGTTTGTTTGTTTGTTTGTTTGTTTTTGTGGTTTGGTTTTCTGTTAGGGAAAGGTGAGTGGTTTGTTAGGCTTATTTCTCATTGTTTTGGTACAGGTTTTGTTTTGTATGGGGTTTTTTCCCCCTTAAATTGAAGAAAAGCTGTGTGAATGTGTGGCGATGATACAGGATAGCTTGAATAGGATCCATAAGTCCTGAATGTATTTAAGGGGGAAGTTTTGAGTGAAAAGCATTCAAATAAGAACCTTTTTTTCCACTACTACGAGACATTACCAAAAATGGGGAGCTTTGATTTATTTATTTTTTAACCCCATAAAACAGTCTCATCTAAACCAATGCTGTAGATAACCAATCATATCAGCAAATGGATTTGGCAGCTTCTCCTCTTTGTTTTCTCTGAGCAAAGCAAATAGCAAGAGTCACCTTCTAAAAATATGCAAGTACTTTCTTAGTTAAAAGCCAGTGGACGCTGAAGAGATGGGCCCTGTTCTTTGAATTACCAGCAGCACTTCCACTGAAGAGTAAATTTACTGAGTAAATATCCCTGGGGAGAAGCTGCTAATTAAGGAGCAGGTTTCTTAGCCAGCTGCTCCTAACCAAGAAAGCAGTCTTTCATTTTTAAATATCTAGGCTATAAAGAGGGACACTGGAGTTGTACAAGTTGCCAGAGAGGTATTTCCTGGTAGAGATGACAGAAAACTGTCATTTGATATTCTGCAATCAGCAATGAACAAACAACATTTCCACTTGATGAGTTTCAAATGGCTTTCTGGGCTAAATACTTTAATTTTTTCATAATTGCAATATCAATAGCCTCACTAATGTTTCCCTCCAGTTGTTTAATTGGTGCCTTCCTTCTTTATTTTCTCTTTTAGCAGCAGTTCAGATATGTGCTGGAGGTGGGTAGGGGGTAGCATCTTTAATACCTCACTGCCTGTTATGAGCAACTGACTACCAGCTTGAGCCAACTTCATGAGGTTCTGTTGCTCCTTAACATCTGGGTGCTTCTGTTGGACTGGGACATACGAGTATATTCCAAAGTCCTCATCTTGATAATATGTTTAATTTTCTACATACATATTTATCTCAGACTGGACTTGTCAGCTGCCTCGTTAGGTTCTTCATGACAAAATGACACGAGACCTGTAGTCCTGGTGACATGTGTGACAAGAGCATGGCTTGTAAATAACATTTTTGTTCAGGCTAAGCGCTTTGAAGTCTCTATACTAGCATTGTATCCTTGTATTACCAGTAGCCTCCAGAGCTCCTACTTCATCGTTCTCATCCTCAGCAAAAAGACAGAAGAAGTTGGAAAGAACCGTGCTATTCCTGTAGCTGCCCGGTGGTTGGTTATGCTGACACTGATCGTTAAGGTACTGCTAGCAAGCATTAACCCTGGCCTCCGTCGCCACTGAAACAATTTCTTGAGTGTTCTGTTTCAGAAACAGCATTACCTACCTATTCACCGTTTTGGGATGGCATTAATGCTGCCCTTCGGTCTCTGTTTCCTAGAACTTTTCTCAGCACAAGGGGAGCCCTCAGAAATCCTGTTGAAATGGTACTGTAGCTGCTTGATATGAGCACAGAGATGTCACTCAGCCCTACAGTAATGGATTATACTACTGCAGGTTGCAGACCGAAAGCCACGGTGGCGTGTAGCACGCAGTCTTTGATCCTGGCTGTGGCCTACTCAAAGTAGCATTGCAGCCCACGTGGACTCGTTTCCTGCAGAAATGGAGAAAAGAGGTCATGCTGTGGCTGAACTATTGCTGATCCACTCTCAGGCTATTCTGGAGGTGGCACAGTGCATCTCTGTGCTGATCTGCAGTCTGTGGTGGTACTCACCTGCAGAATTCAAAGCTAAAGAGGGACGGCTGTAATAATCAAGTGAGAATCTGCTCTTACCTAGTACTGCCGGGGTAATATGCCCCATGAAATTCCCCTGCCTGAGGCTGAAGCCATGATACCTCTTTCTTTTCTTCCCTCTCTCTTTTATGGACTTTATAGAAATAGCCTCCAGCAAATCCACATATATTAGAGAAGGAAGAAAACACAACATGCAGTGCATTGCTTGAGCATTATGGCACTCCAGGTGTGCACGCCCAGACACGGGGAACCGAAAAGAGGTTGACAAGCATGACTGCAACAAGACTGCCAGAAATTGAGCTGCTTATGGTTATTGTGAATCCCTATTGCGAGGCAGAAATGATGCGACAGTGAGAACAGAGCTGGTTTATATACACAGATTTTTATTTGTGATTAGTGACACTGGGATGATGTGAATGGATAAATTCAGCAGACCGGATAATCAAAATTCAGAGGACAAAAAAAATGCTTAATAACTATTTAATTAATAATCCATTTATTTTGCCTGTCAAATAGCAAAATGGTAGCATGTATTCTGCTAAAGAAGTGATTCTGTATTCTGCCAACATAAAAAGATTTGATAAGTGCATACCAAAATTAGCTCTCAGCTACACTGATGTAAATTCCAACCATCTCTGGAGACACGAACCCATGTATTCCTGATTTATATTAATGCGAAGTTGACTGCAGGAAAAATGCCAACTTGAATGAAATGATTCTGAAGAACAGCAATCAAAAGAAAAAAGAAGTTGCTATTGGAATTTAAAGGAATTGATGAGATGCTATTCATTCATCTCTTTAAACGGTTTAAGGTAAAATTGTACCGCTATAGATAGGTAAGATGCGTTCTTAATGGACATCAAGAATCTGCTCCAGTGTCTCCCAGCAAATGGAATGGATTATTTCTGCTTTAAAACGGAGTTTCTCTGATGTAAGACAATGGGTAAATCCCTATCTCAGAGTCGAGATAGATCACCTATCTGATGTCTGTCTTTGAACACAAATGTGCTGTTTACTGCATTGATTGCCTGGCTGTAGGAACACTGTTTATATTTCATACGCTGGTGTGACCGTAGCATTCGACAAGAGCAGACAAGTGCATTTACATTTACAAACTAATAATCTAGTACAAGGTCGTGCTCCATTTTCTGCACTAAGACCCTTTCAAAGGCTTCGGGTAAGAGGTGTATGAGTGGCTGATAGAGTTCTTGGACATGATTTTCAGTTAGAATCGATCTGTTTCTCTTTCACGATGCATTTCAGCTTACTCTGTGTGGCCATCCCAGCTGTGGTGTGCAGGGTCAGACAACCTTTCTGCTTTTATTGACTTTACTGCTGCCCAAACAAGCGGGTTTGAAAAGGTCCCTTAACTTCATTGCACTGTGGCTTCTTTTCTCACGTCCTTCTGGAGTAAAATGATTATAAGACATCTACATCTTTATCATCTTTATTCACTGTTAGATGCATCTTTCAGCAGAAAATAGGATTATGATTTAAGTTTGGACTTGTAAGTGCAACAAGAATGGTGATAAACCACAGCTCCTTGGCCTGGAAGTGAGGGGACAGGAGATTTGCAGTATGAATCGAAGCAGCTGAATCAGGACCTATAATATCACACTGAATAATTTAGTAATTTAGTAGTTGTTACTAACCTTGGTATCTTCAAAAATATTCCCCTCTGATATCTGTGAGAAAATGCCCTTAAATCCTTTTTTTTTTTTTTTTTTTCTTTTTTTTTTCCTTTTTCCCATTTTAAAACCTCCAATCCAGTAAACCTCTCAGTCAGCTAAAAAGCCTTCATCCTAATAATGTGTTACCATTTTCCCACTCATCTTTGGTAACTTCATCTCTATCCTGCAAAGCTCAGAAAGAGATGATGGCTCAAATGGGATTGTACAGACTGTTAGAAAAAGGTGCAGCTCTTAGGAGGCAGAGCAGCCAACGTCCTGATGAAACAAAGGCAGAGAGATGATCTGAGTGATATTTTTTTTAATGATTTGGTGATTCTATGGTCTTCACTTTGTCTAGTTTGGAATAATCGTTAACAGTAACTGTGAGTTTCATAGAGGTTGCAAAATTCCCCCTCTGCAGGAACTTTATATGTTGTTTTAAACTTGTAAAGTGGTTTTGCCTGTAGGACAGGAGGGTCGAACTTATTGCAGGAGAATTTGCAAGGCTAAAAAGAGAAGTTGTGTCCATGCTATGCGGTGAGGAGAGCAGACCCTTGTGACAGCTCATACAGGCACGCCTTAGGCTGCTCGTGCTGCCTTGTGACTTGTACACAAACATTGCCTCTGCAAACGCTGAAGCCAGTCTTTAGAGCTAACACTGTGTGAAAGCATCCCTTGGTGACAGTGAGTCAGTCGGTCCCCTTCATTTAGTAATGGTAATGTTTTCCTGTAGCCTTCTGCAAAGCCTAGTGGCTCTTGGAATAGTCTGGCTTTGCGCCGATGTAAGCACTGAAATGGAAGTAGATATGAGTTTTTACAATGGTTGTCAGAACAGGGAATGAATGAAGGACCCTTTGCTCAAGGTTGCAACGCCGTCCTTTGCTTTATCCTTTGAGACACTAAGAAAACAGCCTTGGAAAAGCTTTTTAACTCTGTAGTACCACTGTTGTTCAACATATTTTAGTTGCCGATACATAAAAAATGCCCTGTAAAAGCTTACTTTTTTTTTTTTTTTTTTTTTTTTTCCCCTCACTGCTGCTTTATTTGCACAAAAGTAGGCTTGAAAGGATTTTATCTGATTGTTTTTTTTCCCTTCTAAATTTTGTGTCTGTAGTTCCTCTGGTAGTTTGTGAAAGATAAAAAGTCACATTGAATTCCTTGTTTTCCTCTGCATTCCAATTTGTTGCACTACTGTTGTTATATCAGATTTTATTTTTTTTCTACAAAGACTAAAAGAGATACTTGAGAATTCTTTTTAAATTAATTATTTTTCAAATAGTTTAGAAAACCAAGGTCGAAGCTGTTTATTTTCAGACATCTTTTACAGTGTTTGTTTCCCTGCATCACATATAAATCATAACAAGTCCGAGCCTTTAAACTCTTCAAATGAAGTTACAGTTGTCACAGTTTTCACTGTTTTCTGCATTGTTTGTTAAGTCTGGATGAAGCCTTGACTTGGAATGGTAAAGTCTACAAGTACTGGTTCACCAGAACAGTGCAAGACCCTCATGCCCTCTGGTGGAAGCAGCCCTTCACAGACTAATGTATGAAGATCAACTCCCGTGGCCTTGCTTGGTCTGGCTCGCGGACAGAAACTCTCCTTTGATGTACTCAGTTACTCAATTAAGTTAGTTTCTCCACAGCAGAGTTTATTAGCTAGTAAGAAGGAAAACTCTTCTATGAGTTTCTTTTTTCATTAAAGTGTGAACTCTTTCATTTCTCCTCAACCTGTTTCTTGACTTTTTAACCTTGTTTCTTCACTATAATAAAAAGAAAATGAGTTATGTGTTGTGTAAAGGTATTGAACAGTATCTCATTGTGGACACAGGTTTTATAGAATTCTGTTGTGCTTTTAAGGAAGTTTACAGGTTCGATACAAGTTGAGTAAGGATGGACTGCTCATCTTCACAATCGACTCTGGAAATTTTGCCAACCGAGAGATGCATCACGTGAAGATCAACAGAGAAGGCAGAGAGCTCATCATTCAGGTATGTCACGGCTTGTTTTCAGAGCTAGATTCCAATGGGAGATGAGGTCTTTTCTTCACCCCGTTCCCTTGCATTGCCTGTTTTAAAAAGGTAGGATGAAGAGGACCATCTTACTGCTCCTTCTGTTTTCCTTCTGAGCCCACTTACTATTCATCAAATTTCAAAACAGATTTGCTGGGTCTGGGCCCCAGCCACTTAACAGAAGAGTGGCAGGGACTGAAGAGAAGCCTTGTGTTAAGAAAAGAACGAGAAAGGGAAAGAAACACATCACTTTCCTTTACTTCGCAGTTTCCGTTTCTGGGTGGTAAAATGATCTATGGTTAACACAGCAACTACGATAGGAAGGCCTGATTTGGTAGGAAGGAGGTTTACACTAACTGTCAGGGTTCTCCTCAAGTAGCAGTCTTCTATTGTCTGCTGCACTGTGGTTTTCTTCTATGCAGAACTAATTCTCCACAGTACATTTATAGAGGGGCCTCCTTTGTGTGTGCTCTGCAGTGCCTAGACGTGGATTTGGGGAAGCAGGGGAATTTCGGTGTCAAACATTTAAACTTTTTGGCAGGGGAAGTTTCTTTAAAGCCCTTTGTATGACTATTCTTGTGCACCTTTCCGCTTCCCGTGCAAAAATCAAAGCATATTCACTTGGCTATCTTTAGAAATTGAATCATGCTTGGGGGCAGAATGATTTGCAGCTGAGGTCCTTCCCACGAGTTTGCGGGACAAAGGTCTAGGTGTGTCTTTGTGCTGTTTTAATGAACTGATTTTACTGACCTCTTCCAGGTTGATCAAGTTATCAAACTCAAACACAACTTTTCCGAGATTGATTTCAAGGCCATCAAATCACTTACTTTGGGCAAGGTCACAGGTAGGTTTTACTCAAAACATTCCTGAGTCATCATTTATAATAGCGCTTGAGTTAATCTGTGTTGTGTGCTGGCTTTTTAAGAGTTGGATTTTTGTGCGTGTGTGTGTCTGGTTTAGCTGTAAGGGTTATCCCAAGCAGTCTACTACTCTTACTTATATAGCTCATCGGTGCAAAAATTTGGTAGCTTTACTTGTTTGTACTCATAGCAGTGTTAGCTTCTCCCATTGCTCACTGCAATAAAGTGATTCATTTTGCCCACGTGGCTTCACAGGGTGGCATCTTGGCCTAATGATATCATTTTGCTGACTGTAGCTTGCTCCTCTGAAGCCATTTCTGTTTCCTAATGATAAGAAGAACAGCACTGTGAGCCTTCATCCTCTCTACCCTTATAGCACTCCCTGTCCTTTTCTATTTGAATTCTGCAAGGAATATTTCTGTTACATATAGCACTGAGGGCACAATTTTGCATGCTCTGTGCATGTAGGTTTTTTGAATTTACCCTTTCATACTGCAAAGCTATTACAAGACCGGGACAGCTTGGCCAGAAATTTGGAAGTTACAACTCTATTTTGCTGTCAGGTTACGTCTTATTTCCTCATGCGTTCCCAGTAAGATTCTAAATTTGTCCTTGGTTATAAAGATTTTAGTCCTTTGTTAGAATTGAACCTCCATGTGAATCTCGCCATCTGTTTCACTACTTGAATTTATATGCTTTATTAATAGCACCCAAAGCCTCCAGGACTGGTAGCTAGACAGAAAGAATAGATGTCCTCTAATGCCTACTAGTGCAGTGTAATTGTATATAATGATATCGGCGCATTTTGTACTGCGTAGGTTAAAAACAGGAACCGATTTGCCCCTTATTTAGAACTGGTGTTTGTGTAAAGATGCAGCTTTCAAACTTCTGTGAGTGGGTTTCAGGACCTGACACTTCTCAGCCCAAAGCAGGGCTGAACTAAAATCTCATTTTGTCAGGTTTCATCTGTAGTGCTGAATACAAGCATTGCTCATATCGTGACCTCTGCATAAAACTTCACCTATAGATAACAAATCAATAAAAGCAAGGCTTTCTAACCAGCAGATGGAAAATAGCACAAAGACCTTGAAACATGTAACCAGAAAACGTACAAGGTGCAACTCAGCCTTGTGAGAGAAACTAGGTGTAGTCACAAAAATAGGAGTAATTTTACAAGTTTCGGGCAATGTCAAAAAGCCCAGATGTATCTCTGGGGGTTTGGCATTCAGTTCCACTGAACACCACAGGTATGTCTCTAGATAACTTTTAATGGGTATGTCCTTCTCTATTGTTTTTTTTTTTTTTTTCCTCTTTTCTCCAAAATTTCTAGATATTTTCAATTAGTATTGATAAGGTAGCAATAGTTTTCTGTAATGACACTAAAGCAATAAACTCGTTCATCCAGCTGATTTGGAAATCTTATTGCTGTACCAAAAATCACACAATTAATCCCAGAAAGTCAATTTAATTTCAGCCTAATCCTAGATCTGGTTTCTTCTTCATATATTAAATGAACTTCCTCAGACTTTTCTGTCAGGAATTCATCTGTTGAGTTAAATCTGGCAGCTGCTAAGGAGAGTCTTTACAGCCTCCCTGAATTGAACATCACAGTCTTCTCTAAATCTTCTCCAGGCTGAAGAGGCCCATCTCTCTCCACATTTTCTCATATGAAGAATGCTCCTGTCCTTTAATCATCTTTGTAAGCCTTTGCTGGGCTCACTATAGTAAATCTGTGTCTGTCTTCTGCTGGGAAGCCTAGAACTGGACCCTGTACTCTAGTTGCAGAAAACTCATGCAGGGTACAAAGGGAACAACATCATCTGTCTGCTGGCATTGCTCTTCACAAGACAGCTCTGGATGCCAGGAGAAAGTCGGCCACCTTTGCTGTGAGGGCACACTGCCGTCTCGTCATCAGCTTATTGTCCACCAGTACCCCTGGATCTTTCTCTACAAAGCTGGTTTCCAATTAGTATTGGTGGATGAGGTAATTCCTAACATAAATATAGGCCATTTTCTATTTTCGTAATTGAACTTCCTTTTTTGACCATTTTTCCAGCTTGTCAAGGTTCCTCTGAAGGGTGACACAACAATCTCATCTATCAACCCTATTTTGTGTCGTCTTCAATCTTACTGAAGTTGGAACCTGGCCACACTTTGTCATTTTGGGAATGTAGAATTTATATACGTGTCCATTCATAATTTATTTCTACTGTTATATGGGTAAAATTTTAAACACAGATTTTTCTAATGATGGTTTCCTGAAAGGGGAATACTGTTGACCTAAGCCAATATTCTTCAGCCAACTTCCTCCTTGTTATTGTTCATCAAGTTCTCGGTAACAGCATCAACTCACAGAGACAGGAGATCCAGGCTTCAGTTACTTCTTGTAGTGCTTATTTTGAATTTAGGTGCCCAGTAAGTAATCTTTGTAATATAACCATACAGAAAAGCTGTGTTCTACTTATTTGTGCAATACTTATCTGAAATTCTGTCTTCTAACCTGCCAAGACTGCACATTTGTTGCTCCAAGTTTGATTGTGGTTACTTAACCTACATTATATCAATTAATGTCTTTCTTGACACCACTGTTCATTTTCAACTCGCTGAGAAATTTGAGAGCTTCTGGATTGACATCACTGATGGACGAAGGAAAGGCAATAGATATCACGTACCAGGACTTGTGGAAAGCCTTTCACATGGTCCTGTATCACATCCTTATTGCTGAATTGGTTAAATACGCATTTGAAGGCTGGGATAAGGAGAGTTGGTTGGATAAACACAGCCAGGGCATTATGGTCAACAGAGAAGGCTGGTGGAGGCCAGTGAAAAGTGGTATCCCCCAGGACTCTGTCTCAGGACCAGCACTCTTTAACATTGTTATCAATGACATTGACAGTGGGATTGAGCGCACTCTCAGCAAATTTGTCAATGACACCAATCTGAGTGGTGCAGTTGACACAAAAGAAGGAAGGGACACCAACCAGGGAGACCTTTATAGTTTTGAACAGTCCTTGGGAAGCATTCAAAGTCAGGTTGGACAGGGCTTCTCTGGGCAGCCTGATCCTGGTGGGTGGCAGATATGATGATCTTTGAGATGTCTTCCAGCCACAGCTGTACTGTGATTCTGTGATCTCACAAGATTAAAATCTCTTCCTCAATAGACTTTCATATGATTACCATGCTGAGCACAGCTGGAACTCCTGAAAAGCACAGGTTTATGCAATGTCCAGTTTTTGATTTCCAGCCCCTTCAGCCACTTTTGACTTCTTTTAGTCCAAAGCTTCATACACTCTGATACTTTTTCCTGCCTTTGAAATGGTTTTGAATGGTCGTGCTACACCCAGCTCAGAATTGCAGGAAAAAGCCTACATTTAAGGCAGAGGGGTATCACCCGGAATTCAGAATATAAGGACACGCAGTGTGCCACAGACTGCTTGAATGACCTTGGGCAAGCCATTTATCTGCCGTTACAAAGGTAAGTAGGCATTTTATTCTCAGTGGAATCAATCTAAGCTATAGCATCTCTGTTCTCTATCAGTGAAGCCTGGATATTAGAACATTCCTACATCAGAAAGATGCTGTGAGGATAAGAGCATAAAAGGTTGTGAGCTGTTCAGATCCACAGTAAAGGGGCAATATAGCTTCCTTAGAAAGATCAGTCTAAATATAAATGTGGCTCTGAAGACAATGGAGTAAAAAGAAGCAGCATTCAAATAGCCAACGTTTATTTGTTGAAATCCTCCTCACAGTATCCAGCAGTGATACAGAAATATTATTATCCCATGGTTCATTGACACTTTTTTCACATATATAGAGCAAAGACACAAAAGGACTTATCCAAAGCTCACTGCTATTGATGGAAGTCTTTCCCTGGACCTCAGAGAGTACTGGTTCCAGACACCAAGAGGGTTGCACAGATTTTGGCAAAGCCTTAGTGAAATCTTAAACAGAATCCCTGTTCATCTACTTTTAGCGGTCTTAGCAAAGAACATCCTGTTGTACATCACCACTGTTGGCAATTTGATCTAACAAGGAGACTGGTGCTGCTTTAAATAAGGGACAGAAGTACATGAACCTCAAAGGCATCAAATCAACTTTGAAAGGCATCAGTCAATATTGAAAGGTGTCAACTTTGGCAGGTGTCAACAATAAAAGGTGTCAATCAAGTTAAAGGGCATCAATCAATATTGACAGGTGTCAATCAACTTTGACAGACGTCAATCAATAGAGACAGGTGTCGATCAATCAATATTGACATGTGTCATTCAATTTTGACAGATGTCAATCAACATCAACAGATGTCAACATCAACAGGTGTCAACCAACATTGACAGGTGTCAACCAACATTGACAGGTGTCAATCAACATTGACAGGTGTCAATCAACATTGACAGGTGTCAATCAACATTGACAGGTGTCAATCAATATTGACAGGTGTCAATCAATTTTGACAGGTGTCAATCAAAATCTACAGGTGTCAATCAAAATCTACAGGTGTCAATCAAAATCTACAGGTGTCAGTCAACATCAACAGATGTCAATCAAATTTGACAGATGTCAATCAGTATTGACAGATGTCATTCAACATTGAGCAACGTCAATCAATATTGACACGTGTCAATCAACATAGGTTACTATGTAGACATCTGATCTCAGATGCACACATGAACATAAGTGTGGATGCATAAGTGCCCTCTCGCCCACCCTCTCGCCCACCCTCTCGCCCTTTCTTGACCCACCAACATGAATTACATAAGCCTTGGACATAGTTATACTTTATATTTATTAACCATTTGTTAACACATGTACAGCTCTTCCCACAGTGACTAAGTATTAACCCTTTAATCACAGCAAAAAATTTCATTACAGCTTCTCACCTACTATGGAGAAGATGTTTAACTTAGCAATAGCAAGGAAAGACATTCTGTCACACAGATTGCCAGACAAGTATATTCACCACCATACTTTACTGCAGCATCTTCCCCCCTTAAATACATACTTCCTGAGATGTCTTCTCCCTGCAAAAAATAGCTCTTGCTTGTGTTAGAGGTCTAAAATAGTTTTTCTTCCTAATAACCTGGTAAAATCTTACAGAAAAACAAAGTGGCTACTTCAGTGAGACATTTAGTCAGTAGCTGACATTACTTAAAATACAAAGCTCTCCTAGTACAAGCACTTCACACATTCCACATTCTGAGCCAATAATGCAATCCTGTCCCAATTAGGAGTAAATCCATTCAAAATTGCAGATACTAATTAGACACTTATTTAAACATGTTTCTTTTATGATGTTGTCTAAATAACTGTCAAAAGTTATCTAATTCTTTCTAAAAATTTCATTTTTGGAGTATATTCTTGCTGCTTGGACTGATCTTAGCTGTCTGCTTATTAGAAGGGCATGCATTCTTTTGCACATTGTCTATAGGTTGTTTTTTGTCATATTTTTTAGCATATTTTCTTTTTATAGATTACGCTTTGAGCTCACGCAGAATCTCACATGGCTGGCAATGTTGTCACAGATTAAGATCAAATGTCAAAAATTTTGACATCATAAATTTCACATTGCAATTCAAAACACAGTTTTATTTTCAATGACAAGCTGTAAAAGCTGTCTTCTAGAAAAAACATCAATTGCATGCCTGAAATTATTTCTGCTAAGCCTAATGAAACAAATATCTCCTATCTACCTCTTGGCATTAAATGTTCAATTGCTAGCAAGCAAAACATGAAATTTTCTGCCCATTCCTGGGCTAACTTGAGAGAAAAAGTACTTTGACTGTGTTCCCCCCAACCTTTGCTGTTTCAGAACAGAACTTTCCCAAGTACGCTGAATATCTGGTCCCCTACTTCTTGCTCAACTGCATCATCTTCTTAAGAAAGAAGCTTCCTTTTTTTTTCCCAATGAAAATATGGATAATGAACAGTTAAATTCCACAAAGGATTCCCTGCACTCAAGTTGTTCATCTCAACACAGTTACATCCTGTTATAAGCTCAGACTTACATTATTCTTACATGGATTCATAGGGTGTAACACACATCATTCACATCCAAGTTGTAGCAGTCTCTTGCTGAGTTCAGTGACAGACCTGCTGTTTGAAAGACAGAACATGCACCTCAAGTCTTAGAAACCCATACCTGCCTACATGGAATTTTTACCAGAAGGGTAGTTTTCAGTTTGTTCTTTCTTCTCATCCAAATTTCACAGCTTTCCAACAACAATTCATCTCATTCTCATTCATGCAAAGCTTACTTTGACAACAGACAATGGGAACTGGCCCTTAATTTGACTTTAAAAAAAAGCCTTCAGCAGTGTTCTTAGACTTTTCAAGCTACTGTACCATGAAAAAGGAATTCATTATCTTGTAAGTTCTACCTTTAAACATTGGGGCAGAACAGAAAATTTTGTTCGCCTGACGCCTGAAAGATACTAACAAATCCACCTTTTGAGTCAAAGTTAATAAGGAAGGAAATGCTGAGAGTACAGATGTTTACAAAGGATTTTGCAGATTCAACAATGGTGACAAATACTGCAAACTGGACTTTTTATTTTATATAAATCTTTGTGCAGAAACTTGAAACTGACTGTTTTGTAAGACCTCTGCCAAAACCTCATTAGAAACCCGAATGCAATATTTCCCTATGTTTTCCTACAGGAAAACAAATGTGAAACTATGTAAGGCTGCAGGGTTTTTCAGTGTTAAAATCTTACTGCTTACTTTCACATCTATCTGGCAGCTGTTCAGTTGTTTGCACCCCAGAGATTGTCCTCGTAACTCCTCTGACAGTGATGACTTACAGAATTAAACTCTATAATCCACAAATCGGTTATAAAGCAGGTACTTTCATTTCAGCATTGCGCAGCACCAGGTGAAAGGGGGATACCTCCACCAAACTTGCACCCCAGCTTGTAAAATCATGACACAAATATAGGGAAAACTAATACATAGTGATTTCCCAGAATTCAGATACATATTCAATAGTTCTTTAGCACCGTTATTTCCCCCCTTTTCTTCAATCTAGCAGGATTTTTCTGCTGCTAGATTATTTCCTTTCCAGTGTGTGGCATCTAGCTGTTCTGCTATTCCCTTAATCGCACTTTTTGTATAATTTATAAATCACTGTTGATTATAATAGATGTAGTTAATCCAGTCTACAATTGTCTTGATTGTCACCCACCAAAACAGTGACTCAAATCCTGCAGCAAATTGATTTCTTGTTTTAAATTTATCAGGGACACCTGTAGGGTACCCTGACTGCTCTAAGCTCCTTTTGGCTCTTCCAGAGAACCAGAAAAGAAACCTCTTTATCCTGCTTCCCTAGATGCAGTTTCCCATTGCAGTTTGCACACTGCTTTCCTTCCTCCCTGGGCTCTTCAAGTCCCCCACCTCTCCCTGAGGGGATCTCTGGGTCCTACGGCCCTATTCTAGCACCACAACAGTAACAGCTGTTATTATCACCAGTTCCCTTACTATCTGTTTATCAATCTGTTTTGTTTTCATATGTTCACCTCTTTTCAGTCCCGATATCCCTGTTATACCTTGCCAGTCCTTGCCTTCTTCAGCCTGTGTCTATCCCAAACTTTCTCACTTTCCAAACTCTCATTACATAGCATCCTATATCATTATAAACATCCTATTTCAGTTTCACCTCCTTCTCTCCAGAAATGTCCACTGCTAACACTGGGATTGTTCCACTACTCTTACAGGATCCTCAAATATTTCATTTCCTTGTTAAAAATTTCTAATTTCTCCACTCTTGAGTGGGGAATTTACATAGCATATTTGTCCTTGTCCCAGTGGGACCTCCTGTAAGGGGTACACTGAGGTGCTGGTACAGCTACTGTCTGGGAAAGGAAAGTTTTCAATATCTCTTTCACATTGTTTTAATTCTCTCCTGAGCCCAGCATGCCCCCTTTTTCTGTGAAATGACCCTATGTGCTTTACCATTTTCTCTCACTCTCATTTTCTCTCATTCTCTAGAGGGTCCTTATCATCAGATCCATATTTTGGCCAAAATACTGATTTTCCCTGTAGTGGCTCTCTAGGCCCTATCTGTACACAGTACTTAAACATCTTTTCCCTATCCTTTTTCCTGGTTTTGGGATCATTTTTCCCCATCTTCCAACTTATACACTAACCACCAATGATTACAGTATTTGATAAGGGTATTCTTGCTTAGAGTCCCTCCTGGTTTCCCAGCAATATCCCTCCAATGTGCTAATATACATCCTAAGGGAGTTTTCTTAGGTATCTCTTTCCCTTGTGTTTCCCCATTACTCTGTTTTCTATTGATTCGTACATACACAAGGCGGGGAAACAATGGTTCAAAACAAATTTCATAAAGTTAACACATAAAACTGGAGGTAACACAACCCTATTGTTTCTCTAATCTGAATCTTTATCACACTTAAACCACAGTATTTTTCTACAACAAAAGCAACAGGGTCTTGATACTAATTATGGTTTGCCTTTTGCAGGCTCTTTTCACCACCCAACTCCATATGCACTTCACTATTATGTGTGTTACAATTGCCACAATACTAACAAGAATTAATAAGTCACAATACTAAGAGCAATTAATAAGACAAAAACATACAACATATAATACAAGAGACCTTTCGCTTCGTCCGTCCCCGGCCGTTTCCCTCGCGGGAGGACGGAACCGCGAGTCAGGACTCCGCACTCGCCCCGCAGCTGGGCTGCGTCTCACTCACACCACACTCACACAGACTGCACAAGACCTGTCTTTACACAGTTCAAGGTACAAAATTCCTCAGAAAATATCAAAGTTGTTGGTTCAACACTTAGTTCAAATGTACAGTAACAAGTGCTTATAAGAGGTGTTAATAATGGCCAAATGCACAACAATTCCCACTAATACAGTTAGGAAAACTCAGGTCAATGTTGACAGAATATTTGCTATACTTTGTCACCAACCAACCCCTTAAGGGGGAGCAATAACTCTCCTCATGCACACATGGTAATCCCGGTGTGACTTGAACCCACAGCTGAGACTGCCTTAGTGGGACCTGAACCCATGATTGAAACAGCCCAGAGACCACTTCAGTGGGACTTGAACACACAATTGAAAGGGCATTGATCGCGATTCCCCAACCAACCACCCCAGGCCCTTTACCAAAGGGGAGAGCTTGACAGCTCACACCTCCTGCATAGGACATCTCCTCTTGACTTATGGATTCCCCTGTTCCCATAAAACATACCTTATCCGCCGATAGAGGATCCTTGTCTGCTCCCACAGTGATCGGATGAGGAAAGGAAGTCCTTCTGAGAAATTTGGGGTGCACCAAAGCCGTCCCCTCTCTCAGCTGGTCCTGCCACCAGAGTGGGTCCCATCTGGGTCGCTGAAATGACTTACAGAATCGAACTCTATAATCCAGAGGTTGGTTATAAATCAGGTACGTTTATTTCAGCATTGCGCAGCGCTGGGTGCAAGGGGGTAGCTCCACCAAACTTGCACTCCGACTTGTAAAATCATGACACAGACATAGGTAAAACTAATACATAGTCAGTGATTTCCTGGAATTTGGATACATATTCAATAGTTCTTTAGCATGCAGACCCCCCTTTTGTTATCGACCTTATCAGGGAGATGCAACTCTTCTGATATTAAAACATCTAATCCCCTCCTCACCAGGGAGGGATGTCTCAGGGAGATCTCAACTCCTTATCAGCATCCTTCCTGCTCCCCCAGACCCACTGTTTCCAATCCTTGTTATTTTAATTTCTACATTCCTTTTCCAACCTACAGACTACCTTTAACTATCCTCCTTTAGCCCCCCTTTATTCTAAATTCCAACAGAGCATCTGTCTCTCACTTCACCTGTCAGTCAAGGTTCACCAAACTGAGCTTCTCTCCGTAAGACTCCTGAAAGACAAAGCTTACAGCATACCTTGCTTTGCTGAGATACAGCCACATTCTTCCACGTTATATTTCAAACTTCATGCATCTTCCTTGTGCTTTTCCCTCTGGCTGCATGACATCATCGATGCAGATCCTGAGTACCAAAATTAACATCTGATGATTTGTGCTGCTTTTGAGATGGCTTAGTATTTTCTTACACATGAAAGTTGATTATGTTATGTTACAATATACTATTTCAAGCTAGGAAAATAAACTAAACTTGAAAAGCTGAGAATCCTTATTTTCCAGCGTCACCTCCACAGATTTTAATGCTAGAATTTTTCCCACAAGCAGGTAACTTCTAAGGTTTTGAGTAACTACTGATACTGTTTTTATACACATTTGGGTTTTATTTTTTTCTTGTTTTGTTTTAGCCTGCTGTTTCTTTTCTTTTTTAATTGACCTTGCCACAAGACACATCATGCTACAGACCTCTTAGCAGTATGAATTTCAACTTCTGGAAAGTAAATAAATTAAAGCTTGGGGAAAGGGATGGTGGTTTCGCTGTCCTTTACCAGCTTTCCAAAACAACCTTTTATATTAAAACAAAGAACCAAATAAAAAAGGCATGTCTTTGAATTGACTTTGTCTTCATGAAATGATAATGAACACAGACACACACATTAATTGTACCATCTCATCTTCAGGCTGGAAAAAAGCACAGAGGCACTAGTTTGGATTTCGATGTAGATTAAGTGAAGTATATTTGTTTTGACTTCTGTTGTATTAGCAGAACAGCGCTAACAGACAAAACAACAGCCTAGCACATAACTAGGAAGATTCTTAGGAACTCTGATGATAAAAGTAAGGAGTGCTAATGCTACCAACATGATTAGGTCTACTGGAAAAATAAGTTAAACAATAGACACACCCAGAGAAGGCCAGAAGCCTATGTTGGTAAGCCTTCTAATACTGAGCTGAATGAATTGTTGTTTAATAGACAATAGAGAGTAGGATCCTACACAAAAAGAGTGGAGGAAGCAGAATACCTTAAAGATGCATCTGTGAAGGTGGTGTTCCTGTGTTACCCAGAAGTTGAAGAGGATCATCTCACAGATTCTGTGATGTTCAACTTTTTTTTTTTTTACTGTTTATTATTATTTTTTTATTGCTATTCTTCTAGTGTTTAACATCTACAATGTGCTTTCTACTGTCAAGACAGCAGACAAAAGGGATAAGAAAAGAAATGTAATGCAGTCTTCTGTTCCAGCCAACTTAATAGTAAGCCAAAGGAGAACCTAAACATTTGAGATCAAATGAAATAAAACAGTAATTAGTGTGATAAAAGAATTACCAATTTTTTAAAGCATCTTCCTAAAACTGACAATCCCCAGACCATTATCTTGTTGTGTTGCAGACAGTTTATCACTGGACCCTGAAGTCTCAAAGGCAAACGCTTACGGTTTCACTGGCTGCATGTCCTCTGTTTGGTATAACCACATTGCTCCCCTGAAAGCTGCTCTGCGCCATCCCAGCATTGCTCCTGTGACTGTCAAAGGTTCCTTGACTGAATCCAGCTGTTCGTCCCTAATGGAAGCTGATGTGAACACAGCAACCACAATATATTCCTCTTCAGGTATGTCCTGCCAAGAGGAGAAATGAAAATTAAAAGAAGAGCGTGAGATTCACTTTTTCTTAAAAAAAAAAAAACAAAAACAAAAAAACAAAAAAACCTGTAATGCAATTGCAAGAGTGTTTTAAACATTGGAACTGCCAAGTTACTTTCTCTCTAAGAATTTAAAGTGTTAAGAATGGGCATTAAGATTAACCAACACCACCTGAAAAACACATTGTACCGCATTACCCCCGTAGCATATAAAAAAAAATAAATCCCACGGTCATAGTGTTAACAGCATCTGAAGTATGTTTTTATGCCTCATTTGCCATTCCCATTCACTCTAGACAGATCCAGTGCTGCAGATCTCAAAGGAAAACATAAATGTTACACAGATTTCATATCCCAGTGGTGATCAGCAATAGGAATCTTACAACAAACAAGCCAAATCTGTTCCCAGTCTAGCAGAAAGGAGCAAAAAACCTTTGTACAAACCCCATGACACATATGCATGATGTCCGTTAAATGGCTGTACTCGATTCTCTCAGGATAAAGAGAAGTTACAGTACTGGAGCGTTACAAATAAGGTGATTCTAGCAATTTATGTCTTTCAATCCTGAGACTGCCCTCTGGGAATCTGAAGTAGTTTACATATGTGAATTTGTATGCAGAGAAGGAGACTCAGAGCAGCTGGGAGTGTCCTCACCACTAACAGGGGCAATTGAGTTGCTGCTTTAGTCACCAGCAGATGTGGCAAAAATCCTAATGACCAGAAATGGGTACAAATTAAGAGATGTTTTTTGCCCCTTGACCTATGAAGCCGCTTTGTCTTCTCTGAGAACTATTACAAGTTCATTGTATATCATGATTCCTTTTACATTTGTACTTGCATCAAATCTCCTTTTTCTGCAGCTTCTACTTAAGATATTCAACAGAAAACAGATGATGCTATTAGCATTCTGCTTAGAGAAAGAGCCTGCTGATTACTCTGAGCACACTCTGTATGTGCTGCTTCCCACCTCTGGCTCTCTTCTCCACACCCAGAGCCATCTGAAGTATCTGCTATGAAGCACACAAGAACTGTGTGCAGCAAATGCAATATGCATAGTAACACTGAAAATATATATACTCCTTGCCCTGTAATCTGTCACTCTGATGACCTAATTCTTCTAATGAGTTTAAAAAGCAGTAAGACCATCCTACAGGACAGGACACAGAATAGAAATTAGTATATTTGGACTTGAGTATTAAGGTTTTAGACTCAGTTGAACTCTCGTGTCAAGGGTAAGCACTGTCATGTCAGAAATGAATAGCGAACCAAATCCGTACACTTACTGCTCAGTTACCCATACACACACCTTCTGATTAGGAAACCCAAATTGAAAAGTGACTTACCGTGATTTTGATCTTTGTCAACAAAGATATATAAATCATCTTGTTCCTTGCTGAGATACTCTGAGGCACTGGCATTCTGAATGCTACACCTATGGAAAAGAGATATTGGGCTCTTAACTTTGTATTTTTTTGTATATTAAAATAATGGAATTAACAGAGTAGGTTCAGCTGGTGGAATTCTGATATAGCATCACAGAATCACCTAGGTTGGAAAAGGCCTACAAGATCATCCAGGCCAAATATCTACCTGTCACCAGTAATTCCCAGTAAACCGTGTCCCTCAACACAACATCTAAACATACCTTGAACACTTCCAGTGTGAGTGACTCCACCACCACCCTGGGCCAACCGAGTTCTTCATGCAATTAAAGTAAAGATGCAAAAGACAAAAACACTTTTGTTTCTGAAAGGCAGTTAGGACAATACAAGTCCATATTTTGCTGCATTTGAGCTGGACCTACCGTTCCAAAACAAAGAGGAACAACAGGTTGGCCAGAGGCTACCTTGCCTGTGGGATCTATGAGATGGTAGAGTTCAGTAACCTGAGAAGAAAGAAGAATAGTTATGACTGTAATCCCAAACTTCAGAAGAGATTTTACTTTAGTACAGTAGGACTGGCATTCAACAGATGTTAATTTTTCTTGTCATTAACTTCACTGGAGACACCTGGGGACTCAGAATACACTTCACCTGCATTTATGTGTAAAACAATATTTTTTTAAACCCTGTTCCAGTCCCACAAACAGAGTAAATAAGATGAAACTTTACCATGACTGTTTGTTGCTTGGCAACATCGCTACAGGCACCCAAGATCCAAATAAGGGAAATATAAATAGGTGTCCAAATCTGTCAAAATTAGCAGTTACATTCATAGTGATAACAGGTGTACCAGAGGCATTCAATTCATCGCTTTTGTACTTTAGCTCAAACGAGTGAGTTGCAGGTGTAGGGAATCCTGACACGTACATACATGCTGTCACCTCCTGATACAGAATAGTTGCTTGTGAAGATGCAAGAAAAGCTGGATTCAACTAACAGAAGAAATCTGTTTTCTGAAATGGGACAAAAGCAGTTACACTGCTGTAACTCCATTAATTTCAGCTAGGAATCTGAACTTTGACCCAGTAGTCATTTATAGAAAAGGTAGAAGAGCTACAACATCTAGAAACTTCTCATGTTGAAATTCATTACTGATACCTCTCTGCATTGAATTTAATTTGGCCGTTGCATTTCTGCAATGGAGAAAAAGACCTCTCCCAAAGAGCTGTCACAGGCAGAGACTGATTGTTGTTATACAAGTCAAATTAAACCTTGTGTCGTCATCTACAAATGTAGGTCAGAGCTACAGCCTTCCTGTCTTTTGCTTCTTTCCGGTATCTCAGGTATTTAAAAAAAAAAAAAAAAAATAGAAAAAGAGCTATGACTGAATAGAGCTCCCAACAGGCTATTTAACTCAGATTTCAATCTGTGATTTCTCTACAGATAAACAGAGAAAACACTTTCAGATGTTAGTTGTAAGCTTTTCTGTTTCCTCTTAAATACATCCTTAACAGTGAAGATGTAGGAGAAATGTTTCCTGCGAGCTTAGAGACCTTTCTGGTTTGATTTTCCAATACCCCAAATTGCATGTTTTGAATAGAGGTTACGATTCACAAGAGGACGAGGACACTTATAAGCCACAGAAAAAATTAAAATAGTTGATAGAAAAATAAACCTTGCTCTGCTTAACCAACTGCAGATCCTTTCGGGAAGACGGATGAAAGGGAGCCTCTCACCAATGCGGTCAGAAGCGATTCTGCTGTGATTGGAGGTAACAGCTTTTAAAGATTACAACTGAAAAATAACTGTCAGAGGTATTTTCTTGATTTAGTGGTACATGCCTATAAACAAGCTACCTAGATAGGAATGTACGCTGTGAACTACAACAATGGTGGGTATCGACCAAGTTAACACCACACCAATGAGAGCCCCAGCGCGTTATTCACACATCCTCTACTCCTTGAGCTCTCTATTTGCAAGTTGGTGTTATAGAGGAGCTTGTTAGATCATATGGAAACATCTGTATACTAGGGAAAGTTGTCTTTATAGCTTCGTGTAGAGTTTTCATTTTCCTTTAACAACCTGGAAGGCAATTTATCTCTGTTTATTTTATAGGATGCCCTGTAGGGAGCTGCCTTTGATAATATCTAGAAGCTATAAACCTAAGCATACAAGGCTCATGCCAACTTTCAGAGATAACACAGAAGAAAATACGACAGAGCAGGGATTTGATTGAACATACATACCTAGTTTTTTTATAAACAAACACACTGATCCAACTTTGCTTCCAGTGAAGTCAGAATTTGATCCAAATCAGAAGGTCAATTATGTCAGTGCTCACTACCCATGTCACCTAGGGAGACAAAAATCCAAACAGAGACAATCAAGAAGAGCATGATAGAGACAGGTGACTGTGTATAGACTAAGATTAATTGATCTGTCATATCCTCTCTAAACTGATACACACTGGCAATGTATTTATGACATAATTGAATCTTTGTTTTGTATTTTACCCTTTCAATCCTTCCCTTTTTTTTTTTTTTACCGCTCCTCAGGTGTAATAGCAGTTGTGATATTCATCATCTTTTGCATCATCGCCATCATGAGCAGATTCCTCTATCAGCACAAACAGGCGCATCGAAGTAGCCAAACGAAGGAGAAGGAATACCCAGAAAATCTTGAGAGCTCTTTTAAAGCTGACATTGACTTGCAGAACACAGTGAGCGAGTGCAAACGAGAATATTTCATTTGATGGACAATGCAATTTCTTTTTACTCTTACTCCCCTAAATGTTTTCCCACCCTTCCTTTCTTTCCCCATTCTTCCTTCCCCTGACTCTCTTTTTTTTTTTTTCTTAAAAAAAAATAATAATAATTATATATATATATATATACACATTTTTTTGCTTAATTTATTTTATTTTTATTTATTTATTAGTTTGTTGTTTTGTTTTTGTTTTTTTTTTAAAAGATCACCCTGCAAAAGAAATACTGACAACAATCACAGTGCCTCATTCTCAGCATAACAACCTGGCAATCACAATTTACTTCTGCAGCTCAAGAGACCTGCTATTCCACTCTAAACAAAGTAAGATCCACACATGCACCTGGTTTCTGCTATGACTACCTGGATGTTCTTAAGTCTCTACTTTTGTGTTTCTTGTGTTGTTTTTTCCCCCCCCCCTCTTGAACCAGTTAATTCACCACATTTACAATAGAGTTGGACTATGTAAGTAGCTGAGTACATAGCTCTACAGATACTGGGACAGGAGAGAGGGAAAGACCGAGATCAAACCACCTGACTATTTTTTACAGGCTCATTTACAGCACCCATAACAAACCAGAAAAAATCTCAAATGACACGAATAGACACATCTCTGTTGATTTCAGTGGTGTAACATTAATTTATACCAGTTGAGAAACTGGTATGAGGTAATGAAAAATAAAACTGTGTTTCTCATTTAATCCCCTTCCCCCAACCTCCTGTCCTTTTACTGTAACTTTTAGGCTTACCAATTCTTTTCCGAGAATGTATGTATCAACAACGAATATCGCTCCCATAACACTTCTTTCACCTCCATCTCATAAGGCTGGCTTTGTAGTCCCAACATACTCTAGCATATCTCTAGCTGAAGCATGGAAAATAGTAGCTTGAATCTCCAAGGGTTTTAGGAAGCTGCTAGGACTTAGGTGCACTATATTTGTCAGAAATGTTATAAATGCAGCATATGTTCATGACATATGGAGGATTATCATGCGCTGAGGTTAAACGCTGTTGCCACTGAGGCAAATAAAATACACAAAAGGAAAAGTAGAAATAGTTTAAACATTATATGACAGTTACTAAAATAAATTAAAAAAAAAAAAAATTAGAAACAGTAATTTCCAAGTGCTCAAAAAAACCCTGCAAAAACTGCATGAAAGATTGAGTGATATTTCTTTGTAGACCCTGGAATAACTGCTCCAAAGCTAACTAGAAATCTAATATTATGTCTAAAAAGGTTAATATTTAATCAAGCCTATGAAATCTGTGGGAAAAAAAAATAATAACCCCAAATACTACAATTAAGACCAACAGTAGAGAACATTAATTAAAGGCTTCTGTCCTTTCCCACCTGGGAACAATGCTGAAGGCTCAGATCCTGCCCATTTTAATCACACTGTACAGTCTTAGTATGAGCCTCAAAAATCTTTTCAGTCATAGACGTTGTAACGCCAGGGAATTGAGAGGTCCCTCCAAGGTGACGTTTTTCACACCTTGCATATTTACTTCACAGACCTGCTGAAGAGTATTTAGAATTTGCTGCCAGACTCGCAGGTTTCTCATTGGAGTTGGATCAATTCAACAGCTAAGGAGAAAAAAAAACAACAACCTACTTTTTGCCGTATCCTCTGGAAGAGAATTTAGTCAGGAGAACTGTTGCACAGCTGAACCTCTTTGTCCGCTGCATCATCCGGGAGTCATCCTAGGATATCCACATACCGATTATTTTCACACTGATTAAAATCAAAGAATTGCTGTGCGAGGTGATGCTCAATAGCAAATTATTGATGAAATTGGACAAGCAGCAGGTGCGTTTTGTTTTGTTTTCCCTCCAGGCATTATATTGGTCACAGTTCTTTTTAGGATGTTTTGTGATGGAAGGAGAGGTCAGACAAAGAGGAAAAAAAAGGACAGGTTGGAAGCAATGATTACCACTTTAGTTGATAAGAAGTAGAATCCAAAGAAGAGAAAGCAATTTTGGGATGATACTGTTCCTACACAAAGAGGAGTATGTGACCATCAGCTCCACGACCAGAAGACTAACTAAGCAGTTTTACAAAGCTGGCTATGCTGAAAGTAGAATTGGTTCCTTTCTTCCTTGACTAGGGTTTGAACAGCCTTTTTGGCACATGCTGTATGGTATATGAGAGCAAGATGCGTAATTATAGACTTGTTAGCTGTGTTCACTATGTTGCTTTATTTCCCAGTATGAAATCCTGGCACAGCAATTCTCTCTTTTCTCCCTCCTTCCCCTAGATAAAGCTGAATGGTTTTTTGTGTCTTTTTTTTTTTTTTTTTTTTTTTTTTTAAATGGTATGAGCCAACAGACAGGCGCCTGAGTCATCTTATTTGAAGCAACCCCTGTATAAGCCAACTCTGACAAGCTAACATTCTTAATAAGCTTTATGAAGAATGGAACAGGTAGGAAGGGAAAGCATGTAGATGTTTTTTTCCCCCCACCCCATAAAACTATATTTCTCTGTTTGGACTGATAAACAAAAACCATCTTTCTGCTTTGCTACATGTTAGTTTGTAGGCGTAAAAGTACTACAAAGTGCAGCTATAGAGAGAAGAACAGTGAAATACCTGGAGAAGGGACACTAAGCAGTGAAACACAGTCCTCTCCTTTTTCAAGTGACTAAATCAGTTCCAGCCATCAGAATCAGAGCCTGACTCTGCAAGATGCTTAGATTTCTCCAGGAGGATCGAGTTCCCTTCACCAGATGTAGATACTAGCATTGCTGCAAACATTTCAGATACAGCTCAGTGGCTGAATTCTGGGAGAAGAGTGACTGGTACGCTATGCACAGGCACAGACTGGCAAAACAGTGCATCGTTGTTATTTATTTTCCTTTCCCTCATTCATTATAGTACAGGCTGGTAAAACTTCCTGAAAATTTTGCTACATTTGTGTGCTTCTGTAAAAAGAAAGAACTGCACATACATAAACGCATGCACAAGTACAAACTAACACATGCATCTGTACCCATGGATGTAACGAGTGTGAATGTTTATATGCTACAGGGCTGGATAAAAGAACACTTTTGTAGAGGTGGGCATATAAAATCCTGCTTTTAAATCAGGTTGTGAATGTTCTTCTAACTAAAAGAAAAAAATAGGTAAAAACTACCTATAGAAGGTAAACCCTTGCACTATTTATTTCATTTATTTATTTTATTGCAGTGCTTTCGTTAATGAAGGCATCACTGGTTGACTTCAGTACCAGTTGGTGACAATAACAATTAGAGGAAATAAATGTGATTTTTCAAAAAAATCTCCCAATGTTAAGACTGCCTTCACTTTCCCTAATTCAAATTGAATCTCCCCCCTCCCCAACCCCCCCCCCCCCCCCCCCATCTACACTTGTGTTATTTGTATTAAAAGGGCTTTAATCCAGAGGTGGAGGGGGTTTTTCCCTGTTTTCTTTTAACTATCATCTTAGGTAACAGCTTTCAGTCAACATCCAGAAAAATCCTTCATATATATACATATATATATGTCAGGGCTCATTTTAATGTAAAACCAAAGAACACCAACAGTTTTTGGAGGGTTTTGTTGTGGAACATAAGGGGCAATCAGGAGGATCCCAAGGCCCTTTTTTTCTTCTTACAGTTACATAACCCCTGAAAATTATTTATTCTAGGGATTTTTAGGCTACAAAACTGAGATATGAATTTAGGCACTGCAGGTTCCTATTTCTCAGAAATTACTTAGCCAATAATAGCCACCCTTTGTGCATCTGCTTTGCTGTGAGATGTTTTAAATACTACAAGACATTTAAGTACCTTTGCAAATTGAGTCCTGTTTCTCTTAGAGAAATAAAGCATTAGTCCAAATAAACAGCGGTGTAATTTGCAGTAAGTTTTTCCACTCTCCCTATTCACTTACTGGAGAAAAGTCTACAAGTGTCTGGAGTGCATTTTTAATGTGTACACCTTTTACCCTCCTCACTCCCCTTTTCTTGGCATGGCACTACAATGAAGACAAAGACAAACAGGAGACAGGCTTTTAACTCAGACTAACTAAACTCATTCGGGTGAAAGCAGCTTTGAAAAAAGCCATTTAGAGCCGCACTAGGATTAACATCAATCATGAGAGTCCCCCTAACACTTAGTTACATTAAAATAGATGGCCAAAAATCAAAAATGAGATGCATCTCTACTCTTTGTTTTAAACTGATCTAGCCAGATTGAATCCATCCCATTTATCAGCCCCTAGGTTTTCACAGTGTAGGCCAAAACATTATTTTCATGAGATGTTTGCCTACATTAGCATTTAGCTGATCACACATTTGTGGAGGAACAGTCAATACATGGTCTCTCACTAGACAGGGGGGGGGGGATATGAATCTTCTCATAATGAAGTCTGCCAACTATTTTGCTTAATGCGGGATTGAGTCGTACACCACAAAGAACTTGAAGACTGTCTTTGAGCCTTTTCATTTTGTTTTGGTTGGCATTCGTTTTCACAGGCTACTTGTTTCACACTTGGCATTAAGTCGGTGAGGAGAGCAAATGTCTCAGACTTAAAGATGACAGATCAGGCTCTAGAGGTGCATCTTCCTCTCTGATCATAGAGAGGGAGTAGGATCCCAGCAATAGGCCAGCTTCTTATACTAGTATTTGCCTATATAAAAGAATCTTGAACTACCCTTGCAGATCCAGTAGACACATCTGCACAAGGCTTACATGTTTCTTTTGGAGGTTCCAGCTTGGACTGGGGAAGGATCCTCCTAGTATCTAAAACTACCCTAGGCATCTTTGGTTAGGAAATGCATCTATCTGCTTGTAGCTGCATACATTAAAGTCATGAGTCAAAGCACCCTTTTGAGTCAGTGACCATCCTGTCACTAATCTGGAGCTCAGAGAAAACAGATCCATCTCCAACGTATTCAAGATCCAGAATCCATTCATCACATAGTTTGGGACCTTTGACAAATAGCATTCATGTAAACAGTTCTTCACATTTCACAATCTGAAGCTAAATCAGATTGCCTGAGATGCCTTTCTACCCCTGTATGTCTGCTGCCATTTGAAATAAACTAGATTTTCTGTACAGCTGCAGCATAGTTGAGAGTCTCCTGCCTGGCACGTCTGTTATCTGCTAGCCCCAAGCAGATGTATTACTGATACCCGTAGGATTTTCATGTAAGCATCCATCCAGAATCCACAACTTCTAAATGAGATGAATCCTTGAAAAAACCCATCTTCAGAACAATATCAGCCTTCCTTTCTATCACTGTAAGCCAACCGGTTGAAGTACATCCTTCACCCCTGGATAGCAGAGTCTTAAGAGGAGGCAGGATTTGACTCCTTCGGACTCTGCCATCTCCTGCCATTGTTGTTTCTTGTCTTCACCTACACTAAGCTCACACTGAAGATGAATTTCAAGTATTGTTTTGCACTGCTAGCTTTTCACAGACTTAAAGTGTCTTTTATTATTATGATTTTGCAGAAAGCAAAGCTGCGTAAAAGAGTTGAGCAGAAGCTGAGAGCTTGTGAGGCTCTCTAAGACAAGTGCTTTTTCAAAGCTTTCATGCAGTTTTGCAATGCTTACTTATCAAACAAGCCAAGTAGTACAGCTACATTCCTGCCAAAACAAAGGCGCTATCCAGAACTCTTTGAGGTTGGTGGGAGGCCTCTTGGTCGACTACAGTTAGAGTTACACCGTGCCCCTTGGGGTTTTCTTGACAAGTTACTCTCTCAGCCATGCAGTTTCAAAGCATAATTTGTTTCTTTTGGATCTGAACTTTGCTGTGCTTCCTCTTCCAATGAAAAGTTCTCCATGTCTCCTTTCAACACAAGTCCCCTTCTCTGTGTTCCTTTTGTACGTGAATCTTCTAAACACACACACTTTTTTTGGGGTCTGGAAAAAAAAAAAAAAAAAATCTTTTCTTCCCTTGGTTGTTTATTTTGAGCCATGTCTATGGGAGTCTGGGTATTTCTATGTATTAATACTTATTTTTGTGATCTTTTGCACTAAGTTTATCTGACAAAAAACTGGGGGGAAAAAAAGCACTGGAACTATTGTAAGTTGTTAGCTCGTTATTTGTTGTTTGTAATGTTCTGAGTGAGTCTACAAGCCAAGCTAAGGAAGGATTAAGGCAACAATTTCTGCTGACAGTTGCTCCATATCTGGTTCACCTCTGATTTATTTCTCTCTTCTTTCATTAAACTGGGGGGCTATAGAATTGGTGGTAGGAGACAGAAGAATTCATGTTGTGCTAAGGTTATTATTTTTCTCCTGGCAGTCACAGAAACCAGAAATGTGAAGAAATGACATGATTCTCAAAATGTCAGCCAGATAATCGGCTAACTGTACTCCACCACAAGCTGTAGTCACCTAAGGATGGTGACCTGTAAGAGCAAATGGGGACATGACCTCACCAAATTACAATTGCAATGAGGCAGTGCATGAGAGAAATGCTCTCAGAAAGGTAAAGCTGTTGGAACTCATGCATGGTAATCCTCAAGTGGAAGTGGGTGGTTTCAAATGCTTTTTCCACAATTTATTTTTCTGTGGAATGGATAAATAGTTAACTGCCCAAAGCATAGCCCTCATTTTCCTTGATGCTCTGCCAAATACCAGTGATGTGCTTCAGTTATTGGAAAGGATATCAAACCTTTAGTTAGTAATTATCTGGAGTTCCCTAGTAAAAAGTTCCCTAGTAAAAAGAGTTCTCCCAGATACATCAGTGAAGGAGGACGATGCCATCACTCACACAATCCTAACATTTAATGAAACATTGAGTACAAGAGCAATGTTTGCTTGGAGACTCTCCCCCAACCCCTTTCTCACCTCAGATGCCTGTGACAGCTTTTTATCTAAGATTACTGATCACTGTTTGCATTTCAACACCCTTTGCTTCTCAGTATGCCAGTCATTTTTTCTTTCTCTGGATTTCACCCCCACAACCGTAATGAAAGTCCATCTGATACAGTTTCTGCATGTGAAATTATTTACTGGCTTTTGCATGCCACAGCCTGTTACAATTTCATCTCGTATCATTCAGGCACATTATTCTCTGGCATGTTTTGTCATCGTTTCCAACACTAAGCACACCTATCATTGAGAAAGAAAACTAAGGTAAAGCTTAGATATGACGAGCTGCAGCCTTGGATGCCACTCACAACACAGCTCAGACACCTGAGCCCACTCCTTGAACTTTCAGACAGAGGTTAAGAGAGCAAGCAGGGGGTTTGTTTTGTTTTTTCTTTTCTTTTTTTTTTTTTTTTTTTAGGCATCTAGACATAAGAATCTGTGAGTTTTGCAAAAGAAATATTTGACATAGACCACTATACCTAAATGACGGCAAGAAGCTAAACGTCATAACGCATGCTCAAATACTGCTTTGAAACCCACTTTGTGAAAGAAACAGCCAGCTTCAGACCTGGTTGTAATCCTGTGGAGGTCAACATAGATACATCACAGATGAATTTAGCCTTAGGTTGCCCTAGGCAAGGGCAGTGATGATCTCCTGCAAACTGAGCCTGACATGTATGAATTCAAGTCAGGACCTTATATTCATCATCCCCTACTGCTGTCAACAAGAGTTGCATTCACTGCAATTATGTGTGTCTTCTAGCAGAACTGTGGCTAAAACTCAGGATAAGGCAATGAGCTTCAGCTCCACTTAAGCCCATGACATGGCTAAAGTCACCTTCAGGAGTTTCCAGAAATGTGTGTAGGGGGAAGGGCGGTCTGCTGTCAGCAAGCCTGGGAGCCCACGCTGACTCAAAGAGGATTTTATAGAGCTTAATGGAATCCACATCTGGGCGCACTGTGATGAACTGTAACCTACTTGAAAAACGAAGGCACCCTTAAAAAAAGTGGGGGGAAAAAGAAGTGGAAAACAGCAAGCATCTCAGGCTGAAAGCTGGCTGAGATTAAGCACTTATAAGAATAAAAAAAGTCGGCCCTTCTGGAGAGGGAACCCTTTGTCATTCATTTTACTTTGTCCTACTTAAATTATGTTCAGTAAATCTCTCAGAACGCTGCTCATTTCTGTAGCAGAGCAAATAATAACAGTTTTAAAAGGACTCTTCTTTTAATGGTCTGTCAAAGAGTAATGCAAGAGTCTCTCAGTTACAGTAAAAAGCAAAATGGAGATTTCAGATATTCCCCTTTCTCTATCTGGTTTTCTAAAGAGAATTCCACAGGACGTTGCCTCAGTCCAAGTCAGTTTTGTAGACAATGTAATATGTCTTAATACACTGTTCGGGGATTGAGAGAATTTAGCCTTAGCTTCTTTTGTTTTCTATGGTTACCGTTGTACAGAAGAAAGACTTAAAATGTAGATAATGTATATTTAATAAAAAGAGACTTTTTGTATGATTTTGTGTGGAAGACAAATGCCTCCTGCTGTGTTTTTATTTCATCTTATAGCTGAGTAGACATTGAAGAAAGTCGTGATTATGGGAAAACTAATTCTCAGTATTTACACATTAACTCTAAGCTAACAGATCTCACTGGATGTTAATAAAAGCTGAAGTGTCCATAACTTAAGATTTATTGATTTCAGCTACTGCTAAAAGTTATTGTCATAGGACATTTGATCATCACCCGTGTCCCTGACATAAGTCATTAATGCAGGTTTGTGACACCTCCCCAGAGCATAAAAAAGCACAGCTGTCCAAGGAGTTAGAAGTCACGTTTGGAGACATGGTTTAGATCTGGTTAGTTCTAATTAGGAAACATGTTTGGGCATAGCTCCATAGCCTTCCAGGTACTCATGAACATACACTCTCCCCAACCTGCTATGTGTGCCCTGCTGCATCCACGTGCCAAAACCACACTTCAGCAACTCACACACATTGCCACCATCACACCCAACTTCAGGGCAATGAACAAGAGTTGGCTCACAGGGTTCTGCCCTGACATCAGGCTTTCAGTCTCACTACTTAGTACATCTTAACACACAAATCTCTTACACACCCTTGAAAATCACAGCCTTTGATACTATTACAATGAACCAGGACACCATTTTTCTAACCCTAAACTGGTGTAAATCCTAATACAATACAAGTTTTGTGTTTGTTTTTTCCCCCCAAGAGCTTTACAGAATTCAGTTTGACACAGACACCATTCTAAACTTTTAATACTTATGCATTCTATGTATCAAGCAGAGTTCTGTATTAGTGGATGAATTCATTATCTTAAGAAATATTCTAAGAACACATTATTACTATGTTCCAATTCTGCGACACAACAGAAAACACACCAAGGAGAGCAGAGTAGCAAAGCACTAGGCAGGCAAGAATATATCAAATGTAACAGCTGCAGACACAGAAACAAAAGAAAGAAGCTGCTTATCCTTGGAAGGCCTCAGATACATAAGGGCTGGAGCTAGAATCCACCCCTTCCAGACACTCAACACATTACACGCACCAGAGTTCCCCTGGGTTGGCTCTGCCTTCCCACCAGGCAAGCTCCCCAAACTCTCATGATAAAGACTTCATTTAGGAAATAACATAAACAATTGCACAGACATAACAGAAAAGCATACATCTAGTTGACAGTCCAGTTAAACATTGTTACTTGCAATTTATAAGCAGTTAGCCACCTCTAAGAGAGCACAAGACACAACACCATTTTCATCAACCTCCCTCAGCATCTGCTAACTTTCTACCAGGCAGAATTAAAAAACAAACTCCCTAACAACAACCACACAAATACAAATAGCAAGTTGTATAAGCAAAAGAGAAAACACACATAGTTGCTTAAAACCAGTTTCAACTATCCAAGAAATACAACAGACTCAACCAAGTAATAAATAAGAAATTACTTATCTCTTTCTGAGGATCAGTGCTTGCTAAACACTCCAAAGAAGATCTCCAAGCAGTGATACTTCCATTGCAAATGCTAGCAATGGTGGACCCTAAGTCACACCAGTGAATTGCTCACACCTGTGCTCCTAAGGCTGGCTACATCCCTTCACCAGGTGCTCAATCACTGCTTCAGGCCATCACTTAATGGCTCCCATTTACAACGTTATTCTGTTTTTATGTTAAAGTTTTACATTAAAGTTTTGTTGCTTCATCCAAAGCCCCACTGCACAATGTATGTAGGCAAATACCATTAAGTAAAAACTGCAGAGAAAGAAATGCAGGCAAGCCTTGCTATAGTTAGCTCCGGTATTTGCCTGCTTTTTCTCCTAGTGTGAGTACTGGGCAGCTGCAGTCAATACTTATTTTTCTATACCTGGTAGCCAAGCAAGACGTCATAAAAAGCAGCTGCACAAGGTCACGATGTTCCTGCAGCCCTTCCATGCCAGTGGTGTCCGTATTCAACCCTTCTTGTAAGTCTACTGCTCTCTCTTTCTCAAAACCTAAGTTAAACAGCCTTTGCCTCAATTTGAGCCCATCTCATCTTGTACAGTTCCCAAGGGAATGGAAAGAACATCATGCTCCTTTGCTGTCATGCAGCAGCCTTTCTTCTCTAACAGGTATGGTACCTCTCCAGTTTTACCACGCTCTTCAGAGCTCATCTTTTTCACACACTGCAACCCCACCTTCCTTACAGCTTTTCTTGCACACCATATTTTTAACCATATACAATCACTGGAAGCAGTCAGGTAAGAACTTTTCATTAGAATTTTGCTCTCTGCAGTGTCAATCTGCAGGATTACTTTTCCTTCTCTGTGTTTCTTTTATTCAGCCCTCCTCCCTGCACTCTTTCCTAATAAGACCACCAAAGCTATGCAGTGGTGGGGGCCAAGCCTTGCTGCAAGCCATACTCCAACAGCAAGGAACCAATGGTCTTGCATATTTTGCAGTACTACGAAGAGTAATAGATGGGTCAGATCACGAAACAAGCAAGATCTGATGGAAAGAGCATGAATTCAAAAAGAATGATCAAGGTAGGAAAGGCAACAAGTTGCTGTATAACAAATGAAGAAATCAGCATGAAATTGTTTAGATTCAATAGACTAACAATCTGCTTGCAAGTTGATTCAGTTACAGCAAGGCATTTTTCCTGAAGGAGCGAATGGGCCTAGGAGCTGGTGCCTTCCTGGCACTGAACTGCTGAGGATGGACTGACAAATTTGTTTCCTTACTAACTGTTGAAGAACTAGCTATATATTATACATATTTAATTTTGGATCCAACCCTCATTCCTGCTTAGGACTTACTATTCCTTATGGTCCCGCCTCGCCAGGATTTTGTGAAGGAATGAAACTACTAGGAACAGTTTCTCTACTGATTTCCAGCAGTTGTTTTAAGCCAAGGTAAACAAGTCACACTGGGAGGCAGGAGCATGGGACTGTTCTGACCCAGGGTGCATCTGAACCCACATATGTGCTGTCTTCCATGGACAGGATTTACTGATTTACTTGACCCTTATGCAAAAGTTCCACAGGTAAGATTTTAGATATATCTGTTTAAAAAATCCCTATATGCATCAGGTGTAACCAATGAGGCTGTGCCTTACAGGCACTTCCTCTGGTTGTGCAAAGAGCCATAGAATCTAACCACAGGTTAGAAAAGATACTAAAACCATCCTGTCCAATCACCAACCCTCCCCTACCATGCCCATAAACCATGTCCCCAGGTGCCACATCTAAAAGAGGTATTGTGTATAAATATATACACACGTATATTTAAATACACAACCGTGTATTTTTTATAACTATATGCCCCTGTCTGGCTGTAAAACCTCTTTGATCCCTATTTCCACAGAATAAGGTTTCTTCCTACACAGCAGGAGAACCTGGCTTTGGTAAGACAAAAAATAAAAATAAAAAACCAAGCAATGTAATGTTTAAAATCCCAAACCCAGCTTGCTGACTGGCACTAAATACCCATACATCCAGTGCATTTAAGACTGAGACCCATGTGCTGAGCTGCTGATTTCAGGTACAAGGATACGAAAGGAAAGTCTGGTGCTGTTGAGCTGTTTTGGTGAAACCTGGGCTTGTAAGTGCCTAAAGATATTGAGAACCATTCTTATGATGGCAATAACAAGGCTAATTAGCAATGGTGTTATGATCCACCAAAATGAGCAGGTGACAAAAGGCCATAAATTGGGCAATAGTTAAGTTCAAAATAAAAAGTAAATGTATACTTAAATACATAAATAAACATATAAATAACTCATTTTGCTTCAGATCCACCCAGGTCTGACCAGTAATGAAGTCAGGGGGAGCACCTCTGGAAACTGTACGTTGCCATGCTCTTCCCTGCATGGGAAATATTCACAGAAGCACTGTCTGTATGTACTAAGGAAGTGGTTTCTATACCTGGAGCTATATTCAAAGTGGATTTTCTGAGTAGGGATTATGTTTGAGGCCCAGCCTATCAATGCATTAATGTAAATTAATCAGCAAAGAGCTCTGTTCCCTGATAGGGAATTAATTAGATTTAAATGTGCATTGCACTTGCTACAGATCTCGTAAAACACCAAAATCTATTCAAGACTGGTGATTGACTGAATATTTCTGATATTTTATGCATATGAAACCCAAAGCTCCGTGATGTCATCTCACCTACCGACACTGACAACCTTGTGCCAAAAAAACTGTCAATGTTTGCTTGTCTCCTAATAGAACTTCTGTTGCTGAATGTCTATTTGGTCCTTTCATTCAGTCTATTGCAGGAAAATGTTGCTAGGGAAATACTACGAACAGCAAACTTGGGGGCTGCTAAAATGCAAAGATGCAACAGCCTTGCCCTTGGCTCCAAACACATATGAAAGCTATGCTGCAGATGCTATGATACATAATCCAGAAATAGGATAAAAAAAGAAATGTTCAGCCTCAAGGACCTGGATCAGAACAACTTCAATCAGTATTCAGAGGGGTCTAAATTTAAGGTTTCAGTATGACATTAATTTAAACAGCTTGGTTTTAATAGGTGGTGGGAATCACACAAATGTATCATTTGTTTCCAAAGACTTTTTGGGTGCTCAGCACCACGACCTGAAAGCCTAACACTGAGTATGCAAAAACATCACTGTAGTTATCAGCGCTACTCTTGGCAGTTTAATGACAATATGCATAATAAGAAAACAACTGGCTTTCCCATATAGAAGCTCATACTATGCATGCATTTTGAAAGCAGAGACCTCGTATTTGTGCGCTTCTCACTGCTACTTTCTCATGAGAATTATCAGTAAAACTGACTAGGAGACCAAACACAAACTTATACCATATGTAATCTCATAATTATAGCGACAGGGACAGGACTAGAAAGGTCTTATGTCTGCTGAAAAGTTGATGGGGTACCTATGCTTGTCAAACACAGATAGAAGAGCCAGCACAGAGTCCATGTAATTGTTAAATAGAATTCAACATCTTTCTAAGGTAAGACACTGACCTTCTCTACTTGGCAAGTTTAAGACATGAACATAAGGTTGAAAACTATTCTGACCGTTCGACCAGGATGGGACTCAGCTTCAGGCAGACACATAATCTAGAGGTTCAATTCCCAGCCTTTCCAATACTTGACACAAACACACAGTTGACAAATATGACAGAGAACTTTAGAGAGATTAGTCTCCTTCTGAAATTGTAGCCTGAGTTGAGGCAGTGTGTCCCAAACCATCTACAATGGCTCCACATGCCAATATTTAAGAAGCCAGACTGCACCCTTAGCTCAGTTGTCATCACATAAATGTAAGTGTCACAATTTGCAAGGTGAATTCCAACACAATTTAAAGCTTCGCAGAAAGGGCAAGGAGCAAAAGCCAAATAATGAGAAGAAAAAAAGATTTTCTGAAACACAGATGTCTGAAGCATGAAGGCTGGATGAAGCTAATTAGAACCTCAAGAATGCAGTACATTCTTCTGTGGAAAAAGCCAAGAGGAAAGGAAAACCAGGTGCTGCTAAGCATCTGCACCCTATGGGCAAAGAAACACGTTTCAAGGGGGAATTGCCAGAAGGCAGATTTCTCAGAGGCATCGTGCTGAGGCTTAAAGAGACACTGAAGGAAAAATAATCAACATAGTTAAAAAATATTGAACAGTTGGATTTTACAGCTAACACTCACTGTATATGGGCTGCAGCTATTGACATTCAGATGATACAGTGAAGCTGGCTGCTCTTCAAAAGACACACCTGAGCTTTCAGGACTGGCTGACATTTCAGCTCTAAGCTGTCCCCTGCCTTCCTCCCCACTGCACCCCATTGCTTCAGGAGCCTTTGGGCAGTTCATCAGTACCTGAGTCAAAGTCCCTCAGAAATCAGCAGGAATTTTTCCAATGGCTTCAACAGGTCACAGGTCTCTTCTCAGTCCGAGGCAGCTGTATTGCTCCTGTGGTTTTCCTATTATTAGGCAGAACCATCAAAAAGTCCAGCTCAGCTCTTCCAGTATCTTCCTGTTTTCACAGCTTCCTCCCATTCAAAGTACTTGAAAATTACTTTTCTGGAAACTGTGTGTTTGAGTTTTACATATTTATTTTTGCATTATTTATGTTTGAACTTATTTTTATGCATAAATAACCTCTCTCGCTAAATAGATGCCTCTCCTTTCTGCACCCAGTGAAAAGGTCTTTTCTCCTGTTTGCACTACAGACCGAACTATTCAGGAAAAAAACAAATTGCACCATAATAAATTCCTTTACAGTTCAACGGAATTATGATAGCAAAGAATTACCTACTTACCTTTCACCTCATTAGCATCTTTATGGGACAGTTAACTAATGCAAGGTGTGGGCCAAATTCTCCAGTAACTATTAAGGACTAGATCACCTTGAGAGCTCTGCATTTACATCATTAAAATCCCGATGAAATTTAATGCAACTCGGAAACAAATCAAGCTCAACATTTCTCCTGATTAAAGCTGAGCTGTGCTTTGCAGCCTTCTGTCAAAGTTCCAACTGAAATAGAACAACATAAAATAATAAATGATTTTCCACCTCCCGCATTTACGCTTCCCTGGGGACCTGGGAGAAACTCAGTTCATTGTTTTCTTTTTTTCTTGTTTTGTTTTGCTTTTCTCTTTCCTCTAAGTCCCTAAAGCATTAATTAACTGCTTATATTTTTCTCCACCAAATAATAGATAGTGACACACTCTGGTAACCCAGCTAGGGCATTTATCCTAGAACCAGCATCCCTTGTTATTAATACACAGCTTCCTTGGGATTACAGTTACTCTGTTACCTCCCAAACCATTACCCGTGTCTCAGCAGGAATTTCCCCCAGACAATTTCTTAGCTCATCCATAGATTCAGAATTCCTTTCTTTTCTTTTCTTTTCTTTTCTTTTCTTTTCTTTTCTTTTCTTTTCTTTTCTTTTCTTTTCTTTTCTTTTCTTTTCTTTTCTTTTCTTTTCTTTTCTTTTCTTTTCGGAAAATTGTCACTTTTTCAGCTTTTATGTAATTTCAGTCTTTGCTGAATGGTAGCCAGGTGTCCTTTGAAGGCTAGAGCTTCCTTGCATCATTAACACCCATCGCATTCCTACCGTCATCCTCCAGAGACACATTTGATTCTCACTGTTTGCTGAATTTTGCAGTTAATTTTTTAGTTCACGTTTTCTTTCTCTATTCAATCTGTGCTCAAGGCTCAACTAGACCTAAATAAGGTCTCACTCTTTGCCTCTCTCCAGCCCCCATCTCTCCATCTACCTATTCACCTCTCTGCAAGAAGGCGGCTCTAAATCTCACAAGGCATTTTAGGGCTTATTGTATTTAGCCTGTAAACTGTTGACAAGGAGGTTAAATTAGATGACTTCATCTCTCTTCAGGATATAAATCATACGAATTAAGGAAGAGGTGAATCTGTAGCATAAGTCCTGCAATCCATTCCTAGCTGACTCACTGGGAGAGTTGGGCAATATAGGTCCTTGCTCCAACACAGGCTGGAGTACATAGGAATACTGTCCCAGTTTCAAGGAGTGGAAGACTGGATCCTTTATGATTAAGAGTCTGAGTGAGAGCTTTATTCACAGGAAGACTCTCACTGAGTTAAATGTGCTTGAAACAATAAGGTGTTGCTGTCCCTGTTCATTGCAGAGGAGTTGGACCAGATGACCTTAAAGGGTCCCTTCCAATTCAGAAGACTCTATGATTCTATGATTACAAAATGGGAATATAGATTTGGGTCACCAAGTCTGGCTGCAAGGTTTCATGAATTTCTGAAACGGCCTTCCAGGAAAAGGTTTGTAGAAAACAAATGCAAATTTAGGCAATAATGAGAATTCTGGAGAGACTTCCTAATGGAACAAAAATGTTGATTTATTTGCATATAAACCATTTGTGGGAATGTGCAGCAATGTGAAGATTTTGTAAACACTTTCATGAGTAAATTATTCAAAATCTTCGACACGGTATGAAGTATGTTGTATTTATAAAGCTAGAAAAGGGAGCTCAAATGTATTGTATTATGTGGCAAAAAAAAAGTAAAGGTGAAATTGTTTACATCTGTGTGAAAGTAAACAAAAAGGGTTTGACCTTCTCAAAAACACTGAGCGTTTGCTTCAGGATAAATTATCAAAAATGTTATTCAGGTGTTCATTTGGGATGAAAAGGTGCTTTGCAATGCTGGGCTTTCTGAGGGGCACAAATGCATAATTTTGCCAATTACTCTGGCACGGTGCTAGCAGGATTTCTCTCACACATTAAGGCATGCTGTTTGCCTCCATCTACAGCCCCGAGGTCCCTTGTGGTAGAGCTGCTAGGAAAACAGTAAGTCTTATCTATGAAAAAGTGCATAAATTCCATATTCATAAACAGTCACACCTGATATTTGTCTCCTTTTTTTTGTTGTTTTTCAGCCACAATAAATCTCTCCAGCCCAGCCTTTGTTGTAGAAAGGACTAACAGGCTATGGAACACATAACTTACAAGACTTCTGTAGCGCAGAAGCAGCATGAAAAAAAGTCTTTGTAAGGTACCTTAAAAGGCTTTCAGCATTGCTGTACAGAGCTTTGAAGAAAGCCTGGAGACTGGGTCAACGGGAGCAGCAGTGTTTTTCAGCCTTGCCCTTAATACAAGGGATCTGGAGAGGCAAAGTGGAGCGCTGCCTTTCCCTGCAGTGGGCTCTCCCAGCAGCCACCGTCATTCCCCGACATATTCTCTGTGGGATGGCTGTGATCTCTTCAAATGGCAGCATGATGCACACAGGGGAGGTGCCGCTCCTTCAGTATTGATTTCCACCAGCATCAATATCCTCAATTTAATGTTCTTTTGCTGTCACCACTGTCTCAAGACCTTCTTCTGCTTGTGTTGCATTGTGTGTGCAGTGTTTTGCTGCAGAGGCAAGTAGGAACGACTTGAGCAGGAGAGGAAGAAGCAGAACTAAGAGGAGGGAAAGGTTCAGGTGAGGTCTTATTTTCCAGGTGAACCTTCCCCTATGCTTTCAGTGCCCCAGAGCCTGTCATTCAAGAGACATAACAGCATCTCCATACTGGAAGGGTACAATAAAAAGTCAAATTTTCCCAGGGTAAAGGACCCTGCTCCTTCATTCTGAGCAGCTGGCCTTTCGCATTCAGAAGAAAACAGAATTTCTGCATGCAAAGCCAATGTCCCCTAATAGGACAGCCATGATTTTACCTGCACCTGCTGCAAGCAACTCCAAGCTTAGCACAGCTCTGTGCAGAAGGAGACTTCTGAGAAGGGGCCCCTGGTGGGGGTGATAGGAAAAGTTCTACCCACATGATACCACTGCAGCACACAAGAGCAGGATTTATTACACTACAAAATCCAGGAATAGCACTGCATATTCTCAAGCGCCATCTACCGGTATTTTACTTAAGAACTGCTTGTATGTGTACAATCACCCCTTACTTTGAATTAAGCCCTAAATAAGGAAAAGACAAGGGTGCGAGTGACATGCCAAAAGTGATGTGGTAAGGAAGAGATGCATTACTTTAGCACTGCATGTAGGAAAAAGCATTCAACCTGCACCTGGTCACCTAAACACATCAGACATATGCAAAGGTTTAGACTGTGGGTCTGTCAATGTCATTCTCACCTCTGATGCTTCTGCGGTCACTGGATAACACCTATGGCATTCACCAATTAGGGTGAGTTTTTACTCATTTGGGTTTTTGTTTGTAGGTTGTTTTGTTGTTCCTGTGTGTTTCAACTACACAGCCATGTACAAAAAAGTAAGAGGGATCCTTCCCCCCTCTTCCACTGATTCAAGGCTGCTGCTAGAACAGTCTCCAGGAAAAGTTTCTGTCAGGTTATCACTAGATGAGTGCAGGATAATACAATATGAACATCCAAATCCACGTCAAACCAGACTTTATTCTTTTCTTCTGCTCCTGGAACAGTTCGCTTCAATTTCTTTGCCCATGGAAGGAAAAGTCACGAAACGCGACCTGCGTAGTCAGTAAATCAAAACCTTCTCAATCATATAACTAAAGCCCCAGAGCCTGCAAGACTGTTCTTCTACAAAACCTCCCTAAATGCTGAATTTCTCTAATCCCAGTGAAGCAAAATATCTTTGCTGGCTGACTGTTGCTGTCTACCACTTCCATCAGCAAAACTAATTCCTAAAAACCATTTCCTTTGTATTTTCTTTCCTGATTATCTTCCCTCCCATCCTTTTTAAAAACAGTTTTATAAAAGCACTTTTTGTTTCTTTTCTGTCAAAACTTCATTGAATTTCAGGTACATTTGCCAGATTTTTTTTGCTAAGATAAGGATAAATTCTTATTAGGAAATGCATAATGTAAAAGACATATTCAAGGCACCTTTGAATATTCTCTATTCTGAAAATATCCTTGAAGTTACGGTCCCAGTTCTCTCACCTAGGGACATCCCTACCCTGAAGTGGCTGAAACACTAAAACATCCAGAGCCTCATTCTCTCAGAAATCATTATGATAACACATTCCTAAAATTGAGAGACTGCTTCCTGGCAGAAATCATTTTCTGAAGTGTGCAGAACATGTAAGTAGCGTTGACTGCCATTACAAATTGCTAATAGCCCTTAGTAGGTGAGCAACATTCAATATGTTTCATACACCCACATTTCCCATAATGATAAGATTACCTCAGAGGACCAATGACTTTCATCTCTCCTCAGTCATAACAGATTTGGAATATAGGTTAATATAGAAAGGCATAAACCTCTGCTCAACAGTCAAAATCTCTGCAAGCACTGTCTGTGCAGTATGGATTGAAGTGTACTTTTGTATGTTCCCAAACTGCAAGTTAAATCCTTATTAAAGAACGGAGTGGTTTGCAAACCATTCTAAAGAAACTGGGACTTGAAATACAAGTTCAGTAGTGACTGCCACTAAATTATTTGGTATAAATGTCCAAACTTCAGTGAGATTTTGGTGTAGAAATCTTCCTCTGCCCAAGAAGTCAAATAACTGTACAACAGTCTCAAAAGATGATTTGGTATCAGTAACAGTCCTTCTCAACAACAAATTGATGTCATTTCCCAATGAATGGAAAGAATAAATCAAAAAGAGAAGTGTCCTAAATAATGGATTCAGGAACTCACCTCCCCAGTGAGGGGAAAGACTCCAGAACAAGTCACTGCTGAAGTTTTAGCTATAGACCTCTACCATGGTCCTACATGCTTTGTCACTTGTGAGAAATTACAGCTCTTGATAAGATGTGGCACTTCAGCTCTTGCTTCTTGAAATTAATGAAATTGCTTCCTTTTATCAAAGGCTCTGCAGAGAGAACAATGTTGGCCTATGGCTAACAAACTTTCTACTTTAGGACAGGTTGCACTTTTGCCCAGGCTTATCAGAGGGAATACATCTTTCTGCAGACTCTATGGCCTTTGGTTTGGTCTTTGTGAAGCATTCAGTGACTGTACAGACTTGATATAGCTTTTCGGGGCAGCAGATTGGTTTTACATTGTGAGAGTCAATGATGATTACAGAGACCCTAATCTTATATTGCAGTACAATACAATAAATTCCTATTTCAAAGGATGCTTTCACAATACAGTTGTACTACTCAAATTGCCTGTTCTCTGATCTAAACCCCAAATAAAACTAATTGTCACAGCAATCCTCATATCCTGGTTCCCTCCTCATATAATAGTTATAATAAAAATGAACTTTTAGTATTAAAAATCTACCTCTTTGTTCAATTGCGTTTTCCTTCATGCCAGAGGTTACTGAGATGGTCATAAAAGAGTTGAGTGAAAGTTAATTTTCTCCTCCTGTTTACTGGCTAATCCTAAAATCCAGGAAATTAGAGGAAGAGCAATTTTAAACACAGTCATTTTGCTGAGAACTCCAGGGATACTCCATTATTATTATTATTATTGCAATTGTTAAAGCTTTCCCCCCTATGGATATGTAGAGCATAGAAATGGTTATGGCCAACATAGATAGACAACAACACATTTGTGCACCAAAGGGCAGATAAGATTTTAAAAGCTAGTGATTTTTAAGGGTCTGAAGGAAGCCAGAATGAAACTGTTGAGCCTTACAGACTTCATTTTAATCTCACCTGAAGATACAAGAGATAAGCAGGGATCTTTGTAAGTCATCAGGGATGAGTGTTCTTTCTCAGGTGATGACTAGCACACACTTCACCTGGAATAATCAATACATTATATTCCCAGCAGAAATTGTACCAGGAAGTGGTCAAATATGCTTAAACAATGGTCAACATGTGAGGTGTCTCTGGGTTCCTCTGAGATCTGACAGTCGTCAATACCAATAATGCAGCAGTTGTATACAAAGCAAGCCTGGCCTCTGTACCTACAGCTATACTCCTTCTCATACTCTTAAAACCACTGAATTCCCCTCACAGAGGATGCCACTCTCAAATGACTTCAGCAGAGGCCAAACATAACAGTGAGAACATAATAAAATCTATCATGTGAATCTGGGGGAATTGTTTCAGCATTCATTACCTATCTCCTGTCCATGCTAGCATCTTTTGCTGCCTTATAAGAATTCTGCAGAATGCAAACACTCTCAGGCATTTTAGGGCAAGTATCTGTACAGTTGTATCCAATCCATCTAACAGTTTCTAATAACAAGGAATACTACAGTTGACATTCGGGACATTCAACGAGCTGTTTGGGCACATTGTATCACCATGTGTAAGGAGCTCAGGCTCAACCGCACTGCAAGCTTTCTGGCCCCTACACGAGCTGCAAGCCTAAGAGTGGCCATGTCACTTGTACAGTGTACCTGTAACAACCGTAAAGCAGCTACAGTTCAGTGTATTGCAGCAATTCCTACTGCCATACAACAAAGAGCTCTCCCAAAAGCCATGACTTACCGGGCTGCTTGGCATCAGTCCCATGACTTTTCCATCAGTCAAAATGGTTGCGGTTTGCTGCACTGCTGGGTGGAGTATGCTTGGTCTCTGTGCTTTCTCTCCAAGTTTCACGGCTCTCAGTCACTGCACCACACAGAACATCATTCATTTACCTCTTATCTGAGTCAGGATGGACGAGGCCCCAATGATTCTATGATTAGCACAGGAATACGTACCACAGCGTTATGTGCCATACTGGCTATTCCCTAAAAGCAAATATGGAGCAAGTGAAGTCTGTAAATTCTTGCCCTCACCCGTGACACTTTGTTCACACACTGTCAGATCCTGCCTCTGTGCCAGGTCTACAGCTATGAAGGCCCTTCTTACAATTCCCAACAATGCTTGACTAATGTTCCTGCCCATTAACCCCCGTAAACCTTAATGAGCTTAACTTCTATTTGTCCTCACTCAGTTAATCCACAGACTATCACTAGTTTTTACAACAGCCTGGATTTTACTTTATATTTTTAATTAGCAGTAGCTAATTAAAGAATAAATGCTGGTTTAAAAAACAAAAACAGAAAAACCCCCAGAAAGTAAATGCATGGAACTGCTGTACTGTATCAACTTACTAGAAATGGATAAAACTTTTACGTCCTTTTAAAAAGCAGCACTTTCAAAGCTGTATAAATATACGTGCATGTGTATACATATCCTTACACCAGAGAACATAATTCATCCACTTTTGTCAACTGGGCAGAGGAAGAATGCTATCATCCCTATACAGCACATTCATCACCTTCACCCCAAGTGCCCACAAGAATTTTATGAACACAAATGTTGTGCATGAGTAATTTCAACCACTGCTGAGATGAATGCAGCCACCTCTGCAGCAGTAGAAAAAGAATCACCCAATAGCATGTAGTAAATATTCGCAGGGGCACACAAACAATAACAAAAGTAAAACAGAGTACAGCATCTATGTATAGGAGGACAGGACCGGCCTTATAATGGGACCAGGACTAGCAGCTTCATCTCACCATCTACATCCACACTGATGTGTGGTAAGATCTGTTACCAGGCAGCATTTAAGAACATTCACTGGATCCCACAGGAGCCAGTACATGGCTATAGAAATACTTGTGTTATTTTTTTTAACAAGCATATGGGATTTGTTGAGTAATGGCCTGAACCACTGATTGAGTACCTGGGGAAAAGACCCCATCAGCCCTGGGAGCATACATGAAGGCAATTCAGTTGTGTGACTAGAAGTGGTCAAGCCTGGTGGCACCTCTCTTATACCCCATTTAAGGGCTGACTGCAATTAGGGAAGGATCTCTTTCCAAAGGTCTCTCTCCTTGGTGGAGCTTTCCTCTGCAAACCTGGAATGCTGATACAAGCAAGCAACCTTCTTCCCTTCCTTTATGGCACCTTTCTATTGTGCTGATCCTTCTATCATTGCACTTCTGGTAAAACACCTTTTCCCATCATACTGATCTGTCCGACTGCTACAATGAGGGACCTTTTTTGTGATGTTGACTATAGAGCACAGCTCAATTGCCTCTTGCACACAGCGATCTCAAACCTCAGCTGAATGCTCCCAGAATTAGGGTACTTCCTTAGCTGAGCTGCCAGAGGTAAGATTCTTGTTGATGACAAAAATTACTTTATAATCCGAATATTATTTTTCTTAATTGCTATAAATGTCACTGCAGTTAATAGATAACATTCAGACTCTCAAAATTATTTAAAAGTCTAATGCCAATTTAGTTCCTTAATCCTCACTGGTTTCACTGGGAATTAGAGAGTAAAATACCTTTAAGAAGCCAGGCTCTCGTCCCTGTCAGAAAATTAACATATGCCCTCAAGAAAGATTATAAATTATTTGATATAAGATATGCCAAAGTCAATGGCTTTATTTTTTATAAATGGAAGATTTGTTTCAATAGCTTGAAACCTTTTAAAGCAAGATACAGTTACAGAAGACACGACCTCAGTATTCCTTAGCCAGCTTCAGAGAATGTTATATACATACACACAGTTGCAGATGCTTTATCTACTTATCTACATACGCATATAGATGTAGAAACAGGCTACTAACACCACTTTGTACTATAAGAGAATTTGAAACAGGAATGTGTCCAACTCAATAGACCATGTCTCCAACTCTTATTTTGCTTAATGCTTCTCCAGATGGAACATTCTGTTTAACTCCAGGAAACATTATGTTTAACATTAAATCCAGCTCCTATACAAAACCATTGCAGGTCAGAGTAACTCAGATTGAATATATCTAAAACTAATTGATTTGATACATGAGACCAAAACATCTCAATTCAATGTGACTACGGAAAAAAACATATTCCCCAGAAGCACCAAGTTCGGCTAAGAAATAAAACTTACATGTTTTTTTCCCTGTCTATTTTTGTCCAGAAATTTTCAGCTTTCTGCAACTGTTATCAATAGAAAAAGAAAGAAAAAGATTAGCGGAAACCCTAAAATCTGACAGATGCTGGGGGCGAGCAGCAGTCGGACTGGGTGTATTTTTTGTGAGCACATAATAACTTAGTGTTCCAATTACAAAGCTCCTCAAGTTTTAAAAGCAGCTAAGTATCCACTTCTGAGCTGCTGGAAAATAAACCTGTGTGAAATGCAAGTGGGAAAAATTGCCTGTAGTGTGTTAATTCAAGCAAAGGGAACAGACTCCCTAGTGGGGGATCACAGACCCTTGTTGCTGGAATTTAAAAGTGGAGCACTTAGAATAATTTAGGGTATTGAGTTATTTCTTTCTGCGGTCAGATTAGCAGGTTTACTAATGATTGTTCCTCCAGTGGATTTGAAGCCCAGAAGTCTCAGGGAGTAGAAGAGACTTGACAAAGATAATTGTTAGGAAACATTAATAGAAGTTCAGGCATCTCAACATCCAGGCCTTGTTACAGTTTCTGACCTTTGCTGACTATGACAGGGAACATTAAAAATAAAAATAATAATAAATCACTGCTTACAAAAACAGACTCGAGCAAATCAGTAAACCTTCCAGGAACAACTATCTAATAGAAAAAGAAGCACAGTTGCCACTTTTGTACTAAGGGCTGAAAGTTTTTCCTGGCGTTTTGTTCTCTGCCATCTTTCCCATTTGACTCATGTTCCCTTCTTACCTTCCCTGAAGATGCCATTCCAGCGCTGCCAGTAGAAGCAATGGCTTGCTCTGTTCTTTGCCTTCTGAAGATGTCCACACACAATACCACGCTGTGAGGTGCAGCTCAGCAAACTTCAGGTTTAGTCCAGCAGAGGGTTACAGAGCCACAGCATTGTAGCCAGCTGGCAAAACACAAAATGACTGAACTCATGCTAAAGCACAAAGCATGCCTAAATGTCATCTCTGGCTGGTGTGCCCCTTCTAGGAAGATATTTACTGGAAGGGGGGCCAGTGAACAAGAAGTTCATTAAGATCCTCATTCTCTTTGTTTAGAGAAAAAAATCTCTGGTACGCTAGAATGGGGTAAAGGAAAAAAGAAAAAACATGTCATGACACTGGATAATCAACATAATGGCTAATTTACCTGTATGAGGTTGAAATATTATGGGTAATGCACTGCAGACCAATTTTGATTATTGACAATAATAATACAGATGCAGTTTAAATGGGTGATAGTGATTCTATTGCTTCCCTGAATCATATGGGCACCAAACGTTTGATTGCTTTGACATCCAGCAGTAGAAGACAGCAGTGGAACATTATGGAGCATAATTTCCATTTAACTACAAAGATAACTACTGACCTATTAGAATTTGCAGAGTATGTTTATATCATTCAATTGCCTGACTTTCCTGAAGAGTGCATATTTTCCCAATCTCAGCTACAGTTCATATGAACTCTATTGCCTACCAACTAATTTACTGATATGGAGCTTTCAAGTGTTTAATTGCAAATATCTTCTCCTCTGCTGTCACTCTATTACATTGATACAGAAACTTCATACCAAGTGCTTTCCATGAAAACAATTTCTAAATCAAATTATTTTTAATCTTGTGAGTTTTTTGCACATGAATAAGTACCTCAATTGAGATGTATAAAACCAATTAGACCCCCATTTATCTCTGCTAAGCAACTTGGTTCCACTGATTTCTTTGGTCACTGTATTTCACTTTGGAGCTCACTCTGTTTATACATTCTGATGATTGAATTACTTAACATTTATTTTAGAATGCATTTTTTTTGGTTGGTGTCCTTCACAAACAGTTTCTTTTTTATGTAATTCTGAAAGCCCTGCAGTATTATTGCATGGAACTGCCATAAAGAAAACATATTAGTTACTTCTCCATGCTTGCATAATTCAATAATTTTAAGCAATAAACATTTAGTAATTGTCAGAAAGAAGAAAGGTACTTAATTGTTTCCCATTATCACAGTAAAGCTTCCTTTCTGTAAAGCATTTCAACACAATACCTGGTTGTTTGGCAGCTCTATTTCTTTTCCACCAGTCTCAGAAGAATCAAGGTGATCACATTAAAATTTTATTTCACGTCCTCAATGCGCTCTCTTAAACTTCTGTGTTCTTTTATGTTATCTCGGTACATCCTGCAATGACTCCCACTCTGTGCCAGACAGAAGAGCATGTTTTTCTTTAGGAAGCTTTTTGTTGTCCTTCCAAGGCTGTGCCAGTTGTGTACTGATGTTCAGTTTAAAAACTCAGAAGTGGCATCGTACAACTATAGCCAGATGCTGAAAAGTGATCTAGTCTTCAGGACAAAATATAATTACATCATGATGTTTTCTCAGCCTATTCATACCCACTTTCTGCAACGTAAGGGAGTCTGTTCCATATGATCCACAAATTCAGTTGTTACAGCTTTTCCTAATGTCATAAGGAATTGCAATTTAAGCCTATTATTTCTCGAGCTACTTTAACTGGGAATATGAACAGTGTTATTTCTTGTTATACACACACATAGATACACATCTTGGAAGCATTCTATTTTACATCTATAAAACATGCACATATTATACACAACATTTTATTTACTCCAAGTTCTCTTTAATTCCTCCTGCCTTTTTCATTGACCAGTGTTATTCATTATCACTTGAACCATGAACGATCAGCAACAAAATGTGTACTAGTTGTTTTATGAATTATAATGCAGCTGAGGAGAATTCAAAATATCTATGCATCATGAATTCATACCTCATTTATTTTAAAACAAAGATGCCCCATTGGACATTTAATTTGTTACCTTAATCTTGCAGGTCAGTTGCTCTTAGCTTCTTGTCTCAGCCTCAGTATCACATTCTGCTGGTAAGCAGGTTACAAAGATATCTAATCTTGTTGATCTCATGGTACAGTGGGCCTGATGAAGAAGCATGAAAAAGATAAAAACATCAGGAGGAACATTAATCTCATCTTAATTTTCCAGTCAGTATTTTCCAGATGTGCTGAAGAACATTAATATTTGATATCACATTGTGAATCATCAGTACTGAAGTAGAGAACACACATCTTCTCCACTGTTTGTTTAAAAAATAATAATTATTATAAAAGGACCTTTTCTCCACACTGAGGAAGCAAAAATATAGAAGTAAATACAGTCACTGCCACTAGGCTTGCAGGAAGGTCTCATCTCACCCAACTTCAAAAACATGCAGTAATACCAGGCCTCAATTTATTTTGATTCTTGCAATATTTCTAAGAACTCTATTTGCAGAACTGCTTTTTTTCCTTTCTGAAATAAAGTACTTGGACATTAAGGCTGTTTGTTTTGTTTGACTTTATTAGTGAAAAACTGAAAAGACTCGGAGGGAAAAAAAAACTGTTGTTGTGGTGCTGGGTGGTTGTTGGTTGGTTGATTGATTTCTGTGGTATTTTTTTAAGTCTCAGATTCTCATCATCTCCCTAGATCATGAATGTTGTTAATTCCACTGCCTGAGTCAGTTCTTGGAAGTGTTCGTCTAGGAGGATCCCACTGGTTATATCTCTGCTTTGTGTGCACCTGAGTACTGGTGCCTAGATGAACCAAAGTGGAGGATCTCACCACCTTGGGCATCAACTTGCAGGCCCACATCTCCAGGTTTACTTCAAAATCCCATCTCACATGACTGGAAAACGTGCACATAAAACATTACAGATGTGGAATCTATATCTTTATGTGACTATTAAATGCATCTTAATCCCCTTCATTACGATAAATCAGGTCTATAATACGATCTAGTTTTTAGTGGTGGTAGATGTGGTGGTGGGTTGTTTTTTTCTGTTTCTTCTGTGAGTTGGAGATTTTCAAAAAATAATACACAGCAAACTTTGTTTCTTCTCCCATTTCTTTTACCATACAGTACTATCTATCTCATAATGTTAACAAGTCTTGATTACAAAGGTCTTAATAATAATTGCTATCAAAATTGCTAGAAAATGACTTGCTTTCTGTAGCTGCATGCCTATGTTAATATGTTTTTATTTTATGTTGTTATACAGGATAATATTCCAGTGGGAAAACATTTTTTTCAGTTGTGTTATTGGTTAACATCAGTAAATATCAGTATTATACTGCTTTTGACTGAGATCACTGAAAATTCCCACAGGAAGGTATTCTGCCAATTTTCCACCTCCAATCTATTTCATCTGTTAATCTGAAATGAAACAGAGCCATTATTGGAAACATGGCAATCCTCATAGACTTGATATCAGAATTCCTTGAGCGTGCCATCTAGGGAAAAAAAAATCCTGCCCCATTGCTGCACAGGCAAACAGAAATGCGTCAGATCATCACAAAACAAGAATCATGGAATTGCTGCAGCTTAAGCTTGTGCTTTTTCCTGACAAAATCTCCTTAGCCATTCATAAAAAGGGAAACTTAAACTGGGAGAGGGCAGATTTAGACATTAGGAAGAAATTCTTAACATTGAGTGGTGAGACACTGAACAAGTTGCCCAGAGAGGCTGTGGACACCCCTCCCTGGAAGCACTCAAGGCCAGGCTGGATGGGTCTTTGAGCAACCTGGTCTAGAGGGAGGTTTCCCTGCCTGCAGCAGAGGGTTGGAACTATATGTTCTTAGGGGTCCCTTCCAACCCAAACCTAAATCTAAGAAGATCAAATTGAATTCTGCTGCCTTTGATGGACAAACTTTTAAGAGAATTTACAATTAATTCACCTTAGTTCCCATGGAATATGTCTATTTTGTCTCATCTTACATTTAAAAAGTAGAATATTTCATGTCAGAAGGGCACTGTTTCTGTTTGTATAGCAAGCAGCTCAGGAGGGCCCAGATCCATCGACAGAATTGCTGTTTCTATGGTAGTAAGGTTTTTTGTTTATTCACACTGGGCTTAATACATCCTAGAATTGGTGAGCACTATGCTACTTAGTATGCTAATAATAATAATAATTAATATTAGCATTATAAAATAATTATTTTAAAAACAATAACAATCATGATGTTTGAGATTGCAAAGTCTTCAGGCAAGGTCCTGTGACTTAGTAAATACATATAACAAAAAGGAGCCTGGATCATGGTAAGAGAACTTCCTAATGTAGCAAACGCATACATATGTATGTTTTTGTTCTAGGGACATCAGGGTCTAAAAGTAGTTGTAGACTAAAAATAAATCCTTTTCTATGAACCTCCTGGTGTCATCTTTTAAATGGAGAGGAACCACCTTTGTGAAGTCACTACTACTAAATTAACTGGAAATGAACCAGAGAAGTACAGCTACATTTGAAGCCTGAATCATATATTACTACAGTAGTTTTGTTGTGGTTCTGTAATAAGGGAAAGTTTATCTTGGAGCCATGCAGAGAATAGCAAATTTACTATAACTGCCACAGACAAGTGGGCATGAAAAATGATCAGTTCCTAAAAGCTTTTAAAGCAGCAATGTTTGTCCTTCTCAGCTTTATGAAGGTCATAAGTCTCTCTGGTATGATCTAAGAAATGCTATAACAAGGCTCACTTAAATGCAGCTATGTCCTGAATCTGTGCTCAGAGAGACAAAAATCCTTTACAGAAATAGACACTCAACTTTTATCTCTGGGAGACAATATTCTGCAGTGGACTTTTTCAGAGATGCCGCCAACTTCAGACCACAGGCCGGCAGCAGAATGATGTATAGGAGTTTTCCTGCCAGGAAAGCACTGTCCAAAACTAACATAATATTTGTTTACTATTTGCTTGGCTTAGACTTTTCTTTACTGTGGCATTACTTGCTATACAGCGTATACACAGACACACACAAATATATATGCATATTTTTATAGAGGTGTATATCTACATACCATACATATGCAGACATCTATATACATGATTGGTTTTACATGTTGCCTTGGGCACTGTGCAGTATGGCACAAACAATGGGCAGGGATGTATAACCCTAGCACAAAGAAATGACTGAGCTAAAATTCACTTTTCTTTTAGGGAACTCACCTGCAGGAAGTTTTCACTGACATAACTAAGTCCTACATTAAACCTGCCTTTACATTATTGCTCACTGTATCTTCAGAGATGTACACCAAGACTCAAGGAGAGCCTACTGAAAGAACTTTCCAACTGATAGGAGGGACTTTCTCTGCTGGGTTCCTCCCTGTATCCTGTGTGATGCAGTGGAGCAGATATCATGTATAGTGACTGATGTTCAATGCCATTAGTTATGGTCTGTGGAATAACTCCTTGCAATGCTATTCCAAAAGAATAGCTGGCAGCAAATAATTCGCAAGTGCTGGAACTCATACCAGCAAAAATAACATCAACTTGAACATCAGAATGGTCTTGGGTTATAGAACTGTTGTTATTATGCCTCAAGCTACTTCCCGAATCAATTCCAGAAATAATCCCCTTTACGAAGGGGACCTCAGCTTGCTCTCTTCTCTGTGTGATCCCAATAAAAGTGGCCTCCTTTCTGGTGAATATCTCTCTGAACTCTTCTTCAAAATGCTCAATTATAGAAAATTCACAATCTTTCTAAGTAAAGACTGTAGGGTATTGCTGGTGTCAGCTCTCCTTATCTTATTATTCTGTGTGTGTTGCAGTCAGTATGAGGTGAAATTCAGAAAGTGGCTTTATCCAGCTGACTTCTTGAACTCAGACGACACAAATATGTACATAACGTTAGAGAACAAAGAAAACAAGTAGGAACCTCTTCTTTATCCACTTCAATATCAGTTTACCATCAGTAAATTCATGAGGACTTCATAAAGATCTGTTCTATAATTCCTTAATAGATGTGGCAAACAGGGCAATGTGCGAAGTAATTTGCAAAATTCTTCCATTAAGTTACTGGAAGGGAAGGAGAAGGGGATAGACATGTTCGACTAAGCACTATCTGCTTTTATACTTCACTCTTTTGAGGCTGTTTTGAAAATAGTGTCCCAAATGACCGAGGGAAGGTGAATTACAGTCATCTAAGGGAAAGAATATAATCCACAGAACATGGATCTCAAGATATACCTTTCCATCAACTTTAATGGGTGTTAGATGAGATCCAGAAGCTTTAAAGTGAGTATTTATAGTGCTGTTAGTACCTTGGAATAAAAAAACTATTTACTCAATCATGAATAATTATATGAGCTCAACCTTTCAAAATATGAAAAACATCTCTTTTTATCACCTACCACATTTATGGTAATACTTATGGAGTTGGGAAGTACATTATATAGTCCTAAACTAAAGTTTGATGATTAACCTTTCGAAAGAGCTGTGTAAGAAGCAGCAATTTATTGTGATCTCCTGCACCTGAATAGCTTGAGATACAAAAATCTAGGTTAACTCATCAATGCCAAAGGAGCAACTATTTTTTCATGCTTTGCCTTTACTTTAAAGGTATGGTGCTATCATCACAGAATAACTGCAAGAAGGAATGGATTCAAAGGATACTTCACCTTCAGAGAGTGAAATGAAAGAAATCATCATCACGCTGCCTCAAAGAAGATAGACTTTTTCAATTTTAGACTTAGGTAAAGTAGGGACAGCAAGCAAATGGTGTCACTTCAAGAAAGCAGATCAAAACTTCTTTATATCCCACAATCACACTCAGGATATCTGAATTAAGTTTAGGATTTCCAGGTATAATACCCTATATAAACACAATTTATATATAGACATAATGAAGATGAGTTTTAAAGTCCTTTTTACAGTCCCATGTCTGACTATTCCTCATTTTGTTTCATCAGTAGTTTTGATCATAATAATGCATCACTCCCAAATGTAGAACCCGATCTCCTTCCAATTCCATGCCTGATAAACTGGTCAAGAACTTGACCAAGCTTATTTTTCTGTAATACTCTTCTTATTTATTGAAGAACAGAGATGGCAAACAGATAAAGTGTTCCTCAATTCCAGATTTCATGTACTTCCCCTTCCTTCCTCTATTTCCCAGTACAACAGATAGCAGGGCATGGTGAAACAAGGGTAAAGCCTAGCATGAAGTACTGTGAGAGTGAAATCTTTGATATGTTGCTAGAGAACAGCTGAACTCTCCTAAACCTTCACCCTTCAATTCCTATTAGTGAAATGAGGAGCATAATTGTAGTGGTTGCTGTGGGGTTAAAAGACTTAATTTAAGCATAAAAGGCTTATACTGAAGACCACAGTGGAAAACTGCCTCATATCAAGCACCAAGGGTTTCTACATGTTATAACCCACTTCTGCCTCCTCTTCCTTTCTTTTTTTATTCTCTTTTTTTTTTCTTTTCTTTTTCTTTTTCAAATTCACACTCTATATCAAAGGTATAAGACTCAGCTGGAACCTGAAACCAAATCCAAAACACAATAACAGTCACAGTTAGCTTGGGGGAAGTGTGAGAAACAAGAACAAAATCACATTTTCTGACAAGTATGGATTCACAAATCAATGGAGGCAGGAAAGAAAGCAGCACCAGGCTCACTTTGGAAGTCTGTGCTGCAGTTTGACAACAGGGAGGCTGCCTCATCACTTAGCCATTCCTCCAGCTATAGTAAACTTCGAAGGATTGCAGAATCACTAGGTATGTCAAATACTACAGCTACATAAAACAAAACCAAACCAAAAACTAAAACTGTGAACAACAACAAATCCACAAGCCAAAAATAACAGCTTCCTAGTTTCAAATCCGATATAAATGAGGGCAGGTTTTTGTTGGGTCATCCTCAGGACTTTAGGGGATTAGCTTGAAAACTTGCTTTGGAGAACACAACATGAAGTGCACCTAACCTATGGAAAAAAAAAAAAAAGGCTAAAAAAATATACATCATTCGTCTGCTGGTTCTTAATACCATTTCTGAGCACCTCTCAAATTCCTTTTGCAGCAAGAGCTTTCAGAGGCTCTCTCATGGAGCCAGGATCTCAAGAATATTAAGAATATATTAAAAATACATTCATAATACTGCTAATGTATTTTCGATAGTAATACACTGATACATAGTTAATACCACTCCTAATCTCCCCCTGTAAGCGTTCAAAAAATGAGGAGATGTGGCACTAAGGGATATGGTTTAGTGGGCATGGTGATGATGGGTTGATGATTGGACTAGATGATATTAGTGGTCTTTCCAACCTTAAAGATTCTATGATTCTAGTGATAATGCAGTTGCCACTGTGTAAATGTGGACCTGTCAGTCAGTAGAGTACAACCAAGACATTTCAGTGTATTTCAGAATAAGGGAAAAGTACAGCATTTTAAAGTGTAATTTGCAATTACACTGTTAAGAAGTTTTTTTGTGTGTTTTCTTTAGCAAAATAAAAAGGCTAATTTTAAGACCACAGGGACTGTTTGGGGTTACAGTCATAGTGTGGGAGTACTTATTCAGTCTTGTATCTGATAGAACTTCAATAAGCATTTGGGCGCTTCACACATATCAATTCATTTCAAAAGAACAAACCAAAGAGAATGGAAGAGGCAATTTAAGTAAACTCAGATCAGTTCAGCTATACTAACATCCTGATGTTATCATTGGGAAAATATATGAAGTCTGATGATTAAGTCATAACTGAAATAAGCCATCAAATGTAAGTGCTAGGAAACATTTCAGCATGAGACAAAAATACTACACTAAGCCATGAAGTGTATTTAGAAGAGAACTGCAAGCATATCTTATGGTCGTTTGGTTTTTTTCTTGACATGCTCAGGTGTTAATATAAAGATATAAGTATCATGAGCACTTCCTTCTTTTCCCTAAACACAAGAGCAATAAACAATAATCTCTACAAAGTACTCCCAATACCTCCTAGAGATGAACAAATCTACAATTACAAGAATGGTAATAATAAAGAATCGAAAAAAATTCTGCAGCTCTCTCCTGAGGTCAGAGAAGTCAGGCAGTAAACAGCAATCTACTCTTACAAAAGGAGTATTAAGAAAAGAAAGATAGCTCAATATGTGCCTAATTTATACCAGTCACAAGCCACTGCGTGTTCATTCTTGCACACTTATATACAAGCACATAGACATATTAAGTATTGCTAGGAAGAATAAAAAAGAAAAATAACTAGTTTCCTTCCCTATAACTCTTCCTTTCCTGTTGTTGAGATAAACAAGAACCTGTGCCAAAATTGAGATTTTGGAGCTCTCTACAATCAGCTCTGAAGCAGTTGCTTGCAGGCAAAAGAGCCCATTGTGTGACCTCGCCAAGAATTATTGTGGTATGGGAATAAAGAAAAACACTGACACAAGAAAAATGTGCATTTGTTCGCTTTAAAGCTCACATAGCAGTTTACAGCAGCAGAAGGCCAAATGCATAAAATTCAAGGCACTGATGCTGTGCCTGATGAAATGAAAATTTCATGTCAGATAAATGCTTAAGTGAGTCAGCTTGGTTTTATTTCTACTTTCTAGAGCATCCGGCAAAGAGATGGTTGGTGCCACCAGCACAAGTTGCCACCAAAAATGAGCTCATTAGAAAAATTTACCATGGTACTTAAGCAATTTCCTTGGATTGGAACAGGGAATGTCAGAATTTCCTATTCTGGTTAATTGCGTGGAGATGATGAGTCAGGTTGTAACTGAAGTTCATTCTGGAATTAGACCACATTTATCCCTCTATTCCAGCTTCCTCCCCCCACCCCTCCTATTTTAACATCCCACATCTGTTCATTTTTTTCTCACAATGTTCCCTGTGAGATAAGTTGTGTTGTTCAGTTAAAAAAAAACTAAAGTATTCAGACAGGAATCCAAACTACATCTTTTAAACTCTGTTGAACTATTTGGAGGGAGTTCTAGTCTTTTGCCCCCTAAGGCTCAGTAACCACCATTCAATTTCCATTATGAACGTACCTATACATACTTTATGCCCATTTTTAAAAATGTTAACATTGCCTGCCTTTCTGTTGATTTCTGGATTTTCTTTTCTTTTTATTAATTCCAGGGTAAATAAATAAAGCATGTTCTGTAAGGAAATATGGAAATATCAATCACCTTCTTCTGTTGTTCCTAGTGTCAGGGAACCAAATACTTTCATCTATGATGCCTTTAGTAGAGTTTGAGTTTGTAGAGACAGTGTACTCCATCAGCTGTATCCATGCTGCTGGACGCAACTGAGTGAGTTGAACAACCAATGCTAGACAGGATTGAGCCAGCAAGCAGACTGGTCTCTCTGCTGGGATGTTCCCACTCTGAACTGGAGCCACTGCATGCATAATGGGGTTAAGAGTAGTCTGGGAGTAAGGCACAGCATTAGCTAACATGTCCTTATACACCTTATCTAGAAGAGAAATTGAATCAACAGCCTGAACTATCAGTGGAAACCCTCAGCAAAACAAACCAGCAACTTTTCTACAACACTGGGCTGTAACTATAAAGGCTAATGTCTGTTTTATAGCGCACCATGATAATGGTTCATGATGGAACTTCAAGCTCTTTTTTCTTTTTTTTTTTTTCTTTTTTCCCCATGATCTAGTATGTGCATGTGTTAAAACCAAATTATACCTTGAGTTGTGTGTAACAGTAACAACATAGAAAAAAAGAAATCAAAATCGAGTGAGACACAGCATAGTTAAAACATCCCTACTTCACGTGTGCCCAGAGATAAGACTGCTCTTCACAATGTGACTGAGTGAAAGTTAGTACCATCCAGATCTCACCTCTACAGAAGGTATGTGCATGCCCTTGGGTAAATGACCCACACTCAAAACAGGGACTGAAGTATCTAAATATCAAAGAAGACTGTGGGCCTTGGAAACTTAAGTGTCTGTGAGGATCTAGGAGTAATTAAAATACATCTAAATTCTCTAAATTCTGTTAAGAATAAGGTGAATTGATTTTTTCTTACCCTTTTCCATTGCTTTCTTATCTTCTTGTATCCTGTCATCTGTAGAACCAGGACTTTCCCCTCCTGTATGCGCATGGAGTCTCACACAAGGGAAGAACTTGATCTTCACTTCTCAAGGCCTGTAAACATCATTTGAATAAAATCAGTATCATTAATTCATTACTGAGGAATGTGGGACTCTGACAGCACACAGGGATTCACAGCAGCTTGCATCTTTCTCCACACTAATAGACACTGAATATCTGCTCTTCACCCCTTCTTTATCCTGGTTTCCTAAGGCACAGAAATCTCCTGTGTTTATCCGTCACTTACAAGTCCGTCCTCCTTGGTAATGCTTGACTCTACTGGATATTTTCAATCAAATTTATCAGATTGGAATGTAAAACATTCCTACCAATTCCATGATCACATAAATGAGGGAGAAAATAACTCCACCTTCTTTCTAGAATTCTCTTAGCTCTACTAGGAACATTGCCGCAATCATATGTTAGGATCTCAAACAGCAGATTCCTCATCCTAGTCAAGAAACCTCATTATGTCAGAACTCTACAAATACATAAATCGCAGTCCCAGGTACTTTGCAATGTAAATGAAACCAATCACACCTTCAAGATATCTGAATGTCTCAATTTATTCTATTTTTAGTTAGAAACAGGGCTCATAGATCCTGCTGTATGAGAACAAATCGAATGAAACAAACATAAAAATTCCATAAAGAGGTCCGGAGAAAAACAACATTATTAAATTCAGGGGTTCTGAAACAAAAGAAAGCCAAAATAAGCTATGTGAGAAAACCATTTATCTAGGCCAGCCCAATCTTGCAAGAAAGGAAAGCTCTGAGAGGCATTAATTCCACTTCTGTATTATTATCCCTAAAATACATCACTGCAATTTGTACATATAAAATGCCTTCAACAAGCTTGGAGAGTAACATGTTGACAAAGAAATATGTGTTATTAGTTTGAACAGCTAGGTCACCTGTGGGACAGCAATACAAACAACCTGGCTGATTTAGCCAAAAAATAAGCAAGTGGTTCAGACTATAGGCAAAGTAGGATGGGGGGTGAGGGGGCAAAAAGAATCACCAATGGAATGAAGCAGGACAGAAAATGAATACCAGCCTGAGAAGAAACATGTTTGTGGAATAGGTGTGTCGAGAGAGATAGCTGCATAGTTCATCTAAATGACAATATGAATGCTCTCTCCTCAGGCTCTGTTTCTTTCTTTGTCTTGTATATTTATTTTTTTCTGTTGTTCTTGCTTACAGCAAGTTGCTGGAAGGGAAACGGTGTGAACCGATGATTACTACCTCAGTGGCCTTTTACGTCTTCAGACTTAAAAGTCTCCCCCTCTCCAGAGGCAACGCAGAAAGAAAAAAACAGTCATTTTAGTGAGTGTGGTAGTATGGGGGATAAAATGTAACACAGAGATGAATGTTTGAAGTTTTGCACTCAACCCCTGTTAATAGGCAGTTTTAAAGGTGAAAAGCGTTATCTGTGGGGCTGCAGTAATCATGTACTTCACCTATTTTCAGTTGATTATTGTTTTTTGCTATTTCTCAATGACCGGCTAACTGTCTAAAGAACTCCATATATCTTATTTCAGCTCCATCAGACTGTACTCTGATGCTTTTTTAGTTAGATCTGTGGGAACAGGGAGTAGACCTAAGGGGAAAAAATGCAGGAAATCTTTCAGTATTTCCATTCAAAAGAAAAGCAGCCCAGAAGGCCAACAGTATTCTGGGCTTCATCATAAGAGGGATGGCCAGGAAGGAGAGAGAAGGGAATGACCCCCTCTACTCCACCCCCATGTGGCCCCACCTGGAGTACGGAGTTCCAGTCTGGGGCCCCCAGCACAGGAAGGATATATGGAGCTGTTGGATCAGGTCCTGAGAAGGGTCGAGAAAATGATTAGAGGGCTGAAGCACCACCCCTATAAAAAAAAAAAAAAAAAAGGTTGAAAGAGTTTGAAAGAGTTTGGCTTGCTTAGCTTGGAGAAGGCACAGAGGAGACTTGTTAGCAGCTTTCAAGCAGGAACAATGATCTCTGACTTCCCTTCCAAACCAAAACACTGTGTGATTCTGTGAAAAGCATTCAGAAACATGGAAATAATGGAATTCACTGATAGAGTGGTTAAAGCCTCCTGGGGCTAGAAAGCACTGTAAATGTGCATTTCACATCTGTATTACATGTGGCAATGTCTGTATTCAGCATGGGCTGGTGCTGATGGCTGTCTGTTCAAAAAATATCAAATGAGGGTTTGTAAGCTTCAGTTTCTTCTATCCCAACATCAAAAAGACCTAACTATAACAAGGGGAGGGATACAGCACAGTAGGAGCAATGGATTTAGGAGGAGAATCTTACTCTGAGGGTCAATGACACAAGAGTCCCCTTGAGGGACCCTGGACAAGGTTCAGCAAAGATCATGGTGCTGTGCAAAGAGTAGTAAAGCCTGTGAATGGACTAGAAAACAAGACTTTTGAGAAGTGCCTCGGGAAGTTGTTAAGTCTGGAGGAGAGGAGGCTGAGGGGATACCACCACTCCAAACAGCTACATGAGAGGAGGGTGTCAGTCTTTTTTCTATTTACTACCTAGATGACTCCATGATTCTATGAAAAGTGTGAGATTCCTTGATGGGTTTTCAAATTCTAAAACAAAGCAAAAACAAACCTGGAACATGTTAATACGTTTAATTTCAGGAAAATTTCTCTTTGAGATGCATATGTATTTTATTCTAATAGAGAACTGAAGATCCAGATTATAAACCATAAATATTACCAGGGCTATTCAAAGTGAGCTGGAAGCTGATGGAACATTATTACCAAATTAACAGAAATAGTAGATGAACTATTTTTGAAAAACCTCATCTCCAAACCCAACCAAAGTGTTTAATCTACTCAAATCCAACATGAGTTTGTGTTCCAAATGATATATTCTATTGTCAAATTTTAAGCAACCCACACCATAAAATTCAGTATTCTTCCATAGCCTTATGAACATTCTTCCTAGAAATATTTCCTTACCTTCAGCTCATTTCTAACTACTCTAGCCTTACTTTCAACTGCTTTTGGTGTCTAGGCAGAAGAGCCATTGGAAAGCCCACAAGAAAATTTTCTACTAGATATTAAGTACTATCACAGTTGGCCACTGTACTGAAACAAACGTAGAGATTTGTCCGTATTTCTCCTGGGAAAGTCATTCTTTTTATATGTACTTCTTACTTTCTTTTTTCTCTTTCTTTTTGGTGCTGTTTCTTTTCCTTTCTCCCTAAACAAGATGAAAAGCCAAGAACTGAGTTGATTCACAACGTCTGCATTGCATTCCTGCTGGGATGTAGTAACCATACACACTGGCAAGACTACACGTACAGTTTGGATGTGAAACAAAAGCAATCTAATATGACAGCACAGCTTAGTCATATTGAGAAAGGGAAAAAATGAAAAGTCTTTAAAGTCACAATCACAAGTTTACCACAGAACTGTGTGTGAGGCTCAGACACAACTGAAATGGTAAAGCCCATGCAAAGTGCAGTGCACAAAAGCTTTTTACTCACGTGTAGTTTCCATATAGCGATGCCTCTTCAAGATAAGCCTGAACATGAAAAGATCAACAAAACAGGTACGCGAACTACACGAGCTACTGAAGGAGGTTCCAGATTGGCTCAGATTCTAGACCAGCTGTCACTTGACAGTGAAAATGTAATCATAGTCCAGAACACACCAAGAGAGGATTTACCTGGTCAGCTAAGACAGCTACAAGTTTGTAGTTCCCTTCATCTCACAACAAAGGCAGAAGGAGCACATGCCTTGTGAAGCTGCTATGCTGTTGAAGAGCATGGAGACTGCAGAAGAAGAAAGATTAGGCTGAAACGACCCTATAGAAAGTACATGTGATGCTACAGAGCTAGGAAGACAGGCTGTGCAGCATAACAGCATTTTTTAACTTGTAGTACCAAAGATATATTAGAACTGGAAAATATTCAGGGAAGAGCAACAGTGTACACTAAATATGAAGAAAATTCTTACAATGAAGAAAAAACATGGAAACAGGAGGAGCAAAGAGCAGATGGGAATTGGTTGTTCAGCCCTTCACCAGTATCAAAATTAGAGTATACTACATGAATCTACTAGGTGCCAAGTTCAAAACAAACACAAAAAGAGGTTTGTGGCTGCTCAGGATGTAGAGCACTTTTAGAACATGTTACAGTTGATAACATACATTAAATAGCAGATTAGACAAATTCAAACAAGATCATATACTGACAATTATAAATATGTAAAAATCACATGTGGATAACAGAACTTCTGAACTTAAAAGAGCCAGCATTACAGAATTCATTCCCACACCAGGGAAGTGCCGTACATGCTTATACTGTTCTTCACCTGCTCTAGACATTTACTTGTAAGCACAGTTAGAGGCTGTGCTAGGAGGATTTATTTTTTCCTTCATTAATCTGACACATCTTTTCATACATTCAAAGAGTGTGACCACAACCAGGGCAGCTTCAATGCAAATGCCAGCAGGGCTGTACTGACTGGGAAGGTCAGAGAAGTGCTGAGATGAAACTCACTTCCTTCACCCCAGTGAGCTCAACCTTGGAGTGAATCTGGACGAGTTTCCTCATCACTGACAAAGCAAGTTCAGATATTTCTTGCTGTCATGCTTTCCAGCTGGCATGTAATCTCCCTGCTCCCTTTCAAATGACTTTTTAAAACATTGCTTTGCAGCCCTTGTTTCAGACCCAGTCTCCTGGCAAAAGGGAACACTAGAGCTGGACAGAAGCTGCAAGTGAACTGGGAAATGCAGCACTAAAAGAGATTTGGTGTGGAGTTGCTTTGTGGGAGGGGTGTTTTGTTTGTTTGGTTTTTTTTTCCTTCAGGTTGTTGACAGCAAACACTGCCTGTAACAATTCTGTGCCTAATTTGATTTTCAAGCTGTTAGAGACCTGGCACGGGCCAGCAGGTTCTGTCAGTGTTGAGGGATTTTTTTTTCCAAGAGACTAAATAAACTCTGCCTTTTCTTCTGAGCAATACTGAAAAATGTGGAGCAACAGCAAACAAAACCAAACAAAAAATACCCAAAGGTCTGACCACGTAGAGGAAGAAGAGCAATTAGATTCCTTATTTCAGCCTGCTCACAGGTATTCGTAAACCTTAGGGTGAGACACAAACTGAGATACCTGAAATGAAGCACAGACACCTTGGGTAATGGGCTTTTTGTAGGGTTGGGGTTTTTTGTTTGTTTCTTTGGCAGAACTCTTCATTCTCTGACTCTCCCAAAGAATTAATATAGAACAGACAGTATTAAATCACTACTTGTAATAAACCATTGCTTAGAGAAAATTAAATATATAATCACTGGAACTTCCAGTTCTCCTCTTGTTGAGATACAAATGCCAAAATCGAAAGCATTACAGCTAGTTATACTTCAGAAGCAGGAAAAAAAAGGGGGGGATGGACCCATGGGTATTACTCAAAGAGATATACGGTACCTTTAGATAACTGAGTAAACTGAAAATATTTCTCAAGCAACATTAAGTGTGCTGCACGTAAGTACCATAGGAAATCCTGCCTTTGGCTGCATGTTTCTGGAGATATTCGAGGTCAGGCTGAACGAGGCTCTGAGCACCTTGATGTAGATGTAGGTGTCCCTCTTCATTGCAGGGGAGTTGGATCAGATGGCCTTTAAGGGTCCCTTTCCACTCAAATGGTTCTATGATTCTTTTCTATTCTTTTGATGTAAGGGATTACTACTTGCATGTTTGATAGAGCCTTGGAGGACGTGTGCAGGAGAAAGCAAAAATAAAAGCATACAGTGAAGAGACCTGGGTTCAGATCCTGATACCTCAAAAGGAGCTATTCTTGGCCAGCAACAGACCTTACCCCTGTTTGGTTCTTTATAGACTCAGAGCATCCGAGCCCAAAGCTCAGAGGAGACCGAGTGCAATGAGCCCAGGAACAGCCGCTCTGTGCTCAGTTCACCTCTCTGTAATTCAGTTTATCATTTTTTAAAAGGACATGGGAGATGCTTGCTTTGCACAAATTATTTGTAAATCACCTTGAGGAATCTGAAAATAACAACAGAAATTTGGATCTTGAACTTTAAGAGTCTATCTTGTCTGTTCACAAGTGAGCTGAATTTCCTAACAGGCTTTGTATTTTAAGAGATGTGTCTCACTTGAACACATTTTGGGCCACATTTTCATGATGAGTATTTTGTTTACTAAGTCTTCAAAGGCATAAGGTGCAATGCTATGAAAGGCAGAAGTTGTGGATTCTTTGTTTGACCTGCAGAGCTACTAATTGCTAAAGAGAATAAGCTTTTGAATAGCCTTGACATTTTCACTGAATGCACACCTGCAGATTCTATATTTTTCTTCCCTCATTTCTAGGATCTGCCCACAGGAAGGAGGAAGACAAGGCCCTTTTTCAGGGCTCTGACCTTCAGAGAGAAATGGAAATATGGGGGTCAGCTACCTATGTACCTGCATAAAGGAGATAAATCAAATTTTCTGCTACAAAGGGAACACACGCAGGGTGTCCTCCATATGCGAGCAAGGAGAGGTTGAGAGAAAAGCATTATGGTGCTTATACCTTTCACCAGGCAGCCTAACAAATGACACATTCTGGAAATTTAAAGTCTCTGTGATTTTTACCTACAGTAAACTTTTTGTTTTTTTTCCTTCTCCCTCCCCTATTCATTTCTGAATAGAAGTGAAAGAAAAAGAACCAGGATATTTACCCATCTGCAGTAAGCACCAATCTTAGGGCTGATTTTATGAGGTACAAGGCTCTAATGAATGAAACATTCAACTCTTTGAGCCAGATATGCAGAGTGCCTGGAAACCACTGTTATTTCTTAGGGAAATAAACAATTATTAATACAAAAATGATTATTAATACAGATAACAATATAAAATAATATACAAATGTGTCAGACAAGAGCAGTGAACACACTGCTCACAGTGGAAGGTAGCTATGTGCATATAAGTACAGTAAGCAACATGCTGCATTTGCCTGCATTGAGCCAACAGGTTAGTAGGAACCAGAAATACCACCCTTGTTTCCAATACCACCCTGCTATTTTAAGTTAGCCAGACAAAAATAATTTATGTGAGGAATTAATTTTAAAAATGGCTTTCTAAAGAAAGAGATTTTTCCCCCCTGCTTAATTGATTTTATCCTCGTTTTCCTTTCTGCTTCCTCTCCTTGAAAAAAAAGTGCCACAGGCATTAGAGGAGGCACTTTAATACCAACATTATCCTAGAAAATAAGTTTAATCACACACCCCAAGTTATTCAGAAAGGAGGATGTAAAATATGGCATATTTTGGCACTAGCAAAGAAGAAATGTCTTTAGCTGGAATGGCTGGAAACTTTTCTTGAGAAACTTCTGTTTTGTCCTTTTATTTTACGTATTTTTTGAGTTTCACAAAACTTTTAGATGGCCTCTTCTTCCTATGTTGTGACAGTTCATATGTTAAGTACCCCACAAACCAGTTCAGCCACAGAACAGCGCTGCAGGCTCAGCCTCTGTCACAGGATGATGCTTAGGAATAGGGGGATTCCTTGATACCCAAAAGCACTGCTGCTTTGCTCTGTTCCCCCACAGTTAATTCACATCACAGACAGTGAATGTGAAGGCTCCATCATCCTATGAAAGTGGGACAAAACCCACTCTGCAGACACAGGGCAAGAACACGAGCCTGACTTCTGAGCCTCATTTCAATGCATGCTTTAATTTCACACTTCTGAGACCTTGAGCATTTGTGTTTGAGGCAGAGTCAAGAGAGAGGCAGCTCAGCTTTCAAAAAGCACAGGAGGACTGAGATGAGGAAAAAAATAAAAATAAAAGCAAACCATCTGATAAAAGCGTAACTCAGAGACTGGAGAGAAGCCAGGATAGTGCTGCAGAGTGCTGATTGCAAAGTGATAGACAGAGGTTTCAATTTAGCACGTTGTCATTATAATCTGGTGGTCCCAGTTCCACAATGTCATGATAAATTCCTCCTACAAAGAGGAATTAGAATGGAGTGAAAGAGGAGAAATAACCGCACAGCGCAGGAAAGGAAACACATAAAGGGGAGGGGGCATTTGTTTACACATTCAGCAATTTGCGGCATAGAGATTTTCCATTCACAACCTGAACTCTCATGTTCCTGAAGGACAAGATAAAACCAGAAAGCGTTTTGGAGTAGCTAGATGATGTGTTCCATTTCCAGATATAATTGACACAGACTAAATTCCAAGAGTACAAGTGCCAGGAAACTCACAGAGCTGTCAGACAATCAGAGGATCCTCTTGTGACTCACCCTAATCCTCTGAGATAGTTGCCTGTCTCTTGTGAAGCGCCAGAGCCCTTCAGTGAAGAGGACGATGACATAACAAATACCTCCGTTTCTCAGCTCTTAGGAGCCTCTATATGCTCTATATGAAAAAAAATTTCAATTTCAGTCTATCTATGGAGGCACTATTGAGAAAATGCTATAGCACATAATCCTCCAAAAAAAGCACCGCGAGTCTCACCTTGAATGGAAGCAAAAGCGTATTGAAAGAGCAGATGCCACAGAGTGCTGTTAGTATCTGAAAAATAAAATCAATGACAAGGGAAGAGGGGACATCTGGATCTCTGGGTTTTAGGTTGTTTTTTGTTTTTTTTTTTGTTGTTGTTGTTGTTTTTTTTCTCCATAGGAAAAATAAAGAAATAAAAAAGCAAAGAACTGGGCCAGCAAAAGAAGGGAGAGTAGTTACACCTTAAGGCCAAGAGCTCTTCCTTCTATTTGTGAAACAAAATGTGAAAAAATACAGAGGAACATAAAAGACATCACAGAGAAGCTAAGGGAGAAGACAGAAAGCAGATGTCGCATCTGAGAAGAATGGAAGAAGCAACCGAACGGTGGGCAGAATGGAAAGTAAATAAAGGCACTGCTCACTTGTGCTCTGATTTCTGCTTTTCATCTCTAGCAGTAAGATGCACTGTTCGTGTGTACTTTATTCCCTAAAAGCACTCCAGAGTCTTCACTGCTCTACTGTTAAAAAAATGCATCTTTAAAATGACGATAATTCGGTAAATACTTACAACAGACTTAATTTCATTTCAAGACATCAATTGAACTGGAATAGAAAACCTTCATTTTCTTAGCAAAACTTTGCAGCTCATAAAGGTTTTATCTGTTGCTATGGTACAAGTTTTACCCAAAGGAGTTACTTGCAGAATAGCACAAGAAGGGGGAAATTTTCAGCTCCTTTTACATACATATTTTCATACCCCAGATATTTTAATTTAGTCATATTTTTCCTTCATCCTTTGGAGAGTTTATTTTATTTCTGAATAAGCTGCATGTCTACCTCAGCAGCATGGAGGGATTCATTCTTATCCTCTTCCCTACTGCAAATCAAAATCTGCTTTTAATTACAGAATATCAGCTATTCCTCTTTGATGACATTCAAGTGCTTATTCTAAACTGAAAGAGCAATAGAGCAACTGCCATGGTATTTTCATACACAGAGCAATGACCTTTGTAATATGATTTCCTGGAAACAATGGAAGTACATTCATCAGGTTATACAGAAATTGGTGCTGCTTTTTTATTTTTCTATGTTTTTTTTGCAGACATTCCACTTTCAAATCACAATGACATTTGATAGGAGACATAAAAATGTCAATAGATCAGCTTTTTTTTTTTTTTTTTTTTTCTTTTCTTCTTCCAGCAATCTCATCTAACAAGAATTTCCCCATCCCTGTTTCCTCTTTACAGCACTACGTTGTTCACTCATTTGGGCCTACTTCAATTCGCTCATTAAATATGTAGGATCTTCATTATGCAACCAGGAGTTGAATCATGTAAGATTAACACAAAGCCCAAGTGAGAGGATTCTTTTTTAACATTATTAATATTAATAGTATGTGCAGCTTACATATTTTTCTACTTCCCGAACCCAAATGTCAATACAGTGGATAAGTTGTACTTTCATTACTTATCTTGTCTTCTCTAAAGAAAGGATGACATTCAACTTAAATAAAAGTAAAACTTAACAAATTTTCAGCTAAGTTCTATTTCTGAATCCAAAGATTCACGTTTACTATGGACTGTCTGGCCACTGATACAAGAGAAAGGATAACCTGAGGAAATAACTAAAAGCATTTATTTTCTTTGTATTAACCTATGCAACTTCGTAAATCACACAGTTCATGCACAAGAAGTGGATTTCACTAATGGCCTAATGGACATGGCTGTATTTGACTAGCAGGATCAGGTCTTGAACCCTTGCAGAGGACCTGAGGAAAACTGAGATGATTGGATGGCATCCAAAGCAGGCAAAGCAATCTGCTTCAATTTAATCAGTACACAACGATGGAAGAAAAATCCATCTTAAATCTACTTCTTGTCAGTCTTTACCCTGAAACATGCTCCTGCGAGGCCAGCTTAGAGACTCTTCTTTTCATAGTTCTTAGCACACCTCAGTCCTTTCTTACAAAGAGCACACAGAGGAGGAGGTATCACATACTTCCCCTGGATATACAGTAGCTTAGCAAGTGAGTGTTCACTCAAAAACTGGCTTCAGCCCTTTCTATGTTGCAATGACTCAAATTCACATCTCTTGGAGTAGCTACAGTGAAACATTTTAACAATTACTGTGTTTTTCCACACATCCTCCTCTCACCTTCTGACTTTTCTGCAATTGCCTCCTGCTTTCACAGAGTACAGCAGAACGGTGGGATCTGCTCATGGAAGGCAAGGATAGAAAGTGGAAGGGCCTGACTCTACTTCAGCATTCATGGTTCTGAGGGCCAGACTGCTGAATAGCTTTATTGACAATATGCAAACAACCTTCTTGACCCTACTGAAAGAGTCCCTCCATTAAAATGTTAAAATTCAGAACCAAATGTTAAGGCTTCTTCTAAAGAACAGCCTTCCTTCCTCCCAAAAGGAGAAATGGCTGTTAACTGGCATGCAGAATCCTCCTCTCACCCACCTCCTGTTTCATGATCAATTAATATACATTATTTTCTTTTACAAGGAAACAGCTTTAGAAGAGAAAGATGCTTATGGTCTCATACCTGTGTCACACTGCAGGGAGAGAAGGGGCACAGAATAGCAACTAATAGAGGCATCCGATTATTCTCCTTACTTCAGGTTTTCTATAAGAGAGAAAGAAGTATAATTAGCACGTCCATCTCCAGTTACATCTTAAAAGATAGTGAAAGTACTTTCGTGATCTCCAGAGGGTTCACTCTATGTTCACAGTCTGTGACACTGATGATAGAATTCATAACATTCAAATTTATATTTTAAGTCCAGAGTCCAGCAAAAGAGAACAGAAGTTCACTATAATCATGTTGGATATACAGCACTGAAGCTGTAAAAGATAAAAAATACTCTGAAGAACTATGAAGCTAATCCTAAAGCTGTCAGATGGGTCAGGATGAGACACAGTTCTCTTCATTCAAACTGATACCAAGTGACAACTAGTGCATAGCTTCTACATTCAGAAGTGGCCAAAGGGACTGTCTATTCAGACAACTTGCTTATTGCAGAACAGACAATTCTTCCAAGTTTAATGTTTTCAAATATTGTTGCTGGTGTTTCTCTTTTGTTACAGTTGTTTTCATTTCCTGATCTTTTCTGCTTCCGATATACAGGAGGCCTGGAACTAAACATTTTGAACAAAAGTGTAATATAAAAAAAAATATTCAACATTGGGCACAAGATGCTTTGCCATTGTAGGAAAGGGTCTTTTCACATAATAGTTGCTGAGGACACTCTCAAGAATTTAAGGCTAAGATTTTGATCAAAAATGAAACATTCAAAAATTGATTTACTTTCGCTCTATGCTGTGAAAAGGAACTTGAAATATTTAACCCATGGGGACAACTCTTGATTTGAGTTGGCTGTGGCTTGAACTTGAAGATAGTAAACAATGAAAGAAACTCTCTCCTGTGATGAAAATAAGACTTTACATTGCATATTCAAGTAAATTAATCTGTGTTCTAGGAATGACTCGAAGAAAAATAAAATCAATCACATTTATAAGCATCTCATGACCTTTACCTATTTCCCTGGAAGAGAAATAAAATGAAGACAACAGTACCTCAGTTTCCATACTGTTGTCTAGGTGCTTGATTGGAAACTGACTGGGAAATGATACAGACAGCTAGATAATAAGAAAACCCATTTATCACTGTGACAGGTGCTTGGTTTTATACAAGCTTAAATAACCAGTGATGGAGTAGGGTTGTCTTTCTCTCATCTCAACCTCATAACCAATGTTTAGACTCAACTAAAGTTTCCACTTCATAGTAATCAAGTTACACAGATTCAAATTGTTATTCATGAATTCAAGGAGGTTAAAGCTTGAGATTCATTAATCCAGTGTCGTCAGCAACAGCAAGCAGGTCCATGGCCAAGAACAGTGTGGTAATTGGTAAACCTGAAAGCTGGCTGGCTAATGGCTGTTTATTAGCCTCTAATATGTCCTGTGTTACAAGATTTGACACTAGATATTCCTACTGAGCCACAACATCCTGGCTGTTCACCTTTCTTGTATATCAGTGGTCATGTGCCAGAGCTTAACTGTGCTACGGAGGAAAAGGAATACAGCTCACCACTCCTTATACATATACTGCCATGCAATGTAGTCTTCCCCATTTAAACACTATGAGACTTAAGGAGCACTACAGCCCTGAAACACAGGGGCATTACTTACCAACAAGAATGTATCGGGCAGTGTCAGTCCTCTCATTTCCCTGTGTTGAGTAACCACAACGTATTCTGACCTATAACAGAATTAGGTGTTTATTCATTTTTTTAAGGAAACTCTACCCATTTAACTGGCAGGAGAAAAAATATTTATAATTTTTCTGAAACTTATACTTTCCCAATTAAATAAAATTACAGTTTATATAGAAACATGTAGCTTTGTCCATCTATTGCTGATTTTCTTTTGAAGCAATAATTCCAGAAAGAATGAATCTGTAGCAGAAATACCCCTTTTCACATCTCTCTTTGTCTGCTTATGTGAAAGTCTACAAGTCATTCACAGCATAACACTGAGTTACGGAGAAAGGCATGTGTAAGCCTAGGCAGGATTCAGCTGAGTCATGAGCTCCATTGCAGGCTATCAGAGCCCTGCCAACAGTTGCCACCTTGAATAATTCCTTCCATTAATATAGCTCTGTGCTTATCTTTGCTTACATAGGCAGGTTTCTCATCACTCAGGATATCCTATCGAAACTCTAAAAGTGAATGTTTCTCTTCTGATTTCCAGCCTCAAATTATTTATGCATACTTTGTTCTTTGCCCACTGTGCCCTTTATCGCGTATCCTCCTTGCAGGTTTTCTGTCCTAAGGAATTTACAGAGAGCAATCATAGTCTCAAGCTTATTATGTGAAAAAATACAAAAGTCTTATATTCTTCTATATGAGAAGCTTTCCAGTTCAGCTGTTCTCTGCTCGCTTCAGTTTGAATTAGTTCTTTAGAACAGGTGAATAGAAAAATATAGAAAGAATAACAACAACAACAAAAATAATCAAAAAGTCATCAAAAATACATACCAATATTTAAAATGTAACTCAAACCTATCAGAAACACCCTTGTATTTATATTTTAAGTATATTCTGGATTCTTGCCTAGTTTCTCAAAAGGCTGCACACATATCAAGCCAGAACCCACAACATTTCAAAGCTTTTAGGAAAGCAAAAATGAAGTAAACCCAGGCAGTTCCAATTCATTTGCCTTTCATTTGGAACAAAGGTTGTTCAGATGCAAACTCAAGGCACAACTCTGTGAGTTCACATACTGAGGCAGCATTAATTGAAGGTCTTTCAAAGAAACTCTGTAGTGTTAAAACTTACACAAAGCTCAAAAGCCTAACTATGAGAAAATTAATTTTTATGTATACTATGAGCCCAAGTGCTCTTTATGAAGTGTATGTTACAAAGATATTGCGCACATAAATTAACATTTCAAAAACATGATCATATCTTGGAAATATGAACTAAGACTGAGGCTAAGAAAAGACACTGAAATCTTATTGAGAGGGGGTGATTTTGCTCTTAAATTGCATACCAGAAGTAGAACAACAACAATAAAATAAACAATCCAGGCTTGATAGGTTTCATATTGTGATGCAGTGTCATGCATGTTAACCACCATAATGAAACTTACCCCAAATTATTCACGTGCTGCATAATCAGCTTTGTAAAGTGATGCATTTCATTTTTGGGCAATAACACAATGTTCAAATCAGTGATAATTAAAGCAAAAACTGTGTCTTTGTACTATTTTCTTCGTACTAATTTTCTCCTATGTAAATAAAGGTTTTAATAGAATGTAAAGATAAACCTTGAAGTAGTATGAAAATCCTTCTTTTTCTCTCAGTGAGCAATGAACGCAGTGTTAGACAATGGAAGAGTGCTAGACAATTACAAAAAGCTGCCACACATGATGGGTTAAACTTCCCACTCACAATGGGTTGTTGAGACCTTCCAAAATTATCACAGCAGCCTCTATTCATCCATGCACACTGGTAGTACAGAATGAAAGTGGCACAGTTGCTTTCATTATTAGTGTCATTAAATTATCTGTAACATTATTAGCGGCAAGACTGCAAATACAGAAGGCAAGCTGCTAATGCAATCAGCATCAGACAAATGCTGAAAAATTGTCAATAATCTGCAATCTGCATAAAAACAGATACTTATTAAAATCAGAGCTCAAATGTAAAGGCAGAAGTTTTTCAGGAGAAAGCACAATAAATTGTAGAAAACTTGGAAAAGGAAAGGCATTTTTCAAAGGTATTTTCTGCAGTGTGTGACCGTAATTAATGAGAATAATCAGTATTATTGTTGCCATTCACACTGCTATTATTTCAGATAGCCACAATCAAGTACCAAAATCCTGCTGAGGCAAACCATTTACCCAAACGTAAAACACTCTGTTTGCCCCAAACAGATGAGGAGCTAAATTCAGTGGGACAAACGCTTAAGTGGTTTGTCAAACGGAAACAGACTGCAACATACGTCTAAGGTTGGTATGTACTAAACAGTCTTTCTCTTACTGAGCATTATTTACATAGGTCACTCCAAAAGTAATGTTTCCTATTTATTTCCGTGGAAACTATAACAGATGCAAAGAGCACAACTACACTATTTCATAGAGCAAATTCACAGCTACAAACCCTATTTTTCAATCCATTCGCCATCATTACCTATGTCTTTTCACCAGCAGTGAGCAAGAAACCAGCATGCTGTGCTCATAAAAATCTGTACCAACAGAGGTAACCCACTCTCAGTGTCGTCACCACTGAAATGCACCAGCCACCACCTCACTGTACTCATATCCACTGTTTAGTCTCCATCTGCACCTCTGCTCCACAGCAACAAAACTTAAGGAAATATTGGTGGGAAAATTCAACTTCTGCTGACATACCACCAATATCCTACCCTGACATCGTGAGACAACATAATAAAATAAGAGGCATTACTCTTGGATCAGATCAGAATAAGATAAGTAGCAAGGCTGCAGGCACGACTGGTTCAGTCAAATTGTTTAAACCAAATGTTCACAAAAATAAAGTCACTGACTACTGGTTTTTAACCCATTAACTCTTCCTGATCATAAGAAAGGACAGAAAGCTTCAGTTTTCAACAAAATTTCACCATGTCTGATAGCTTAATGTGTACTTCTGAAGACTAAACTTGAACTACGGCAAATCTGAAGCAAAAGAAAACATAACGTAACATTTTAATTGTAGGAATGCAACAACAAGCTCCATGCATTCTGCCAACGCTTGGTTACTCCACAATTTATTTTGCATGAACTGTGATGCTTGTTTTCTACTACTGCCAGACAACGAAGTCACCATATGCCAAGATCCATGAAGGTGTTCAGACCATTCATCTCTGTGCAGAAGACCTGAATAACTCTACTCCTTTTGCCATCCTTTTCCCTTCCTGGTATAAACTGCTGCAACCTCCATGTATTTTCACTATTTATAAATCAGTGGTTTAAATTACAGTATAAGTTTCATCTCGGCCATTTAGGATAAATGCTTAAATAGTTCATGTATGTAAATATTCCGTTGTCTTCATCAGGAGAAACGTTAGGGTCTTTAAGGATGTAATGGCTGTTTGTTAACTGCAGTCAGGGGTGGGTTAATTTTAATGAGGAATTCTCAAGCACCGGAGGTCTCTGCAATTTTCTGTAGTACTTGTTTCTCAGGGGAACTGATTCTGAACTAAACTTCAAAAAATTCATCATAAAAATATTACCATAAAACCGGATAAGGCACACAAATCCCTCTTCAAGAAAATAAATAAAACATCAGGTTTTATCGCTCTTCTCTAATTAACACAGCAACCTTTCTACTCCTTCCACGAGCCTCCAGGGCAAGTGATGTCAGACAGTGACATGATGCAAACACCCCAGTGAAAACAGGAAGCAGCTGGTGTGTTCGAAGAGGGAGTTATTGCCTAGCAAGGTACACTGCTCTGGAACTAATCTCACACCTTTTGCAAATAAATAAATTGCACACGTCGACAGTTAAGTCAGCTTTAGAGAAATTACAGCACAGATAGTGTGCAAATTTTATAGAGTCACCACACATTTTGATTTTTTCCCATTTGCTGAAATGGAAAAGGTATACAGCAACATCAAGAGAAACAAAGAGGACTGGGTAGTCACGGGCAGAAAAATCCTCCATCAGTAAATGATGCATTCATGACAGAGGAAGACACCCACATCTGACATTCTGATAATAGGCTTGTAAAGGCGAGAAAGAATTACAGTCTCTTATCTCCCACTCTGGCAAGTCCACATCTGTGTGTAGTTGAAGAAATATTTGTTATGATAACCATGTGGATGACTGTATCACCTGCATTATGGGGAAGTTTACACTGTGATCAAAATAATCTCTTTGGGTCTTAAAATCTGTCATTACTTAGTCTACATTTTAATGTGATAGAGAATAACCAATACTCCGAACTGTCTGGATAAATATGGATTTTTTCCATCCACTTTATAACTAAATAGCTGAAGTCTATCTCCAGACTTCTCTCCTAGAACAAGTTAGACAGTCTAAATTTTGTTCATATGGAATGAAACCTACAGAGGACAGCAATATGACAAGTGATCCTCCATACATTTTGACAGCAGAAAAGCTTTGGTGATTGCTTCTTCAGCTGGGCCTAAGTAGTAGGAATCTGATCCAAAGATTAATGCAAGTCAACCACCAATAAGCCCAGTCCCTATGTATCATATCCATATGTCTCTTAAATACCTCCAGCGATGGGGATTCTACCACTTCCGCTGACAGCCTGTTCCAAGGCCTAACTACCCATTCCATGAAGCTATTCTTTCTGACATCCAATCCAATCTAGGAGTATAATGTATTGAACAAGGCTGTTCACAGATCAAATTACTGAACACAGTGGTCCTTCTCTGCTTGGTTAGCATTTAGCCAACAGACCAGCAGCCACAGGGCAAAGTTAACATGAGGGCAGAATTAATGAACACTGTCTAATTCAACATACCCCTTCTGACATGTTCTGAGAGGCCCAGAGGAAGCACGCAGTGAGAACGGACCGAGACAAGATCTTATTTTGTAGGAAGATCCTGCCATTTGGTCTGCCATATTTAGCTCTGATGAAGAATGCAAAACAACTGCTCCTTATTAGTTTGTGGCCTTGTTAGTTTTGGAGCCATTACAAGAGGCAGGGGGTTATATTAATAGACAGCAGATAATGACAATGGTAAGAAAAAGATGTCTTTTCTGGATATTATAAAGAGTAAAGCACAACTTCCTGTGCAAACAGCTAATGCACAAATGGTGGGGGGGCAACATTTTCCCAGAGTTAGCACCTTTCATCAGAGGTCACAGAAGTTTTTTGCCTTTATGAAAGAAATCCAAAGGTAAAAGGTAACAATACCCCAAAGCATGGTTGGATGAGGGGAACGAATACTACAGTATCTGGGGGAATCTTTAGGATGTGCAATACACAATACTAAACTCCGCCACACTTTTGTGCTGCAAAGGGCTTGAAGGCACATGCCAGACACCACTGATCCTATCTGGAATTCTGCAAAAATCTGTAACAGTGTCACCAATCTTACACAACAAACAGCCAATACGTTGGAGCACACATGACAGGAAAGAACAAAAGAAAGGCAACCTACAGTGTTAATAATTGATGGTTGATTGGTGAATCCAACCTAAAATGCAGTGCGCTAACGTCTTTGTAGATGACATGTAAGACATTTTATCCTATTACAATAGCAATCCCAGAGAGTTTCAATTCATCCGTTTACCGTCACGCAGTAACCTAGTACAGCATCTTGGTAAATGTTTAATTTAAGAGATAGTACTTAAAAGTATGGTATGATTTGTTTTACAGATTAAAGAAACTTGACTCAAAATCAAACCTGACACAGGAGCTGTGCTTTCCTTCAGTTTCATCAGAACTGTCAGAGTCTGCATGTAAGGGTGATTTTCAGGAAAAACAACAGCAGTAGCAAGCAGCAAGTCCTGTTAGCATTCTGACTTTGATAGACTATTTAAGGAGCATATGTTCCTAATTGTCAAAATGTTCATTTAAAATGACCTGAAGTAGCTAATGTGAATTTAGCTCCACAGCGCAGACGGTAAAAGTGTGAATACTTGTGTTTTCTTCAAAGAAAGCAGTTCTGAAACAGATTGCATGTGACACTGGAACTTAATTCACATCCAAAGGGCTCTACTTCGCCGAAAGATAGAACATCATACATGTAACATCAGCTCCTTGTCACCCTGCCACAGTACAGATTCCTGTCTGAACTGATGAAGAATTAACAAGCCAATTATACTATCAGCTTAATAAACAGTTGTGAATGTTCCAGAGCAAGAAAAAGAACAGCCAGAAGACTCTGGTCATTTGAGAACTGTGAAATGTCCTTTCAGTGCTAAAAACAAAAGAGATGGGAGTTTTTTTCTTATTCAAGCTTTTACTGCAGTATCAGTAACGTTTAGTCTGTCACATATTTGTACGAAATTTAGCAGTCTCTGTGTGCATAAGACGTTTATCTGAGGATTCAAGAAAGCTATTATAAATTTACTATTAACAGCAGTATTTGCAGTGTACATTTCTTACAATCTGGATAGTTTTCTTTGAAGAGTGATCCACAAATGGATTGATAAATGAAAAAAAAACAAACCCCAAAAGGAAAAAAAGTATTAAAAAAAAGGGGGGGGGGGGGGGAAGCAGCACATTTCTACTACAAATGACCTTGCGTGGCCAAGATGTTGATACTACAGTTAGCAACCTACCATTTTCTTAATGTCAATCAGAGCAAAAAGAAATAAGAAAGAAAACTAAGTTTTAAATATGAAGACCAAGCTATTCACCAAGAAAAAAGGAAAGCAGTGCACATTTTTTCCTCCCTTCTTATTCTAAAAAGTAGGAAGAAGCATCCTTGATTTACTTATTTATTTTAAATTAAAGAAGAATTTTGAACATCCAGCTAAGACTACTTTGTCAACTGCACAACTGCACCACAACTCTGGAGAAACGAGTGAAAACAAGAAGTTATTACAAATTAGATTTACTATGCATTTATGCCCAGGAACTTTTACTTAAAGAAGAGTTTCAGGGAGGATCCAACAGCATCAGAAAACTGCAGCATCATTGCAAATACAACAAAGAACATCCCAGCATAAAACAACAATAACAGAAAATAAGAGATCAATAGGTTTTTAGGACAATGATAGAAGAGCCAATGAGATAATCTGGACAGAATAATATAAGATACATCAAAATAGCCTTCTTGATGCACGTCTAGGTGCCAATACCGTCATTTAGGGTATGTCTAAGCACTTTGATTCTGATCAATATGCTCTGCTTGCTGTAAAAGAGATTAAACCCCAGTGATATATGACTACTTTTTATACATGTTCAATAAAACTGCTGATCCACAGTTTTCAGTCAGTATTTCCAAGGACGTGATAGAGGTCCGCACTTAATCATTCGTCAGCCTCAGAAAGACCAAAAAAGAGAGTCAATAAATACTTGTAAATAAACACTGGAGGCTGGGCTATAGTTACCTTTAACATCCTACTGGAAGAACAGATTGTCCACACCTCATACTGGGATGACGGATAGAAATGTGTAGGCCCTCCAGAATCACAGAATCACAGAATTATAGGGGTTGGAAGGGACCTCTAGAGATCATCGAGTCCAACCCCCCTGCCAAAGCAGGCTCCCTACACCACGTCGCACAGGTAGGCGTCCAGGCGTGTCTTGAATATCTCCAGAGAAGGAGACTCCACCACCTCCCTGGGCAGCCTGTTCCAGTGCTCCGTCACCCTCACCGTAAAGAAGTTCTTGCGCACATTCGTGCGGAACTTCCTATGCTGGAGTTTCAGCCCGTTGCCCCTAGTCCTGTCCCCACGCACTACTGAAAAGAGACCAGCCTCGCCACTATAGCTCCCACACCCCAGGTATTTATAAACCTGGATCAAGTCCCCTCTCAGCCTTCTTTTCTCAAGGCTAAACAGACCCAGTTCCCTAAGTCTCTCCTCGTAGGGGAGATGGTCCAGGCCCTTCACCATCTTTGTGGCCCTCCGCTGGACTCTTTCCAAGAGATCCCTGTCTTTTTTGTACTGGGGAGCCCAGAACTGGACACAGTATTCCAGATGAGGCCTCACCAGGGCAGAGAAGAGGGGGAGGATCACCTCCCTTGACCTGCTGGCTACGCTCTTTTTAATGCACCCCAGAATGCCATTGGCCTTTTTGGCTACAAGGGCACACTGCTGGCTCATGGCCAACCTGTCGTCCACCAGGACGCCCAGGTCCCTCTCAGCAGAAAATGACTCCAAATGACTGCATATAAATCAAGCAATGGAGACTCTATGAATGCAGACATTCATAGCATTAGGAGCAGGGTCCAGCTGCAAAAGAAAAACAAAACATAGTTAAAATTCTGTAACAAGGAATGGATTCTGTGCATCTGGCAGCTGCATGTTGCAACCAACAAAGTGTTCTAGTCTCCAATTTCTATAATCACAGAATCAGAATGGTTGGAAAGTCCAAACATCAACCCATACCTGGGACTGCTCTAGACCATGTCAACTCAGTGCCACATCTACTGTTTTCCTGAACATTTCCAGAAGCAGTGACTCCATCACTTCCCTCAGCAGCCTTCTCCAATAACTCACCACTCTTTCTGAGAATAAACCCACCTCACCATAACCTCTTTTCAGGCAGTTGTAAAGAGCAATAAGTTCTCTCAAGTCTCCTCCGGAATAAACAATCCCAGTTCCCTCAGCTGCTCCCCACAAGACCTGTTCTCCAGACCCTTCACAGCTTTGCTGCCCTTTGGACTAACTCTGTAATCTCACACAATAGATCTGCCATAATATAAGCACCAAACAAGACTACGAAGTCTTAAAATACAAGGTGTTGTTTCTTTAACTGGAGAAGTACGCATCAAGTGATTGCTTGCTATATTCACTTGTACTTCTCATTGCTCATCACAGCGGTTTCTGAGGTTCTTCACTCAATGCAAATCAAATACATTTGTGAACTCCTTAGGCTATTCATGCACACATAACCAAACAAAACCCTGCTGCTATCACACAGAACAACAAGCATTTTTATAAGCTTCACATTCCTGACAATATCTGGTGGAACAAGCATGCCTTATATAAAATCAAAGCGGAGCTACTGTATGTGTTGTTATTTAAATATTTATCAAGAACTGTGTGTGCATCTGGTGTGGTAGAAAACATAAAAGTACACGAGGTCCTTGCCACAGGGAATGTACGCTCTCACTATATGCAGTGGTGTGCGACTGTGGATAGTAATTGTTTTGCTCACTAACTCTTTAATGCTTTATCTGACACTCAGATTCTGAATGCATTGAGCCCTCCAGTGTTCACAGTGCTTGAGAAGCTCTAGATAAACTCATAGAGAACTCTCCTTTTCACATTAGCTTTTTCTTTTTTTCCTTTATGCACTGAAACCTAGGGCTGGTATGATACAGTAAGTAAAGCTAGCAGCTATAGTAAACTGGAATATCAGTGTTAGCCTTTTAATGGGCTCAAATTGTCCTTTCCATGGATGAATTAGCCTCACATTTATAGTAAAAGTCACAGGAGACTCTGTGGGGCATCACGCTGTGCCTCTGTTGTTTGGGCTTTAGCCATGCCATGTGAGTGCACCTTCTCCAGCTGGGCAGAGCCTGGGTGCAGCAGGGTTCAGCAACCTGCACACATGCAATACAGGCATGTGATCTGAAAGCAGCAATGGACCGAATCAGATCAAAACCCTGAATCCTTCCTTTTTCCTCCCCCCCCCCCCCTTCAACTACACTGTTGGGTAATGTACACAAACCTGGGAATTCTGCCTTTTATGTACTACTGATGCAGGCTGCAACCACAGTAAAGGCTTACGCCCGAGTGGCAGCAGATAACACACCTAATGCATGTAACCTTTAAATAAGCAGCCTCAGTTTAACCACTTCTTATCTCTGAGATTTCCCAGTGGCAACCTTATATTGAAAGCAAAGTGTTATCAGCACTTAGAGAGACCATACCAATGCATCACATCTTTGCCAGGATCACAGGAGCCTGAAAAATCTGAAGACAATAGTACCATCATTTCTGTTTCACCTCAAAACTGTTGTGTTTTTGAGTGCTCTTTCCCTTAGGATGTAGTGCAGAAATGGGGGTGGGATATTTTTGGTGCTGTCACAGTGTGATTAAAGACAACTAAAGGAGGTCTTTGCAAAGGCCTGTCTCACCTAGTAATCCTGTTTGGATTGTAGCTGGTGATAGTTACTGGTACTGATAGGTATAATTACACAATGGGTTCACTCTGTAGAACAAACAATGACAAAAACTAACAACCACATATCTAATTTCCAGGGACAGGAAACAAAAAATAGAATGAAATGGAAGCATGTTTCAGAGGAAGTTTATAGAAGGCAAAGATTTCAAGGTCAGTCACAACAGCGCTTTCTGTAATGAAATGGACTTAAAAATTCAATTCTAAAATTAGAACATATTTTACACTGGAATTTGGCTTCCAGTAGAGCTGAAAGGATCATCCTGCAGGGTCGGTATTTCTGTCTCCCATGCCCACAGCCCATAAAGGAGATAACTACGGTGTTTTGAAATTCTCATGTTATTACTGTGCTTAAGTCACACATTTTATTTTCATTTGGTTGCTTGGTTGGTGATAGATCCTACCTTCACTCACATTCAGAATACCCTCCTAAGGAATTTTTTAGTGCCTTTAGTGACAGGTCCCAAAACACTCTGAGTTGTACAGAATTTATTATACTAAGCACAAACAGCAATTTTGGCAGCATCTGTCACAGGAGTACAAGTGATATCTTGTTATGAAAAAATATGCGGAGAGAAGAAAGCAAGAAGTTTTGGTGCAGTGCCTCCCGAGGGAAATGGTCTGCCTGACCATATTTTTGCTCATTTGTCTATGGCGATTCTTAGCTGTTAAGCTGCCATTTTCAAGAAATCTGAAGTGAGAGCATGTCACTGCTGGGCGGAATTCCCAGTAGGTATAAATCAGATTCCAGCTTCTGAAATGTCAAATGAAGAAACAGATCTTCCTTTCTCAGAGCCCCAACTCCCACAAGCAGGTGCTTTTAGCCAAATCAACCAAATTAATTAAAAACACGTTTCTTTTTTATTTTTTGATTATAAAGGAAAACTTGCCTGTGATTTGAACATGAGGTTGCAGCAGAGACAGATACGTTGTACTATAGTAAAGTTTAATCTTCACATTGACTGATAGCTTATATGTTTAAAAAAAACTAGAACTGATGTAAATAGCAGCTCAGATTAACCATTTTTAAAGACTGAGGTGCAAATTTGTTCATTTCTTCCAGCATTCTCCATAGTACAGGCTAAATAACTTTGGCAATTTCTACATCAAGACTACCATTCTGATTTGATCTAGTTTTCAAAACCTACTCAGTCTTTGATTTCCAGGGATAGAGATAAAAACTTATCCCTAGATCTCAATTACTCCAACAATTAAACTACCCAGTACCTAAAATAAGTGTTCTGTCCTTGGGGTGAAATTGTCTTCAACTTCCCTCCATCAAATACCATTTTCTGATATAAAACAACTATATCTACTTTCAGAAATCTTTTTGCTTGGTCAGTATCAGTTGACCTTGCTTTAATCATATCCTAATCCATTCCATGTCTAAAATCCAAAAATAGCTGTTGAGTCCACTGTAATCATCAAGCTTGCTGTATGTGGAACATTTTTACAGGTTATTTTTGAACCTTTCCATTCCAGTTCTACAGATAAATAACTCACTAAAAAAACAGTCTTCCTCCATCTCAAAAGAAGTGAAGCCTGCACCAAAACCTTTTAGCCCACTGGACTCTGCTAAACTTCAGAACTATAAGCACACTGGTTAGGTATCAGATCACATCCACGTGGAGAGTTTGCTTCCGAGTATTACATTTCTGAACCAGTGCTTGGTGATATATATACTGCCCTCTGAAGAGTTATAACATTAATAAATTGAAATGGAAAAGCATCTGCTTCTTCATCTTTGTCCCTTCGGTATTCCTTTTTCATTTTTTATGACAGGTACTTGTTTCCATTCAACATTATGTTTAGTACATTCTTTGACCTCTGTGCTGAGTTAAGACCTGGTAGCAGATCTGTAGATACAATGCTATTTCCCATCACAGTTTCTGATACATCCGTCAGCTGTAAGCCAGTGCTGGGGAGGATACTGTGAGGATCAGGACCCTCATTTTCAAGTCAGAATAAAAGGGCCATCCCAGCTAAAAGCCTGTAAATGCTCTGGGAATTCCCTTCTACAAGAAAAACAGTTTTCCTAACTATAAGACAAAGTGACATATGAGATATTTTCACCATCCCTAGGTTCTAACACCATCAAAGATGCACACGGAAAAGGAAACAAAGAAAGAAAAAAAGATGCCCAAAACATAGAAGTGTTTGTTATTAAACACACTGTTTACTACTGAAGTGGTCTCGTTCATTATCAGGGCTTAATTAACATAATTAGAGAAGCACTTTATAATATGCTTGAAGACTCATTACCTATATTTATGCTTAACTTTGACTTTTTGTCAAAAGCTAAGATGAAATGTTTTGTTTAAAAAAGAATGGATTTAAACACATGTTTAACTGACTTGTCAATTAGAGTATACTTTCAAATCAATGAAGAAGCTAACTTTTACCTAAATTACTACTGCTTTTGAATTTGTGCTGCAGAGGAGCAGAGCCAAAGGTCTGTGGAAAGGATTAAAACCATGAATTCAAAATAAATCATAAACATGATAGTTCTAAAATACCTAACATAAGATACTGAATAAATAAATTAGTTATCTTGTCACTATGATAATTTTATGCATTAAACAGCCCACTCTTGTGAGGAAACATAGTGGAGTATTTTGGAGTCTGCATAATATATGAGTTCAGGAAAAATATGCATGCTAGCTGATAATAGCTTCAAGAGCAGATTTTTTCACTCTTTTTTCCCCCCTTCCTTAAAGAGGATTAATCTTATTTTGTTTGGTTCTTAGTAACCAAAGACAATAATATGTATGAAATTAAATTGAAATCACTTCCAAAATTTAAAAGAATCTTTGGGGAATAACGTTATAAAAATACAGTCAACAGCCTGCACTGAACAGCAATACAATCAAATCCAGAACTCACCACCAAATAAGATCTGCAAGACAACGGTCATGAAACTGCTTGTATAAAGTCGATAATTTCCCAGATTTTCACAATGGGTACTTAGCATAAAGGAGATCTGTACTTCAGATTTGTGCATGGATTAGAAAACAAAACCAGAATGAAAACAAAAATAGAAAAGGAAAATAGGTAAATGTCACATTGAGTGAATGAAGATTCAGATCACCTGCAAAACACAGCCATTCTCAGAACTAAGTATGAAAGAGTCACATGGGAATCATAAATGAAAACTTCTAAAAATTGAAGGGCTTGGTAAGTAGAAACTAATTAATGCTCAAAAGGACACTAAGTTCCAAGTCAACAGCAATTTCATTTTAAGAGATACAACATAGAAGATGGATAAACTCTGCACCACTCAGCCCTGACAGGTGTTTGTCTAACCCATTAGTTCCTATGCATCCCTTGACAATCCCTCGCTACTCCCTAATTTTTTTCCAGAACTCTAACCTAGATGTACCTTGATTCAAATCAAATTCATGGCTTCCAAACCCATCCTCAGAATGCAGGTTTTCTCTTTGTCTTTTCAGGGATGTTTTTAATGTTTTAAGATCGCTACAACTTCCTTGAGTTTCATTTTTCTATCCTAATAATCTCAAATGTATTCAATTCTTCCTCTTTCTATAATGTTTTCATGAACTTCGAACATTCTTGTCCTCTTCTGGACTGTCATTGCTACACACCTTGAAGGACAGAGATCTGAGCAGCCCTGGACAGTAGTGACTGTTTTAGGACTTTCCAAATCAAGTTTAAGTTTCACAGAGAATTTGCCATTACCCCTACAGTGCTGGTTCCAGACGATCCAACATCCACTGCATTTATTAAAATCCTTTAATTGATTTTGATGGGCTTTCAGAACACTTCCTCCACCCATTCCCCTGGTAAGCAGACAATCATTGTAATGAGTGATTAGGGAAGACCTAATGAAAGTTTTCTATTTCTAGAACTCTTTCAAGTGTAGGAATTTGTCACCTCCGCACTTTCAGAAGATTAAGACTTACTGAAATATACTGGTCATTTATACAAACCCTTCCTCCCATTGTAGTCACCTCAAACTGCAGTATTTATCACATCTACATTATCCTTTTACATGCAACATTCACTGCAATACTGTCAGAAAACCCTTCGACCTAAATATAAACACAGAGCAATGTATCTTCTCCTAAATAAGAGTGATATGGGAGCACACAAAACCAAAACTGGTTCATACACAGCTGTGGATGATAACTAGAAGTCAGATACAGGGGTTGAAAAGAAGAAATTGAAAGCTCTAAATATTCAATTAATATTGTTCAGGGAGATAAAACTAAAACAACAAAAAACCAACAACTCTGGAAGCTGTGCCTTTAGATTCTAGTACATCTATTCTAAGTGTCAATAGAAATGCCCTATTTTTGCTTGGGATCTTTTCAAACAGTCTAATCCAATCTCTAATGCCATTAGTGGTGGTCTTTCTGCTTGCTTCTGTGGGATCTGGATTTTCATTTCACCTTAAATCCCCATGAACACATCCAGCACTAAGTCCTACACGTCAGGTAAGCCCTTTAGCTCATATAAATGTGACTCTAATCCAAATTTGGGCCCTGACAGGGGGCTCACAGGAGTCATCAGAAAAGTAATTACCCAGGGAATCCAATTCTTTATTTGCAAAGGGAGTGTCAGACAGCTGGTAATCTGTGTTTGACCTAGGCTGATAGAAGGAAAGGCAGCCTCAAACAGAAGTTGGAATCAGCATCCTGTTGCTCATATAGCCTACCATTAGGCAAACAGGCTTCCAGCCACAGATAACGATGATAAGCTAAAAGCAAGTTTTTGATCTCCTCTCACCTACAGCATCATTTTTCAAGTTTATTTACTTTAAATTTTAAAGTCACAGCTAGCCATTCCCATGACAACATCTGAAAATGAAATAACTGATTTTGGACACCACTGAAAACTTTTGGTCCTTTTGTGAACTATGACAACGTAACAACCAAAACGATAACAAAACTTCAACCTTCTGTGCAGGAGGATATCCTGTTACTTCTATGCTACCCAGTGAGATACCAGCTGAACAGTGATCAAAGATTCATGTAAACACTGACTGCTGCAATCACCACAGCTACAAAAACAGAAGTCTGCAGGGGAAGGGTAGATAATGTGATGGTCAAACTTTTTCAGCCAAAACAAACATTTAAATGATTAAGCAAAAAATTATCTTTCCTTTCCCCCCACACTCCCACCCCCCTTACACACACACACACAATTTGTACACCAGAAGCAGCAATTACTATGGTTTTGAAAGTTTCATTTGTGATGAAATACACTACAGTATTTTACAAATCGTTTTTTTAAAACACTAATACCAGTATTTGCAAAGAAGGAAAAATCAACGCATTACCTATTTCCTTAGCATAGCAAGGCAAACTGAGGTATGTGGTACAAGAATGTTTGGCATGAGGTCCCTGGGATGTTCTTAGTTTGCTATGCCACACCACTGTCCATCAAACCGTACACACATTGTTGTTCTTTCTGAACAAGAACAGAGTATCTCCAAATGAATTTCTGCAGAGTGCTTAGGGATCATGTCTGTTTACTGACAAGCAGACAAAGACATCTATAACCTTTCTGTTGGAAAGTGAGATGCTAATTAAAACCCAAAGACCAAACTGTATCACTATTGTCATACAAGAGAAAAAGAGGTGGTGGGATAAATCCAACACTAAATGCATGTGACCAGTGGATGGATGAGAAGAGCTTCAAATAAAAATACTAATGTAATAGTTTAGATGCTGTAAGGTTGTCTGTGAGGTTCCTATATTAAATGGTGACTGCAGTCAAATGTGAGAACAGACCATATTCCAGGAGTCCACATTTGTTATTAGGCTAAAGTGGAGTTGCAGAATATGCATCAGCATTTCTTTTGTGTGTATTACTGTAATGATTATACTGATCGGATATAACAACCTACAATCATGAAGTCAGAAAATAGCAGATTGCTCAGTCCTGCTCCCTTTGATGTAGACGAGCGACCCAGCTGTTAGGCTTTAAGGGTAATACGGACTTGTAGGGCTCAGGTATTTCTGAGCTCTCTTGAAATTTACTCCAAATGTCAGATTTAAATCTACAATACAGCAATGCTTGAAGTAAGAAAGTTTAAAAAGTTAAAAGGTTTAGGGAGACTTTTTATTTTTCCATCGTAAATCAATACTTCAAGTTCAACCTATTTTAGAAAGATACAAATACAATGGATTAGCTAAAGGTGTTTCTTCTTGATAGCCTCAGTTTAAAAAGTCAGAAAGTTTTCCATTAGTAAAACTGTTTTCAAAAGTGTTTTGAAATATGCAGTGCACGTGAACACCAAATCCAACAAACTCAGATCTCTCTGGTTTATAGAAAGCCGTAATTCCCACTGCATAGACACCATCTAAACACTTCACTATGAGAAATTTAACAGCAAAAAGTAGAAGTAATTTGGGAGGAAAACAAATGAGAAAAATCAGTGCAAATCTACAGGCTCCAGTTTTGTTTTCCCTTTCTAAGCCTTTCCTGCTTCCTGCTGTAACACTGCAGCATCTGAAGTCATTGCAAGCGATTGGAAACTTTCATGAATGTGAAATGATTTCCACTGGCTGGCAATGGCCAGTTAAGACCTATCAATTTTGCCAGAAGTTTAGATGAGAGTTACAAGAAGCTGATTGACTGCTCAGATAGTTTGCTGCCATACATTCCACTGAACTCCTATGTTAACATCTTTCCTACTACGGGAGCTTCATTCACACCCCGAAGAGCAGCTGTCCAGACCCAGCCCACATTTCCTCTACTTGGGAAGTCTACAGTTGCAGAGATCAAAAGAAATGAATAACACTTTCACAGGGAGAAAGATGGAAACACCTCAATTTTGTCTGTGACAGTGCAATTTTTCTTAAGACTCCTCCATGAAAAACCTTACTAAAAAACACTGCTTAGATTTCAGATGTTTTCTTTGTCCTCGCCACTAGAAAATTATAGCATTTTAGATATCTTTGTATGTCTTAGCTCTTCTACAACTGCCTCTATGGAAACAAATTTGAACTTTGCTTATGCAAGAGGATCAGCTGTATAGTTATCACTCTCCAGGGCTAGTTGTATTTGGAAGATTTGTCAGGAAGATGGGATCTGTGGACATAATGCATATTTGCCAAACAAACAATAATAGTTGTGTTTCACACATTTATGATGAAAACTTCTACTTATTTGCTTATTTATTTTGCTTTAAACAAACTCAAATAAATACATACCATTCCATCATAAAATTATCCCTCCTCACCCACCGCTACCATCGTATTTTTAACATTTCTACATAGTTAGATGACTATCCAGCAAGGGAAATAAAGCCTTTTGTTGACAAACAAGACCCAAGAAAGCAGAAGAATCAAAGGTTCATGGGGAAAAAAAGTGGATGAAGACTTAAAGGTAATATAGGTAATGACTTCTTCCAACATGCACAGTCCTCCTTCCCTTCAGAGTACTTTCATTTCTATCAGCAATGTCTAACTAAAGAAATGCAGTTTACAGTGTCTGAATTCAGTAATTCAGAATTTTTTCTGTGTGTTCAAACATGTAATAATTGTAAGAAGCCTATCAGAGCATCAAGAAACAAAGCTTTCAATTTAGAACTGAAATCTCCATGCATATTAAATGCTCTTCCCTACCTTTTATTAGCTAAATACAGAAGTCAAGATATGTGACTTTTTATTACCATATACAGACTAAATTTCCTATTTTTATTTATATCCCATAGTCCTGGAGAACACAGATGTAGCAGCCTGAAAGTCACAAGCTTTTTTGATCCAGTTATATCTACAATATATCATAAAGTTTATATTAAAGATTGACTGCTTCTCAACGACAGTGATTTAGAAATAGAGATAGAAACAAAGTACATGGAAAGATTTGTGAAATCCAAACATGTGGGTTATGTTATACTACTACAAAATGCTAGAAATTGTCTCAGACCACGAGACAAAGGGTTCAAAAAGGGTCTCTAGCAATTGAAATTAGAAGTCATAGTTCAATACAAATTTTGCCTCAGGTTAATTCTCTGGTACTTCAGAGTCAGTCACTTTGCTTAATCACCACTTATAAAGTTAGTTTAGGTTAAAGGCAATCTTTTAAGATAAACAATATATGGAAAAACACATTAATTTCACCAATGGAAATGAAATAATAATCATACGCAATTGAAATAATCATCGTTAATTGATACTTTTTTTTTTTTTTCCCCATTCTTGAATGGAAGGTAAAAGTATTATTTTATTGAATTTGATGTAACTATCACTCAATAAGATTTCTTTTATTCCAAAGAAACCAGCATGCATTTCTGGCTTTCATAAACCATCTATTATAATATTTGATGTTTCAAGCCCAACAACATTGAATCAATTGAGATTTCTGCCTTCATTTTCCTTCTTCAGCATTTTCAATGTTTTTAAGCAGACTTTATTGCTCGTGATTTTGGAGAAAAGAAAGAAAATGTGATTTAAGTGCAAAATGAGCAATCTGAAATGATAAAAAATCCATAAAATTGAAATTAGAATTTTATTGCTATTAAAAGAACCATCACACTTCTCTGGTTCCTCATAATCTCTTGGGATCCGAGAAGATTTAAATGCTTTGTGGTAGACAGTACAGCTTTTTCTTTTCTTTTTAAAGTAGCCTCAATATATGTGATAGCACACAGCAGAAATGGTATAATGCAATATTAACATCTTGAATAATATTTAGCTTGGTTATCAACCAATAGAATACCTGCCTTATAGAAGGAGTGGGAAAGACCTGCCATTTCCATTTGTTTGCATTATGTAAAGCTCCTTGTTCACACAGCTGATAGTTCTGAAAGCTTTCTGCTGACTGTATGGGGGTATGCAAGTCACTGATATAAAAAACAGAATCTTCAAATTACACTCTAAGCCCATTGCTAAGGGATAGGGGATGCTACCAACCCAACACCATCACTACACACTTGGGCTCTCTTTGTACCTGGAAGTCAATCAGCACAAACTATACCTCTCTCACTGGCCTCAACATTTTGCCACTAGGGGTTTAGCAGGGATCCTTTCCACATCATGCATGAATAGAGGCACAGGTGGAAAAGACTGATGCCCAATGCCAGAATAGGTCCTCCTCTCCAGGTCTGAGGGTGAGGATCAGTTCTGGTTCAAGCAAAGGCCAAACAAGAGCCACAAGCAGTTCCAAGGCTTGAGGTGGCTTTCTCTTGGGCCAAGCCTATCTTTCTGCATCCTGGTGAGAAGTGGAGAAATGCTGACATCTTATGCTCTTCAGTCTTCTGGAAATGAATATTTTTTATTAGGAAACCACAGCTAATTTTAGTCAATTACTGACTCCTTTCTAATGTTTACTTCTCAAATGCATGAATTTTTATGCTTTTTAAACATTATTTACTAGCATAGAGATTAAATGCATAAAATAAAGACTTAATGCATAAAAACTTGCAGATAAGAGTGCTCTGAAGTGATACATGGATACACACAACTCTTTGATATCTGAGGCATATAAAGATCATCAGGGATTTTCCCATCCTTTCCCCTTAGCTGGTCCTTAAGAACCTGGATTTGTTATGACACGTTCTATCATCTTTTCCTCTTAATGCTCTAAGATTCAGTTCTCACAGTTCTCTTTACAGAACCTTAATGGTATAGTCCTTGAAGTCGCCTGAGCTCACTGCACACTGCCAGGTATAGGTAAGATGGAAAGGAATTCAGCCTCACTGCAGACTGGAATACCACACCACAAAAATATTCTCTCCGAGCCCATGTTTAATGAAATCCCAAATCTACTTAGAAACACTTCAAGCTAATTTAAGTGAGCGATGTCATAAGATGAAATGTCATTTGTCACATGTTAATGCTGTGCTATAACCAGAGAAAACAAATTTCATAAATAGCCTGATTAAAAAGGATTTGCCAGAATGTAAGTAAGCAAAGTCAAAGAAATAAGTTATGTATTTTAAATATGGACAGTGAGGATTCTCAGGGGCAGGAAGGAATAACACAAGCTGTGAGTAGAGCAAAAGCAGCACAGAGATCTGTGATTGCCAGCTCTGTGTCTACGCTGGCTCTCAGGCCAAGAGAAGCATCCTGACAGCCTCACTCTTAAGCCACATTTCCTACCAACTGACACAAAAAAAACTCATCATTTTCAGTCTTTTCAAAGGGAGCTTTCTCTAAGCAAAGGCAGAATAAGAGGTATACCAGAACAGCATTATTTATTCTTTAGAACTCCATTTGTTGTTTTTCAGAATGACCAAAGCTTCTGGTATCTGCAGAACTAGCCAGAAAAATCTCCAGAGAATTGTAGTAGCAATATTCCAGGTGAAAACAGCCACCAAGGGAGTTCTGTGGCCTGCTTGGCCTGGCAGCCAAATAAATCAAAATGAAATTTTCCTCATAACATGAACTGCATCTGAGAATCAGGTCATCTGAGGATAAATATGATTTCGTATCACTTTGCATTTACATTAAAAAATAAATAAATAAAAACAAGCCCACTTTAACTGAATGCTTCGTTTCTAAAGCTTTCTAGGAGAAAAAAAGTGATGAAGAAAATCAGTGAAACACCAACAAAAAAATTCCATTTTACTCTGCTGCTCAGAAAATAATCACCTAGTTTTAACTGGAAATCAGACCCTTTTTCTTTCCTGTTCTGAAGAACTCAAGTTGTTTGTGGCTGCTGTAACAATTACAATCAAAGGGACTGATCAAATGCTCACCCCAGCACGCAGCAAAATCTCACCATCTCCAGCTGGTACAAAATGGCAAAGTTTCTCTGATCAACTAAGGAAGCAAAAAGAAAGCACTGGAAGGAGCAATATTGAATTATTCCTCTGAAGGGTGCTGTGTGGAAAATACCTGTCTCCATCACTTCCCAGAGAAACAAATTCTGTGAATTCCCAGTGATGCATCTGACAAATGTAACCTTTTACTTTTGCTTATCTGTTGGGAAGGTAGACATCCTCAGGCATACTCACTATTTAGAATTGTATATTGATCTACTTGATTCAAATATTAAGCCTATGGAGGATTATGAGCCATTGGAGCTGCCATTTCTTTCAAAGGGTCAGAAGAATCGCATAAGTAGTTCCACAGTCTCTTTGATAGAAATGCTAGCTTCAAATAGTTTTTTCCCCAACCAGCTCATGCTTGCCTTTAAATTCTCTGCGATTGTTCGTGCTTATCACAGCTGATTGGTGAGATATCAACAGAAAGTGAAATTCTAGTTGATTGTGTCAGTCTGCTGCACCATTGAAGTCCGTAAGTACTTAAGCCACATTTTAGTTGTAGATGAGAAACAAAAACATACTAGGATAATAAAACAATCAACATTGGGCAAGATCTCTAACATCATCTAGTCCAACCATCCACCCACCTTTACTGAAGGGTTTAGAAATATGGAATCACATTTTGTCCTTTTTTACATCATGCAGAGCCACACCGTATGTATACAAATATATATACATAAAGCAATTAGCAGGGGGATAGTAAGATTTAGACTCAAAAGCTGTACACAGATGAATTCTTTCCTCATAGCTTTGATCCAGCTGTCACATTCAGTAAGTTCCTGTGGTTGCACTGTACAAAAAGACATCTCTTAGAGCACAGTGACAGCACTGACTTTAATTACTTCAGCCAAGCAGGCATGAAGCTCACCTTGGAGCAGAAGGCAATGCTGCAAGACTGGTTAACCTGCCCCTGGGATAACCTGCTTTGTTCTTGCTGCTTTTGTTGTGGAAGGATGAAAGCAAGCCAGAGAATGGCTGGAAGGGAGCTGGTAGCTGCCCTCCTGGCCTGCTTTGCTGGAAGCTGAGGTCTGTCATGTCAGGTGAATACTGGCTAGAGTGCTGATCTTTAGAGAAGGACAAAGCCATACTACTGTGCAAGCTCACCTGGCATCCTCCAGCAGTGGGCCCCCAATCCTCCTGCAAGGACAGAGAGATGGGACAGACCTTGCCCTGACCCAGTAGGTCACATTGGTGCCCAGACACCACACACAGCCAGGCTCCCTCCTCACTTTCCAGGTAACTCTGCTTAGAAGCTTCCAACCCCAAAACTGCTTGTCAGATGGCTGTGCCAATTTACTGATGTATCATGCAGGCTGTGAACACTGGAGGTGAGGCTGGGTGAGGATGTATAGCACATCAGCTGGCAACAAGCCTGCTGCACACAGAGAGGAACAGGGCAAGCTGCTTTGCACTTACTGTCAGGAACAGCCAGTACACTGGCAGTGACTGCAGGATTACTTGTTCTGCATTCACACCCCCACATACCTCACATTAGCCACATCCTTGAACTGCTGCACTGAATAGGAAAGCTATTTGCTGCTCTATTTCCTTGCAGAAGGCCCTATCAACATGCTCTTGCCTGGGGTGTCTATCTGTAACATAACCGATGCCTACCTGTCTTGCAGATTACTCATATGTTTATGCCACAAGCTAATTTTCAGAACGATGCCTATGATGACGATGTTCTCTCCCTTGGATAGAGTTTGGCTGAGATTTTCCAGCTCCTGCTGTCTTGGTGGAGGCAGAGAAGCAAGGGGTATAACTCCCTGTCTTCTGAAACCATGTGCCCCATGATCTAAACGCAAGAGCTTGCACAAGGGTGGTTAGGCACTGCCACAGGTTGCCCAGTTCTTGGAGACTCTCAAAGTCAGGCCAGATGGGGCTCTGAGCAGTGTGACTGAGCTGTAATTGTCCCTGTTCTATGCAGAGGAGTTGGGCCAGATGACATTTAGGAGTCCCTTCCAACTCTTTGATTCTAAGTGCCCCAGTGGAACACAAGGAAATGTGAGCATCAGATAAATGGCAACTACATTATCTCACACATCACATGAATCTGTCCACCAAGAGTTTCAAGCATCATGCATCATTTTAGCAACTCCACCGATTTGAGACCTCTGCTGTCACTGGTTCACCTCAACTCTGCACAAAGTAGCCTGCACTTCTATGACTCATCCATATAAGGAAGCACCTGGATGCATCTCCATTACTGATGCCCCTAATACTAAAGTCACCCATAGTAGAACTGACAGTCCAGGCTGCTCTGACACTGAAATACCTTGAAATAAAATAAATAAATAAATAAATCTTCTTAACATAAAGCTACGTGAGCAGGTTGGAGACACTCAAACAACTGGATAAAGCTAGAGAACAACCCACTGTAGTTGTCCAGCCTCTCAGTTCATTTGGAAAGCAGTTTTCAAAAGAAAATACTACAGGCACGCGCTGGAGTTCTGGATTTAAGTCCTCACTTCAGAAAGGCAGAGAGGTTATGAAGGCAGAAGAGACTGGAGCTCTCAGCTTCACATTTCTTCTCAAATAGATGCAGCAAATCTACTTACTGATTCCACTAATAGCTTACCAATTCCTCATTAGTTTTTTGGATTTGTTTCCTCAGCAACAGAAAATTGCAGAAACATTTATTAAGTGAACAAACTGGGGATTAGCTTAGGGGAAAAAAAAAAGTTTCATTCTGCACATTTCTCAGCAAACATTTAAATACGTTTCCTTAAGACATATTCATAAACCTCTAGAAGTTTCATCACCCAATTCATCCATGGGTTTACATTTTTACTAAATAAATTCAAAAGTGAGAATATTTCAGATTCAGTGCAAAGAACAATTTTTGCAACTCTGCTCCTGCTTGCTCACCATTCAAACAGGAGATACAAAGCCTCAAGGTAGAGAATCTAATTGAAAAAGCTTCAACGTTGAAACTTGGAGCTCAGTAAATGCTGTCCTTATGGAAGCTATATTTAGTCAAAGAATTATCGTTCCTTCTTCTTTTTTCCAGTCAAACTTCATGCTTCTGTGTCCCTAATTATTCTCACGCTGAATAACTTTGAGAAAATGGCGACCTGCTCACCAGCAATCCACAAATAGAAGGGGGAAAAAAGGCTCATTTTCAAAAAAAAATAAGTGCTGTACAATGTACCCAGCCCTACAAGGCAGCTAATACTAAATGCAGCAGATAGAATTTGAGCTTCTGTGGAACAATAAGGGAATAGGGGGAAAACTATATTTAACTGTATTTATATTCACTGCCTCCTACAATGTGAGAAAAAGATCCTTTAAGATCAAGAGAGTAGGCATAGATAGCCCCTTGTTATCTTGCTCCAGGTAGGATAAATAATAGGCACTGAGCACAGCTTAAGTAGGCATAATTATAGGGCTGCAGACAATGAACTTGAATCTAATCTTAACGTGCTACTGCCAACCCTGGCCAAACTGCTGGGCTGGGAAAGGGCTCCTAGGGAACTGGAAACAGCTTTCTGTTGGGAAAAGTCTCCACACACTTGATGCACAGCTCCCACACTTTGTTAGCCCATGATTAAGTGTAAATGACTATAAAAGTCCCATAGATTTATAATAACTCAGATTTTCTGAAGTCTCTATCCTTGGGCATATGTGGGATTGTGTTAATATTTTTAGTCACATAGTGAAGCATGAAGTAGATTTCTGCATATCTGCTTTCAAATGGAAGCCTTTTGGGATTAGTGAGGACATGACTTCTTGCCATGACTGATTTTTCAGTGTACATCTGTTCTTGTACAAAGCCTAAAATTTGTTCTTGTTGGAGCTTAAAACTAACAGGAGAGTTGCCAATATGCATCCTCACCTTTTGTTCAACAGCTGTTTGGCTGGAAAGCATCACCAGTACACTAGAAAGCTAGATAGCTTCAATAGGTCAAACCAAATCCTAGTAATCCATCTCCAGCGGTAACCAAAAGGTGATGACTAGCAAAGAACATATAGCTGGAAGTAGGAATGTGCTTGCTCCAGTTATTTTCAGCTCAGGTCCATACACAGGTGGTCTGACTTCCATTGTTTTCACTGGTAGCCCAGTAGAATCTAAAGAATCCTTGTTAGACAAGTGCTTTGGAAAAACATACAGACCATCCTTAAACTCTTAATAGGTGAGCTCACACATGCAGTCAGAAATGTCTGGAAAGCTCTGCTCTAAGTGCTAGGACGTACTCAAAAGGATTCAAGAAAAAGAAGGCAGTTTTAGACTTAGTTGCCTGCACAGCCTTGTTCTGTTGCCAGCCCTGTTACTTTCAGCATCTAAAGAGAGGCTATAAGAAATAAAGGGACAGATACTTCAGAGTAGCCTGTTGTGATGGGACAAAGGGAAATCATTTCAAACTAAAAGGGGGATATTTAGACTGGATATTAAGAAAAAGGTTTTTTGCCTTTGAAAAAAAAAAAAACCAAAAAAAACCAAAAAAAAACCAAAAAAAAAAAAACAAGGGTGGTGTGACACAGGAACAGGTTGACAAGAAAGTCTTGGGTTCCACTATCCACTATCCCTGGAGACATTCATTCAATGTCAGGTGGGGCTGGAGGGCCAAGATCAAGGCCCTTCCCTTCTAAACATTCACCCAGAAAAAATGCCTTTGCCACCTAGGAGGAGTGCTTTCCCCCTGATATCAAACATGATTAATACACTCAAATCCAGTACCAAGTTCTGCAGGCAGAGCTCTGTACTGGAGAGAGGGTTCACCTCCTTGCCTGCCTGCTAAGGTTGCAGTGAGATAGTCTCTCACTAAGAGATGCTTGTACTTTTTCTATTTTTATTTATTTTTTTAAATGCTAACGCTTGCCAAAAGGCATTACCACTGCAGAAAAACTCATCTCTAATATCTGCATCTTATTCCTAAAACAGTTTAGCTTTTTATTGCCACTGTTTATAGGAAGCCTACAGTAATATAAACGGCTTTCATAAAAGTTGCCAGGTTTTTAGCAGCATGCTGTGCCTCGACAGCAGTTACAACAATTCTGCTGCTACGAAATAGGATCCAATTGCAGTATCTGCTGGCAGAAGCACAAATTGTTCTCTTAGGTTGGGCACTGCAAGAATAAGACCACGTTTGCTAACACCTTTTTTTGTTGCTGGTTTTGTTTTTTTGGCAGGATGAAATGTTTCTTTTTCTTTTGCCACACAAAAAGGAAAGAACAGGGAGTTGTTTGGGTTTGTGCCCTGTTAGGGGAATGATTTTGTTCTTGCGATATGGGGCTTAATTACGCTTCCCTGCTTGATACTTGTATTAGAAATTCAGCTTTCAACAACTGTATTTCTCCATGGAAGCTATCCAGTGTGTCTAGAGAGATCTGAACTTCTATCATGACACTGTGCCAAGACTTTGGACCGTACCACTCACTCTCAGACATTCAAAAGGGCTGCCCTGGAGACAATCAGGCATAAGCTTGGTTATTCTCAATAAGCCAGTCTACATCCAAAACAACTACTGTGCTGGCAAAAGCTATCTGGTGGAAGGATATCGATAAATCCCTGTCCCAGGAGCAAGTGCACAGATTAGAAAACAGCATCAGCTTTAACCTGCAGAAAGCATTTTGCTGCGCAATCAGAAAGCTACGACTCCAATGCCAGACATCAGAAAGATTAGGAAAACTCCTAATATAAGATAATGTCCCTGGACAACCTCACGCCCTGCACCCATTTGTTCAGAGGCAGTACACTGTGGTCCCTCACACATAAACTAAGGGGATAAAATAAGCAATTGCAGGGTAGGAAAGGCAGTCCCTTGTCAACCCTGTCTGGCAAAATTAACCCCTGCAATGTGTGTTACCACAGCTTTTGAAGCCTCTGTCGCTGAATTAGAGCTGCAGTGCATTTCTGGCCTGCCTCTCTATTTCAAGAAAAAGCACTGAAAGTTCACAAAACTACTGCTGTGATCCCTGCGAGTGGCCAGAGATGTCCCATTTACAACAGAGCCTTTCAATCTTAGGAAAGAGATTAGGGTTTGTTGAGAAAGATCTCAGTACCTTGAAAGGATGTGTGTTTTTTTCTTTGCAGGTTCACATGCTGTTTATGATGGCCTGTCTGGCATCTGGCTGTAGCATTGAATTTCAAATTTGTTTTTCCTCTAGGGAGCCAGAGTACTAATCTACAGTAACACAGGCTGTAGGAATCTAATCATTGTACCATGACCCCAAATGATCTTGTTATGCATTCAGCTTCTGCCCAGTCTATCTCAGGGATTGACAAAAGTTTCTGCAATGTGGAGATAAGGAACGCGGTCGCATCCATTTATTCTTACTTTACTAGCCTGGAGACAGCAATATATTCCAGTCATTCAGATGAGAGACTTGCTGATGAGCACATAGGAATAAATGGAAACCAGTGAATTGCGCGCAAAACTACAGCGTGGCTGTAGTGAAGTGGGAAGCATACATCAGAAACATACTGCTGAGAGAATCAAAAAGGCTGAGAAGACGTCCCACTTTGTGGGACACATTGCTTACCACAATATGGTCAGTTTAGGTCATTTCTGAAGTCACAACAACTGGCCAGCCTTCCTTTGCACTTTCCCTTCTTGGTACATTTTAGCGTTGCTTCCCCAGTGTCATTCCCCATTGCCAGTCTTTCTCACTGAGTGTGTTTCATAGGAAAGCAAATACTCTGCCTCACCCTACATATCCCCCTATATCCTCTATCTACACATAAGTTGGGGAAGCAGCCCTCAGCTTCACTGAGATACTGCAGGTAATCTGACGTATCTTCAAGAGACGAGTGTGACACAGTATGAACCAAGTTACTTTGATTCTGGCTTGGTGCACTGCCAGTGAAATAATTATCATTTAAAGGTTAATTAAAGAATCTGCCTTTGCAGGTTGTGAGGAAGATACTTAACAGCAGGAACTGAGCTCAGGAATTGTCGGGTTGTGTGCATAATGCATAACGTTATAGGCACTAAAATTCATACATCTCCCAGCCTCACTCTGATCTCGCCTGTAGTACAGTAAATGCCACTCATCTCCTCTGGATTTGGTGAAGTTATTCTGAATTCACATGCTATGCATCAGAGTAAGCCCAGGAAATAGAAACTCTCAAAAAAAGTAAACCAATTCCACCATCTCTTCCTACCTGCAGTCTCCTACTCTTGTCCTGCTCCTGACTTCGGAGAGTTACACTCCCAGTAATACACTCAGCAGATAAAACTATTTCTGGGTGATGTTCAGCTCTCAAGAGCTGGACAATGAATAAATGAGTGGGGAACTGAGACCTTACAGCCTAGAATTATGTGGCTCACCATGTTCTTCCTGCAAGGAGTAACACCAAACCAGTAGTTATCCCTTTAGCCTTCATTGCCACAGTGAAGGAGCCTGTACTGCCTGTCCAGAGTAGTTCAATTTATTCCTTCACTGACATTCATCACTATTGCTGGAGGTATTCTGAATTCTTATCTACACTATACCAAGAAGAATAATACTTCTGAGATGTTGTTTTTGCTTGGCCTTCACACAGAACCTGCATCACATCAAGCCTGATTTCCACACATGGTCCAATGTTTCACTGAATCCTCATTACACAGATATATCTTAAGTGTTTTCCCCTTCCCATTTTGGCATGTTCTATTGGAGCAGTAAAATACACATTATGATTGTAGTTATTTCACATAAGGTAGTGTGTGCACTACAAGGAGTGATTTACTCTGTTGCCTCTGTCTCAATTAGGAGAAGAACAAATTAGAAGAAGGGAATCCCAGGAGTAAAATGAGATAAGGGAAGAAGAGAGAAAAAGCAGCAGACAAGGAAGGATTCCAAAACAAACTGAAAACGTGAACATAACATTCATAAGACTCACATTTCTAGGACAGCCACTGAGGGATTTTCCATCACTGATTTCCACTATGTCCTTCAATTTGGTTTTCTTTGTATGAATTTCATCTCCACTCCAGCAGCCCAAAGGTGAGAACTTGGGGGGGGAAAAAAAAAAGGGGCTGTCACCAATTTGGAAGCAAAACAGTGACTAACGAGCTACCTGAGATTTATTTTTTTAAAAACCAGATAAACCTCAAAAGATTTTATTTCTGAGATGAAGAACAGACAGAACAGCTGTGAAACAGGAACAGTGATAAACAACAACAAATCTGAAGCTACTTAGATGGAACCATATTTAAAGCATATGTGGTTTAATTCTTTTTTTCCTTTTTTTTTTTTTTTCTTTAAATAGGGTAGTAGGTATCTTATCATTCTGATAAATAGCTACCGCCTACTGGGAAAGACTTTCCTGTAACAGCTACCTATTTTCTTATTCTTATTTTTCTACTGGGAACCAACATCAAGGATGTGATGCCCTTACACTTAGCAAACATTTAACCAATAAGTGTTTAATCATTTAAGAAAAAACATCATAAATAAAAATGCTTTGTGAATGAGAATCGTCAGGGAGTAATTAGAACTCATAATGCCTACAGAATAAATATCACATCCTCCTGTTTCAGAATCACTTTCTGACTCTCCTACAGAGCAGAAACACACAGGAAGCAATTAAGCAAGCAAAAAAGGAAAATAGAAAAAGGTATGTTAAGGGGAACTGCTTGTGAAGCTCAGTCAACAAACTAAGGGTGCCTTGGGACTCTGAGCCCCCACTGAGAGCCATACACCTAGCACAATCATTCTGACTTCAAGTAATCTATTTGGACATCTTTTGCCAGTGAACAGACTCAGCTTTGAATAATCAAAGTGACATCAGCTGGTTTTAAAGCGGAAAAAAGTGAACGTAAAATTGGCACCCAGGGGAAAACGTATCCACAGCATGTCAGTAAGCAGCCAAACACTTATGGACACGAAAGTATCAGAGTTCTATCAACTGGCACACAGTTGAAGCCAGTAGAGAAACCACCAAGCTATGAAACAGGGACAGGATGTGCCTGGAACTTTTGAGATCTGAAAACTAAGTATTCCAGTGTCAATCACTATGAGCAGTAATGACATTTGCTGTCTCCCACTGATATTTTTTTTTTAAAGAGAAATCTGACAAGACCTTGATGGATTTCACATCAAATCAACAGCACCCACATTTCTTCTGCAAAGAAACACTGAGGTGCCTCAGTAGTTTCCCCAGTTTATTACTTTGTCTCCTAACACGTAACTAGAAAAATCAAGCTTCATAAACTGCATCATTTTTGACAGTTGTCTGAATTCAATCAGCACTTTTTTTTAAAAAACATTTTTTAAGAGAAAATATTTGCATAAGCCACAAAAATAAATACTCTTCAAATACATCCAGTCCACTTCAGATCTCCTTGCCAGCATCAAAAAGACTATTTGCTACCCAGCACATCCTGTGCGGGAGTACAAGAGCACAAGGGAATTATGCGAACAGATTACAGGTTATTACCAAACATTTCCTTCTTCACAAATAATTGAAGAAATGCATGCTTTGAAGTCACAGAGAGAACATCTAAATGCATCATAGAAACACTTCAGCATGTGTCACAATGCACATTACATTTTCGTAACATTTACGTTAAAACACAAACATAAAAGACTGGCTGAATGGAAATATATTCCCTTTGTAGCTGGAAGTGAATGGGCAACCTAAGTTTTTTTCCATCAGTATGGGTAATGTCAGGAGCTCCAAGAGATCGACAGCATAACTTCTAGCATTTCTTCAAGAATTAAATAGAAAAACTTGGAAAAGACACCCTCTTAACTCAACAAAAGAGGCACCATCCTATAAACAGAGGCTCACAATTCAACGAAAGCTCCACAGTAGGCTCCTGTCAGAAAATGGGAGCTACTGCACCTCCACAACCATGTATAGTATTAGCTCATAGAAAAGCATATGCAGAGATCTGGTAGCCTCTTCTACCTGTCTCAGCCATGGTCAAATCATTTCTACACCTCACTTTGTGGGTGACAGAAGTCTGCTGTTAGGCCAAAGCTCTTCAAAATACAAACTCCTACGCACTTACTAGAGCAGACTTACATGTTTTTTAGCAACCTTCTCAAAACTTTTGCCATTTTTTTGAGTAAGGACAGGAGAAGACATGAAATTGCTCGAGAAGTGAAGATGTTCTTTTCAGTCCTGCAGCCTGTTGAGGTTTGTTTGATCCTCCCATCCTCTAATTTGACATGGCTGCCTGTGCTTTACATAGATACAAATCAAACTGAGTTTCAAAGGAAAAAGCAGAAAACAAAGTCTTGCCAATCATCCATCCTGCTTTGTAGGACTCTAATTTGTGACTAACCCTAGTAAAACCTCCACAAAAAAAGATTATGACTACTACTTTTACCTGCAGTGAGACAGTATGTGCTCTAGGGCTGTATCAGGAGGGCTATTTTCTTTATGCAATCCAGGTTATGTTCTCTCTACACTTAGATTCAGGAGACTCCAGTGCCTTTAGCACTTGCATTTTGCCTTTTCTAACCAAGCAAAGGTCCAGCCAAGCTAATATTCCCTGTGCTAATGCTCATTTTCAGACATGGTCTAAGAAGGAAAAATAATAATAATAATAATAAAAAATAGAGTTAATTAACTAATTACCACCAGGCTTTTGTATAATGTAATGAAGGAAATGGAAAGGGTCTAACTGGATTGATTAATTTAGTCATTGATATGCCAGATTAAGAAATAACTTCATGTTATTTAAATTCACGGATGATTTAAATTTAGGGCAAGCTGCAAATAACTCAAGATAGAAGTAACAAAGGACTCTGAAATGACTGTGAAAAACAAAAAAGAAAATACAAAGATTCAGCTCGAGAAATAATGTCACAGTGTGATAATAAGCAGGGGATGTTACCTACCAGATAAGTAAAAATAGAAAAAAGGAACTGCAGTAAAGTTTTTTTTCAGTGCTACAGGAGAGTGATAAAAGAAATACCAGCCCATAGCCACATACTGGTACCTTGTGGGGACGCGGGGAGAACTTAACCTGCAGGGCACCACACGCATCCTCCACAAAGACCAGTTTTCCTTTCCACTTAGCCACAAGCCACCCTCCTATGCCTTCTCCATTTTTTAATCTTCCATTGGTTATTTCTGCTTTATTTTATCCTTACAACCTCCCACCTGATAGCGTTATATCCACTGAGAACACCCTGGCAAAAAGACAGCTTATGAAACTGCAGACCCACTTGGCCAACCCAATAAAATATTTGGTACCTGGGAGTCGGTACAAGCTTTAAGTCAATAAACCACAAGCACAAGAGAAGCAAGTTAAAAAACGCACACAAAAGAGTTTAATAGTCCAGAACACCAGGAAGTCACATTCAAAATAAAAAATAAATTACAGTTTAGAAAAGGCACAAAATAGGAAATGAGGTAAGGATTTTCTTCTTGGAAAACTCAGTAACAGATACAGACTTTGGATGGGGAGGGTTGGGGGATGGGAAAAAAAAAAAAAAAGCAAGAAATACAGTATGGAAAGACTAGGAGAAAAGATAGGGATATATGTTCCATAGATTTTAATTATGTTGTCCTTATTCGAAACTCCAAAGCTACTATTATGAATAGTTTTTGACCATCCCCATTTCCCATCCGGACCCCACTAGTTTCTTTTGAAGAAATAGAAGGAGAAAATTCATTTCACAGAGCAGTGATTTGGCCCCAATCTTATCTCCCAGTCTCTGGCCTGGTATGCTATCCTAACACCTAAATTAGCCTGAGGCACCTGGTGGTCAAGCAGCACAAGTATGAGAACTAATTACTCAGTCCTGTTTCTTCAGGAAATGCTACCAATAACATCTGTGCATGCACCCATGCCTCCCTAATAATTTTTTAGCTCTTTGGCAAGTATCGGTCAGATTAGATTTCAGGAGATTAGGCTGAATGATATTAAGTTTTCACATGAAAATAAACAGCAACCATCTGTAGGAAAAATAGTTATCTCAGAGAAGAATAATAACAAAACTGAAATATGAGTTCAGATGTTATTAAATGACCTAAATCTACAGAAGAGAGGGAAAGGGAAATTGCCCATGGGCTAGAAAGTGTTTAATCAGAACTCAAGGTTTAGTAAGGAATGGAGAAGCCAGACACCATAACCAAACCCATAGAAACCTGCCTTCATCAGACTTGACCCTTGCTTGGCAGACTTGGCAGTTTGGGGATTTGAGATCTGCATTCAGTTAAAGCTTGTTTGTGGTTATCAGCTCAGCTGGAGAAGCACAAAAATCAGTAATCAAGTTTCATCAGCTGCAAAGCTCATTATTTCCCATTAAAAATAGATACACAGCATTTCATTTAACATATTCTCAAGAAAAGAGAAAAAGCTGCTAGAGTTGTCTTTAAAGTACTTCAGCTCTGCTCTAAAACACATACAAGAATATAGTTCAGATCATGCAGATTTTGCTTGTAAGAGCACTACCTCAGTAGACACCCTTACACAGCTCTGCTACAGCTGTTTATTACACTGAAGCCCTTGGATCTTCTGTAGACATGAATTTTTCAGCACCCCTTACTGATCAAGCAGAATATTTTCCTAATCAGCACATGGGCTTCACTACATCATATGCTTCACTCTTAGATTCATGATGCAAGCTACGTTCCAGTAAAGAAATTTCTCTTATCTTCTATTTTAGTGTTGATGATACGTTCAGTGGTGAAAGAAAAAGCAATTGACATAGGGGGAAAAAAACCAACAAAAAACATCACATCTGTAGTTGCAAGGAGTGCTGATTAGGACACTTAATTGCACCAGCTGAGCTGATAATTCCTCCCCACCCTTCAATCACAGGGCTTTTCTCAGTGCTAAGTCAATAGCTAACCATTCGTAGCAACAAATTTCTTAGCCTAAAAATGACATGGAAAAGGTAATAATATTCCACTGTTAAAAAAAAAAGCAAAACAAATCAACAGTAAACCACATTTTTCACATATGAGCTATCATTATCTCATCTTGTTACACTGAGAATTTTCAGCATCCTTTCATTTCTCAGACAAGGCTTTTACAAATGGGACAATTCTGGAAAAAATATCAGTTTTGGGTTGATTTTTTTTTTGCTAGATATATCAGAACACAAGGAAAATGTCAGTCCTATTTATTCCATTTTGAGAGGTGACTGATTACAGCACCATACTTCTAAATTAAATATCTCAATATAGTTTTAGAGGGTGGGCCCTTTTCAGATGGAAGCTTTACATGCAATCATGGACACCTGTAGGTGGAAAGAATGTGTAAACTAATCACTTCTTTATAAACCAGCTGTACTTCGTCAGTGTAAATAGACCAGCTCTCAGCAGAGGGTTATTTTGATGTTGGTTTGTTTGTTTTTTTTCTTTTCTCCTGTGGATTTCTTGTTTTATTTATTTATTTTTTTAAAGAAATAGACAAAACACAAAGTCTTATTGCATTCTGAGTAGTACTTAGCAAGAGATGTAAAAAGAGAAGACATCTCTTAGCCAGAAGATTATACCATAGAAAAATCTCATGCAGTATAATTGTGCTTGAGATCCTCGGTTACCTGAAAACAAATTAGAGTCTGGAACTGTTGTAAGCTCCTTAACCTCAGTCAGGTTTGCAGAGGGGAGCTGCATGTAGTTTTTGATCAGAAGCATTTCAGACCTTGCCAATTAGACTGTGGTATGCAATGAACGACTCTTACATTTCCTTAACTTGACATACCAGCATACAACCGAGGGAAAACAGCTTTGACTTGAGTCACTAGATTTCATAGTATTGCCAATAGTACATAAGCCTAACAGGCTTCCTACCTTATCATCATTCACTTATATGCCTCAAAGGTCTGCAAAATAAGGTTGGGAAAATATCAGGCCACAATCATCGCAGCAAACAAAGGGTAACACGGTAGACAGTACAGCAATGACAGCAGAGCAACAAGATCCTAGGCTGTAGCAAGGCACAGAAACAAAGGAAGCAGCTTACCTTCAAAAGACCCCAAGGATTCCCAGAAAAGAAGCCTGCACCTCCACTGCCAACCCTTAAATGATGTCTGGAAGGGATGGATCCTGGCTCCTCCCCTTCCAATCACTCAGGGGCATTGTTTGCACCTGTGCTCCCCTGCGTTGGCCTTGCCTTCCCACCAGGTGCTCAATCACTGGTTCAGGCCATGACTCACTGCTTCTGCTACACAAAGACACCTCAAATTCAAAGTATAAGATCTGCTAGGAGCTATGAACTTTGCTTCACCTGCCCTGTCACCAGCAAATTCAGAAATGGGGTAGTTTTTATACCAAAGGAAACACAAGCCTACCTATGGAAGGCATGCATCATGTTCCATATCCATATCTGTTAGATCTGTAATAAAATAATATCAAGAAAATAAAGCAACAGAAAGCATCAAATTTTGTAGGAAAAACTGCAAAATGAAACTAACATCCTGGAACTTCAGGTCAAATCAAATCTCTGGTTTCTCTCTTCCAAGGTAGACGAGAAGAAAATCTTCCATTTGAACTTGTCTAACTGCCAAAATGTTTAAAAACTCCAAAGATAATAAGTAAAGAGAGCATTAACTGCTTGACAAAAGCTTCAGAATCCCTTCCTTCATCTCTTAAAGAAACATCCAATTTCCATACATTATTTATCGTGCTGCTATTTTCTTGAGCAGCTAAATTTGCCATAATTTCCTTCTTTATTCAAAGTGATTTTTAGTGTTTAGCACATCACTCAGCTTAGCAGTGATGCTATGCCTGCCTACAGTGCTACATGAGCACAGATCTGAGGCTCCTGAGCACTGCACTATGAGCTGTGCAGTAGAGCAGGAGGCAGTAATCACACCACACAGCCCTTCAGTCCCACATAGAGCACAATGGGTTGGATGTTAGGAAAAAAATCTTCCCTCAAAGAGTGGTCAGGCAATGGAATAGACAGCTCAGGGAGATAGTGGAGTCACTTGGAAGTGTTCAAGAAATATGGAGATGTGATACTTTAGGACATTGTTTAGTATGGTGGGGATGGGTTGATGACTGGACTGGATGATCTTAGCAGTATTTTCCAACCTTAATGATTCTATGATTCTCCTCTCCCTCATTTTGAGGTCACAGTTTGAAATACAGTGAAGCTCTCTGGTTAGTAATGGGAGAAAGGCTTTCTCTGAACTGGAGTTGTGTTCAGTGCTGCTGCTACTCTGGCCTTAGAAAAGCAAAGCTAAAACTCAGCCTTCTGAGGAAGCAGACCCAAAGGCCTAGTACTGTGAACACAAAAAAAACCCAACCATTTCCTTGGTGTAAGTTCAGGGTTTTTTCTAAAAGCAAATGAGCTGGAGCTAATATGCCATGACCAAACTGACAAACTGAATCTGGATTTTCTTCAACAGTAATCACAATAATTGACCTTCAGTTCCAAAACACAGCATTTTTCTGTGATGGCAGCTCAGAAACCCTTCCAGATCCCTAATGCAATTAGTGGAGGAATAGCATTTTTCCCCTTTTCATTCGTATTATTGCCTTGCTCCAAAATGCAATACTTACCTTATTGTTGACTTTCTCCCATTTGCTTCGAAACTACAAAATTGTGTTTTCCAAACACACATTATCCTACCCCTTCTCTATAGACCTGGCATGAGATACTACAACCACAGGGCATCAAAGATCCCACTCTTAGCACCATCTCACCCTCCCTGAGCACTCTTGAGTTCCCCCTTCATCTTCTGCCACACATAGAGCCCCATAGCCCTCACTGCAATGATCAACACAGCAGGAGCTATTCTTTTTACTTCCACTTGCTGCAGTTCTGTTTCTCCCTAGTACAGCAAGTCTAACCACTCATGCAAACATTACTTGACTATAAGGGCTTATTTATACAGCTCACAGAGACGGCCTATGGATAGCAAACCTATTTTTGTGAAATTGGGTGGTCTCTACCTGCACTGATTTTCTGAGGTCAGAGAAGATGCCTGAGCAGCTGTGAAGCAGTTATTTCACTCAAGTCAAGATTCAACAAGATGATTTGGGAATTCTCCTCTCCGCTAAGCTTCTATCACTGTGAGGGAGAGCTGAAAGCTGAATTTCAAAACCTTCTGAAGCAAGCAGATACAGTCATGTATCAGTTCTGAAATCTTAAGATCGTGAATGAGAAAAATAAAAGAAAAAGAAAGGAAATCACTTTAGCCTAAACAGCAATGAAAAAGCAAACAAGGCCATTAATTTTTTACAGCATCAAATGCACTCATTTATCTTGCTTCTGTACAGGAAGGAGGAGTGTTTGGTATGAATTGATTTGAGGTAGCTGCTAAGAGGAAAGGATCGCAAACTTCTCTGTTTCCCACCATTTTGTCCCCCATTATGCACTTTAATCCCCCGCTGTAAAGAGCTTTAATAATGATGGGTCTGCGGTACTAATATCGATAACTGTATAGTGCCATGACTATTTGTCAGTTTAATGATTATCTACATGAGAAAAAATGTTGCCTTACTTCAGAGTCTGATGAGCTCTTCAATGCAATATTACCAGAATAAATGTGAAAAGTAAAGTAAGAATTTTCAGTGGAGGGAGTAATTAAACAACCTCACTACTGAATTTTAATTAGTGATACAAGGACTATTTCATTGCTAAGCTCTAAATGTGCTTTCTGATGAGAGCATAATATCTAAATAGATCTTGCAGAATGCTCCTTTTGGAAGACAGGGAGAAGGCTGAGGTGTGAAGTTAGAGCACCATTCCTCCCAAGTCAAAGCATGCTCAATTTCAGCAGAAACATTCTCATGATATACTAGGTTTATATTGTTTTTAGAAATCAGAAGGGAGGGGTTGGATCTGCCTCTGGGAAGGCTTCAGGGTTGCACAAGCAAGACAGTGAACAATTTAGAAGAAAAGGTAAATTCAGCTCAAGCCCAGTTCAATATTTTGCTCTGTGTTGCTGGATCATCATAGAATTGTCATCACAGAATCACAAGGTTGGAAAGGACCGACAAGATCATCTAGTCCAACCGTCTTCCCATTACCGTAGCTACAGTAAACCACTAAACCATATCTCGGAGATCCTCATCCAGATGCCTCTTGAACACTGCCAGGGACGGTGACTCCACCAACTCCCTGGGCAGCCATTTCAGGGATCCTTAGAGAGCTGTACAAGGGAGCATTCTCGAGGAGCACCAAACTGCCAGGAGCTTTCAAGGGCTCTTGTGGAATCTAGATGCAAAAGATGTTCCTGATATTTAAAATCTGAAGAGAAGAAAGCTAACTAAAAAAAAATAACATACAGTGGAAGAAAGAAATAGAGCTATGTTATATCAAGATAAAGATATTTAAATATTGGTGTTTATTAGCTGGACAGTTTAAATCATCACTGACTGACTGATTATCCACCATTTAAATTTTCAAAAAGATGTATAGGTTATCATCTAAGAAAATCAAGGGTTTACCAAAGTAATGATAAGGAAGGACTGTGGTCTGTAATATAAACAGGTGGGGGTAAGAGAAAAATGATAATAAAATGTCCTTCCTTGCCCTTGCACCCTTAGAAATTCAAGGCACAAAACTAATCACAGACTGTCTCTTCTACTAAGGGAGAAAAATGCAGATTATGCCAAAATTTGAATTCCTCCAAAAGCTGGATAGCTCAAACCTTTTATTATTTTGCTGTCATCAGAAAGCAACTTGACTGTCAGGCAGGTTACTACAGCCTAGTGGTTCACCAAAATTTTGCCCCACAAATCATTGCTAACCTTCTAGATTTCTCAGAAAGCGTCGTGTTCCCATTTTTAATCACACCCTCAGTGTTCTATATTTAAGGTGTACATTTACCATGAGCTCAGTGATCCTTAATGCCTGAGCACCATGCCTAGCAAATACAACTCGTTTTCTTCTACTATGTTGTCCTGATATCCTACTCATTTCTAATGGCACTGTGTTTTCTGTTATAAGGAGAACGTTTTCAGTGTATCATAATCTTACGTAAAATAATTACTTAAATTCAAAATACTCTTTCAAAGTCTTCAATTCATCTGATCAGGATTTGTATGTGACTGTCTGTTTACACGTTTGTACATACATGGATGAGTGCAAACCCTCAAGATTAACCACATGGCATTAATGAGCACAAGACCACAGGCTGCTGTATTAATATGCAAAAGCCATTAAGTTCCTGAATACACTACTGTGATGAAACCCTTAATAGGATGTAGACTGCTGAATTAATAACATTCATCGTGATTATAGTGAGGTGGCAAGACTAATTGGAAAAGGTGTTTGATCATAAAAATAACTATCAGGGATTTTTTTTTCCTAATTTTTTCCATAATGAATTTAAATGTGCAATGAATAGAGAGGGAAAGCAGGGGAGGTTAAAAAATTATGGCTGGTATTGTGCAACTTAGAAATACAAGCTAAATTAATTGCACATTTAGTTCAACAACCTTTCATGTTTTGGCAGATTTCTGTTTTTAAAGCCTAAGTCTAGATCAGTTTTTGTGTAAGAACAATTCTCTTGATAGAGTTACACATCTGAGCAAAACTATTCAGAGGTGTTTCACCTCTACAGAGATATACATGTAGGTAAAAAACAGAAAATTAAACATGGGAGTAATTTCTCCAGCTTCTTATTAGTTTGCAGCTCACATGTTTAAAGAGCTGGCAATTTGAATTTTTTTTATAATTTTATACAAGTGAAGATTAATAGTATCAAAAATATTCCAGAATAAGAAAGACCAGAGTGAAATTAAAAGACATTTTCTAGTTTAATCCACAATTAATTTATTCTAAATATGAGATGTTGAATTTAAAAAGAAAATAAAATTTAAGAAACTTTTCCCTCCCTCTTTTTTTTTTTTAATAGAAGAAGGTAGTTACTATTTCCCTTTCCTAGAGAACATTTTCAGGAAGAGGTCTTGAAGCTAATCATGAAGGACAGGGAGAATTCCTTGTGGACTTGTGACATGAGAAAATCAGCTGCAAATGGAATCAGTAGTATTCTTTATCTTAGCTTAACTTGGGCACTTCATAGATATTTCTGTAAAAGCTTCCTGTATGGTGGAAACAAAATGTTCTTAACTTGAGCTGAAATAATCCTGAAAACTAAGGATGCAATCATTTAACAGAGATGTGTCTACAACGAAACAGGTTTGCATGTTTCAGATTAAAGCCTCCCTTCCTCCCTACCTCTCTTCAGGATGGCGTTCTGTAAGTTCATTAGTCAATGCTTAATCTAATAAAACAAAAAAGAAGAAACACATTTCCTTTAATCATTTTTAATATGCTTCTGGAGAGCTTAATTATAGCTTGATTATATAATAAAAGAAAATGGAAACAGAAGTTACTGGGCAATCTTTCTTCAGATATCTATCAACCTCTCTCAACTTTTCCTTTCTATTTATCCAATGTTTTCAGTCTCCTTTTATACTGAATCCTTCCCATGCTTCCTATCCTTTTTATTTCCTCATTCTCACCCCCTAACACAGCGGCAGCCTTAGAAGAGCAATTGGAAGTGCTCGGGCAAGATACCAGGCAGAGGTCATTTCCAGCCCATTTTGTCTTGTTGATCTATGGTAACCTCTTGTACACAGGGTGCCTCTTCTCCAGAGATGGACCACATGCACAGGAGGAAGCAAATCAAAGACTCCATTTCCCTTAAATCGCACAGCAGCTGTCTCATGCAGTTCACCTTCACTAATGTAGAAGCATTTCTTTGGTAAATTCAGGCCAGGATCAAAATGTCATATGATGCATCACAACACTGCTATGTGTGCCAGCTCATATTCCTTTTCTTAGCTGACTCAGACTCCCTGAAATATTCAAGTATTTGAAAACAGCTCTCAGATACCTTCTACTTCATGAAGTCAGAAGCAGGAAGAGCGCAGCTCACAGAGAAATCACTCCAAGATGGAAGGAATCTCTAGGTTGAATGTCTTGTTGCATGACAGACATTTATCACCACTCTTTGCAGTTGAAATACAGGGTGATATATCTTAAGTTGTATTTATGAAAACATATATGCAATTACGTATGCACACACTATGGAGGACTCCTTAGAGCAAGCTGTACCTCCAGACTAAATCAAATAAGATCTTGTGAGATTCGCTTCAGACATGACAAGATCATAATTTGAGGCTGAATAGTTTTGGAAAACACCAGTTGTGGCAAAGACTAAATTAGTTGTCGTTACTTGAAGATTAACAGTATCAGAGATAAGTCATTTGTAAAAATATAATAAATAAAAAATAAATGTTCCTGAAACTGTTTGGTGCAGACAAAGCAGACATACAAGCTCTATGACATTTGCAGACTAAATGAAAAGTGCTACTTAAAAACTTGCAAGCACACAAACCTTTAAAAGGAATGGGGAAAACAAAGTGATTTTCCCCAATAACACTTCTAAAATAGTGGAATTTTGCAACTTAATATGATCTGAAATGTTTTAGTGAATGAACTTCTTCATTTCAACTTTAAATTGACTATTTATTATATTAAAACTATATCACAATGCAAAACAACAACAACAATGTTTTAATCTTATCAGGGAGAGGGGGAAAAAAAAAACAAAACAACAACAACAAAAAAAAATTCTCCCTTCATGCATTCTGTGATATTATAACTTCATTGTACTCAGTAACAAAGGAAATTTGTAAACACTGGAATTCCCTACAGTAGAAAATCCAAGTTAAAAAAAATATCCATGCTCAACATAATTTGCATCATCCTACGTAGAAGACCAGTGCACTTTAAATAGGGAATTTCAGAGATCAAGTAAGTTCTACTTCATTACATTGTCTTCTGCAAATATGTGCAACATTGCTTTTCTGATTCTTTTATAAATATTGCATATTAGGGAGAACCAAAAGTCATCAGTCACTGTTCAGTAGGAAGATGATATATAACAAGAACATCAAGAGCTAAAGAAAATAGAAAGTGGTGTTCTCGAATCTAACACGTCAATATACACAGGTCACTCTGGAAGTAATGCCTCCTACTTATTTTCATGGAAACTACAACAGATACAAAGAGAACAACAACTACTTGATTGAGCATATTCTCAGCTGTAGAAAGCTATTTTTCAATATAGTCAGCAACACTGTACATTTTCACCAGCAACGAACAAGAGTCTGCATGCTGCACTCATAGAAACCTGCAGCAGTGCAGGTGGGCCATAGTTACCACTGCTGAAACACACTTCCCACAACCTCACTGTGCTCACACTCACTGTTTGGTCTCTGCATACACTCAACAAGCATCAACAAATGTCTGTGGGTGCCATTTTTTCCACAAGGAGGAATTCAATGACACTCCTTTGCTTCATATGCACTTCCATGTCAGATACCATTTTGTCAGACTGCCCCTCTGCTGCCATCTGTCACACGACAACAACATGTAACAGAATATTGGTGGGAAGGTTCAGCCTCTACTGCTGTAGCATCCACCTCTGATACTGCCGGTTAATGTAATAAAATAGGAGGCATTGCTTTTGGAGCAGCCCTCATAATGAGCACAGACCTAATTTCAAGATAGCTACACTATTTCACTGTTCTCTACATTTCCTCACGCTTCTCTCCATGCATCCCAACAAGGATCATTTTACAAAACTGCCAGTCTCTCACACTTTCTTCTCTGCATTCCTGGTACACCAGAACCCATGGAAATTCTAGCAAAACGGAGAAGGAAGGTATCTGCAGGTATTCAGCCAACTACATCAACATCAACTGAGGACCCCAAACTCTATCTGAGATTGAGAAATATAAAGATGTCCTTGGTGGGGCAACTATCCATAGGATGCTCCTGAAAATATTACTGTGTGCTCACACAGTGGAAATATATCACTAGGCAAAGAACAACCAAGCAACCTCTTAATAAATACCCCTCAAGATAAAGCATGCTTTGTACAATTTTAGCTGACTTCAGAATATCCCTTCCAGGGGAAGGGCATGATAGAAATAACCATGGCAAAGGAAAGCGTAGGAGATAGCAGATATCTAAGTACATTGAACTAATATGAAAAAGGAAGAGAAACTGCATACTGTGGTAATGATGTACCCCAGCCACTAGTGTTAGTTTGGGGAAAGGCATATTTCCTAGAAAGGAGTAGTATAAACAACAAAGCTAGCTAATCTAACATTCAAAAAAAGAAGTGCTTTTGAAATGTTGGTATGTAATGATAGATTTTTGTGCATAGTAATGAGTGTGAACTTATTGGAGGGAGCTTATAAGGCATGTGAAGTTATTGAAAATTTAATCCATGTTGTATTGCCTTCGGAATCCTGCTGTAATCATAAAGGCTGAAAGAATGTTAAAAAAAAAAAAAAAAAAAAAAAAAAAAAAAAAAAAAAAAAAAAAAAAAAAAGCTTAACTTTTTAAAAGAGAGAAAACAAAGCTTTGGGAACAGTTTTTATTCTGGCAGAGTTTTCACTGCCTGTTTAATTTGGTTCCCGGACTCTGTCCTCTTTTAATTCCCTTGTCAGCCAGAATCTATTACAGGGAGCTAATGCCCTCATGGCACCATCTGGCATTATTTAATATGTAACACCATCTTATAAATCAAATTATAATTTATAATTAATCAGACAATTTGTATTTTTAATAATCAAAATCTCTATTAAGAAAAAAGACTGAATATATTAATGTATCACAGCATTTTGAAAACATTTACAGTCTGTGGCTTTTCCTCCCTTTTCCTTCTTGAAGAGAGTTTTGTTTCAAAAGCATTTATTAATTAAAATGAGTCCTGAAATATAGTACAAGGAATTTTTCCGAAGTTTTGCAAAAATATACCAATGGCTTCCAAAATGTCATCTGAAATAACAGATGCTTTGGATAGTCTGGAGTACAGTTTAACTAGAAATGGCTTTCCACTATACTCACTGCCTTTGTCAATCACTATAGACCCTAGATGGAGTTCTGTGTAGTTGGAACCAGCAGCAGGAATCTTCTCCCTCAGTTTAAGTGTTCCTGACTTGACTCTACAGTGTGCCTAGACATAGAATCACAGCATTGTTGGAGTTGAAATGGACCCTTAAAGGCCATCTGGTCCAACTCCCCTCCAATGAGCAGGGGCACCTACACATCCAAAGACAAACATATTTATCAATTAGATACTGACTGTGCCTGTTCAATATTTAGTCTTTCTTTTATCCTACACTGAATAAACACACGGTGATCAGCATGGTGAAAGGGGCCCAATAGAATATAAATGCCGTACCACAAAACTCAGTAACATCACCTTTTTTCCACATATAAATTATTGGATATATACTAAACCAATGATTATTTCACTCTGGGATAATGCAGTCAGACCCTGAGAAGAGAGCTAGAAGCAAAAGGCCAAAGATGAGAAATTAGTAATGTCTGCGTCATGCTGCTCCACATTACAGTCTGAACCCTGGTACCATGATTTTGAGTGCGTTAAGTATTGCACCAATACACATAAAGGACATAGCTAAAGATATTTGTGCCCCGAACACTCCAGTGCCATAAAACTTGTTCCTAAGACAGTAAGATTCACTTCAGGAGACTCCTGCTTCTACCCTCAATGAAATACTGGCAGGAGTTGCAAGGCAAAAGCGGCCTCCATGAAATTACTGAGAACTACAGGAATTGTAATAGGAGCAGCAGGCATCTTGCATCAAATCTTGCTAATCTTGTTCTGTTCAGAAAAGCCTGGGGCAGGAGAAAAGGAGCAGAGAGCAGCCAGTAGTGTGCCTCAGCTCCCTTTGACAGAGTGAAATGTGTTGGGCATCTGGTTCTCACCCACAAACCACAGCTTTAACCCTGTGGGGACACATGGTTCAACTGAGTTCAATGCTAGATATGCAATGACAGGCAAGATGATGAGGAAAAGCAGTACAGATGCGAGGGAGTGCTCTGAACCTGACCGATGTCCCCATTCAAAAACCAGGTCGTGTAACACCTGAGCCCCATGACAGGGACACACTGGAGACAGGCACCCTATGACAGCACCTAGGTTAGTTTGGCTGAGCCTGGGAAAACAGATACTGCATAAACAAAAATAACCGAGATTTTATATCCATTTTCTCATTCTAGCCCAAGAACATGTGCTTTTTGTTTAAAGATTCCTTCAAAGCCTCAGAACTGTTTCAAAGACACATTCCCAATCAGGTTTTCAAAGAAGATATATTCACTTAACTTGATGACTTCACATAGCAACAACAAAATTTTACACTGGTTTTCAAACAGCACCTGGTAAATGTTATCTTACATTCATCTTTGCAATTCTATTTTCACTCTTTTACAATTCTTTGTTTCTAAGATACATGAGAAACAGGAACTTAAGCTACAAGAGGGAAGATTTATGTTAGATGTGAGGAAGAAATTCTCTGCTCAGAAGGCAGTGAGGCACTGATTGTAACAGGCTGCCCAGAGAGCTGTGGATGCCCCATCCCTGGATGCACTCAGGTCCAGGTGGCATGGGGCCCTGGACAGCCTGAGCTGGTGAAGGGCAAACAGCCCATGGCAGGGGGGTTGAAATTTGGTGATCTTTGAGATCCCCTCCAACCCAAGCCATTCTATGATTCTGTGATTAAAGAGGTGTTTAAAGTGCATGCTCCTGTGCTACCTATCCCTGCCTGCAAGCATAATCCTTTGTTTGTAATGTCACAGCTGGTGCTAGCACACGGAGAAGATTAATTTGTAAGAACCAGAGGATTACATGCTGAGCAGGGTGTGGACAGAGTAGTGTGGTGTACCCCTGGGAGGAGAGCTCTGCCAGCAAACATGCCTTACATTTAGCCCTTCTAAGGAAATAGCCCATGGAAAATTGAAGAGCTGGAGCAGTAACAAGAATCTGGCACCCAAAAGTTGTCATAATTAAAGTAATGTACAATAAAAGTTTGTGGTACTTGCAAGACCTGGACTGTCTACAGCTTGCACAGACAGCAGTTAAGAAGAAATCATTGAATCATTACGGTTGGAAAAGACGTCTAAGATCATGTAGTCCTACCACCACCCATCACCACCATGCCCAATAACCATGTCCCTAAAACCTAATTTCCTCTGGTTACAAGTGCAGAATGCTCTAGGTCTTCACCTCAGTTTTAAATTCTGCTTTGCAATTGACTCCAGGTGACCAGAAAAGCATTCTGGGGTAAAACCATATTGTTCTTGTACTGGTCAGTTCATTTGAGAACAAGGCCTGGAATGTGAGATTCACAGGACACTGTTGTTTTGCATTGCCAGAGAGATACCAGCAGCTGCTGCCTCTGAGAAGGACAGAGCTGGAGAAAGAATATGTGGCACTTTGCTTTTTTGAGAGGCAAAATCTATCTGTTCCTTCTTAGCTATAGTGCAATTCAGATCACATCATGAAAATAATAATAATAATAATAATAATAAAATACCAGCAGAAAAAATGTATTTCTGTATAAAGAGAAAAGCAGCTTTCCATGCTCTGCTGGTGTAACAAGGGTTTTAACAAAGAGCAGAGGATGTGAGATATTTACCTTTGGATCCATTTGTATTTTTCTCCTTCTGTTCTTAGAGCTTTTATTTACTGTCTAACAAGCCAACTAAGGGGCTAAAATAATGCATGCAGCTTACACCTTTTGTGAAGCTTTTCACAAACGTTGGCCAGAGACATACGAGTCCTCTGTCTGCTGTAATATACAAACAGTCCCCAGCTGCTAAAATGCCTACAAAAGCAACCCTGAGAGCCAGCAGCAATGTGATGGCAGCTTTTTGCTGCTCTCAGTCCCCTTGTCTTTTCAGGCCTCTTTGGTCAGCAACGGTAATGCATTAAGCAGGACACTGTGGAAATGGGCTCCAGTAAGGTGAAGTAAATCCTTGTGTTTTATTCTCGCCCATATAATTCATAATGCGTTGCATTCAGGATATTCAGATGTTTGTTAATTTGCTCAGTCACACTCAGGTCCCATTACAGCACACCAAGGAGCAGAGCTTGCACCACTCGAACCATGTGGCTACACCAATTTGTAGCCAGTTATGGAAGTGCATTTGGTCTTCCTTGCTTGTGCAATGAGCGAGAAACAAGCCAGGCTCCAGGCTTCGTAATACAGCCAAAGAGGAGGATGACTTGCTTCTGAGATGTAAGCACTTGCAGCTGAGTGCCTCAGGTCCTGCAGGTCAGTGAAAGCTACTTCTTTCATAGGTACGTACTTAAAGCCTATTCCAGTCTGGAGAACCAGAGCACTAGACTCCATTCAAATCATGTGCATTAATCTTCCGGGAATTGGGACCTTTAGGAGTCTGTATGTTGCTACTAACAATGACATACCGTATATTATTGCAGGAAGAGAATGCCTACAAAACTGCAGGTTACCCTGCCACTAATTTATTGCTGTTGGCACCACTTTCTGCCTTAAATATTATACAAATATACTTTTCAAATACACTTTCAGTATATAAATGTCTAAGGGGGAATATTTTATTAGATGGACATTTCAATGAAATATTTTATTTCTAAGGTGGGACTAATGGAAAGTAGTTAAAGAAATATGCTGATACTAAAATATGCAGTCAAGGAAAGCACTTCAATAGCAGTAGCATCAGCTGTGTGAATGACATGCAGAAAAGAATAAATTATGTTTTATAAATAAGCACACAAGGGTTAACTTTACTCAAGTGAGTAAATTAACACTAAGACACAGTCATAAGCAGGGTTTTCTGTATTTGGTTTGATGTGGGCAAAAAGCAGGTTTGTTTTATGCATGGAAAAGAATGAGCACCATAGCTGCTCACTCATTTATCACTCGGTCTGGTCCAGGCCGCCTTTTATTCATTCTTTCATTTTCATTAATTTCATTTACTTACTCTTAGCAGCTTGTGTACCAGACTCAGTAGATATCTTGTCCTCTTTCTTTCTTCTGGAACCTCAAGTCACTTCCTTGGGTAAAGGTCCCTGGGTTCTGCACATCCCATAATACCTGGGAATACATGGGGAGGGTGAGTTCCAGCTGCTCCCCCTTCCCTGTAGAGACTGATATAAGCAGGGACCACAAATGACTTTCCTGGGAAGCAAGCCTGAGGATGAAGGGAGAGGCAAGATGCAGGCAAAGACCTGCCATCTTTCAGTTCTCACCAGTTACCATAATGGTATGAAAAACATGTGGAGAAAAGATAGATGGCAGAGCTTAAAGTGCTTGGTTCTTCTTTGCATTTACTTCCTTTAAATGGTTCTCTTTTCTAGAAATTTGACTCTGCGTTTTCATTTTATTGTACTTGCAGTAGTTTCTCCAAGAATAATTGCAGTATCTCTGCTTTTCTTGCTACGGGTTGTTGTTTTATTTTAACTTAAGAACACTTGATATATACTAAACCTTAACTTGATCTAACATTTCTATGTTAGGTGAAAATTAATACCAATGCATTCATCTCCAGCTTCCTGAAATCTAAAGCAATGCAGTGTTTAATGGATACAGAATTTGCATGTGTCCACTTTGTGTTGTAAATAAAATCTGCTTAATCACCCTAAGGAAGTGATTCCCTCCTTTCTCTTTTATCTCCCATAAACCTATATCACCCTTACACTGTGGCACACTCTGAAAATGTTATATGCCTTCACTCCTCCAGTGCTACTTCATAAATATATTCCGTACATAGCAGAAAAAATGTTTCATCAGATGGTCAGCTTGCTAAAATATTTTATTTCTAAGAGGGGATGAACAGCACGCAATGAAAGAAATACTGCTACAATAAAAGACACAGGCAGTGAAAAGGCTGTGGTAAAATCAGCATAAATGTCACCCCCCCACACACCAGAGTAAATTTTCTTTATAAATAAATAAATATTGCAAGAATAGCATTAATATCTTTAGCTGAGAGTAGAGAGGTGTAAAAAACAGGAAAAACTGTGCCCTTGTATATGCATACTTTTCTCTTAAAATGCAGGAGATACAGGATGAAAGCTGTGGTACTCATTTAACTCCAGTTTGTTCCATAACGGGTTCTTCATAAGGAGATGAGAATGGCCATTCCTGGGAGGCTTGGGCAAAAGATGGCCAAATATCAGTCTGGTGGTCAGCAAGCTATATTTTAGTCTTTCTTGGCTACTGACCTATTGCATGATATCATCAAGTGTTATTCATATCTTTAGACTTTCCTCCTCACTCTGCCTAGTTTTTTGAGAGCATTACCAATTTAGGGCCATAATCAAATGTATGCACAGCACCTCTCCCACCAGGCTCTCCCAAGAGAAACCATTTCACAGCTCAAGGTGAAAGGTGTTTGCATTCTGCACTATATTCACCGGTGAAACAGAGTTTGAAATAACTGAGGTACACTGTTTTCCATGAGTCTCTTTCTCACTCTCTCTAGTGTTTTATTTTTTTTAATTCTTTACAATTAATGAACACATCATTAGCAGAGGAGGGCAGTAATTTGATTAAGTGAGAAAGCTAATGAATGTAAAGAAGGCTGATGAGATGAAAAACAGCAGAAAAGGAAGCATCAGGCAAAACTTATCGCTCCCAGCACACAAATTAAAACCTGGGTTCTACTGAGACTAGTGATGGACTTAGAAAGGAATATATCTGTAGGACATCAACTTAGTCATTGTTGGAACTGTAGGACAAAATAAGAGATGAAAAGTTGAAAAATTGGACCAAACATTTTGGAGACACTCTGAAACCAAAGGGATTGGGAGGGCTGGTCCAGTGGCAACTCTTACTTCAGTATAACTATTTAGATCCCAAATACTAGTCCCTCCACGTCAACTCAAAACTTCATATGGACAAACATGCAATCTCACCACATCCTTAGTGGACACACAGATGTACCCACAGTAAAATGCCCACAACTTCAGTCTCTAATACATTTCCTGGTTTTTGACTTGTAGTAGATATACTGCTAACAGTATAATAACATTTGAACTGCACCCAAAAAGCAATCTGAGGTCCGTAATCAGAGCCATCAACCCTCAACCAACAGCCTCTTAGTCCTGGGAGGCTGCTCAGATCAGACAGACCTTGATTCACTTTCAATTTCTAATGGGAAAACTGGAAGAATGATGTTGTTTTTTTTTTTTCCCCATAATAGCTACCGGTCTTTTCATCATATAACATGACATCTGCTGTGGTGATACCAGGAATGTTAAGCAAATAATTTGAGTACTGTCAGAGTTTATAACTAGGGCTATGGAGTCCGGGCTTATCTTCTGATGTTGTTCATCTTTCTTAGCACAGGAAGTTACTGAGAAGGGGAAGAGGGCAGAGGAAAGGAGATGCTGTGGTAGCAGGGGACACAGGGAAAAGGCTAAGATTAGAAAGATTTGGAAGCTTCTTTTGAGGGAGTAATTCCTCCTCACTCTTCTTATTGCATGATTCTTCACCCCCACCCTGCTCATCTTTTATTCACAATTTATCTCCCACTCACAATGACAAAATAATCCTTTAGTGTGTTCTCCTGTGCCTCACAGTGAAAGAAAATGACCTGCTGCATATTTAATTAAATGCGGAGAGCTCAGAGTGAGTAATTAGAAGATTTTCTTAACCTTTTCTTAAAATTCGGAATCATGTTTAACATTGGGGCATGAGGGGCAGCTCAGCAGTTCATCTTATGCAAAATTACAAATACATAAAACTTAGACATAGGTTATACATTTATTGTATTTATTTCTACCTAATGCTGTGTGCTTTCTAGCATACGTGATGTGGGCTAGTTGGATTTCTTTTGATGAATCATTTTTATAGCCTTTCCAAGCCCATAAAGAGCTGATAGAGAAAAAACAGTGATTAAATACTACAGCCATCCAAACACATTCAGCCTGCTAATTCCTTAGCTGCTTTTAACTGCCCTTGAATTTGTGACTTCCCATTTGCATCTTGGTTTTGATCCACCTCTGTGCAACCAGGAGAGCAAGAAACCTATGGAAACATTCATTTATTGTATGCACACAGCCCTGACATGAGATACAGCTCTGATATGCCCTATAAGTGCCTTCTGCCCTGTTGGCATCATCACGAACACCCAGAAAAGCCAAGCTCTCCATGTTCAGTGCATGACCACTAAATATCTGCAGACTTGATTAGCACTGAGCACCATAGAAATGGACTGAAATGAATGCAATGAAATGAATGGAATGAGGACTAGTAGACAAATTAGCAAAATTATTTAAAACAAAAAGCAAAGGTTGCTTTTGAGGTCATTATAGCTTGATCAAAGTTTTAGCAGTTTTCTCCCTAAAAACAGATGGTCTGGAATGATATGGCACCGTCATCCCATAGAACTAAAACGAGTTGAATATTTTCAACTTGACACCATTCTCAACTTGGTAAGGATAACTCTGATTTTTAATGACTAGGTAAAAAAGAAAAACACAGCCAATTCTTTATCTTTGCATATAATAATAGTTCCCTTTTTCATATAATAAAATTGCACATAATAAAACTTCCCTTTTTCATCCTCCTTGAAAGCTTCAATAATTCAGCCTAAGGCAGACACCGTTTGGCACAGAAAATGTCAGGACATAAAGAGTAGACAGGGGAGAACAGAATCAAATATAAGAAAGGCCTTAGTGAGCGTCACCGTAGAGACATTTAGACAGACTCCACACACAGAAGAGAGACACAAACAAGACAAGCACATGTCAAAAGTGAGAACTGCATACTGAACACTGTCTACCCTTCTCTATCTCTTTTCCCTTCTTGCTCCCTTGTTCTCCCAGCTTGGAAATGCCAGCTATAACAAGAAAAAGTGAAAAGTCAAAAAAAGGGAAGGAAAAAAAAAACAAAACACCAACAAACAAACAAACATACACACACAAAAAAACTACCTCCAGTTTCTTTTACTGAATATGTTTCCTTACATTCTCAGCATGGAGGGTTGCTCTGAGCGGATCCCTATGCCACAGTCTGTTAGACTATGCATGAATCCATTTTTGGTGTCTCCCCACAAGGCTGATGCTAGAGAGAAAGCCAACAGTGCACACTAATATTTCAAGTTATGTCCTGATGGGATATACAAAGCAATTTATTTCACAAAGAGCAGCCAGCTTGCAGAACAGAAGCAGATGGGTAATCTCAAATCATTTCAGAAATAAAACATGGAAAGTTCACAGCATGCCAACTATAGCATTACTACATGCTTTAATGACTGGAAGTATTCTCCACATATATTCTCCCACCACTTTCTTGCATTAATGATAGTTATATTTATATATCTGTTATTATAGATCTGCTTAGTCTGCAAAGGAAACTGTCTTTGTTTCACTGTATGCTGAGCACACACACCAACCTGAGTTCTCCAGACCACATTTATGTCTTTGCTGTGCTTCTAAGGGCCAATTCAGCCATCAGTCTTATTCCATTTGTTACTTTTCTAGGCAACACAACCTGGTGAGAGTTACTAAGACAGGTATATACAGTTCATCTAAACCACAGTCCCATGGCCACATGTCAGATGTTTATTTTTTGTTGTTGTCTATTTTTTATATATTTTTTTTAAGATTTGAAAGAAATGATAAATTTGAAATACAATTTTTTCTGAATATTTTTTTCCCTTAAATATATTTTCATAACTGGATAGTTCAAAATATGAAAAGCAGTTTGTTTTCCTGGTCAGTGCTTCCACTTGCAACATGAGTTGATTCTGAGTAGAAGAACAAGATATGTAAGGGTCACTTTTACCATGTCCTTCATTTAGAAGTAATGGATAGGAACTACTGTTACTGTGTAGCTGCTTGTTAATTTTCAGGGATGCACAGCAGCTATTCCATTTTCATTGCTTCCTGTTGATTCACAGCTGCTTGTAGTAAGGGATAGGAACAGGCTGCCCAGGATGGTGGTCACCATCCCTAGAAGACTTCAAGAACAGGGTGTATGTCACACTGAGCGATGTATTCTAGAGAAATGACAGGCATGGGCTGATGTTGGACTAGATGATCTTAGCGATCTTTCCAACTGTAATGATTCTATGACTCTGAGTTTGCCCAGCTTGTTACATTCCCACATGAAATCAGAGCAGATGATGTGGCCAAAGAGATTTCCATGATGCAAGGCAACATACAGAGGTCTTGAGGGAAATCACTGCAATGCCAGTTTGCAGCATTTTTCCTTAGAGGGAAGGATTTTCCCCACTTTCTCCTCTCAAGCTGTGAACTAAAATACAAACCCATTCCCACTACACATGCAGGAACAGAGAAGCCAGGCTAGAAATACATTGACCAAATTTGCTAGGTCTGGTAGCCTATACAGACAGAACATCTCATCTGATAGCCCCCAGAGACTTATCCCTTGAATACCTTCCATGGAGGAAGAGATTAGCACAGGACAATAGAAAGCCTGTTCCTGAACCAGGGATCTTTCAGGCTCCGATAATGCATTTCCTCTGTGTCCTTTGCTATGCAGGTGGAGTGAGACAACACAAATATTGTCAGACAGGTTAGTGTAATCATACCATCTGAGATTCCACTCATTTCTCTTTTTGTACCTCACCACTATGCTTTTACTGGAGTTTTCTGCTGTCAGCTACCTACAAAGCCAACATAAATCATTTGCTAAACCATATCATGTTTATAGCTATTGTACCAAATTAAGTGCTGGTGTAAGCTCGTGCAACTCGCAGCCATGGCGGGCTGTAATCCATTTTGTCTAGAAAGAAACATTTGTTATGCTCCCAGTGATACTTTTATACTGTTACCTTAGTAAAGACTACTGTTCGTGTAAATCAGTGCATTTTCATTGCCTTCAGTGGATCTATACTGACATAATTCTTTTTCATCTTTATCTGCCATCATACTTGTGATTCTATCCCTATATTTTCTGCCTAGTTGCATTGTTCCTGCCTGTGTCAGGCTCTCTATATCAAACTCAGACTGTCTTCTATAAAGTTTTACATGTATGGTGGACAAAAGCATTGAACTGGGGTGGAGCTGAGTCCATCCAGTTCAGCCTCCCAGCTCCAGCAGGACTGCGGAACTATTTGTGGAATAAAATAATGAGGAAATGTTGAGAGAATTTCTTTTCCTCAGCACAGTTTCTTGATTTATTGTAATTAGTGGTGCAGAAGCTCCTGGAGTTGAAAGTAACAACCAGGCTACTGTTAAGAGGAATGAATTCGTCTAACCCTTCAGAGAACAGAATCCCGTGTCAGTGAGGTGCAGAAATCTTTCAATGGGCAGGCTTGAGCACCAGCCTTTCACTGACCAAAAAAATTGTATCCAAGGTTCATTTTACAGAATGAAACTCTCTTAGAGTGAAAACAGTCCTACCTCTTGGAGCTCAAGAAAGAAAGAAGGTGAAATGAAATATGTTTGCATTTAACTCGGAGGTAAATAGTAGTTGTTGGTGCATAGGACTACGTGGTGCCAAACTGATGGGGGTGCAATTTCCCCTTCACCAAGCTGGAACTGTTGTTCTCCGGGTGCCTCTATGACTGTTCCTTAAAGTTTCTTTGCAGCTTTGTCCATCTGACAAGATGCATCAAAAGACAGGCCACAACTCCAGCCCAGGTTTCAAGAATTGTATTAGTAGCTTTTCATCAGCAACAGGCAGTGAGCAAGGATGCAGAATAATAAGAAATTATAAGACAGAAGGGACCATCTGAGACAAAGCTTCATTAAACCTGCTGATAGAATTACTGCATGCCAAGTGTTTACTGTTTTTCTAGCAGCAGTGAGCTCCAGGTGCATCCTCAAATGTTATATATTAATTCCAGGTCATTTCTGTACCTGAGCTTTCTCTCATCCTACTAACCATACTGTGAGGTTCAGATCAGAGTCTGTCTATTGGCCTGCATGGAAAAATCTTTGTAAAATGGCAGACCTCAAAACGGAGTGATTTCAGTATGTAATTTATTCCAGCCTTGTAATTTTTTTTTTTTTTTTCTTTCCCCTGGTGTGTGTTCATTAAATTGGCTTACTGTGAAGTAGGGCTTTGTTTTTAAAAGGCCTCCTTTGATATTCAGATGTTTACAGAACATTCACTCCTGCTTGCTTGGTTGGAAAGCTGAACTATTTCTTCCCACTTTCAGGTCATTTGTACAGGGCCTTCTGGTGGCTCCCAGGAACATGTTTGCAAATCCCTGGACGATCAAACTTTGTTTTGTTCCCTTTTCACATGCAGCTAACCTTTGAAAATCATTTCTGAGGGCTATTCTGAGTAGCAGAACCCCAGCTGGAGCTTTTTAAGGTCATGACATAAGATTTATCTTTAACACACATTCTGATTTTATTTGCTTTGCCTTTCTTTGATAAGATTCTTTTCTCTGCTGTTTTGCTTTGTATAGCATTATGCTTTTTGTGACCATAAACCATTACTGCTGGCTTGCAACTAAATTACTTTATTGTAAGCAGTGCCTTGCTATTATGCAAAGCTGCTCATTGGCGAGGGAGGATGTACACCAGGAGATAAAAATGAGAAAAGAGATGAGAGATCATCATTTAATCTTCCCCGTGACAGAAAATAATGTATCTTTTCCAGTGCAACTAAATGTTTACCATCAGTGAGAGCACAGTGGTAAACACTGAGTGTGGTAAGCAGAAAGTTTATAAGGGCAAGAGCCAAAGGGCTTCTACCTAGAGATGTGAGGACTCACAGAACCTTGGTGCCTTGATGCTACAGAATCACTTCTTCAAGCAGCCCCTAACAACACAGTTTCAATGCTTTATTGTACAATGTGGAACTACTGGGAAGATTTACTTAGCATCACTGAGATTGGTGGAGATTTCATGAGTGAATATAGCGAAGAGATAGCCAGGCCTTTAAATACTGCGATTTGAACATACTCAAGGTAATAAGGGAGTGGCAGTGAAAAACAGGCATTATCAAATAGACAGGAATTGTACAATACCACTCTGGGTGCCAGAACAAAAGAGGTCATTCTTTCTTTGCCGATGATACATTCAGGGGAGATAGGGGCTCCTCCACCAGATATTCATTCACAATACATCCATTAGTGCTTCTACACAGATTAAAATATTACCCTAAAATGTCTTATTTTCCTTTTTCTAATTTTCCCAACATTTTTCTGGAGTGAGGAACATGTACATCTGAGGATGCAGCCAGAATCCCAGTAGCACTGTACAAACCAGTGCCCACAGAGGAGCAACAGAGACTTGCAGCAATTTGTCTGGATGTAGAGTCCCAGTTGCCTGAGATTTGCCTCATAACTAATTAGTAAATGTCAGACAGACTACCTTGAGCTTGGATAAATTAATAATGAGGTAAAGCACACAATTTCTGGTCGGGTCCAGCTTGTGTTGACTGGTCAATTACTTTGTTCTGGCAGGCCATGGTTTGGCACATACTTAAAGATTAGCTTATTGATCTAGCAACTCAGCTCCTAACTTTAACTTCAGAAATAGAAACAAAAGGCCATTCAATATTCATAGGCTTGGCATTCCCATAAAGTCAAGCGCATACAGATTTGAGTGCTAGCAGAGTATGGTTTAGTCCATCATGAATATAATATTAACGGCGCACGAGGTGTAACTCAATGAAAAAGTCACCAGGAAAAGAAAAAAAAAAAAAAAAAAAAAAAAAAAAGCCCAATTAAGTTACATTTTAAAAGCATCCTCTACATCCTCAAATATATTGACCACATCCTCATCTGATACAAACTGATTCAGTTCTGCTGGCTTCAGCAGAGCTCTTCCTATCCGCATTAGCAAAACATGAAGACCTTTAGCTACTGACCTTCTTGGCTCAGCTCAGGAGCATGCCTTTGAATACCAACTGTATCCGAAAAAAAATCCAGTTCCACTTTGTGAAAATATATTCTTTGTGTTTGACAATGAGATGTAGCAAGAAAAAGGATTGACAGCAAGCAGTCTATCTAGTAAAACAGGAGATCAACAGACTTTGAACACAAAGCCAGGATGCACCACTAGAGACATGCAGATTAGCTATCCATATCCTAGTGAAATAGCAAATAAAGTATATTAAAAAAAAAAAAAAAAAAAAAAAAAGAATGTGTGCATGTGTGCGCATGTGTTTGTATATGCACTGCCTTTGTGAAATCTCATGGGAAAAGTAATTATCTGTAGAAGAAAAATGATCTTCTGAGACCAGTCTGCCTAAGAACAGCTAATGAATTTCAGCTGCTATTGTAAAGTGACAACAAATAGAAATCATCCGATAGTCCAGTGTAAAGTCCAAATTCTGGTAGAAAAGATTCTATCTAGCTGGGGCCAGTACAATCTGTTCACAGCTTTTGGCAGGAGAAAAATATAAGAAGAAAAATGTTACAGCAAAATTCCTTGAGACATTGACAGACAGACCAACCATAAATTTTTGCTGCTCTAGTTTAATGCCTTATCAGCTGCAGCTGCAAGCTTCACCTTCTGTGGGGAGATTACCCTTCTAGCAACAGGTGCAACAAAGGGAAGCCATGCTGACTCCTCAGCTATTACACTTCAGCCTGGCACTTCCCGTCTAAGTGCCAGAGAAGGTATGTTTGCACTGTGACAGCAAAGAAAACCTGCTTCCCCTTTCCCAGTACTGCTATGAAGCGCAGATTTCCTGTGAAACAGGCAAGGCTGTGACTTGTTTCTTGAAGTCTGGCTGTTTTCCACTTGACTTGATCTAACAGCACAACAGAACCATTTTGGTGCCCGGATGTATATTCTGGGGTCACAGGCAGAGAAATGGAGCATTTGAATACTTTCACTTCCCACCACTGTCAGCACCGCACAACCCAAAGTTCTTACAAGGCATTCAGGACTTTTCCAGATCAAAACCTGCCTGCTCATACATCAGTACAATAACACAGCTCACCAAAAGTTCACTGATATATCATAGACACACAAAGATCAAAATCTAAGACAGGAGAAGATCATAGAATGGCTTAGGTTGGAAGGGACCTCAAGGATCATCAGGCTCCAACCCCTCCACACCCCTGCCACAGGCAGAGCCACCAACCTCCATATCAAATACTAGACCAGGATGACCAGGATGACAGTCCCAAGTAGGGATGCAATATCTAAAGGTTGACCACATGTTGTAACTCTTCTGTATACCCTTGATTTGTTGTTGAGATGCTACATACTTATTTCTGTCACCTCCTTTCAAAACTTTGCTTCACAATATTTTGACAAGATGGTTTATTAGCTAATAATTAGAAGAATTATTTTTGTGTATCCTTCACACTGACAAAGGAGAAGCCCTATCAGCATCTTTAGAACCTATCTGTATTTAGATTGATATTAAATGCACGCATAAAACAAAAAAAAATAATAAATAATCTACAGTTATTTTCTGCTACAAATTACTTTTTTTTTTTTTTTTTTTTTTTTTTTTTTTTTCTCCAGTGTATTTTACATTCAAATAAGAAATTTAAGTCAGTCAGGATCAGGCACTGACTACAACACGGTTCTTAATTTCTCATTAACTGTGTGTCAGAAGAACTGATTTATCAGGAAATCTGTCTTCCTGTGAACAGCATTACAAGAGCACCTGTAGTTCTCTTTCTAATTGATTTAGCAATGAAACTCTGCCTCTGGTTCATCTCCAGCAAGAAAAAAAAGAAGACAAAAAAAAAAAAAAAAAAGGATCCGTGATTGCATTGAAATACCTATTAAAAGGATGTCGTTCTCAGAGGAGTAATGAGGAAATAACCCAAGAAGACCCGTTTGCTGGCATCCTTTACCAGATGCCCATAGCTCTTGTGATATGAAAAACAATGGAATTCATATCTGCTGTCTGCATTCCAGTTCAATTACTGACATACTATTTTAAATTGTTAATTTTTGAGGGAAAAGAAAAGGCAGTTTCCAAAATGCATGTGGCTTAAAAAAAAAGAAAAGAAAGAAAGAAATCTGTTTTAATGTTAAGGCTACATTAACATCATAGAGATCCTTAAAATATTACAAGCAACAAAGTGGGGCAATCCTGCAGAGGAAGCATGGATTTCTCCACTCTTTTTCCAGAGCACTCAAGAGTGTTGCATGTTTCACATTTCCAAGCACCAGGAAGCATTTTGGAGTCATGGCTGATTGCTTGTGGGTTTGGGTGTTTGCTTGTTTTTTGTCTGGATGTTTCTGGGGACTCATGCAGCACATTATGAAGTTCATGAAGTGTTATTTTTAGGCTATTTTGGAGAGGCCCATGCCAGGAGTGGGAGGCACGCACCACACGTGTGAATATGAACTAAATCAACAGTTGGATTTTGGACCTATTTTTGACGTAGCAAATCCATCTGTTGGACAGTCTGAAACAGTGCACTTTCCCTCCCTGCTTCTGTTTCCTCTCAGAGTGAGGAATACCCTCCACCTCCTATGTTAGAATCATTAAAGTTGGAAAAGACCTCTAAGATCACCTAAGCCCACCCATCCACTTTCTACCAACCATCCACCTACTACCAACAGTGCCCACCAACTCATGTCCCTCAGTACCACATCTACACATTTCTTGAATCACCTCCCTGGGCAGTCTGATCCAGTGCCCTCATGTTTACTTGTTCTTTCCTAGGTCTCTGTGCAGGAAACTGAAATGAGTTGGCAGGAATTCCAGTGCCCAGCTAAGCCAGTAGAGATTTAACATCCAAGGGGTCACAAAACCCACCACGTAGTTCCAGTGACATCTTCAGCTGCTGTGACCGCTCAAAGGGGATGTGCGAACATAGACATCTGGTGTCAGAGCAGTGATCCCCCACCCAGGAAATTCCTGCAATGCAAATGCTTTAAGCACATCCCATTATTTTTTTTTCCATTGTAGTTCTACTGAGCTTTTGTTTTTGCATGGAGGTTTTGGTCCCCTAAACTCCCCCCTCTTTGTAGATTAAATTATTTTGTAGGCAAGTACTATGAGAACAGGTTCCTCTTGAGCATGCACAGAATGGAAATTAGTCATTAATCAACTGAATCCCCACAGTACCACTAACTTAACACAGCAAAATGAATGATGGAAGGAAAAATAAATGCTTCTGAGTTTAACAAAGCAGAAACATTATCTCAACGAAAACACAACACACGCACAGGCTATTTGTGTGTGTGTGCAGGGGGGGGAAATCTTTCTTAGATTTATTATTTGGACTATTAATACTGATGGGTTTGGGAGAAGCAGTGAGAAAATCAGTCTTCCATTCTGTGGTGCAGAAACCAAATATCATGCAGCCCAGAAAGGAATGTCTGGAGTGATTTTGTGACAAAGATCAACATTTTGTGTGCATTGCTGTTGTTTTTTTCCCTCACTTTTCCTTCCTATAAAGGAATCTGTGTAAAAGTTTCCTGCCACAAAAAGGAACTGTGCACCCTCAGGATCTGGAAGATAGGTCCTGCTAACAGTTCTCTGTATAAAACTAACCTGCTATTCCAGGGTAGGAGAAGACAAGAGAAAAGCCTTTTGTGAAGTGATTCTGTATCCATTTTACGGAAAAAGTTTTTGGTGTAATGAAACATATCCCAGACAGGCCAAAAGGACCAGTTGCAACATAGCAACTTCTAAACTGGAAACATTTCCTCATCTGGGGATGTCAGAAAATAAGCTTGCACTCTTGGAAAATGAAATCTTGTATATGAAGCTTGTCTATGAAGCTTGATATTCCCTGCCTCTGGGACACAAAGGCTTTGCTGAGAGCCTGATCCCTGGTCCATCACACAGCAGCCAAGAGCTGGCAATACTCCTCTGCTTCCCCACTGACCAGTCCTGCTGGGAACATCACATTCTTAGTCCTTTATGAAAAGAAATAAGTTCTGGTAGCACAGGGCCAGGGAAAGGAACTGAAGACTGAACAGCCGCAGGCCTTCAGTAAGGCCCCACTTGTGCTTTTGTTGGTTTTATAGGCTTTAGTAGGGTCTAAGAAAATTAGCTGCAAATTAAAATGGGCTGCTGTGAGTTTCATTAGCTGTAAATAATCTGTGTTTCGTTAAGAGGCGAGAGACCAAGAGTGTCTCTCCTAGACAAAAAGCTGTACTAAATCAACAACTGGATATTAAAGGTATAAAACAGGTAGTGCCACAGTATGGGAGGGAAAAATATATATATATATCAGAGCTTCAGAGATGCAAATTCTTCCAATTTTTTATTAAACACACTGGAGTCTGCAGCTGATCAAAATTTCAGCCACTGATGAGAGAACGGATTAGGATTTCAAAAAGCATTTGAAATCAGTCCAGTTGGGATCAAATACTATTTCTGACAAGAAGATTTGCATATGGCCTTTCAGATCTAAAGGCATGGCAAGGAAGGGAAGATTTTGAACATCCTTACATGCACCTTTTCCCTTGAGAACAGGTTCTGCAATACCTTTATTTTGGCTGTATCTAAGATTTCCCACACATGCTCCCCTCTACTCAAAGAATTCCGTTTGCACTTTCCTGTCAGAGCTGAAGAGTGCCCCAGAAGCAAGCTGGTTTGCAAGCAAATGCATGAGATTCCAGCTAAAAAAACATGCTGTAGCAAAGGCCAGTCCACGCCCCTCTGCCAAGCAACAGGTAAAATCAGCTCTCAGCTCCTTCTTATGCTGTACTGAAATGTGTTGGCTTCTCCACACAAGAGAGCTACTCCCTGATTTGTACAATGCATTACAAACTCACGGCTCTGTGTACATGATTTTGGATAATCAAAAGCAGCAAGCATGCCAGAAATCTGTTTACTCTATGCAAACAGTGTTACCTTGTATTGATTTCCATGGTGCATGTTAACATAAATCTGACATTAACATCAGCTCACCCACTACTCCTTTCATTAAGGAGACACTGATCTATAAGCTGTGTTAACACAGACTGTTTTCAGACCAACAGCTCTTGGTACTCTCAGCAGAGCAATGGGGCATCCTTTGCCATCACCAGTCAGCAGCACAATTTTTGTCTGATTTCTCTTTTTTTTGGTGGCTTTGTCTGTTTTTCTGGGTTCTGCTATAATACTTTGCCATTATACCAGCCAGCACAAGGACTCAAATACATTTTTTTCCTAAGATCCCAACAGGGATGACTGCAAGGAAGCACTCAGGACATGGACTTGCACTCCTATAATTTATTAGATGTCATATAGTCACTGAACCTTCATTTACATACCTTAAAAACAACTTGTCTCTGCATCCCCAAAGAGAAAAACCACCACACTTTTTCACAGCTCATGTGACACATTTCCTCTCTAGTTAAAACCAGCTCCCTCTTCTATTCTATTTGATGACTTCAAACATGTTTTCAAAGCTAATTTTAACTATTTTGCACAGGATTATGTGTTTTTAACAAGATTTCCTTTTTTTTTTTTTTTTTTTAAAATCTTCCTTTTCAGGCAAGGTATACACCAACCTAAAGAATGCCTTTTGCATTGCATTTCCAGGGCTCCAAAAAGACCTGATAGCAGCTTTCAGTAATTAAAGGGGGGCTATAAGAAAGTGGGGGGCAGACTCTTTAGGAGGGTCTGTTGTAATAGGACAAGGGGAAATGGATTCAGAGGGAAATTATTTCAAACTAGAAGAAGGGAGATGTAGATTGGATTTAAGGAAAATGCTTTTATGGCAAGGCACTAGAATGGGTTTCTCATAGAGGTGGTGGAAGTCCCATCCCTGGAGAGGCTCTGAGCACTTGACTGAGCTGTAGGCATCCCTGTTCAGTGCAGGGAGTTAGACTACATGGCCTTTAAGGGTCTCTTCCAATTCAAATGATTGCATGATTTTATTATTCTATTTTTTCTGGCACTCATTCCACTGCAGTAATGAGTGTCTTTCTATCTTTGATAAAGAAAACAAAAAGCAAAAATTGCAATTAAAGACATCTAACTCACCTAATAAAACATTGCCAACAACTACTGGCTCCCCCAGTAGTTATTGGAGACTTGGCAGCCAGGTACAAGAGAAAATGGAGAGAAAGACAGAGAGGGAAATATTCTCAAATACATTTAAATTGCAAAGCTGTTTTCCTCCGCTGGGTTAGATGCTGCAAATGAACACTTTGTGTGTCAGCCCATGAAACTGCAGTGACAGAATTGTCAAAAACAAAATAAAATTTTAAAAGTATAAATACATTAAAATCGCTTGTTTGCTTTGTTTTATAAACCTAATAATCAGCCCCCAAAACAATACACACACATACATATATATTCACATACATGTGTGTGTGGTGTTTGCAGAAACGCATGCTTGTGTTTTTGGCTTCCACAAGGTGGCCCCTTCCAGTAACTTTACCTAGCAGAGGTACCTCTGTGCAGAGCTGTATGTCTGGTAGGCACAGCCTTGCTTCTGCTTCCCACCTCCAGCTCCTCGTTCTCTGAACCAAATGGATGGGCAGCATGTGAGAAACACTTTCGTATCATCAAAACAAAGGGCACTTCTAAAAATGTGCAAAGTTTTTTCTTCAGATCGTGCCCAAAGTTGCCAATCTCCAGATTTGCTGAAAATGCTCCAACCCTATTGGCATCAGTAATTCTAACAACTTAAACCTACAGGTTGGATGAGCCCACCTTGGTCTGCTGCATTCTCATTAGGTCTGCCTTAGCCTCACATTCCTCAGTCTGGTTCTCCAGCCTGGGGGAACTACAGGGACCATAAACAAGTGAATCCAGAAAAAATAGTAATGCTCCTGATCTGGGCTGGCAAATGCTTTCCTACACTGTTCATGCTGAAAAGACAAGATACCTCTTTTGTCTTAACTAACACTGCAAATGATTACCAACCACAGTAATCAGTTACGGATCTAATCTTACAGTAAGGTTTTAGCTACTCAGATCCTTTTTGGCACAGATCCACTAGAAACAAGTCAGCAGAACCCTTTTCACACAGAGAAGCATCCACAACAAACAGTCAATTTTGTGCCTTTAAAAAAAATAAATAAATAAAAATAAAAATAAATCACCATACAAAATGAAATCAGTATGGCTCTAGGAAAAAATGAAATGCTGAAGTTGAATATCAAGCGTCAACACAAATGTCAAGTGACTGCAAACTTCTGGATGAAGGGATATTTTCACAGTCATGATGCTGGCCTCAGATTCAGAAAGCCTGGTTAAATCACAGCTCCTGAATGACCTTAAATGAGGTCTGAATTTCAGGTTCCCAGCACTCACAGAAAGGCTGGCTCTTCCTTACTCCTCCTTGTTGTCCTTTTGTCTATTTGCCCTACTTGGTTTTTTCATCATAGGAAGAGTAGATATTGCATCTTTATTCTGTCACACACAGTATGCGTCTGTTTCTCTAGTGATATTCACTTTGGCTATAATAGAATAAATAAGGCAAAGAGAAAACCAATACAAAGAAAAATATTTCATTTAAGCTCTAATTTTTTACTTGGAAGCAATTCATATAGCAAGGTCGTGAGCTGTTTTAAGTCCAGGGTTATAAAATTGTTCCATCTTTGACATATGTCAGAGACCCCTAATTCTTTTAGTGGCATGATGTAAGTTTCACAAGCAAAAAAGTTACACACGGTGTAACTTCCCCATTTGAAAAGAAAAGCCGGGTAGCTTCCACAGTCACTTCATAATGGTCAACACCAGTTTAAAATAGATCTCTTTATGCAAAGCTGTATATTTTATTCACAGCACAACTTAACTTCTGGACAAACACAGATCAGAGAAAAGACAAAAGATGCTCTGGGTTTCAGCAGATTGCAGATTACAAGTGGCCATGTATTTTCTCCCCCATGCAGTCTCTTTTTGACCATCAATTGCCATGTTTTCTATTTTTTAAACTCACTCCTTTAAAGCTACAGCTCTGCTGCAATATTTCTATACAGTAACACTGAGGACGTCAAATGAACCTTCCGGGCCTAAATGAATCTCTGGCATTCATGGTTGAATTTGAAGGTATTGATTTTCCCTGCAGGAGACCATTGTGTGTTTGTTCAGAAGGAAGACAGAAGTTGGTAATAGACTGAAAGTTGGGGGGCAGAGCCACTGTGAGGGCAAATGACTGCCTCAATCCACAAGATACAGCCCTGCCTTCATGAAGTGAGAAGGGAAAGCCAGAAGAATGAGATGAGAGCTATTGCATAGGACTGGACAGGTCTAGAAATGTGATTCTACATTTTTCTGGGGGAAAAAGGAAGCTACACTATGCTGTAAGAATGCATGAATATGGAAGAAATGAGACAGAGAGCACCAGTCAAAGCAGATGCACGTCATCTTCTAACAAAGCTGAAGAAATGTTGAAAGCTTTATCAAAAATAGAAAGCAAAAGTGTTTTAAGTCATAGCTCTTATATCAAAGTCAACTTAGGAGGAAGGCAAAGATGTAATGTTAGTAACTGTTTTACATGGGATATGATTTAGCAGACAGTTGTTAGAGTTAGGGTACTATCGTTAGACAGCGGTTGGACTTGATGATCTTCAAGGTCTTTTCCAACCTGGGTAATTCTATGATTCTATGATTCTAAGACTTAGCCTGCTAAGATAAATCCATTGTCCAGGGAAATCTGAGATCCTGACTACTGATACATTCCTCCCATCTTGATTACATTTTTTCCTGTGTTGTTACCCTACCACATCTTCTCACTGGCATTCCACTGACCTTGCAGTGGAACAGAACAGGCACACCCAAACAAGTAAATATTCCAGAATAGTCTATACCCCTTATATCTGTCATGGTGAAAAATGGCCTTAAATTACCCTTCAGAATGAGTTTGAGTAGCTCCTTACACAAAATAGACTTGAAAAAAGGGAAGGAGTTTCTAATCACTACTGGTTTTTCTTCACTTAAATGTTTACACATGTCACCACCTTAAAAATCTCTCTCTGTGGCCATATAGGAAGGCCCTGGAAATCCACAGAGGTGCCCAGATCTCAGCATCCATTTCTCCCAGATGGGAATCGTATTCTCCTGTGCTTCTGAGAGATTCAGAAAAGATCAAGAACTGCCTCAGTGTTCAAGCAGGGCAGAAATTGCAGGTTGGGAGAAAAGGTCTTCAACAAGAAATTGCTTCCAATCTCAAAGTAGTGCAACCCCAATTTATCTATCTTCTACCACCAAATAGCAAAGCCCATCATATTTCCTTTATCTTTGAGTTTTATTTCTGCTCGACTGCAGGTCTATGACTAGTCACAGATGACTGGCATTGGCATTTTTTAGCATGGTGATTGGGTGGATGTTATTGGAATTGTAAAGTCATTTTACTTTTGTCACATTTTTTCATACATTCTAATACCAAAATAAATAAAACAAACCTCTGCTGTATTTTCACTCTTGAATGCATGATGAAAAAACAGATGCCCATTTTCAACCCTAGAAATGACTACAATCACCTCAATTTTTCCAATCCTTATTTGAAAATTCCTTACAGAGCATGACTCCTTAATGTCTTCAGACAAGCACTGACTGAAAAACAGATACCTTTGCAGCCATCTAAAGGAGGCATCCCATTTCAAAATTCAGTGTGCACTGAAAGACATTAAACTGTGCAGAGAAGCAGCTACCGCACATCATCACAGTATGTTTAACCTGCTGAGTGACTACAGAACAGCTTTTTCCACTCCACCACCAGAAGAAATATTGCTTAAGCCTCTATTTTCACATCACCTTTTTTTTTGTCACTTTTTTTCTTAAGCTAATCTTGTTTGTTCAGTGTATTTAGCAGACATTTATCTCACTCTATCGGCAAAGATTAAAGACTCATACTACCTAGTAATCCAATTACCATACATGAGAAAAGCAAATGTATCTTTGGTCAGTGCCCACAGAACTCCAGGAATTCATCACAACAGAAAATGAAATGTAATTAATTGTGTGCTTTGGTTTAGCTTCATCCACATCATTATTTTATTTGTTTTTAATGCATACGTTAGTAAAGATTTAGCAGTCATAAATACAAAGAAGCACTGGGTCAGCGTACCCTAAGGTGAATGTTTGAGTAATTATAATGGTAAGGAATAATATTGGAAAAAAAGTAACTTGTGGTGAGAGTCTCAAAAAGAGGAAGACAACTACAGACCCTTGGGGTATCATAGTTCTTATGCAGAAATCCAATCGTTTCACCAATTCCTCTAATCCTTATTTTACATTTCAAGAAATGTGGACTCTCTTTACAGTTTTCTGCTTCAGTGAAAACATTTATATTCACAAGACTTATCAAAGCATTTCGATTAACCCCAAAATAGCACAGCATTTTGCTTCATCAGAAACATAGAGGTAACCAAGTATCTGAATAAGAATTGGTGGAATAAAATAATAACCCCAGCAGCATAATACTGTAGATTAAGGGGTTGGCACGATACCTTGACAAGTACTCTGCAGAGGGAAAGAATTTTGGTCCTCTCTGAGGTTATTGTGGAGGAACGACTATATCTAAGGCTGAGGAGAATCACAAAAGAGCTGTGAGAGCCATTAGAGGACAACTTAACACTGTGTAAGACACTGCAAAAGGAAATAAAACCTCTCAATATCAACCAACTTGCCTACAATTGACAAGCAGGGTTTTTCAGATAGTAAGAGCAAGTGCCTGGAAAACTCAGACCAAATACATATATATACATCACAGTACAACAGTGTTAACACACTGTTAACAGCAAACTCATTAGTCATTAGGAGAAATCATTAATAGATAAAAGCTAAAGGCTTTCTAAAATATATGGCATAACTCATGTAGAAGTTACAAGGTAACAGAAGTTACAAGGTAACAGAAGTTACAAGGTAACAGAAGTTACAGTTACAGAAAGCATTAAAAAATGGACCAAATTAAGTAGTAATAAAGACTTCCTACCAACTATGAAAGGCAGTGGAAACAACATTATTTGCTTGAACTTATTAATGCTAGGCAACTTCTTCCAACTATCTTACTGTCTCTGAATGCTTTGGCCCCAGGAAGAGAGTGCTTTGTAGCCTTTAAATGGTTAATATCTTGTTTAATCAGTGCTTCAAATTTATGATATACCAGAACTCTAGGAAAGTAATTGGGAAAAAGCAACAAAATCTGTCCCACCAAGTAAACACTTGCACTCTTATGATTGTGAATATATATATGCTTTAAGAAAAATATGAATTAAATTTAGTTGCATAACCTTATTGATTTTCAAAAGGCAAAATTACCACCTGTGATGTCCATAGATTTTTAATAACTGAATACTCTCTGCTATCTGCTATTGCCTTTATTTTTTCTTTGTTATATATCCTAGAAACTCACACTAAGACAAGACTCTCTTAAATCTATGCACCAAGAATATGGCTTTGTTAATTGTTATTCCAGTCCACAAACATGCATAGAAATGAAAACCTTCTGCGCAATTTTAATATTAAACAAAACCATGTTTAATTTGAACTTTGTTTTCAGATTGTTGAAGATGATATTTGAGATACCAGTTGCTGAAAACTCTTTCAAAACAAAGAACATTTAATAAAATAACAAACTACAGTACTGCACAAGGATCACAAAATTTTATTCTTCTTACATGCAAACCTCACTCAGGAGTTTGACAGCTCCAGCAGAATCAACACACAGCCATAGGTAACTATAGAGATGATGCCAACTGCCATATATTTTACAACTCCAAACCCAAAGCCCCCCCTCTAGAGAAATGCTACAAAGCACCTGATGTGGCAAAAGAACTCTACTTTTACAGGAGCTTCTGAGCTGCCAGGCTATCATATCCAAAAGCTCTGCAGAGAGAAGCCTTGGGAAATGGCTGTATTCCCATGGCAACTATCAGAACAGCATAATTGTCACACAAACTCACGCTGAGTTTGTGTTTGTGCATTCACATATGCTGCATTTTGAAGACAAGGATGTGGCATATGCTTCCATCCTTATGTTCTGAATCCAAAGCCAGTTAAAAACAGCAGCAGCTCTACTAGTGTCATGTGCATCCATAATGAAAGGCAACACCCAGACCACGTGTCTTGCGTAGGCTTGGGCCATAATAGAATGAGGATATTAAACCTACCATGAAAGACTGATATAAAAATAAACAAACAAACACACAAAAAACCACATCCTAATAATAGAAATGGGGGGGGGGGAGGAGGGTGGTGGAAATAATGAAGGATGATATTAGAACAGTTTACAACAACACATAACTAAAAGATGACTACTGCTGCTGAAGCTCTAGTGCTGGTATTGAAGTTGTCTACTTCACAATGCCAATCTTAAAGACAGATACAAAGGGAAAGTTGGTCAAAAGATTAATTCTGGTTTCCAAATTCGCAGAACTGGAAGCCTGCACAGTTTTTATCTCTACTTAACCTTGGAGAAAGGTTATATTAATGCAGACTAACTGCAAAATATTACAAAGGTACAACTACCTGTAGGACTGAGGTGAACACAGAGAACATAACTGTAAAAGCGGTGGCCCAGATTCAGGACCCAGGTTCTCAAAGTCAACACAATGGTGCCTTATTGACATCAGATATGTCAACTTTGTTTCTTAAAAGTTTGCATAACTTTAGCTGGAGATACAATACCACAAACTCCATGTGTCAACCAGTGCAGAAAACTTTCATAGGCTTCGGATACCGGCTAGAATAGTATAGCCACTTACACGCAACAATTAACTAGTTTCATTTTCCTGGCAGTAGAGAAATGGAGCTTGACTTTCTATTAGGAGGTAGGTTGAAATTACAACAGATGTTACAAGGTACTTGTGAGTTTTAACAGCTTTTGTTATTACTCACATCAGACAATCCCATCAAAGAGATGGGGTACAACTTGGCAGCTGCATCTCCCATAGACTTCAGTGGGATTTGTGGATGTTGAACAGCTGCATGGATGTGGTTCCATGATGCACATAATGCACAACATCTTGGAAAGCAACAACACAAGGAAGGTGAAAAACACTGTTTTCATCAGGGAAGCCTAAAGATAGTAACCTGGGGGTTCCAAGGCTCTCTCTGCCTGCAGAGCCACAGGCTTTGCTCAAACAAGAATATCTGCACAGAAGAAAAAGGTGTGTAGTCAAATTCTTTGCATGTTTCATGCTGAAGTAAGCTGGTGCCCATCATGCATCTTTCCTGAGTGGTAATATTAAGAGTGAGTTTTGAGCAATGGAGCCAATGCTGGATATAGAACTATTCCCCAGGTCTGAGATACGAGAGTCTGTCAGAACCTTTCATCAACATACATCATATTGCTTAGCTAATGGAGCTTGCAAAGGATCTACTATTTTTCAATATTTTTCCCATTAGTGTAAATAGATGAGATTCTGCTCCAGGCCACATATGAAAGATGAAAAATTAGGAGAAAGACATGAATAAGCACAGGGTATGTGAAAGAAAGAGTGTGATTGCTCATATTTCTTTGCCTCAGAAATACATATTCTATCCCTTTATGAAATCAGAAGTTTCCTCAGAGGAAGCAAGCTGATGTTACAGGTTTTGGTGAGCAAAAAGGAAAAAGTGTTAAAGAAGCAATCCTTGCAGCAAAAAACAAAAACAAAAACAAACAAACTCTTAAAAAAAAGCCAACAAATAGCTGATGAATTTCTCGCCACTTAAACCTGTGTAAATACCATACAAAGTTATGGAAGCACTCAAAACAGACAGTCCTCATTTAGAGAAAATATGCCACCATTTGCAGCCTTAGATGATTTTTTGTGTTGTTGTTTTTTCCCCCACAAATTATTTCTACCTTTTTCTTCTGATAGAAGCTGATTTCAGCTTTCAGTATTCCTCAGCTGACATATGTTGTGTATATATTATATATGCATATGTTTTTCTGTGCATGTTGTAAGGAAAACCAAAACAAATCTGGGAAGAGAAAAAACACCATACCACTTGCAGTCCTGACATAAAAGAGCTGCAAGAAATTCAGAGTTTCCTTGTTCTGGAGAATTCACAGGGAATTTGAAAAGAAATAAAGATTGTATTTCTGGAGATAATATTACTGCAGGGTTACTAATCTAGATTCCCTTCCTTCTCTATTTTTTTAAGAATAACTGGTTAGACATTGATGCTTGAACACAAAATGAACACAACAGAAATTATAATATCCCAACTACCATAGCCCTGGCTGCTGGGCTGAATCCTCAGGGTATGATTTAGCATTCTTATGCTCAAAATTAGATTTAAATAACATTAGGGTTGGGCTGTGGTACAAACCAACAGATGCTCAGCAATTCAAAGTTAAGGATGACACTTCATCACCACTGTTCTTAACACAAAGCAGGAAAAGCCTGTATGTTAAGGACATAATTTCAGCCTTTCAAATGAATTCTTCAGGGCTTATTGGTTTGTACAATGCTAATGCTATTTTAAGCACAGTTTTCTGTACCTTAAATGCCAAGGGATTTCTCTGTATTCAGGTAATGATAAGTTTACCAAAGCAAATCCTAAAGCCGAGGAGCCACATTCCCAGGGAACCACTTCAGAAAAAAAGAAAAAAAAAAAAATCACAGTAAAATCCCACCATATTTTTGGGAGGAGGGGGAAGAAGAAAGCGATGGGGTGAACATCTGACATGATGCCAAAAGCAAACATAATGCTTGACAGAAACTCTGAGTGAATGGAACTGAAATACTATACTACTCACACAGGGAACATAAAATACTGCAGACTTGATACTTCTGTTTAAACTCTCAATTTTATAATTTTTAATTGAGATATAAATACATCTACAGCAGTAAGAATCGAGCAATACCAAGCTTCAATGAGCAGAGCTAATTCTGAGGTAACCATAAGTCTTAGCAGGATTCGTTTCAAAACACAGAACTGAGAAAATAGTCATTTTCTCATGCACAGAGATTAATTCTACACCTGAAAAAGTATTTAAAGAAAAATGATAAAGATTTAATCTAAGAGATACAGTAAACAAGAAATGAGGTGGTATAAAATTGGTGTGTTTGATTTGATCATTTCTTTGCTTTCTGCAATTCATTGCAGTTATCTGATTTATTAACTTAGGAAAAGCACACCTGACCCTTCCAAATAAGAGAAGATCACTTCCCAGTCACACCCAATCTTGTTCAGAAAAAGGAAAGAGAAAAAACATATGAAATATAAACGTATTTACAATTAAGAGCAGAGATTTTTGAGCTGTTTGCAAGTTGAGCTCCATCCACAACACAGGCATACATGTAGTAATTATTATTGAAAAGAAGAGAGAGAAAGAGACTTGAACATTGCAATGCACAAACGTGTAAGAACCTGAATGAAAGTGGCAAAAAAAGAACTGTGGGGGGGGGAAGGAAAAGTATCCTGTTCAGAAAAGACCCTAAGATAAGACCCTAGCAGCAGTATTGGGAATACAGGAACAGATAGCCTAACATCTTCAAAGTATCTAAACTTAAAAGCACAAAGAAAGCCTTTCAAACCACACAGATGCAAATAAAACTACTTAAGAGGTACAGATAAAACTGCAACATAACTTCTGAGACAATTCAGCAGGACTTTGGCAGGATTGTTTTTCTGTATCCATGGCTTTTTCTTTCAGTGCTTTATTAGAAGTCATGCTACACAAAACAGGTCCAGGTCTAGCTTTCTTCTGGGTTAAATTTCTATACAAAATCCTACTCAAAATGAAAGAGTTCGGCTTGGAGTGATTATGCCAAGAACTGCCCAAGTAACATGAAGAAAATAAATAAATAAATAAATAAATATATAAAATAAAACAGGATACTCACAGCCAGAAAGCAACAGGCCCTTGTGATACAGGTAAAGAAGAGGAAGTGGGGAGAGAGAGGAAATTATTTCTATTACTACTACTACTAAAGCCCTGCTACACCCCTTTGTCCCAGTTTAAAGAGCCAGCCCCACCACAGCTGGTAGAGAAGAGCTCCTGTAAGAAAACCATTGTATGTGAACGATCCTTCCAGAAAAGAGAATGATTATCTTGCTACGTTGGTTCTGAAAGAATGTGTTAAATAAAGCATTTTAAATTGTTAGTGGTTACAAATTTATTCAGGTTCTTATGAAGAAAAATGTAATTTGGAAATAAACGTATGTGTTTAGTTTTACTGAATTGTCCTACTTTTGAATTTGCAAGTGATAGGATGAAAGCAGTCCAGAATTCTTTGATTCTAGAGAACCTGAACATTAGGCTGTCCAAAGTTAGAATATGAAATAGTTATTTGATATAACACAAAGGAAATTATTCAGCACACAATCCAGCAACCATCAGCACCTACCTCTGATGTGGTACTTGGGGACATAATTACTGGGCATGGTGGTGATGGCTGGACTTAGTGACCTTAAAAGTATTTTCCAGCCTTAAGGATTCTATGGTTATATTCTGTGATTCTATGAGACAGGAAGTATTACAGTAAGAAAAACAGAAGAATAATAGGAAAACAATGTATTTCTAAAGGGAAGTGTTCCTAAGCCCTATTCTTTATATTGACTGAAGAAAGATAAACAACATTAAAACCATTTTCAACAGTTTCTCAGACCCAGGAGATCCCAAATGTTGCCTTTCTTTCTGCAGAGCTGCAGCATCTCAGCAGCAGCCAGAAATAGGCCAGCAGGACCGGCCCTTGGGTGAGTGGAGGACTTCCTCCCCACATCCTCCTTTCACAGGGGCAGAGGCTTGGTGCTTCCAGACTGCCAGCATCTCCCAAGGAGGATGTGCAGGATGTTTTCTTATCCTGAAGCAATGTACTGACACATTAATGGGAACTCTGTGGGCTTTCTTTTGTTTATGGTCACGCTACTGAAGTGTTTGTTTGTCTGTGTGCCAGTGCTTTGCAGAATAAACTTCCTATTTATCATGCTTGTGTTGACATTTCTTCATCTGTAGCCTAAATAGAAGCAGAGACTGCACAGAAATCTTGCGGATGGTTTAATACCCTATCTAGAAGAGCAACGAGAGCCAGCTGGAGAAATAACCAGTTTGAAGTGAGCGTCTCTCTAATTTGCCACTAGATTAAGATTAGTTTAGTGGTATGACATAGGGTGTTCTTGTTCTTACAGCCTGGTGAAGAGGACTAAGAACAGTGGAAAAGGAACAACTTGATCACCAGAGCAATTTCCATGAAAAGTCAGTTCCCTTTAAAAGAGGCAGATTTTTCAATATAGCTATCTGCAGAAGGCTTGAACTCATTGGGAAATTTACCACTGTACAGGAGAAGAAGGCAATGTACTGATGAACAGAAGTGCTGCTGCTATCCAGGAGAAATAAAGTGAAAAGGAATAGGAAAAAGAAATCAATCTCTCTTATCACTCTCCAGCTGCACATTGCATTTCTGCCTGCCACGCTTATAGGCAAATCATTGTATTATCTTTCCTCCTGTGAACAGTCCCACTGAAACATTTATGAAATGGAGGACATATATGGCTCATCAAAGGCTATGACCCTGTGGATAAATCTATGCTCCTCCACGAAGAAGTCCCTGCCATACTCCTCTTGCATTGATCTGCACCAGAGCACACAGGCACATTGACAGCCTGATAATATCTGGGGGCTTTTCAGCTACCGTAGAATTCAATCTGAGACAAAGAAGACTTAGAAAATATTCACCATGTCCCTGTTAGCTGCACCTTTTCATGGTGCTTGTAGAAGCTCCATGAACTCTGCAGCAATGACCAGGCCACTGTGAAAGAGGTGTCCAGGTACTGCTTTGACCATTAGCCACTGTAACACATACCATCTTAACAGAGAATGTATTCACCTGTCTCCCTCCCATGACTATGGCCATTAATGCTAAGAACTGACCTCTCTTTATGAAGGAGCATGAGACTGAACAGCACAACACTTCTTCCTCAATGTGCTAGAGCTCACAGTCTTTGCAGGTGTGTGCTGTCCTTTCCACCCAGCCCTGAGAGCTCAGCAGCATCCTTTAATACATATGTTCTATTGATGTTGTTTCTGTTGTTGCTCTTGAGCTCAGGGGTAAAATGGAATGAACACAATGAGACACCACCCCACGGCCTGGAGAGAGCTGCTGACTTCCCCAGCCTGCTGTTAGTTCCTATTGCCACCATCTTTGCAGCAAATGAGGATTCCCGCAGCACAGACAGCTCCAAGAGGCAACTTGGACTACCAACTCTCCCAAGTATTCGTTTTTTACATCTCTTTACCTACTGAGCCATCAACAATAACAACAAAAAAATCTTATGGAGGCAAATTTTCTTGCTTTATACTGAAAATCATCATATTTTTATAGCTAACAATGCAAGTCCTGTGAGCAAAAGAATACTTAATGCACAGTAAACAGGCACAAGCAACATCAGAGAATCAGGGAAGCTTTGGGAAACTAGTGCAGCTCAGGATCTTTCTCCATCTCCACTCCCAACCCATAAATCTATAGTCATTTGATTAATTGCCTTACAATTTGTGGTTGGAAGGTGCTAGGAGGATGCCAATCATCATTAGTATAATTATCAGACTGAGACATTATGTATTATTCCAAATATTTATTCATTATTGTGTCCCAGCTTAATATAAGCTACTTGAGGCAAATCTATTTCTTATGGAAGTATTAGTCAGAGAAATTTTGAACTAGAGAAAACAAACAGACAAATATAAACAAGCAAATAAACTTTGCCAAGTTCCTTCAAGGAAGAGAAAGCAAGAGAAAAGAAAGTTTTAATAAGATGATCGATCCTAAAGCTGTCAGCTTGTATTACTGCCAGTAAGCAAGCCTGGTCTAGGAGCACAGATGCTGATCTAATATATCTGGTTGGTGATCTAATTTAATATGTTAGATCTCCTCATGGTAGACAGTAGTTTTTTTTTCCAGTTCTACAGGGGAAAAATGAGAAAAAATATCTTAACTGTAAAAGCCATATGCTCAACAATTTTTTTTTAGTAAGCTTGCATGTTATGTAAAGTAAACTGGCAGAGTTTTGTTGGAACCAATAGCGCTATTTTGATTTCTGTCTGTCAAAATCCAGTTTAGCATCACTAGCACAGAAAGTGGCACTGTACTTCCTAAAAATTTCACCTTAACTTTGCTGTCTGTTGTTGTTCTCAGTAAGATTTATTATTTTTATTATTAGCATTACAGTGACAGCAATGGACTGGGACGTAGTTAATCTTATGTGTTACACAGACATGCAGTGCAGCAGAAGATAGATATTCACCAAGAGGCAAATGTTAGAAACACCTAGAACAGACCACTGGTACGAGCTGAAACAGTGGTAAATTAAGCTAAGCGATTTGCTCAGTTTCTTGGACTCATCACCAATAGTGGAGCCAGCTGAGCTCTCTAAGGTTTTTTGATTTGATATGTGGCAGGGTTATTATTATAAAAATGTATCTTGAAAAATGATTTTTCCTTTGTATGTACATTTTCAGATGAAATTGCACTGCAAAATAAACATATAAATATAATATATGGAGGCGTAAAGACGTTAGCAACCCATATTCCTGAGGCTGCTGCTCAATTCTGTCATGTTTTTCATTTGTATTTTCCTATAATTGCTTTTGTCTATAACCTCTTATATTTACATTGGAAGCCCTTAGGAAAGGAAGAAAGCTTTCTGTACTGTTTGCACTTCACCTGGACACAGGAAACAATCTTATATATAACCCAACACAAATTTACTCTACTTTGGTGTATTTCCTTTTTTAACTATTTCATCTCCCACATTTTTAAAAACTCAGAAGGGATCAGAAGTGATGAAATAGGAAAAATAAATTCACATGTCCCAGTGAACTTCAATACAAACACAGACCTTAACCTGATTTGCTCTTGCTAAGTTCCCTTTCCTCTGTTTCAACATTTCAAATGATTAGAGAAGACACGGACATATTGGGCAGTCCTTCCACACTGCTATGTAATGAAGATAGGACTTTGATCCTGCAGAACCATCTGCTTGGCCATATCTAACCATAACATGCCAGTACTACTAAAGATCAGAACTCAGGCTTACCCCTGTTGCCAGTCACTGCCAAGAAGACACAGACTTTCATGTAAAGCATGACCAGAGTGCTCCTGTCCTTCCAGGGAAGGCTAACCTACGCCACCAGAAAATAACTTGAAGGTAATGCTGACCTAACAGTGTATTTATTGTATCTGTCACCATTAGCAAACATCAAGAGATAACACAAAGTTAGCATTAATCTATCATATTTCCTTGGAAAACTCCAAATTTACAGCGATCTGCTGGTAGCTTATTTTTAAAACAAAAGTGAACCTAGTGCCTGAATTTCACCAGGAATCTCTATGGGTCTTCATTTATGACAAGTAAGGAGGAAAATCTGCGATGCCGTCATAACATAAATACACAAATGTTTCCATTTGAGACTCTCTAAGAAAAAGGTGAGTGGCAGGTTGGTTGCATTCTAATGGGAAATTTCATTTCTTAAGTTTGGTCTCTCTGTTTCTCTCCCTCCTTAACACTGTAAACTTCTTGTTGTTGGCTTACTGTAAATGGGATTTAAGTAATATATATTTATATTCTTGCTGTCATGGTTCGTGTTATGGTTGGGGAAAAATAATTAGTAGCCTACCAGCAAGCTGGAAGCAGAAGGGACAGTGAGGAAAGAATGTGTCTATTTTACAGGAAATTAGACATTTCTTTAAAGGATTTGAATCCAGACTGGTGTTTGCTTGTGAATGACCTGTGTGTTTATCACAGCAGGAGACTGATTGACATCAGCCTACCCCATGCAGGTCTCAGGCATACTACTTGATAGTTTCTCCTGTCCTAAGGCATAGCAGAAAAGTTCTGCCTGACCTCTTTTAATTCAGATCATGAAAAGAAAGGAGGAAAGAGGGTGCAAATCTAAAAAGCAAGAATAAATAGCAGGCTCAAATTCTCCTTTTTTAACTAGAAAGGAAAAAAAAATCCACTTCCTGTTACCTTAACAATGGGCAATGATTTGTCTAATACAGATTATCTTTAGAATAAAGATTTTTCTTCTGCCATTTTCTGTGTGTAAATATGAGGAAGAACAGATTAAGCGTTTTTAACTTTACAAAAAAATTCTACTTGGATTTCAATTTAAAACAACTTTCCAGTTTTCTGTTTGACCATTAAATTGTTCTCTGTTGAAAAGGTCTTTATTTTAGCTACCTATAGAGTCTGACTATGGTATCATTCCTAAAACATGGAAGAACATCTTCATCTAGATTAATATTGGTCATTTGATGTTATGTTATACTTAATCGCTTTCCCAGTCCTGCAAGAATTCTATGATTAAACAGAGAATTAAAGCCTAGTGTGAAAATCAATTCAGAAACAAATGTTTAAATTCATTTCCTGTCCTGTATGATGGAAGCAGCTGGTAGTGTTACATATGATTCGCCTTCTAATGGAGAGTACCCAGAGACATGATACTAGACCTGAGACTTTCAGATCATGATTCCTTGGCTTCTTTCACATCAGAAAATGTATCTGATTGTTGTTATAACCTTGCTTTGGCAAGGTCCTGGAAGAGTTTGTAAAACAGGGAAAACAAACAAACAATCAAACAAAAAACCAGACTAAATTAGGCTAAAGAAAGACAAAAGCAAGAATGAACAGCTTGCCCAAAGTTGTACAATATCAGTTTCCAACGTACTGATAAGATAGGTTAAGGATCTCTTCTCCAAGTTCTCTGATATTGAATATTCCCATCTGTTTTCATTCAGTCTCCTTTAAGGAAAAAGTATGTCTGATCTGAAAATGCTCAATACAACTTCTATCTTTTAACCTCTCTCCTTTCACTTATGCTTGAGTAGCTCAACTCTCTCACCTCTTCTTTATCTTTTACCGTACATTACACTTCTGTTTCAATAATGAAATACTCAGCATGATCTTCCTGTGCTGTTATTCTAATATCTTGTCAGAGGTTAAGGCTACATTGGAAAGCCAAGAATGGAAATAGTGGTCGAAGGGGGGGAAACAACATCCCAATCCCACAAACACTAGGACACCTGAATGGCTGAGAAACATTTCTTTGAGATGGAAGTGCTATTGTATGGCAGAAAGCACAACAATACAGAACAAAACCAACAGTGTTTTGGAACTAACAGGGGGCAGGAACATCTACAGATAAAGCTCGGGAGTGCAAGCTGAATGCTGCTGGAAAACTAGTGCAGAGTTGTGCTTAAGAGCTGCGTGAAGTAACTGACGGAACTAACCTACTGTGCCTGCTGTGTCCTCAATGATACAGGGTTCCGACCACCTTTCATTGCCTCTGTATTTACATATCAATAGGTAGAGCAGGGTAATGCTAGTTCAGCATAAGGCAAAGTGAATTTGCACTTCTTCAGGTTCTGGTTCTTAACGTCATCTGAAACTGGAGATCAGAACTACAGCTTCAGATGAAAAACATAATGACCTGTAACCATTCTCTGCAATTTAAAGTGATCAGTAAAAGCTCCAATAGAATGATGTAAAAAGTGGTGTCAAAGATCAATTACAGTAGCTCTTCAGTGGCAAGAAAGACACCTTTCTAATTAAAACAGAGGTGACAGTGCAATGTATCTTGATTCTTACTTCATTGAAATGAGACATGCTCCAAGACTTTCAGAGACACACTGGAATTACCTACATTCAGTTTTCCCTGTTTACAGAACCAGCTAAGCCAGCAAAAGCTTTTTCATATTTCACACAAAGAATAGCTTAGGTTGGAAGGGATCTCAAAAATCATTTAGTTCCAATCCCCTGCTGTAGGCAGAGATGCCAGCCACTGGAGTTCTGTTGCCCTTGGAAGGTGCATACGTACATGTGGAAGTGCTACATCCCTGCTCCTCTCCCTGTCCCACCAAATCATTACCTTTCCACTGGTGGCTCTGGGCATCTCTAGGTGGCTCTCTCCTTGTTCTGGCTTCTCCTTGGATGCCCTCACACATAGCAATTCCCCTCTCCACTACAAAAAGGCTACCACATTGGTGTAGATTGCCTTAGAATATAATTGTGTTTTAATTCTGCTCAAAAAATCCATCCAATTCTCCCTTAAGATTCTGAGATTCTCCTACATGAATCTGTCACCAGTGAAAAGCAGTGCTATTGAAAAGGAAAACACAGTGTGTCTCTCTGATAAATAGCAGAATGGCCTTTGGTGACAGTGATGTACTTTATTTATTTATTTACCTACTGTATATTTATTTATTTTACGCGAATGCATTCAATAGCCCTTACTCATATCATATAACACAGCACGGTAACATCCTATGGGTATTTCCCTAGCCGTGCTATTCCTCCCACCACTTGGCTCTGATGCCCCACGAACTGTCATTTTCAAATGTCCGCATCAGTTCATCCCTCATAAATTCAACCCTTGCAGCACATAAAGTCTTCCCACGTGACTCCATGCTCTTGTTCTTCCCAAAATTTAGATTTCAGCTGTCAGCAGAATGGCAAACTTCTCATTGAAATGTCATTTCACGCACTGCTAGGTTTCCTCTTCTCCCCCGCCCTCTCCTTGTCACTAACAGAGCTGTTTTGAATCCAGATAGTCCTGATCTACATGACAAAAGGGTAACAAGACTTAACTGCAGTTCACATCTCAACAGATGCAGCAGAGAATTTCAGGTAGACAAATGATAGGTACTATCTGATACCCAGATTGGTTGTCTATACATATTGGACTTAGATTCATCCACACATTCAACTTGTGGGAAACAGCTGTCACAAAGTCAGAACATATCCGATGTGGATCAAAATAAACATGTAGGGAGAAAATCCCTGGCCAACAATCAGTCAACTGGCAAACCCTGGAAGAATCTTATGTAGAATCTCTAGATTTTAGATAAACTCTTCGATATACCTCTCTTTCTACTGAATACAGCAAGAATTCACTGTGCATACATCCTTAATCCCATTTTAAATGCCTAAATTTAGAGTGGATTAGTTTGGGATTAAAGAGCCTATCTTTGTGAAACAGATGCTATGATAGATCACTGATGTTTGTGAACTATCCTTCTTGATTGAATCCAAGAAGATTTAGGAGCTATTCTTTCTTTAGCGGTGCTGCTACTGAAATATCCATACATGAGATTCTAGTGCCATTCTGTGCCCTTGAGTGCTTGACACTTCCAAGCTGAGCTGCTGGCTGTGCTACACAAACAGAAATACTTTTAAAACAGCAGTTCAAGACATGGTGGGGTCCTCCAGATGCTTACATTTATGTTAATCCCACTCAAATACAGAGAATCAATTTATTGCAAGCCTGTCTATCTGATCCTGTTTCAGCATCTCTGATGTGAGTGCAAAAGAGCCTTTCTCCCACAAGCTAAATGAGAGCTCAGCACCTAAAAGCTCACCACGTGCTGGATTTACTACAGCATTATTATTCCACAGGGCTACCAGACTGCTGTAAGCAAACCTTGAGGCCTATCTAAAACTGTCTGAGGGGTCCTGCCTTGTTAGTATGGAATTGAATTGTGAAGTGGCACCTTGGCTTCTGGGTCAGTGATTCTGGTTCAGCACAGCTTGCTGAACTTGGCTCTTGAGCTGGATGAAGCTAAACCACCTCAACCTAGATCAGTGCCTGAACTAATAATCAGCAAATCCAATTAAACTGCACTGGGATCTGGACTCTCTCAAATGCAAGTAGCTCAGGTACTGCTGAGGTAGTTGCAATCATGAATCAGTAATTAAATCCTGTTTCCTCTGTTCTATTCTTTACACAATCATACAGTATTTGGGGAGGAGTCAACTCCATACTTAGTGCTTCAAGAACAATCTGGTTTCTTTTATATGAGTAGCAATTAGCCAGAGGAATGATTGCCAAGAGCTGCAGTGCTACTAGGCAAATTAAAGTTAAAACAGTAAGATTATTGTCTATTCAAACTCCAAACTCTAAACACAAACATGTTTCTAAAGTTACTGAACTAAAATCACAGAATCGTAGAATGGAAGGGGTGGAAGGGACCTCAAAAGATCACCCAGTTTCAAGCCCCCTGCCATGGGCTGGCTGCAACTCACTAGATCAGGCACGAGATTTTTAAAGGAGAGGAAAAAGAGAAAACCAATAACTTGGAAATTTAAAGACTCTTATTTGACAAGTATTCACCCTAGAGAGAAGAAATATAGGAATATATATATTTTTCCCTCATGTGTTAGCAAGACTACTAATTGTTACGTAAAGAAATGCCACAGGCTAATGACTGGGGTTATTTGTGCCAAAAATGCTTTGACTTTGTGCTCCATGATGCCCTGAAAACTGAAGTAAGCATTAAAATGAACACTTTCCCCCTGCAAAGGTTTGATTTTTCTCTTGATGTTCTGGGCTGGGGAACAAAGACAGTAAGAGGTCAAAAAAACCCACCCCAAAACAAACAATATAAGGCGGAGGTGAGAAAATGGAAAATGACACAAGCTGTGTTAAGAGTTCTGATGTCCTCTATCCTGCACCTATCACACCTTCAACAAACACAGGAAATAACTGGAAGGAAACTATCATTTGTAAACAGAGATAAGGTGCCCAGGGGACTGTTTACAAGCAGAAATGCAATTTTTTATTGCAGTTGAAAAAAAAAAAGAGAGCTATTATCTCTTCATAAAATACACAATTATATTAGAAAATGCTCTATTTGGTGATTTTCTCATACTGCATCTTCGTGGTCCTATTGTTTGCCTTCACCCTTGGGTGATGGATGTAGATTTGTTCACACTAGCCACCAAAGCTATTTCACACCCTTTTAACCCTTTAACTCAGGTTTTAAATCTAAAAGCTTGTTTCTTTAGTACATGTAGGATATTTCACAGCCAAATTACTCCTCTAAGTGCTCCGTTACAAAAAGAAACTGATATGACACATCAAATGGCAAATCCTGATATCAGACTCTTGCTCTTGTGAGGAGCAGACTGAGTGCTCCCGCTCTCCTGCTGTGCTCTTTTCTATTCAGAAGGAGCTCAGGAGAAGCGTGAGCCACCACGTGCTCCTTCCCCATAACAGCACAGCAGACCCTAAGGAAGGAATAACAACACCTCACAACAGAAGCATGGTTCGCTTTATAGCTGCTGGTGTTTCTGAAAACACCATGCAGGAAAGAGCCAACTTAAACATGGGACAAAACAAAATTCCACAACGTGATGCTAAATTTGGTGAGTTTTTTTTTTGTGTGTATGAAGACCTCCACCTAACTAACATAACCTACAGTATAGCAGAATGTTTAGTAGCAGTTACCTGAGCCATGTCGTATGAAGGCCTCTAGCCCAATACCTACATGCAGCAGCATCTCCCCAGCCAGAACAAAGCAATGGCCTTTCCCCATTTATCTTTTCAATTTTGTCACCCTTCAAAAGGGTATCAGAAGGACAGGAAGAAGGAGGGGATACAAAGTCCATGAGAGTTACGCCTTGGCTGTGCAGGAGTACAAGGAGTGTAAAGGAAAGCCGTGCCATTGGGACAGCTTTCTGAAGGACTGCATAGTTTAAGAGTTCTCTTCTGGAAGAAGATGGCTTCAAGCTTGGAAACAACACTGATTAACATTCTGAGCAGCTCCTGCTGCCAGAGAGGAAGACAGATAATCTCACCTTGAGCCTCTGCATATTGTTGCTTTTCTGATTATTCTTCCACAGGATCAGACGGAAGCCATAATCTTACACTGATGTTAGAGGATTTTCACTCCAATTAAAAGGTGAGTCAGCAGCAATGTATTTCTTTCAACCTTGCCAATTAGAACCAGCTATAATAAATCTATTTGCTAGGTAAGCATGAGAAAACGCCAGTGAAGATAATTTAATCGTTACAGTTTGTTATTTAAATGATTTATTATATATATTTATTATAGGTGTCTAATTTGTGCAGATTTATCAATCCACTACCAAAGGAAATGACAGGAGAGTAAGAATCATAACCCAGTGTCTGTTTCTAGCTCCTAAAATAGGTGTACAGAAAATTTAAAATAAGTGTGGGCATTTACAGTCATGCTACCTGCCATTACAAAGCACAGAATGATCTTGTCACACTTGCAAACAACAGAAGGTCTCAAGCTACCAAACAAAGGAACAAGAAAATCAGCAACCTAAAATCTTGGTATCTAATCTGTGTTAGTCGTATCATCTTTCAGTACAGACAAAAGAGAGAGATTATCTTCTGAGATGATTAATCCCAGCCTCAGTGGAGTGTCTGAATCTGGAGGGATTTTTCACACTCTACTAACTAGAGAGGGAGCCGGTCCGACAAGAAGGTCAGATTAGACACGTGTCCTGAAGATAGATAAGGTCAGAGAGATGAATGTTTGCCTACCCTCTCTGTTGAAGTGGACTCATTATCTGCACATGTTGCATTTAGAGCAGCTGAATTCCACTTCTATAGCTGCTCAGGCTGCAAACTGCAGTAATATTAATCAGAAATGTTTCTAGTCCCTTGTCTTGGACATATAACTTCAGAGTTTCATATGGACAAATTATGTTTGGGAGATCCTTGGTTACAGCTCCGCTCTTTTCTTATTCTGAAAGCTACTGAGCATGATTTGCTCACTGTTACTCGCTACTTTGAGGGCTCAAGCAAATGACTGAAGTTATACAAGAGATAAAGACTGTTCCAACTCAGGTTTTTCTATGATTCTATGAAACTATGAAGGATGAACTACAGTATAACAAGTACAATTTCACCTCTCTGAAACACAGTGATTTTTTCCAGAGAAACACAACAGCCATTTAAATAAATACGGGTAAAACAGAAGCAAGTCAGAAATCTTCAGTTGCCTAAAGCCACCATGGAAAGAGATAGAGACTGAAACAACACAGGAATAAACAGACTGGCTCAAACTAACACTCACATTGCAAGTCATCTAAGCAATCCCCTTTCTTCAGTCAAATCTGGTTGGGAATTAGATTCATCACTTGGATGAGAGCAGGTAAGACAGCAGTGTAATTGTACATTGCATAATATGGTTATTGGACCTTCTACACAGAGTAAATAAAGGATCAGATTTTTACAAATCATTGTTGCTCCATCAATTTGTAAGGATTACTCCTGATAAGTACAGCACTTATAACTGATGTCTGTTCAAAAAATAATGAGATAAGGAGGGACAAAAGAGGTAGGCAAAAATCAGAAACACCAATCTAAGCCCAGAAATCCCTCAGGTTTATAACCAACACCTCCTTCTACTTTTGGGTAAGAAAAACCCATTCCCAACACCACACTGGAGCAGGTGTAACGCCCCTGAGCAAGGCCCATGAACGCGGCCAGGCTACAAAGAGTATTGAGTTGAGCTAAGGGCCAACCAGAGGGATCATCACATCCTTCTGGTTCTGCTTCCTTCCACTGCTCCTTCCCAGCCACTGGCAAGCAGCATTTCCATGTGTGACCAGTTCAGGAACATGAGCAGCACAGGTTCAGTTTGGTGAAACTGAAAAGCACAGCGCTGTGTAAGGAAGGGATACTCTTACTTGGTTTTGCAAGTAGGATTTCTAAATGTCCAAAATAAGAAAGATAAGTGACTAAAAGCAGTAGTGTACACGTGATCTGGGAACTGGTGCAAGAATAGTCATAAGGGACTTTATTCATTCACTGTCCACGTCTACACTGATCTTTGCCATTCAGTATCTGTTCTACATGCTAGAGACATATTTCAGCAGCTCCCAGACTAGATGTGAATGTCTTCAGCAAAAGCAGAACATTTCCAATAAGAAATGCTGTGGGAATCAAAGGCAGAGTTTGGAGTGAAGCGTGCCTCAGGCCTTGCTTGGTCTTCTTCAGGCACGGGTTTTCCCTGGGAATAAAGCTAGTCTGAAAGCAATGAACAGTAACCATCTCCTGCACGCACAGTGAACTTGAAACTTCTGACAATTTCTTCCCTAGTTTAATATTGAAGAAAGAATATCAGCATCCTAAATTGGTTCCTACATCCTGGAAGCTCCTGATATGTAAGAAATACCTTGAGGAACTGGCTATTGATCTGTTACAAAAGCTGAGCAAATTCAACCAAAAATAAAAACCAAAACACTTTAAGAACAGTTCGGTGCACCAAGTGGTTTTCAGGCAGTTTCACTGTTAATATCAGGGTTATTGCCTTTTGTAACATTCTGCATTTCAGAAATCTTCTAATGTGCACATCCATTGTCCTGCAACAAGTTAACTTTCTTTCCTACCTGCTTGTTACATCTGTCAATCATGTGTGAAAACCAATGCCTGAAAGTAATCTGATGCCACAGTTGTACTCAATAGCAGTGATAAGGATGAACCGTAAGGCTCAAAGGACTCTGGTGGCAGCAAATCATCCACAATCCGAACTCCAGCATTTATTCTCAGGATAACTTTCAATAAGCCCTTACCAGCAAAAGAAAAAACGAAAATCCTAACAAAATAGAAAGAAACTAATATTAAAATATGAACTTCTGACAAGAGCTAAAGCAAGAATCTACTTGCATGCAGGGTTTTTTTCTAAATCTTGCATGGAGAGAGGACAGAGAGGAAACTTAAGCAGAAGAAGTAATTCTTCATTTCCTATGCACTCTTGACTCCTATATGTATTATCAGAAAAACAAGCTGTCTCCGTACCTACATGAAGTTTTTTGCATCCAGAAGGCTGAGCCATGCAGATGTTTCACACTGGGCAATGGGGACCCAGCAGAAAGGAACTCAAAACAAAACAAAACAACAACAACAAAAAAGAGGGAAAGTAACACCTCTGCCTAGGTTCTTCCCTGCTTATTTCATATCTGAGCCACTGGAAGTACTTGACTTTACAGGAAACAGAGATGATAGATGGAAAGAGATATCAGGTATAAAAAATGTTTTTGTTTGTTTAACTTGTCTGACTACTCATGTAATCCCTTTCATCAGTATATATGTCTCCGACCATCTCAACAAAGAGATCACAAGTCCAACTGGAAAAAAACTTCACTAAGACTAGGAGAGTCATTTGTGATTTAAGCAAATGAAAGGTATTTCCTGTCACATTTCCTCCCCAACTTTCCAAGGATAGAAGAATAATTACAGCTCTGCAGAAAGCCTGTCATGCTTGACTTCAGACATAATCAGATGTGCAAGACGCCTACCATGATGTATGTATACCAACTATTCCCAATCACAGTAGTTTCACCCTAAGAAAATAGACTTATGAGTAAGAAGATCAACCTATGAGAGATTTTTTCAGTGTATTTCTAAGAGTTTTATCTACAGAATAAGGAATCAATTACATTATTCAATCCTACTATGAAGTCTGTCATCACACACCTAATCTGAAATATTTATTAGTTGCAAAATAATTTGGACAACATGTAAATTATCTGGAAGTTACATCCTTTCACATGTACACTGAACTTCTGAGGTAATGGAGCATGCTGGGTGACAGAAAAGTGCATGAGAATGCTGTCACCTTGGTAATGGAAAACCCAGGAGTTGTCATGGAGGTGTTAGGCAGAGCTCCTCTGAGAAGGCAATGAGGCCAATAGCTAAGCTGAAGTGCCTCAATATCAATGTGCACAGCATGGGAAATAAACAGGAGGTGCTAGAACTGTGGCCCAATTGGGAAAGTATGACCTCATTGCTATCATGGAAACATGGTGGGATGAGTACCATGATTGGAATACCCTGACTGAGGACTACAGACTTTTCAGAAGGAATAAACAGGGTAGGTGGGGTGGTGGAGTTGCCCTCTATGTTAGGAAGTGATTATGAAGAGCGATGTCTGAGGAGCAGTCACAATCAGGTTGAGAGCTTCTGAGTTAAAATCAAGGATCAGTTCAGTAAAGAGCATCCAGTGGCTCAGGTCTGTTACAAGCCACCTGATCAGGGGGAGCCTGTTGACAAGGCCTTTTTGATCCAGCTGCAGGAGGTATCATGCTCACCGGCTCTTGTCTTGATGGTGGATTTCAACCACCTGGATATCTGCTGAAATAGTGGCATGGAGGTGGCAGACAATCCAGGAGGTTTCTGAAGTCCATTGAGGACAACTTCCAATCCCAGTAATAGATGGACCAACCTGAGGTGAAGCCTTACTGGACCTGATGCTCACTAATGCAGAGGAGAGCATTAGAGAGGTTAAAATTGGAGATAGCCTGGGCTGTAGTGACCATACCTTAGTAGAGTTTGTGATCTTGAAGAATATGTTCCTTGCAAAAAGTAGAGCTCTCCTGTGCTTCAGGAGAGCAAACTACTGGCTGCTCAAGGAACTGCTGAGTGGGATCCCCTGGGAAACTGTCCTTAAGGGTATGGATACAAAACAGAGCTGGCAGCTCTTTAAGGACAGCCTTCTGAGATTGCAATGGCTCTCAATCCCCCAGCAGAAGTCAAGCAGGGAAGGCAGGCAGCTGTCATGGCTGTGCAAGGACCTGCAGCTTAAACTAAGGGAAAAGACGGATATGCACAGAAAGTGGAAACAGGGTTGTGTAGCCTGGGAGGGCTGTTGTCTCTGCGCGTAGAGGTAGGATTAGGAAAGCCAAGGCACAGATGGAGCTGAACTTGGCAGGGGATGTAAAAGATAACAAGAAGGGATTCTATAGGTACATAGGCAGGAGGAGACAGGCCAAGGGGAACATTCCCTCTCTGATGAAAGGTAATGGGGAGCTGGCTTCCTTGGACATAGAAAAAGATGAGGTACTCAATGAGTGCTTTGCCTGAGTCTTCACTAGTGTTCAGGCTTCTCATGTCAGACAGGATCATGAGCCTCTAGGTGAGGGTGCGGGGAGTGGTTTCTGTCCCATTGTAACAGTGGAACAAGCCTGGGTCCTCCTTATGAAATTGAATGTGTATAAGCCCAACGGCTTGATGGTATCCATCCTAGAATTCTGAAAGAGATATCTGACGTGGTTGCTGAGCCACTCTCCATCATATTTGAAAAATCATGTCTTCCTGGTGAGATCCCTGGTGACTGGAAAAAGGGAAACATGACTCCAGTTTTGAAGAAAGGGAGAAAGGAAGACCCAGGGATCTACAGGCCAGTGAGCCCCACCTCTGCCTGGGAAGATTATAGAGCAGATCCTCCTAGAAGCTATGGTAAGGCACATACAAGATAAAGAGGTGATTCGAGACAGCAAGCATGGTTTCACCAAGGGCAGATCTTGACTGACCAATCTGGTGGCCTTCTGTGATGGAGTGACAGCTTTGGTGGATGGGGGAAGGGCAATGGGTGTCATCTACCTGGACCTCTGCAAAGCCTTTGACATGGTCCCTCACCACATCCTTCTCTCTAACTTAGAGAGGTGTGGATTTGAAGAACAGACTGTCCTATGGATTAGGAATTGGGTGCCTGGATGCATCCAAAGGGTTGCAATTAATGGTTCCATGTCAGGGTAGAGGCCTATCACAAGTGATGTCCCACAGGGGTTGATCTTGTAATGGATACTCTTCAACATCTTCATCAATGGCATGGACGAGGGCATTGAGTGCACCCTCAGGAAGTTTGCAGATGACACCAAGCTGAGTAGTGCAGTTCATATGCTGGAAGGAAGGGAAGCCATTAAGAGGGACTTGGACAGGCTGGAAAAGTGGGCCCATGTTAACCTAATGAAGTTCAACAAGGCCAAGTGCAGGGTGTTGCACTTGAGTCAAAGCAGTCCCAGGTATTTATACAGACTGGGGGAAGATCTCATTGAGAGCAGTCCTGTGGAGAGGGACTTGGTTGTCCAGGCAAACAAGAAGCTGGACATGAGCCAGCAGTGTGCACTGGCAGTCCAGAAGGCTAACTGTTCTGGGCTGCCTTAAAAAATGAGTGGCCATCAGGGAGAGGAAGGTAATTGTCCCCTCTACTCAGCTCTTGTGAGGCCCCATCTGGAGTACTGTGTCCAGGCCTGGGGCCCTGTCTCGCTCCAACTTGTAGGAGGGAGGCAAGGTTCTTTGATATGTGTATACCCGGCGTGAGATTAAGAAGCAACGGTTCAAATGTTGGTCCAACCAGTTTATTAAAGTCCTAGCCGTTTTAGGGAGATGGGGAAGGGAAGGTGGGCGATAGGAAAAGTAGGAAATATAAGCAAGGAGTCTGTAGAGAGCAAAAGAGATATAGTCACCACCGTGGGTCCAGAGAGGTACACCGTAGGTCCGTTGAGATCTCAGGAACTCATCTGGTCACCGCGAGGGGATGGGAGAAAGTCAGGAAGCTCCGCAGCAATCCAGCTTCAGGAGTCCTTCCAAAGAGGTTTTCCCCTCAGGGAATTCTCCGTCAAAGGTGTCTTTGGGAGTTTGTCTCCAAAGTCCCCAGTTTAGTGAGGGCCTTTTATCCCCCATTTCGGTGGGGTTCTTTTTCTGCTTCTCTTCTCTCAGTTTAGCATGACATACCTGGCCCAACAGATAAGCCAGGGAGTGGTGCTTTCACTGCCATGCACAAAGATTATCACCTTTTGCAGTGGTCAGCTCCTCCAAGCTGCACCCCTGAAAAAGACTGTTTGTCCTGTTTCTGCTTATCTTTGCAATCATAAGCAGAGGTACTGTTGCACGGTGGCACCCACCATTCACTCTCCTAGATAGTTTGCAGTTGCCAGCCAGAGTCTTATAATCAGAAAGGCCTCACAAAACAAGCTTTGAGACAAAAAAGAAAAACAGTTCTGTCTTTCACAGGCCCCCAGTATGAGGAGGACATGGAGCTCTTGGAGTGGGTCCAGAGGAAGGCCACTAAGATGATCAGAGTGCTGGAGCACCTCTCCTATGAAAAAAGGTTGAGGGAACTGGGATTGTTTAGCTTAGAGAAGAGACCTCCAGGGAGACTTTGTTGTGGCTTTCCAGTACTTGAATTGAGCAAACAAACAGTAAGGGAAATAGCTGTTTATGAAAGTGAATAGTGATAGGACAAGGTAGAATGGTCTGAAACTAAGACCAGGGAGGTTTAGGTTAGATATTAAGAGGAAGTTTTTTCCACAGAGGTGATGCACTGGAACAGGTTGCTGAAGGAGGTTGTGGATGCCCCATCCCTGAAGGCATTCAAGGCTAGGCTGGATGTGTCTCTGGGCAGCCTGGTCTAGTGGTTGGCAACACTGCCTGTAGCAAGCGTATTGAAACTAGATGAACATTATGGTCCTTACCAACCCAGACCATTCTGTTTCTACGATCCTATGGTTGTACGTATATTAAGATTGTTGAACAAGTTGTCATCAATAAACATTGATCTTTTTTCTGTCCTAGGTAAGTTCTCAGCAAAGAAATAAAGCCCCCTTTAAAAAATAATCTCATTTGCCTCGGTCTCTTTTAAAAGCTATGCCCCGGTGGCGCAGCGGTAGAATTGACGCTTGCAACACCAGAGGGCCCGGGTTTGAATCCCCCCTGTGGCGCAAGGGGTAGAAGTGCTGCTCTGCTACACAGAGGGCTCGAATCCCGGGAGTTGGACTCGATGATCTCTAAGGTCCCTTCCAACTCGCACAATACTATGGGCAGACCTCACTACTTTAGATCCCATGAAATTAGACCAATGCATCCATCTAGGCCTGGGGCAGGCCAATCACAACAGGGCAGCTCTGTATTAAGCATGAGCACATTCTCCATGCCAGCATCACAAACGAGCCAAAAGAAGGAAGTCCTGGCAGTCTGGTTTAAGCAAACTCCAGAGTAAAGCAAAGCAAAACAAAACAGAAAAATAAGAGAAATAGTAGTAAAGGAAGAAAAACATCTTAAGCCCCCTATTCTTAGACATAAGCCTGCATGTACAGTCTGCTGCAACACCAACACAGAGGCTGGGACCAAACTGCTCGACGCATTTGCCCCTCTAAGGACATTCAGCAAGGATGTACACCCACCCTTACTTTCCCAGTGCCTTCACAGTTCTACATAATTAAAGCTGAGACTCAGTTAATTTATTAGATTACATTTTTATAGAAATTTCTCCTCCTCCTCTACACCATGGAGAAGTTGTCTTTAAAAGAATGGTCAGAAATAGTTTCAGATACAGATATGTTGCAGATTTTGACAGTAGCTTCAGCATTAGCAACTGGTTTCAATTTTTTTCATTATGCATTATCACACTGTCATCATGCATTGCTTTCCCGAGCTTTCTATCTGGAGGGAAATAATGTAGGAGAAAAGATTTAATTTAAAAAAATAATAATAATTTATGAGTTTGTGGTTACGAACGCAACACACGTTTTAATTAATATTGGATATATCCCCCCAGAAATCCTGCATTAAATATTTTAAGTAGATACGTACAAATAAAGGGTGTTTGTTGTTGTTGTTGTTTTTAACCTGAGGGCAAATCTCTCATTTACCTAAATCAATACGTATTGATTTATGGATGATGTTTGTGTCTTTATGTATTACATCAGCTTGGACTGATCCCTTGGCTTTTCTTACTAGATTGCCTAGTTTGCCTTAGAAGATAATATGCTTAGTTCAAATATATGCTGCAGGCAACAGAAACACTGCTCAAACATGCATCATCATCCACTTCTCTTAGTCTGTATTTAAGACAATACCTGCAAAAACAGACTCAGGTGGAAGGATGGACCACATGGGAAATCCAAGCGTGTGTACAACCTAGAAAAGTTTTGGCCCTGAACTTCATGGAAAAGTTAGCAAAATGTCAGCCTGTCACATCTTATAAACAGTAATAGTAACAGCTCTCAATTCCAAACACAAATACCACCTGCAGATCTTAAAGCTCTCAGCAAACATTAAGACATCAGCCTAAGAAAGGTAATGCTTTGCTTTTTATCCAGGGAGATTCTGAGGCAGGAGGAGTAGAAAGAGCAGAGAAGGACTCCAGACTGTGCCCAGGGATGCACCAGAGGTGAGAGCAGAGAAAGGAGAAAAAGCAGATTTCACAGAGGAAAACATTGGAGCAGTCAATCCAAAATCAAATGCAGCTGAAGAATGCTCTCTTTTTATTTCACTATCTTTTATTTTTAAATCATACCCAGATCTGGTGTAAACCAGGGTTAAACTGAATTGCACTAGTGTTATATCCAGCCCTGCACAGTTGTCCAGTAAATATCAAAAGAGATTGGTAACAGACTGGCAGAGTGGGCTTTGGATCTGCTTCATACTTCGCAAATGCCACAGATGTCCTTTGCTTAAAATAAAAGAGGCCAACCAAAAGCAAATTTAGCAATAAGTTTCACTAACTTGACTCTAATTGAACTGTCGTGTGTGTAACCATTCCAGAGAAATGGCAATCCCTGCAATCAGCTGAAAGGAAAGAGGCTGCAGGAAAAATACGGCAGAGACACAGATAAGAAGATTTTATTCAGCTTTATTTGACAAGTTTTATTATACTGAGAAAACATATCTAATCTCTTTGCAGCTGTTGCAGCCCTTCAGCCTTTATTACTTAAATTCTATTAGATATAAAATTGTTTCTATTTGTCAATGGCATGATATCTTCTTTTATTATTATTATTATTATTATCATCATCAGAGAGTCTTGCAAGTATGGCTATGAACATAATTTCTAGTCCATCTTCTCACCAATAGTTAAGGTTACCCTGTAATGTTTGCCTGTTTAAATGACATACTTTTTCAAAAGGCCTGGAGAATGGTGCATGTTGTTAGTACACACACAGTGGCACTAAATAAAACTCAGCAAGTAATGAAAACCTCTACAAACTAACTGGGAGAGCTAATTATTTCTATTATGGGTGCTGAAATTCCAGTTGTATTGGGTTCAGCTGAAGACTCATTCACTTGAAAGCCCTGAAACAAAGCCTTTCATCACTGGACACAGGTCTTTCTGTTTGTCGTTTGTGAATCTTCAAATCTCTATTTTTCACAGAAAGAAAAAGGACATTCTTTTTCCAACAGGAATTCCTACTACTACCAGTAAAGCAGTAGGCAGCAACTACCATAAAGCAGCTGTGCTGCCTCTATCTCTCCTTGTCCCAAGTACAACCCTCCAGACCCTTTCTGGATAAGAGGGGTGTCCACATCACCATTTCTCCTTGGAATAGAAGTCTGGTGGTTCATGGAAAGCTGTACCAGAAAGCTATGACAACCCAGCTGCCCTTCCCACAAGGTAAGCACACCTCACTTCCACACCCACATACTTTTCATTTTTGAGGAAAAATATTTTGCTTTCTGGGAAAGTGTGTTGTTGTTGTTTGTTTTTTTTTGCATCACTGCCAAAGAAAATCAGAACGTGTCATCATCAAAATTCTGTTACAGCTGGTTTCAACAGATGATTTTTGGCCAGATGTTCTTGCAGTGTCAGCAGGTTAAGATGAGAAAGGGTAGGAGAAACATTAAGGCAAAGGTGTCTTGCCCACAAACCTCCAGCAGACAAGAACATAACATTAGCACCTCCCCAGATGCCTGCTCTTGCCTGCGCTGGAAGCATCATATTCATCCTGCTAAAAAGGGCACTTTCACACTGAACAAAATTAGTATTTGAGATTCCCAGTGCCATAAAAGTTTAACAAATGAGTAAGACACTGATTCTGGATGCATAACAATAAGGAGAGGGAGTTGTTTTCTCTTTTGCCTATTGTTTTTTATTGATATTGTAATCTCTTTCTCTCTTTTTATTAGTTTAATTTTCTTTTGTGTAATTTTGTTTTTATGGAGCAGATTTGTCCCTGCTGTACCTCTTGTAGAATTTCAGGAGAGACAAAGATATCCCTTTGTGTTTTCAAGAGATAAGTAAAACATTAATACCTTTCTCCAAGCTTTCATATTTAGATATTATGGGTAATTTTTCTGTAGCTTGTCTTTATTGTATATAATAGTCACGGCCAAGACATGGCTCATGAGCAGCTCATGATCTGCTTGCTTATGAAATGTGCTGATTTTCTGACTGCATATTTTAGTATGCTGAAATGTGAAAGGCATTCGTTTTGGACAGCAATATGTATGGAAATGAAGTGAAAAGTTCAGGAGCTAGAAGCTACTGCCTCAAGCAGAAACAAGACACTGCTTAGTGGTTGATCTCCATTAACTTGCTCCCATAGGAATCAAAAGCTTTTCTCTCTTGCTCTCCTGCTGTGCAATGTGCAGTGTCTCACACATTAACTACCTCAAACCAGTGGCCAACATTTTAGAAAGACGGGCAGCTCTCTTAAGTGGGCAGCAGAGAGTCAAGAAGCTGGATGAGATCACAGATGTAAGAATGAATACATCCAGAAGCAATCAGATCTTCCTAGACACTAGGTAGAGGTATGCTTTGGAGAGGCAGAAGAATACCAAAGAAGAGTGAGATACACAAGAAAATCTCAGTGATAAACCTTATTTGGAAAGATACAGGTATATAGTGGGGGAGTTAAAATTTCATCTGAAGCGAGACTGGAAGGAACAAACAAGAAGTCACAGCTTACTGGTGATTTTCCTAATTAGCAGGTTGTGAAGGGTCTTGCCCTTCATGAAACTGAAACTATTTCAAAGCATCTTGGTGACTACACAACAAGTCTTCAGAATCATGAATCAATCATGTCTTTTAGTGACTTAAATTAAACCTTTAGTGATGAACATTTTCTGATAGTCAACCACAGTTTGGAGATAGAAAGTCCAATTAGTGTCTACAGAAAGCCATGACAATTCATAGGCAATCAGAACTGAGTTGCTGAAGGAGGAAGACTTCATCTGCCTCCTGGCTGCCAAGCAACACGGGGAACACAAAACAGGGGCTGCAATCAGCCCATAACCTTCCCACTCTCTTGCTCCTTTATTGTCACTCTCTGCCCCTGCTCCAGCATGGGGTCCCTCCCACATGACAATTCCTTCCTGTACTGATCCTACACTGACTTCCCACAAACTGCAGCTCTCCAAGAACTGCTCCAACAGATCTGTACTACAGGGCCCATCATTTAGGAGTGACTGCTCAAGCATGCTCAGAGGTGGCAGCTCCTCCAGACCTCCTGCTCCACTGTGAGCTCCTCTCCATTGGCTACATCTCTGGCTCAGGGCCTTCTTCTATTTGGATTCTCCATGGGCTGCACCCTTCTTCAGGCACATCCAGTGCTACACTATGGGCTCCTCTCATAGGCTGCAGAGAATACCAGCATGGTGCACTGGCTAAGCTCTGGCCAGCAAAGGATCCCTTTTAGAGTCAACTGGAGCTTTTTCCTATCCAGCATAAGGCAGCTGCTGGATTCTGTTCAGATACCAACTCCACAGCCTCCTGCAACCACGCCTTGCCACATAAACACAATATAGCATATCAAACTGTGCTTCACAGTGATATTTAAGACCTTGTACGGATGGAGACTGGGATATCCTTAAAGTACATAAACATCAACTTCACCACAAAATTCTTCTGTCATAGCCAGAAGTCAGGCTTCCTCCACCTACATGGTGTTCCACCACTGTGCTCTGAGGGATATACAAAAAGACATCTACCTGCCCAGGGGCAAATTCAACAGGACGTAAATTATCAAAGCATCAGTATCCTGAAGGAATAATATGTCTTTGTAGTGCAACAATTAGAGCACAGCATGTAGGGCATATCAGAGGCAACTGAGTTATACAGTCATTTTTGGAACTGCTTCTATTTATTTATAGCTCTTTTATACATCCAACAAAACTTAACGTGAAGTACTTTCACAATTTCTAGACCCCTTAGTCATGTTCTTTCTTGCTTTGCTCTCCATCCCCTGGAACTGGGCTGTTTGGTGTTGGGTTGGTGCCTATTTTGCTTAGAGACTCAGGCAAGTGGAATCAAATAAACGTAACCCACTCAAAATGACAGTGCTCATTACAAGTGGTTGCTAAAACCAGAGAGCGTGGAGTGTTGAGGCCTGAAGCCATTGAATCATTATAAAAACGCACAGTCTTTCTCCCGCTAGAATATTCAATGACTCAGTTTTCCTGTTTTGTGTTCTTGAATGCATATACTAAAGCTATTTTCCAATTAGTCTAATAAAAGCTCATCAATTCTCAACACCACAGACATGGTTTTGAGCACACCTGAAATTTAATCATATAAATAACTCTATCCTCTGAAGATGAATTTGGAAATTACATGAAAACACAATTTAGGCCACAGGAAGATGAGAGGAAAATCCAAGACTGTTCCTGACATTACACAGAAGCATAGCAGGGTGTTTTTTTAACTGGTTGGGTGCTTTTGTCAGGTCTCTGTTGTTTGTTTTTATAATATGATAGGGCTTCTGCTGTGTGTTGGGAGCAAATAAAACATTGCACACATCGGAGTATTAGAATTATTAAAGTATAATGTTTCTGTTTTTGTATTTGTTGCTTTGCACACAAAATATTACTCAGATTTTCAGAATCTCAAAATAAAAATTTTTTAAAAAAAAAGAGCAGGGCTGCAAGGATGTGATGCAACATCAACTGTCCGGAACTGAGACATTAAATAATTATACGGTACTTAGCACAGACAAACTACAGTCCAAGCATAACCAACAAATCTCTATTACGCTGCTCTGAGACAGAAACTGTATTCCTACTTTGTAGATGGAAACTAAAAAAAGAGCAAAATTTTTTATATTGTTCTATAATAACTGTGACCAAAGGACTGCGCTGTCAGTCACTCACATTAACTGACTTACACAAAGCATTATGCAAGAATTAGAAATGGTTTATGCTAACACAAAAAAACAACAAAAAAAGGGACAATAAAAGCTCAAAACCTAAAAAAAAAAATAAAAAAAATAAAAAAAAAATCACTTATCAACAATGACAACAAAACCCCTGTTTTTCTGTTTGCTCTGGATTTAGTCTAGAAATCTACATGAAAGGAATGTATGTTTTCAAAGACATCATTCTGGGAGCATAATTATGTGGCTCTACAGAAACTGGAGTGTTACTTCTGAAAAGAATCACATTTAGTCCATAAAAACAATCTAATTAATTTAATAAGATTTAATAGAAAATAATTTTGCCCATCTCTGGAGGACTTGCAAAACCAACAGGTGAGATTTAATTATACAGAATCATTATTTGGAGGGAAGAATCAGCATCCTCTCCAGCTTTGGCACCTTACACATTATAAAGTACTTCTGAGCGCTGTTTCCCATTAAAGTTACATCTAACAGAGAGCATCTTTACATCGAGGCCACAGAAGTGAGTCACTGATGCATCACTGTGGGCTTTGGATAGAGAAGGACTCTTCAAAGCTATGCTCTGTGTAGCAAAGAATACTTTATCTTTCCTGCTTGTTATGACTGTGTATTCGAGATGGCATAGAGCTGTGCTAGGCTCAGCATACATTCTGAGTAAGCAATAGGATGGCTAAAAATAATTATGAAAATTAAGCTAAACTAACAGAGCTGCTGAAAAAGAATAATTTCACCACACCTGGTTGTGGATACCTGTCCCTTCTCCACCATGAGAGGTGTCAGGGTACTCAGGAGAATGTAGGTTATTTTTTTTGTTTCTTTTGATTTTGTGTGCATGCACACATGCATGCGTGTTTTTTGTTGTTGTTTGCTTGATTGGTTTCGTTATTTGAAATCAGTTTTGAGCCAGCACAGCTCCCTGATCTGACTCATCAGACACCTACACCAGCATTAGGTCTGGCCAAAGGAAGATGGAGGAACAAACAGCCTAGAATGAAAGGAAAAGCAGCACTGCTCTTTTCTAGCTTGGATTGAAACAGCATCAAACCCAATGCAAAACTGCAGCTATTGTGTCTGCCCCCAAATAACAAAAGAAACGATACAAAAGCATTAGGAAAATAAATACAGTCAACAGTAAAATACCACCTCTGATAGCTAAGAAAAGAAAACTACACATCTCTCAGCTCTATAATTCAATCCTAATAAGCAGTCTGGCTAATAGAACTGGATAACAGACTATATTCAATGATTCATCTATTAATGAAATACATGGACACTTTCTGTAATTTTTCAGCTGAAAGGGACTGTGGAGCTGTTAGCATAAACACATGTGGCAATGTTATGAACAGATTCAGAAAAAGGGATCTCAGTGTACTCAGCAGAGAAAAAGGTTGGCCAAGACTCAAAACTATTCTTGTGTGATTGCTGAAAAGTGGAGTTCCTGGAAAACCACCATTTTTTATTATTTAAACACACGCCCAGGGATTTGCCATCACCCCATTTGATAATCAGTCCACTCCAGGTCCGTTCTGGTTTTAGATATATGTACATGCAGAATCATAGGGGTTGGAAAGGACCTCTAGAGATCATCAAGTCCAAGCCTCCCTGCTAAAGCAGTTACCCACAGTAGGTTGCAACTCATATCATTAGTAGTTTCACAGTATTGGAAGAATACGGACCAATTTTACTTAACAGTTATATCTGTCTTTTTTTCTCATGTAAGTAATCTGAGCTGCACACAAACCTCACTGAAATTGCCCAATTTTAATTGTTCGTTGTTCATACATTCTGTACATACACACAAAGTGTACACACACTTAACTAGTCTGCTTTTGCTTAAAAACAAAACAAAGCAAACCTACTCTTTTCCCCCCACCCCCCAGTTTTGGGAATCTCAGTTACAGAAAGCCTCGTGTTCTGTGCTGGTCAGACTTTCCCACTTCACAGAGGATTGCATCTCAATTTAGTCAGCTTTATAAACTGCTGTGCACTTAATTAGACTCTCCAACAGAGTAGAGTTTCATCAACATGTCAGCAAGGGATTTCAACCTTGGGAACAGTAGAATAAATTACTGATGCATTAACTAACTTGTATATCTGCTATAATAGCTGTAGAAGGATTAAAAAAATAAATAAAAAATAATAAAAAAAAAACAGATTTTCCTACCAGCTTTCAATACTGAGAACCAAAATGGCTTCCATTTCCTTTTCATCTGCTTACTGAATTCCTGTTACAATTGTGATCCCTGATCACATTCTGGAAGCCTTCAGGGATGTTCCTAACACCTTTGCCAGCTAGAAGTCAGGCTCTGAGAGATTATGGGCTTTCCAAATCTAACTCAGGACTGTAAAGGGTTATTCCCCTCCAGTTTGCTCTACTTTCTGCTACTGGTTACCACCCTAGGTACTGGACCCTGATTAGGAACATGTGGTTATAGCCTGCACACCCAATCCAGGAGACAGTGTGTTAGCTTGAGGTCACAGTTGAGGCTGTCCTTACATTAGAATCATTATCACAAGACCACAGAATGGTTGGGTTGGAAGGGACCTCAAGGATCATCAAACTCCAAACCCTCTGCTGCAGGCGAGGCTGCCAGCCTCCATACTTAATACTAGACCAGGCTGACAAGGGCCCCATTACCTGCTAACAGGAAGATTTCAAAATACACTGTGGGCTGCTGCTTCTGCCAGCTGCTAGTGGGAAAGTTTCACTCCAGTACACACAAACAAGAGCTATAAGGGCCACATTCAGAGATGAGCAAAACCTTCCAGCTCGAAGCAAAGACATGAATACACTCTTCACTAATTTGACTCAGTACCTACTCTAACATCACAAGCATTATGTGGTGTGCAAGCTCAATGGGCCTGCATGAAGATTTTATGTGCATTAGAGGCCATACATTGTGCAGTGTACATGTTTTTTACAGAAAAAAACAACAGTACAGAGAGAAAGGTTGCTTGAGAAGCCTCACGACTCATTGCACAACTCAATCTCTAAAAGCACTGCCTTGGTTAGAGTTAAAATGGCGCACTGAGAATCACGTGAAGATGTTATTTCTCATTTAATACACTACTGGATTTTCCTCTTATGAACAATATTTTCATTAGCATTTTCCCTGACAATCTAGCTGGAGAAAATCCATTTTCTTCATGATGAAGCGTTGTTTTCTGACTGAAGGACAGCTTTTCAATTTTGAAAAATGAACAGACTAACAAAATTTCAATAACTTTACCCAGATTATTCCTTTCTGAGGGCATTTTCACAAACATATTTTATTCATGCAAAACAATATAAGCCACTAAATGCAAACAGCTGAAATACACTGTTGCCCAATAAATGATCTGCCTTACATCTCTCACATCAACCCAACGGCAGCATACTTTTGAGTCTTACATCACCGAATTTGAGGAGATAGTAATACAGGATGACTTGATGAAATCTGCCCAGAATTCTTCATTACTTTTTGTTATAGACACACACGCATTTAGGAAGCCTTTCCTTCCAGAAAGAAATGAATGATAGACCAGGAAACAGACATGTAAAAAAGCAAGAAAAAATTCCACATCATGAGCTATACTATGAACACACACTGACCAAGAATAATGAAAGTCTTTTCTTTTTATGCAGGAAACAATAATGGGACAGATTATGGTGCTGACTGACTTTTCTTCATGAGAATTAGGCTGGCACTGACATGCATCCATCAGAGACAACCAGATCAGTAAGTCAATAATATGTGGGTGGTTGTTATTCCTCACCATAAAAGCTCTACTGTAAACACACAGGCAAATCTTTGAACTAGGGACAGAGCTTCCAGGATACAGCATGATAAAGAACCCATCACCTTTACAGAAATGTAACTGACAGAAATCATACCACTCAGCAGTCAGCACCTGCTTCTCCCCTTGCACAATATGGCAGAATTTTAGCAGTATTACTATTATCAGTTTAGTCTCCATAAGAAAGAGGCTTTATTATATACACTTTTCAGGAGGAACTAGTGTAATCAGAAGATGACTGCTCAGATGTTAGCTTTCCCTATTCTGAAGTTTCCAAAATAGCAACAATTCAGCAATCCCTAAATGCCTGTGTCTCCATGTATGAATCAGAATAATGATAAGGCACCCAGTAAGTCCATTCCTTTGAAAGAGTCTGTCACTCACATAAGAAATACTTCTCCATTTCCTATCCCATCTATTTGCACTCAATATGTTTGGGGATAATTTCACTTCAGACCCTGCAAACAGAATGCATTGGCTGCAAATGGTTCTTTTATGTTCTACCTGTCCCACATTAACATTTAAATAATCCAGCCCTCTTGTTGGATTTTATGGGATCTTTCTGACTAATGACCCTGAAAGAAGCCTGAAAGCTTTCCCATTAGGTGGAATGAGCCTACAAACTCATCATTGGGTATCTTCATATCTATGTAAAGGAGAAGTTATTTAAAACAGTAGCAGATCACTAATAAACATCATCCAGTGACATTAGTTCAGCCCTGAAATTCTCATGTCACATCCTGAGGGTCACTGGATTTGGCCTGGAAGTTTCTCCAGTCAAATAAGCCCCCATCCTGACCCTACTTAGTTTGCAAAATCTGAGATCACTATTCAAGTAGCATGCCTTCAGGCTTATTGCAGCTCCAAAATGTCTGCAGAGAGGAGGTGAAATGCAAAAAGTCATCTTTTTTCTAGGCTGTCCACAAGACAAACTTGCAAAGAAACTTTCTGTGAATGCTGATGCTAATATGTAACATGACAGATTAGCACTTACAGGTGTGGGTAATGTAAAGAAGAAAATTTATCTAGTTTGCAATTTTTTCACTCTTTTTTGCTCGGGTATTAATATACTTTCAAAGGCTGCTTTCAGAGCATCATCTCCCAAGCTGTTTTTTTGTTTCTAAAACACAGCATTTGCAGGAGTAAAAGAGATACAGGTTTCTTTCTCATATATTTTTTTCCCTAGTTTTTGCCGAAAGCCAGAGAAATAAATGATTTCTGCAATATCCTTCATCAACCATTTTCACAACTTAACTACCCCTTGTGTGAAGAATCATAACTTAGAACTTGGCTTTCAAAGTTTTCATTTGCCATGCATTGCACTTTCCCCCCTTTTTCCTGCTCCTCAAGGTCATCACTCTTTGATAATGTGACAGAGTCATGCAAGAGGGACATTAATCTGGGAGGTTGGTAGCACAAGAAAAGCCACTAAAATGCTGCATATAGAAAATTTGCCTTCCTCAGTCCTTCCGAGTTATTTGAACCCTGAAATTTAAACTTAATGAACTGATGGTCATAAGCAGATATGCATATACAGAGAAATGGTGATGAAGCTTACAGCTGTGACTGGCTTTGGAGCAAGCTGTTGTGTAGTGGGCACCTCTGGGATGCAGTGAGCTGCAGTGAGGTGGGAAGTGAGAGCCAACCATGCAGGACTTCATTTCTGCACGCTTTGCAAGAGAAAGTCTGACAGTAAAGTTTTTTTTTCCTGAAAACAAATACAGAAGATATAAATGGCAGATGCTGCCAGAAGCCTTTATACAGACACAGGTTAATATCTCATTCTTTCAGCCAGCAGGGAAATAAAACACCCTCTTTGCCAATATACAATGCCAAACACTTTGTGTGGCTCCAGAGACACTTCAGTTCACAGATCCTCTCATATGTCTTTCCCTGGAGCCTAAATGTGTCCATCATTCTCTCTTTCTTCCCAGATGGAAGCCACGGTACCTATGTGTCACATCCAGTGTGGACTGCTGCAGTTCAGTGTCCAGCTCCAGCTAGTCCAAACCTAGAGTCTGTCTCTTCCATATATCAGGCCCCTGCTTATCACCCACCTCTTTCCCTCCTCCAAGATCTCAATCTAACCAGGAAAATAAATGAAACAGCAAGGCATTAGTTGCTGTTACCATTTACCTCAATGACATCTAAAGCTTCCTGTAATAGATACTGACCAGACAGAAAAAATAAAATGAGCATAAATACAGCATAAGAATCTGCTTTAATTAAGTGAACTGGCTTCATGAGAACCATTTCTCATTGCTTGTAATCCTCAATAGTCCTCAGTGGTCCTATCTTTCCATCCTGATCCAGCTGATGTGAGTACAGCACTGCCCTCTTCTGGTTGTTGTCTGCCCTTCAGATCTCATAAGCAGTTAAACTGGATACTATCACAATTAAAAAATAAAAATTAAAAAAAAGAAGTTTCACAAGAATATAAATTAAACTTTCTTAGGAGATGATTTGTCCTGATGTAGACTGTACAAGCTGCTCCAAATGTTACTCTGTGCCTCTGATGAAGATCAGTCACAACACTGTGCATCACAAAGCTAACACAATGGCAATACCTGACCTGTGCTGAATGTTCTGGTGCCACATGGGAGAGCCCTGCTTTGTCTTAGTGTGTAAGTGGTGTAGATGCTTGCAGAAAGCTTCCTGCCAGGACAAAGAGCATCCTTCTGCCTATCCAATCAGTCACATTCACCATCAAAAACATCCATGAAATCAAGGTCGACAAAACAAAATAATCATCACCCAAATGAATGATTTCAGACAACAGCTTGATGTGCACAATGCAAGATTCCCCAGCAATTCCTGGTAATCAAACTTGTTGTGAGAAGAGGTCCTCTGATGGTTTTAAATGAGTCACTACAGCCCCACCTCACCCTCACTCAGCATAATTTTGGGAAATATCTCTATGGCAAGAGATTTTCAACAATAATTTTCTAGCCTCTGTACTAGGCTGCTATCACCTTATTCTCTATTTTAAGATATCTGAGTCTGGGAAAGTGAAGTTCAAGAAAGATGGATAAGGGACTTCAGAGACTGTCTGAAAAACAACCCAGCAGCTGTTCAGCCAATGTGCACTGTATACAAATGTTGGAGTTTATTCCTATTTTTTTTTTCCAAAGCCTTAGTTTTCATCCAGTTTTACTGTCAAATGACAAACCGCAAGGAACAGCCACAACACCCCACCTCCAGCTGTGATAATTAATAACCTGTCAAGACAGAGATCTGGCTGTCTTAGGAAATCTAATGTCTGGCTAGAGGTGATGAAAATACTGAAGAAGAAAAAAAAAAAACAAAAAAAAAAAACCAGAAAACACAAAGAGGGGGAAAAGTGCATGATTAAGTTACACTCAATAGGGGAAAAAAGCAAAAACAAAAATCAAAAAGGAAGAGACACCTCTTTAATAAAACAACCTTTTCCTATATTCATGCATATTTAAAATGGAGTTAAAGCTTGTTCAAGGACTCTGTTTTCAAAGAGGAACAAAATCCTTAGTGGAAGAGTTCTGTGTAAATGCAAACTGCTCATATGATTTCCAATTCAGTTGTAAAGGATGGTCAGATATTCTTCTTCCTGCAAAATAAATTCTTTCCACTTATGACCAAAACTCCCTGAAGTTCACACAGTCTGCCAACATTGTTGAAGTATTGTCAGACTTTAGATATTGAATAAAACAGATTTGGTTCACTTTAACTTTGAATACTCATTATGCAAGTGAGTGAAGAAAGTTAATTCTGAAGTGCGCTTCTGAATAGCTGATCCATCTCTTCAGCATTATAGGGCATAAACCCCTCCATCAAGTCATGCTGATGTGACTCCTAGCTAGGAATAATCACTACTGCTCAATGGTGTATATGACAAATAGTAAAACAACAAAAAAAGTCTGTTTTGGTCTGAACAAACACAGCTTTGCCTTTTATCTTTGTTTCTTCAGACAGAGATATCCCTGTTTTAATCCTTGCCATCACCAGCCCCATCAAAAGGGGCCTATTCTAAAGTCTTCTTGCTGCAGAAGCTCAATATCACAACATCATTATCAAAACACTCAAAATCAGTCTGGGTAACGAGTTGAACTAGCCTACGAGGCCACCGGTTGTGCAAAGAGAGCTTTTCGTGCAAAGAAGAAGGCATGCATATTTTTCTACTACTCATATTCTAAGATAGAGAAAAACTGAAAAGCCTTTCCTGCACACACAAAAAAAATGAAGTTGAAACAGATCTTTTATTTGAGATGTGCACCACATGAGAGTTGAAGGAACACATAGGGGAAAATAGCTTTTCAATTTTATGTTGCAAAGCACTCTGCTCTCCAAAATATGAAAACATGGCAGCTAATTGAAACTAGCAGTCAGCTTTGACTAAGTAGGATGTGATTAGCAAACTAGAACTTAGCCAAGCATCCTGATCCACGCTTCTACTCTGTTCCATCTTCTTCCTTTCATAGTGCCTGACTGCAATCTATCACCATTCAGGTATGTCTAGCCCAGCTTTTCATTCCATTGGAAACAATTACATGTGGAGAGCACCTGTTAATCAACTGTGCTAATTTAAAGGGAAAAAGAAATCCAATTTAACTTCACAACATGTTTCCATTAAGATGATGTCACAAATTTTAATTAATATCTTGATTAGATACTATTATTCATAGTTCTATTCCAGTCAATGAGATCAAATCTTCACTGTGATATTCCTACCCTGACAGAGAGAAAAAAAAACGACTTGTTGGGAGCTATGGTGCTCTTCTTGCTAAGGCAGTTGTAAATCAGAGTTAAGCTAATTGAAACCACTGGCACGATTAAACCAGTGGGGGTGGCAGTCCGTGTTTGCATTTTGGCAGGGTGTAAATTTATCTTGATGACAACTGCAAATAACATATCCAAGAGAGATTAACAAACAAAACTAAATTAAACAATTAATGGCACTACTTGTACAGGCAGTAATACCTGCAGTATGAACTTCACCCAATGGTGAGTCATCTGTAGCATCTGGCTTATGAACAACTAGATGAAATATTAGCTCTAATCAGAATAACCCTTTAGGCTATAATCTTTATGGTAGAAATACTCTTTCAGACTTCAGCACAGCTGTAGACAAGCAGAGCTAAGATTCTTCTCCTCCACTGCACCTCATAGGAGAAGCAGCTTTGATTTCCAAAGAATCCCCTCCAATGTTTGTGACACACACAAGGAATACAACCTACATCTTGAAATCCTGACTGTTCTATACTATTGTAAGGGAAGATTCCACATCTCGTCCTCCAGAACTCAGGCAGCTTCTTGTTGGTGTGCCAAGACTGCTAAACTTCATTGCTAAAGCCAATACTGGTCCAGAAGGCAAACTAATAAGTATGGCCAGAGGCTGCCCTAGAAGAACCTATGCACCCTTGACTCCACACTGCTTGATTACACTCTCTGGAAAATATCTAAATAGCCAGAACAGGCAGCCAACAGTCTGCCTAAAAGTTTAGAAGAGGGCCCCTCTGAGCTTTTCCAAGCCAAAAGCAGGCAGAGTGCCAAAATGCCTTACTCCAGGGTGGGTCATAGAAGGGGAGTCAGGGCAGCTGGGCTCTGCATTGCCCACAGGTGGGACGGCCTCACCTTCTGCTCCTTCCAGGCAAGCTTTGCTTCCCCATGTGGCACCACAGATGGCCCACTGCTTCGTGGATATTAAACAAACAGAAAATACTCAATTTCCTTCTGTCAGGGCGCTCTGTGCTGCTGACAAGCAGTAGTCGACTGACATTTAAGTGGAGAAAGCTTGGCTTTGAAGCCTCTGCAGATCCTTGCCCTATTGCTTCTTGCTCACTGGCTTTGTTCACATAAAACAGGCTGAAACATGCTGCCAATCACAGCAGAGGGTGAGAACTCCTCCAGAGCATTCAGCCAGCTGGAGACACTTATCCTGACCTGCTCTCAGAGGAAACAGTCACTGGATGCATCGCTATGGGCAGGAAGAGGATGCTGACTCCCAGTTTTGTGCCAATGCTTTCAAGAGGCTTAAAGACCAAGTTCAGAATTAAAAAAAAAAAAGGTAAAGAGTATATATTGGTGAGTATATTACCATCCCAACTTTGCCAAAAGAAAAATGAAACAAAGATCAAATATTGAAGCACGTTCTCTGATTATTCACAATGGTGATTATGCAATTAAAAACACTATTTTATTACTCTATCCCTTTCTTCAGAAAAGAACAAAAGAACAACAACAGAAGAAAAAAGAGGATGAAATTTATCTCAAGCCACTCTTCGAATAGAGAGAAAGAACAGTGGAAGTTCAAAATGACAGGAGTCAGGCTCCCCAAATGGAAATTTTCATTAATTTCATACCAAAGAACTTGGGATAGATCCAAAAAGAGAATAATAAAGACACAACATCATCCAATTGAAGGCAAAATCCAGAGCATTCCTAATCATGCAGTGTGTGAACTCAGGAGCCGTACCTTTGGGTGAACTTTCTCCCTTGGGCTGACATTTTTTCACAAACCGTGGCAGAGAATCACAAACAAGAAAATGATCTTAAGATCTCCTGGCCTACACCCCACTGGATCTCAGTCATATAGGCAGATGCATGCTCTGCTCTGAAACCATCACAGGTGTTCAATGCACACCAATGGAATCAGGCCCTCGTGAAATACAACACAAGAATTTGAAAAGCATCAGTTAGAACTTGAAAGACACAAAATGCTCTTAACATTCTCTTAACATCCTTTAGGATTCATGTTTTCTATCACATCTTTGCAAACAGTACGCACAAGCTATCTATTTTAAAGTGAAAGTAGAGGATCAGGGTACACATATAACTTAATATCTAAGCTATTTAAAACACTCATGAATTTGAATGATTTCCTAGGGGTAATTAAGACAAATCCAGTGGGACTCATGATGAATCTGCAGGACACTGTGCCCCAGAATACCTTTGTTATGGCCATAATTTCCTGTAATAAAAAAATGTCTGTTCTCTGCTCATTTCTTACTCATCTAGGAGGAATGAGCCGAACACTCATAGTGATTGCCTCCACACAACCTTTAAATGAGAAGGAAGGACATACTGAAATTGTTCCTATCAGAGTGACTGATACTGAACTCTGTATCCAACTTCCCTGCAACACTGAAAGAAAAACATTTACTTCATCTCAGGAAAGAGATTGCATTGGTTTTTGGTTTTGGTTTTGTTGTTGTTGTTGTTCATGACATAGGAAAACATTTACCCTTCTCTATACTTTTCCAAATATTATTTTTCTCTCTGAGCCTCTTACCAATTCAACCTGTCACAGCACTTTACAAACTCTTTCAAGCATTTAGCTTTGGAATCCTGATACTATGAATGATCAGTGTAGGGTAGGTAGGGTTTTTTCTTTTTTTCATTTCTACTTTAAATTATGCTTGAAGTCACCACTCAAAGTTGAGTGCACGGACTCTCCTTTTTTTCCTTTACTTAACACATTTATCCAATTAGCCCATGTGATATTTGAATTTATTTCCCTCTGGATCAGACATTAAAAGGTCCCAAGACTTCATTTCATTAAGCCTTCATCTGAGAATAGAAAGTGCTTCACTTATATAATTAACCCTCTCATAAAGACAAATACTACTTTATTTTTTCCCCTCACTTTGGTGAAAAGGGTGAAGACGTTTGTTAGAACAGTCAGCTTCACAAAGATGAAAGCTTCTCCTATTTGTTTGATGTTTTAGTTTCTTGTTGGACATTCTCAGATGAAATAGAAAAGATTCTCATTACCACATTGAAATGCTGGCTCTCAGAAAAAGGGTCTTGAGCTTTATGAAAAAAGAGCGCATTGTGTCTACACAGAAGGGTTGACACACAAAAATACTTCAGGATACAATTTGCAGTGATGCTCACAGATAGAGTGGAGGAGCCTGGACTTCAGGAAATAGGCCTGGGTGATTTTCTCCATAGCGAGTTCTTTAAATACTGATTTTCACCTGTTTGATGTTCAGAGCCTGCATGCCTCCTGTGTATGTGATTAATAATCACAGAACTTTCTTGAGAGAACCGAACTCTTAATAAGGAAACAGAATCTGAGAATAAAATTTTCTACCTGAACTGAACAAGAAGAGGAACAGGATGAACAAACTTTTCAAGACAGTAATTCAGGTACCAGAGCACCTGAGGCAAGGATCTCCACTTTTAATTCGCTCTAAGAACTTGAGGAAACATTAAGATTCTGCAATTGGTCAGACTGGGCAGTAATACTGACCAGTTATGGTTCTTCCCTTGCCTCAATATAATATTTAAGTGATTATTTTTTTTGCTGCCCAGAGAAAAAGACAATTTATATAAAACAATCTAACACTGCAGAGCTGATAGAAAAATAAATAATAAATGAAACGCTGTTTCTCTCCCCAGAGAAAACGTTATGACTTTGAATACACTCATTGATCTGTTCCATTAAGTAATAAGGCAGCATCTTTTCCCTGCAATAGTTTTCATGCTAATAATCTCAGTCTGAATACCCAATCCACAAGGAAATACGTTGATCTTAGTAGTATTAATGCATATTCAACAAAAGGTAAATTTTATTTAGCTTTTGTCCTTGAAATAATATTTCTCCCATGCTAAGAAATCAATTTCAGCTTGCCATACAAATGTAAATACATCAAAACAAAAAAGCTGGAGTTTCATTTCTTAGAGAGTATTTTTTATATTTTCATTGCCACAGGTCACCTCAAAATTCCACGCATTTTTCCAGGCAAACTTCAGAGTACACAAAGCAAACTTGAAATAATTTACTAAAAATTATTCATATGATTCTGCAAGTATATTAGCAAATAAAAATAATAATAAAAATAATGCTTTCCTATTGACAGTGGAACTTTAACACTACTATATAATTTCTAAGCACAAACAATTCATCCAAAAGGTGTGATTCTTGAGCATTTTAAAGTATTTCTCCATTCTATTCAATGCATCACATGCAGCTAATAAACCTGCTACCACAACTACCTGGATTGTATTAGTGTTATTACCATCCATCAAATTATTTGTTACTTGGTGCCTCTGTCTATCAACAATGCAACAGAAAACTGAGATTAGAGATGCATTAACAGCATAATAGACACTTTTTGAGGTGTTGTGTCAAACCAATTTCTGTATTTGCAGAGAACAAGAAGATAGAGCTGATGTTACCACTTTGTTGATCACAGAAAAATATGACAGAAATAAAAAGGCCATTTCTCATTTGCATTTGTTTTCAATACTAACTTTGTCTTCTGTTTGAAGCAGGTTGACTTTGAGATGCCCATCTGGGAAAAGCAGGTGACTGAGAAAGTTTCTCAGTTATATAAAGGAGAGCTTCTCACATAGCTCAATCAAGAGCCACCATTACAAAATGACACTAACGTTCACATAAAGCATTCCCTCAGGCACATTGTCTCTGAAGAGCGATGGGGCAGAATTAGCATTCTCTGAAGGGCTACAAAACCACTTCTCCTTTTCCTTAATTGTAGTGCATGGCAAAATTTTCAACACTTCCACCAAATGTTAAGAGAGGGGTGTTTTTGTAACTACTTAGGTGTGTTGGGCCAGAAGTCTTCCCGAGGCCCCCCTTCAAGCCTCAACTGTTCTGTGATCCTGCATTTCTTCATACTTGCACTAACCTCAATAATAAACAATGATCTTCTCCAACAGAAACAATCTAACAGAGAACTAAGAGAGTTCATAGTCAGGCAATGATCTTCTACCATGTTCTACAACGTGGAGTACACCAGCCTTGGCTTACAGTCTCCTGGGCAACCCTGACTTAAGGTGGCCTTTTCAATCAACATAAATTGCTATCTTATTATTGAATGTAGATAGCTCTCCAGTACTTCCTGGTAAGTGTATCTAGGAATGGCTGGACTTGGAGCTAGTTTAATGTCTTTGTGTTTAAAGGAAAGAGTAGAAGTTATACATTTGTTTGCTGGCTGAGTGGGCTTTATGGACTATCTTTGCAACAGTTACAAATACAAAAATACTTGCACAACAGATACACAACCCACGTAGTTTTATGTTAGGGATTCGAACTTAATAGCAATTTGCATTCCCATACTGCCTAAGGATTCAACTAGTTTTCGAGAAGTGATTAAATCTACGCTTGCAAGACATTAAATGAAATGACTATGAGAGCATTCACCAAGGCTAAAATCCCCTTGCTTCACATGACTACTGAAAATTATTGCTTGTTAGGGGAAGACGAGGTTTCATTACTTCATTTATTCAAAAGCATAGATAAGATTTCAGTAAAGACATCAGTGTGGAAAATGCCATGGCTACAGTTGTACACTATGGGATGGTATCATGGAAAAAGCGATCTAACACACCAGTATATTTGAAGGGGAATGGAGAACGGAAAACTCTGCTTCATTTGTTTCTGTTTTGGTAAAGAAAAGGAAAAATAGACCTATTGACAGACAGGAAACCAGACGTGCATTTTCAAATCTTCAGACTAGAGGAACAGACAGTAAAAGACAAAGACTTACATGGATGCCTCTCATTCTTTTGAATACCACATTTCATACCATTTAAGTATGGACATATTTTTAAGACAAGCATAGTGCATACAAAATTATTTGTTCTTCTACACTGATCAAATTCCAGTGGATTCTCCCTGACTTGAAGGACTCATCAACTATTATTCTTCAGGTTTCCTTTTTGCCACATGCTCTTGAGTTTGCTTTCCAGCATCAAATGGGAAACAGGAATTTGTTCTCTCATTTTGTACAGTGCACTCAGATGCTTTCAGATAATTCCTCTAATAATTTGGTTAAGTAAATGCATAAACATATTGCAAGACCTGCAGGGATTTGCTTCAGGAGGTCAGCATTTCTCCAGCTTAAAATAGTGTGTAATTGCCATCCAGAAGCAGCAACACAGCTGCCATGAGAGAGAAAGGCTCAGAGCTTGCGTGCCTCCAAGATAACTGAGGTGAAGAAAGCCTCTTCAAGCAGCTGTCGTTTCATTTGCATGACCACTCATCCCATGGCTGAGGATTATAATTAGCACTGCAACCACAGGAGATTTTGCAGGAATCACAGTGGGCAGCAACTTTGGGAATGACATAATCCTCACAAGAACACTAAGGAACACAGAGTTGCTATTCCTATTTTACAAGTACAAGCAAGTACTACACGAGACACACAAAGCACAGCATCCAGTGTTATGCTGGGAATTAGAAACCCAGTTTTTTATTTTGGTTGAAGTGAATGGAAACTCAAAATGAAATAAGCCTTCTGAGTCTCAACCCACTCCCTGCCAGATTATCTTTAACATATCTTTTACTTAATATCAAATGCAAACTACTGTGGGAATCTATGGCTTTTTCCGGATTGTCTGCTAAGGAGCTGACACCAAAAGAGAAAACTCTGGCATATGTAGTTACAGACACGTCATTTCAGATTAAGTTTCCAACATCCTGGAAACAAATAACTATCATAGGGGATATTCCCTATCACATGAGAACAGTTTCATCTTCCATTTGTATATGAATCACAAACACAATGTAAGTGATGCAGGCTGTCTTCTGAGACATACATACCTTTATGCCACTTTTCTCTCCTAGCTGTCTCTATGATGCAATTCAGAGTTACTTTTTTTCCTAATTGTAATTAGAGGGCAAAACAGATGGTAGTAGCTTACTTTAAAGTGATATCTTTATTAAAGCACTTCTCCATATGCTGCCTAGCAATTGTGCACAACAGCAAAGAAATTAGTCTAGTCATGGCCAAAGCTTTGATGTTCATCGAAGAGACACATCAACATCTCAGAAACTTTTTAGCACTATTGCCAATCACGTGTATGTAGATATTAAGAGTCAGAATCTCTCCTTGCAAATGTAGGAATGGCTTAATCATTAAAACTCTGAACAGAGGCAAAAGGAAAATGGCATTTGGTTTTTAAATCATTAGAGGACAACTACCTAAAATTGTCCCATGCCTCCCACTCTCGTAAAAAAACAAAAAAACAACAAAATCCAATCTTAGAAGCTCTCATGCCATGTACTATTCACTGGCTTCTTTCACTGTTCCTTTTAACACGCTACCTTCCCACACTCCTTGACACTGTTCTCCACCCCATGTCTTCCATCCTCCACATCCCCTGCAGCTCTCCTGTCCTGAAACCCAGGAAAACAACAGTTGTTTTATTTGGGTCACACATTTCTTCATGCAAATAAAGAGCAGGGGGATAGCAGTCATCTTGACCCCATCAGATCTTACTACACTAGTAGCAAAAATCAGCCATTTTGAACAAGCGAAAGTCAATCAAAGATCTCCCAAACAATGCTCCCCTCTGCATCATTACACTTGTAATAACATTTCAAAGAAAAGCAAAATTCTGCACTGTAAATACCCCTGGAGTCCTTATGCTGCATTTCCCCAGATACACCACAAAGGCCAGAAATGAACCACTATGCAACAATGAAGAACTTCCAAAATAATATGATAGTGGGACATATTGGAACAGGCTGCCCAGAGAGGTTATATGGATATATATACATATATAAACCCCTCCCCCTCCCCCCCCCCTTTCCTTTTTATAAGCTTTCCTATTCTTTTTTCTCATCACCTATTATTACCTGATGAGATCAGTCAGGAGTTCACAGTACTAACATTCATCTTTCAAACGAGAGCTAGAGAGCACAAGAGAAGAAAGTGAGCAGTGGTGCTGCTTCAAGACTTTCAGCGACAACATCTGCATTAAGTTTTCAGTTTATGTTGTATCACGTTAGGTCCTATATTAATAGCTAAATCTTACTGTACACCTGTCTCTTATCAAAGAAAAAACTGTCTCAGCCAACCAGAACATGCCAATAGATGCATTAGCACCATGTCCCGATAATGAATTGGTCTAATAACAAACACGAGAGCTGGGCTTAAAAAAAAGCAACCACAAACAAACACTCAGTACACAAAGGTCCAAGAACTCCACATGTGGAACAATTATGTACATTGAAAATCTTAATTTGTGACCACTGAGAATATGAAAATGAACCTTAAGATTCTGTTATAGTGTTACACGGAAGTGTCTTCTAGACTTTGCTTTCATTTAAGTACCTAATGAGTATTTTCTTCTTTTTTTAAAATGAAACTTCAGAGTAGAGACAATCCATAAGCAGACTAGGTCATTATAGTGTGATTTTAGTAAATCAATACAAACTCCTCCATTTATCACTGTTTATGTAATCCATTGCAAGATAGTATCTAGTTGGACTGGACCGCAGATGGAACGGGCAAGGATAGAAAAATAACTAGCCTTCCTACTCATCACAAAAGTTTAAATCTTAAGAATATTTTATTGATCAATTGTTTTCTTCACCCCTCTGCTTGGCTTTGTTGTACAGCACTGCATGAAACACCCAAACTGTGCACCTTAACTAAAAGGCATGACTACGCAGCTCTGTGGTAGGAATCAGAACCATATTATCCACTAGGAAACTGCAATAATTTCCTCTAGCCAAGCAGTACATAGAAATATCCACTGACGCTGAGAATGACTGTTTAGGATACTTAGTCCATTAAAAATAAAAACACAACACCAAGTAATTAGACAGAACTCACATCCTCCCTGTTTTCTTGGTGAAGAATGAGTCCTTCTGCCAAGTGAATTTTTGTGGATTGAATTCTGAGACTTTCCTTGGTGGGGAGGTACTTCTTCCCATTGCTCAGATGGGAGTCTATGGTTGAGAGGAAATCAGGGGAATCTGCAATTTTATATCCCTTTTATATCTTGGTAAAGCTGTGAAGACAATCCCACTATCGAGTAATTCACATTAAGGCACAGAAGTAGTCAAAGAAGAAAACAGCTCAAAGTGTTTCTCATGGCCCCAGTCCCTAGACCACTAAGATTTACTTGAACATTTTATGATGCCTTTATTTCATTGTGCATATTTTATCTCTATTTGATTGTATCTGTAAATTGCTTTATGCATCCTGAAGTGCTCAGAAGACTGGATATACCAATAAAATGTAAGAGAATAAACTGGGAGAAATAATTACTGAAATACAGCATCCAATATCTTGGAAAATCAATATAGAGGAATTGTAGAAGAGTAAGATGCATCCCATGTATCTATTTAGAGTAACTTATCAGAGGGGGAGGGGAAATTGGAAGAACCGAAGAAAATTTGTTTTTAATTCATCTTACTGGAAAGAATAACTTTAGAACTCCTACATTGTACTGCAATGCAGGGAAATGTTCAAGTGCTATAAAACCCAACCAATTTAATAAATAAAGAAAAAAATCACATAGGTTGACAAAATTCCAATGGTATTCTCCAACAACACTCAGACTCTAGGACATTAAGTTTCTTCTCTTCTTTGGCACAGAAATATTTGCATTGTTAACTTTTCATGTGCTGTTAACTCTTACTGGAGTACTATCAAGACAGTACCAGTACCTTGCATTCTGTTGTAGAACATTCAAATCTTTTCCTTCTCAGTCCAAGTCTTAGAATTTGGGGACAGTTTTCAGGCATGCATATTGCAATACCCGCTCCTCCTGTCTCAATCTTTAACAATCTCTTATCTATGACACAGAAAATCTGACTTCCAAACTTTTCCTGCTACTGGTGTGAAATTCTGACTCTAGTGAAAACCCAGAGACCTCTTCTATCAACACAGGGTGTGAACTTCCACTCCTCAACTTCTGCAAAATTCAGATTTAAACACAAATGTTGTTCCCTACAGCAGAAAGCTCAGGGCGTTGGAACTACAGGAGCTCAGGAACTACAAAGTGAGGAAAGGGAGAGGAAAAAAAACACCACAGAATAAGGAAGAACTAAGATTGCCACAAAGGCACGGAAGGAAGAACGCATTTGGTCTTCTATCTCTTGGAGACTGACCTGACATTTGAGATTATACAAAATGACAGGATGAGGCACGACACATATTCATTTCTCAGTCTGCACATTATCCTCCTGACTTTTGCCATATTATGTTTACTAAGTAACGTAGAACATGTCTGAGTACATGAAGTAGAGACAACTTGGGAACACAAGGTTGTGCTGACAGCAGGAGCTGTCTGTAGTGCTCTTCCCTCCAGGGCTAAACTGAGCCAATCTCTTACAACAGCAGTGCTGGTGGAGGGGGTGGACTTCAGTTGCACATAAAAGAGGAAACCTGTATCTTAAAAGCTCCAGTATTCTCTCAGCAGGGGGCATTCCTTCTGCAGCCAAGTTTCTCTCTCACTTAGATGTGTGTAATCGACCAAAACAAATGCATGCTACCCAATACGTGTTGTCCCCCTCTGTCTCTGAAAGCTTGGATTCCCTCCGGGTTCCAATTGCTCTAAAATACACATTTCACATCCCTGACTTTCCTTTGAAGATCAGCACTGGAGGTGAAGCTGTGAAATGTTAATTTATAGCAAAGCAATAGGCCTGTACATAACTGACATCATCTCTGACAAAAAAGGTTGGGGAAGGAATACAGAGGAGACAGCTGCCAATAGGGAAAAGGCAGTAAAACTTAGACCACAAATTAAACATGGACCAGCAGCACGGATCAGGGAAAGGATTCACACAAACAGAAGAAACTGCTGCTGAAGTAGCATATCATCTAATATTTAATGTAAAATGTAATTTTGGTTCAAAAAAGGATAAGTATTTGTAGTTAAAAACAGGTAGAAGACTCTTAAGCTTTTGAGACTCACAACTCAAATGCATAAAGCTCTGATCAAGCTGACCTAGCTGGACTTAATTTGAGCTTAAACAGGGTGAATGCAGCTACTTCCACAGGGCCCCACCAACTTAACTCCATGACAAAATTCTTCATGAATTTGGTATCTGTATTTTGTCCTGCATACTATTACTGTGGAGTCAAAACACCTGAATCTGTAGCAATTTGCTTCTATTTTATTGTTATACCAAGAGCATCAGGGATGAAAGTAAATGCTTAAATCCTCTCCTAAGACCACACTTAAACATTTAGTTTAGGAAGGAGGAAAAAAAAACCCACCCCCCACTGCAGAATAAAGCACAAAGGTTCTGTCTCATTTGACAACTGAGAAGGGATTAAGTTAGTCAAGTCTGATTTGACTGTAATTTCTCTACTGCGACCATGGGGCCGCCTTCTTTTTAGAGGTGACCCCTATAGTCAATGAGGAAAAGATCTTGAAGAGATCGAATGACATCACTGAAAAAGAGTGGATTAGCCACATTCCTTCAATTGCGTGGTAATTTGGTAGGAAACCATCTTCAGTGAGCTCACTAACTAGACCAAAAATATTGTTACATATAACAATACAACAAATTATTTGTTATATATTATACAATTCCATTTTGTAGTGCCTTCAAATGAAGAAAAAGAAAAAACAGGTGTGCACTCAGCTTTTAAGGGATTCCCCTGTAGGTTCTTATCTACTAATTTTTGGCATTGTTTTTACTCAGTGGTCTTACAAAAAAAAACAAAACCAAAATGCTGCACCGTCTGGCTCATTTCCTAATATTAGATGAAAGAAAGCAATCTGAACAATCATGAAAAATCCGTAAAAGCTTTAGCAGAAAAATTGTTGACAATAATACATCTACCGTGAAATGACCAGAACTGGGATGTTATGTGCAGCCCACCTAAAACCTCTGCCAGTAAAATCTACCAGCTCTTACATGCCCTAAAATCTGTACATCATGAAACTGATGCATTAGCAATTCTTTAAGAAATACTGATTTTGTAATCTCATTTAAACATTTGTTTTATATTTAGGTTGAAGGAGCCTGCAAAATCTCTCACTAGGAGGAATTCAGAACTGCATCAAAGAAATCATTCCCCCATGTAGCACAGATCAGTGTAGGCGCCTATAGGAAATTCTTTCTGCTGGCAGATTTTATAGGGTCCTCTCAGCCAGAAAATAATGGCTTCATTGCTTTTGTAACTTGTGGCATACTAAAACTGTCATCTATGGATTGTTTTTTGAGGAAAATGTTCGTTAGAGTCTGAACACTCTAACAAAGGTTAGGACCAAATGAACAGTGAAATGCTGTCTTCCTCAGAAGCATTACATTCTCTGAATTTCCCAGATAGAAATATAACCTACACACACAGACGCAAACACATAATTAGCTATTTAATATTTAATATGCCTATGTAAATCAACAAGAGAATTCATTTTATGGCAATCTCTCACATTTTCATGACTCATTGGACTCATACACAACTAACTTACATGTGGTTGGAGAAATGTCAGCATGCAACAGACATGCTAGAGGCAGACAGCACGCTGACAGGTATACAGGCATTTATCAAATGGAAAACTAAATCTTGTCTGTCTTCAAAGAGGAAAACAATGACAGTAATGAATGTCAGACATGTAATAACCTGAAGAAAGCAATGTAACACTGTAAGCTTCAAGTCCTGACCTCACAACTTTCCCAGTTCTTGAATTCTCCTGCCTGTTTCCCCACCCTGAAAAACAGAGAGATTGTGTACTTCATTCAGTTTAGCCAAAACCCTTGGCCACCATGGTCTACTTCATCCCTGAAGGTTGCAACACAAACTCTGGGCTTCAGAATGGAGCCTTCGTGGGATTTGCTAAAAACCTTGCAAGTTATGGAGCACAGGTGAGCAAATTTCACACAGGTTTTACTCCAAAGAAAAGACATAACTGTGTTTTCAGAAATAGAATGTAAACACTTCTTTTAACGTGTCAAGGTATTTAACTTTTTCTCCACGTAAATTGAATGCATGAAATTTAACATTGAAAATTATACTGCTCTCACCATCCTCTCATGTACTGCCTCAAATTTTCAATCCCTGAAAGAAAAATGAGTCTTAGGTGGGCACTTACTGTAATTTTATGTCTAACACTTGAAGATAAGTAAAACTTTTCACACCTGTAGCTATTCTCCTACCCTATACTCACTCAGCAATAGCCTTGCTATCAAGATGGCATGTGGAATCTGGTAAATGGAAAAGACAATTAACTAGTAAGCAGCTCAATATCTGGAGCACATAAAACAGCCAGTGTTATATCATGCATCAGGTGTAAGCTGGGTTTTGTTTTAGGATTGTTACTCCTTTTACAGCCTATATTTTGTTTGTTTCCTTCTCTAAGGACCTTATTTTATTAAAAAGGCAATATAAGCTTTATTAATTAACTATTTCTGTCTATATCAGTGAGAGGCATTTGGAAAAGCAATAAATTCTTAGGTCATGTAGAATACTGAATAATCCTTATTCAAATTGCAGAGTTTACAAACAGGTTTTAAGCATGCTACTCATTCAGCATGAGATGACTTGCTGTAAATGCCTGACATATCAAACTCTTTAGGCACAGCAAAATAACAGCCCCACAGAATAAGTGGCAATATTTTAGAAAAGAAGAAGGAAAAGCATATATCAAAATCCATGTTTTTTGTTGTTGTTTTTTCAATTCAGGGGTCTTCTTAATCATACTGATCTTTGTTTTCTAACTAAGTGGGATTCTGAAGATTTTAAGATTCATAGACAGAACTGAACTGATTTACATCTCTCACCGACATAGACAGCTTTGGTACCACTACAAAGGGATGAAGGCACAAGGGGCAATCACAGGTTTGACTTTCATCTTTTAGCATCACCAGAAGGCAAGTCTAACACACATACCTTGGCTAAAATCAGCCAAAAGACTCCTGGGGTGCTTGAGTTTAACACCTTTCTCAATAATTTCTTTCAGTATTGAAAGACTAAAGACTGTATGATAATTGACAAGATTATCTCAGACACACTACTTTCCTGACAAGGTAATCATTTCATTGTAGCACATTCACTGAAATGCACAGAAGTTACCTATTCACAGATGAACGTACCTTAAATATCACCACCTCTCGATACGTACTGATCAGAAATAATACTTTTAGCAACCTTGAACAGAGAAAGACTTACACAGTTGCTTTATATTGACATAAATTTCCAGCTAGATATCATGAAAATAATACATGATTATTTTAAGAAACTTATTATTCATAATCAAACTGAAGCTCCTCAGGGCAGTGAAGTTCTTAAAACTTTCTGATCTTAGCTAAGAAAGATGATGGCACAAAGATAAACTCTCAGCCTTCATGACAGAAAAAGGAGCAGAAGACAGCCTGCATGCTTACTGTAGATGCTAAGTAAATATGACAACATCACAGACTTTGATGATAAAATCACAGACTTAGAACTAACGTATTGCTATTATTTCATTTAGGCTTTATGCTTCTCTCAAAGAACTGCCTCTGTTGCTTAGAGAATGCTGAGTTCACAGCTGGAGGGTCATAAATTGGTTGCCTTTGCATAACAAGTTTCACAACCAAATTCTCCAGTGCTGCAAACAAGCATCCCCCTGAACTATACTGGTTTCCACCAACTGTATATTTGATTCATACAAGGTACAAGTTGAACTTTCACAAAGTGCAGTTTCTTAAATAACAAATATTTGTTTGTATTATCTTCATTGATCCTTCATTAGATCCATGGTGATGATACAGACCATTCAATGAAACCAAAACCCTAAGTCTATCTGGTTTTGCTATTGCACAGATTTGCTTATTCATTTCTTCAGGTTATGAAAAAAACTCTCCTCTTCTGAAACCATCTGTCTTCCATAAGCACAGGCTGACTAACTTGCCAGCTTTAATCTCTGGTCTTCCTTTACCATTGCAAGTCATTAATCAGTTACTTCCATCACCGTAACCAATAGCGACCCTATCTATAATCATCTCCTATGAATCTTTGAGAGCTTGCTATCCTACGGTGTCAGTGCCACTTAGGTTATAAAAATGCGCTACTCTAAATGTCATATGTGCATTAATCACTTGCCAAGGTTTTGCTGTTACAGTTTGCTGAATTCTTATTGCAGTTATGCATCTTTTACACAGGACGGTATTAATTGAAATAATATTATACGACATTGCTCCAGGAAAGCCAGATAAAGGTAATCAAAAGATAATTAATCTCACAGTTCTATATCTGTCTTGCAGCAGCCTGAACAGAAGTATTCCCCTTGTTATTCTTGCTGCGCAAGAGAAGAAGACGACAAATAAACAATTTTGATAAGCTGAGCTGGTAAATAGATTCACAGATTTCAAGCTAAGAGGGATCATTAGCTCATTAAGTCTGCCTTCGCATCTAACATGCCAAGGACTGTCACCTCTAACTGCTACATTGGCCAAAAAGTAGTAAGAGGACTTTAGCATTCAACCAATATCATGTATTTACAAAAAACACCCAGTATTTACTTAAAGGAGCATTGCCAGCTTTGCTAAGACAATTAAAAATGAAGCATCAGAACGCATCCTGCCTAGTATTCCAGATCTTTCACATCATTTTCAGGCTCTGTTTCCATGTTCAGTTTTTGTAGGCATTCACACACCAATTATTTCCCCTGACACTACTCCCACCCTGCCCTTCTATCCCTGTTCTGCATCTACCCACATCCACCACCGCCACCTATTTTCTTTTCTATCCAAAAAATGTATGACAGTGGCTGGGGTCTGACAGTAACTGGGCTGGCGCTGCAAAAGGAATGATAGCTGCCTGGACACTTTTGGTTGCACCTAACAGGTTCCTTCCCATTTTCAGGCAAACGCAACACACAGTACTTTAAAACAATGAAAGTTTATAGAACAAGTAATCACAACTCCTGTTAACAAATAGATTTTGCAGTTTTAGTTTCTACTTCCTCTGATAGTTTCTTCTAATAGCTGAATTTCCTCTCTGTGACTGATCTGTGACTTATTTGTTTCTCTATTGTTATTTTAACTGCACCAGAATTAATTCCCTGCTGTTCCTTATTAATTTGTTTTCCAGAATAAGCATCAAACTTGAATATTATTCATGCTTTCTTTAGCTTTTAAAAACATACATTAAAAAAGGAATAAAGATTCCTTTTTCTCCATCATTCCTTATTGTTCCAGAACCTTCTTGATTTTTTTCCCCATAAGAAAAAAGTAGTGAATGAAAGCTGAGCAAATGCAAAAAATACCTGTTTGAGTTCCACTTACACACTTGAAAAAATTTTTCCTTCCTAAGGAAAAAGATACTTTAAAATCTTCTGGCTTTTGCTTTGAGTTAGAGTTAAATATCTACTGCCATTACAGTGCTGTTGGTGGTGAAACTATTTGTCACTGTGTAGTCCTATCTCTGAATCTCTTCTGGCTGCCCCCGTACACAGCCCTCAGGCTACTTATCCTGGTCAGCAAGAACATTCACAACTCTGTTGCTTATCTCTTTCTATTCCTTATTCATCACCCTTACAGCAGACTCAGATCCGACTTGCCATCTTTCTCTTTCAAATTCATTTTGCTTCCAACTCCTCCTTCACACAGAGCATCTTCACTTAACCATGCCCGTGTTCAACTTCTTTTTAGATCTGGTAGCTCGTGTCTCAGTGAAGTGAATTAGAGGTAGTACCTGAACCCCCTGCTCACACAATTTAAGTGAAGCTTAGATACACAGTTGTCATTCAAGCACACTGAAAAGTGAAAACTTCACTGTCTTATCAGACAGGTTACCTCCCTCCAGATGCTTTCATCAGCTATTGGTACCCTTGGAGGTACTGTCACATCAGTATGGGCTCCTTACTGGGAAGGGCAAACAGGAAGGACACAAGATGGCTGACTTCTGGCAGGGTAGATCACCTCATCTCTACATTTTGCTTCTAACCCATTTAACCTGTTTAAATGATAGCATCCAACTAGGTATTTTCACTAGATGTCTGGTCTTTTACAGGGTTTTTAAGGTTAACAAAAATACACTCAAATTCAATCAAAACTAATTCCATTGACTTCCAAAGTGAATTACGTTAAACCAGCTTAAAACGTCCTTAATCCTCTTTGAGAGCATTATCCACAGTCTTACTCCAGGTTAGTAATCCACTTGAAAATTAACAGGTTTACTTGATTGCAAGGAATGGTCCTCAGTATCTCTTCACAGACAAATCTGTACTATTCTGCAGGCAATATTTAGCAAAGAGAAACGTCAGTAGTAATGGATTATACCAGTAGCTGAACCCTTTTTTCTTTTTTTTTTTTTTTTTCCAGGAAAAGTTATTTTCTTCGAAGAACTCACCCTGAAATACTGATTTGGTCAGAATCAGCTTTGTCGATTAAACTAGCACAAGGGAAACTACTATATATAAAGTATTTCTAAGTAATTGTGCATCTTAAACATGACGTCACATTCATAAATCATATGAGGACACTTTATTCTGACAAGTGAGGAAAAAAGATGATGTTATCACACACAGAAAAAAGGAAGAAAATATTGGGGTATGATTATTAAAATGTATTTCAGGTCTTTGATAACCAGCTTTCTGATATGCACTTCATGCCACTCTGGAGGCATGCAGCATGAAAATAAAAGCCTGGGTTTAAATTCAATCATTACTGTAGTCCTAGCTTGCCTGAATGGTTGTAGGTTTTGAATCAGGGAAGCTGTCAGCAGACAAGAATAAAATGACAAGGGCTAACGTATCTTAAATTGCTAAATAAATGGGCCAATATTTAACCCCAGGTGGTGCTGATGACTCATGTTCACTTATTTATGTTTCAGTAACCTACTAAAGACTTTTTCATGTCCTTTCTCACACAGTTGCTCAAATCTCAGACTTGGTCAGCAGAGATCAGATTGGTGCTCATGGTCACTTGAGAGATGGAGATGTTGAGAAAGCCTGAGTTCAGGGCAACTTGAAAGACTTGTTTAATTCATTGCCCATATACACTGGATAAGGCTAACCTCTGTGCTAAACAAGACCTGCTCTGTGGGACTAAAAGGAAAAAGGAGCATTATCCCAAGATACAGCAGTCATCCTGCTACCTATCGACAAGATTAAAGCAATACAAAACACTCAATTTAACCTTTACATGCTTTTTCCCCCCTCCACATTAAACAACACAATGGGTTGGTAATATAACACACGTTCGCAGAAGGCTCAAATGTTTGTTGTTGTTGTTGTTATTTGTTTTTTTTTTAATGCCTTCTGAAAGTTCTAATGTTCCAAAGTTTTATTGCCAAATGGGAAAGAAAACAACCAGTATCATAGAAATCTGGAGAAAATAAAGTGGTTTGATAAAAACTGGCTGCAAAAATTTGACATTTCAAAAGGGAACACATTGTAAAATAAACCCAATGTGTAGAATTACTTTTCCCTTAATTTCATAGCTTATAATACCTTCCTAATACCTAATTTCAAGACATGATACAGTAATAGAGATTTCAAGACTACAGTAGTAAAAGCTCTCTAGAATTCTGCATAAAACAAAGGAAGCTGTTTTACAGAGTAAAATGAATTTATTTTTTCTTTCCAATTTATAGATCAAAATAAATCATTGCCATCATAAGGAAACAAATTATTTTCCTGAAAAACATCATGGTTATGGAGATACCTTGACAAGATTTAGAAAAATTTGCTTTTGAATTGAAAACTATTTGATAAATTGCACCTAACCAAAGCATCGCACAGTTGCCCTTTCAGCCAAACTAAAGGTCCTGAATGAAAATTCTTTATTCTGTGAAGCATTCATGGAAGCAATTCTTTATCTTTTTTTTTGACAGACTGGTAAGTGGCATTTCTCCTTAGACTTCACTTAAATGGGCGCAAGATTTAATCCTATACAAGATCCTAAAAGAGTATGCATCTTACATCAGTTGACTGGTCCTCAAGGTCAAATTTAATTGGCATAGAAAAACATCTCCCATTAACTCTGCTGCTGTTTGTATTTACGCCCAAGTGGAGTTTGCTGTATGGAAGTTATTAGAAGATTAAGTCATTGATATCACAGTATTCATCATCTTAGAGGAATTGAAAGATATTAGATTTGGAGTAGACTTTATGGTAATTTATAAAGTGATAGAATAACTTGCATGTCTACTTATTTTGAATAACTGCATAAAATATCGCTCTAATTACTGGAATAAATTAGTCCTATGTTGTCTATACAATCTTTATTTTTCTATTAGCATTTTGTCTTCTAATTTGTATGCTTAATCATATCGCTGAGAAGTAAAAGAAGAGTGTTAAAGGAAAGAAACTTCAGTTCTGAATGATGATACCAGCAAGTCCTTTGTTCTGGCACAGTACAGTGCTTTATCTTTACAAGGAAATGTGTGTACTTTATATATGCATGACATGTTCATTTACAAGGATATATATAATGCACAATGTACTACCCCCCAGACACTACATGGATATTGGAAGCGAGAGGAAGGTTCTTTTACATTGGGAAAACCTCAACCAAAAATATCTTTAGAACACATCCAGAAAATTCACTCCTCCATTTTAGAAGCTGTCAGAATCAGCACCGTATCACCAGGAAAGACGAGAGCATTTAATTTTCAGTGAAACAAATGCTTCCCCTATGAAAGGTAGGAGATGCCACAACACAGCATAAATCTATGGATGGGGGCCAGGAAAAAAAGAAAACATAGTATATGGAAATCTTACAGTAAAACAGCAGGTAAAATCTAATGCTATCTCACAAACAACTTTTCTCATTTACTTTCAACCAACAAAAAAGAACTGCAAAGAAATCCCCCCCAGGCCACACCCATATGCCAGCTGTCAGGCTTCCTGTCTGCTACCTGTATTGCTTCTGCTGTTCTTTCAGTGAAAACTGTGTATTCCTGAGACAGGAAAAAAAAAAACTCTCATCTTTCATCAACAAATGAAGAGGGGATGTTTTATAAAACAATGCTTTCTGTCTAAGCAGCTATTCTCTTTTCTAATCAGAAAAGGTATCTTGTTGCTTTGCTTCTGTGCTTGGGGACCTCAGCAGCTTGCAAGAGAAACTAACATCAGAAGAAAAAAGGCATAGCAATGCACATTCAAGTTCTGCTGGCCAAAACAGTTATTCTCCTGTTCTCTTTAGTCCAGTACTAAGTTACATTGTCCTCTAGTTAAACAATCTTAAAGTCTACACAGTAAACACAAATATAAAATGTCTTCAATGCAGAGATTCACCTTGCTAGTTTGTGAGGGTTTTTTTTAATCAAAATGTGACTTCTCTGAGTGTCCATTACTTCTTCTACTTTTATCCTTTTACTTAATGTTTGTGCTCAGTTTGCATCACTGCGTTCTTGCATTTGCATGTTTATCATAGTTTCCACTTCAAAACCAAAGAACAAATCATTAGACCTCAGAGAAATTATATCTATATATAAAATTTCAAAATCAGCAGCTTTTAAAATTGTAACAAACAGCTATGAGATGTCTTGCAATCCATAAATAAGATGCAGAATTCCCCTTCTGAATTTTTATTTAATATTGTCATTAAAGCTTAAGGGAAGAGAATCAATTTTCCGGTGGAAAAAATTAATGGATAATTAGATGTTTATCACACACAATACTGACAGACTAGCGTAATTTTACGCAGTCAATTGTTATTGACCATCATACCAAGAGAAGTACTTAGGAATCAAAATTAATTACTGTTCTAATATTAACCTGAAATCCAAGTATCTGTTACTTCTTAGAGCTTTTCAGGCTTCTTAAGTTAGTTATTCTAGCAAAACAGCTAAGTTGTCTTCTGATAATTAGACCAACAAGGTCACAGAGAGTGCCAAGTTACAATCCTCCTGGAGAAACAAGGCAGAAAACTTGTATGAAGTTATCCTACCAACAAAATCTCTCTTACAACTGAGCTGAAGGCTGAGAAAGTAAAGGCTCTTCAGCCCAGAGAACAGAAGACTCGGGAGGGACATTACAACAGTCATTCAGGACCTGAAGTGGGCCTACAGAAAAGCTGGGGAGGGACTTTATAGAAAGGCATGTAGCAACAGAACCAGTGGAACAGGCTTTAAACTGGAAGAGGGTTGGTTTAGACTAGGTATCAGGAAGAAACCCGTTGCAGTAAGAATGGTGAGTCACTGAACAGGTTGCCCAGATAGGTCGTGGATGCCCCTTCCTGGAAGCACTTAAGGCCAGGCTGGATGGGGCTGTGAGCAATGTGGTTTAGTGGAAGGTGTCCCTGCCTATAGGAGAAAGGTTGGAACTAGATGATCTTAAGGATTCCTTCCAACCCAAATCCATTCTCTGAACTTGATATGAGTAGTAGAACTGGTCCTGAAAACGCTGACTTCATATTCCATAGAGTCATGGCAAAAATAAATAAATAAAAATAATAATTATGGCCCTAAACACACAAACCATACAGAGTCATTCTGATGTTTTATGTTAGCATGTGGAGTAGAAATATTAATATTTATACAGGTACAAAGGACAAAAGAGCCCTCCCTTGGGTTATTCTTTCAGGCACACGGCACAAACAGACTCAGCTACCCATAAGGTGCGACCGTCTGGACTTTCACATCAAAGTTAAAGTTCAAAACAATGTTCCTTTCTGGCAGCATACCAGCATTGTATGTTCTATCTCTAAACACTAAAAGTACTGCTTTCTGTGGCTACATTTCTTACTATTTCCTCAGTCTTTCTGCAAAAAATAAGATTTGACAAAATAAGAACACCCATAAAACAACAAAATGCTATTTTACTTCTGGTTGGAATTTAAAGAACTGTATCAGAATGACTGGCATTCTGTACAAAAGGAGGAGAACCCCAAATACCAAAGCCTGCATACCACAAGTGGGAAAAAAAATCTCTACCATCTGACAGAAACCAAGGGAGCAGAAGTGCCTGTGTTGCTAACTACAAAGCTGCTTCTTGTCAGCATCTACATCAGAGAACCTCAGAGCACAGAAGTTGTTCCCTGTTGGTAACCACCTTCTGCGTCAAGAAAAGTTAGGTTCCCCATGGGAAGACAAAGTTTCATTCAATACAGCCCTCCACATTTGTTCCCTCTTGCTGCAAATCCCATTTGTGGCCCAGTTGACTTGGTGCTGTGCCCGTAGACAACACTTGGAGAGCTGGTTCGATGAACTCAGCATTTCTTGGATACCTGGTTTCTTCTGAACATGTCTCTGATGGCTGTAGCATTAGGCCACAACCAGTCTCTCTGAGAGCTCAATTTTTATCACTCTGAGGCAAACACTATGTTAGAGAGTATACAGATGATCTTGGTTGGAAGGCCATGCAATTAATGATGAGTTAGTTAATTAATGGTGAATGTTGTAGCAGGTGGCAGTTCTACTCCAGCTGGTCCAGCCACCTGCTAATGGCCCTCTGTTAGCCTGGCTGCCCTGTACCTAACACTTGGTGATTTTTATCCCAAACTGCAATTAAAAAGATGCCCTTTAAGTGCAGTCCCTTTAGGGGAGATAAGGGCAGGAAGCACCACTCCAAATTCCAAAACATTTCTTTTCACAAAACCCCTTTGTACATTTTGTATTAGCACACCAATGGAGGGGGGGGAATAATTCATCTATCAGTCTTTACCTTTTATATCAATAAATGTCTAATTTGCACACAGGAGTGTCCTTTTATAGGAGTGCACATACATATTAATAGAGATTATACATAATTAGGATAAAGAATATTTTTTTTTAAAAATCCTCATTTGTTCAGGAAACAAATCCATTAAGCAGTATGTTTGTGTGAGGAAGGTATGCCTGTAATGCTGGTCTCTCTGATCTGATAGATGAACTTAACTATCAAAGGTACCTGGAATTAAGATCCAGAGTTTATTTCACCTACAATGATAGGACACATACCTTATAAGAAGACTCCAAATTCACTATGAAAAATGTTGTCCTGAAAAGTCTTCACTTAAGAGACATGGCCTTCCCTCCCTCCAAGGGGCTATGAGTCACAAACAATGGGAAGCCACTTCAAATGTGATAGACGTGGCTCAGAGACTGCAGAACTAATTTATTAACTTCATACATAGAAAGCAATTTTTCAGAGCTATGTTCAATCAGAACAACACTGTATGAGATAATGGGAAAGAAAAAAAAACACAGCAAAATGTCACTCATAGAAATTACCCCGTCTCATTATTGCTCTGTCCTTCCAAACACTGCCACAATAAGATTTTTAACTAGTGACAGGAAAGGCCATAAACAGACCCCTTGTTAAAAGCTGTTTACATATATACCGATCATATTTCTTCTCACCTGCTGTGGATGTAAATGAACATTTATCACTCTTCTTTGAAATCTGTGGACCACACATTTAAGAGTACATAATCAGTCACCCATCACACGCAAAGACTTCACTGTACTGGTTCATTCAGTAGTTTATCATAAGAAATTATCACAAAATCACGGAATTGTAAGGACTGGAAGGGACCTCATTCCAGGGAATGTAGAATGGTTCAAACAATTCTAGATTGGGCTACTGGTATTTTTTTTCTTGTCCGTTTTAAATATACTTCAAACTTAGCAATTTAAAAAAAATACTTTTGATTTTTCAATTTTTATATTGAAAACACTTTTGGAAAACATTTAGGAGTCATCTATCACCTTCTTAGCAAGTAAGATAAGGATTAAAAAGAGATAGGATTGAACAAAAAAGTGAGACATTTTTCAAAGTATCACTTTTCAGCTGTATTTCACCCCCCCATCTCCTTCACTTTGGTCACAGATTGGAAGTCGTGAGGATCAATAGAACACATTAACTAGGAAACAATAAAAATAACTATTGTGATCACTTTTGTGATCTACTGAACAGAATAGACCAGGGAATGTCATCCAAAAAAAAAAAAAAAAACCATCTACAAGTAGCTCATATTTTCTCCTACAGTTAGAACATATATTTTTAGACAACCATCCATTTTTATATATAAAGATTCCAGATAACACAGATCTCACTACGTTTTTAGATATGCTTTTCCATTAGACAGCCATCCCTCACTGTGCAAACCATACACCTTATTTCTAATAAGACTGCCTATGCCTTCTTTTCCAGCTATTGGATTTCATTATGCCTTTTTCTGATAAATTGAAAATCTTTCTGTCACTACTATTTCATTTGTCATTGCTGAGGCATGCCTTTCTATCTTATGTGCACTTTAAGCGTAAAGTATAGAATAGATGGGAGGTAGAAATCTGTGGAAACCATTCACCACACCGCATGACAGCTCATCCCTGCCAAATTTAAATGGCCAGCTACTAGAAAAGCACGTTAATTAAAAAAAGTCCTTGAAAGGGCAGGCATTTCAGTAATGATATGGTAATTATTAAGATAAGAACTTGCAGGAAGGAAGTAGTGTCCAGATTTTATGAAAGCAAGAGACCTTGTCAGATTCCTCTAAATTTCAGAGTTAAAGCATGCCATTTCAAATAACTGTAGACTTATGAGTCTGGATTTCTTGAGAGAGATATATATACATATTCAAATAAAAAACTCTCACCTTTTATTATCTCTCCATTGCACAGAACCCATATACTTTTAGATCTGTCAGATGTATTAATGTTTATTTTATGTGCTCATTATCAGTGAAATCACAGAAAAGCTCTTTGCTGGATCGTAATGATTCACCATCATAATCTTTGCTCTCAAAAAGAGATCATACAGCAAATATTGTGGAACAACTACTGCCACAAATGCAAAAACAAACAAACAAACAAAAAAAACCCCAAACCACCAAAAAACGTAAAATGTACTGATAGGAAATCATTATATTAAGAGTAATGTTAAAAAGTACTAGCTAGAAATCCCCACGTGTCTTCACTGCAAGAAATCACAAATTACGTTATTTGACATGGTAAACTTCAAGGTTCAATTCTTAAGTCAGTTATTAAGAAAGCTGATCACTTTAAGCCATGCAGCTATCAAAAACATCTGCCTGTTACAGTTCCATCTAAAGCACGGACAGCCAGCTATGCTGCATGCAGAATTTCAATTTGAAAATGTCTTTAATAAGCCCCAAGAGTTCAACTGTCTTTCTTCAAGGCAGTGAAAAGGAGCACTGATGAATTACTGAAACTAAAGCTACAGGCTGCCACAAGGTTGACTTGGTACTTTTGAACTGCACCAAAATCCAGAGGACTGAGACAGTTTTAGTAAATCATCAGTGTTCATTTTTAATCACTGTTGGTTGTGCCATAGGAAAGCCAGAAAAACAGACACTACAGGTGTTATCAGAACATTATAGCTATGAGAGATATCAGACATTCAAAGCCTGTTGATGTCCTCAAACTCAAAAGTATTAATGATTTTGGACCAAAATATTCTTTTCCAATCTCCTCCTCCTCTCCAATAACCACTGGTATTCTCACTGGTATTCTCAGTCACACTCAGAGTAAGGAATGTTGCTCCCTGGGATCTTTGCTGTCACTTCCTAATACTTAAACCTTAGTTGTGCAAGGTCTTCTAGGCTTTCTATCTTAGCATTGCCTGTAAGAAGCAATTGCAGCAGGATGTACAAAAGCCTTGTCTCCAAATAAGTAGGGTTTATATTCTGTTGTGATTAAAAACAAGCTGACACCTAGTACATTCCGTACTCAAGGCAAATTTCAACCAAGTTTAATACAGAAGTACCCAAGATAATAATTTTCTACATATCTAATCAAATGGCCAAATGACTGAAGAAGTGTTCTAATTTGCCCTTCCAATTATTGAAAAGAAAAAAAAAAAAAGCCCAACTGAGATCTCAAGTACTTCAAAAGCATAGTCTAGCAGTCCCATGGTGACCTGCCAATCTGAGCATACACATTTCTGAGCTAGCCACAGTATGATCTATTTTAACCCATACACGTAAGGGATGTGGTACAATCTCAAAGGTACACATACTTTAATGAGGGAGATTACAGAACTTATAGGAAGCTGGAACGACAGTGGTGCAGAAAGAAGGACATATGAAAGAAATACATACATATGCAACAAGGCTACATTTGTTTGAATGCCCTCTATTTTGATTTGTGGTCACAGGACAAAACTGATTACATCATCATGATTATTACTAGATATTAAATATCATCCAAGCACATGGTGATTAACCTAGTTGCTTAAATGCTACTAAAGCACTGCAGTCTACTGAAGTTTACATTCTTGTATTTTGCTGTTAGAAACTAAAATTTGCACTGATGCCCAAGGCAACTTCAGTGGCCTTGAGCTGATGGAGATGCATCAAGATTTACTGTTTATTAAAAATTATTCAGTGGTAAAGATGGCCAGCTGTATGAAATTGCCAAAGGACCTTACGGCTGCAATATCAATTGGGAGCTAAAATTCAGTGTCTATTAGTACAGCACAAGAGGGGAAAAAAAACAAACACAGCTTCACTAACAAAACAACAAACTCTCAGATAGGGTGTGATCTTTGGGTTTACTGCCAAAGTATCCATTTACAGCTGCTTGACAGCTCTGCTCCCATCTAGTACCAGTACTGCTGAATATAATAGCAACTTGGCACTTGGGCAATCAGTTGAAGTGAAAAGGTCCCTACTCTTTTCTGACAGAAACCTGCTTTGTTCGTAAACTTTAGCAAACTGCAGCATTGGCTGCTGAATGCCTTGTCAGTCCCTTCTGTTGGGCTTCACACAGCATAAGGACCAGAACAGGAAACAGTAATCTGGTGCAGCTTCACAGCCCTGGCCTCAAACAGATCTCAAATGACACCAGTTCCCTTCTTCTACACTGTATAATCTTATTGTAGATGAATATGTTAGCTTTCTATTGCTATAGCAAAATCTAGGATGAAGAGCATCTCCCTACAAATTACTGTGTCCAACGTTGATTTTATCCAAATGCAGTTATGAAACATCTTGTTCTCAGGTAGGTCTATCAATGATAAAAACTGCTAAATCTGTAGGTCATGAAAATGATAAAAACTGCTAAATCTGTGACCTCTGAATTGGTAATTCTGATCACCTTTCAAAATGTCCTTCCCTTCTCTTTTCTCGCTATCCTGTCAGTCATAGCACTGTCCTTTGCTGTTTCACCAAGAACAAAAAACAGTAAGAAAGAGGAAAGAAAGTACAAATACTATAGCTGATTCCTTTTATTTTCAGATAGATATTCTTAAGTACACCAGAGAAGAGTCAAGTGTATTCTGTGATTTTGGAGAAATCATTGAAGAGATATTGAACAAGTTTTGTCAGAGGAAACTCATGTTGCATACAGTCTAACACAGATGCCCTAACTTTTGTGATCCATATTCTCTGTGGTTTGTTATACACTGATAAAAACTAGCTGACAATTGCAAGAATAGAGACTAGTTTAGGGAACACAGTCGATTGGGGGTGATTTTGTGTCTAGAAGGCAGGTGATGAGATTTACCAGTTGCTATGCATAAGAAATGTGGCCACTATACTCATTAATTCCTAAGCACACATTAACGCTTACAAGGTGGTGTGACATTTAGGTCACCTTTAGTTTGAAGCTGGCATTTGCCTTACAATTATAATAGAGAACACTCAGGGAAAGCTCAACAAATGCTAGAATTCCATGCAATTAGAAACACTTCTGCATCTGCTAGCGGGTACATTTCATGAGATCAGAAAATACTTTTCCTTGATAGCTATAGAACAGCATGCTTTATTTTCCTTTGCATTCTTGCTTGGATGCAGGAGTAAGCCCCTTTCTTACACTCCAAGAAATAAGAGAATTATGACATTCTAGGGGGTAACTTGTATCAGAATGGATTCAAGACAACCTTATTCTGAGTTCTATGATACTGATAGATTCCACTCAGCTTTTGCTAGGAACTTCTAGAGAGGTGCCTGCCACTCACCTCTTTCAGATTTAAGTGTGCTTTCTGCTGATAGCTGTCTTCCAGTAACAGTAATCTATAAGGCTATTTGTGATTCACACTTTACTTAGGCTTTCCAGCCATATCTTGACTTGTATTTTCAGATTTACAGGTCATATATGACCATTCATGTACTAGCTTTAAGAAAGACCAAAACATTTAGAGTAACTACCAAGCTTATCAGACTGATCTGGCATGCCTGGCCTTAGAACACTAAAGGGTGGAATATCTTAGTAGACAAACAGAAGACATGATAAAAACGTCCATGGCATCAAAATAACCTATAGTTCCTTCAATAAACAAATCCTGAATTTTTCTGGAGGATAAATCAATTCTGCTTTATTCTACCTTTAAATCCACCAACTCTTCTTTCTGTTTAGATTTTGATGAAGCTTTATTTGATATATTAAAACACATCTAAAGGAAAAAAAGAAAATTTTGTAACATAAGAGAAAAACTTGCTAAAAAAGAAGTTACTTATTACTTCTTTAATATGAGAGATACAGGTCTTACTAGCAAGTAGGAACGGAAGGGCTAATACAGCCTCAATCTATAAATAGACTGTGCAGTCATTTGGGCAATCTGCATCACATGAGAAAGCATATGTAGCATAAAATGGTACAACTAGAGATGGGGGATACAGACACTTCTCCTCCCCACTCCCTCTAGTGAACCCAGGCATGCATATGCTAATTCAGTGTTCTCCTATCTAAATGATGAGATGCTCTTATAAGCTCTGTGTAAAACACAATATCGTAAAGTAACAAGGTCATACTGATATAGATTAATAATAAGACTAAGATGGTATCACATCAACTGAGAAAAAATAAAGGGGAAAAGACCTAGTGTGAATTGTCACTTGGCGGATGATGATGAGCAATTAATTTTGTGTGACCGTGAAGAAGGCAAACGCAATAAAGACAAAAGATGAGGTGCTTCTACCAATGGTACAAGAGTCTGAACTGGACTGTACAAAGGCACATCCAGAAATCTGCACATAATCCTGAACATACATATTCAAGAACTCTTTGTTCAAATAATAACAGATTAAGAGGCTGGCTACTAGGATACCCATGGAGAAAACAGAATTATTGAATACTCAATTCTAATAGAAGTGATAACAAATAATATTCAAGATGTTCTATAAAGTCTTTCCTCTCAACCACACCTTATCACCTCTTCTTCTGGGAGAGCCAAAAAACAACATCTTCAAAGTCAGATAAATCATTATCTTCAGAGTCCTTACACTTAAGCCTTGCTCTGTTTTAGTAATTCTATTTTTAAGCGTAACATGTAAATGATATTCTTATATATTTTTAAAATGGTTTGCACGGAACTACACCATGCAATTAAGTTCGCTTTACTAGGAGAGTGGGTTTTTTTTATTCTTTTATCTTTTGATAACCACTTAAGAAGGAGCCACATATATATGATAATTGCCTAAAACAGTAAACACATGGGATTCAACAGACCATAAGGCCTCATCCAGATTCATATTCTAAGAATGATATGTGTGTTGTTTTGCCACAATTTTCTGAAGTTTTCTATTTTGCTTTTTTGGGTCATTTCCCCCAACAGATCTGTTGAGTACTTAAAAAAGTAAGTCTTCTCTTTAGCCCTTACCACCACCCTTTGTTCAATGGCAACTGCTTCATTATCAGTTTGTTGAGCTTGGAATGGCAAAGTATTGCCCAAAGGTTCTTAAAAAGAACAAAGAAGACAACTTTGCTAAAAGGTTATATGCCTATTGTACAGTGTACATTATCTTAGTATAAGTAAAACTATACTCCTTTTAATCAAAACATAACAAAAGAAGCACACTCAAATCGATATATGGAAGATGTAATCCTACAAGCTGTCAGAATCACAAACAGAGAGGATGAATTTTAAAGACAGGAAAGCAAACATACTCAATGTGAGAAAGGTTACTGCTGAAAAGACTAATCTGACTTTTTAGAAGAGCATGGAGGAGATATTACATGTTGACCTTAGAATGTGTCACCAACTGTTCTTCAGAAAAATGTACCAAGTTCTAACACTCTTTATGTTTTCCAACAACAAAACATCTCAAAACATCCAGCTTGTCATCTCTGCAACTTTGCCCTTTACGTGCAAGAGCTCCAACGTGAATATGTGTATTACTACAGATTTTTAGCTCTGGCTAAAAAGTCAATAACAAAGTCAGTTGTCCTTAGCAGTTCTTTATGAGGTGTGGTGGTTCATTTTACTCCATTGTTTTTTTAATTAATACTTTTTATTTACCTAGTTTTCAACTTATATAACATCCTAAGAAACCCACAGAGTTAAAAAGTGCATCTCTATAGATCCTCACAGCTAGTCCATAAATCTAATTTCACAGATATAAATATTTCTGCCCAAAGAGAGCTGTTAAATTGCAGTCTTGATTCAAGAAAGAAGAAACCGTGTAACTTGGAATTTAATTCCAGTTTGCCTAAGCACTGTATCTAATGTTAATTAGAAGAGTAGATGTGATTAGACAGCACTGCAGGAAATCTGGCCAGATTCCAGAGAAAGGGGGTGATGATGATAGAGCTGTTTACATTGCATGAACTATTCCGAATAAAATATCTAGCTTAATCCTACTGACTGTTTCACTCAGACTGAACGATAATACCATGTTTACGTGAGCTATTCAAAACACTTGAATTTGCAAAGTGTCCTGAAGATCACAAGAGAAAAGCCAATTTGCTATTTTAGTCTAACATCTAATTTCTGATGGAAAGCAGTTGAGAGAAGTGTTGGATTTACAGAGAAAAGAGACAACAAATCAAGAAATATCATTGTATTTTGAACGACGAACCCTTGCCCATAACTGCAACAAAGCCTGTGCTCACATAATACAAGAGCTTGAAACCAGTTCTTCACCTAAGAAAAAAAAAACAAAAACCCTACTTTATTTTTTACTTTAAGTTTTCCATTCATTACTGTCTAAGAGACTACAACACTCTCTAGTTACAGTGACAGGTATTCTACAACATGAACCAATGAGTCTTGCATGTCTTCTGTTGCTGAATGCCCTCAGGTTCCCTTATCCCACAGAACATAGCTCTCCTCTTTCTTAAGAGGGGACAATGAACATTACAAAAATAAAACTCCCTATCTATTCTTTCACCATGCCATTTTCCAGTCACAGGTGAGAACTCTGGTCTGTGGGAGATAATGGAGGAAGAAATCTGTGCCTTCTTTTAAACTGAATAAATTAGATTAAAAGCTTTAGTTCAGTAGCTGAACTGTTGCTTCAGTGATGATTTTTGCCAGTAATTAATTGGCTGCTATAGCTGGTAAGTGACCCATGGATTCATATTACCTCAAACTGTTACAGGTGTTATCAAAAGAAAACCTTCCCACATGCGAGAGCCTAAAAGAGCTGGAGTTAGTTGATTAATGGATTTACATAGACTCTAACTTAAAGAGGGAGGAAAAAAAAAAGGTGAAAAGAGGCAAGAACCATAAAATTCTTCATGTAAGAACAAGAGATGTGCTAAAGACAAGAACAGGTCCAAATGAGCATGCAGGAAATCTGATACCCTTCCAGCAGTGAAGAACAAAAACACAAGAGAAAACTTTAGTACTTTATAGGTCTAACAAGGCTGGAAGCTACTCCTCTAAAAGGCTACACTTCTCTGTGCCTTTCCATGTCAGAAATTATTACATTACAGGTAAAAAAGATCCGCAAAGAATGAAGGATCAACTAGAACTACACAAAAATACACTAAAGGAGTGTTTTTTTAAAAAAAAATGTTTTAAGATTTTGATAAATCCTTTTGAGTAGCTAATAAAATTCAAAGCCAACTGCAAGGTCCTGCATCTCAACTGGAGCCATTCCTAACATGAATATAGGCTGGGAAATGCCAGGATTGAAAGCAGCCCAAGGAAGAGCAGGGGGCATTGGAGGATAAGAAAATGAGCATTAGTCAGCAGTGTGCATTTGCAGCCCAGAAAGCCAAATGTGCTGAATGAATTTCAGGCCTAACCAGCCACATGCTAAATATAACTAGTTCTGGAAGAACTGAAAGACTGAGTTACTGGAGAGCTTGTTAGAAGGACACACACTGAATGGCAAAGGTTACGAAAAGATGCATCCAAACTTGCTAACAGTTGCTTTCATGAGAGATTTCAAGTGAAAAGGTCACTGAAGAGCTTGACTTCTCCTCTGCTCCAAATTATCATGAAATTCTGCAGTACTTGTCTTGAAGTACAGAAAGTTCTAACATGGAGATACTTAGAACAATTAGAGAGACAAGTTTTGAAAATCAGAGACAGCAAGGTCAGTGTTACACTTGTGGCCTTCAAGACAAGGTCAGATAAAGAATATGGGAAGAATACTGCAGATGTATTACTACATATTTTACTGAACTAATACACATACGTGCATATACATATACACATGCATACATGGATATTTTTTTATCTACAATATGCTTCCTCATAAAAGGAAAAGAGGCTAACAAACCTTACAGAAACATGGAAATGTCAATATTTCAGTCCCACTGACGTACAACAGTTCACACTGGTATACAACAGGAAGAACACAGTACTAGATGCAGTCTTGGGTTAACTCCTTGTTTTACACAAGGCATTACAGCTCATCCATTTCTTGGAAAGTAGGCAAGCAGAAAATCTAACCCTTTGCAGACCAAACATTACGCTCGTTTCACCTCTCTGTAAAGCAGACAAACAAACACCAGGAGATACTGCAGGAGACAGAAAACAAAGGCTTTGCTGAAGTCTAGGTAGACTGTCAAAAGCCTTTCCCTCATCCATCAAGGTCGGTCACTTGATCACAGAAGGAGATCAGGTTGGTCAAGCAGAACCTGCCTCTCACAAACCCATGCTGGCTAGGCCTGATCCCCTGGCTGCTCCACCTACATATGCAGTGTGACCTCCCCCAAGACAACCTGCAAGTTGTTTCACTCTCTGATGGTCTGTGGTCAGGGTAAATCTGCTCTGTTAAAAGCATTCAGTAACTTCTATCCCATGTTCAATGTTATTCTTTGCAAGGATTTTATTTAACATTTGATGAGGGGAAATGAGTATCTTAAATCCTTCCAGCAGGTTACAGATTAACACTAAATACAAATTTCCTTCCTTTCAATAAGTACTGTGAAGAAAGCAGAAAGCATTTGAGCTTTGGGACTATTATCATATGATATGGAAAATGTATCACTAGGCTAGAAGTAATGGAAGAGCTAAAAATAATAGAAAACATCTATTAGAGCCTCGCCTTACTTTACTGACTTGGCTGTGCTATGCAAAATATCCCTAATCTTCTAGTCACATCAAATGAAGTCACACATCTCATTTGATCCACAAGCTCCCCATCCAGTAACATGATGAATCATCTTCACCTTCTTCAAATTTATTTCTCCCCTTTACTGTATAAAAACAGCAATGTCAATGGTGGAACCAGATAGCATAAAAGGTGAGATTCACTCATTCACATTGACTACAGGCATGTCTGCCTGATTTATCTGGTAAAAAGATCACAAAGCAGACAACTTGGGACCTGTTTTTCCATTGCTACTGAATACACTGAAAGCACTGCTGAGTTGCAAAGAGTGGTAGAAACACAATGTGACTGCAGTGCTCTGTACAGACAGGTTAACCTACACTACCTGGAAAAGATGTATAGTTTTGCTGGCTGGTGAGAACTAAGTAACACAAACATACATTGCTGCATTGCCTTCTCATAGCCAGCACGTATAATCAAGTTTAAGTGCAAGTTAAAGGCTCATAACAAAGCAGTAGATCAGAATGGAAGGTACATTCCCGAGAGAGAAATATTTATGGAGAAATAAAAGGATCTACATGCTCTACTGCACTGCTTGAACTAGCTGTATTATGGATGCTCCAGACAATCCTGGTAACCTTCCCCATTATAAGGACTTCAGACTGAGAAGTTATTCAATGACTCAAGGACTGTTTCTAATCTTACCACTGTAATACCAACCCAGGGATCGCATTCTCTCAAAAGTATAGGTTTGTGCACAGCTGGAACAAGTCTGTGGATAGAAAGCTCAACACTGCACAGGTATTGGCAAACACACCACACTGGGAGTTAAACGATCCAGCAGTCTGAATTCAAACCTCAGATCCTTTCCTAAACGCATTTAATCAGGACCTTCTGTAGCACATAACTCATCCTCCTGCCAGCCATCATCCTCCGTCATATATTTAGCCATCACTTCAGACAGGCCAATGGCTTTATGCAGTTTTTGTCTTTCACATGCATTCTTAATACCACTGCAGGTTCAGTTCATGACATGAATATACAATACTTGATATATTTGTATGTTGTCCTGTTAGCATCAACTCCTTGTGTTCCTATTTCCACCACTTTCAAAACATGAACATTCTGCTTTTTATCCTATTCTCTCACTGCTCCTCAGTGACAATCTGAATTTCCACTTTGATTCAGTTGGAGAGGAACAGTAAAGAGCTGATAAACACATGCTCAAAGTTCGCAAATGACTTCAGCTTTCCATTATTCCATATGCTTATTTGCAAAAAAATAAAATTTGAAAAATTAGAAGACTCTAATGATTCCAAATTGCACTTACCTGCCTTCCAGGATCAGAACTTGGATTTTCCTCATAACAGATCTAAAGCTCCAGTTGTTTTGTTGTCTTCAGGTTCTTCAGCTGGCAACTGGATCTATGACAGAACACAGCACATTTGCAAAGCTCAGCCATGAAATGGAGAATAATTATCACAGCTTTGATGTCACCGTTTAGCTGAAGTTCAGCTTCTGCAAATACACATGTTATTCAGCTTTGACTACTGCTTTCTGCAAACAACTACTCCAGGAAAACCATCAAATGAGCAAGTTGTATCATTTCAGAGAACAGTTATACAGCATTTTTTTATACTGGGTTTTCTGAACATATAAAGGATTTAAGCAAGACAAGCTCTGTGCATCTTCATCATATAACTTTCACATGTCCCACACAAGGTGACAAAGGATGGCTGCAGCTATGAAATGTAAAATCTTGAGTATTCCAAGCACCTATGTAGGCAGTATCCAGACAGACACTGGTCCTCTACAGGTTCTTCTTTAAGGTCATTAAGCACTTAAGTATTTCCCACTCTAAAATCATGTTCAGCATCAAATGAGTTAATATATTTTCTTAGATCATTTTTTAAGATTCTTCTGTGACCAAGTTATCTGAAAATAAGGGCTTTTTAGATGTTAAATCTTCAACCTTCTAAAAATATTTCATATCAAAACCTGCATCAAGCACAAGAAAAAAGACACTAATTACTTACTTCCAGTTGGCTGAATTAATTACTCTTCCAAAAATGCATATGCTTAGGGAAAAAAAAAAACCTGTCAGCTTTTTGACAGTTTGATCTAATACCCTAATACAATATGCACCAGTGGCACATGATGAATGGAAAACTAAACCAAAATGGAAAATAAATGAGAGAAAGAGAAAGAGGGAGAGAGAGAGAGATTGAAAAGATAAATGATTTTCTTCTTTGGACACCTCCTTCTAAAAAATGATACAAAAATGTTGCTTCCTGTACTTGGATTCTTTGTATACAGGCAGAAATGAAGCATTACAAAGTATGCAGCAATTTTTTCCTCTATACAATGCCTGCAGCATCTTTATACCTTACAAAAGCTGCATATTGACAGCACTGTCATACGCAAGGAAAATACATCCCAAAAATACTTGAAATAAATGTTTAAACATCATCCAGGACAGAGTAGATTCTGTTTCCAGGATGTGAATTTTAAATAAAGTCGGTAATTTAGCACAGAAAGTCATTGAAACACAAATGCCTTCTTTAAAGACAAGATCCAAACTTCAAAATTGGAGAAACAAGGGAAAAGGGAGTAATAACCTTCCCTCTAATTCTAAGCAAGTGGAAGCATAACTCCTTGGAACCTAGAAATCATCTGCAGTCTGGTAACTTGCCATTGAAGAATTTCCACCCAAAGAGGAGGATGAAAGTCTGAATTGCACACAATGCATAAAGGGGACAGCTATCTGACTTATGATCCAAAACCAGGCTTATCTTTCCATACAGTTAATGCATTTTTTCTATGGTTGAGTCCTCTTCCTTGGTGCCTGCCACTGGACACTATTTAGCAGTTACTTTTTCATTGCCTGCGGACATCCCTCCCCCTCCCTGATAGTTAAGTATAGACTTTCCTCAGTATGGTTTCATGATCTTTCATGGCTTGAATTTGGCCTCCCATATATCTTTTACCTTAGTTTGGCAAGTCAAACTCAGCATACACTGAAACCACTCACAGGAGTGTAGCTGCATATTTATAGTTGTTATTAGCTGAACCTCTCTCTTCACATCAACACATCTGTCTCAATGGTATCAAACTATTGTCCTGAAACCTGGAGAGCTCTAATGCTGCTTCTAGCAACTCCTGACCTAACAGAATTAAATATGTTCCAGAAAAAACAAAATATCACAGGATCATAAAGGTTGGAAAAGAACACTAATATCATTTAGCCCAGTCATTAGTCCATCACCACCCACTAAACTATGTCCCTCAGTGCCACATCTACACACTTCTTGAAAGCCTCCTGGAATGATGACTCTGCCACCTCCCTGGGCAGCCTGTCCCAGTGCCTCATCACTCTTTTAGAGAATAAATTTTCCTGATATCCAATCTGAATCTCCTCTGAAATAATTTAAGGCTATTACCACTCACTCTATTACTAGATACCTAGGAGAAGAGCCTACCTCCACCTCACTACAACAACTTTTCAGGTCACAGTAAAGAGTTATAAGGTCTCTTTGGCCTCATCGGTGCCAAATTCAGAGGGACTATCACCTACTTAGTCCTGCTGATTACATTATTTCTGATAAAAGTATATTTCAGATTGGGAAGAAACAGCACAATTCCCATCTTTGGAACTTCAGGCTGACAAGAAAGTAAGTCACGCTAATCTCCATAACTGCAGATGACTACCTTAGAGCTAGTTTTCCAGAGTCCCTTTGCAATCAGTAAAAAGAACAAAACACGGGATAACAACTCAGTGAATTTCTTTTTTAAATATCAGACATAATTTGGATGTCTACCTTAAAATTAAAAATAATAATAATAATACTAGTTGTGTTATACAAGAGCCCACCTTTTTCCATCAAGAAGAAAAGAGAATCCAAGATCTATATCCCTACATTTCTGTAGAGGTTTCTATAACTCTTCTACTTACAGAGGACATATGTAGGAATGCAAATATATAATTACAGTGACAAAATTAACCACAGTGACCTGTAACTTGATCTTAGTGATCTCTACCATAAATCAAGAAGAAAGTGATTTGATGGTCATTTGGTTATTATGATCTGCCTAATACGTATTTCCTTCACAATATTTTGAAAGCATAAGTTGCTGGTCAATTCTGAAGACAAGATATTAGATAGTATGGAGATTGGGTCTGATACAGCCTGCTGATTCTGGCATTAAATCCAAACAGATGTAATGAAAAAGAATAGACAGTTTGCTTTAGGATAATTTCCAAGGAGAAGAAGAAAGATAAATAAGTCTCAGAAAGGCTGATTCAGTCTCACTGAATCTCACTTGGAATTTATCACTTAATCTAACATTACCACTATGCAAATCTTTACAAGAGCTGAATGCGTGTTTGATTCATTAGCACCCACTTCTGCATTCACCTTCCATGGGCAGAGTTGGGCTGAGTATGCAAAAAAATCAAACGCATGCAGCCTGCCAATTAGGCAGCTTCACTGAATGCCTTTCAGGAAGAATGTACACACAGCTATTCCCAAGGAAGTCTTCCAAAAGCATAAGTTCCTGTTAAATACAAATGCCTACAGGTGCTAACAGGCCATTGAGGCTTCTTGTTAGTACACAGCAGATTATTAAAAAACTGCCCATTGACTTCTTGGTGAAAATCTGAGACTGATTTAATTGATACCAGTATTACATACTAGCAGCAGGGTACCACTGAGGCAACAGAAGGCAACAGGGAAAACCAGGGGAATACTTCAAAGAAATAAAGGAGTTATTCTCTGAGGTGGTGACCAGCCCAGCTGCCCAGAACAAGTGCCTCTACATCAATGCACACAGCTTGGGAAACAAACAGCAGGTCAAGGAAAGTGATCCTGCCACTCTATTCCACACTGGTGAGACTTCATTTGGAGTACTGCATACAGATGTAAAGCCCTCAGTATAGGAGAGACATGGACCTGTTGGAGCACATCCAGAGAAGAGCCACAAAAATTATCTGAGTGGTGGAAAACTTTCCCTATGTGCACAGTCTGAGAGAACTGGAACCATTCAGCATGGAGAGGAGAAGGCTCCAAAAAGACCTGAGAGTGGCCTTTTGGAATCTGAAGAAGGGCTGTAAGAAAGGACTTCAGCAGGATCTGTTGTGATGGAACAGGGGGGAATAGTTTCAAACTTGAAGATTTAGATTGGATATAAGGAAGAAGTTGTGGTTTGTTTGTTTGTTTTACAATGAGGTTGGTGAGGCACTGGCATAGTTTGCTCAGAGAGGTGGTCAGTCTCTCATCCTTGGAAAGGCTCAAGGTCTGAGCTGTCACTGCAGAGTATTGGACCACGTGGCCTTCCTCCTCAAACTCCTCTAAATCAGTTTCATCTCACAAGGAAGCTTTAATTTTCTGACATTTATTTTCAGCAGATTTTGATTACTCTATTAAAAAACAAAGATACATAAAGAAACCTCCACAAAAGCTAAACAGTTATGTGCTTACTTGAAGCTATATACAGCCAGAATCACATCTCAAAGCATGCAAGCAGAGAGCTCCCAAGCTTATGAACTCATTCTTGTGTTTGATAACTTCTATCTTGTGCTTCAGAAATCTTAACAAAAAAATATCATAGAATTCTTGCCGTAATAAAACATGTTCAAGCCAGAGAAACACAACCACTTGAAGCTTATTTTCTTGCTTTACTTGGGTGAGTTTGCAGTACATTTTAAAACCTGATTTGTGGTAACAGAAATGCAGAGATTCAATCCCAACATAATTCTTACCATATGGGAGCAGCTAAAAAAAAAACACAACAACAACAAAAGCAAAGAAATAAAGGTGAGAGAAGACTAAAGGAAGAAAATATAAGACACAAAACCTAATAAAGAAATGGATGCACAGAGAAATACCGTTGGGTAAAACAAATGCATGCTACAGGAATATGTTGAGCACAGACAACTTCAGAAAGGGTTGTTCCTTATCAAGTTTTTCTGAAGGATAGATTGGACACTGCCAAAGCTATAATAACAATTATCCTGTCATTGTTTCAGATATTGCTGAAATCTGGAGCTACATTTCTTTTTCTTTATTTTTTTTTTTCCCTCCCAGATATACAGTATCAATCTGAAATTATAGCTCTTTAAAATGCATTAAAAGAACAGCCTCGGCATCTATTGTTTTCATTTCCAGCACATTTCTAGCAGATCTGAAAACACCGCAATATTTCAAAAGCAGCCTCTAATTATTTCAGCCCTGGAAATGGTGGTCGCATCAGCTTACAACATTATTTCAGAAATTTCAAGAAGCTGTACACAGAGGATGCAAACTAAGGGATTTTACACTGGAAATATAGATGGAAGTCTTAATTAAAACACTGCCCTTCTGTAATGCAATGAACATCAGAAAATATTTTAAAAGGTGTCAAATTGCCATTAAAAAAAAAAAAAACAAACAATTATATATAACCAATCCCCAAATGTTTGCATCTTCAGTTTTCCCTATTTCTATTACTATTTTAATATATTTAACTACCTTAAAACAATATGAAAATAAAAGCAACATGATTCACAGTCACCCAAAATTGGTTGAACTCGACGATCTAAAGATCTTTTCCAACCTGAGAAATTCTATGATTCTAAAACAATGCAACTTCATGGCCTCCTGTGAAAATGGTAACTAAGAAACAATGACAGAGCAGAAATAGAACTCAACAGAATCCTCCCAAGGAAGTTCATTTTTCCTAAGCTTCTGTACTTCAAATCTACTCACCTGCCATTTCTTTTACACACTACAATATCCTCGCCACACTTCTATCATTATACCTGACCCTGACAATAACCCAGGTTCTAGAAGCATCTGTGGAGACCACATTTCCAGTACCTTCAGCTCCATTTCATAACCTGAGCTGAGAAATAAGCCCAATTTGCTGTGGCTAAGCCCAAGGTTTACATTTTGACCATGAATTGACCATTCTCACTGGACAAACTAAATTAAAAGCACTAGGACCTCGCAGAGCACTAGGAGCTCTGCTGCTCTTCTTCAGCAGACTCTCAGTAGATTTTCCTCACCTACCTATTTTCACCAATCCCGTAGGAGCTCACCGTTTACAAACACCTGCTGCATTTAAACTGAAATCAGTCAATACATTTCAAAGTTATTAAAGGGGCAAAGGAAACAGACAGCCACTCAGTTTGGTCGTAAGAATCCTCTTTTTTCTAAGAAGCCAGGTTCCCCCACTCCTTTCAAGCTTCAGAGATGCATACAATTATCTAAGCAAGCTAAATGTGAGAAAATTTGCACTTTGAGATGAAACAATAGATCTCAGCAAGAACATCTGAACAAGTTAGAGAAAAGGCATTGACAACCTAAGAGATGGAGGCAGTCCCTTTTTTCTCCCTCTCAAGCCTTTCTCTTTCAACTTTTTCAGTTTATCTACCATATTACAATCCTTTACTCCTAGGCTCTTGTTCAGCAATTTCGTTAATTGAAATGTAGAAAAATAATAATGAAGAGAGCAAATAGACTTTGATTCATAAATGTTTAAAGCTGCAAGAGATTGTTTAAACTATTTATTTTGATGTCTCATAACAGAACCACTCGCCTCCAGCTGTGGAAGAGTAAAGAAAATATATATGTATATCTTCTGCATCAAGGAAACATTCTGAGATCCCTTACTTGTCCCACACATCACATGCAGATATTCAGACTCAGAAAATCATTGTCTAGAATATTCAAAGTAACTCAACTTCCTGAAAGCTCAAGAAGAATATCAGTATTGCCAGAAAACGCTGCCAGTTTTGCTTTGTGCCTCAGATACCTACACAGCCCAGAGTTAGGGGAAAATGGTCAGTGAACGTGACCTTATTACCTACAGATAGGAATTTCTGTCATATTTATCTTCAAGGAGCTCTGCTTGTTCACTGTGAAAGTTAATTTGAATAACATCAGATGCAGATAAAACTAGTAAAGGTTGCTCTATTCTAGTTTCTGACCCTACGTGTGTATTTTTCTTCTATCAGTCTTCAAATGAATGCCTCCACACACATCTGAATCTATTTTGCTTGTTTTCATTAGGGACTGGAAAGGAGTCCCATACTCAATAAAGAGAGAACATCAGAAATAAATTGAAGTAAACCTCTACATATACAAGAAACACAGATACTGATGGTCTCTTAGGCACGCTAATAACAAAAATAATAATAGTAACAACATAACTACAAGTTGTACTTCAGGAAAACATGATAGCAGTACTCCAAACTTTTTGCAAGTGTTTATTATTTAACTAAGCTAAGATACACATGGGAACAGAAACACAAGGATGGAAGAACTTGATTTGAAGAACATGAGAGCACAGAGAAGAGCCAGCACTGAGTACAGGTGTCAAAACCTTTCAGCCATCAGAATCCCTGACTTTGTCATAGTCTATTATATCCCTTCTCACGCAGAATATTCCCACAGGACTCAGCTCCTCCTGGGTAGAGTTTAAGTTTAGACATTTTATACCTCAAAAAGAAGGTAGGTCAATTCCAGGCACATATATCCTTCTGGGAAATGACTAGGTAATGCTTCTTATACCACAGCTGAATTTGGCCTGGGGGCCTGATTTACAAAGGAGATTTTACTTTTGATCTGCTTCGTTCCCTTTGAGTGAACCATTTTTACATGGCTTGTCTTGCACGGAGAAGGAGGGAATGTTTTCTGTGAACTCCTCTACTGAAGCTGAGTTCATAAATATCAAAGAGGAAAGAAATGTAGATGAGCGGCAGCAACAGTGAAAATGCTGGAGCAAGGAAGTGAAACAGGATAACAGGGAGAAATGCGTAGGAGAATCATTTAAAAGCTGTAAAATAAAGCTATTTGTTTTCCAGCAATGGAAACATCTCAAACGAGAAAGCAATTTGTAGGCTATTTGGTCTCAAAGCTCTGGCATGATCAAATAAATACGCCTACAGAAGAAAAAAAATATCAGGATCTTCCACGCTGTCAAGATCCTCTCTTCCTGGTTTCCCACCTCACTACAGAATTACACAAGTGATTCTCAGTATTACATTTCCCTTCATGCGTTTCGATGACAGATCCAAACCAGGTCACCCTCACTCTATGATCTGGGGATTACATTTCTTATACAAACTCAGCACTTCCACAGATTGAGAATGAAGTAATGAAACAAACCAGCTCCCTCCATTCTACCCTTTTCAACTTTTTTCTTCATCTGAAGCTCTTCCTTTTCCCTCTAATTCCCCTTCCCTCCTTTTCAACAATAATTATGGCTTGTACCACATGAACAAACCCAACGGACAGCTACACTAAGAAATATCCTTACTCAAAGTAGGCAGCTGAGATGTAGGTAGCAAGTAAAGACCCAAAGATCAGCTTACTGGAAGGACACTGGTGGAGGTAGCCAAGACCCCACTGGAGCTGCTGAACTCAGAAAACAGCATTGAGCACTGTCAGAACTAAATTAATTTGCTTAATCTTGATTTAGGTTCCTTAACACTGAAAATGATTACTTTCCTAGCTACAAACATAAAGCAAATTTCACTTTGCCTCAGATTTTGCTGCATCCTTTCCATCAAGATAGCTCCAGTTCCACTAGTAGTTATCATTCCATTTAATGACAGCTAACCAGTAGGTTATAGATATCAGGACAACTTTCCAATAATAATTTTTCCCACCATCATTACCCACACACTGACTACAATGGACTCCTGTCTGCTGTTACATGGCTTGAAAGAGACTCAGTTTTGTCACATTTCTCCTCCAAAGAATTTGATCAACCTTGTCCTGGTAAAAATGCACAACACCAATTTTAGTGAACCAAACAAGATTTCAGAGGAATACTTCTTCCATGTGCGATAGTCTAGTTATTATTCCTTCATCCAATTCCAAACCACATCTAATAATCAACTACTGAACTTCAACTCTGTTACTAGAATGCCCTGATGACATAAAATACCTTTGATATCTATATGCAATAGACTTCTAGATACAAAGAGGTAACTCATAAAGGATTAAGAACATAACTTAAAGTTGTTAGAGAGACAGCGGTTTTGTAACAATTCAAGATTTCAGGTTTTCTTAAAATGAGAAAAGGCCTTTAAACTTAATGCAAGCAAGGAATAATGCACTGCTATTCTATTAAAACAGTAGAAGTGTACCCAAGTGAAGGCAAAAATTAGATGAAGAAAATATTGTGTTAGTTTGAACTTCTTTGTTGAACTTCAGGAGCACACACTTTGATATCACTGTATTATCAGATAGTGAGATCATTCAAGTGTAAAACACAACTATCACTTCCACAGACATAACTGTTGAATTAAAATATCTGCAGGTTTGTGTTTATATTATTTTTAAAAAAATACATTCAGAAAAAAAAAAAATTGAAGTAAATTAGATTCAAATTGCATCTTCTTACACGCATCATTCTATCTCATTACAGCACACAACTCTTCTTGTCTGGTTTCTTACCACAAATCATTGCTAAAAGTAAACACAAACTTCTGGCAAAGTCAAGAAAAAGAACAGATAAGCAGTTGTACAGATTTTTTTTTTTTTAACCAATTAACCATCAGGTAATTGTGTGTGATTTTGTGTGTGTGGGTTTTTGTTTGTTTGTTTTTAAAGACAACAGCTAAGAGCACAAAACAGTATTTGAGTAATTGTACAGTGCTTTACATAGGGAAAAAATGTGGTAGTTTGGTGATATACTAATGCCCTGATGCATGAGCACAGACTAACCTAATCTAGCAGGTAAAACTAGAAATTTTATGGATGACCATAAAGTTAGGTGGCACCTTTTAAAAGAAGTGCAGCTACACTGTTTGATTCTGACCTCCAGCGTAATCTAAAGTGCCTTGTGAAGGAATATTTCATTTCATTTGCTTGAAATTTACCCATGATTAGCTTCATGCGACCTCATGTCCTTTAATTATGAAAGAGCGTATAAAGTCTGGGGCTGATGGGTTTTTTAATATATCCCTTATATCTCCAGTGCTTAAATTAAAGCTATGTTAGACTTTCCACTGCTAAGAAATCCTAAATTCTGAGAAATGTCAGGATGCAGTTTATTTGCCATACGTCAACATGACATGTTTTCCAAAATCTTACTTGCTTACATAATTAGAATTAGACTTCGATGTCATGTGAACATCTATTTGATTTTAAGATGTTCTTTGTTTTATGAAGGATTACTAGAATTAGACTCCCACTGACTTGAACAATGCTTCATATGATGGAATAAAATAAGAATCGACGTAATCTCCTTTATGAAGGAGTACAAGTGAGTAATGGACACTGGAAACTGAAAAATCAGTGAGCTCTCCAGTCCCAGAGGAAAGTTATGCACCATGAACTTGAATATTAGTTCAGATTAGCTGAACACTCTGGTAAATAAATCCACCATTTTTCACTGGCATCCCAGCTCCCAGGCTGAAGTGCGTCATCCACAGAACACTGGACATCCACTATTGTACTGTACAATCTTGGTAGTGTCAAGTACAGACAATTTTAAAATGTACATTTTTGCTTCTAGGGTTTGTGCTCTGTTTAGGAAAGAGAAAAGCAAGAGGCTATTACTTCCAATGCAAGCAGATTTCAGACCTTACTTAGGCTTATCAAAGTCCCATGTAACACATGATTATGAATAGTAGCATTACTAATCAAGATTTCACTCTAGCATTGGAAGCTCCTAGATCAATCTGGTCACCTAAGTCAACACACAGAAAAGTCTCTGGGGAGAGAACAAAATTATAAAGAAACATCTTTACTATCACATATCTATTAAAAATACAAGGGCACTGGTGGCCTGGTGGAGTCCCGCTAGTTATCTTAAATATAATCTGACTGTATCCATACAACAGTGTGGCTCTTTTAATACCCTTTGATCTTGAAGTCTTAATTACAGAAGGCCCTTTGATTGCTTTTAGAGAAAACTGCTAATACTAGAATATTCAGAGTTTTCAGCATTTGATGGTATCTGAAAATGTTAAAAACGCACTTCAATAATATCCTAAGAGAAATAAACTTAGAAATAGTGTGATATGCCAACAGACAGCTGGAAGTGCTTGGAGACAATATTTCATAGACAAACATATCAGGTTAGTCTAAATATCACTAATTAAGCTATTTATAAAATATCATTCAATGCAAAGTATCATGTCAGAGACAAACACTCTAAGTGCATTTGTTTTTAATGTAGGGTTAAGATCACCCATGAAAACAAAAATCCTCCTCAATCACTTGTATTGCTCCAGCCTGTAATCTCCATGGGGAAGGGCTTTGCCACTGAGTGGGAAGTAATGGTCTGCAAGGATCATAGACAGAAGTCAGTTTTTTTGTTTTTGTTCTTTTTAATTTAAGCTCAGTTTAACACCAATCTCCTTCACCTTACATAACCCAGGAAACTCCTGCCTTATTTTCCCTAAGTTTTCTGAAGTCAGGCCCAAGCCAGTGGATACTTGCATCCAGCACACCAAGTATTCACTTACAGACTGGCAAAAACAAAGGTCTTAAAGGTCTTTAAAAGAAGAACGAGCAGAAGTTTCTTTCTCTCCTATGAAAGTCTTCTCTTCCTTTGCTTTTTAAGACCTGCTAAGAAATAATTTTTGGCATATTTCTCAAGGACCAACCCAGAGAGGAGACATGTTTTAACAAAATCTATTAGTGGACAATAATTCACACTATCTATCATATTGTACCGTTCATTCATGCATCATCTAACAAGTTGACATTTAATACAAAATAAGAATGATGAAGGTCACAGGAATTTGCACAATTTATTACTGGTGTCAAGCCAGATTAGTTTAGCTAGTGCTTGACTAAAATTTGCTTAGTATGACTGTCTCTGAGTAAAAGGTTCTTTTTCTAGTGGATTTTTTTTCTCCCCCTCTCATATTCAGTCTAAAACTAAGTACTGAGGTGATTGTAGGGAACTCTCTGAATCACACCTGAAGAGGGTTATTCAGGTGCATTCATCACTCTTCTGTCTCAGCTTTCTCTTACTACTTCTTTTCAGATCCCAACAGTCACTCTCAGGGGTCCATGTAAGGACTGTAATGAGATGTAGTAACAATGCCAGGCTTTTGGAAAAGTCTAATAGAGACAAACCCTTGGGAGATGATAATCTCAGTTTGGGGCTTTTTCCAAAACCTTTTTAGTCTACATTTGAGTGCTGGCCTGAATAATAAGCCACAGAAACAAATCATCCCCATAGTGGTTTTAACTGGCAAGCAGCTGAATACTACGCAGTCTTTTGCTCACTTCCTCCACTGCAGTGTGATGGGGCAGAGGATCAGAGAAAGAAGCAGAACACATAGGTTGAGATAAAAACTACTTCTACGACAGAAAAGAAAAAGATAAATCATAGTTGTGATAATACATAGTAATATATATCTAAGTTTGTGAATCACTATTTTTGTAAAAAAAACAAAACGTTTACCATCATTGACCAACTCTCAGCCAGTCCCCAAACAGTTGCTACAACCCTCCCCTCCAAAGACAGGATATTGCATCAGATATAAACCACTAAAGAAGAAAATCAGCTCTTCCCATGCTGAAACAACAGGACAGCCCCACTGAACACAAATCAAAAGACTCCACTTAATTATCAACCCGTCTGATAATTCCAGGTGGAACCGATTTTGTTCTTTGGCTGGAAGAAATACCAAGTTCAAATGAACCCCAGTCATTGGTGGAGTCTGATCCCTAACACGGTATCTGTTCAATGCTTTTCAGAAAATCAACCAAGATTTTTTTCCTTTAAGATTCTTTCCCCACGAGTGTTTCTTTTCTTTTTTTTTTTTAATTCTACCTTTTCAAAATGCCACATTTATGCTTCTGTAAATGATTCAGACAACTCTCTTATCCACCTTTAATGAAGTTGTCAGAGTTACTCCAGGGTTAATTAAACCCAAGAGGCACAAAACTACAGTGTGGCTTTGAAAGGATACTTCACAATCATTAGATATGCAGATGAATAACATTCAAAGCTGACAAGCACTTCTCATTCCCACAGCATTCCTGCAAGTATCCAGGTCTGGAGCTCCCAGCATAAGAAAGGTGCGGAGCTCTTGGAGCAAATCCAGAGGAGGATCCAGTATCTCTCCTACAAGACAGGCTGAGTGGGCTGGGCTTGAGAAGAGAAGGCTCTGGGGAGCCCTCATTGTAGCCTTCCAGTACTTAAAGAGATATTATAAGCAGAAAGGAAATAGATTTTTACATTGATAGATTACACAGAACTATGAGAAATAATTTTATACTAACAGAAGGGAGATTTATATTAGACTGTGGGGAAAAATCTTTCACTGAAAAGGTGGTGGAGTGTTGGAACAAGCTGCCCAGAGAGGTGGTGCATGCTTTGTCCCTGGATGTGTTCAAGGCCAGATTGGAAGGGCTCTTGGCACCCTGATCCAGTGCCTGATTTAGCGTCTGGGCGCCCCGCCTGTAGAAGGAAGGCTGAAACCACATTATCTTTGAGGTCCCATCTACTCCAAGCCATTCTTGATTATTGACCCCAATTATATGACAAAATTTCTCCATGTTACTTGACCTTAATTCCTCATTATTCTGGAAGCATCTAAATGTCATTTATATCATTCAGTGTTTATTGCAGGATTAAGCTACACCTCCAGCAAACAAACAGCTCTAGAATGAGTTTCCACAGAATTCTCATGGATAAAGTTACAAGTAACATCTTTGAAGGGGGAAAAATAAAAAAGGCCCTTCAATCTGAACAAGTTCAAGTCCTAACATGACATTCTTACCCAGGAAGCTTAATGCCGTAAGAGCACTAGAGAAAGCTGTAGAAAGGAAAACTCATCCATCATTTCAGCTAATACCGGGTTAGTGTGTTAGAGCTTTTCCTATTAAACTCTTATTTTTTAATCAGCAGAAAACTATTTTCTTAGAACTGAAATTGTTCATATGGATATTTTATTATTACTTATTTTAGGGCTACGGAGAAATTTGTTTGTAGAGTGACAGAATAAGGAGCTGTGAGTAGTGTATTTGCCAAGGATGAGAGAAATAAAACACAAAACTAAACATTATTATACTTTCTCTGAGAAGCATAAACCTTTCTCCAACTCACCTTGCTCAACTGCATGAAAGCTGGGTTACAGAACAAGATGATTTTTAAAAATATTCTTCAGGCAATTCAGTTTCCTGATCTGACTTACTGGATTAACACAGTAATGTTAGACCAGCACAAAACTGTGAGAGAACTGACCAGGGCATCTTTTGGAGATACTCTGTGTCATGCTTTGGCATATCTCTGGGTCAAGGCCTCTCGCAAAGTTAAACAAACTGAATAAAACAAACACTTTCCAAAGGTAAATCAACCTGTGTGACAGAGCACATGCAGAAATCATAGGAGTAAAGAGGAACAAGCAAGTGCCATATGCTCACTGTTGTGAAATGAACGGGTGTTCTTGCACAACCTTCACAAAAATCCAGTGCATTTTATGAGACAAAAATCCATTGCTAGGTGCCCCAATTCCTACCACAACAGCAGTCATTCAGTCACAGTTTCTAGATTGCAAGGTATCACCTTTCTGCAGGAAATCCTCCTGCCTGCACATAATCTCATAGAAAAGAAAGCCACTGGTTGAGAAAATAAAACAAGTCTTCAGGCACAGAGATTTAGCAGAGATTACTAAAGCAATTTCAGACAAACTAGCTGACCTTGCAGAGTGGAGCATAAGGAATCTTCCAGTAAAGGTAAGCAGTAGTAGACATTGTTGCCTTTGACCAGTTTTTGGGTCACTTAAGAAAGGTATTGGTCACAACCTGGTAACAAAGAAGGAATAACTTACCCCTTTCTAAGGATCAGGTTTTGTTGGAAACTCCTAAAGGAAGCAGTCTTCAAATAGGGATGCTTCTGTTCTGGCTCCCAGCCCTTAAATGATGTTAGGGTGAGGCAGACCCAGCCTGGGCCCATCCTTTCTGGTCACCTCAGATAACTGCTTGTACCTGTGCTTCTGGCTACACCTTCACCAAGTGTTCAATCACTGGTTCAGGCCATGTTCTAAGGATTCCCACACAATCCCATAATCAGCAGTAGCTAACAGCAGAACTACGCTAATGTACTGGTGGAAGAGGGAGGAAAGAACAAAGTCCAGAGCATTTCTAGAAAAATAATTGTGATGGCTTATCTCAGCTGTTCAGAGTACTGTTCACACAGACTGGTGTCTGGGTTGGGCACTGTAAGTTCAGAAGTGATGTGCATTTCCTTATCAGTGCGGCAAAGCAGGTAATTTCAGCATCATCCAAACTCTCAGCATCCCAGATGATGTGAATTAAGTTCCTTTCCCCTGCTCCACTTCACAGACACGGTAAGGCAGAGAAGTCACTCCTGAATACTATTTTATGCATTTCCTCTCTTTTCCTCAGTGGCAGTAGTGCAAACTACTAAAAAGCTAACTCCAAATAAAATCAAGCCTGCAAAAGACTCTGTGAAAGTAGCAATGTCAGACAATTACTAAAGCATTCAAGTTTGTATTGCTTACAAAATCAACACAACAGATGAAAGTCAAACCCTGCATGTTACTGTCTACACCCAATTCTGTCATGTTTTCAGTTCCTTTTTGGGCTGGTATTGCTTTTCACATGTTCTTAGGTAAGAAAAATCCAAAGCGCCCACATGAGTGTAGATAACAGTATCCACGAGCAGGCCTGCTGTCTTAATAGTGTTACAGTAGCTCCATTGATTATGGCTGTTTTCATTTTTAAACAAAGTATCACATTTAATTAAAGAAATTTAACTACAATAAAACAAAAGACAAGCCCAATGAGGAGGCAGTAATCTTCAGACTTTCACATGAATGTCCTTCAGCACAGTATATATACCATACTTAGCTCCCAGTAAAGGATGCAGCGTTATGCCCTATACTTACAAATCTCAAGTACTCTTTGGTCACTTAGTGAAAGGTAACAAGAACTGGACATCAAATTACAATCCAAAATCCTGTACAGAGTATGCCTGCATGTTTATCCTGGGTAAATCACCTTTCATTTATATGTATTATAGCTGCTTAAACATGTAGTATGATATGTGGAAAATGTATGAGTGGTAGAGGTTGAAGAAAGTAACTGAAAAGGTTTCACTTTTTCTGACAAACATTAACAAGACTTACTATGTCAGGTTCTAGACATAAACATATTATTCACTGCCTACTGCGTCTACAGATTCTTTGCTAGCAGTATCATATGAACACATCTTGAACTCGGAGCTTTCAATTTCATACCCTTTGAGTTCACAGTAGGTCGGAAGATGCATGACCACAAAAAGTACCAAAAGTGCACTAAATCCATGCATAAGTTTTAATCAATAAACTATAAGGCTGTTCTTTTCATTGGCATGTACAATATGTTCACATCTAGTGCCAATGATTCTCACACCTGTTGAAAATTAAATGAGCAGATCTCCCAGTCTCTAAAATAAAGGAGAGCTAAAAATAATCAGTCTTAGAAATGACTGGACTGTAAGTATTTCTATCCCACCAAATCTATCTGCTTTGAAATTTCAGTGTAAATTAGGACGTCTTTATTCCAAAAATGAAGAACAAGCCATTTGCACCACAAGAAAAACATTCACAGACATCAGCTCATGATCCTTAGATGAACACTCTCTACTTGCAGCGATCAATAATAGAACTGCTCTCTGTCCAGTTTATTATCAAAGAAAAAAAAGATCTTCAGAAGTACAGGATAATTTTGTTTAAATATAAGCTAACTGAATTTGCTTAACTTCCCCTCTCTCAGTTCTACTTTCATCTTATTTCATGTCATAAACAAATACTGTACCAAAGATTCTTCTCATGGGTCTGAAAATTAGATAAAAATGAAGACTAACAGGAATCTCCTTACATTTCCTGCAAAGTCTTTCCAAGAAGAAGATCCAAACAAAACTCTTGACATCAGAACTGAAACCTACCTGAAAACAATCTGGCACTCAGTAGGAAATATAGGCATCTCCTCCAGTAACAGAGAGGATTTGGGATTATACTGCAGAGCTTAAGCCTTAGCCAAATAATACTTTTATAAAACCCCACGCTGCTAGCTCATGCACAAGCAACTTGCATTGTCTCCCACCTCAATGTATTCCAGCACCAGCACTAACACTTCACCCAGTAACTCCCACAGACTAAGCCAAGAGCTGAATAAACAACCGTACCTCATCTATATAAACCTACTAGGACTTCCCCAGGATGGGTCAAGGTGCGGGAGTGAGTCAAAATCAAATTGAAGAGGGTTTTACGTGATCATGAAGTTGAACACCCTCAGTTTATTCCTACAGAAATTTTGGTATCAGTGACTACAGCGATGTTTTTTCCCCACCAACCCTAATTCTGTACATAAGTCTGTTCCAGCCTTATGGAATAAGTGCTCCAAATTGCAGAGGAATGCCTATTTTCTTCAATCCAAGAAGTCAGCTTGGAGGCTTCAGAGCGTTTTAAGTCACAGTGCCCACTCGAGGTAGTAAATAATACAGCATAAGAGACTCACCTGCACAGCAAGGTGAAATGAGGAAAGATGCTTTGAGCTGAAGGAGGCAATTAAGGCAGGGCTGCAAGGGGACCCTCAGGATGATCTCAGTGTTTTCAGTAAAGTCTCCTCTCTGACTTTTCAATGATCAAAGGCAGAACAATCTATGGATACAGATATGTGCTTTTTGCCTGTGGTTGATGGTCTCATAGGGAGCAGAAAGCAGACAGACTAAAGTTACACAAACAAAGGTGGCTGAAAGCAGAGAAGGCACCTGACACAATTCTGCTGCCTGTGAGGTGAGCACAAGCAGTGTAGGGCATGCAGCAACACATAAGAGCAGCTGGCAGACCTTATGAGAAATGCCCACTTTCAGGGCTGGCACAGTGTTGAGATACCAGCAAACACACAAGTCCATGGGGGCTGAACAGCAGAGACATCAGTGGTAGGGAAAAGCCAACAGCTGTGATATGCTTGCTCTGATCATTTTATCAAGTCATAATATTTAAAGCCTTGGCTTGATGAGGGGATTTTGAGCAGTAGGGAACTGAAAACCTACAAGATGACCTAAATACCCCCCAGTATGCTCTGCTGCTTTCTTGGTACATCTCTTATATACTTACCTGTGTAAGAAAGCCCAGTATGGGAGGACTGCGCTTACAGCTTTCCATTAAAGGTACTCCCCAGACATGCCAGAACATGTCCTTTTATACTCCAACTAGCCAGTCACTCAGAGCTTAGCACGTTTCTGCAGCTCTGCTTAAAACACTAATTTAAAAGACAAGTGCAGAAGCACTGCTGAGACAAACCTGCTTGCAAGGGGCCAGAATAAAACCAATGCCTCCCAGTTTTCCCCACACACACAGGAGAGAAGAAGTTTGGTTTAAAACTACTACTGTCAGAATCTTTGTTCGCTTGGAAGTGGACAGAGACACTACTGGGCTGTAGGACATAATTTGCATTCTAATTAGCTTGTATTGCAAGTACAAACCCATGCTTCATGCACACCGGGACAAGAGCTGGGATTACATTTCTGTGTCAGAACAGCGGGGAAGAGGTTTGCAAGCCAGAGTGTCAAGGCTCAAATCTTCATCCTGCAAATGATCAAACAAAACCTGCCCATCTTGTTTGTCAGTTTGACCATAGGGCTGGAGAAACTCTTCAAACTGTCCCCTGGTTCCAAGGTAATGACTAATGACACGTTACACAAAGGAGGTGGAAGAACAGAGTGCACAGCAAGCAGCCTCCTTTTCTTCCCCTAGGCATGACAAATTGTTCCCAACCACAGCTACAGCTCAGATTAAAATACTCGTTTCTGAAGCATACAAGTGTAAACTGTGAAATCTGTATTATCTGATACTTCATGATGAAAGGCAACTTTCACTCTTGGGGAGGGGGGAAAGAAAAAAAAGATAAACAACTCAAGTCCAGCTTGACTTCACTGAACTGTCCAAGCCCCGGGGAAGAGCACAGCCTTAGATTTCCTCTGCTGTGGCAGATTTCAACTTGTGCTCCTATAAAGCAAAGAGTTGCACATAGTTTGAGACTATATAAGAATAAGAAACAAAACTTTTTCACCCGCTGAAATGATACTAACAATAAGAAGGCAGCAAGTTGCACTACTTGTAGATACCTTCACTTCAAGAAATCAGTTTACCAGACTACAGCTGGCAAATTTGGAATGCATACAGGTTCAGCTTTGATTTTCATTTTCTTATGTACTGAGGTTTTACTGTAATTCTTATAAAAAAAATCATGCAAGTGTTGTACAAGCACTTGTACTTCTACAGGTGTTCATTCCCCACCCTCAACAGTAGTCTATGCCAAACACTAGAAGAAATGCCAGAAGCAGCACCTGCTAAAAAATTTACTGAGCCAAACCACCAAGTAAATCGTATAGTAAGTCAGCTGCAATTGATCACCACAAATGAAATTTATCCTCCATAGCTCCCACGTCTCTTCCCCTCCACATGTATTAAATGCAGGATAATTAAAACTCCTCTTAATTACGTGTCTTGATTTTTAATACCATATTTTTGTGGGGGTTTTTTGTTTGTTTGTTTTTAACTAGTGCTAATGCAAATACCACTTCTGGAAAAAAAGCTCTGATAGGTGGAGATAAAGCTCTGGGGAAAACAAGACTTCACATTAAATGTAAGAGTAAACAGGCACTAGTACGCCTGATTCAGGATAGACAGAGTTCAGAATGTTGTCCAGAAGAATTATGGTTGATAAGAAGAATAGAATAATTCCCTGATTTATACCAGCTGCAGGTTTGTTCAGTTAATGAAATATGGACAGTTTGGACAACAAGCCGAGTCTCATTGATTTCCAAGACAATGCAGTTAAATTGATAACACAAATGAAGATATGTTTACATAATTCTGAAGGCAAATTATTTCAGCACAACTTATTTTCTCATCTTTTAAGTAAAGTACTACACCTGGAACAGCAGCTTTCTACTAACATGAGAGCATTTCTATCTGGAAGTCACTAACTACAGCACTATCTGATCAATATTACTCTAAAATCTGCAGCACAACTATACTTGGATCAGGCATAAGGGATCCCAATATCCCCCAGGGTTAACTGATCCTGTTCAAAGAACATGCCTTGTGACTCCTCTGGGAATCAATCCTTTAAGGTTTCCTTTATCATTTTTACCATATTTCCTGACTTCCACTCAGCATGCCCCGGAGTTGATATTTAATAACATAAAGAAAATGCACAGGTGGGCTGCCAAGCTGCCTCTCAACAACTTCTGCTGACAAAAGGGAAACTCAAGACAGCAGGCTAGAGCTGACTTTGCAAAGTTTGGCTTTTAATAACTATTTCCTCCTCTTTTTAGATTTAAAGACCAGATCAAGTTTCCTCTGCAAAGTGACCATTCTGGGACAGCCCCAGGTTGCACTCCACAAACAGTGCCTGGTGTGCTCAATGGGGTGTTTCTTCTCTCTTTATCAATCACTCTCTCTTTGATGACAGCACTGAGTTCACCATCTTTGCTTAATTCCCCAGCAATATGCACAAAAAGACGCCTCTATCTGCTCCCAGAAAACTTCCCCAAATTTAAATGCTACTCCCAAATTTGTTGCTCCTTTCTTATTTTTCTCCTATTTCACACTGCTATTGATTCCACTGGAACCAGGCATTTGGATTGAACCTTGCACTGAATGTGCAAGCGGAGAGTTCACCTCATAGTAAGTCACCACTCCATTGCTTTGAGTCAAAATTAAGCACTCCATGCATCATTAATACACGTTAAGGTTGAATTCAAATAGTTTGTCAATAAGGGTCTTCAAAACTGCATTAAGATTTAGAACTACTGTACTTCAGATAGTTGCAACCAAGCATATAGGAAAAAGCCTGCCTGCAGTCAATTGTACCAACTGAATTATGCAGCACAAAAAAAAAAAAACCATCAAGCTGAGTAGAAAATTGGTCAGAAATTGGAAATCAAATTGTAACGGGTAATGGTTTATGAAAGAGGCAAACAGGATAGAAAATGAGGCTTCTCGTTCTCCATCTCTATCAATTACTTAGATGAAGGAACAAGAAACTACAATTCATGTATTTGCCTCAACATTAGCATAAGATATATTGGTTTCCAAATGCTGTCCCAGCAGCACTTTGATTTTGAAGCCTAGAAAATAGAATTTAATACAGATAAGGGGACTTTGCATAATGGAAGTTAAATATTAATTGTAACCACAAAGTAAAGAGCAAATAATGCAGACAACAGATATTAAAAGGATTAATGAAGCGTAATAGATTGTTTCTCTCTAGCTTCAAGAGCAAGAAAATAGGAGAGCACGGTGCTTGGCTGACCACAAATCCTGTCTATGTTACATAATAATTAAGTAAAAAAAAAATCTATACTTACTGCATTAAATTCAGTTTGGGCTCATTATTTAAGGAAAGGTATTAAGGAAAACGTGTGCACTGTATGTGTTAGCATAGTCACGGTTGTAAGAATTACCACAGACTTTTGTGTTCTCACTGTTTTTAAACTGTATCACAGTAAATGCTTAAAAGTAGGTGGCAAAATACAGATATTAATATCAACAGGTTTATTATTTCCCACACGTGCTTATTTGTGAGGGCTCCTCTAGGTTGAAGCAAAGCATATTCATTGCTTGTATTTCATTTAAGTAAACATGTTTATTACTATTATTGATGGGAAGAATTATGTGACAGTAATGCAGAACACTGAAAACAAACAGTAAGACTCACCAAGCTGTATGCAGCCGAATGGAAGTGATAGCATTACTAACAGCTAGGAAGCATACGAATTCAGTGCCCATGTTGTATTCTGTGACACAAGGGTCAAGTATAAGAAATAGACTGGTATAACTAATTTCGAATCCTGATATGTTTATTTTAATGCAACTTTAAAGTTTCCAGCAGAGCTCAGGATAAAGCCATTCTACTCATAATTGTGGATTGTCATGTCTAATAGAGCCAGGACTAAATTTTAGATAGCACGTATTCAAATTAACTTATTTTCCTCTCAACCTACCTTTCTATGAACTCTTTTTCTATATCTCTACTATCTCCATTCAATTCTTCCTAATCATTGGCCAGATTGTTTTACTTAAAACAAATAAAACAAAAGTCTGAATTTAAGCCATCAAAATATGCCACAGAAGCAAAATTCTTGGGTTTCGAACCTGTGATTTTTGACAAGTAAGAATCCTCACCCCAATCACTAACCGTCCATCCTGCAAAATCTCAATATCAAAAAGTATTGTTGAACAAGAGAACTGTACCACAGATTTCTTATGTTGCTAATTAATGTTCCTAATGCTTAAATAGGCGAGCATATTCCAGTCCTACAAGATTCCAAAGCAGAGTACAATGTTTTCTTTTCCTTTTGAAGCTTTCACTATAACTGGAGGTTTTCTTCATTCTTCATGCGTTTAAGGAGCAATGCTACCACATTATTTTTATTATTATTTTTATGAATTTAGGCGCTAGCCACCTTTGTTGGTTAAAAACCTCGATATCCCAAATGATGGATTGAGACAATCTGCTCCAAACAAATAGCAATAGGTACGTCTAAAAACAGGTTCCAGACATTCCAGAGAAAACCTTAACATATATTTATATAATAAGACTACTGAGGAGCAGAATGTCTGTAAAAAACAAACAAACAAACAAAAAATAGACTCAGATAGGAAGACATTTTTATCCCCCCCAAAAACCAGAAGCTGCAGTTTTCTGAGAGACTTTTATACAGACGTTTCTCTGCTATGTGGAGATAGCAAAGAAGTCTTTTCATTTTGCTTAAGAGGAGCAGAGTTTAAGAAACAAAACATGCAAATGCTGGATCTGAGTGGAACTTTGCTCCTTTATGGGTCGCTCTACATCCACTTTCACAGACAGACCAATGGAAGATGAGCCAAAATGTTTATTTCGACTTCAGAAAGAACTGGAAAAAAAAACTTTAAAGAAACAGCTGCTTGGGTAAAACAATGGCAGTACTTCCTCACAAGGCTGGCATAATAGATGTTCCTGTATAGAACTCAAAATGCATGCTTTGTATTTTTGCTAATGAATGACTGAGCCAGTAATAGAAATTTTGATAGACAACAGTGAAATAAAGAGTCCTATTCAACTGCAGGTTTTATTTGTATCCAACACAATGAGATTTTCATGATGCATTGCAACCCTGGGCACAATTTATCATTTCAACAACATGAATATGATTACAACTCAGAGTCAAAGAATGGCTCAATGGACCACCCTTCAAATAGAAATATATATTTTAAAAAAATAAATAAATCATTTTCTTTGCATTAGTTGAGCTTCTGCATTTTATCAATAGCTGGGTCAGAGCCACTGGACCAGGTTTGCAGCTGATATAAATCAACATAGGCACTGGAGCTCCAAAGTACCATAGCAGAAGACTGTTCACAATAATCATAATGAACTAAGATGACTGAAATCACAATGTAACAATTCAGTTGGTGACTGAACTTCCATCCCAGAGGGGAGAGGAGAAAAAAAAAATTGAGAATCAGGTGTTAGGGAATCTGAAAAATGTTTGTTGAGCACAGGCTATAGAAAGCCATTTAAACTAATCACAAAATGCACTTCTGAAACCCTAATTCCAATGTCGGCCTCTAAAAATGTAGGTTTCCACTTAAACTGACAGTAGAGGATACATAAATAGATTTGCTTAAAGACTAGTAACAAACAACAACTACCTCCAGGGTGGATCAATTGCTATTGAAAGATCCCAGTCAATGCTGTGCGCAAATTTAAATCCAACTTTCTACTGGCTAAGCTTCAGCTGATTTTGGTCCTCTGTGAGTAATGGACTTGGTTACTTTCCCTTATGCCTTCCACACTATCAATCATAATCAATTACAAAATCAATACATACAGGATAATTCATTTTAGTTTGGAAAAAAAAAAAAAACAAAAAAAACTGGCTTATGGATAGAGATTTGAGAAAGCATCACTCCTGGTATGATTTGCAACTGGGAAAGCAGGAGCATCACAGATTGCAATAGTAAAATGATTGCTTCAAATGGAAAGAAAGCATTTCTAACAAATATAGAAGTACACAGGCACAGATAGAACAAGCTTCCTGTATTAACATTTGACATACAAAACGCACTAACATCCTGAAACTTGAGCTGTGGCTAACTAATCCAGTTTAACTTAAAACTGTTGAAATTACCAGACATGAAAACATGAAACAAATTTATCTGAGAAATATTAATCAGCATCTGTATCAGAGAATAAGTTCCGGCATAGCCAAGATTCTGTACCCTGGAAAGGGGTAACTCTCCCATGCAATTATTTGCAAACTCACATCTGCAAACATCTCCTTTATCCAGAACTTTTCTTCACATGAAAAGTAATCATCCTTCATTCTTACAGGCAGTTTCATGCCAACGATTTCCTCTCTATCAAAGGTTCAGCCTATCACCAAAATGATTAAACAAATTACACTGTGTCTGCTTAGATTCTTTAATCATTGCAGGGAAACACTAACTTGACTGCTAAGAAAGGACAATACAAGCAGATACTGTGTGTTTAGCTCTTAGGAATTTCCTTTCCTACCTGCGTGGGACTAGATATCTCCAGAGGTCCCTTTCAATCCCTATGATTCTGTCAAGGAAAAAATGCCTGTCCAAATACTAGTAAGCAATTTACCTGTATACTCAATTCAGAGTAGGTGAAAGGACACAAATGACTCTAGTTCAATGTATCTCAGACCCAAATTCATGTTTACAAAAATAAGCTTCTCCTGCCACAAAGCCATCCTGAATACAAAGGCTGTGATTTGCAAACTCAACTTCTCAAAATCTTATATTCATAGAAAGTCTTGATTTAATAACTATGGCCCATGCCCTCAAAGGCTTCAGTTATCCACGCAAATTCCCCATCACTTATGTCAAGGTGAATTATGACAGTTTTCCTATACATTTCCTACACTTTAAGCTTACATTTTTTAGATCCCACATGAATCAAGCAGGCACAGAAATTAATCTTGCGTTCAGAGACTGGCAACCATATCCATTTATTTAAAATTTGCCTATACAGCCAGACTTACTTTTGAAAAAGGTCTCCCACAGGACAAGATTAATTCAACTCTTCACTGGCAAACTTTATTATACTCCAACTAACACTGCAAAACACCCCCTATCAGAACTGAGACAGTACTAAGATGTTACAGTTTAGACTTCATTGTTACGCTGAGAAAATAAGGGATGATAAAGCATCTTAAATCTAAAAATATCTCTCAGGCAAAAAACATTCCCTGATTAAAAATTAAGAATATATTAAAAAAAAAAAAAAAGCAACAAACACATAAAGACGAGTCAGTAAATAATACAGACTCTAAGCGGCAAATATTGAATAAACTCCTGCACAGAACATCAGAGACAGCTATATTTGGTTAATGTCCTAAATCAAAGTGAGATGTAAATAATTCATAAATCCTGTTTTAGGTCCTCAGAGTTAAGTAAGTTTTATTGCCAACGCTGTCTACATACCTTCTCATTCCTCTCCCACACTACAAAAATGGCGAGAAGGGATAGAAATATATTTCTGTGGTCTGGTATTAATTCTCTTAGCAGTCAGCAAGGGCTGACCACACCCATGTTCTTCACACACACAACTGAAGAACATCTTCCAAATACCTGATGGATGCTGCTGCCAAGGATGTACCATCAAATAATGCAAGCATTTAATGTCACCTTTAAGGTAAGCCTTATGTAAGAAAAAAACAGTAATGGTGGATCATCCTTTTTGTTAGGTTCAGGTTGAATTTTTTTCTTAGTCCGATGCTTGCCTATCTACCTCAAGCCCCAAATACTAGATTAATCTTAAACTTTACATTCAATCTCTGATCTCCTGCTGATCTAAAACTAGCTTTTTTTAAGCCATAATTGATTTTAAATCAAGTAATCAAGTCCTGGCCTTCCATAATTACATGGACAAAAATTTACTCTTATCAACTGTAATTTTTAGCATCCAGTAAACTTCATTTTGCCACCAGAATAACACCACTACCCTAAATGGAATCAATCCCAACAGCTGGAACCTATGGGTGCCAACATGAAGTGCAGCCACATGGAACTCAGCAACAAAGGTCTGCCTCAAACATTGCTAACTTTATCAGCTGACATACTGCAGCAGTCATTTTGAATTCCATCTTTCTAATTATGTGTGCCTACTCATAACATTTTAAAAGACCTGAAAATAAGGAGATCCTGATTTTATCAACTGTCCTAAAGGGAGTCAGTTTGTAGTGACAGGTTATCCTTAAATTGTTTCATTCCTTGCTGCTAATGCTGAAATTGAATATGATAATATAACAAGATGAAGGGCATCACCTACATTTTTTGTGTGTGTGTGTATATATATATACACACACATACACACACACAAACCTATGGATCCTCATTAAAAACATCTCACAAGCATTATCCTCAGAAAACTCATTTGCAAACTGAGAATAACTGACTTCAGCCAGTTTCTCCAATACTGAAATTCCTAGGTTTCATGGATTATATAAAATCACTGTGAATGATGAATTCCAACCATTCCTGCTGGGCATAGTGAGAAAACAACACAAAGAAAGATAAGCAACTGTAGTTATGCAAAATTTTGCCTGGCTTATCCTTTGCTAAGGTTAACAACAATGCAGCTGCACCAGGTATTATACTATGAAGAAAAGAAAGGAAAATGCCTGTGGTAAGAGACCACGATGAAAGGAAGAAATAAAAAGGAGCTTTATATCTTTATGTTACGTTCATAGAAGTGTTTTAAAGATATTTGATCTCACTTCCAAAAAGAGCCTGTGCAGTCATAATCTTAAGATCTTAGCCTCAGTTGTAAGCAACTGCAATATCTGGATTCTGCACAGTTTTCTCCCATTCAAAGTAGATGCTTAAAAGCATATTCCAACCTTTGTTATTTCTACTTGCTCCTGTTAGGTCCTCTGATAACCATAAAAGACGTGGGATAAAACTCCGGCTTAACTGAGATATTGTATGAAGTGTACTGACTCCTGCAGAAGCAAAGTTTCATTTGTGGTTAAAAGAATTATCTTCTTGGTTTGCCCATGCTTTCACTATCACTGAATCTCTCTGTTGACTTCCCTTTTGTGATGTATGTAGCAACTCTTATTCTTTAAGGTCACGCATTCACCCCACCTAGCTTCCACACAAAACCAGGCTTCATATTCTGCCATTTACTCACAGGGCTCCAAAGAGAAACTACCAATTCTTCATTTTTTGTTAACTCCAAGAGGTCTTCACAACTACTCAGTTTCAAGGCGTAGAGAGCTTACTTCCTGTCTGAAGTCATTATAAACACTGTCTCAACCACTCTGAGAACAGTTAATAACATCCACAAAGCCTGTGCTTGCACTCAACCTTTTTTCTGTAGCCCCTTAAAAAATAAAATTTGAAGGACATAATGAGACTTAGAAATAGATCTAGCATAAACAGGTGAGACTACTTCTCATCTATGCTTACTCTACTGTATAACCCAAGGACTTAAAGTAGTCAGTACTCCAACTAACACTAAAGCACCCTCAAGAACAGGAACGGTTCTCCACATCTTTCTAGATGTTTGTTGATGCTGAAGGTCATTCAAGAACTTAATTCTAATTTCTGCTGTTCCACCTTGTCCCAGCTAGTTCCAAATTATCTACACACTTCCTGGTTAGTATTTTGATTTGCACTTCTTGAGAGCAAACACAGAACAAACAGACACACAGCAAATGCTATGATGCTATTTTGCCCTAAGCCCCACCATGCAGAGAGCAGCAATTCAGCAGCTGCCAAATGCTTACAGATTCCAGTCTCACACGCACACAGTAAGTCTCATTCCAGAGCAAAAGCACTTGTGGCATCTTGAAGCTGCTGCCACTGACTGAAAAATAAAATCATTCACTGAGAAGAGTGCAGCAAGCAACATCTCCAGTGCACACCACTGCTCTTCAGCTACATCTCCTCCTCTTATCCCCTTAGTATCGAGGCTTGCAAGGAAAAAAGCCACAGCCTAAAAATGGATTTTTAATAGTTTCCCATCACCAACAGCATCAAAATCTCTCAACACTGGCTGTTATAAATCAGCAGTACTGTCATGGCTTTGAAACTGTGCTGAATTACAATGGTGGAGGATCTAGCAACACACCCACTGTATTTTCAACTTGCGATATGATTTAGAAAAGAAGGAAAACCTCATTTTCATGGTGCACCTGAGAACAGGCATGTAAGCAAGCAGTCTGTCTAAATTAAAGTGATACGCTGCATGCAATATCGTTTATCATCTCAAAGATTAACAAAGGTAAGCTAAATTGGAGCTCCACAGATAGAAAAGCATATTAAAAGGGAGCTCTTTTTTTATTTGTTTCTATGGCATCCTCCAGTAGACTTTTGTGACAATAAATCTCATTTAGGTTCACATAGAACATTTAACAGACTTGTGCATGATGTACTGAAACAGAAGATATAATTAACTAGTGACATGACAGCTAACAAATATGTTTCTGGGCAGTTACTGCATGCCTCATGTGGCATTACGAGGCACCAAAGCCAAAAGCTCTGGGTACATTAACTATCAGAAAGGGGCTATAACTCTCCCCAACTGTGCAACCTGCCACATTTCATTTCTATTTTGAATTAACAGAATCACATTTTGAAATGTGATTTGTTAATGAGAAAGAAAAAAGGAAAGACAATGAGATCTCTTTGTTGCAAAATGTAAGCATGAAATTCACAGCAGGCTACCCAAAGGTCTTCGAGATTTCACAGTCAGCTAGGAGTAAACCATATGGTGAACACCAAAGACAGATAATAAATTTTGAGATCCAGTGTTAGCTTTCCTTTTAGTTGCAGAGCTTTGTTCTTACTGTAAGTGCCAGGTTTCAGTAGCATAACCCACAATGTCACTAAAAAAAAAGAACACAAAACATAACAACCAACACCACAGCATCCAGTAGAGTATTTGGAAGGAGGAAACTTAGCCAAAAAACTCATGTGCTCAAGCAGATTAATACTTCCTCTGCCTGAATCACAGACATGCTGGGGAAAAAAAATATACAGTGATGCTGGAGCTCTGGAAAGTGTCATTCCTTCGCACAGTATATGACTGCAGCACCAATCACATAAATTCAACACCACCAGACACTTAACTTCAACAGCAACTGTTAATTACTTAGCACCTACTGGCGGTTTGTCCCCTGTAGCCAATAAGCAGGGCTGCAAAGGTCTATAGGCCCCATCATGCTGATTAGTGGTGATTAACAGTGATTTGCCTGTTTGATCCAGGATTTATACACAGTGCAGCCTGTGCTGGAAATCAATCTGCATAACTGGGATTTACATCTGAGCTGCTGGGAAAGATGTCTCTGCTTTGTTGGTTGTCAGAAGTAGGCAGTGCGCCAAAAAGAGAACTCAAGCGTGCAAGCAAACCCTTTAATTTCTACCACTGGAGCCTGCAGCATCTTCAATGAACCTTGCCAGCACAGATACTTCAACATGCATATGAGTATATCCACACATGGCAATGTAAGACAGCAATGGAAGTACTATTAAGGGCATTTTCAGATCCTGCTCCCTAAACAATACAGTGTGTAGAAAAAAAAGAAGTCCTTGTGCCACAAACTATTCTGTCACACTCAACATACTAAGGGCAGTGTTCACGCACCTCTACTAAAAGCAATTACCTTGGACAGGCCTGTTAACCTCTTCATCTCTCCAGATATGCTCTGGAGTTGGATCACCTGCCTTCTGTGGAGAACAGCCTTGTAAATTCACTGCACAAAAGTTGGTTTCTCAAACACTAACTTGCAATATCACCTCTCACTGATTTTCCCTCTAAACAGCATTTCAAGTAAGCTTTGGTACAAATAGTAAAGAAATATTGACAAAGAAACCGAGTCCATCCCAATGAAAGGAGCCCAGATGCATTGTGAGGCAGAAGGCCAAAGTTTTCTTTGCTGACTTCGAAGGTCAAGCAAATGGGAACCCACCATAAAACCAAATCAGTTAATCAAAATATATATCAGAAGTAGTTTTAATTTCATTACACTGCTTTCAAAAGACCTCCACCACTAAGCCACCACTTGTTACAAGACAAACAATTCATTACACTTTGTGCCTTCTTTCTCTGAAGACAATCACTGCTTTGATACTTCTTAGAAAATATCTTTGAAAACTGCCCTAGGATTGTTTTAGATTTTAAAGTTGATGCTTTATTAACTGTTAAGATATATTTTCAGGATTACCAGTCTTTAATTTACAGAAAATTATTCTGATGTTTTGTTCTTAAACTTCCAATTAAACAGAGAAATGAGGCACTTGCACAGCTGTGTTCCACAACAGCCCAAGAGAAAATAAGGTGGCTCAGCTGAGGTCAAATGGCATTGAACACTCCCAGGACCTGGCTTCACCAAAGCCCTGAACCCCAGGATGCCAGATGCAAAATCAGAAGGGCAGTGCAGGTCATGAGAAAAAATAAAACAAAACAAAAAAAGACCTGCTGGTATAGGAGGACATTCTCCACAGAGCTGAGAAGTTATATCCACTGCTCAGAAACTGTCAACTCAAATGCCCAGCTGTGGACATTTCAGTCCCAGTTTATAAACCAAGATGACATTGATTACGCAGCATAAAGTCTTCTATAGTCATGAGCTGCTTTGTTATAAAGTTCTCTTCTGCCTCCCTCCTCTTTTGTCATTGAAATAATTTGATTGCATTAGTGCTGTAATTAACGAAGTCAAGTTCCCCTGTGCAAATCATCTGGGTAAGCACTTTCTGTCTCTACACGAGAATGTCTCTACATCATGAGTGCCCCTGGTTACTGGGTACAGGACAAGCTGCAGAATGTGAATTAAATATTATTACACCTCATTCAAATACCTTAAAATGAATTTCAGAAGATGTTTTATGAGCTACAACAAAAAGAGTATTAGAGTACCCTTTCCCCCTCTTTTATCTCTGCTATCTCAAGGACTGAAGTGCTCTGCCCAAATGAAAAGTAGTTTAAGTAAGAGTGGATTTTCACTATAACAGCAAACAGCCATATTAAATAGCTCTCAACAATGATACAGAAAATGAAGAGACCTTAAGCATACAGTGCAGCTACATCAGACACCAGATGGACAAGTATAATATAAGAAGATGGAGGCTATGAAGTACTATAAGAACTTCAATTAGAAGAATAAATCAATGGGTGGTTGTAAAGTACAATCTTTTGTCACATTTGTTGGAGGTCACAGATGCCATTCAGGATCCAGAAGGATCAGTATAACTAGTAAGAACAAAACTCAGCTATCCCAAGTGGCCAATACCCACCCTTAGTGAGACATATTGTACATGACTCTCTCCTGTGTGGTAAAGGAGAAATTTAGCTTGAAATCTCATAACTCATTGAAATCTAGCCACTCATTTGTTTGTATTTGATCCAACAGATACAAATGGCAGAAGACTGCAAGAAGCAATCCTTAGTGCCTAAGTGACAGGGCTAACTCCATAACAGAAGAAATCCTTGCTAATTAGTAAACAGAACAGGGAACACAAAGGCAATCTAAGACTTTCAGCCTGACATAAAAGAACATTCTTCATCAAAAAGTACAAAAGGCATAAAATTCTACTAATAGTAGAATAATAAAGAGTAGTAATTCTACTCTTCTCTTACATTAATCTCAATGTTGCATTACTTCCAAACATCCTTACTATACCACTGTAAAACCAGCTCAGGATTTAGTGACTGCCTGCGGGCCTTGAAAACCCACAGATCAGGCTCTGTTGACCCTCAAATATTAGTGCAGACAGCCAACAGGAAAACCCAGCAGTAGGTGTCTTTTTCTAAGCTTTGGTGTATGGTTAGAGCAAAAGTGGCCATCTATGCCACGTGGTGATTCTTGCTATACGACCTCTGCTTAAGTTCTTGTTAGCTCAGGTGCTTGGCACACTCCTTCCCCTGGACAGTAGTAGGGGTAGGCAGCGCTGGTGGCTGGGGATTCATCTACCCTTGCACAACACAGTCTTGATCTAGATACATCACTTCTGTAACAAGAAGTACATTACTTTAAACCTTAAATCCATTCAGTATTTTCCCTCACCTACATCATTAAGCCACATTCCTAACTCCCACGGAAGCTGCACTGGGGCACAGAAAAATCTGGATTTCAGAAATGTGGATTTTGTGATGTCTAACCTCACAGCTGAGTTCATCCCAGTTTTTGTCTCCAGTGAAGCACTTACTCCTCTTCTCTATGCTTTGCCTCACTGACTGGTTCCATAAAAAAAGAGAAAAAAAAAAACACAGCCTCACATATCCCCCCAAAAGCAGCGTACATCACACCAGCTCTGACATTTCTACCTCTGTCAAATGTAGTTGAAATTGGTCAAGTTCCTAAGTTCCTTGGAAGAACTCAGAAGCGTACACAAAGTACTACATCATAAACTTTGTTTTCTCACTAAAACTTGTTAATAAGAAAAAGCCTACAAAGCAGGAATTAGATTTAAGCTTCCCCACTCTCAGTCCAAAACAACAACAGCACCACCAATAGAACACAAATAATAGCAATTATTTTTCAGCTTCAAGTCCCTTAAACAATATACTGTTTAGGAGCTTTGCCCCTACTCCACCAGTACTATTTTTATTAGTTTTATGCAAAAGGTTTAGGAGACAGCATCTCCTAAAAAGGAGGATAAAAAATTAAATAACTCCATTGGAAAAGTTTAAAATGAGTAGACTTCAAACATGTTGTAACTTCCCAAATGCAGAGTACAGAAGTAGCCTCCAGTAGCCTTAAGTAAGGAGACCAGTTTTTTTTCCCCCTTCCTCTAGCAAAGTTACAACTTCTGCTATAACAATGGTCCCACTCATCTGTGCATGAGTTTCCCACAGTCTCACCATCCATTCCATGTTCACACATTCCTTGTATAGGGTCCACAGATAACCATGTACATTCTGGTAAGCCTTGCAACAAAAACAGGAGACACAAAGCATGAAGGAGCATATCTGTGTAAGCGCATGATTACTCTCCAGGAGCCAGCAGCATTCACTTATACTCTTTTTGCTACAGCTAAAAAAACTAAAGCAGTCCTATGTATTGTCTCCATAAAAATAATAATAATAAAAAAAAAAAGAAATTAAGATACACATGCCATTTTAACTAGGTCATCATTCATACCACTAGGTATAGGAGACATAATCAGCCAACTAGAAATAACCCAGCTGGTGAGAACCAAGTGAAAAAGTGCTTGTCCTTATTTGTTCCACTGCATACTACATACTCTGATTCTAAGGAGTTTTGCTTAAACCCTATTAAAGCTAAAATAGCTTTGTAACGTTCACTTTGCTTTGTAACTGAACTGAATCAAAGCTGACCCTTCCCAACAGCATGACAGTACACACAGAGAAGGGTTAAAATAACAAATGCAACTGTGTAGTTGGAATAATACAAGTATAGATGTAATTGCATGGAAAATGGATAGCCAGAGGGTATCTAAGAAAAGACTCACCAACACTGAGGCCTTCGGTCAAGATGAATGCACGCCAATGTTGAAGCTCACCACAAAAACTCCACAAAGGAATAATCGCCAGAAACAGATGCTACCTTAGTGGTGGTCAGCCCTTAAATGGGATCTAGGACAGGTGGAGTCAAGCTCCATCTCTTCCAGGAGCACAGCTGAATTACCTTCACCTGTGCTCCCACAGCTGACTCATCACTTGCCTCAGATGGTTAATCAGAGGTTCAGGCTGTGATCAACAGTTTCCCTTACAGCAACCATTTCAAAACACACCTACCCCTCATGTATATGACAGACTAATCTGTCCTGAAGTGTATCACTGTGTTTGTTGAATTCACAACCACACACAGCCTGACACTCCTAAGCTAATCACAAAGTTGCTAGTTTTCTTTTGCAGTCACCACACATTTTTTTTCTGATGCACCCAGGCCCCTAATTCTTACCTCACTCTCTAAATAATTTCTCAACAAGACAAGTTCAAGGTCTGAAAGCACCCTAGGATTATAGCAGAGAGAGAGTCTGAAGGTGTAAAAGATTACTCCTCTGCTACTTCCTTTGCAAAATGTTCATTTCTCTCCCACAGTGCTTTGCAAGTACCTACTTCAGGTGGAGGCACTTTCTCTTTGAGAAAACACAATTACTGACTTACTTACCTACCTGCTGGTTCTTGCTTGTGAATAATAGAAAGTCTTCCCCCTCTAGTTACCAATTAGTACCTCCAATGAAAAGGTGGGAAAAACACTTACCAGATGCACTGTGACTTTGGTCAGGGCTTTAATGCAGTTTCTTACATTATAAAGGGTCATATAGAGTGAATATCCTACTGTATCCACAGTGAAGGTTAACTGCTATTCTTTGTGATTCAGGGAATACAAACAGCATGACTACAAGAGAAAACAATGTTGCTTGAAAGGTAGTAGGGAACAACAGTTTCCATCCAGTTTTCCCTTTTGCCTCTTTTTTGGTCAGAACAGAAAATACAATGACATTCTGAAGCACCATGCTGTTTTCAATATTTGTGTATATCTTAAAAAAATATCGCTATACAATTGAAATATTTGTGTTATAATATAATCTTGTAATTTGCATGTTGTATTCCCTAATTAGTGTCTTCCACGTAAATTTTGGTTAAAAATGCTTTTTTTCAACATCAAGTCCAACCCCTTCTTCTATGAGTTCTTTAAATGCTTAAAATAAAAAGAAAGAATTAATATATCTTGCTGAATTTTCACTGAAATCCATAATCCTTGCCATAAATCACTTGGCACCAATGTACTTGACATACTCTCAACAACTGATACAATTCAAAACATTCTTATGCGAAAATAAACACATAGTACTGGTACCTGTCCTAAAAACCTTACAGAAGGGGGATGGCAAAACTCCAGCAAAGGAGCTTCTGATTCATTCTACAGCTTACGTTCAAGCACAGCATGTTTTTTAACATTCCCTCCCCAGTTACTAAGCCTCCACCTACCAGCTTGAAAACAAATCAAGCAACCACTGCTCAACATCTCCAGAGTTCCACAGAAAATAACAACTTAAATAGCTCATTGGTTGCAATTGTTGGTGCTGCTGAATACTCCTGATGTATTTTACTAACAGAGGACGTCTGTGAGAATTGGCTTGTGGGATTAAACATTGGCAAAAAGTCTAAAATAATACTTATCCATGGATGAAATCTATTAAGCATGGAAGAATGATAGGTGAGAGGAAATCAAAGATCAGTGATGCAGTGTGGGTTTCCTTGAGATGAAGGTTATATGAGAGCTGAAAAATGCTCATCTTGCAGAGAACATGAAGAGAATATTAGTAATGAAACACTTCAAAGAAAATATTTACTCAAGAGCATCAGGAGATTGTTGAAATGATTAAAATAAACAGGTGAATTCAGACTTCTCTTGTACTCTTATCAAAGTTATTCTCCTAAATGAGAGCCCCTTCACACTCAACCATTTGAAAGAATCATAGAATCACAGAATGTTCTGGGTTGGAAGCAACCTTGAAGCTGATCTTGTTCCACCCCCTTGCTATGGGCAGAATACCTTCCATGAGACTAGGTTGCTCAAAGCCATATGCAACCTGGCCCTGAACACCTCTAGGGATGGGGCATCTACAATGTCTCTAGGCAATTTCAAAATTTAGGTTTAAAAAAACATTAGAACCCCCAAACAACAACAAAAACAGAAACATGCCACTGGAAGAAGTGAAAAGTTCAGAGCAAACGATTTGGTGGTGGTGGTTTTGACCAGTGTGGTGATAGTGACAAACTCTAGCAGAGTATTATTTTTCTAAGTAAGTACAGAAACGTAATTTTCCCTCAAGATAACTCTGTATAGCATCAATAAACATTTTAAAGCATCAAATCACACATACAAGGACGTAAGTATATAGAATGAATTCTCCATCCAATTTCTGCTTTTTTTTTTTTTTTTTTTTTTTTTTTTTTTAAAGGTATGAGAAACCTTCATGCATATGCAGCAATAAATTACAAACCTAGCCTAACCTCAGTTTCAGAACTGCGGATTCACGTATGCCATATAAAACACGTCTACCCATTCTCTCTGGCCTTGCAGGCAATGGGCTGTATACTTACAGTTCAGAATGAAACTGTTTTCTAATTATAGCTAGGTAGGAGCAAGTAGAAGGTAATTCATAGAAACATGAAACTGAAAGGTTTATAAAAACTGTGTCCTTGCACGGGTAGCATTGACTGTATTGACTATCTCTTAATGAAGCTCATAAAATCCATAGAGACTGAAAAGACTATGTGATGACACCCACCTGTTAAACATAGATGCTTCTGCATAGATGGGGTTTCTTTGTGCTGGGGGAAGCTAATTGAAATGGAACCTGAAAATGCTGGTGACACCTTCCTAAATTAATCACAAACACTGCTGTTTAGCTTACACACAATGAAGATTCAATTAACACTTATGAGATCTCTCCAGGAGACAAGATGTCCATTCCACTTTCGGTTTAGACTCACAGATCATTGCATCTACAACTGATAGGTCGATGAACAATTCCTACTACTGATGGCATTTTGCTTGCATTGATAAAAAAGATTCCGCATGGCCTTGAAAAACACAAGAATAAGTACTATGATTGCTGATACATAAGACATGAGGATAATACGTCAGTGGCAATATATGTCACCAACATAAAACAGAACCAGGAATAACAAACTTTGACAGCAGTGACTCAAACCAGGGACAGCACCTGTAAGTGCTCCTTTATTTGCACAATTTAAATTAATGTTATTTTCTAATCCAGATACCACGTTGTCCATGGAAACACAACTGCCAGAAACACAGTACAAACCTGTGTTCTACATTAGGGCTAGCTACCTGATCATTCTACCAACTTAATGAAAAAATGAATCAAGCTACATAAGAAAAAAAATCAAGCAAAACCAAAAGAAAACAACAACAACAACAAAACCCCACATAAAAGTAATGCAGCCATATATCAATCAAATATCGTGACACAAACTGGAACAAGTCATAGAACTGAAAGCTAACATCAATCATGTGGACATTCATTCTGGCCACTCCAAATACAAAAGGAAAAAAAAAAAAAAAAAAAAAAAAAAAAAAAAAAAAAAAAAAAAAAGCAACACAGAATCTGTCTCAAAATCCAATTATCTGATTTTCTATTTCTGGCTTTTAAAATTGTTTTCATTCCCGATCATTATTTATAGGGAGGTTTATGTATTTCCAATACGTGTCAGTTGATCACTTCCCTAAAATGACTCAAAATTAAAATCAAATTATTAGCATCATATACATATAAACACAAACATAAATACATGCATCTTCCCAGACAAACTCAATTTAAGGATGTTTTGTTGTCTCTGATAATATTTTAGAACGTAGCTGTTCACCAAAATTCTTTTGCCTAGCTCCAGTCATTCCTTGGCCACCCCACTTACTGAGTTATTGAACAAGTAAAGAAACTGTAAAATGAAGAGGATTAGGATGTTATTTTCATGTGTTGCAAGAAGTCTCCCGAAGAATCTTTGAAAAGATTCAAACAGATTTTTGCCTGAGGATCTGTCACACAGTTCTGAAAATGATTTGTCAAGTCTTACCTCAGTGTTGGCCTACGGACATCAATTTCCCAGAATCCATACATCAAACAGTCACCCAGTCAGATTATTTAGTAGATTGTGAATAAAAGAAAACTAATGTTCACGCAACAGAGACATTGCTCTTTAACCTGAGATACGGACAAATTCATCACAGAGAATTGCTATATTTAATAATCTGCTAATAATACCAATTGTGGAAAATCAGAAAAAAACATACAAAAAGGAAGCATGAAAATCCAGACAGATGAGCGTTTTTTCAGATCATTATGGTACAACTATGCAACACTGAAGACAATAGAGGGCAACGGCGCTAGGAGTGCTTAAATGACAAAAGCTATAAGCATGAAGCTTTCCAGAAATATGAATGCATTTGTCATGGCAAAAGGCTGGGGAAATTAATAAGCAAAAGGGTGAAAAAAGAGACTTAGAAAAAGTGCTGGTGTTTACAGCAGGCTGAATGTAACAAGGAAAGGAATCAGTCCCTTAAAATGAGAGCAGCAGGGATTAAGTTAGCAATGAATTTGATAGACAAATCAGTGAAGCTTTGATTAGACATGAATTAAAAATCAATAATAAATGGACAGATTTTGACATCCCTCCTGGTTAAATAATGTTCAGGTGTGAGAATAAGTCACTCTAATCAAAGACACATATAATATACATATGGATAACATTAAAGGTCTTAGTCCTTAAAGACAGTCTGACTGTGCAGTCTGAACTCCTTCACTGCATCATCTCAACAAAGCAGGCACAGTGAGGTAAAAGTGAAGAGAATGAAGACTTCTCCTCAGATCTGTTGCCTCCTTCTTTTTACACCTCCATAAAGAAAGCAAGAGTACTTTGTTCAGCTGGAACAGGCCTTGCACAACTGAAACAATTCAACACTGGCAATCTAACTGGGTTCTGTCTGGTTCTTGTTCTTCACTCAAGAAGAACAAGATGCAAAGGACGTGCACTTGTGCAGTGAATAGATCTGTTCTCTTTTAAATATTTTTGCAATTCAATTTCATCTTTTTTTTTTTTTTTTTTTAAACCCTTGTAACTTCTGCAATTTGTGTCAGTCATAACAAAAGCATTCTGACCCTACCTGCCACAAAAACATATTTTCATCCTTCTGGGGGCAAAATACTATTTTCCTTTAAAAACATCAGCAACACTAAAAAAAAGTCAGTCCTACAAATCATCCCAGACGTACAGGCTCATCTTGAGGACTTACTGCACTGAAATCATTGAAGGTCACCGCAGGATTAATATGGATGGATTAAAATAGGTAATAGCGATGTGAAAATGGATGGAGATATGTAGAGCTAAGCAGGGAGAGCAGGGAAAAGGATGAAGCTTATAATTATTTTTCAGTTTGAGGAAAAAAGAAGTCTTGTCCATGATGTATAACAATGCTATTTTTAGAAAGAAGAGAAAATGGGTTTGTTTTAGCTTGAACTGCTGTTGTGGCTTAACCCCAGTAGGCAGCTCAGCATCACACAAATACTTGCTTACTCCCCCAAGGTGGGTCTAGGGAAAGAACTGTAAGGGTAAAAGTGAGAAAATGTGTGGGTTGAGATAAAGACAGTTTAATAAGTAAAGCAAAAGCTGTATATGTGAGCAAATTGCAGTAAGGAATTCATGCACTGCTTCTAATAGGCAGGCAGATGTTCAGCCATTTCCAGGAAAGCAGGGCTCCCTCACACATAATGGTCACTTGGTTAGACATACACCATAATTCTGAACATCTTGAGTACTTTTTCCACTCAGCTCTCATTGCTGAGCATGACATCATAAGTATGGAATATCCTTCTTGTCAGTTGGGGCCAGCTGTCCTAGTTTTGTCCCATTCCAAATCCTTTTGTACCTCATCGGCAGGGCAGAGTGAGAAACAGAAAAGACCTTGTCTGTGTAAGCACTGCTCAGTAGCAACTAGAACATCTGTGTGTTATTAATTCAATTTGTACACAAATCTGGAACATAGCACCATATGAGAAACTATGAGTTAACCCCATCCCAAGTCAAATCAATAGCACCATTTACATGAATTGAATTTCTGAGTTTGTGCAAAGTGCAGATCTTTCAGCCACATTTAATAAAGCTGTGCACATGCAATTGCTTTCAGTACAAGTGTTTGGTGATGGGACGTAGCACCAGTCCATCCTCATCTCCTCTTTGAAAATGTAGTGGGAAAACTAGAAGTCTCACAGCATCACCGTTCTGAAACAGCTACAAAAGCAGCTAACATCACAGATGTGGCCTTGCAGAGGAGAAAGACACTGAGCTTTTAGATCCGAATCAAGACAAAACCATTCTCCTATAGCTGACCCCATACTCCTAGAATCAGTTATGGATCCAGAACTTTTCTGGTGAATTAAATTAACTGGACTAAATCTTAACAAACCCATTGCCATTTAATCAGTGTAGTGGATCAGTATGCAACAGCTTACATGATATCACCTCAAAATCGCATGTGATGCTCCAAATTCAGAGCAGGATTAATGTGCAATGAAGTGAACAGCTCACTGGGTTTTCACCCAATTGTGCCTATTTTGTCATTTTAATATCAGAAAGTAACAGTAAGATTTTGAATTAATCACATTTTGCTAAAAAGGTATGACACCTCATTGACTTCTAAAATAAAACCAAGACTCTTTAATCCAAGCACTTATTTTTAAAGTACCCCATTATCTGGGAAAATAGCTATTCTTCAAGTCCCCATTTGCAAGGGACATTTTATTTCCTGAAACCCTTCAGATTATCTATCCTTCTTACTCTGTAATCACAGAGCAGATTCACAGTACAACTACTGGTGTGCTAAGATTCCCCAGTCCAGATGAGGATGCTGCTCAATAATAGTGAGAATGAATCTCTGCTACACTGTGGGCAAGAGGCAGGTTAAGTGTATTGCTATCATCAGTTGTGCTCCCATAACAACAGCAGTCAAATGGGAACAGGCAGTGTCAGCACAACAAGACAGCTGGATCTTACTGTCCATAATAGATTCCACATTCATGGCTGCTGTTGTCAATGGGGCCAGCTAGAACACAAAGCAAAATCCTGTTTGGACATACAGGAAAGGTACACGAGGGGCATCAGTGACCAGAGAGATGCAAAGAAAACATCTTGTTTGTAAGATAAGTTTCATGGTAAGGCCTCTTAGGAGGGAAAACATTAGCCTTACTACTACATTCATCTGAACGTGGATATAACAAGGTGTGTATTCATACCAGAAATCATCACCCTAGGTTTCCCCCTTTGCTGATATACTGTGGAGCTGAGCACATAACTTGAACAATGTGAGTATTATTCTTATTTTAGAAATCCTTTTTCTCAGTGCTTCCCAAAATGCCATCTAGTTTCAAAAAGCCGGGTTTGCTTTGGTTTGTTAATAACTTTTATCCCTGATAGTGAGACACCAATCTATATTTGCGAGACTTCTTGCTTAGATTATTGACATTTGCCTTTGCTTCTACTGCTTTAATTATGTAACCAAGCTGCATTCAAGCTTTTACTCATTCCAAATTTGCCTTTTGCCACATTTCTCCTATTTTACATGTGCTGCACTGAATTCTATTAAACACTCCATTGATTTTAAAGTCCTTACTTTAGCATTTAAAAGTTTATGTTCTCTTGCTTGCTAGGATTCAACAGAATGTGAGATTATGAATTTCTGTCATTATTTTTTTTTTTTTTTAATAAGTGTATTTCTCTGTCTTTATTTCAAACCAGAGTCTCTTACTGTCTGATCAAAATCCCCTTGATTTTTGTACCTAACTTTCAGAAATCACTCTCAAAAGCTGCAAAGGAAACAGAGTCCAGATTAACTGCAAAATGAATTTTCAAATGTATCAGTGGAATGGAAGCTGACTAACAGTACAGTCAAGGGAGGCGGCTGAGTTCTCCACTGTGCTACCTAATCTTAATAAAGCACTAATTCATTTTTATTTTTTAAGTTAAATTTGTTAGGTTCATTTAGAACATTTCCACAAAGCAGTAGATTCCATGAATGGATAAAAAGAGGAAATCACGTGCTTTGTGCAGTATTATGTATACAGTTCCTCCATGTCCCAGAACAGGTATGACAAACCTCCTCTGAGGAGCACTCCAAGACAGACCGCTCCCCAGTCACATCTCTCTCTATAGATTATTGCTTTATTATTCCTGCCACCTTAACTTTGTGACATGCCACTCTCTCACTTCTACCCCTCTCATTACCTGAGAACAACGCCTGGGGTCTCAAAGGTTGAGAAAGAAGAAGTTAAGACTTTTTTCAGGATGCATTCAGCATGTAGCCTGTGATTGCTAGCATGGGTCTTCGGGGAGAAAAATGCATTGAAGATGGGTCTGAAGAAGATTAAAACCAGGAAAGTGATTAGGAGAACACACAATTATGTTTCTATTGCTTGCTAGTGCCAATGATCAGTGCCACAGTGAAGTTATTGGTATGTGGAAAAAGAGAAATCTATTGATTCCAAGACAAACACTGAGGCATCTATGAATTGGAAATTAATAGAAAAGAAATCCTTTATGTAGAAAGAAATACCCTGAAGGTAGGAAGAAACAGAAAATACCAGTTGTCTCCAGAATCATTGCATGAAGTTAGCAACTGGGTGAGGAAATGACAGTGAGAGCTAACTTCCATCTTATAAATAGTCTACGGACATACGCTTAAATTATATCTCAGATGTGCATGATGGGATGTAAGTATTAGAAAGTTCATGAATATTATCTGAAAATACTTATTTTGAAGAGTATAAAGCATGTCTGTAGAATAGAAAGGAGGGGAATGAAAGCACAAGGGAACAATTTTACAAACTCTCAGGCTCACATCAGGAGAGATTTGATCAAGAATCAAGAAATCTATCAGATGATGAGCACTGAGGAAAGAAGCAGCTCAAGAGATGCTACTTTTCCAAGAGTTCAATGTATCACACAAAGCTGCCATGAGAAAATGTAAATAATCCCATAATAATTAATTAGACAAACTAAGAACTGTGTTAGAACTATGGCTTGGGAACCTCAGAAAGCTCAGGGATACTTTCCAGCATCAAGCATGTAAGCAAATAATCCTAAAATACAGTGTAAATAGGTGAACTACCAGGTGAAAGCATTCAGGCTAGTAAAAAGAATTGACTGTTTTGGCACAATACATATTGTGAATAATCCAGTCCCAAATGGTTCAAACATCCCATTGCTTCCCTACCACACCTAGACATCTCATAAACTCTTTGTGTAGGAAGGGGTAAGAGTAGAAAGGTAGAAGATTATTCTGATAAAAAAAATGACGGAAAGTCTGACTTTCTTCCTAGATCTTTAAAATAAATTAAGAAATTAAAAAATAAACAATCCCCCAAACACCAGTAATTCCCTTAATGAAAAACAGTTTAGAAACACCATCATGAAGTTAATTTCAGTGTTTCAAAGCAAAGCAAGAAGAAATGTATTTGATTTGGGAATTCTTCAAGAAACTTTATAATGGCTAAACATCAGGTTTGTTTTTCAGATAATATTTTTGGCAAAGTCTACATGAATTAATCATTGTAATAAAACATGAATTAGAAATTTAGAAAACAAAATATTAGACATCCAAATTGTACCCATTATACAGGGTAAACTGATGTCTATAAACCTGTAGGTTTATATCCTAAGTCCAACTTCAAGAAGGTGTTGGTAGCAATCTAACATAAAGCAACTTATTTCTCATGAATTTTAGAAGTAGAAAAATGAAGGAATACATTGAAATTGACACATAGATCAGCAAAGCATAGACTACTGGCAGAGCTACAAAGTTGAATACTGTAAAGATGGATGCAACAGGTATAAAGGTTTTTTAAACGCTGACATCTAACTTCCTAGCATTCCATCATGAAAGTCCTGAATGAAATCTTATGCAAGGGGCAATGATTAGAAATGATGGTTTTAGAACACTTTCTCTTACTTAGCTAAATGGAAGTGAAAAATATTATTTTATCTTAAAATAATCCTTGTCACTAACAACAGAATCCTAAATGAAAAAGCCTGGTTACTAAGAAGGAATTTACTTTCAGGCTACAAAGACTGGAGTGAAAACCTCAAAAATAGAATGCAAAATCAAAAAGTAACTGAATCTTGCAGGAAAAGAAGCATTTTTCATTCAACTCCTGAAAGCATCCCAGTATTAAAGGAACTATGACATTAACATATTGTTACACATCACATCAATAACTTAAACATACTGTAAAGGGCCTTGTTCCGACAGATTACCTTTTGAAGGAAAAAAAAACCCCAAACTTATTTGCAGTGTGGTTGTGAGCAGTTTCTAAGCACATGACTGGAATAGCTCTTATCAACTCTGAAGAGCTGGATGGTTTATTTGTTTAATTCTGTTCTTTCTATTTTAAATAGACAATGTTGTTTTCCAGTAAATAAAGTAATATTTCAGAAGGACAGATAGATTCTTGCTTGGATTTCTTCAAAATCCCTGTTGAAGACACCCCAAGGATCGCTGGCATTAACGATTATGCCCCAAATTCCACCAGCGCTTTGTGTCAAGCCATGGCAATCTGCAGTTATAGGAGAAAAGCAACCTTGAAAGCATTATTCCACCAGGTTTGGACACCAAGCAGGAGAAACAGAGCTGAAGAGGTCACTGCTCTCCTCAGTCAGTACTTTGCTTGATAGGCAGCCAGTAAATCCTATGGGATGCACAACCATGAAAAAATCTACTTCATCAGCATCCAACAGTCAGTGCTTTCTTTATAAAACACAGAAGGTGATTACATTTCTGGTTGCTTTCCAAGGGTTAAGGCATTTGCTAGGGAATACGAAATCTGCATCAAGAATTTCTGATCCCTCAAATCCCAGAAAACAGAGAAGGCTTCATGCATGGTAAGGAAGTAAAGGTAACAGAGCAAGCCCAGCACACACCAAGGAGTGGAGAGGACTACCTGTCTGCACTCAAGCAGAGACAGTACAACATCTCATATAACTGCAAGAAGCCACACCCCACCAGAGCCCTATACAAATGCATCTGCAGAGCAGAAATGACACTGACTTCAGAAAGTACACTACAATTTCCATATACGAATCCCCATAATGTTATTCTTCCCATCCTGTCAAAGAACTGCTGCAGAATAATTTAGCATTGCTGTTCAATAAAGCACGTAAACACACCTCTAAATCAGAGCACCAAGATAGTCTATAGCAGTCAGTGAGGTGGCAAAGAAGCTTCTAAGCTCTGCCAGTTCATGCCTGCGGGTGATCGGCAATTGCTAGCAGCTGTTGACAAATGGATGGATAAACACCACTTCATGAAGATCTTTTTAATGTTGTTTTTAAGGAAAGACATTTTATCAATTAAATATCCTGTTATTAACTTCTCTCTCTTTTGCCTCTGCTGGTGAGATGATGGGATGGACATGTTTTCCTCAAAAATATAAACCTGTATAAGTGGATAATAGGCTCAGCAATGATCTTTGTACCAAGATTTGCATTCAGTAAAAACACTCACGCTCTTGCCTAAACAAAGTTTCAAAAGCCATAAGATAGATTTATTAGGGACATCATCTTTATTATCTAATTACAACACCCAATAATTGTCTTCCTTCAATAGTCAGGAACAATTGAGTTTTTCCTGGGTTTCTTTTTCCTGATATTTCCAGCACTGATGAAACCTATGGCGTACATTCAAAAGCTTATTTATTTATGCATATGGCTTGCATATCTGAAGGCTAGATGCATAAATTTTTAAGAGCTGACATACTCTTCAGGGAAAAGAAGTTCCCCCTCTGAATTATTTTATTCACTCTGCAGCTATCCAGTGCTACCCCTTGTTTATCAGCTCATTACTGTGACTGAAAACGAGTTTGTCAGGAGAGATATAATTTAAAGAATGAAAACATGAACAGTGAGGGCATCTTGATAACTCAGCAAATACACAAACTTTTTTTTAACTAAGAGATAAACCTCTGTTTTCCTAACATTCTTTCAAAAAGGAACATTTTTTCAAAGCTTTTGTGACAAAAAAATAAAAATAAAAAATCAGAATAATTTTTACATGAATGCTCTGGAAGCTGTTTAGCCTTGTATACATTGAGGCTTCCATATAAACATAAAGGGATCATCAGAATAATCTTTTAAAAAGAAGTTCAATGTTTTCTAGTTTCAACCTGCCACAACCCTGAAGCACGGGTCAAATATTTATTCAGAAGGATTTCTAAATCACACCCCGAATTCTAAGACATTAAAATCTTTGCAAATCTCCATTTTTCTCAGTATGTATTTCTGTGGTAGGGAAGGGGAAAATCACAGAATTGCAGGAGTTACAAGAGACTTCTGGAGATCATCAAGTCTAACATCCACCCCAAAGCAGGATCCCCGCAGTAGGTTGTAACTAAGACAATCACCTTCTGAATGAATTAGCTGGTCCAAACTAGTATTTCTAGGAGTCCATTTTGAGTTCCTTACTAGTGTGATATTGTAGATCCTCTTCCTGTAACAAAGCAGCTCTAGCAAACAGACCCATGGAGAGGTAGCAGTGCTTTCCATCAGCCCCGAGGCTCTGACACTCTCTTTAAGAAAGTGATTATGCACCAAAATAGATGCGAGGAGCTGGTGAGGTATGTGAACAGATAGATGTGGTGCCACCATCTTATGACTGAAGTTTTACGTAAGGCAGCAAAAGTTGTGTCTCCATTTAAGAGCCAGTAAGCTAGGAGGCATTACATTTCAAGCAGTCCTCATATTTCTCTAGTTCATATTGAGGAACAACTCTGACTCCTCACCTGTGGTCATCCAGCTTAGGGACTATCAGCAACATCAAGTGTTGAAGCAAAAAGGAAGTGCTTTTAAATGTCTCTGAGACAAAGTGACCCAAAAGTTACACAGAATTGCACCCAAAAGCAAACAGAAAGCTACTGAAGTACATTTTTCCCATGAAATACACCCAGCGCCACTAATAAGACAAAGCCAACCATCATCTTTCTCAGCCAAAATTTGCATGTGGTCTTCAGGTGGGATCCAAAAGGATCTCAGTGTGAGCCTGCAGTGTGTTCTTGCAGCCCAGTAGGCCAACTGTATCTTGAGCTGTACTGAAAGAAGTGTTATCTGTAGGGCAACTGAGGGGATTCTTACCCTCTGTCCTCATAAGACTCCACATGGAGTACTGTTTTCAACTCTGGGGCCCCCAGTCCACAGAGGATATAAACCTGTTGAAGCGGATCCAGTGGAGGTGACAAGGATGATAAGAGGGCTGGAGCACTTCTCCTGTGAAGATATGAGGAGCTGAGCTTGTTTAGCCTGAAGTAGTAGTAGTTATTCTGGTTGATGTACAGTACTTCGGACAACATAGTCAAGCTTCTGGACATCTCCATTCCTAATACCTTATGCCATTCTTCAGATTTATTCTGGTGCCTCTCTCATTTTGCCATGCAAATTGTTAACTGGTCTGTGTGTTTCAAACGTGCTTGCACATCTCTGTGAATCAGTTTAGGCAACAGCCTAACTAGCTTAATACTATTCTCTGGAGCTCTAAACCAACTACACTTATCTTGTGTCACAAGAGTAATAGATACCATGGGTAAATTCATGTGATAAACTTAAACGTTTACAATAACTTGAATATTCTAAGCTGTCAAACAGGAGACCTTGGGACAGTTTAATCCCAAGCCTACCCACTCAGACATTTTCACCTATAACCCAAGTGGTCTAATATGATACCAGTCTGACTGGGATGGACTGATGTCTAAACCCGCTTCCCAGTTTCTATGGTCCTCAGACTGCAATTTCAGACAAGAGCTCCAACAAAAGGCAACGGGACCTCACTGTGTTAGCCTGTGAATTTAAGTGTATAGTCCAGGGTCTTTTTGGTCTTTGTGCTTTTTTCGTCTTTCCACATTTCTGCTGCCTACTTGATGGCTGAGCAGACAAACCGAACTTCTCCATTGCAAAGTAAGACAATTCAATAAATGCACAAGTAGCTGAGAAAAAAACATGCCCTAAATGACACCTCCTTTTCTTCTGTATATATTACCCTAATACTCCAATCAGCTCCCAGCTCCTGATGTGACTGCAGTATTGCTAATTTCACAAACAGACTGCAAAACACTTTAGGCTAGGACCTCCTTTTAACTTTTTCATAAAAACATCAGCCAGACCAGCAGTATTACATAAATAAAATAAAATAATAATGATAATGGATGATAGTAATGATTAAAAATTCATATCCCCCCTAGACACAAGATCAGGAGATATTCACAGCTTCCCAATTTGACTCAGAAGGGATGAAAAGTGGATGAAACAACATAGAAAAACCAGGCAGAGGAACCACGATCAGGGAAAGAGCAAAACAACAACAAAAAGAAAAACAAAGACAAGTTCAAGGAATCCCTAGAGACCTCTAGCTTTTGAAGTCCCTCTCATGCACTCACAGCAAGGAGCCCGTGACAGCTGCTGCTGTTCCTGATACCCTCCCGGCACCAGTTCTGTCATTTACTGAGCTACCCTGTCATCAGCCAGCGCAGAAATAGAGCGTGAGTTACCCCAGGTCCCATCCTCACTCCTCAGAAAGTCAAAGCCTATTCATAGATCAGAGCTGTTTTGAACGTAAGTTTGAAGAAACAGCAATGCCATCAAAGAACTATTCTGGGCTTTTTCCCTTGCTTTGCTGATACTGTAAGAATTGGGCAAACATTTCTAGATGAAAGACAGCTGTGGTTAAGAAAATGATGAAAAAATTCAACTTTAAATGTAGATTGTACAGCTTAGACATATTTAGTGAATTATTTTATTTTTACTAAGTTGCTCAGATTTTAAAAGAATAAATCTGAAGAAGTGAAAAATCTATACTACAGGTATACAGGTTTAATCTCTTTAAGCCTTGTCAGTATTGCTTGACTTGACCGATGTGGAATTATATTTGCACTGTAAATAGTCCTCTCACATCTGGTTGGTTGGTTTCCATTTTGTGCAAGGATATGGTCAGAGCTTTCTGCCTGATTACAGTCCACATCTGCTCTTCCCCACTTCCACCCTTAGAGCTCAAACAGTATCCCTAGCAGGAAGTAGGAGAGACTGTATATGTTTGTTTAAGGGTGATACAAGTCAAACAAATACAAGAATTGACAAATAGTCAGCAACGCTTTATGGAAGACAGATGTAAGTTCCCATCTCTTGTAGCTGTGCAGAAAGGGTACCATCTTCACTCACCAATTAAATTCTGAGTCCCCAATCACTAAAATTATCAATCTTTCTTAAGTGCTTTACTGGTGCACAAACACTCATCAGAACTGAAAGTTTATTATCATTGTACTGTCAAACCTATCTCATGTTTAGCACGTATCTCCAGTAATTCTTCATTAAGGGAACTACTGCATTTCCAATACAATTAGAATATCAGAGTCAGAGTCTCAGGAGTTACAGACTAAATCCAAATTGCTTAATTCCTCCTACGAGTTCTGAAAAATATCCTCTCTAAAAACAAGACATATTCATTGCATTAAAAGTGTTAGCAAAGCTGTAGTATTTTAAGACTTTGAGAAAAGCAGTTATTAAACAACTGCAATCTGATCTTGTGCTTTCAAGAGTAGTATTTATGTACAAAACTAGTGCACTACAAAACTCATTAGTTTTACTGAAGCATACACACATAAGATGTAGGAACTGAAGAGAAATAGAACTTCTAAACCAAACTAAAGATCTGGAAAGAGAGAAAGAATGGATAAAATAACTAGGTCTTTAAAGCATTGTCAAAGTTGTATTAATACTGTGTGTATGTATGTATCTATATTAAGTCCATGTCCGTACTGAAGTTTCATGCTGCCAAAAAATGATTTTAAGAAGTAAACTTTACTGTAAAAAATCCACTTCTCAGAAAAGTGTAATTCTGACACGTCACTCTGTGCTATTTCATCAGAGAATCACAGGCATCTCCTACAGATGATCTTTCCTGGTTAATTTGGACCTTTCATTTTCTTACAAACTTTCTCACTCTTCCTTCCCAGCCCCCTGCCCCCCTTCAGACTTCATTTTTTGATGCCCTATTACTCCTATCCATTGCTTCAACTCACAGACTCTTACCTAACATACACTCCAGTACTCAGCACATGCCATAATAGAGCTGTCGATCTACCATTATTGTCCTCTCTCCTTTTCTTCCCATCTCTCTTCTATGGAAATACAAGCAGATCAGATCTCAAGAGAATGCAAAGAGCTATCTGTACTGCTATGGATTCTTCCTCCCAACAATCATTAGCAATACAAAATACTAGAAAGATTTAAAAAACTCTAAAAGTTTCTTTTAAGGATGGGAAAAATGAAATGTATGACTGAGATTCTCAATCTCCTTAACAGAAAAGAAGAATGAGAGGTGACTGCTAAAATACATATCTTCACAGATAAGTTTGAGGCATAAAGGACAGTAATCTTTTGAGGAAAAGCATGACCAAAGATTGGCAACTTGAATCAGATAAGTGAGAAATTTGCTGTGTGAATGCTTGATAAGGAGATTGACTAAGAATGTCTTAAGGAAATGAGTCTTTCTCACCTCTTCCCTTCAAAGCCACGATTCCATGTCTTTGCTTAACCAAATCTTATGTTATACTCTGAAATCTGTTACAGGGAGAAACGTATGGAATTTAACACTGAGATAAGAGGCCAGACATACAAAACTCAGTCTCTCCTAGCTTTGACAAATTTGAGATTCATTTCAAAAGAGGAGTAAACTAAGCATTGGAAAACACAATTCCATCCTGCATTATCAATCCTGTAGATTGGGATATCTGATATTGTGGAGATCGGTTCCATTGCTCGGGGCCTTGGCATTGCAAAAACATGGCTGAAAACACAGCAATTCTACCAGCATATTTCACTTCCCATTTCTTGAATCCCCAGGTAATAATCAACCAAGGTAACATTTATTGATTTTTCTTTAAACTATTGATGATGATAATATGGATATAACTAGAGAACCCTCTCGTGTTTTCAGAAGAATACTAGATGTTAAAATTAGCAAGCTATAAATGTAAGGCACTCACTATTTCCTTTTGCACAAAAATTAGAAAAAGTGAGAAATTACATACTCCCTCTAAACAAAGAAACCATCATATGGCTACCTGCATGGTAGTGGAAAGCAACTGATTAATGGTAGGCAGGATAAAAATCATAACATTCAGTCCATGAAAAAGATAATCACATAAATAATATATCCAAATGAAAACAGACTGGGAATAAAGCTAGAGAGAATGAAGACAAATTATTTCTCAATAACAGATTGCTCTACTCTGAGATTTTTCAGGCTTTTTTTTTTTTTTTTTTTTTTTTTTTTTCCCTTTAACCATGGAATGACAGATAGGGAAAAGAATCTAAATTATTTAGACTGCCTTCAGGCTACATATGGGGAGTACTATTTGGAAAAACTTGGGTTTGTGTTCTGGGATTTGTATAGAAAAGACAAAAGATATCCCAACTCCCTAGCTGGTAGCTAATTAGCTGCAACCCAGGATCTGGGTGATTATCTATGACCTGATGATTTACTAAGGGGCACTATGAAAATGTTGAAGACTTGACACGGATTTGCAGCATAGCATGGAGATGCTTTCTGCACCCACGTTCCTCCCCACTGGGTTCCATCTACACAAAAACTAAAATCAATCTTGTCGGTAAAACAAACCTGGGGATGGCATGGAAATGGCATGGAGGAGGGCAGCATTCCAGAGGGCCAAATTAATTTCCCTAGGGATTCCCTGCTTGTAAAATCCCATAAACAAAGTGTCACTTTTCATTCGCTAAGCCAGTTTGATTGCTAACAGCAAACACATGCCTTACTTTGGCATAGAGCTGCACACCATCAAATTAAATAATGTTATTTTATTTTTTCTTCCCCCCTAACAATCTGTCTCTCACATTCCTTGGCTGCTTTTAAAAGTCACTTGTAAAGTTTCACACTTGCATGCTGCGAACAGTGAAGCTGAAAAGCTGAGAGTCTCTGAGGATCAATAAGCTCTGAGTCGTTTCGGTTCAAATGGGGTGAAGAAAGTCCAGCAACTGACAACTGCCATCTCATGGCGACTGCAGGAAATGAAGAGGTAAGTATCCAGACGATGCCTGATGGGTGAACGGGAACATGTGAAGGCCTGATGAAATTACATGTTGCTTACACTTGGGGATATCAGAGACTCAGCAAGATATTGCAGGTGAAATGCTCTTGAGTTCACCACCAGTACAACAACAAAAGGGAATCCTAATACACAATAATGCCACTGTTCTTCAGTATCAGCACCCAACTACCTCCAAAAGTCTATAGTAATGTCAGCAGAAGCCGCGTTTTGTAAGGCCACACTCACAATGCCTAAACTTGTACTGAAAACTTAGCTTAGAGAGGAAAAAGTACAATTTAGGCAGTCAACCAGTGTGAGTCCCCAAAGCAGACAACTGCTCAGATGAAAAAATTATGTCAATAAAAACAAAAGTATGTTTGAGGCAGTGCTGGAAATCAGAAACTTCAAGGAAAGAGAACAAGCTTCACATAAACAAGCTTCACATAACTCCCTTAAAAACATAAACCATCTAAACAAACAGATCCAACCAACAAAAACAACCTTAAAAAAAAACCCTAATAGTTCTAGAAGAAAAATCACAATAAAATGTCTACACTTAAGGTAGCACATATAAACATACCTTTCCACGTACATTATGGGAGATGCATTTCTGGGACCTTCAGGTCGTAACTATTCCAGAATGCCTTGCTCCAAGAAGGGGAGAAATGTCCAGGGGTTTTTCAGAGCAAAAATGTAACTCTGAAATGGTTTTAGGAATGATTTCCACTGATTAGAACTTGAGTATATCAACAAAAGAAATCCAGCACCTCTCCATTAGTCCAAATTGTGTCCATGCCCAGTTTCACGTAGGTGATCCCACTCAACACATGCTCTGCATGGCTACCTGAGTGCTACTGGTCATCTCAGCTCAAAGCAAGCCCATGCCCACCCTACTGTAATTGGAGCACGTAGTTCATACCAGTGCTATCTGCTGTTCAAATCCATTTATATTATAAAAGTCACTGGCTGATAAAAATCTGCAGCATCCAAAAAGACACATGTACCATTCACTTCATGTATTTGAAGTAAGCTTTTTTCTTTCCCTCCCCAATTAAAGCGATAATAGAAGCTGAACAGAGGTAGATGTTGGCATTATGTGGACATAAATCACATCAAGTGTTGATTCCAATATCTATCACTAATTGCTCTCGCTACCTTATCTAGAAATAATTAGCAAATTTCCTCCTGAGAAAAGCAGTCCTGATTCTGCTCTTTCCTACAATAAAATTACTTAGGCTTTACACCAGTGTAACTAAGGAAAGGATTACCGTTATTGCCTACAGTTTTTAAACTCTTCTTGCCTGCTGAGCGAGCACTGTTTTTTCAGCGCAAGATATCAAGGAACTGATTTCCTTGGGAATTACAAAGCATAAAAGCTGAAGACAGATATACACTTAGCAGTAAGCCCAAGATTACATGTTTGTACTGATAACAGAGAAGTAATAAAAAGAAAGGAAACACTTAAGTTAAACTCCAAGCATATGGAACAAGAGTGCATGTGGAGGGGGAACTCAATTATTTAGTGAAATAGCATTTTCAAAATAGTAGGAGTTTCATTTCATACCCTGATGCTCCTTCCATGCCACTTGTTCTTTTGGTTTGTTTTCAGTCCCCACCTACCTCTGGAGCAGCTGATAGAACTTGTTAATAAAGACTCAGGGTAGCAAACCTAGGTTCTGGTTCTGCTCCAAACCTCTGCCACTGCAAACAAATGGTCTTTCCCAATGCTGAACTCAAGGGGCTTGTCTTGCCAGCCTTATTCAGCTTACTGAAAATTGCATGCTTACCATGATGATAGACTCTTATTCCTGAAATACCAGCAAAATACTCAAGACTGAAACAGAGATCTGGCAACTGTTAAGCTTTGAGTCAATTATCTTCACGCATGTCAAGTATCACTGATACTTCCACATCCTGTCATGGTGATGCCAGAAATTACCTAAGTGTTTATCATGAGTTGCTGCAAAGTTAACACTGTATCTAAACGTACGCTATCAGCTTCACTTCTTACCCAACTAAGTGTACAGTGACAAACATCTCATTTCTCAAAACTGCAATTACCTGTTCAGGTCTGGCGTCTATGCTGGACCCACGTTACTGAATTGCTTGCATCTGTGCTCCCAGGCAGCTACACTCCTTCACCAGGCGTTCAATTGCTGGTTCAGGCCGTGACATAATGGTTTCCATACACATTCTATACTAGCTTGAAGCATGTTTCAGTAAGAGTTTTCTTGGCCCTGCTTAGCAAAGTAACATTGATTTGTCTAGAACTATGAAAATGGTAATAAGCAGGAAGATATTTTTTGCATTAAGCTGAATATAAAAAAAGAAACACTAAATTCCACTAGACTCTGTTTTGGGAAGGCTAACACCAAATTTTACCAGTCTCAACAAAGAACTCTGAAATGTGGGCAATCTATTCCTGTATTTCTGTTCACTCTCTATGACTCTCACTTATACTCATGCACATTTGCGTATCCACATACAAAGTGTATTCTATATCCTTCCACAGCATATATCACAAATCCACAGTATTTATAACTTTCCTCTAGCAAGTTGTCAATCTATACACCTCAGGGCACCCTTCTCTAAAGAAAATCAAGAGCTGAACTCTTTTTTGGTGAGGTGTAGTTCACAGACACCAATCAAGCCACTTGCTGTCCCTGAGTTCAAACCCCCACAGCGATAACCATGTTTAGGCAAGCTTATTGATAAACTCCAGCTCATCTTTTACTAAAGGACAGAAATTTGGCAAGTGTGTGTGTTTGGTCCTCCGGCATCTAGATTGGCAAAGGAAATCTAGCAGAGCTGGTTTGGAAATGAGCGCATGCCTGGCCTCTTTGTATCCCTTGAGACCGCTAAGAACAATTGTACATCACCCTTGAAGGAAATGGTAACCAAGAGAGGTCCAATAAATGCCCTCAGTTAGCAGTTAAGAAAATAAGTGAGACAAAAAAGTACATGGAATGGGCTCTTTTTGGCTGTCCTTCTTCAGACAGATAAATATCAGGGTAGAAAATACAACTATCCTGCGGATAAGGAAGAAAGTGGTCAACACAGGTATATATATTTCTGGTATATATATGTTACACCAAGACGTATTTCTGAAGTATAAAGGAGCAAACAACAGTTTGTTTAACACTGTCAGTCCAAAATGCTTCTTGGAAATAGAGCCAGCTGGAAGCTTTCTGAAGAGCTGTATTGCATTTCGCTACTATTTGTAGAAATGGGTTAGTCAGGCAGATTTCTGTATTTAAAATCTGTGATTTCCTTCACCCACTCTTTAGTCATACATCATTTCTTGACATTTTAAAATGAAGAGTAGCAAACTTTTTGTTGTCTCAACTTTGTTTTCAAATAGTAGAGCCAAATGACAAACATTAAATGAAAGAAACAGAATGTTCTAGAGATGTTAAAACAAGTATTTTGTGTATTTGAAACTGAACATCTTAAATACCTTAACTTATGACATGAAAAACGTTTGAGGACTCAAAGATTTTGAGACTGAAAAGCAATTTCCCCTCCTTATTCCAGAGATGCAGCTGTTCAGAATACAGCAGCTACTTTACACTTTTCCATTGTACTCCTCCCACACTTGAACTCAAATAAACAGAACCAGCTTCAAATCTTTCACAAGCATCCACTTTTACTACATATCTAATGCAAAAAATAATAATAATAATAATAAAAAGCTGGGAAGATGCTAGGTTGACTTTACTTATCAGGTCAAATGAATAATATAAGAAATATCATTTGCTAAGATGCTCTGATCATCATGCGCCCAGCTTTCAGTCACAGCAGCTCTGTAGCTACATAGACTGTGGGAGCACTGTTATCACTCACAGTCTAGATATTTTTTTCTTCCCTGTCCCACCATGTTTTTGATGTCAATTCAAACCACTACTTCACCATACTCCCAAAAAAGGAAGGAAAGGCACAAAACATCTCAAATAGCTAAACAGTAAGGTAAAATTTCATCCCCTCATCCTAGCAGGCATAAGAACACAGACTTTACTGTCCAACTGCCAGGAGTTTTCAGTGTTTAAAAGCCCTAGTTAAACTCAAGAGAGTGAATTTTTGAGCTGGCCTTTCTCCTGCCTGACTTTCATTTCTCAGCAAGCTCCACCTGCACTTTGAGGACTAAACCAGAGCAATTAGCTTTTAGCCCTATCTTTTATAGCTAATTGCCCTTGAGGCAACTGCACAGATTCCCAGGTGTCAGCTTTCCATGGTGTTGATGCAGCTCCCTGAAGGAAGCAAGCAAAGGCACTGAAATAGAAAAGTTCTTCAGCACATGCATGGAAAATGGGAGCTTAAAAAGCCAGCAAAGCGAGATGATCATTAATTTTCTATGTATATCACATTCACTTGCTGAATTATACAACGTAATAGCGTTACAAGCAGAAAAACCTTCTTAAAGACAAAGATTAAAAAAATTCCTCCAATTTCTGCAACCTTACAATGACCCCTAATTGGCACTTGAAATGCTTTAGCCACCAATTATATTATATTCCTAAAGCCCTTGAGTGTGTTCTTGTTTATTTTTTATTTTCTTTGTCTCTCAACATTCATCTAACAAGCCTATGTGTTGTTTGTCTGAAACAGAGGTCAGTTCACGTTGCAGGAAGCAATTTTCTGCTTCTTGGAAGAGAAAGTTTCTTTTCCAGTCACTGTAGCTAAACTCACCTATTTATGCCTGCAGGAAATACGACCACAGATCTAGTAAGCAACTGAGATTTCAATGTACTAGTTTGGTTTTAGGTCCCTTCAGTGGTGTATCTATCACCCCAGAGGAGGAAGAGATGAGGACTGAGCCCACACTGTGCTGCCACTCAATACCCTCCATTCAAGGACATGGCCCTGTGAAGCTTCCATTAAGATGAAGCTTGTATTCAATTTTAGGCACTTAGAAATCAAGTAGGGCTAATGCACGTTGACAAAAACAGCATTTGTTTTAAGGAGCTAAGCTATTCAGGACAAGTCCAGTATTTATGTGGGAGTTGGCCTGGAAAACCATATTATTTCATACATAGTCAAAAATGTCAGACTGGTAAACATCTCAACATTTACCATTATCACCTGTCTTAAAGTTTTCCTCACTGATCCCGATTACCAGGACAAACCTCTATTATTATGCTGTCAACTTGGGAATTGCAGCTCAATGAAACTTTTCAGCTCAAGCTCATAAAGGACAACAGGAAATAGCCTCAAGTTGCACCAGGGCAGATACTGGAACTGGATGCCCAGGCAGGTGGTGGAGTCACCATCCCTGGAGGTGTTCTTGAACACCTGACAGCATTCAAGAAGTGTTGAGATGTGGCACTCAGGGACATGGGCTAGTGGGCATTATTGGTGGTGAATGGATAGTTGGCCTAAATTATCTCAGAGGTCTTTTCCAGCCTCAGTGATTCTATAATTCTGTGATTCTGTATTGTATCTTATCCGCATGGATCCATGCAGAGACATCTGTGCAGCATTCCTATGTACACACAATGACATGAGAACTATTTCTGTGCAGGAAAACTCAGGAAAGGGGAAAATAACAGAAGAGGTGGTTTCATCACTTGAGTCACTGTTAAGGCCAGGTGTTCACACATGCTCAGTTACTCACAAATCTACTGGTTTCTGACTAATTGGCAATCTTCAAGCAGTCCTGCTAAGCAGGTGGCAAACTGGAATGCATTGTTTTGCTTTGGTGCCTGTATTTCACCGTGCTCCATTACTGCATTTTTATTTGTATTTATTTTTTTTGCTGCCTTGCTTTGTTTTATAAGTGTGCAGAGTACTACACAGCATTATGATACACTATCATTTTTCAAACCATTAAATGTTAACTTCATTTTCTTATGTGAATTATGCTTTGCTCTTTTAGTTTTGTAATGAAAAATAAGTACAGGTTATGCAAGCAATAACCCCTGTGTAAGCAGCAGCTATCTTTTTAAACGGTTTATTATGCCACAGTCTGGTACTCCATTAAATATAGATTACAGACTGTTGAATAAATGAATATCAACTAAGCAGCCCCATCCTTCTGTACATATCAATGCAAATAATGAATCGTGGCACCTCATGAAAATGTATAACCCAGAAGAGTGGGTCAAGAAGTAATTACACATTTGTCTTATCTCATGCTTCTTGCTCTCAAAACAGCAAAATGCATTTGTGATGGTTAGGGGACACTGAGAAAGCACTTATGACCTGCTTTTCCTGGAAAGTGAAAAATCACTCTCTCGTAGTTTTATGTAGATGGATTTAGACTTCCAGGTATATTCTTGATAATCCCCTTTGGAAAAACATGCTTTCATAGTCAATGATCCAACTGAAAAATCTGTATTCGTATCTTAGCTCTTCTTAAGATTCCCTGCTTTAAAAACGGAAGACTGACTGAATGATTCACTTTGGAAATATAGGTAGTTATCAAATTAAATGGGCCAGCATATGGTTTTGACATTTACCATACGCCATCATGTACAAAATCTAAGCGAACTTGTTTATGGACTTAGAAACATACAAAATGTATCTCTCAGTCATAGACAGAAAACATGACTATGATGCCCTCTGAAACCAGCAAGATTAAAACTGATATTGATTAGAGATAACTAAAACTAAAATTTGGAAACAAGGATTTAAATTATGCTTGTTTAGAGCTTAAAGAGACTAATTTGTTGCATAAGAAACAGATTAAGAACTGGAATGAATTAATCAATGGCCTACTAAAATAATACCACTGTTCAGAAAGAAAAGTTATCTTTAGCTGCTCAGGAGGAATTATCTGCTGATCCCAGCTTGAATAAACGCAAACTCAGAGAAGAGACTGTATCAGCGAGGGGAAAAATAAGCCGAACAATTAATTTGCTTAAATACCTCTTCTCACATTTTCCAAGGCGAGTTTTCATCTGTATTTCTCCTGATTTCACTACTGACATGCCAATTCACCCTGCTTGTGAATAGTAATTACAGGTGCTTGATAAATGAATCTCATGTTAATGTTAAGAATATGTTTACAGCCACATTTGTCTGGAATTTTTTAACATTTCTGCTAGAAAGCTGGAAAAAAGGATTTAGTTTTCTAGGATGAGAAATGAAAGAATCTTGACTTTTTTTTGGGGGGGGGGGCTGGAAATTTTTTAATATTTTATAAAAGGAAAAACAATTTTAATTAGAAGAACGCTATTCATGCAAACAAAGTAAATAATTACTCTATATACATTTCCTATGCATCCTCCTCCCAACCAGCTATGGCAGTTAATGCCTGGAACCATCCAAGTAACAGGTAACACCTGTCCAACTTAGGTCAGACTGAGTCCTGGTTAAGCCAACACTGAGCACTCTGCAGGGGCTGTGTTCCTCTAGAACACCACATGCAGGTAGGGAGAAAAGGAGAGGAAATGCTTGTTACTAAATGAGATCTCTGCTTTTAATTTTGTTTGAAACCTCTATTATGGTGACTAGTGGGAAAACATCTCCAGTTGTGTTTTTCTGTGTTCATCAAATGAGAAGTTCTACAGAGTGCTCACAGTCAAACATACAAGCAAAAAATGAAAGAGCAAAATGGGAGAAAATAAAGCATAGGAGTAATTCTTCTGTCTGCTCATCAACTATTCATTGTTACACGTGGCAGATATATTCCTCTCCTGCCCATACAGATTCATTGTTGCTCTGTGCTACTCTTAGACAGTGTTTTATCAACATCTCAGATACAGACAAGTAAAAAAAACGAAAGTTTTATGACAATTTAGGGCTCCAAAGTCAAACTGGTGTTCTTATCCTTTAAAACACAGAAGAAGCTGACCATAAATAGCCTCAAAATTAGCTCCAAGCTATATTTTTTTAACACTTCATCTGAGAATATGTTGCTCTTCCAGTGTTCTCTTAAAATTTGGGTAAAACACCAGTACTTCCTTTTGAAAAGCAAAGAGAGTAAAGGAATGAAAGGATGAAAGACCAAGGTCAAACAGCATTCCAGCCCTCTTATCTTTCTTCATTCTACATACTTATTATGCAGGAGCACAAGTTATCATTCAAAACAGTCTTTGATCATAGCCACCTACCATCAAGGAGCACAAATCTACCTACAAATCCCCCATGTATGGTCCCAGCTACCAGGCAATTTTCTACTGGCTACTAAGTTAACGCCATACACTAATAAAGATTCCCATTCTCAATTTTAGGTATAAGCACAAGGCAGAGTGAAGCTTTATTGCTCAGGTATTCTAGACAATAGGGCAGAATGAAACAGTATTGACGAAATGCTAACTTTTTTTAACATTTTCATAGCAAGCATAAATATATATTGTATGTGCTTGGAAAGGTCCATATATAGTTATATTTGCTTGTGTGAAAATACACACTGACATCTATTCTATTTCCCAGAGAAAAGAAGCAGCACACATTATCTTTAGAAGAATCCCACACAGCTTATTGTTTTTAAATATTTGATGAAACCGCTTATATCAAGTTCTTGCAGTTATGCTTTCCTGGGCACTCAGTGGTGTGGTGAGTTCAACTGCAAATAGGATGTGTTCACTGATATGGTAAAGAGACAGCACTGAATTTAAGACTTTGCGACTATGACAGGAAAAAGGTGGTAGCTTCATTTATCACAGTTGATGCTACCCTATGTATATAGAACTTCCCAGGTCACTATTGCAACAATTCAGCACAAGATAATGATCAGCCTAAGGTCTTCACCTCTGTAGGCACATAGCCAGTAGGACTGCACAAAGACTGAACCAAAAGTAATGCCACCTATTTTATTATGTTGGCCCACAACATCAGAGGTGGATGTTGGTGTGACAGTAGAGGCTGAACCACCCTGCCAATATTCTGCTGCATTTTGTTGCAGTCTGACAAAACAGTGTCTGACATGGATGTGTGCATGAAGCAAAGGTGTGTCACTGAATTCCTCCATGTGGAAAAAACTGCATCCATTGACATTCATTAATGCTTGCTGAATGTTTTCGAGACCAAATAGAGAATGTGAGCTCAGTGAGGCAGGGGGTGGTACATTCAGCAGCAGCAACGTGCCATGAAAGACAAACCACATTCTGGAAGGCCATGCAGGTTTTTACAAGTGCAGCATACAGGCTCTTGTTCATTGCTGATGAAAATATACAGCTAGTGGTGGTAACTATGTTAAAATATAGTGTTATGTAGCTGAGAACTTGCCTTATCAAACAGTATTATTATTCATTTTGCATCTGTTGTATCTATTTCCATGGAAATAAATAGAAGGCATTACTTTTGGAGCAATATAAGTATGCTATGCTTCACATTGTTATCTATCAGAGATGACAGTACAAAACATAAACCCGAGGCTAAAAAACAAAACAAGGAGCCTACTTAATACACTACTAGCTTTGCATGTTTTACTAGCTGAAACACAGGGGTGATTCCGGGAGTATTTAAAATTCAAGAGTGCAATTATTATAAAATGCAGTGAGCAGCAAATCTTCTAATGGTAAAGAAGAAATGTGAAAAGTAATGGCTAAATCAATAACATCTAGGTCCTAGAGTACATTTAGCACGTCTTATGTGAATTATCAATAATTATTTATAGCATACAAAGAGGTCGCTTGTATTCAAAAGATACACAGACAAGAAGCTGAACATAATGAATTATATACTTGGATGTACTGCAGGCAGTTGAGTTCCATTTTTAAACCAGGCTATTAAAAATGTCTCCAAGAAACTCCACAAACTGCTGCTGTCTGCTTTCTAGACCTGTCTGTTCTTGGGGCAGTTGCACCTAACCGAGCTCCCTCCCTAACTGCTAGTTCACCAGAACAACTTCCCTCTTACTAAGAACTAAATCAAAGGAGTTCTTGTCCAAAGATCCAGCTGTGCAAAGTGTCAATGGTTCCTCAGCCTTCCAATCTTCAAGCAGAGTCCAAGCACAGATTTTTATTTGCTAGAACTCTATGAGATTGGCATCCAGACATAATAATTACTATTACCAAGATTCATCATTGTAGTATCTATCATATGTCTAAGACAAATCACCATTTAAACAGGTAGGTACTCTATGACCATCTACTCCACAGCAGATCCTTGATTAAAAAAAACCTAACTGTGGTGGTCACTGGCTATAGGTCACCAGGTAAGGACAGTTTGCCCTGTGTGAGCTTGTAAACCAGTGAGAGGGAAGAGTCTGAATAACACTGTAAATCTGAGCCAGAGAGTTTAGCCAGAAATTTCCTTACGTCCCTCTGACGGCAAACCACTTTAGTACTTACAAATTAGACTGATCATAAGGTATGCAACATAACAAGTATTTCCCATCTAATTTTCAATTCCATAATACATAACATATTTCAGATGTTCCGTACTAACAGGATTGTAGTGCCCAAAGGCACAAATCATTCTTCAGGCTTGATCGTGCTAGGAGTTATTCAGAGACAATAAGAGGGCCTTTTCCCACACAGATCACAAGCCTAAAATACAGCAGTGTGTGCAGGCTGGAAAAATATGGTTACAGTCACATACATAAAAGTTGATGTATTGATACTTCATGTTTTATATTAATGATAGGAAAATAAATGTAACTGCCAATAAAGGTAATCTGCTGTTCATCAAGATCTCATTTGTTGCCTGATTTTATAGCAGAGAGGACTCTGGAGGAGCTTTGCATTAGAAGAAACTAATAGTAGCTTTCTGCATCAACTGAGGAAGCTCTCTGATGCGGTATGCCAGACAATGCATTACATGTTGACAAAGTAAGGGCTTGTCATACAAATTATTTTATATACCCTGTTCAGTCAGGTTCTGATTTCTGGCTCTCTTGCACAGTAATGAAACATTCTAGGATGAGAGATAATGGCCTCAAGATGCAGCAGAAGTTCAGATTGGATACTAGGAAAAGCTTTTTCTCAGAAAGAGTGCTGACCTACTGGTACAGGCTGCCCAGGGAGGTGCTGGAGTCACCATCCCTGGACGTATTCAAGTAACGTGGAGATGTGGTACTCAGAGACATATTTTAGGGAGCACAGCAGGAACAGGCTGACAGTAGGACTAAATGATCTTAGATGTCTCCTCCAACCTGAATGGTTCTATGACGCTTATGAAATGTTTTCCACTAATAAACATACACAGAGCATTTTGCATTCTTTCATTTTTATAATGTCTGAATGGTTATAAAGTATTTGATAAATACGTCCTCGTGATGCAAAAGACTGCTTGCTTTTAATGAAGATCAGTGATACCAGAATGGTTATAATAAATATATATATATATGATTATTTTTTTTTTTAATCCAGGACTACCGATGCTGTTACAATGACCACGTGTGTATCCTTAGTCTAGAAATAACTGCACTTGCCATAGTTAATTCACATTAAAAGGTGACACAAGCCTTCTTAAATTGTATTTGCCACATATAACAATAGTTTCCAGCATAGCCATCCCAGCTCAGAAGCTGGGCTGGTAACCCATAACAACCTAGTGGAGCTCCTCAGCTACCATCAAAACTCTGAAAACTCAGCCAGTCCTTTTGGAGATGAGCAGAAGAAAAAAAACAATACCACAACTAGACAGGTGGCAGCAGAGGAGTAGGGAAGGAACAACACCCCTTCAGCTCTGAAAAAGGCACAGTTCTTGTAACACACATAATCCAGTGCTTGATCTTGCAGTTGGAGACCCTTCCTGCAACAAGGTGATCTTTTGAGGTCCTTTCCAAGCAAAGCCTATGTGACTCTATGATCTCCTTTTCACAGTTTCAAGTCCACATATAGGAAGAATGCCTATCTACTACATGTCAACCCAAACACACGTGGATACCAAAACTGCTTTCATCTACCAGTCCATCAACAGCTGTTGATGAAGAACAGGGTTCCTTTTAAATAAAGTATGGTAGTGGCTGAGTTTGGGTGATTACGAGCCTGAAATATGAAATCCTTTTTAGCTCAAAAATTCTACTATATTTACTATTGACAAAAAGCAGAAATAATTTTTCCCAGGATCCTACCATAGAGGTAGGCCAAAGCTGCTGAAATAATATGGGGAGGGGAGAGAGGAGGAGAAAAATCCAATTATAAATTGAATGGTATTTGAACCAAGAACCCAGAAAAGATTTTGTTCTGCATGAAAGGGAAAGCTGGGAACTTTGAAGAAATTTTGGTCTTTGTTCTTAATGTTACATGATTAATTACAGATAAGATGCTTCAAAATGTTTCTCCGTTTATTTGTAATTCCCAAGAATTTCTTATTTTAACTTGACTCTATGAGCAAATTTTAATCTACTAAAAACAAAAAAGAAACAAATCTTTCTCTTGTCCCTTTCTGTGTAGTTTGCTCTATTTTTCTTTCTTTTTCTTTTTTTCATTTGAGAGAGAAAAAGAATATTTAAAGAGGAAAACTGAAAGCTGTTTTTTTTTTTTTCTTTTATCTTTGATCCATAAATGGCATATTGACATCCTTCCTTATACCTTACAAGCAGAATTATACTTATTTTATCTATAATATGTTGAATTTCCTTATTATTATACTGGAGTGTTTCCATAATCTCCCCAGCATTCTCTGATTCTATTTAGATACCACAGCACATGCAAAATTCTGCTGCTATTCTAGGACCTACATTCAATGGAAACTACTGTATCTAAGGTGTTAGTGCTTAATAAAAATGTGTTCAAAATTCATGACTTTTGAGTATTCCTGTAACAAATCTTTCTCAATATTGGATCATTTTAAAAGTATTCTAATGAGTGTTTACTAAGCACTTTGCTTCATTGTGTGACTAGCCATGCTATTTTCTTATAGTGTGACAGCTCAGTGCTTTAATACTCCATACAAAATTAATCCATTTAAAAGAAAAATCTAATTACACATGAAATGCTTACATAATTTTAAACTAATTACACAACTACTATTAAATGATTCCTACATTACCATAAACACCCCAAAAATATAATTCTACCGTTCAGATGATACTTCATTACCATAAAAATCATATCTCAATAGATCTAAATTAAATCCTTAAATAAGATAACGTGAGGATGAATATGACTGATTTGTAATTAAAATGGAAGGTTACATCAGTTAGACCAATACTTAGTGCTGAGCTGGTGATGGCTGGAAAGGCGACACTCCCAGCTGCTCTGGGACTCTTGGGCTGCTGTTTAAAGATCTTGATAGTAGAAATACGGAACTGTTCAATCTGCCCATGTACTCTGTGCTAACGTGGGGAAATCAAAGGCTGTGCACTGAGATTTTGCAGGGCCTGGCAAGACACTTCATTAAGAAGTTTGAAATGTGGATAGTATTACTGGACAACAGGCCACAGACAGATGTCTTACAATGAATATCTGGTGGACAGCATTTTGACATTGAACAAAAATTATTTCCTAGTTTTGGAAAGACAGAAAACTCTAAGGCTGTTAAAAATATGTCAGAAAGAACATTCACAACCATAACCAACTGAAAAATCTGTTAAAGCTGGTGTTTCAGATTGATAAAGTTCCACCTAGTGAAGCAAACAACTGTAGCTGTAATTAGAAAGGTGTTTAACGCAGGTACCTGGGATTGATTACTAAGTATAATTCCACTTTACTAAGTATGAACCTTTGAGAAACTCTTTAGTCAAATAGCACACATTTCCCCATCTTTGTCCTTCTCATTCACCACATGGCTATTTCCGTTCATCTGCAGGTGACATGCTGTACTTGCACAGAATGATAGAATGTGCCTCAGTGCCACCTCCCTGGGCAGGCTGTTCCAATCTTTCACCATTCATTTTGAGAAGAAAGTTTTCCTAATATCCAACCTGAACGCACCCTGGCACAACTTGAAGCAACTCCCTCTTGTTACCTCGGAGAAGCACCTACAACCCTAACGTGTCCCCTTTTCCACTTCCACTGACTGATAGGGCAGGGATCTGCTACAGATCTCCCAGACATCCTCCTTATCGCTGTGCACAGAAGGGGGACCTCTGAAAGCTGAAATGCTCCACTGCTTTGTTTATCTGCCCTATAGCCTTAGAGAAGCACAGCCACCCCATGGGGCAGAAGTATTGGGGATGCAGGGTGCCAAATATTCCTAATGAGAACTGGAACTTTACAGTCACAGTTATCACCTTCCTGCTGCCCCCTCTCAGCAGTGGCCATAGCATATAGTCAGGTCAGGCTTTTGAACTTTTACTTGTTTTTTTGTTTAAACAACAACCTAAAAATCTCAGAAAATTTAGCAGTGTCTGTGTGAATTCTGCAAGTGCACACATACACAGAGTCTGCAGTTTAACTGCTTTTTAACTCCTAAAGCTCTCGCAGCTTCCATATATGTGTGCAAAGGCAGAGACCCATATTAAGAACATCAGTTGAAATAATCCTCATAGCTCTGCAGCTTGAGATAAAACTGACAACTTCTATCAGGTTTTATTCTTCAAGACATAAATTGAGGGTCAAGCACGTATTTTTCCCCATGCGATAACACTGCTTATTTGTTTCCTATCAGAGTTTTTTCTTTTCTCTGACCTATCCTAGCACTACACAGCTAGAACTGGCTTAACAGTTTTCTACAAAACTGTATCTGGGCTTTATTCAACTAACACAAACAGAAGCCTTTCCTTGACCTCCTCCCCTACATCAGTAGACATTCATAATTCATCCTAGATACCACTCTCTAAACAAACAAACAAAAAAAAACAACACATATGAATGAAGGCAAAATCCTTCCTGTGTTCAATCCTTGTTAGATGTTTTCAAAGCATACGATGAGGTAAAACAAGGTGCAGAAAAGTAAGGGACACACACTAGCTACACCGTGAGTTGGTTTTAAAATGAAATTGAAGTATGTGCAAAAGGCCAAAACAAGATGTTCTAATTTCCTCTTATTCAGCTTATATTTGGCTTACCCAGAGAGAACAAATAGAGCGTCTATAAGAGCTAATAGCATGCACTCTCCTCCTGTACAAACACGCAAGTCTTGTCCCTTTGAACGGGATTAAAAAGTGCTGACTGCAAGGAAACTGTTTAGACAAAAGCATTCTGATGTTTTTAGTAAAACATTTAATTGTCTGTGTAAACAAATATGGGTTTAATTTTCTTTCAGCTTTTTTGGATTTATTTACTTTAAGATTTGGAATCAGAATAGGCCACAGAAACCTTCCCATCAAGTAAAAATTATAATGAATGTGTTGCGGACTGTCAAAACAAAAAATGAGTTGGGTCATGCAATTCTAGTCCAAACAGACCTGGGACTAGAAAGACAGATTCTCTGCAGGAATGTATCAGCAGGGTTCATCTGGTTTCCACAGAGCCTTTTTTATTTATATCAATTAAAAAAAAAAAAAAGTATCTGAAATTTCTTGAAGGGATGCTAATGTCTGCAAAGACAATTATTGTAAATCTCATTCCTAGGAGAGAAACTAATTATTACTCTCTGCCAGATGTAACAAGTCAGGCAGACGTGACCCCAAATTTTAGATGCATGAAAGCAGCATTCCATTATTAACTATGATTTATGCTTCTTTTACTAGTAGCTCCATTTAGGACTCTATTTATGCATAAATTCAAGAAGTGACAGAATTGAGAGTGTGTGAGCTTTGAATACCAAAGCATATCATAGGATCGTAGAATTGTTTTAGCTGGAAGGGAGGCTTAAAGGTCATCTTGACCAACTGCTTTGCAATGAAAAATAACAGGTATTTTCCTCATGGCTTCGTTTTTCTTTTGTTTCAGATGTCCTCTCCCGCACTTTCCCTTTTCGGTTCAATACAAGACACAGAAAACACGATTTCATTCCTGCCTAACTCTGAGAAACTTATCTTGTTCCAAGTCTAGTGTCTTAATTAGAATATAAAAGGATTTTTAATTTATTAGTCTAAATTAAGCAAATATTATGCATAAAAGGGATAAGCATTTGGCACAACTGCCAACACAGAAATCTTTTTCTCCTCAAATAACCACAACTTTTTGATAGGCTGCAAAAAATGGGAAAAAGCAAGTGGATGTGTGATTAGAGTCAGGAAAGGTTGATTAATCTTTCTCAGCTTTGAAACAGAGGATAGTGCTTACAAACCTGAAGTTTATGGTTGCCAACACTGAAGAAGAGGAATAAAAATTGTTGCCTAGAGAGGTGGCTGAAATCCCATCACCTGAAATACTCAAAGTCAGGCTGGAAGGGCTCTGAGCACCGTGATGGCTCTGTAGGTGTCTCTTTTCATTGCAGGGGAGTTGGACCAGATGGCCTTCAAGGGTCCCTTCCAACTCCAATAACTCTGAGTTTATGATTTCATGAAAGTCCATCTGCAACAGAATGGGGTTTTCTATATATACCACGTAAGTATCAGACTTGTTAAAAATAGTAACAGTATTACTAAACACAAAAGAGCTTCTTCAGCACTACAAACTGCCATGAATTCTACTTTCAGTGACTAGACCATGCTTGAAATGAAGTTATAACACTGATGGTTTGTAGGTAGATAGCTCACTGACTAAAGGTATCTTTACCCACAGAGTTGAGTGTAAGATACCAAAAAACTGTTACAGGGATATAAAAATGAAGAAGTTAAGAAGAAGAATGGAGTTCTTAAAGTTTCTCGTCAGAACTTTGCCAGTACTTAACAAACCCAGAGTGTACTGGAATAGGGAAAAGAAGTGATAAATTCCATATATCCTACCCAGTTGTCACTGTAACACTTCCAAAGAATACAGTGAATTTCCAAAAAGGAAACCTTGGACAAAGAGAAATTACAACTACCTAGAGACTAAAAATATTTAAAGGAATTAAAGATTAAGCTTTATTTATTCAAATGAAAGCTTGGCACCCAAGTGCCTTTAATAATCTAGCCTAAGCAACTAAGAGCCTTGGGTTGTACAGAACAGAAAATTATAACAGGATTCAATCATTTCTGTTTTGTCCTCAGAACATTTCCCACCTGCCTTATCCCTCTCTGCCAGCTTTCAGCCCCCAAAGCTCTGATACAGAACAAAGACTAGAAGGAATATATATATATATATATATACATACACACACACATATATATATATAAAGGATTAGTAGTACTAAATTTTCATATAAATAGTCAGATTCAGAATTGTCCACTCCTGAAGCAAAGAAATTGATGTAATGAATCAAGGTTTTTTCTTTTCTCCTTTCTGAAGGGAAGAGGTGTTTTTGTTTTAAAGAGGAAAAGAGGTGAATTTGGGTATGAATTAAGTAAGGAGTGTTAAGAGAGCTGGTATGACCCACTCCCATATTTTAAGCTGTCATGTTGTGCTGCCAAGTGTGGGATCATGTCAGCTTGTGTCCATCAAACTGTGTTGCAGTGCATAAAGCAATGTGATAGACTGCCAGCCAGCTGTCCTTAATGAACAACAGGCTGAACACCAACAAACTAAAACAACACCAAGGGAAGCTCTAAAAGGCAACTGCAGTGATTAGTGTGAAGACTTGAGGCAATTAAATAGCTGTTTGCTAATCAGGGACAGGGCATGACAAGCTTGTACTTGAACTGGCTGGTCAGAGAAAATAGATGTTTTTTGTGTCCTACCATCTAAATCCATTGCCACACCTGAGAAATTCATACATTTCACAGAGCATACATGAAAAATAATAAGCTTTTACATGACTTAGGTGAAATAAAATCAAGTCACATTTGAAATTTACACTGCATTGTCAGGAATCCCATATAAAATGCACCAACTTATAACTCAATTACTTTTTAGAAAGGCCTGTGATGCTCCCCTGAGATTTATCTCTGCTCCATTGGTATTCTTATGTGGATGGTTAAAAAAAAAAATTGTCATGCATTTTATTTTTCTTTATTCTTAATCTCCAGCTTTCAGCTATTCCATCGCTATTGACTAGATCAAAGGGTCCTTCAGTGTCAAAACAGATTTTCCTCAGCAAGAATAAATTTCATGGAAGATGGACACCTATCATGTTCCTCAGTACCAGTCAGTTCTACTGCTTCATATTCAGATTTTCTCAGGCTAACTGTTAAATAATCACTCACTCCATTAAAAAAGTCCCACCTTATCCTTCCTAATAGTAGCTTGGTATTAAGCTAAAATAATTTAAGCAGTTAATAAATAGCAGTCCTTCACCATCTGCACAGTTCTTCTACTTATGCTGTGTTATTTATTTCATCTCCTCTCAGAAATAGCCCCAATTCACCCTTCTCTGAACCTAAACTGGAACTGTTTTCCTGTCTGAATTCATTATACATAGCCTACTTTTCTAATTGAAATAATGAAGGCATTTTTCTGTTTTCTTCTTTGTCTAATTTCTTTCAGTACTAAACATACAATTACCAGTCATACATCTCAGACAACTTTACTAGTAAGGAATGGAGAGCCTGAATCATCTATCACTATTTCCAGGGAAAGCTTTGACTCTCATTTGTAGCAGGGCAGATGAAAATGGAGTTTGGTTAACATATTTCAGTGTTATAGCCATTTTCCTCCTGCATCACCTCAGGGCAAGCACCTTTGCTTTTTCATATGCCAATTTTCCATGCTGAAATAGAGATAATGACAGGATTCCGCTTTCCAAAGCCTCTTGAAATCCACTCATCATTACATTTTCAAAGAGTACGTTTCTCTGATTATTACCAATATATTAGTCACTGGTTTTTAACTAAGCTTCACTAGTGAACTGATTGGCTCCATGATGAGTATATTCTAATTCTACAGGAATAATGAGTACTCTTTCATCTTCATCTCTTCCACATTCATATCTCTATCAGACAGATCCTTGACTAGTGGTGCATTCCCACAGTGGAAGAACAGAGAAACTGTGGGTGCCCTGTCCCCGTAGGTACTCAAGGATGGGCAACCTGAGCTCTCAGCAGGGAGATGGAACTAGACAATGTTGAAGGTCCCTCCCAACCCAAGCCACACTATGATTCCACAGACTCAAGAGCAGTAAAGAAAACAACATCCATGTTATATTCATGTGGGAATAGTCGGGGAGCACTGCAGACTAAGTCCCATAGCCTAACACTCACAAGCTGCTGAATAGCACTAAAAGGTTCGGCTTCATTCAATAGGAAGCCATTTTCTGTGTTTTGAGGCTGCTCTGTGAAGTAACTCAACATTCAGCAAGTGCTGATGATAAGGAGCATCAGAACTGTATCACTTAAAGAAACTAAAAAGCTTCTGTACATGTAGTCTCAGTATTCAAATAATGACCACGAGCTGGAATTACAAAATTATAACTATATTTTCTGCCCTCGGCTGCTAATTTAACAAGTTTATATCTTAAGAAAAAATAGTCATAGCAATCTTAGGACCTCCCTTCTGAATGGTAAAAGGACATTTATAGTCCATTAATATATGTATGGCCAGAGTAATTCATACTGTGGGTGTAGACTTACATTTCTCTGCTCTAAATTTCAAAACAACTTTCTATTGCCCAGTTCCTGAGGGAGATATAACAGCAGTCTTCCCTGATACCTCTTCATTTACATGGATTATTATGAATAAATTTGTGCCAGTTTTACTCTATACCTTATTAATCTTTTTACTATATAACTTAAGGAAATGACAAGCAGGGGCTTTAGTATAGATCACTGCAACAACCCAGGAGACCTTCTATGCAGTGTAAAACTTCAGTTTTTCACATCCCCACTGTTCCTCGTGATTTAATAAGTTATTAAGGTATGATAGACTTTTTAAAGTTTATTTTTAATCTTCTTCCTACCTCTTGCTTCAAACCAGTTACGTTTCATTTAGACACCTTGCAGTCCCCAGGTTGATCACTCCTTTCTTTGTTTCTCCTATCCCTGAAAACAGTTAGCAAGTTCCCAAAGAAAATACATCTCCACAAAATAACTGCATGGCTCCTTCCTGCAACATCTCTAATAATTTTACGATGTGCTACAGTTTTTACTATCCCCTTAACATAGAACAGGAGTCAAACTTTCAGGTACATTTCTTAAGAATTAGAAATCACTTTCCATTCTCATTGGTCTCTTTAGCAAGAGCTGATAAACCATAGCAAAGGCCAGAAACCTCAAAAGCAAAGATACCATTATCTTTCCAATTGCTAACATTCAACTATTGCAAAACCTCCGTAGACCACAAGGCAGTTTTAGAAAAGCCCTCCAATCTCTTTTTCCTTTAAGTAGTGATTCATCTTCCCAACTACTCTTCACAGAGAGCAGCAACGCAACAAATTCATTTAGCTATTCAGCCATCGCCTCATAATTTTCAATATGACATTTAACCTGAGACAATTCGCCGAATTTCCCTGGGCTCCGGTAAACAATTCTGCATCTTATATGCTTAAGATTTTATTTATTTATTTGTTCTTAAAATATATTTTTTCCCCACTAGTTCATATTCATTTTATCCTTAATTTAATAGAGGTGCTCTTTTTCTGTCTGAATGTTTACAGAAAGAAAGAAATTAATAACAGGACAAACTTTTAATTGAAACTTAGTGTTTACCACAAAGAAAACGACTGTGTCACAGTCACACGGCATCCTTTTATGTCACTAAACTGAATTTATAAACCGATGAGAATCCATTCAATGTATCCTAGAACAAATTGCTCCATCACAGAATTACTTTACTGAATTAGTTTAGAAGTCAGAAAGTTCTGCATGTAAAACTGTTTCACTTTCCTTTGATATTTTCCATATTAATTTCATTATTAAAAAAAAAACCACAAACGCTAAAGCATAAGAATTTAAATTTACTAGAAAACATGGTTTAAACCAAGTGTTAGTGCACCTCATTGAAAAAATGAAAATAGAGATATTGAATTCAACAATGTTTTTAAATCCAAGGAAATATTTTCCGGTTTTTATTTTTAAAAGATCTTCTTAATTTAGCTTTTCTTCAAAAGAATAGACTTGGCTGAGTGAGGAAAAGGTAAAGACCGATCATTTCATCAAGAAACTTTGCGACTGGTATTCACAATTTAAATATGAACTGTTTGAATAACCAAGCAGATTTATAGACCAGTATTTCCTTCTGCAGATAATTTTTACCAGTTTAGAAAAGATAACAGGAAATACATTTTCTATCAGCCATTGTTAAAGGTTTTCCTGAGCAGGAATTAGATCTTACATTAACCTTTTACTGAAGAAAAATGATATTCTAAAGTCAGAATGTACTGAGAAATAAAAAGCCCATCCTGCTTTGCTGTGAAACAACTGGAAAACGTGTGAGGAATTGAGAAATTGTAGACATCAGAAAAAATAAAAACTGCCATTTTTCATTTACATCCAGTTCTGCAGGCAACTGATCTGCAAAGGAGAACCTGAACATGAACATGAACTGAGATGCGAGTTTCTTCCCCATTAATGAAGAAGTCTCTGTTGCAAAACCGGAATTTCACAAAATACCAACTTATCTGAATGTCCCATGAGAGAACGGAGTTGAAAGTTATTTGTGTTAATGTAGCTAGTCTGTACTAAATTAAGTTGTATATTCCAGCCATCTTACCCACGTTTTTATTACACATTGAAACTGCAGTAACTACCCTGATGTTAGTCTACTTTTGTATATGCAACCCTATTAACATTTTTCACTAATACAGAGAGCGTCTGAAAGAAGATGAGACTTCTGATTTAATATGTTCCTTGCTAGCAACAGTAATATTTACTTGTCCAGGATTCTTGCCGTGGACTTTGCTGTACTCATCACAAGCACAGTAACACATATGAAGTAAATGGAATTACACTGGGGTAAAACCAGTAAAAGAGCTCAGCACCATATGGATTTTTTTTTTTTTTTAATGAACTTTTGAAGATACTTCTCTATATTCCCAGTAGCATATAAGAAAAAAAAAGAATATCATTACAGATGGTCTACATTCTGTATGTAATTGGACTTATTTCATGGAGCTAATTTCCAACTTTCAAACAGATGTTTCTGTTATTTGCTTTTTTAATAGTTAAGCTTTGCTTCTCTCATAAGTAGATTTGCTGGCTAAGTCCCCTTCAGCTTCATGTTCTTTATCATGTTATAACAAAAATAATGCAGGAGAAAAGCTGAATCTGTTGGAAAAATCCCGACATCAGCCCTAAGCCCTATAAATATTCTGCCTGCCACTATTCAGAGAAGGATAGGTAAAAACAGCATCAAAGTCTTACCTTCCTATTATCCCATATTGTCCTATAAACATCTCATGACCTTCACGTGGCTTTGGGGGAAAGAAGCCTTAGTACTCAGTCTCCACAAGAAAAAAGAAGGAACAAAACTCCAAAAGAAAATCTCTTAATGAGGAGAGTTGCCAAACTATCGAAAACTGTCCAAGCAATAAAAGTCATGATAAATCTGAGAGAAAACAAATGGACTTCTAAGTCCATGTATCATTCTACTAGAATCTTAATTTTAAAACTGTCTTCCTACATAGCCCATGTGAAGTTCCCAGAGGCCTGACTTCAAGGTCTTCAAGAATAACTTCAACTTTCACAATTAACTGTCTGTTTATATTCCTTCTATTTGAGGAAGCAATAGGAAAAAGTCTCTGGAAACTGTTCAATCAATTTGATCAAATAATCTGATTTACTTGGATCAGTTTGAAAATTCCAGAATATATTTAAGTATTCCAAGGTTTGCTTTCCCAAGCAATGTTCTCCCAATTACGTATCATCTGAAATGATCCTGTATCCAGGACTGACTGTAAATTCTAGACAGCCATTGAGAGTTAACTGCAGTTACCTACTCTACATGGTATTCCAAGCATATAATCTTCAACCATAGAAGAGAATTTTATTTAGTATGTATTTCCCTGGTTTGGATATCAGAATGTCATGTAAAATGCTCAGATTTTACTGATGTCAAAATGTAATATTTACTATTTTCATCTATACTCTATGCTTGTCATAAGCTTGTCATTAAGTCAACATGATTTGTTCCTAATACATCTATATTGACTGCTACTGACTTAGATTTAAGTGCTTAAAAGTTGTTTGTTTTAATATATGTTTCACTTTTTGCTGTCATTGTTTTCCTGAGATGGAGTTTAAACTGGAGGTTTAGAGAATTCTGTATAGATTTCTAGCCCTATGTTTTTTTCTTTCTATTTAATCTGTAAACTATTAAGTTGTAGATTTACTAATCTGTAGAAACACTGCCCAGTACATTAAGGCTATTAACTTCATTGGCTATAATACTAAGCATTATTAAGCATAATAATATATTCCCAAGTCCATATGACATTTAAAGTAAGACAGCCCTGGGATATGTATACCAAAAAAACTGACTTAATAATCTTCTATCGGACAGTCATTAGAGGACAATTAAAAGTGCCTATTCCCTTGCTTCTTTTGATGCATCATCACATTACCATTGGCAGACCCCAAACAGAATTAGTGGGAATCTTTCTACTTTGTTTTTTTGGCTAAGAACAGCCTTTGAGGCACCCACAAAAGACAAAACTCAGTCATTTTTGTATCTAGCATTCTGGGCTGTTCTATGTCACTGAGTAGTACAGGACTTCAGTCACTCACAGCTTACACATTCATGAGTATAGATGGATGATACTCCTTGATCAAAATCAATGATCTCCTAGCACCCAAGTCAAAGTTACAGAAACATAAGAAAAATGGTTTTCAGAGATAGGAGGTTTTTGTTGTTGTTGTTGTTCGATTTTTTTTTTTTTTTAATAAGATACAGAGGAATCGTCTGTTGTCTTCAATAATTATAAGATACAGCTTATTCTATGAAACCATTCAATTCTGTTCTTTCAGTGGAATCACCTCTCTAGTTACTATGAAAGCCTTCTTGTGAGTTCTGCGGTCTGTGATAATTGAGTGCCTGGCTGAAATATCAGGCAGATCTATGAGAATATGTTTACGTCAGAGAAACGAGCTCTTTGGATGAAAGGCTTTCAGTAGACTTTCCTCCAGCAGACAACTGACATGTGAAAGAGCACAGGACACAAACTGATGAGTTTAGCATTTCCTTGCATTTGTTTGCTCATGTTTTTCATTTTTGCACACACCCTTAAAATAACTCACTGAACAGTAAATTGTAACCTGTTGCCATTTCTCTCCTCCCTCCATCTCTGCCTCCGCAGAGCTTTGAAGAGCTGCGTAAGTCACACCATACAACTCCAGAGGAACATCTCATGTCCATATGTTGTGAAGAAGTCTTGGAAAAACACAGCTTTCTGTCAATAAGATTCTAAGGATTCAAACTGCCTAAATGAAACAGAAAATACTCTCCCGTCAGTCTGAGGAATCTTGGACACAAAGCTGTTAGACACTGAGCTTTCCTGAGCTGCTGACAGCAATATCTCATTATTGTAAACTCCATGTGGTAGGTAATGAAGTACCAAACAGAGAGCAAGCGATCACTTCTTAATCAGTTCTGATGAAAAGGTCAGCAAAGTTTTGATTTCTCTTGACCCTTTAGGCCCAAAATCATGGCTTTAATCACTGTCGGAGCCCAGCCAAAGTCTCTCATCTGATATGCTCCAAGAGACAGGGTTTTAATCACAAAATTGCAGTGCTGCCTCATTTAAAGAGTAAAAAAAAAAAAAAAAAAAAAAAAAGCAAAAAACCCTTACAGCATTGCTAATTGACCTTAATCTAATGTGATGTGCAATACTCTCAGAGTCTCAGCGTGCAACTGTGGCAGAGACACAAGCTAAGAGTAGAAACAGTTCCTAAAACTTAATTAAATTTGAAATAGTGGATTAGATTATTCCCTATGTCCTCAAACAAACCTCCGCACACCAAAATTTATCTTGAGATTTCCAAGTGCATTACAGGCCTCCTACACGACAACGGCAACGCACACTGAATACAGCTCAGAAAAGTTACCTCGACTCAAGCTCACATCTTCATTATTGATAGGAAAAGTCCAGTGGTTGCAAAGGATTATTACATTCTACCACAGCAGCAAAAATATTCTTTGGTTTAATTACTGAAATACATTAGCCTTTCTCTTTAAAAACAAGCAGTAAATAAATAAATAAATTAACTACCTCATTCTATAATAAGTGCAAATTGACTTCTTGTACCTTGAAAATGGTTCTATAGGTTCTACCGAGCACAGAACAAAAATAACAAGAACTTTTAAGACCACATTCTTCTGCGACTCAACTAATGCAGTGCAATGGACGGCACTTTGGAGATGGCAGGCAGGAAATCTGGATTTTATTCTGGTTTCATGAAGCTAGTTATGTCCCTGGATTCCCCCTCACCTTTTATTATCTCTGCCTTTTTCAGCTGCTGTTTCTTCTGGAAAAGATTTTTCATAACATGTTCAAAGGACGCTTAACCTGATCAATCTCTGATTAAATCTACTAATAAGCTATAGATTTCAGTCTGCCTGTCAGCTGTCATTTTATCAAGCTGATGGTTAAATACTGTGTTATCTATTCCATAAAAAACCATAAACTACACTGTGTAATTTTGCAGCAAATACCATGAAAACTAGGACTTATAAATGAGAAGGAATGTTAAAAGTAGAAATTTTTTGTTCCTACTAGATTATGTACTTTTGCCAACTTTTGTTTGTAATAAAGTTTGTTTATAGATGCGTGAACCAATATTTCACCTGAACATTGTTAATGGTAGCAAAAGATGCATAATCAGCCCAGTATGTTCTTTTCTAAAGAAATTGATTTTCAGCACTATTATGGCCACCTCCAGTAGCATATATTAAATATACATCCATATACACATATTTTTTTTATCCAGTCTGATCACTTTGACAATTCACCCTACTGCTTGTCCACTGTTTTTCTTAACCAACATAGTCAACAAACCAGACAGTTCTGAATAATGGTCGTTATTTATATCTAGCCTCGGGGATTCTAAGTGAACTTAGTAATTCATACAATCACAGAATTGATTAGGCTGGAGAGTGGAAAGGATCTTAAAGATGACCTAATACCAACCTCCTGCCATAGGTAGGGACACTTTCCTCTAAACCACATTGTCCAAAGCACCATCAAGCACGGCCTTGAAAATCTCCAGGGGCAGGGAAACCTGTTTTTCTGAGCAAACTTGTGCCTCACCTCCTTCATAGAGAAGGAATTATTTCAACTATCTAATCTAAAGATACCTTCCACTTAAAGACATTATCCTTTCTCTTATCACTACACTCCATGATAAAGAGTTGCACCCCATCTTTTCAGTAGGCCCCCTTTAACAAGGTATTCCCAGATCCTTCTCTAGGTTAAATAACTCCTGCTTTCTCAGACTTTCTTTGTAGGAGAGGTACTCCAAACCTCTGATCATATTCATGGCTTTTCTTTAGACCCACTCTAACAGGTCCATGTCCTTTGCATACTGGGGGGTCCCAGAGCTGAATACAGGACCACAGGTTGGATCTCATAAAGAGAGAAATAAGCAGGGAGAATCATCTCTCTCACCTGCAAAGATTTTTAATGATCAATAAATCTTGTATTCCAATTAGCCTATTATAAGTAATGTACTTTCATCATAGCAAACAACTTTTATTTGTACAGATATAATAGAAGAAAAACACTGGGCTGACATTCAGAATGGCTAAGCAGCTAGAACTCCCCAATGAAACCAGTCTAGACTGTAGTTCCTGGGAAATAAAAAGGACATTAAAAAAAAAACTTTGGGAGGGGGGTGGGAAGAACATATAATAAAGTTGACTCACCCTATGTGATTTATAGAAATGCCAGGGCTGAAATATGAACTCTGGTAAAGTAAATGATAAAAAACACCACAGATCACAATGAGGACAGGATTCCTCCCCCTCAGGATTCATTTTAGGAAAATACTACAACCTTCAGTCACTTATGCTCAGTTTAACAGGAAAATACTTGTTAAAGCATACTTGGCTGCTCTTTGTTGGAGTTACTGAGACCTAGATCTGAGCCAAGATAACAGAAGGATACCCTTGTACCTTTTGGGAAAGTGGAGCCAGGACAATCATAACCAGATGATGATTGCTTTAAGAGATCTGGTTTTCAGTCCTCCCCTGAACATCTAAATTTTTTAGACCCTCTTGAAAGCACAGAGAATATTACCTAAAAAGTTACTGTATTTATCCCCTACAGCCTCCTCTTCACATCACCAATCTCTGTCACCTTGATTTGTATGTTTTCTTCCACATCATCTACTAAGAGACAGACTTTCAAATGATTTCCAACAGTGATGTGTGTTTCTTCCACACATATATTAAATGGTTTCTTAACAAATTTTATGCAAGTACTACTCTTGCTTCGAATTGCTGCAATACTAGCTATGCTATGAAGATGATGAATAAAAAGGTGCTCCCCCACACTGCTTACACAGTGTAGTTATAAGGTGAAGATGATGAAGCAGCAAGAAAATAGTGAAAGAGAACAAAGTCCTGAGGTAGAAAATAGCTTCAGCTCACTTCTGACCTCAGTCCTTAGAGTATGTTTGTTTTTTTTCCTAAAACTTGAAGCAGAGGAAGGCTATGAAGATCCATCTATAGAATAATAGCAAGGCATCTTTCTTCATCTCATCGCAAGAAGCTCATGACAGAAATCTCAAAATTGGTTGTCTCTGCTTTCCGGAAGGTTAACAATGCACAACTGGGATCAATTTGATAAAAGCCATTCAGGAGAACAAGTTGATATCTCAGTAGCAAGCAAATTACAATAGCTCTTTTAGTGACAGACCACAAGAAAGAACTATACTATTCTTGATACGTTGCGTATTTCCATCCATTTTATCTACCACTGAAAGAAATGCATGGGTAATAGAAAGACCTTGGTTCAGCAGCACTGTTTATGATCTGTTTCAGAATGTTCTATCCACTGTGGGTAGTAGTTGACTGTTAAGGTTGTTTTCTGCCATAACAACGCACATTAAAAGTTTCCCATTCTATAACAAGGATTTGTTCAAAGAATTCAAATGCTGCTCTACTTCATTGACATCAGTGGTTGGGATCAAGTTCATAAAATTCATCCTACTCCTTTTTTTCTTTAATTTATAGATAACTTTCCCCAGCAAGGCCCATGCTACTTCTCTTGCTTACTTTCAATAGAGCTATGCTTCTCATTTTATTTTCCATTTTCCCCCCCACCTGACGGTGTGTTAATTCCTGCCCCAAAACCAATTATCTTTCAATTAGCAAGTAAAATTAATTTTCACACTTCATTTGCTAACGTGAGAATGACAGAAACGCTTAACATTTGTTAAATCTGCCAATGCAAAAGAAAAAGACAAATCTGGCATTTCATTTTTCAGAAGAGTTTAGTGTCTCTTTTTAGCGAAGTTGTTACTTCATAAAGATGTTCTGCATCCTGCGGTATTTAGAAAATGAAAGCAATTGCATAAAAGACTTGCTGGGTGGCTTTTACAATAAATTGTGTCAGTGATTCTGGAAGGAACTTCTGTGACATTTGGTTCTTCACATGCCTTCTTTATCTTAGAGTGAGAGAAAAGTCTAATTTAGAGTTTATGTTCAAGATGCAATCAATAAGGGCTGAAAGAAAACAGTTTGCAGTTTCAACATGGATTGGAAGCTAAAGATTTTCAAGTAAATCCTGGTGGACTTCCATATGGAGTAACGCATGTGGAGACCTTGGCGACCATCAATAAAGTTGAGGTCATGCCTCAACACTTTCCTTACTAGCAGCACTAAAATATTTTCTTTCATTTTTCTCTCTGAGATGTTATCTGGAGCCACAGAAAGCCCCTGTTATAAGCACGTCAGATTGCTGAAGAACTGGAAACAAACAACAGGAAGTGGAACCCTGTGGTGCAGTTAGAAGCAGTATAATGTAGAAGTGCCAAAAATCAAAGTCAATAGCACAGAAGGTGCAACTCAAAATTATCCTTACTTTCTGACACACAGGAATATGTTATGAACATGCTAACCCAAGATATCTCACATCTGGTGCTAGGATTTGGTGATTTAGAGGCAACTCCACGCTTCAGCAAAAGAAGTCGTATACTCAGTCCATTCAACTTTCTCCTTTCCCATTACCTTCTAGTAGTGAGGCCAGAAACAAAATGAGTAAGAAGCTAGCTAGCAGGCAGGGAAAGAAAAAAGAAACAATACCAGGAAAAAATCTTAGCAAAGTGCTGACATGAATGTTCTCACACAGAAGCTTAAGTGAGTAACCTAGAAAATAGTATCTCTTCATATTTCAGCAACATTCTTAGTAGTATTGTGCTTCCAAATTAATAATTAGACTTCCAGTCGCCTCTAGCAACTTACACACCAGCTATGTATATGACAAATTACGTGATTTCTAAGGTCAGTGCAACATTTTAGAAATACTTCCTTAACTTCTCTGTGAGGTGAAAGCTCAACCCTGCTCTCACTGGTTACTCCCATCCTAGTAGGAAAACATGTCACACTTACACTGTGTAACAGAAAATGAATATTCCATTTTATTCTAGTATTAATTGCCTCACTCTCCCTAAGCAGAATGGCAAGTGACCTTTGCATATTGTTGGAAAGAAAGCATAGTAATGTTTTTTTAATTGATTGTTAAATTATTGAACAGGGTTGCTAATAACAAGTCCTCTCTGACTGGAAGAAGTGATTACACTCTCTATATTTGTTATTTAGTGTTTGGCATTTTTCAATCTCGTGTCCATTTTCAGTTATTCAAATTTATCTTGTACAGGAACGTCGCACTACTGCAACGATCTATAAATGTGAACATGTAAAATGTGCTCAAGTGTAAAACCCCAAATTTTAACGTGGAGAAATATGGGAAAAGCACCTAATAAGAGATGAATGTATGTCTTCAGAAATCAGTGGATCTTAACACTGAAGGCCTACAGAGTACTTCAAGTACTCAAACAGTCCCTCTTGGTAAATTGTGGTAAATCATTCTTACTCAAGTCATTCCTTATGATCATTTACACAATTCCTGAGGACTTCCAAAAATAAACACTCATCTTCTCTCTGTGAACTATCCTACTGCATTACTATTCTTAGTGCCATATATCTTTCCCAACTTCAGTCTCCTCTGCAGTAATATTATTCCTATACTTCTACAAGAACAGTAGGCAGTCCTCAATAACTATTCAAATAGAAAGCATGTTTGGTTTTTTTTCCCCAATCATCTTTGCAACCACCTTGTAGCACTTCAGTCAAAAATCCATTCCTAATCTTGCATTTGAGAAAGCGCTATGAAAAAACATGAGAAAGTTTCCTCTAGCCAAGATAACTTTAATGGAACTGGGCCTTGCCTGTCTTCTCCATCCTCAGCCATTACATCCTCTGTCTCTTAGTGGATATGCTCAGCCAAGTTACCTTCTGCCTCGACATCTTCAATAAGTCATTATCACTTTATTAGAATGAAACATATACAATCTTCCTCAAATAGTTTAATCTAGTTTCTATATAAAATTTACCTACTGAAGTACTAAAAGAACTTGCTGAATCTAAGCAACTAAGCATTGATATGCTTCATTCCTAACAGATGCCTAACTAGTCAAAACCCTTGCCTATAAAAGAGCACTGGATTTACTGTAAGTTTTCAGTTGTTCAAAGATGTTTTTCACCTGATCCCCTTGCTTTGGTTGTCCAAGGTGAATGCCTGCCATAACAAAGTACCTGTTAATTTGTTTGAGTCTGACTCCTCATCCCTTAGAGGTTTTTATCAGTACTAGAATACAAATCACATACTATGCATATTCACAATATTGCTTCATGCACAGAAGCACCCTTTCCCCCATCTCCCACTTCTCCCTCCTAAATAAAGTCCCACACTACCTACACCAGAAACTTCAATTAATCCAGTAAGCTACAGATTCTAAATCAATTTGATTAAATCAATTCATCCTTCCAGTTGCATACAAATTATTCTAGGTTATCCCTATCTGTTTATTAGTTTACAGTCTGGCCATCCAATAGATTAACTCACTAGTTTCCTCATTCCTTCCCAAGAAACAGTGATTTCTAGTTCAATAGCTTTGCCTGTATAATTGCAGACAAGCAACTTCCCCTTCTCTTTTTCTTCCATTGCTGTCTCTTACCCTTTTAATTATTTAGATTTCTTAGAAAAGGAATTTATATTGGGCAGCCACAGCAAAAGCTAAGTACAAGGACATCCTATCTTCACTTAGCCCTATGGCCAAATCTCTTAAGAAAGCAACTGATACACAACCCTTGCTGAAACAGAGTTTCTTGTGTCAAGAAAGGGAAGAAAACAAAAGGAGGGGGGAAATCCCCACAAAAACAAACCTCAGCTCTTACTCAGCTCATCAACACAATGTAGTTTTCCTTACCCTTTTGTCCCTTCACACTCGATCTCACTGCAGTTTAGTATGAAAGTTTAGGTAACCAAATGATCTTAAGTAACTGTGTGTGTGTGTGTGCTGTCGTTTCCTTAGATGTCTGTAACCAAATTTCAGTGATCAGTGGAAGTAACACATCTGTTTTTCAAGACAATTAAGTTATTAGATACAGATTAATTCAATAAACTCCACAGATGATCTGAGAATTCTGAAGTGTAATCAATAAACCTGGAATGTGAGAAATGGAAATTGAATTTGGAAGATTAACAAAGCCTGTCATTGAAAAATTGATTTTTTTGCATAAGTAGTTGTTTTAATCAGAAGTCCCAAGGGCCCTCATGCAATAACCAATCAATAATACATATTAGAAGGAAATATGAAGAAGAAAAGAATAAATATTGAGGAGGAGGACTCCAAGCTTTCCTACCAAGCACACCAAAAACTGTCCTTTTATTTCATAGCCTTCAGGGAAATAAAACTAGCTACTTCTTTGCATACACACTGCAGAATACCATAAGTTCTTTAAAATTTCTTTAGCCATAGTTCAAAAGGAGTGGAAAACAGACGAAGAAAAACAATACAATGTTACCCTACTACAGGGTTAGTTCCACAAACTAAAATATAACAACAAAGAGTTCTGTGGCACAGAGCATGAGAAAACAATTTTCTGATTTCTTGCAATTTTATGGCCCTTTCACATGGATTGCTTCTAGTACCACAAAATAACCAGGCCATAGATGATGAAAGCCTTCAGTCAGTTGATTGTCCAAATCACAGCTGTTTTTAGAGCTCTGTATAATGTTAATTCAGGAAACTTGATGTTTCATTAGAGAGTTATTAACTGTAACGTGTTTCTGTCACAACGTCTCTGTGCAAGGATGAGATGCTTTTGTAATAAACAGTAAATGCAAGCATGGCCTGGAAAGCTTCTGGCTTCTGGAATGCAATTGTCTATGATACTAAAAGGTGAGAGCACGCCTGTGTGTTTGGGCTGCTACAAACAGTTCCTCAGCACACTCTCACTTTAAATCAACATTTCAGAGTAGAAATCTCTCACAGTTTGATTTACAACGTGAAGGAATTTCTTTAGATGACCAGACTCTCAGGTGGTTTCTTCTTCTGTACTGAATGAGAATGTTGTGTTTTTAATTCAAGCTTTTCTCATTCACAATAGCTATTTAAAGAAAGAAAACCCTTAACAGCTAAGGACTCCATGATTAGGCAGAAAAAAAAAAAAAAAAAAAAAAAAAAAAAAAAAAGACATTTAAGGAGTATTGTTCATTTTGTGCTAGAATCTCGAGGAAGGACAGATAGTCCATATATCTCAAGTAATTTAGTTTTTAGTCTTATCACAAAGTCTTTCTTGGGCTAAGACAGAAAAGACAAGTCTAGGGTGCAAGTGTGACAGCCCAAGTAGATAAGGTAGCTAAGATCATTTATTTATATAGCATTTTTATTAATCTAAGGCAAACAGAAGGAGAGTTTCACCCACTAGCTCCATAAATAAAGTGTCTAGGAATTAATTCTAAAAACAATCAAATTTCCTTTATTTAGCTGCCTTCAGTGTCAACAAACTCTGAATTATGCATGGAGGCTATGATATCCTGATATTCACTTTCAGTGACTTTATTAAAAAAAACTGAGAGAAATCAATATTGGTTTCAGTACTGAAAAATGCTGGACAGCTTAATGATCTGAGAAAGCAGCCAACGATATTAAAAAGTCAGTGTCTGGTTTGGTTTTTGAAGATTCAGCATCCTCATGCTTCAGAAACTTGGTTTTTTAAAACCTGTACGTCTGCATTACACATTTGTAGAAATACCCTTAGAAAGACATTGCTGTTCTTGATCCATTACTACTGCTGTCTCCTTAACTTTGCTCTTCACATTTATTGATTCCCATGTTTGGCTCTGGTTTGTCCCAACAATGGGAACCAGCGCTTAATTTGTTTAAAATGACTCCTAATTCTTGACCTATTTCATTCTCCTTTCAAACCCATTTTATCTTTGTCCTCCAGGCAAGCTACCTCAATTCATTCTACTGCTGAATTAGTCTTTGGTAAAAAGGCAACCTTCATTTGCTTAAAACTTGTTTACTGTATGGCAGCATCACTTCTGTCTCATTAACTGTGTTGTAAGAAAACACACATTCTGCATACACATTTTCCCCCTTTATTTCATGGATTTCTACCGTTGAAATTTTTTTCAGCTTATTCTACTGTTTGCTTGGTCTATCTTCCTGGATAAGCTATTCCAGTTCCCTGATCTTTTTGCCCTTCTCCTCCTTCGCCTTTTCTCATGCATCTGGGGAAATACATATATGTAGATAGAAAAAGATGGTCAGAGCTATATTCTGTAGTCAGGATACGTGCCTTAGATTTATACAGTGGCACAATGATGTTCTGTGTTTTGTTACTTAATCCTCTGCTAATAACTTGCAGTATTAATTCATCAATTTGTTAGCTTACAAGATCTGAGTTCGCAGTGCATTACAAACAACAAATTCAATACAGTTAAAATAACCTTTGCCATGTTATAAGGCACACAGCTCAAAATGTTACAGATTTGGGCTAAAATTTCACAACTACCCACTTAGAATTGCTAATATATTTCAGTAGAGCTCAATATCATTATCAATGGAATAATCCTAAAATCTTCATCATTGAAACAGAGAAAGAATGAAATATCAGATCCAAAATAGAGGGAAGTGAGCAGGAGTTAGAACTGGCAAAAGTCAGAAAAATTCAGTACTACAAAGTCAGTAGTGAATTTAAGCCAAAAAATAAAAAAATAAAAAATAAAAATAATTTAAAAAAAACAACAACACAATAAAAAGGACTTATTCAGAAAAAACAAACAAAAAACCAGAACAGCTGGACATGAAAGATGTTGGAGTAATTTAGTAATTAAATGTAAAAGAATGTAAAAGACCTACCTATCTTAGGAAATGGTAGTTGGAAATTGCAATGATACTTAACCACTCTGAGAGTCATTTAAGTAAACATCTAGTTTCAAAAGTACAAGTACAATTGACACTCATTATAGTTGAACTCTAATTGTTTTGTGTTTAGATTTCTTTTCCTCCAGGTAATTCTCTTGACAAGCTTAGAAACAGAAGTTCCTATCCAAATCTTCTATAACCTTTCATTACGGAATTCTGCCCTTAGATCACCAGGAAATTACGGTAGTGTTAGCACAATCATACACAGGCAAAAGAGTACTGTTACTGCAGTAAGAGCGCTATCAGCAATATACTACCTACTTAACATTGACCTCATATGCTTTGGTCCCTGTCTAAACCAGTACTGCAGCTTGTGCTGAAAGCCCTCTTTGAGCTGCCTTTGTTTTATCAACTTATCATGTATTTTCCCAATATGAAATAACACGCCCTGAGACCAAATAAGATATTTTGTCCCAACTAAGCAAACACTGCACTTAGGTCAAGCCTTTAACAGATGAAGAGAGCCTTGGTCAATGTGTATTTAAAAGACTTGAAGAGTTTCCATGGAATTTTTACCTGTAGCCATAATAAAAACCTGAGATTAAGCCCAGAAGACCAATGGACTTGGGGGGAATTTGGCCTTTGCCTTAAGCTTTAATCATAATTTAACCAGAAGTATCTAGAAATGCGAATAGTTCAGCATTATTAATTATATGCCCATTCAACAAAAATTTAAGTGATAAATTCCTTATTCCTAGCCACCCACCCCCCAAGCCTAAAACCTAACATCAGTAAATCAGAGACCTCACTCTTTAACTCCCCTTCCTCCTTCACTCTTTTTTTTTTTGTTGTCGTTGTTGTTTTTTTAATATAGGGGGATATTGCATCTGTGGAGATGTCTCTTCTAGGGTTAGGATCTGCCTTCGGCTTTTACTCCTGCCTCTTAAACACTGTAACTGTGCATCACAGAAGCAGCTGATCAGAGCATCAGTGCTTTGATTGCCCTCTTGGACATGCATGAAAGGAGATATCCCCTTGTGGGCAAATCAGCAGCTGGAAGCATTACAGAGGAAATTCTTATTCCATTGTATCACAGTTATGTATCTGTCCTCAGGCAAAATTAAAGCTCTGTACCTCCATTTCCCCAACTGCCTCAGAACACCTCTACCTCAGAGCTATCGTGAAGATTCATCTGTGTTAATTGGTAGATATTACACAAGCAGAAAGTTGTCAAAACTGTTACACTGTATCTCAGTGTACGTCACAGTTACCAGAAGAATTAAATGATACATAAAGTTTTTTTCTGGGTGTATATATATACATATACATACACACATACACAAGTCTAAAAATGTCTATTCCATAGGTAGCTTGGTTCTTCTAATAATGAAAATGAAACAAGAATCCTGATGAATCGCATACAAATGGCTTACTTCAATAAAGCTTTCCGCAGAAACAATCCAAAGTTGCTAGCAACATTATTAATTAGAACTGCTAAGCGTAATAAGCCATCGTGCAAGTTACATGCAACTGATAACTTATTTAATTGATTCACAGGACATTTTTGTTATTTTCTTGGATGGCCTGGCTTTACCTCTACCTCTAACAAAATGTAGTTCTATACAGCCAAACTGAGACCTAACAGAAAAAAGGGACTTGCACGTGGCCTCTGTAACATGAAAAGAAAACAGCGATTCATCCTACAAAGCTCCTAGTCTTTACTCAGCTACTACAGAAAAAAATAATGTAATGCAGGGTGTCTGCTACAGAGCCATCAAGCATAACAAGCTGGAAAGACGGACTGAATAAACTAAGCAGGGACTTAAGAGCTGTTTTCTCACTGCAATTGGTGCTGTATCTGAGGTTTGCCACACATGCTTTCACTGGGTGCAAGCTTAGGTCATGAATATTTACATGGCCAAAGAGATGGGTTTCTGTCACTACTAGATTGTTCTGAAGGTGCATGCAAGTTAGTCCAACAGTTAAAAAATACGGACGATAATGAAGATTGTTTTTTCCTTGCATATCATGAAAAGAAAGAGCCACGTAATGTTTTAATGAGCATATAAATATGTGAACATATTAAAGATCTCATGAATAAAGTATGGGAAAAATGACTTCAAGCTCTATATCCAAACTGTAGCGTGACAATTTCTTCACGCTTTGGATCTTCCAGTCCTTTCCTCTGGTGGCAAAGAACCTCCAGGGCTCTATTCTTGCATTTGATTTTTCTCTTTTTTTAAATTTAAATTATTAGTAGTATTTAAAGTCAGTCATTCACAACACTGATCTCATCAGATATTTCCTTCTCCTACCAAATAGCAGCATATTGTCTCACTATGCTGCATCAGAGCACTGATTCCTGAAGCAAGCAGGTTGGGAAAGAACAGGGACTAAGTATGAAAGCCTCAGGATTCAAAGCATTCAAAATTCTCAGGGATTCATGTGTTTATACAGCATACTGTATCTCCACATACTTTTTTAAGCACCAGATCACAGCATAGTCTCACAAAGACTAGGAACAGAGAAAAAGCCTCCTTAATTCTAAGAAACATTGGATTTTTCTGGTCAACATGATCCTTTCCACTACTACATTTGGCTCTGAGCTTTTCCTCAGCAATTTATTTATTTATTTAGGATTGCTTGTTATATAGGTTGTGTGTGTGTATACTTATGTTTATATATACATATACACTTATATATAAAAGTATACACATATACATAATTTTCTTCATATAGCAAAGAGCCATCAGCCTTTGGTAATGAGAGAAAATAACAGTCTGGTGAGTCACTAAGCAAGCACATTCTGCATTAAGAGTTGCATACTGTTTCAGATACTAGACTTAGTAGATGTTCTCCTCAGTGGTCAAATCATAAATCAGATGCCTTAACTGCATTGTATTTTGTCCAAGACTCACAGTGAACATATTAGACAGTGATGATGCCATGTTGATATTTAATAGGATCTTATTTTTAAGCTAAGATAGTTGATCAGACTATTTGTAGACTGTGTTATGAAATATGCACCCTAATTTCCACTGTGATCTTGGTAGCTAGGAATTAACTAGTTGTTCCGAAGGCTTATTTTGCTGAACAGCTTATATAAAAATAGAAATGTCTACACCGGAAAAGATTTTCAAGATCAGCAAGTCCAACCATCAACCTGATCTAACAATTCCCACCACTGAATTATGTCCTAGTGCTACACCTTTACATCTCTTAAATACCTCCAGGGATGGACTTCTTCCCAAAATTTACTTTTCCCCCTCAAAAAACCTGTAGGTTGTAAGTAAGGTATTTTTTTTCCTGCCTTTTTCTTTTGTTGTTTGTTTGTTTCTTCCCTTTCGAATAGGTCATTTTGAATGGTCACAGACTGAAATGTTGACTTTTTTGGGAGGTAGCAATTTTCTAGTATGCATTGAAGTTTTCCTCAAGTTAAGAACAAGATTAAGAACATAAGTAATCAGGATGTAAACTAATAATACACAAATCAAGATACCCCACTGAACAGTCTCTCTTCACTACACAGTGTTTCCTTTGCTGCACTTAATTTTGTTAATTGGTTTTTCTTTGTTGGTTTTAAATCACACTAGGAGTGCAGAACTCCTTTAAGATCTTCGAGTGATCTAAGAGAACTACAGCAATTAACAGTTCTCAACAGTGTTCCCCATGAAGTAACCGGGATTGATTTATGACTGGGCTAGAATTGCTAGCAGATATGCAGTGTAACTTAACAGTTCACCGTCTTAGGAGACCAGAATAAAATCATTCAGGCTAGTCCCAGCTCAATTGAGACTTTCAATATCCACAATTTGTGTTGTTCTTCACAGTGTTGCATGAGCACTATCAGTTGGAATCTTTGTCAATATGCTCTTGCCATGCTTCTCTTTGGTATTTTATTTGAACTAACTACACCAGGATTCCTCTTCTCCCTGATCTGCTCACATGTATAATGCTCAGCACAGCAGAGTTCCTACAGTTTGGGGTATGGGAACATTTCTATACTTAATACTGTAAGACAAACAGTAAAAATGGAAACAGCCTAGAGAAAGCCTGGAGCTAGCAGGAAGATTCCAGCTGGAAACCACCATCTCAGTATGCTGGAGCACAGAGAGATAAGTTCCAAACAGCACATATCTGCATTTCTGGACTAGAAATGAAACAATAGAGGAGCCTGTCATTTAAAGGAAGAAAGAAGAAAACAAAAGAAAAGTAATCAAACCAGGCAAGATCTCCAAAACAGGTTCAGCTCACCTGTGATAATATGGGTTGTATACATTCAAACTTAAATATTGATTATTCCCAAAACTTCTACTGAGTATAGATGCATTTGTCAAACAGGGCAAGCAAATATGCATTTGAGATTTCTCTTTTAATGCAAAGAGAAGTTGAATGTTGTTAAGAAAATATGTATATACACACATATATACACACACACATTTACCAGCATTAGTGGACACAGTATACTAGATTAAGTAACAAGTGACCATAGAGCACCTTGCACAACATGGTATCCAAGTTTTTTCAGAATCTCTGCATGTTTCCTTCACAGAAATAACAACATTTATAATACAGGATAATCTGTTACCATCTATATTATAACATCGATACAGGATAATCTGTATGTCGTCTTGTTGCTGATTTTTCTATATTAATTCTACTTATATTCTTTCTATTAATACTCTTAATACAATTCTTTTAATGTATTTTTCCTTCACAAAAGACACCTTTTATTAAAGAAAAAAAAAAGAAAAAGAAAAAAAAAACAAACAAACACAAAACTTACTTTGTAAATACTGTTTTCATTTTAGATTTGAAAGCTCAGTATAGACCTGCAGTATAAATAACACCTTGGTAACTCAGATGGTCAAACCCTATTATATTCTGGGTAGAAATACAGCCACTCGCTTGAGCAAGTGCTGGGGCTACTGTATTCCCTTTAACTTGGTGACAGTCCACCATGTTACTTGGTAATACCATACTGTATGTAAGCAGTTTAGATGATTCAAAACCACAGGGGAAAGGAGGTGGTTCATAAAATCCCCAGTAGAAGAGACTTAACTTTTTTTCTGCACTCTGTAGTTTATTAAGTCTAGTACATGTGAGCTTTTCTCTCTCCAGTGGCTGCAACCACCCTCATTTCAGTGCTGGTTTCCTCAGCACAACCTCTAATTTTCTCCTACCAAATATTCAAATTCTGCAGGCCAGTAAAGCACCTATTCACCTGGGCAAGGGCAACTCATGATGCTATAAGGAACACTGAGCATACAAAGGACATGCAGGTAAAGCATCTCACAACAGAGCAAGTTGGCCACAAATACATTCATATGGGAAAGCAGCAAAATTTACAACTCTCACAGCACTGAAATTCTACAAAAGTCTCATCTTCCACTAGCAAATTCAAAGGCATCTCATCATCCTTTCATTTTTAAAGCAGAGTTTGATCTGTTTATGAACAGTGCTGTATATAGTAAGATTGGACTTCAATACTCAGGAAATGCATCCAGTTCTGTATTCCCCTAAGATTGTAGGACTTTGTTTTTTAGCTAAAGTGAATTGCATACTCCCCTCTTGGGGTTTCAAAATCTAATGCTTCTAGTTCGTTTTCTAGATATTTCCAATTCTTCCAGCATTTCTCTTCTACCTGGAGTGAGAGTTTTAAATCTTTCAATCCTTTTCCTCTGTCTGAGCAATAAGAAAACCTGAAATATTGTCACAGTTATTTTATTTGGGTATTTCATGGCTGAGGAGCAAACCTGAGAGCTTAGTCTGACCAGTGCTGGTTCAGTTACACACATCTGAGTTTATGGAGAGGTTGGTATCATCATGCTGCACAATGTAGGCTTCCCATTTCTTATGTTAGGTTTCCTAAACTTGCTTCTACCATCCCACAAAAGGATTCTGTATATAGGAGAAACTTTCACCCATGTGAGAGAGGGAGGAAAACCCTAAGCTCAAGCTGTGGTCTGAACTGTTCCTTATCAGAGAGCAGGGAAGCAGGAGTTTGTTCAGTAACACTTTTGCTTCTCCTTTCATGTAATACAAACTAGTTCATAAAGAGCATCCCTCAGGAGTATAGACCCAGCATGACTGCTTCACTTGGCAAACAAAGTGCTTATCCTTTCTCTCACAGACGTTCCTCATCATTGTTAATCATTACATCCTATATCATTTTTAAGTAGTAAAGCCTGTAGGAACACAGAAAGAGCCATGTATGCATGGTCAGTAGGACAAATATCCCAGTTTGCATTTAGGAAATAGGCACAGTCCATTTCCATACTTGTCACTCAGAATACACAAATTGTGTTTATCCACAGCACATCATCAGCTGTTTGGGTTATTACAAAGTTTTTCTATAGGGTCACAGATTCTGCATAACAGCTAAATACAACAGTATGAACAGACTTTATTCCATCTGTCCCATGGAAAGTATGCTGCACTGTATTTTTACAAGACATGACATATCCAGCATTACTGTTCTCATGTTACCTGAGACACAGAAGCTACATCCAGAGAGCCAGGCAACCAGGCAGGCATAACCATGAATGGTGAGATAGTGCTGAACTGCTTACTGATAAGCAAAACAAACAAAAAACAACCCTCCCCCATGAAGTAAAAAAAAAGAAGCAGCAGCCAAGCAAACAAAAACCCCCCAGAAATGCAGTCTACAAATAAGGACAGCCATGCAATCAATTAGAATAAAGACAGAGCAGACAAAACTGTGTCACACTCTGCAGGCAACAGAGTAATGAGCTTTGCCACAGTAGTATCTCACTTTGCATTGTGGCTTCTGCTCACGCTTTCAGAGCAGGAAAACTTCTTATAGGATTTGTGACTCCTTCTTGCAAGATATCTGACCCATAATCTTGCAAGCACCTTCCGTAGTCATACCCTGTTTTTGTATCAGTGTGTAAAGTACTGTGTCCTACAGCACTCAACTACTTTTCTTACACAATGCTCTAGCAAAAGCAAAGCAAAACAATACCAGGAAACAAATACCTCCCATCTCCAATGATGAATTTGCAGTCTAAGTACAAGTGAAAGAGTCCAAGAAGTAATAGGTTCCTGCTACAGAATGGAAGAGACAGACTGATCACCGATAAAAGCTTCCCAAATTCAAGTAGCAAAGCACTAGAACCAATTCCCTAGGAAAGGTGCTGCCAGTTTTCTCACTGGATGTTTTTATGAAGACAGACACAAGCAGATCCTGCACTGAGACAAGGAAATAGAAATCCCTTTAGTTCAGTTCCCCCCATGGTTTAGTGGGAAAGGGCTAAAAGACTGTACTAATCAAAATCATTGGCCTCCTGTGAGCAGAGAAACACTTCACCTTCACCTGACATTAAAATGTAACACAATCACTTGGTCTCTTTAATAGCTTTAGTCATGATTTGATATGAAAGCAATATGATGGAATGTGCGTGGTTAAGAAAAAAAACACAGCTATTTCCCACACACTGTTTATGAGCATTTTCAGAAATTGCACAGGTTCTCTTTCCCCACAGGGAAGACATGCTGTGATTTATGGGCTGTAATAGTGAGCTTAATTGGAAAGGAGATATCATTGTTGACAGCTTTGTCTTCATCTAGTAAATAATGGAATAAATCTGCAGGGAACACTTACTCTCCATCAGGGTTTTGGACAGTGACTTTTGGAGGCCACACACTTTCTAATGCATTTGCAGTATAGCCTGCATGCTGAGGCTGCTGCCACTACATCTGTGAACAGCTGTTCCTGGAGCCCCATTTGTTTCATCAGTAAGGTTGTCTGCACTCAAGATAGGAAACGAGTAGTGGAGGGGAGGAGCGCTGGACCATGATGCAGATATCCATCTACATCGCACAATGGAGTGTCAAGCAGGCAACCCCAGCCCAAGAACCTTGAGCCTTCTACAAAGGCTTTCTCTCAAGCTTACCTTCACTGTTTCTGCCAGTACATCACATGACCCCATATCAACAGTTTCATGACAGTTTGCAAAGCAAAGGGGTACAAATCAGACACACCCACAACACCTCAAACAACAGAGCTCAAATGTACAGCATCTCATTCTTCCTGTCGAGAGGCACACGAAAGTCACACCAAGGTGAGCCCTGCCAGGCTTAGTAAGGTAATGCACAAGTCATCTCAAAACAGAATTCACAGTTCACAGGAAAGACTGTAGATTTTTAGGCAAGGGGGAAAAAAAAAAAAAAAAATTCATTGAACAACTCAAGTAAGAACTATTACACTCAATTACACTATGGTTTGTACCATATGAATGAACCATGTACTTCAGCACTACTGTGTACTCCTTACACTGACAAGCACCACAATTACTGTGGACCATAGCAGAAGCTGGTGGATGTCACATCATGTCAGACCTTTGCCCTGAAAAATGAATGTCTGACCCCTTTCAAAATGCTATCTGAATCATACTGGTGAATTTGAAAACAACAGCTAAGAAACAATCGGATGTTACTCTAAGCTCTGTTCCATTCCTGAAGATCTGTTCCCATTTTGAATGGCACTTCATTAATTTTACTTTGCTTTTAAGCAGAAAGCCATGAAATTAACACATAGTAAAGTAAGAGGTGTTTAAGTAAACTCTTCAGAAAGTTCAAGTTCTAATTAAATTCTTTTTCCTAAAAGGAAAGAGTATATCAGAAATATATTAACTATGTGTACAGACACTGAGATGCTGAATTACCATTCTTAACTGTTGTTTAAAAACATATTAGGAGACAGGAAAAATATGAAACATCAAGGTTAGAGCCAATCTCTGTCTATCTAGAAAATAAGTAGGATTTCCAATAGAGAACTATTAATGATGGAAGTTCTTACACCTTCTGAAAATTCTAATGGCCACCACTATTAGATACAGAATATGGATGACAGAGACCTTGGCTCTGCTCTGACCCTGCAGTACTCAATTATACCCATCCCTATGGATGCCATATGGAACATGGACCTGATAGTAAAAAACAGCAGCTGCAAAAGGGAGTTAAATGGCCTCATAAAATGCAATTCAAATAAGGAGTGTGAATAAAGATCAACAATTTTTAAAAATGCAGAACATTTGTAAAGAATTGCATGAGGAACAGTCAAGAAGCACATGCTACTTTCCTCTTTACTGTTTAGCAAAGCATCCCTAATGCCAAGAAAATTTCTGCCACAAGAACCCAGGAACATAGGTTGACCACCACAATAGCTAAGGCGTAACACTTTTCCCCCTAAGAAATGAAAACTTTCACAGAAAATCTCTAAAATACAGGGAGAACAAAAAACACCTGATTGAACTTCAGCATCTAGGTGAGGAATCACAAAATTTCCCTACCTATATTCTATCAGAGTGAAGCCTTTGGAGGAAATCAGATTTCTTCCTCCCTCTCTCCCCAGTGTTCTTATGCATCCATGTTGCTAGAAAATGCCTGTCTACTGGAAGGTAAATAGACAGTGATTTAACATTCCTTGCATTCATAACAATAATGCAAAAGATCATTAGTGATGATTCAGATCTCATAGCATGTCTCATCAGAAATGATTTGCCAACTCACACATCTAATTATTTACTGACACTCATGTAGTAAGGGGGGCAATTATCACACCTTTGGCTAGCACCTTCCTTGTATTCAAGGAAAATCCTCCTATATAGACATCATCTTTCCACTGCCCTGTTTCCCATTCCTCCCCACACCAACCCCCTTAATCTTTATTTCAGCAGTCTTAACTCCCAAAAAAACTAGGTGTCAGAAGCTAAGTGGCAATATTGGTTTTCCAGCTTCACAATAGGTAATGTCTTGTGATATCAGTTTAGCAACGGGAGGACAATAAAACATTATCTGAGAAAAGCATGAGAGAAAGAGAAATAAGCAAACAATTTACTCCAAGGGCTAAAAAGGGCACAGGGAAGTCCCCCTTTTCTGTGTCCCCCAGCTCAGCAGTGTAACAGCTCAATACAGAAATACTCCCCTCTCTTAGATCCTACAGTTTAAAGTTCAGCAATGAGCTCTTATTTGGAAAATGGGAACATCCATGTCACATAAGGAAACACAAGCAGTTGGTATCTATCATTTCAATGAGGTATGGGACTTAAGAGTCTGGTGTGAAGAATGCACCCCAATATTAGAAGCAGTATTTCCAAAAATACCTGCCTATTCTCAAGTGACAGAATAGAAATACAGGGCAGTTGACTCAGTAATTATTCAGTTTCTGCTTCTACAGCTCACCACACAAAAGCCATAAACATAAACTGTAACCTCTGCATATCTACCAGCAAGCAATCAGTTAAGTTCTATTAATTATGCCTTAATTCTTAAATTATTATTTAAGTAAAGGTAGAAGTTCTCCTGGCTTAGAGTATTAAGTGCCTTCATTTAATGGGTATTTAATCCAGTTTTCAGGACAGATATTACATGCTCTTTAAATACCACACTGACTTTGAAAGATTGAGTGACTGACTCCAAATTGCTTAAGAAACAGGTGAGACTACAACCTAATCCTAATGTTTAAAGGAGAGGTTCACACCTTCTTGCTGACATTCATACAGAATAGCTGGAACGTGCACGTATACTCCCAATTAATCAACATACCTTTTGTTTGATTGAGATAGATACAGCTCCTGCAACCCCCCAGCAAATCCTCCTGATGGTGACAGATGCCTGTCACGTCCCACACTTGATAGCAGCAACCCAAAATCCCCATCTCATCCTTTATCAACATATATCCCCATTTGTACCAGCTTGTCTGACGAACACTTCAGGTTCATGTTCACTTTCACTGTAAATGCAATCCTAGAAGACAGCTGATTGCAAACGACCTGCAGTTATCTTAAGACATTAACTAGAGATAACTGTCTGCTTCCTGGGGGTTAATAGAAAAGGCTCTAAGTAGGGAATGTAAGTAGGAAAACAGCATCCCTTATTACTTGTGCTGTATCTTGCAGTCAGAAAAAGGGAATACAAGTAACTAAAGATTTAACAGAACCTATGCAGTCAGAACAATCTCAGCTGCATGCAATAACTCCACCTGGTGATTCTCAACATGATATGGTCAGAATTAAAGCTGTTTGTCATAAAAAATAGGGGAGCATTGCTGTTAAGCAAACTAAAGGCCTAATTTGCAATGTAAGCAGCACAGTTCTGCATATAATAAGCCCTTCAGTTTGCTTTTAGGCTTTGACATGACCTGTAGAGCACATTTCAGACTTAAAACATATTTATAAATTGGAAAATAGAATTCATCTTGTCCTCAGAATATGTACTAAAGGCTCAGAGTAGCAAAACTACATATATCCCACAGGAGATTAAATAGTTACTAAAATATCTTCTAAATTACCATATTCACAGGCAGAATATAAAAAGCATCATCCCTTCCTTAATAACTTATTCTTTATTTTCCAGAAACAGAAAACAGTGCAGCTGACATTTTAAGCACAAAGCTGAGAAGCAAATAGATCACCCCTCCCCCTTTTAAAGCACTGATCCCAAAGACTGTCCAAACATATCCTTCAGAGGAAATTGATTTTTGATACTAGAGCCACAGACTATTGTGGACTGAAAGGGAGCGTATTGTTATCCTATAGCTGTAACAATACCATTTATCACACCTTTCAGTCTGAAAGGAGCGGTGCTGAGCTATATATATAGTTGCCTCTCACACAGCATTCTTAATGCAAGAAGTCTTCCAAACACTCCAAAGAACCTTTCAGACAAAGATGGATCTAATTCTCTACAATATATTGTCAAAGCTTCTACCTTTAATTGGCACAGACTCAGAATTGTATGTGTGCACACATCCAAGGCATGTATTTAGACTTCAATTCCTACAAGTTCTGCTAGAGAGAATGCTCAGTCTTTTCCTAACTGATACTATCATACACTCATCAGAAACCTGATATAATCAATGGAAAAATCTTATCTATTTCTATGTCATGATAAATAAACATTAAAAAAAAAAAATAATATCTTTATGTTACAAAAACTCTTACAGATCCACAGAACACTGTCATTTGGTTTTGTTTTGTGGGGCTTTTTTTTTGGGGGGGAGAAGGCATTCAAGTACAAGGGCAGTGAGGTACTGGCACAGGTTGCCCAGAGAGGTGGTAGAAGGCCTGTCCCTAGGAATACTCAAGGTCAGTGTGTAGTCAGAAAAATACAAGTATATAATTGAAATTACAAAGTAAACGGATAGCCAGAGGGTATCAAAGAAAAGACTCACCAGTGCTGAGGCTTTCAGTTGAGATGGACGCTCATCGTTGTTGAGGCATGCCCCAAAAACTCCACAAAGGAGCAACCTCCAGAAAGAGAAGTTACCTTAGTAATGGTCAAGCTCCACCCCTTCCAGGAGCACAGCTGAACTACTTTCACCTGTGCTCCCACAGCTGACTCGTCACTTGCCTCAGATGGTTAATCAGAGGTTCATGCTGTGATCAACTGTTTCCCTTAGAGTCAGTCTGAAGGGGCTTTGAGGACTGATGGAGCTGTAGGTATCCGCTCATTGCAGAGGGTTACACCAGGTGACTTTTAAAGGTCCCTTCCAATTCAATTGATTCCGTGAGTAGGAAACTCATCTGAATGGGAGAAAGTCTCAAACACCTTTTAGTGTGGTGATATACACCTTTCAGTTCTGTACAGCTGCTCTCTGAAGAATAAACTAATTAATAAAATACCACTGGATAAATGCCTCTTTGTAGTGAGCTAAAAACTTTTTTTTTATTTTTTAATTTTTTAATTTTTTAATTTATCTATTTATTTATTTTGCCTGCTTTTAGTGTGGTTTTGTGGAGCACAAGGTAAATACTTACTAGAGACATCACTTAAATGGAAGGGAAACATTCCTGATGACCGCTAAGGAAGACTTTAATTAGTACAAATATTAAAGAACTGCTTATTGAAAATGAAAGGAGGAGAATTTATAATGACTGCATTTGTCATTGGGATGTTTCCTTCCCAAGTCACTCAAAAGTTAGAGAAGTAGATAGAAGAGCTCTCTGCAATACTGAGCTGAGCAGAAGCAACAAGGCATTAATTTCTTGCAGCAGCACCGTCCTGGTTCATTCGCTACTGCAGTTAGACCATTCACAGCTACACGCAGCATTTCCTTGTTACTGCAGTCATGACCCAACACTAATGCTGAGTGACTGCCCATAGTAATCATTTTGAAGGCTTCAGAAGCATTGCCCACCTTAGTCTGATGCACTATTTTCCAGCAATTATTTCCTTGTAAAGGATCAATAGTACTGTGAACAGTAAGTAACGCATACCGTCTCCCCAACACCATATCAGAATCTCTTGTTAACACTTCTGCTTCTCCAGCAGCAACTGGATTTATCACAGCTAAGTTTACTCATCTAAAGGAAGTTTATCAGCTTACTGGTTCACAATCAACAAAAAGAGATAGGAGCCTCTAGAGATCAATTAACGTCAGAGACATCTAGTATGGACTCACTCTGTAAACACCTCTTTTTGCCTATGACAAGAGCAGACCGATCAGATAGTTTGGACTACACAATTCTGTGGTTTGCCTTAGACCTTCAGTAGATAATCCATGCATTTAAAACAGATAAAGAATGGACACCAAACATATTACAACTTAAGCACGATTCTTACAAGCAAGTAAATGTAAGTTTAGGATAAACATACCAAAAAACTGAAAGTTGCCAAATACTGTCCAATGAATAGCATTACTCTGCTGAACAACAGTAAACATGTCTCTTTCATTCACAAAATAATTTCTGAACTACTTCACAAGTTCTACCCTTCAAGAATCTTATGGTAAAGAATTCAGTAACAGCAGTCTTGAGCATAGTAACACTTTTCAAGGCTGCAGCTCCTGTAGTCATTACAGTAGAAATATCATACCCATATATAAGGCAGATGTAAGCACATTCATTTTTATTCCTTGCAACAAGTCCAGAATGAGTTCATAAAAAGATGGAAATTGCATGCAATGCCATTATATCAAACATGAAAACCTGACATTTTCTGTAGTTAACAATAAATTACTCCCAATGTTTGCCTGTTGTAGAAAAGTCACCTAGAAGAACCAACCTTGCATTGTCCTTCAGTTATTTCAGATATAACAGACCATGGAAAGCATTCAATGACATGTATGCACACCAGGTAACTTTGTATTCTAAGATAGGGAGAGTGGTATTGTCGAAGATAGGAAAGCCTACACACATGCAGCACATGTCATGAAGTCAGAAAGGACTGGGTCACTTTCAGCCATCCTGAGAGCCAATCTCTCCGTTTTCCTACCAAGGACAGAACAGTTGAATTCTCCTTTGGAAAAGAAAAACCGTCTGGCAGACGAAGATGAGAACTCACCCATAACTGTGTTAGTATAATTTCAAGCTTGATTATGATAAAAAATATTTCTTCTTATTAATTATAGACAGAGATAAAGCAGAACCTATGGTGTTTTCTGGAACAATAAAGAGACAAATAGTCACATTCAGAACTTCCTTGCACTTTGTGAAACTTCTGGGAAAACCTGTCAAGTTCAGCATAGATAAATGAATTCATAGCAGACTTTTGAAATCAATACCCCTAAACACACACATTCTAGGAACTTTGTTTATTACCCATACCATCAAGGAATTACTGTCATCTAAGCTTCTGCAATTCTTTAGTACACCTTTACACACCCAGGATTCAGAGGTGGAGTGTGCTGGTTCCCTCCCTTCTGTTTGCTCAGCGAAGGGTAACCAGAGCCATGACTTGAAAAACTTGAAGCCTCTAAGGAGCAGGAGATAACACCAATTTGGCATTCAATATTGTTTAATTGGGGCAAGTGTCTTCATCAATGGCTATTTGGAAGGAGGATGAAAGGAGGCTGAACTGTGACTGTCACCCACAGCTGCTAATTCGTGCTGTGAGATGGAGAAATATCAACTGCATTGCTAATTTCTGTATTATGGAAATTAATCCTCTCATTTGCACAGCAGGAAGCCAAATTACACCATCACACGCTCAAATAAATCTGACATTTTGAGAATCTGACACTGCAGCACAGCACTAGTTCCAGCAATACCTCCCACCTCACAGAGAGGGTAAAAAGGCATCTTCTGCAAAGACACTGATAGAAAAGCAACCAGATCGTCAGCTGATGAAACCTGGCAGAGTTCTCCAGGTTTGAAGAGAACAGCTATCATCCAACTGCCAGAAATGCAGAATATAAGGAAAGGTGCACTTGTGCATCAAGCAGGAGGAAACATCTTTCCAAATTAAACCCCCAGAGCTACCACACCTTCAAGTTCCATCCTCAGGTGCCCCAAGCATGGGGATTCATACCCACCACGGGGAACTCTAGTCCTACAACACATTGCAATAGATAGAACACAGCTAACATAGGGAAGATAAGTCTAAGTGCAATGACACAGCACTGAGTTCTATTCTCCATAGGAGTCATGTTGCCTGTCACTTGACTTGACTAACAATTGCAAAACACCTGAGGAAGGTTACAGTGTTTTTTTTTTTAACTTAGTTTAGTTTTACATTGTTAAATTTAATTATTAGTCTGAATTTCATGTCAAATTTTCATATTAATAATAGCTTCCCTGATGGGGGAATCTCATCCACATGCTGATTTTCTCTCATTCATTCCTCTCTCCCTTGTGGATCCATTCCTCTCATTCTTTATTTTTAAGTAGCAAAAACTTAAGACATAAAAAGTGTACTGTAAAAAAAACATACAACTTCATTTGTTAAAAACAAATAGCCACAAGAACAGCCATATTTTTTCTTAAGTCATTGATTAGCAAGGGATACTTAAAAGTTAGTGTGCATCTGAGCACTTTGTACGATCTCAGCTGCTGATTATAAACAGCCTGATTGTAACCATCTAACACACCAAGCTTATATCCAAGGCACACCTACATATCTTCTCAGACTCCTTTGAACTATTTAAAACTGAGCCTTCTCTTACAGAATGCAATAAAAAAGACAACAAGCATCTTTCACAGCAAACAGAAACCACACCTGCCAATTGAAGTCTAGCAAGGTGTTGCTTGCAGCATTAGTGGGTGCTATTTGTGACAGCATTTGCTTCTCCCTGCTGAGCCCTGACACAACCCACCCTCACTACCTGTCACTCAGCATGGTGACAACCTGAGAATATGGGCTTCAAAGCACTGCACTGACAGAAGCCTGTTTCTCCCCTCCCAAATTAAACAGAGAAAGGTCAAAAAGTGTCAGCTTTCAGACATCAAACAGCTTAGAAATTTTATCACGTAGCCCCCAAGATCTACCTTCTATACTTAGAAATGTAAACATATGTTCTCACCTGACTGCAGGAGTTCGGGCCTTAGGAAAACACGCAATAATCTGAAGACAATAACAAAATAAAGAGTTAGCATCATCACCTGAAATTTTATTAAAAATAGATCTTATTTTACTTTTTTGCAAGAATTTCCCCCACCCTCTCTAACCTGCCTAGGAGTCAGTTTAGCATAACATTGTTTGTAGTTTGTTCTTCCTTACAGAAACATAATTAAGAACTGATCTGCGACCACGTGCCTTAAATAAAAGGCAGCTGCTCATATGATCTGCTCATTAAATGCTACATTCCAAATGCATACAAAGATGCCAAGGTAATTAACAAGGCACAAAAGCTTTTGGGAGTTAAAGATACAATAGGAGCAGGGTTGAGACTGCTCTTTGCATTTATAGGGTAATAGCAAATCTATGAAAGTAGATTTAAAATCTCTTTACTCCTCAAAATGCTGTTACAGAATTATTCTCATTGAAAAAATATAATTTATTTCCTACACTTATAGGTCCTAAAAGAGTAGTTTTACTACTCCTACGATATGCTCTTTCTCCTTTCACTCAAGACTTCTCAATAACACCTTATGGAAGCACTCAAACATCTATGAATGTATGAAGTTTTATAGTGCAACAAGATCTTTCTACATCAGCTACCATCTCCAAACTTCCCACCCTGTCTTCCCTAACCACCTCAACCTCTATACTTTCTTCCCATGCTATACTACCGCCCTTATTTTCCCAAATATCTATACAGTTACCTCACATGGAATCAATCTCATTCTCAGTGTTATTTCACTCAAAGAATTATTTTCACTCAAGGAATCACGGACAGAGAATTTAGCTGTGCTGAGATAGATGTCTTCTCACAGGTGCAATCACTTATCCTTTAAAAAGAAAGAGAAGAGGGTTTTCTATCGACTGGTTCATCGAACATGTTTTACAGCTTTCTCAGCTTTTATTTCTTGTTATGCACAAGGCCAAATTCCTGGGTTGCTGCCATCTCCTCAGTAGCAGGCATATGCTTCACTATTTTTCTCCCATGAAAACCTGAGATATAGTAATGCAACTGAAAACTAAGCAAAAAATGTTAGGAGTGAAGTTTCATGCAGTAATCACGGTGCTAGCTAGAAAACATCCTGGGGAAGGCTATGAGACAATGAGAAGCTCAGTGAACCTGCCAACTCCTGTTTTTTTTTTTGAGGGAGTCCGCTTGGACTCTACCCCAGATGCAGACATCTCAGATGGCTTCCTAAGATTATGCGGTATGAATGTGGGCCTCGAGGTCGTTTGAAAATCTAGCTGTATTCCAATGGCCAAGGTCAGTAATAAACAACTCCCTTTCTCTAGAGTCAGGAAGAGAGCATCACACGGAGATGAAGGAATTTTATAGCAGGCCTAAGCTGCAGAATGCCTCTTTTCCCTTAGGGTGCCTGGTCCTGAAGGCCCTTCAAAGACTGAAATGCAGTTCTTATATGCTGACTTTGCTAAGTTCTCATCCAAAGAGGAAAAAAGAGAGAAGAAAAATAAAACACCTAACAGTTAGGTCTGCCATACAGAGAAATAATAAATACCAGATATAGATTTTTTTTTTCTTCAAACAAAGCAAGGGGCACCACAAAAGTATAAGTCTTCCTCTCATTTCTTATCAAAACTTAAAAAAATGAGCTGATCCACAGCAATGGTAATAGCATTAACAAAGATCATCGTAATGAAAAGGTGTGCACTGTTTTAACAAAGACTGAAAACAAAATATCCTCCTGAATTTGAAAAATGTGAAACATGGGGGGAAAGGAAACAAATGAGCTCTTCAAAAGCAACAACAGACATAGGAGATAAGTAATCCTGGAGACACTGAAGCCAGGAAGAACAAAGAATATAAAGAACAGATGGATTTCCGAGTCAAGTGTAGAGAGACCTGAATGAATCTGCAGAGTGAAACAATGACAGTGAGGAGATGACCATGAAAATATTTAGTAGCCTTTCAGGAAATATGAAAAGCTCAGTGGTTTCAGATATAATTTTTCAGTGCCTGTCCGTGGGTTTATTGCTGTGCCCAGGCAGAACCAAGAGCTGTCAGCATTGCACGGCAGCTGCATGCAGCTCAGGGCAGGGAGCATATGTTGGTGCTGTCAAACTGCTGGATGCAGTGGGATCAGAGCAGCTCAACTTGTCCAACACTAACCTCGCAGGCTGAAGATACTTATGCATTAATGCGCCGTGTTCCAATTGGAGACACAAACCTCTGGAATAATAACTCCCTGTCCCAAGTTTCTTTAGCCAAAAAGTGATATCTGGCTTGTATAATACTCTGAGATAGCTTGTAGGAGTAGCGCTGACATTATTCCATTTCAGCCACACTGCATATTTCTTCATTGTTATCACTACAGTGTTTGGTTCTTACCTCAAGGACTTATTCTCTGCATTATATATGAGGAATTTACTCTGCCAGAGAATGTACTCCCCTGTGTCAACCACCTTTTGTCCCCAGCGGCCTCATTAAAAAAAGAAATATTAACTTAAAGCAAGCACATTAAAAAATGGAAACACAAAGAAAATAGCTGAATAATTCAAACTGCTCCTCAGTCATCATGATCATTATAATGCATATAACCCTGATCTGGTTTGCATTTTTGAAGATGCACTCGATGATTTCCTTTTCCACAACAGTTCCCAGATAAAGCAGACAATTAGTTGTACCACAACAGTTCCAAAGTTTTCTGAATGCTGCTTTCCCAGTCTCCTAAAAACCTCACCTCACAGCCTGGGAATCAAACTGCAGATTGCAAATTTTGATTTATTATAATTTCTGCAGATGATGCAACTGCAGTGCTGGGGTTTGTTGTTGTTGTTGTTTTCAAGGGGACATGTTTTCCTAATGGAAAGGAAATAGACATTAAAATACTCGATACATTTTCCCAAAGCAGCTAAAATTCACCAGTAATTTTTTGTCTTTTTCAAACTACAACCGAGTCTATGATGTAGATGAGTGAAATCTCAGACGATTATTACAATGGTTCAGCCCTCTCACACTGCTTTATGTTCTCATCACTCTGGTCATTCACTTTCCAGCATCCTCCTGCTCAGGAGATACACCAGCAGGTATTTAAAAGCAATCAGAAAACGTCTCATAATAAAACTGCTGACTGCAAAAGAAATGCAGTGTTCTAGATGATGAGAGTCTAAGATATTTCTGGAGCATTGGGTCACTTCCCCTACTGAACTGCTTTGTCTCTTGCAGTATGTAAAATATGACTAAGTTTTCATGAGGTGACTACTCCTACACTAATGAGAGTCCCATTTCCTGTTATGATCCCATGCCTCATCTTTGCACTGGCAGAAAAATTTCAGTTCTCATTTCTCTGCGTCATTCACTTTCATGAACACACAGATCCCACCATATAAATGTGACAGATTCTTTCCCATTCTGTCAGAATATCCAGTGCTGGTGATTTAGTGCTTGGAAACAGCTCTGAAACCTCTATGCACATCTTTTTGGTAGCTTGGAAAAATATCTGTGAGGAGACTTGCAAGAATAAATCAAATTGTGAGAGACTTTACTAAACTAGAGCTATTTTTATAGCATTTAGATGATACCACAACACTTAAGCAGAGTTTAAATGATTGAACAGGTGATGAATCCCCCAGAGGAAAAGCCATTAGGCAGTTTTAAACCCATAAAATAACAGTATTATGCACTATAAAGAGCAACAAGATGTCCTTTCCTTTCTTTTCTAATACAATCTTCATCAGATTACTCCTATATAGTCTTTGCAAGGCATTTTATAAACACATCCCAAACATCTCCCTTCTTGAATTTCAATATGATCTACAAATTAGCATTTGAAGGGAAATGCTGCACAATTTTCATCCACATGAGGATCTCAACCTACCAAGAGTATGCAGAATTTATTTATTGGCAACTGGATTTGATATATCTCCGACCTCCCAACCTGCTCTCCAAGCAGATTTCATTTCACAAACCCAGTGAAATCCTTTTCTCACAAGTTATGTTTCTATTTAAAAAGCAAATAAACAAAAACAGTGAAACAAAGAGTGTTTCGGAAACGCATTTGCAGAAGATCCCACATTCTGTCCTCCTGCTGTACGGACAAAAAACTCCACCACAAGTTTTCTGTCTTTTCAGCAGCGTGTCTGAGTCAACAACCTTATTAGATCTCAGCTGTGTCCTCTGAAACTGTCCAACTTTGTTTGACTAATTAAATAACCACTGGAGCAGTAACCTGACTTTCCTCTCTCACGCATGACTTCCCTAACCTCTTTCTTGTCCAATGAATGTTTAATTACTGAGGTAAAGCGAAACATTTGCAAGAGAAGAGATGAGAAAAGCTCGCTCACAGCATGCTTGATAACCTAGTTATTCAGGCAATCTGACGAACCAATGAGTAAGACTGGGTAAAGCAAATTCTTGGAACTTAAATCTTCTAAACTCAAACTTCACAAAAATTGGGAACCCCTTCTCCAAAGCGGCCTGTGGAAAAGTAAGAGGCACAGTCCAGTTAGCTCATGCTTTTTAAACTGACCTAAGAATTTAGCTAGTAATTTTCTCTTTCATTATCATCTTTCACGCATGCTATGCCTTTGGGATGCCACTCAGTATTTTGAACTCCAAGCTCTACAAATGAATTGTTAAAGTTAGGAAACTGACCGCTTCAAGTCACTATAAAAACTGTCAAATCTTCCTCTGTGAGAATTTTTTTATAACATGCCTGGTATATAGTTACCTGTACAAGAACTTCTTTCATTTGCCATGTCAGATAAAAAAGAAGCCTAACATAAACCCATACATAAACATAGAACAGCTAATGAATAAAGATATAATCTGGATAGATTTATAACCTATGCAGAAAGGACAGCACTTTCTTGGAATAAATATTGTTTTAAGATAGAAAAATAGCTGTCATTTTCTTCCCACTGACTGCAGGGGTCTGGGGCTATAGCCTTTCACTACCAGGACTCCTAGAACAAATTCAGGCCCTGAATCGAAACTCCATTCAAAATAAGGACGTCAAACAGCAGCACTCATTTTTAAATAGTAACTAGGATCCCATAGGATTGCAGTGTTTTTCTCATCCTCTTACCATGATATATCTTCCTAAATCCATTCAGGTTTCAAAACCATCCATACTGGATCTTTCTTGTCAAGAGAATAAAAAGAGAAGCTTCCCTGTTCCTGCAGATGACCCCTGAAGAAACATACTACCACTTCTGTGCTTCAAATTCTGCTTCTCTCATAGCAACCACTTCCTCTCTCTTCTCTGTAAAGTAACCAGCTGCCTGCAATTTAAATGGGGCACTGAGAACTGCTCCAAGACTTCACTACTTCAAGGAAGCAAGGAAAACTTCCCCTCTTAGCTCCCTGCTGAGGCTGCTGCTTCTTGGGCTCAAAGATTTTGTTTGTTTTCTTCTCAGGGCACTGCTTTCCAGCAGTTTATCTCTTGTATGAATTCTGTGTGTGTGTCCTTTGAAGTATGGGAGGTGAGCTAAGTTTTCATTTTCTTATAAGTCACAGAAGCGTTCTACAAAATAATGCAGGTCAAGGAGCAAGAAGCGTGCCTATTCTGTACCTGAATCTGAGAAGCAAAGGCTGCTATAACCTAAACTGTCTGTCACAAATGGAAGTTGTCACAGATCATTCTAAAGGAAAGAAAAACTCCGTATCACATCAGTAGTCTCCTTGTCTGTTGTCGTACTTGTCAACCAGAAGGAAAAGGGCCTAGCCAAAAGGTGACAGCAAAATAATGATGCTCTTAATAACTTGTTGGATTAGGAGCAATCTTTCCAATGGAGAGAGAAATCTATTGTTGGCTCTAATTATTGTAGGGTTTAGAGGCAATATCATCTTTCCTTCAAAACATAACGGGTTGCAGTTTTGTCACTCACTGTTCTTCTGTGTTCCCATTAGCAAAACACTGAAACACAGAGGTTGACTTAAGTGATGAAAACAGGATTATTCATATATGTGGAGTAATGCATGTGATTAAGAATTATGCTAAAAAAGATTTAAATTACCTTTCTGTTATTCTTTAACATTGCTAATAACAACATATTCCACTATTTTCTGTTGCTTCCTTTTTATTTTCTATTGGTAACAGTTCTTCACCCCTGAGTTGCTAATGTGTCCATTGTAGTGAAACAAGAATAATAAGCACATTCCTCTGGACATTCTTCTCTTTACCTGGTGAAGGAGATGATATCCTGTACAAGTAAAGCAGATACTACTCCTCAATGAAATATTCTGTTTCAGTTTAGTGTATTTTTAACTCCATTTGTACACAAGTCAAGCTCTGAGGGATGAATTGAGTGTACTGATTGTTTCTTCCCCTGTGTTCTGTGATCCAGAGCTAACAAAGTAGGGGAAAAGTTGCCTGCACTGCCATCTCTTCTGATGCCCAGTCCAAAAATATGGAAAAATGAAAATGAAAATCTCTTGGGGTAAGATGTTTAATGGGGCAATGAGCTAAGTGAATATCTGACATTCAGAACGTTCTCATTTTCTGAATGAGAAACATTTTCAATTCCCATGAGAAAAGTATACCTATCCTTTTCAGTCATGTCTGCCCATACACTACAATTTCCGTAGCGGAAAATATCAGACCACAACAGGCAAAAATACAGTTTTATAATGAGGAAAACCAGCTTTTTCTCATTCACATATCTGTGTGTGGAGACACTAGCCTATGTTACATATACATAAGGAGTGTAGTGTACTCTAGGCTTAAAATCTTTGGAAGCCACTACTGGATGCTCATTCTGTTCCTAGTTCATTGAGATGCAGTGCAGACAATAATAGCCTGCACCCTACACAGGACTGCAGAGGAGAGTAAAAAAAAAAAAAGAAAGAAAAAAGAAGAGTTGTTCACATTTCTAAGTAAATGTCAGCTATGCCTTTAATGTGAAATTATTCTGTCATAATGTGACTACTGATCACACACATTCTGATTCACATCTGTCACAAACATGGAGTTTCTTTTCAGGATCCCCAAAGTCATTCTGATCACTAAAGAACGAAGCAGTGTGTGTGACCAGTATGTCTGCAAGTGCACCACCAGCTGTGTTTTTGCCAGGAAGGAAATACTAACTTTTTTACTCATCTATTAAATTCCAGCCTTACCTAGAGCTTCTATTTGCTACCTAAGTTTCAAAAGTAGTTTTATTAATTTTCTTATCTTATCATTAATTTACACATTGCTCTGGCTTTCATGTTTCTCTTCCATTTCCAAGATGAAAATGTTAACTAAAATGAACGTGTTTAATAGCCTTGCTGCAATCAAATAACCAACTGGAATAAATCTTCATCCATTTTGCCTTTTTAACATTTTGAAACTCCATCAAGAAAAGAAACAGAAAGAATTAAAACTAAACCAAAGGAAATTAGAAAGTATGGATAATTTCTGTTGTTGTTTTTATCTTTTGGTTGTTTGCTTTGAGATTTTGTTGTTATTATTTTCCAGGTCTTTATCTTCACTTTGTAGGCAAATAGCTTTATGAAAGTGTTAGAAGTGGCCTTTTGACAGCTAAATAGGATAGAAGCAAAATTTCCATTTTATTCAAAGCCTCCTTCACAAACCATGCAATTTTCCTTATCCACCCAGTTTAAATTCAAGGCTTCTTGCAGTGATATCACACTCAGTCAAATGCGACAGGTTATTTCTATTAAAGTTTGGGGCTGAATGGAGACTAACTAGAATGTCAATGCTATTGCTAACATTTCATTCCAGCGGCAGAATGCAGTAGCTTGGATGAGTTTAAGATGATAAAATGTATAACACTGCTGGAACTGAAAAAATGTTTGTTGATATGGTTCAATTTGTTTAAATAAATATTTCTCCTGATGACTTTAAATGATATTTTCTCTCTAATAGCTTTTAATTATTTTTGGTGGCATGGCCTTAATAATTTGGCAGTGTAATCATTTGTCATTTAAAGGATTGTGCAGTACCCTTATAACCTAAGCCATGTACTGTATGATCAATGTTATTTACTTACCATTTTCTGTTATCTTACTGAAGAAAAACACAGATTATCATTTAAACCCACAGAGAAGAAACTGTGTAGTCAACAGCTCCCTAGCATCAATTGCACTTAAGAGCTTGTTTTGTTTAACCTAATGTAGCAGAAGCTCATTCGTAGCTTTTTTGTTTCTTTCCATTCAATGGATATTCTCTGGTAGGATCAGGTTGTTACTAGAGGTCAGATGAGAAAATCCCAATTACTGTGGGTCAACAGCAATTACTGGAGAAAGACTTGCATGAACCAATGGGTATTTTAATGTGAAGGTGTAGGGTTATCCTCTAAAAGAACATATGGGAGTATGACATTAAAATAGAAAGATGTAGCACTATAAAACAAGATGTGAATTTTTTATCCAAACACTACTTCATTTCTCATGTGCTGTTTAGGTTTACCATGTTGACAGCTAACCAATTACACTTTAAGTAACTCATGACAAGCTAAAACTCATGAAACTGATGTCACGTGTGAGGCTTTTCATAAGCTGTCTTCATATCAGGTTTAGGCTGATGTTGCAGTGAAGCTTAAGTCAGATTTCTTGACTGTTTCTACATTGATCACTGTCTGTGGATCAATCATTTACATCAATTTCCTTGCTGTATGACTTTCATTGCATTTCATTCATCCATGTGACATGTTTTGTGGTGTTAATGTTATCAATTGCACCAGTCTTCTGTCTCAGGAAATCTACATGTTATTACAAAATTAACAGCAGAATAACAGCTTTGTAAAGCACAGCAAAAAAAATTGTATCTATACCAATTCAGTCACGGTGTCTTAACATGAATTTGAACAGCCAAGTTAACTCATGCACGCTGACTAGTCAGCTAAGACTGTTTGTAAACAAACTCATTGTTTTCTGTATATTTTCCAAGACAGCATTCTTGGATCTTGATCATTTAGTGAATGATGTGTTGCAGTGTGAATTCTGGTGCACTGTGGGTTTATTTCATTTTTCTTACCACTGACTTCTGCCCGTTTTTGTTGATTTATACAGAGTACTGCTAGAAAATGAACTGCAAATGATAAAATGGAATAGACAAACTGGAACTTGTCTTCAGGGAATATCCCAGCATTTGAGCTTAATATTTGCTATTCATGAGTATTTTTTCTCCAGCTATGCTCTACTGCCCAGCATTCCCAGAAAGTAAATGAGGTACCATTTAAACATGAGGAAGATGAAAATATTCATAATCTCCCTATCTTATCAAAGAATCACAAAGGGTGGAAAAGACCTCTAAGATCATCTGGTCCAACCATCCACCTACCACCAATACTTCCCCAATAAACCACGTCCCTTAGTACAACATCTACCCTTTTCTTAAACACCTCCAGGCACAGTGACTCTTACCACTTCCCATTCTAGAGCCTCACCACTCTTTCAGAGAAGAAATGTTTCCTAATATCTAACCTGAACCTCCCATGGCACAACTTGAGGCCATTCCCTCTTGTCCTGCTGCTGCTACCTAAGAGGCCAACTCCCAGATCTGTACGACCCCCTTTCAAGTAATTGTAGAGAGTTATATAAGGATGCATCCGAGCCTCCTCTTCTAATGGACTTCATTAAAGAAGTTCTATATCATAAAGTTAGGTCTGTGAAACTTCAAATGCAATAGTTATCCAAAATAATCTCTAAACTTCTCTCTACCTGATGGAGAGAATGATAAGACACAGAGCTGCATAGCCAGAGAAATAATTATATTATACTGCCCATCCCAAGCATCCCTAAGTGCTCAAAATTAGCAGTGTATTTGGCAAGTTACTGCTTTCTGCTTTTGATCTGAGGACAGCTGTTCTTCTGTTGTCATATATTCACAGTATTTCAAGGAATATAGTTAATATTTCTTCTGAAATAGGTCAAGCAAAAGACGTTTTTTGAACAAAATCACCTCTATATCTATTTTATTTGCTAGAGTACATCTCTAACTTTAGGAATACAGAAGTCATTTTCAAAGAATAGTTTTGAATAACACCTGTGAAATGCACCAGCATCTCACAGGCAAGTTTGAGTGTAAAGTGCATGGGTTTAGTGGTTTTCTCTTTAGCATTTTCAGCAAGGTAGACATCTATACTTCTGACCAAATGTGTTTCTCTCAAGTGACATGAGGTGTCAGAAGCTTTTTCAAATGAGATTCTTGTATTAATCACCTAGTAAGATTTTAGATGCTTTCAGACATCCTGCATGGCATTCAACTTCACCTATAACAGAACAGAGAAATGTAGGGAAGGATGAACACCTGAGATTTTTTTAGTGACCTTCAGTATGTCAGCTACATCCTCATCTATTCATGTTTTGGTGTGATGGTTCCATACACCATATCAGTGAGTCCCCAGAGACAAACACGGATGGTTTCAAACAGGCAATCCAATCGATTTCCCCTGTACTGGAATTTTCCAACCTAATTTTATATCCCTTGGAACACAGATATCTATCTAGGTGTATTGACAAGACTGGATGTACACAGGTCATTTAAAAGATAAAGGTCACATACATAGCATGCCTGCAGACTGCATTTATTAACATGACCCCCCTGACTTTCAACATCATCAGTGTCATCTGGACTAATGCTGGAGTAAATGAAATGTGGCAGAACAAGAAACTGTTGCCAAACATGTAGATGTACATACATTAGCAATACACAGGGAAGTTCAGTCTTATTAGCCCCTGAAAAACCACACTCTTCCACAAAGACAGCAAAAAGCAGTCTTTGCAAGAGACTGCCAAGCCTGGTGATTCTGTAGTGCTTTTAATCAAATGGAGAATATAAAGGAAATTGCTGACCTGAGGTTTTTGGAATAGTATTTATATAGAAGGAACAAGTTCTCAATAAGGGCATGTTTATTGCTGTTTAATATTCACATTTCAGGAATACACAAAACCCAAATTGACAGGGGATCCCCAGTGAGAACTACTGTACCAGTGTCCATTACTGTTATTTTTGGAAATTGCTCTGGATTAATACTGACTTTCGTACAGCTGCTTGGAATCTGCATGTCTGACAGAAGGTCTGAGCATCTCCCTGCAGCAAATGAGTAGCCCCCCCTAGAAGTGCTTTTCTGACTACAAGTTATTACACTGGCTATGAGACCTGTATTAAATAGCCCTGAGTACAGCCATTGCTAGTATTATAGGACATGTTTCTTTGCACCTTTTTTCATAATTAGATGTTGGTCAATAGGAGAGTTTTTCAAAACTGTACTCATGCAGAACTATTCATGAGAAAACATTCTGGGTGATATTTTTGTCAACATTTATTCAACTCCACTGCAAATAAATAAATCTATTCGTACTTTAAGCTAATACTAAAATGTTCAAACTTTGAATTATCTTCTATGATCTTGAGGAGGTATAAGCTGGATCTGTCTTGCAAATTGGTCACTACCCCTAAATAAGCACTAACCAATTTTGCTGTATAAGCTGCACAGAAAAATAATTCTTGAGGGGCTGTTAACTTGGTCTTCTTGCACTAGAAAAATGTATTAGCTAGGTTTTAATTTGTTCTAGACAAGTACTGTACCATTCCCACACTTCTAGATCTGGAGTTCCATTAAATCTTTTTCACTCTATAGCATTCAGTGCACAGCAGAAATGTTTTCCTGCTTTGAGCTCTCATTCTCCTAGACTATTCTGTGAGTTTATATTTCCCTTGATTCACCACCATTTTCTTTGCTGCTTGCTTACCAACTGTACTATGGGTACCCTGCCATAACAAACAACACAGAAGAAAAGATCTGGATGGGAAGCCCTGGCATAAAGATGAAAGGAAAATGCAACATACTCAAACTTTAAGTTCTACAAAGTACTGTCTCAATTCTTTAAGATTAAGGCTTTCAACAAAACAGGCACTTCCAAGGGAGAAAGAAAAGTCTTTAGCTTTTAAACACTTAAAAAAAAAAAAAAAAAAAAAAAAAAAATCTTCCACAGGAAACTTTCCAGCAGAACTTCCTTCCTTCACTTCTGAAAATTTTATTTGCTCATACATTCCAAGCATGGAGTGCTGAAGAGGAGACCTCCCAGAGAGAATAAACATACGCCAGTGCAGAAAACCATGCCAGGAAGGATTTGATTTGTTATTGAGGCTTTTTCAGATTGCAGGTTTCACAGTACCATTCAGATGCACTTTTTCACTGAGAGCTTTGTCTAATGCATGCTTCAAAAAGGAGCTTTAAGTGCACTTCTTAAAAATAAGATTCTCTGAGGACTTGGTAAAGCTTCTCCTTTGAATAACATGCCACCAGAGGGTTCTGTTCTGTTAGGTTCTGCTCTCATGGATAGCCAAGTTTCAGACACCCTCAAACTTCACCATCTCTAAGCTCTAACAGCACACTCCTTATGGGGACTAAGGCTCATCTAAAGTTCCTACACACAGTGCTAGAAGACATTATCTGCTCAGAAGCGAGCTGAGGGCAGAACACACATTCTTCTGTTTTCACTGCACATTTCATATCATTTCAGTAATATTGTTATTGAATGGTAGTGCAAAATGTTGCACCTGAGAAAATTCACAGAAGAAAATTACATTGGCCATTTGCTGGTAGTTATCTAGCCCTATCTTTTGTTCCATGGCAGGATGGGCTAATCTTGAACTATTGCTGGCAATGGCTGGTGACAAAGGTGTACAAAACTCACAGGAGTCTGACTCCTTCCTACTACAAAGTTGTCTTCCAGATATCAAAGCCAAATCTCCTTTCTGAAATTTAAACTCAGAGTCTGTTTCCTCAGTAAAGAAAGGTAGAGAACAAATTATTCCTTCCATTCTGGCAGCTGTTTCTTGCATGTTTTAAGACTCCTCTCATGTCTTCACTCTTCTGCCAGATAAGATCAAGCATAAATACATTTGCCCTTTCACAGTGTATTGCAGTGGCCACTGAAATCTGGGAATCAATTACACAGATTACAAGGGACTTGAATGACAGCATAACAAGATATAATACCCAGCCTGTATATGAATGAACAGTATGTGAATACTTATTTAACATCAGTATTTGCCTATGGTGATGGCTTTATCTAATTAATTACTTTATGAAGTGCTTGATTATGATAGCAGCGAATGTCTTTCCTGCCCACTCTTATCATTTGCTTAAAACTGTACTGTTCAGTTGAGATAGACGTGCTTGTAAGAGCTCATTTATATACGAGGTAGCAAACAGCAGCTTCTCAGTCCTATTTTTCCTTTTTTCCCCCCAAAAAAACCTGTTATCTGATTATCACAGCCACTAAATAAAGCCTCTTAATACCTCTAGCAGATCAAATTATTCAGAAGTCAAATGAGAAAAAAGAAGCAGCCTGAAATATTTCTTCATTTCTCCATTTTTAAGATCTTTCTCATATCTTGTCTCTTTGTGCCAAACTTTCAAGATGTAATTGGAAATGTTGGATACACTCCTTCAAAAACGTTCTCAGAACAAATTACCTAGTGCCGTTCTGTGAAGGGAGAACAGGCAAGCTGATATTCAAGTATTTGGCCTTTTGTTGTTGTTGTTGCCAATCACTGCTTCAGAACATTTTTAGGAACTGAATTATCTTATTTCTTGATTGCTTCCCAAGTCCAGCTCTCTCTGGGGCATTCCTGATTTCACTGGCCATTTTAATTTATTGTTTTCATACAATTCCGTGCAAAGTTTCATTTTAGATACATTCATATTTGGGAGATGTTTTGATCTCTACCAAATTCATTCTTGTATCTGTTTTGGAAATCATTATCTCTTTAGGACTCCTTTTAATCATGCCTGTATACCATCCTACATCTTTAAAATGTAAAAGCCAAAGAAGCAATGAAGAAACTTTTCTTCATTAAAAAAATAAAAAATAAAATACCTCCCCACAGCAGATCTAAAAGGCAAATAAAGAAAAACTTTGCTTGTCTACAATGAAGCACGTCATTCACACATCATTTCCCAGGCTCTTTTTTCAAGAAGCAGCAAAATGCTCATGTGTGAGCTGTGTTACAGACTATTTATCCATAAACACAGATAATAGGTTCAGTGGAGGTCTGAGAAAACCATGTCATCCTTATATATTGAGCATGTGAGATTGCTTACAGTGCACAGCAGTGTGATCAGAGCTGTTGAGAGCAGCATGGGCACACATAAGCTTAATGACTCAATTTACTGCTACTGTCCTGACAGTGTAGTGAAACATCCTGGACCTTTATACAGATGATGTTTTTACTTAGTCAGAATCAGAAGATGGAAGACTTCAGTCCACAGTTGTGTCTATGTCTGACATTTAGGGGTTTTACAGCAGATTATGGGCCATTACTGGGAAAACAAACAAACAAACCCATGCTTGTACTTACAAGCAACAGCCAAGACCTCCTAAATAAGCTTGTTTGGTGAGCGCATGAACAGATATAGAGAGACTTGAGGAGAATGCCAATTATCTGTCTACAGTAGGGTTAAAACAGCCAGAAGACTATATAAGTCCTTTACTCCAAAGCCATTTGGCATCTTTTCTGGGCACTGTGTGAATACAAGACAAATCCTCCCATGCCAAATCTGCAAGGAAGCAAATGCAACAGAAGATGCATAGAGAAGCAGCAGAAAGCTGAAGGTAGCACCTGAAGTCTGTTTAAATTCAGTGTAGAATTATCTTTTTCAGGCTGTGAATTACATACAAAGGCACTGGTTCATAACCCTGAGGCCAAACTGATGTTTGCTTCTGAAGATAGCATTCCCTAGATGAGAAAGGAATAGGACTGCTCTGGGTGTCTCTGTCCACCACAAATGGCAGAATATTAACTGTCTGATTTAAGCAGAGTAAACAGCAGTTTATGAACCCCAAAGAGCCCGTGCAAGGGTCATCACCCTTCTACTGCTGGACAAAAATTGCACAGGAAGACTCTCAGACATCTTATATAACCCAACTACTATGACGAAAAGTTATACAGAACAGAAAAAAAATGCCTTTTTTTTTTTTCCTGCTATTTTTCAAATTCCAGTGAATGGTGAGACTGAGCAGGAATCATTAAATGCTGTAGTAATTAGGCTGATTAATACTGGGATCTTATCTGACATTTGTAATATGAACTGAAGGACTACCCACAACGTGGATATATGTGATTATGACATTTCTTAAAGTGCATTCCAAGATTGAAATCAGTAGATAAATGTGAGTCATTACACAGTTGTCTTTTTGCTTTCTGTTTTTAAGATCCTTTTTCGCAGTGACTTGAGGAAAAAAGTGAAAGGGATGAAATTTGCAAGCTTTTATGGAAAGTCCTTTCCCCCCCTACCCCCCACTCCCGCTTCAACATCTAAGCAAACAGCATCTGAAGAGACAAAACAAAACATTCATGTGTGTTGAATTCAGAGCAATGTACATAGCCATGAAATACATTCCTCTGCTTGTTGCAAGGTAGACACATTATCATCTTGCAGTGTTCAGCCCTGGAGACCAGCTGTCTGTGACCCAAGATTGAGTTTGGTTCAGTACAACTGTGTGACCTTGGGTAAGATTCGCTGCGAAAATTGTTGTTGAGGTGTGAAAAAGTCCATGAACTCAAGTGATGTGAGATAAGAAAAGTAAAAACACAAACAGAATTGTAATTGTTGAGATAGTGAAAGAAGCTCAAGGATTCAACAGAAGAAAATATTCACAAGAAAAGCTGAAACTCCCACAGGAAAAAAAAAAAAAAAAAAAAAAAAAGAAAGAAAAGAAAAGGGATAAGAAAAGAATTAGAAGGTGAACTAAACAAACAGTGAACAAACAGCCCACTCTCCTAGGAGTGATGGAGATCTGCCTCTCTCCACCAGCATGATGAGTGTCCTCCAGCAGAGGGGACTCAACAGAGGCAGTGATCTTGCTAATGCTTAGACTCACAGCCCATTAGTCCTACCCACCTCCTATAAACACAGCAGATAAATAGTTACACTCCTAAAATCAGTAATATCCTGATCCCAGAGACTCCCTGGTCATGGGGAAAGGCATCCATACAAAAGTGATGGAGGGATGAGGAGGGTTACAGTCTGTCACGCTGTGCTTTCCTAGAAGCTCAAACATGGCTAGCTGTAGTTCAAGAACAGAACAAGCATTGAAGGATGCTTCCTTCCCAGACAGCATCCATTCACAACGTTCATCAGGAGAGGCTTTGACTCCAAAAACATCTGCACTTTAACATCAGCCACAATTAATATTTCCATTTGCATAACAGCAATATAAATTCACTCCAGATAGGAAGTGGCCCTGTTAGCAGGCTTTAGGGAGGAGTAGGCACTCATTTCCACCTACATCTTAAAAAAGGCCAAAGAGCAAGCGAACACACCTCTAAGGACAACAACACTGATAGGGAATGCACTTCATACAAAGTAAACATTTAGGCACTTTTCCTCATACAAATAGAGCTCTGCATGCTTTCCTTAGCTGCCACTAAAAAAACTGCCTCAGGAACATTCTGTTCTAGCATGGCAAAAGGTGCCCATTGACAGTGCTTGGGAAAGCCTCTGAAGATGGGGTAAATTTTGGCTGTTCGGTTTTCTTCTCCTTAGAGATCTAGCACAGGTAGTTGAATTAAACTGATTTTTAATAGTTCTTAATTCCAAAGGCTGTTAAAGTAAACATGGGTTTTTCCACAAATTTCTGGATCTTTCTGAAATAGAGGAAAGAAACAGTAGAACTGTTTTTTGTTTTTTTTTTTTTTTCCCCATGAAAAACAATTGGAAATATTATGTTTATTGCAAAAGTCACATTGTACTTGTGATGATATAGAAGTAAGACAGGGCAACTTTGATTGTAAAGGAACATAGATTGTTAGCAAGTAATAGTACCTTATTATTCTGGTCAATTTTGTTTCAGACCTGAAGAAAGGTTTATATGTCTGAAATTTTGTCTGCGCTCTCTTTTATTTGCCAGCTACATCATCTGTACTAATAAAATACATTCCATTTGCCAGCAAATCCTGTTGTGATAAAATAAACCTTTCCGTTCCTCTTTCCTATCCTTCACACTTTCCTTTCCTCTCTCCACCTACTTGTATTCTATGCTCAATGTCAGAAGTTAAGGAGGAGACCACACTGATAAGGTAGCAGAAAAACCAAAAGATGCCAGAATTTCTCATTCATATACTTAAGGTTTCAAATTAACTAATCTTCATTTGCATGCACTTCAATAAAGGGCATAATTAGTGGACAGTGTCTCTGAGACAATAATGAGCTGTTTCCATGAACCACACCCTAATGACTACGGCAAGCTTGTACTTCAGGAGTGGTAAGATAGTTACAAAGAAAAGATCAAACAAATAATTAGACATCTCTGTGTATTTCCTTCTCTGTAAATCACTCTGATTCTGGGTTGATATACTCAGGAACCTCTTCAAAAATAGTTAACTGAATTTGGCTACAGCATGGATGAAGGATCAGGATGCAGTTATAGCTCTGGAAATCCAGAATAATGCAAATGGAGCATTGTAGGAAAGAGCAGATTTCTTTTCCTGCTTCTACAGATCTGAGCACAAACAAACCTTCTAATCTGTTCATTTCCTCTTATTATTGCCAAGTAAAATGACATGTTTCAAATATTACCAGGGGACTGTCATGCCTTCTCCTAACCTCGCAACTGGTCTTTTATTTTTCAAATATAATCTTTCAATGTATCTGTCACTGCGGTTTTAAGAATACTTAAGAAGTTTCAATTTGAACATTTGTCATTCAAATGTGACCAGTCTTCCCCAATATTTATTTTCATACTTTTCACCCCAAAATAATATTTGATGGTTTTTGCTACTGACAGGTCTATCAGTTCTGAATTTGACACACATATATCAAATCCTATACTGCTAAACATACCAAATAGTAGAGAATAGATCAATGAAGGCCATCAGTCAATCATACTGTTCATCTTTTGCCCACCATAGATCAAGTAGATCTTTATTATTTCAAAAGAGTGTTTGTCCAGCCTGCTCTTTAAAGGCTTTAATGATGACAAAGTTTCTGCAGCCTCCCTGGCAATCTATTTCAGTACCTAATTATCCTTACTTTTGGAAAGTGTTTCTTTCTAATGTCTAAGTTAAATTTCCCTTGCCACTATTAAAAAGACCATTACTTTTTGTACCATCCTCAGTAGACACGAAGGAAAGATTATTCACTACTTTTTTGCAACAACTTTTTATGTGTTTGAAGATTGCTATCATGTTCCTTATCTATTTCTCTTTTCTTTTTTTCCTCCAGTTTTTAAATCAAACAATCCCAATGACTGCAGTAATTGTAGTGCATTTATCAGACATACTTCCAGAGACTTCCATCTTCACTATACTCTGGTTGTTTTTAAATAGTCCAATAGCATTGCCTAAGTGCAGTTAGTGTCTTAACATCTGTCATATCACACAAACAGTGCTGTCAGGAGTTAGCTGTAAAGTAAGATATTCTGAACCTTCATATTTCTCAATTTACAGTTAATCTTTCTTTATAGCAGATCCACAGTATATGAGTATTCCAGAGCTGTGTAAAACAGGGACACTTCTGAGCATTCATTTACATCAGCTCAGGATCTCCTTTTACCACTCTCACTTGAATGTCCTCTAAACATTCATTTATTTAGTGGTTCTGCTGCTTTAAGCAAGAATATTTTGGTTTCAAATTGTTAGTCACATGCAAAGTCAGTTCTTGAGGTTCTAGACTTGAGAGGTAACTTAAGCCGGACTCACATCATTTCATTCTGTTATATAACCACCTCCTAGCACTTCTGAGCATTATCTAAAATTTGGATCAATCCATGGGGTAGCCACGTAAGTTAATTTAAACAATATTCATTAACCTAAGGCATCTCATTCAACACAGGTTATCGACGATCTTGTTCTCAAGTTCAACTTTATGTTTTGCAAATCCTATCAAACCTTCTGTGAGGACATTCTCACCTACTACTTCACAGAACTGTGTAGTGATGGCTGCAAAGGCCTTTATGTGACCTTCTGGTCTAACCTTTGCCCTGAAGGAGAACTGTCATCAGTCTGATCTGATCATTCATGCCTCTGTGCAGATGTTATTCACCAGTGATGTAAAGCCAATGAGAGCCCTGATTTAATAATCTTATGAAACCTATGGTTGATGCCACTCTGCAAAATTCAATAAAGGTCCTCAGGTACTTAAATTCAAATTCATGAATAAAATTGTATGTGGGAAAAAAAAAGAAAAAGCAGACATTATACTAAAGTTGAGGCTAAAATAGCAGAATCACCTGCAGAGGGAAAACAAACTGTTCTTAGGGAGAATACTGCAAAAACTCAAATAAGGCAGTTGACATGTTTGCGATTAACTGCATTAATCTACACACAGGAATCTTTCTATTAGTTTTCTGATACATTAATGCTCAAACTGAGAAAAATGGAGTCCTAAGGGACCTGGGAAATCACATCACATGAGGAAAGGTGGTCGCTCCAAGTGTGAACCATGAGTTCCACACAAAAGTCATTAACTACAGAAGTCATGTCCAATCTCAAACTTGCCTGAACCTCAGTCCTCATGAACCACCTGTAAAGCCTGCTGTGGCAGACATTAATTGGTGATTATAAGAAAGATTATCTGAAGAATGAAGAAATCACTGTGTTTGATGCAAATAATATGCATTTGTGGTGGATTTTCCCATTCCAGCAAGCTACACCTCACGGTGGCTTAGTCTCCTGGATCCTGGAAGGCCCTATGCCTACTCCTTTAGGACAGAACTCACACCATATCATTAATTTTGGTCCAAAATCTGGAACAGTGAACAAACAGGTAAAAATAACAAAATGATGATTGGCTTGAAATGGATAAGTTATTGCTCCTGAAGCCACACTCCTGTGGCCATATTTCAGTCCCTAATCTAGTTTCAGCAACCTTCTGCGCAGATCCATGCATACCCAAATACAAGCCCTTTCCACATGTTTTGCCTGAACTGAAGCATTTCAACCTTCTAGTGTTCGGTGCTTTCCTCCACTAACCGTCCAGCTTGCACTTAGGAATCAAAGTCTGAGACTTCCCAGAAATCTGCTGCCCTCCTACAGTCAGTAAGAAGATGCACTTGGGCAAACCCATATAGTAAATGGGGAAGCAGGTCTGGCTTTAATCAAAGCTGGATACAGGCATACTTTGTATACCTCTTCCGAAATATAAGCAGCTGAAACATTATTCATTAAGTTCCAGATAAGACAATAACTAAAGATGAAATATATATATATATTTGTTTAAATGATGTCATTTTGCAATATTAAATTTAAATATGCTATTTAGAAATGTATCAGAAGAACTTGGAAAGCACATTCTAATGGTTCATTTTTGCATTTCTTTTCTCCCATCATCATGATTTTACATCAATAAAATCACTGTAAGGTAAATTTTAGTTTTGATGGAATAACATCCTATTTCAGAAACAGTATTTGAACCAATCTGAAATATATGTGCTTTGTAAACAAAACATAAGGATTCTGTCAATTCTACAGAAGAGTCAATTAAGTCACTGAGCAAATAAAAAAAAAAGCCACGGAAATTTAAAAAAAAAAAAAATTTAAAATTGAAAATTATGTCTTTTTTTTTCCTCTTCCTTTTATCACCAACTTTAATTATCTTCTGCTTTGGCAGAGGACTATGAAAGTATCTGCAAGCCTAAAATGAATATGTATGCATATCTAACTGACTCATATGCTCCTTCAGAGAAGCTTTATTCTTTACTCTTTCCCATATGTCTCAGGGATGAAAGGAGTAAGAAGGCTGAATCCATACAACGGCTTTTTCTTTTTCTTTTTTTTAATTATTGTTATTTCACCTTTGTCCTGTTCTGCATCTGATGTTAATTCTTTATATTAAGAACTCAGAGAAAAAGAAAGAAAATACGTAAAAACTTTGAAGTGTTTTCCTTCATGGCATGACATTCCTCACTGTTCTACACACTGCTACTGAGGCCTTTTCTACTCATAAATTACACTTCCATTGATTCATACTGCTTTGTCTCCTTTTCTTTTTTTGTGAGGGAGAGTTGCTGTTCCTATGCTAAACCAGATCAAACAATCAGAATTGGTCAGAAAATATGATCCAAACAATTGTTATCTAAGGCAAACCTTAAAATCAATTTCTATCCCAGTCTGACATAAGGATGAAGAAACATAATTAGAACAAATACAGCATTTATAGAAATACCACAGTTGTGATAGCAAATATATCAATCAACAGTGATATTTCTTAAATGAAATAAAGAAGAGTAGGAACAATTCCATCAGGGATGTTAAGGAAAACATGTCAGGCAGTTTCCTTTCATGGCATTAATCCTAAATGGTGCAGCGTCCATGGCAGAATGAACTGACATCTTAACTATGTTTTCTGGGTTCTTCTTGTGAATTTTAGAAATGACAAAGGTAAAGGAAAAAAAACAAAGAATTTGAAGTTGGTCCACAGTGAGTATAAATCAGTACAATCCTGCCACAGTAAAGTGAGCTGTCTTGATTTACAGCTGGGAAGACTGTACCAACAAATTATATGTATGGTAAAATAAGTGAAAAGAAAATCAAGGAACAGAATATAATTTGTTTTTAAAGACAAGAATATGTTAATTGAAAATATTTAAGTTTGGCAGTTAAAATTTATGGAAGTTCTTTAGGGAGCTGTATCACAAGCTATGATTCAGAAAATAGCTGTTTTCCATCACCCTCTCCTTCTTAGCTGCCTAGAAGCCTGGAGTGCCAATTACCCTTGTCATTACCTCACAAAGGGCTGGATGAAATACTCCATCATTCCCTGATCATGCATAGTGCACAGTCTGTAAAGACACCATCTAGAACAAATATGGTTATGAATGTTTTTTATATATATATATATATAAAGCTAAATAAATAAATGTCATTTTGTGCACTGAATCTATTGTCAAGATAATATCTCTGTGGAATCAATAGGTATTTAGGCTTAACATTCATTTCCATGGCAGAGAGGCCTTTTATTCACCACATTTTTATTTCATTTCAGTAGATTTTCCACTAAGAATCAAACTACTGACTTACAGCCTGTGGTGCTTTATAACTTCATTCATGTTATACCTAAATGATAAAAATGAGTTTAGAAGTAACATGAGGAGTAAAAGAGCAAAGAATTCCAGGAAAGGGTCAAAATGTTTTACATCGTCGTTACTGTTGATCTGCAGGACAGGTAGAGGGGCAGAATTTTCATATTTTCTTAAACACGAACAAAGTGATTTCAGTTGCCACATTTTAGTTTCTGAAGGTTGAGAATCTGGGTAAAGAAACGATAAACTGAATATCATATCCCCAGCCTAACATCACCTGCCCTGGTGGTACCCAATCATCCACTTCTGAAATAGCCAAGCTGTCTGCTGCTCCTAGCCAGCTTTAATCAACTCAATCTATTTTTCTTTTAAGCAGCAGATATTTTCTTAATCGCTCATTGTTGCTGTAAAACAGAAGTGACACCTTAGAAAATTACTCTTGAAGCTGACTCCTGTAGAGAAGGTAATATATATTTTAAGATCTTCTTTCAGAAATTAAACCTTCTGAGAGGTTGTCAGAGGTCAGAAGACAGACATTGCTTTAGAGATTTATGCATTAAAGAAACACTTAATTATCAATTATACACACGGACAGTTCCTAAATGATCTTTAAAACCATGAAAAATGAACAAACTTTGTAAAAACAAGTTAAAGATGCATGCTTTTGGCACTGCTCAGTGCATGGATTAGACATATTTTGCCTCTTAGTCCCTCTCCTAAGGCAGTTTTCTAAATTTCTAACACAGGCTTATAATGTGGAAGTAAAGCACTACAAGAGACTTCATCTTATGTGAGTTTTGATTTTATTTATTTATCTTTGTAAGTGCTGGTATATTTGGGAAAAAAAGCTACTTTTCTGCTATGTTAATTAATAACAACTCAAAATTTGCTGAAATCTCAGCTGCCTTTCACGTGAGTAATGACAAAGACCAATTTTATCATCTTTTATGTCTCTGAGTTTCTTGTAAGTCAATCAGGTTGATGAATTTGGTGAATTGCCTTTATCTTAAGCTGTAGTGGGGATGACAGGAACAAGCAGAAGGGGAAAAAAGACAGTAAAGACACTATTTCTAGACAATTTGTTGTCTTGACAGGAGGTCTGTAATCAACCCTGGTCACGCAATTATTACTTGGTACGAAAAAACTGGCTTAGATCATGACTACCTTAAGGAGGTTTTGGAATACTGAACAGAAATGGGCTTGGAAGAGTATTTACAGTAACTTTAAGAGGTTTAGACACTTTGTTTGCCTTGCCTGTAACAGATAATGTTATATTGTTCTTGAGAGCATAGCATGGGGTTGGAGCAAACAATTCTAGAACAGTTCTTACTAATTTATTTAAGATTGCAAAGCAAGTTGAAATTTCAAGTCTGGAATAATAATAAAGAAATCAATGCTAATCGTAAGCTCTGATTTTATCCAATCTTTTAGTTTAACTAAATCTTTCAGTTAGTCAGAGTCCTCTCCATCAATTGTAGCTGGGAGTAGAACAACAGCTCAAGGACAATCAATTCTTTAACAGGACTTCAGCAAAAAAATGATGCTGAGAAATGCAATGCACTCTGGGGCATTTGGGGAATCTGTGCGTTGTAAACTTCAGTGTAACTCAATAAACAAAAGAGAAATACCTTCCTATTCTGTATTTTCTTGGCTGGAAGAAATACCATGAGGACAGAAGTAGGCTTACTGTACACATATGGAGAAAAAAAAGAAAAAAGAGGACTCAGGCTTTAATCTGGCTATAACTGACAATAGTATTTATAAATGATTGAAAAGCTGCCAACAAGCCTCTCATACAGATTCACTTCCAGAAAGTTAGGCTTTAATCACGTGATACACAAAAGGAGAAAACAAGGCTCTATCTACAGGAAGTCTAGTCATTTGGAGCTATGTGGGACAACATCACCCAGTGAGGACAGTTTCAGTGAGCAAAATCCTCTCCTTGGTTTTGCCCTCAACTTCCTTTATAAGGCAAGTTGCTGCTTCTGTTGCTCTCCTTATCATTCACCATTCTAAAGAGTATATACACTTTCTGGTGCTTATCTATCATTACTCACACCAAGTCTCTTTTTTCACCTAGTTCTCCCAATAACACTGCACAACATTTAAAGCATTAATAGCAAGAGTAAACCTTTGTTAAGCAGCAGAGATGCAGACCTACAAACACAAAAGTATTAGCAGGGCAATGGAGCCAGCATGTTTACACGGATGGTATGAAGTCTTGAGGAGACAGATGAAGTTTTGTGGTATAGAATAGACTCGCTTTGTTGCCTATAATATGGTCTAACCTAACAATAGCTGAATATAATGCAAATATAAAAGGCAGACTGAGCATTTAATACTGCTCTAGAAAGGGAAAAAAAAAAAAGAAAAAGGCATCCATTTATTCATTTCCCACTAGCCCACTCTTGTTAAGGGAGGTAACGCTTACCTCTAAAGGGGAATGGAATTTGCCTGCTGGTTCATATGTTATTGAATTGACCTCTGATTTTCAGAGATACATTTGAAAAGTTTACTTCTTAAATGGGATTTCTACTAAAGGATATAAGAAGTCCCTCCAAGGATATTTACAGTGACTGGCTAGCTGGTGTTGACATTAATTGTGCTGGCATATTTTGCAGAACAGCCTCCAGTGTAACATTAGCTGAACTGTAAGACCCTTCCATACATATCAGTCCAGATTAATATACTTCATAGATACATCTCCTGCTTTGTGCTTATACAGCTCAGCTGAAAGAATTTGGGCAATTTTATGCAGATGTCTCTTGGGCTGAGCCCTGTAGGTGCATTCATAATGTTTAAGGATGTGCTTTTATTTACTGCATATCTTATACTACTCAGATTTCTTACACAAATCTATTCTCCAAAGATGAGATAACCTTTCAGAGAATAAATCTCAAAATCAAACTACCCAACATCCTATATCAGAGCTTGAAGCTTTTTCATTTTTCAGATTATAATCTTCCTATGTATGCAGCCCTTCCATTTTGTAGAGTCATTTATCACAGTCACAGAATGGCTCATGTTGGAAGGGACCTCTGGAGGTCGTTCATGTAGTCCAGCTCCCATGCAAAATCAGGAACACCCAGAGCAAGTCAGCAGGACAATGTCCAGGCAGCTTCTGATTATCTCAGATGAGGAGACTCCACCACCTCTCTCTGGGCACTCTGTTACTGTGGTCCATAGACTGTACCCCTAACACTCAAAGGGAAACTTTTTTGTTACAGTCTGTACCCCTTGTCTCTTCTCCTGGCACTGACATCACTGAAAAGGCATCAACCCATCTTCACTTTATCATCCCCACAACTACACATTAATAAGGTCACTGCCCATGCATCCTCTTCTCCAATTTTGTAATGCCTATCTCCACCAAATATTTATTTCCATTGATTTTAATAACTAAGTTGAACAGTGGCCCCAATTCCTTAGATAAATGAAAGAAACTAATACTCTAAATGAACATTGGGTTGTTCTCCAAAGGGCCCAATCAGATCATTTCAAATTAGTTCTTGGCTCTTACACAGGAAAAATTGGAATGACTCAAGAACAGGGAAAAAAAAGTAATGGAAATGCACCTTGGAATTCAGTAGTTGCTTCAATACACTGCAATACATGTAATGCATTCACATTAACTGATGTTGTACCGGAGAACGATGAAAAGAAATTACTGAGTGATTTTGCCATACATAAATAAGAAACAGAAGATGCATTCCTTATTATTAACAATGTATATAAAATGCGAAGCCTGAGTTCAGATTTGTCTGAAATCCCTGCTATTTGTTCTGTTCTGACACTACATTAACAAATAGAAGTAAAATCACTCATAATTTTTATAGAAGTTATTTTTCCCCCAATATTATCTTCATTTTTTTTTTCCTCAGAGTGCTTCAAAATGACTGGTACTTGGAGGTTTTCAAACGAAAATCAGAGAGATATAAACAGTTACAGAACAAATTGCTGGATAATTACTGTAGTGACTTTAATGAAGTCACAACCGCTACAAGGAAGTCTCGAATTGCCTCTGTTGCTTTTGCTAATACTGCCATCATACTCACACTATTAAGCATTTCACACTGAACATCTCAGTGAAAATGATGATTAAGATAGAGCTGGGGTGAGGATGCGGAAATACAACTGTCTAAACACATCTAAAGAGCCTGACTATACTTTACTGTATCTGTAGGCAGCATGGGTGAGCTGGAGACTTTCCTATGCAATTCCTTCCTATTGCTGCTGATATTGAATTTCAGGTCTCATGATATACTTGACTACACTGTATCTTTCTTTATCCATCACCAGTTAAAAAGCTCTTGCTAAAGCTACCAAGCAGAAGATAGTTCAAGACACAAAAGAGTCTATCAGGAGGCTGTAGGTATTTTCAGGAACCAGTCTGAAATCCAAAGGATTTAAACAACTCTTTTCATATGGTGCCAGGCAGCTCTATTTTTGCAGAGTGAACTGAGCCAACCAAATCCATCCAGAAGGACAGGGAAGCACTAGGAATATCTAAAGCTCCAGCACATTATTTATACCCCTCCCCCCCCAACTTTAAACTCTGAAAATCACTGATTCAGCTGGAAGTAGTATCCAAGCCCTAAACATTCAGCATTATAGAGTCAAAGAATGGCTTAGGTTGAAGGAGACCTTAAAGATGGTTGATTCCAATTCTCCTGCCATGGGCTGGTTAACACCCACCAAATCAGTCTGCTCAGGATCCCATCCAACCTGGCCAGAGATGAAGCATCCACAGCTTCTCTGAGCAGCCTGTACCATTGCCTTAGCACCAACTTTAGTGGAACTACTTGGTGTTTCTTCATCTCACAAAGGAGTGGAGTAAGGAAGAAAGTGGTCTTGTCTCCTCATAGTCAGACACCCTCCAAAGTGGGCAGAGGGGTGCACTGTAAGACATCCACCACCCAGCAAATCCCCCTGGCCTTCTCTTTGTGTTTCCCCATCCAACTCAGTGGCATTGCAGACTGCTCTCCCAAGACACCTAAGTCTCACAACGTAGGCACAAGAGTTCTGACAACAAGCTGCAGCCCTAGGTGCCATCATCCTGGCTTCAGCTATGGTCATTCAGTCATTCAGCCTACGTTCTGATGGTTTCAGGCTTCCTAGGATGAATTATTATTCTGCCAAGCACACTCTCAGTGCTAAAGTGTTTCCATCAACTTTGCCAGCTGTGGATCAATCTCAGTGATGAGGATTTAAAGGCCTTCATATGTTAGGACTCCTGCTGAATGATTACAGAAGACTGTCATGTTTGTTTCAGAAGGAATTCTCAAAGAGATGACAGATGACTGTAGTGCTTGCAATCAACAGACTCACCAGTTATTGCTATTAGTAAAAAGGGATCTTAAAAGGAAGACAATGGTTTCCCCACTTCTTATGTTCCTTCCCAAAGTATTCACAACTGGTCCTCTAAAAGATACACTAGTAATGCTAGAGGTACCTGGGTTTGACAGCAGCTAAATATTTTCTTCATTTCTTATTATCAGGGAGTGGAGAACAGGACACAACTGACACCAAACATTCTACGTTGCAATCTGTCATTTAAAAAAAATAAAAGCCACAGATCACACAAGAGTGTGGCAGGTTATTAATATCACCTACCATGCAGCACATTGCTTGTCATGTTTCCTTTATGCTCCTTTATGAGTAAAGAGTACTGTTTGAAATGAGGGGTAATACATATTTTTCTTTACAAATGGGACTATGTGAAAGATGAATTCCTGGGGTTTCCTACTTCTTTGAGGAGTTGAATCAAAGAGATTAAAATTAAAGAAACAAACAAGCAAAAAAAAAAACAAAAAAAAAACCAACCCACAAATTTTTGATCATGGAAACTTCACGTACTTTGACATGTAATTGACTTAATTTAATAAATCTTTCAGATCTTATTTCTGCTCAGAATAGGTTGACATTATATTTGACAATAATCATATTCAGTAATATTTCTCTCCATGACAGAAAATACATATGTGTAATGGAAACCAGTTGGGAGGCAGGCACATTTTCACAACTCCGAAAGCATTAAATTATTGTGAAAACAGCGGTGAACTCCCTTTCATTCCAAATAATCTGTTTTCTTGGTGCAGACAATGTCATTTGCACCAGAGACTTCAAATTTACCCCAGGTACAATCTTTCAGTAGGTGAAAGCCAAGAAGAAAATACTGAAAAACTGAGGAAGTAGATATTGCCAGCAGAAAGAACATCCTAAAGTCAGATTAGGAAGAACATCTCTCCTAGATCTGACAGCATTACATAGACAAATTAGCCAAATCCAGATTTCAAAGAAAGATAGTAATGGAAACGTCAAAAGATTAAGTCAGCATAACCTGCCTGATATTCTAGTTAACATGTTTAGTTTCCACCACCTATTTGTTCTCATCTAGAAGCCCATACTGGAACGGCTTATCTTTTTTGTCATTGAGAATCGCATCTCAGTTGTTGTCCTAAGATAATTTCCACTTTCAAGTTGAGAATTCGGGGATGGCGTTAGGATAACTCAAGCTCAGATTTCTTCAGCAATACTTCATTTTCCTTCCCCATTTCTTTGTGCATGTGGGGTTTCTTTTTCCTCCTTGGTGTGTCCAGAGAAGTGTATACTTACCAGCTGCTGCTTTTTGAGGAAGAATTTAAGCTAGAGAGTCAAGTTCGGCTATTCTGCTGCTGAAAGTAATGATGACACAGCCTGATGTTAAATATCTGAAATAAGGGCAGAGGTTGGAGACCATAGAATGTATTGATATTGGATGAGAACATAATGCCTACTGAGGAAAATAGTGTTCTGAGGATGTTCTGAATAGCTGAAAGGTATCATATTCTTTTAATGAACAGTTCTGACAGTTTCAAGCTAAGTTAAAAAATATATTAAAAAAAAAAGAAAATCCAAGTCAAATATCTGTTTTTCTGCTGATGCAAACTGATCTTGTTTCATTGATTTCATTGTTGCTGTTCTAGATTAGCACAGAGCAAAATAAGAATAAGATGATTATATATTACCTAGGACTGGTTTCTATTGGAACCGATGAAAAACATCAATAACCTAACTCACAGAATTGAGATAAATTATGTTCTGTGTACCTCTCTTAGCTTCTATAAATAACGGTTCACTCAGATATATTTTTAGAACTGTATCTCTCAGAATGTTGGTGGAAACAACTATGTATGATATTGGTAAGTGAGTTTCTAAGAGAGATGATAATGAGAAAGCATGGATTCAAGATTAAGCCACAAAATTCTGTTAAGAAAGTTTGTTGTGCAGGAAAAATCTCCCTTGACCTTAGTGAGTGAGATCTAAAAGCAAAATGCACACCTGCTTTGAGAACCTCTTTTAGAAAATGTAGATTCTTTGACTGGGCTATCGCTCATATTGTACTTACACTGCATACAAACATATCACCCCAAATAGAGCAAGAGGTACTGGAGATTTTGTCAGATTACATCTAATAGTCTCTATCTTATTAAATGATTCTCTAATACTTAGCTTTCCTCAAAACTCCTTATTGTTAGACTACTCAGATGAACATTACGCTATGTTCTTTTACAAAAAACCCAACATGTATAGGAATTTCAGGGGGAGGAAATACTCTTTACTATGTTCCAACTTTACTAGATTTTAATAGACAGACATAGGATAAAGACCACAAATGACATCATGTATCACTTTTACTCAACGTGATAGCATGTTTTATATCATAAATTACTCTTTTTCACTGAGAGCAGTTACTTTCTGAAGCATGAACACAGTGCCATAGAGTTCAACATCCCACTCACCCTGACATCCAGTAAGGAGACATGATTTCACATTCACTAATTGCCTGAGATGCAACTCCATGGCTCAGTGCAATTCTTGTAAGAAGTGTGCAGTCTAGCTCTGGGTGACCCTGGCATGGTCACACACCATAATGATACACCATACAGTGATAATAACTGATTATAGGACTAATTAACTACAGTGGAGGTAATTCTTCTCAGCAGGTACAATTAGGACAAGCATAGCACTGCACTGGTTGCTCTGTACTTCCTCCAGTCCCTAAATTAGCTCATCAAGCTCTGACAAGGTTCCAGAGATGGATAAGGTATCAAGGATAAAAGAAGTCTTTTCTGGTATGCATACATGTAGATATCTACAGTTATAGAGAAAAAAAATGTATAAATATAAATACATTTTTATGCAGGCCTTTCTTCAATTGGCCTTTCACTGTTCTTTGGAAGAATGACTGCTAGCATAAAATACTTTGTGACTTGCAATTCATCATCTACAGCCTTGTGCTAAGATGCTTCTGTCAAAAAGATCTGCTGGAAAAAAATAGAAGAAAAAAAAAGGAGTAAAAGCAGCAGTAATAATATCCAACATCAGCTCAGCTCACCACAGAACAGACATCTGACATGCTTAGAGATAGTTAACTCTTTCTGTTCAGTGAAGGTATGCATACTTCCTGATTTACCTCTGAAAGGACTATCAAGTGTGGTGTTTTGGAGGAGAATGGTGGGACAAACCTATGAGCCTGTAATTTTGAAAGGAGGACAAAGCACTGGTAAGGCTTTACTAGATCATCTCCTCTCTCTTTCAAATTAGGAAAATTATATGAAAGGGCAGAGCAAAAGAGACAGCTTACACTGGGCTTTCCCATTTAAAATCATAGCTACTGAAAAGGTCACATTTCAACACCCTCTGGGGTTCTTTTAGATCATCATAGCCTGTCATCACCAGAGTATCATTTGCCCCATCATTTATTCCATTTATTTTTTCCATTGTCTAAATGGTAATTCCAAAGAAATTTAAATGCAGATAATCAGATCTTGAGGAAAAAAAAAACCACACTTTTCTATATTCAATATGAGCAGTCTCCTCCTCCTCCAAGAAGTAGAATTTTCTTTATTACAGCTCAAGATGACTTTGCTACCAATGGATGGTGATCCCCTTATCTGTATATTCCATCTCTCCAAGAGAAGAGAAAAAATCCTTCTCCAGATAAAAGTGTTACATGCAACTCTTCTTTTGAGATTTTTTTTAGTTTGGATCAACGATCCACATGCTGCAGGTCTACTGAAACAAGTCGATATTTGCACCTAGCGTTAAGTAGACAGATTTCACTCTACATCATTAAGGATTGACACAAAAGGGATGAATGTAAAATGGCAACAGAAGCAAGTATCTTAATCTAGATTTACTGAGGTCTTCAGTCAGTTTTATATTTCAGAATTAAACTCAGATTATAATACTGTCAGCTCCTTTTTTTGTCACTGATTCTATTATAATAAAGAATCTACAATTCTTTCCAGGGAAGATACTATAAAAACTCATGAGAGATAAGAATAACTGAATGCTGTAACAGAGGCAGCCAAACCTCAGTTCTAGTTTTAACAAACTCCACTATACAGACAGGAATCTGCCTTGCCTAAGTTGATCACCTAGGCTCTGTATAGTTCAGCCCACTTGTACAGGATATTTTTAGGCTACTTTAGCTTCAGACAGATGAAATTAAATAGGAGTGAGTTAGGTCATCCTTTAGATGTACCTCTGTTCTTCTAAGAGAACATTTACACTGGATGTCTCATTTCTACAGAGTTCAGGTTCTGTCAGTGTATCCTATTAACAATCTTTATTCATGAGCACTCTCTTTCCCTTCAAGATGACATAATCTGTCCCTCAAAGTGGAAGGTTTTAACCATCAGATTCCCAGATGCAAATAAATGTTATCATCAAGTAAAGTTTTCACATGTTAAATGAATTCCTTGTATGGAGAGCAGCCATATTATACCTTCCTTTGGAAGAAGGACTGCTCTTGAATATGAAGCCAGTATTTAGTCAAAGTCATCATTATAAAATCATTTTACCATTGCTGGTGAAAAGCCTTTCATAAAGCTAATAAACTACACATACATTCTTCTGAATGTTCACAGCATTTCCTACTCTGTATTCACACAGACACTTAGCAGTGGCAGTTTACCCCTTTTTTCTCCCCAACAAGTAGCACACAGAACTTTCTCAAAAATCAGAACTTGCTTTAATCACATTAGAAACACACAGAGATCATGCCTTCCACATAGCCTAGGGATTAGAAATCATTTGTAGCAACACGTACCACTCTGAGAATGTCTAGATTTTACTTTGGATGATTAACAAACAAAAAGAGGGATAAAATCATTAAATAAATATATTAAGATTTCTAGCTTCCTAAGAAACTTGACTAAGTTTCTGGTTTCTGAAGGTGCTTATGCACTACTTCAGAACAGACAGCCTTATGTCATGACCAACTGTAAGGTCGTACAGACTAACTCTTGTTCCTTTTAGTACATAGATGGCAAGTAAGCGCAGAACAAACTTTCAGACTCCAACTTATCCAAACTGATGTGATCAGAAGAACAGCAAAGAAAAGCATGATTCCAGTCCCCATGGTAGCATGGCTGTACAAGCAGCGTTATTATGCTTGTGGGTTATTCCTTTCTTAGTTCTTGAGCCAGACATGTCTGCTGCCTTAGGTGACTGTTCATCAAACTTCACTATGTAACGACAACCACTCAACAAAGATTTCTAAATCCTACTCTCTTAGCAAGTGTTAGTCTCTGATGTTAGGAATTCTGGGTCTGCTTTAAGTTACCCTCAGGCCAAAAAAAGTCAGTGTAACACTACAGACACTCCAGATCAATTGTTCAAGAGCACACTAACACGTTTTGAATCCACGATAAGACTTTTGGAAAAGCTGTGACCACACATTTCTAAAGTTTTATTTGCCACAATGTAGGTGAAGCACTTCAGATTGATTGAATCTGAATTCAGATTACTTTAGAGGTACTGTCTTTTTTTCCAGAAAAAAAGTAAGATCAGATATACATTAAGTGATTACTTTTTTAAAGAATACATATTACCTTTCATCTATCACTAGTAGCTACCTGAATAAATCACAAACCAACAGAAAAAGACACAAAGAATAAGATGATAATAAATAACAAGATTACTGTTACGTAAGTTATAAAAGGATACTCTCACTTTACTAAACTGATCCCTCCATGGAACTTTGTATCTCCACTGTAGATAAATCTCCCATAGGTAAAATAATAATACAAATAAAAGAATTTTAAAACCCTCACAAAAAAAGAAAAAAAGTCTCCGGAAACCAGAATCATTCAATAGAATCTGAGGTCTCAGCACTGGCTATGCAATTTCATCCATATTGTCTGGTATACCACTCAGAAGCAGAGAGCAAATGAATAGACCAGTCTGCATAGATTACAGCAGGTCCAAATGTTAGTAGCAGATAAATAAATTTCAGTGGGCACTTTGACCGTGAAGTGCTTTCTATGAGTGTTGGAAAAAGGACAAGAGACACTTAGTCCCCAAAAGGTCCAACCCTTCTTGTAAAAGATGGGCACAAGGTACCTGGGAGGAATCTTCTACAAGGGAACTGCCCACCTGCTCTGATTGCAAAAGTTGAACAACTTAAATACCAAATCCTTGGAAGGCTAGAAATAGCTGAAATTAAGCCAATACATCCATGCATCCTTTCATAAGACACTGCAGGTTACTGTTGGTAGCAATAAGATAAAATGGGGAGAAAGCAGGCATGCTACTTCATTAGAAAGTGTCTTCATTAAAGATTTCTGTCTATAGAAGTAAAGTTCATTATACTTACATTAAAAACTGAACATTATTACAGTGCTGTTATGACTCCCAACAATGTCAATGGCACTTAAACTCTCTACTTGCATTGATCTGCCCAACAGTACCTTTCAAGCACGAATGTTAAAAAAAACAAATAAAACAAAAGATTGAATCATTACCTTGCCATCAATATTAGTATTTCAAGGATACTCCTTCAGGCACAAGCTACCTTGTGTGAAAACGTTGTCAAAAGGCCAAGGCCAAATGGCACAATTTGTAAATTTAGCCGTCAGTCAATCCATGGGGTCACAAGAGATTTGATGGAAACAATTTCTGGGTTTATTTTCTGCTCAGTTGTGGCAGTAGTTGTTATCTTAAAGAATCCTCAAGGGTCAAATCCAAGGACACGCGCCACCTATAAATGCAATGAATCCAGTTTTCTCCTGTCCCACTTTTCCCTTTTTCCTTTCACAAATACTATCCAGTATCCTTACTGGTAATGAAGAGTGCTTCTGGATGTGATCTGTATCTGTCCCTTAGATATTGAGAAGTGAATAAGAAGTCCTCTCTAAGAGAATTATGTTCAGGAATGGCTGGATTTCCAGAAGTTTTTTTTTCCCCTCTTTTTCTTTATGAAATATGGAGTTTGGTGTTTTGATTCCTGATTGAGGGCTGGATTTTTCAAAGCCTTCAGTGAAGCCATTATTGTTCCCTGCCCTCCAAAGAACCTGTGAGATTGGGCCAATATCATTATTTGTTTTCACTTAGCTATTATAATTTGTTTAAATTTCTTCTCAGATTTCATTTTAGTGTTCATCATAAGAACGAATGAGTAAAGAGAGATGGGAACTGGAAAACATAAGCAAGACAAACAGTGAAGAAACAGCAGGTACAAACTGGCTCATTGTGGGGTAAAAGAGGTAATGCTTCATTCTTTCCCAAACTGTATCTTCGTCCTTAACATTTTGACATAACTGCCATCCCATTTTTCATGCTTATAGATGTTTGTGAGACTGCCTCTCTGTGATCAGGATACATACTGAGTACCCAGTGAAATGTATGGAATCAGTGGTTGTGATGAGCAACCAGAACTGCTCAGAACTTCTTACATCTGAAAGAAGACATAACATGACATGGCCGTTTTCACAAAGCATTGGGATTGAACCCCAGATCTGAAGTCAATATGAAGTCAAATGATTATATCTTCCACTAGCTGACTGAGCATAACTGAAGAGCTTGAACCATCCAAAAGAAAATAAATGTTAGACACTGGAACTGAGCTGAAATTTAGATGCTTTAACTTGGACATCACCAGTTTCCCAGAAAACAACATTCAGTTCAAAGAACAGCCTGTATGGACAGTCTCAATTCATTCAATAACACAGTAGTTTGAGTTCTCATTTGAGCGTATTAAGGTTGAAAGTTCATTCCTGTTGGTAAATCTTTTATTTCTCAAGCTCCAGGAGTCCTGTACTTTGGAGTATTTTTCCCCTAATAACTATGTTTTGAATTGTCAAAATTTTACAGTAATTAAGATGTAAGATAACATGGAAACACTGCCAACATATGGTATCTTTACATTCTCTACTCTGCATTTTTAGAAACAAAAAAATCAGTTGTTTTGAACAAGTATTGAGTGCTCAATTCACGTTGATTCTGAACTGATGTGACTACCTGATTGGATGCTGAAATCCAACACAACAAGACCAAAGATGCATCGCTTTGATTTGATAAAGTCCATAATTGTCTGTTTTCTTACACTTGAAAGTTAACTTTCTGACCTGAGAGAAAGGTGAACAATCCACTACAAATGCCATTTAGAGTGTGTGCACTCTAAGTGTGGAACTAGAAGGGGGATTATCAAAAATCACTATATATAATAAATGGAAATTATTGCTACAGGCAAATGTGTATGTACCTGAGAGCACAGTATACATAATTCAGTTATAAATATAAACATTACTTTATGCTTTATGCTTAAAAAGAAAGCAATGTTGGTATCAATTTTGAAGCACCTTTCTTATGCTCATAAAAAATACAGAAAGTGTTCAGTAGGATTTAATAAATAATAAACAGACAGCAGTATAGTGGATGGAGGTGATGAATAACCAAGAGGAAGAGACTAAATACAATATTTGTGTATAATTAAAGCACTGAGCTATTGCTGGTTGATTTGATTAATGGCACCTTCTTAATTATAAAGTGTCTTTACTCATAATTTAAAACTGCGACAGAATGTCTTTTGCTCATCCAGAAGCACGAGACAGTGGAGAGATGAAGTGTTTTATTATCTTTCTTGAATAAAGATGAGTTCTAATATAAGGCAAGCACACTGCAGTGCCAAAGTGCATGAGAGGTTAAGAGAGCTACAGGTTGGGATTTACAACCAGCAGATGGCACTCATTTTATTTAATTCCATCCTATTGAACTTAGAACAAACTTTCATTCTCTTGTGCAATTTTTTATTTATCCATTCATTTTAGACACACAAAGAAATTTCACTTTGTTTTGCCAAAAATCCCATCCCAATAACACATCTAGGCTAACTCAAGCCTTTTCCCTCTTTATCAACTTCTCAATCTATTGCCAAGCAGTATCATCAGAAGATCTTTTATAAACCAGTATTATTGCTCAAACTGCAGAAAAATGTCATTTGTCAGTTTAGACTGGAAACTCAACAGCTGCTCTCCAACCACAGGGAGGGCCCTTTCCTTTGCTGAAGGTAAAGCTCACTTATTCCATTTCCCAAATTCAACCAGATTTGCCACAAGAACAGCAGGTCTGCAGAGGAAGAATTCCAGTGCTGCCTCCTACTCTAAAACCCAGCAACTAGACAAGGAGTTTCATATTGGATCATCAATAAACAGCTACTTTCAGGTCAAAACCACTCCGTTCATCACTAGAAGAGCATGTCTTTTTTGCTTATACTCAACAGCACCTAAACAGGTGGTTGGTACCACTGGATCTGTGAGGGTCATTTGCAGGCTATGCATAATTGCAATTCAATATGCCTAAAGACAGGAAAAAAAAAGAGGGCATAACCTAGTTTTAAGTTCCACAGTCCTTTGTTGGTTTCTTGTTTCCTGGCAATGGTGTAGACAGGCAGTGTGGCAGATACACACATCACTCAGGATGAACAGAACCAACACAGACAACTCAGCTGCCAGCTACTCACATCATTTTGTACAGAATGCTGGCCTTCCTCTTGCTGTAATCTAAGCATTCAATACATACAAGTTGATTTTCTTGGTTACAAAAATGAAAGAAAAACTGAAATAACATTTGCCTTTGGGTCTTGACGATATGATCACTCCCACTGTTAGAACAGTGCTTTTGGCAAGCAATCTGGATGAATGAAATAACCTGTTCTACAGACAAGATGTTAGCTAGCCTGTAATCTCTTCTGCCTGAATAAATTGATCCATATCTGCTTGGCATAGTTTCAATGGTAAATTCCATTCCACAGAAAGAGACTGTGAAACAAGATCACTGAAATGCAGCCAAAAAGGTCTGGATTTTTATGGAGTGACCATATTTTCTATGGATGCCTCTGGCACAAAAGCATCCTGTAATAAAACAGAGTTTATGCCCCATCTTCGTAGTTGTTGAGAGGGATACTATCATACTACCTTCCCCCCCCCCCCCCCCCCCCCCATCTCTAGCAGAGTATGGATTGAATTAGGAACTGAGGATGTGCCTAAGATTTAACCTTGCTGAATTTGAAGTAATTTTCAGTGAAAGTATCGGCAAGACTTAGAAGAAATGTATCCAGCTAAAAAGCTAGATGCAAAGGCACAGGAGCTCTGAGGTTTAGACATCTGAACAGCACATGCACAGTGCAGTAAAGCAAAAGCCAATAATTCTACTCATTCAATTACCTCCTGGCCTAGGTAGACAATGTACAATATTGAGTAAAATTAAAAATGCTCAAGCAGACTATGACAAAACAAGACTGTGTTGAGCAATACAGAGCTTAAGAAAGCAAAGCCATTCTCACTCTACCCAAACTCTGGAGTAGACAGTGAGTACTGTGGTAGCGCACCTAGGAATCTCTACGTGGCTTGCCTAGGTATGTGAACTTTTTCCATTTACCAAATCCATATAATGCCTCTGCCTCCCTTCCTTCTACATCAAATCCACTGAAAACTCAGAGCAATGGCATCAAAATAGTCACAGGTCTTGACAACTGAATAAGTTACCAAAGGCAGAATTAACTATTTGACCACAGAAGGGGTCTGGGTTTGAAGCAGTATACAGAAAACAAATTTGCTGCTACTGCTGCCCATGCTCTTTCATACTTGGCAGAGGACCTGCACTATTTTGATACCTCTCTTAAGGTAGTGAGCCAGGTGTATCTATTGTGCACAGTGCCGAGATAATCAAAGTACATCTGAAAGCTAGATGATTTGCCTAACATTACTCTGTATTACCACTTCTAAATTGCCCTTAGCAAGCTAGCTTGGCTATCTTCAAACAACATTCCTAAACACAGAGTGGAAACTGACAGAAATACTGAATCTTCATACCCTGGGGGTTTTGGCATATCAGTGCCAAAACCCAGGCAGGGCTTTACTATGAAAGCATGAAGAAAAGAGTTGTCATGGCAATATTTGGGGATGTATTTTGTAGGTATCACATGGACCACAATTATTGATTACTGAATGTTTTGTAAACAAGCTCACACATTGTCACTGTGGGTGGCATATTAATTATTAGGTAAACAAGAGAAAATAAATGTGTGTGAAGTATTGTTATTAAAAGCAGTAGGAGCCATTTATCACAGCACCATATGAATTCAAACCAAACAGAAGTGACAATTCAATCCCTTGGTTAATACCATTCTGCTGGCAGAGGATCCACGGGAAGCATGACTGTTAATTGATTGTCTTGTGCAATTAAAATTTTAGAAATAAGGTAGAAATAGACTACAGAAATATTTCTCATATTTCAATTTATGTGGCAATGAATTGCCATCAGTAATGGCTTTAGGTTCAGGGTAGTAAACAGGATAGTGAGATTTAATTTTTTGGGGTAGTATTTCCATAGAACAAAAAGAACTCTTTACTACAAATGTATCAATACACAATGAAAGATGCTCTCACCATTGTCATCTCTCCTAATATTTATTATGGGATTCGGAGCACACATTTTATTGTTACCCTCAACTTTCATTAGAAATGAGAAAATTTGTTCTATTCATCATAACATCTACCTGTAAAATGTCAAACTGAAACATTTGGCAGCAAAGAAAAATAAGAAATATTTAAGGATTTAACTACAGTGAAATCAAGTCATGATTGCTGAACGTTTATGTCAGTATGCTTTTACTTTCTGCTGTCATAATGCTGTAAAAGCAGAAAAATCACAATGGAAATAGAGTAGTAATGTCCTTCTGCTTCCTCTAATAAAACAAGACTCAGAAAAATTAAATGATTTATCGAACATCTCACAGACAGTTTGTGCAACTTCTCACAAAACTGCCCTCCTTTTCAGATCAATATTAGCCAGTTTTGATTCATGTAAATGAATAGAGCTTGTCAAAGATGTTGGGGATCCAGAATCCAAAGGAATGTTCTGAACTGCTCAAACAGTGCTGCCAATAGCTGAAAACAAATATGGTGATGTAATTCTTGCTGTTCAATAATCTGATTTCAGACAATTCCACTATTACTGAAATAACATTTCCCAATTATATCTACAAGTTTAAAAAAAAAAAAAATCACTCAAAAACAAACCATATAAAAACTTTAAAAACTGAATCTTGTTCTAATGTCTGCAAATACAAGTTATCTTAACATCTAAGCAGCTCTCCATCAGCCTAAATGATTATTGATAAAGAAATCTCAATGAGTCAGCTAGCATGCAATGACAAGCTGTCTACTTCATAATGTTTAAACAGGATCTATTTATTCTTGAGGCTCAGTGGGAGAATGGGATGTGTTTCATGGAGGAAAAAAAATGGATATGAAATCCCTGTATCTAATCTTATCTTGGATGCCCTGTGAAGCTGTAAGCAGTTTCAGGGTGCCTAGCTGCAGTTCATCATCATCCTCCTTCTCTTCAAAAGTATAGGGATGAACATTAGAGAAAATTTGATTCCATAAATCTCATTAAAGTCAGCAAATCAGGAAACAGGAACAATGCCATGTGACTTTTCAGAGCAATTCCCCATCATGAGGCTCTTTTCACTGTTTTAAGATATAAACCACACTATTGCTGACCTGTAGGGAAGTAAATCTCTTGCTCTAAGTCCCTGCTGGGAATTATTTCACAAGCTGTTATGCTCTTTTAAGATTCCCTTCTAATTCTTTAAGCATAGTAATTATGTTTTGCTCAATATAGTAATAGTATATTTCTCCATTTCCAAGTAATTTTCTCTTGTACCTTCTTTGTTAACCTCACTAACATTAGAGTAACTAACCCTCTTGACCAGCAGACAAAATATCAGCAGGCAGGTGAGAAGCTGTTCCCTCCTATTAATGATTCCTCACACTGTATTACTTCTTTCACTCCAAATGCTTCTCATTCAAAATGCCAGCACAGTATAACTCACTAAGACTCCTCTTCTAGTATTTATTGGCTCCATTTACTGGCTTCTCTTCAGGATCTTTTCTTGCTTTTCCTCAGAGGAAAAAAGTCCAAGCCATTCCTCTACCTATTTGGGATTCTAGACTTTCCTCCTGTTCTAAATCCTTCCTTTATGAGTCACTCTTCCTGACAGTTTATCATGAATTGCTTTGAATCAAGAAACCAGATGTATCAATTATTTGCTTGTCTCAGTTAACTTTTTCAGTTGAAGAAAGATACAGAGTTATTTCTAGCTGCAGAAAAGATAATTCATGGGATCAAAATAATTGATGTTCATTGTGTTTCTCCAAAATTCCTGAGGTGAATTCTGCTAAAGTATTTATACGCAGAATTATTTACCTGTTTTAATGGACCGCAGGCATAACATAGCAAATACAGTCTTGTGGCAAATTAGTCCTGCAGATGTACTTGTAACCTTCAAAAAACAACAATATCCAAGTTCTCAGTACAGTTCTCCATACAAATAAACGTGTGAAACTATATAAAGACTCAAACAGGAGGGAGAAGATATACTCTTTGAGTGAAAGGCAATTCTAAGCTATCACTGTTTCTTGCCTCAAAATAAATACATTTTGGACCTTTTGGCTGACTCTTCCTTTATCACTACCCACGTCAGGCCAAATTCTTTAAAAACAAGCTCACTGCCAAGTAAGTTAAGTCCATCTAAGAGGCCCAAGGTGGTCATCGTTACACTTGTTACGAAAGGTCTGCCAAACTCGTACAGCCTCCTATGTCAATTCCATCCTGTAGCAAATTTAGCATCTTTTTAAATTAATCCAAAGAGAATGATTTACTGGCAATTTGCCAAAATGAAGTGAAAAATACTCACTTCATCATTTTAATACTTGTACTTTATTGCTGGTGTAAATAGGTTTATAACCTTTCAATATGAAGCAGAGACATCTGCTTTGCTCAACATTAAACATCTGGTTATTCCAACAAAGCATATAATTATATTTAATGGATGAGAAGTGTTTGATGGATTACATCCAAGTATCTGAATAAGACATTTATGCATAAGGACTATTTGCATGGATTATCTTGACAGGATAACAAGACACAGCAGAACATTATTTTGCCTGATAGTTATATTGATACTGACTGATGCTTTGCATTACAGAGGTTGCAGTTATTTATTTTGGCTGTGTCATGGCTTCAACCAAGATAGTGTTAACAGCACACTGATGTTTGACAATTGCTGAGCGCCTGGCCACAGCATATATACATTATATATGTGTATAATATATTCTATATATATATATATACACACACAAACAAAAATTGGCATTATATATAGCTTTTGATATATATAAATACCACAATTTTTCTCATTTCCTTTTCTGTGTTAGAATTTTTATCTCAACCCACATGTCCTATTTTGTTTCCAATTCTCTCCCTCATTCACTTGGGGGAGAGTGAGCGAACAGCTGTGTGATGCTGAGCTGCCTGCCAGATTAAGCCACAGAAGGCTGCAATCACAAACTTTTTCCTTAGGCAGAATCTAAGATAAGATGTAGAAATCTACATAAGATGTAGGAACTTTGATTTGCTGAACCAACAGTCCAGCCCACTAATACTAATATTGTTCCATATTGTACTTTGAAAGTGGGTTATGTTTTCAAGCTAAGCATTAACGTCCAAAGAAAGATACCTCTCTTAAGGTAGTAGATACCTCTACTTGTCCTCATAATCTACATTCATCAGCTAAAATACAGTTCTGTCAGGGAGCTTCCCTTACACAGAAAAAATGGACATTTTTCAGTCAATTGATGTAGGCAACTTTGCCAAAGATGATAAAACAACAGATAGTCTTAAACAGAGAACCACTGTTCTAGAAATAGTAATAATCAAATTCTTCCAAGATTATATTTTTTCATTAAGAAGTCGGAGCGCTCTAATTAAGTTGAAAGATGTTGTTAATAAAGGATGATCAGAATAGCAGACAGGAAGAGCTGGATAACCTTGAGAGGGGTAGCAAAACTGGGATAAAACTTCACTGCCTAAACTACAGAGTACTATTTCTAGAGGCTACAGAAAGGCCCCAGGGCATGATTCTGCCTGTTTTCTGTCATTCCCAGTTTCAGAGCTCATGAGTGGTGGATGAGGCTGAACTACACCCAGACCTCAGACACAAACTGTTTTTGTGGACCAAAAGAAATATTAAAAGGCTTTTAACAGTGAGTGGATATGCACATGTTGCAAGAACTTTTATGCATTTTCTTTTCTAAACCGAACAAGACTTTCATATACATATAGACACGAAAGCCAGTGCGTCCATCTTCACCATCATGAAACACTGGCCAGTAACAACTATGAATATCAAAATACACTATGCATATTCCTATACACACACTTTAATACACTTAACAAAGTAACCTTGACACTGGAAGAAAGCCTTGTGGGCAAGCTCTTTTCCCTGGGATTTTATACTTCGTAGACACTACAAGATCAGTCCTGAAAGCCTTATTTATGTCACTCAATGAGGAGTCCAAATGTTCAGTGCTTGCCAGGAATGCTCTTTGCAAATAGCTCTTGATCCTTCACATTATGACTTTCTGAACTCTTTTGTGTTTCTCTTCATTTTCCTTTGAAGAGCAATTTACATCACAGGCAGCAGTGGGAAGCTGAGAATTCACAGATCCCACAGAGTTAATGTTAGTTTGCTTGGGAGAAGGATAGAGCAAAAACTGCCTAAAAACTAAATAAGCACTTTCACATGAATAAATATTAATAGCAAAGCTTCGCACTTACAGAGCAACTTCCATCTGGAGGTCTTGTCTGGCCTCATAAATATTAACAATTCAGTTCTGTCAAAATCAGAACATTCCCACTAGGATTTCTTGAAAATGTGTCTTGGGGTTAGGGCTGTTTTGTTGGTTTTTTAATTGTTTTTAATGCCTTCTTCTGTATCACTGCAAACATGTTCTCTCCTGGATCTCTCCCTTGCCCCAAACAGGCTTCTATTTGAACTCTTCAATCATAGAATCATGAGTCAGAAAGGACCCTAAAAGACCACCTGGTCTAACTCCCACACAATGAGCAGGGACACCATGCAGCTTTATGAGGTTATTGAGGCTCATCCAGCCTGACCCTTAACATCTCCAAGAATGGGTCATTTACTACTTTCTCTGGGCAACCTGTTCCAACCTGATTTTAGAGCTTCATTAGTCCTGCAGTGATCCTGCTTTCAATAAATTGTGATTCACTATACGTTGGCTCTTCCCCTATTGTACAAGCCTTAAGGGAAAGCTGATCAGAAAGATTTCAAGTGAACAAGCATGTTTGCTGCACCAGAAAGTTAATGGCATTCCTTAAGACAGGATTCAATATGTTTCTCTTATTTAATAAATGTTTCTCCTTGATAGCCATTTCCCTGCCTCCAACAGTCCCATGTGTTACAAAAGAGCTCTGTACAGAAGTAACATTAATGTAAATAAAAAGCAAATCCTTGTGGAAAGAGGACTAAAGAGGCAGCAGGTGAGATAACAAATGGCATCATAAGTATCAAGATTATACATGTTTTTTCCATGAGTTTCCCCAACAGTAGTGCTTCTGTGAAGAGTCTATACAGTGCAAGAGGGTTGGGTGGAGAGCCACAACCTCCCAGGTCCTTCCAGGAGCTCACTGGAGGCAAAGCTGCTGCTCTGCCCAATGACAGAATGCGACATTTGGATTGTGAAGTTAGGAGTCTGGAGCTGCTACTTCACTAAGAAGCAAAACAAAATTTCTGTTCCCATCAGGACACATCTTTGTTTGCTCATGAGGGTTATTTGCTTATTTTACTCTCCTGCCATTTTTCTCCCTTCCTCAAGTGTTAATTCACCAAATAATTTCTCTCTCAGTATTCACACTGCCAACAGAAAGAATAGCATAACTCTTTCAGTAGGAAATTACCCACAATCCAAATTGTTGTTGTGGAAGAATTTCCATTCACATAGCAATTGGACAGATCAATACAATGGGAAAAACATTACAACAGAGGTGTGATGACAGGACTGGCACAACAGAAAGGTGCTGTAAGAAAAGGGAAGAAGACTGCTTACTTGTATCAGAACATTCCAGCCTTGCAGGGGAAAGCTTCACCAAGGAGAGACCTCCAGATAGAGATCCTTCCCTAGTGACAGTTAGCCCTTAAATGAGGCCTAAGAGAGGTGCAGCCAGGATTCACCCCTTTCAGTCACACAGCTGAATCGACTTCACCTGTGCTCCCAGGGCTGACTGGGTCCTTTCCCCAGGTGCTCAACCCGTGGTTCAGGCCACGACTCAATAGTTTCCATAAAATTCATAAAACAAACTATGAGATACGGCTGAACATACTTATGCTTTCCACTGTGCAAAGGTTTAACAACAGTAAAGCATGAGAAAAAAAAAAAAAAGAAGCTTATTTTACAGAAAAAAATAAATATTTGATGTTTCATGTGCACAAGGAAAATTGTTTTCCCTTCTCCCACTACCCCTGTCTGTCAATGATGTAACACATGTTCAGGTAAGGAGTTCATAAGATGTTTTAGCAGTTATTTTGGAAAAGCAAAGCAAAGGGAAGAGAATAGTATTTAAGAAAGTCAAACAAATCATGACTCATGCATTCAGACACGAATGCAAGATTCAATACTGATTTTTAAAAACCACAAGCAAAACAGCACTGAAGTGGTCTGATTCATCATGCTTTTAGAACAGAGGAAAGAAATTTAACAGAAGTACTTTTTAAAAATCCATTCTGCTTTACAAAAGAGAAAACACTAATGCTGTCTGCAAGGAATCCAAGCCTATTACACATCAGAAGCCAAAATCCTTGCTAATAGGGAGAGAGTGGGAGGACCCTTTCAGGTGCCTTGTCCTCAGTGTTTTGTGTTATGGTTTTGTCCTGAATAAATTGTTTCACAACTGAGCGGATGAAGTAAATTGCATTTAAATTATATTATGAATGAATTGCAAATAATAAGATCTTCGCAGCTTGAAGAAGGAATGTTATGTTCAGCTTTTTTATTCTGGTATTTAAAAGCCCCAGAACAATGGGTACATAATGTAAATGTTGCAGCATATTTCTTTACTCAGAAAAGTTGCAGATCAGTGACTCCTAACAGACAAGGAGCCAGCCTCTACCATAAGCATCAGGGATCTAGGGTCACAGACAACAGGGCTCAACCAGCTTGACAAGTATGCCCCTCTTCAGCTGCTTGAGACTGCCAACATCAATTCACACAAGAGAATATTAAGAGCAAGGAAGTCACTGCCCATAGTCCAGCCATCAGCTTCCAGACACTAACAATACTTGGTTCCTACCTGACCCATCTAACTTCTTAGATGAGTTTGCACCCTGCTGACTATTCTGTGAGGTGGGCAGTCCTGCCTTGCAATTCTGCTTAGAAATATGAATTGCTTTAAAAAACAAAACACAACTTTCTTGATTGCTCAGAATTTGACCTCTGACAGTGATAACATGAGAAAAGAAGCAGTGCTACATGAAAGTAAACGCCTTCTGAAAAAGGAATTCACTGCTTAAAATTTCACTTCTAAAATTACACCATAAAACCTACTGTATTTACTTCTCTCTGCTCCCAGGAAAACATACCCCTCACTCTTCCCAGATGCTCTGCTGATTATGTAGGAATTCCTCCACAAAAAGTGTTGTGTTTTGTTTCTTTTTTAAAAAAACTTTGTCTTTTGGTATAATAATAAAAACATAAAGCAACCGAACAACATTCATACACCATGACCCTGCCCTCAGCAGCCCCATTGGGATTTTTAACTCACATACCTCTCTGCACTTCCCTTTCCTCCACCCCTGCAGGTTCTTCCAGCCATAACCTTGAGCTTCTGTCACAAAGAACTGATCTTCTGCCCTTCTGATGAGGAAGACTAACATAAATAACTAGGGCTTATAATATCATAGTACAGCTTAGCTTGGAGGGGACCTTAAAGGACACCCAGCTCCAACTCCCTGCTATAAGCTGGCTTTCCCCCCCCTCCTCCCCCATCAGCTCAGGCTGTCTAGCTCTCTGGACATCCCATTCCAGCTCCTCAACTCCCTTCTGAATAAAAAATCCCCAACATTTCATTTATATCTCCCCCCTTTTAGTTTTAAGGCACTGCCATTTGTCCTACCACTATCAGACCACATAAAAAAATAAAACAGCTCCCCTCCTGCTTGTGACCTCCACTCAAGAACTCATAGGCCACAACAGGCTCTCCCAGCAGCCTTCTCTTATCCAAGCTAAACAAGCTCAGCTCCCTCACCTGTCTTTGCAGGAGGTGCTCCAGCTCTTTGACTACCCTAGCAGACCTCCTCTGGACTTGCTCCAACATCCCCACATCCTTCCTGCACTGGGAGCCACAGACTTAGACACAGTATTCCAGATGGGGCCTCACGAGGGCAGAACAGACTTGGGAAACCCCTCCTTCTGGCTGGGGAGTAAGAGCAGGTTTTCTGTTTACTTGTGACAGAAAACACTCTCAAGGAAAGGAAAAAGTAAAAGAGGGGCATCCAAGATCAAGCCTTTGCTGGAATGCCTTTTCCTTCCTCTAAGGCAGTCCCCCGAGAGCAGGACTCGTGGGTGTAAGACATATGGCATCCTCTTCCTGCAGTGTGTTTACACAGGGTTTACTCAGCCACACAGGCATCTAAAATAATTTATCTTCTCACAATCCTTAGTGCACACACCCCCATCCCTACCTAAGTGCTTAAACACATGCTGAAAGCTAACTGAAACTGTCCCAGGTAAGACAGAAGTTCATCTTGCCCAGAGACACACTTAAGGTCAGGTTGGATGGGGTTCTAAGCACCTGGTCGAGTTTTAGGTGTCCCTTTTTATTGTGGAGGAATTGGACCAGATGACCTTTAAGGGTCCATTCCAACTCAAATCATTCTATGATCTGCTTTTGGACTTTTTGTTCCTGGGAGATATCTTGTGCTCCAGTGCTGTATCTGGAGGATACACTCCTCCCAGGGCTCTTCTGATTGAAGAGAGGACAGCCTTTGTGAGAGCAGCTGAGAGCTTAAGCCATCTCTCTTTCCCTGCTGGTGACCAGAGCACTTGTTCTTAATGCTGCTTAAAGATATTCATCTCTTGCACAAATCTGTCTTATCTTTTTCCCCATAAAGGAGACTGTCTGAGATGCACCTGGGAGCACTGGAGATGAATGCATGTTTATCTCAGACTGCCACTGTCAGGATACCGTAGTGTAGAGATAGGGAAAAGGATGCTAGACCTTTTGTTTCCACTTGTGAAGAAAAATCCAGGCCCTGGGAATTGCTGAGAGACTTTAAATGAGAAATAAGACATCTTGGGGGTGGAGGGGAGTAAAAAAAAAGTTCTTGACAAAGGGTAAGAACACAAGAAAGAAAAGAAATAGAACTGGACATAAAGGAAAGGGGCAAAACAGGTACAAAGGGCAATGGGGAGAGATAATGAAGCAGCTAGGTATGGAGAAAAGGGAAAGGAAGACAGCTTCTTTCTAGAGAGGAAGCACAGACCTGAATTATCTAGGCCATCATTTATTTCTGAATAGAACAAAAAAAATGACTCCTTCCTTTCCAAACAGAAAACAAAACGATAACATCCCCTCAGGACACGTTCTTGTAGAAAACCATATGGGACTGCAGGCTGCTGTTCCATAGGGGCAGAAATAGGGGTTGCAAAGAGCTAAGAGTGTTTCTGGCTGTCTGCCTAAGCTGGGTCCTTCCGCATGTACTTCCTGGAAATCTGGAGTAAGTGGTGGCTGTTGAGCTTTCTGTCCTACCTCCACCAATGCAAAGCTCCTCCCAGTGGGATTCAAGAGGATGAATCCAATGCAAGTGTTAGTGTTGCCAGGACATCACCCTGACCTTGTGGTCCCCTCCTTCCTTTTCCCATCGAGATGATTCCAGCTGCTGTTACTATTGTTTTTGTTTTGGGCTCCTCATATTTGAGCTGTGATAGAAATTAGGTCTGCCAGTTCAACTACAAAGAAAAGGGAATTGTTATAATCTTACAGATTTTGCATGTTACTTAATGAATCAAAAGGAACAGAAATAAAGAATATAAGAATACTTTCCTGCCCTAGGACCTAAGATAGCCAGGCCTCTTTCCCATGCTTTTTTTGTTATCCTTCTAAACTGAACGCATTGTGTTTTCCTTACAAATCTCATACAACAAACACAGATGCCAGAGCTCCTACTGACATAAATAAATTCCTGAAAATAAATCCTAATATGATCTATTTCACACCCCAGAAAGAGGTTTTCATTTTCAACAGCTTGGCAGAGTTAAGTTTCCATTTCTACCCTCCAAAGCCCTGAACAAACTAACACAAGTTATAGACTGGAAAGAAAAACACCCACTTCTAAATTAAAACTTCAAAATCCCCAATATAAGTAGTTAAAGACAGTACAAGTTTCTTTTTTACCATCATTATTACTCAGTAGATATACAAGGAATCTAATCTAATACACCACCCAGCCTTGCAGTCTTGAAGTCCAAACTAAATTAATTAGCCAAGTAGATTAATTCCTTTGATACTTCCCAGTTTGAGAGGTTTTGTTTTGTTTTAATTTTTATTGTCTTAAACTTTCAGATTGATATCTGGAAGAAATAATTCCTTTTAAGAAAATAAGTAAATGAAAAGTGCTGGAAAAAGTTTTTTTTTCCTCTCTTGAGAAAAGATTTAGACTTCCTCTTCACATTGCCATTTTTCCTATTAGTGCCTTTTTCACTCTCTGTCAGTTCAGATGCTGAAGTAAAATATAAACTTTAGCTCAGGCCCAACTTTGGACAAGGCAATAAAACAATTAGAACTGATGGAAAGGGCCTAACCCACTATTTCTTTCTTTCACAGATGATGTTTACTATAACAACGACCATTCACTTGGTAGCCCCTGAATTCTCTCAGCAGCTTCATGATTTCTGTAGGAATGTGTAAGAACCTATACACCATGGTTTATATAAAGCCTTGTTAATGATCAGACAACTTTCCACATTTTACTAGTGATATTCTTATTTTCCACAACATCACAAACATAAAACCACTTGCTCAGCTGTTATAAACTTACAGCTACCTAAACTAGTTGTGTTAAGATGCTACCTATTCCTTACCCTCTGTTCGTGCTCTTGCTTTTTCATTCTACTGTCTCATTCTTCTGCTGTTGTATCATCCCAGATATTTTTTCCAAACATGTTTCCAACATAGAATTAGTTTAAATTTTTACCTTCTCCATTGTCTTTGCAGTTCTCTGCCCAGTTAAACTCTACAGTGTCCATTTACTCTTTCTATTGCATCTGGCAAGTTACTAATGAAAACGTTAAAAGAAATTCAGGCTACAGTCCTGCAGACTCATATGCAAAACATTCTGTTTTAGTACTGAACCACCAGTAACTACTTTCTCACAGAAGCTGATGAAATTGGACATCTATTGATCACATCAGCCTCCTTCCAGCAGTTTGTCACTGTCTCAGGGAATCCCTGTGTATCCCTTTCCTATCAGTATCAGAGATAGGAAAACAGGATCCAAAACATCCTCCAAGGTCTGAATGATGGTGTTCCTTAGTGCCTGCCCACAAGTCCGCTAGACCAGGCTTCTCCTGCTTCTTTATTTTCCTGAAAAACTAACACACAGCATCACTCACTTTTTGTTGTTTATTCTTTTCCTGGGGCCTGGGAAAACACATCTTTCTATTAAAGAACACAGATAGCTTCCTAGTATTGTCCCATCAATGATGGATCCACTCCTTTCCTTCTTCCTGGATATATAAAAATGTTTGTCCAGCCATGTCATACTGCCCATCTTGTTATTCACATGCTAAAGGTACATGCTGCCTGGGGGGAAAACAAATCAAAACAAATCCCTGCCCAGATAAATTAATAAAACTTTGCAGAATAAAGAACTGAATTCCAGACTATTCAAAGACGCTTAATCCAGTAAAATCCTTTTTTCATTGTTATGTGCCAATCTCTGTGGTTTTATTATGTCTGATATACTTGAGAGTCTATCCTCAAGAATCCTATAACATTTCAAGACCACATTCAGACTCCCAGCTGCAGCACCTAATGTAGATTAAACCTCTTATTATACCTATAGCCAAGAACCAATATGCAGTATAGGCACAAATTGCAAGATCTACATCACAGATGATAAAATTCACAATACCCAATTTGTAAACTTTTCAGGGTTTGTATCCACATCTGAAGCAGATACCCTAGACTTCCTTTATGGAAGTGGACAAAACTAGGAATTTCTTATTCACAGTTTCTTACTGCCTAACCATGTTTAAAAAGAATTAGATGAATCACAGACTGGAAACATGTATTGCTTTCCCTTAGTCATAAAAGTGATCAATGTATTCAGTATATCCATCAATTTTATACATTAAAACTTAGAAAAGTGGAACCTCAGCTCAAAGCTGACATCTCACACAATAAACATACAGAAGTCAAATCTGTGCCCAGGTTATCATCATGTTCTGTCCTATCTTTCTTTCCTGATTGGAATCAGTATAAGGCAGCTGTGAAAACACACAGGCCTTGGAAGCATCACCATTCCTCAGGAACTGGGGGCTGTATTAAGGGCTCAAACTCCTTCCTTTTATGCTAAATATCAAAAGGCGTAAGACTGATGAACAGAGAGACTGTGGTTATTTGTATGTCTAGCTTTTCTTCTCAAAGCAACCTTTTGATTTCTTAAGTGGAAGTGATACATTACCAAGAAAGTGAAGGCATTTATTAGGCAAGCAGACATCTTTGAGAATGCATCACTTGAAAGAAGCCTGATTCACAGCTCTGAAGACATTATACGGGATCCTTTGAAGTGTGGAGCAACGGATGTGACTTACACAGATTTCAGCAGGATCTTTGATACTTCATCATGCATAAGCAAGTTATGAACAAGACCAGTAAAGGCAGGGAAAAGGACCAGGGATTTAGTTTGCTATATCTTTGAATTTCTGCATCTAAGCATATCGAATATCCAGAAACCAATGCTCGTAAATACAGAAAGAGGATCTAGCAGAAGCAAGAAGCCTGTTGTCCATTTATCCATGTGGTTTTTTTTTAGCCTCAATTCTACTTACAATTAATATCAGCTGTTTGGAAAAGACAAGATTTGGTTGGGATATGCAGGACCACACCCTCCATTTGGAGGAGTCAAATCTAAGCACATTAGTTGGAAGAATTAAAATACCAGATAAATACAAATGGGACTCACCAGCTAGGTAAAAAAAAGCTGATGAAGAGAGATCTCCCATGTTTCAGAAAGCATACAGCAACACACCAGGAGAAAGGAAGCAAAACAGTCAAATCCCTAGTTAAGATAAACACCATTTATTTTAAGCTAAGTAGAGGTTTTACAAGAGCAGGAGAAGCAGTGGAACTGGTGAGGCTCTGAACAAGCAATAATGTAAATACATCCTACTCAGTATTTTTGTTTCATGTAGATATATCTATCATCACACAACACCGAGCCAAGCCTAAGCAACTAACAGACAGTGTTAGATGACTGGATAGAGGAATAACCTGCTTATTATCTGAAACTGAGAAAGCCTCCAAAAAACTCAAGAGAAAAAACATATTGAATTTAGGAACTTACATATTTACAACATATTGAATTTAGGAAGGAAACAGCTAGGTAATTTCACTACAGTTTCAGACACCCCCAAGGAAAAGGGCAGTTCTTTAGAGTAACCCAGCTAGTTTCTCACTGTGAATCCACTTCCCTCCCATCACAGGTTACAAAAAGGAGAAAAAAAAAAAAAATGCATAACACAAAGATCTACTTTCTTTAAAGTTTGTCTGTTTCATTAGAAATAATAAGACGGCTTCCCATTTCCAAGGACAGCGGGGAAGGCAGGTAGCAAGCATTCTGCTTGCTTCACATTAGGGTATCTAGGATAAGCAAAAAAGCTTTAGCATTCCTTCTGTTCTGGGACAATTTAGCATCACTCCAGATCATCAAATGGTTGCATATTCTACCTGCATTAAAGGGCAATAAGCAGAGACTTCACTTCTGTAAGTTTTAATAACTCTGTATTAACATGGTGCTCAGCTACTGTAGTCAAAGGTTTTACTGACTGATGACTGATTTGCAGTTGATGAGGTAAGGGTGGGAAGATCAATGTCAGTCTTCAGCACTCATGGAAGTAGAACTGTATACTACTTGCTGAGGATGCTGTTTCCTTTTCCAGACTCTAGACTATGGTGCTGTAAGAACAAGTCCACCAAAACTGGAACTTGGTCCCACTGTGAATATAACATATGTGGAACCAAGATTTTCTGAAAAACAGGAGAACTATGATGTGACTGATCCACATATGCAATTAATCTTGTGCTTAATTATATAATACAACAGTGTTAATTTGTGCAAGAGTTATGAACTAGCTTACTATTGCATCAACAAAACTCACAAACAAGATGATGAATTTTTGCCATATTTGAAGACAGTATTACACTGAACATTTTCAGTGATTGGGGGTGTTGTTACTTATTGCTTTTGTCTACAGATATGTCAGCACATACAAGAATTACATTATATTCTCATTACTTGATATAGAACTAACACTCAAGAGTTTTAAAACCATGAGAAATATTTATCATAGGAAAAGGAGGAATCCATAACATTTAAGAAGGCAAATTATGATGCAAGAATTTGCCAAGACACTTTTTATTGGTACACTTAAATAAGCAAGGCCATAACAGTATATCAAGAACTGCTACAGGATCGTCTACATGAAGGAAGAATAAAATATCTGTGCCGACCTTGACAAAGCAACATTTCTCTTGTGATGGTACCTACCACCAGCTGTCCTGTGAAGTAATGCAAAGATTCATCATCGATGAACCATTCATTGGTTTGGAAGTCACCTTTCTATCAAAACATTCACAATTAGAGTTCATCTGTATTGGTCTCCATCTTTTTCATTGTCTAACAAGAAGTTATTTCCCTGCTGGTGACATGCACAAAGACATCTGAAACCTTTGAAGACTAATGGCAAATCTGCACCAGCACAGCATTAGAAGGAAAAATTTTCCAAGAAGGCATCATTTAATTCCTGAGCATGAAGCCCCATTCTAAGGCACACAGTGCTAATTTGACACAAGCTCCTGCCAGAATCTTCAGTAGGTTTGTACATCACATATTCCAAACTGTGTGCATTTAGTAACAGGCTCCCTTGATTTTCAAAGCAGGTGTTTCATAAATCTCACCCACACATTAGAAAACCTGAAGACTGATAAGAACTTCACAAAAGATAAAAGAAGATAAAAATGTACCTTTAGAGATAAACATTTCTGGCAATGTTGAAGCTTGAACTGACAATTAACAAGATAGACCAGAAAGTGTCAGCTACGAAAGGAAGGAGGAGAAATTTATATTTTACACTGCTTGTAGTATGACCAGAGAAGAGAAACTTCAGTTCTCACTGTGAAAAGATATTCGAGACAAGAAGTTGGCTCAGCTCATGAGCATCTATAAAATTCAGCTCCCAGGAATCTAGAAAAGCTAGCTTGATTACATTATTAAACATTGCCTTTGTGGTTTGGGTACTTGCACTTTGCTCAAAAGGAGTCACTAGTTTGAGCCTCATCTGTGACCTCTTACATGTGGTTTAGAAAATGCCTACACTGTGTGAGGGCATGCAAAGATAGTTTACATAGTAGAGATACATCCAGCAGCAACTGGGCTATGTAAGAACAGAACTTTACCAGGGATGCTTTCTTTTCTAGCAGAGCTCAGAGGGGAACATGCATCACGTTTTTACACTTAACAATAAATCTGGAGTTACCATGCTCTTTCAAATCACAGTACCAAGCACAAATGCAACAGACTTATTCTGCTTTTATGGTGGGATAACAAAACTGGCTGCATCTCACTAACATGGGCCCAGGAGTAACAAAGTAAAAGGACTAATCTTCCGAACAAACAATGGGTATTGTACTAAAAACAAGAAATAAAAATCTCCATAGGGAAAGAGAAATAAGTTAACATCCTACTCGATATTGTAATCTATTGTTATCTCATGGTAGAAGGTGTACCAGACCTGATATACCATACTGTTGTCCCTGATACACATGCACTGCCTCCCTATGTGCTTCATGTTTATGCTTGCATATCACTCTGCAATCAGCCAGCAGCTTTAAAATGGCACACTGATAGCACACCTGGTGACACTCCAAACCCCCTGTGCTCATGAAGCAATTTCTAGGTCTCAAGTCTAAACACATACACAAAATGGCAAAACCAAAGAGGCAGTTCACACTGACTACCAGACTAGCAACTATTTCTTGGGCAATTTTACAAGAGCAAACTCTGGAGTGAGCTAATATAGATGGCTTCATCAGCATGTAGCCTCTAGGAACAGAAGAGATACCAGAATCATGTAATCAGATACCGCGTGCTTTACAGGCTACAAATTTTCATCAGCTGATTCAGAGATTAATATCTTTGAGGCCATTCAGGCCACAGGATGATGCCAGCTAATAACTTGCTTTATTCAAATTCTGTTTCCCAGCAAGCTATCTGGAATATTTAAATAGAAAAAGTACTTGTCCTCAGTACTTTGTTATAAACCTTCTAAAATTGTGTCTTCCCCCCCACCCCCCATTTACATTGTTATAAACTAGACCCACAACTGTTAACTCTAAAAAAAAACAAAAACAAAAAAAACAAAAAACAAACAAACAAAAAAAAAACCAAACAAAACAACACAACTTTATTCTACCAGTTTCAAAACCCACTATATTATGTCCCATGGAGATACTTGCAAGCAATAACCACATTGCCTCTTGACTTGCTTTTTGCTAAGCCAAGCAGATGCACTTCTGCAGCAAGGCCTTAGTCACATATGAATCATAAACCTACTGCACTTCAATATATATCTATTCCTTGCTATCAAAACAGAAAGGAAAAGGTCTGCCACTAAACGTCTTGAAGCTGTAGTAGGAGTTCACCCAGTTCACAAAACTCTTTGAGGTCATCCTTCAGGTCAGACAAGACTCAGTTTAGCTACAAATAGGAGCTGTGGAGATTACTGGCCTACGCTCATTACATACAGTATCATATGTAATGTACAGTTTGTTTCACACTGTGTAACTTTGTTGCTACAGTCTACATTAGGGAGAGCCAACACCACAAGTGCCAGATTTTTGTTACAGTACTGTGAGGTACATTACAGCACATTGTTACCTTTGAAGTCAACATGTTATATCTGATGGCCCCATTTATGGAAACTCCCCCCCATAAAGAAATGAGCAGAGCCAGAGGATCAAACTTCTCATACTCTTTATCACAGTGCAAAAAAAGACTGTTTCATGGGTGTAGAGGAAACTGGGCATATACTGCTCAGGAAGCAATCAGAAAACATAAGCTGGAGAAAGAGGTCAACAGAGTTTGTTTTACAGAATATTTGCAAGACAGCAGGAGTTAATACAAGAAGCTACAATTCCCAGAAGAGGTGAGGTCAGCTATTGATGTCTTTTTTTTTTTTTTTTTTTTTTTTTTTTTTTTTTACAAAGATCTGCAATTGATGAGATTTTAATATTACTTCAAGTTAAATGATATTTAGTTTCAAGAAGTCACCTGCTCTTCCTAGGGGTTTCAGACAACAAAAAGACTTGCACACACTTCCATGTCAGGCACCATTTTGTCACACTGCCCCTCTGCTGCCATTTGTCACACAGCAACCTCTACCACCACAGCACAAAAATCTGCCTCTGATTTTGTGTGCTAACTCAATAAAATAGAAGGCATTTCTTATGGAAAAGCCCTCATAACTATATGTCTCTTTCTAACTGATATTTGAAGTGTAGGATTCTTTATTTCCCCCACAGTGATCAAAACGCTTTAGTATTTCCAACCTTTTCTGTTAGTGCATTATAACTGTTCTTCTGTTCTTTTAAGAAATCTGAGTAACTATAAGCTCTCTGCCAGCAAACTATGAAATTTTGCCATATCAGCTCACTAACAGAGTATGGAGAACTGCTAGAAACATTCAGTCTTTCTCCTGCAATTAGAGTAAGCAAATGGTATATACCACACACAGTAAAGCGGGAACTTGCTGCATTTGTCTTTGTTAAGTACAAGAGGAATGGCCTCTGAGAGGAGCAAATAATAAATTTTAAGTGTTTCGAGAAATACCACAACATTCTTTATAGGTTAAACTCAGTAAAGAAGGCTGCTCTCACAGGATCAACCCATCCCCACCATGCCCATTAACCACAGCCCTCAGTGCAACATCTCCATGGTTTTTGAACACCTTTACAGACAGTGACTCCAGCACCTCCCTGGGTATCCTGCGCCGATGCTCAACCACTCTTGGAGAAAAAGTTTTCCCTAATATCCAACTTGAACCTCCCCCGGCACAGCTCGAAGCCATTACCTCTCATACTACTGCTCTCACCTGATAAAAGAAGCCAATTCCTCACCTTGCCACAACCTCCTTTCAGGGAGCTGTGCAGACTGCTAAGGTCTCCCCCGTGTCTCCTCCGCTCCAGACTGAACATCCCCCCTTCCTCAGCCACACACCGTAAGACTTGTGCCCGAGGCCCTTTACAGCTCATTGCCCCTCTCGTGACCTCAGGGCCTCAACGTCTTTCTCATACAGAGGAGCACAACGCTTCACACAATGCTTAAAGCGTGGCCTATCCAAGGCCGAGCACAGAGACAATCAAAGCTTGGTAGGTTGCACAGAAAAACAACGAATGAGATGCAAGAAGAAATTGCACTTAATCAACGTCCCTACTTATTTTAATTCAAGTCTAGTATTCTTCAAAATAAACGAACAAAAAAAAAAAAACAAAAAAAAAAACAAAAAATCACCTTAACTCTTTACAGCTTCACAGCAGATCAGCACTGAGATCACGCGGATATGCACGTGAAAGGGGAAACAAAACCCGATCGTTACCCAAGGAAACATTAAAGCATTCAGTAACAGCTATTATTGAAACACAGAGTTTGCTCCCCACCACTGTGCAAAACAGTGCGAACGTTTTCACTTAAAGTCCTCAAAAAAATTTAAAAAGACGGTAACTAAGGCAATATTTTGACCTCTTAAGTTTCTCACGATCCAAAGAAACCAGAGCAAAGATTCCCACATCTACAACGCAAATTCATTCCAATATTAGCAGTAGCGAACCAAAGACCCAATTCAGAATGTCAATAAGGCCTCTGTAGCTTTTTTCAAGCTCGAAGCACTTAGCAGATACTAGAAAAAGACCGCAGGACGCCAAGAACTTACCTGGACTCCACGCAGCTCCATCCATACTGGCACTCAGATGAACGAACATTCACTGCTCCTTGCTCCACAGCTTGTACTTTGCAGTGGGAAACAGGTGCAACACATCAACGGTTCCTGAGGCAAACAAGAAAGAGCGAGGCTCTCTCTCTTCTTATTGGACAGAGCTGATTGCCCCGCCGGGCCAGCTGTGACTAACCGTTATGTTACCTTAATCTCATGGTAAGCAACACGTGCACGCGGTAAGCCTCAAAAGAGGTTTTTTTCCTCAGCGTGCACCACCTGGCAAAGCAAGTGTTTCTACACAGTAACCATAATCTTATACTAGGGTTTTTGCCAGGGTTTCCCCCCCCAAAATAAACCCTCTATCTGTTGATTTGTGAATTGTTTAAAATAAAATTAAAAATAAAAATAAATAAAACACAACACTACCCATAGAGAAGTGAGCTGGGTGCTTGCAAGCTTCATGTTTGTGATCATGAGATAGGCCCTGCCTGCAGACTGTGGTAATCACTTGCAGCTTTGGGAATCATTTGTTAGAGTCTATGGATTTACAAACATCGCAACCAGTGATCAGTGGGGAATGCTGCCTAATGGCGCTTGAGAGGAGCTGGATCTACACTTTCTTCCTGAGCTACTGGTGTGATACCACTAAAATCAATTATAATTGCCGACTACATCTCCTAGTTATTTAATTAATCACTTAACAATGGAAGCAACTTGACTTCGTAAACATGAACATATTTATATTTGCTTAAGCAACTTGCAGAATGAAACACAAAGACGATATAAGCTTGAGGTTGTTTAAAAATAAATAAAAATGAAATCATGAGCCGTGAGAAAAATGAAGTTCCCCTGGGTTAGGAATTTTCTGGAGTTATTTTTAGTGAGGTGATAGGAGCAGTGCTAAGCAACAGGGTCTCAGGGTCTTCTAACGCGTCCTCATGGTGCAGCAGTTTCACCAGCATAACTACATCTTTATCACATGCCAGCTTTGTTCCCAGATAGTCCATTGAAATGCTAAACTCTGTGCTGCAGTATCTCCGTTTTTATAATTAATCCAAGTCTATGGAAAGCAGTCTGATAATAAAACTAAGTCAGACTGTTACAACGCCAATATGATGTCGAAGATATCTAGCAGAGCTATTAAAAAAGTGTACTTATAAAAATTCTAAGACAGCATTATTTTGTAGGATAAGTACCTCTGAATAAATTTAGCTGGCACAGAGACTCTGAGCTGCAGATTTACCAGTAGAGGGGAAGAGAAGAAAGAGCTTTTTGATCTTGCATTTATAGAAGAAAAAAATCTTAATTTGGTGTCCTTTCCTCCAGAGAGGACACTACAGGCAAACTTAAAATGAGAGCAAATACTTCACAGTTATTGTATTTCAGGAAATGTCATCTGCCAATCTGACTATGCCTGTGTTGCTGTAACACAGAAAGTGGACTTAAAGCATGTACACTCATCCAACACCTTTGTTGGATGTAACCCATCAACAGTGTTGATCAAAGCAATTAGAAAAATCTCAGTGTTTGATGTGTCCTGCCCATGCCTAATCCATCCAGAATAGAAAGATTAAAGAAACTGAAACCCTTGCTAAAGTACAAGAGACTTTAGCCCATAGCTCATATTACACAAAGACAGCAAAGATGATGGACAACCCACTTCTGAGAGGATCTTGATGTGCACTTAACTAGCAGTGAGAGCATAACTTAGCACTTGGGTAATAAAACACATCGGCCTCCAGAGGTATCAAGACTCTTAACTTTCAATTTTCCAGACATTTTGGAGATCTGCAATTTTAGAGTCCCAGAAAGAAATACTTACTGAAATTATGCTACAGATAATATAGTTCCAATTATGTAAACAGGAAAGGCAGTTTGCAAACTGAAGGTTTAATTAAACTCCTAGCAGTGATGACTTCCACTGATTAATTCTGTGTTGTTTGAGAAAGCTTTCCATGTTTGTTTTAAAATTGAGCATAATTAGCTTTATTATATTTATCTTTAGTTCTTTTATTATGACAAATTCAAGCATCAAAGCCTTCTATCAGATTTCCTGAGCTCAGCAAGAGCTGATATTAGGAAGCACCTCCACCACATCCACCTAGGTTTGTATTTCTTCTGTTTGGAATATACACTATCACACAGCATGTTAGCATCCTGTTGACTGGTCTAGAGTACAACGATATGTTTTTCATTGATATCAGGTATTAGATTTAAAAGGAGCAGAATTCAGTTGCTTTAAGGCAATCTGTTTGATCTTTGGATATGACAATATTCTACATAGTGACAGTGTTTGTGATCCTTTGTCCATTGAGCTCTTGGCCTTACACATTTTACCTTTATGATACTGTTAAAGGAAAGCCAAGCATCATGCAGCAGAGAAGGAACAGAGTCTTCTTATATATCCACGTCACTGACTGTCCTACAAAAAACGATGGCTTGTTTTGAGGATTTGTATTGTATGGATATTGGAGGTTCTCCTGAGAAAATATTTACTTACATAGAAAAAAAAAAAGTAAAAGACAAAACAGCATGCAGTAAGAAATAAGTAGAGTATTTTTTCCTTCCAGAAAAGAGAGGATGATAATTTGTAGAAAATGGTGTTTCAGAGGGTTCAGAGCCAAACGATTTCCTGGAGCACCTGTCATATGAAGTTTCCTTTTGTCAGGACTCAGCCTAGCACCTGCCATGCTGGAGCTTTATTTCTCCTTAACCTGCAGAAAGTCTTCAGAGTTTGGGATCCATCCCAACCATACACAGCCAAGTATGTTTTATGACAGCCTGAAGTCTGTAGCCGGCAGAAGTGAAGAGAAAGCCAACACCATCATGGCATTGTAGACAGGTGGCCACAGCACACTGGCTGATGGTTTGCATCGCCATGTAATTGCAACCATCAGTACAAGCATGGGACACTTCCAGAACTCACAACTGGAGTAGAATCACTTCAGCTGCTGCTATGATCTATCCTCAAAGGTCCTGGTGGGGAATCCAAACACTTCTTCTGAGGCTGGAAAGCAGTGCTGAGTGGGCAGCAAGGGATACAACTGAGAGCTTTCAAATCACCTTCTTTGAGTCTCACCATGTTTTGTCACAAAAATCCAGAAAATACAGGGATTTCTGATCTGATTTCTTAGTCAAGCATAGCTTCCTGGAAAGACACATTTTTCCTTTGGTTTATTTATTCATTTTCCTTTCAGTGCAACCTAAACCTTTCCTTCCTGTTGGGAGCAACAGCTGCAGCCCATGACATGGACTTGCCAAGCCTGAACAACTGTATTTTACAACTGTATTTTACAACTGTAAAATATCATTTACCTTGGAGTAAGATAGTATCAAAGAGAACAACCACATGGGCCTGATTATGAATTCATTACATGGCTCTGCTTAAGAAGAAGAGAAGCTGCAGTTATCACCAAGTCTCTCTTCTGAGCTGCCAGCTGAAAGGGCTGTCAGATTTGAAAGCATTATTGAGACAAAAAGGGATTTTTTGTTTCTTTGCTTAGGAAAACATTCTCAGCTTTCAAAAGCTGGAGATAGAAGAGTGTTCACCAGAGCAGGAAACAGATACTTCTGCAGGTTAATGGGGATATGATGGCCACAGAAGAACAGGTAATTGGCTGATGAAGGCCACACATCTGACACACTTCCCAGCATCCCTACATTGTCCTACAGATTTGGTAGACCCTGTGTAAGTGCCATAGCCTTTGAATTAAAAAATGCTTTCATCTGTCTCCGTGCTACCTCCGTGCTTTTGACTTTTAGGTGGGCTTTTTTGATGGAAGCAGCCTTTAAAGTTTAGGAGGGAGTTCAGATGATCTGGAAAACAATTATTTACCACATATTTTGTTCCACTCCAGTCTTTCTCTCTAGGTTCATTTGATTTCTCCTGTTCCCCAAGGGTGGATGATGGTAGGTCAGGGGAGGCAGAGACCACTGGGTTGCTCCTTGTTTCCTGCCCTGCTCTCAGGCTCCTCCGGAAGTGTGTTGGACTGTTGTGCTCACTTCCCTTTTCAGCCTCATGTATTTCCCATTAATGATGAGTGGGAAAGGTCAAGGAGGGTCTCTTTAACGGTTTTCTTGAGGGCAAGAAACAGCTTTTGGAAATGGGTCCCAGGCTTCCTGATTTCCTGAGATTTCAAGTCTATTCAATAAGTGAAAAAAAAATAAATGAATCTTAAGAAAAGTGAAAAATTAAAGGTATTAAAGGAGATGTTACTATGTGGGTTTGTTTCTACCAGAGTCTCATTATGTAAGCTTCAGCAATTTGCTCCCAGTAATTTTGGTAGCAGAAGAGTAGCCTGAACAAGAACCAGAACAGATAAAGGAAACACTGCACAGATGTGTGGGGTTAAGCAGTAGGAGATAATGAGGCTCAGTTTAAGGCAGCTCAGGTGTAGTGAAATTTTAAGTATACCATCACAAAATGTCTAAGAAGTGCTTCGACCACTGATAATAACATAATGAAGGCAGAAGTGCTTTCCATCCTGCAGTTCAGCTCAATGGCTGAGAACTCTTTCCATCAAGAGTTCAGAAAATATTAAGGGATCTGGATAATTAAGGACTTAAATGTTGCAAATTTGCATAACAACATTTCTCACGCCCCAGGACAGAAAGATGTAATTTTACCTGTGCACATTGTGCTTCACATACAGAAGAGAAGTAACAGGCCTTTCAATATTTCCATACTGAAGCTATCGGGTGTAAATCAGTTTCGTGAGTTGAAACCAGTGTCAGGAGTTTTTTGCCTCTTTGTTTTGTGCCTTGCTTTGTAGCATCCATCACTGAATGTTCCAGAGCTCTCTACAGTGAGCTTGGAAAGTGCTGACCCAAGTCGTTTATTGTATCTGTGCTCACAAACAAGCTGTTATTTGGCTTTGGCATGCAAATAAGTCACTGGTCTTTCCATCTTATAGCTATTAAATAATTGCTGTGAACCAAGTTCACAGCAATGATTTCTCGCAGGAGGTCACTGAGATGATTTCACAGAAATATCCTGCAACAATTTTACAAAACAGGATGAGTCTCAGCCTGAATTTCATGACTCTGTTTTTTTCCATTTCCATTCCAATGGGTTCTGTGTTTTTGCTGTCACAGACAGGCAGTTAATTCATCCTGACTCACAGGGACTAGGAAAACAAAAACTTCACCCACTCTTCATACTGTCTAAGACAGATGTGTTATAAAGGACTTCTGTTTTGGTAGGACCTAGAAGTCCCAGCTCATTGTGTTCACTGTATATGCACACTTACAGTAACTGGAGTATGCAGTAATGGTGAATGTGGATGCACCACAGTACAGAAATAGCTAATGGTAGCAATATAAACAAGGGAGCTGGTAGCCTAGTCCAGGCTGAAAAACTTACTGCAGAGTAGAAGTAATCACCCCATGCAGACCAATGAACATATTCTATTTATAAAGAACACTTCCCTGTGGATTAAAATACAAATACCAAGACTAGAAGGAAAAAAACATGTCATCTTTTTTCTGTAGATGACAAATTGAGACAGAGATGAAGTGCTTTGCCCAAGATGCCACAAGAATCCTGTGTTAGAGCCCAGGACTGGAGTTACCCACGTGTCAGCCTGTGTCTCAGCCACAGGTTATTTCTCACTCCGAATGCACTTCAGATTCATGCTCTACGCAGATGCAACCTCTCTGACCCAGTAAATGCCATTCTCAGCTTTCACCCATTAAAAAGACAGGATCAGACTGTGAGTGTAAGGATGCTGCTGGGCAATAAAAATTGGAAGCTCTGATCTTGATCTCACCCAGCGATGACGGGCATTTTTGGAGGGGACTCACACCGCAGTGAGTTTTGCACTTAAATAATATCAGTAGGGACTTGGGAGGTGAATCTAATAGGTGTGTCTGAATTTGGCTGAGAATGCAAGGAGCATTTTCTTTCCACTGGTTGCTGGCTAGAAAAAGCAAAGGGATGGAATACATCCAACTTGCAAAACTTGAATACAGTTACTGCTATCTGCAAATGTGTGCCCCTCCCCGCTCATGTGAGCTACACAGGCAAAAGAGAATGACACATGTGCTGTTTCCTTTTCCAGTTGTAAAGGGGTCAGGAGCCAGGAAAGGAGAGCCTGAACAAGAGCTGCATTTTCCTGGGCTCTTCCAGCTGTTCTGCTCAATCCTGCCGTCGGTTCTGAGCAGGGAAGAGAGGCTGTCAACACAAATAAGGCATTTTTCAAAGGCGTAAATTATGAGTTACCAAAACAATACGACATCTCAGCCACGTGAGTACGCTTATCCCCCCTCCTTGCAGTAAGAGTGGGTTTACCAGTCTGCCGCTTAAGGAAAGGATTGTCAAATGTGTTTCATGTGAAAGGGAAAACGAAAAGTATAAAGAATGCCTGAGACTCATCCCGAAGGAAAAAAGTTGCGATGAAACTGTTTTCCTTTTTAATTCTCTGTGTGTGTGTGTACGTGCATGTGTATGAAGAACTGAAACGGCTCTGCAGACTCCAACTCCTGAATAGGACCAAGCAAAGTCAGTAATGTTCCGTCTAAACCCTGGTTTAAGAAAGTTTAAATGTTTTTCCCTCCCCACCCCACCTCCAGGAATGAAAATATAGAGCATTTCGAAAGCTTCCTGATGCTTTTCTAAGCTATTAATGGTGCTGCCCAACTTCTGTTTAGAGTCCCAGGCTGTCTGCGTGTAACATGAGACGCAAAGCCACAAACGGACCATCTATATTTAAAGTCACAATGTGTTTCTGCTCTGGAAATGTAGAAACGGGGGCTTAAGGACAAGCAAGTTCGCTTCTCAGTAAGGGAGGGTGCAGGAGGGCAAGTCCTCTGCTGGCATAACTCTGCATATTTTAGTGAACTTGGAAAGAGAATTTGGCCTGAACAGTCAAGTGAACACAGATGCTTAACGGCAGCATGCCTGCATTCCTTTTGGGTTAGCATAAAAAAAGAAAGCGGAAGAGAAGGGGACGGATTCTGGTCTGATAAACTGAGGAAAGTTTTCAGCGCTGCAACAGCAGGATGTGACCCTCTTCTTCATGATTTTGGTATAATCTTTCCTGTTTTAATTTGAGATATTAAAAAAATTACTAATACTTTTAATAAACGAACTGCCAATAGCAGAACTGTGTATCGTTCTGTGGTATCAGTAATGAAGACAAAATGTACAGAGAGGATTGCTGAGAGCTGCTGGAAATTCGGGCTGTGCTGTAAGAATATTTGGGCTATATGGAGGCTAATGGCAGCGGTGCTTCCTGAGCTTTGAATGGGACAGGCTGATCCAGCAGAAACAGCACAGCGAGCACTAGCTCTGGAATCCCAGGCAGCAATTTCTGTTTACCCTTTATTTATTTTTTGCAAGTTCCAACAAACTCCAAAGATTAGATGATAGCTCTATCTTATATGTTATTCTATACTACTCAGCGGTTTAGGAGATAATGACTTGTTTACTATTGTTTCTGTTACCATTTGTTTTCTGTTATAGACAGGAAAGAAACAGGCAGGCTAATTCAGGATCCTGAGTTTGGGTTTACAAAAGCGTGAATAAACTTCCATTGGTGCTCTTAATACATGTGCAGGAGGGCGGCAGTGACTCAGTGAGGTTCATTTTGCTCCTTGTGCAGTATCACCAAGGGTCTAAACTGAAGTTTTCATGTCTAGTGACAGACTTGGCCTGATGACAAGCCAAGGACCAGTTCAAAACACCAAATAAGTGGTTTCCAATCCTGCTAGAATAAGAATTCAGCCTGATAAAAAAAAAGACTCTCTAATTTTTACTTGCCCTCATAATTTCTCTTACTGATTCAGACAGAATGTATCTTATTTCACTTTGTGTCCCTCTGATTATTGTTTTTGATGAGTTTTTTTGTTTTGTTTCTCTATTTATTTTTTAATTATATGGATCAAGTGACAGAGAAAGAATAAAAATTAAAGAGAAGTCTGTAACATAATCTGGTGCAGTAAAACCAGGGCATTATTTGTATAATGGTTGAAGTTTTGGGGATCAGGGCTGGGGACAAAAGTCATATTTGTTAGTAAAATTCCAGTAATATTTGTAAGTTATAAGACATCAAAAGGCTGGTGTACTACCAGGAGCAGCACAGTATGGACAGCAGATGTTTAACAGGAAGGAAGAGTATTTGGGAAAATGCATTTTCTTCAGAAGTATAGCAAAAATCTTTTAAATGGGTGTAAAAATGAATAAAGAATCACCAAAACTCTTTGACTAGACTCAATATATTAATTATTACTGACTATATTAATTATTCCTGGGTACTTGCAGGTGAGACCTTAGAGCAGCTGCCTACTGATTTAAATTAAGCAGGGTTAAGTTACCTAATTGCTTGTGTTCTCTGCTTATCTCCTTGTGTTCACTTGCAGCTGATCAGGGATTTTTATTAATTCTATAAGCACAGTACAATCCTATCAATCCAGGCGGGAGCAGATTGCTGTTTCAGATTTAAACTGTTCACCTCTGCAAAGTCAGCAAATGTATTCTGCTTCTCAATGGGGGTACCATACCTTATAATGTCAGGGAGCCGTGCCTGGCTCCAACATCCCATCACTCTTGGTGGGGTCTCTCTCAATGGAGAGCTGAGGGAGCCAGTAGTTCAGTCTGCTGATACTAGGCAGTGTGTAAAATATTTACTCCATCAGTCTTCTGTAACAGACATTTGCATGTGGCTAGAATCCAGGAATACCTAAGGAAAGAAGTCTTCTAACAAAGCCAAAAATGGAGCTGGGACCTCAAATTCATTGGCTTGGATTCAACATTGTGCTGTCAATGTATCTCCATTTTCTTTCTTCTTCTTTTTCGTGTCATTATTGTTGTTATTTTTATTAAGAAGACGTAGCTGCACTAAGGAGATGCGAACTTCCCAACTTTCAAATACATAATTTCTAAGTATATCACCTTCTAGTGACATATTTGCTTCTTCCAAACTCTGCTCAGATGCACAGGAAGTAACTGCTTGACTTATTACAAAATTGGAAGAATTCCACAAGTTCGGCAATCTCTAACTGCAGCTTTTGCCCTCTTCCTGTTGGACTGCAGTGACTCCGGTTCTGAGGCAATGAGCAACTCACAAGAGGTGCAGCACTCACGTAAACCAGCATCAGTGGGTCAAAAGTGCAGTCTGGAGAAGCAGTGAGCTATGCAAAGCCATTGCTGCGGTTCAAAGGTGTCCATCCCCGCAGAGAAGGTGATCAGAGAAGGCAAGACTGAATCTCAAGGGCTGTAAAGTGGTCCTTTGAATGTTCATGGAGCAACACCAATACTTTCACAGGTGGCTTGTGGAAAGCTCAAATGGTCTTTTAGCCTTTTATCCACACTGTTCCTGCTTTGGAGGCAGATTTGTTTTCATCAGCCTCAATCACTTGCCTGTGACAGTAAGTAACAAAAAATAGGGGCTACTGATTACAAAAACACTGGGAAATCTGTGAGTATTTATAAGTGAGGAAACCTGTAGATTATAGATCATATTAACCTCCCATTTATAGCACAGAAGGCTCAAAATGCCACCAAGAATTTATGTAAATTAAAAGCCTCTGCCTGTATATTTGTCTTCCACCACTGTGCATATGAATTGGAAAATTTGGCTTTATACTCCAGGGCTTCTCCTCAACAGCCTCAATGTCTGAGATGGGGATGTGAAAGTCTGCAGATTGCAGACTGCAAAGTCTGCCCAGAATGCACCTGAAATTTCAGTAATTAACAACAGAGATGCTGGTGAATTGTTAAACTGGGTCAGAGGACAGATGTCCATCAGGACAGGAGCTTGCTTTTATAAAATAGGGAGTTTTCAGCAATTCTGAGATCTGCTCCTCACAAAATATAAAACAGAGAAATTTTCCAACCAACAGTTTACATAATAGGTGTTAAAGATTCAGCTTTGACTGTTTGTGTTTAAGCCTGTTACTAACACAGAATTGTGCCGTGTCTGCATCTCATTGATGATACTGCTGCACCTTTCTTTCGAGGCTCTTGTGGAACATACGCTGTACCCATCACTGTTCAAATGACTGAGTCCAATCAGCAAAGCCTTTTGTAAAACAGGCTTTGGGGACCGCATTCTCTAATGAAAGTCTGTTTGTGTGTCTGCTCTGCAGAGTGCCTGTCTCTATTGTTGAGGAGAGATTAGTATTCCTATAGCATAGAGAAATTCAAGCCAACAGAGAGATCTGATTGTGAGAGGTGCTGTGCAGACACCCTTTCCCCTGAAAGCTGGTAGCCTACATAGAGATTTTACAGGTAGTAGAAAGATGACTGCTTTCCCTGGCTAGCCTTGGCTATGGGAAGTCACTGATAACATGTAGGAGACAGGAACAAGAACAGATTCCAACAGATCCCCCGAGCAATAGCTCTTTGCTTCCTACTCTCTAATTTTGTAATACATGCTTGGGAAGAAGATGCAGCTTAGAAGTCATTCAGCAACTGGCACAATTATTTTGTGGCACAACCTTATCCATGGCAGTGGGGTTGGAACCGGTTGATCTTCAAGGTCCCTTCCAACCTAAGCTGTTCTACGAATCCATAGTTCTACAAAATACAGCGCTTGCCACAAGGGGGATCTTTGTTGTTTTGTTGTGATGGGTTTTTCAGTTTGATTCGTTTTGTGGGGGAGGAACTTGGTCTTTTTCTTTTGCTTCACATCTGAGTTGTGATAGGTAATGCATGAAAAATTGGGGTCAACATAACACAGCAGTGACAAAGGTATCTGAACACCTTAGCTGAGAAGGTACTCGGGCAGCACACAGACCGTACTTTAAACTTATTGCTGAAAGACTTCAGTTCCTAAGTCAAATGAATTTGACAGTTATCCCAGTAATGAGTTCCTGAGAAATCCACCAGCTGCAGAGCATTCTGTAAAACTGCTCTGTGAAAGAATAAGAGTGGCATTTGGAGCAATCAGTCTGGGTTTGCCAGCAAGTTATGAGCACAAATAGAGGAAAGGACTGTTTTCTCTGCATAATTTATTTGTAACTCATAACTCAACTGTATCAAGCAACAACCATGCAGCATGGTAACAGGCATGTAGCTCGTAATTTGTAGCTGAAATCAGATCCATGCTCCTCAGTTTCTCCAAGGGTCAGCATGATCTAATTCACACCAGACTCTTCTCTCTGTAATGTTAGCGAAGAAGTCAAATGCACTGTCTTTGCTCTGCAGATCTCTCATTGCAGATGTACCTTGCATGTACAGCTTCACCAGTGAGACATCTGGCTAAGTGACTTCCCTCTTAATTAATCTTCTCATCTGCAGAGGAGACTGCTTTCTCAAATCTGCTTCTCTTCTGACATACGTTTCACTGCAGGAGTCTTCCTTATCAAGCAGAAAACTTTACTGAAAATCTCAATGGGTTAAACTTGTTTGGCTGCATTTCTTCTTCTGCTCCTTCCCTTTCCTTCTCTTTTTCCATCTTTGAAAAAAAAAATCAGTTATTTCATGAGGGTCTACCTCTTTCTTCTTCAGATAAGCCCTGAAATGGAGCTAAGCTTTTTATCAGTAAGTTGCAGGGGGGGCTTTTGAACACACCCTGTGACAGCTTCATGTTATCGTGAGTGATAAATTCCTATTTTCCTGGGGACTGCATGTTTAAAATGTCTACTTTGAGGAGGCGGTCCACATTACAAAGAGCATGTGTGAAAAGCTTATAGCTCAGCACAATCAAACATCAAGCCTTTATGCATGTGCAGGTGTTTAGATTTGGAAAGAGACACTGTTTCAGCAATAGCAAACCTGCAAAGTGGATCTGAGTTCTTTTTACACCGACATATATATCACACACACAGTGTACGCATATACAGAGTTTACATCTGGGTGCAGACTTAGACTTACTTATGTACAGACACCCCTTTTCAGTATTTATGCATCTTTTCACTAATCAGACTTACAGGTACAGAGAGGTTTATTTCCCTGATTGCATCTCTCCATTCACAGACCAACACCCACAAGCTTATCTTTTCCTTTTTACATGAAAGACACCTCCAAAAGTCCAGAAAAATGACCAGATTTTTGAAGGCTTGGCAGAGGCAGAAACTGAACAATGAGGAAGAAAACAAGAAAGACGTTTAGGCTATATATAAAAGTTGAAAAATACTTTAAAAAATCCTCTTTGTATGGTCCAGTAAAGCATCAGTAAAGCAGCCTTATTCAAGATAGACACAGATTCAACTGTCTCTCTGCTGACTGTTTATACAGACAGAGCCTGTAAGCTCACAAAGGTGCTGACACTGAATCACTCCATATTTTGAATTTAGGCATCATAGCATTTGATTAAATCTATCTCGGACACCAGTGCAAGACTCATATCTCCATAAGCAAAAATCTAAGAGGAAAGCAATGATAATTGTAATTAAGAAATAAGGAGGAAGTACATTTTCTATGAGAGTAAAAGGGGAGAATCCAGATTAGGAAAGTCCAAATCTGAAATATTCTCAGATAACAAAATGTATCAATTAAAACTTCAAGCACTTACAGCTTCTCTTGGGGTGGTGTTCCATTACCAGCTCCTTTGTGCTGAGAGAATTAAGTAGTTACAATTCCTGGAAAAATTTACAGAAAGAAAACAAATCCTTTTAGCATATTCAAACTGAAATAGAAATAATTATTAACAGAAACATTAACTTCCTTTGGAAACAGAATATTTCTTCAAAGATCAATTAAATTGCATTCTGTATTTCTGTGTCCACCTCAAACTGTTATTGGACAAATGAATTAATACTAAAATAGATAAAACAAGTTGTTGCTTCAGATTAATTGATGCCTTTGTGTAGTAAACATTCATTCTCTCTATAAAACAACAACCAAAGAAAGCCGTGTTTGCTTTGAAAATACATCCTGTTAACCTGAAAACAAGGTGCTTCTCATCTCTTAATTGGATATTTCAATCACCTAATGAAGGATGGAAAAACAGGTGCTGATGGCCAGCTTTAATTAAACCAGATAATTGATAGGTTAAGCAAATAGTTCAGAAATCACTTAACCACAGTTATTAAAGAGCTTCAGACATAAAACGCAGAGAGAAAAACTATTTCTAGTGGTTTCTGGAGAGTTAGTGTGAAAATGTCATCCAGGAAAACATCATTCAGGATATTTAGGCAACTATTCAAAAATTCTCAACTTCAAAATCATACTATTTTTATATTTCATTTCTGTGTTCTGAGATCTATGTGGATCTACATTGCTGAATTCAATTTTCAAGCTTTACTTAATGTATACTAGACCTAGGAATTTACCAGTTTATTACAAAATCACATTTTCAGTTGAGACTATTATTTCCTGAAACTTTAAAAAAATGACCTTTTATAAGCAGGATTTGTAGTCTAGCAGATTGTTCTTCTAATTATATGATAGTTCATTCCAGTGCCATGAGCACAGTCCTTCTGCTGAACAATACAGGAGCAGAAAATTAGATTCTTGATGCATCTTTATGCAAGGATGCTCTCAGCAAGTGGATCAGTTCAAATATCTAGTTCAAATATCCTCTACACCTCCTTCATGCTGGTCTCATGCCTGCACATGGTGAGGGTTCGTATCTCAGCGAAGGGGAGACACTCAGGTCCCAGTTATTAAACATCATTTCCTTGATTCTTTCAAGGATGTTCCACAGGCCCAGCAATAGGAAGGAAAAAAGCACAGGCAAGGAAGACATAAATCTTCTTTGTCAGACAGTGAGCTGAAGTTGTGTTTCCTTTGGGAGCGGCCTCCTCTTCCACTACCATCCCTTTTCTCCATCGGTTTCTCTTTACTCTCCCATCTCCACAACTTGCTATGAAACAATATCTCCCCACCTCTAGATCTTTCCTGTCATCACATAGGAATTTTCATGTAGAACCTGGGACATGTTCCTTACATCCCGAATCCCACAATTGGGAGAGTTTATTATTGTCTATCTCCCTTCAATATCCATAATAACATCAGTGGACCTCAAATTTGGGAGTCTCTGTTCCACAAAGACCCAGTTTTCCCTCACTGAACACACTGGGATATATTTCTATTGTAAGGAAGGCTGTACTATCAGTGACTAACAGCAATTAAGCCCTTGGTGAAAACTGGGATGTACACAGGATTAGTCTGCAGAAAAACTTGCATAAAGCATTGAGCAGAGCAGACCAGGAAACAAAACTGCCATTCAGAGCCATGTTCCTACTTCCCCTTTGCTTTACAAAAAGAGGAACTCACAACTTTCTTGTTCTTCCTCAAAATCTCAATTTTATTTCACAATGAGGGATGCTTTGCATTCCTGGCCACGTTTCCTGTCATTCATACCGCTCCTGCACTAGACAAGGAGGAGAGTGGAGTGAATGTCTTCTGCTAACATCAGCATGGTATCACCAGCATGTCCAGAGAGAATAGCACAAGGTCAGGTTGAAAAAGGATGATCTGTAGGTTGTTCTTTTGCAGGCTTTGATCTCCTAACTGAAAGGGACCAATTCTAATGAAACCTTGTTGATTGCCTTTGATGTTTTCCCTGATCCCAGTGAGAGGTGACTTCTCCTCCATGGCTAGAGCTCAAGCAGTGGATAGCTTTAGGGCTATATATTACTCCTTAAACTAACCCAGTTCCAAATGGTAGTCATGTATGGTGGCTTCATGTGGTGAGATGGGAAAGGTGAGCTTGCAAAGCCCTCAGAAAGTAGCTGGTTTGCTCATAGCCTGATCTAGCCAAATCTTTCCTCTATTTCCAGCTCTCCAGTCAATGTCTCCTTCCTAATCATATTAATAGTATCTCTTACCACCTTTTCCCTCACATCCTTCCCATTCTTTCTTGATGAAATGCAACATTTTTATTTTGCTTTGTTTAGACTGTAAATAATATTTCATCTCTTCTATCTACTTTGTAAACAAGAATCAACAAAGAATTGCTTACCATGTCAGTGCCCTCAACAAGGGGAGCTGAACACATCCATCTTCCATGGGAAGATGGGATTAATCTTCATAGATGGGTCTACCCTCATTATGTTGCTCATTCTGGATGGAGATGGAGGCCTCCTGAAACACGGAGATAAAATGCAAAAAAAAACAACCTTAGGAATGACAACAACTGGCAAAGCATATCAAGTTGGAAGGACTTTAGGGTTTTCTCCTTGAAAATAATTTTCCCCTAAGTAACTTCATTTATATTCTATGAGACAGTCTCTAGACAGTGGAGATCAAAGCAAACTGGAAATCCAGCAGAGTTCTTAAGTGCATTACAGGTAGCGTGTTTCAAAGCCTTCTGACTGAACATTTAAGCACCATGGAAGAAGAGAAGTAGCAGGTGGTAATACACGTAAACATGATTGTTCTAATCTTTATACTTTTAAACTTGTCAAAGCTAACTTTCCAGCACAATATATGACAAAGTGCAAAAATAAGGGATGCTGCATGCACATGCATATGCACATGGGAGAGCATAAAATCCAAGGTGACCATACAGCTCAGGATTTTCTTTCAGACACATTACTGATCTTGTAAATCATTCACAGAAATAAGGACTTAGATTTATCAGACTTATGCAGAACCTGGCAAATCTGTGCATGGAGCGAGTGCTGCTCCTGAGACTGGAATACAGCAGTCATTCTCTGCAGCCTTACTTTTTGGCAAGTAAGTTTCACCCAGGTGAAAGATACAAAATCAGTGACATAGCTAAGCAGGCAATATTGGTGGTAGGTGGATGACTACAATAGATGATCTTAGAAGTCTTTTCCAACCTTGATGATTCTGTGATCATATAAAAATGCCATCCATGACAGCTAGTGAACATGCTTCAAATGCAGCTACATCTACTATCATTACAAATTTCAAGGAAGGCAAAATGATTTGTCAGTGGTAAATCAGAGTTCCTGTGGGAAGCAGAAGTATAAGCATGTTGTAGTGGGGAGCAATAAAGATAGACAGATTCTGTAGGATCCCACCAAAAATCATTTCCTGTTTATCCAAGTTCTTTGCACATGAAGAAAAGATGCTTATGGCTCCTGAGTTCATTCTTCCTCTGGGACCCTTTAGACCAAAGAGGAGTAAACCATTCCTCCCACTTCTGGCAGGCAGGAACACAACCAGGGAGATAAATGTTTTTGCATTTCTCTGAACTTTGCTTTTGCTCCTCAGTAAAAGATTTCCCCTTCTGGAAGCCATTAACATTTGTGAATCTCAGACAAAGACTTTTCCTTTCTCCTCCCACATTCTCTGCAAGATGCTAATGTCTGTATCCTGGGGACATAACTGTGAGATGGAAGCAGAGCACAAGCCAAGCCCTTCTCCTCTTGCATTTCCACCGCTCTTTACCTTCACTTGGGATGAATGAATTCTTCCATCTCATCTGCATTTGACTCGTGTCAGCGGGTTCAGGGAGCAACAACGGGGCAGCAGAGATGGTGAAACAGTTTTAAAAGTGTCATTTCTAAATAAGTCAGGCTCAGCTTTAAGCTCTGAGGGAGAAAGCAGGAGCAGGTACAACAGTTTGACACAATTTTAAGATGAAACGGAACATAAAACAGTGGACTTCACCCCCTTCACGACTTGCACTTCCTTTAAGGAACAGGTCACGTCTTTGCTCCTAGCTGTTCTGAGCCTTCCCCAGGCAGGAAGAATATCCTGTGTCCTGTGTTCTCCAGGGGCCAACAGCAGAGTAGAGGGAGCATGGCTTCCACCTCCCTGCTCCCACTGTTCAGTTCTTAAGTGATGTGGTCCTGAAGCACTGGGGAGATCTCCCACTCTTCCAAACTGCAGCTCACATAAGACTCCAGCAGCTGGTGGAAGTGGCCAGAGGGGGAAATACAAGCTATTCCCTTTGGAGGCCTTGGTGCCTATTTTTGTCAGGTATGAAATTGCAGTAACTGGAGGAGGGGAAGTAAATGTCCTGTGATTAAAGATTGCGTCTGTCATTTCTTCCTCAGAGTGGGGTGTACTTTCCTCATTGGAGGAGAAACTGGAAAATTGAGTAAGTGTTGTTTTCTTCCTAAATGATTTCCTTCAAGATAACAACTGAGAAGAAGCTCTCAGACCCTAAGGCATGTAACCTCCTGCTCGTGCATGCAGCAAGGTCCAGAGCTTGTGAGTGGTGGAAGGAAGTCTGTCATAGAGATATGGATAGATGCTAATGTCCAGTTTAGTAAATGATTGTGCTTGCTGCTGTGTAGCATATTAAGGTAGCAGCTTGTTATCTGTGGGCAAAAGCATTCCTTATCCCTAAAGAGATATGTACATCTTCTCCCACATACTGGACATAATGCTGGATAGCAGGGAGATGTAGAAAAATTGCAAAATATGACACCACAACTGTGGCTGAGGGTCATATAATCTCTCCAGACTCCCAGGGCACACCTCTCTGTCCTTCCTGTTCTGCATCCTTATTCAGATATTATTTCTTATCTGTCTTCTATATAATAGGACTTGGTAACAATTATTCACATCCCCTCAAGGCCATTGCACAGTGAAGCCACACTGTGGTCTTACCAGACCTGACTGTGTTTCCCACGGCTCTCCCCAGCTGGCTGTCTTAAACACCAGCATTAAGAAAAGGAGAACTTCTTTCCCAAGGACACCATCACCTCTGTTGAAGTATCCAGGAAAAGTGGTTGCCAAGATCAGTTTAATCCTGATGACACTCAGCTTTCTCACCTAATCAGAACTTAAATGCTTTTACAGCTCTGCCTATGAAAGTGCTGAAAGAAACGCAGAGCTGATGGGCCACCATCCCTGTTAGACATGGAAAGGAAAAGCACAGGACAGCCATCTGGGGGGTCTGAAACACAGGAAATTCTTGAGCCTGAATTAGTATTTAAGTGTTTATAGGGGTGTCCTGGGTTACAAATGCCTTTGCACTTACCAGAGTTTCTGGTATGAAATACTTTAACCTCCTGCTCAAAGCTTGGCTGAACTGAGCCTCGCCTCCCCCTCTTCCCTCTCCTTGAATGAGCTCTTTTACCTTGTAATTGAAGGAATTCAATCCTGGGGGCTCAGCACTGCTGAAGGCACGGCTTGTATCAGAGACCAAGGCATCACCCCATCCTGCCTAAATACCAGCCACTAGGAAGGTAGCCTGGTGGAGGCAGAAACAGTCATTCAGGTCCTGCAGAGGAGAGAATCAAAATTGCCAGGCATTGTGAAACTTGGGACTGTTTTATTTACCTCCTTAAGAATTCTCTTCCATCTACACAGAGGAAACAACAACAACAAAAAAAATAGAAAAGGGATGTGGGCTCTTCTCTTTGATTCATAAAGGATACACACTTCTGACCAAGCCTTGCTCTGAAGTACAGCACAGCTCCCCCCGACATAAACTGAAGCTAACACATATCTCAGGGCGGAACTTGGCTCTTAAACAGAGTTTAATGGGAGTCTGTTCTGGCTGAACTCTACTGATGACTTCATATTTTCCAGGGCTGCGCTAGTGCTGTTGGCTCATTCTTTTGGTTGTTGTTGTTTTTTCTCTCTCTTTATAATAATAGGTGTTTCAGTGGGATAAATTGACCTTCTGATACTACTCCAAAAAACACTTCTTTGGAGATGATGATAAGTAGTTTGGGGATGTTATAAAAGGACATTGATAAATTTTCAAGCATTTTCATGATTGCTGAGAAGGCAAAGATTTTCAGCCTATAGCATCAACTGGTGAATAAATCCAGGAACTGGTAAAACAGAGTGGATGAGCAGATGCTGCATCTGGTGATCTTAATGCTGGAATACCGGTTCTTTCATGTTTCTAATACTTATAACATGGATGTTTTATAAGATTTCACCACTGGCCCAATTTTGCAGTTGAAATTTGTGGGAGATCTGCCACTGAATTCAAAGGGATCAGAAGGAGTGCTGAAGAGCATGCTTTTACAAATCGTACCCTGCATGTGTGCAACTCAGTATTTCTCTTTGTGCATTGGAATGATGCCTTGCTTTGCACAAGTGTAAATGGGACAGGAAGGACTGCTGCTGGTGTTAGTTGCTGATTCAGCTATGACAGAGCAACATCCCTCCAGGCAGGCAGGCAGGGGGGAGCAGAGCCACAGAGTCCCTATTTATACAGCTGAGAGAGGGCCCTCACTTCTATATGTTCATACACAGAAAATACCATGCCCTCAACTTTTGCCAAGCCACTGTATTTCAATGGAGTCACTTGTCTGTGAAAAACTGGACTTTTCTGTTAAGAGCAATCTAATGAAGCTTAGATCCAGCTCTTTTAGCAGCAGCTTTATCCAGCTCTTTTCCCCCTTGTGCTTCTCTTTTAGGGGAACCTGTTCATTTTGAGTACAGATTAATAATGTACTTCACTTGCTTGAAAGCACATTCCTGCCTTCCTCTCTGTCTACACAAAAGCCCTTCTTCTTTACAGACAGTCAGACCACACACTGACTTTGAATCTGTTTGCCAATAAGTAAATACCCCCTGCCTCTTTCTTTTTGGTGGGCCAGTTTTCTGCTGAATCAGCGCGAATGGAAAAGAGTTAGCAGCAAGAAGGACTTTTTAGCTGCAATATAGCAACCATCTCAAATCACAGCAATTCACCCTCAGCTTTCCTGCATGTACGTTCCATATATTTAGGAAAGGATCAGTCCAAGGGCTTTGCAGTAAGCCAAAAATATGGTGATTAGAGAAGTGCCTTAGCAAGCATTTGTTGCTATTGAAAAGTACTAGACCATATTTCTTTGCTTAATGACACACATTAATCCTCCATTGAAATTGCCAGGGCTGTCCAAGCTGAATTTGGCTTTAAAGATTTAAAATATAGTCTAAACTATAAAAATGTAATATTTTGATCAAAAGAGGAGCTGAAAAAAAATTCAGCACTGTCCCTTTGGCTTTTCCTTTGTTATTTAAACCATCAGAGATGTTGCCCATATTCTTTGAATCCATTGCAAAAAAAATGGCAATTTTAATTGATGACCATTATATGAACATCATCCAAGTACTTCCACCCACTGCCACTTCTGTTTTCAGTCCAGTTTCCTAATGAAATGAGTCTTATGAGTTCCTGCTGTCTATCTGTCTGCTTAATCATCTGTTCACCCATCTGTCACTTCTTATCAAGAACTTTTGTATCCACTAACCAGTTTCAACCAGATTTGAAAGAGAAGCAGAAGTCTCAGAGATGATTATGGTCCTCCAAGTTGCATGAAAGTCAACAATTGTCTACAGAGAGCCAATCCAGTGATAAGCAACACAAACATGACTCCTTACTAGAAGATGAACCTAAATAGGATTCTCTTCTATTATGGGGTGTGCTAATATTCAACTTAAGCAAGATAAATTTGCTTCAGAAAATATGTATGCAAGATAGTAGGCCTAATGCAGAGACATAACACTCTTCAAGCATCTACTGGAGAGACACCTAGCACTGAAAAGCAGCACATGTCAAAAGCTTCATGAAAAAGCTCTGATTACCTTTAAGAAAGGCCAACCCCTTGGTGCAGGTTTTGGAAAGGGATGGCTGAACAATGCTAACAGTTATTGTTGGGATTTATTTTCCCTGGTTATAGACTCCAGAAACCTAGGCCACTGACCTAAGCTAGTCTTCTTTGTTAGCTTCCTAGTTGACGGGAAGAGAAATTCCCACTCCTTCCCCCAGGGTTCATCACACCTCTGCAAGAGCTCAACTTATTTTCCTGCAAGAAGGGGTGTCCTCTGTGTAGCACCTGTGAAGACAGCACAGATCACATAGACTCCTTTCCAGGGGTCAAATATCTCACCAAGCTGGTTATTATCTCTCCACCTACGTGCTACTGACTGTTCACTGTTTATTAAGAATGAGGAACATTATTAATGAGTTTCTAACGAATCTCACAACAGTGTAAGTTGAAAATCAATGAAAAATATTCTGTATATGGCTTCAGTGCAGGCTTTTTCTGCTCAGCTGTTAATGTCTTCAATACGCTATTTGTCAAATAATGCTAGACAACTGTCCAAAAACAATAGCCAAGCAAGAATTTTTTCTATTCTTTTTTTTTCTTTTCCAACAATTATTGCACAATCTGTCCAGAATTGCTCAAATAACTGATAGATACTAAAGAAGTTTTGCTAAAATTGCTCAGCTCAATTCAGTCAGCTTGGACAGCTTTTCAGATAATGAAACAGGCCTTTTCTTTTTAAATGCAGCAGATATGCAAAAGAAATCTACATATTCATTGCAGGATCCTTGGAAAATGGAAGTGTTTTTGCCTTGAGCTATTATTTGCCTTGCAAGTTTCTTAGGTGTTTCAATATGTCTTATTTTCTTTGTTTAATATGTTCAATATTTAAAGCATTTGAAAACTTGTTTCCACTGCAGATATCTCCATTAATAATACTATCCTCATCAGTGTTCCATGAAAGATCTCTGTGTCCCTAAAGAGCATATGCTAAACATCCTGACATTTCTACTTGCGGTGCTTTGCAAACAGCGCCTTAGGCTAGGACTGGTGTAGGAACTGGATGTAGCTGAATTCAATTCATACTAAATAAGAAAGGGGATGCGGTGCAGACAGCTCTTGTTTCCAAGAATTATCACCTGTAGAAACACTTTGCAACAAACTATTGGTGGTGAGAATGAGACATAAAGGAAAAAACCTGCCCATGTTGGGAAAATTACTATACTTTTCTAAGGAAGGTAGCTAGACACTAGATTCTTTAAATTGTCAGGATAGTATCTTTGTACATAACCACAGGCTTTCACCAGGTTCCAGTTGATTTCTAGGTCATATGACCTGTAATTTAAGCACAAGGTCAAGCTTTTTCATCTCAAAACTAGAAACAAGACATTTAGCAGCCTTAATAAACTAATGGCTACACTCCTTTCAAGTCTGTGTTTCTTAGAACAAGCTTTCTGCTAGCAGCAGAGCCAGAGAAACACTCTTACTTTTGGATTTATGTCCCTATCCTGTAAAACCCACCACTGCATACAGTGGCTCACTTCCACAGCATCTCAGATTGGGAATGGAAAGTACATTGCCGCAGCTCCTGTTTACCTACATGCATGACTGCTGGAAGGCATGTGGTGGCTGGTCAACCAGTTGCTGCTAAACAGAGCTCAGAATTGCCGAGCCCTCGTTGCCTTTCCTTCACTGCTAGTTTAACCTGGCCTTCTTTTTCTCTCCAGCTTTCATGGAAATTGAGGTGAAGTGTTTGACTTTGCCCACCCTTCCTTCAAAAACTGAATAATTGAGCCAAAATTTCCAAAGATTGAAAGGACAGATACACAGGAACAAAGCAAGAATGGCTACATCCCTAGAGAAAGTCAAGGCAAAAATGATGCCAAATTTATTTGAAGGAAATATTAAGAAAAAAAAACAGTTCTGCTTGTCTTAGTTGAAGGGACTCATGTTAATGTTTGTCTTCAGTCATACCACACCCAGAAAAAGTGTGTGTTTCAGATGTAATCTAAATCTTAAGGAGTTGTTAAGGTTATAAAATCAAGCTCAGCAATGTGAATAAATATAGAGATTACCTTATACTCTGCTGACACCATCAAATGTCCAAAGAATCAAGACTGAGGCTGATAGACCTGTTAGGTACAAATTAAAGAACACCTTGGTAAATAATTACATACAGTTTAGCTGTCAAAAACTCTTAACACATCATCTAACCATCTACACAAGTGAAGGAATTATCAACACATCTTCCCCTAAAAGACCTTTTAGCCTCTAACTTTCCACTGAAAGGCCCAAATTTTTTGTGCTTTCTAACATGCAAAGTTTAGGTCAGTACAATGTGCTTTTTCATGGACTGTTTCTCAACTGTTACAAGTAAAGTATCTGTTACAGGTTGTACAAGGGATTTTCACTATATCCATCCTCAGCTACTTTGATTACCTGTGATTATTTGCAACATTTGCGATGGTTAATCAATCAAGACAGTGATTCCTTTCTATTCAGTGCATTACTTTGATCCCAGTGAGAGAGCAAATGGCTGTTTTGTTTCCATTTTGATTCAGCAAAAATGACTAGAGCTTGAAGTTGTTGACTTTGGAGGAATGTCAGGCATAAATTATTTGGCAAATTCTCTGGCAATTTAGTGTTTATTTCAAAAGTTTCCTCAAAAACAAATGCTCTGCCCTAATGAGGAATGGGGAGATGGAAGGACACATACTGGAAGAATGTCTGATCATGGACCATAGCTTCAGGATTGATTCTTACCCCATTTCTCACTCCTTCTTTAACGAAGCAATAACAAATCAATTTATCTTCCCCAGCAAGATGTGCATTTCGAGTGTGAGCCAACTTCCTTGTGGAGGAAAAATCTGCCCCTTGTAAAGGGGAAAAAGCCATTAAAATGCTCATACTGGATGTACTGTGTTTAACTGACATATGAATATGTAGTTGATATTCATCCACTTAAAGAAAAGGAGATAAATTACTTCTGCATAAGTCTCTAGTAGGTGCAAGCAAAACTACTTCTATGTACACATATACGTGGCTCAAGTTTAAAGGGGTTTTTATTAGCTCTTTCTGGAGATAAACAAATATGTTTGAATTGGCTTTAAAAAAACTGTGCTGTTTAGTTTATGCAACCCTTTAAACAAATTTCTTAATTTTCAGCCAGAATTTTTATTTCAAAATGTAGACTACCTATTCAGTTTTAAGAAAATCCTTACCTTTTGCAATTAAAACAATTTCCCATATTTTATGATCACCTTCACCTTCCTCCTTCTTATCATTAAGGGTATAATAACACTACTTTCCTGACAAAATCTCCATCTCTGATATTCCCCAAACACCAAATGAAATTCAATTTAACAAAAGAAGAAGAAATCATGTCGATGATGCTACTGCCAAAATCAAATCTGAACTGCTAAAATTATGTGGCAATACTAATCTAATTAAACTAATTTAATAATGCCCTTTATTCCTCACTGAATTATACAGGTTGGAAACTTTTGAACAAGCCTTGATTTTAATTGAATAAGACTGGACTTTTCCTTCTCAGAATTAATGACAAAGTACTTAGTTAGCTAGGATAGCAAAGGGATTGGGTACAGTGCATTTTTATATTGTAGATATTTTTATCTGCATTATTTAACTCAAATGTGGTACACAGGCCATTTACTTACCCAAAAGATCATGCGGCTGTTGTACCTCACCATTATTATCATTATAATAATTTAATATATAAATGGCAGCCAAATCATTCTGTCTCTCGTCCAGATTGACAGATGAGAATCTGTTCCTTAATTCTGAAAGAACAGCCTTGATGTGTTTCATTATCTAATGGGAGATGGTGATGGCCTTTTCAGCAGAATGTGTTAAATTGATGGGTTCGGACTGATGACCCTTTGGGATAAGAGATGCCAGCTCTGGCTGGGCACTACACACTTACTGCAAATATTAAAATAGGTAATTACTTTTTTTTTTTTTTTTTTTTTTTTTTTTTTTTTTTTAATCTTGGAAAAACTCAGTGTGATGCATCTGGTATCATAACACAGGCAAGGGAGCCACTTAAGCAATTAAGTTTTCAGAAGTTTGTTCTCGTTTTACACATGCAGCCATAGAGAACTAGTTCTAACTAGAGTTTGTAAATTAGATCAGTATGCTAAGGTTAATAGATTAATTATTTTCTCATGAATGCAATGCACTGGCAAAGCACAAATGTAAGCCAAAGAGCAAAGCGGACATACAATGCTTTCTTAAACAAGGGAGACATGAAGACTCCATTAGATTTTCAGTACTAAACGTGTGGTAAGTAAAATCTTGCATCAGTAATAGCAACAGACATACTAAGACCTGCCTTTGCAGTCAGAAGTGGTCACTGCAGAAGAGCAAAGAACAAAAAGAGTCCTTGAGGGAATAAAAGTTAAAATATTTTTTAGTATATGTAATATTAAAAGAGAAAAAAATGGAAAAAAGATTAAGGATTGAAGAGCTGCATTGGCTTCCCAGTGGTGTCGATAGATTCAGAAGCTTAAAATATGTTACTTAATCCAATCAAGCACCACACCATCATCTTCAGCAGAAGCAGTGATGAATAGTTTGAAACCCCACTCAAATTCCCTAGAATAAAATGTGGTCACCCTTTTAAATTAAGACCTTTTTAAGTAAGGCAAGATTTGTATAATATCTTGTATTATGTCAATTGACATACACAAAAAACAAACAAAAATCCCCAAAGTATAGTAGACTCTTTGTAGGTATTGGTGAGTAAATTAGTTTCAAGTTATAGTTAAAATTCTTTCAAATCAAATCTATGTACGAAAGATCAAACAATAATAATCAATAAAGAAGAAAATCTTTCAACTCCATTTATATGTGGGCTGAATCGTGAACTGGATCTCATTCACTTTGAACATATCTCCTGTTTATCAGAAGTCCACAGATAGCTTGTATGAATATTTAAGACAAAACCATGAAACTTTAAGTAGCTGAATTCTCAAGGTACATTTCAGCCTACAGTACTGGTTACTCATTGCTTGCTCTGTAGTCAGTATCTGGGGTGGCTCCGCAAAGAATATCCCATGGACACTAAACTCAAGCTGGGTTGTTCCTCATCTGTAAGGTGAGCAGCAGTGTTTTTCATACTGAGGTAATGTGAGCCTATTAAAGAGGGAGAGTGTGTTTCCTACTTTGCATGCCTAAGAAAGTCCTAAGAAGAGAAGGACTGCACGAACAAGCTCAGCTCATCATTCCTGTGGATTGAATGAATTTCAAGTGTTTCTAATGCTTATCATGAAAGAAAGCAGGTTGACCAAGTTAGCAGAGACCAACTTAAGTGTAACTTAGCAGCCAAGACTTCTGAGATTGTAACCACAAGCAGGCAGCAAAGGAGCATCGTGATAAGGGCTGGCATAGGTATCTATGAATCAGAAGTATAAGCTTGTGGGCAGGAAAATCCTGAAGGCAAGAGCAGCAGCAGTGCTGCTTCAATAGTTTCAAGTGGCTTTGTAAATTATATTGCAAAAGCAGCTTATCACACGTAGATATCTGTATACTTATTCAGCTTGACTCATCCACTACAAAACAGCAGTGTAACTGAACTACAGCTGTAAGGGATTCATTACAATGTAAGTTGTAAGGCTGTAAGCTCAGGCTTTTCTTTATATATTCAATACTGCAGAGCAGTAAACACTCATCCAACTTTGAAGCTTTATCATAGGAAGTAACAGACACCGAGAAGTCTGAGTTAAGGCATATGTTATCCCATCAGGTTGTCCTTGTGGATTACACAGCAGAATCAGAATCATAGAATATCCTGTGTCAGAAAGGGCCCACAAGGATCATCAAGTCCAACTGATGTAAAGAAACTGTCACAACTGCCAGAAGCATATAACAAAATAAGGCGAGTGCTGAACTTCAAACTTTTCACTTCTTCAAACAAGCACTCCTCAACAAAAATCAAATGAGAGCAGTAAAGAAAAGAAGTAAAAGGAAAACCACAATTAATATAAGTTTTATTTCAAAATCATGCCTAGAGGAGAAGGTTTAACAAATTCACTGGAATTCACTGGGAAAATCATCACTGGTTACATTAAAATGAAAGCCAGTTGTACTGGCTTTTCACCTTTGAAGTCCTAAGCCGAAGATCTACTTGCAGTATTTCAGACTCAGACAATTTCCTGGGGCTTTCAAAGCCTGCTGCCTTCTCGGCATGATTTGATTGATGAGAATGAGGCAGGTAGCAATTGTTGTTCTACTGCAAAATCTTATCTGTAAGCTTAGGGACAGAACTGGAATTTGATGAATTTCAGGTCATGGCACAAAAGCATTTTTCCCCTTCACTCTGGCTTTTAGAAACTTGCCCTTCTAACAACAGGCAATTTGGTTTCTCTGTTCTATTCTTGATTTAGGCAACCCATTCTGATGGCCAGGGTTTTTATGAAAAACAAGTTTTCCCTTCCTCGTTTGATTTCTGCGTGTCATGGTAACCAATGGCACTAAATAACAACACTGTCTAAACACATTTGAGACCAGATTGCAGCTATGGACAAGGGCCAGTATAACAGTGAGAGGAAGTTTTGCAAGGACAGCTTAGCAGTAGATAACAAAACATGTCCTTGAAACAAAGGAAAATAACCAAAACAGGTACAACTGCAGTTACTGAAGTACCGACCTTTGAGTGCTCTGTGGGCTGAGAGCAGAATAAAGAAGGAATAAGGTGATCTAGATGGTTTCACCTTAGCTCTGGGAAAATGACCTTATTTTCTTCAGCCATTTTTTGTGAAAAGTTACATTAGAACCTTTAATGGCACTGATACCTTCCCCCACCTAGAAATATTATATTGCCACAGAATCATTGAATTGCTTAAGACCTTTAAGATCATTGAGTCCAACCTCAATTAACCATACCACTCTAACAACCCACCACTAAATCATCTCTGCTATGTATCACATTCTTATTTCCCATAGAATCATTAAGGTTGAAAAGACCAATAAGATCATGTCACCCAGTGCAGCATCTACTCTTTTCTTGAACACCTCCAGGGATGGTGACTCCACCACCTTCCTGGGCAGCCTGATCCTGTTTTTGGACAAAGCGAAATCTTAAAGGCTGCGAGACAGGTACTAAGGATACCTGCCTTCCCTCCCTCATCCTTGCTTCATAACTGATTTAGGGAGTGGACCTTGGAAAATTCTGATCACTGATGACTGCAGTGTTCTGGCACACCAGAGGTTGCAGCAAAACCCAGTCAAGGACAGCTGAGAGGACAGCAAACCCATCCTGTGGTAAAAAGTGGATGCACCAAAGAAAAGTAGGACTCTCGCACATACTTGCAGTAAAATGAGAGCAATGCTGAATGAAGCTTTATCACACTGCTAGTGATTTGCTGAGTGGCAGAACATCGTCTGATTAACTGCTAACTACACAATAGCTCAAGATGGGACCAGCATTCATCTGAAAACTCAGAAAGTACAGTATTGAAATGAAAACTTTTCTGCAAAGTGATGATACTGTAATCCATTATCAAGAAGCACTTCTGCGCAAAGTACCAGAGATAAGGCACCTGTTATCTGAGCCCAAGAGACGCAAGGGAAGAACAGAAAAGAGCTGACAGTTACTCACATACCTTTTATAATTAAAGGGATAATGATTTGATCCAGAATTAATGTTTGGAAGCAAGCTGTGTCACTAGGAAAGTACTTCAGAATCCACACCTTTAAGTATCTGATTGTTGTAGAGGAGCTTCCTTCTTTGTCACGTAGTATATATTTGTTGTATTAAGAACTACTGCAGTTTGACCTTGAGGTAATTAATCCCTTCTGAGGCACACAGGTTTTGAATGGATGTAGACTTTTAAATCACACAAGGCATGCCCAGTCCTTCCATCAACATACAGCCAGAAGAAAACTGGGGAAGAACTTTTGTGGGAGAGAAAAGGTCTTCTCCTTTCCAGAAAAAGCACTTCACGTGACTGTGATGAATTTACTGTATCTCATCAGTTTGATATGAAACTGGACACAAGTAAGAAGAAAGCTCCAGAGAGATTTTTCCTTGCACAGTCTGTCACAGATCTAACAAAAGAGCCAGTCAGCCATGGTGCCCTTACTGAATGTATGATAGGATTTGGTATTAGCATTTTTATGTTTTCAAGAGAACTTTTCTATCTGTTCTATGCACTCATGAGGAAAAACTGAAAAAACAAACCAACTCACCTAAAGCTACTTGCCTTGTTAGGAAACCAACAGCACTTAGAATTGCATAAACAGTACAATAATACACAAAGAGTGTCCTGTCATAAAACCAGCATGGCCAAACCCCAGGAGTTTTTCACCTCCCCAGACACACACTTAATTCAGGAGTAAATGGGCCGATACCAGTGATAGAAGATAAGGATCAGAAAACAAGATTGTATGTTGATCAACTACAGAGGGGCTGGTTAGAAAATGCTTATCTGTGTGAATTTACTTTCAGTGAAGGTTTGCATCAGATAAGGAGAGACAAAATCTCACTGCTTTTTAGAATTTACTTTTCCTCTCCCCTTTAAAACACCTTGCTGATTCATTAGCTGTTTTGATTGTTTCTAGTAAGCGTTATAGTTCAGATTAAAATCTTTCATCAACTTAAAGTTTCTCCATCAAATCTCCCACCCCTTAAAACAATGTGGCCAAATACTTCTCCCTAGGTTTTAATTTGCAAAAATACATTGTCCTGTTTTTTAAGAATTTATAACCCAGTAAAGACAGTAATTCAATTTATCAGAACCAAACAGACTTACTCCAAATGAGGACTGCGGTTAAAGCCATACACATAACATGATGTATTGTAAGATTAAAAGTAAATGCTAAAATTAAAAGCAGAATATTGCAGGCAAATAAGCAGTAATTGAAATCAGGAGAGCTAATTTGATTTACAAGATCCAGACCACAGTCTGAAGGGCCATAAAGAGAAATGTAAATAGGTGCTAACATTTTTTCCCCCGAAAAAAATAGCCTTTCTGAGAGTAATCACAGTATCTAAATGTCCTTAATTTAATCATTCACTGGAGGATGTTACAGGTAAGTGCTCATAATACACAGTAGGTGTTTCCCTGAGGACCACAATAGTTTGCATAGTAGGCTATTTATTTCTTATCCAGTGTTACGGTGACAGAAAACAGACAATTCTAATGAGGTGTTTTATAAATGTATTTTGCTAACAAGGGATCTTGTTTAAGTTCTGAGTTTCAGAGGTTAAAATAACACAGCACTGCTAGAACAGTCACTGCTGCTGCGTGTGATCCAAGTCCTTTTTCTTTAATTAACTTTTGTATCTTCTCGTCTATTTATAGATGGAGACATTGAGAATTCCTCAGCTGGAGCAGATGTGGCTGTTATTGGAGGTAGGAAGCAGGCTGTACTTAGCAGAACCATTAGAATTAAAACAGCAGGTTGGTTGTTTTCCTGCATTTTGCAAAACTCCTACATTGCTGACAAGACAACAGGAGTGGCACAATTAGAGTTAATTAGGCCAGTGGGAAATCTACTCCCAGAGGGGCTATTGGCAAAGATAACGAGATAAGATAATGAGCACAAACCACTGAGCTGTACCACCTCCATCTATTCCTCCTTTTAGGACAAAATATCCAAGCATCCAGCAGCAAAGTCAACCTCTGATACTTCTCATCATTCCCTGGTCCAAGATTTTCACACAGTACAAAACTGTAGTGCTGTCTTTGATTCGAGCAGGCTAACTCACGCCAGCTGACCCTTTCTTCTTATAGAATATTCCACAGAGCCTATCCTGGTGTTCCATTAAAAAACCCTCATGCATTTAAACTAAATACAGTTGTCAGAAGAAACGAGCAAAGCTATGTTCACAGAGAGAACCCTGTCTTTTTACTTTTATTGTGTTTGTTCATTTCCATGCTAACGCGCTAATTTAAGTTATTCACAAGGGGGTATACCAATCATTAGTGCAAATTGGTGAGGCTCTGCTATATTTCCCTCAGGTCCCATCTCACGTAACTTTAATTTCAGCTTTCTATGAACAAGTAGCAGGTAAATTGATTTGTACTTAGTCCCTCAGGCTTATTAATATTGTGCTATATCTAAAGCCTATTAAAACCTCTTGTGTCAAGGGATACCAGCCCAAAAAACTGATGAAACCCCCACCACAACTGAGACATCACTGTAAACCTAAAGTTCTCGGTATGAGCAATTTAATTTCTGCCAGCAATAACTTTGCTTTCCAGAATCAGGAACCATAAAATCTTTGGGATAATGCTGCAGGCATGTTTTGTAAGATAGAGTTATTATTTCTATTCACCTTGCTAATGTTCCGTCCAGACCCCCATCTTCGTATCAGTACAGTACCCAAACTTAGTTTACTGATGCTCCTAAATCTAGAGCTTTGGAGACAACCTCTTGGCTCATATCTTGAATACAGGGAACAAAAGAGAGACGCTCTCTACACAGCCATCATTGTCACAGTGGAATAGTACTTATTTCCAGAGAACGATTCATCTGATCAAACACAGACTTCTATTTCTATAAGAACAGGAATCATTACTCTCCATTGCACTGACTGCAGAAGCAGTCCAATGGGACTGACTCAAACGGAGCCTTCTGTACCATAGATGCCTACAATTAGTCAGATGAATCCCTACCCACTGCTTCCTCACAGCAGCTTCACAATCCACACATGGGATTTTCCTAGGAATACCCTATTCTGGTGCTTTTCATTATGTGTTTCTTTAATGCTTGGTTTACTCCTTTAATCCCCTGGTCCTGGAGTCACATGAATATAGAATCAGCTCAGTATCATGCACTTGTACAGAATCGCAGCTAAAGAGCCTAGAAGAACATCTAAGTTATACACAACAAGCGCAAGAAAAAAAAAACAAATCAAAGTTGAATAAATCAGCTTCATAATATCTTGTTTCCTTTTAGGATTCTTAAATGATTAATTTGATCTGAGAGAAGGGTGTACAACTTGTCATTTTTTAGCACAAACTTGTCAGTGGTGCCTTTTTTGCTCTGGACTTTCACCTTTCACTGTAGAAAAGGAAAAAAAAAAAAAAAAAAAAAAAAAAGGAAAAGATACTGCAAAGTAAGGACACAAGGCAAACCCAGGACATAAGGTGATCGCTCCACAGCCATTCCTGGAGCTCGGAATTAATTTCCTTTGCTAGGAGTGCTTTCATTCATAGTTCAGTCCCATGCGAGTTTGGGTTACTCATGGATAATAATTAGTCTTAGTCTACCCATGGAAGAAGTTCTACCCATAATCCCTCCTAGGTGTCACTTTCGTGTTCATTACCACAAGATTTTCTTAATTTGAGAGCAACGTGATGTGACAGTTCCCAAATAGAAAGCAGTACTGCAGGCACATGACTCCTGCTACTTGCTGAGTATCCTCCCACTCAGTGGGGCAGGATCAGGCTGCCCACATACTCCCCTGGATATATACTATCACTGGGATGGCAGGATTGCTCATTTGTGAATGAATCTGTAGTTCCAATGAAGTCAGCTAAATCAAGCTATCAATTTGAAAGAAAGCTAGCAAGACTTTGACCTGCATTTCTGCAGTATGTAATGTATATCCCATCTAAGTCCTTCAATTTGTCCCTTTCAGAAACTTTTCTAACCTCAGCCATTACAATTAATGAACATCTTATATATAATATATATAAATCTATATAAGATATATATATTATTTATAGATATATATTTTTTCCTTTCAAGTAAATCAAGCTGTAATACCTGCCTGTAATATGCTGCTTGTATTGTTTTACTGACAGTAGTACTTTTCTTCTAGGTGTGATTGCTGCCGTGGTGTTTGTCCTCATTTGCCTGCTAGTTGTGATGGTCCGGTACATGTACAGGCATAAGGGCACCTACCACACCAATGAGGCCAAAGGAACTGAGTTTGCCGAAAGCGCTGATGCTGCTCTGAAAAATGACCCTGCTCTCCAGGAAGCCGTGGATGAGAGTAAAAAGGAATATTTCATCTGAGAGGCAAGAATTTCCACGGAGACTTCCCCACGGGAATCAATCAGAAATACTACAACAAAAGTGCCAAGAGATGGATAATATTAGGATGCAGGCAAGCACCCTAATTGAAAAGTATCTCTCTATTTTGTCACTGGGTTGTTTCTTTTTCTCTACCCACGAAGAGCTAAATGCCAGATACTTGCCTGTTGATTTTATTAGCAACACAGCTGGTCACAGTTGAAATCAATATCAGATAAGAAGAAACAAAATCTCAGTATGAGTGATACACCAAAACCAGACAAACGATAGCAAATGTCAAGTCTTGACATTTGGTGAAAATAGCAGATGCCAATGGAAAACATCCTCTCAGAGTTAATGATGTGTTCTATGCTGATATTATACAGAACTACCTGAAATTGAATTTCAAATGGTCACAGAACAAACACTAAACTAGATAAAGCTGAAGTAGCTGGAACAAAAATAGCTTTGTAGCCCAGATATCTCCCCCTTCCCCTTAAATGTGCAGTTTTATTGCCACAGGGGAGTTTGCTTTGTTTGTTTGGGGAGTTTGATTGAGACTTTTTTTTTTAATTTTTAGGATTTTATAAATATAAAAGTCCGAGACACTTTGAAGAAATAAAACTGTTGAGAAACATGGAAAATGAAAGAGTGAAAGATTTACTTCTAACTTGCTCTGCATGGCAGCTTGAGAACTGCTAAATGTTGGAATTCACAGTGTAGAAAATAATAGTCAGTAAACTTGCAAATATGATTTCAATTAGTCAGTAGGTTCCCTGCATGTATGCATAAGTAGATACATATTAAAAGGTAAAGTATCTTGGGTTGAGCAGGCCTTTTAAGACAACAGAGCTCAGCCAGATTTCTTTTGAGTAAGATATTTTTGCCTGGGTATTTATTTATTTATTTTGCATTGGAACGTTCTCTTGAATGCTTCCCAGCAAGATTTTGCATTTTTGCAGGAAGAGGAATTTGGTTCTGATACATGTACTGATAACTCTTTTACAAATGCAACCAAATGACTGCTAGTAGAAAGAAGCTCATTCAGCTGCATGCCATCAGCTAGTACTGATGTCTCCCTCTGCATGGCCTCTGTACATCCTTTGCATTGTCCTTGCTAAGAGCGTTATGCTGACCACCACCAATGCTTTAATATAAATAAATAAATAGAATGGTCGTGGTGGATCGTATGAGAAGACCTTATGCCTCACCTAAGAATCAGTGACGATGAGTTTCTTTAACTCAGTAAGCTGGCTTCCTAATTAAAGCCCACGATTAGTTCCAGAAATTGAGTAATTGTTCTCTGTACCTGCTCATTCCCAGCTGCACTGGTGCCCTGAACTACTGAAAACAGAGAGGGATAAATATGTGATAACAGATAAGACACTGATGAACTCTCTTCAGCTCAGCATTTTTATCTATCGTGTTATATATACACACATATATAGAGCAATGTATACATGAAGTCACATACAACTGCTTTCAAGACACTGTTGCAGATCACTTCTGCTCACTTCTTGGCACCAAAGCATGAAATTCTCCAGGACTCCATCATATACATTACCAACATTGACCACAAAAGCGCAAACAGATCTGACAAGAAAAGACTGTGAGGACTCAAGTGGAGAACTGGGATATTTTTGTCTTTTCAATCACCATCTCATTCTTTTCTCAGAAGCTGAAGTAGATGGACTTTGAACTGCTCTTCAAATCCTGCTACCTTAGATCTCAAGTCCCTGCGTGTTTGCATTTTAACCAAAGAATATCAAAATCCTGCCACATTTACTAAAGGTATTTTTTCATAACATACTGCTGCAAAGCCAAATTGCATTCTGTGGCTAAAGTATAAAGTGCATGTAATCCAGAACAAGCAAATATTTTGATATTATGCACCTGACTATTTTTTCTTTTTCCTAAGATACTTTGCTATTTTCATCTTTCTACTACTTTTGAAAAAGGAAACTGCTTTTATTTTTTCCTGGGACAAGCGTTGTATAAATTAACTAATCTTAGCTGTAAAACTGAGTTTGTAAAACTGAGGACCTTCCAGTTCCATGTAAATATTGCCTCCTAAATGGGATGACTTGAGTTCTGCTGTATTTATCACACAAGGCATGGAAACACCAAAATCCTCTCAAGCATTAGCAAGACCTATAGAAGACTGCCAACCTTTCATCACTTTCTGTCCTCAATCAGCTACCAAAAACAACTTGATATAGGTTTGGCTGTTGAAGAAAATTCACTACAGAGCAAAGTATGGGGATCATAGGGAATAAATTCCTTCTTCCTTCCCAAGTCATGAAATTCTACTTTTGCAACTCGGACCTGCTGATTTTAGACAATGGTGACACACACAACAGAACATAAGGAAACATGAATTAGCGTCTCTTTTTGGGGAAGTTTTTAAATTATGAAGTGGATTAAGTCAGACTAAGCGTCCACATTTGAACCACAGGGTCAGATTCTCCGGTGATACGATGTGAATTCAGTAGATCTCAGCCAATTCTTACGAGTTGAGTCAACACCAGGCATTTTGTCATTTCATCCCCTACTGAATACAACTAGTGGTCTTTGACCATATCCCTTTTTTGTAGCTTAATTAAATCTCTTTATCCCAATTCTCTATTCATCTGGGCTAACAAACACTACAGCAACAGCTTCCCTAGCAGTAATGAGCCACGTTGAATGTTTGCAGAGCAGTGAATTTGGCAAGAGCTATAGCTTCAGTCAGTTTATTTTTTTAACAGTGTCCTTTTGGGCTCCAGGACTTTGTGTATTTAGAAATGACTCAAGCATGCTGAACACAGAGATGGTTTTTGGAAATTCTCTGCTTATTCCTTTTTTCAGTACAAATTTTGCTTTGTAACGAAGAAACCCATGACTTCTGAATGACTGGCACAACTCTAGTGGCCTCATCCTGCTATTTATTTTTTTTTTCCCCTCTCAAACAATAACTCTACTGTCTTGAGTCATTCAATTTAGTTGTAAAAAGACAACATTACAAACTTCCTACTGCTTTAAGGACTAATAATCAGAAAAAAAATCCTCCTGCGAGCAACAAGCTGTGCAAAAGCAAACACTGTGCGCAACATTGAAATGTCTTGGTTGACAGCCATAGCTTTTCATCAGCAACAATCAATCAGTTTTAACAATTTGCTTCCTGAACAGGAGAAAGAAGGAAACACTTTATTTTCCCCTCATGTGCTTTTATCCCGTGCTTCTCTACTGCCGCAGGCCCCACTGTCCTGTGACTCTCTGGCACCCCATCTCACCAGTCATGCCTGCCCTTCCCATTTGCAGTCTCTCGGGCTCCCAGTTAGATCTCCCTTGCCTTCCCCATGGCATCTCTATGGCAAAGGATAGGCTGTTTACTCATTTCATTACTTTTATCAGTGAGTATACTCTGTCCCCCTCTGCCAGCTAAGAGCTAATTTTCACTACTGCAGACTCACTAGTTAGTTAAACATATTGCTGATAAACTTCTGATGTTCACTAAACAAGAAATCTGGACGAGGATTCCTCAAGCAGCCTGGTTTTGTCCTGATACTTTAATTCCTCATGAAAGGCTGGGGAATACCACTGTCTACTGGCCACTGCCACTCCAGGTTTTCCTGGAGGCCAAAGTGCCACTGCACATTAATGCAGTCCTGCAAGGGATTTAAACAGACAGTAGTCACAGTAATTGTATATATTTCTTTCTTTTTAGAACAAAAGGACCAAATTGCCATGGGAGACTCTTAATGCCATAGGATCCCCTTAGTACTCTCAACGTGGATTTTTCTTTTACGTCAAATCTTGACATCGTTGAGAGAATGTCACAAAGGGAATATTAAAAGGACTGTTTCCTTTCAGTGGGGAACGCAAACAAAATGCTGTAACACTTATAGTAGAAGGATATGTAGGATAGCACCATTAGCCAAAACCACGTGAGGATGTCTCACACAGAGTACAGGAAAAGCTGATACAACATGTAAATTAGTAAAAAAGATACAGAGTGGGAAAAGGTAATTAGATGACAAAAGAGATGGAGAGTACTTAGATGGTACATAGATTAGAGTACATAGATGGTGCCATTTGGAGAAATCAAAGTGTATTTACAGAAGGCAACTGATGACAATCAATTTCTTAGAATTATACGAGGTGTTTTGAATTCCTTGCATGTGCAAGTCCAATCAAAAAATGCTGGTAAATACAAACCAAAAGAGCACCCTTACTAAGTCTATTAAGAGCTGTTTATTCCCTTTTCTAAAACCTTTCAGTAATTCACCTAAGAAAGCTTTTGTGTTTGGAAAAAGTAAAAGCTTCACAGCAGCAGTTCATAAAGGAGAGAACACTAAAGAATCTCTGAACAAGCAATGAAAACACATCCAAGGTCTGAAAACACAGCTAGCTGTAAAGGAAGCTAGTGATAGCAAAGAAAAACATACATCCAACTGTATAACAAAGGAATGAAATGTTTATAGAAGTAGAGGTCTTTGCCTGGTTCAAGATAGTGAAATTATCAGTGACTGAAAATAAGGAATCCTTATTCTATGTGACAGTTCTCTGTGTGATTGGGATAAACTCCTCCAGATTCAGTGGGACAAGAATTTCACTCACTGTATCTACTTTTTTCTTGGAAGAAAACTATATTGCTACCCATGTCAAGAAAGAAACACTCTAAATTTCGGTAGAAATCCATATAAGAGTCAATCTTTCAGCATAATTTCGTTTCTTTTCCACATCCTTTTTCTGTTATTTTAATCTGTATGTATGGTTGAAAGCGTCTGGTATGTTGTATTAAAGCATCTGAATTGCAGCATTGCTATGACAAGAGAAAACACAGAATTCAAAGCTCACTGCTGATTGTCTGTTAAAACTGACTATAACGTTTGTATTTTTCAAAGCTATTAATACAATGCTGGTGTAAATTACTTTGAATTGGAAAAAAAAAAAAAAAAGAAGCTAAATATGAAGGAACAAATAACTTTATAATTAAAGTTGTAATTTTCAGCATTTGAGAGACTTTTCTATTTTTGTTATCTTTTAAAACATCCTGAACTTTGAGAATCACCAATTAAGTTGTTTTCTTTGGGACGCAGGTCAAAAAGGACAAGTAGGCTAGAATTGTTCTCAGTAGAGCACGCAAACACTAAAAGGTGTACTAGTAGAGTTTGCTTGTGAAAAAGCAAGAGAATCTTTTAGTGGATAGACAAAGGAGCCAAACTTCAAGTATGAAATCAAACAATAGCTCTCTCTGAAAGAGCACTACCCTATGGGTGTCAGCACACAGCTGAACACTGATCTATTACCTAAGACAGCGTTTATAGAAACTCCAGGCAGGCTCACAAACACCTCAGAGAAGCTGAGGTAAGAACAAATCTTCCTTGGGCCTTTCACATGCCTCATGACTTAAATATGCTGGTATGTTTGGGGGTCAGCAGTAGCCAAATGGTTCATTAGTAATGTTCTTGCTGGTGAGATAAGTAGAGGGATAGAATTACTGAATAACAGCCACTGTGTACTCCATGACTATCCAGAAGATTATGGAATTTTGACCTTGACTTCAAAATACATCTAACTGTGCGATTTGGTGCCATTGGAGGTGCTTCAGCTATCAAAATCTGTGAATTGGTGATGTTGACAGTGGCACTAAATGGTATGTTATTCCATGAGATTGGCCACTGTGTGTTTGTCAAGAAAGTGTGTTGGGACAAAAGTCACCCTTTAAGGCTAACCAAGAGTTGACAGGCTTAAAGCAGAAACAAAGTACAAAGTAAAGGAAAAAAAAAAATCCAAAAATAAAAAAAAGGGAAACGAGAGTGCTCAGTAGTATGTGACACCACACAGCAGCATCTTACACGCATGATTTGCTTAACATCATCTGTGCTGAACCTAGTGTCTTAGTCCTGGATGTTCTGATTACAGTAAGAAATAAAGGGTCACTGCAGCAATGAAACTGTTTCACAGAAAGGACTTTGATTAACAATTAAATTTCAGCTTAGAAAATAATAAAATATATGTGCATATACATATATATATATATATAAACATCCAAACTTTCTTCAGTCAGTCTTTCCAGGAGTACATGCAAAGAGGTTTTCTAATTTTTGAGGCTTGGCTAATGACCAGGAAGAGCTGAGTGGCCACCCAGCTTCTAGCATCTTTGGAAGGAAGTATCTAAGCTCCCAGGAGGATCAACTAGCAGATTCAATTGAAAGCTCCTCTTACTGTGACATATGGATATGCTGATAAAATGCAACTCAACACCACATTCTCAGAGACTGAGAACAATCATCTTTATCCATTCTAACACCTAATGGAGCAATCAATAGCATTTTAATAAAGCCTGCTATAAGTCATATTTAACTCAAATAAGATTTTGTATTGTATTTCGATTAAATTACACTTTCTTCCATTCCTTACTGTCAAATTCTGCTTTCCTTTCCATTCATAAAATTTTGTTTCACAAAAGCACGTGTGACCCTGGGAACTCTCTATACCTTTTCCAATATTCCTGTAATATTATGCATAAATAGGGCTTCATGTTCAAAAAAATCTCCTGTAACACTGAAATATCTCCATTCCCTTCGGTTCAACAGCAGCACAGCTTAGCTGCCAGAACACAAGTGGAGAGATTATTACATCTCTCAGTTTTCTGGTAAGGGGATAAAGACCATTGTTCCATGAAGGGAGCCCAGGACACTCTAAGTCTTTCTTCTTGCATGACATGAATGATGCTTCTGGCACTGGGATGTAAGAAAGCAGAATGAAAAATGAAAGGCACAGCAAAGAATCAGGAACAAGATGATTCCCCTGAACAGCGAGGTGCTGAACACATGCCAAAAGTTAAGCCGCAAGAATCAGTCATAGAGACTCCTGCCCAGCCCCCAAAGAATTATTTTTCTTAGTCTTCTCATTCAATATCTCACCTACCTCCTTTCCCCTGAAAAACATCTGGCAGCTGTTTTTAACTTTAACCAGATCTCTCATCTCTGCCGTTCCACTGACTGCAATGAAAAATGAATTACAGGCCCAACCAGCAGAGCAAATAGCTCAGGTTCAGATTACTTTAAACCTTATCTGACCTACCAAGTCAGCACAATCACTGTCCCACACACAGGTACACAGCTTTGGAAAACCTGCCCAGATTTCTCATTTTGTCCCAGCCCCTCAAGTCCTGTTTTTGTCCTCCCATCCTTTAAGATGGGGAACATTCTTATTACATTTTGGCTGACCTTTACAGAGATCGGCTTTTGATGAGCATGCAGGGATTGTTGTATTTTTGGCATCCAATACCAAAAACAGTTCTGTCAAGCCCAAAAAACAGCAACGTTTCAGTAAGGAAGATAATGGCACAGTTCTGAAGTGAAGGTCACATTCCCAAAGAAAGTCAGCCCACCTTCCTACCCAAAGTAGGGAGACAGTGAAGATTCAGAGGAAATCTTTACCAGAATATTGTTCGGATGTGGACTAAACAGTAAGTTTATAAGAGAAATTCTTGGCCAAAGTCGAATTGTTTTTGGAAAAAAATAAAATCTTGTAACTCCTTATAATTGTCTCCTCCCTGTAACCAAGGGGAAATAAATTCTCAGCCTGAGGAAAACTCATTTCTAATTAAACAGGTGAATAAGAGGTCATTATTCACTAGAACTATTTGTCTTCCAACAATCCTGTGCTGTATATAGCCAATTTTTCACAAAGTACTATTTTTGTTCCATCTTCCCTTTGCAGTAGCATTTGTGGAATGTGTTTGTGTCATTTTATCTAATGATCATTTTTCTTGTGCGGTGTCTTCCCAGGTCTTGCCCTCTCTTTTTACATGCAGTGGGTTAAGGCGGAGCTGGGAAAATACATATAATCATTCATATCCTTCCTCTGCCTTGCTTTGAGTCCAGGCAGGAGTTCACACCTTCCAAGGGCTCTGTTTCCTTTTATTGGTATTATTATGGAAAATTAAACCTCTGAGTAAATGCCATACAGTTTCCTGAAATTATGTATTTAATATATATTTATAGATATCTGTAGTCACTATTGACAGTATCTGCAAGAGCATATCTTTGTTTTTTATTTGCTACCTGTCTGGAGACGTTTTCCAGCATTGGCTTCCCTACCCTGTTGCTGTGAAGGTCATTTTAAGACAGTATTTCTAAGCTCCTTCTAAGCTCTCTAACAGAGTACCTCCAGAAAGCATCTTCTACCAGGGCAAGTCTACATATGGATCATTAAAGTCACGGCATATTCTGTGGCTACTAAAGATTTCAAGGATTTTCATTTTATTTCGGTTAGTAATCAAAGCTGACACGCTAAGGTCAATCATAGAATCACAAGGTTGGAAAGGACCTACAAGATCATCTAGTCCAACCGTCCTCCCACTACTGTTGCTACCACAAGCTACTAAACCATATCTTGTAGCTCCTCATCTAGACACCTCTTGAATACTGCCAGGGATGTCAACTCCACTACCTCCCTGGGCAGCCATTCCAGTGCCTGACCACTCTCTGAGAGATTGGTTCTCCAAGAACACCAGAAAACACTTTGGATTCTACAAGTAATCCAAAAGCCTCATATATCTCAGAGAAAGCTTGATTATTCTTAACAGAAACACTTCTTAGTCTATCATCTACCTCAAATGTTAAGATTCTACAGTTATACATGCTGGTACCTTAGTGCTGTTGGTAACAAGAAAACTAGAAGTTTGATAACTAGAACTGAAAGCAGAAGTTTCTTCACATTTAGTTAAGCCTATGAAAGTTTCTAGCTGTGACTGGTGCATCTCTCAGATGCTGTGTGGCAGGAACATAGTGTATAGGCATAAGCATGCAGTGGAATAGCATATAAAAAATAGAAGCGTCTTCCAGCAAGCCTCTATGCACAACAGTGCAGTATTTATTCAGTGAGTATCCATTTTCAATAACCTGCAGCAAACATAAATTTTAGTCTTCTCGGCCCTGACAAGAAGCTGACATGAATATTTTCCTCACGCTACAGCATTTCAGAAGAGGTTCCCTTTAGCAGTGTAATGTCTTACAGACAGTGCAGGAGCACCATGAACCCTCTATGAGTTAGAGAACAGAAAAACAACCAGTTCCCAAGAAGAACAGAAACGTTTGCCAATTCCAATCCATTTGCTTAGCAAAGTCCCTCAAACTAGAAATTATGAATTTCCTGAGAAATATAAAGAATATTTTAAATAGCCACTTGAAATGTATTAACAATTTAAATAGTTAAGTCTTGGCTTATTTTTTCTAACGTTTAACAGGTCACAAAGGGGCGAGTGCACCCAATAAAAATATTTCTCATGTGAAATAAAAACAGGTGACACGCATTGTCAATACTGAAAGGCTCAAGAGATGAAATGCCTTGCCAAGAGGAAAAAACATATTAAAGGCATCATCTGGTAAACACTTGAAGCCACAAGATCTACTGTCTTAAAGAAAATTGGGGTTGTCGAGATTTCTCATGTTCTGCTAATTAAAGACACTTGTATGGGGCACAAGAGCTGCCAGCCTAAGTGTTTGATGAGAGTTTTCCAGGATGATTTGGCCAGACTGGCATTCCCAGACAAAAAAGGCCATCAAGGTTTACAAGGAGCTGGGAAAGCAGGAGTGAGGAACTCCATTTGTCATTATGAGCAACGCTATTGAGTGCCCACATTTGAAGTGAGAGTCTATTAAAGCGCATGTTTTTCTTTCTCCTTCTTTTCCTCTTTCTTTTTCTCTCTCTCTTTTTTTTTTTTTTTTTTCTTTCTAAACAGCAATATTATAGCTTAGCTGATGAAATTCCTGATAGAGTAAAATAAAGCGATCCTTCCAAAGTTATATAGCTTTCTGTTCCAGAGCTGTTGGTGCGCAGAACATTACACTCACTTGTCTCATCAGTCTAAGACTACGTAGAAGGAAAGCACCAGCAATTTTGACGGCACCTGGTCGATGATCTTTTCCAATGCAACAATAGATAATAAGAAAGGGAGTAAAGAGACAAGGACCCAGTCTGGTCAGCTGTACTAATTGATATGGAAACAGATGGAAGATGGGAATGTTGATTCAAGTAAGGTGTCTAAGTGAGGATTTCTGTATGATAAGAAGTAAAGAAGAGGGAACAATAAGCAAAATGCTGAGAGACAGCTGTGTTCCCCAGCCTGGGCAGAGACCCTGCATCCCTTGGAAAGGGGCTGGACCCCAGTGGTCAGATGAGGAGCAGCCCAGGGATGGAGCAGCTGAAGGAGTCAGCCATGCTTGTCACATCCCTTAGCAGTCAGTGGGTGCTGTGGCAGCACTCTGAACAGCATAACCTGTCTGACAATACCTCATTAAAACAACCTTGCAAACTAGTATTTCGTGTTGCAGCTAGCAGGACAAGATACCAGTACAAATCATTTTTCTTAAAGTCTTTTACTAGGCCCACATTAGAATGTTAAGTTTTGCACTGGTATGCCTCTTAACCCCAAGGGGAACAAGATCAAGGAATGATTTGTATACTTAGGTATGTCCTAATTTTGGAGGTATCCTTTTGATAGGGATACCAGCAAATACAGATGCTTACAGAATAGGAGAGGTATCCAGAGTTTCTCTGACCACCCATATTTGCACTGTTTGTTGTGGCTGTGTTTCAGAGCAGCTGCTCCCTCCCACCATTACCACCAGCAGCTCCGCTGCCTCACATCTCTCAAATCTGCATGCAATCTCAGTAATCTCTGCATCAACATCTGCCTGAAGCTTGCAAGGGCCATTCGCTACAGACAAAATAATTCCATGAGGGTCTTATCACCTCTGACTGAACCAGGGAAAATGGACTTTGAAATTACTTTAGCAGTGGCTGAAAGGCTACAGATGCTGAGCATAACTTGCAAAAGCAGCTGGATCACACGCTGTGAGACCAGGACACCCTGTGGGCTAGAAATGCTGTGTTGGTGGGCAAACACATGGACTGGGGAAGGCAGATGAGATCTCTCAGGATCTCATCTCTCCTATCTCAGGAGCTGTGGAAAATGAGTCCATCTATCCTAGCACCTGTGCTATGTAAATACAGCAAGATTTATAGAATCCTTTCAGTTGGAAGGGACCCTTAAATGTCACCTATTCCTATACCCTACAGTGAACAGACACCTACAGCTCAATCAGATTCTCAGAGCCCTTTCCAGCCTAACCTTGACTGTCTCCAGGGATGGGGTATCCACCAGCTCTCTGGACAACATGTGTCAATGCTTCACCAACCTTACTGTAAAAAACCTTCTTCCTTATATCCACTCTAAATCTCCTGTTTTATATTTGAAAGCATTTCTCCATGTCTCATCATAACAGACCTTGCTAAAGAGCGTGTCCCCTTCTTTATTATAGCTTCCCATCCTTGTGATTCAAAAGCTGCCAGGCCCGGAAGACTGACTGAATTAACCTGTTACCAATTCCTTGTTGTTCAAACCCATTTACTACATAGCATGAGAAAAATCTCTTCTGACAAATGAGTCATTTAGACAGAAATTCCCTCCTTGGAATTCTCTGCATTTGTGTGCTGACAGTAAAACCTGAGCAGTAACTGTTTTGTTGGTGCTGAATCCAGGGCTTCAGCTCAGCCCAAAGGCAGCTGGTACCAATTATACAGATCTCCTGACAGCAGCATCACCACTTTGACTTAAAAGAGAACTGACTAATGTAGATTGGTCAAGGATCTGATACAAAAATGTGCAAAATTGGAGATCTGAACAAATAGTTCAGAGTCCAAGACTTAAGACTGGGCATATTTTCATTAAGTTTCTAGCAAAAATTCATGCAGCAATAGGTAAAATGGAAAATCAGAATGACCCGAACAACAACAAACAAACGACAAAGGGATCTGATCCTTTCTAAATGATGTTGGCAGAGCCTTAATTTTGCAGAACTGATGGCTTTTGTTTTATCACCCCAGCACAGTTAATCTGACAATGTGCTACTGTAATTATGAGCCAAGGCAAACTTGCATGCATTCAAGACAGAGTATTTTTTTAAAAAGAAAAAAAAAAAAAAAAGAGAGATCCATTATTGTGCATTAATGACTTCATTAAACAAATTTCTCAGCATTTTAGGAAGGAGGCTGAAATGATGGGCAAGAATTATCTTCTTCAAACATCTGGGAGCAGAGCACAGCTGACTCACTATTGGAGCTTGGCACTCAGTTTGCTATGAGACATACTTGAGTACATAAGAGAGGCTCTTATAAAGCTGAATCATTTGGGCAATTAACACTCAAAGCAATTTTCACACAAGCCCTTGATATATGAAATTTGAGTTTTACATAAGTGACAGGCAAGATTCTGTATGCAGACAGCTCCAGCATTGCTGTAGCACTTCAAGGTTTATGAAGGGGAAAATGCTTTCAGTGATGGAAAGTACTTTAAATAAGTTTTTCTGCTTGTTTGAAAAGGAAAACTTACTGACAATGCCTTGCTCTTAAGGGCCTGTCCACAGTGAGTTAACTCACAGGAATATTCAGACTGAGGGCAAAAAAAAATTAATCAAGTTCTACATTTTAATGTCTCAAAGGACTAAAGAAATAACTTTTAACTGATTTTTACACCTTTTGCACAAGATCTAGACATAACCGAGAGAGTCTGTCTTAAGAAAATAGCATATTAAGATATTAGGACAAATTTCTTCTCAGAAGAAGTGGTGAGGCACAGGCTGCCCAGGGAGGTGGTGAGGTCACTGTTCCTGGAGATGTTCAAGAACTGTGGAGATGTGGCACTAAGGGACATGGTCACTGGGCATGGTGGGGATGGGTTGATAGTTTGACTTAGTCTTTCCAACCTTAATGAGTCCTTGAAAATGCAGTTTTCTCCCATTTTCTGCAGTCAGCAGCATCAAAAGTAATGGTAATAAATCAGAACAGAAAAGAAAGAATATGGATTTCATACATGTAATTACTTTCAGCAACTACTGAAAAGTCATCAATTAAAAAAAAGAAAAAAAGCAGTTAAGGAGCCAACAACATTAAAATTGCTTATTAATGTTAAAAGGCTACATACCATATAGTTCACTGACTCAGAATTCTCAGAGATTTGGGAACTGGCTGCTGGATCTATAGTGATTAGAATGGCTAATCCTGTTTATTTGGCAGCCATAAATTATGTCAAGCAAGTAAAGATGTTAAGACATACTGCACAGACAAGAAGGTTAGGAATGGAAAATAGTTTGTTCTACCATCATCCATAATGCAAGCACTTTTCAGAGGAACTACATCACTCTTAAATCTAAAGCATAACAGGAAGAACAAGTTTCTTCTCACCTGTCTGTGAATTGAGAGTGAAAGCCCAATGTTCACAAAAGTAGTTTTATTGATTTTTTAATATTAGGTTTATTTTTCCCCACTTTTAATTAAGCACAGGGCTGAGTGAAATAGAAAACAAGAATACACTGAGTTTTGCTACTCCTTTGTTTCTGCAAGGAAGTGATTTCAGATACTCTTTGAGAGGGAGTGCTGTGATTTAAAGCAATACAAGGAAGGTTATTTGGAAGACCAAGTTACATAGAGCATACACTGCCCAGCACTCTGCTGTTAGACAATCGACTGCTTTAGATAAGGCTACTCAATTTCCACAGAGATAACTGAGAACAAAACCAGCCTGAAGACCCCTCAGTTGATTAAAGTTTCTGAAGTCAGAGTTGAACTGATCCACAGAAGCAGTCTTCCTATCAGTAACTGTTCTACAGTAAGAAATAAATAGTAAGATCCTTCAGACCTAACAGAAAATTGAACAGAGATGCCTTTAAGAGGTAGACCTATGCATTTGAGGTATCTCAGAAAGCCTGTATTTACTTCCCACCGAGGCCAATAACAAAGACTTTATTTATGTATTGCTACTAAGCCTGACAATAGCACTTCACCATTACATGCCTCAAACTCATTTCAGCCTGAACCTGCATTCTGCCAAAGCTATTTTAGATTTCAGTGACCAGGAGCATTCTATCAATGACTTCAGCTTCCCAGCATACACTGCTTCTTGACACTGACTCTGTCTCTGCACCCTGGGCTTCATTCTCAAAAATGTTGCTATTATCCAGGAAGCATGAATCCTAACAGTTACCTACAACTTGCAATCTAATACAGCAACTCGGGGTAGTTAACTTTCTGTACTGCCTTCCACTACAAAAGTAACCCTCTCCTATTCTGTAAATAGCCACAGCTGGGGAGATACTTTTATATTTCATTTTTTCAGTTGGTCCAATTTGGCTAGAGATGTGCAAAATAGTGTTTGTCACTTGAGTTTCAGAATAGGTTTGTACCAGAGATGAAACACTGAGAAAAGTTTGAAGGAGGAAAAACTGCAATGGAAAATGCAATGATTTTCAGTGAAGGGAAGCTAAAAATAACTTCTCATAGAACAATATACTCCGAATTAGGATAGTGGATCTATATTTCTGTATGGTGCTACATGGCTCTTCTGTGTAAGGCTGGAAAAACAGCGTGCTTAGAGGTGTAACTTCTACCTCCCTGCTCCTGCCTCCTCACATACCTCATGTGGTGCAATGGCTACTTCTCAGGGAGATCTCATAGAATAGAATCATACAGTAATTAAGGTTGGAAAAGACCTCTAAGATAACCTAGTCCAACGCTGCCTCATCCATCTCCTCAATGCGTTGTGCCAGCTGTGCTCATTAAGACATGAATTACACCCAGCACAGCTCATACACTCTGGCCTTCATAGAAACAAGCACAGTACCTCCCTACCATGCTTTCTTGTTGCCATACCATCTTATCTGTAGCCAGATCCTATTTGTTTAATTATTTATTACTATTAGAACAGCTGCTTATCACTGGTCAATACTGAGTCTGATTCTTTATGTAGTGAGATTTTCTCTAGCTTACTTTGTCTCCAGTTGGTTGAGGGCAATAAATCTCTTTCATCTTCCTCATACTAACATCCCACTAAACTCTAGAAGAAATTAGCTGACTGCCATTGTAGGGAATGTGTGTAACTTTTTAAGAAGGTAAATGTTACCTAAAAAAAAGGTCTACTGTGTTAGAGCTCCAGGTAAAGCTTCAGCACACATCTGAGTTGTTTGAGAGCACTCCAGTGATGTGCCCTGTCCTATAGGAGGAAAGCCACAGCAGCATTTTCAAATAACATGAGAGTAAGTTAGCTGGTAAGTAACACTCTTTAGATATCTTTCTTATTGTTCTCAGTTTCTGTTAAACAACTCTTTTAAAAGCTTGATGCTTGTGCTCTGCATAATCATCAGCAAGACACTGTCTGTGGCAGCAGCTTTGTTCAATAAGATATTACTGTGCAGTCTTGGACTTCGATGCAAGAGACAGCATTTTAATCTTCTTGTTATTATAGACCACTAGAGGGTTTTTAGAACTGGATTCATGTGTAACCTTCATATTAAAAAAATAGATATTTGGCTACCACTTTGTGAAAAGCCATTCTCCTCTTCAGATAATGAATTGTTGTGTCAGAGCTCATTGGACAGAACTAGGATAATTTGCCAGGCAAAGACCTGATGGATACCTAACTGACTTGAGCCCAAAGTTTTTCACAGCTTAGGTGAACTTTTTTATGGAATCCAGACAAATTGGTGGCAGAAACCTCTGCTAACACAAAGCAGCTGCAAGCTGGAGAAAGGATAAATTCTAGTCATGGAGGCAGCATAATTCACACTAGCTGACAGCACTGGAACATTGACAGAATGTTTCACCTACACGTCACTCTCCAGTTTCTTTTCAAAATCATAATGCTATTCTTTGGCAAGGTTAAACAGGACTTTCCTGATCTTTCTGTGAAATACAAAACAAATCTACATTAGAATTTAGGGCACTACAAGCCTGGGTAGTGGAGTCCGAATAGGCACCTTCCTATGGCATATATACAGGTGAGCTAAAGGTAAATACAGAATTATTCCTCAGAGAGGAATATGATGAATAATGGTCAATAAGGGCAATTACAGGTTTTGTTTCAAAAGTTCTGTCCATCCAAACAAAGTGCATCTTAACCAAAGGAAACACAGCACTATTGATCTAAATTGAGGAACAGAACCCTAGTGAACAGTGAGTAATATTTATAGCTCATAACAAAGGAACAACTCAATGTACTTTGAAAGAGTGATAAAATGGGTGAACAAACTCATTCCTTGGATGAGGCAAGCACTGAAGAGAAGGAGAGCAATGACTTCAGTTTCCTGCCTGGCAATATTTACCTGATGCTGGCACACTTCCTTCATACTGGAATGACATGGCCAGTTCTGATGTTGACATTTTAAAGAGGATGTTGAAAAACTACAGGGTGTGCAGGGAGGAGACACAAACACAGCTCAAGGGATGGAGAAAAATATTTACAGAGAGACAATTTGATGTTATCTCAAAGAAGACTTGAGACAGCCATGATTAGCGTATTAGTAACCTTCCCAAGGGGAAAATAACATACACAAAATGGTCCTTTAATCTTGCAGAAAAAACTTAACAGCCAATTTATGGAAACTGAAATTGAGCAAATTCATATTAAATATTTTTAAATGAGTATGATTAACCACTGACATACACTGAAATAGAGCCTAACAGGTTCTTGTTCTTTATGTCTGTACTAATATTAAAAGAAGCCAAGGCTTTCATCAGCTAAACTAGAATCTTTCTTATTTACCTTAATACAAGCTTACAGGATCATGCTTATACTTCTATGGCTTCAAGTCAAGACCAGCTATGTTTCCTGCAGCGATATGTAAACCAAAGGACAGCACAAGCTCTTGAACTCCACCCAGGAGTAACACTGTGAAACTGAATGATGAACAGAGCAGACTTTTTCATCTGAGGGTCACATTTTAGCAATCAGAACTCCAAATCTGCACAACTTAAGTTGTTTGCAAGATATATCTTGAATACTCACGCTTGCCTAAAGCAAACTCACTTGCAAAAATCATTTACCTACATAGAGGGCAAGTACTGCAAGTGGTAATAAAACCAGCATTACAGCTGTGCCTCATGCATGAATGAAGCTGGTAGATATTGCCTCCTGGAAATAACAGTGCAGGAGTCGTATCAGCTGCTCAGGTACTGTTTAACCTGCAGGCACTGTTGTTTGTGTTGCTTTACATGAAAATGCGTTAGTGTTATCGTTGACTCCAGCAGATATAGCACTGCTAATTATCCCATCATGTAGTCACTTTGCAGTGATATAAATAGCCCAGTTAGTGTTGTTTTACATTATCCAGGAGGGCAACTCCAAAGCCTGGATATGGCATAGAAGTTGACTAAAAAGAGAAGCAGGTCACTTTAAAGACAGATGCTGCACATTTTCCCCCACACACTTCTGGTGCTGCTGTTTGCTTGAATCAAGTCACAGAGAAGGAAAATGGGAATGCTTAATAAAATGATAAAGGGATGAATGAATGAAATCCTTCTGCTGAGAATTCACCCAAACCAGAGATGTCAAGGTTGATGTGGATGTTATTACCTATAATGTCTCCTGGATTCTATACTTCACACCTCCCTCCTACAACTTAACTCTGGTACTTGCATCTCTTTTACTCCCTGCAATGGTTCATGTTTCCTTTTTGCCTACAAAGCGGCTTATTCTAGACACCTGGCTTGCTTGATGATTAATGATGCTCATCCTTGAGATCCACCTCACATCTGTCAAACACTGATGTACTTCAGCTGAACCATTTCAAGCAACAGGTACAGAAGAATATGTTTTGAACACTGAAGAAATGATGATGTTCATGCAAAGGGCTGTGCAACCTCTGTGGACCAAAGAATAACATGAAGCTAATAGAAGGGGACAGACTCTATAGCAGGACTCACTGTAATAGGACAAGGGGAAATGGTTTCAAACTAAAAGAGACGAGATTTAGGTTGGGTATAAGGAAGAGGTTTTCTTACAATAAGGGTGGTTAGGCACTGGCACGGGTTGCCCAGAGAGCTGGTGGTTGCTCAGTCCCTGGAGATACTCAAGGTCAGGCCAGAGGGGCTCTGAGCACCTGATGGAGCTCTAAGTGTCCCTGTTCATTGCAGGGGAGTTGGACCACATGGCCTTCAAGGGCTCCTTCCAACTGAAATGATTCTGATTTGGTGAATGCAATTTCTACAGCCTTAGACATCAAGTGATTCCCTGCCAGATTTGCTCTGCAGTCACAAAAATTTTGTGTCATAAATTCTTAAAGGTGAGGGATTGATTTGCAAGTTCCAAAGCAATCGTAGGATATTATCTTCTGAGCAAACACCTCTAAAATGAATGTTGTAAATGTCATGCATTCCTTGAGATGACACTCAGCCACCTGCATGTCTCACAGCAGAAGCAAGGTTTTAAACAACCTGCATACAGTTGTCCAGGGAATTTTTCATGCACATCTCAGGCTCTATTTGCTATGCAAATTGAATAGCAGCATGCCCAAAATAAGTTACTTGTCTCTGTCTGTCTATTTGCAAATCAAACAATGTAAGTTAATATACAGTATAAGACAGGGCCCCCACAGCAAAGTAGTAGATTTACAATTTACACGTCAGCAACACCTCTCTATTACTGCTTCATAACTCTCCTGCCCAATGAAGTTACCCAACTCACATACCTTTAGCTAAAGTTGTTTTTCTTCTGCCAGTCCTTCTAACACCACCATTACTATGTATGCCACACCTCTATGGGCCAGTTACAGAGCCCATTGAAATCAGCAGGAAACCTCCCATTAGTTTCAGCTGGTTATGGAGTAGCCAGGAAAGAAATAGCATATTACATGCATTGCTCTTCAGAGACTTTTCTTCATGCCATGTTAATCAAGGTATAATTGTGAAGAATTCAGAAGTGAACGTGAGTCCTGCAGTGTCTGGACAGCTGGAGCTGAAGCCCAGGATGCTGCCAGAAGTGCACGTATCAACATTTTCCTAAAGATAAGTTCACAGAACTTGTCAGCATAACTAGGTGTGATCGAACAGACAGAGTATTTAATGCCCTTCACCTCCACTCTTTTCACCCCTAGCAACAATGCAGTGATTATCATCTCCATAGGCTTTCTGATTTTTTTAAAGACAGCTGGAAATCCTATCCACTGAATATTTCTCTTTTCAAAACAAACCCTGCTTTCTTTGGAAAAGAATTGGAACTGATCTATTTTGAAGAGGAAAGGAAAGGAAGAAGTTGTAATGGTCTACTTTGATGTGCTGTGACAACACGTATTTTCCATTCCATCAACACTTTATTTGCAGGCCATTTTCTAGAAAAATAAATAAAATTGAAGTCATTGCTAATGCTTTGAAATGATAATTGTGACTTTTTTTTTTTTGCTCACCAATTCATTATCATAATTGTTGCTATTAATGCATTGACAGATTTTGCCCCTATCGCTTGGTTTGTGCACTGAAAATATGACAAGATTATGCTTTTCTCCCCACCCCCTGCCCATTTTCACAGGGTTAAGAGAACTGTATTTTCACCCTTCATGTTAGCAGCTCATCACTGACACCTTCTGTTATTCTCTTTGTGTTCACACAGGCTGCTGTATTTTAAAATTCTTTAGCCAAGCAGCTTTCCTACACGCCCCAGATCAATCTTGCTTAAAGGAATACTGCAATCGATGCCTTTCCTGAATGAAGTGCTCACTGCTGCACGTTAACTGTGCTAAATTTGCACCACGCCTCAGACATAAAGCACTCTAAGCATTTTGCAACCCCAAACAAAGTGTTTGCTGGGCTAGGAATGCAGCCTGATGGGCAATACATGGTAAATGCTCAGGCACATTTCCTTTGTGAGGTGTAACACTTTTAGGAACCTACATACTGGGACTTCTCTATAGGTAAGTGAATAAGAAAGGACTTCTGTGCTTCACTTGGGAGGCTCTTTAGGGGGTTTCTGTTCTGCGTGAATACAAACGGAAGAACATAAGCTGGGGTGATTTTTGCAGCTGCCACTCTTCACATAGCACATCATTCTTATTCACCTCTGTGGGTCTTTGAATGTTAGAGTGAATTATTACTCTTAGCACTCTGTATACCAAGTCCAAATAACCGAAGGATGATAGAAAAAGATATGATGCATGTATCAACACAACCTGATTTTAGGTTTGCAGACCTTGGGAACATCTGTATTTGAAACCATACCTAGTTGAAAATGAGTTCAACACCACTCCTTGATATCTTAACCACATGGCTTGGTCAAGGACAGCAGTATTCCTGCCATTTCTTATGCAAAAAAAAGCACTGGCAATCAACAGGATACTTGATAAAATCAATACATATGAGCTAGTCTGTAGTACACACCTGCAAAGAGCTGGGTTTTGGAAGACCCAGGAGGTCCTCTTACTCCTTCTTTTTAACAGGATTTGGAAAGAAGAATAAAAGGAGTGAGCTTTCAACCACCTCCAACCTAAATCAGCGTTTTTCCTATTGCTGCTGGGAGCTCATGTTGTGACAGGTCATTGAAAGATCTGTAAATGCAAAGATGAAAGCAATCGAACCTCTTGAGGGAAAGGAAGAGAGGATAAAGCTGGAGGTAGCAGCAGGATGCCACATGGTGGGAGGGGAAATCTGGAAAGAAACCCTGAGATTTGCTCTTCCTTGCCTGGCAGGGCTGGAGCTGTTCTTGCCTCCCTTCAGAAGGCTTGTTGTTTCTGTAATGGGGTTGTTATCAGTTGAAGGCTAATTATCTTTCACAGAAACACAGAAAAACAGAGATGCTGGGAGAGGGTGAAGTTTTAACAAAGTGAAACCTAGCAGAGATATATGACAGGGTGTCTCCTGTCCTATCCAAAAACACATACTAGAAGAGACCCTCCTGTTCTACCAGAGAAGAGAGCTGCTACCAGCCTATCCTGAGAATAACTATGTGCTAACTCTTCTTGCTAAGTAAGTAGCTCTTTGCTCACAACATCTGAATACTGAGCAGGTGAATGCAGAATGAGCAGACGTAGAGATGGTCCTATTATTTTGCTTTTAGACACCAAGCTCTAGTAAAAGCCAAAGCATTGCTGGCTTAGGAAACAGGAGACTAGGGCAATTTTAATTCTCTCACATGGTGGTTCATAGCTAATACAGAGAAAATACTAAATTCTGAAATCTTTAAGTAGTAAAATAGTGGGTTTGCTTAGATACAAAAAATGAATTCTTGGTTTAAACACAAAAAAAACAAAACAAAAATCTTAAATACCAATTTTTGTCCATGTCCATAAAAAGGGGAGAAAAGAGTGGCATAAAAATGTGGTGCTTGTGGAGAATAGCATTTCTTTCTGTTACAGTCCATCTTCCCATCTAGCGTAGATTGTCATAGCATGATTCCATCTCCAGCACTGCACTCTGGTAGCAACCTATGTAATCCTTATTATGCACATCTCTGAAGGCACAGGAGTTGTTGCTGTTGAATTCTGCAAGCTACTTATCCTTCATTTTCTCTGCATTAGAATTGGATACATCCAGCTAAAACTGCAAAGTTCCGCTATTTGGTGCTATTATCCACCTACAACTACAATATGTGGGCACAAGTCAGTATTGGGAACTCTGAAAATTGTGCCACTATTTCTTTGGACTACTTGGACTACTCTCTCAGCTGCAATTAATAATGACTGTAAGTCTGGCAGGCAAAATCTGCCAAACACAGGGAGAATATACACTTAGCTCTTTGATCTATAATATTCATTAGTACCCTGCACATTCCCAAGAAATTGTTCCTTTGATTTTCATCTGGTTTTGTTTAAATGTGTTTGAGTTCATGGGATGTTTTGATTGTCTTTCCAATATCTTTGCACACAAACTCTACACTATAAAGCTGCCATCTGTGTCTGAAATATACACCAAGCGTGCTGAGGCTTCCCTCCCTGGAGAGCTCCTGTTCACTATGAAACACTGAATAAAACTCATATGGGTGTTTCAAAGCCAAGAAATAAAAAGAAAGAAAATAAAAGAAAATGAAAAAGAAAAAACACCTTTTGTAAAAGTGAGACATTAAGATTTAAACATCTTTACCAGCATTATGTCATCCAAGCAACATTCTCACTATTTTTGCAGTTAGACTGTATTTTTCATCCTCAGATTACACTACAAATATTGGGAAGCTTGTGCTCCATCTGAAATTTACACCCTCCAGTCCTAAATAAGCATAGGGGAGAATTAGGCCTGTACAATAAAATGACGACAATAAACACTGAATAAAACTCACAGGCACCACTCAGTGAATAACAACCATCATTTTCAGTGGCTATAATTAACGTTCTTTCATTGTCACTGGTCTAACCCCACTCTAATACCATTGCTTCAGGGTTGAGTAGTGTAAGGTAGGAAATAATACAAGAACGGTAGCAATAGCAATAAAGGTTATCTATAGGGAAAACTCACCAATGTTTATGCCTTCAGTCTAGCTGGAAAATGCTGAGGCTGGTCACCCAATCTCCACGAAGTAGCAATCTCCAACAGAGATGCTGCTGTCATGGTGGTCAGCCCTTAAATGAAGTCAAGGAGAGCTGGAGTCAGGCTTCCACCCCTTCCAGGAGCACAGCTGAATTACCTTCACCTGTGCTCCCACAGCTGACCCGACACTTGCCTCAGCTGGTTAATCAGAGGTTGAGGCCGTGATTACCTATATAGTAGAGTAGAAGTAATTCATTTGAAAGGCACCTTCCAAAGTAGAAGGCCCAAGTGCAATGTCACAAATCTAGTCTGTCCTCTGAAAATACCTGAGGACTTTCTGGAAGATGAGGCTGACTGCTAGACGAGAGTCACCACCAGTTTGGGCAGCAAAGCTTTAGATCATAGATTCTGGTAGGTCCCAAAGGGATTATACTCCATGGGAGTATAGGGCATCCTGAGCTTTCCAGCATCCTTAGCAGGACACGTACACCTAAACCTAGAAGATGACTCTATCAAACCACTGGCAGGACTTTACATTAACCTGAACAGGCAGTGTCACATGAGCAACATGGGCAAAGGCTAAATGTGCCAATTCAGCCCTCTGCTTTAATCTACAAGCTAGGAGACTCTGATGTGAGAGTCCTCTTTCCATCAACAATATATATTATAATAATGCTCAGAATCCCATTCAGGAGCCAGCTCCAACCTTCTGTAATCTCCATTATAAGAAAATAAAAATTGGTTCCATTGTGGATTTCTTTCCATCCCCTACCAGAAAGCCTGCTTAGTTAGGGCTACCTCTAGTCACAGGCAGTAATAGTGTGCTAAAAGCGGTCTCTGCACCCAGAAGCTTCCAAAGACTTGTATTAGAGAGTAATAGGCAGCAATGTTGTGAAGTTCTCTCTTCTGGTGATGGATGAAATGAAAGGTTCAGCTTCTGCTAAAGAAAGAAAATGGAGGTGCACAATGCAGCCTTCAAGAGCTACACTGATTTTCCGATATGCTTGTAGGGGCCTGCTGCAAAGCGCTAGATCAAGCAACTCATTCACTATTAAAAGCAGCAATATGCTGTATCGGACCTACAGATCTCAAACATTATGCTTGGTAAAAGTCCCTGACACTCATGTGTTCTTTAAGAATACAGCTGCTGTTTTCATGACACAGCAGTTACTCACAGTTATCTGAGTCCCTTGCAGAATGAGAACAAATGCTCAGGCTTTGGAAGACATGCCATCATTATTTAGCTCGTAACACAGAGCAAGGAGATACAGCAGGAAGAACTGCATTAGACTTAGTTCTCCATAGTAGGCTTTGACAGAATAAAATCTAGGTAAGGATCTGCCCAAAGGGAGCAGATACAAGATTTCTCAGAAGGGATCTCTGAGAGACACCACTGAAACATGGTGTTGACTTCATCTGCCACAGCTCTGTTTCATCAAATCAAACCTTGTGTGACCTGGAGCAGAAAGAACACTTTTCTTCCTCTGAGCTGTATCATGACACTGAGGTAGAATTAAGGAAAAAAGCTGGGAGACTTCAGTTTTAATGCTTTCCTATTCTAGTGGCAGGTAACCATTTACCATAGCTGAAACAGAGGAGTCCTTCCACTTTAAATGATGTTACAGCTTTCGTGTAAAAAGTTGCTTATTTTTATGGCCTGGCACCTTGGAGGCAATAGAAAAAAAACTGTTTCCCTTGCTGAAAATGGCATCTGTTGCTGCGATCAAATTCTGCATACTATCTTCTTGATAAAATGGGACGCAGCTGAAGATTCAAAGCTTGCTGATATCGAGGGAAAATTTTCCACTGACTTTCTCAGGGGCTGGTTAAGGCCTTTGTTCAACTAGCCTATGAATGTTCAGTATTAAATGTTTCTTTTTTATAGGGTTATTAGTGTGCAGGTCTGATGTTAGCAGGACACTGGAAAGCACTTTTACTGCCAGCCCTCCATTTGAACCGATGGGCAGTTTGGTACATTATGGTCCATTATTTTTGACTGAGACTCTAAACTACCCCGTAAAAATGTTGTCCTTGTTAGTTTGCTATCCTGAGTGTTGCTATAAACAGAGATTCTTGTCATCCAGGAGACAAGAACGGTAATTTCTGATGTCCCAATGAACCCTTCGTTCCTCCCAGGCTGCCTGAGCTGGGATCAAAGGGATTTAAACATTAGTTTGAATCAGAAATGGGGCTGTATACTCCTTTTGGAGGTACATCTCCTTGGCTACCTATTCCCTGTATAGCAGCAACCCACATATGGAAGGATGACCCAAAAAGAACCCAACTCACACATTTTCCCTAATCTTCACATAAAGCCTGTTAAAGCTTTTAACGTGCTTTATAAGCCAGTGAGCAGGAGATTCCCTCCAGGCTGATAAGCACAGCATTTACCAACCCTGTTTAGCCAATGCTGCTCTAAAGAAAATGGTGGTTTTGTGCCAGCAGCAGCACCGGAGGGAGAAGAATCTATGCTTCCCAAAAGGTTTCCAGCAGCTTTCCAATGACCACATTATATTGCAGTGTGGAACTTTATCAATCTATGCCAAACGGAGAAATAAAGAAAACTTTAGAGAATGGCACTAAGCATCCTTGCTATACACAATTTTAGCATTTGTCTGAGTTTGTGATAACACAGTATCTTGGAGTCTGCTGTTGGCATCACTGCAGAGAGGATCACACCCCTAGCTTCCCTCTTCCAGACATTTATGATAGCCAGGTGGGGGGCTTTTGGGTGACAAATTAGAAAAAAGCATGAAGGCTTCTTCAGACAGGAGCATATCAACAACATGACTGAACACTGAAGCTCTCTATATCTTTTTTCCTTTGAAATCAAAGAGGATTTCACAACTGCCCACTCTATAAATCTCACCTCTACAGCATTACAGTTAATAAATAAGTGTACTTTTTTTTTTTTTTTTTTTTTAAACCTCCTGGTTTGAGAACAGCAGGTGTTTCTCCGTGATGCTGACAGCCAGCTTCACATAGATATAACCCTACAATATTCCTGCAAAAACTGGCAAGAGCTGCTAGAGTTTCAGGAATAGTGAATCCTGCGGTGGGGTAAAGGAGCAGACTAGATGATTAGATCATAGAATTTTTTGAGTTGGAAGAGAACCTTAAAGGTCATTTGGTCCAACTCCCTGCGATGAACAGGAACACCTACAGCTCCATCAGGTTGCTCAGAGCCTGATTCAGCCTGACCTTGAGTGTCTCCAAGGATGGGGCTTCCAGATAATTGCAAATACATCATGTCCCACCAGCTCATCTGAGCCTGCAGGTTCAAGTGGTCATGTTATCATGGCTTGAGTTCAGTAAACGTTTGTGAACTCTCACTGTGCTTTTAAAGGGGGGGCATTTTGAAGATACTGTATACCCTTTCCTTTCTCTTACATCACCAGAAAGCAATGCCTGATGTCGGTTTTTCTTGCAGTTACTTGTGCTTGCCACTGCAAGCAAGTGAAAGAAGCAGGTACCTTTGGCGACTGATTTAAAACACCCCAGGGACTAAAAGAAAATTGGTTCAGGTTAAAATATCTGAAAAATCAAAAATCAAGCTCATATTTATTCTTAATGAATCCTTCTACCATCCCTTTTAACTCAAAAAGAGCTCCTTAGGTTGAAAAGTTTATTATTATCAATAAATACTTCTCTGTGGGGGAAAAAAAAAAAAAAAGAAAAAAAAGAAAAAAATTAAAGAAAAATGAAAGAAAGAAAAAAGGGAAGAAAAATAAGGGAGGGAGGAATGGGAGAAAAGACCTGTTAAGTGCTGAGTGCTGGCAAGTTTAACTGGCCAACATTAAACATGCTTTTACTGAAATATAACAACTATCCAAGAGGGAGAGAAGGAAATGAAAAGAAGAAGTTTTTGCCTCTGAGGTCTGCTTACGCACTGAAATGCAGTAACTTCAATCTTTCAACTCCTGCGCTGCAATTCTTTTTTTTGGGTGTGGGACACTTTTCCTGATTCTCTTCCTGCTGATTCCCAGCAGTCACACACACTCTTGGATATTGCTTTGGGTTGCTTTCCAAACCAAGGATGAATTAGTCCCTAAATGGAAAGCTATAAATTGTTAGAGTGAATTGATACTTGGCACAGAACTTCACAAGGGAGAGAACTGTATGAAAATACAGAATGCTGAGTTCATCCCAGTTTACTACATTGACATCTGCCTGTGCAACTAGCTATGAATCACGGTCACAGTGAAGGCAAACTGGAATATTTCCGTTCCTTCTTCTAACACTTCTAAAATACTCCACAAGCAATATTTCATCATGGTAGGAACACACCTGAAGATAACACACAGAGACAACCCTTATCCCTAACCAAAGGAGCTCAAGACAGTTTCAGCTGAGTGGGGAAACCTTAATTGCCCACAATGCTCACAAAAATACGCAGTCACCATTGAGATGCAACAGAGAGATCATCAATCAGCGTGTCCGAGTATAAAACAAAATCAAACAAACACAGCAACAAAACCACCTTTGAAAATAACCAAGCTGTAACTGCTGTAGGTAAGGTAAACCGTAAATCAAGGCACTTCCCTGCCTGCAGATCTCTAACATTTTCTTTTCAATAAATGTGCTTGTCTTTACCTGGTAACATATCCCCTTTTGTATCTTCTTCACTACTTATTTTAGTGTCTATAGTTGGGGGGATTTTGAACTTCTGAAAATCTAAAAACATACTTTCATGTTGCTTTTCAAATCTTCATTTGTTCAAGGGAGTGTAGGGAAGAGAATTAATTCAACTCAAGCCCACATGATTCCTGTTTGGTGCCATAATCTCCTTCTCATACTAGTTGATAAGGGATGGAGCACACAGCAAAGGGAACAAACTCACGGGACAGCGCAGTATTCCAGTCATCAGTGCGCACTTCCTCAACTGCAGACCTTTTCCAGCTGGATGTATTCATAAAAATCCTCATAGCTCCAACTGGAAATGACTGGTGGCTCCAGCTGTGCCACCTTGACTCTGGGAAGCTCCTGCAGGCAAATTAAAACAGGAGGAGACTGATGGTCACTTGATTCTCCACACACTGACCCCAGCACCTGCCTCTAGCCTCTTCCCTTGCTGAGCTTCAACATTAGCTAATGTGTTCTTGATTGCTGCTACACTTAAGCAAATGAACTAAGGGAAAGTTGTTAAATTCAGAGCAAATAGTTAATTAAACACTTAATTTTTTTTCTGATGTTTAGATAATGAAAAAATAAGCCAAAAACGTTACTCTATTGCCCATCCACTTCCACCTCTCACACATTTTCTTTCTATCAGCATGGCACAAGCTCTGCTAATGATCTGCCCTTTCATAACATAGACTTAATGGCTCAATAAACACCACTGTGTGACAAATAGGTTCAGTTAGTTTCACAACCTCACCCCAACTGTTTACAAAATATTTTGTTGGCATTTTAGGGCTCTGTTTTATGGACCGCTCACATCTGTAAGGTCAAAACCTTCTACAAATCGTGCCAGGAATTGCTGTGTTTCAGAATTCATTTGCCCTTAGCTTTTATAGCCTTTAAACTGTAAGGCACCCTAATTAAGTAAGAAGTTTTTTGATTAAAAATGTTGTCCCATGAATTGCGTTCCAAAAGTGTACAAAGCCCTTGGAGGGAATCAGGTTTCTCTCTGGAAGGAACTGGACTTGTAGAAAATTCTGTTCCTATACCTTCTAACAAATTTGATTTTAGACCTTCAGGTTCTGTGCATAGCAGTGTTTCAGGGCAGTTCACAGAGGTTGGAAAAGACCTCTAAGATCATCTAAGTCCAACCATCCACCTGCCACCAATACTGCCTACTAACCCATGTCTCTGAGTACCACCTCTACACAGTTCTTGAACACCTCCGGGGATGAAGATCCCATCACGTCCCCAGGCAGCCTGTGCCAGTGCAACAGCACTCTTTCTGAGAATAATTTCTTCCTTATATCCAACCTGAAATCTGTACCAGTTTATGCTGTAAGGGAGCCATTCAGGAAGCAGGAAACTCAAGAGCAGGAGGACAAAGGGTCCAAATAATGGAGGTTGACCAAGTTTTGAAATCACAGTTCGAAGCCATAATAACATCCTTTCTCAGGAATGTGCCCTGTTAATCCCTCTTTATCTATCCTCAATTTTCAGAGGGTGCCCAACTTGGTTGGAACATTGCTTCTGGGCTAAAACTTCTGCTTTTAGTCAGAAAGCAGTTTGATTTTGCATACTTTGAAGGAAGAAAAAAAGTCTGGTGAGTGATCTCACAAAGTTTGAAACAAACAAAAATTAAAGAAAAATAATAATAATAAAAAAAGACTAAAACAAATTGAAGTGAAGTTTTCCTGAAGATGCTCTTTAGTATTTACATAATGGGTTTGTATTTCAAAAAAGAAAATTTTGCGGACCATTGAACCACAACTCAGCGACTAAGTGAGTTTGCTACTAAATCATTCAAAACAAGAGTTATTTAGCTTTTAGAAGAAGCAAAACATACTGTTGCATAAGGCTCTGAAAGGACTATTAAAGTTTCTGTGCCTCATTAAAACAAAGCCCTAGAATAATCCCTTAGTAAGTACGTTGAGAAACCATAAACTGTAATGAAGCTATGAATATTTATTATATATTTATTATAGCACGACTACAGCAAGTAAGAAGTAGCTTAGTCCTAATAGTCTATAATGCTGCTGGGTGGATAATCTGAATATTCCAAAATTGCAAATTTACCAAAGCTAAATTGCAGAAAGCAGTTGTTCAAGGAACACAGCTCCAAAATGAGCAGATACAAACCTCCCCACTGTATGGAACAAAGAGCCTGCTCTCACAGTATTCTCCTTCTATTAGAGGTCAGCAGTGAATGGGAAGGGTCAGCAGTATTATAAGTCATTAACCACCCTCTACTAATTCAATCTTGTACAAGAACAGTCCTGATGCCTCTCTCCTCATCCTCCTCAGGTCCTACTCTTGTCTATACATTCAAACTGTGTTATCCCTATGCTTGTGCTGTACTGTATATGGACTCAGCCCAGATTTAAATACAGTATTAAAAGTGTTTCCAGCTGTTGTCTTATTACTTTCCTCATAATTTTGAATAGACATTTTTTATTTTCTGATCATAACTGACATTTCTTTACTAAGATCTGGCTGATGTTTTTGACCTCTGCCAACCATGGGAGTATTGTTTCCAGAGAAACCTACAACGACTAATGTAGAACTGATATGGCATGGATAGTGAGAGCTATTTTAGCAGCCCAAGGAATCCTTTCCAACTGGTGCTCTGACTGCTCTGGTGAGCTATGATCTGCATGACTGTCTCCCACTGACATTTCAGTTTGGGACCTTTTTCTTTCCAGATTCATTCCCTGTATGAGAATGTCCCAGCTTCCCCCAGAGTAAGCATCAAGATAGATAGCTCATTTAGCTTTCCTGTTAGTGTCTTCACTGGGTGCTTACGAATATTCTACAGTTTAAAGGTCACTAATAACTCTCCATATGAGTAGAACTGAGAACTATATCCACATCTTATTGCTTCCCAGGGGTGTCACACCGTCAATCTATCTGCATATTTATAACTTGACCAGGCCATCTATTCACTCAATATAAAAGTTCAGATCTGTAAAATGCTCTTGACCTTGATGCCACGATAACTGAAGTTTCATTTAGTCACACCAGGCTGTTTGTTTCTGCACCCTGTAAATGTTTCAGCACTTTCTACCTCTCCTCACTTTTGTCATATAATTCTTGTTAGAAGACTTGTTGTTTCTGAAAAGAATCAAAAAGCGCAACTTGCATCTGGCATAACCAAGACAGCTTCAAGTTCTAGTTGCCATTATGTTGATGAAAAGAGTAACTAAGACTTTCAAGGTATACTCTGTGCCTGTGAACACCCTGCTTCTTCCATGGTTCAACATCACTGGTGGCACAGATCTCTTCTGTGCTGATCCCTTTCATGATGGGACCAACATCTCTAGCTGTGATGGCGCAAGGCAATGACATATAGTTGCTTAGTCCCCAGAAGATCTCATTTTTTTCTCTTCTTATGCAAATATCATACCCTTTCCGTGAATGGGAATACAGTTCCTAAATCCATCTGGGGCAAACTGACACAGTTCCCCTAATGCCAGATTCTAATGAACACTTGTTTAAAAAGGAGCCTCATTTATACAAGACACAGTCTGCTTCTCTAGTTTTCAAGTTATTAATTCAAAGTAAACCTGCACACACAAGCTGCACTTCACCAGAGAAAATAATCTCGGAGAGCAGTATTTCAGTTTTACCTTTCCCAGGTCAAATTTCCTTAACACTGGTATTTGAAATTCACTAGGATCTTTTAAAACTAATGAAGGAAAACCTTCCATCTCCTCCTTAAGAACAATAATGATTTAGTGGCATTTTTTTTTTCCTTGATGTTTAAGAAGAGGTATGTTTCTTTCCCATTTCCTTAAGGACTACACAAATTGTCTTGATCTAAATAATATAACCTTCTTGCTAACATTAATTAATCCTCCATTACAGGCACACGTTTTCCCACAGAGCATTTCTCCTTCCCTCTAGCAATGCAGTCAACCAAAGAAAGAATAGAAAAATCAGCTCCTTTGTACAAACGTGTGTGAATGTGTGCACATACAGGGGCACCCCCATGAGATTATTTAGGAGAACCAGCATGGACACTGGAGATCTGCCCCTTTTCTTCTTCAAATCAGGCTGTCTGCTACCCACTGAGGATTCTGCAAGCATGACTGCGATGTAAAACATTTGTTAGGATCGCTCTAGTTGTCAGAAGGGCTACAATTGACAGCATGTAGCTACTCATACTGAGCAGTAAAAGTGATCAAATTCTTTATGATATGTGACCAGTGCAAAAGAATTTACTCGTGCTTCATTTCTTTCTATTCTCCACTCTCGACACAGTGAGCAGACTATAAGTTTTTGAAAAGTAATTGCTATTTAAACATTTTGTGGCACACCTTTTTTTGGTGCTGACGTACATTACTGGGACTGATGATTTGTCCAAATCAAAGGAAACCTCTGTTTAATTTTCCACTACTTGGAAAAAAAATAAAAAAAAAATAAAAAAAAAAAAAAAAAATATATATATATATATATATATACATATATATACATATATATATATTTGCAGTTAGCAAGTTACTGCATGTCATCTAAATTACCTAACAACGTAGGTGTTAATATCACACACAAAAAAAATGTATGGTAAAAGGTAGCTTCATCCAATTTCTTTCACCTTGAGACAAAAGAGCAGAATACAGGCTGCCAGGTGAATTCAAGCAGAGGGACTCCAGCTAACTCTGCTGCTGAAAGAAATATTCATGGAGCCACGGCCTTGAGTGGCATTGCCACAGCAGCCTGCAGCAATACAATTGCATGCTAAGCAAGCACAAAGCTGATTTACTGCTTGGAATCAAAAAGAAAAACAACAACAACAACAAAACAGTTAATTGCTTTCATCTAGCTTTGTGTGCTGAACCTGCCCAACAGAAAGCCCAGAAAAAAAGAAACAAGAAACCTGAAGTTAACAGCTGCATAGGAGTTATTGGGCTCTTCTACGCTGATTTTCTTTTTCCCTGTTATACCTTGAACTTAATCTGGTCCTGAAGTTTTTAAAGACAAATCTATCCTTTTTTTTTTTTTCTTTAAAGGGTCTATTTAATGTCTCTGACAATGCTGCTCTATAATGACAAGTGAAACCACAACAGTACTGTAACTGCAAGCAATTATAGAAACTAACGTGCTAACCCTTTGGCATTATTTGGGCACATCATGTTGGATCAGAATAGGGTATCTCTATGCCAGAACATGTAAAGAAATTCAATCATTACCATTAATTATACTATTTTAGTAAGCTATTTAATGTTACAATAAAACAGATTATGAAAGGTAAGGCTTCATATTAAAGCTCAAATTTCTCCACTGCCCAAGGCCAGGGCAGTTCTGCTAAAGCCAGCAGACTCCCTACCCTGACCTCATCTTCCAGAGAACACCATGGGTGCTGGGGACAGGTCTACTTGCAGGTAGCCATGTCACTCCCACTACCATTAAACTTATCACTTCCCCTGTTCACCTGCCACCCTTTTCCCATCCAGCATCACTCATCATCTCTTCTTAAGTAACTCACACCAACCATAAGGACTGAAATGGCACCTCTGCTCATTAACCTCAGCAAAAAATACCCCTTTAACACCAACAGTAGGGCACTATTCAAATGTTACTAACAGATCCTCGTCACTACTTTTCTAAAGGAATATAACATTTATAAAAGAATTACATTATAAAATACTTGGTAACTTCAGCTTAAACTCCTTCCTTGCTTCATGTACACATACAAACACAGATTCCTTTATAATTTGGCCATGCCCAACATTAATATCAGCAAGAATTTGAGAAGGTATGAGAAAAAATGGGTAGCATGAAAATGCTGCCGTAATGTCAAGAGACAATGCACAGTCAGTATGTGACTGCTTTCCAAGAATGACAGAACAGTCTGGAGGGGAAAATCAAAGTCAATTTTAGAAGGGTTTATTTAAAAAAAAACAACCTCTGTCTTACTCGCAATTAGCTAATAAGCACATTAACATTAGCCTACCTTGGAAGATGCTTCTTAATAAAAACCAAAAGCAATTAGGGTGTAACAGGAGAACCCAATGCACTGAATCTCTGTTTTCCCTCCATGACTTTGGCCCCACCAAAATTTGACTGACTCACTGAGCTAAAGAGGTCTGAGCACATAACTGAGGTGCCCTAATGAGATGGGGCCATGAGACACACGGCTCCCTGTTGTACCCCTGGATTAGCAATACCGCTTCACCTCACAGTGATCAGGTAAAGTAAAATGACATTAAGATTATTTAACATTCACATATTTTAGCACAGAAAATAAAACAATCATAAATAGGAATGAAAAGGACCTTGAAAAATCCTCTGTTCCATTATTTAAAACAGATAGGTAAATACAACTTCTGCTCCTTCTCCCTCCATCCATCTTGTTTTTCCTTATCTTCTCATTTTCTCTCTTTAACTCTGTAAATGGTTTCTTTAACCCCCTAAAGCAGCTGGAAGTATGTTCTTACTGCAAAGTACTACTAATACTAGGAATAAAGCTGATTGTAATAAATAAAGAGACTGAAAACTGCCACAGATGAAATAAAATGCAACACATGCATCATTAAATATTGAATGAAATTCAGGCTGCATAGCCAGCCTCAATCTGTTTTTACTCATGGTAAATGATGGGTTTATATAATTTCTAACATCCTGATGGATGATACAACGTCAGTTGTTTTGGTTGAGGAAGACAGAGTGAAAACGGTGCCTTTTACTTTTCTTATTAAAAGGCCAATTCTGTACAGTGCTGAGGGGTCGGGATAGCTCACTACATTTCTAGTTGGACTCTCAGTTTCTCTAGTGTTAATAAAAGCTTTAGTGTTTTGGAGCAGTTTGGTTCAGTCAGTATGTAAAAGATCCCCAAACATAAGCTTGAGAATTGATTACGCTTGTCTAGTTTTAATGAAAATGAACAATGTGTGTGGGAGCAGAGTTTTATAATTACCAGGCCACTGAAATTGAAAATAGAGGAGTCGTTCCCCAAACCTCTGAAACACCATTTCCCTTCAGCCACGTTCATCACCACACGGTGACTGAAGGCAGACATGCTCTGCTAAAGAAATACTGTTCTGCTGCAAGGGAGAGAAAATAAAAATTAACCTCTGATCCACAAAGGCTCTGGAGCTGCTGGCAATTAAGATATTATTTAATAAGGTGCCACGCTTTGAATCACTAAAATGAAGGGTTGGAGGACTTTCTGTGCCACACTATTCCTTTCACCACTCTCAGACTCGAGCATGGCTGCCACCTGAGGAGGTTAGAGAGCTTTAATTAAATTAATAAAGCATTGCCTGTCTACTAGAGAGAAAGGCAGAGAGAAAAGTGATTGCAGGAAATTTCTGGACATACTGCTGATATATATATATATATTATCATTCCTTCGGCACTTCAGACTGGAAATCTTTTGCTACTCTTGTGTTTGATAGGGTCTTCAGCTGGAGATCACAAGCCATGCCATAATTTTACATCAGAAGCTAAAAGAATTTGAGATGACACAAAAAAGTTACAGCTTCCCTCAGATATTTTTGTTGAGATAAAGTGCCATTTTTGAGAACATCAAGAACAAAAGAACAAGGTTAGTAGTGGCTGGAACACTTCCCTTCAGAAAATGGAGTATCTCTAAAATAGTTTTATTTCAAGTATTCTTAGCTGGTTGCTTCATAGCTTGAAGACACCTTGACTCCCAAGATGCTTTCATCAGGGGCTGATATTTAAACAGGGTAAGTTCTGACTGGCTTCTTGGCAATCATTTTGATTCTTCCTTCCTGAAATCTGCATTCTTGCTTCCAAATCCTTGGAGATTGTTGTTGACCACTCCAATGGCATTTTTATCTACATACCCTTGAGCTTTGCATAGCCCCATGACTAGAGTCCTGATTTAAAGCCCTTGGTGCCTGTGAAGCACCTCCCTGGGCTGTGAGTCAGTCCTTAACTCTGTGCTTGACAGGCTAAATCAAAATATGTGTTTGGATCAGAGCTCAATTACCCTACGGCTGAAATGACTCGCACAGGTAGCTCTGAAAGTAATACCTCCTATTTATTTCTATGGAAACTATATTAAAGAGCACAAAAGCAAGAGCAAATTCTCAGCTACAAAGCATTATTTTTTCAGCATAGTTATCACCATGATCTATGTATTTTCACCAGCAAAAAACAAGAACCTGAATGCTGCATTTACAAAATTCTTCACCAGTACATGTGTTTCACAGTGTCATTACTAAAATGCACCACCCACCACCACACTAAGGCTCACATCCACTGTTTGGTTTCCACAAACGTTCAGCAAGCATCGGCGAATGTCAACGGGTGTCATTTCTCCCACATGGAGAAATCCAATGATACACCTTTGCTTTATATGCACTTCCACATCAGAAACCATTTTGTCAGACTGCCCCTCCACTGCCATCTGTCACACAGCAACAACATGTAATGGAATGTTGGTGGGAGGTTTCAGCCTCTACTGCCATAACACTAACGTTTGCCTCCAATGTCATGGGCCAATGTAACAAATAGGAGGCATTACTTTTGGAACAGATCTCACATTTTTCACAGCAATGACCTGTGCCTTTTCATTTAAGCATGTCCTGTGGTTTATGCAGGACACAGCACTAAGCTCAGGCAGGACAAACAAAATACGGTCTTTGTAGATGAGCGTGTTGACATCTCTTTGGATAGAGCCCAGCTCTCACCACAGACCTCAGTGTTGTACCGTGCTCAGGGCATTTCAAACATGTGAGTTTCAGATGTAAGGATTTGGTTCTGCTTATCAGAAAAAGAAAAGCCACCTGCAAGATTTGGATCTATATCCCATAATGGCTTTTTGAACTTCCTCATAAGTGTTTTTATCTGGTGTGTTTGATTCAGGCTCACCTACTTTTGCTTATCAGGGTCCTAAGCTTCCTGCTTAGTACATACGTTTCAGTTTGAACTTCCAGCTTCGCTTTCAAAAGCTGTAGGGTAAATTACAACTCCTAAGTAAAACATGAAACAGCGAGGGAGTCTGTTTCTGAAGTTACTAAAACTTTCCTAGAAAGTGAACCTTAAGATGGCAGCGGTCTCTCTGATCAAGCAAATGGCCGTCAGTCTGGATGTGTAGCAAAAGGCAAGAACCGTCTGTTCTGGGTTTTGAAGAGGCAGAGAGAGAAGATTGCTGCTGTAGACAACTCAGATTTGTTTTCTCAGTAGGACAATCCCAATGACCCATCTGAGAGGAATCCAATTTTTCTACTTCCCAACCTTGAACAACATACAGCTGCATTAGACATGAAAGATAAGCACCAGCAGGCAAAACCTTACTCAGACTTTTGCCTTGGGAACTGTTGCAATTTTCTGTTCTGGAACTGCCTTCCCCAGAAGCTGGTATTAGGAGGAAGACACTTATTTTTCACTCTTCTGGTAAAATGACAGCAGGCCATTTCTGTGCCTTGCAGCTTTTCAGCTCTCATGTAGACAGATATCCACGCTGGGAAAAGCGGGGATTGTAGAAGACCAACCTTAGCAATTCCTTTATCAGATTGCTATCCATTAACTGGGTTAGTGTGCCCTCTCTATCCATCTCTCCCTGTGTTGTTGAGGTAATACAGCCTTCTGGAAGGAAACAGCAATGCATATTCATGGCACTGTTTGTGATGAATGCCATCGTCAACTCAGTGCTTTGAGGTTTTGTTAGCAGTGGGGATTTTTTCTGCCTTTACAAACCCCATGTAACATCATATTGAGATTAAGAAAAAATGTTTGACTTGCCCTTGATTTAGTGCAGAGTAGAGCACGGCTCACTCAAGCTCTCGCACCAGGACTTTTTCTGCCTGTGGTTCTGAGAAGGAAACTCTTTGAGTCTATTACACACTTGAGTAAACAAAAGGAAGAGCTGCGGCAGAGCTGGAATACGAAGCCATGTGGTTGAGGGAGAACAGAAGGAAGAGGCTGCACCTAAAGTCTTTACTTCTGAGATAATTTCAGATAACCTGCAACTGCTGTTGTCCTGACTGCAGACAAGCAGGGAGCATCTGTGAAACAGAGGTTAGCAGAGGGCGAGGTGAGGAGCAGGTTGTTACAAGACAGAAAAATCAACATAATTCCTGAGTTTTCATTGCATCTGTGCAGCTGGGGATCAGCACACTTCTGACCCTGCCTGAGCAGCATGCAGGCACGGACAAAGCCTTTGCCAGGAGAAGAACCTGCCCTGCCCCTGCAAGTGCTGAGCACATCTCCACGTGCACAGAAGCACTTCGAGCTGATCTGCGCTTCACTCAAAACTTTGCAGCACGTTCCCCAGCTGTTACATTTCAGCCTTAGGGCAACACATTCGGCGTGAATGGCAGCTCTTCACTCCGCTTGCTCTCCTCTGCAGAGGGTGTTTGTTTGAGTGCTCACTACATCTGGCTTTCTTGTTTATGCCTCTGGTTTAAGTAATTGCCTTAATCTGAATTTCAAGGCTGACACCCTGCCTGACCTTTTTCTGCTCAATTCTCTTCAGTGAATTACATCCAGCCTTCCTACTTTTTGTTTAATTGGAATCTACAGAAGTACAATGACTCACTTCTCAATCAAATTTGTTTCCCAAAACAATATTCATGCATGCATGTTTACGTATTGCAGGACTTAACTTTTGGATTTCAGTACTCTGTAGCATGCATTTACATTACAAAGATTTCTGAAAAATAATTCAATAAAAATAGGTGGTTTTAAGTTAAAAGCATGCCCCATAAAAACATTGCAGCATTTACTGGTTTCCTCATCAGCATGTGAGATCCTCAGTCGTTTTCACCCTCCAGCTGTTACTACCAAGACAGACTGTCCCGGCAATGGATAATAGTGATCTTCTATCCAGGTGCATACACACATGTGCAGATGCAGTAGGTTTAATTGCTGTTTGCTTTGCAATTTTAAGCCTCTTTAATTTTCCATTTGTTGAATGAGGAACATGTAACACTTACATGAATAATTTGCTCAAATAGTTCAGCAATTAAGCTCACCAGCTTAGTATCTGTCTCTGAGGCTACCTCAGCATGGCCTCCCTGCCTTCTCCAGCCCTGGAGTTCTCCTCTTCCCCTGCAGCACATAACAGCTTTCTCCAACAAGAGTACATTGATCTCCCTTGAACTTTCTCTCACACCTACCATCCAGCTGCTTCTCAGTCAAACTCTCTGATCCCATAATCTCATTATTCCTTCTCCCACTGCTCTCTCACTCTGCCCTCTACCTCCCTGCCACATTTCCATCACCTCCTCCTCCATCCATTCATAGTTCAGCCATCACCACTCTGCCCTGCTTAGAGGGCTGCTCTCCATCCAAACGGTCCTTTGTTCTCTGATACCATCTTAAAGAGCCTGCTGATCTTTATGTCCCTTCCAACCTAGACCATTCAATGAAGGCAATGTCACTTGAAGGCCGAACACAAGAGTTATGAAGGTAATTATACTCACTTAAGAAAAAAATTAGAGATTATTAAAAAAAAAAAAAAAAAAAAAAAGATGAATCTAAAATTCTCACTACAAAACGACTACTACTAATATACTTTTTTTTAAGTTGCAAGATTGGAAAGATTAGAAAAGATCTGCAAAATATACTTTATCCCAGTGTGTTCCTTCTAGTTATCCAGAAAATAGTATTAAAAACAAACAGATCTCTTCCTGGTCCTAAATCTCTGTATTATTTGTTAATAGTGTATATATCAACTGAGTACTGCATACAGATGTGGAGTCCTCAGTACAGGAGGGAGATGGACCTGTTGGAATGTGTCCAGAGAAGGGCCACAAAAATGATCCATGGATTGGAACACCTCACCTATGAGCACGGTCTGAGAGAGCTGAGGCTGTTCAGCCTGGAGAAGAAAAGGCTCCAGGGAGACCTGAGAGCAGCCTTTTAGTAACTAAAAGGGGGCTGTAAGAAAGAAGGGGACAGATTCTTTAGCAGAGTCTGTTTGGATTTGACAAGGCAAAATGGTCACAAACTAAAAGAGATGTGTCCAGAGACGTGGTGGAAACCCTGTCCCTGCAGACACTCAAGGTCAGGCTGGAGGGTCTCTGAGCACCTGATGAAGCTGTATGCGTCCCTAGTCATTGCAGGGAGTTGGATCAGATGGCCTTTACAGACCCCTTCCAACTCAAATGGTTATATAATTCCATATATAACAACTGACTACTCACAGCTATCTGCCTGGTATTGAGATTTGTCTATGATGTTAATGACAAGGCTGCTTGAAGAAGATCACCTAGCATACAGACACATTGGGACTTACATCATCATGTCAGGCATTTATATCTGTTAATAGTCAAATTACTCACATAAAAACTGTACCAGCTTGATAATTTGAAGTGGATAGATGCGAAAAAGATATTTTTAACTTCAGCTGTTGTGAATTTCCTGTATATTTATAAAAATAAAATGTTTCTTTCACACTTGAATTAATTCGCACTGATTTTCTTGTCTGTCAGTTTGCTGGAATTTTTTCTTACTGAACCAAAATGAATCATGACTGTTCCTTGGCTGACAATGCTGAGAGTCTTCAGGTTTCATAATGCAATAAGAAATTTTGCTAGGATGCATTCGTTATTGTTTTTTTTTTCCATCCTTATTTTTCCCCCTGAAGTCATCAATTTCTCACCCTTAAGAAAGTGCTGCCATAAAGCTTCGTTTCTATTGCATACTTCCAGCTCTGAGCTTTGCTCTGTTCTGTTAGCAGAACCCAGAGCCTGCCCTACTTCCAGATATCTCACAGAGCCATCTACTGGTGCAAGAACACAAATTTTACCTTTTCCAAGTCTTTTTTTCACTCTGATAAACCCTTCCTGTCCCTCTCTGCTCAGGCTGGTCTAGGAGTGCATGACGTGGAGGGGTGTTGCTACGGGGCTTCTCCCTCAATCATTTTCACTTTTTGCAGACCAAGAAATAATTTTCTAGGTACATATGTCAGAAATTCATTTACGTAAGCAATATACTGTTGATTAAAAAAACCCAAACAAACAGCTTATGCACGTTAATCATCTGTGTTGATTTGCTGTGAGAAATACCTACTTGCTTTGCTGCAGTAAATTAAAAACAGAGGTATGTGAGTTCTCACCATTTATATTCACGGTGAATCGCTTGAAAAATGAATATACCAAATAAAATGCCCTGGGTCCTGAACTGACTGCCTTCTGATGTTCAAAAAACAGCTCTGCATCGTATGCGCCCTTGAAATTTCCTCACGCTTTAATTTCAAGCACGAATATGTGTAGCTGTAATAATTGATCCCTCCTGCACCTTTCTCACAGAAAGCAAAGCATAGTCAGTCCGGTGTCTGCACAGTGATCCGTGCCAATGGGTTAGCCTGGTATTATCCATGCTTTTGTCCTAAGGTTTTTGCTGATGGAGAAAATGAGTCAGTGCTGGTAAAACAGCTAATGATAATCACAGCAAAGATCCTTAGTACTTCCACAGTAATCTGAATTTTCAAAATAAATTCCATATACCACCTGTCTACAGCATGCCTTGGAGTAACAATCATTACACACCTCCATATTTTTCTCATTGCATTAGTCAGGGGATGGCATATATTTTCATGTATAGTAACATGTAGACATTTTCAAGGAACATCATGACACTGATTTGCAAATTTTCTCCTCACCCTGTCAATAAAGGATCTCTATGGCTATGACAGTTAAATTGATTACTTCTTTATCAGTTCTCAATGTCTCAGTGTTTATAAACTCATTTTTTAACCTGATCCCAGGTGTGGCAAATAGAGTTGTTACTTCTGAGGATTTTCTCAGAGTTCAATGATCAAAATTACACCGAAGATGTAGAAAAATAGTTCTAATATCTCTGCAAAAACAACATGTGCAGAATGAGAAACCAAATATAATCCTGCCCTGTGATCAGCCAGTGTTAGTTTTGAAAGTGTGATGCCAGCATGACTATCCATTTATCTTTTTGCGTGCCTTATGTTTAGAGCACAATGCAACTTAGCTTTGCAAATGGAATAGCAATAAATTATTCTAATTGCCATTAAAAGGTTCCCATTCAAATATCAGCTTCCACCAGCTGTTACCCAACAATAGTCCATGAGTAGTGCAAAGGCAGGTCCTGAAGATGCATAAACGAGTGGTCCATGAGTGGAAGCTGTGAGAGAAGTCCTAGGAAGCTAAACTAAGGAGATTTTCCCTTTTGTGGCATGTTGTGCACTTTCACTTAGGTTAAATTTATCACATCAAGAAAACAAAATATAAAACTTTAGTTATTGTTCACTTTGTGAACCTCAGGGTTCCTGGTCCAGTTTTTCTTTATGTGTTACCCATGGTGATTTTTCTCACTGTTTCAAACAGAGAGCATTTTCAGTTGGCAATCAGATATTAGGAAAGACTTTTAAAATGAGTGCTATGGAAGCTACAGTATAGCTTCAGTATAACCTTGGTTCATCTGCCCCTCAGCACTCCAGAACTTTCTATTATCCAAAACACAGCCTTGTCCCCTGATATCTATTAATTACGCTGACAATTCCTTTGAATATGTGAAACCTCTGTTATCCAGGCTTATTCAGCTTTCCCTATGGCATCTGGATAATCAGTGTTCTACTGTATTTCATTATTTTTCATAGTTCTTTCTCTTTTTCAGAGAATACAGGCAGTCTCTCTTCTTCTTTCCTTTGCAGAATGCATTACTCTAGCCCAACAAATGGATATGGCCAGATGGGAGATGCAACCTCTCTGTCCCAAATGTTACTTCATACTGTTGTGTAATGCCAGCACTATGGATGTGACTGCAGAATAGTCAACATATTCAACAAGAGAAAGATGGGATTTTTCTGTTCAGTTTAAATCAGAAAGGGCAGAAGGATGGAAAGTAAAATTTGTTATGATCAAGAAACGCAAAACAATCAATAAAAGCCAAGTTGCCATTCCTGAATGCCCTATTCTTCTAGCACTGACTCTATTAGCAGTCTCAGTAGTATACAGAAATTTGTATGCTAATTCTCACAGCTTGTGTTGGAAGGTAAAGAACTTATCTTCCAGTTAGGATGTAACCATGTATCACGGATATGATTTAGTGGAGGGTTTTTAGAGTTAGGGTACTGGTTAGGCTGCAGTTGGACTTGATGATCTTCAAGGTTTTTTCCAACCTGGATAATTCTATAATTCTATGATCACACAGGGAGTAACTGCAACATGCTTTGCAGTGCTTGGTGGCAGCTTACATACAGCTGGATGCATAGCTCTATCTCCTAGCACCAAATGCCAAGACTGACCACAAGATTGACCCAATTTACTGGGAAGTACTGCCATGAAGTTCCATGATTACTAGTAAGAAGCCTGTTGTGTAAAACCAGTTGTAAGCTTCCAAAACGCTCTCCTTTTGTCTTCAATTAAAGCATCATAATGAGAAAAATGTCAACAAATAGGGAATTTACTACAGAAGGGTAAACTCTCCCTAAGTAATCCAAGATTATCTGAACATGATCATTACTTTGTTGAGGGTTCATGATTTGAAGCTTAAGAATGGATTAAAAGGACAGGGCAGCACACCCCTGAGGTGGTTCTCCCTGCAAATAGGGGGCTCAGAGACTTCCTGAGCTTGTTTCTTTTTGCATAAAAGCACTTGCAGATTTTTCTTCTCAGAATTTATTAAATCTCTTCTTGAACTTCTCTATGTAAATGCATTCTGAGTTCAAAAGTTTAATTGTGCACAGTGTGGAGAACGAAGTGTATCTTTTCATTTGCTTTCTGTCCACCACCTCACAGTTTCCTGGGCTGCCTCCTCATTTCCTGTATTGCACAAAACCGTAATAGTTCTCTATTTATATTCTCCATGCAAGTCAGGATTTTACTGACCTTTGCTAAGGCATCATGAGGTCAAGACACACAAGCAGCAGTAACTAAATAAGGGGAAGAGAGTTATGTGTGTAGAGTCCACTCCTGAATTTACTGTAGAGTGAAAGAAAAATCAAATATCAAGGAAACAGAAATGAAGAGAACAACAGCAACTAGGAAAATGAACAGCAAAGAAAAAGGTAGCCTAGCGCTGCTAAGCTAGATGTATTGCATCTGAACTGAACCAGACCAAATGTTCTCACTGCCCAGTGGTTTACACTGTTCTCATTGGTGTTGAATAACTGAGATTCCTCACTAACTGGGATGGAAGTACAGCTATTAAAATGGCCAGGCCAGGTTTAATTAAGAAATTAAGGATTACCAGTGAAAGACTACAAAAAAAGAAGTTACCTGTGCCATAAAGTAGATGATGTACAATAACCTACACATGGAACTGGAGTAACTTAAAATTAACAAAATAATCATAGAATCATTATGGTGGAAAATTCCACTAGGATCATCTAGTTCAAACATCAACCCATCCCCTCTAACCACACCCCTGGTGACTCCACTGTCGCCCTGTGCAGCCATTCTAGTGTCCAACCACATTTTCTAAGAAGAAACTGACCATAGTTAAAAACCATTATGGAAAGAGAAAATAAGATAAAGATGTCTATGGGGCCTTACTTGGTGCAGCACAATGAATGAGAATGGGTAAAATGGATAAAACAGAGTACATTTGTGTAAAATTGCTTATAGGACAGATAATAAGAGATTCTATTGAGTAGTCCTGGAAGTTTGTTACAGAAGCCCGCCCTCTTTTTCAGCCTTGGATATGAATAGCAATTTCTGTAATATGTTTAGAGAAAAACTAGAGAGAGTTGAGTCATTAAGGTAAACTGGCTCGCAGATATATACTGAAAAATAAATGTGACCAATAATCCTAAAGCTCAGATACTCCCTCTGGTAACAGGAACAGATTAAGCCTCTAAGCAGTGAGGATAGGGTAGAGATGAAAGATGATCTCAGTGTGGACCTGCATACTTTGTCTCAGCTTTCAATAAGGGCCGTGGCGTCAGCCCTGAGGACCAAAGCAGGCTGGGGACAAGACTGTAGAAAAAACATGGCCACATCTGACACAGAAAGAAAATCTGGAATTGAATGAGCTAAAACTAAGGAAATCAGACTGTCTTAACCACCTCCTGAAAACTGCAGGTACAAGGACTTTTAATAAACCTGTCAACTTCATATGAATGGGACTACATGCTTGAGCAATAACAAATGTATTACCTGTATAGAGGAAACGGGACTACGGAAAGCAGAAAGTAAGCAATTTCAAGTCTCTGCTTCTGACCTTTGTAACACACAACACTCGTGGACCCTCCAAGAAAATATTTAAGCTGAAAAATAAAAAAGTCTTCCCTATCTGTCAGAACAGCAAACCCAGACAGAGCAGAGTGCTGTAGAGTAGGGTAACTTCCTACCTGGAATTATTGAGAAAATAGGATTCAGCGCATGAAAAAAAAAAAAAAAAATGATATGAAACAGTACTGCAAACAACTAGGAGCTGCATACAGTAACATCAGCAGTCCCTCCCCCTCCAATCATCACATTTCTTTCTGAGGTCTTCATTTATTTTTTTAAAGATAATTAGGTATACACAAGGCTCTATGATTAGGACTTTAATCTACTTAAGTTAAAAAGTGGATTTTCAAAAAAACTACTTGTTAAATGACAACATAGATATCTTCAAGGCCTGTCAGCTAAAATCCTTGGTTGTGCTTTGAACACCTCAGCCTCAATTCTCTGTTGGATCTACTTATTTGCTTAAAGTGAGGCACATACAGTGATACCGTCTTTAAATAGGATCTTGGTCAACGCTGTATTCATTTTACCTACTCTTAATCCACATGCTGCAGGTAGACTGGTGCTGCAAATCAGGAAGGAGCTTTCTCACCATGTGCTCACAGGGGTTTCTGAGGCATCTTTCAATCCCTTCACTCCAATGTCACTGTTCCTCCTGTCACATTCCACAGTTTGCTCCAACCTCAGCATCTCATTTGTATTGCAAGCAAATGCTGAGGCCCCAGCATGGTTGTAGATTTTAGTGATCATCAGACATATAAGCACTAACACTTCTTTCTGGATTAATTTCCAAAGGGATGTCAAATGACTGCTCACATTTCATGTACTTCATTTTCCCACCAAGGATTCTAAAGAAGAAAGTAATACAAGCACGGCACTTTGACTGGGATGTAACAGCCAAAGGCTAAACTCTGTCCTCGAGAGACTATAGATAATGAAATATGAGATTTTTAAAGCATACAAATAGTGGCAGCCCTTTCGTTTAGGGAAAAAAAAAAAAAAAAAAAAAAAAAAAAAAAAAAAAAAAAAAAAAAAAAAGCCAGTACAAACATGGCTGGTGCCAAGTGCTCCAGCATCCCTGAGCCACTGTGTGTCACCTCACAGACTTCACCAATTACATCAATTCACCCAGACAAGACCCCTGTATTCACTGCTACTACCCTCTGGCAATCCAGCCCGTGTTCCAGAGCTGGCACATTTTCAGCAACCCTTTTCCCAGGGAAAAGTGTTTTTCCTTCTTAAAACAACACCTTCTGGTACACCTTACAAAGAGGCCACAGAGACCCACTGTATGAGAAACATATCTACACATTCAAATAGCTCACTGAAAAAGGTGTAAATAGATGGACGTCAAGAATGTGTGGCCTACTTACTAGGAGTTACCAGATTTTTTGAGACCAATTAGAATAGGGCACCATTGTTCTGCATGACAAATGACTTCCTCTGGCTGTTCTTCAGTCCTTGGCATGTGTTAGCTCTAACTACATTTATCTCAAGGGGAGTCTGAAGTACTCTTTTTTTTCCCTGCAAGCATGACGTTTTTTGTTTCTTGTGAAATGAGTCTTCACTTTACTTCTGAGGACTTCCCACTGCATCTCCCAGAATGACAAGTGCTCAAGTACTGTAAAGCTCATTCCTCTTTGTTCATTTCTATGAAATGGATTACATCTACATACAGCAGACCTGGGGAGGACTTAAAGCAGATAAGAAGAGACTGAAGCTGCTTCCCCAGATCATCCCAAATTGGACAGTATGGGCTTGATCTCTGACTCCTGATTGAGAAGTCTACCAGCAACAGGGAGGTGATGGTCCTCCTGTACTTGGCACTAGTGAGGCCATACCTCAAGTACTCTTTTCAGCCTAGGGCCCTCTCTAGAGGGGGAAAGAAAGACATGGAGGACCTGAAACATGTCCAGAGAAAGGCAACGAAGCTGTGAAAGGCCTGGAACACAGATCTTATGGGAATCACCCGAGGGAACTGGGATCATTCAGTCTGAAGAATAGGAGGCTCACAGGAGACTTTATCACTCTCTGTAACAGCCTGAAAGGAGGTTGTAGCGAGGTGGAGGTCAGTCTCTTCTCCTGGGTAACAGCAATGGGACAAGAAGTGATGGCCTCAGGTTGTGCCAAGAGAGGTTCAGGTTGAATATGAAGAAAAGCATCTCAGAAGAAGTGGTCAGGTGCTGGCACAAGCTGCCCAGGGAGGTAGCAGAGTCACTGTCCTTGGAGATTTTCAAAACATGCCTAGATGTGGTATGTAGAGACGTGGCTTACTGGGCAGTATTGGTTGTAAGTAGACAGACTAACTGATCTCAGAAGCCTTTTCCAAACTTAACAATTCTGTGACAGCCATCAAACACAAGTACCTCGCTGGAGTTCTGGCTCTCAGACAAGGCAATGATAAGATTTTATCTCATTAAATGACAGAGAGGGAATGGGAATAGGGGGGGAAAAAAAAAAGAAAAAAAGAAAAAAAAAGAAAAAAAAAAAAAAAAAGAAAAAAGAGGTCAAGAGAATAACAAGGTTTGCAGAAGGGCCAAATTGCTCCAAGAAAATGAAGATCTCAAAAGGAAGCAGTGAAGCAGGCTGCCAGGAGGAGGTATCTGGTTGCAGCTGGCTGAAGATTAGAGGGAGGTTAAAGTAAAGGAGAGCACGCTGAGGGCTCTGGTGAAAACTAAGTTGTCGATAAACGTTTCAGATTACAGGATATATCAGACTGTGAGAAGGAGAGGGTGAAAATAGCAGCACTTCTAGAGCATGTGAGCTGCTTCTCTCACTATTAGGAGATGTGGCAGTTTGTAATTAACAGAGCTGCCTGCCCTGCTGGCACCTTCCAGCTCTGCTCTCAGCACAGATAACTGTTTGTTAGCTCTGCAGCAGCACCGCATGCTCTGAGTTAATTAGGAAAGGGAACTGCTTTCTAGGGCAAGGAATGTGGCAAAAGCTACAGCAGCAGATTTCACCAGGATAGGGACTTAAGATGGAAGCAGCTTAAGGTGTTTCCACTTCCTGTCTAAATAACAGAGCTCCTGACTACCTTCTGATGGTTTTCTTCCCCAGATGCACAGATCTGTCCTCAATTTACCCAGCACAGCTTTGCTGCTGTACATGTTTCGTGAGAAATTTGGGTTGCAAATCCCAGGCATGCAGCAAAGGAAGGGCAAGAGAGGCTGCTGAGCTCAATGCTCATTACCCACAGTGCTGGTCAAAGGCCAGCTGTGGTTTGAGAGCTTGAGACATGACAGGTCATAGGGAAGGAGTGGACAACTCTTTCTAATAACCAGAGGAATAACTATTCATTCCCGTTAGCATCTTCACCTCCCAGATAACCTTCCTTCTCAGAGGAACTGGAATTGCCACAGTTATCAGAAAGGCTACAAAATCAAACACAGTAAAACAGAGGGGGTAAAAATTAAACTGCAAAGCAGAGCCTAAAAAAGAAGTCAAAAAAGTAATTGTCGAAGGAAGAACAGCAAAGCAAACCAGAAATTACCATGTTGAGCTGTGCTCAATCTTATCATGGAAAATAGTAGGCAAGAACGAAGAGTGTAAAACACCAAAGACAATGAAATAGACTGTGAATAAAAAAAAAATAACCCTTGATAATTCTTGCTTTTTGGCACCAGGAATATTTCCACATGTGTGGAAGTTAATGCAGTATTATTTGTATATGGACACGTGTCTGTACCACATGTTGGAACTGGGTCAGATTAGGAAGAAACACGGACCCAATGGCTGTCAATATCTATACAGCATAATTAAAAGCATGGTCAGAAGAGCAAAATTTCTTAAGTACAGTGAGAAATTATATTTGCAAGCCTAAGCCAACATGAGATGAATTGAATTTGTAGTTAATAAAGCCAAACAGGAGAATCAGTAGAGAAATGAATTCAATTACAAGAGGCAGTGATGGCAAAGAGATTCAGATGTTCTACACCAATGGTAGACAGGTTTGTAATATTTTGTTTTTCCAAAGGAAAAGCAGATGTCAGCTGATGGAAGTGTTTTTGGTCTACGTTCTGTATGTTTAAGTTAATAGCTTAAAAATACATCAGAAAATAAGCATGATTGATTGTGATTAAAATAAAAGAAAAATAATTGCAGTAGTTTCTAAATTATTTCTTCCCCATCAGTTTGATGGTGAGTGCTACATCTTTCATTAAAGGCATGCAAACAAGTGAAGTAAAAGATACTTCCGCAAAACAGATGCACATAATTTTTTCCATGGGGGAAGAGGCAAACAAAACATTCTGTTTAGCCCAAAACCAGCGTAGTTTATTTTGCTTCTTAAATTTCCAAGCACTGAAAAATTTAAAAATGCTTCGCTTCTGGTTAAACTGGATGCAAAATTCTAATTTACTTATTTTTAATCATCATAACTAATAGAGAACAAACAATTATTTATGGCACGATTCTAAACAGAATCATGAAAATTAAGAGTGTTACAGATTGCCTCATTTCAATCATTTTACAGCCATTCTGGAAGACTTGCTGCCTTTTAGGAGCTGTGATAAAATGGCGGTGCAGGGAAGGGGACAGTATTTGCCACAGTATCAGTCAGTGCAACAGTTTTCAGTCCTAGGCATTTCAATGCAGAGGGAGCAGAAGCGTGGTCCAGCAGAAGGGAGAGGAGGGGATCCCGTGTAAAAGATCTAGCAAGGGACAAGAGTAAATGAACTGGAAAGGTAAAAAGGAAAGGAAGGAGAAGCATGTTCCTGTCAGCAAATTATTACCAATAGTTAATAATTCTTTGCAAAAAATTCTCATATGCTTTATCTGCATGGCCAATTATTAAAGAAGTCCAAATCAATGGAACTAAATGATTAAAGAAAGAGCAAGAAACGTGCTTGTAAAATGAGGGTCATGCTAGCATTTGTAGTAGCAAATGTATATTTGCTGAAGCACTGAGATGTCAAAAAATTTGTAGTATTACATTTGTGGCAGTCCACTAAAGAGAGGAATGTCTGCCTGCTGAGAGCTACTGCCTTTCAATTTACTTAAATACGTTTTAGTTTAAATCATGTTATTTGTCCTACTGACTTCATAAGGCCTACTGACATGATATTTGCACGGCTGAAATCAAGCCATGAAGTATTTCCTGAGACACACATTCAAAGTTCACTGTTATGAGGATAGATCTGTGTTTGGACAACTATGCTTGCAATTCCACTACTGTAATATCTGAAATCTGTCCTTTTATTTATTTAATGGTAGATGTATACTAAATAGTCCCAGAAGTAGAAAGGTGCATTACTTCAGATTTATTTCTATTTTTTAAAGTTTCTTGCTATTCATTCACCAATGTCCAGCCCTTTCCTTTATGTTTCCTTACAATGAACATACGTCTAGGGGAAAAGAGGCTTTATAAACATTCAAGACACTGCTAGCTGCAGGCTATGGGTCTAAGGAGAGGAAAGATGAAAAGTACACAGGCATATAATGAAACTCTGGCAGAGAACTCAATTCTGGTATATTTTTTTCAGTCACTTTCCTCCTTTCCTTACAGATAACACCATTAAGGAGAACGTGGTTATTTCTAAAATCATCAATAAGAGCCATGGGAAATTCATATTGAAAACTAGTATATCCAGAAAAAAAATAAAGAAACCCAAAACATGGCAGCTCCCAGAGAAGGACACAAGCACTGCCAGGAGCATAATTGACTGAAGAGATGTTGTGTGATAGCTGGGAAGGCAGCAGCACAGCTGCAAGCAAGCTGTGATTTTACCTATTTATTTTAGAAATTCACAACTTTGTCAGTCCTGGCAATAGGGTAATATTTTCAAGGCAACTTCCATATGGAAAAGGTCCAGATTAGTTTTTTTCTTTTTTAATCAAAAGAAGGCTTTAAATTGTTGTTTGAAATGTTTACGCCTCTCTCATACTCCTTGATGAGTCCTTTAGGGGATCCAGATCACTGGACAGCAACTTGTCAGAAGCTTCTTTTGCTGCTAGGACAGTGCACTGATTAGCAAAGGGTATTCCTTTCCTCCTGTATGCAGTGCATATCATTACAGACTTCACAAGGAATTTCTAGGACAAGTTACTTTGGAGATCAGACATGAAGGTATGGAAGATGGTCTCAAACCATTCAGAGTCATTAGTACCCTTCTTCTTTTCAGCTTTCATCTTTATTTAATTCCCAGGATTCACATTTCAAAAATAGCAGACTGAAAACAAGTTCAGGTTTGGGCAAGAGATTGCCTGCTCGACATGAGTCTTTTCTTTAGATAGGAGACCACTGTCTCCTGAAAGGCAAGAAAAAAATGGAGTTTTGCAGTAGAAAGTTGGCAAGAAATTCACTATCCTCCTCAAAAAAAATACACCCATGGTACTTAAAGCATATGTGCCTGTTAACTAAATTTAATGTATTATGAAAGGTTTACAGATGCTTACGGACACCCTGTGAAGAAACATTCAACCACAATCAGATCACTTGATCTGTATTGTCCTAAGAGACAGAAAATGAAGCTACAGTAATACTATGGTTTAGAGTGCATTTTTATTTATTCCTAAATATAACGTGCTTTTGTAGCAAACAATTTTTCTGCAGGAAAAAAAGATGTACAATCGTTTGAAACTAATATTACACTGACTATTACTGGAATCCTGCTGCCTCTTATTGCAGTGTGTATAATAACTTGACAAATATATTCAGATCTGGTACGATTTAACTCCTGTTCTGCATCTGCTCTCTCTCAGCCAGCATGGCCTAATCCACTTAAAAGAGGATAATGAAAAAAGCCTGATAAATCCCTACCTAGAATTTGTAATCTGTATGAGTTTTCTGCAGCCCCAATCCAGTTACTTTTAAACTAACTCAAGCATCTCAACATAAGCTACAGTCTGTTCCATGTTTGGTTTCACATACCCTGAAGACAGACTTAACTTTCCATTACATAAGATGACTTCCGGGAAGACTTTTCTGTAAAGGAAGGAAAATAAACCCCACCTCTGTCTGCTATCTCCACTAAGAAGTGGAGGGCCAAGGAAGAAAACACACAGTTTAAATCCAGAGTGGTTGAACAGCAGTAGGCTTGTGCTGGAGACCTTTGGTAGATCCCTTGAAAATAGGTGCATGCCTAACTCTGATGGCCCCAGTCTCTAAAAATCAACATTGTTTTGGATTGTTCTTTTTATACAGCTTTTGTTGTTGTTGTGTTTTTGTTTTAAATATATCCCGGACCTCATCTCTAAGCCAACTTCTAATTCCCAGTCAGCAGAGCAATCCAAAGTAACTGCTCCCTTCAACTGGTTCTGATTATGGTTTAACTATGCTAAAGCCATCAGAGCATATAGCAAGATACTTTCTGACTTTGGGTTGACAAATACCCTCAATTTCATATCATTCTTCTTAGCTGTCTATATTATGAGTGTATATGGGTTTTTCACCCTTTCTACCTTGACAGAAAGCGGCATCAAGGGGAAAAAAAACACAGATTCAAAAAAAAAAAAAAAAAACAAAAACAAACAAACTATTGTGCTCTATGTTAGTAACTTTCCAGAGGAAAAAAACAACAACAAAACACTAACCTGGTTTCAGTAGACTCTGGACAAGGAACTTCATCCACACACATTTGTCCAACTGAAAACAATGTCTGGCTTCCCACCACCTCCTGGTAGGCATTCCCATGAAGGTCAACAGGGTGAGCCATCAATCTCACACTCATTTCAGTTGTGATTACTGGAATCATTTAGACTACTACAGACACACACCTACTATTCTGGTTGATAACAACTGAATCATCTCACAGCCCCTCAGGTGGCAAATTTGAAGGACAGCAACATCCAGCCCACCATGACACACAGCTGGAGATAGTGTGGGAGCTGCTGCATTTTCCTCAATCCTCTGATTAGAGAGCAGCTGTCAGTTGACATCCTTAATTGGAGGTAACACATCTCGTCAGGGCCTGGTGCCTCAAGAAAGCCACCTTGTGTGCAAAGGGGAGCTGCTATGGGGGAGACTGGGGAACAGATAAAATGCAAAGATCCCCTTTGATGGGTTCAGGGTTAACTTCCATTACCATCAATTATTCACAGATCCCATGTGGACTTAAGGCAAATGTATTAAAAATTTACATCTCACTTCCATCCCACTCCTCCTTTAAGAAGCTGTTGGATATGAGCACTTGCTGTTAATTAGCTGTAATGATAATTGCAAAGAAAGTACAAATGATTTAACTGGGGAGATATGATACATTTCTCATTAAACCCAGACTAAAAGAAAACTCTTCACCTGCCTCTCTTTTCTACCAGAATCTCTGATCCAACATTAATTTAATAGTTATTACAATGGAAAATACAGGGCTAGATATTGGTCTGCCTAACATGTCTGAAGGCCACAATGAGTATGTGGTTTATGTAGTTTTAGATGTGAGGTAATTTGGTATGGTAACTGTTTATTTTGTAGATATTTTGGTCCTTTAACTGACAGTAAAAATTGTAACAAAAGTAACAAGAGTTATCATAGAATCAATCAGAAAACCAATCTAAGTGGCTTAGGTTGGAAGGGACCTTAGGGATCATCCAGTTCCAACCCCTACCATAGGCAACACTGTCACCCACCAGCTCAGGCTGCCCACCATCCAGCCTGTCCTTGAGCACCTCTCTCTGTGTTAAAAAATAAAATAAAATCTTCACATATTATTTATGTAAAATACATATTTGGAATAAGAAGTTTTCACCTTCTGCTGGGTTCCATTTTTTACCTCCTAAAGTTAAGAATGGCACAAAACCAGCTCATCTCAGATTTGTCTATACTCAGTTTCATTTTTTAGTTGTCAGCGGTGTAAGCTGCCTCAGCACAAGTAGTTCACAGGCTTGAGAACGTCCTGTAGTCCCTTCCAATTCACAAAGCCTTGAATCTATTACAGTTCAGACTAAATTACTAATTTCTTTTTGATCTAGAAATGCCCAGCTCGGTGACAGGTATGCTATTGCAAGGTGGTAACAACCACAGCGCTGTTTCTTCTAATTCCCATTTCCTTATGAACTGTCACAAGTACTGCATGCCTATAATAGAGCTGATGAAAAATTTTCCACAATATTTCTTTTTTTTCTGTTGCAAAAGGCAGACTGGATCAAAGCCAAAATACGTTATGGCAATTTTCTCATATCATGCCCAGAATAGCCAATACAACACCCATGATAAAGCTTCTCACCTGGGCTGTCTCTTACTTGGTGGAGCACCCCAGGCTACAAACTCAGTCTCTTTCTGTGGCTCACTGAATATTTCATTATTTATACTAAGTGGAACAGCTTCAGGAGGAGAAATGGAAAATGCTTTCTATGCCAGGATGACAAATGGGCCAGTAATTCATTCAGGGCTTTGCTAAATTTTTTTAAAAGCAAAACTTGGTCTTTTGCATTTAAAGAATTCAACCATGGCCCAGGCAGTGTATCCCAACAATCAGAAGAAAGAGAATAGAACATTCTCTTTAGTGTGCACCTGGCTGGCCACTGTCTGCATTGTAATATAAACCTGTAGACATTACCAAGCTGTTTCGTTTTATACAATCACATCATGAGCAACGTGAAAGCTGAGAATTCTCCGAAGGCCAATTGGAAATAGAATGGACCAAGTATATTTGCAGTTCACATACATTGCTTAGAACAGGATGGACTTAGATTGCTTTGCATTTGTCCCTTGGAGAGGACCTTGAAACGCTGTTATGGATCATTCCTCTCCGTTGCTGACCTCCAAACTGCACAGGTAAATTGCAGAAGCTGCCACAGTCAGCTAAAAGCAATTTCTTCGGGAAAGGGGTAAATCAGCAAGGTAGGAAATGGGAAATGCTCAAAGCATAAAAGTAGACATGATTGCCGAGAAGATTCCATATTACACATGAAAGCACATTTTTAATTTTGGCATATGGCAGGAGACCACTGTCAAGAAATCAAACTCCCTTCTTATCCTTCCCCTGCTTATTGAACAAAATGCTGTAGTGGTGCATCAAAACCAGTGGAGACTCACGAAGAAGATTCTTCAGGAAGAACTGGACACTATTTGCTACCTGTTTGATCACAGAATCATTAAATCATTAAGGTTGGATAAGACCTCTAAGATCATCTACTCCAACTGTCCATCTACCACCAATATTGCCCACTAAGTCATATGCCTAACTAGCATATCTACATGTCTTTAACACCTTCAGTGACTCCACCACCTCCCTGGGCAGCCTATTCCAATGCCTCACCACTCTTTCTGTACAGTATAAACTGTACAGCCATTAACTCACAGAGCACATTTTCAAAGGACAGAGAAAAGGAAAATTATCAGTTAGAACTAATTACACTTCCTATCACTTTTCCTCTCCACTTTTAAAAAGTCAAAGGCAGGTTTATTTTCCCAGAGCAATATGTTAGCTCTACCTCCTCAGTATTCTTTTTTCAAAGCAAGACCTAGGAGTCATCTTGCAATAACACATTACAGGAAACATAATAGAGGAGAAAGAGAGGAAGCAAAAAGGAGACTAGGTATTTCTCCAGAGAATATAAGTGTATACTACATAATCATAAGCAATATACAATGACATAAACTCTGCCATAAATATTCTCATATGTAGCACTCTCTAATCGTGATGAAAGGGAAAGCTGGGGCATCCTCGTGGGATGGTATGTTCTCATTTGTAATCATATCTGTCTTCTCACCATGAAGCATTTTAAGTTTCAACCAATTTTGTCACTTTGCAAAGATTTAAAGAAAAATGGTCACAAAGTTGGTGTAAAGAGAGGAAACTTGAAAATACATCTGAACTCAGAGGTTAAAATGGAAATGCAAAATCCCCACATGAAACTTTTCCATTCTGTAGGTCATGTCTGCAAAGGACCAGTATCTCTACTTAGCATTCTTAGAAGTGTCACTGTACATTTCCAAGCACATTACAACCACTGATTGTCCTCCAAAGACTCATTTGTCTCACTGGAGCAATGCTGGCTGCAGGGCTGCCTTCAGTTCTCAGCCGTAACATAAAGCAAGGGAGGCAGTAAACAGCCCACAAACAAAAGAATGTCTTTTGCCCAAAAATGATGTGTCAATTTAAGTGGGAACTGTGTTAATTTAACCGGAAAGCAAATGTTTGACACCACGAAAAGAGAGTTCTGCTATAGGGCAGGAGACCAACAAGCAGCAACTTCAGACAGCCTATGAGACAAAAGGTTAAAAACCCAAGGCTGAATTCTGCTCGAAGTAACTGCAGTTTGACAGCAATAAGTATAATTACTACCTGTGACTGTATCCCTCATTAGTAACAATCTCATATAACTTAGTAGGAATCCAAGTTTGTTTTGGCACACAGTTTTTCATATACATAAATAACATTCTAAAAACTGTCAGATACGTGATATTTAAAATGAATTGCTGCCTGTCCTTCCACAGCATCCCAAAGGTCTTGGCAAAGTCTGCATCTAGTCCTGAGAGAACTGTCTGCCACTGTGACATGAATTTTTCTCAGTCTGCATTGAGGAACAAGTTATGCATACCACAACACCAACATGCAGACAGGGCTGGGAAAAAAGGCCTGATTTAAGCTTGCCACTGAAGAAGCGTAACAAGAAAGCTAACTTGGTAGGAAATTAAATGCAGACTTGGAGCCAAAGTAGCTCAGCTGTTGGCAGGGTGAAGGCAAAGTGCACCGATTTCTAATACCAATGATATACAGCCCACCCCACACCCAGTGCCTTTGATTCCTACTCCCAAACTAGCAGGTGTACAGCTGGATCTACCAAGGAGACTGCCTTAAGTATAAGACCAGAGCGAGCCCTGCAGACTTGCAGTGTAAGGCTTAAAACTGTTTTACTACTGGCTCACAGAATTGTTCAGCAACCTAAGCTGAAAGTCAAGTCCACATTATAGTATTCAGGTGTGCTGACAGATTGCAGGAAAAGTAAAATTGCAGCATGCATAGACATCATTCTGCTGGCAAACCCACTCTATGCAAAGCAACTTACACTGGCTAAATGAACATTTTAGCGAAGTATCTGCTGTTCAAGTGGCAATTTATCTACAAATGCAAAAGTCCTGTCGCCAAAATAAATCAGACCTCTACTAGGGGCCATAGCCACCATATCTCTTGCAGTATAACCTCTGTAGTGAAAACCAGCCCTAAAAAGCTCTTTAAAAAACATTCATAAAAGAAAGATGGATTTACGATTAGCAGAGATCAGGATAAGATTTGGAGACGTTTCTCTTTGAGGAACTTAAATTCAGTGAGCTCACTATTAAACGCAAGGAGTGCGTCCTTGAAATGTCTGTATTGCTGGTTGAAATCACGTTTCATCAAAACATGAAAGAATTAAACAGAAATGATTCAATTTTTGAAAGCTTCACAGACCATGTTCTGTGAAGAAAGTAAGCACTTACTTTTACGCAAGTGATTTTCTTGAAATAATCAGCCTGTAACCACGCACTTAACTACTTGCTACATGATACTTCTAAGAAATTGCATCCGCTTCTGTTGCTAAAGATGCTTAATGGACGAAAGAAGGACACCTGAATGATATCACATTGGCATCATTCCCTCTAACAGAAAGGCCTTCAAGCCATGTGCTTTGGGATAATCAGTATTATGTTCTGCGGAAGATCAGGAAGATAGGCACTTATTTCCAGTGTAAGTCAAAGCCCATCTCCCTGGTAGAAAAGGGAAACAGAAGAGTTGTGCTCAGCATGCGAGTAATATCATGTGATTGTTCAGATGAAACAGAGAGGGAGTGATTAAAATAGCAAATCAAAAGAGGGATGCAGTAAAGGTTCAGGTCCTGAAAGAGATTTAGGCACCTATTTAGATGGCTACAAGCCTATTTCCTAGGAAATGCCAAGGGAACTTTTGTAAAGCCTGTGGATGTTCTGACATCATGTCACCCCTGGATCAAAAACTAAAAATACTTGGGAAATCAAAGGGAAAGTGATTGCTTAAAGAGGAATTAGGTTCTGAAATCCTCTTGGAAATCTTGCCTGGGCAACTCTGTAAGCCACCAAATAGTCCCAAGTGTTAAGTGGTAGCCCAGCAAGGATATGACTTCTTACCTTGCATAAGCAGGCAGTTGTGATAAAAGACCATTTTTATATCTCTTGTAAAGAAAAGTCAATGTTCATTTGTTTGGGAGGCCTTCTTGACAGAAAGCTTTATCAGCCATGAAATTAGCCCTTCATGCTCTCTTAAGCCAATAGGCCAGGACAGAGATGCTTTCTGCACCTGAAGCTTGCAGTTAGTTCTGATTAGCAGCCCCTCATGGATTTCAAGCAGCGGCCTCCTTAAATGCAGGCTGTAAAACTTCACTGGCTGCATTAAATCAATAGGGAGGTGAGAGATGGGACTAGGGAAGAGAAGGGAGAAATAAACAGACACTAAAGCTGCGATGTTATTATCTGCTTTGGCAAATAGCCACCAAAATTGCTCAATATACTATATACACACAAACATACACTCACATACACACGTACAGTCTGCCTGGCAAGCAAAAAAGAAAACAGTCTTTAAATAATATGTTAGTTCTCTTGGGCAAATAAGAATCAGGCAACTATATTTAGCAAGGAAATAAAACTGCATTGCAAAGCCCTTGAGACTCATTATGGCAATGCCCTCTGCGCTATCAGTGTTTAGAGGATGCTGCCTCATCTGAGTGTGACAGGGCTGCTAGTGCCACCAGGAAGCCCAGGTGAGGCTGAAACCTCTTGGTGGCTATGGGATGTGACCATTAGCTACCCAAATCTTCACAGCAGTGCTATTACAGGGTTCACATCCTTGTGCAGTGGGAACTGTGACCCTCAAGGATACTCAGGAATTTATAAACTTGCAATACAGGAAATGGGCTGGAAATAGAAAACTTGCCCTGGTAGTTGGACTGGATGACCTCCAGACTCTGCAGACTCTGCAATTCTGTGATTCTGTAATATTCCTGCATGGGACTGGATCCGTTAAAATAAGGGGAAAATTTAAACCTAAACGTGTGATAGGCTTTTGGGAGGAGATCCCTAAGGACTTGATGAAGAGTCTGTGGAAGGACTGACACCAAATGCTCAATTCCTGACACAGCACAGGAAATCAGCAACATAGTTCAATAGAGAAAAGGATTATAACGTAGTTTTCATCTCATACAATTCTCAGCATGCGTAGACTGTGACATAGAGTACTATATCCGAACTAACTTCCCTTTGTTCACTCTTGGTCCTCAAAGAAAACTGGGACTCACTTTAAGGTGCAATTCACCCAGCTTCATCTTTTGATTAAATGACTTTTGCGCTGAAGCTGTCTGTCTACTGACTGTAAAAAAGCATAGGGCAGGTCCTATTCAGAGTGACCAGTGACAATGACAAAGAAAGAAATGACATAGAACAAATTCCTTTAAAATGAAATGTTATTAGAAAATGTGGGTGTTTTTTTTACAGTTTGCTTAAGATAATCATGCAGAAAATAAATAAATAAATAAATAAATAAATAAATAAATAAATAAATAAAAATTCTAATATTTTATTAAGTAGGCTCAAAAATCCCTCTCTCTCAATTTGATAGGAAGCACCTTTAAAAGGAAAGTCTTTGAATGATTTAATTTTTCTTTCATACCGCAAAAGTCCTCCCTGTAGATTCAGATCAGAACCAGGGACTATCCCAGAAGGAATCTGAGTGGATTTTGACCACGCACTGATAACGCTGCATTTAGAAACATAATGAAGTTACCTGAATGAAATGAAACTGGGTGCACTAGGGAGAGACTGAAATTTGGAAAGACTGTTATTTTCAGATTGAGTGAACATTTCTACATTTGTGCACTGCAACTGAGACTTGAAGCAAGGTCAGCACCTTGAAAACCCAATGAATAGCTCGTTATCTGCACAGATCCAGTCTATGCATTAAAAAATACAGCTGGGGCAGATTCTGTGAGTGTGGGAGCTTGGCACTTTAATACCAGCTCAGCATCCCCCTCTGCTTCTATGCCCCCGTGTGTAAAATTAGGATAATAATATTGCTTTCATTTTCCTCACCATGGCGTTGTGACTATTAATTAGTTAGCATGTGCAGAGACCTGGATAAATGCTAAATTTTAATTAGGTCTTGATGGGCTCGGGGAATGTAGAGAGGTCTAAGCCAAGGGTGGAAGAGCAAGGCGTACTGATCCAGTCTGCCTGGCTCAGGTCAGTGCCAATGGCATTGCCCCAACATAGTCCCCATCCTTGCACCCCTCCAAGCAGCAGCTGCAGCCTTCAGTAGTGAGAAACTTTCTCTGGCTGACTGAATTGGGATTTCTCTTCATAGAATCATGAATGTTGAAAAGAACACTGAGATCATCCAGACTAGCCATCAACCCATCCCAGTAAGCCACATCCCTCATTGCAACATTCCCACAGATCTTGAACATCTCCAGGGATGGTGACTCTACCACCGCCCTGGGCAGCCTGTGCCAGCGCTCAACCACTCTTTCTGAGAAGTTTTTCCAACCTGAATCTTCCTGGTGTAAATTGAGGCCATTCAGTAGTTCATGTGACTCATCTTTAGACTCTTCCACAATTCTACCACTAGGAAGAAGAGCTTGAAGCAACCTTCAACAGCTACTCCTATTGCTCACACAACCCCACTAAATTTCTTGCTGACAAATGTTTGCAGGGATTGAAACTGGGATTTAGTTCCACCCACCATTATGAACATGTATTTTTAGGCTGGATAGCCAGCAACTCATCTATGCCATATAATGGAAAAGAAAGGAACACTATAAGTAGAAAAGCAACCAGAGTTTGCATCTTTGCATCACAACTTTTCCTCACCCTTTTTGAATAGTGTTTGCTTATTGTCTGTTGGGTTGTTGTTTTTTTTTTTTTGTTGCTGGTGGTTGTTTCATTTTTGCCAATAAGTATTATTTAAAAGCCTGCAGTGATAAGCCCCTTTTGAAATGAATCAAATATACTCCCTTTATTTCCTCCAGGAACATCACCTATTGTAGAAACTACACCTGTGGATTGTTTTTGATGTCATTCCTGCACCCACATCTGTGATTCTGAGAACTATGATGTTTCATAGGACAAAATACTCCCTAATATTATGTAATCCTTTGTGAAGCACCAAACCAAGTTTCATAGGAAGCTGAAGACAATATCCACAAGTGGGAACTTAGAAATATATGTAAAACAAGCACTTCTGTTGTGGGTGAAATGGAATTCAGGAAAGGCAGAAGCATAACCCCCTGAATTAATGATGAATCTCAGCACTCAGAGATGTGTCTTTTAAACAACCTTTGATAATTGGCCTCTTGGTAGCATGTAGTGCACATCCTGAAATAATGGAATGGAAATCAGCATCAATCAACACAGCATGAAGCTCCTTCTTTTCCAGCAAACACATATCCTTGCTAAACACTGGTGGCTGTTTGTCCTAAATTTAACACCAATTAGGGCCTAATCCTCAGCTCTGCCTGAAGGGATGAACGTCCTCCACACCCATCAGAGTCCATCTCAAAACACAGAAATATCTGAGCATCTCTTTGAAACATTCTGCAGAGTCAGACTCTTAATAGTTTGATAGCTTGAATGCTAACATTGCCCAGAGCACTAAAACTGATAAACAATCGGAGACATCCTTGTACATTTATATACAACAAAGCAGAGGGAACAATAACAAGGAAAAAAATGCTGTGCTTCACTTGTGTATCTGTAGAGCCAGGAAAACTGCAGCAGAGTTAAGAAGGGCTAGTAAGAGGAAAGAGGTGGCACTGATGGGGGGAAAACTAAATAATTGCTGTGAAGATTCGCTTCCCATCAGAAAGACAAACCAGGCTAATTTTCTATGAATATCTCAGAAAGGAATTCAGTCTTATTTTATTTCTTCTTGGTCAGCTATGGAAAAAAAGACTATTCTCTTCTATGTTGCTCCTTTTCTAGTGTAAAAGGGGAGGAAAGCCTTTAACATGGTACTACGCCATTTCTCTAGGCTGAAGAGCCTTCCTCAGTAGTGCAACCAGCATGTGAGACACTGTGGAGAGCACAGGCATACCTGGAAGAGCTTTGCCGATACAGAAAAGATCCTACAAAAGGTCCCCCCTGCTTTGAGATAAGTGAGAAATGGCCAGAATCAGTCACTCATCATTTTGGTGGCTGATAAGGAGAGGGAATATGATGTTCTGGCCTCATATCTGCTGTCTGAGTGATGACAAACCTAAGTGTAGCGAGTCTGACCTACTGCTACCGGCATCTACCAGCACTCGACAACTTTAAGATAACTTTCAGAAGTGAAGAATATAGTAAATTCATCACCTTTGACAGGTAGCTAAAGGAAAACCCATTGAGGTCACAAACACAGCACTTCTTCCTTTGTCAAACCAGTACCAAGAGAGCTCAGATGAAATCTGCTTAAGTCAATTAATTACAATCAGTATTCCAAATCAACAGAAAATGTGATCTCCCTCATTTCTTACCCTCTTCTTGGATTTGGGACATACACAATTAATATGTTATCATTTTCCTGGAGGATTATACTCAGAACATTCAATGCAAATGAATGAATAGTAGTTGGCTGGAAAATACTGCCCTTTGGAAACGCAAAGTTTCATAGCAGTACCTTGACTGGGAAGTTTCACTGGAAAAACTTTGTCTAAGCAAGGTCAAATGTCTAATTTTCAAGACGTTTGAAAGACTCACATTTAATTTTTTGTGATATAGTACTACCTGAAAAAGTACTGAAGATGATGAGTTTTTTCTTCTGCCATGGTCAACTTTTATCTAAAGTAAATATTCGGAAAAGACTGAAGTGAAACCTTTTCAGAATATGCCTTGCAGAACAAGGGAACAAATATCTATGTAGACAGCAAAACATTAAACATATATGATAATACCAACAAAAGGATAGCAGTGACATGATGTCTATCATTATAGTTCGTGTTGTAATTTCAGAGTTAAGGTTAACATCAGAACCTCTTTCTTCTCGAAAATTCCTACGTAATTAATATTTTGTCTCAACTTTAGAGCGGTTCTACCTCTCCTGGATGTTTTCAAAGGCTTCCCAGGGTTCGATCAACAGGAGTCAACCCCTCCTGTATTTTCCCAATAGGATCACTTGAGTGAACAAACAGAAGCAAGGATTTGAAGTAGCCTTCTTTTGAGTGACCACATAAACATAAAGCCCATATTTAGAGGCCTGCTTAGTTGGCTGAGGTGTGTGTGGTGAGACAATAACTCACTGGGCATGCAAGATCCTCGTGTCTGGTGGGTACAGTTCAGCATTTCCAGAGGGAAGACCTGCATATCAGATCCCGAAGGGTAGCAGAGAAAGGTTCTGAGTTGAAAATGTGGTGGATAGAAAATCATGTTTCTGGTGAGCTCAGGCACTTATAAAATAATAAATTACCTAAAAAAGTCAAGGAAGAAAAAAAAAATACAAACAGCTTGAATAGCAATTTACAAAGTTGCTCAGCACAGCAATATTTAAAGCTATTCTTTATGATATGCCATTTTCAGATAAGTTAATAAAGAAATATAAGAGAGAATCAATTTTTAGTAATCATTACCATGTACAGTAGTGAAACCTCCAGGCTATTCAATTAATTCTGGACCATAATTATGACCCAGGAACAAAACTGCATAAATCAGCATTTTTTTATTTAACTATACAAATCAGACTCTGATCTTGAGTGCAAATCAAGAGTTGCATATTTCACAGCTCTTGCTGTCCCAGAAAATAGGCTCTCCAAGGATTCGAGCCCCTTGAGGCATAAACTGCAGACACTTCAAATTCCACAGGGATCACAGTAATTATAGTAATTTTTAACTCAACATGTCACAGTGCCCTAAAGACACTTGGGTTCCTTAGCAGAATGCAGAAAAGAGATGGTGAAATTAGCTGGCTAAGGTAATTCTAGGTGTGAACTAGAAAAGAAAATTTAAATAAAAATCTCAAAACCACTATTTCAGTTCACCTGAAAAAAAAAGATACAAAAATCAGAACTTTCCAGATCCCCTGATGCTTTAGAGAGCACTGATACCATCAATTTAGTCAGCTTACTTCTTCCCTCCATGGCATCAGTCAGTCTCCCATTCATGATATGTATCCATTAGTTCACTCCTCACTTTCAATCCATGAAGTATAAATGTGGCCCATGGGTTTGTAATTTTTCAGTGGAATATTTTAATTAAAAAACTGCTGTTTGTTTGAAAGTAAAATACACATTGACAGATGGCTTGCCAATTTATTTCATACAGACTAACATTTGGACCTAAGCTCACTTACAGAGACCAATCTTACCAACTAGTGATGAAAGAATTGGATCCCTCTGTGCTGACATTCTACTACTTCACCAAAAATCCAAGAGTTCTCAGCTACTACAGATCTGTCTCTGATGTAATTTTTCTATACACTCCCTTAAAATTAAGGGAAAACAGTCAGTGAGGAAACTGAAGTAATGCTACAAATTCAGCTGCAAAATCCTAATGCTGCATACACTTTCTGAGCATAATGTTTTCATCCATAGCCAGGTAGTGCTAGAATCACAGAAATTCTAAAATGAATCATAATGGCTTCTAAAAAAAATAATGAAAGAGGCAATACAGTTTGTAACACACTGACAGAATAGGATTTTAAGAATTTACAGAAGAGATTTCTTTAGTAGACAGAGGACTGACTTCTGAAAATAAGATCTGGGCTGGAAAATTGAGTTCATCTAAAATGAGATTCAATAACAGAGGAATCTCCATAATAAATTGTCAGCGAATCTCTTCAGTTTAACCTCCCAACATACTTCACCACCATGAGTTTAAAGGAATAGAAAGTAGGCAATTAAAATTCACCTTTGCTTCTAACAATTTCATCTTTCTTCCCAGAATGCAGATATTTCTTTAAAAACAACCTAATCTCACCGAATACCCAGCCCAGGTTGTAAACACTAAAAATTCAGCTAAACTGTCAGACTCTGAATGACTTCTCTGAATTCCCAAACAGCATTTCGAACTTACAGTAAACTAAGTTTGTAAGCAAAGTCATCCATAGTGTGACTAAGATATAGCAGTTAAAAAAGAAAATATTAAACACGCAGATATGAGCTTAAGCACTTCACGTAAATATTCTTTCTTTCACTTTATATTTCATGCATTCTTTTACAGAAAATATTGACATATGATACTTCACTACATATATATTCTGATAATAACTTCACCTCTCTGTTTTGAAGTATATTTCAGATTAATATGCACTTATCTTGGTGACAGTTTAAGTATATAATTTACTCACATTAACACATACTGTCAGGAAGAAAAAAAAACACAAACAGAAAGCCTATCTATATATAGAAGACATCTTCAGTACAACACAAAAATAATTATAATAAAAACTGAGTGCCTGGACTAACCATCAGAAGGCAAGTCAGTGGAGTCCCTTAATATCAAAACAAGTCAATAAAAGTTAAATCTACCCTCTCTTCCTTTTCTACTTCTCTTCCTTATTTTAAAGTGACTTGATTAAGACAGTGCTTCAAGGACCACAACGTTCAGACTACTAGAAATCAACTAGAAGAAAAAAATCCCAAGCTATATACATATATACATGGGGTTTTTGACTATCTCAAATCTGCAACTGAAGCCTGGGGAGACAGATGAAGATAAGCATGACTGGTGATGCACGCTGAATCATTTTGTGTGCCATCACTAAGCTCATTCTACAAATCACTTGTCGCAGTTGGTTCATGAAGCATTCACCATGTGATGTGCCCAGCTGTAACACAGCGTTAGGCTGGCTAGTTTGAACCAAGGTCCCATTCTGCACCTAAACATGTGCCCAAAAGAACCATCCTTCACAAACTGAGGTGGCTCCAGGTAGATTCAGCAAGAGTGATGTCTCCAAGTCACAGTTCCACTCTCTGGATAGCTCTGATATCCCTGCCTGATCCATACAGAAAAGGCTCCACTAAAGCAGCCGGTGGGTTAAGGATGTCTTATAGAAATGTGGCTTGCATCTTACCCAACAACTTGGAGCACATCAAATCATTTTGTGTTTCTGACCGTGGCTTCCAGCTTAGAAGCACTGAGAAACTCCTGTTTTAAATCAGACTCCTGAGAAGAGGCCATCTCAGAACATACCCATCAAAAGAAAATATCATTTAAACCTTTGTGATTGTCTCTAATTCCCATAGTTATTCTGTGAGGATATTTGTTTGCTTCTCTTCAGAAGGATGGACTTAAAATTAATCTCTCCCAGACATAAATTGAATTTAAATATAATAAAAATGCTACTTTGAAGCACTCATTTTTCTTATTAAAATTTCTAACACTATATATAAACAAGGGCTGCTCCTAAATTAATGCCTCCTGACCATGATGTCAGAGATGGGTGTTGGTGGTACAGCAGTAGAGGCTGAACCTTCCCACCAATATTCCATTACATCTTGATGCTGTGTCACAGATGGCAGCAGAGGGACAGTCTGACAAAATGGCATCTGACATGGAAGTGTGCTCCATTGGGAAAAAAATGGCCCCAGTGACATCTGTTGATGCTTGCTGAACGATCATGGAGATCAAACAGTGGATGTGAGCACGGTGAGGCAGCAGGTGGTGTGTTTCAGCAGCAGTAACAGCAGTGTGAAATACAAGCCACATTCCAGATGGCCACAGACTTTTATGAGCACTGTATGCAGGCTCTTGTTTGCTGTTTGTAGTGTTGCTACCACTAACACTACCATAGTTAATGGTAGTGACTGTGTTGAAAACTAGTGTTCTGTAGCTGAGAATTTGGTCAACCAAATAGCACTATTGTGTTCTTTGCATCCGTTGTAGTTTCCTTGGAAATAATGCCTCCTATTAATTTTCAGAGTGATCTGTGTTTAACAGTGCTCATTCAAGAGTTTGCCGTGTTGATTTCTAAAGCAGGCCAGTCTTAACATTGCCCAGCTGTAAAGAAGCTGACATGAAGAACCAGATATAGAATAAAGAATCTTTTTATCTGTGACAGTGAAATTTGCCAGCATTTCCTTTCACTTCCCCCTCACACTCATCTACCATTAAGCTCCAGATCACAGTTCACTAAATAAAGCTGCAGCTATGCCTCTGTGTGGAGATAAGGGGTTGCACAGACTCCGTCTCAAAGAAATGCTCCAGACTAGTCAGTATTCTTCCTCCTAACTGAGCTGCCATAGCTGTCTCCACATTGCCTTCTTCACGTCTATTTTCAGGTTATTACATTAGGGTCTGAGCATGAGAGTTATGGCAAACACCTCACAAAAAAACCCTTTTACTCCACACTTGCTTTTTTGTTGCTACACAAGCTGGCAAAGCTGGAAAACTCAAACAGAAATCAGACATTTTTCTTAACCATTTACCCTCTCCAAGCCACCTAACTTCCCCAGCAAAGAACTCTCTGAATGCAGAAAGATATGTTGCTTAATTGAAGCATGCCTTCTCTTCCATTAAGACATACAGGTTTTTCTTCCAAGCCTGCTCAGTTGCACACTGACTACAGGAAAGCAAAGCTCTGAATTACTTTCCTGTTCATTCTATCTTGTTCACAGTTTCCACTGGCAGCTGCACTACAGAAGGTATATTCAAGGGATGATAGGCCTGTAGTTATTTATGAGTTTACAATGTGGGTAATTAAGTCATTTTAATGTTTGGTTTAAACTCCCATTTGGCTTACTTGGTAGGGAAAAAAAATGGACACACAGAAGCAGACCTGTGCTCTGCTCTGTTTTGGAATAAAAACCCTCCAAGTGTTTTCTTTCTTCATTTCTAAATCACATTTGGCACAACGTAAGTGTGGAGAGATGCATTATTGTCTCTGGAAAGGAACAGCAACCAGAGGGAATGATGTTAGATTATAGATAAAAAATATAGCAGCATTTATCTATAAATCCAATAAGACAGGGCGCTGAATATACAGCAATCTTAGCACAGTTTAAAACGAAATGAAAATCTGTAGTCATTCAGAGTGTAAATTGGACTTGAATAGTACATTACAAAACTTGATATATGGAACAGGTTAAAATAAAATAAAACCATAACACAAAGCTTATTAACCAATTTGTGAACAGCCTTAAACAACCACAGGCATATGCTCACTGTGATCTCAGTCTTTCTGCTCCTATACATTCCCGGCTTGTCTCTTCACAGGGGGTACTGAGAAGAAGGACTGGATAATGAGAAGAAGTTCTTGGATCTAAATTGGAGAATGATATTATTCAAAAAGCTGCACATTTTACTGGGTTTTGTTATGATAGTATTATTCCAATGGTGCGCTCCAGTTCAGTATACAGAGGTATTTATCTTGCAGATTACTATAATTTTCCATGATTCTAATCTGCACATTTCTTAGAACAAGTTCAGATTTCTGACCTCATATGAGCTATGGCTGTACTGGATACTACAGATCAAGCAGAGATTGCAAAAAATCCAACCAAGTTAAAATTGCAATGAGCGTGATAGAATATATCTGCCCAGTGTAATACACCTAGCTACATGGCTCTAGCTGGGAGACTGCATAGAGCTTTCTTGTGTCTGCTTGCAATTTTAAATAATACTCAGTGGAAGTTGCTCCACATTTATGATTGTGGTGCTTTTCCGTCAGTCTCCTTCATAACCTTAAACAGGCCACACCCACACTGGCCCATGAAAAGACTTCCAGAGATCTGAAATTATCTTTTTCTGCAGGGATGTGGCCGCTGATCACTTTACACAGCCATACACTTATCTCTCTGAGCCTTATTTATATTGGTGCCTGATCATCTTCAGGATGACATTTTGCAGCAAGCATGTTGTGCAAGGCTCTAGAAAAGCCTCTATAGATTTTCATGTGTGTTTATTTGGAGGAGAGTAGGAATCCAGTTTGTCAGTCATCACAGCTTTCACAAAATTGGGAAAATAGCCAGTCACACTCTTTGTAAAAGACATATTCACTCTTATAATGGCAAAGACCGCACACGGTATAGAAAAATAACTGATTTTACATGAAAACTTTCCTCCCTTGGGTAAGAAAGCCTTTTTTTTTTCCCTCAGTCTTTCTTAAAAGGCTTAATTTCCAGGAGGAAAAACAGCCCGCTTTCCAATCATTTGCTTGCTTCATAAAATATGCAAGACAGAGCTGACAATGAACCATGCAACAATTCATCAGGACACCATTCCTGAAGATTCAGTGCTCGCCATACAGGAGAAAAGTCACCATCTGATAGTAGGTTAGATCCATACTAGCGCTCTCAACACATCAATAATTAAGCAAGACCTTCAACCACATCGTTTAGTATGACAAAATGTTTCTTAAGAATTGTGAAATTACCACAAAAAAAAAAAAAATTACCATGATTATAAAGAGCTCATCACATTCAGTGGCCTACGTTCAGAGACATAGAGCATTCCTTCCACTTACTTTAACACAGCAGTAGCGTTCAATGGCTTCAGGCTGTAATTAACAGCACAGAGCTCTCTTACTAGGAGACAGGATAACAATTCAACAAAGTATATCTATATTCTGCAGCAGGTTCCCGAGATGCTCAGGGTTAAAATAGCTTTTAAAGCAGAGGTAAAGGAAGTTGCACAAATTACAGTTAGTACAGGTGAAAAAAAGCAACAGAACCCAATTACTAATATAGGAAATTAATGTCCCTAATTAGTTCTGCTGCCTTTGCCTGTTAGCTCACACCAAAAAATGTTGCAGAGTAAGTTGGTCTCAGTTTTGGGGGGCTTTTCAAACATGTATCGAATTGCTCCTAAAGCAAATGCCATGCATTCCCTTGGAATAATACTACAGGGTTGGAAGTAGTACTCAATAGGATGCTCTGAGCTGCAGAGCTCATGCAAAATATTTTGAGAAGAAAATACCAGATTTCAAGATTGTTTTGCAAAGACCAGATGCTTATCCTTCAACCTCCAAACTCTGTGCAACACACAAGCACAATTTCTTCATGCTGTAGCCTATTTCTGGTGGCTTCTTAGGACAGAGAGGTGAAGACATAAGGGTTAGGCAAGCTGCTCTGATGGTGGGGTGGGAGCCTGCTACGAGACATCGTCATTCCTGAGGGCTCAATCTTCCCTGCTTTCATAAGGAATACGGTGAGAAAACAGCTGCACTCTCACTGTGTGTCAATGCTTAAGGACATTCTCACACTGTCACAAACATCTGAGTCAACCCAGTTCATCTCATTCATAGCCAAGCTGCACAGCATCACTATGAAAGCAATCTCTGTGCCAGTTCATTGCCTCCAAGAGATACTGACTTTTTAGTGTCTTTGCAGAAAACGGACTGGTTGCAACAAGACTGACCTGAACTTCTTAGACAAAATGACTGCGTGGGAGAAGGAGGGGAGGGAACATATAACCCTGTAAGATTGTTCTGGTCTCCTGACACCTTGATTTTTCCCAGCCACGATAAGAGTGCCCTTTCTTGCTAAGCTGCACTGGTGCACCATGCAGTCATTAGATGGAGATGCCAGGCCCTGTGCTGTGTAGAATTACACTCACCTTGGCCGCTTGCAGGTGATAATGTGAAACTTTTATGCTTGAGACAACTGAACTGTATGATGCATGATGAGTACCCAAAGCTGTAATTTCCTGTGAGGTGGGAAATCACTGTCTTCACTTCATTCTCTGTCTCTGTTTGGCAAACCTAAAAACAGGTTGAAGATGTCTGTTCTATTCTGTTCTTCTTGGCTATTTTTACTGCAAATTGACTGGGAAAGGGATTTTCTTCCATCAGCTGTGTATCTAGTGGCTGTCACAGAAGAAACCTGTTAGCTCAGATCTTTGACATTTTCTTTTGATAACACAGCTAATAATAACAGTAAAAATGTCATTTTTTCTTGTCAGGAACTTGAGCCTCAGTGTGCTTTGTAATCCATATTCTCACCACTTTCTTCTATACCCCAGGAAGCGCCCGAGCAACTGCAGTAGCAATCAGTGCATAACAACAATCAGAGGCTACAGCATTTCTTCTGGAACTCTTAAAATAAATTTACTTTATTTATACATAAATATGGACTTCACTGTTATCTGAGTTGCAAGGAAAACCAACAAGGATGTTTGTGAGCCTTTGCAGCAAAGCTTTTCTAATCTCCCATCTGGAAAACGCAAAGGATTGTGATTGAAAAGTGTGAGGGTTTTTCATTTGTTTTAAATCTGTGTTTTAAATCTCAAACTGCTCGGAACCAATTCAGTTATTATCAAAGAAGAAATACAGCTTGTGACATCAGTTTTTATACAAGAGTTCAAAGTACTGAGAAATTTTTTGAATAGCTGGAGTGTCCTAATGCATCCTTTTCTGACTTTTTTCTGTTGACAAAAGATATATTCTTTTTTTCTGTTGTTCTTAATAAAGGAGGAAACAAAACACAAAAACAGCAGCAGAACTAACTGCTGTTAACATCCCTTCAGAGCTCTTTGTCAGCATTTGGGGTCATGCCACCACTATGGGAGACAGTGAGAAACGAAGCCCTCACCTCAGAGAGATCAGTCTGTATAAGAAAATTCATCACTAATTCTGGGGAAAAAAAGGGAAGGGAAAAAAGTTTTTTTCCTGTGACTTATGAATCACTGCTTAAATCAAAGCAAAGACAAATGAGGAACAGAGTTTTGGATTCACATAAAGAGACATGCCTGGTTCACAAGAACAAGTTTCAGTCATTTTAATAATATACTTATTAGAGAAGAAATTGAAGACAGGGATTTTCTTTATTGCCTTATACCAGGTACGTGTCATTTTATCAGATCACCAGACCTATCTTCAAAATGAAAAAAAGTAAAAGTTTTGGAAGGCTCAGCTTCAAGTTTGCTAAGGTAATTGAATAATGAAACTACTGTGGAATCACTGTCAAAGATATGCGTCAAAAGTAAAGTTAAAGACTTCTTCAGATAAGGTCTGGATGGATTTCCATGCTGACCAGCAACCTTGGGGAGGATTCAATAAAGGTTTTGACAGCAGCACATAACACATTTGAAGAAAGGTTTAGCGAATAGTTAACACTCGACCTAGCCATCATCTCCACAGGGTTAGGTTCAGAAAATGCCTGAACTAAGGAGCTATACTTATAATGTTAACCTTTAAAAGAGCTGGTGCTGAATGCAGCACCATGACAATCTAAGGATCATAAAACCTAAAAGTATTCCCACCAAGCAAGCAAAGGTTGCTCTAGTTAATGAAGGTATTAATTACTTCTCAGAATAAGGATGTACTTCATGCGTTTTAAAAGGCCTGGTTGCCTGAACGAAGTACTTACTACATACATCGCAGAGGCACAAACCGATAAGACCAGACAGCAAATGTTCTCAAAGGACTCGCAGAAATATATACCACAAACGTATCAACCATTTTGCAGGAGTCACGCAGGGGTAAGGTATTCATTTGGATCACAGAATCACAGAATTATAGGGGTTGGAAGGGACCTCTAGAGATCATCGAGTCCAACCCCCCTGCCAAAGCAGGCTCCCTACACCACGTCGCACAGGTAGGCGTCCAGGCGGGTCTTGAATATCTCCAGAGAAGGAGACTCCACCACCTCCCTGGGCAGCCTGTTCCAGTGCTCCGTCACCCTCACAGTAAAGAAGTTCTTGCGCACATTCGTGCGGAACTTCCTATGCTGAAGTTTCAGCCCATTGCCCCTAGGCCTGTCCCCACGCACTACTGAAAAGAGACCAGCCTCGCCACTATGGCTCCCACACTTCAGGTATTTATAAACCTGGATCAAGTCCCCTCTCAGCCTTCTTTTCTCAAGGCTAAACAGGCCCAGTTCCCTAAGTCTCTCCTCATAGGGGAGATGGTCCAGGCCCTTCACCATCTTTGTGGCCCTCCGCTGGACTCTCTCCAAGAGATCCCTGTCTTTTTTGTACTGGGGAGCCCAGAACTGGACACAGTATTCCAGATGAGGCCTCACCAGGGCAGAGTAGAGGGGGAGGATCACCTCCCTTGACCTGCTGGCTACGCTCTTTTTAATGCACCCCAGAATGCCATTGGCCTTTTTGGCTACAAGGGCACACTGCTGGCTCATGGCCAACCTGTCGTCCACCAGGACGCTCAGGTCCCTCTCAGCAGAGCTCCTCTCCAGCAGGTCTTCCCCCAACCTGTACTGGTGTATGCAATTATTTCTACCTAGATGCAAGACTCTACACTTGCTTATGTTAAACCTCATCTGGTTTCTTACTGCCCAGCTCTCCAGCCTGTCCAGGTCTCTCTGAATGGCCGCACAGCCTTCGGGCGTGTCAGCCAATCCTCCCAGCTTTGTGTCATCAGCAAAGTTGCTGAGGGTGGCCACTATCCCCTCATCAAGGTCGTTGATGAAGATGTTGAACAAGACTGGACCCAGCACAGACCCTGTGGGGGTCCTATCCCTCTACTACGTTTCTTAGCAATTAGAAGGCAAAAGTAGACAAAACTTTCCTAAACCTTGTGCTACATTTTATTATTGTATCTTTCACATTATAACCTCTCCCTGATTATTTACACAATAATCCAATCCAGATTTCAAAGGATTTCCAGGAATTGTAATAACCACTAAACAAACAAACAACCTCCATAACTGGGTAATGAAGAATTCCTACAGAAACTAAAAGTGCTGAAAACATTTTTAACAGGAAGAAATAACTTCCAGTGAGGTTTGTTTAAAATATGAAATAAAAATCATACCACCACTTCTTTTGCAGTCTATATGTTATTCCCTAGAGACTGAGAAACAGTATATACTTGTAAGCAAGAAGACCGCAATGTCAGGAGATGGTAGAAAAAAAGAAATCAAAGAATGCAAGCATTTGTTTTATACTGCTGACAACATCAGAAAGCAGGGCAAAATTCTTGCTCCCTTATCTGCCTCTGATTTCTCAGTCTTAGAGAATGAGTGAGACTTCTAAAACACACAGAGCACATTGTGCTCTCTCAGACATAGCTGCCGAAGCTGATATTATTTCTGTCCACCGGAGAGGATTTGCAGCCACAAAGAGGTGATGGTCAGTCATTTCTGAAGATAAATCCAGTCCTCCTGGACTTAATGGGTCACAGCCATAAGAAATCCCCAAGGAAAGCAGAGCTGCTGCCAAGTAACAGGCTGAGTTCCCATAGCAGAATAACCCACGTGTGTGTTGGCTGAGTTCCATGGCCCTTCAGTATTTTGGTACTGCTCCCAGTACCTGCCTAAGATGAACCAAATAGAGATAGCTCTCTGGGACAGCCTCTATTAGGTTTTTTGTTTGTTTTGTTCCATTGCTTTGTTGTTGTTGTTTAAATGATGGAGAAACTCTGTGATATTTAGAGAAGGGAGTCTTCCTTCCCCAGATGTTTTTTTTTTGGGGGGGGGGAGGGACAGAGGGGGAGGAGTATTTTCCCTCTCTTTATATCACTTCTGTGTGTCCCATGACTAATTTCCTATGATAAGAAACCATCAAATTGGTTTCTTAGTTCAAGAATCTTTTTCCTATTAGCAAAGAACCAGCTCAGATTTTTCTTTAACCTGAATGGTTGGTCAGCAGCTGCATTTACAAAGCATATATATTGCCTTAAAAACGGAAGGAGCCATCAGGAATAATGGCCTATAAAGTGAGCTATAATTCTGCTGGCTCATAAAAGTACACAACAGAAAACCCAGAAAGAACAGCCATTAAGATTAAAACAAAGCAAAGAAGTAAGTATGTTCATATCAGGAGAAAGAGAGTAATGTAGCTCAACAAGCCCCCCACTGTCTTCCTTAATGTCTTTAAGAACTTCCCTGTACATGATTTTGTCTCAAAAGCGAAAAGACATTTCAGTGCCCATGTCACTCAATAGAAAAAGAAAATACAGAGCAACACAATCAGTGCAACTTTGATGACAATGTAGTAGGAAAAGTGCTAGTGAAGCAGGGAAGGAGCATACAGAAATGATTAAATTCTGGTTTAATTTCAATGACTTTGGACACGCAAGGTCTACGGAATATGAAAAATAGCTGATGGTCACAAATCACGGTACTGCCCATTTCTCTCAGATCACTTTTTAACACTATTCAACCAAGTGCAGCCTCTTCTGTTCAAGAAATCTGGGATACAACAAACTACAAGGAAAGACAGCAGAAATCTGCTCCTTTTAAATCAGTGAGCCCAGAACTGCACTGAACTGCCCAAGGGAACCTTGTTCAAAATTATCAACAGAAATGAATTCTAATTTCCATATCCCCTCACAAAGGATGCACAGGCATTTGTTATCACCATTAATTTATTTAAAAGGCACTGGCACTAACAGTCATCAAGCTCATTACAAACTAAAGAATCTTACTGTAAATTACATGAGGGCAGGACAACAGAAATTAATTGCCCACACAAACACTAACTGCAAACTGGGTCTATGTAGAGCATTATCCTTTGAATAGTGTTTGTGAGGATATAGTCAGGTTTAATTAACTACTTAAAGCTCAATTATTCCTGCAAGATCTGGGTTTGAAGACAAAGATGAACAGGGCCCAAAATCTGACCAATTTGCACTGACTGCAATATTTCAGAACTGCCTTACAGAAAAACTGCCTCTGAATATCTGCAGTTTACCAAGTCTCCTCTCTATTCCCTTTGCATCTAGAGATTCTCTATTCTTTTCCTTGTTTGTGAAGTCTTCCAACTCAAAACTTCTGTGGGATGCCTCCAGACAAGCAGAGAGCTCTTTAGATTGCTATCACACACTCTTACACTACATGCATACACTTCAGCCAACATCAGATGGACAACTTAGACATTTCTCTGAGGACTGTGATGGAGAAAGGGTTCCAGACTGCAAGAGCAAATTCCCCTTAAACACCTACACTCTGCTAGCCTCTGTAGGCAATCCTCACTGAGAAAAGGGAAAAGAATATAAAACCTGGGACAACCTTACTCGAGCTGCAAGGCAGTCATTTAACAGCACAAGTAAACAGGCAAAGGAACTACAGCCTGCTAAGTGGCCAAATGCTCAACTCTCCTTCAGATGGATTTACACAGCTAGCCCAGAAATCTGCTTAGCACCAAGACAGGCTTGTTTGAAAAGAACTTTCATCTAAACAGGCGCTCATAAAAGCCTGAATACCATGAGAAGCCTTGTCCAGATGTAGTGATACTTCCTTTTTTATTTCACACAAACTTGGCCACACTTACAGTGACTTCAACCAGAATGTAGAATTTTTAAGAAATCCAAGCAACTCCTTAGCCACCTAAGCTGAAGAGGCTTCATGTTATTAACCCTAAGGAAAAAATCACTCAGAATTGCACATGAGCTTCAAGGACTAGCATTGCTAAGGACTGCTTGCTCCGGGGCCATAACAGTTTTTGGAAGAAAGGCTTAGAGCTCAGCACTCTTGAAATCAGTCTTCATGGAGAGGCAAGTGTGGCAGGGAGCTGCAGAGCTGAAAGCACATTTCATTCCCCTGCAAATGACCAGAACTACTTTGTGTTCCTACTGATTTCTTTTTCAGAAACCAAAGGCTTTTCTAGCCAAGCTCCATATGCATGGAAAACATACCTAGGAGGAAGTAAGAACTAAAACGTGTTCTCTCCATTCTCACATCCAGTACTTACTGCCAAGCCTTGAAAGTGATGCTGTTTCCCTTTTTACTTTCTTTTTCTCTCCAATCATGCTAACTCACAGAACACCTGAAAAACTTGACTTTGAATCACTCCCTTTGTTATCTCACTTTTCAGCTCCCTTGAAGATACCCTTGCCACTCACTAGTCTCCCAGGAGTCTTTCCTTCTCACCTTGCTTTCTGCCAGCATGCCATGCCCTCACAAAAGAAAGCATGTTTTATGTATGACTCACTGAGCATTCAGGTGCTGGTGCTGCTTGGCGTTAATTCGCTGCTTTAGTAAATAATTTAGTGTTTTTAGCTGGAGGCACACAGCTGGAACAAGACAGTCATTGCTGAAAAACCACAGGTGGGTTACCCACCCAAACAAATCCTGACTAGTACTGTGGGTGCTTTTACTTAGCATTAGGCACTAATAATTTCCAGTTCATCAGCTCTGAAATTTTAGCCTGTTATTATTGCTTATGCTATAGTTGTGCCTAGAAACATCATATCGTGATCACTGACTAGTATTGGGAGCATAACAGAAGGCAAAGAGCATAATGACAGACCAAACTTACCTCCCTCAGTGCTTGTCTAGGTGCTGGGGTGGCAACAAAAAAGCACAGTCTGGTCTGTGTTTGCCTTTGATCCTTATCTTACTCCACTGGTTATCTTCCTTGTCCTCATGCAGGCAGTGCCTTGTATCTTTTTGCATGCAGATGTCCCTGGGATCCACTCTTCAAGAGAATATTTCTTCACATCAAGCCTCACCCTTTTGTCTTTCTCCTGTTTTTGCCTGAACCATGTTGCAGCAGGACTTTTCAGGAGACACTTCGGTAGGAGATGAAAAGGGCTGGGGTGACACAGAAAGGGGTTGTGAGTTTAGGGTAGAATGTAGGGGTGATACAGGAGAAGAGAACATTATCACAGGCGACATAGCAACACCAGGAGTCTGCTGAAATCACTGGGGAGGCTCCCAAGAGCCTGCAAAGCCCCATGCTGTCTCAGTGACAAACACTTCTCCCAGCACACCAAAAGGGGGCCGATGCTGATGAACTCTCTACCTCTGCAGATTCCTAGTTTCTCCCCCCCCCCCCCCCCCCATGAATTGGTACATATTCACTTGTACACTTTCAGATGAAAACAGCTTCGTTTTGCCAGCCTTGTTTTCTCTTTGTGCCTACTGATGGCCCATGTCAACCCCATCCAAAGACTCCTGCTCAAGACCTGAGAAGTTATTCACAGCACAACCACAGCTATTCAGATACCCTACCAGTACCATCTCTCATCAAGTAGCCCAGCAATGGCAGTTTACTCCCAACACTAGCTACATTTCAGCCTCCAACCAAATTATTGTGGATGACCAAGCTGTATATGTCAACACTACCAACTCAGCCAATGCTTCCTATGGCTGAAGACAGCCAGCTCCAGGGATGTCTCCCTGGGAGTACTCTCTTCTTTCATCCTGAATATCTAGTTTAGTGAAAATAATAGCCTGTAAAATGGGAAAGTTTACCAAAATTATAATGAAATTTCCTAGTCTACCACGATTAATATACTGCTTTGAATTTAACTAGCACTTCCCCCAGAATCGGAGCAGAAATAACAAATGTGGAGACCTGATTAACAGGTCAGTCCCAGCTCATGTACCATGCATAACAAAAGCTGTGTCTTTTTCTCAACGCTGTCACTGTTGTAGGGCTGTGGAATAAAAGGGCTGGGCTTGTCATTACAAGATGAAGCAGCAGCAACACTGCTGCTGTACTGAATACTGAAGGAGTTGTAAACATCGCTGTCCTGAAGTAGGAAAGTGGCAAAACCCCCATGGGTGATTATGTCTCATCCTGCTATAGACAGGTCATAATGAAGTGTTAATTTCTCTAACACTCATAAATAGTTTGAACCACGATCTCTCGATAGACAGCAGTGATTCGACACTGAGCTACTTCCCATTTGATGACAGCAAAATGGGGTATCTGACTCACCAAGGCAGGGCTGTATTGTCACAGCAGGCTCTCATGTCTTTCCTGTAGCTGTGGGGATCCAATTTATGTTCTCACATGAAGTGCTTTTCCTCTCAAAATGGCAGTGGCAAGGAGTCAGATTGAACCTGCATTAAATGAAATTCACAAGACATTAATCTGAGCTGCATTCGAATGACATCAAAATAAAAATGATGAGATGTAAGGACACCAGGGCAAATGGAACATCTCACAGTGGTGTTAGCTGGACTTGCCTGGATGGCAGAACTGGAGAGTGATATGCAATGCCATGCTGAGGTTCTTTACTCAGGGCAGAGCTGAGGTTGCTTTATAGAAAGGTAATCTCCTCACTAATGTTTAGCAATGATAATCCTTTGCTCCTAAGTTTTGTGTCCTGAGTAAGGATCAAACTCATAGGAAAACAGCTACTCTGAGAGGAAATATATTTATTAGTTATATAGTATTATTGGCACACAATAACAGGAATACAACCCATGCCTTCTCTCACAAGGCAGCTTGTGATCAAGGTTAAATTGCACCAGATGCTGTGTGACTCTGCAGTTGAGCACATTTTAACCTGAGCAAGCATACACCTTAGGTGCCCTTCAAATATTTGGGCATTTGACTCAGCACAGGCATCTAACAACTGCCTGTGGCTTCCATATGCACAAGTGAAGGATCTCGGTGCCTTAACTCATATGTACATAGATAAATTGAAGAAATATAAAGCTCTGATGATGGATAAATTAAAGAAATGAAGGAATATAACTTTACAAGGCAGATCCCAGGTGAATTCCTTGAGAAACTGGATCATTAGCCATAAGTTTTATGGATTGATCTTAGCATGTCCAAATCCGTATGGTAGAAAAATGGAGATTTACTCTATCCTACAAGTCTCTGTAGCTTGGAGGATCAGGAATAGGGCTCAGGAGCCTTTCTGGGACATGCAAGAATATTCTTCATCCGAAAATGTGGAGTTAGCTGGCTACAGTGTGAGGAAAACCAGTCCAAAGCATGTGACAGTGGAGGGATATTTTGTTCTCTGCTCAGCTTTAGGAAATATGAGTAATGTGAGCTCCGGGGCATATTCCAACTGCAGAGAAATTATTTACAGAAAGTCCTTCAAAACCACTGTATGATACATTTGGGACAGGTGGTAAGGAGAGAGGTGCAGAGACAATCCACTGATCTGTTCTCTCAGTGAACAACAGTTATACCTGGCTAATCTGACAGCTTATTTACTTATTATATAAAGCTGACCTTTATAGGCCAGACTTACTCTTAGCTAGAATAAAAATTTCACTTCAGCATCTTGGACTGTAATTGCAGTAAAACTGAAAATCAAATTTCTATAAGTCAATGGATTTAAAATGGAAGGGAGAAGGATTTTGCTTCATTTGTCTTTTGAATTTTGTGTTTTGAGCTCCAGGAGTTTTAAACTCCTCTCTACAGTCTTCAGCATTAATAAGTTACTCAGGTAAAGTAAACAAGCAACAACAACAACAAAAAAATAAAGTTATTATTGTTGTTTTATCCACCCACAATTTCTATTACAGTATAGCCTAATCAGCATCTCATTGTACATACAAATGGAGACATCAACAATCCAAAAGAGGGAAAGGAGAAGACATGGGGTGGCTCAGTGTTACTTTGTGAAGTGACAGGATACAGCCCTGATCCCTCCAACACAGGCCAAGTTGTCAGCTACAAGGTCATGCAAAGTTTTAAACTGTCCGGTTAAAATAACATTTTTATATTTTATTATTCAGATTTCATTATTCAGATTGAATACAGTTCTTTTAATTCTTCTAGACACATGCACTAAGTATACCTCAGAAAACATGATATTACTCTGTGCCTTGCACGTGGGATTGCAGTTCAATAGTGTCCTAACAACTATCCATCTCTTTAACTGAAGAAGTATGAAGAAAATACCATGGAATTGGAATTTGTATCCATCAAAAGCAAGATTCTGACTAACTGGCCCCCAGGCTGGCTTTACATCTTCCAATGTTCATAGAATTGTTTGGGATAAGTAAAGTAAGAATAAGAAATAAAGAAAATATCTTAATCTTTAGGCTGGGTTCTCATTTAGGATCAGATTTTACCTCTAGTGGAGAGGGCAGGTGCTTTACTGCAGACTGTGAGCAGCCAAGTGCTGACCCTGAGTAGCTAATGCAATAAAAATCCAGCCCAAGCAATAATAAATCTCCTGATTAATAATGGACAAGGGGGCAGAAAGGAAAAATAAATAAATAAAAGAGCTTGACTGCACAGAGGCTGAGCTCAATTTTCGTGCTGAACTGTGTAGAGAAATAAGGAATGCCCTTCCCACAGGTCTGCAGATATGGTCAAAGGTGTTCCCATTTGTTATGGCAATGTGGCAGGTAGGAAATAAAATTGGGCTATTTCCGGGACAGAGGTGGACTCATTTTTACTGCCCTGCCACGCTGCCTTTTGATGGTCTTTGGCTGTTTTAATGGCTTTCCTTTGTATGCTGCTGAAAGACAAAAAATGTGCCACTTCTGCATCAAGAGAGAAAAATACCTGCTTTTCTCAAATTAGATGAAAGAGGAAAAAGGAAAGAGAAAAGGTCTTATGTGATCTGTGACAGTATGGGGCCTGATATGTGTTCCCACAATAGTCATCAGTTGAAAGAGTCCAGATTTACTGATAGTTTGGATTTTCTCTTCTGGGATCCAAAGACTAAAATTCCCTTTCCTGCCCCCAGAGATCCTGATACAAACCTAAAACAAAAGGAGAATTTATTTCAGTTTTGGCAGATCAGGTCCAAAACTCTGCAGCAATTATAGCAAGAGAAGAGGAGCAATGCTCATATGTGACCAAGACAAATGGAGCAGCGATCTGAGAGTGGAGAATAACTGACATGCAGGTCATTAATTTGTGACACTGGCTATAAGGAGAACTTGGTATAGCATACCTGGCTATAGTATATAGCATAACTGTGTTGTCTCCCTTTACATTTTTCCTCTTAGATATTTAAGGCACTACAAGAGGATTACTGATGAAAAAAATTGTGCCAGTCTTGCGCTGTCAGCTCCCAGCAAACCTAGTCAAAGTTTTGCAGAAACTATTCCTGTTATCTCCATGAGCTGGAGTTTCAGGCTGTCCTCTCTGCCATTTGGTCTGCTGCTACCACAGTCCTTTCCTTCTTTCTTATGATCCAGCATGTCACCAAAGCTGATAAGAAGAATGCTTCTAGCTGAGCTCCAACAAAGTACAGCAAGATCCATCATCGTGTCCTTGTAATTCTCTAGAACTTTTGTTGAACATGAGGAGGACAGTGTAACAGTTAGAGTACTGCAAATGGGGACATTGAATTTGGGTGTTTTCTGTGTGTAACATATTAGCATTATAATTCTCATACCTGTAATAAATAAACAGGTGCTTTTCAAAGATTCATGTGTATGAGAGCTGGAAATCATGGCAATTTGTTTCCCTACTTAATGTTATTTCCTTACTTGGAAGGCAAAATAAAGTGTATTTTTAAATATTCCTCTACTATGTGCTTTATAGTGATGCCTTTTCAATAGTAGAAAAGACCAAGAATAATTCTGTATATAATATTCTGTATATCATACTCAGCTTTATGCTCAAATACTTGTGATATATCTTCTCCCAGTGTTGAACAGACATAATTCTTTCAGTGTATATAGAAAAAGGATCTATATTAGACCGTTCTGACCCTTCACATTCTCTATTATTTTACTCATATATTCCTCTCTTTTTTTCCTAATTTCTATTTGCAATGCAAAAAGCAGAATGTAACTGCCTACTATCTGAATGCATATAGAAGCCCACAGGCTGTAGAGGCTGCCTAAATTAACCTCAAATAGACATAAGTGTCTCAAAGCTCTGACTTTGGCATCAGCATTTTTCATCTAAGTGCCCCAATGCCTTGCAGGCATGGTCATTTATTAATGAAACAGGCATAACTCAACTGGAGAAAAGTAAATGCACAAGAGGGAAAAAAAATTGTGCTTTGGTTGCATCAATAACAAGGTAATAAAAGAAACCACCTAGAAAGGAAGCCATGATTAATGATAACAAATATAAGAAATTGGAAATATAAACAATAGAAAAGGATCTTTAGTTTCAACATTTTCAAAGTTCAGATCTGTTAGTAAAACATGGCAGACAGTCATGTAACATGCAGGATACACAGTAGTAGGTGTAAAAAAAAAAGCAATCAGATTAAGAAAGCTGCTTAAATAAGATGCACAATGCATAAATAAAATAGCCAACAGAGCTGTGGATAGTAAAGAGGAGATGTCTTTGCTATAAACATTTGTCTGAAATATATTCAATTAATTGCTACTGTCATCTGCAGCCTAAACTCCTAAAGGGCTGCACAGTCCATTATTCTCATCCACTGAAGGTTGTGAAGGATTGCAATGTCTCTTGCAACACATGCTCCAATATCAGTATACATAGGATATTTCTATTCAGTGACACCTGCAGAAGATGCTGAAAGGAATTTGGGTGTCCCATCAAATCTACATCCTGGGTTCTTGGCTTCTGCCTGGACCCAAGTTTTCACTAGTCTCTGCCTTACAGGGATGCAGGTGGACTTGTGTCTCATTTTCAGCCCACATGGATTTGAATTATTTCTGGATTATTTCTGCAAGCAACTGAATACCCCATATTCTGTCAGACCTGTTAGTTCAGCCTCTGGGATGGGAGTTAATCATAAAGGAAAACAATTTTCATAGTGCCTTTGCTTTAGTGTCTCAGCTGCTCTGCTGTGATGCTTTCTCAGGCTAAATAGGTCTTCAATGTCAGATCCTAAACAGACATAATAAAATAGACAGTTTCAAGGGGCTGTGGAAAAGTATGATTGCTTGTCTTTTTTAATGTATACTGTAAAATCTATTTTGTAAAAGTAGCAAAGACCTTCACTTCCATACCTGAACAAAATTATGGTTTGAGATAATTATAGTGCTCTATTTTCTACTCTAATACTTATGACATAGTAATGGATAGAAAGAAAACTCAGGACCTTGAGGTAGAAGCTATGCAACATAGAAATTACTGAATCCCTGGTCTGGAAAAATGTATTTGTTCTTCACTGAAGGCACGAATGCACTGACATGGGTCTTGATAGCACAGTAACCAATTAGTTAATGCAATAGCACTTGTTAATTAAAATGTGTTATTTGACAAAGCATGAATTCGTGGACAGCCTCAGATGGCAATGGACATTTATTGCTGCCATTGCTTATTGAGCAGTTTTAGTGACAGTTCCCATAGATACCCAAGGATATGGTCTTACTCTGATGGGAACATCCCCAAGGTGGTATTCAGTATTCAAGAGAGAGAAAGAAAAAAGGTAATATCATTTTGGCAGGGGGGGGTGGGGGGGGGGTGGGGAATACCTTCCATCTGAGAATTGCACCTGAATTCAGAAACCATTGGTGGATACATATGTACGCACAGAAGAAATTTGCTTTCTTGGGAATAATTTTCGTGTCCATTCTAGTTCTTTTTTCATGTTTGGAAAAATAGCTGATTACACCAGGTCCCAAAATTCTATTCTAATGAAGTTCAAACCCTTTTTTTTCCCCCGGAGCAATGCCATCTTAAGTCAGTTAATGTTCTCATGACAAATCCCCAATAAACACCTTCAATTATTCCACCGCCTGGGAAACATGCTTAACAGCATTCTTAGCACATTCATTTCCCAGCTGATATGATTCTAAAACATCACTTTACAAGATGATCATTAAATTGTTTGTCTCTGGTTGGTGTTTTAAGTGTGAAAAAAAAAAACATGCCAAGATATCACTCCAGATGGTTGGTCCTGACGGCTTGTCAAAAAACACATGCATATGGAGTTTACATGGCCACAAAACATAGCCCTGTCAGCAAGGAAACTGTCTGGTCGGAACAAAGGACGGTGATTAGCTTGAAAAAATAGAGTTGTTCTTCCATTTCTCACATCAGAAGACAGTTAGAAGGAGCATTAAACAGACTGTAAATATTGATTCTTGACAATCCTTTGCATGCGGATTTGCAACCATTGTTTTAGCACTAAAAACATTTCGAAACATGAAAAGGGGAAAAACAAAAAACAAACAAACAAACAAAACCTCAAACTAAAACAAATTAAAAAGAAAAAATGCCAACCTTAATGATTCTATAAAATCTGATGTCCTTTAAAATAAGGGCACTATTGTACCATTGCCACTGACACAACGCCCTGTGGACAAAGGACAGGAGCATAAAGAAATGTTGATTCATTAAACACCAGCCTCGGGAAACATGCTCTGCTGCTGACTCCCACAGGACAACTCAGGAAGCCCAAGTGATGGCAGAGAAGGGCTAATAAGAAATAAACTTCTGGTAAAGTTTCTGTAACCCATTTTCTCTTTCTCGATTCAAGAATCTTACAGAAGGTCCATTCCCATTTGCTTTTGTATTCCTCTCTTCGGCCCTGTTTATTTCAACCGTGACAAATGCACACAAATGTGAAAAATATCAGTGTATTTTACCTTTATGAAAAGCAATTCATTTCATGTGATCTCAAAAGTTTTGTATTGAATTTCAAAGGAGGCAGAACTGGCTGCCAGTGTCTGCAGAGGGAATAGAAAAATAAGCCTTAATTCAAGCCCTATAATCACTGAGGCTTGTAACCACCAGCTATGACATATTTACATCTTCTGTTGCCAGTGTGTTCAACATGAGTGACATATTTACCCATCACAATAATAATAATAAAAAAATCAAATAGCATGTTTAGCTGAGTATATAAGATAGGAGGCAGTTGATCAAAACCTACCTCACATCAAAATTATCCCTAAAGAGGTGTGAAAGAGATACAGATCAAGCTGTCATCTCCCAGACAGCTTGTCTGCTGTAACAGGGGCTGTCAGACAGATAGGTTTGAAAGCATCAGTGATAATGAATTGCAGAAGGGACTATGGAAAACTCAAACAACTTCCATAGCCTGCTCACTATGGTCCCATAGGGCGGGTGTCCTTTATAACTGTTTCTCTTGAGGCACTATGAGAGCCTGGATTTTATTGAGCTCTAAATGCTCAGAACTCCTCAGGATACAGGCGTGTGAGTGGAAATGATGGCGTTACCACAGCTCATCGAGTTGCCATCTGTCAGTGAAGACGTTCAGGCACCAGGAATGACCTTGCGAACACTCCTAACCTACCCTCATTAGGAAAGAAAATGGAACATAAACCACGGTGGTTTAAGTTAATACATTTCATTTTACAGCCGGAGCAAGCCACGGATGTGTGCTCAGGCAGTCACACAGGCTCAGCTGACAGGCAAGGACTTGATGTGTTGCAGTGCTATAAATGCATTCAGTCATGTGTTTCTTTCCTCATTTTCAGTCCATTTATCATTTATCAAAGCTATCATGTCCCACACTTAACAATTTTCTTTTTCTAAAGAGGTCATACCCAATACCTATGATAACACTCCTTCTCAGAGGCAGAGGCAGGCCCACGTACCAAACACCTGCACCTCAGATGCGCTGTACTCTGAGGAGCATTAATGCCTTAAAATTTAAACTTCAGACAGTACAGAATCATAGAATGATGTGGGTTGAAATACACCTCAAAGACGTTTCTGACACCAAGCTAAAGCAAATGCCAGAGCCTCTGGCTCACTTGTCTCCAGAAGTTATCTTGGTCTTGACAAATGGATTTTGTACCTAGCTTTTGTCAGGACCCACAAAGAAAACACTTCTCCACCTTTCTACAAGTCAGGCTTACGGTATGCTGAGAGCCTCTCCACCAGTTTAGTGCTGCATAACACACTGTGGCAGCTTATATTTCTCATCAAAATTCTATCAGAACATTATGTTACACAAAAGCTCAAGGGTTAGAGAACTCATTCTGAGGAAATTCACGTCCACAGCTCCCACTTCCTCGGAAATTACTGTAACTCATTAGTTCATAGGAGAGGGAAGAAGAGGACTCATCGATGGAGGAGTGTTGTCCTCTAAATTCAACTTTAGATAGAACATCTAGTTCTTTTTCACCATTAGTCAATGGTTTATTCAATGTCCCTTCCCTATCCACATGGTTTGTTTCAAGAAACAATGCCTGTATTGTTGCTCTGAGAAATGCAGCTGTACAGACCTGGCTTTGAAGTTGTTTTCAGCAAATGAGCAGCACCCTACCTTTTCCTAATTTCCTGCCCTGAGCAATACTGTAAAACTTGGCCTGTATATTATGAAGTTATTTCCCTTAAACTAGGGACTTCTCATGGAAAGTGAGGAAGGTATGATGCTGAAGTAATCTAAGCTTTGCCTGAAGTCTAAAACTGAACATACCAGGTACTTCCCAATAGTAAACATATTGCAAACTCTCTTAAAGCTATTTCCCACCAAGATGCATTTTATTTGCATGACCACATTCTGCAAAACCCTGGCAAAAGACAACTTGGCCCATGGCTAACAGTTTCTCATTGCATACAGATATTCTTAAACCTAAATCAATTATATGGCATAAAGGTCTGGATTTCTGATTTTGGTGCTGTTGACTTTTTCCTGATAATGCTTTCTGCTCATCTGTGCCATATGCTGCCTTGAATTTGTGCTGCTGTGCTTTATTAAAGCTCAGATTTTCCTTTGCCATTAAAAGAAAAATAGAATGTTTTAAATGGACTGTGAAATAAGGTAAAGAAAAGTTTAATCATGCTAAAATCAATTCAGTGGAGTGGCTTTATTAATAGTTATTGCCTTCTGTATCACATTGCTTATTAAATATTGTGCATTTTGTGAAACTGTACTATTTTGTGCTGCAGTAGCATTGTACTTTAGCAAGTGGCTAGACCCAACTTCATGCAAGATTTAGAGACACATACTTTTTGTTCATTGACAGACCACATCACTGGAAATAGAGAAATCATCTAGCCGGAGGAAATTATGGACCATTTAGTACAATATCTTGTCCCTGGCACAATGTCTGATACCATATTCCCAGGAGGAAAGGGTCAGAGAATTCACATTCAACAATCACACATTACTGTGTCAAATTCCTATCCATTAAATGCTAGATTGCATCAAAATTAATAAACTTTTCTATGTATTTTTCACTTTTATATATCAATTTATGTAATTTTAGAAATTTCTTTGCCCTATGCAAATACCTGTATGTTTTTCATTTGAAATGGAATCTAAGATATTAGTGTACACTGAAGCAATATGTTCCTCAGACTGAAGATTAAGTGCAGAGTCCTGCACTTCAGTCACAACAACCCTACACATTTCTACGGGCTTGTGTAGAGAGGCTGGAAAGCTGTGTGGCAGAAAAGGATCTGGGGGTGTCAGTTGGCATCGGGCTGAACATGCATGACCTCCCTTTTGATCACAGAATGGAGGGCCATTCTAGCATGTTTTAATTTGTACCTGCTATTGCTGAATGACCCTTCTGAGATTATTAGTGTTTTCTAGTGTCTCCTTCACCCTAGAAGCAATAGAATTCATTGATTTTTATCATACACAAATGAGAATCACGTACATGAAAATGCTGTCTCTTTTTTGAGCTTTGGATAATGAATATATACACATTTCTTGGGTTTCTATGCCATGAAGTACTTAATAATCCACAGTTGGATGTAGGCTTTTGTAGAGAAGTAAATATAAGCAGCTGCAGCTTCAAAGAGTGGTGACTCTATTGAGAGCTGAGAAAATTAATAATTCAGAAATATCTTTACTTCCCTTTACACTCTTTTTTATAATGACAATTTCCTTACACAGCCATGGGGTGCACATGCATGTGTGTCCATCTGTTTAGTTCCCAAAGAAGTTTTCACTATCTTGGCCAAGTTAAATGCAATGTGACAAATGAACAGAGATCTTAAAGGTATTAAACATTTCCAGATATATACAAAAGGAAAAGTCATTGCACCCCTGAACTTCTGTCTCAGTTTGTCTTTGTACTTCCTGACTCTTGCTCTGTTCTCTTATCTTTATCCTCTTCCATCTTCTGTAAGTGACAATAAACTACCAATAGGAAAGCCTGTCTGTGCTGCCTACAAGTTTTAGGAAAATAAACTAGCCTGGTAAATGAAGCAGACCGTGCAGGTGTTATCAATTCAGGGAACGCCCTAATATCACTGAATCTACAATGGTTCTTTCCTGAAAATGGTAGATAAGATTCTTTAGTAAGTAATTGCACAGCTGGTCAGACTTAGTTATCACTTGTGTCTCCACTTTGAGTCTTCATTTGAGACTCAAAATCCACACACCCAACCTAAGTACGGATTTTATTATGTCATTGATCTCCATAAAATTTTAGCACCTTCCACATGAAGTTAATTAGCAATCGTGAATTGTCTGATACGTGTACAATAAGTCTCCATAATGAAGTAAGAATGTTTCAAATACGGTTGGTTGCCTTATGCCATTACAAGCTTCACATTCTTAGTTTATGTGAGATTTCAAGACCGTGTCCAGTTCCTCCTTTTTCCCCCAGAAACTGCACCTTTCTTTTTCTAATTTGGCTCTTACTAAATACCCTGTCAACTTGTTCTACTTCCTTGCAGTCAGAAGGATGTGGGGACTTCTACAGATCCCATCCAGCTGCATGTCTACATTGCCATGAAAAGCCTGAAATGTAGTTATAGTCATGTTGTCCACAACATCCTATAAAGTCTGACATTTCTGTAAGACACCAGAATTCAGGGATGTACAAGCACTTTACCTCAGGAAAAACCTAACCGTCATCTTTTGGGGTCATAAATGAAGTATCTTTTACTAATCCCAAATTCTTGCTGATTTTATTTTCCTAAAAGCAGAATTTGGACCCCAAATCAAAAGAAGGTTGGAACTTCATAAGGACTGAATATATTTATTTATTTCTGGAAATTGCTCAGATCTTGCAATGATAGTTGGGTTATAAACTATGAGATACACAGATTAATAGAAACCAGCAAGAATATTCATGGCTCCAGACTCTATTACATATTGATTCAGAGTCAGATTCTGACTTGTGATAAGGAATTAATGCTAAAGTGCAAAATTTTTCAGAAAAGCTAAAGGAAGCTGCTCCTACCCAGTGTCCCGCCGGGTAATCCAGCCTTATTATTAAGTATGTCAAGAGACAGAGAAAAATGTTCCACTTTTAATGAAGAAGAAGAGATAGTGCAAAATAGTTTACTAAATTCCAGCCGTGGCATTTAAACCTATTCATGTGATTCAAACTCATTTACTTCCCCTGAAGTTTCCTGACAAGAACATATATTTCCCTGGAAATGTAGCATACTAAAGCCATTGTAAATAAGCTGCATGAAAAATAGTGCTTTTATTTACATTATGATTTACCAGTCTTAGCTCCTTATCAATCTAGGCTCCCAGTATGCCTGCTACAAGGCTGAACATGAATCAGTGTTTTCTCTTGGTGTCGCTTCCAAACCTCATGAAAATCACTTTCTGATCATAGGGACAGCTGTTAAGCTTCATCCTTGGACTGCTATTTCCTAGTAGGTAGCAGTAAGGAAATGAAACTATACTCTAAATAGATTTTGTTTAAAGAAACATGCAGTATATACCCACATTGCTCTCCGCTGGCAATAACTGAAAGCACCAAATTGCAATCAGGTACAAGTTGAATGACTGTTTACACTAGAATAAAATGGACATAAAAGAGTCTTGTTGCCTGGTAGTCCTTACATCTCCTACAGATGTAAGTCTTCGTATGTGTAACTTGTGCCCTCCTATATGAAATCTCTCAGCATTTTCTGATGAATAATGACTTTTCCTTCACTTCTGCCTGGCTCATTGGATATGGCACTGCGCCTTCAAACAGCTGTCCCATTTTGATTTTGATACAGCTGTACGGACACATAGAAAAAGGAAAGAATGTTTTCACCAGTAAATGTTAACTTTCATAAAATGAATATAAAAGTAGTGTGATAATGCAGTGTTTTTGGTAGAAAGAGATGACAAAAATCTTGGGAAAGTTCTGAAAATGTATTTGTGCAAGAAACCAATAAAGTAGAAAATATATGTCCTAACCAAGGTCAGATTCATTTCATGCCCAGCTTCGTGGAGGAAAACCCAATAATTGCCTTCTAAACAAAGAAGACAAGAGAAGTACTAGTATTACCTACATAATGAGAAAAGAAATACATTGACTAAGTCGTAGAAGTGATAGAACTTTCCTGACTGCCAGAGTAACGCTGAACTGCTCTGTGATGGGAAGCTGGAAATAAGCAAGCTGAAAGAAGAAAGAGAGGAGTTCTGATTTCAGTCAATAGACTCCCTAGTTGCTATTTAAAAAAATGTAATTAGAGTTTCCAGTTTGTTTTGCATTTACAAATGTTAACATGACCATGAACCCATGCTTCTGTACTCCTTTACATCCTGTGCTGCATTACCAAAAATTTCAAATGGACTTCCAAGAAAATGTTGGCTTAATATGAAAATATGGCTCACCTGTGCTGTCCTGTCTTTACTTAAATTCTCATGTCCAGCCTTCCTAAGATACTGAAGCAGCTCACCTCCCATGAACAGAGGTTATCCTGGTGCAGAAAAGGACTATGGTGTCAGTATCCAACGACAAAGCTTTCAGTGCCTGTAGGCCTGAACCTTCACTATGCAGGGGCAAGAACTTCCTCCAGATGGGTGTTAATTTAGAGACCATGAAACACAAGTCCCAATTAAGCCTTTAGACTGCTGCTATAAATTCAGAATAGGTTATTGCTTATCCAAATACAGCACAAAAGATGAGAGTTACTACTGTGATCGTTATAATAAGGCTCTTTCAGAAATAAGATTATTGTAACCACAATGGCCTACTGATATAGAAGTCGTGCTTAATAAAAGCTTTCCCTGCCCAGATCCAGGCCTGTTTTTTTAAATTCTATTAAAAATACATGACTTCTCATTACAAACCGTGCTTCTTTGTAGACCCATTTTTAACCTTTCTCTTGTAAATAGGAATGAACTATTCCAGAATTTTCCCCAATAAACAAATTTCTTAACTACCAAGTATTGGTCATTAATGACACCCTCAGGACACCCTAAATGAATAGAGAAACCACAGAGAGCATCGCCATACTCAGCTGAAGTTCTGATGAGAAGAAGATGAGTCAGTCCGTAAGAAATGTAGAGAACTTACAAGAAAACACTAATATTAATCGCAGTTGAAAAGTCCATTAAACTGCTTTGGGATTTCTGTTCTCAAGGAGGTTTCTCTCTGTTCAAACAAACATTCCAAACAATTATATCTGTTCTAGAGCAATGAAGAAATTCCCTATCTTTGTCCAGGTGCTGACTGATACCAGTATAGCCTCACATGCACATCCATGCAGGAAGAAGCAGAACTTCAACACATATAGAAGCTTGTTTTGTTAAATACCTGTTCCTCAGTCTTCTTTCTATTCTACTTTGAGCAAGAATGGCAAAACAAATGGATGTGGTCCTTCTTGTTTAAGCAATCCACATCCTGCTCATCCCCATTCGCACCCCACATGGCATTTATTTTACAACATTTTCCGTGGGCCCTCCGCCTTTCTGACAAGCTGTTCTTAAAACCCATGCAGCAGTGAAACATCTGTGTGGTAGCCTGCAGTTGAATTCACCTGCAGTTTAACAGTTTATGTCAGGACATAATTCCAGAAGCATGAAAATGTCTCACAGCATTACAGATCTAAGTGGAGATGTGCTGCCACACTTTCATAGCTTCTGTGGATGGGAAGCCTTCTTCCTGAGTGAAAAAGTTCCTCACAGACCTGACCCCACGATCTTCTTGCAGATCACTGCTACATAGAGATTTATTTGTTGGGGCAATCAGCTCTGGGCATTAGTTCCTGCTATAGCATCCCCACAGATGCACCCTCAGAATCATGCAATCATCCCTTGCTTTCTCCACAATGTTTTATTCACAAACTTTATCTTCAGCATTTCCTTTAATCACCCCAGCTACAATCCATGATACAGTTCTCAGAGTCACAGCAATAACTAAAAAGCATGCCAAGAAGAACAGATACAAATAGGATACAGAATCACAGAATTAGAGGGGATGGACAGGACCTCAAAAAATCATCAAATCCAACACCTTTGCTAAAGCAGGTACCCTACAATAGGTCACACACATGTCCAGCCAGGTGCTGAATAGCACCATAGAAAGAGACTCCACAACCTCTCTGGGCAACCTGTTCCAGTGCTCCATCACCCTTGCCATAAGGAAGGTCTTCTGCATGTTAGTACAGAACCTTCTGGGTTCAAGCCTAAAGCCTAGAACTGAATGCAGTATTCTAAATGTGGCCTCACCATGACAGAGTAGATGAGGAGGATCATCTCCATTGACTTGCTGGCCACACTGTTTTTAATCTACCCCAGGATACCATTGGTCTTCTTGGACACAAGGGCACACTGCTGCCTTATGGCCAACCTGTTGTCCACCAGGACTCCCAGGTCCTTCTCCCCAGAGCTCATCCCTAGCAGGTCATCCCCTTACCTTTTCCTTTTTTTTCCTGGAGCAATCTAACTTGTTTATCTCATTTCTGGGTGCATGCCCAGGGTATTCAATGTGGTCTCATAGATGATGTGTGTATCCCATGGCTACTGAAGAACTGGCTGTAGAGTAGGTTAGATTGCAGCACAAAAATCCGGATTTATTTTTTATTTCTTCAAAGAAAATGCAGTTTAAACAAAAGGCAAGTTGCCACCTTGCTTTCTTCCTATTTCTGAAACATGAGCAGCTTCAAAGGAAGCTTTTAGGACAGTCATATAAACTGATATAATATAGAGAAAATTTCTGGACAAGATTTCATTAATGAGAGATATTACGCCCTGAAGTATGAAGTCTTATATCCTAACACCTTCTTTTTGCAGTGCAATGGAAGGTCCGTAAGTTGTCAAAATACTACTGTTCATCCTATCAAATTCTTCTCGTGGGTGATGTCTAGTGTCATTGAGTTCCTGTGATATATTATTTTCTCTGAGAAGAACAAACACAGAAAAGATTTCCTTTTCTCGGCTCACACTTCAGCCCTCCCACCTGAAAAACTGCTTCTGTTGAGGTGTTAATTAAAACCATCCACTATACTCTTACAGAATGAGTATATTTTAAGTCAGCCAGAGAAAACAACTTATAGTTATTAAGCCCATAGGTTATAGTATGTCCACAATGCTCGTAGTTCCAAACCCACAGCAAGATGTATTTCAAGGGATTCTAATAAATAAAACAAAAAGAGTTTGGATAACATTAGGTTTTCTAAATACCATCCATCTGTTCAGTTGTTGCAGGTTGCATATAGGCCTTTTCATTTCCATACAACAGTACCGAAATCAACAGTCTGTTGCCCAACATCATTTCTGTAATTTCCAGGAACTGCTTTGATCGCTTCCTTTAGTCTTTTAAAATTCTGCATACCAAAACTAAGCAGACATGTTTCTATGTTGTTTTTTGTTTTCTTTAAAACTCTCATCTAAATCCTATCAAAATGGTAGCTTCTCTGATGACTGAATTAATACACTTGCACTGCATGATGGTGACATCTATGAAAACTTTTTAGACAAAGAAAGGATGAGAGCTTCTTGGCCAAGTATCAAATTGGTTTGAACTGGATCCTTGCACTCCTGCAGGTCACATAGCCATGGCCTCAACATCTTTCAAATTTCTTTCTCAATTAACTTCTAAACTATGGTGGTAAGGAACAGGGGAGTAAAGAGCAGGATGCAGGAAGCCAGTTGCAAACAACTGGTGATTTTCTAACTTCCATTGGTGTCCAAGTCAGGGATGTACTACCAAGATCTAGTTTTAGGCAAGTGAACCCTACCTCTGAATAACCATTTTGAAAACGCCAGACTCCATGTCCTGTTTAATATTAAAGAATAGGAGAGGAGCTGGGAAGAGAGACAGGAATCATGGGAAGGAAAAAAGAACATGCAGCAAATAAAAAAGAAATAATAATAATAATAAGTGAAATTAAAGGATTAGGATGAATGGATAATTGTTCACAAATTTCACATGAAAAAAAAACAACACACAAATAGTAAGATGAGCTAGCCTGCAAAATAACATGCCAGGGAAAGTGATGGGAGCACTAGAGCTTGTGACATTTAAATTACTTTGGATAATGCGCTGGGGTATGGAATATAAAGAGAAGCATCAAATGCGTTGCATGTAACTTAACAGCTCATTTCCCTCTCCTCAGGGTCTACTTCCTAACTGTCCAAGGACAGGCATGGTCCCTCCAGCCTCAGGACATGAGTTTCCAGCTCTACGTTATTCTCTGAGAGTGCCATGGGGCTGCAGGCAGATGGGGAGAAAAGGGATGGTGCTGTCCTGCTTATTTTGTCCTGCTTTATTCTAATAAATATCTTCTTACCCTAACACAGGTCACCACAGGCACCACCCAGTACAGACAGTGGCACATACGTTCCGCAAATATGTGACGCCTCTCTTTCTCCCTTTATGGGTGATTAAACTATTTGAGAATCCTTTCTGTCTCCCTGTCATGATGGTTTCCCTGTACCAAACACCTTCTGCTCTCTCCCAAGACAAATCTCAGGCTCAGGAACCACTACCACATATAAAGCACACATGCTGTGACTCCCACTCCTTTGTAGAAGATGTGGCTGTTTTGCCTTCCCAGCTAGGGCAGAAAGGGATAGCCCCAGAGTATGGCAGCTGTTTCCTTTGAGTGAACAGTTCAAGAAGAAAACCCATAAAAAGAAAATAAGGCCAAGATCTTGAGCTTTGGCCTTATTGTTCCAGCTGATCATGTCTTAGACAATGTGTGTCACACTGCAGCGATCCTTGTACTCCTTTCCTCACCCTACAGACCACCAGCATAATGGGACAATGATGAATCCATTGCTTTCTTTATATACAGACTTTAAACCAAATGCCAGTCTCTTCAAATTCATAGTGACTCTAATGAGAGCAAGGCTTGTTTCTTCAATACAAAGTCCTGCTTACTGGTACAGAAGTCCAGTGCAGTGAGTGGCAGGGGTCAAGGTATGTATTGTAACATACACAGAGATCTGGGTAATCTGCAGGTGTAATTCCAAGCTCCAAATAGTTACAGCTGCTTTCAGGACTCCATCAAAGCTTTATCCAACACATTTTACTCTCAGCATCAGTATGATAATAGCCTATTGGAGTTTCTAACCATTACTTCTCACTCTGCAGGAAGATAGTGGTGCATTTGAAAATAAGTAAATGGCTTCAGAAAATTTCTTTCCTGTATTTCATGTGGAAAATAAAAGCAGCAGAAGAAACAGAGCACAACCTCTATGACTGCAGTATAAATAGAATTGCTGGTAAATGTTCAGAAGGCAGGATGGGGTATATTAGAGTGGTATGTGAAACACATATCTTAGTCCCTTTTCCAGTTTTACCTGAATGGGAATGAATGCAATTTTTCATGTGGCTATTGTACTGATAAGAAGCAAGTGTCTTGTGGTAGTATTGCAGCTGAGAGATATCCGGGGTCAGGCTGGATGGTGCCCTGAGCAGCCTGATCTATCTGTAGGTGTCCCTCTTCATTGCAGGGGAGATGGACTTAAGGGTTCCTTTGAGCTCAGATGATCCTATAATTCTGTGACAATATCCTTTGGAAGTCTTTACACACCAAGAAAACAGACCTGCTCAATCTGCAAAGATTGAGGAAGCCAGCTCAGCATCATGGCAAAAAGGAACTCTCCCATTCATTTTGTGGCATGACTTCAAACCACTTTTGTGGGGGGGTGTAATAGCAGAACTTAATATGTTTGTGTTATTGCCACTATAATGCTCCACATGAGTTCCAATCAAGGAACTCATTCAGCTGACCCCCTGACCATTTAAGCTGCATTTTTCCTGACTAGGAAGTCATTCTGGTTCTTCTCTTGTTGCCTTCATTGCATTTTCTGGACTTTCTCCATTTACTCCTTCACTTAAATGGGACCTGATGACCAAGTGGCCTCATTTAGACTCCTCAAACCTTAAAGGAAATCATTTACCAGATTCTGTTTGTTCTGAGTTGACCTAGCTGGATGACACACATTAGTACAACATATATAAACATATAAACACTTCAATATTTTTTTCCTTTAGCTAGTACAAGAAAACAGACTTCTTGCAAGACTAATGTGTGTTTCTATGTATTTAACTTGCATGCTTTTCTAGCCATCATGAGGTACGCCATGAGAGTGTTTTTGATACTAGTTCTCTGCAGGGGATTGAGGAAACCACTCAGTTCTGAACAGGAGCGTATGACTGCTCTTCTGACTGTCCTTCTCTGCTTAGACCTCCTCAGACATGTCTGGCAAGAGAACTTTTTTAACCTTTAATCTCTGTAGTCAGGGCATTCACAGAATTGTAGGGGTTGGAAGGGACCTCTAGAGATCATCGAGTCCAACTCCTTGACAAGCCTTAATGAGCGGTCAACATTTCTCAGTATCTGACTCATTATCTAGTTTCCTCTGCCTCCCTTGAGAGAACAGACTCAAAAGAATGGTTCATCTTGAGATGAGGTATTTTGTTATCTAGCAGGCTTCATTTTAATGGATGACTATCAACTTTCAGCATTCTCTCTACAAATCTTGTAGTAGCCCTATTCTTCTTTCCCTTCAGCTTTCACTAAAAACCAAAGAAAAAAAAGAGAAGCTCCATATTCTCTTACAGAAAGAATGGGGATCCATACCATGATTTCCCACTTGCAAAGAGTTCATAAACTGAGCCCAGAAATATTCTTCAAACTGTCACACAGTGCTTCAAAGCTCTTTACAACAATTAAAGTAATGATTCTACGTAAAATATTAGATGGCTTGTTTTAATATGATTATTCAGGGGAATAACTCCATGGTTATAACATCATCATGGAAGCAAGATACAAAAAGATTAATTTTCTTTATTATCAACAAAGACAACTATATTCAAGCTATTTGCACCTTTTCCCTGCTTCTTCTCTTCTCGCTTGCAACAGATAGAAACCCAACTGCTATGATTCATTTTCCGCTATCTCGTAATGGACTTCACAAGAAGTAAACTACAAAATCCCAGACACTGAAATCCTAAACCTATTACTTGTTCTTAACCACAGACAGATTCAATCCTGTTCAGTGGAGATCATCAACCAGTGTTGAAGATACCATTTGACTGATTTCAACTCACTTCTGTTGATGGGTATTAGGAAGTTTCCTGTCTGCTTTCAGTCACACCAGTTCCCAGTCACTGATCAATTTGTTTTGTGGGATGCCATGCCTCAATGATTGTTCAGCTGCTGTTGATTAGCAGGCCATTAATCATAGAACAACGCAAATCGCTCTTTTAAAGAAAAGTCATGCACTGTCTTTGAATGCAGGATAAAGTCATGTTCCTCCAACAGCTACATCTGAATCAGTCACAACATCAATAATGACAGGCTTCTGAAATGTCACTCTTTGCAATGGTACTCAAGAAAGTAAAACAGAAAGAGAAGTTGACTTGATTTTGCTTTTCTAATCACACTGTTTTCACAGTGACATTACCACCCCCTGCTAAACCACTAAAATTGTTCATGTTTGCTTCAGTACCACACAGACACGGGAAGAGCTGGCTTTGCAGTGTCTCTGACAAGGTTTATGAAAGAGAATGGGAAGGGAAAAAAAAGGACAAAGCTCAGAATTCAATATTCATTGGTCTGCTGGGGACACAAGGAGCTTAATAAGCAAACATAAGTCCTTCATCCTTTTCACTTAGAAAGTGAGACAAGAGTTCCTGTCCCTATAAAGTCTTGTAGTTCAAAACCTCAGGGTTTTGCCTTACAGACAGAATCACAGAGTCATTAAGGTTGGAACAGATCTCTAAGATCACCTGCTCTACCTGTCCACCTGCCATCAATACTGCCCACTAAATCACATCTCTCAGTGCCACATCTCCACGTTTCTTGAATATCTCCAGGGATGGTGACTGCACCACCTCCCTGGGCAGCCTGTGCCAGTGCCTGACCACTATTTCTGAGAAGAAATTTTTCCTAATATCCAACCTAAACATCCCCTGATACAACTTGAGGCCATTGCCATGCTCACAAGTGAACATACTGGTCTACAAACATCAGGAGATGAGCAGCCACTTCTCACCAGTTGAGCTGCTCCAGCACCACGAACAAGAAAAGAGCTGCACAGGTGATGTGGGTCTGAAAAAGCCCTACAGACATTGTGAAGTGGGCTACTCATACTTCTAAATGACAGTTTTTAGATTGAAAAGATTTCAGGATACAGTAGGGAATCAGGAAATAGTTTAATAATTTATTTTTTTTTTAAGTATTTTCCCCCTGCTTAAGATTTGCAGAAATTATTTATTATCAATGCAAAATAAGTTTAGGGAAAAAGTTTTAGCATTAAATTAACTTTTCATTGCATTTTAGCATTTTTAATCCAGCAGACAAAAAAAAATCATTATTTTCTTAAATTTAATTAATTTACTAAACTCCTCACGGTTCATTGAATTCAATCCTGTATCTGCGATCTTTCTGGGTCCATTAAGCTCCTGGGGTTCAACTTCATCTCTTCTAACTCATAAAAATCTCATCAAAATGGAAATAAAATGCAATTTTGAACTTGCTAATGAAGGGAAAAAATGTTAACTTTCGAGTGCTGTTGAATTAATGGATTATCTTTGCCAGCCCATTTTAAAGGAGAAAACTTTCACATTGGGGCAAACTTGTAAAAGTGGGAATAATTGCACAAAGAGGCATTAGCTGTGCCACTATTTTTCACTGCTTTTTTCTACCGCTCTCTAAGATATTACTGTGTTATGATTTCTTTCCCCTGAGCTTGCTTTGTCTTCTATCCAAGCAAGATGGAAATGAAAGTTCCTATGCCATATCACATATTGTTATTAACTGCAGAAATAGTCCTAGATGTCAAATACTCGCTATGGCATCAGTTCAGTGAAGAGCAGAAGCGTCTGCAAAATATTAAGCCTTGGGGCTAATCATAGGTTATGAGTTTAAGGAAAGGATATTTTAAGGGATGAAGAGAAAGCAGGGAAACACTTAAGCAGATATTAAAACATCAGTGCAAGAGATGGGGGCAGGGGAAGCTTTAGTTTTGATATTTTTACAGAATCAGTTGTTGTTTCACCACCAAATAACATTTTAGCATGCTGCCGGCCTAGTTCTGCAGTATCAGTTGGATTTGGTATCATCTTCTAATCTTAAATCAGGACAGAATAACAAAAAGTTGCAGTCTGCTATACAATCCCATAAGAAATAATATGGAATTCTTCCAATCCCTAAACACATCAAGGGGAACTCAAATCTGGAAGGTCTAAGACTAATTCTGTTTTTTCTAAGAATTTTAATTGACATGAGTCTTTACTACATCTCATCTAGCTTCTACCTTCCCCTAAAATTATTATTATTTGCCTGTAATTTCATACTGTTTTGATTCTTTTTAATTGTAGCATTTCTCAAGAACATTTTCCCCTAAGAAATAGCTGGAAAAAGAGAGCTTTGGAAAGAGAAATAAAGGGAAAAAGGTTCTTCTTGTTTTGTTGCTATTTTAAGCCTACAGAAGTAGAAAAACAATATGGAGGAATTGAAATTTTTATCCTGAAAGCATCATAAAAAGAGCAACTTGCTTATCTCTGTGAAATAAAAACTAATTCAGAATTTCACAAAGAAAATAATGTAATTTCTCAATCATATTTAACATAGTGCAATGTGTCTTTATAAGTAGGTACATACATTGCTCAAGAAATAAGTGCTCGCTATTTTTACTGTCATTACCATCATTATTATTATATGCATAACTGAATCATGCTCATGGACCAAGCCAGACTAGGTTAATGCCTGTGCAAATCATGCACAAGCAGTGATCGGATCAATGATTTTCTCACATTAATAGCTCTTAATTGCTATCCTCTGAACACAAAACCTGAATGACAGATGAGCATGTCTCTAAGAATAAAGCTGATTATATTTCAGATTGACAAGGAGTTGATCTGATGACTCCAGATCCATAGTTTTTTTTCTCCTCCCCATGACTTTCTTCCTGCACGTAGCTGAATGAGAGGTTGGTGGGGTGTGGATACACTTCTCTGACTAAATGTGTCTGTATAGGGTTCTCAGACAAGACAGTTTTGCATGTTCAATTTGGACATTTTTGGCTTCTCTGGGCAGTTATCAAGACCTCCTGCTCTGGAAAAAAACAAATCAGAGTGTACCACACATGCTGCCTCCAATGGGCCTGTTCTGCCCTGTGCTGACACTGATGAAATGGTCTCAGTGGAGGTTTTAATGCGAGTCTGAATCTCTCTGCTTTTCCAAAGTAGCTGATTTCTCTTCTCTCTTCAACCTATTTGTGAATGCCAGTTAATTAGCTAGTTAATTTTCCCACCTACATGCATGGGTGCTTGATGAAGCTTTGCCACGCTAAAGAAAGCTTCAGGAGTTCAACTTTGGAATCCAAAGAGCTGAGCTGTAGCCTTTAGATAGGCAAAACAGGGACCAGGAGCTTTGCAGCATCAAGTTTTTCCCACCACTTTCCAAATTCAGTGTGGTGCTGGATCACTGAATCACAGAGGAAGAGGGAGAGAGGCACTCTGAGTGAGCTTCACAGTCTCCCTGAGCTCTGCTGATGTCTCTGCACTGCCCATCACGCAACAGCACGCTTACACCATTCTTCCAGGCCTAAGCAATGGTAAATCATCAAGCTCCCCCAGCAGTTATTTCCAGTGCAAGACTAACTGCTAGAAAGCACTCCTTGGTGTCTAACAGAAATATCTACAATTTAAGCCCACTATATCTTGTCCTTTTCACAAGAAACAGGGGAAGCAATTTTCCCCTTTCTTCTCTCTAGTAGATTGCCATACACACACCTGCCTTTGGTTATCACTTCCCTAGACTGCACCACACAAAATATGATGACCAAACTAAAAACTTGACAACACAATAAGGCCTCACTGATTCCCAAGGACAGTTATACCAAACATCCTGCAGGAAACTTCACTAACCCATATCTCAGAATGAGGTCTGTATTATTTTCATGGTCTGAAGCTGCTTTATTTTTTATCCTTTCTCCCATTATCCTAGAAATAGTACCTGGCTATTATCTTCTTTGCATTTGCACTGCACGATGTTCAGGCCAAGCAGAGCACCTTACACTCACATTGTATAATTGCATATAATTTCCATTTCAAAGTAACATTTCCATTTCTGTTCCCCAGCATTTACAGCATCTCCTCATTCAACATTAGCCTCAGCTCAATAGTAGTAATTGTGTTCCACCACTCAAGCTGTTAGGCACAGTTTCAGGACAGGAGCTTGTGGGTTCCCTCTCAATACATCCCTCCAATTTAACTATAGATCTCTATTCCCCCTGCATGGTTTCTATGCCATTCTTCACTCAAAGTATGGTACTATGCCTTAGCCCATTCATCCATGCTGTCACTTAGGGACAAATTCTTCACTTTTTTCCACACTGTACCTTCAAGTGAGCCAAGGGATCCTAACCCACCACTCCACGTGTCACAGTAGCATCACTGCTCACCCACACCTCATTTAAGTGCGAGCAGTCCAACCCACTCAGATTAATCTTTTTTGTCATCATAAAATGACAGCTTTTAGGACACTTCAGCAATTAATGAGTGGAATTAATATAATGGTTATTGTTATTAAAGGTAATGCCAAAAGGACAAGTTCTGCCTGAGGAGGAGGTGATGGGACAACTACCAGACAGTGAGCATCTGTGGTTCCTAGACTTCCACTTCTCACAGATGAACGTACAACATCACCTCTGCAAAGGGACTACTTTGAAAATGGCTGAGAATTTTTATAAGGAAAGTACTTGTCTGAAACAAGTTGACCCAGCTGGGTTTTTAGTACTCTGATTTAAATGTTAAGGTCGATTTTGGATGATTAATATTCTGTCTACATTTCACATTAATCTCTGCTATCTAAAATATCAGAAAGTACTATAACCACTCTATAACCACTGTAGTTTCTTTCCTTCTGTTCCTCCTATTCTATACCTTTGCACAAGCCTGAGGAAAATTAAAAGATTACCCAAGAACAGGCCAGTTAATAATGATGGATTCTGTGACCTCCACTCATACCAAGAAGCCTTTCACATTGCATAGGTACTGGAAGGCACCTTGGACATAGCAGAAGTGCGGTGCTGTAGCCCCAGCACTGTGACACAGTGCCAAAGACGATTCCTCTCAAAAGTGAGTGTTCCTGCTTTGGCTCTGTGCAATCTCCAATCCTGTATTTGTACAGATCCTTACACAACAATGAGTGTCAACAGTGGGAAGATGGCCTGGGCTGCCCAGAGAGGTGATGGAGTCACTGTCCCTGGTGGTGTTCAAGGAACTTGTAGATGTGGCACTGAGCAGGGTATGGGCTGAAGTTGGACTAGATGATTTTAGTGGTCTTTCCCAATCTTAAAGATTTTGACAATCCATCCCATTTCACCAGATCTAGATTCTCCTGCCTGGGTTCGCTCCATGTATGCAAACACTTGACTGAGCTTTATAAGCAGCCTGGCCACATTCTGCATTCAGCATAAAAACAGACTACCCCAAAGGACTACTGTGAGCCTACAGGATTTCTCTGTTGCCTGTTTTTCCTATTGAGTACAGGTGAAAGCAGTCTCACTCTCACTTTAATTATCAAAAAATAAATTGAATAAATCTAAATAATTTTCCTTTGTTTGCTACTTATTCATAATGGGGTGTAACCACTGGAAAGAAAACAAACTGAATTCACTGCTAATCGCTTCTGAACAGCCACTTTGTCTGAGTTTACCTGGCTGTAACATCACCCCATGTCAGTTAAAACCAAGGACAGTGGGGACACAGGGAATTAGATGTGGCACAGAGCCGTGATTGGAGGAGCACCACTTCCTGGCATGTTCTGTGTTGCGATCCCTGCACCTACTGCCAAGCTAGCAACATATGCTGATTGCTTTCTTATTCTCAGCTCCTGGAGTCCCATATTTTATGCTTCAGCTATCATTTTTGAAGTACTTCACTAAGCCGAACAAAATTTAAAATAAATAAATAAATTCAAGATTCAAAACCTAAAAAGGAAAGAATCTCCTACGCATTCAATTTTTAGAGACTGTCACATCAGAAGATGGGGCTGAGTGGCAGAAAGCAGTTAATTCAGAATTCTTATCGGCGGTACAATCCATTTTTGGATTGATCCAATGCCCAGATTCCCCATCCAGACAATAAGTTGCAATATCATAAAGGAAAAGACCAACATCTCCCCCCTAAGAAAAAAATCTACTCTCTAGAAACAGGTATTCATTCATTTCTCCACAGTTGTGCTGAGACTGTCACTGACTCAGCGACTTAACTCAGTGACATCCATCCATTTATTTCTATTCCAGTCCCATTTTTGATTCCCTCCTTAGTTTTGATTTTTTCAGACTTTTTTTTTTTTTTTTCCAAAACAAAAGTATTTTAGGAAATCACTGAATCTTGATGATTTACTGCCATCAGTTTGTCAAAACTCTTTTTACGCATTCCTTCTCATAATCACATGCACACTTGTCGACCACTGTAATTATGTTGGCTTTATTAATTGAAGAAATATGCTAAAATTGCCTCTCCACTGGGGTCCCATTGTTTGCTTCACGGAGATTTTATTCAGCTGGTGATTGATGGCAATTAACTTGTGCCCTAATTATTAAATGATTCACCAATATAATTATGTATTTTATGTCAAGCCACCGATAAACTGATAATTAATAATGCTGCTTAGTCAGATAAATCACTTTTTCCAAAAGACTTGACTGCTGCATTTGTACTTTTGGTCGTAATTAATATTTCCTTGGATTTCCTTGCATTCTGTAAGGACTGCTGATTTGAAAAGGACTGTGCTGAAGGCAGACTTCTCTACCCTATAGCAGGGGGTATTGAACACCACGGTCCCAACCCTGATGCTACACCTGAAAAGAACATTCCGGTGAAGCACTGCTTCAAGGGAAGTTTTCCACTGAAACGGAGCTCCCTGGCACAGCTCAGGTTGAATGCACAGAGCTGCCAAGCAAGGGACTCCTCAGCTACTCCTCCACCCGAATTCTGTCCCTCTCACTCAGAATGTGGGGAACGTGCCTCTCAGAAACCCCTATCATGTTCCTGGAGCAACTGGTACCATACAGGACAGCTGCCTTCTCCCTTTACAAAGTGTCAAAGTCTGGAGTCACCATCTCCATTGCAGAGCCAGGAGCTGGACTCCATGATCTTTACGGGTCCCTTACAACTTGGGATATTATATGAATCTATGTTGTCTTTCCACTGCATACCCCAAAATACCACCTATATCCAACCACAAGGAATCTTCCTCCCTCTTGTTTGGTTTCACATAGATAAGCAATGTCCAGACCAAAACAGTACTCATGACTCAAGCCATCATCTTTAACACCCCACAGTAATATCCAAGACGCAAAGCAAACATGATATCCCTGCAAAGCATGGGTCAGTTTCACCCCGCACCATTGCACCAGCTATTTATCACAAAGAGCTTTCAGCCAAGTTAATTCAAGATGTGTCTTGATGCACTGTCATTTAAAGCCAGGACTATAACTATAAGGAAAATCATTTTGGCAAGTGTATAATGCTGTGTTAAAATGCATTACCTTAAATCATATCCTCTTACACACAGCACTGCAGTGTTTGAATACATTAAATCTCTATGGCCTCAGTTTTGTAGCCTTCACTGAAGGCTGCATATATTTACCTCAAAAATCAATGTTTGTGACTGTGGCATGTATCCATGTGGGACTTGGGGACACCCCTAAAGTCAGAGACTAACCCCACACAGTTCACCCTGATCCTGTGTCACAGATCTAAAAGATCAATAGGCAACTCAAAAGCTGTGTGTCACTTTCCTAAAAGAGCAGGGAACTGAGATCACAGAACCTGCCCAAAGAGAAAACCAGGACCTGTGACAAGAACCAGAAACATCCACACTCTCCCAGACAATATGCCCGTGCTTTCTGTATGTGAGAAATACTGCTACAAATGCTTTTAGTTTCTCATATACGGGGATTAGTTTTCTTATTACTCCTGTGAGAGGTTTTACAGAAGAATGAGGAAGACAGACTGATATTGAAAACTTTGCTAATAAAGTGAATAAAGTTGCCTAAATTTGATGGCTATGTTTGTACATTGATTTGAACATTTAAATGACTTCATCTTTTGGATTTCTATGGTGGCAAAGACAGGCAGAATTACAGGAGAATAAAACAGGAAAGTGATGACACACAGCTTAAAATGGATTTCCAGATGTTTCTTAAAATTTGACGCAGAGATCTCCTGCTAAAGGGAAAATGCTTCCCATCCCAATTGTGGATGAAAATATACACATATACACATACATACATACACACACATATATATGGAAAGCTAGGGAAGAAATTGATATAATGAATTCATAGAACCGTTTATTTCCATCAACTTCTTTTTCAACCTATCTTTACACAGAATTGATGACATTTCTGTGTGTTGGCTCTGAAAACGTGTCCCAGCTCAGAAAATAAACAAAAGAAATGCTTTCTTCATTACAAAACATCTTCCCTACTATATTTTCAAGGGAGAATAACAATTAAAATTGCTCAATACCTTCAGACAAACCAAGATGTTTATGTGAAAATAAATCATGGCTCCCTGGAAAAAGAAGTGTCCTTCTAGATCTGCTGGAGGCCAAGACTGAAAGCACTTAGAAATCAATAGGAGAGCCAGCACTGACGGGAGCAAAGCGGATGCCCTCAGAGATACACGAGCAGCACTTTCCTTTTTAAATGGCTTTCTGATACAAATTGAAATGTTTGACCCAATTAAGTTCCTTGCACTCCACACCTCCCAGCCATACTGTGAGCTGGGGACTGTGAAAGATGGATGGCATTCACCAATCTGAGCAAAGTCTCTTCCACTTAGGCAGAGCTCCTAATCCTATGGGCTGACAGCTTTCAAGACCTGCAGATCCTATGGCTATAGACAGGCAACTGTGCCAACAGTGACGGTTGTACAATGTGACCCAGAGCAAGAAACAGTAAATGTTAGTTGCACAATGTGACTGACTTAATGCTGCTGCAGGAACCTTAATTTTTTCTTTTCATTTCTCATCTGTTTTAATGTTAACTCTACAGTTTTAATGGAACTGTAATGAACTCCTTTGTGAGACTGCATTTGGAAAGTTATGCCACTAAATCTTTATTTCACACCTTACTGCAGTCCTTACTGCATAAGGCTGCCCAAAGTGATATTACCGTGTGGACGGTGCAACTCAGCACAAATGGCCTAAATATCCGTGCTGATGCTAGATGCCTTACAGCTTCTTCCTCAAGAAGAAAATAACAGCTACTTCATACTTGTACACGTCCACATTTCCAAAAGGGTAATAGGCATGAGATCCACTGCTAAACAAAGTGTGAATTTTTCATCGTCACCTCTGACAAGCATTTCTAACAGGAGCCCAGTAGATACTTGTCCTTCTTGAACAGAGTTTGCAGGCAACACAGAGGCAAGTCAGTCTTCCCCAAGTTCCTGTCCACATCCACACTTGTTTCCAGAGCTCGGTACAGTAGAAATGGATTTGGGGTGGAGGAGGAGGGATCACTTATAAACTCTTTGGCTTTAGGGCTTTAAAGTGAGGTGGCAATGCTTAGGACTTACTGTAGCCTTAGTAATTGAGCCCAGAGTAATTGAGTCTCAGTACACTGCTACTTTAGAAGTAGTTTCTTCCAACCTTACTGCTCTAAGACACACCTAAAGCTATAAGCACTACAGCTTGCACGTGTTTGATCTGTCTTACTCCTCATTAAATCCAGTGGGCACTTATAAAATAAGAGAGATGGATTTTCCCTGTACAATTGCAAGTGACATCTTATGCTGCTACCATAACCATTTCCCTTTCCTCCCAAATATGAAGGTTACTCATATCAGATCCAGGCACAAAATGTTTGCATTTGGAAATTCCAGGTACCAAATGTCTGAGATACCTCAGTGTAAACATGGCTGGCGTTGGCACTACAGCAGCACAGGACTCATCCCATGGAAGAACTTAGAAATGGCCCAGACAAAGCACAGAGCTTAAGAAAACTGCTAGAGAATGGCATTTCACATTCATTAGCAATGCATCATAAACATGGTAATTTCTCAGCTGCCTCCCTTTTGCCCCTTTCAGTAGTGAAGTGTGAACGAACAGCAACTTCCATGTTCAATTAAAAATGTACAGAGTTACCACTGGGTATTGCGCTCTCAAAAATGAAGTTTAAGCTAAAAAGTAAAAAAAATAAAAAAAAAAATTAAAAAAAAATAAAAAAAAAAGAAAGAAACAAAAATAACAAACAGGAAAGAAAAAAATAAAATAAAAAACTCTCATAAGGATAGAAATGTGATTTCTGCTCATTTCATTGCTTGGAAGACAGCAGAACTCAGGGCTGGATTCTTTGTTATTCTTTTCTAAGTTGTAGATTGAAACACAACTCACTACAGGTAAAAATGAATTCAGAGAAATGAAATTGATCTCAAAATGGAATTGTTGAAGCTGATATTGAGGGAAGAAAGTCATTATTCAAGGCAAGTTCTATTTTTTCACTGTGGAAATGAGCCCAAGTAAATTCTGGATTTTTCTCTGCTTTTCTCTGGCCTTTCTGTGTACTCAGCCTGCACAACAGCTTTAACAGGTCTGATCCACATCCAGAACAATCTTGATAAGTTCACAGCAACTTTGCAAATCAGCTGTACCCCAGATCTCTGATAAGTACCATGCTGTTAAGAAATGCTGAGTAGACATACCATATTGATGCTGTCTAGCTATTCAGTCCATGTACAGCAAATCCAGCTGAAAGCTCTGGATACATCGCACACATTCCAGTTGACCAGAACAAAATGACAGTAATCGTCCACTAAAATGTCCAATTCTAACAAACCCACTTGAGGTACAGATTGTGATTTTTAGCATTTTCTGTAGAATCCTAATGCCTGGCCGTGTAGGTGCTGCCATTTATGAAGAAAAGAAAAAGGAAGACGTGAACAAGAGCTCTGTATAAGCCACAAACACATACTACTTGAAACCAAATCTGATTTTTAAATCAAAAAAGATCATTTACTGCTTTGAGCTGACAATGCAACCTCCTACCTCCTGATGCAACCTGTATGGCTGTTCTACAGTCAAGTGAAAGCCTTAAAGATTATTTTAATCTGCAGAAAGTCCTGGACTTTTACTGCCTAAAAGATCTCCGTGGTGACGGATGAATGGGTCACCTGCAGGTGAAGAGATCAAAGATCCGTGATAATTGCAATTTAGCAACAAAGGACAAAGCAGAGGGACAGGAAGCTTTGTGAAATGAGAATAACAGGAAAGATACGAATGTCTAGCCTTCGTAGTTTCTAATGAGTCAACTTAATGTAAGGTGATGAATTACCTGCCAGCTTTGACTTTACAGATAGAGCAGCATCACTCTGAACTGACATTCATTCATGACAGGGAAAAGAGAAGATGGTTCTTGGGAAACGCTTTATTGCCATTTCCGAAAGAGACCTTGCTGTGGATTTAAGCCTGGTCAAGGTGATTTGCATTTTACTACAGCAAAGATGATCCTCCTTTTCAAGCTTTGAAATAGTGACAAGACAGTGAATTTTACTGACCCATCAAGGAGGCTAATGGGAGATATCTCTGTTACTAATTCTGAAAAAGAACTTCAACTTGATGGTTTCCTGCACCGTGTTTTCCTTGTGAGTTAAGTGGTAAGAAGCCCAAACTTTCCACACTGTATCTCTGCTCACTTTAACCAGCTTCTTGGTGCTTTTCAAAGGCAAAAGTCCCAGTGAAGTGATCTCTGGGCAACTGTCTATAAACATCACATCCTCAAGGCTTTGCTCTCGATCACATATTAAAGTCAGTGGTCCAGGTGTGTCTGCAGCCTGGTTTGAAGTATATCACAAAGCAATAACAAATCCCATCTATATATTGCCATTCCGAACCATCAGCCTTGATACAGCACAGCCAGGTTCCTTGTTTGTACAAACATCACAAACCTAACACTTCTTTCAAAGTGAACAAAGGCTGGCCCTTTACTCTTGTTTCTGCCTACATTCCTTAACCTTACACTCATTTTTCCAGTTGAACGCCTTTAGGCTGAATGCTTCATCCTCTTTATTATTTTTTTTCCTCAAGCATTTCTTTAATGACCTACCCAGAGGAAAAGCAAGGGCTAAAATATTTATGCATGCAGATGAAACTGTTCCTTTAGTTGCTGTTAATGATGTTTGCTTCCATTTCTAATACCCTCTCTCCCAAAATGACATGTACGATCACGAGGCTTAATATTATTCATCTCTCTCAATCTTAATGAAACTCTACGAAGCTTTATGTCAGCTAGCACATTTAATCCTTCTAATACCTTTAATGCACCTGACCCTGCCTGCTCAACCTGGGTGTGAGCAGACTGTTTCTGAACTTACATTTGTCTTTGATAAATTTACTTGCTAGATACATAAAAATATCATCCTCCCTTAGTAAACATGCTGGTGATTAAACTGCAAACAGAATTAACCCATTTTCAGCAGCTGCAAAAGGTAGAGATGTGGATGTCTGGATGGATCTATTTATTGTTTTGATTTAATCTGATCATAATCTTGATTACACACGTCAGAATGTAAAGTGCATCCCCCATTGTTTTGCTTAGGTTAATTATGTCCTTTCGCTTTGCCAGACCACCTGATGTAAAAGGCCCATTACGGACCCTGCTTCCCAACCTGGAGCAAAATGCTAAACTTGTCCAAAGGTTTTACTCTGCAGTGGGAGGAGGTTTAAACTCTCACAAAATAAAATTCTTCAGAACAGAGAAGGGCTGAGTACTGCTTTTCACAGTGTCTTTCAGGGGCACCAACACATTTAAGCTTAAGACAGAACATTTGCAAGCTCTGCGATGCCAGCCTAGCCTAAAATGGCAGCAAGTCTGCAGGTACCTTCCGGAGCTCAGTACAGCTGACAAGTCATGGAATACCAGAGAAGGAATCAACACTTGATTGTTTCCTTAAATTCATCATCTAGCCTCACAAGAATAAAATTCTCTGACATTAGGAATGATCTTGCTTTTTGAGTAGGAAGTTAGGCTAGATTATCTACTAAGGTCCTTTCCAACCTGAATTATCTTTTAATACCAAATCCAGTCTCATTACATTTGTTGGAGAGAAAGAAAACGGGATTAACTAATGAATTTTGAGCACTTATAATTTTGAAAATTATGGAATCATTTCCCACTTTTTTAAAATATATACTTTCATGCCCTATGCACACATCTTGATTGGTATTGTCACGGCAAATAGCTAGAATGAAATGTGTCAAGTACTCAAGTGCTGCTGTTGTGTCTACTCTGCCTGTTTTGTATTCAACAGTCACAAGGAGAAATAAAGTTTTAATGATCCAACACAAAATGTTAATAACCTTTTCCATCTCACATTAGTTCCATGTATGTTTAAATCCAGATTGTTCTCACCTATAAAGAGCAGAAGAGAGGAACTGGCCAGAAAGCATTATACTTCTATCCACTCCAAAAAGAAACTCCCACATTGGTCCCTATTTTAAGAGGCTCCCTCTAGTTACAGCAATCACACACCCGTATTAGTAAGCAGCCCAGTTTGAATAAAGTGAAGATCCTGAGCAACAAGATACAGACATACCAAGGCAAGAGCATGCAGTAAATTTGGGAGAACTGATTAACTGTGGATACAGAGAAGACATGGACTTTCTGAGCAGAACCTCTCTATTGTAGAAATACAAGCTTAAACAAATGCTCTCTGCAGTCCTGGTGTTATTCTCGCTATTGCACAGATTGGATAGAAACACTGCCACCGCTAGATTCATTTTTTCCTTTGTCAATTTATTAAGTTTTAAACCCTGAACATTTTAATAAAAATACAGAAGTACAAAACAAAACTGGGTGGTTCATATTTTATTCAACAGCATTACTGAATAAAAGACATTCCCCTTAGGGCAAAAATAAACAAAAAAACCTATCACTTCCATGTCATATTGTACTTATTTCCCTAATATCTCCTAAATGATTATTTGTCAAGAAGCATATTATGGTATCATCATTTTTTCTTCTTCCTCCCAGCACAAAGGCTGTTTCTGCTTCTGTCTCTACATTTATTTTTATATTTTTTTAAATGTACATGTACTGGCAAATTCAACCTGCATTATAAACAGCAATTCTACATGCCAAGCAAGATGCTCTGCAGCCTTAGCATTGTGCTTCTTCAGAACAGCACCCCCAGAGGAGTGACTTTACGGGTTATTAGTAACATCCACAGAAATGACAACAGATATCCCATCCCATCCTTCCTATGTATTATTCATAAGGCTGTAGATTTGTCATGATAATTTATGGGGTAAATCACGAACTCCTCTCACTGGGGATAGTCTGTGGACCTTGAAGAGAATAACAGCCAGTTGTGGACATTCCACAGTAAGTACTGAAGTTTCAAAGTGCCACCCTATGGTGCAGGGAATATATGCTCAAGTTTGTCTCCCTAAAGACAATTCAAATCAGAATGATAAGAAACTCCAAGTGTCAGGAAGAATTTATACAGATTTTGTATTGTGAATATTTATCAGGTCGAAAATGAGCTGAAATCCATGTATGCCTTCAAGGACCTACCAGGCGATAACTTTCCCTTACTATTAGCCTGGGATGTAGCTAAATCATGATAGGGAAATGCATTAGAACTCATTTTCAATTCATCAAATCATCAAGAATTAATTTTTCCCAAAGACATAGATGCCTTTAAACAGAGCATCTAAATCCTTTATGCTCATTTAAACTTCTTTGTCCACTTTAAACTGAAATGCAAGTGGAAAACTTCAGCAGTTCAGGAAGATACAACAGGAGAGCACATTTATTTTATCCCCCAAAAATAAGAATGATGACAGCACGTATAAAGAAAAGGAAAGCGTGCACATATGAAACTATCATTTCTATGAGAAGTGATATTATGTACACATCTAGTTCTTTCAGGTCTTGAATCCTAAGTCATTTACATTCATTTGGTGGCCTGTAATTTTAGAGACAGTGATTGAATGTGGTGAACACATCAATTTTTCTGCCCAGCTCTCAGATGCCACATGCAATTGCAATCATCTATTGAAAGGGCCATAGAAGAGGTAGAGGGAGAAAGAGTGGAGAAGATGCACAGACTATTGGAGATTCAGAGTAGCTTCTTCAGAAAGCAAAATTAATAATTTAGGACTCTTCAGCCTGGGTAAAGATGACTCAAGGAGAACGTGGCAGAGGTCCATAAAAACACTAGAGCCACAAAGAAGAAAAATACAGAAATAAGGTATTTGGTACTTGCCGGCAGAAGGCAACCAAGGAAACAATTGCTACTTTTAGAGCAAACAGAAGAACTTTCTCACTCAGTACTTACATACTGTGAGGATAACTCTGAATTATGTAAATAGGCTCAAAAAGAAATTAGACAAAATCAGGGAAGATAGGCCCATCAGGAACTACTGATCTTAATATCTGTTCAATTCTGCAACACAAGAAATCTTATCATGTACTTGTGTGGATGCTGAAGATGTATCAGAGAAAAGTACATATAGTCGAGTACAAAAATTTAAGAGCTTCAAATGAACTGAGAGGAGTAAAGGTCAAAATAAGTTCCTGTAGTAATGTGTCATCAGGCTGTGAAACTCTGAATGCAAACAGTTTAGATCAGGGAAGACCAGAAAAAAAAAAAAAAACACTGAAAGGGAAGTTGATTCAGAATTGCCGTTATGAAGTCTCAGATCTATAAGTGATCAAAATATTCAATGTAAGCATCATATAAGCTTGCTAGATAGCTGCAAAGGTATTAAATGGGTATTGCATAGGTATTAAATACAGAAAATTGAGGGTCTCTTTATCAGTGCTTTTTCTTGTGCTATTTATCTAGAAATGACTTTGGCTCCACTTGTCTGCAGAAGATGATATGGCTTCATCTCTGTAGCACATACTGCAGCCAATCATTAGGGGGAAAAAAAAACCACAACAGTCTGGTAAATGACAAAAGCTATAAGAACACCTGTCTGAAAAAGATCAGTTCTGTTCTGTCAGACGTGGGCAGATCACACTAAGTGATGACTTCATTCTGCTCCTCAACAGTGAATATTCTGGGAACAGAAGGCAAACAAACCCTATGAAAGAAAGCTCAAGACTGACAAATGATGCTCTGATTCTCCTCCCCACGCAACCTCTTCAAAGAGTGAAGAAAAGCATGAAGGCAGCCACTAAAGATTTGTAATGCAACTACTAATGCTACTAATGAGAAACAGCAAGAGCTAAAGGAAACAGAGAGAGAGAAACATTCTTGCATCTGTGGTCAGACTTTCATCCTGAGCTTTTGTGGGGAAAAAAGACAGCAGCCATCAAGTTGCTTACCATCTCCCATGTGGTCCCACTTTATTTAGATCTCAACTACATTGAGGAAATGGCAGTTTCTGCCAAACCCCCGCCTAAGGATCTACCAAACCCTTCAGAACAGGTGGTCCTGCAGACAGTCTTGGCCTCCCCCAATCGATGAACTGGAACCCGTTCTTATTAGAATAGAGTTTAATCCTCAGATTCCCTCAGTAAGGTGGATGACACAGGAGGTACTTAGCCCACAACAATATGAAGTTGGCGTGGGGTTTGTTTCAGGATAGGAATAGCCTGAACGCATTCCCTAGTTGTGAAGCGGATATTATCTTTTACATTCAGAAGGCCTACATATTCACCAGGGATGTCTTTGTCTTCAAGATAAGAAATGATTCAGACATCAGGCCACCTTCAGTGTCAGGAGTCAGCACAGAGACTCACAGGTGGTGTGACTTTCCCACCTCACCCATTCAAAAAATTAAAAAAAAAAAAAAAAAAAAAAAAAAAAAAAAGATCAAAGTTTGCATATTTTTGAATAGCTGTGAACTCAGGCAAATAAAGTGCAGAAGATTATTACCTTAAACTGAAATATCAAAACCTTAAACTTTCCATCTATGTTTTAGAATTCTTTAGCATTTCCCTCATTTTTCTCATGTTAAGATGTGCCTGTGAAACTGAAAGCAGTGTCTTCTGGTTTTCCCGATAGTCCCAGACTCACTTGTGAAGGACATTCTTTCCAAATCTTGCCTATTTGTAAGGGAAGAGTGGTTATTTCTACAGTGCATCTGACACCTGAACAGGGGGAGAAAGTCATTTCTGCAGTTCATGAAACCTAAGGACCTGCTCTTCCATGCACGAGAGGTTTTGTAGTATATGTGCCACCCTCACCCCCCCAACAGAATTGCCATGCCTACTGTATATGTTCAGATGTAAAAATCTGCAAGAGATAATTGCTTTCTAAGAGTGTTATCAAGGTTGGGGCACTCCTCTCAATTCATAAATCCGAGGCAACTACACATCTCTCCAGACCTAAGGAGTCTCCACAAAGAAACATAAAAACCTCCTAATTTCCCTTTTCTTATTTAAACACCTGTGAGTTTCACGCAGAGACAGCAAGAGCAGAAGCCCCACAAAAATGGTTTATAACATAGTTCTGAATCAAGTCCTTAAGGATTATTAAAGTAATCCATCTTAATTATAGGAAAAAACTGTTACTGGCCTTACATAATAATGTTTCATTTATAATTTCCACTTACATCTGCTTCCATCACTCCCATGTCTTCCTCCTTCCCTTACAGTATTTCTCCCTTTTCTATTTTTGAGCAGAATTACCATACACCTTTGAAACTCAATGGAATACTCTTAAGAGTGGCTGAATAATCTTGTAATTGAAGCAGATGTCTTAAGAATAACAACACTTAAGATTTGCTTGGCTACGTCTTTGACCAAGGTTCTCATTTTCACCTTTAAGTTTCAGCCACGAGTAGAGATAAATGATATGAAATGCCATAAAAGCTCACCTCTGTCTCAACATAAATACATTTGTCTGCCTTATCATTTATGTTACCTGTGCCTTTAGTGTCAATAAAATATGCCTCCTCAAGGGGATGTTGCATCCCTTAATGTCTGCAATAAGGTCCCAAATAGGAAGAGAAAATTATTATTCTTTGCTAGAAGAATGATTAAAAGAGTGGTTTGATAAGGGCTTCAGAAGATAAATACCTGCAGTCTCTACTGATGCCACATTATTATTGTCATTCATATTCAGGTGATGTTATGAATTACACACAAAATAACTGAGACCTAAGCAGAAGCATATGTGAACTTTTGCTCAGGCATTTTTCAATGTAGTAGTCTTTGGTGAACCTTGCTTTAGTCTCCCCTGTTAACAAGATGATGAGTAAAATAACTCAGCCATCCTTCAGAGTCTGAGTCACTATCAATACAAGGTTGTTAACAAGAATCGTTCATCTCCTAGATTAATCAAAATCAGTTCTGCATATTCAGCAGCCACCTTTCTCTTCTGGAGAACTCATGGACATGACCCTCTCTTTTCAACCCTGCACGACTGAAGGAATCTCCTTTAATCCTCCAGTATCTCAAACAAATATTAATGTAATGAAGTGACTTCCTACCTCTGTCATCTCAAAGCATTCTTCTTAACTTTTAATTGTAATTTGGGTCCTACAGCTCTTGGAAGGCCCTCACAGCTATCTTTTCTAGATTTTATTTCAATAAAACTCTAGCATCGTATCGCCTATAAGACAGTACAATAGTTGAACCTCTGTCAGGCACACTATTTGTGGTCCGTGACTATGTGCAGCTATGGGCTCAAAGTTTCAGCCAACTGGCTCTGCTGGCTTAAGTATTCTGCTGAATGACTCAGACATATGCTACTTAACAATAAAAATGGAAGAAAACAAAAACAAACAAACAAAAATGCACAGCCTGAGTTGGGTGTTTGTTGTACTACACTTAAAAAAAACAAGCAGGAATTGTAATGCTCAACAAGAGCTCAGCTAGCCACAAGGGAATCTGCTTCTTGACAATTCAAGTGACCTCATGAAATTCTTGTTTCTTCCAGTAAGTTGCAGCACATACATTATTTACATTAATTTCTTTTTTAATTAAACTTAAGTTATTTATTACCCCTTTACTGCATACAGGAAGCATCTGATCACTTTTCACATAGAGATGCTTTCTTTCACCACCTCAATTTGAGTTTTTATGGGCATTGTTAATGCACTGTATTGGAACAGAACAAGTATTCTCAATTTTACAAATGCAGTGCTGGAGAAAATAGGAACACAAAACTGATCCCTCAGCTTAGCTGAGAATCTTCCTACACAAATGCCTACCTTGCATAATTTCTGATCACGTTACAGAACATATTATTATGAAGACATCAAGTTTAGAAATCTTGCCTAATCAATGTGGGAAACGGAAAACTGGTTATTGGCAAACCCAGCTACAGATCATTTCCACGATTAAAATGTAATTGAGTCAATTATTCTCCTCTTGTATTCCCGTGGAAGAAAAGGTTAAGGTAAATTTAAATAAGCCATGTTGATCTTTACATTATTCATTCAGTCACTGATATATCACTGTCTTGATAATTTATGGGTTCCAAACACTACCATGATGTTTACTGCCCATCCCAACAGCTTGGGGTATCATCAATTAAGATGTCCCTTTTTTCTCAATTCATTTCAACTCTGATAGATATGTAGAACTGATCAAAATTATTGTTCAATCATTATTTCACGTGGAGCTTTCTGACTTCACTGCATGGCATCAATGTTCTTTTTGTGATGATGCCTCCAAGCTAAAGCTCCAGAAACTAAAAATCTGCCATTAATGCTACCTGCTATCTAACGTTCCCACACTCATGGGTCTATCTATATATGTTAGCTTTACATAAATTCTGCCTTCTTTAGGAAAGAATGACATTTTGTGTTTTGCTTTTGAGCATGTTTTAAGCAGTATTTTCAGATAAAGGGGAAAAAAAAAAAATCACAGCACTTAAGCACCATTTTCAATAAGTATTTAGGCCCTTGATAACCCTAGACCTGCTTGTGAAGACTTGGATGTTTAGATGCAGTGATTCCCTAAATTTGTAATTGAAAGTTGTCATCATGTCTAACTTTGTTGTCCGGGCTGCCTCTGGGCTCACGCCATTCAGAGAATAGAAAGCAAGCTCTTATGGGCAACCCTTCCACCCTAAGGTGTTTGTAAGGTAATTGGGGAAAATCTCTTCTTGCAGGTATTCACATTTCTCCTTTGACTACAAAGGGAACACAGACAACTAACTTTGACCAGAATAGCAGTACAGTGTGCAGTCAAAAAATATAAGAAGACAGTTAGTAATGTTGACTTGCAGCAAGAAACACTGCATTTAATAGACAATGAGAGTAACTCAAACAAATCAGACTAATTTTTTAAGGTGACTTAAGCAGTTGGAAGCTGAAGACCCTACAGCAATACTGGGTCCAAGGGCTCCACCTGTAGACATGTTTGAGTGCTGCTCTCCTCTGTGTTATAATATCTAAGCAATAGATCAAAAAGTCACATTTTTTAGATTGACTTTAGCACTGGGAAATGATTTCACCTCAAACTGTAATCTTCAAAACCTAGCTTTCTAATCACTGTCCAAATATGCACCCCCTGTGAGGCCTCATATTCCTTACTGCACCTGTGACAGCCTTACTGCTACTAGCATAGCCCAATCTTCGTTGAATCACACTCCTCCTCCTCTCCTTAGTAAAGCAGAGCACAGAAAACAAACAATGCCAGAAAATCAGTGAGATAATAGATTTATCCAGCATCAGGCAGTCATCATAATGTATTCGTCTGTCACACTTCCTACAATGAAATGATCATTAAAATCAATGATCCATACATTATTACTAAGCATTTCACCCACAAGAGTTATAGGGGGAATGGAAGGGGAAGCAATAGACAGAGCAAAGTATTTTTGGAAGACTGGGGGGGGGACATCTTTGTAGATCTTAATGACAGGTACAGATCTGCAACAACATTTCATTGCTCCTGTTGGGTTTGTCAGACATCATCTAATAATGAAGGGAATGGCAGTCTTCAGAAGCAAGAGAAGAAGAGGTCAAAAGATTTGTGATGGAAAGCAGCACTGAAGCTATCATGAGCTCAGTGAGCATACAGAAACATGTCAATCATTGTCACTCAAGAGATTAAAAAGGATACAAAAATGAGGTAAATGACAGCACTGGGATGGTGGCTGTTAAGCCACAGGACTGCTCAGAATACCACCAATGCAGGTATGGGTCACTACTCCCCACCACTGATGACATATCAGGCTAGAAATTAGAAAAGGAAGCTGGCTTTGAAAAATCTAAATGGCAAGAAGAGAAAGAGAAATGACTGCACCAACCAATATCAATGCACACTCTGCTCCCAGACATATGGAGGCTTTTTAGAAGGCCCAGACATCATTTTGCACCTTCCCATCCCATGGCACCATCTGTGAGGTGTGACTTGCTGGAAGGAGAAGACTTTGCTGTCAGAGTGGATGGCAGCAGCCAAAGGGTACAGTCAACATAGCCTTCAGAGACAGTCACTGCTGGATGGACAGAGGAAGAGGAAATTGCCCTTACTGTGCAAGTGCTGAACTGCATAGGCACCTGCCTTCATTTCAAGAGTAAAGAGTCTCTCTCCTGGTTCCTGCCCTGCTTTGCAAAACCTTCAGTCACATACATAGACACAAAAACAGAGAAAACCCCGAATCACAACCTGCTCACATAACCCGTATACTCTGCCGTGTTGAAGGCGTTAATAAAAAATTGACGGTTGGTCCCAGAACAATGTCACTATCAGACCCCATCTAGCAGAAGGCATTTGTCAAGTTCCTGTTCATGTTCTTCTGTGTGTTTGATTTGATTTTCTCCCCTCCTTCTCCCTCCAGATGCCCTAAAGCTATAAGAATAATATAAGATACGTCTCATCCAGCATCTGTGACAGGTAGAGCACAGTACACAGAGCCATGCAGAAGCAAGAGGTCCCCAGGCCTCCTGCGGCTGGTTGACAAGTGTGAATTTAACTCCACCACTATTGCCAGGCATTTCAGATCCAGGAGAGAATTTCTGCTCAGTGGGATCCAGGCTGCCCTTATCCCTATCCTTCTTGGTTTTTTATGGGTTTAATTTCCCTACATACTATATGCTGCAACACTGTAGGAGGTAGAGACAGCAGCTGAGAGCTGACTGCCTTGGTTAATGATCCGGCTGCAAACCAGCACCACAGAACATGCAGTGCCAGACTTCATGAAATGGTCAGTCCCTCACCCCTTCATGTTTTCTTTTCCTGTCTTGTTTGCAACAGCAAAGGATTCTGTGAGATGTGTGGTGAGCTACACCAGCACTTCCTGTGAGCAGAGTCACACTGGTTAGTGTGGACTAAAGAATAAGTCACTTTGTTACAAAATGGCAAAAAGGACTCCATATTCTTACAGCACAGCACAGCCTAATGCTACAAATTACAGACGGATGTGTGATGGAGAAACTTCAGAAATATGAAGCAGGAAAGAAATGTAAGACAGCACTACATGTCCCAGTGGAAAAGCCATTCGTAGATGTGAAGTGTTCCCACCATAACTCTTAGTATTCATGCATTATATAAAACAAACTGTTAGAACCATAAGTAGTGAGCAGGCTGAGAGCTCCTTTGAGCTTGGCAGAGGGATGACAGGGTCTCCCCTTGAGTGGGGACACCTCTTGAGGTTACACCTGCTCAGAGATCCCTTACATCTTGATGTCAAGATGCTTTACCCATATAAATTCTCAGTAAGTAACTAATGGTTTCTTTGCAGCTGTGTTAGCTTTACTAAGATAAAAATCTAAGACCGATTTTAATCTTTGCTACTTTTTCTAAGATTATATCAGATTGATTGTTCATTTACAATTCTTTGTAAATCTAAATGTAAACCTCTGACCAACTCTGGAGTGGTTCAAGGAGTTTAGAAAGCAAGATACTCCACTCTGAACCTTGTGACTCAATGGAAGGATACTCCTATACGAGCACGTTTACTTTCTGCACAGAAAGTAATCAAACATTTTCAGCCATCTTAAACCTTGTTAGTTCACTGCTAAATCGCTACATAATATATTTTTGCTTCTCTGTAGCCAAGTGTATAGTGCAATTGTTTCTATTCATGACAACACCCAAAGGCTGCTCACTTACTTTATCTTAACTGTCCCTCAAACTGATGTGGTTCATACTGGAGGAGGAGTTATGCGTCCCTCATCTAATGCAATGGTGCCATTAAAGTTACCATAAATGCAGATGGTACTTAGTACTTCACATGAAGGACCCTGTGCCTCCAAACTGGGGCTTTGGGATGCACAGAGACCTCTGGACCCCATAGCCAAAGGCAGACTGAAAGATAGGTACAGTCAGCCATCTGGATTTGATACCCTAGGGAAGCCCTCTCATCTCAGCTTGAATCCCCGGAAGGTTTTCATGGCCTTAAATGAGGCTGTTGCTAGGCTGACTGCTGCAGATGCCCCTTGGCATTTCAGCCTTTCTCAGCAGTGACAGGTACGTGTGTCTGAGGAAAGCTGAAGTGCACAGGAGCGACCAGTTGTTCCTGACACAAACCGCACTTTTTTTTTTCTCCAGTCTGTTTGCTAATGGAATCTGAGAGCAAAAAAGACACTGGTAGTTCTTCATTAAAGTCGTCTGTTCCCTCTGTCTGTTTATTTCCATTTTTAAAAGGCCACATTCATAACTCAGAGCCGCCTGCTCTCCTTGCTGTTACTAAAGAGAATTTCAAGCAGGCTTAGGCTTTATCCTCTTTCCAGACTAATACATCCTCAATTTCAAAACACCACTCTGCACTCTGCAGGACGTAAGAAAAAATTGCAGCAAGGCAATGCTCAACAGGAAGAAAAGATCTATTCTCTCCAGAAGCATAAATACTCAGCACACCAGCTACAACTTCTGGCTCTCCTCAGCTCAGTCTACAATGTTTTGCTGCGAATTTATGATGCCATCTTAAGCACCAAGGGTAGCTTCTTGGCCCTATTTTTTTTGTTCTATTTTTCCTAGCTGACAGATACCTGCCCATATCTTCTGTTCCTGGCTCTGATTTAAAGTTGTCTTTGCCAGTCAAATTTAGCACTTGCTTATTCAAGATGACTGAAAGTAAAGCCAGGTGTGAGAGAGCAGCTTTGAGCTACACTGTGCAGCTGCCAAGGAGGCAGGGTAGTCACACTGACTGCCTCCCATGATGTCTTTTGCAAAAATAAATAAATAAAATAAAACAAACACAGAAGGAATTCACTGGTAAGGAAGTTTTTTACCTAGGATTTTTTTTTTGTTCTATTTCTTACAGAATCATTAAGATCAGAAAATACTTCTAAGCTCATGTAGTCCAGCCATCTACCTACAACCAAAACTGCCCACTGAACCACAGCCCCCATTGCCACATTTCTCAAATACCTGCAGTGACAGCAACTTCACCACCTACCCAGGCATCTCAACCACTCTTTTCAGATTGGAAGTTTTGCCTAATGCCCAGCCTGAACATCCCCTAGCACAACTAGATACCATTCTCAAGCATTCCATAGAGCAAGATACCACTGATGTTAGAATAAAACTGCCCAAGCACCTGATAACTCAAGGAGGAGCCTAGATTAAGAAATAATGCAAGTCATCTCCCAAAAATACTTATCTACTTATGCTTGAAGAGTGTGAGGTAGAAATAATATAAGGATGGTGACAATAATACAAGAATGATGGCCATAGATATCCAAAGGTTATCTATAGAAAAAACTCACCAATACAGATGCCTTCAGTCTAGCCGGAAAACGCTGGGACTGGTTATTCAATCTCCACAAAGAAACAATCCCAAAAGAAATGCTACCTTAGTAGTGATCAGCCCTTAAATGAAGTCTACGAGAGCTGGAGTCAAGCTCCACTCCTTCCGGGAGCACAGCTGAATTACCTTCACCTGTGCTCCCACAGCTGACCTGACACTTGCCTCAGCTGATTAATCAGAGGGTCAGGCTGTGATTACCAGTTTCCCATACAAGGACCCTGCAAACCATGCATGTGTGCTGCCTAGGCTACATGCATGTCTTATGGGGAAGAAGTTGGGACATAGGAGAAGTAGAAAAATAAATGGTAAGATAAACAATACCTTCTCTCCCATATAACAGTGGGTTTTCAAGTCTGCTTAGTAGAAATTTCCTGAATCAGATGTTGCATGCCAATCTCTACATTAATGGCCTTGGATAGATGAATTTTTTCACCTGTTTGGGGTTTGACCCACTGCTAATTGGTAGTAGTGTAGTGGCTGTGATTAGTGTCCCACAGCTGAGCTATGCTTTCCCACAGCACTGCTTGGCTGCTCCACTGTGCTCTTTTGTCACAGTGAATTCACTACTTGTATTTCTCAGGCTTCTTGTGATTTTAGATGTCTCTGTCAAAGGTCCAGTTCTGTCACCTTTCTTCTGCATTTTGGTTTCTTGTTTCATCCTGAGATACCTGGGGAGGGTCCACCTCTCCACAAAGAAAAATTCAACCTCAGAATCAAAAGATTGCAGAAGCCTGGGGGGGATAAATTAAAAAATGAGACATCCCCCAAACAGTTTATAACATGGCAGAATGCTCTTCTTGGGGTGTCCCTCAAGAGCAGCAGTATCCCAGGGCTGTGAGAGCTCTCTGCTGCTGGATTGCTATTGCCAAGCGACAGCCTTGGCATAACCTCCACCTTTGAAAGGATGAGAGAAACATATTTGTTTCAGGGTATTCTAGTCCCAACCCATCCTTACTAAGAAGATGAGAGAATAACCCTCCAGTTTTCTGCTTTGCAGTTGCTACAAGGAAACTCATAATTCAGCCTACATGTACAGCGAAGTTCTGATGAGAGTTAATGGCATTATAAGTTCTCTTTATGTACATACTGGGAACTAAAAGCAAGAATGTGAATTCATTTTCTGAGGGACATTTACAATCCCTACCCACAAAATAAAGACAGAATGTTTCATGTATTTCTTTTCCTTTGTTAAAGTCTGGTGCTTGCTTCTGAAAAATGTGAATAAATAACAGGAGAAACATGTTTTCTTTTAGACTTCTTTCAATATTTAAGGTATACGTTATTTATTGTATATGTTAAAGTATCCTGATTAATCCCTGAGAAATGGATACGTGTTGCAAATTCTTAAATTGTCACATACCACCAGCAACAAAAAGACTAGAAAAACTTCTTGTTCACCTCTGTGAATCTTCTTCCAGCAAAAGGAGTACCATGATGAAATGCTTGATCATTCATGATCAGTACATCAAGGGAACACATTTTCAGTGAGCAGTTCGCAGGGTGTCCCCCTGTTTCACCTTATACAAACCCTACCCCCTGTTGAAAACGTACCTAGCTTTGAAGTTTGGGATTTGCTAAAAGAATTTTGGCAAGAAAATGACAATCAAAGTTCTTCGTCTCTCTTTGCTTGTTAATTTCACGTTAAGAAGTTGTGCAACATGGCGTAAAGGGCTATATATTCCTACACCTTTACTGCATTTGTTGGGATGGAGGTAGAATTCAGACATGCTACCGATCTTGAGTAAATGACCTGAATCATGCAAAGATATGCACAGACACACTATGCTTAATGGATAATCTTAGATAAATGCATAAATCTGTGCCAGATTGTTCCTGGAGGCGTTCCATGAATATAGACTCATAAACAAATAAACCCTCCTCATCTGGAGAGCCTGGTCTGCTACCATTGCAATTTCTGAACTGTACTGCATGCTGAAATCACAGCACTGTAAAAGCAGAAGATAATGATGTCTTAGGACTACTTTGATCTCATCTTCCTATGATAGTGCCTTATAGGTAATTTATCTTATCCTATGAGGCATACAGGGGCAAAGCATGACATAATACCATGAAGGCTGATAGATTACCAAAAGATCTGCAAGTCATGCTTCTGAAGATTGAAAAAGATGGTGTTATTTAATATTGTGTGCTGACATCATGATCTATGTTTAGTGTTCATACTTGGGCCTTTCCATAGAGGGTATTCACTATCTTGATATCTGTAAAATGTTTCTTTAACATTAAATTTCTCCTCCACCCACATTCTAAATCCTTTTTCATTAGCACATCATCTCTAATGATTATTAGGAAATTAAACGTAATGTGTGTTCTCCACTAATTCAAAACTGTCACAGTAAGAGAAAGTAGAATTTAGCTTGAATTTTCTTGAAAGTTTCTCAGATGTTCAGCATCACTTTTTTTTTCAGATAGGAAAATGGAGTTTGAATGATAGAAGAGCACAGGTTCTGTCTGCAGCATGGTTCAAGTGACAGGTTCAAATGAGAAGAGGTGGAAAGTAAAGCTGAAGTTAATAAAGTACATCTGGTGGTAATGTGACCTCAGAGCACATTCTTTTGTCTGGTGTGATAGCAAAGGGAAATATTCATCTCATCCTGCTGATGAGGGAGAGATGCAGAGAGGTGCACTGTCTTTCATGAAACACTAACACAGCGCATCTTCCACACCAAGGGATCTGGTTGCCTCCACTGTGGGAGATCTTCTGCATTCATTGGAGCACTCTTGTTTTGCCCGCACTGAGGACACAGGGCATAACAAGAGGTCCCACAAACCTAGTTCACACTTAGGTTCCCCCACTGGAAAGATGGTCCTTCACAAACCACAATGCAGAGCCCATGTAGGAGCCATCACCAAGGCAGTGTGGACAGCTAGAGGAGCAAGAAGCTGGGACAGCATCGCAAGACAAGGGGCATGGCTTAATCAGTCTCCCCTGGATGATAGTGAGAGAGTGAGAGCAGAGCCCAAGAAGGAGGCTGGACCTAGCAACAGTAGCAAGGAACACAGCTTGCAGCTCTACAAGTTTTGCTGGATGTCCTGGTGATGCGGAAGCTGAAAGAAGCCTCTTTATCCAAGGCTAACACAGCCAACTAGCAAAAAGTTCAAATGTAGTGCAGTGATTTAACCATGTTGCTCACTCACTGCTGTTCCTCCATGTGTACACTCAGGGCTGCCAAAGCAGACCCATTCCAGTACAGGAGATTTGGAGAAAAGCAGGGATTTAACATTACATTAAGAACCTATTTACTGAAACAGTGAGATGCCGACCAAAACTTGGCATGAAACAAAACTGACTGCATCTTATTGCCTAAATGCTCAGCCTAATAACGGTGTTTATCCGTTGAGCACAATGCAAATTTGAGTTGCAGGGGACAGCATAGGCCTAAAGTACAGGGTGTTCTGCAGCAAACTCAAGCTATTTTCAATGCTTGAGATTTGTGAAGTGGTTTGCTGCAATTGCTGGATATAATAGTCCTATTAATCAAGGCCTGAATATCTTCCTTTTCTGCTTAGCCACAAAACTTTCCAAGAAGCATAAACAAAAATAGTGAGAATGATACATGGTTATATTTATTTTAATTACTATTATTACTTCAATCATCATTACCATTATTATTTCACTCTGCTCAGGATCCAAACAAACTAAAACATCATATTTTAATGTTATCACCCTCTTCAGTATTTTAAAGGCTCTCATTAATGCCAGTTTTGGAAGGATGCATATCCCACAACAAAACTAATTTCCAATTGACACCATGCTGCTTTAATATTCCCTCTGGCCTTCTGCCCTTCTGGGATCTCAGTGTGCTATATATGCTTTTGTGCTCCAGATTTCCTTCAGCTTCTTCTACGTTTGTCAGTTTCATCTTGGATTTTCAATCAAATTTAATCACTGAAAGTGAGGATGAATTCCACACCCTTCACCATTTTTTCCCATTAAACTGCATGTCTCCTGGTAGAATTCCAAGTACACAAACAATCAAATAAAAAAAAAAAAATCACCAAAAGTAACAACCTAAAAAAGCATTATAGTTTTATATTCTTACTTTTTCAACTTTATCAGATGTGTAGTTCTTTTGTAATTGTTTTTTTTTTCTCAAGATCAAACCATCTTCCATCAAACCAATCAAATGAGAGCCATTTTCTGCAATGCAAGAGGTTCAATATGCCACTACAAGGCTGATTACTCATCTGTGTGCTTCTCCAGCACCACATCCAGCCAGGATTACAAAAGAAAAGGTAAAAAACAAATCTTTGTAGATTTCAGAGAGCTTCAGCCAGATGTGGAGCCCCAACCTGGTTGCCTTTTGCATCCCAGTCATACTCCTGGCTGGGCAGCTTTGAGCAGACACAGTCCAAAACAGAGACCAGTCTCCAACTAATGCAATGCCAACTATGTTGCAGGATTCCTCTGCCTTCATTCATTTGAGCAAACCATTTCATATTTGTCTGGGCAGCACAGTCAAAAATGTCCCTTTCCCGTTTCTTTGAAAATGTATTGCTTCTGCCTACAAAATCAATGCTAATCAATTTATTTTAGCTAATCTCCTTGCTTAATAGACAGCAACAACCACAAAGAAACAATAAAAACAGACCAAAAGCTAGCCTTTAGTCAATTTACTCAAGTATTTCTCACTGCAGACTTCTGACTCATCCGGTTTACCTCGTTGCTTTGCATTTGTACACATTTTCTTTTACTTGTAGGTTTAAATGATTGCATGCTGCCCAAATGAAATACCCCTCAGAGCTTATGGGACTGCAAAGTACTGAACACATAGATAAATAATATGTACCTTTCTTCAGGGCAGTATGGACTGTTCATCTGTAAAGAACTCAAACAATTTCCATACATGCTTCATTACCCTTCATAGGGTATACTTTGAAAATTAAGGGCTGGTCAGGATTAGCTTCTGTCTACCTCAGAGTGTATTTCTAGAGTTATGTCTAGCTCACACAATTAGCTAAATTATAGTTTAGGTGATTATACTTTGTAAACCTGAGTTTCTGACAATTCCAACTATATCCCCTGTTTTTCATTACCTCCATCACCTCTTTCGCCTCATGAGAAACAAAGCAGTACTTTCACTCTCAAGGTAGGAAGTTGAAACACTAAAATTTTTTCTGAAAAAGAAATCTCAGAAAAAGATGTCACTTGCAATGCTTTGGCTCAGCTTGACTGTAAGTTATGCCTGTCTGCAGCAGTTTGCATGGCCCACGCTCCCATAGCCATCAACCACACTCCTCCAGCAGCAGAAAGCAGCAACTTGAGGCATTGGACCAAAAAAGAAATCACATCGGGCATTGCGGCAAACACAGTCTGACCTCTAAGCTATCTGATACAGCTTCTCGTCCCGATTTTCTGACATGTCTCTTCCCCTGAAAAAGCAAAGGCTAATTATCTCCGGTGAAAAATATGTTAAAAATACTGTAAGTATTTTTCAATGAGACATGAAGCAGAAAGAACTCTTGAAATTTTCTACAAACGGTTAATGACTGTCAAAGTGAATTAGTTCCTCATTTTTTATGAGAGCTTTTCCTTTTCTTACCCTCAAACACAATAGGGTTGGGCATGTATCATTTAAAGGAGACTACAAGGCACTTAAAATAACACGTAAGAACATTATTTCTCCTGAAAGAGAAAGAATTTTTAGAAAGCAGTAGCTTCATCTGTTTTAAACCAGACATCTTGCAGGTTTCTAATTGAACATGATTCTGTGTAAATGCATTTCTTCGCTGATATTTTCTGTTAGGGAAATTGTACGTCAGGTGAAACATTGCTGGTATGATGAATCAGAAAGAGATTTGATTTCTCCGTGGAAAATGCCATTAAGGAAATTATTGCCATTCTTTGTGAGACATTTTAATGCTTTATTAAATAAAAATAAAATTATTTGGAATTTGCTTGGGTTTGGGTTTTGTTTTTCCATTACACCTTCAGATTTGTGCAGAAACCTGGCCTACACAACATTAAAAATGCTTACAATCCTACTTCCTGTCAAAACTAGTTCAGATAGGATATTTTTCAGTAAATCCTAGTGAAGAAATGTTGACGTTTTGTCTTTCATGTTGATATATATCATTTGGAGAACACGTTTAGTCTTTGCACAACAGACTGCATGTAAGTTTATGCAACTTTGCTGAGAACAGCCAGCATGTATCTCAGAAGACAAGTAAGGAAAAACAAGTTTATAATTACACACTAATATTTTTAAACTTGTAAGGGATTTTTTAAAAGGAGCACAGAATTAAATGAACGTGCAATAAGTAATTGCAGAGATAGAAAAATTAGAAACATGAACATTCTGCTGCTGCATTTCCTTGTCAAGACAAGATTCTTATCTGTTTTATGCAAAGTTTATTGTATCTTGGAAATACTCTTGTGTTTGTTTTTTTTATTAAACATATTGTTTTTGCAGGTGAAAAATAATTTCTTACGTGGATAACCTGCCACTTGAAGTGCAAAAATATATTTGGTTCCTGACATATGTCCAGCAAAAGTAGAAGGGAAAGTGACATATCCCGTGTCCTGCTGTCCTGCTTTACTTCGGTCTTTTTTCCCCCAGGTACAAAAATAAAGCAACTATTAGCACAGCTCTGTTGATAAATTCACAACACGTTCTCCTTCTCATACAGTAAATAAATAAATAAATAAAATAAAGCAAAACTTGTTTCTGCTTCTATTGAAATGTCAAAACTCTCAGTGACTTTGATGGGTGCTGATAAGGCCCTAAATAAATAAATGTGAGCTAATTCTTGGGATTTCAAACACCAGCTTTTCTAGCAGAGTGCATGTTCCTAAGGACTATTCTCTGTAGAGTTCCTGCAAAGCAATGCAGATAATAGAAAGTAATTAATTGTACACACACAACTTGTGCGACCAACTCATGCCTGCCTTTTAAGTGTAACTGGTCCTCTTACCCCTGGGACACAGCAGCTACATTCAGCCCTGTGTCGACCAGAGTAGGTTATATTTACTTTTGTATATCTCAACCAGTGCGCAGTGGTATTTTTCCCATCCCCACAGCTCAGGGTGCAGGAATGTCTCCCATGTTGCGTATGCCAAATCCCAACATCCATCTAGCCATCTGGAGAGAGCTTCAAATGCTCTTGCAAGGCCAAGAATGTGTCACCCCATCTCTCTAGGAAAGTGAAAGCAACAGCAGACCTTTATTACTACCATTTGTTCAAGAAGCATATAGACAGAGATGTAGATGCAGTACCTAGGGACACAAGTTAGTGGGAAATATTGGTGGTAGGTGAATGGCCGAACTAGATAATCTTAGAGGTCTTTTCCAACCTTAATTATTCTACAGTTCCACAATAGTCTCTATGAAATACAGTTTTTCTTTTCTGATATCCTTCTCCCAGCTCTTTTTGAGTGATCTCGGAACATCTTAAGTTCCTTCCCCTTTCACCCTACCAAGGTACCCTCTGCTACAGTCATCTGACAATCAATTTCCAAAACATTCCTTGACATCCAGAGGCATTCTCAGATGTAAATGTTGATAGAAATCAGCTTCAGTATAAGCCTTTGCCCTGGCAGATCACTAGGCTGTGAATAAAACATGGAGATAGATACCTGGATTTCTGATCAGCAGTAGAAATGTTGATGACTTTCATGCGAGGCACAAATTGTACGTGTGACAGGACTTATTATCCATAAATCACCAGCTGGATTGTGGTTAACTTTCCGTGGTAACAAAGATAAAACACACTCTCTCTCCCTCATTAGCTGAGCACTGACAAAGCACTGCAGGAATCTTTCTCTGGCACAGAAAACATCTGCCTGGATTAAACTTCAGGAGATCTCTTACAAAACCTTTTCATCTGAAGTGTCTCTCCAGATAAAGTGTCACAGCTGTCCCCTACCCCTGCCCTGGGGCAGGTGTAACCTCTCTGCCTCTTCTTTCTATTTACCTTTGGTGCCATGAAATATGCAACAAAACTGCTTGTGTGCTCAATGTGATGGGAGCTCAACTTTTCATCATCGCGTTGTGTTTTCTTTACTGTTTCTCTTATTCTGTGGCAGGGCAGTAAAACCCTCAGGACAGGGATTACACATTAGCAGCGAGCTTGCCAGGGCTCCAGGATGAAGTGAAGGTCGTTATATGAAGCCTAGAGATGTTATTAATCTGCAAGGAGATTGGCACCATATTTGCATTCATGAATTCACACATTAGACAACCCGCACCCTTCTAAGTACATTTCTCCCACTAAGTAGATCTTTAGATAACTACATCTCAGATAATTCACACAAAAGAATTAAGAACAGAGGCTCTTTCTCAGCAAAACAGAAAAGTGTCTGAAGGATCAAAGAAATGGTTGGAAAAGAGAAGACTATGAGGTAAACTACCTCAGATGTTATAGTATGGTCATGACACTGCTAGACAATTTTTTTTACAGATAATACTAGCTATTAACATATTAGTAAGACTGTGGCTAGCAAATATTCTCCTACAAAAAGTGAAAGAAAATAGTGAAAGCTTTGTGGTAAAAGCAGCATCCTGTCATGGAGACCTGGAAGATGAAATGAACTTTTTTTTTGCTGCAGTGCTCTTGTGAGAGGAGTGACTAGAGAGTAATTCAGAAAATGGAAGGTAAGTGCTTACTGGCTCCAGCTCAGGAAAGATCCTTTTCCATCAGAGCAAGAAAGCATGTACTGAGACCAGGTACCTTTTCTAAGTTTCTCTTCGTCACTTTTTTTATAGCTTCTTTGTCTTTGGTCAACCTTATTACTGTACATGCTGATGTCAGTATAGCAAAATGGAATCAGCAATATTTAAAGTGACCAATAACGTAACACGAAGGCCTTAAGGTGAGTGAATGACAAGCAAGAGGCCTAAGGATGAATGAAAGACAAAGTGGACTGTCAAAGAGGATCCATCTGCTAGTGCAAAGGAGACAAAATAATAGTTAACTTTTATGGGTTGCAACTGTGTTGATGTTCCTTTCTCCTTCCTTAATCACACACATTTACCTTGTACTGATGCTTGGATGATTTGTATGCCCAGGGTTTCTGCTGAATTTCAAGAAGAAACATAATAACCCAAAATGTATAGCATTGTGTCAGTTGAGGATGAGTATTTATTTCTGGTGTGTTACGTTTCTTTCTGCTGCGCTGTCAGATTGTCTGCAGGGCAGCAACACTCAGCATAGCAGGTGAATCACTGCTCTTCATTCCACAGTGTGATTTATACTTCTACAGTTTTGGTCATGCTGCTTCTGCCTCTTGTATTTATTGCCTTTTTTCAGGCGTTACACTTAAAAGTAAGATCTTGCTCCTCTGTGCTCTCACTGCTCACAGAACCATTTATGCCTACCAGGATGGCAAGTCACTGAATTGAAAAGGTTGATTAATACCTAATTTGTACATCAGACTGGGCTTTTTTTTTTTACATATGGACAGAATAGGATATCAAGGCTACAGTGGAAATCTAATAAGAACTGGGATATCAGAACTTTTAGCAAGCATGAAAGAAGGAGACTGAGAATTCTGACTGCAACTGTGCAAAGATGGATGCCCTGGGCTTCATCTTCCTTGAAGATCTCAATGTTAGACTACCAAGAGTTTATCTCAGGAGGTTCTATAATCTTAAGCTCTGTTCTCCACTTGTTTCTACAACTTTCAATAGGACACTATTATTTGGCTAATAAATGTCTATTACTGGTGGAATGCAGCCAGCAAGATACTATTCTTCATCCCCTGCAAAGGCACTAAGTCAGAACAGATCACAAGAGCAAGCTAGAAATTCTCTTTTAAAACACCATCACTAATGGCTTGGCTGTTGGCTGACTGCAGCTGGTGTCTTTGTAAGCAGTTCCTGATGGTTTTTAAATTCCTAATCTGGAGAGTAAAGGAAAGTCACCTAGAAATTTCTGAACTGCACTGTTAATTGACATAATTTCCCTTGTTGGAAAAACAGTATTTTGCAAATAGTAGGGGGGGAAGAGTTTTGTCCAGTGTGGACTGTCTCCTGTGTTCTGGCTATTTGCATGACTGAGAGAATTAGTATCCTTACTATAAGATAAGCAATAAAGATGTGTCCACAGGCCATGAACAGAAGAAAATACTGTGCAGACACAGAGGAATACGTAGCAATATTTGCAATATAGGAAGCCTTCAAAACAATTGTTGAGTGCTACAAAGAGAACCATTTGTTACTGCTTCTTCCAATTTCACAAATAAACAAGGAGACTCTCCTTGTTCTTCCCTCATTCAACCAACCTCAGTGAGCAGCCATTTAATACCTTTAGCAAAGCAGGATGGAGGTTTATGTACTAGCATCTATATACTAGAACCTGTATACTAGCTCGGGCTTCCCAATATCTGATAAAAGTTAGACAGTGGAAATCTGTGAACATTCTTACACTTCTGCAAGTTTCTCCATGATACTTCTGGTATTTCCAATTCAGTTTTTAATAATATGATGCCTTCTCTTTTCGAGGCTGGACTTGATGACCCAAGAGCTCTTATCCAGTCCTACATTTCAGCATGTTATGTTTGTGACAGTTTCAACAGGCTGCAATGGATAAACGAATAACCCCAATTAATCACTTGAGAAAGAAGGAAGAAGAGGGCATCAGATCCACGCAAAGTGCAAAAGCAGTCAAAACTATCCTAAAACACTGAAGGGGATAAACATCACTCCTTTCATGACCTTGAAACCTGAGAATTCCCCAATACAACTGAAAATGGATAAAGGAGAGGTTTTCCTTTTTAGTCATCCTGAAAGTGAAAATCCACTTGACAGGTGTCACAACATCCTGACTGCTGTCTAACCCCCAAGGACCACAGGCAATGTGTTAACCTGGCACATTCCTACTGGAGGTGTCAATCCCAGACAAAATGAAACCCCACACCAGCATTCTTGCTCAAGGACCAGTGTAGAGGGCAAGAAAGGTAACAATGGTAGAAGAGTCCCTGGGTTAGCTCTGTAGACAGAGCAGTTCACACAGCCACTCACTCCAGAGCTACGAAACAGTAGATAGGTCAAACTTGGCAAAATACAACCAGTGTTCACGTCTAATAACAGTCTTCCCCCTCCAGGAGGCAGGATTTAAAACCTTCATTTAGGGGCTTTTCCTGGAATGTCAGAGGAAAACAATGAAAGAACTAAGTTGTTGGGGTTTTTTTCCAATTTTGGATAAAAATAAAATGCTGAGAATCCAGATTTTTCTCATGCAGGTCCAGCAGTAACATTCATTTTCAATTTCAAGAAGAGCTCCTGAGAAATAACTGTCAGTCATATTCATGTCAACTTCTCTATGCTTTCTTGTTTACTGAATGGCCTGCTGAAACCTCTATTCCCCCAGTGCATCCTTCAATCCACCATAGACACTGAGCTGTCAAGGTATAAAACCAGAGGAGAGAGAACAACAGAAAAAAAAAAAAAAAGAGAAATGGCAAGATGCAGTAAGAAGGTCTGGAAGGAAAGGTCTAGAAAGAGGTAACAGACGTGTGCCTTTACCCTCCTGTTTTTTGAAGGCTGCTTATCTGCCATGCTCCCCATGTGTCTATTTGCCCCAGTCTATAACGGCTATGTAAATGTCATGCTTATGGAGATCATGAATATATTTCTAAAGGCCTTGTGTCAGCTATAAGTATCCTTTTTCACTCCTGGCTTCTACCTTCCCATTTGTGATCCTGGCCAAAAACAGAAAAAGAAATCACACGATTGAATGTTCTGGAAGGCAGGTTCCATTGACCAAGAGTTTCAAAACCACAACTTTAAGTGTCCACATCTCCATTTTTTTCAGGTTCTCCAGACTCTTTCATAGAAACCTCTCTAGGACACAGAGGGCAGACAAAACTCCCATTTACCTTGTTTTCCTTGTTTGCTTCGTGACTTAATTTCTTCTGAGGCTCTGAGGTGACCTCTAGAGAGATGGCTTTTAGTATTCCAAACAGGGAATAACAGACATACTGATTTTTACTACTCATCTTCAAATCGCTAAAGGGATTTCCTGGGTTGCTATATTCACTCCCTGATGTATATCCTAAAATCATGAATTCATACAGTGAAAAAGCTCCAGTTTCCTGCTCATGCTGCATCTTTCCCCAAAATAGATCTCCATACTGCTAAGAAATCCTCCCACTTTCACAATTTTTTGCAGTGTTCCCAGTATACAAAAAAGAAGTGCTCCCTGCTGTGCTCTGCATTGCTCACCCCTCAGTTCCACCTCATCTGAACACCAGCCACTCTTCTTTTCACATGACTTATTTTCCAAGCCTTTAACTGTTTTGCTTGATTTGACCTCTCTCTTTTAAAAAAACATCCCTTCACCCAAACTGTCTCTGGTTAAGTTTGAGTGGAATAAATACCTTCTTTCTGCTTGTAATACATGATACTTTTATTAAGATAACCTCAATATACCATTTCCTTTTTTTGTGACTCTGCCATTTCCAGTTTATCATCCCCTCCATAAATTCTAGCTCCTCTATCCTTCTTAGTGGCATTAGTGCCTCTCCAGGATGATTATGAACTCAGTGGTAGACTACCAACTACTTAAAAGCAATAAAAGAGATGTGTTGCACTTTATCTCAAGCTCAGGATATGTTGGGGTATCTATTCCTTATTGGCTTTATTTCTCCCTTCTTTTTTTCCACTTCCAGCAGCTGCTTGCAACAATAGCAATGATAACAACAAAGTAGTTGAAAACATTGCTGTTATTTTGATTTAATGAGCTCCTATTCTATAAAAGAGTCAATACTTCCCAAAAATAACATCAGCACTTCCTGTAAGACTATTAAAGAGTACAGGAAAGTTTGTGAGAGAAGCAGAATCTTTTTTCTCAGTCACTATACATCCTTTGGGGACTGATGGAAGAACAGAAGGGATGTGGTGTTTAACGTGTCTGGTAAATCTAGTGCATCTAGTGCAGGCAGTGAAAGATTCTGATAATTTCTGTGGTAGCAGAACAGGGTCTTTTATCTGAAAACAAAGGCTCTCATTATTTCTCATATGATGACAAAATGTTTTCACCATAAACAGGGTTGGATGTTGTTTTGTCACCTATGTAGGCAACCAAGAGGAAAAGCTCCCCACATACAGGGGCAAGCCACAATAAGGATGCTTGCGTCAGTAGACTTAAGTATGAGACCAGTGCTGAGGGCAGCATGTGTGCTTGCTGAAAGCTGTGAATCATTCAGAGTAGGGACAGTTTGCAATGGTGTGATCAGGTGTGCAGGAGGATCATGATTTCAGGGGTAAGAACAGCTGAGGAACAAAAATTATTACTCTGTGCTTGCCTGAGCCTGTAGGTGGTATTGTAAGCAGCAGAATCATTCCCACAAAAAGGAATACAAGACAAAAGTCCAAAGGACCAGCCATCAAAAACCTACATCTTATATAGCTATGGGTAATTTGGTAATGATGTGCCTTCTTTAGATCACAATGGAATTCATCTACTAACTAAACAAAGATTCTCAAATATAGTTTTTGTGTATTCATTTACATACGATATACAATGGTGAAAATCTCCTTCTAAAAGATATTCAGTCTTAATAAAAGCATATCCAGCACTGAAGAATTCAATGTAACCTTCAGTAGTTTCCTTTCATGACTCCTTCCCCTGCCAATTAGAAAAACTATTTATTTCTTGTTTGAACCATGGTGAACCATGCCTCCTTATATCCAGTCAGGGACTTGCATACACCCCTTGGCATCCTTGAATAGTGGCTGGATCTAGTCAGAGCCAGACAGACTTGGCTGCCACTCAGAACACCATTTCAGAGCCCTGAAGATGTCAGGCTGTTGAATTAGATGATCTTTGAAGGACCTTTCTAACTGAATTATTTTAGTGTAGACTAAATTTTTTTTTCATGAAAGCATGACAAACTTTGCTTTGCATATAAGGAAAAGCATTAAGGCATTTCATAAGCCATGAAATAAGTTATCAAGAATAAAAAATAAAGTGAGATTTATAGAATAGAATTTTAATGACTGGTTTAGGAAACTAGTAGATGAGATAAATAGTTTGAGACACAGAATAGCTAGATCCACAAAAAAGTAGAAGACAGAAACTGAGAGGAAAAAATGCAAGATGTGTAGAAGTAGTTACTAAAACAAAAAAAAAGTGGTATGTTCCTGTAAATTAAGATGTGTCCAGTCACCAGAATCATGCACTGACCGATGTTCTGGGCTTATGATTTCAGTATCTATCCTTCTTCTGCTAGACAGAAAAGCCATTTTTCACCAAACTTTCAAGTCATATGTGTTCAGTTAGATTTGTGACTCCTAAAGCAACACACTTTACCAGCATCAATGGTTGGCATAGATTTCCCCCAGTTTTTGTGCCACAGCTGCCTACCCCACGCAGAAACCTCAGATAGCCTACAAAGATTCACATTACTTAAGCTTCTGCCTCAAAGAACTGAGCAGAGTCCTGTTCTCCCATGCAAGCAACTGCCCTTGATAAAATAAAGTGGATGAAATCTGGAGCTGAATCCCATAGAGACAAGTTTCAGCTGTTCGAGCATAGGTCTCTAATGCCATCTGAGGCACCCACGCTGAGCCAGGTGCCTCAGCACCTGTTGTCCTGTTCCAGAATACAGATGTAAGTTAGGCAGGCTATGCACAACATCACACAGAGCTGTGAATAGTAGAATAGAAATGCTCACTCTAACTACTGTGTGGTCAGGAGATCAGTCCTGTTAAGCTCAATCAGTTTATCGATCAAGGATCTATAATATATGTTGTCAGAGAAGCAAAGTTTATGTTTGCAAATCTATAACCTTTGGTTTTGTCACAGATGCTGCAAAAACTCAAAGGAAAGCCAGATTAAAATGCAGAAATCACTAATGACATTTATCCTTGCTGTTGATTACACTTAACAAACTTTCCATCATGTCACTTAATTCCTGCATGCCTTCTGCAGAAGCATAAATTACAATGTCAGCTACAAGAACACCCTTCAGAAACTTCCCTTCAGAAAGAGTCAGCATTCCTGGAATAAAAAGAATGCAGGAAAGGACACAGAATACAAGTATCAACTATGTTTCCTATCAAGAAGAACCATCAGGTAAATGAACTGTAAATACATGTAACGAAGCTGTGGTTGTCAATGTTTACCCAAAAAGCATTATAGAAGTTTGGTTCATTGCTCATCCAGTCAGAACTAATCCTTTATCCTAACAAGTGCATGTACTAAAAACAACGTATAAGTAATAAATGAGCCACTAGAGCTCTGAACAAGTTAGCTTTGGTATCAGAAAATGGCTGTTCACAATCATATGGAGCTTTTCATAAGCAAACTGATAAGCTCTTCAATGGGTTTTCAATTTGTGCTCTTTGTTTACAGCCATCTCAAGCACTGTGCAGTGCAGACATATCTATAGAGCAAACTATCTCATGGTAACATCCCAAGACACATCTCTAACCAATATCCTATTCATGTCTTATTGAAGTCAAAGACAAAATTTTCATTGATGCCTGCGTTTATTGCTTTTGCTTTCAGGTTTTCTAGGCTTCTTTATCTGCCACAGAGGGACGGTGTTGTGACAACAGATGCTTTCTGAGCTCATCAGTTAGTGCTGCATATTCCCACTTGAATCCCTGATTGTTTCCTCTGTCTGGCTGCCTGATTTGTACATTTCTAAGGCATTCATCTATAACAGCATCAGTGGCTCTGGAAATGATTAGAAATGGAACAAACACACAGGTTTCACACTGACTCTTAAAAGCAGCCCTCCCCTTCACACTGAATAAAGCGATGGCAACCATCAGGATCAGAGCCACCTAGGAGCAAAATTACCTTTTTGTGCCATAAGACTATGTCAGCTGCCAGTGACCTTTACTGAAGCACAAACATATGGGAAGGATGGCCTCAGAGGATAGACAAAAAGAATTTACATTGTTTAGTCTAGAAGAAAGCAATGAGATACACAACAACAACATTCAAATATGTAAATGGTAACTTCAGTGAGCAGTGTTCTACATAAGCCACTTGAGGGATGACAGGAAGTAATGAGCTTAAAGGGCAGCTTTAAGGGAGGTTTTAGGAAAGAGTTCCTCAGTTTAAGGACTGGGAAGTTGGACAGACTTTCTCATGGAAAGTTGCTTGTCCAACCTGCCAGAAAAGCATTTCCCAAGCATGACTTAAGTCAAACCACTTGTGTTTGGGGGTGTCATGCTTTTGTCAGAGTTAATTCTTCACAGAGGTTTATATGATGCTGTGTTTCAGACTTCTGACTAAAATAGTGGTGATAACACACCAATGTTTTTAGTTGTTGTGGAACTCTTCTTCCAGAAGGTCCTCATGGCTGATATGGTACAGATGTGCTTCTAGATGGACAGAACAAATGTGTCTTGGAGAACAGGATTCACTGACAAGCTGTACTGACTTCTACATAGATACATACTGCAAGCTAATGCCAGACCTATCTGAACACTGAAGACACTGGACTAACTTTACTGACAGACTAAGAAATGGTTGAGGAACAATTCAGTATATTTGGTAATTGGGAGGGTGTGTCTTCAAAGAGAACATCAATTAAGATTTTTGAAGGATTTTTAGTCCCATTGCATTTTGCCATACAGCTACTACTTGTGATCTTAACAAAGCAACAGCTGAATGTTAGTAAGTTCATAGCACAAGACAAGCTCCACATCAGCAACTGTTTCTTGCTACCTAGGTTCACCTTTCTTCCTGAAACTCCTTTGTAAACAAAGTGGGACAGAGTATAGAATGCCTGCCAAATGGCTGAATCCAGTTCCTATCACTTTCCAGATGGAATCCCTTGGAAAAACAGGAAACAAGCTTTTATCATTAGAATGGCTGAGCTGAGTCTGAACCAAACAGGTGCCCTGGCACATTTGCATAACAGAGATTTTTCTTGGTTGTTTTCAAGCATAACTTTGAAGCAGCAAGAATCAGTGCTCCACATCTCTTATTGATTTTGGCTGTTGAATGTTTTATGACAAGGAGTCACCCTGCATGAATTCTGAATAGGAGATCAATAGACTGCTTAGGATGTCATGCTGTGTTTAGCTGACTGACGCACTTCCTTTCCATCACCATCTCCCCTGCTAACCTTTTCCCCTCAACATCCCATTCAAACTTAGGCTGTTCTCCATGAGCATTCCTTGAACGATTTCACCTGCAGTGTCGTAGTGTTTCTGATGTGCATACTAATAGGTTAGACATTCAATCAGCCTGTAACTTTTCCTATTACCAGTGCAATTAGCACAGTCTACAGGGAGGGAAGAAGTGAGTTCATAAAGAATCTGCTTTTTTCCTGTCTTTGATGTATCCAACCCAAGAATAAATCTCTAGAAAACATGCCCTTTACATAAGGAGTACAGTATTTCTTCTTTTTTCAGAAGACTATAGGTTTATGTCTCATCCTTATCTGGGTGCATTTTTAGAGATTTCACCAGACTTCATCCATCAGAGAAGCAGAAATCAATTATGAGTCATTGTCTTAAACAAATGTATCTCAGTTCCTATCCTAAGAGACTATCCAGAGTCTGGATACTAGTAATCTTAATCCAAAAAGTTATTAAATGAAGCAACCAATAAGTCATTTTAGGGACTTTTGTCTTAATTAGCTCCTTCCAATTAAAGGGGGAAAAAAAAAACAACAGAACATGAATCTGAGGAAGAAAGAATATGTCAGACAAACAAGTCAGAAGAAAATACACTTCTAAGTCTATCTGTTCTGTGCCATTTCCACATGAGAGTAATAATTAGTCATCAGTCATTAACAGCAGCTGCAGATCCTTTCCTTCTCTCTGCTGTCACTTGATCATCTTTTTTTCCCAGAAGGAAACAGAGTACAGAAAGGAGATGGCTCTTATAGGAAAGGTTTTACTTTCCCAGGAGCAGCATCATTAAAGCTTTTATATAACCAAATATTACATAAACTATAATACCGACATAGGACTGCACATCACAAAGACACACAGTCTTTTCAAATCTCTCTCCAAAAGAGGTGTTAACAGTCCTTCCAGGGTGTGCAGAACAGAGCCAGCAAAACTTAAGTCAGACAAGATTTTGTGTCCTGTTAAATATTACCCTTCATGAACAAAAAACAACAAAAAATTTTTTCTTTAAAAATGCCTTGAGCTCTCCTGGTAAAAACCACAAGACTTTGAACATTTCCAGTAATGGGGCATCCACAGCTTCACTAGGCAACCTACTCCACTGTCTCACCACTCTCACAGTGAAGAATTTATTCCATGTATCTAAGCTAAAACTACTCCCTTCTAGTTCAATACCATCATCCCCTTCTATCGCTATGCTCTCTGATGAAGGGGCCTTTCTCAAAGGAGCATCATACAGTCTCCCTGAATCCTTCTCTTCTCCAGGATAAATAAGCCTAACTCTGCCAGCCTTGCTTCATAGGAGGAGTACTCCAACCCTCTGACCATCCTTGCAGCCCTCCTCCACAGCCCAAAACAGCTCCATGTCTTTCTTATGCTGGGGATTCCAGAGCTGAACTCAGTACACCATAATATTCTTTCAAAGTCCAAATATATCTCTCTGGACGGGAGACTAGGAAAAGATTGTGTGCCAATAACTTCACAGCATTTTCATCCTCTTTTACTACACCTCAGGGGTATTTATTTTTTTTCTTCAGGAAAGTAGATTTACTGGCCTTAAGAATGGAAGGAAGACCCACACTTCAAATGCACAATCCCTGAGGCCTCAGGAGTAGCTTGCAGTGACCTAAGACTGGTTTTCCACTCTGTTATAATCATGATGGAGTCCCAAATATGTTTTGTAAAAGTACTCACTTCAACTGAAAAAATAAAAAGTCTTTGTATTCGCTTGATTTTCTTAACACAGCTTGACTACTACTCCAGTAACTCTGGAGCATTTGAAAGGCAGTAGATGAAGAATGAGAGCATGCGTGGGAGTCCCTCTTGTTTTTACTGCTCTTCAATTAAACACGTTTTACTAGCATGGATGCTTTAACCTCAGTGTAATCCAAACAGATGGGAACTGGCAGAGAGCATACATAACAGACCCCCCAGACTGAGAAGCATGAGCTAAGCATAAACTTCACACGCTTCTCCTTACATATTAATTGTCCTCAAGTGTAATACAGCATTTTCTGAGCTAACTGATTCCCTTACGCAATCCTTTAAAATCACCTCTTTAGAGAGGAGCTAAACTGTTTCCTGCTGGGTATAATCGAAATGCAGCCTGTGCCCCCCCATCTCTACAAAGAGACTTGACAAATCTCTCTCCTAGAGATAGGGATGGTCTGGCACAACAATTCTGCTCTCTCCCACAGAGCTCTCAGAGATGCTTTGATATTCCTCAATATTACTATAAGGCTCTAAATCCTCCAGCCTTTTAATCCCTCTTCAGGGACTCTTTCCAGACCTTCTGAATATAAATAGCTACTGATATATTCAGTCAAATATTTACGGTGTCATAGTTTACAGCAGGTCTGAGATGTCTCAGACTTTCTCTTGGAGCCGAAAGACCAACATCTATGACTGTTAATAGGAAATGGTTGCCCCAGTACCACACACATTCACTATCACTGGAGTTGCCTGTTCCTTCCTTTTGTCTCTTAGTTACCATCTAAAGCAAGCTGAACTTATGGAGTATATGCCTTTTCATCAAAAAATGCCTATCAAATGCTATAGATAATTTTTAGCTACATGAAAATGTGTCTATTTAGATATTTTTAATTTTTCCTTTTTTTAAAAAAAATCATTCCTACATGTGAAATGTTTTCTTACTTCATGTAACAAAATACCAACACACCACAAATTTTAAGGTTTCATCACAGCTCACTAAGCATTCAGCATCCCTCTTTTGTCAATCACTGAGGCTCCCACCACAATCAAAGGAAGTACAACTCCTGAAGGAATTTATTCTGAGGCAGAGGTACAGCAACACTAGTAAAAGAAATCACACTGAAAAGCTGCTTCTTTCTCTGTGCTGATATTCTTGGAAAAGGTTAAAGAGCCTGTAAATTGAGGTGATCATATTGGATTCTTTCAGGAAACCTAGCCAACATAAAAAAAATAAGTTTAAAAGATAAGAAAGCGTAGGAGTCAAAGGTGAATTCTCACATGGGAGGGAAATGAGCAGTGGAGCTGCACAAGGGGCTGTGCTCATGTACCTATGATACACCTTAGAACACTTCTTGAACCTTTCTTACAAGCAGCTGGCCCCCACCTATTTTAGACAACTGCCTCTCATTGACCACATCAATTCTTATCTACTGGTGATTTTGCCATGAAAACCCAATGGCGTCGATAGAACTTCAGCATGAAGAAAACCTGGTAAACTCTGATGGCTGGTAAAGACAGTTCTTCACAAATTAGCAAACTTTAAGTACTGGTTGCTTTAATTATTTACATTTTTTTTTTTGTTGTTGTTTAAAATACTTACAGAAAGAAATCCTCTCAGTTAACTGAATAGTGCTGAATGTACTTCATCTGGGAGAGCTTTTACTGAAAAAAATCACAACCAAATCCACTGAGGACTAGTCAGTCCTCCTGTTATTAAGCTGGGATTTATTCTTCATTTAGGTTATTTTAATTTTATTCTTATAAAGCTCTGTATATGTCTTACACTGGGGGTGTAGCTTAGTTCAACTCCAGATGATACACAGCGAGTATAGCATACAAGTATGTAACATAATAATTACAGAGAGACCTGAAGAGCGTCCACATGAAGTTCTATTCTTAACACCTAAATTGACAGCAAATGCAATCACTGAACCTCAAAAAGGAGATAAAGATCAGGCTGCAATTTAAAAAAAAAAAAAAAAAAAAGTCAAATTTAATATTTTCCAACCCAGCTGGTTTCTTTCATGAGCATCCAAGCCCAAAGATAGCAACTAGTTAACACCACTTGATTGAGCAAGGTGCGTGTGACACGTCTAGATGGAAGTGTCTCAAGTACAGTCTGGGGATGCTAGGTGCTGCTCCCCTACAAAGAAGGAAATTGAGGGGCAACACTTGAGGATAAGGTATGTGCAGTGCAATCTCCTAAGTAAAAAGCATCAAGTCTAACAAGGCATATGTTCATTTTTCAGTTTCACAATACTTCAGAGCCTCTCTGTTGGTCTCTCTGAAAAAGTGAATGAGCAAGGAAATAAGGTGTACTGTTAGGAAGACTACGAACAAGGCTAATGTGCTCTGCTGCCCATCAAGTTTGTTTTCATGTTGGGGTGCAAGTGTGATGGTTCCCTATAGATGGCAAATGAATCTAATCCTGCAGGCAAGGTCAGACTAACACTTAATGAGTTTGTGTACCCTAAATCATCAGCCATAACTTGATAATCCACTGGGATTCACAATTCCATATCCAAGAGCATTCCCCTCCAGAATTTTATCCCATCAAACTTTCAGCCCTGACATTACCTGTCAAGTTAGCAGGAATTGTGACCTTAATTGGGAATAACATTGTCTGCTATTAGCTTAAAATGTGCATTACTGAAATGATTTGTACAACTTGACTGCCACAAACAGTTAAGGGGAGTCACACAAAAACATCTCATTAAGTCCTCCAATCAGCCAACTGCCACAGCATACAGTAACAAGTAATTATTTAGGTAAAATGCCTTCATAAAAGTTTTGTTCAGTGCCATGTCATCATTTATGAAGCAACAAACTTTTCTTCCCTGGATGTCAGACACAATTTAGCAGAGAATTTATTTATCTTTTAATCTAAATTCTTTCCAGCTCTTCCCTAGTTCATTACTCCTTTTATCATGCTTTTTCTGCACTTAGAACTGAAAATTCATAAAGCACAGGAATTTTTTTAGCTTACGCATTGTACTTGCCACTGACAAGCACAGATGATAAAATACTCTTCAAATTTCTAGTTCTCAAGTGTTGATGAGTAGTCAACATTTAACACGACAAAAATCTTCTAAACTAAAATGCTTTTTGTTTAATTTTTGTGTTTTGATTTCTTTGCTTTTTATTTTCAGAAGACAGAGACTGCTACTACCCAGCCTAGCAAAAGAAATAATAAATTGCTCAACTAGAATAAAAGAGAAGGAGAAGGAGGGGAGGGGGGGAGTATAATACAAATAAATGATTAGATGCAGATAGCTGGAGAAAAACATCTCTACTACTCAAACAAACATCCTGCTTCCCAGGACAACTCAGTAATCCTCCTAAAACCAGTAGAGTAGTACAAATATTAGCTTTCAATGGGGCTGTTTTAACTCTAATAAACTTGACTTTATTGCACCATGATAAATCTAGAAAAATGTGTTATTTTTACACTTACATAATTGAGACCAAACTTATCTCTATTTGATTAGATATCATCTGATGCTCTCTGTCCCTCAGTTCTCCTTGTAGTCTATTTTAAGTGAAATTAAGTGAATAAAAACCATACTGATTGTAGAAGAATTAAAGGAGATACTGCTGCAGCAAAGCCCTGCAGTGCAGTTACAAAGGGTCTTTCAATAAAGTACAGGGGACTGGTTAATCACCAGGCCTAATTGATGAAACATCACAAACCAGGTGGCCACAGCTCATGTCAGCATGAGCGAATAACTTGAGGTGGTGGGAAAAGGGGATGTAACATAGTAGTATATAAGCAGGATCATTCTGTTTACATCACTCCTATCCTGTACTGACAAGACCTTGACTGAAGAGGCATGTTCAGATTTGAGCAATGTATATTAAGGATGTTGATCATTGTTAAAGAGCACACAGCACAGCGATATAGGTACAATAACCCATGAGGGCAGACTAAAACTCATTTTCTTCAGACTACAGTATATAAGACAGAGAAGGTGGGTTTTATAAAGTTCCAAAATAGCAACTCCATAAAGAGAGGTAGTAATTTGTTCTCCAATGAGAATAGGACAAGTAACCAGATTAAAAAGCAGCAGGAGGATCATGCTAGATATGAAAAGAAAACATTCTAATGACAACAAAGCTTTGGCCTTGACTACCTGGGGACTGAGGTTTGCAGCACTGGAGGTCATCTTTAAAGCAAAGTTTAAGTAGAAAATTCCTGCATGAGAAGCAGAAGGTAGAGTGCCCACTGAGAACCCCTTCTGATTCTTGATTCTGTAAGATTCCCAACCCCAGTTTCTCCAGTGTCAATACTGTCTGAACAGCAATACTGTACATATACATTCAGCTATGCATCACAGTGCTTTGAGCTCCAAAACATGCAAGAGCTCCAGGCTTCATTAAATGAGTCATTTCTGAGCAGGCCGAGGACAACCACATGGACCAGTACTGGCTGAATTTATCTCAGTCTGAGATAGTTTTCAAGCAATTGTGAGTCTTCACGTCAGAACCTTGATCTGGAAAATCCCCACAGTTATCTGCCTATTACATATTTCTTCATGCAGAATTACAGAATTATACAGATCCGTCCCATTTCCTGATAGTCATTTCTACACACACCCTGCCTACATGGAATATTTCATTTTACTACAGCTACTTGGTCTATTTTTATTATTATTTTCCCTTTCTTTTGCCTATAAAGCAATGATACCTGCTAACCAATAAATACCAAGTAATTGTAAAAGGAAATACCAAGAAATACAGGGCAAAGCAGGAATTCAAGGGTTTCCATATGCATTCTTATCTCCAGCTCATTTGAATGCTGACTGCCATGAAGAAGCAGAAAAATTTCAAGTTTGGAGGTTTCTAACTGAACAAATAAAAGATACCACACAGACTTCAGAGAAGCAGGATGTGTGTGGGGCTTGCTGATGCACAATACCATCTGAGGCAAATGGCAAAGTACTTGGAGTGGTGCACCAATTCTTATTAGGTTTTGTTACATTCAGACAATCATGGATTCTGCTCGCTATCTCTATCTCCCTGGCCCAAGCTCATTATGTAAATAAGCTCTCCTCAAGATGGATCAGGACACTGTATCCTTGTTCAGCTGAGCCACTAGCTGTCAAGCCCCAGTATGACCTAGAATTAGAAGTCTGTAGTCCCATCAGCAAACCGCCTTTTACCTGGAGAGCTGAGCAGGCCATGAAAGTGCCATTTAAAACGTGGACAAATGTAATATAATACTTTTCTTAATATACTCAACAGAGCAGAGACTATCTTACTACTCTTTGAGTGTTCCCTGACCAGACAGCTTCGGCAGCACTGAAAGCCCCAACCTGCACATCTCTTCAATTTTATCACCCACTGCTTGTAAGTGATGGTTTCTAAGACCTTTCTGAGATCTCTGCATTTTAAGGTACAGCTATAACCTTTCACAAAGCATGGTGTACTTGGATGCAGAAATAAACCATAAGAGGTGTGGAAAATCAATAGGGAAGGTCAAGGTATTGTACCCAAGCCTTCTCCATTCTCCATCTGCCCTTCATATATGAGAAAGACTGCTATAATGAAGAAGTTATTATGTTTTTCTTACCTGGCCATGGTTTCAAGGGGAAGTCCTCCAATGCCACAGCAAAATCCATTCTCAAGTTCCCCTATAGAAAAAAAGAAGTGACTTTTAATGGCTACAGCCTAACAGCTGACTCATGCAGGCATAATCAAGCCCTAAAGTGATTATGCAACTTTGGCCTTTGAAAAGCAGTTTAAAAGGCAAAACCATTTCAGCATAACACAAAGAAAACCTTGTATTATCCTGATTTATTGAGTTTTCCCATTGCTCTTTATTTAAGTCCCCTCTCTTGTGTTCAAGCTTAATGACAATGATTCTGTAAAGCATTAAAACACCCTATGACTATTAAAGGACCATTTATTGAGGTCTAATAAGAGACAAATCAACTTTTCATTTAAGTGCCTCAAAAATAACACAAGCAGTAAAGAGCTGATTATATATTTAATGATACTGTAACTTATATTATACCAAAAGAAAAAGCTTTTGCATTTCCATTTTAACACTACTGCTCGTTGTTATCATTAGGGGAAATGTTTATTATTATTCTAATTGGAAACAGCAAGTTGAAATCCGTCTTCGTTTAAAAGCAAATAATTCTGCTCAAATCCTTAATTTGTACATACAACACTTGGGTATTTTTCTGGTAATTTTTATGTTTTTTAAAGTGTTCTGTTTTCAGATGTGGATATAAAACAGGACTGGAGGATGACATATAACTCATTGCAGAAAAGGACCTTTCTCCACTGTGTAACTTTGTAAAACTTCACCAACATGACAAAGCCACAAAGTTCCTTGTGTTAGTCTGGCAAAAACTAGGAGAGACCACTACAAACAGCCATAGATAAGAGTTCATTTCATTCAAAAAAGGAGAAATAAAGCATAAACAATCAAAATTATTTCAATACTTCTCCCCACCTCATCTGCTCCCAAAGAAAAGGGCGGAATACTAAAGAATATTGAAAAGATTTCCTGGAAAAGTTAAAGTTTTGAAGGGAAACTTTTTACTTTCAGTGGAAAATCAAAAAGACTAAATAGCTGGCAGTGAAAACAAGAACTACTTAATTGAGCACTTCTAAATCTTATTCTGTTTTCTTGACCTCCTTTAGGCATGAAATGTCTGACTCATTTTAGATGTCTCTACAACTTAGGTCACCAAATCCAGTCCCTTGGAACAGAAATTTAGTCCAGAAGTGTCCACAAACCATGCACATCTTTCAGGCATCTATTGATGAACCACACCCTAGTACCTTATAGCAGACTCCAGACTTTTAGGAAAAGGCCAAATTCCACTGTAAAGGAAGAGGAGACCAGTAAGGTCTGCACTGCTGTCTCCTGAAGCAGACCCCCACATTACAGCCTGATCACCATCAGAGTGTTTCTCAAAACGCAGACGCATTGCCCAGGACTGGAGTCTTTTCACAGAACTAAAACCCATGGATGTTCCCCCTGGGGAAGGATTCTGAGCCCAGATTTAAGGAATCTCTACACATTTTAACTTTGTATGAGTATTTCCTGAAACTACTCCATTCATTTGTATATGATTTCCAAAAGATACCGAAATGAACAAGCACAGCAATGGCAACTGCTCACTATAAATACAAGAGAGATGACTGTCCATGGAGGGCTTCTCTGTAATATCACAATAACAAAATAACCCCTCACTGCTTCCAGCTGGTAATTCCTGCATTTTCTCTCTTTATCCCCTCTGATTTATGAGAAAGTTCAAAGTAGTTTTATTTTATATCACCTGCAACTGTCTCTAAGGAAGGGTATGCCACTCTGTATATGATTCACTGAATAGCTTATTATGCCTCCTAAAAATTGATTTAGCTATAAAAGCAAAAGATAAGACAGCTTGGAGGTCTTTCCCAATCTTGGTGATTCTATGATCCTATTGAATCAGTTAAATGATTTAAGAATTGGGAACTGAGCGTTGGATCCATCAGCACTAACATTACAACCAAAAGAAGTCAAGGACTTTACCTTTTTTAAAGCCCACAAGGTGTTATTTACATGAGAGATAAAGATTAAAGATGCTGTAAAATTTACTGTCTCTGCACTTAACTAGTGAGCAGACAGGAGTCCTGGAGCTGATGCTGCCATTCCTGACACCCTGTTAGCTTGCTGGCATAAAATACATTCAGACAATTCACCAATATTTGTAAAGCTCATTGGAAAAGAGATCAAATCATTCTGTTGTTTGTTCAGTGAAGCTTGAGAACATCACTGTTGAGGTTATTCTGACTCACTCTTGACTTCCCTATATCCTTCCTTTGCAAAGCAACTGCCTCATACAAGGCTTTCATTTACCTCCATGCTCAAAGTGCTTTGTGCCATTTCACTGCTCAGTACTGTAAATTATTGAACTCACAGCTAAGATTCAGAGCCATAAAGCGGAGATGTGGAGTTTTCTACAGTCTATATACGCTGCACAGATGCATATTTAGAGTCTGGGGAGAATAAGCAGTCAGCAACCCACGTGATTCCTACTCTCCTAGTGACCACATTTTGTTTGCCACCCAGTCCATACCCACCCTGCTTGGTTTCCATCATCCACCTGTTGCACCCTGTTTACCAACCAGATTGAAAACTATGAAAAAAAAATGTTTTCCAGTTCTAAGCATATAAGATTCTTACCTTTGAGATGGGCTCCTCCAGGACTCTGCAATAGGAACATTAGAGCCATGCAAAGACAACAACTTCAGCAGACACCAAAGACTCATACCTAAGGTACTCATAGCAGCAACTGGTATATATACATTTGCTACAGGTGAAGAGCATTTATGTTGTTATCCTCTCCTAAATAAGGTGAAACCTTCAGCAATTACTATTGTTGCAGAGAACCTGGTATCTGAGCAACAATGAAAGCTGGTTTAAAAGCTCTTGATCACCAAACGAAGAGAAAACTCAGCATTTCTTGAACAAAGAGAGACACTTCTTTTAGAAGCAAAAGGCCAAATGCTTTAATGCTTTGAAATTAATATATCTAAAGGCATATCTGTTTCAGATGTTTCACACCTGTGCCATACCTTTCTTCGGAATAATACTCTTTTCCACTCAAAGCACTACCTTAAAAGTGAAATGCAACCAACAGAAATAGAGATAGCATGTAATATGAGAGATGGCACACATCATCCGTGATACACTGGACTCATACGTTAATTTAAATGCAAATCCCAATAGTGTCTGGTGGAGGCATGTTTCCATATCCAGTTATTTCCTAATACTGTCTTGCTTCCCAGGCCTGATATACCCCAAACTGATGACAGAAACATCTTCCCGTGCTCGGTTTCAGATAACCATATCCACTCCTCATAAAATATGTAATTAACTAAAGAAGGAATACTTTTTAATTAAAGCCAGCTGAAATTAATCAAGCACTGGCCTTGCAGGGTGCTCCTGGTGTGGCTCTAGCTTCCTTGCTTGCTCAGAGCAAAGCTCAGCTGGTTGCTTAAATGATCTTCTCTGCAGGCTCTTAAATGAATGACAGACAAAATAGCTCAGCGGAGCTGATTGAATATGAAAGTCAACACAGGGTGGCATGGAAAAGCAGAAGTATTTTTCATATGCTTTTAATTGGAGGAAGCTTTTGGAGCAGTGCTACAAGCCCTAAATATGGGTGGGCGATGAGTAACTTCAAAAGGGTTTGAGAGAGCTGGCGGGCTAGATCCAGAGGGTGCCATGAAAAGAACGACCATGGCTTAGGCTTTCAGCCAGAGACTGGCTGCTGTGTTAAAGGCTTCCTTTTACCCGTGGCTGTGAGATGTGGCATCGCTCTGAAGAGATACTGGGAGCAAGCACCATATCTCTTAAAATTGTACTGTGTAAGCACAGCAAGTGAGGAACTTCAAAGTGTCAGATCTGGGCAAGTGCCAGCTCAACTAATGGCACTAGTGTTGAAATCCCAGGGAAACTATGGGAACAAAACCAAATTTGGAATATGTATTAACTGAATCACACAGGGAAAAAGGAAAAGAAACAGACACATTTGGCTTTGTTGCAGCACATGAACTAGCTCTGGAAAAAGAAGGCCAGGGGAAACTGAGCGTATACTGACACCACTCTGCAGGCTCCAGAAGAGGAAGGAGGAATTGATTTGTGAACTGCCTCAGCTCTGTGGCTGGGCAAGAGCAGCTCTGCCCTCTCTGAAACCCAGTCTGTACCTGCACCTGTACATGCTGCAGGTAGTGCAGGTAGCTCAGGGGTTGCATGATGCAGACATGCCATAGCAGAAGTAGACTGTACAAGCACAGTAGTCTATCCTTGCTGTTACACAACTGGAGGACTGTGGAGATGCCGTTCTGGAAATTAAAAAGATCAAAGGCAGGCCTGAGCTACTAAGAGCATGCTCCAAACCTACTACTCTCATTTTTGCTTTTGTGCTTTACAGTGCAGTACACTATAGCCAATTTTGTGTGTGTGGTGTTCAGAAGAATGTCTTCTACTTTTCATCTTATTTGGAGGATTTTCCCTTGGTTGTTTTAGTCCTTTTATTCCCTGAAATGCAGGCTAGGGCTACCTCTTTTTCTCCCATTAAGGTGCCATCATGAACCCTCATGCTGCATCATGGCTTGATCTCACACCAGCAGCTCTTGAGAACAAAGCACCGCTTTAACTGTGAGTTCAGGCTCCAGAGATACACATCCATGGAGTCCAATTAAACTCACCAAGATATTGCACTTTTCTGGGGAAGAGAACAGGGTGAGAAGCTGCTGGGTGTGAGGGACAGGGGATGCCCCAAGCTGAAGTTGGATATATGTTACATCTCTCCTTACATTCCACGGTAAATTTAGCTACTGAGATTAGTGGGGCATGTGATACATTTAGTATGGGGTGGCACAGAGTGCCTTCAGGGGTAACCATGACATAAAGGAATAGAGCAAAGCAGAATAAAATAAAGTAAAAAAGAAGATTGCATTCCCCAAACAACAATAAATGTAAAACAAAATTTTAAAAAAATAACACAATTATTTTCTAAGTTAGAGAGAAAATTCCAGAAACAGCATGGGCTGTGCCATGTTTGCCATGACGTGGGAGGACTACAACATAGAGGCAAGAGGAGGTAAATACCTCACACCCAAATTAGACATGAACACAGACATAAGCTCTCCACTTTTACTGGCCTTAAGCCAACATTCTCCTTCTACCTCATCAGCAGGGTCAAACCCATTGGCCTTCACAGTTATAGGGCACAAGAGCCTTTAGCTCAAATCTGCAATGGGATCGCTCTGTTGCTCCCTAAAACAAATGTGTCCTCAGCACAGTGCACCTCACCATCTCCCCCTCCAGCCAGAGGAAAGTGAGGAGAAACCTGTTGAGTGCACTGAAGGAATCAGAATCTCTTCGTTCCAAACTGTAACCCCAGGGCCTCCAGTTTCTGAAGGGGGATCATTTTGTATGCTTTTTGATCTGACTTTCCTCCAAGCTGGTTGAATCCCTTCATTACATGCAGCTTTGCAAGATGGGAAGGACTCCCTGGGAGAAGTCTTCATGAGAAGGCTTTTGCTAATAATATTTTCCCAGTATCAGAATTCTAGTGCAGAAAAAGATAGGATTGTTATTCCATGGAATTCAGCAATAAACATGCAAAATCACCTTTGTCTATCACTCATAAAGGATGCAATGGCATGCAAATTTGTCCTGATTTTATCCTGGCACTATATCCATTTTCAGCCATAGAATATATCATACCTATGATGTCATTATACCCCTGCATGTATCCTTCTGCTTTTCTTTTGCCTTCTTTCTCCATCTGTCTTTCTCTGCTCTCTCATTTTGGTGCAAGACAAACTTCTGAAAAGCAAAGTCCTGTCTCTGCCTTGCCAGGGAGGAGACATCCCCACCTTGCTGTGAACCCCGTTAGAAAAATCACACACATTTGGTTTCTGTTTTAACAGCTTTGGAAGACAAAGATCTTTAATTGTGAGCCAACACTTGGCACATTTTTGAGCACTCAGTCATGAAATAACATTCTTTCAATAAAAGCCCGAGGGGGCATTTTAATGATTTTTTTAAATCTAAGTTGCCCTGCTGACAGGCTCACTGAGGGGAGATACCTGTGGTTTGTCAGCTGGGTTTCGTGCCCTCATTTGTGAATCCTGTCCATGAATGTGATTTTTTGTGTCTTGGGACAAAAGTACTCAATGTTGCAATTGAACATAACACAGGGATTCTAACGTGTATAATCATTAAGAAGATATTTTCCTACAACTGTTAAATTTTTCTTATGTCTTAAGAAAAGAGTAGTGATAGAGTATAACTAATTTCTAGCCACCCAAAATCGTCCTTGTACTTGTCATTGAGGAGTGATAATTTTTGTCCCTCCCTTCTCATTCAGTGCCACTGCATTGTTTTAAACAGCCAGGAGGTCTCGCCCAAAGGCACCTGTGTTTCAGGGTGAGGAGCACTATCATTTCATGGAGTTTATCCTTACAGTAGCAAAAATGCTGCATGTCAGTACAATTTACAGCAATTAAGCACTTCAAGTGGCAGACTCTCAAGAGGGTGTTGGGTATCATTTTCTTGTTTCCACCAAGATATTCTTTGATTTGTACTGAACATCTCGGATCCATGACAGTCTACTCTCACGAAACTGTATGTGCTTTAATACCCTGTTTTTTAATAGACTTCACTGCCCAATGGCTGAATCCTGCATTATTAACAAGGACATCCACAACATTCCACCCAGGACAAGAAGGTTATTTTCCTGATCTGATGCTAATGTCAGATTTCAGAATTTTAAGTACCATGGAGCCCAGTGAATGAATGGAAGAGTCTGCAAAGATGCACTTCTGAACATTTTATGGAAAGAAACTCCTCTACAACTCAAATTCTTTCTAACATCAGGATATCTCTGTGTCCAGCAGTTATTCCTTGATGACCAAAGTCCCCATCATACTGCCCTTCTCCTGCTAGAGATTACAGGTGTGTCTCTGTCCACTGTGTAAAAATGCAGTCAAGACAAACCTACTCTTGGCTTCTCCTTTCGCTTCCAGAAACAGGAAAAAAAGAAAAAACAACCCAAAAAAAAACACCTCTAGATGAAAGAATCAACCCAGGTCTTTACTGTAAGTGACACCATTCAAGCTTTCTGCAGGGAGCCAAACTGGTATAATGATTACATTGAAGAGCACCTTAGAGAAAGAGGATGGAATAATCTAAGAGAAATGAAAATTGAGGATAGTAGCTGACACTTATTCTTGCATTATAGCCCATGGGACAGAAGGCAAAAATACAGTAAATTACTTGTAAGATGTCTCTTCTTCCCAGAACAGATGACTTCTCAGATACTGACAATACAGTGAAATGAATGAAAGATTCTCCCTTTCTGTCTTCAGAGGACTGAGTAATAATTTACATGCTTCCTTGTATGGCAATACTTTAGTCAATATTTATATAACAATGAGGTAAAGCAGTATCAAATTTGTTCCCTATGTGACAATAAATAAAGATGGAATTCAGATTTCTACTTGCCTTTAAAACTGCCTAATCTTCTACTTTTATGCGATTTACACCTGAATAATTTAGTACCGTAAGCATCTTGCCCCAAACATATTAGGTCTCAAAACATCTGAAGGGGAAATTCGAGAAGCAGGATAAAAGGTTTTTCTGTGCAATATAACAGCACGTGGCATCCAGACACTGTGCCAAGACAAATCAAAACTCAGGGACAAATCTTATTTCATATCCCTGTTATTGACTATGATGTGATTAAGAAGGTGCTAATTAGAGATTCTGCTTTGGCAAAAGCTAACAGCCCGGTGCTTTTCTCTGTGCTGCATCCAGCATTTTTTACCAAAATCCATGTGTTTCTTCTACTTTTCCTCTCTTCTTTAGTACTAAAACAATTCTTGCAGCCCAAGCACAGGTACAACACTTGGATATGATAACTGTGGCTATGAGAATAGAAGGGAATAGAGTTCATTTGTTTTCTTTCAACAGTGACTACCTGTTTCCTGCTCTTCCATTATATATTATGCTCATTACACCAGCTTCATGCTTCTCAGTCACTGGCTAAATCTGTAATTGTGAGTGCTGAACTATTGGTATAAAACAAAAGATCATCAGTGCTGAAAGGTGTCTTTAGTAGTTATAATGTTTTATTATGCTGCATGGTTTCCTTCATCATTACAGAGTATCTGGCACTCAACTTAGATTCCTCCCTCCATCTCTTCCTGCCCTGCCCATGACACCTCAGTGCGTGAACTACAAGAAACCTCACTGCACCTTCTTCCTTTCCAAATCACTCATTAAGTCACGTTTTATTCCTCTGGAGTAAAACTAGTCACATACAAACTGATTTTTATGTTACTATTTTTCTGACAGAAATAGATAAATCCATTCTATTTCTTTTCTGAAATTTAAATTTCATTAAAATCTAAAGAAAAGGCTCAACCGTGGCTCAACCCCTCACCAGTAGGGGTTATCTGTACTACTAAAATGAAATGGCTGTATCAGTAAAAGTTAGCAGCCTTTCTTGGAGAGTTTGAAATTGGACAAACAGCAAAATAAAAACTGCAGAGCTGCTCCACACAGAACCATCCAGAAACTGAGCACTGTAATCCAAATACATCTTGATTTACGAGAGCTGTGTATCAGACTGCAAGGCATCAGCCCATCACATTGCAGCAGCATGGCTTTCCATCCCAGCAGCTGTGCCACTGACCTGTGGACCACGCGTGTCATCACATTAGCTGAGCAACCAGATTATCAATCACCACAATAATAACTGAAGTGCGGTGGCCAGTGATACTCTCCCTGACTTTATTTAGATGCATTGCTGGTGCATCTGTGTAACCTGGGGTCTCCTTCCCCAGCGAATGTATCACTGACATTCTATTTCTTTTGTTTCATCCCAAGTTTGATTAACGTACAAATCTCTCTCAAAAACACTCTGAGAAAAGCCAGGAAATTAAGCCTTTAGCCTTGGTCTATTTAAGGTAGTTAGTTCCCTCTGGGTAGATAATAGATAATTAAAACTCCCCAGCATGAGTTAACCTTTACCCAAGCAGCGGGCACATCGCTGGCTCCAGCAGGAAGCAGCTGTAGCAACAAGGTTATAGACACCCTCCTCTGTGCAGCTGCTCTCTAATCTGCCATGTGATGAACAGTCTGTCTGAGCAGAGGGCCTTTGCTCCAGCATCTGAGATGCTCAGGTGCCATCTGGACCTCAATGACACCAGCCCAGAGGGAAGAACTGAATTGTTAGTCAATATCTTCACCTCTTTAAATCCTTCCTCCCCAAGCTAATAACTTGTTTCTTTTGTTCTTTATTTCTCTTAAGAACAACCCATTTGTTAGAACATAATGCTTTTGCCTGTTTGACAGAATAACACTGACAGCAAAGAGCACAGAAATGGAAAGACCAATAAGATCATCCAGTTCAACCATCAACTCATGCTAATGACCACTTTAGATCACGTCCCTCAGTGCCACAGACACCATTTTGCTTGAAAACCTCTGGCCTAATCCAAAATGCATCAGAATGACTAGAAAAATACCTATGCACTTCATTAGCTCTGGCTCAGGCCAGACTGGTAAGAGGTTCAGGTAGCCATGAGCTCTTTTAAAATCATCTGCTATGGTGTCTGATAGGACCCTGCTGTGGTATCTGAAGAAGTGCAGTAAGCAGCTCAGCCTTCAAAATACTTAGGGCTGGGAGAACTTGACCTGCTCTATAGATATGGGAGAGAGAAAATCATAACATACCTGAAATAAGGTCAAAGAAAGCAGCTCCAGCACAGAGAGAGCAAATGGAGCCAGGATCTGGCGCTGGTAGGTGGCAGCATGCATACATCAGTCCACAGTGCTGAATTCCAACACCACTCAGCATGCCTTTAAAGTGAGAAGAAATGGATTCTGCCCTGAGCTCTGCCCTAGCATCTTCAATATGACAAGGGGAAATGATTTCAGACTACAAAAGGGGAGATTTAGATTGGTTGCAAGGAAAAACTTTTCTTTAAAATAAGGGTGGTAAAGCACTGGAACAGCTCAGAGAGGTAGAGAATGCCCCATCCCTGGAAACATTCAAGGTCAGGTTAGATGGGGCACTGAGCACCTGGCTGAGCTGCAGGTGTCCCTGTTCATTGCTGGGAAGAAGGAAGAACTAGATTATTTTTTTTTCTTTTCCAGCCTTGGAGATTCTATGATTCTATGATAGATGTCCTTTAAGGGCCCCTTCCAGCTGAAATGATGCTATGATTCTTTGATCTTGTGAGTAACATGTGGGCTCCTGGGCCTCAATTCTCCTACACAAAGAAAACCTTCACAATAGGTCCACCTGTCTGGTCTCTTTAGGTTGTCATTTCTTTAGGACAAAAACTGCTTCTATCTTTGGAATACAGAAAATACTTTTGCTCAGGATTCAGTATTGATTAAGGCTTCTAGGTGCTGTTGAAGCACAGATGTTGAATAATTTTCTCACTCCCTACTGATTGACCACAAGCCTAATGCAGGACACTTTCCAAAGATTATAAACAAAATGTAAGCAGACACTCCTCCACTTGCATTTTCTAGTCCTTTGTCAGGACTGGGTCACAGCATGTTGATGAGTACTTGTGTAGTTATCACTTAAATGCCCACGACATGATACTCAAGAAGGGGGTTGCAGCCTCATCATTGCACTCAATCAAGATGTAATTGCAGGAGCCATTAATCCTAAGACAGCTCCCATACTCTGCTATCAAGATCGTAATGACACCTCATCTTTTGTTTATCAGCTTTATCATTTTGATAATGAATATATGTTTGTGGAAGCATCCTACTTTATAGAAAGATGCTGAGACAGAATGGAAACACAGCAGTGCAAGGAGGTGCAAGGAAAAGGGTATAATGATAATTGTTTTATGAGGACTTGGAGGGGACAGAAAAAAAGATGCAAATGCTTTTGCACACAGATAGTTTTTGTGCAGTAAAGGGCAGAGTTCAGCAGATCAGTCTACCCTGACCTGCCACAGATTTCCCAGGTGACACCAACAAATCTTTCCCCTTCCCTGTCTGGCAGTGAGGCATTGTTAAATTTGAGGGAGCGATCTTGGGTAATAACCCCTGCCCACATATTATTTCCTTGAGGAAAAGTGAAGCCTGAGAAGATGAACAGGCTGCAAAATGGAAATTGTGCTGTACTTTTTCTATGCTCTGCTGTGTCTCCTCATACTTCCATGTTGCTGTTGGGTTTTTTTTTTAATCATTACACTCTTTACCCATATTCTTAAAGCACCTGGAGTTTTGGAGTGGCATACAGCAAACCATGATAGAAGGGTACTGCTCCGTATCTGTAATGCAGACATCATTTACATAGCAAGATGCTGTTATATTTTTGCAATGGGAGCATAACACTGATATCCTGCCCCTGGTTGTACCAATCCAGATCATTTCAGCAGCCCTAATAAATAAAGAAACAAAGAAACCCTAACTGTGATGTCCGCTTTAATAGGGAGAGAAATATACACTCAAGACAGCAACCATATGCAACCAGCTTTCTTGACAGCTTCTGGTCCAAGCTGTGAAAATTGCAAGGCTAAGATTCCCTCAAGATACACTAAACACTTTAAATAAAGATGATAACAAATGAATAGTGGTTTTTTACTGACTTTCAAAAATACCTGACTTCTGTAACTCTGGGAACAGCAGTCAGAACAAAAAGCACATCTCATCCCTGTCACTCTTGGGGTCATGGTTCTTCATCTAAGGCCAGTGAGCCTGGATCAGGTGGTTTGAGTTGCTTTGACTTATGGCTGCACTTATGTTCATAGCACCCAATATAAGACAACAATGCTGCCAGCTCCCTCTCCCTTTATCAAGGAAGGGAAAGAGCATGGCTTGAAAGTCCAGTTCATGAGATTGCCTAATGTTTCACTGTAAGAGAATAAATAAATATTTTCATCCTGTAAAACTAATGGATTGCACTTCTTCCTGGCAATGCGGTGATCACTGCGATTTGTGCAAGCTAGCAAATTTCACTGGGTGTTTGAAACTGGTAATTAACCATTTTTACTGGGAGTGGAGGACAACAAGGCAGAACAAATTGAATCTTAACTATATTCATTATCTCAGCACCAAGCACAATTACAACTGCTTTACTGGACACCTTCAATTTTCACTATCATCAAAAGGAGAAATATTTCAACTGCTTATTGAATAAAACCTCACATGAGATCTTTATTTAAGAAGAAGTCTCCTTCAAAGCCAGAGCTCCATTTGCCTGAGGAGCAGATTCACCCATCTGAGCTGCTATTGGCTATAAAGCCCTGAGAGAAAGCCATAACAACTGGAGTCAATTAGTCCCTGATTGATTTCAAATTCAGGATGCTAGGCCTAGTGGGCATTACTCAGCTCTTTCCTTTCCCAGAGGCAGATCTAGACCTTAAATAAACTTCCAGTGTCTCTCTCAAGACATGGATCCTCCTATATCACATCACATGGGAGTGCAAAGCCTTGGGTTACAGAGATCACCTTCTAACAAGCTTTCTTTTTAAGTTTAGGAGATTTAAAAGATTAAAAGGGTGCCCTGTTTAGCACTGTAACACCATCAGTGTCAGGGTGACAGTATGACCTACCCTTCATGATCATGTGAACCAAATTCATGGATCATCTATGGCCTTTCCACTGAAAATCTCGAAAGCTTCATACTGCCCCCTGCCTCCATGTACCCATCCGGAAAATAGTTTGTAAAGCACTTTTGATAAGTATGAATTCAATCAAGAGCATAATTGATCAGTGTGCTCTATTTGTCTACTGTGCAGTAGAAGTCAATGCAGAGACTTCTAAACTTGCCCATGATCAGAATAGCTGCATTAATTAAGAGCCTGATTGGCGAGACTAATTATCACCAATACATCACAAGGTAGAGATTGTTAATGAACACTAAGAGTATATATCCTCCTATTATGTTCACTAGCAATACACTCTAGAGAGTGTAAAGATAATCCCCAGGTCCTTTGCATGGACTTTTCCTCTGCATAAGAGATTAATCTGGGTCAAATCCCAAATTCTCCAGCAGACTGGTAAGCTGAGATCTGATAGTACAGGTTAAATGCATTGAAATGTACTTCCAGGGAACATTTTACACTCCTGTTGTCTTTTTGATAGTAGGATTGACAAATTCACAGATTCTTTCACTTCCATCTGTCACAGCCTCTTTCTCCTCATTACCCCCTATAGAGAACTAAATGAATTTGAGGCAGTGAGGTTCTTCACTGGTCAAATGCACTTAAACTGATCGAGCTTCCTCAACAGTTAACAAGTTTGCATTGCTACAGGCTTGACTAGAAACCTTGTGACACCTCCCAGCAGGAGCACCATTGGTCTTCAGCAGCAAGACTGACCTTGGAAAAGTCCATTCTGACCTCCCACTGTGTGAAATACAGCAGAGAGACAAGGGATCGTGCCACGCAACTAAACAAAGGTCAATTCAATTTGTGTGACTGCTGCAGCAAACAGCAGAGGGAGCCTTGTTGAGCTTGGAACGCAGCTCCTGAACAATCCACCGGGCAAAACAAACAGAAAAACATTGTTATTACTGATTGTTATTTGATATGAGTGCGTAAAGAGATTTTGCTTTAAAGTTTTTGGGTAGGAGGTGGAAAAAATAAACAGTAGACCTGCAGTTTAGCTTGCAAGGCCGGATGTTACTTTGAGATGAAATGCTGTGGCCAGGAAAGAAAATCAGTACTCATGCTCACAGTTGCTCCTGAAAAACACAGTTTTTCAAGTGCAGGAAAAATAAATAAATAAATAAATATACACAAATATACTTCAATATTTGAGGAACAGCATGTAGTTTTGAGGCAGTTGGTTATGTCCTAAAAACACAAAAGATTTCCTTTTCCTTTTTAGATGTTGAGACAGCAAGTTGTAAATGACGATAAGCATGGCCCAGCCCCACCACCTTCTTTCATTCTGGGAACCTGGGAAAAGTATTAAGACCAAAGTCACTTCTTTCCTAAGAGCAAAATTTGTGGAGTGGTATTGGTGGTTGTTGCCTCTCTAAGGCATGCAAAATGTTATCAGCTGTCTCGTAAATTAGCAGCAGTCAGTCTTCCTTGCTATGCTTTGGACTTAATTTTTGGTTTGGTTTGCACAGATTTTTAAGAGAGTTTCTCTTGAACTCAATCTTGGGAAGATTTGCTTTTCAGAGAGATTTCTTGCCTTCTTCTCACTAGAAAAGCCAAGTAGTTTTTGTTTCAGTCAGTTTTTGGTTACAGTGAGGTTTTTTGGTGCTGAGCCCTCAACATCACCTAAGCTTTCTAGGCCTTCATAAAGTAACTGACATTGTACATGAGTCATATTCACTTCTGGACCTCCCACTGGTATAGCTAGTGCACAGGCAAATATGCACCTTTCCCTCAGTAAATACTGTAAATCCTAGTAATTGCATAGCATGGTACTGAGTTGTGATCTAGGTAGAACTGTTGAGAAATGCAAAAGTATTTGGAGAAGTAGATTTTTGGGTCAAATATTGGTCCAGTCGCATTCAATTCTACATTAATGGCCTGGATGAATGAACAGTTTTGCTACTTATTAAATTTGCAGAATGATATCAATGCTGGAAGGAGCCGCTCACATTTTGGAGGAATGGATCACTGTCAAAATGACCTTGAAATTAGAAAAGGAATGGAGGAGGAAAAATAATTTAAAGTCAATTTAAAATTCTGCCTTCTGTAGGAACACTCACAACTGGATCTGCAGGATGGATCGTAGAACTAAAACTTATAATGTAATATGGGAAAGTAAACTCTATTCTGAGATAAAAATATAAGGGAAAGGTCACAAGAAAGACAAAAATAACTGATAATCATTCCTTTCTAGAGTGAACAAGCTAACAGTAGTGCCCCACAGCCAGTCAGGAACAACATACTGAAAAGGAAACAACTGAGTGAAGAAAGGACAAATACAAACAAAAGAACAGCCAGTGGTCTGGGAAACGTGAGCTGTAAGGAAAAACTCAGCAAAGAGTGTTTTCTCAGTCAAATGAGAAGCAAAGGGCAAGACAAATAAATGTTGCATAAAGAACACAAGATTTTGGGCTTAGATCAGGATGAGCTTGATTACTGAGCCCAGTTCAGTTGTACAGAGAAAGATGTGTTAAGCCACTTCAGTTCCCAGGGCATGCAAAGTAACAGCAGAGACTGACACTGATGTTGAAGCAGTAAAATCAAGCCTTGGAAAAGTTCTTCTCGGTGGTGAGGACAGTGAGGCTTTGGGAGACAGCTGTGGAGTCTCAGTACGATTTCAGTAACAAAGTCCTCATCTATTAAACATGGCTCAAGTGAAGCTGAGCAACTTCTAAGCACGCTGCCCATAAGGTGACTTCCCAAGTTCTCTGCCAGCCAAAATGAAAAAACCCTGTTCAGGGATCCTCTTTTCCTCTCATCTACAGATGAGTAGGGTTTACTGGGAAACCTGCAGAGCCTGCGCCACCAAAGCCTGGTATAAAAGGGTGTAAACACCAGACCCCTTCCATTATTTCCAGTCTCAGTGTTGTTACTGTTGCAGGTAGACTGACAGGGATAAAACTCCTTTCACAATCATTAAATAGTAACAGGCATGGCAGCATTCTTCAAAAAAAAAAAAAAAACAAACACTCTTCAGTGCAGGACTTTCTCCAATAACCAATATATTCACACATGTTGGTTTGAGTGGGATGCTGCAAATGTGTTCCTTAGTCATTTGGCTGCACTTAGAGGAAGGCAACTCAATGTATAGGGGAAAGGATCCTGACCTCCCAGGTTCCTTTCAGGTAAAGAATAGTTTTTACACACAGAGAGCGAAAGTGTGAAGAGGGCACAACGCCACCTAATACAATCATAGAGCCATTAAGATTGGAAAAGACATCTAAGATAATCCAGTCCATTCATCAACCCATCACTACCATGCCCACTAAACCACATCCCTAAGTACACCTACATGTTTCTTGAACACCTCTAAGGAAATAATTTGGATGAAATTTTGAAAGAATATTGGCTTTCAGATGGAAAGAAAATAAATTGGAAAGTTCACTCCTTGGAGAAAGGAGAAGGACTCCACCTTAAATTGCCTCATTCAAGCTATTACCATCACTTCTGCTGGAGGAGAGACACGATGTGACACGATGTGCAGACTGCTCAGCATATGGTTACAGAAGACAGTTGCTGATGGCTTACAAAAAATAAAAAGTCAGTTTCTCAGCAGTGACAGCAGCATATTTCCTTTAAAAACAAAAGCACATTGTTTGTCACATTTCCCTCTGCCAGGAGCCCCATGGCATGCATGGCTCCTGGTGTTTGGAACCTCGTAGCAGTCCTGCTTGCTGAGCAAAAAATCCACCTGCTGCCCTGGGGGAGGTTTCCATCTCACGTGGATGGAAATAAGGAGCCACATCCCTGAAGGAAATTGAAAGGCTGAAATGGAGACAGAAATTCGGCTCTGTGCAACCCCTCAGAGGCTGCCTGTGGGGAATAACAAACCTTACACTGGTCCTGGCAAAGAGGCTAATGTAAACTCCATCTTTTGCAAATGAAGCGAATGTTTCTCAAGCAGCAAAGCTTACATATCAGAATATAAGGCCAAAAGATCCAAATGGTTCCAGTACACCTAGTTCTGGCTCTGCAGAGAAAAATGACTTAATTTTTTCTTTGTTTCTTCGCTGTCCAATTTATGCAGAAGACCCCTCTGTCAACTCTGTTTCTTAGATATTATTTAGTAATCATAGCATGAAATGTTGAGAGGGGAAGTACCTAGATTGGCTGAAATAGCATTTGAGACTGAGAAGGGATTTATATCTTGGGTATATTTAACATTTTAAGCAGAAATAGAGTCTCCATGCTTCAATTAAAAGACAAAGAAGCTCGAATCTTTGCAATACTTTGGGCTAGAGATCATAGCATAGGAAAGAAATAAGAGGTGGGGAGACTATCAAAGCTATCATAACTACTTAATTATCTGCTAGATCAGCCACTGTAGCAGCACAGGATTTATCTGGGAGAAAAATGGGATTTCAAGTTTCCATTTTACAGCTTTACAGTTCTCATCATGAAATGAAACAAGTAAAATAACTCAAAGTAAAATACTAGAATAGGTTTTACATGATGGGTAGTTTCCCCTCCTTCTCTCACTATTTCCACTTACCTAAACCCTCTCTCCTATTAAATGGTAACTCAGCACTTTCCAAACCCTCTCATGTTTGAAATCAATACTAAAAAGTCATTGTAGAAACATTTGGGTAGTAAGAATCTGTAGTGAGTTCTCATATTTCTGGCATGAGTAAGTTTGGAGGTCCCACAGCATACTGAGAGAATATTTGTGCATCACAAAGCAGCTTTCTTTACATACAGAAAAGAAAAACTGGAGCACCTGAATTTCTGACCCAGCTGAAGGTAATGCAAAGTTGTTCTACAGTTGTATTTGCCACCCGGTGAGACACACGTGAGTTGTCCCGTCATCCCTTATGGGAGCATACAGAGAGAGCCCTGTCCATCTTGTAAATATCCTACAGCATTTCTGCCTCCTTGAATATTTTGACCATTGCACTGTAATCTTCCTCTGCACGCTGCAACCATTTTGCTCTTCTCAGATGCAATATCTGTACCAATAGCTCACACAATCTTTCTTAGTGAGTTCACTTCTGCATGGCACCTCTTGTGCTGGCCTTGAAAAGCAATATGGTAATATTCCTACATTCATATGCCCATCTGTGACCCCTGTAAACCAAAGGATACAGATTACTCCTTTGAAAGCAGCTTTGCGTTTTTGATATAGATACAGCAAAAAAAGACTGCTTCACCTTTCAAATACTTCTGATGTCTAGATGCAAGCTTGTGCTGAACCAAAGCTGGGATGAGTTTATAGACCAATTTCAAGACTACATGGTTGGGCATCAGGGTTAGCAGCAAGTGAAAAAAAGATTGTAATGAAAAAAAAAAAAAAAAATTCCATTGTAATTATAATGTGGATATTTCATTTTGGTTACTAAATGGGTCAAACCAAGGGTTTGGCTTTCTGCTTAAACTAAGAATTTTATTTCAAATCCATCCCCTAGCCTGTTATTTAAAAGAGAATCCAGTTGTTGCTGTTCTTCTTTTTTTTAATATATCTCATAATACCTATGCATACCTATGTAGAGCACCAATATCTTTCTCCCCTTTCTCACTCTGCTTCTAATTAACCCTATCTACTGAAGGGCAATTGACACAGAAAACTGCTGCACACAATGAAGAACCAAAAGTCTATCTAGAAATTCTGAATTTCTGAATTTCTTGATTTATAGCAGTGCATTTGTGACAGATCTCTGAATGTACAGGATCAGGCAGCAGTTAAAGAATCACTTAGTTTCTCTCTGGGCTCCATGATATATTTTGGTGCAGGCTGGGGTAGACGAACAGCTTTGACGAACACAAGGGTGCTGTAAGCCAGTGTCAGCAGGTATGAGCACCAGAAGCAAATGATAACCATTAATACAGCACTGACTGTTAAACTGTAAATGAGCCTGAATGTAGTTCTCTGAAATGAATCTATTTCCTTTCTTTTCCCATAGCATAAAATATCTCTGTGTCTGAGGAAAAGGAGGGAGACTGTGACTGTCAGAGGAAGAGTGTTGTCTGTGGGGAAGGTTGAGCTCATCTTTGCTTTGCATTAATCAAGCAGTTTCTATGGTGAGTTCAGGAGAGGCTGGAGGTACAGCTTGCTTGCTGTGGAGAAATAGCAGGGCAACGGGCATTGTGATGGAAAAAAATGTATATTTGGGTGGACTGAATCACTGAAATATCTTCCAGACTAACATTAGCTTTTTTTCTCAAATGTTATTTTTCTACCAGATTTTTAATCTGGTTATATATATATATATATATACATAAGGAAATAAATTGTGTATTGTGGAGTTTTGGCAGGGGAGAAGGGTAGTGCCAGGATCCCATCCCTGAAGGTGCTCAAGGCCAGGCTGGATGGAGTCCTGGGCAGCCTGATCTGGTGGGTGGCAACCAACCCATGGCAGGGCATTGGAACTAAATGATGTTTAACCTAAGCCATTCTATGACTCGATGTTCTTAATTAGAGCTACTCTAAAATATTGGTATTTGGCCCTTTCCCCTGGAAAGTTTGGAAAGGACAGATTTAATCCAGAACAAGTATTTGGGCAAGCCTGAGTGCCAAGGGGGCTTTGTTTCAGGATGATGTTAGTTTAAGCAACTCTCTTTAGCGCCCTCCATGGCTGGATGGGAAGCACACAACCACATTCAAAATGCTGTCATTGTGCCAGGCTGTCTTCAGGACCAGCTATGAGAAATGCAGTGTCATCACAGTGCAATCCGTAGGGGTTACGCACTTACACAGTGAAAGGTCTGGACCTTCTGAAAGCCCCTCACATCTGAGATGCTCGAATTGGTAATTCTGCATCTGATTCTCCTTTTCTTTTTCTTCCTCCTTCTGATGTGCCTGACACAAAGGAACACAAAAATAAATGTTCCCTAGAGTCCAGACTGCAGCATCTAATAAAAAGAAGCATATGGTTTTATTCTACACCTTAAAATCTGCACCACGTTTTCAGTCTGCCTTTGCAGACTGTGGCTCACTTTTTGAAGGGTTCTGCAAGAAGAATCTCTTAATGTTGTTCCTTTGTTACTAAAGAAATAGTGAATTTGGAAAAAACCCAGGGAATTCAAAGGTAAGGCAAATACATTGTCCATCAAGTCCCAAATGTTACCAAGACTTTCTGAACAGTGGGCGACTATGGGCACTTCAGTGTACTGTTGTCACATTGTGTTCCCCACACACTGAATTTACCACTCCTCTTTTCAACTTGTCCATGTGCCACTGCAAATGTCTGTCCTACCCCAGTCCTTTTTGTCTGCAGTTGTAAGGACCGTGTTTGCAGAGAGCAATCTTTGAGGAGGGGCCTTTCTTTTCACACGCAGCTTTTCTACAATTCCTGCTGGGTAAAATAACACATCCACAAGACAAGGTGTGCTCTACGGCCATTTAGAAATGCCCTTCACACACCCAAGGAGAAGAAGTACTTATTCTTTCTGTTGGCTTTTCTACAAAGCAGTAAAGGCAGTTATTGCCTCCTGACAGGGCGATCGAATGAAGAGATTTTCAGAGGCAGTACTATGGAGGACATTAGACCATTGATAAAAACTACTTCATAAAAACCTTCTGTGAGTTCTCTTATGAAGACTAGGTGGCAAGTAGCAAAGGTCTCACACTGCAAGCAAAAGTCAGCAAGTGTTTAATCCAGTTCAGTTCTCATGGTAAACACAACTAAAGAGAAATGTACAGCAGCCTAATGAGGTAAGGGATCCAAAAGAGGTAAGAAAGAGGATCTTTGTTTTTAAACTCACTCAGACACTAAGGCAAGGAGCAACGATACTGAAAAACATCCTTGGGCTCAAGAATCAGACAACACAGCAGATGTATTCAGACATATAAGGAACTGCCTACAAACTTTTCCACAGACAAGCCCCATTCAGAAGGTTATGAGGGAGCCCTGGGCAACCTGAACTACTGTTTGGCAACCCTGCCCACAGCACGAGGGTTGAAGCTCAATGATCTTTAAGTTCCCTTCCAAACCAAGCCATTCTATGTTTCTATAAAAATAAGACTTGCTGTTTTGATACTCTTCTGTTTGTCTGCAAGGGTCATTATATCTTGTTTTGGCTAAAGAAAACAGTGCTTACAGACTCTCATGATCAGCCTGAAGGCTCATGGATCCATCCATGGAGGTTCCCCTATAACAATCAGTTCTGAAAACATTGGTTTGCTTCATCTAAATTTGGCAGAGGAGTAAAGATCTCAAGTTGACAACCACAAGTTCCATAAAAACCAGCATCCATTAAAAAAGAAGAGCCTACAGGTATCCCTAGTGGCAAAAATGCTGTAGCACCAATGTAGAATCATAAAGGTTGGAAAAGACCACTAAGATCATCTAGTTCAACCACCAACCCATTACCACAATGCCCCCTAATCATGCCTCCCAGTGCCACATCTACCCCTTTCTTGAGCACCTCCAGGGACAGTGACTCCTCCATCTCCCTGGGCAGCCTGTTCCAATACTTAACCACTCTTTCTGAGAAGAAATTTTTCCTAATGTCCTTCACTAGACACCAGCAGACTCAGCTACGAGTCACAAAGCTGTGCAAATTAGATTTCCTTCATTGTGCTGCTCTCAGCAATATTTGTTTATCTAAATAAGCACATGTGATGAGATGTGCTATAGGAGACTCAGAGGCCGGGTGACATTCATGAGCAATCAGCTCCTCAATGAAGCTGAGATGTATGGGACTGTGATTAAGGTGGACAATCAGGGAACAGAAAGTGAAATTTCATCATCATGTCAGGCTCGTGCTCACAGGGCGAGACAAGCACTTCATTTTCTCCTCTCTGTTCTGTCTCCGTATCCACAAAATGGACACAGTCATTCAAGCAGAAAGAAGAATTTACAATAAATGATGTATTTGACTTTGGTCCTTCTGAGTTACAAAATGCTTGTAAGAAGATCACAGTTTTTTCTTTTGAATGGATTTAGTGTACATTCTTAAGGTTATATGTTTGGTCATCCTGTCACCTTACAATACTCCCTGTAAGGGGAAAGAAAAATGGGCAAAATATTTTACTCAGAGTGATTTGAGGAACTGTAGTCAAGCTTGTCCATCTGCTGTTCAGCCTGTGGTCAAACAACAACACTGTATGCTACACAAAGCTACACAAGGATGTAGCTCTGGACAAAAACATGGTCAACTGGTTGAAATACAAGGTTGTATTCTTACCTGCAGTAGACCTGTTCAGAGATTTATTCATATGTTACCATAAGAATCGTAATTAAATTTCAGCTAATAGCCAAGAACGGTGTCATAAATACTTCTGCCAATTGTTATTTAATTAATTTCACTTCAGCATTACGTGTCAATTAAATGCTTAATGCCATCTCTTATTTTATCATATTAATAAGCAATGTGCATATCATTAGCTTGGATATGAAACTTCAGGCCCACCTAGCATTTTGGAAAGCATCACAGAATGGCTAAGGTTGGAAGGGGGCCTCAAAGATCATCCAGTTTCAACCCCCCCTGCTGCAGGCAGGGTTACCACCCACCAGATCAGAGCACCATCCAACCTGGCTCTGAGCACCTCCTGGGATTGGGCATCTGCAGCTTCTCTGGACAGCCTGTCCCAGCACCTCACCACACTCTGTGTAAAGAATTCTTTTTCCTAACATTTAATCTAAATCTCCCTTTTTGTTTAAAGCCATTCTCCCTCATCCTATCACTATCAGACTGTGTAAAATGTCAGTTCCCCTCCTCCTTATAAGCTTCCCTTAAGTACTGGAAGGCTGCAAGCCTTCTCCAAGCTAAACAAGCCCAACTCCCCCAGCCTTACTTCACCGGAGAGGTGCTCCAGCCCTTTGATCACCTGCCTTTGTGGACCTCCTCCAGACCCTCTCCAACTGTTCCACATCTTTCTTATGCTGGGAGTCCCAGGCCTGAACACAGTACATCAGGTGCAGCCTTATAAACACAGTGTAGAGGGAAACAGCCACCTCTCATTATCCTATCTCAAGAACGTGAGTGATGTTTGCCTTTGACAGTCTGGCAAAGAAGAAGCAGTTACTAGATTACTTTCTAGTTGATATCTCTTTACCAAGTTAACCCTAGGATCAAATTATCTGGTGATATAATAACATCAATATAATCATACTGACTCAAAAAATCATCTTCTGATCTTACATTCAGATATTTAAGAAATATTTAAATTAAAGAACACATTTTTGTTATGCCTTTTCTACTTCAAACACATTTAGCATCCACTTCTGTGGTTTAGTAGGTAGCATGAGTTCCCTAAAGTTTCAACTGGAAATGAATCCAGGGTTGAAGAAAATCAGCTGTAGCTGTGGAGTAAGCAAAAGACTTATTCTATTGACTATTTATGTGGCCAGCTTGGTTCTCTTTGCTTCTTTCCCCATCAAACATTTAGGGGGCAGATGAGATTTGGTTGCCTCATGCCTCAATCATCAGCATCTCTAGTCCTATTCCTTTTGCCACCCAGTACCAAAGCTTTCATCTATCTTCCTAGAAAGTTTTTTCCTGCAAGCAGCAGACTCCAACAGCCAGGCAATGGAATATAAGAAAATACCTCCACAAATCAAACTGCTGAGTAATCCCAGTGCATCGGGCTGCATGAACGTTGGCTCTAGAGCAGGGAAGAAGTCTAAATTTTAAGGGTAATGAAGGTGGGCAGAGAAGAATAAATACTGACAGAGTCTGCTAATTATGAAGAGAGATGGATTGCTGCTGTAAATCAGTGTGCTGTGGGGAAAGAGTCTTGAGACAGATTAAGTTATTATTCATACTGGGGCTTTTCAAATAAATCAATGGAAATCCCATCAGCAGCAGGTTCCATTTTGTTTCATTTCTTGATTTATGCGTTATGCCTTTGGTCTTTTTCTTAGAATTCCTTTCTGCTTTATTCCTGACAGGTATATATAATCTAATTTGAAGCCACTAGATACTTTTTTGAACAGAAAGACTTTCATTAAACAGCCCAGTAATATGAGAATTCACAGGGCAAGCTTCAAGCAACTCTGGAAAAGGATAAATGCCTCTGGGACACCAACTTCTTAATGTAATGAATACGGGCATTAGGCAGAAGGGACCAAACATGCTTGTCAGGGAAATATAAATACACTAGATCCAGATCAGATACATAATTATGGGAGAACCTACAAAAGAAACAGACAGGATCCCAGGTCCTGATATCAGCCACTTGTGGGTTTATTTTCTTGTCTATTTAGATGATAAATTCTCCCTAGTAGCACCTGTCTTACCTTGTTACATGCATACCATGAGAGTGTCCAGGCACTGCCATGGTTGACACAATGAATAACTCAAGGCATAGAAGGAAGAAGCCCAAAAATATTGCATTGTATATTTAACCTTCACTTAACTTTGTAAGCATTCAGTCTTTCCTACCCCATGAACAACAGCTCTAGAAATAGCTAATGCTGTGACGTCTTAATGAGTGATCACGTCTACAGTTTTTCCTAATGATTTTCTAGATGCAGGGTAAAAAGCATGGCTTGTATTGCCATCAGAAGCATGTCCAAGCAACACCTACACGATATAACAGAGTATGGAAAGTAGAAGCATTTCAAGAATATCCTGAAGTATTTGAAATAGAGCAACCTGTCACTGCTACTGAATGGACAAACATAAACAGGCAGTAATGAGGTCCAGCTTTTTTTGAACAAGAGCAAGCTAATGAGCCGGACATGTACAGTGAACAAAGAAAGCAATGATTAGGGACCGGGTCACATCTACAGAGACATAGATTATCATCAGGCAGATGCCTGAATAAGTGCTTGAATGGTCCAACCTCTACCTGTTAACAATTGTTTAAAATCTCCCCAGACTATATGCTAAGAATAATAATGCAGACAATAACAAAACTGGACAGATGGCATTTATCCATTCTTGTCTGTTACTGGCTTGACTGAGCCATTCCTACTGATCAAAAAACCTACAGTACTATACGTGCTGCCAGTCCCTTTTGCACTAAGTGCCCTCTTGCTCTGCAAGTGTAAAAAAAAAAAAAAAAAAAAGGTTGTTTTGTACATTTCAGCAGAATGGTGTGTTTAGATGCCCTGTTCCCAGCAGAGTATTTGCAAATCCAGTAATTGCATATCATTTCCTCATTTATTGCTGCTGTTGTTGCCTCTGCACTAGTTTACCTGTGGCGTTGGGCCACTTAAATTAGCAGTGGAGGAGGCTATCTTTAATACTTTTCTCTCCAATGGTTTCTTTGAAGCAAGGTCCATACATCTCTGGGCCTTGGAAGTAAAGCAGCACACTGCAGAGCTTAATTAAAGAGGAAATAATAAAAAAAAAAAAAAAAGAAGTCTTTCCCCAGTGACCTGAGATTGCTGCATACTGCTGAAGCTGATGGGATGAGATTGATTGCTAACAGGCAGAAAAAAGAAACTTTTGGCAGGGGTGGGAGAAAAATACTTCATTAGAGACAACACCATTAAAAAAGAATCTCACTTTTAATCTACTTGGTTTTCTTTTTATTTCTGTATCCAGCAGTGTTTTAAAGCAGTTCCCATCCTGCCTCCTGCTGTAAGCTTGCAATGGAAAGGAGCCAGTTTTACACACCAAAGCTGTACTGATAGCCCCTTTTCTCTCCTATGAACCATTAGCATGGGACCACCAATACATCCGTGTCATGGCTGTGCTATTTCCATCAAGCATAACACCTGTCCTAGAAATGATAACAGTATCTTATCCAATTAGTCTGGAAAAGGCACTGGAATGTAACATCCAGGTGATTCCCATGGACAGCCAGGTTCATTGTTTCCCTTTTTCTGAAGGTGTCAATATCAAGATTAGCAGTCACCATTTCAGAGCCCTCAGGATTCTCTCTGCTGTCTGCAAATGAGTGCAGCAGGTACAAAGCAGCTGCCTATAGGACACTGAAAAACTTGGCAAAAATGTGTTTATAATTATCCATTGTTGACAGAGGCAGGACATGGGCAATCTCTTCTTCTCCAAAGTAACAAAGCACTTTTAAAATAACAATTTCTGCTGAACAGAATGCCACAATGACCTCCATTAAACACTGAAAGTCATCCTTGAACCTACTGGAGCCTGAGCTGTCATATTTAAGTCTATAGAGCACTTCTGTGACTGGACTTTTAGCACAGGCTCTAGTACAAAAGCAGTACCCAAGCAGAATGGTAACATCTCATGCAGCATAACCACTGGGCCTATTATTGTAGTTGTCTCTAATTTGTCCTCCTTGGCAGGTAGAAGAGTAGGCCATGCCTCAGTATGGGTGGCCAATCATTTTTCTTAAGGCAAGAGTAACCACTCACAAAAAAATGCACAGAAATATTCAGGTAAGTTCTCAGCTTCACCAACAAGGCTATTTCTCCATGCTGGGTTATTTGACCACTTTTACGATGCCTGCTCTTTCTACCAAATCCTCATCTTTTAAACAGGAGTTAAATACATCCCTTGATACAAGACACAACAGAAAAGATGCCTCCTTATCCTCCCCATATCCTCAGAGGAATGCTTTCCCAGTCCCTCTGTGCTGCCCACAAACAACATAGTTATGCTGAAACTGCATATCCGGTCCTGTACAGTCATACAGACTAACAAACCATGTGACTGTTTCTCTTGGTTCTTATCTTCGTTCAATCAAAAATCTCTGTTTATGTACCATTTCACAAATACCAGTCCTTCCCTCCAATCCTTTCAGCTGCATAATGATGACCTGTAAGTGTCAGTTGTAATATTCAGATGACCTTCAAGGTAAATTGTGCTTTGAGTTTCCGTACACACGTTCACGGGAACATAATCTGCTGTCTAACATAAATGATCATTTCCAAAGAACATAATGGTTCTGAGTGCAGACAATAACTGGCTGCAATTTGCTTCATGAGCAATTTTATTTACATCGACAGCAGTAGAACTAAATTGAAAGGCCTGCTCTTTGACTGTGGCTGTATCTGTGCTAACGCCAAAAGTATGTTCAGCTTCAGGAAATCAATTCACCTTTGATTTAGCTCTGTGTATTATTAACACAAGAATAATACTGACTATAGATTTTCTGCCCAGATGAAATGTGAATGTCTCTCTTCATGCCGAGGCAAGCACCACCCAAATTATTGAGGAATAACAATTTGATGGAAGGACAGCACACATCTCAGAGGGGCTGTAGGTAGGATTCATTCAAATGAAGCTGGCTGGAAATAGTCACCATGTGACACACCCAAGAAAAGCAATAGGGTTGTATTGTTGGACTATTGGGCCATCCTCATCACATTCTGAAGGTAATCCTGAGACAGCTTCCACAGTCACACATGGACCGCAAGCAGCCAAGTTAAGTCATCACTGTAGCAGGAGCGCACAGCCCAGAGAAGGCTCTACATGGCAAAACCACACTGCCAAAAGGTAGGAAGGATGATTCCATGGAGATAATTAGGAGGCATTACTTTTGGGGTGACCTACATAGTAATTTCTAACTATTTGCATATTGTATTAAAACATGCTTCAATAACACTTAAATACAGTCAAGATTTTTAGCCATTTTGTGTACCACTTGTGTATAAACACGTAAGATAAACATTTTCTGACTTCCTCAATGACTGCTTTAGTTTTTCAGATCATTTCTATTGTCAATTAGCCACTCTTCTGCTGTGAGAATTCTGGCAGCAAGAAAAGGAATTTGTAATAAGTGCATCCAATTTAAAAGCAGGAAAAAAAAAAAACAAGAAAGGAAGAAAAGCAGCAGGAGAAGGTGATGTTCAAATTAAGAAGACCACTACAGTTCAGTCCAGGATGGTAATCACATTTCTACAGAGAGAAAAGAGATGTGTGTCCTACCATTATAAGAGGGCATTATGCACATTGAATATATATTTCCATAGAGGGGCTTTTCCCTCATCAGGCCTTCAATTTAAAGGGCTCTGCTGTATCAAGAAGTACTGCTTGTGTCTCAGCAATGCCTCATGATTTAGACATTAGATGCAATCAAATCTATTAAGGAGTGTAGTTTAATAATCCACATCCTCTTTCAATTCATTTTCTATTTATTGCCACAGTATGCAGCAAATGTGAGGCATTTCATGGCTAACAAGATTTAGAAAGGTATAAAAAGGGAAGGAAAAAAAAAAAAAACCTGTAGGATGGTTTTGTTTTGCTGGTTTCACATGGTTCATAATGGGACACTGCACAGCATGTGGTTCAGAGCTGGGCTTATTCCAAAGGGAAAATAGTGAATGGGTTTATATTCTGTGCAATACAGCTCAAGAGCCCTGCATCAGAATGATAAAATCATCAAGGTTGGAAAAGACATCTAAGATGATCAGTCTAGTTATCAACCTACCATCAATACTGCCCACTAAACCATGTCCCTACGTACCACATCCATACAATTCTATGCATTTTCTTTCATCAAATAAGTTCTGGAAAACTTTTTCTTCTTGTTTCACATGCACTCAAGGTTCATTATGAAAGTACCTGAGGGAGAGGTAACCATTCCCGTGCCCAGTGCTGTACTCACTCCTAGCTAAGAACAAAGGAAAGCTACATTCCCAAAAATCTTAAGGATTGAAAAGCTGGTGTGGCAAAGGTGTTAAGGAATGGCTCAGCTGCATCTGCACCACCTCACATTTACTGTATTGTAAAGCACCTTCTGAGTCTCAGCTGCAAGGGGCTAAAGGAAAGATGACGAAGGAACAGGAGGAAGGCAGTCTCCTTGCCACTGACCTGCCTGAGCACTGCTGCTCCTGAAAAAGGAGAAGGCTGGCAGCCAGGTCCTTGCTCCATTATCTCTGGGTGACTGTGGACATCCAGTGATATTTCTCCTGATTCTGCTCCTATCTGAGGGGAGGGCAGCATATATAATTTCTGGCCAGTGACTGCTGAGCTGGATTTGATCAAGAGCTCATCAGAAGAAGCCCACCAGAGCCTTAAGAGCCTCTGTATGAGGACAGTTCATGGTAAAAGCAACTTGGAGCAGGTGGACAGTGGGTCCCTGCAAGAGGCCAATATCCCCAGGTCAGTTGCAGCTGCCAACTCTTCCTCCAAAAGCCATAAAACTGGGGATGCTCCTTAGCCAAGTCACACCATAAATATATTGTGGAGGTGGTTTCACCTCCTGCTGCTGCTTCCTCACCTCCAGCTGCAATATACAAACCAACTTTGTCATTTCACCATGAAAGAAAAAAAAAAAAAGCCTTTCATAATAAACAATTTCTCAAGCTTTTCTGCCAGTAAATAAGAGCATTATATAGTATTGATAGAGAAGCTGGAGTAGATCAGGAGGACAAGAGGTGCGCCTTTCTCACTGCATTTTACCTTCCTGCTGAGAGAAGTCAGGACTGCTATTTGGACCTGTGGGAGTTTCAAAAGAGAAAGGGCAGCTGTGATGTTTCTGCTGAGCTACCAGGCTCCCAAAATGCCAAAGCTAAAAAAGAAATCAATTGATCATACATAGTGGGGACGTTCAAGGTGGAGAAGGCCTCCTCAGCCACTCAGGTAATCTGTCATGAATGACTGGAGAACTGGAGAGTGGGTTTAGCTTCTATCTGCATTTAAATGTTTTTTTTTAAGCTGAAGAAAGTACCTTCCTGATGGAGAATTAGAGTGATTTTTCTTCACTGTTTCCAGGATAGGAGATCATTCTGCTGCTCACCCCATCACTCATGATTTGGCCAATAACCAGGGTCTCACCTGCCCATGCAGCAGAAGAAACTGCTTTGAGCATTTCCTGAGCTACAGTCCAGGGTCACCCAGCCCAGTGGTTCATGCTGGCAATGCAGCCATTGCCGCAGGCAATCTCTAGCACTGTGATGCTAGGTCATGTCATGGGGCTGGTCTGAGGAAAGGTACATACAGCACTAACAAACCATGATCACTACGCATCTAGTCCACCCACCTTCAGGTTTCTTCCTTTGAAAACAGCCTTCCACTCCCCTACCTGCCACAAACCAAACCAGACAAGAAAGACATATTTTCCTGGGAAAAGGGAGGTTGAGCACATCCTGCTCAGTGGTTTTATAATTCCTTCTGGGTGTAGCTCAATGCTGTTTCTTGGGAGACCATGGTCAGCCAGTAGCTCTTTGCCTCACACTCAAAAATCTCTCTTATTTGCAGTTATTTTGGTTGCTGCACCTCCACAACAGAGCTGATAAATTCAGTTCGGACTGCAGTGGGACTAGGTGACAGCTGAAAACAAAAAAGTACAAGCAATCCTGACAGTGCCTCACTTCAAAGAAAAGAAAAGGCAGGGTAGGAAAATGTTCTTGAGGCAATCTGGTGAAAGGGAGCTGCTACTGAGCTGCTGCATTCATCAAAGTTTTTCCAAAGGTCACTCTCATCCTCCCTCTATCCCCCCCTGTCTCCCATACACCACCTGCAGTTCAGATAACAAAGGCTTTATTGAGCTCCCCACCTGTCTCAGCAAAACCTGATTACATATATTTTTATCTCATGGACATTTATTCTACTTGTTCCCTTCCTTACCTCTATTCATTCTTTAACCTCAAGCTGGTCAAAATAGTTGGATACTTAAGGGGAGCTCACACCTTGGGAACAGCTGAGTTCAGCCTCATCAGAACTTTGTAAATGCTGTTAAAATCTCTCTTTGTTAGTCTGCACTAATAATGAGCTGCAGTTATGGCATCATGCAGCCAAGAACAATAGCATACAAAACAACTGTATTGCTTATTTGTTACCGAGATAACACAAGCAAGACAATAATATTTAGTTATCATCAAATTGAAACTAGAAAAATATCCATTACCTTCCAACTATCTTGCAACTCTTCTACTCACATCTTTTTACACTCAGCCCAGCTGCTGCTCTATCACATATCTAAACATCGGTGTAAAAAACAGTACCTATCGAAACTTGTTGCCACATGTAGCAAGATTTCATATCTACATGTATACTTACATATATTTGTATGGATGTATTTATGTATGCTTGCCTATTAGACTATTGCCATACCATGTCCTATTGCAGAGGTCTGCCAAGGAGCTCTTAGGGGGGACAGACAAGCAGGCTGCAAACTGAGTTTGGGAAGCATTTGTGTATGGAAAGAGGAACTTCAAAATCCTTTAAAGAAAACACGTATTTCCAACTCAAAATATTACTTTCAAACATTCTAATCTTGTTGGGTATTTCCTTCATACCTAATAAACTACACTGATCTTATTTCATTGAGTACTGTCCTCTTTAAGCATCCGCTGCATTTTATGTGCATGCACATGGGTAAATAACTATTACAAAAATTTCTGTTGAGGTGTTACCAGCTAAAAGGTATTACAGACACCACTTTTTAATCTCCTGTGTGAATGTCACAGCTCAGCACAGCATTTAAACACATGCTTAGTCTTCGAAGCCTCATTGATCCCTGTGCAAGTTTTGATGGATCTAGAGTTAAGAACAGGCTTAAATCAGAGGTAAAGATGTGTCTTTCTCACAGGTTCATATGGGAATACAGATATCACAAGCTAAGAAGGAATTTTCTCTGGTATATAAAAACCAAAAAACAAAACCAGTAAAAACACATTTATAAACAAACATTTTGTTTATAAACAAACAAATTAGTATGTCTCGTAAATATTCTGTGTTTCCAACATTTTAAAGAGCTCAGTGGAATGCTGAAAATCTGTTGTTACACAAAAAGCAAACATAAGACAGGATGTGTTAATAGGATTGAGAAAGGATGGACCTGTGAAATGTTCCCGTGGGTTCCAACACTGAGAAAAGCCAGTTCTGGTGAATCCCACCTGAGTTACTAGGTCTTACCCTGCCTGTTCTGAGTGTGGCTGTGAATGCTGATGAGGTACTGACTGATTTCTTAGCGCTGTAAACTGAATTGTCATCCTCACCAACAGCTGTGGTGCTTCCTTTGTGCCTTTTTCTGTTCATCAGTACAGTGAACTGCAGGAAATGATAATCACAGAATCATAGCGTGGCTTGGGTTGAAATGGACTCCAATACATTGGATATTAAGATCTTACAAAGTATTACTCTGCAAAGAGTGAACATCACTCAGATTTGTCACAGCCAAAAAAAGACATCGCTTTTTCACTGGGTGAAATATTAAGACATCTGGTGGATGGGATGGAGAATGGTATGCAAACTTTTCCACATTACTACACAAAGTTGCAGGCTCCATTTCAGACCATGTATCCCTGAAATTGTCTCCTCTCTAGTAAATTTGTCATTTTTTACCATTCAATACTAACCAGAAACATATCTTTAGCTGAAATAGACTACCTTGTGTCTCCACATACACATACACACACAAACTAATTGGTTTTAATTGCAGTAAAGACCTACCTAAATAAAACCTTCTTCCGGCTCAGCATAGATAGGCAGAAGAAAATGGGATGGCTTTAGGGGAGAAATGTCTTGCAGAGAAGCTGTTTCTGGAAGGTCACCAGCAGCAGGACAGAGAAGCATTAGAATAGCCTAGTATTCAAGCATCCATGCTTATTTCCATGGAGAATAGCAATTTCACTTTGGTTGTCTCAGGAGATAATAACCTCCTTAAAACTGAATATGTTATACTTCTCTGTAGGACAACTGCATGACTCCAAGGAAACTGGCTAGGCCCAGAGCAAAGGGCATCTCTGTGCAGAGAGGATCTTTACCAGCAAACGAGCAAGTATCCACCAAAACACAGATAAGCCTTTACACTCCACTGGTACTGGCTTCTTTTTCTTCCCAATTCTGTGCCTGTGGTGATCTGAGGCTGACATTGTTTGGCTCTCTTATGTTTTGCACAGCCAAAGGTCAAACTGGTTAATTATCTAGTCATTCAGTTCTCCTTGCTTGAGACAATATTTCTATAGCAATCAAGCCAGTAATATTGTTAACTCTACTTCTGAGATGGAGTAGAGCTGCATATAGGTTTGTTCAGAGATAAGACACTCCCAATAGATTTCTAAGCTTCCAACTGAACCCCATTACATAGCTGAAACTCTTTTCCCTAGTCTGTTTGTTAGTTCACTCTGTAAGGGAAGTCAAGATACAGAGAGATAGAATAGGAAAACTTGAATATCAAGGAGCCCTGTGAGGAATCCAGGCACAACACCAGCCTCATTTGTGTGATCTGTGTCATTGTCATTCACAGCAAGCCAATTAGACTTTCTCAACACAGAGCCTATGCATGAGCCTGAATACTTCTCCTGTTCAAGCATGATCAACAAAGAACTTTGCTCTGAGCTGTCCAAATATTCTATAATTAAGATGAATTAGCAAGTGGAGAAGCAACTGCATCAAGAAGAAATGAGTAGCAAACAATTGTGCAGAATACTAAATTCCTTCCTGAAGTTTAAGTCTATACTGACAGACATGTGTGCTGTCGTCATTGTTGACTTTTCTTCTATTTTTTCCCCCTTCTCTCTCTTTCTCTTTCTTTCACTAACAGAAGAGTGAGACAAAGACTAAAGTGAAACATCATTTCTTTCTCATCTTTTCTATTTCCATGCTACTCCTTCCAGAGCCATTTGTGCTCAGAGAACATCTTGCTTCCTTCCTGAAGCACCAATTAAATCAGAAGAGTCATGCGTGATGGGAAGACAGAAAACACAGGATATATGTTCTTGCCACTGTGGTCTGAAAGCATCGCACTGTTCATCAGCAAGTACCATTTGTCTGGAAGAAAGGGAAGCATTTATGTTTTTTAGCCTTGAATCTGAAATGACCCTAAGCATCCTCCAGGAGATGTGTAGAGGAAAATGAATGTTACTTATTTTACATTTTTTCTGCTGTCTTCTCCCTTGTGGTTTAAAGGGAAGAAGAGATGTCTGCATGTATCGGACCCATGAACAGGATCAGATCTCTCTTGACCTCCCCTCCTTCATTCACATCAGAGGCACAGTGAAAAAGCTGAGCCACCAAATGGCAGCAGTTAGCTAAGATGGCCATGTCTTAGCTTGCTTAGATTTTTCAGTCTCGTGGGGTTCTCAACCCTCAAAATGCTTCTGCTCTAGATCTCATTGCGCAGTTGGTTGTTGAAAGAGCTCCTCCCTGTAAACAGGATATATAATACAGGCAACATTGGGTGGTAGGACCTACGGTTTCCTACTTAAGGATCATTTGTGTGACCATGGGACTTTTGATCCATTGGCTGCATTGGAATGGCTTCCTTCCTCTCACAGAAATTTAGACAGATGCAGGTTAGTTTTTCTAGTTTCAGTTACAGCTTTGGTGAGAATATATTTCTCAGTCCAGCACAGCCTGGGGCATGAAACCTTCATCAGGAACTATACACTATAAGTAAAAAAGGCTGTGAGGTTAAGGAAGCAGCTGAAGTGAATATTTCTCAGGATTGCAGCTCTACAGTTTGGCACTTGCCTGTCGCTTCAATCATCCTTAAGGGACCCAAACCCCAGGAGAGTCCTAGCTGAAAAGCCTTTCCTAAAATGACTTGCTAAATGCAACTGAACTGTGTCAGAGATGTAAAAAGAGACCTGGTCAGCAGGGGTTTTTGCTCACAAGAGGAAAGGCTGGAACTAGCCTTGAGACAAGAAAAATAAATAAATAAATAAAGTTTAGTTTGTTCAAAGTATGCAATAATATTATTTTTTAAAAACCAAATATTCATTTTTTAGGAGAACTTGATTTTTTCAGACTGCTTTTGCATTTTATTTCTCAGATGGCTTTTTACTTCCGTGATGCAGAACGTATCTTCACTTCTTGTCTAACGAAAGGTCTTCATCTTGCACATGAAATGGGCCTCTAGCTTTAAGAACAGGCACATATGAATTTAAGTCTAAAAGTCTTTAAGTAAAGGTTTGGTAGAACAAGATGGACCTTTCAGTGTGGTTCTGCCACATTTCTTGGAGGGAAGTAGAAGGGGAAGTGGGCAAGGGGCAGCCATCTTGCTGGCAAACAAACCTAGAAAGCTGCTCAGTCTCTCACCCTAAGAAAAGATGTTTGCCCAGTCCAACCCACAAAATCTTCCTTTCCCAGAGAGCTCACTTAATTGTATCCAGACATTCAGAAATGCTGAAAAGAAGTGGCTGCATGGGATGTTCAACACAGAGAACATTTAGTATCCAGACACCTCTGTCCCTGAGGTTCATCATCATTGCAGAAATGTAACCATGTTCCTCATTACAAACAAGATTGATGTATTTAGATCACCCTGCAGCTCTCTTTAATCAGCTATCTAATTTTAGACCTTTGCATCAAGATGGGGAAAGGGAGGAGGGAGTTACTGACAGAGTTCTTAAAATATGGTAGCAAAACCCTACACTTGTTCATCTTTATCTGATTTACAACCAAAAGACATACACTGCTCTTCCCTCCCTCAACTCCTTCATTACCTCCAGGATTCACATTACGAAGAGATAAAATCCACTACAAAAAAAAAAACCAAAAAACTCTGAAGAAGTTTCACACTGGATTTGGGTTCTCTGTACTGGCTATATCACTGCAGCAATAAGCTGACTTAATCCTTTCTAGTTTCTTTGTTGCAAGACATGTTTTTAGCCTCAGTCTCTAAGCATGACTTGACTTTCCTATTGCAGATCACATTTCCAACAACTTTCAATCCCTTTTGCTCATTTCAACCACATTTGATGAAAGAGTTTTTTGAAAGCAGGTATCCAGAAAAAGAAAATCATCAAGCATTCCCAAGATGTGCGTTAAATTTGAGATCATCTCTTTATTGGACATTAGGTAGCCCCCATTCACTGTGCTTGGCTGCATTTATACACTAGGACATGCTATGCCCATTCAGCACAGAAAAAAAAACAAGTGGGTGACATTATACATGAGTTTGCTGAGTGATAGAGGAAATCACTATAATTTCAAGTGCATCCTGGCAACAGGATCTTGGAGCCTGAATATATTAATATCACATCCTCTGCACTAGTTCTGTAAGACCTTCCTACAGGGCTTAGCCTCTCTAGGCTATGAACCTAAAACCTCATCCTGTGATGACACAGCAGAGATGAGCATTACCTTGCCCTTCACACCGGTCTAATAGATTACACTGATTCTGATGTGTGCAGCACAGAGGAAATCCAAAGCACCTGGAATGAGCCATCACCAGTATCTGCAGACACTGTCAGACTTTGAAAATCTGTCTGCTCCTTCTGCTGCTTTGGCTGGAAAAGCCAAAGGCACATCCTGACATCTACTCAGCCAGTATCCAAGTACTAAAATGTGAGAACTTCTGCCTTCTTGGTGATATGCATGAATCTCTGCTATGGTGCTTCACCTTATGTCTGCAGTCACAGTGTGCATGGTGAGAGCAGCATTCTCTGATTACTCCTAAACATCTATTCAACCAGTCAGACAAAATTTTATCTGGCTTCAGCATCTTTTCAAGTGCCCCATTTTCAGCAGCTCAGGCCCATTATTAAAATCTTCCACCATTAGAGCCTGAAGACTCTTCTGCTCCTACCTCTGGCAACAGCTCCCGAAGACACAAGCTCAAACTGCAAGTGTTAGACTTATATGCTCTACAGATCTTTGTTAGCATTCTAAAACTAACAGAGCTCTAAATGAGCTGGGCAAGAAGTTAGGAAGGAACTCATCCTTGATAACTGACTCAAAGTGACTGGGAGAAAATTCATGACATAATGTCATGCTCGGCAATAAAAATTAAGGAGAAAGGTGTATTTTGCAAGTAGCCACTTGTCTTGGAACTTAAATCTAATGTGAAACGCCATCCAATTTTTTTTGCAGTCAATCCTAGCTCCTTGCAATATGAATGGCTCAGCTTCAGCCTGCTTTATGTGCCCCCCTACAGACAAATGGACAGGTTTCCCTGGTTATGAGATCGGCTGTCCAGAAATGCAGGGACTACAGTCCCAGAAAGCACAAGAGCACTGACTCTTTCAGACCAGTGATTTATCTCTATGTCTCCCAGGAAGAGCAATGTCAATAAAATGTTATTACAATTCTTCCTTTCCCTATAAAACAAAGCCAATAAGACACAATTGCAGCAGCCTCTTTTAAACTAAAGCCTACCAGGAAAACAAACAACAACACAACAACAACACAAAAACATACAACAAAGCAAGATGGAGTCTGGGAGCAGTCCTCTAAATACAGAAGTTCTGTGTTTATCCATCAAATGCATTTGAGGCAGCAGGTTGGCATCTGAATGATATAAAGATGAACTTGAATTACAGTCTGAATGGACTTAAGTTGTTTCACAACAGCATTAGCTAGGGAAGTGCAACTGTCTCACATGGCCAGAAACCTGCTTCAGTTCCCCCTTCCTTTGGGTCACATAGAAGAAAAGTTACTCAGAGATTAAAAATCACCTAACCAGATTGTTCTTCAGTGGTGGATTTTATCATTTACCTAAAAGTCAGAAGTGACCTAACTTCAGATCAGATATTACACAATCATGTTACACTCCTAATCCATGCCTTAACATATCTCAGTATCTATCAGAGTCACGTTCCAGTGATGCAAATCCACACAGTCTGGAAACTGTGGGAATCTCCATCAACCAAAGATCTAAATTTTCGATCTGCTGTGATCCCAGATAAAATTACTTCTGAGTTCAAGTTGACTTGTGCTGCAAAAACCCATCCAGTGAGAAACAGCCTTTTGCACATCTCATCACCAAAATTAGATGGATCTCCAGCTAATCCTTCTTAGACCAAAAACATTCATGACTTACCACAATGAAACTTTACTTAAACCAACAGTCTTTGCTGGAAGTAGCTGCAGGAACTTGTTCAATTTACATCAGCAACCACAGAAGACTTTGTTTCAGCTAGAAGCACGTGAAGACATATGAAATAAAACTGGTTGCTTCACACTAAATGTTATCTATCAAGCCTCCAGTCTCTGTATCAAGAAGAGCATTTGGTGTATAGAAAAGACTGGAATAGAAGGATGGAAAAATTATGAAAATATCACTTAAAAGTATCTTTACAGACTCGTGATTAGTGCTTACATTAGAGGCACCACAACAAGAGGTAGTGCAAGGAAGAGTAAGAAGGGAGAGAGGGTCTGCAACCTAGCAAGGTGACAAATTAGAGGGACTGTTCCTTTGTTTACACAGTCCAAATGAAATACACGCATTTCCCATAGCAATAGGGAAAAAACATAGCAGTCTGATGTTCACTAACCTCGTTACAGTATAACTGATAGCAGAAAAAAAACAGGGATGGTTTGGTTATGGCTGGCCCATTAATCTGGTTCCTGACGAAGCATCTCAGCTAGAGTTAAAATTAACATTAGCAAATTAATCTGGACTTCACAATGGAAACCGCAAAGCATATGGTGTCAGCTAATGGAGAGGCTGTAGGGCTGAAGCCTCTGAAACTTCGTGTCTTCCTGAAATCTAATTAGACCCTAATGGAAGGAAGACTGAGCAAAGGCTCTTAATTGAAAATTACACTTCCAGTTCAATCAAAGCCTGCTTCCGCGTTGCTATTAACGGCCTTTTAAAAATAGCTGAATTCTACAGTGACCTTGCATACAAAGTGTTCACTTACAGAAAGTAACGGTATGGATAATCAATGGATGCCTCAGTGATGGATTGGCACCCATTTTGTAATAATTTATGACTAGTGTGTATTGAACTGGCTGCTAGGTTGCTGTCTGTATGAATGAATATATGGTTTAATTTAATAGAAGCTGTCCAGAAAGAACAAACAGACATGTAGAAGTGTCTCAAGGCAAGCTACTCCTCGAGACACACTTCAGAAGTGCTAAGAATGAACACACAGGCAGAAAACTGCTTAGAAGTAGAAGTGATCTGAAGAAACATCATGTACTGAGAAGTTAAACTTTTCCCAAAGAGAAAATTCTCTAGGTGGGTTATGAAGGCCCAGAGAGCTTCACCTAACTTCAGACACTTACTAAAGGAACACAAATTAGTGAGAGAAGGTACTGGTGCAGCTTCTGTGGACTCCTCCTATGACTTCTGGTCTGTTACAGAGCCACTGGGAATCATAGTACAGAGATATCAGGCTGGCTTCAGAATAGACAGCAGAATATCTCCATCTGGGGCAGCAGGAGTTATGACTGTTGTATTCTGAAGATCCAGGCCAGAATTTGCTCAGCAGGGACACCATGGTGAAAGTAAGGTTAGAAGTACTGGCATCATCTCAGACCTTCAAACTTTAAGACTTTCTGATGAGCCTGGATTCCTTAGCCTTGAACCTGAAACTTTCATGTCAAGTCTGCTGGAGGCAGCTCTGCTCAGCTGTGTGAATTATTTCTCTTTCCCCTTTGGTACAGACTCCAAATCTCATAACTCTCTATGTGCTCCATGAAGCATCCTCTATATTTTCTTGCTCGTGCTTAGGATGACAACAGGACTGTCCTCCATTTCACTATCCTGCAGGTCAGTTTACCTGTCTCAAATCCCCATCACTCCCCAGACCTCACCGCCCCACTGCTCTGCCCTGCAGTTTTGGAGACCTCCTTGTGCCTTCCACAGCTTCTCCTGCCAGTTTAATTTTTATGGCTTGGTTTGCCTTTACTCTCAGCAGTCCCTGCTGTGCTCCTTCTCACATCAACCAATAAAACACCCCACAAAGTTTTGTTCTCCAGACACAGCCTACCTTTGATTCTTGCTGTATTAGGATATTTCTCCCCAAGACATATTTGTAACTCAGATTTCTTTCCACTGTTTTAGGTCCAGAACAGCATTATATAAATGTTCAATGTCACTGATTACCACTGATGTGAATTCTCCCTTCAGTACACTTTTTCCTCACTCTTCCTCTTGGGCTTTGGCTTTTATAGGCTGTGGCAGGAGACGCATGAGCAATCATGGCTTGCTTGTCTGACACTGACTCACGTCTCAGTTTGGTCAGCTCACATTTGCAATGGCTGGGATTCTTACATCAGTTCAGAAGGAAAGCCTCAAGATTATCCTTTCAAGTTTGGGTCATCCATGGAAACATCTTTTATTTTGAAACCCATTAACTAATACAGAATAATTTAGATCTAAAAATCAAAATACTTAAAACTGCCTGGACAGATAATTAGAAAACAGGAACAGGGCTCTGAAGGAAAGCAACCTCTCTGAACCACAAGCAACCATGGATTATTTCACTCTGTATCCCCTCCACCCACCTCACTGCTTCACACAGCAGAGAAGAGCTGAAACAGCCCATTGACAAAACCTCAAGGGACATTTTTCCCTTCCACACAGGGATTTTCCTTCCCTTGAGATGTGCAGTGCAAAAAGTACAGAAAGCATTTACAAAAGAGCCTCTCTGCTGTGAGAAGTGAGCAGCTCCAGGGATATTTCTTCTGTTTTAAAGGGGGAGATCTTCCTGAATCAAGGTACTCCACTAGAGATTCACTTAAATATGAGATATTCTTTCAAAACTTGGCTGGCAAGCCACAAGAACAGCATGAGAACCATAAGCAGTGACAACACAGTCACACAGTTTTATACATAATTATTACACACGCTATTAAAGAATAGTGAAAATAATGGGATCGACTTTAGGTAAGTAATTACTGCTAATGAGTATTACATTTATGTTTAAATTCCCACAGTAACTTCAGACAGAGGGGTAACAAGAACCAGTGCCAGAAATCTGGAGGCAGGAAAATTCCAACTAGGTGCAAAATGAACATTTAGAACTATTTTGATGGCTCTAACAAAACAAAGAAAATCACGGTTTCTCCACCTCTTCATGTTCTCAAGCCAACATTGTAAGGACTTATATCTGGAAGATGCTTTATGGTCAAATGAGAGTTATTCAATTCACTTCATTTTTTATTTTATTTTTTTTTTAATATATTTCCTTAATATAAGTTTTTAGGCAGATAAGACTGTTCTGCTTCTGATAATTTTCTGCTGCTAATCCTGTCTAGTCCATCTATTCTCCCTGATACTGCTTCTTCTGAAGGTATCTCCTGGGTAACAACATGCTTTCTTTGATTTCCACATAAATCGCTCATCTGCATGTTTGGACTTTGCCATACACATCTAATTCCAGCCATAACATTCCCTCCTAATTTAAATGAATAAACATCTGCATGGGGGTATTCCCAGCTCTCTTTGTCAGTGAGAAAGTCTTTCTACCAACGTCCAAATATCTATTCTCCAAAGCATTTGGTTTTTCCTGTTTTATACCTGGGCTGTTTCCCACATCTCACAGCAATATGTTATATTTGAGATAACAGTTAAATGGGTAATTTTCTTGCTTGTTCTACTCCTGTAGGCTTCCCACTGGAAATCAAAGAGCTTTGATTTATTTAAGTATGTTTCAGGAGCAAACAGGTAAAATTCTGCAGCCTGAGTTAAACCAGAAAGTGTGGTTTAGTGATATTTAAAAATCCATATTAACTAGACCACATGGAAAACCTCTAATTTCTTAAGCTGCATAGAAAGATTATTTCCAAGTTCTATAAGAGTAACCCAACCAACAGATGACATTTAAAATGAAACTGGGATTGAACGTGACACACTGCAATTCCCATACCCTCTTCAATCTCATTCTGGGCCACCACTGATTTTTTTTCAGTCTGTCTCATCAGGCTGCCAAGTTAAAACCTTTGTGTTGGAGCAAGATCTCCTGTCCTTACTCATTCAATCAACAGTGCACTAGGATGAAGTGAGAATAAATTGCTTCTGAAAGCAGTAGGATTATCTAATGGCTTATATATTTCCATAGAGCCCATGAATTTTGGGTTTACTTCTTCATGAATGACCCTGGTCAAGACATTTCCCACTTTTGTCCTTCTAAATAATGAAAGTGATTTCTTTCATAAAACCCATCTTTTCACATATGATGCAGAGTAAACAGAAGTTTTCAATGTATGTTTCTTATGATAGAATCTAGGCCTTTCTTTACCTCTAAATTCACCTTTAACCTCTAAAGAAACTGATCCTTTGCAAATCTACGTCTTACTTTGAAAGGAAAAGGTTAACCATCCCCATTAGAAGTAGTTATTTTTTATCATTATTATTTCTTAGCTAGCAGTAGAAACTTAAAGTTGGCCTCCCGACTTCTCTGTTTTTCCCGCTTCTATTTCTACCTTGTTCTCAACAACAACAGCACAAAGAAAGACCAGAAGAAATGAGAAAAAGTGTCTAAAAATTAGAAATCACAGCAAGGCTTTCAGAAGAGCTGATCCCTCTTTGCCAGTTCAAAGCCATTCTAAAAAAAGAACATAATCACTTGCCTTTGCCACTGTCTCTGCAAACACAGGGGGAGCTTTTCCTTCATTTTAATTGTCCTGACTCCTTTTTAATTACACCCCTTCCTCTGTTCTGCTCAGTGCCATCAAATACTGAAAGAAGGCATTGGATTCCAGCCTAACGCATTTTGGCTGAATCAAAACTCCTGAGCTTCAAGTTTCTTTCCCCACATACTGACATGAGAAATCTTTCTTGCCTAATGAAGTTTTGTCACAGGCCTCCTGCAATTTGCACAACTGCTTATTTGCACAGTCTGGTTTTGCAAAGATGCACATCATCTTCTCTGATGTTATCTTCCTTTCACCGCCTTAATAAGAAAAGCCCACATCTTCTAGCTAATTTGATATGAAACTAAGTTCTTCAGATTGAAGGTAAGTAGTTTTGCCTATTGATAGTTGATAAATTGGTGATGGAATTACAGCTCTGCCATGGATAGAAGAGCTTTTCAATTTGGTTGTGTTTCTCAGATCATTTCTCATCTGGAATTCAAAACAAGCAAACTGCCTGCAAGGCTTTGATTTTGGTGTGTGGGATGTCTGAGTAAACAACAGCAGTGATCCACTCTAGTATAATAAATCCCTAATACTATTAGCTGTATATTTAAGAATTGAAAAGCACTTTTGCCAAGAGCAGTGAAAAAAGGTATGAATAGGGGTAATAAAATTCATACATGCAGTTAACATTTTTTTTTTTCCTTTTTACTTTTTCATTGTCTACTCTGTTTTGTCTCCATGCATTCAAGCTAGATTCAGAAAGCCTTAGTGGAAAGTTGCTTAGCACTATCTTGGCCACTCCAAAAGTAACGCCTCCTATTTCCATGGAAAGTACAACAGATACAAAGAGCACAGCAATGCTATTTGATAAATTACAGCTAAAAAACATTGTTTTTCAATATAGTCACCACCATAAACTATGCATTTTTGCCAGTGACGAACAAGAGCCTGAATGCCATGGTTGTAAAAGAAAAAAAAAGTGCACGGCCATCCAGCACTGGCTTGTCTTTCACACTGCTGTCACCACCGCTCACTGTCACCAACCTCACTGTGCTCACATCAACTGTTCGGTCTCCATAAGTGTTTTGCGAGCATCAGTGAATGTCAGTGGGTGCCATTTTTTCTGCATGGAAGAATTCAGTGACATACTTTTGCTTCGTACTCACTTCCATGTCAGATGCCATTTTGTCAGACTGCCACTCTGCTGCCGTCTGTCACACAGTAACAACGTGTAATGGAATATAAGTGGAGGGTTCAGCCTACCATATAGAGACACTCAGCTGGGAAGAGAGATCTCAGCAGCTTTCCTCTGCCACATTATTCTGTGTCTCTAATGTAGGACTCTTCTGTGTGAGAAACAAGAACTATCTCACTGCATGTGATGGATCTGACTCCCAGACAACCCAAAAAAAATACTTTGTGGAGTGCCAGGTACATGTTTTCAGTTTACCTTCTCCAAAAGAGACACAGGTAGGAGCCTAGAAATTCATGGCTGAACAGAGCGCAACAGGTTTTATTTCAGCCCCTAATCCAAGGGGACCAGTGAGGCACTCTTCATGTCCTGCAACTGCTTTAACTCACTGATCCTTAAACACTGCATCCTACAGCCCTTCCATATCACTCATTCCAGTGTTCATCTGTGCTTCCAGAGAGAGGTACCCTGATTCGAGGCAATAAACTAATGTTTAGAGTATAGTGGGAACAGCTGCAAGTTTTAGTAACATGGTGTTCAGGAAGGAACACTGTGCAGAAAGAACAACTCCATATAATGGACACACAAACACAAAAGTTTGAAAAGTAAAACACATCAAGACAAACTTCCACTCATACAAAGCCCTTCACATCATTTCATGTTGTTATTCACCATCTGTGCTCAGACCTTGAAGAATTTCTACATGACTTCAACACCTACATCCAGCAGTTTAGGGAAACTCAAGCTCTCATAACTTTTGGGTGATGCTGAAAACCCTCTTTTTATGAACACACTCATCCTTTATGTGAAATAAAGTCATGATTTCCTCTTCTCCCATTATCTTCTCATTCTAGGAGCTGTCTACATAACAGCACTCAGTAAGTGATGCTTCTCCACCTAGAATGGCTACTGTCTTCCATATGCTTCTCTCATGCATGGATAGATTAAAGAGCTGCTGCTCATTTCTTTCTAAGGGAGTTAAAATTCACAGAGGCCTGAAAAAATTTTACAGGGATTTCAGATGAATTTAAACAGTGGGGAGATATTTAAGTTTCTTCCTTCTTTAATCTAAAAACTATTTGTAGTTATGAAACAGGGACTCAAGGCCTCATCTGCACTGCTTCTGGCAGCACTTCTGTTCCTTTCAGCTCTTGGCAATGCCTACTTATACCTAGAAATGCAGAAAACTTTTCTGAGAAGAGAATCTTCCAAATCACTTTTGTAAGTGGAGTAATCCATGCTTGACCTACATACAAAACATTTTGAGCTTCATCACTGAAATTCCAAGTGGCACCTGCCGGTTAACAACAAAATCTCCTTATTACTTGAATGGGAGAAAGAGATAAAATTTGATTTCAAATTCACTAAGGATATATCTGTATTACAGTGTTGTAGAGAGTGGTGTTGAGTGGCATTTCCCTGCATATCCATCCTACCTGGTAGGATTTTTGCAGCCCAGGCTGACCCCGAGCAGAGCAAAGCACTCATCAGCCAGGTCAACAAACTGCACAGCAAGAAAATCATATCCAGAGGTGATGAAGAGATGCAACAGCTACACTTATGGGCTGCCTCAGAGAGAAAGCAGCTAATAAGATACTTGGGGTATTAGAAAGGCAGCTGTCAAAGAAAATTTGTTGTTGTAAAGGAACTTGAACCTAGAGTTCCCAAAATGTTTCAGATGGTTTTTACTGCTGACAAGGATTCAGTATGTTTCAGCTCCAATATGGTCTACAAACTTTAGCTAAGCATGTCTTATAGAGAATCTCAGTGGCATAGCAGTTTCACCTATTTTACAAAAGGGGCAACTGAGTTATGGAGTCCAAACTCATTACAACTGTCAAGTTGAGTCTTTCTTTGCAAGTTCTGGGACTCTTGCTGCTAAAACAGAACACGCATCACGGGAGGCTGAACTCCTTTCTCCTAGGAGAACACAGGGTATGAGCTAAAGCTGCCTGGAGGTGCCACAGAAGTATTGCTACCTTAGAAAATAAATTACAAAAACATTCACATTTTTAATAAATAGCTTTTTTTTTTTTTTTTTTTTTTTTCCTCCCACAGAAAACTCATACATTTGTTTTTAGAAACCTATTTTTTAACTGAAAACTAGACTGGCCATTATTATCTAATTCTGAGTCCATTCTTGCTCTGAGAGACAAATCTTCAAATTACTGCCCATTCCAAAGTCAGCCTGTGGGATCAAACTCTTGTGCATTCCCTCCTTCCTACCCTTCACTGCGCTGAAAGTACAAGTCATTCCCTAGAATAATGCTGGCAAACAGCAAACCAAAAACCCATCATAAAAAAAAAAAAAAAAAAGACACTCTCAGGGCTTAAATCGGAAATATTAGTCAGCCCAAGGTTAGGGTGAGGATTTTAAATGGAATTCATTATTGCTTCAGTTTTCTTTTAATAAAATGAGATAGAGGAAGAACAGAAACATTCCTTGCTATGCTGTGGCTGCAGAGGCAAAAAAGCACCAAGTGCTTATCAGACATGAGCAGAGAAGACCACTACTCATTTTCTTCATGGAGAAAATGCTTATCTGGCTTGCCCCTGTAGAGAACTACCCTCCTCCAAACACTGTCACAGAACCCTCAGGAGTGTGACCCATAGAGCCCATAAGCTCCAGGTACAGCCACAGAGACCTATAGACCATGACAAGTCAGCATGGCAGAATTTACTGTGCACAAATGACAGCACTTATTTAGCCTCCAGTTACTGCCAAATCATGACCCATTTTCATTAGATAGCTGCCAGCATATTTGCAAATATCAAGATCTGAACCATCAGTTCCTGGCTCTTAGGGGCAAAAATGACTCCTAACGTATTTGTTTCCCACTTTTCCTTTAATTTCAGCCATGAACTTAAATTGCACTCCCTCATACTTTCCACCCAAGAACCAAGCTGTCACTCTTCAAAGCTGCTCCCTGACTTTTGCTACCTATGTGGGGAGCAGTACTTAGGTAACGCACTCTTCAAAGCAGTAGACTGGTACAGAAACAACCCCCAAATAATGCAGTGAGATAACAAGGATGAAGCACACAGCAGTTCTGGTAATTATCAGCTAGGGCTGCCTGTGCTTGAGATGATTTTCTGTCACTGGGAGACTTGGAGTCAAAGCTGGGCAGCTTTGCCATTCAAGCTGTTGATGAAACAAGTCGGTGCAGGAGGTGGCCTGGTCCATGGAACAAAAAGTGTCAATCCAGACAGTCACAGTGGTGTTTTTTGACTTTCTGAATAAAGAAACAGCCAAACTACATGACTATAAGGCATTAAAAGTCTGCAAATGACCCCCTTAGAGTGCACATGCTCTGACAACATTAGCTGCAAGTGTTTCCGTCTGTTCAATCTTCCAAGCTGAAGGCAATGCTGCTCCCAGTGTAAGCATCATTTTCACATACCCATGTTCCTGTCAAACCTACCCAAGCTGACTCAAGGAGATCTGCTAACCACAACCCAGCTAGAGCCTTCACTCCAGCATGGCTGTGATCACATTGCCGTCATGCATCTGCCAAGTTGGTTTGCACTGATTCCTTACATTCCATGCATATTTGAGACCTAACTGCCTCCTTGTGCCCATTGCAAAGAGAGAGATTTGGAGGAAAGCATGAAATTCTGCCCAGGGAGAAAGCATCTGCTCTCTCTGGGGCTTTGTGGCTGCTCATATGTGAGAGGAGATTATTGTTGATGAGAGCTGTCATTGAGCCTGCTTTCTTGTTCATTTTTGTGGCCATTTCAGAGGCTTCCTGTTCTGATGGCTCTGAGACAGTCTAAAGCTGGCTCCAGATGAAAGCCCAGCCACCACCCCCTTCTGAATATTTACCAGTCTGATGCAGCTATTGATAAAACTTGGTACCTATCTCAATATCTGCAACACGGTGCCAGATCAATTTTTCTCAGCAGGTGATGGATACAAAGCCTATTTTACTATTTGTTTCTATGTTTTCCTTACTGTTTTGGCATTGCAGTTCCAATCCTTGCCATGAAGCTTCCCTACCCAAACATTAGGATCACACCGCCTTGGAGATGGGCTCCTCTAACTCAACCCCCCCAGAAAAAAAAACAACATAATAATCAGAGACACGATGTGCCTATGGAGAGGAAAAAGCATAACAAAGCCCAATCCTGCTGAGTTCAGCTGTAGATACAGTGGGACTTTACTCTACAGTCATGCCCATAACAAACAAGGATTTCCTCCATTCTCCCTTGGAAGGCGACACCTCAGAAAGAATTACTGTTGCATTTTTAGTCTGGCATCAGCCAGAGCACTGTCACATTGTTAGCACCTGCCTGTCAGTAACAAATAACATTATATTATAAGCATGAAACTGCTAGAAGTTTAGTTCCTGTACAATTTCTGAGGTATTTATCCTTCATGATGCCCCATTCCACTGCAATTATGTAGGCAGATCCATTTCACTGTTGAGAAAAGACTTCTTTTATTAAGCTGTATATTTGCTTGTCTCACCCTAAGCTATCAGAGGGAGTTGCATTAGCATGAAATACATACATACATGGATACATGTATATGTATATGCAAACTGCCTTTGTTGCGAAAATCGAAGTTAGCACCGATGACATTCTCTTTCTCATATTTAGAGCCCTGGTAAAGCAGAAATTAGAAGAGCCTCCTCCAGCATTAAACTGCCTATCAAAACAAATAGCTGGAAAAGAAAAACAACAACAAGAAACCTCCTGTCCATGTGAAACACATTGGCTATTTTAAATATCAAAGCAATTTTTCTTTCCACTTATTTAAACCTATTCCAATGACAATGAAGAAACACAAAGTTTGTTTCTATAGCGCCTAATTATCAAAACAATCCAGATACAGGAATATAGAAATGGTGGTGGGAAGAGATCTCTGGAGGTAACCTAGAACTACCTCCTGCTAGAGTTAGGGTTACTGCCAAGTTTAGACTGCACAAGCACTGAAGTCTCAGCTCTGATTCTGTCTACACAGCAGCAAGCCAGTACAAACTCAGTGCTACCTGACCAGGATGAAGATGTGTGGAAAACATGTAGCTGAACTCCAGACAATGCAAAGTGCTTGCAACCTTCCCCAGTACGCCAACATCTCCTTCACCAGCTGGTCTAACTTCTGTCACTGTGCTGAAATGCTTTGCAAGAATTGACGGGAATAACCCTTTTCCATCTCAACAAAGACTCCACAAAGCCAGGCAATATGCAGTACATCCTTCCTGCTGCTAATTGCATTTTTAGACACCAGATCCCCTGAGGAATCAAAGAAATGCCTGAGACACTCTTGTTGAGCAAAACCACACATGCCAGAGCAGCTGTGGGTGGACACACCGTGCCTCTCAGATTCACTGCAAACTAATTAACGGCTTCCTTTCACATATTCATATCCAAAGGTGTTATTCTACTAATTATTTTCAATTCCAAATGCCTTGACTCATAAATGGATTAGGTTCAGAAACTCACTCACTCCTGGGTAAGTAAACTTTTCTGTAGCAAAATCTTGGTTTCTTCTTCCAATTTTCACTAACGTTTTAGTGTCTGTCTGATTGTTCCTTGTTCTCATCCTTTTGATTTCTTGTCCTTGGAGAGATCTGTGCTGGAGAAGACAGACCAAAGCTGGAGTTCCCAGAACATAAACAGCACGCTACGTCAAATTATTTGAAAGCTTGCCACATTCAAGGAAGCCAGGTTTAAACTTCCTGGGAGCTAAGCTTTCAAAAGAGAAAAAAAAACAAACAACCACACAACTCCAGAACCAACAGGTATAACTTAATAAGAAAGATCAACAGCATCAAACAACGGAGACCCCAAGGGAACGTCATATCATCTTGTCCAAACGCCTGCATAATTCAAGAGACGTTAGACCATCTTGCACTCTGTGTGCCATGAATGCACATTGCCCAAAAGGCAGCTTGCCTTGATTAGACAACTTCAGAAGAACACCAAACCATACAAAGTTAAAAAAAAACCTCCTTAGTCACTACGGAAAATGGCAGGAGATCTGAACTGAACTTTTATTCACTTTGCACTTCAATTACTTGCTTGTTTCACTTGCCTGCTATCTAGTTTATGGAAAAAAGCTTTTGGTTAATTACACCTAGGAGAAGGAAACCAAGGTCTGCAGAAAACCCTGTTAAAAAGCAACCTCCTATATCTAACTTAACTATAAGGTGATAGTAACACAGAGACATGTACAAAGTTTTGTGCAGACAGCAGCATCGCCTTATGGGTATCTCTAACTTATGATCACAACTCTTGGCTAGATCTTCATTCCTGAATACCAGGATCAGCCCCAAAGTCTTCAGTGCAACTCTGGGACGTCTTTAGTCCTGATAGACATTCACCACTGTTAGGAAAATGACTAGCCCCACTACAATCGTAGGTTTGAAGCCTGTAAAAAGAGCAGGATAGCACAGTGTTGTGTTAACAGCACCACTCCTATGCTTAGCAGCCTAAAGGCTTCCACAAATCCCATTGCTGACATGAAAACTACAAAGATTAGGTTCCTCTTGTGGTTGAGAACTGTTTTCAAGTGAAAGGTGTAAATTTGGCTAATAAGGACTGCACTGGAAGTTGCTCTACATTTGTGAGTCCAAGAACCCAGCATCCAATTGCTTTCCACACTGCATATCCTCATAAAGCTCTTAATTCTTGAAGGCACACATTTTTCCTCAATTAAATATGAAAGCTGTTCAAACACAAAGATGACCTTTAATTATGGCTTTAAATGCACTTGGTTAGAATTACCTCCTTGTTCACATTGGGAAAGTATAATAAGAAGTAACATGATAATACACAGCACTGTAGTTTTGGAGTAATTGCCTACTATGCTTGAACTCTGCAAGGCCTTTTCCAATTACATTTTTAGCTTGCTAATGTTTGGGGATTTTCCAGGATTAATTACGTTAATTGTATTCCTTGGATCTGTTTTCCACAAAAAGCCCAATAAACAGCAAGAAGGAAGGGGGGGGGAGAGAATTAAGTGGCAGAGTTAATTAGATTAGGCTTGCGCTGTAGTGAAGCAGGAAGATTCCACTAAATCCTATAATAGGCCCTAATGAGGATTTTATCATGCTTGTTAAACGGGTCATTTAGTTGTGTGACGGGGCCGTTGAGTGTAATGTAAAAACTGGTTAATAATAAAAAAAAAAAAAAAAAAAAAAAAAAAAAGCCTTTTAATTGCACACACAGGCAAAGCAGTTCCTAAAGTGTCCAGCCAAATGGAATTGCCTGCAACCAAATACAGGAAAAGCTCTGAAGATCCTGTAATAGTGAACATGTAATGTGATTAGGCCACTTACATTTCCCTGACTGTCATAAAAATTAATGCTCCCCAAATGATTTACACTGGGGAACTTTAATAATCCAGATTGGTCAAGATGGAAATTAGTCTTTTTTTTCTTTCCCCAGAAGAAAAATGAACATAGAACTCATCACTGTTGAATCATATGTGCTTGTTCCTACCATGAGGGTGTGTAGAAATCCAGAGTCACTGACTGCTCCAGCTAATTTCCTTCCATGGATACAATGAGACAATCTTTGCAACTTGTTTTCAGATAGCATCACACAGAAATATGAATCCTGGAAAACATTCTCTATAGTATATACTTCCTTAAGACAAAGTTTCTGCTTAATAATAGGCACAAGAAAAACCCGTTGGCCAAGGGGCATAAACATCCAAGTGTCAATAGCCTGCTATTCCATGGCTGTAAGGTTAGTTTCGGAGCTGATCTCAAACATAGACCTTTGGAGGCTAGGCCCAGAGAACAAGAGAAGGAGCAGATCTTAGCCGTGGGCAAAAGTGGTCAAGATATCACCCTTGATCCTCCTGCTTCTCAAAGTTTACTGATTCAAAATGAAATGTGTGATGAATAATTTCTGATCTTAAAGATCTCCTGTCTCCTGAAAGAGAGTAAATGGCTGTTCCCCTACATGCTACTTATGGGATATCTGTCTTGTACATCTTCAGAGGCAGAGACTTAGCTGTTATTTCAGCTCAGACCTCCCTGCTACTACTTATACTGACACTCTGCTTTTGCAATACAGGAAGATCCGTCCTCTACCTTTCCCTTGATTTGAACTTCTCCTGTCATGGTCACCGAGATGTCCCCACTTGCTGACCACTTTTCTCAACACTCAGTCCAAGGAGCGGGATAACTCCTTGCAGACTGTTACGGCCACATCTCTAGCACTTCCTTTCTCACACTTGAAAATATGTTTCCTCAAGGTCCCATTGCTGAGAGAGTTTGATTTATACCAATCTCTGTGGCGCGTGACAGGGACCAGGTGGCAACTGCACAGAGGACCACCATGATTTCCACCCGTCCAGCAAATGACAGTCATTACTCTAAGGATCCCACCGAGACACACCAGCTGCTGCTGCCTCCAGCCCAGCTTGGTGGCATCCCCAAAGGCAATGATAAGGAATAGCAGATCATTCATAACCACCTCTTCCAGTATCCGGTAATTCTGGTGCCTCAACTACTGAGCATCTGCTGGCAAAAAAGAGAATGAGAAAAGTTCATCTCCTTCTTGCTTATTCATTTCATGCTGCTGATTTTTCAACATCTTTCTGTTTGTGGGGCCTAAGAGTATTCCTGCGGCAGAGCACAAAAGCCTCCGAAGAGATTCATGATGACCATTCACAAATTTTCATTTCTTAACTGCCTTTTCAGGGCATCAAAATTTGCTGTGTATTCACATGTCTGTGTATAGGTGCACACACATATGTACAAGATCTTTCAGATACACAACAGTAAGTAATAAACATATTCTAGCACAAGAGGTCTGTGAAGAAAGAACCAAAAACTGATTTGAAACAGCTTGGAGGAAAGGGGAGAAGGGAGAAGGTCTGGTAAGGGTATTCATATAACCTAATACCACTGGAGGAAGGAAAGGCCCTTTTTTGACTGAGAAGTTAATCCTGCTTTGAAGAAGCTGTTCACCCAGCATTTACTTGATTCTGTGATAATACTTCTCCTTGTATACAATAAGAACAGAGAATAAATAAAGGAAATGTAAATTATATATCACAGAATTAAGAACCAGTTTGTTCAGAAAAATGTGACAACTCCTGCAGAGTTTTATGAACAACAGAAAAACATCTCCCTGTAACAGTCCCTGGGGCAGAGGGATGGACTGGATGATCTCTTAAGTCTCTGCTGTATCTCTGATGTTTGGGACTAGATGCATTTTCTGACAGAAGCTTGGTGAAGAGGATGTACTTGAAAGGAACGTACTGCTTCACAGCATAGCAGACAGGCCTGTGCCTTACCTTCCAATCGATGAGGCTTTCAGAGCACAAAGTGCTGAAATAAACTCGAGACATTTTAATTGGCGACTTTCTTTGTTTAAGCAATAAAGAAGCAATATGGGTCACTTATGCTGTGAAGCAGCGATCTGTAAGACACAGAAAAGACTTGTGTAACAGTAACAGGGGAAATGCTGACTTCATGTTCTCTTTTATTATATTTGTGACCCAGACTTCTCCCTTCTCTTTCTTTTTTTCCCCTCTCTTACTGTTTTGCTTATTTCTAATACTAAGCCCCCAAACTTTCTGACTTGCCAAGTTTTCTTCTAACCGACAGTTGGAACTGCTAATTACAATCCCATCACTGAAACACAGACTGCCCTTCATCTGTACTGAGCCATTTCTGTATTTCCCCTGCAGTTAATGAAGTGCCTCACACTGAGAAAGGAGCAGTTTGCAAGCCTAGCTTTCACAAAGACATTTACAATACTGTGCTCACAGCAAGGAATTGAAGCTAAAACTCTCTAAAAATCAAAGGAATAAAGAACTAGCCACACTTTTGCAACCCGGGCAGGCAGTGGGCTACAAACAACTTCAGTTAACTAGAGAGGACTGCATTGCTTGGACTTTGGATGCTGTGCGTAGTCTCCTCCAAGCCACCAACTGCTTATTTGGTTTGTCCCTGATATAGCACAGCAAGTCACTCATCCAAGATTCAGCTCTTTGGTATTTTTCAAAAGGTCAACAACAACCTCTGGATAAAGTGTGGCCTCTTGAGGGACAGAGGAAACGCACTTGCTGAGGGAGAACAAAGTAGTTTGGCATGAGAGGAGCGGTATTGCACAGGGAGCAAAACCACCTTCCAGCTCCAGTACTGAGATCTGCTGATAAAAGTTACACTTATGTCACCCAGCACAACACGAAAGCCCATGGGCACTGTTTGCTATCCAGCAGTTCAATTTCCTATAGTTTAGGGTGGGGAGGTTATTTGTTCTCCATGGAGCTGGTTTGGTTTTGAAGTCCATCATTTCCAGTAACAGATTCTATTGAAAGACCACCTTAGAATTCCTGCCTGAATCAAACTGGTTGTGAGGCCTCCTTAATATTCCCCAGCAAAGAGGAAAAATTACTCAGTCTATCTTAAAAAATCCACCTGACCATGGTTTTCTCACTGCAGCATTAGTTTTAGACACGAGAAAGGAGAACTGCCTGGGGTGCCTTTAAACTAACCTCTGTAACGATGAACATCACCCAGGAGGATAAAAGATGAGGGATAGCCCCATATGAATGAATAAATTTTTTGACACACCATAACAAGTGCCTATTTCCACACTCAGCGTTGGCTCACAGGATCTCTTCACGTCTCTCCTTGTCCATGCACCAATGCATCTTCTACACAAGATTAGAATTCCTACTACATAAAGACTCGGGGCCATACATCCCCTTGACCAAAGTATTCCTTGAATTACTTGACTGATGAAACTAAACAAACAAGATATACATCACACCTCAAAGGGAGCAGAGCAACAGTGATTAATATTTGACATTATCGTTAGTACCTGACCTCTTCAGAAGCGCAAATCTCACTATCATTCCTACCACTGAAGCCTTTGCTTTCTATAGGGTTGAAATGGCCAAACCTCAAACATCATCGCCAGATCTGTACAAACAGAGAGAGCAAAGCCAACAAGCTGGCAAGATCGTGAAAATAAATACAAAAAGATCAGGACATGTTTTGTTATCTTTTCCTCTCATCAGGAAGTGTTCATTTTCAAATCTGATATCCGCTCATCCACAGTCACCCCAAGGTTCATTTCAGCTATTTCTTATGCATCTGTGAAAGGAGGGTAAGTAAAGTAAGGTGTGTTGTACAGTAACCCAGTCTCCCCTATTGCCTCCTGAGCTTAGACCAGCTGTTTCCTCTGCTGCATTGTACAGCTTTATCCTAAAGAAGCGAACAACCATTGACATCTCTCACTGCTGCTAAAAAACCTTAATGAGAGCACATGCTTATATACATACAGAGAAATCAAGAAATTCATCAAAGTAATGAATAGTGCCTGCAGCACTGTAAATCCAGATATATTAATTTTAACATCTTCAGGGAGTTTTAATGCCATTTTTCCCTCCTGATATCTGAGTATTATAAAACTACGGGCAAGTCAGTGAACCAGGGAATACAACTGATCTGAAATAAAATCAAAATGACTCAGAGGTTTAATTGTCCAAGCTGGGCAATGTTAAAGAATGAAAAAGTAATTAAGCAATTTGTTACACATGATGAGAAACAAATTGGAGCACAGCCCAATTCTGCCAACTTTCTTCAGGCAAAATTCTCATGAGCTTCACAGGCAGGGGCATGTGTACGTTCCTAGGGACTGAGTGGCTGGAAATCATCAAGAGTTTCCAGAGCCACAGGGCATCTCTACACATCAGACTTGAAACAGCCAGAAGGCAGGTGACTTTCAGAGCATTTCACCTCTAAAAATCTGGTCTTTGGGTATCTCCACCAGGACAACAGAAATCTGATATTGAAGCTGTGCTCCCTCAAACGCACAGAGGTGGGGGCTGTGAAGAACAGTTACTAATTTACTGCCAAGTAATGGGTTGATTTTTATTTTTACAAATTACCTCCTTGATGAAAGAGAATTGTTTAGGTGTTTTTTTTAATTCTGTTTCAGCTTGCTTTTTTTTTTTCCTTTTTTTTTTTTAATATATTTTTTTCCAAAGTGATGAGAATTTTAGCTTTCTATTGACATTTCAAAAATGCCAGGAACATCAGCATTTGTTTAGATCAAAGATGCCACCATTCATCAATTTAATAATTCAGAAGAGGGATTCTCCGGAGCAAAGGCATTCAATAAAAGCTTTGTTTTCCCCATAGATTAAAATACCCTTTTCAAAAAGTTCTGCTCTCTTGAAATGACTGCAGCAGCACAACTCTTGGGATGGAGCCATACAGATGTGCCTACAGGTACTACAGAAATGCAAGGATCCAGAATGATTAGGAGGTGACGTTACAGAGGGCTAAGCTCTACCAGCCTTGCCTGACCCCACTGTGCCACCACCTCTGTTTCCTTCTCCACCCACTGAGGTGGGTGCTGCTATCTTATACCCATCCTCATGAAGCAGTGAGTTAGACTTCACGATCCTTATCGGTCCCTTCCAGCTCAAGATGTGGAGGAGACCAAGAGAACAGTCCCTCCCTTCCTCTCAGTGGTCATCACCCTTCCCCCTAGAAAATGCATGTGACAACAGAGCAGTGCCTCTACACAGCAGTCTGTAGAGCCGTGTGGTGGGGGAGAATGGTGTCTGGCACAGACACTGGGAAACTGAAGGAAGAAGAAAAAAAGCACTTCTCATTGTTAAACTGAACAAGCAGAAGAGCTGAACATTCGTCCACTTCTCCCACTCAGACAGCAGTTTCTTTAGAATGTGAGTCCTTGCAAACTCATTTGCCTGTCCCACCTCCCCCTTCTCCAGGTGGCAGCACTAAGAACAAGGCACACGATTTCCCTGAGGCCCATTCACATTACGAGCCTGAAAGCTCCTCCAGAATTGGCAGTGCAGCTAAAATCTAATCAGGTGCTTGTGCGCAACAGACCCAGAAGCAATTGCAATCAAGCCAATTGCTGCATCTGATTACACATGAAAACCCTCGTGCCACTAAGTGTTTTGCAGTCCTTAATAAAATGTGCCTGTCTGAGCTCAAATTGCATCAGGCAGGATTTTTATGTGCAGTTCTTGTTTTTTTTTAATCTTAATATTATTAAGAACTACCCAAAGGAAGAGATGGAATAGGATGGAATAAGAAAAAAAGCAACCATTGAAAACAGTGTAAATAAAGGTCTAAAATAGACCTATGTAGTCAAATGGGACCTTCAGGATGAACTTCACATAAATTCCACTTTTACTGACAAGTAGAAGAAAGTGTGACCAGGTGGCCGCAGCTCCTTCACTGGCTTTATAGAAGAAGACTGCAGAGGTTAATCGCAGTCAAAGGTAACAGTAGAGTCTAAGTTTAACATGCAATGAGTTTTGTGGCTGATCGTCATTGCAAACACAGCAACCACAGTGCATGCGCACAGAAATGTATGCACGTGTCTCCATACAAAGACAGAGCACAATCACAAATAAGCACAAAAGAAACACCAAGGCCTCAGTATTTGTATTCCTAGATTTCTACAAATCTGCACAAACATAAAATGAGAAATCCTAACTTTTCAGTTTCCATGTTCATCCACAAGCATTTTCTTTTATAACAAAAATGCTCCAGTGTAGAATAAAATCTAGCCATGGCCGAGGAATTTATATTGCTGTCGTAACTAGTGAAAGCCTGGAGCAGCCACATAACATGGGGCAAGAGGACACTCACCCCGGCAAATTTGCAGCCATGAAACAAAAAACTATAAAAGAGAGATCCTCCCTTCCCTTGGGCAGAAGGATTCCCCCGTGTCACGGTACTCCCACTACAAACCAAAACCACTGAATAAGATAAGCAGCAGTAAGGAAGGCTGGCCCAAGAAAGCTGCAAGACCAGCTGTAACCAAGAGTATGCTGCCTTTCTCTCTGGAACTGTCCCCTTTGGTCTGTGACCTACAAAGGGCAGAAAGGGAGCAGGGATTTTCAATGGGAGAAGAGAGTTGCTCAGACACTATTCCTGTGTGTACCCAACCTCAACCAACTGCAGCAGAGGACCTGAATCTATTTCCTGGATTTCCACAAGAAAGGACAACTATATCTGATGAATTAATAACACCTAGAAAGCAAATCTCTTCTTCATAGCAGCTAGTCACAGCTTGGCAGCACAGCTGCAGAAATCCCATGTCTCAAAGGTTAAAGTAGCAGCCAAAACCTGTGACTCAGAGGTGCCACATAGACAAGATGAACATCAAGGGTTCCTTCCAACTCAAATGATTCTATGAGTCTATGTTTTTCTTCAACTGTGAGAGCCCCTTGAGCATAGGCTGAGCTCTGCAATTAAATTTCAGGGCAGACAGCTGCACCCCAATACGATTAAAGAAATTAAGTCATAAAGCATTTCATGATAAAATAAAGAGTACTGAGAATAAGGAATCATTAAAATAGTTATTATTTTGACTTAAGGACAAGACTTATGGACAAAAGTGCTCTCTTGAAATAGCTCAGCCTCCTGGAACGTGGGGAAATTCGGATGCTGTCACTTTTCTGTGCAGTTCCTCAGGTCCATCATATCCAAATGGTCACTGGCCTCACAAACATCCCCATGGCCCTTTTCCAAAGTCCACTTAGATATTAAAGAGCTCTTCAGTGGTTTTGGAGCTAGTGTTTAAGTCCTCTCACAGCACCAAAGCAAAGGCACTGGTAGGGTTAACATATCCTGAATGCTGGAAAAGGCACCACTTAAAACATTCAGCAGATGGATGAGTCTATGCATGCCTGTTCAGAGACTCACATCAGGAATTAAGCCTGCAGTGCTCATTAATAATAATGGGAGCTAAATGCTGTATTGCATGTGTCACGATGGGAACGGACTCCTTCTGCTACAGCATGGGGCTGTCCTAAACAGCTGATTTAATTAGGATATTACAAGTATTGATTCTGGGAATAAATATGAATTCAGCAAATGTCTCTAATGAGCTTCTTAACCCAGCAGTATGTCCTCCACACAAACCAGAAGCACTTTCTAATTTAATATATGCCACATCCCAATACTGACAGGAAATCTTAAAACTGCTGTTCATGACAGGAGCAAAAATAATGGTTTCCTTCCTCGAATCTCTGCTTAAAGTTAACTTGTATAACTTATTTTTCCATACACTCATTTTAATAGACAGGTTTCTCTGTTAGAAGATTTTTTATTTTTACTATCATTACCAAGCAGAATGTAGTTGCAAATAGTGCAAACAGGCTTCCTGAGAGGGATCCAGGAGGAGGGCTCTGCTAGAGCTTGGACTAAAACTCACTCACTGTCTCTGGGCACAGGGCTTCCCCCTTCAGTAGTGATGCCTGCTGACACTTCTCTCAGACACCAGGACACACTCATGCCTTGCATTAAATATTATGCGTAAAGCATTTCTGCACATATTCTGGTTCATGTGCTCAACTCCATTACTTGCTGTGCTCTCAATCTGCACCTCATGTTCTCATTCTCTACTCATTCTACACCTCATTTCAACTCATTCAGGGGCTATACCCTACTCACTCTTGCAAGAACACAAATAAGAGCGCAGCAATAAAGACTTCAGCAGGTTTTAACCATAGATCTTTCTCTGATCTGGTAACACATCTAAGTGCCCATCAGGTCTCCTGTTTTTTCTGCAGAATATGAGTACTACCAGATCTGACCCGAATACTCTGTTTTCCATTAGCGAAATGGACATTTCCCACATAGGTAGTTCTGCACAGAGCTAGAAGCTGCAATGAATGACTACTTGTGGGTCCCTTATAACTCTGTATACTCTATGATACATCTCTGGATACAAATTTCTTCTTCCCCATGACTCATTGCACCACCAGACCTCGCATCCATCTTTCCACAGATATTTAATACATCCAAATTGGGAAGGAGGGATGTTTTTTCCTGCATTAATGAAGCAACCGTAGGCAGTAAATGGGAAGCTTTGCAAGGATTCTACCCAATGAATGTGACCTTCACTTAACAGTTGCTCATAAATACATGTATGAACAAAAGTTTTATTCAGAAGTGTCTGCTTTTTTTGCAACAGAGAGATTCCCAAGTTCCTCCATGCAGTCATTAGCCAATGCTTTCCCATTTGCTCTTTGTAGGGAATATGAAAGCTTGTAGATAGCCTGAGATGTGGTGTTCAAGGGAAACATCTCAGACTGTTGTGCATTAGCACAGCTTTTCTCTGCTCTAGCAAGTTTGACTTATCATTAAACAACCCAAAAATGCCAGCTTTAAAAATCACTTCTACTTTGATGTTTTTTCCACCTGTGAGAAATTGGTGATCTCTTTCTGAGATTTGATTTTTACTAGAATTTTTTTTAAAGGACAGAATTTATTTAATTTTTTAACATATCACCTTCCAATCTCTCTTATTCTCCCCTATTCTTTACCACACAGGATTCTTAGTCTTGTGTGCCAATTAGTTTATCTTGTTTGGTTATGTCTCCAGACTGATCCGTTTGCTATCAACTTAATGGATCTGCAGGCTAGATTTCGTCATTAATAACTAGGAAGGCAGGGTCAGTTATCAGGAGCTTTAACATAGCAGAGTGAAAAGATCACTGGGGGAGAAATTATATTGTTTTATTACACTTGGGTACCCTTCTAATCTTATTAGAAAAGAAACTGTGGGTACAGAAAGGAAAGGAGGGCTGAAAAATGTTGATTTTTGCTTTAACCTGGAAATACATATACACATTGCTAAGTTCCTATTCCCACTGGGAAATCATCTGTGGCCTTTAAACTCTGCTAACACAGTAAAAATCCAGCAGTACCAATTCTCAGAGGGACAGTTAGCGCAAGTACCTCCTCCCAGTCTGGGTTTGTTAACAGCCAGGAACACCACTGAGCCTATGTTTGTGTCCCTGAGCAGCAGCCAATTTGCCTCCTAATAGCCAGTTCATTACAGGACCGCTTCTGCTCTTCTTTCCAGAGCACTGACTTAATTCATTACACTCAGCTGGATGCTGGTCAGAGGAACCTACTGTGAAAAGGCAAAAGATGCAGAATCTGGCCTTGCACTTGCGTGTTTTTCCTACCCACAGGCCAGAACAGACTTTCCTACTGATTCACATTTTTAACACAAGAACCTCAGGGCTTGATTGCTCTTTGCAGACCTTTCCTATAGATGTAGATAAAGAACTGAACTATATAAAAACCATAGCATGGAGGCTCTGCAGAGACCAATCTTGGATCATTTCTACAAAAACTTAATGATGCTTGAATTCACAAAGAGGAAAGAGGACACTGCTTCTCCTATGAGTACACTTCCACTATGTAGAAACGGGCCCAAAGAAAAAGATGGCAGTTTTCTTTCAGGGAAATTCCTGCAGATTTGATTCTACAAAGAAAACATTGAGAGGAAAGGTAACTGAAATGAGTTGTTTGGTTGGTTGTGGTTTTGGCTGGATTTTGTGATGCCTAGTAGGGTGCGAGTTCTGACACTTTTTCCTACGCTTCAACTGCAATAACAGCACGCTCTTGTGTAGATTTTCTACTGCCTACTACAAACTCTTTATTGCGTACTGAGAATGCAGATAAAGCCTACTTAACCTCTTTCATACTGCTTTGTGAATAACTCTCTTAAATGATTTACTTGGAAAATTCTTCCTTGTTCCAGCAGGATACTTAGATGGCATGATACTTAATGGCATGACAGACACAAGCTCATGGAAATCAAGCCTGCTAAAAGCTGAGCCTCTTTGACTCCTCTTGAAGTCAGAACCATGGTAGGCAAACATGACTTGATCACAAGGATTCAAGGAAAGCACAATGAAGAAATTCCTAAGAGTAGCCTTCCCACATCAGCCTCGTAGTGTAAGAATAACATGTCTACCACAAGATTAACAGATCCAATAATCTTTTCTCCTCTAGATCAATACTCCCTGCTTTAGCAAAAATACTGGAACAAGACAAGCATTCAATGACATTTGTCAAAGTATTTTTCCAGTCTCCAGGCTATTCTCTTTAAACATATTCTAAACCAAAGGGAATAGCGTTATACTTTGCATCCAATGTTTTTTCTATGAATTTATCCACTAATGTGCATCTACGTAAACTTCTAGCACCTACAGCTTCCTGCAGCAAAGAAGCCTACAGGTTAATGGTGTGCTCTGTGATTTTTTTTATTTGCCCTAAGGCTTCATCTTGATATCTTCTTGCCCCTGGGTTTAGATAAGCATGGGGCACTACTTCACAAACAAACAAAACCAACACCACTTTGAAGTAATATACAGCATCACTGTTCATAGAAGAAAGTGCCTCCAGAGTACTTCAGAGACCAGTGCTGAAGCCTTAATAGGGCATGTCAGATGTTCAAACACCCACAAGTCTGAGGAGCATTCAACCTTGGTTTACCCATCCACCATGTAAAGAGCTCTGAAAAGCCTCTGAGAACCAAAAGAGTAAGAGAATAGACGTTCTGAGTCTGAATACTGAATCCAGCACATTTTGAAACATCAGATATTTCATTCTGGCTTTGGAAACTTATCAACTATATAAGAAGCAGGACCATGTTCTCTACATCTGCTATATTAAAGATCACCCAGTGACTACTGGAAGTAATGAAGGCCCTCCAGTTCAGCTTGAAATAGTTGATCAGCACCCGAAAGCAAATCTTGATTAATCTGCTTTGAAAACCTAAAAATCCAGATTTTTTTTTTATTTTTTTTTTCCTTTCAAGGGTTCTCAATGTCTTGAAGAACTGCTCGTTCAGGTCCTCAGAGTAGATTATTTATTAATCTGCTCTGAAAACCTAAAATAGAGGAAAAAAATTAAGATTATCAATGTCTTGAAGATTGATGAAGGTGATTTTCACTGACTCTCTGTGGAGAGAAACTTTGAGCAGCTAATAATGAATATAGATCAATAAATCATTCCAGTAAGAGTGACCTAATTAACACTCAAGCCCTGATTTGAATGCATGAAGCTCATTATTTGGACACAAGGCTCAGTCTCACAGGGAAAAAAAAAAAAAAAAAATAGACAAAAAAAAACCTCAGAAAAGTTTTTGGAAACCAAGTATCTGCACATGATGGGAAGTAGAGAAGAGCCTCCCACTCAGTGAGATTAGGACCACAGCTGACTGTAAAATTACTGAGGTAACTAAGGTAAAAAATTGTTCCCCGAATACTGTAATAGTCCCAGACTAAATCTGCATAGTTTCCTCTTTCCCCATCTCCAATCACCTGAAATAAGAGGACAAAACTTTCTCCTTGCTTCTATTCCATAAAATGAACAATTCATACAGGAATATACCGTGACAGATAAGTGTGCTGTTTTGTTCTAAGTATCATATATAAATTAGAAAAGATTCAGTCTTGCTCTTTGCTAGACTGATGCTGACCATTTCCTCCTCAGTTATTGCACCTAAGGGAAGATAATCCAACAACAGGTAGTGAGAGACAGTTTAGATATATGTAATCTGAAGGTTAAGAAATGACTTCCAGTAAACGAACAAAAGGATTCCTAGAACAACAGAAGGAGAAAATATGGTTCTGAAACTGAAGTTCAATTATACAACAGAAATTGTAAACGACAAAGGCAGAACTGCCTCTGGTGGATGCAGAGCTCCTCTGAAACCTATAAGTCTTGCCTTCACAAAACACATAGGTTCCTATGAAAATAATACCTCCTATCATTATTCCCATGGAAACTAGAACAGATACAAAGAGCACAATAACACTATTTGATAGAGCAAATTCTCAGCTACAAAAAGATATTCTTCCAACAGAGTCACTGTCATTAGCTATGCACTTTCACCAGCAATGAACAAGAGCCTGTACACTGCACATGGCCATTTGGAATACAGTTTCTCTTTCACACCAGCATCACCACTGCTGAAACACACCATCCAACACCTCACTGTGCTTACACCCACTGTTTGGTCTCCATAAAAAAAAAAAAAATCAGCAAGCTCTGATGAATGTCAGTGGTTGCCATTTTTTCCTCCCTGGAGGAATTCAGTCCCAAATCTTTGCTTCACACTTCCATGTCAGACACCATTTTGTCAGACTGCCCCTCTGCCACCACCTGTCACACAGCAACAGCACGTAATGGAAGGTTCAGCCTCTACTGCCATACCACCAACATCCACCTGTGACACTGTGGGCCAACATAATAAATAGAATAAGAAGCATTACTTTCAGAGCAGCCCTCATACATCTGTGAGGCAACAAACAAATATAAACCCACATACACTCTTATTTTACAGCCTTTTAGGCAGGAGTATGAAATTGGGAAATTGAATCCATTTATCTCATTAAATAACAAAAAGAAAAAGTGGAATATTGTTCCATACAGCTCATTTAATTAACTCATTTCTGAATCAGCACTTGATTGGAAAGTCTGCTTTTCTAGACCAGCAGCCATAGCCAGCAATTGTGACTTTTCTGTTAGAGTAATTGAGGAGAGCACCATGTGATTAGCCCATGGCTTTACTGATTAATTTCTCATTTCTTTGTTTGCATTTGATTTTGATTGATTTTCTGTGCTCTTTGTAAATGAGCAGGTTGCCATGAATACAAAGGCATTCCACACATGGCAACAATCAGAGCTCATCTGTCTCTTGTTTTCCTGGTATCTTCTTCACTACTTCTGCATCCCTTTGCTGACCATCAGTTTTCACTCACAGCTTTCTGACTGAACTGAGTATGCTGAGATCCCAGTTTGCACAGAAAAATAACTTCCTTACCAGAGACAGAGCAGGACATAACAACACAGAGTCACAGTTTTCCTTTGGTGTGAAATTGAAGACTATCTAAACACAACTCACAATGCAGCATGCCACCAGATTTCAGACATATGATATTTCTAAGTATGCATGAAGGTCTAATACACATGAGGTTTATAATAATACATACATGAAGATTTACATTAAAACACATTGAAATTAATCTCTGTTAACGTTTTTATACTTTTAAGCATGGACAAGTCAGTTATACTTTTAAAAAGCTTTTCCCAAATCTTTTATGTCTACATGGTTTGTTCACATCTTATCAAAACACTGCCTGACTGAACACACATCCTCACTATCTTGTCACAAAGATTTTCTCACCTGATACAGAAGCAGCCTTGCTGTTCCCCAATACATTCTATTTGAACAAATTGTAAAAATTACATTAACCCAACATTTTTGACATGGAAGAAATCATCTTCATTTGTTAAGGAAAAGTAATTGGCTAAAAGTAACTCATCCCTTTCTCCATAACACCAAACACAAGGATTTCCAAGCTAAGGGAGAATCTGCAGAAGTCGAGTTTCACTCTTGCTAACTATTACCAGATGATATTATCCTAAAATTTTAGACAGCAATACAAGATGGATACACTAACAGAAAGATGAATGATCTGCTGAATCCATATATATCATATATGATTACTGTTAGGAATTTGGACTTATAATTAAATTCAGTTCTTAAGAAACCTAGGCTTGATGTGCGAGTCTTCATTATGTGTCATTAGGAAGTCAGTTAATAGTTCTGTGCATCAGTTCATCATCAGCAAAAAATAGATATTATTATTCTCACCTCCTGAGGAAAGTTGTCTTGGAGATAAATACCTTAAAGCTATTAAGTGTTCAGATACTGCACGGACCAATTGTCTAGCAGTTTATGCAAATATCAGTACTTTGTGCTCAGTTTCCTGAACCAGCAAGTGGTGTTTAATTACCATTCTGTCCACAGCATTGCAAGAAATTAAATCCCAAGTGAGAATAGTTATTCTTTTATTATCTCATGTAGCACTGTTGGGAAGATTGGAGGGGCTGTGCTAGTGGAAAAATGAAACCAACTGTTAAAAAGAAATGAACTTGAACTGTGAAGACCAATTAGGAAACAAGAAAAAAGTATTCAAGGATATGAGGGGGAGGGGGGTTGAAAAAACACAAACTATCACTGTGCTTTCAACTTCATGGCAAAAGCATGGCTTCCACTGTGCTTTCAATTACATGGCTACCTTTATAGTAGCGCCATTAGGAATAGAAACTGGGTATTAAGATTTTTGTATTTATTTGCCTTTGTATATGTACTTATATGTTTGCATTTATTCACATTTGAGCATTAGTACCTCTTCAGTTGATGGCAGGGAGTTCTCAATCCATCTCTCAGACAGTGGAACTGAATGTGCCATAATCTCTTACTACTGATAGTTTAAAAAACATGGAGCAGCCTGCTTGGGGTGGTCACCATTGTTGGAAAGCAAAACAAAGACAAGATTCAGAGTAGAGAGAAAGAAGGAATAATGTGGAAAATCTCAGTCTGAATCTTTACATTTAGTCCAACAGAAGTTGTATTTTACATAGATTGCATCTTAAAGGATTACACTGAATTTTTGTCAGCATGCCATAACACTATGCTAATGTCACTTGATAGAAACCTAACAGTAATCAAGACAAAGAAAGGTGAAATCCAGGTCCTCAAGGCATTACAATCTCAGTTGACAAGATAACAATTAAAAGCCTTTTGGAGTATGAAAAAAAAGCACACAAAAGCTATTGAGACTTTCTGTATCTGGATACAAATAGTGGAAATGGGATACTCTTCTATTCACCTCATGAAAGAAACTATAATGATTACAGTCCTGCAACATCCATCCCCATTTCTTGGTGTTAGAGAAACTTCACAAAGTAATTAGAGGGGCAAATACCATGCTCTCTACATTAAGACATCTTTTTAAAAGGTTTTAGAGTCTTTGTCAGGATAATTCTGCAAGCTTAGGAAAGTAAAGCACTGAACAATACTCCTGAACACAGAAGGGCACAGGTGGGGCCTAATCAACCATTTCTGCTTGAGAACAAAACTAGCCTGTTGCTTCCAATTTTAGGTCTGATACACCACAGAAAACATCAGAAGGTCAACAAACCTAATTAGCTTCAAACCACAGACAAGCAGACCTTCACTTCAGCCCACATCACCAAATAGCAGCCAGTTGGCAGAGAGGAGCTCAGCAGGTTAGCCACGTCCTCTCTGCCCACTTGGTAGAACAAATGGTGCTATTTCAGTCTGCTGTGGCTGCAGGCAAGAGATTAACTCTCAGGCTGATGAATTGAGAGCAGAACTAAATGAAGCAACCCAATTTTTCCATTGGGTTCTCTAATTGCAATTCACCACCTAGTAGGGAGAACACAATCTTAGATTTTTCCAGTATTTCTGCCGGGTAACATAATTATGCTGCAAAGCCTATATAAGGTATAATGCTGCATACCTTTATGGAACCTCCGACAGTTTAGTGGCATTGGAAGAGTAAGCCTAGCACACAATACACACAGAATATCTTCAACCCCTGAGTTAAGTAGATATCCAATTAACACAGCCTGCAAAACCTCCCTGCACTGAAGCAGTATGGGAGAGAGAAACTCAGGGTGCACCTGAAATAGCGCATGAGAGAAATCCTCAAATTGGAAAGAAGTACAGAGAAGTCATTATGTGAAAAGATGAGAAAGCAATGTAAGATATGGGGGGGACAAGTACATGGGGAAACTGAGGGAGAATTTCAAACAGGCTGAAAAATGAAGCTAGAGGAAAAACAATTTGGAAATAGGAGAGGAGCAAGCAAGCATTCGTTTCTCTGAATAACAAGAATGGTTGCAAGAGAGTGAGTCTCCAGTGAAGGAGGCCTGAGGTAGCAAATATGGGGCAAGGAAGAGAAGCACGGTTGACAAATTTGAGATGAAATGAGACAGAGAAAGGGAATCCTAGGAGAAAGGCAGAGAAAAGCTTAAAGAAACAAAGAAGGGTGTGAAAAGAGATATGAAAAAAAAGATATGAATTTAGATTGAGAAGGCGTGATCCATTGGTAATGTCATGAGACTGACACATGCTGAGGTACTCAAAACCCAGTTCAGTGTAAGTTCTGGCTTCTGACAGAAAGTGCCTCATCTACCTCACCAAAGTTAAAACACTTGTTAAAGGTGTGACATATTTTCCCCAGTTATTTTATCTAGGACAGAACAGCAGGATCTTTGTTTCCAGGGGGAAGCTGGTGGCAACCTCCAACTTGGACTTTCTCCATCCAAAACAGGTTAAATCCCATAGCCTTGACAGCCCTACAAGGGACACATACAGCTGACTACTAAAACCACTACTCAGATCTTTTCAATTTGTCTTCTCTGTGATTATATCACTTCACTTGGCTTAGAGCAACTCGCAGGAACAAACCTGATGGATGTGTTCAGATCACTCGTCTTTCACCTCCACACCAATGGCAACCTCTCACACTCATCCATTAGCACTTCTTGGCCTGGAGAGAGGGCAGAGAGACTGCCTCTGGCTTGCCGCTTTGCTGCTAATAATAGGCAGTGGATGGGAAGCCTGCAGACTCCCTGGTGCTAAAAGGAAAGTTAGTTCCTTCCAGCTTGTCTGACCTCCTTTCTGCAGGTTGGTTTTCAATCGACTTTTCTGCTTCTCTGGACCCCAGCATTAAGGAGATGGACAAGCCTGTTCTTGCATGTGAGCTTTTCATTTGTTATCTAGGCAAGGCGGAAATAAAGGACCCTGCCATAACATACAACTGAAGTTTCTAACATGTATAGTTGGAATAATACAAGCGTATAGTTGTAATTACAGGGTAAATGGATAGCCAGAGAGTATCTAAGAAAAGACTCACCAATGCTGAGGCTTTCCATCAAGAAGGATGCTCACCAGCCTTGAGGCTCACCACAAAAACTCCACACAGGAGCAATCTCCAGAAAGAGATGCTACCTTAGTGGTGATCAGCCCTTAAATGGGATCTAGGAGAGCTGAAGTCAAGGTCCACCCCTTCCAGGAGCAAAGCTGAATTACCTTCACCTGTGCTCCCACAGCTGACTCGTCACTTGCCTCAGATGGTTAATCAGAGGTTCAGGCTGTGATCAACAGTTTCCCTTACACTAACAGGATTGGCTTCCCATTCCCCATGGGTAGCCTGTGATCAGACCGGGAAAGAATAACTGCCATAAGTTTGTTACAATCAAGTAAAGGCATTACCTTTGCTGATTCACATTCTGCAGGCTCTGCAGTATGTGGAGACCAAGACTAGAGTTGAACTGCTTCTGGAACTACCAACTAACATTTGAAAGTAACTGAAGCTTAAGACTCCTGGATTACACAGCAGGAAACCTCTGGATTTTTTTACCTCACTATTTAAATTTCCTACATAAGCTGTTGAACGAGGGTTTAATCCCTCCCAGGAAGATAGCAGTCCTCAAGCATCAGCGACCCCTTGGAAGTGCCTCTCTCTCCCCCCCTTATGAGAGTTCTGATGTAGGTGTCTGCTTTGCATTGCAGATGCTAAAATGGGGAGAAAAAGCACTAATGAGGACTTCATTACTGTTATAGTTCTAATTCCATTGGTCTTTATAGCAAGGTTTTATCTCAAAGTAATTTAAAGGATAATTTTTTCTTGTTTTTTGATTGCCTTACCCAGGTGATGAGCTATTTGAGATGAAATAGTACGATACCAAAGGGAAGGATGGTCTAGATGCAGAAGGGAATCTCCTGTTTTGAGAACTGACCAAACCTCCACAGATGTTAGGAAACTCTTCCCAATCTTTTTGATCTCTCCAGATATTTTATCTACAGCAATGAACTGGAAATCTGATCTTCAGAGTGACTTGGTATACAATCTTTTCATTGGCCCTAATAAAAGATAATCTTGTAACAATCTGCAAAATGCTCAATGTAAAATCTCTGAGCACTTGCAGAAATTGTTTTCCAAACCTGGATCGTTTCAGCTGCTTATGGAACCAATTGAACCATCAGTGAACTGAAACAGTCTAGCAAAAAAAGAATCCAACAGCAAATTCACAAGTGCTGCTGAGGCTGTTTATCACAGTTTTCTTCTGAATGTTTTAAGCTCAGTGCACCATTACTATGAAAATTGGACTCGCTCACATCTGCTCAGAAGCAAGCTGGGACCAACGTAGGCGTTTCGTGCCCAACACCTCTGTTTGGAAATCACAGAGTATCTCTATTGGAAAATATTTTGTGGAAATCCCTTTTGCAAAAGACAGAAACTATAAAAACAGAATTTCCCTGTGGTGTTTAAGGTAGAGTCCCTGCACAGCCCCTGCCAGTTCGACACACAGGAACCCCTTCAAATACTGAAGAACAGGTTTATACCTTCTCCTGTGCAACATCTGGAACACATATTAAAAGGCTGTCCTTAGTTCCCATTTGCTTTCCCTGCCTACACCTTTATTATATTGCTACCATTTTAAAATGAGGAAAAAGTGGAAATGTAACCAAACATTCCTGAGAACACTGTCAAATTCTGCTTACATGCTTCAGTAGGATTATGTAGGTTTTGCATATAGAAATATCTCAGCACACTTGAGACACTGGGCCTGATACTGAAATATAACCGGTCTAACAAAGTTTGCCTTATGACCTGGCAGCAATGATCTTCCTGTACACAGTTTTGGTAAGGCAACTTAGATAACCTTTCCCCTGTACTTATTCTTATTTCCTACTAAGAAGACAGTACAACACACAGATGTTAATCTGATGCATGGTATACTGGGGTCTCCAGTGCCCCTGAAATGGTCATGGCTCCAGGGAAAGGTGAGAAAAGGGCCTAAGGAAAAGATGCATTCTTCCTTTTTAAAGATGCAACCCAAGTCCACGCACACAACATGCTCACATCCTCTGGGGTGGGATGTAATGCCATCAGGGTTGAGATGGAGGCTATATGTTTGCAGGAAGGTTTTGAAGTATATGAGAGCAAAGCTTTGCTGCATTACCAGTGTCCAGCAGACCTTTTCCCCTAATGTGCAAGTAATAATATGACACAACATCGAAAGTCAATTAACACTTCAAAGCTCTGAATTCATGAGGACAAACCACTTCTTGCAGTTTTTGCCTTCCTTGAGCTAGCATTTGAGAGAAGCACCTGAAAAGAAATGCTAACTAGACAGAGAGTAAATACAAACAATTACTGTGTTTTACTCATGTGTTATCCCAGCGGTACTTGTCATTTTAAGAGTTTAAAGTTTAATTACATTTTTGCTTTTGGTACATTGGATAGCCATTCACCTATGAATAAAAGCATCTGAGAGGGTTTCAAGCTCATTTAAAACACTGAGAAGCAAAGACCGCTGAAGCGTGCGAGGTGGCTTTGTGTTCTGATGTGCTATAGAATAACGTATGGAATTATTTATACATTCACTAAGTGGTGCATTTTCATTGTGCTTTCAGCTGACTTGCACATCCCACTGGCCCCATCTCAGGAAACTTTTCTTTCTACACTCACTAATTCTTCCAGTAACATGCTGAATTTTTCCTTGCCCCATCACACCTTTGTGTCAAATGAGATATTTGAAAGTCTGCCCAGGCTGCGAGCATTACAAGAAATGGAGGAAGAAGTGATGAAGAATGTTTCAGTCACACCATTGCTCATACAATTGCTTACTTATTCAGACTTTCCACTCCCAGCTTGCACTGATCACTTTCTTTCTGATGTCTTTGCTGCTGCTCCTCTGTGAGACAGAAGCTGGGGACCCTTCAGATCAAGTATCTTGGAATTTCTTCATTTGTGAGGGACTATCCTTAAAACATTAGGACCCAGAGGTCAAGTCTGCAGGGTCATAGCAAGCTTCCTTAAGGCAGGGTGTGTTGCAAGGACAGAAATGGCCATGTACATGGCAGGTCTCAATCCTCATCAGAGGCTGAAGAGGGTGAGCAAGGGCACAGAGCCACCAGTCCTACCAACAACAGCTGGAAAAGCTGAGTAAGTACAGCCATGGCCTTGAGCTGAAATCCCTAATACTGCTGGGTGAGCTGAATGGAACATTTAGAACTGTCCCATTTTCCAAGACAAAGTTAGGAGTCAAACACCATCAGGTGTGAAGACCTCCCTTAATCAGGGAGCCCACACCACTCAGGGTTTGGAAACTCCCTGCATGGACCTGATGGTTTTGGGTGCAGGGTAAGGGCTGAATCAGTGAATCACAGCAACGGTTTCCGGTGCACCTGGTTACATCCTGAGCCCTGCTGCCCACAGGCAATTTGGCTTCTCCAGCCTTTGCTGGCTGTCCCTGATGTTTGTCTGCTGCTGCAGGCATGGAATCCCTGCTGGCTCACCCTTCACCAGCCCGTGCTTCGAGGTAGGTGAATTGATTTCACTAACACACATCTACAAACACTAGTTTTCTGCTGTGGTAAATCAACACAGCTCCACAGGATCAGACCAATAAAACATGAAGCAAGCTGGGGGTCTATTTCCTCTGCCTGAAGGGTGCTCCATCACTCCAAGCTATGATTACCACAGACCCACACTAGCAATCTCTTCCATTTCTCTAGCCCAGTCTCAGTAGCAGGATGTAGGAGCACATAGTTGCTTGTTTTAATCTAACCACCATTTATTTTCAATTATCGAGGGAAAAGAGAAAAATCTATCTCATATACAAAGCCCTGTATTTCTTTCCCTCTGGCTACAAGTGGGCTGGCTGCAGAAATATAGGTCCTGGCCACATAGGTTTTGATTTGGGGAAAAGATGGAAATTGCATCAGAGGGCAAGAAAAATATGAAAAAGCCTTAAGAAACTGAAGGAAAGCCAAGTTCAAAGAGAAATTGCTAAAATAATACCAATTTATTTTTAATACATGTGCACATGTATATATATATGCAAAGTCACCGTGTGCCTATACACAAAGTTATATTTGTCTACACATAAAACATTCCTGTTACCACCTATAGGATTCATTAGGAATGTCATTATTTTCACTCTAATCTGGGAAGAAAATAGGCATGATTTCTCACAGAGATCAAGGGGGAGTATTTGAGGATGTTAACCCCTGCATTGCTTTTCTCCTACTTTCAGTGAGGCTTTATTCCTCACTCAACGTTGCCCAAAGTATTCTCATATACAAGCCCATATTTACGTTCATGCTTACGTCTTCACTCAGCTGCTTAAAAAGCTGTACTGACCAGCAGCTGCTCCCTAAGACACAGGGAAGACTTGCTACTTAGAAGCATACTTTGTGAGAGCCCACTGTACTTCCTCATTGCTGTTTTCGGTTTTGCTCCTTTTTTAAGAAAATATTACCATTTTTTAGCCACCTCCACCAGCCTCAAAGCCTCTTGCTGCTGCATGGCAAGGGCTGCAAGAGCTGTCTGCTTCTCTCTGCAGTAGCTCAGATCAAATCCCAGTATAACGTTAGAAACACTGATATAAGCAATTGCTATGAACAAGGAAGCAGCTTCACTTTTTCCACAGTCCTGTTTCATTATACCCTCATTGAAATCTGTCCTGCTGGATAGAAGGCAAAACAGCCCCAGACTCACTGTCCTCCTAGGGACATTCCTTTCTGGTTTGCAACAGAAGTGAGGTTGTTTGCAAGGCCAAATCCTGTGCAGAACACCGGACCTTGGACAGGATTGAATTTGACTGTGGCACCAAAGCAGACTTCAGAACCCAAAAACATGCACAGAACCAGAAATGTTTTTACGTAGAGTCACCAGGTTGATGAGTCATCTCTCCTGCTGATACCCAGCCTTATTTTTTTGAGGGCTCACTTCTTACCACTACCTGTAACTTCCTCAGCTCGCAGCAAGAAGCTGAAGCTTTCACTAGTTCTGGATTTGTCAATTAAATCTTCACGTCCCAGTTCTAGTAGGGCTGCTGCTGACATCAAGAAGAGGAATAAGGGGTGTTGTTGGATCAACTCTCTCTAAATCAAGGGACGAATAGGTGGAATTTTAAGGCAGTGGAAAGGCACACCAAAAATGACTTAGAATTCTGTTACAGAAGAGCTCCAATTAAAAAAGTAAAAAAAATAGGCCTGCCGTGAAAGAAATAAAAGTAACTACAAAACAACCTTTCTGAGGCACCAGCATTCCCACGTAACAGCCTGAAACCAAATCTAGACTGCAAAGCAGCAGCTTTCTGAAAAACCATGCCACAGTCCATTGGCTGGGTCCTGTGCACGAACTGAGCTGTGACTCCTGGATCTAATGGCATCAGTCACTCCTGTCAGAGCAGCATTAGTCGTTGTGAAGCTGGAAACAGAGTCAGTTCCCTGCAAGGGGATTCGGACAAGTTTGGTCAATATATTATTTGCTGTGTGTGCACTGACAGATGGATTGGCTCCAAAGCTCCTGTCTAACCTCTACATTCACCAGAGGCTTTTAGAAACTGCATCTCTGCTTTAGCACAGTGGTCTACCAGAAGTGCCAAGCCCTGCTGAGATCTCAAAAAAAAGGCTGGGGAATAGGTCAGGGCAGCAGTAGCCATGGGGAAGTGACAGCAGGTTTCTGTCAGTGTCCAGTTAGGGAGATTAGTGCTGTTCTGTAGGAATCTTTTCTTAAAATAGGAAAAGTGATGGTGTCGTGTCTCTGAGACTGATTGAGCTTCTATCTAAGGATGTTACCAGTTACAATTGTAAGTAAACAAATTACAAAGAAGGGTTGTAGCTAAGACTGTTTTCTCTACACCAGCAATGGATATTCACCTTCTCATCTTCTCAAAGAAACACCTATGCCCCATTTCCAAAAAAAACAACCTTGTCTTGTACCACAGTGTTGCTACAGAGACTATCCAGGTTTATTAAACTGAGCTCAGGCTCAACATCAGATTGGAGCAGAACATCAAGACACTGATTAGTGCATTACTACAGAGCAGCTGTGCTATGGTAACTGTCCACATGCTCCTCCTTAGCCCACAGTAGAATCCCAAAGAATAAAACATGGATTATCCCCAGGGAGAAATAAAGCTACATCATACTGCACCATTCACAGACAGAAAACACGTGAGCACAGGGGCAGTCCCTAGTGCCCAGCTGCCTCCCAGCAACAGACTGAGTTGCTTTAATTTGGAAAATTGTCTACGCTCCATATTTCACAGTACCTTTTTTAATATGCATGCTGGAGGCTGTTTCTGATTTTAGGCTGTGTAGCTTGGGGCTCTTTTGTGGTCTCTTGTGGAGTGCAGTTTATTAAGTTTCCTGAGAGCACCCTTTGCATGTACAGGGGAGGACTGCACATATTACCCTCCACACCAGGAGGGCACGAACCATCCCTTTCAGGTCCCATTCCCAGCCCCTCCAATTGCACAGGATCTATTCATATGCTGTTTAATGCACTTTGAAGTCCCATTAAGACTGACACTTATGCAGATACATCTTATCATTATTAAAAAGAACATTTAACTCTAAGATCCTAAAAGAATACGTGCATGCTATAAGCAACCAGAAACCTGACATACGCACGATGAGATAAATGGGTCATTTTCACCAAATGCCCGCCTTCATGAGAGTATGGGCAGCCTGTGACACTAGCTGACTTGTTCTGTACCTTCACCCAGTAAGTACACACAGACATCCTGTCTTTAATCTTCATTAGCACAGAGCCCTGCATCCAAAAGAGAAAGTTGAATGCTGGGAAAGGACAGGGGGAAGCTTGACAAAATGAGCACAGGGACACCTTTCTGCTCCTTTCTTAACGTATGAGGAAAGGAAACCAACCAAGCCTGTAAAAGGAGCCCACTTTTTGTAAGACGAGATACAGAGATGACCCACTTTCCTATGTTCCATCTCCCACCAATGCCAATAAACAATAGTAACAGAGAGCTAAGCTACCATCCTTTTTTCTGCAGTGAATTCCAATTACTTTGGCTACACACAGTTTTAGCCATGCTCTGTTTTGTTAAATGACCTTACAACCTCTTACAAAGGTGAATCATAGCACTGACCTTGTCGCAGAGAGGAGAAACTGATGCATATCATGGGGAAGAACCTTCTTACAGTCTCAGGAATAGCTGGAGTTGGCTTCACAGCCACAAACTAATTCAGTCTGTATCATCCAGAGTGGTGCTGGGTTACTGTTGGCTTCCATTTCTGCAAGGAAAAAATTCATCAATCAAGGGCTTTCTCATGCACATGTATCTTGCATGCACACATGGAATTAATTATAACTGCTTCCAATCTAAGCCACATGAAGTCATTAAAATTCCTTCCAATTAAAGGCAATGAGCTGAAAACAAGCCCAACACCTGCAAGCCATGGAAGAATCAGTGGTTACAACAATAGTTTACATATGCCACCCTGCATACTATGCAGGAGCTTTAATGTGCAGCTTGTGCACTGAAAACATGGATTTCTCTGCCCAGAGAGATGTCACCTAAGAAGGCAGTGAAAAGGCAATGCCCTTCAGGGCTCACACTGCATGGGATGGTCCTAAAGCATGACTGGAAAGCCATCTCTCATCCCACTGCTGGGAAAAGTGAAGCACAGAAGGGAAGGCTTGGCTGCACAAGAACTGGTTGCTTTTGATTCCCACCTTGAGAAAGGGTGCAAGCACAGTTATTTCCCAGATCAGGGTTGGAGCAAGCAGGCAGCCTGCAGTTCTGCTACCCTACACTGCTTCAGTAGAAAGCTGGGAGATGAGAGAAACCGGGCTGTTGACAGCAAACACGAGAATGGGTGGTGCACGATAAGACGTTGGGGTCCAGTTACAGCTGCCAAGCTCTGCTTGAGACTTCTATTTATCAACTATAGCCCTCTTGGCAGGAAAGAGAAGCTGAAAGCATGAGAGTACACAGGTTATTTGCAACAACCCGTAACAGCAGCCTCTCCCAGTGCTGCACCAGCCTCCAAACTAAAGGGGGACAGAGCTGAATACCCTCCATGCAACCATTTACCTTCCCAGGGTGCTCCCCAGCCAGCCCTGGAAATGCTGACTCCTGGGGACTTCACAATAACCTCACCAACCATGAATACATAAACCGCTACAAAAACACCGCTACTTTGTGTCAGTCCATCACCCATAATTGGGGCTGATGGAGCTTTTGGGGAAGGAGGCAGGAAATAAAGAAGAGATAAAAACTTTTGAAATTCATGTGAACTATTTTCTGTGCTTTTGTAACACAGCAGCACTTCAGAGACAGAGTGCACATTGTGTTTGCTCCCTCTCCTATCTGCAGCATTGATATTTGCTTTAATGATCTTTTTTCATTTCTTCTCTGGGCGTTCAGTGGGAATCATCTGCATCTCTGTTTCCCTACCAGGAATGAATGAACCACAAGTGCATTTTGCATTCAACTTAACAGGCTGATTGACTTTAGACTAAGTTTCACTATTTCCCATCTGACTTTCATTACCTAGAATAAGATGGTAAGTCAACCTGAACTGAAAGTAATTAAGGGAGCTTTGGAGGAAGAAAAAAAAAAAGAAAAGAAGAAAAAAGCATTTTCTCTTCAAACACATAATTGTACAAAAAATAACACTAAATGCAAATGACTTGTAGATGCGCCAATCTGGTTCTTTTATTGTCACACTGAAGGCAAGAACTACAAAGGGCTAATATTTGTAATCTGCAGACACAGTAGTAGTGCTGAAGTATGTTATTTAACACCTTCCAAAACATCTCCTGGGTTTTTCTAGCAGTGTTTGAAGGCAGGTTAAAAACCTCTTCCCATTTAAACCCCAAAACAATGAATCAAGCAAAGTGTGGAACAGCCTATACAGATCAAAACCCCACTTGGTATTTCACACAAAGTGACCTAGAAGCCCCTTGCTAGCAGGGCTGCAAGGTCAAAGGCTTCAAGGTCTTATGGCTTTAAGGGTTGTATCCAAGGCTAAAATATTTTAAATGTACTTCCTCCAAACATGTGGAGTTTTATGGGCCAGTATACATCACAAGATGTTAACAAGTGCTACAGCAATGGGTGGATGGATGTCTTATGTTTTACCTATTGTTTCACTTTTTTACTCTTAATGCTGGGTATGCTCTGCCGCCAGCCCGATATAAATTGAGCTCCTTCAAAAAATCACCTAATGGTGATTTTAACCCAGACACTATGTTGCTTAAACCACAAGGTCTTTAGGAAGAGATAACAGGCTTTGTGCATAGCCCATCCTTTATGTTAACAGGTGAGAGATTAGGCAGAAAAGACAAGGAGTAATGACAGCAAATCCCTAGGAAGGAGGGAAAGACTTGGAGCACGGGAAGAGATGTGCACAGTACCAGCTTGTCTGAATTTTAGCTCAGACACCTGATAAATTCCCACCATTAAGACAGCTTTGGATCATTCATCTGAATAACACTTCCCATAAAGGAGGGTTCTGCAGACAGGAAGAACTGACGCTCAAGCCTTCCTGCATTTCAGCAACAGAACAGAGTTAAGATAAAACTTATGTCAGAGCTTTATAACAGTATAGGACAAAAAACACAAAGCACAGAGGTTGTCCTCCACCTCAAAATGTGTGGAGCAAACAACAGGCCTGCCACAAGCCTTTGTATCTTGTCCATGCAATCAATCCATTTCTGGCCACAGCATTCTGCCTATGATGCATCAACTGGAACCATATGTTGAATGCGCATTCATAGTCTTTAGGGGTTTGCTTTTGGACAGCTTAACACAGAACAACATTTTGGGTCTTGTTTCCAGGCAAGTCTGTGTTGCTGGGGATTTATCCTCTGCCGCATTAAAAGTAGTCAAACCTTTTATATCTTATTACAAAGAAGAATGCATCATTAGATTTTGTGTTTAAGCATCCAAAGGAAGAGGATAATTTATACATCAAGTAATAAGCTGCCACTTCGCTCTGTGATGTTGAATGGTGTGAAATTCATCTTTTGTGATACCTCCTAGCAGGAACTGCAGGGAATATGGATATAAGAAGACAGCCCTGGGTAGCAGAAGTCTACAAACCAGCATTATCCAGCAGTTTTCTGTCAGGTTTGAGGCTCCAGCACCTCCTTCAAAAAGGTGTATGTTACAGGTAGAGGATGCACATGTAGGTTTGTCTGCACATCTTGTTTGTTTTCAGATTCTTGGTCTGCTTGTTGCTAGTACATAAGTGCCAGGCAGAAGTAATATGATAAACCTCTCTCATACTGACTCTTTCTGCTGTGCCTAAGAAAGGAACACATCCAATCTTTTACCTGGTCAGGAATGCATTTTCTTCTGTTTTATCAGGAGAGCAAGATCTGGTTTATCAAAGCTGCTGCCAGACATCGTAACAGTAACAACATATTCTCCTTGTAGAACATCTGGCATCCAGAGATATCAGAGATACTTCTGGAAATCAAGTGTCTCTCCATGATGTGGAGGATCTTGTTACCCTAATTTTGTGGAAGAATCAGACGCACAGAACTTAAGTGATTTTCTGAAGTACAGAAAATCTCTGGCATCACTGAGAACAGGAGTGCGATCTGTTCAGTCTTTGTTGTCACCCTAAAACCACCATTCTTCAAGCTGAATGCTTAAATGTTACAAAGCACATCCTAAACCCTATTCGTTGATGCCAGACGTATGTGTTTCTCTACTATCCACCATGAAATGTCTTCCCGTTCCCAGCATCTTCCTATGCCACATCTTAAGCTCCATGGTATGCAGGCCCAAACAACCTTTGGACAGCATGCCCTCGATATAACACTGCTTGTCCTACATGGCATGACAATGGACAAGCAGCCCCTTCCTACTCTTTGTTAATTTCTAGTGATGCCAGGTCCAGCTGAGCAAAAACAATATCAGCTATTCAGAGTTCTGGGAGCAGCAGGGCCACAAGTTGATGTTTTTAGCACTCTCCTCCTGCCCCTACTGTAGTCCTGTGACCCAAAGGAAAAGCTTGAAAGATAATTTTTTTTCATAATTTGTTTTTGAATTCACTCAGTTTCCTGACCCTTCCAACAGTACATTTGCACAAGCAGCAATGGCTGTGCAGCAAAGATAAGACCAGGAAAAAAACAGCAAAGGGAAGGGAGGGGATTGAATACCTGATGCAGTATCATAGTGAAAACTTGTCTTGGGAAATCAAACCTGAATGCTCCCACCTGCTTCTGAGATTTTAACAACCCATTCCTCACTAATTGTTTAACTGATTTATGTAATTAAATCAAAGTAGGACAGTTGTCCCTTATGTTTATTTACCTCAAAGTTTGCTGCTTCTGTTTCAGACCTGAAGAAAGGCTGTTCCGCCCACAAGCTCCTCTGACGTTTTGTTATATTTTTGGCTAGGTATAGCACTTGATTTATTAATTAAAAAAATATAATGCCTGTCTGCCATTTTTTCCTGGAATATTTATGATGATTACTATGTGTTATAGAGTTATTTATGTATCAATATCTGCTCACTAATTTATTTGTTCATAATAATTTTTTTAATATACCTGTAAAGCTGTTTTTTCCCCCTTCATTATTTCTGCTAAGCAATAGAACTTCCTTATGACAATGATCCCAAAAAGCCTTCCTCCATTTACATTCCTTGGTGCCATCCGTACTATGCAAAGAACTCACAGGGCACCCACAGCCCCTATCTAGGACTGAGCAGAGCCTTTGGTTGCAGCCTTGAAAACACAGAAAGATGGGGGGGCAAATAATTCTTTCATGATGCCTACATTGTGCTCAGTGCAGGTATGGACCTCTCAACTGCAGGGAGTTTCATGCTCCATTCACCCTTCTCAATTCCCAAGAGCTGGGCTGCTGGCTCTCCCCACACATCTTTTTTCCACTCCTGTTTTTTCAGCCCAGTGTGACCAGGTTGGCCATTCAATTATTTTTCAGCTCCCTTCCGGGTCCTGCAGGCTTAGACAAGAAACAGACTTTTAAAACAAATCCAGCTCGGTGAAAATACAGTCCTGTTTATTTTTTCAGGCACAAAACCAGAAGCTCCAAAATATACGATATGGGTTTGCTTTCAGAGGACGCTGACAACATGTGTGAAATGCTATCTGAATGCCAAGGTGGGGAAGAATGAATCTACGCATTGGGCAATTACCCAACTGTTAATTTCTATAAACATATCAGCATTTGATTTGAAATGCACTGGAAGCACGGAGCTGCCAGCCACATTCAGCATGTACCAGAGTGGTCGTTCCTTTAACTTTACAGGAGCCGTTTTATCTCAGCACCCCAGCAGCAAGCAAGTAGAAGAGCCATGTCAAATGTGAAATAAAAAATGAGCAATGCCTATAAAAGAGAGATATCATGAGAATCTGCCACTTGGGAATAATGAAAAGCTCAAGCAGGTTGCGCTGATTGTGCAACCTACTAGAGGCCTGTCAGCTTTGATAACAATGGCAGCCATCAATTCCTGTAAAAATGGCAACAGCATGAATTGGAAATTGTGAAGCACCAGTTAGGGTCGAAATGAGATTTTCTTCAAAATGCATTTGTCTGCGTGTTCCCGCTCACTTGAAAAGCTCTGGACAGATCAGAAGGAACGTGAAGTAGACAGGGTTGCGAGCTTCTATTTTTTTTTTTTCCCTATTCCTCCTCCTCCTTCATACAAAGTATTTTTAAATGCCAAAAGCTTTCACAAAACAACAGCAGCTTCAGATCTGCCAAAGGGCAATTTGAAAGTGAAAGGTATTCTCTTTAAATTACTTTGGAAAATGATATACGTTATGAAAGGCGTTTACTTTTAAGAGCGTTAAAGAGATACCAAAAATCCCATTTTATTGTCACATTACTGAGGCAGGCAGCGGAGGGAAAAGAGCTCTGTAAAACCACCTGGGCTTCTCTCTCCTGGAGACCTACAGAGACGCAGCAGGCTGGGCTGAAATAAAGCAGCGACTTGTTTGGAATTTTTGTTGGTTTTCTTTTAAGAATATTAAAAAAAAAAAAAAAAAAAAAAAAAAAGAAGTCAAAACTTCCACAAATGATACATATTAATAGTGGGGAGAGCACACAGCTTGCTACAATGCTGATTGAACTTCCTATTTAGGCAGCAGTCACGATCAATTTTTGTATTGTCTAAAGGAAGGCTGAGCCAGAAGAAGAAAATTACTGAGTTTTCTTCCTCGGTTCTAGATTAGAGTATTTACAAGATCAATATTTGTTTGTTTTACATCATCCCAACCCTTCGTTATGAGGAAAGATTTTTTAATTTTCATTTTTCTCAACACCATCACGCCTGTTATTCCCCATGGGAAAGAGCAAATCAAGTCAGCCTTTAATATGCGCCTCTTCTAAATGTAAGATGGGCTGGATGGAAAATAACAGGCCTTTAAAAAAGAAAAAAAAAAAAAAAGATAAAATGTAAGTCTGGAATCTGAACAGGATGAACACAATCACTGTTCAATGTAAAGAAGGCAAACCTCAGGACTAAACTTTCATACAAGAACAGCAATGAAATGCAAGCCAAGGAATGAGTTCAGAGCTGATATGCAATAATTTCTTTGTTTATAACCCCCACTTATGTTTTCTTTCTCTTCTGTGATTTTAAATCTTTTCTGATCTGATGGAGAAAGAAGAATTGGTAAAAGGGGGCACAATGAAAATCCTGGCATGCTTACTGTCTGTCCACCAGTAGAACTCTTCTACTTGAATGTGACCTCTGTGGATGACACCCTCATGTGGTTCCCAAAGGAAAAATTCCAACTCAAGTAAAACAGAGCAGACAAATCTGGTTCCCCATGGGGTCAGGTGCTCCACTCATTGATGCTAGTCCTGCAACAAACATCCTGTAATCAGACAAAGAGGTAGGACTGGAGAGTAGAAGAAAGTCCTTTCTATCTCTCCATTCAAGCTTCTTGAAAATGGAAAGCAGCAAGGCTTTTCCCCTCAGGAAGTGGCTCAGTTAGAACAAAATCTGATTGCCCTTTCCCCTAGGACTGTACCCTGCATTCCCCAGCTCTGGTCTTTTGCCTGTGCAAAGTCACAGTGCCTACGAGGAAGTTTTTAAAGGCTGAAGGACCAAAGTTAGCTTTGTGATTTCTTTGAGTTCTGAGACTTGACTTCAAGGAACAGAGACTGCAGTACAACTCTGTGTGAAATACCCTCTGTTCTTAGAAACCAAGATATTGCAGATAACCATTATGAATGAAATGAGCTACAGACAGCAACACTCAGCATGGTATTGCACTGGTGTTTGACAGCTTGGGTTTATACAAAATGCACTAGGATCGACAGGAGGATTTCCTTCTGAATCAGAAAGACCAAAAAGAAAAGATTTAAATAAATTTAACAAAAGGACAAAGATAGTTTACAGTTCCCATCGTTTCCTGCTTTCTTTGCTATTTAAACTCCAAAGTTCTTTTATCAAGTAGGCTGCAAATCTGAGTTTTCCAAGTATGAAGTGCACATAGTCATGCATAAACATATGGAGTTTCACTTCATTGCATCTGTCAACTGCATTGGGCTCTTTTCTCCTGTGCTTCTTGGGGAAGGCTGGGGACTGTTATTCTCCAGACTGCCGAGAAGTAAATAGTTATGTAACTAAGATTACAGAATCAGAATAAGAGGGTTTGAAGAATTATTTTTGAATTTGCCATGTGAGAAAGTTGTGTTAAGAGAATGGAAAGTTTGGAAAGACCAACACACCAAAACCAGGCATTGCATTTGTCTGTAAAACAAATTCTGGTTTTCACACAGTGAATGTGGACACAGTTCTAATTCCAGGATTATATAAAGGTCACTTCACAGCCCCAAGTCTCAATCGATACCCAAAATGGACAGTGATCCTGCAGAGCTCAGTAACAGGAACATCTGTGCACAGATGTACGTATATGAATATATCTTCCCACCACCAGCTCTGATTGTACCTGCTCTCTGAAAGTCAGTTTGTCTCATCATTACTGCAAGAGAAGTTTCCAAGGAAAAACAGCACATTGCAGGAAAAATGACAATCCAATTCATATCAGTGGTAAAATTGCTTCAGCTTGAGGGGCTGGGGGCACAGAGAGGCTATTTCTTCAGGTGGCATATTAAAAAGCAATAAATTTGACCATTTGTGAAAAGCATGGCTTGCCAGGGACTTTACCCATGAGGGCCCGAGGGCTCCCAGGCTCCCTGATTATTTGCTATTCCCAGCCTGCAGCTGCAACTGAAGCAATTTCTCCCCTTCATATTTTATCCTCAGATGACGGCTTTTCAGTCATACTGTGTGTAGGTAACATGTTTCTTTTTGAGGTGAAGATTGTTCGGCCAGGTAGAGAGGGCAGCCCAGGGGGAAAGGTCAGCTCCTTGTTCAACAACCTAAGCTCCTGGGAAGCATTTAGGGCCACCCATTTGGGTACCCACCTTAAAAGAAAGCCCAGAGGCTCGAGTGGTAGAGATGGATCTAGGTGTTATGTACAAGTGAATGCTTTGGGCTGTAAAGGGGAATTGACAGTGCAGCAGGCATGGAAGGGCATTTGCATGCTACTCTGATTGTAGCCGCATACAGCAGCCCTCTCCCAGCACATCCCAATACACCCTGAGTGTCCTGTAGCGTGCTTCAGTTGTTTCTTTCACTCTCATCATAGAGTGATGGGGATTCAAAATAAGCCATATATTGGTGATTCATTCCAACAGAATCAAAGGGTTTAAGTGCTCCTCCTGCCTTTGTTTCCTTATCTGTCAGCCAGCAGTGGCACGGTGACAATGAACGCATTAGAGACTGGGTGATATTCACACACGCATTGGATGCAGGAGAATGCTAATTTTGGTAAGCTGTGAAAGAAAAGCCTTGTGAACAGCTTCAGGCTCAGTATGCGCTTGCAGATCAGCAAGGGCATGTGCTACACTACTTGCCCATCTTTGATATTCCACTTCCATCATCATCACAAAGAAGTAATTGATTAAAAATTAATACCCCAGCTCCAAGGTAGCAGTATTACTTCCTAATAAGTTTCTTCCCAACCACTGCAGGGCAGTTAATCTGACACGACATGACCATAAGAAGAAAAATATTAAATTTCAACCTTTTTTCTTAAGATTTGTTCAGAATTCACCCCCGTGCTTGCAGAACATTGAAGGCACACCCTTCTCTTTTAAGCAATGTAAGGATCACTAGTGAAAAACAGCTGATTGTGATATTTGGCCCAATGAAGCCTTCGCAGTGCTTAATAACACTCACATAAGCAGAGATCTCATTTTTCTCTAGGGCACTTAAGCCTGTTCATCATGTCACCATCTACCCAATGCCTGACAATTACATTTATACTAACCCATGACAGCTTTAGAAAGCTAAATCTACAGTGGAAAAAAGGACTCATACCTGGGGTTACCAGTAGGATCCCCATTCAACTACTCTTCCTTAAAATTTCCTTGCCAAGAGCATTCATAATCTACAACACAGCCTCACCCCTCTATTTCTCTTCCCTAAGGTCTCATCCTTCTCACAGCAAAATGATTATGGAAGATTATATGTTCTTGCCCAAAAGCACGATGTTGACAGCTACAGCAGAGTGCTTATCTCTCACTAACCCTGCACTGCCCCAAATTCAGCTTCCACAGAGCTCAGATGGGTGGACTTGCCTGCTGAGCTCCCCATGACCCAGAGCTGGCAACTTGCGGCCATTTGCCAAGTAGGAGTACTCTGTCCAACCAAGGACAGTTTCTATCCGGAAAGCGAATTTAACAGCTGAAGGAGGAAACAGCCACAGTCAAAAGGAGAAAATACTGAGATGCCCATTGTAAGCTGCAAAGTCCAATAATAAGCAAAGTTCCTCTTCTCCCCACACTAAAATCTCAGCTTTTAGGACTAACTGATAGCTGGTCAGCTTACTCGCCTTCATCCCTCTAATGTTTAACACAGGATACTAAAGCAGAAAACAATGCCCTCAGCTCTTTTTCAAGAAACACTATGAGGTCAAATATACCATAATGCAGCTCTTTATCTTTTCTCCAGGGGAAGCTTTCCTCTTTCCTTCATAAATCTTCCTGGTAAACTGGAACTGTTGATGACCTCCTACTCTCCATTGGACTGGCTTTATCATCTGCTTCCATTTCATTTTATTTTTTAGTTTGCCATGGCCTTTGGGCTCTGAGCTTCAGTCCTAAGAGCACTCAAAGACCAACAAATAACTGTGTTCAGTTTCTTCCTGAAGAGAAGTGCTGGAGACCTTTGTTCAGCCCCAACCTCCAGACAGAGAACAAGACAGGAAAGGAGACATCATCCACGCCTATGGGGAGAGCCTGAACCCTCGAATGGGGTTGTGCATACATATATAGTGATGCCCTCCACTCAACAACAGCATGGGCTACTCCCCAGCTCCTGTTCCACTCTGAAAAGTGACAAAGCTGAAAGCAAAGACAACCAAGGGCAGCACAAGTACCCAGCCTCCCATGCGACAGCTGGGCTGCAGCACAGCAGCACATCAAGCCCAGACCCCCCGTCACTCAGCCCTCTGCCTAAACCACAGGGCCATTAAGCTAATAGGCATTAGTGTATGATTTTTCCCACTGGAGCATTTATTTCCTTGTGTGGTTAACAGCTCCGTCTTGTATTTCTCACTGCCATCGCTGTGTTGGCATTCTGCAAACCTCCTTAATTGTTGTTCCTTGCCCTTTCCTCTTGGGTTTCTGTCTGCCTTGGGACTGAGGTAGACTGAGACGTATTTCATCTTGCCTGCTGCAGTAATGATGTTTGCCATCAGAAAAAAGGGTTTGACCAGGCAAAAGGAGGAGAAGGATTTAGAAGGAGAAAAGAGCAAAGAAAACATGAATGAAAAACAGCTCAGACAGAGAGATTGAAAATGTTGATTTGACACCTGATGCTTCAGAGAAATTCTTGGCCGTGACTCTCCGTAACCGGAGCCTTTGTGCTCCCTCTTTAGCTGCAGCAGGAGTAGCACAGCAGCAGTCGTGCTGCAGAAAGTCTGTAGAATCCCTTATCCTCAAAAAAAGCAAATGCCATCTCTGCACCGAAAGATAAACTGCCCTGCATGGATTTTGCAGGGTTGCAAATCCTAGAAAACTGTTTGGCTCCATTTTACACGTTGCTACTTCCCCTTTGGGCTTTGCCTTTTTTTTTTTATTTCTAACCAAAGAGACTTCAGCGCATTGATAAAATATCCCTGCTGATCTTCATTAAGAAGATGTGACTATACGAACAAAAATGGGATCTTCTCTCTGACGGAGCCTTTTCTCCCTTGGACAACAACAGGTGTGACTGTGCACAGCCACAGGGTTGGAGAATACAGTACTGGAAGAAAGTGAAGATGGTCATCGAACACCATTACCATTCTGCACTGCTGACGCTGCTTTATAAGCACAGTTTCTCACCCTCACGTCAGGGTTACTAACCCACTGATCATAAAGTACATGCAATGTGCAGCAAGAGGAAAGGAGGTAACTGTGGAAGTCTCTGGCTGGATGAGAAGCAGAAGTCACAATTCAAAAGCCAACTAGCTGCTTTGAGCACTTCCAAAGCCCAGGGAAACCCCATGTTGCCTAGAACAAGTGGAGATGCTTTTCTTCTCAAACCAACAAAGCTTCCAGGATAATTCAGGCCTTAAATCTGTCACTGCACTGGGATAGGATATTGCCTTTGAGGCTAGAATAACCCTGAGCAATGCATTACAGAGAGGAAGCACACAGCTCTATATGCATACATACACATACCATGCCAGGCCATGGGATACCTGCAACACAACACATTCCTACCAGGGCTGCTGAATTTTCCTACTGCAAAATTGACAGTCACTGTACATGAGAATGTGTTTGGATATATGGTTCATATATAGATACATAAGTATATTACTGCATCTCTTTATGCATCCTGAGGGCTGCCTTATTTCTTCCTAGGAGTCCCTTGACAAATAGATGTATTAAGCATACGAGCCACATGTTTCACATTACCTGCACACAGCTAATCTGGTGTTCAGGGGAAAGGTGCAGCATAGGTACCTAAGGGCAGACCGCACTGAAAATCCAGGAAAAGTAAGAGAAATTCTGAAAAATCAATCTAGATGATGATCTGGGGACAAATGAAGTGGACTTGCTTAGAAAAAAACATGACGCCCCATGGCCTTCATCTCTGTTTATACAGCTGCATGCAATTAGGTAGGAAAGTGGATTATATTACACAGATAACTAGATCTCGTAGATAATAAATTGCACAGGAAAATAAATAAAACATATTAAGCAGGCAGATTCTGCATCTGTACATCAGTTGTTTGAAGCACTGGCAACCATTCCTGGGGGTGAAACAGCTACCAGCACACAGAAAGGCTGCATTCATACCAGACACATGTACCACTGCCATCTCCCAGCCAGACAACGAGGAGCTGAAGCATCCTTAAAAGGCTGCACTTTCCTTTGGGACTGGGCAGCACTAACAATCAATGGGATGGCATTTTACGCTGCTCCTTTCCGGATGCTTCCTGCAGCAGTAACACAATTTTTCTTTCTATCAGTTGTAGCAGAAACGTGTGTTTGGCACATGCAGTCACTCTGAACACAGAAAATAGGAACAGCCATCTCTTCCTACAGTGCAGTGATTTAATATTTCCAGATGTGAGCCCAAGCTCAGCCTTGCTGTAAAAGCCACTTGAATTCCAACACACTGTGACTGCGGAGAGGTGCTACTGAACAGGAACTTTTTCAGCATGCCCTTAATTAAACCCAGCATGGCAGGGCACAGCTTTCTGCAGTTTGCATCTGTACCTTATTCGCCTGAAACCCCCGATGCTCACTCTGGGGATACAACTCCCTGTGCGTCAGCAAGAAACAGAAATCAGCCCAGGGAACAGCTCAAACCACAAGGCAGCACTGCCACCCTCAGCTGCTTCTGAGGATCTGCAGACAGGAAAGGCAGAGCTGCTGGGCTGATAGTAAGAAATTCTTCAGCATAAGACAACAGAATCTTTGTTTTATTATATATATATATATATCCTGTATTAATGAGGAAAGCTGTCAAACTCCTGGCTTCAGGAGGGAGTCCCTCTCCATATCACCACAGAAGTGTGGGACCCCAGGAACAACACTTCAGTCCTCAAGTACTCACAGCAATATGGGTGCATTCAGTTCAACCAGACACAGTTTGCACACTCTTTCTTATCCGTGTCCGTGAACTGGGTTGTTTCAGAATACTGAGCAGGAAGCATGTCCCTCTACATAAATCTTACTCATTCAAAGTCATCCCAGTGCCATGTTTCTTGTATCCACGCGGCTGATCTCCCTCACTCTGAGGACACGCAAGTATGACTGAATATTATATCATATTTCATCTGAATAGATCACACAGCCAAAAAGGAATGTAACTGTGCTATTAGAAGTCATTTTTCTCCAGTGATACCCAAGAGAGCTGAAGGGGAAGAGGTCAAAATCTGTTTAGAATTGGATGGACCTGACAAATCTACTTTTGTCTTGTGCCCACAAAAGTAGTATAACCACGCTTGTATTCTGTGTGAATGTATGTAATTAAGAGAGTCTGAAGGTGTCATCTGAATGTGAGAGACTTCAACCTCCCTTTAAGCTCATAGGACAACTCAATTTCTGTCCAGACAAGGTGCAAATTGGCACCCCCCACCTAACTCAATGCACCTTGTTATATCTGAACTAACTGGTTCATTTCCTCTTCAGTCAAAAAGTATTTTAACAGATCCTTTTCATCTCATCTCCATCACCTTCTATTATCACTTACTAAGGTGAATTAGATGCATTTCATTACTAAATCCCAAGTCATATTTCATTACAACCATATCCTCACTGCATACATACAGCTGTCAAGTGTCAGCTTGTAATATGATGAAAAGCACATCCATGACAGCAGAGCAGCATGGTCCAAGGCAAATGAGGATTTGCTCAAACACAACAGCCCTGGCAAAAGAAATAAAAGAAAGAAGCTGCTTACCTTCAGAAGGCCTCAGGTACACCAGGATCTCCAGGGAGATCCCCTCACTTAGATGAGGTCTGGAAGAGGTGGATCCTGGCTCTACTCCTTCAGGTCACTCAGTGCTTTGCATGCACCTGAGCTCCCCTGGGTTGGCATTGCCTCCCCACCAGGTGCTCAATCACTGCTTCAGTCCTTGACTCAGCATTCCTGCTACACAGCTGTAGCTCTGATCCATCAATCCATACTCCCTGGTTGATCTACATAGGCAGAAAGTGAAGAGGAATTAGAAATTTGGTAGAGGCAATATTGCCTTAGTTCCATGTATGAGGAAGGAGAACTGCCCCAAGGACAGAGGGAACATGGCTGTCTGATAGATGAAAATAGTATGGACAGGTCTGCTTAAAAAAATACTCATTATTATTTCCATTGTGACAGTTCCCAGAGACCAACCATTATCAGGAACAAGTCTAGGTGGTTTTATGAAGGTAAAACTACAGCAGGGTTCTGCTGAAAAGAGCTTCTCACACAACAAAGCAGCAGCAGAATAAAATCTTTGAAGGACATATCATGACCTACCTTCTGCAACTTCCCCTATACCAAGTTCCCTTGCTATAGCCACCCTATCCACTTCTCAAGTACGATTTTGCACACTCACAGAGCTGAGACATTCAGAAGGAAGAAACAAACCCTTGCACAAGCACATCAGTCATACATGCAAGCTCCACATAGGATGGTCCATGGAGGCACCAAGATGCCCTGCCTGCAGCACCCCTATTCAGTACCCAGCATTAGGCTGAATTCAGAAGGAAAAAGAATGATATTCTTTAACACTCACAGGCCGCTACCATAAATTTGTCTCTTTACAGACGGTTGCTTTCATCAGCACTTTTGCTATCTTTCATAGCATGGCTACAAGCAGCCTCGTGGTTTTCTTTCACCATGGGGTTTTGCAAATGGACTGCACCGGACCAGAGGCCCAGGCACTTTTACACCACTAAAATTTGTTTTGTCACAGAGTCCATTAAGCAGAAACGGTTCCGCGCTGCAAAGCAACTCTTTTGTACCCCTGTAAAATCATATAAATCTACCAGTCTGGCTGCCAAGAGCAACTACAAACAGGCTAAGGGACTTCTGTGGGAAGCCAAGGCTATTAAGTGCTACCGACTGGACTTTAAAACACAGGCTGCTGCTGGTTCTTTTAAACTCTGCATTAATGACTGTTACACACTCTCCCCAGCTCCTCATTTCTCTCCTTTTTATTGGAAAATATGTCCTCATCTTCTATTTTTTGCTGCAAAATGAGCACAGCTATCATTATCCTATGTCCTTCATCATCCAATGGCCTGGCCACACTCCTGGGGCAGACCCAACCTCACATAACAAAACTCTTATCCTCTGAGGAGCAGAGGACACAACTTACTTCCTTATAAGCATGAAAAACAGAAGAGAAATTACAAAGCTGGCAGCTGCAGGGTTTTATCCTAATTACAGAGCTCATTTCCCCAGCTGAGATGAGGCCTGTTAGCTCTTCTCCATCCTATCCCATAGACCAGTAACACCTGCAAGACAATTTCCAGCCACAGCATGAGGCTGAGTGTAGGGAGCTGCCTTTTACAGGGGCTTCACAGCCTCCCTCCTGTTCTGCTGGATTATTTTTTTCCCTAAAAACCCAGAGCTGGGCTGAGGCACTGCAGATCTGAAAGCTCTGCAGGCTATTTGTCCTGAAGGAAGGCAACCACGACATAGCAGCAGCACCAGGATCAAAACAAAAACCCTGAATGTAGTAGTGGTGAGTCATACACTAGTTGCAAAGGAACTACCTGTAAGCAAAGACTCATATCCATTACAGTCCAGCTCCCAATCTAGCCACACCCATGGCTGTAGAAAGAAAAGGGCAAGACCTAAATGTTGGAAGCAATAATCAAACCTGAAGGATACCAGAAGGGGAAGATAATGCTGTCTGTGATACTGCTGAAAGACATCCTTTCTGCAATAGCATTTAGAAGAGATGCATGTTTGTTCCAGCCTGCCCTGAAAAGAAGACGAACCCCAAGGAGACTTCCATTAGCCTCACATGATTTGTGGCATGATCTTGTGACAGGCGGCCTGCTGAGAAAATGCTGACAGTATCACTTCTGGAAATTACGACAAAATAAAAGCCCATCTCATCTCATGGGAAGCCCTTGGCTACTTCCCAATGCCAGCTGGCAGAGAGTGAAGTAACCAGCACCTGCAAGAGGCATCCAGCATGGCAGTGGCCATTAGCACCATGTCCACTTGGATGCAAAAACTCCAAAAGCATCAGTGAGAAATGCTACACAGGGCTGTTCTGCAGGCACGTAGGTACCAAGTGCTGGTTTTCTATACACCCAGTTGAGTTGAGCCCTAGCATAGGGCTGGGCAGACCTGGGGAATGAGTACATAACAGGCCAGGTTGGATGGGGCCACGGGCAACCTGATCTAGTGCTTGGATTTAGTAGTTAGCAATTCTGCCTACAGCAGGGGATCGGAACCATATGATCTTTGAGGTCGCTTCCAACCCAAGCCATTCCATGATGAAAACCTGATTAGAGGACTAAATAGACCTCTAAACCATCCTCAGCACCTATACTGTGAAAGTCTTGGGCCTCCGCAATCCCCTGTGATCACTCAGCCACCCTGAGGAATTCACATTAGCTCTCCTGAAGCCTGTTCCAGCTGAACATTATTTCCTGACCCATCTATCCCCCCTTGCAAATGATCTCTTAAGACGTCGTAGGCATCTCATCCCCTTTCACAGATAAGGCATGCAGATTATACATTTATTTTGTTTACCTTACCTTAGCACCAAGTATTCTTGTACTTGCCAGCTCTCCATGACACACAGTGTATTACCAACATTTCTTGGTTGGGACTTAGCCAGAAGAGATCCAGAAGCATCTCAACAGCTCAGACACCAAAACGCCCACTGATTTCAGTAAGATTTAGGCATGGAGGCTTCTCAGACACTGTCAATCTCCTTAGGTGCTTTTATGAATCTTCCAGTACCTAGGCACCTTTGAAAACCGAATCCAAATGCCACACTGCAGCCTCCCACTAGGATGTCTGAATCGTTTCATAATAGGTATGAAAACCCAGCAGCCTCCATGCAATTATCCAGCTGACAGATGCTTCCACTACAGCAGTGCTAACATTTGTATGACTGAGTACCAAAGTGGGACAGCTTTTGTACATCAGCACAGAAATATTTGGCCAGAAGACGACTAGGCAGCCTATGAAAGCTGATGCACGTAACAATAGAAAAAACAGAAGATAGCCTCCAAGTGTGACTCAATGGATTAACTCACCTTACCTTTCCCCTATTTTCTTTGGCTTTTTTTTCTCTTTTTTTTTTTTTTTTTTTTTTTTTTTTCCCCTATGCAAGCAACCACCTAGAGAACATCTCACATCTGAAAGGAGGCAAAGCAGATGTGCTTTAGGACTGCTGTGAGACCCTGCACAAGTGTAAGAAGCAATGCTGTCTCAAAGACTTGTCCTCACTGTCCTGCAGATAAGGGCTGCTGAAATATTGGTCTCTTTGCTACTTATAACACAGGAGGGAATGTCCTTAAGTTGTGCTTGGGGAAATTCAGGTTGCATATTAGGAAAAACTGGATATTAGGATGTTTAATCTCAAAAGGAGCCGTGATGCACTGTGATGGGCTACCCAGGAAGGTGATGGAGTCACTGTCTATGGAGGCATTCATGAACCTTGTAGATGTTACACTGAGTGATATGGTCTAGAGCAGTCACAGGCATGGATTGATGGTTGGCCTGGATGATCTTAGTGGTCTTTCCAATCATAATGACCGTGTGATTATCATGTCATTGTGCCCCTTTAGCCATGGAGAGCATAATTTTGACATCCACAGCTCAAGATCTTTCTGCTGAGCACATGGTTTGCATCAGCCCTGACCACAACAACAACATCAGAGTTTTAAAAAGTGGACTGAGTGCACATTCCTTAAAGACAGTGATGCTTCCCTGACACGAAACCTCCATGTCCCTGGTTACAGAGACTGACATGTCAGAGTTGCTTAAATATAAAACAAACAGCACCATTCACAGACTTAAACAAGACAGAAGCAGGGATGTCTTCAGTGCCATCTGTTCACGGTGAATCGCATGTACACAGAGAGGAAGTGTTTTAATTGCTAAAGCATCCATACAGAATAATGCAGCTACTATAGCTAATCCTTAAAAACATTGTATCCTACAATATACCTCTGTCTCTTCTGTGACAGCATCATTTGTACAATCACATTTAACAAGAGAGATCTGGGAAGAACCACTCTTCTCCATATTCAAGTGCTTCATCTGGTCCTAAATAAGGTCTTTTAGGAGTTAAAGAGCACCAAAGAGGCAGAAAATTCAGGTGGGAATGAAGAGAAGTTATTACAGATTTAACCAGCTGTGTAAAACCCCCAAAGCTTAGAATTAAAAGCTTTTAAAAAGCTTTGGCTAGACTCACTGAGTCATCAAAATTTAATGGCAAAAATATTCCTAAGAAGTTGCTACCCAGAACTTTAACGCAATAATGGAGAAAGAAGTGGGGCAGGAGAGGATTTTTGATAAAATAAAGAGAAAAAAATCCCTCCTAAGCCACTGATAGACTTGGGCTGCTCTAGTTATTGCTAACAGGACTTACAAATGGCTGTAAATCCCACACACCATGCAGAGCGGAGTACAAGGAAAATATATGTATGTGCTGGGCCATCATGCAGTCCCCTTCCAAGCAGCTTGTACCACACCTGGTGTTTTGATTCTGCAAGTTCTGTTGGTATGAGTTTGGGTGGGAAAGGACATCATATGCTCTTCTGGGACAGTAGATGCCTTGTTAAAGCTTTATGAGGACCTGAGTGAACGAGGCTTCACCAGTCATCCATGGATGAAAGCTGAAGCATCAATTAACCAGCAAAAACAGCTAGCAAAAGCAAACCTATTGCTAGAAGGCTGCAAAAGTCTATAGGGCTTTACCCTGGCACAGGAACATTTTGAGAAGTTCAGTTACTAAGCTCCTTTAAGTTGAAGCTAGAAAAGCCACTGGATGACCCCATGAAGTAGAAACTGACTCTGCTGGAGGTAGGTCCCAATGACATGGACTTTTTTCTGACCATCCCCATTAACTGGAGATTTCCATTTTCTTGCTAATTCTTGCATATTAGAATAATGGAGTATTAAAAATAAAACATTTTCTTTTCATGCTCCAGCTGTTAGCAAGAAAATCATTGCCAAATTAATGCAGCACTTGAAACCACCTATGTGCTTACCCCCAAACCAGCTGGAATCAAACAGATCCTATTATCCTTCTGATCTGGAGCACATCTTTAATCCAGGGGCCAAAGACTTCTGTGGTCACTAAAGGCTGAGAATAGAAATCATAGCATCACAGTATCATAGACTCATTAAGGTTGGAAAGATCACTAAGATCATCCAGTCCAACCATCAACCCATACCTGCAATGACTCTAAACCACATTCCTCAGATCCATGTCTGCCCTCTTCTTGAATTGCTCCAAGGATGGTGACCCAGCACCTCCCTGGGCAGCCTGTTCCAATGCATCACCACTCTTTCTGACAATAAATTTTTCCTAATATCCAACCTGAACCTCCCCTAGTGCAGCTTAAGGCCATTCCCCCTTGTCTTATCCTGTACCTAGAAGGTCTGCCCAGGATTCATGCTTCCTACTATAGCAGCGATTGTATCTAGGATGCACAGAGGTCTGGTGCAGGCTGTGGCCCTGAACACTGGCTTTCATCAACGTCAGAACAAGTTGATCCAAAAGAATAATAAAGTTTAGTATAACTTCACTAATTTTGCTGAGAATTTTGGTTGTAAAATGTTGCATCTATAGCATTTGGGGGGGGTTGACAATATATATTTCACTTCCATATTAGTATCATGTAATTAAAAATCAGAAAACTGATGTTTATAATAAAATGAAAGGGCTGCAACAGGAAAATAAAGAAGACAGGAGTTCAGTGGTGGCAGAATGATATTTTGTGTCAGTTCTTCAAAACCAAATTTTAACTTTCTATCTCAGGGTGCATTTAAGGCAAGTTTGGAAGCACCAGGCAAACCAACAAGTAGAAAGCTAAACTCTGTTCTCTCCAATCCACATTCTTCCCCATGCCACCTTCATCATCCAGAATTCATTTGATCCAGACAGCAGTGGCAAGGGAGGACCTCCATCTGGAATTTTGCCTCAACTTCCAGCATTAACAGACAATTACTGCCAGCTGAGAAAGTCACAGTTCCTGCAAAGGGACTTGGAGAACACACAGCTTTCTGAGCCTGCTCCTTTGGCTTGTAATGAACCCTTGAGCAGATCCCATGAAAAGTCTATGTTAAATGATGCTTCAGCATCAACGTGAATATGATCAAGTGTCAGAGCACAGGAATCACACTGAAGGGAGGAAGCCAACAGGCAGAAAAGACCTTGCTGGCCGTCTGTGTGGAACTGTGTGGGATGGCTGAGTGACCCATTAGGATGCCATTTGCTTTTACGTTATTATTATTTATGATGTGTGCTGTAAATCCAAGGCCAGGAAAGGCTGGGCAGATGGAATATGATCCTCAGATGGCTTTTCTGGGGAGACTGAAATGTTTTTGCAGAACTAATTGCCTCATACATTGGTTTTATTCTCCTGGCTGAGGTTAATGTCTTCTTTTAAAGTTATTAAAAAGAACTCTATTTGCTGATTGTTCTGGACTCAGTACTGGCAAAAGGAGCACTTAAGGACTCTGGAGAGGCCCAGACAATTACTCAAAGCAGCTTGGATGCTAAGTAGTGACAAGCAAGGTGTTCCCTGCCTGCATTTTAACCTCCTTTCCAGTGGATCTTGTCACACTGCGTGTCTTGGGTATCCCCATAAATGTCTGTAGGGGAGAGATTACAATTGGCAGCCTCCTGCAGCAGAGCACATTCATAAGCAAAATCAACTATCAGCAGGAACAAGACAAGCTACGGTGCCACAGCAGAGCTAAACAGCCAGCCTAGCCTCACACAGCCCGGTGTGCTGTGTGCAGCCTCCTCACAACTTCCATTTCACAGCTCAGTCCGAAGGCCAAGTGCAAGAGAACACACCAGCATCCCCGTCATAGCCCTGGCTATGCAAGCTACTCCCACTTCTGGTCCATAGCCTGCTGTCCAGAGCGTGTGCTCCTCACAATACCAGTTGCCTTTCTAGCCAGAAAGAAATGAAATCCCTTGCCCAACACATACCTGAAAGAAATCTCCAGTGAAATGACACAAAGCAGCTCAGGGTGGGTCCTCCTCTGAGGGGACACTGGGTCAATCGCCAACACTGGCTTTAGATGCCAAGATTTCACCCCAAAATAAGCATAATAGTAGGGAATGGCGGTCCCTTAACTTAACCTTACAGGACTGTGATAGTAAATTAAGAGCAGGATCAGTGATGATTCAGTGATGTGACACGAGAGCTTTCAATAGGCATCTGTGACACTCCCAGCACTCCGACCCTTTGGCACCTTTCCCCTGAGGTGCCACACGGAGCCGTTCGGGTGACACTCAATTTGCAGTGACCTGTCTGCAGCATAGCCATGTGGTCAGAAAGATGCAGAGGCAAAGGCTAAAGGAGCAAACCCAGCATGACTGAAACAGTGGCTGGATATGCTCTGTGCCACCACAGCAACATTCTTACATCAGCTTCAGCTGCTGCACATAGAGGACCTCTTTGATAATGGAGGTGGTGTGGAGCCTACAGCTTCATACACAATTACCACTAGAGTTAAGCAGTGGCTTACTCACTGGGGGAAACCTTAGCAGGAAGCCAAGCAAATTGCTTGAAATTTGGCTGCTCGCAACACCCCTCTGCTCCAAACATTGGAAGGGTCAATTGCTCCCTTAGTACTGAATACAAGGAATCCAGCTCTGATGCTGAGCTTAATTAAATAGAAAAATGAAGTAAGAAACAAAAGCCAATTAGATAAAAATGCAGAGTTACAGGATGTGAATGCTGATTAACCTAATAATAGACAATAATGCTAGTAAAGGAAGTTAAATGGTTTGTTTAATGGATGGGATGATCTATATATAATATATAAAGTACTTAACAGTAAGCGTTTAATTGCCAACTTCAGATGCATTTTTCTTTACTGTGCAGAAAAAATGCTTCCCATACTAGCATTACTGGATAGGAGCAAATCACAGCCTAGTAAAACAAACAAACAAAACAATGTCTGTCGTGTGGAAAAGAGCATCTGCTTTGCAGACACAACAGAAAGTCTGAGACACAGCTAGCAATATTGGGAGCTGACAGAAAATGGGGGCAGGTGTTGGGGGGGGGGAAATAAAATACCTGTCCTCCTGCCTCAGCACATCATGACAGGGGTGGAAATGCAGCCATCTCTGTGCCTGCCCATGGGAAGGAGGGCAGAACATGAGCCTCAGACTTCACAAGACAGCTTCACAAGCCAGTCTCTGGTGTGAGTTGTAGGGAAATCTCTTAGAGGGCTGAATGTGTCTCTAGTTAGCGTGATCCTTCCTGATGAGTGAAAAAGAAGCCACGGCCCAGTCAGCGGCTAAAATGCCCTGCCTGCTCCCAGCATGGATGCCCCGAGTGTGAGCTTTTTTCAGATTTCTTCAAGTTTTGCACATTTAGAATGTTCATCAGGCATGTGGGATGCTCTGTATGGAGGGGTAACACTCAGCAGCTTTCAGAAGTGTCACTGTATGGCTGGATCGCTGTATACTTAACCACAGCACCTCCCTCAGCAGCAAACAGCACTTTCTGCAAAATCAATAGCCGGGGCTCTAATGGAAATCTCTAATAGAAATGTACAGTGGCAACACTGAGTGTAGGAAAGGGGAGTCACACTGGGAGGCCTGCAAATAGACAGCCCCGCTTGATCTCAACATCTGTGAAGTGGAGAAATGAGAAATTACTCCAACCCAGGATGCAACACGAGAGGTTTGTACCGCTCTTCTTGCTGGTGCAGAAGCAGCACCGCTCCCATCACATTCATTTCACGCTTCAGACTGTCACATTGTGCAAACAGTGTGAAGGTGTGCAGTTTAACACCCTGCACTCTTGCTGGAGCTCTTCTTTCTGCCACTGCACTCAAGCCAGCCTGATTTATGTGGCATCTTTATGGCACTGCTTTGCCATCCCAAGGTGCCGGGAACCACAGTCCCCTAAGTCAAGGAACACAGATGGGAACTTCCAAAAGCAAACATTAGAGAGAACTGGGTACCTGTGGTCCCTCTAGATTTAGAGAGAACCTTCAACCAAATGCTTATCAGCAACACATCAGAACAGCCAGCAGACCCTGCCTGCCATTCCTGGCAGCTGGCTGCTTCCTAGCCCAGCAATGAACGATGCCAACTCCATTACCTGCACCACAGGGCCTAGGGGAGGAGGCAGCCATTAGCTGCCTGTGATGAGCTAATTAATCACGGGCACTTGCTGAATTCCTGTGCTGTTATTAATGGTTGTGTGGACTGAGGTGAGCAGGTAGGGCTTCCACACCTGCTGAAGAAGCAGTGCTGCTCTGCAAAGGGAACTACTGCACCCAGCCAGCACACAGGGGACATTGTGGAGAGCTGCCCCTAACACCAGCCTGCATCCCCGCCCCCCCGTGTGGGATCATGGAGGGGCTTCCCGCTCCACTAAGGAGCATCTGGGCTCAAAGCAGGTGTCGCAGGGCTGAAGGACAGTTCTAGGGGCAATTTCTCGTCCATTCCTGAGAGGGCACTACAGAGCAGCTGCACTCAGCAAGTCGGGCTACGGGCACCCCAACCTTTTTCTGTGGCAACAGCACCCAGGCCCCTGCCTGCACGCCCCCCGGCACTAAGCCTCACCTCCCTCCCAGGCACTAAGCCTTACCTTTCTCCATCTGTGCAGCCTTCACCTTCCTTCTGTGTTCCCAGCCTGCAGCATGGTGAGGGCTCCTCAGAGATGACCTGAGGGCTCGTGAGCCCGTCCGTGCCCCATTCGTGAGCCCGTCCGTGCCCCATTATCTTGCCCGGGTTCGTGCAGCTGCAGCCTGCACATGGCCGCCAGCCACAGCAGCAGTCTCAGCCTCTTTCTTTCCCTCCACCTGCTGCAGGATTTGCTTCAGTTCCAACCACATGCCACCAACGTGAGAGGCTAAACGCACTAAACCCTTCGAACCATCTGGAAACGTAGGAACCGTGCAAGCGCTGCCTGGCCCGCGGCTCACACCGGCTCTGCAAGCGCCGCGTGGCCCAGTCCTCACAACGGTTCTGCACGTGCTCCCCGCCCACTGCTCACACCGGGTTTGCAACAGCTCCCCCGCCCACTCCTTGCACCTGCTCTGAGGTCTGCAACGCTCACGTGCTAAGGCGGAGCCTGGCAGTCCATTCATCAAAGTGCTAATCGGCACCGGTTTGCACCAGGTCACATTCCAATCCTCCTTGGCCAGCATTCATTGGTTACTGCTCTGCGTGCTGCTGCACTGAGCCTGGCTGCAACAGACAGAATGGCCCCAAAGCAGTTGGCAGTGAACAGTGCTAGTCCTATCACAGTATCACAGTATCACAGTGATAGCTACAAACTTACCTTCAGGGATTAAAATCACTTCGTCCTGGGGTTACTTACTATTAAAAAGCAACAATCTTTCATCTTTCCATATGTTCCCAGAGAGCCATCAGGCACTGGAACAGGCTGCCCAGGGAAGTGGTAGAGTCACCAATCCCACAAGTGTTTAGGGAAAGGGTATATATATATAGTACTGAGGGACATGATTTAGTGGGCAATATTGGTGGTAGATGAACCGTTGGACTAGATGATCTTAGTGGTCTTTTCTAACCTTAATGATTCTATTGGATGATTGCATTCATTTGGTGTCAGGTCCTCACAACACACCAGAACAGGCTGCTGCTGGAATAGATTCTTCTCCTGATGTATTTCTTCAGGGAAGGACCAGCATCATCTTTTCTATCCCACTTAATTGTACAGAATGGCATCTGGGCTGACCAAGTTCTTTGAAGTTACTCACCTGTCTCAAGAGAAAGAAGTACTAAATTGTTCTGAATTGTTTCAGGTAAGGAAAATAAGAGGGAGAGGGAGAGAGAAAGAAAAACTGACACAGGACTTAGGATGACACAAATTATATTTCTCAACATTGCCAAGAAACAAAATGGGACAAATCCATCTAGTACTTATCACTGGAACTGGGCATCACAGCTCTGAATACAGTGGGAATTGTTCAGCTTTGTTTAAATAAAATAAGAATTAAAATAATTAAAATAAAAAAAAAAAACACCCAAAAACCAAACATTTCTCAGGTCATCACGGTTAAACCCAGAGACTGAATTAACAGAAGAGATTGCCAGTACATTGCCAAAATCATTGCAATTTGATTCAGTTAAAGAGAAGCAGTAAGCCCAGAAGTGCATCTGGCAAGATTCATGTAGGGACCATCTACATGAAACGCAGACTAAGGACAGGCATAGCAGAATACGCTCTAAAAACACATGAAGGAATTATAGCTGTGAGACACATCAAAACACAAGCTCATACGGACAAGTCTTAACAGCTGTAGTTTCTCCATTTATTTCCATAAATATAATTTCTGAAATGACTTTCTCATTCTCAGCTTCCATGTGCTAGCACCTGTGCCAGCTGTGGCAAGAAATAGCTTCCTTTGGCGGCCCAGAGAATAAAAGCTTTTTCTAGTTTTCCTGCTATCAGCATTCTCAAACTGTGCTGCACAGGATTTGCTGACAGACACAAGTTCGTGCATCTTCTAGTTCTGTGCTTCAGGCTGGTGGGAAATGCCCTACGCTAATGTCATCATCATAGAGCAAAGGAAGAGGTTGGGAAGCATTCTGACATGGGGGGTAACTGAAGTCAAGAGGACCTCAGGCATCCCAGTATTTGTGGTAATTTTGCTCTCATCTGTTTTGTAGCGTTCCTGCCAACCGCACCTCAAAGTCAGACTATGAGTAGGGTCAACAGCCACACGAAGGGAGCAGAAAGTGCCTTGGGCCTTTTCCCTTCAAAACACCGTTGTGAAACTAAATTGAGCTAACACCTGTTTCCAGGCAGAAAAATGGAGCCCTTACAATGCTTCAGGCTATAAAAGAAAGACCCCTTTGACCTGGGGCTGTTTACCTTGGCTGCAGTCTTTGGACAGCTCAACAGGTAAGTGTACAGCACCTGTGAACAGGAAATGCAGAGCCAGTGACTGTGGCAAACAGATCACTCTGGGCACCTGGAATGATGCCTCTACAATCTCATTTAATGCATGACCTCCACAGTCAAGACATGCAAAGGTGGTAAAAGCAGACAGCTGAGGAACACCCATGGAAAGCAACACAGAGCATTGCAGGAGTTCCACGTGGAACGATACATTCATTGTTACCCCAGGACCTCTTTCCCTAACTCCATCTAGTAAATGTCTATTACTGTTGTTGCTGAGAGAGAGAAAAAAGAAGAAAGAATAACGCCTAATTTCTCTTATCACTTGGGAAATGAGAATTCCTGTTGCACAGTGGGATTAGGCTCAAATTGGAGAAATGTTATAAATCTGAAGTCAGAAGTCTATGTCCAGACTGAGACTGATAGAGCAAGAACATTTAAATCAAGTTACAATACCAGTCAATGGCAAGGGCTGAAAGATGCTTTTATTGTTCACACAGTAAAACAATCCAGTGGAAGATTATTAGATGGGGAAACAGCAGCTTTGTTGGGATGAATAACCAGGTAATCCTTGATATGCATCCAGTGTACCTGTCATTGGAGCAGTACTGGGCAATAGGCTTCTTTGGGATCTCTTCAGTGGACAATGTATTCACCAAAAAGGGAAATAAGGGTTCACTGAAACTACGTGTCAGACTAAGAAAAAAAAAAGGCAAAGGCAAAAAGACTATTAACAATAGAACATTTTTCTTTCAGCATTTTCGGAACAAGTTTCACATTTGCGCCTCAAATCAACTTTTTATAGCCCAAGTCAGAATGTTTTGTATCAAGTGAAAAAGCAACCCTGTTTTGGTTGTTTTTTTTTTCCCTTTTTCATTTCACCGAGAAAATGAAAACAAAATAAACTTGTCTCAGGTCACCCTCGCAGCTTCAGGCCACCCCTTACAGCATCTTTTTCCCCAGATTTTTCAGTTCAGCCTGCAAACTGAAAAATCACTGTGGGCACAGCCTACTTGGGAGTTTACTGTTCTTCTTTCTATTTAAGTCAGTCCTAAGCCAAAAGAAAATGGGAATTTTATTTCACCAGGTAAAGAGAACCAAAAAATCAAAGTATTTAGAAGATTAAAAAAAAAAACAAACAACCCTGAAAATCAGAGGAGATGCGCCTGTTTATGGGCTGAACATAACCCAGGAGATAAAGAGATGAATCCAAAGAATACTGCCATCTACAAGCTTCCTGCTATGCCAACTTACTCTCATATAAGGCAATTTACAACCTGCGGGCCCAATCCTGCATTTTTAGAATCTGTGATGTGATACTGCATGCACAGCAAAATCTAGGTAACCCACGCTATGTGCTCTAAAAGCTGGGGGGGGGGAAATGGGGGCTGTGGTTGCAAGGAAGCAAATGGAGAAAGATGCGCCATCCTCTCCACTGGCAATACTTGAGCGTCAATCACATGACCTGAAAACAACATCCCTTCTTTGCAGAGCATTACCACTTCTGCAGGGATAATACAGTACTGGATAGTTGCTTTGCAAGCTCAATTAAAGGAAAAGGCCTTACAAGGATTTCTGTTGGGACAGTCATCTGGTTCCAACACAGCAGAAGACAACATCAACAACGGCAAAAAAAGAAAACAACCCACAATAAATTAGATATCAGCACGGCTTTCTAAGTGTTCTACAACTACTTGCAAGACAAAAAAAAAACAAACAAAAAAACCCCACAGCTCTGGTATTTAGAATCTTATCTTTAAAAAAAAAACAATAATCCACAGGTTTTGCAGAAAAATAAACATTTTAAGCTGACGGCGTTATGTTAATTGGATCAACCCGCGTTTATATATATATATATATATACTTTTTTTTCTATGTATATTTAAATGTATATTTTTCTTCTATGAATATTCTTTAAAGGAGTATTGGGAGTCACAAATGCATAAAAATAGATACTTTGGAAAGAAAAATACTAACGACAGCCCTGGTGAAAAAAAAACAATAACCCTAAGAGCACAGTATTGCAAAGCAATGGCGCACCGTACGGCCACTTGTGGAGTCCAGTCCTTCTCTATTGCGTGCAATTATTCTTAAATACTACTGGGGATTTAACAGGGATGAGAAACAAAAACTCCTGCAAGTTTATTTAAGGAGAGAAAAAAAGAAGTGGTTGGATATACAGGACAGATTTTGATGCTTGTTATATTGCTGTAAAAGAACGAACACAAGCCATCTTCTGAGGTGAAAGAAGTCTGGCAACTCTTGCATTTACAAAAATATACTTCCGATCAAAATCTGACCCTTTGCTCTGAATTAAAGCTTAAAAAAAGAATAAAGTAAAACAAAACAAAAGCATTTTTGCCCTACAATGTATTTTTGTGTTGTTTTTTTTTCCTGTTGTCCTACAAGTAATTAAAGCAGATGAGGAAAGGTGGGGTTCTCAGTAGTGTGTGTCAGCACCCTGCACATCTCTGACAAAAGCCAGCTCCTAATAAGAAGATTATTTCCACGACTGATCCTGTCCCTTTACAGCAGGAGTTAACCTTACTGTTAAAAATCCCTTCAAGGCAAAAAGATTGTGGAGGAGGAAGGGTGGGAAGCCATTAAAAAAAAATAATAGAGATAATAGCCTGACCTGCTTGCCAGCTGCATCAGTATTCAAGTAAAGTTTAAAGTACCTTTGTGGGACTTCAGAGTCTCAGAGGGTCAGACCGGCTTACTTTAACAAGTGTAATATGCACTTTGAAACAGCTTTGTCATCTGCTTGTTTCAACTAAAAAACAAAACTCAAAAACAAACAGGAGCATAGGAAAGGTCTAGGAAAGGTCTCAGCATCAGTATTAGACTGCAGAGTGTCCTCTTGACACTGACACTTTGATATTCTTGCCTTCCTCTTCTAATGCATTAAAATATCAAGAAGTCATGCAGTCATTTTAAATGAGTATTTCGAGAGTCCAGTTTTCTTAGAGGTTAACTTCATCACCAGCACAGCACTGGAGAAAGCTGATCTAAGAAGAGTTCACTGACAGAAGTCCTCAAAGGAAAGTAAAAAATACCATTTCACGGATAACAATGCCAATTAAAAACACAGAAAGCAAATGGTTTTTTCCTCAGTATTTTTCTTAGACATCCTTTCAGAAGAAAATTTTCCTTTACATTTTCTTTAAAAACACGTTTTCCTTTCAGCTTTGAGAGCTATCTTCGATCTACATGAATTTAAACTCTTCTGAAAGTGCCTACAGGCCTTGTGGGGGCAGGGCATTCCCTCTCCTAAATTTCAGAGCCATCTAAATGGCATCTGCTCATTTTGTCTTGTTCATCCTCTTCAGTTCCTCCATTCCCTTTAGCTTTCACAGGCCAATACACTACTGTGAGAATTTAGGTGCTTGCAGTTGAAAGAACTTTGGACTGAGCACAGCTTGACTCATTTCACCTCCGTGTCATTACCACGTAGTTTCTCCTTTCTTTACACATACAAAATTAGTTTGTATAACACTGTTCTAAAGGAAGAAAATAAAATACGCACACACACATACATTGTATTGGTGAACACTATACACTAAATAGATTTTTTTCAACAGCATCACAGAAGTTTGGCCTACTGCAGGTTGACCTTGTGGGGAAGGCTGAATTTTTCTAGTTGCCATGCAAGCCACCTTCAAGACAAAACAGGTGAACCCACCCAAGAGCAAATGCAGCTTTTGCTCTCAAGCCAATAGACAAACGCTGCCTTTCCAGGGCTCGGACTGACATTGCGCCAGTTCAGTCAACGCAGCACTTAAAGAACCACACTGAGTTGCTTCTGTGTCAGTCCTCTGAATTCAAACACTGTTAAACCAAAGGGGGAAGAGCGTAATTGGTCTGCCTTAGTAGTAGTAGTATTTATATATTTTGATAACGCTTTGAATTGCAGTTTACTTCTGAAACCTTGCCCTTTGAAAAGCACACACCCTTTTAAGTTGACAATTTTTTCAGGCTTCTGTTCCTTTAAAATTCTCTTCTTTTCTTTTTTACTGCTCTTTTTCAATTATCTACCAGAAATCTTGCTTTCTTCCAGCAGAAACGTGGCTGGCGGGCTCGGGCTTTCACTGCACCCGCTCTGTGAAATTCTCGGGGAAAACCCCTCGGCATTGGTCAAGTTCCTTATGCTGGATCCAGTCAGACTCCTTCACACCCATCAGCCATCCTTCATCCTAGAGAAGACAAAGATGAGACACTGAGGAAGTGATAAGGGTAAGGATATTTCTCAGAGTACAGGCCAAGGAGATGTCAAGGCACATCGAAGCCATGCTCATGGTTGGCTTGGAGATGATCCAGGTAGAGGATAGGGGAGAAGGAGATAAGTGTTTTTGTTTCCTTTTAAACAGAAAAGGCCACATTCCAAAGTCAGCACTAAAACTTGTCTGACCCAGAGTGTCTGGAAGCAGTGAAACATACACAATCCACAAGTTCAATAGAAACATGTCATTATTTACATCCAGTGCAGCAGGAGAAATTCTCTGGAGCAATGGGATCCAGTCAACTGCTCTACCTTTCACCACCTAAACACAATGGGTTTGATATTCTCCATCATCAAAAAAAAGATGGGCACCTCCACAGGGTCTTCAGAAAGACCCATTTTCTGGTGCTCTGGAAGTGCTCATCCCCTGTTCCAGTGAAGGTACCTGGTTGATTAGCATTTTATGCAGCTTACGCAGACAAAATGAGTCTTGCTGTAATGCAAACTTGGTCTCAGAGAACTGAGGAGCTCAACCTCTAATCCCAAAAACCCAGCAAGCTGTTGGGTTTGATGCAAAATGTGGCTGGAAAAAGTCCCCAGACACAAGCATCCTCCCTAGCCATTAAACCCACAGACATTAAACCTAACCCTCTATAAGCAGGGATGAATTTTCACTGAAGCAAACGGAGTCCTGCCTTGTAGAACCTGCTCAGGAGGAGAACCAGACTTCCTTCCATCTCCATGAGCTCTGCAAACTTAACAGCTTGCTCTGCATCTGCTACTTTAGGCAAAGCATACACCAGGCTCATTTAGAGCTATGTCAACACATTCAGCTACATAACTTGCCAGAGCAGAAATGCTCAGGCAACCAGATGCTCTAAGCTGTGGAGAAATGGGGCATGCTTGTATGCAGTTCACACAGTTGTTCTGACACTCCCGAAACCAGCAGGAGTTACCTGTGAATTTTCCCAAGGACACACACTGCCTCCCCTTCAAACAATCTTTAAAAACATACCTGCACAGTGCAGGACCAATGCAGCCTACACCAGGGGCGATCCATGAGGCATGTATTGCTTTCTACCGCCACATTATTGCTTCTGCTCTCGTGCTTGTGTGTTTTAAGTGGCAGCAGCTCAGATCACCACTGTACCTGAGTTCCCTGCTCCATGCAGGCTGCACTGGGTGCCTGCAGGCTCAGACAGCCCTTGCTGCTGCCTTAGAGTTGAGCATTCAGTGGATGTCAAGGGAACGACGTGAGTCAGGAGCCCATCTGCTGCAGCCAGCTGCAGGGGCTGCAGACAGACTGACATGCCATAAATCAGGAAGACAAACAACTAGGCAGAAGGCACTGGGCACAAGCGCCTGGAAGGCAGCTTCCAAGCTCACAGCACAGCAAGCACAAAAGCTCATCCATTTACATGTAGTGCATGTGCCATACAGCATGCATCACTCCTGCAGCATCCGGCTTCAAAAGGGTCTCCTCAGCTATAGGAATCAGACACCAAGACCCAGATTGACTCCTGACTACTTTGAACATCACGTGAAGTGACAGATTAGAAGCGCTGCTGCCCTCAATGCCTTCTATCAAGTGAGATGACTCCAAGCCTGCCTGATGAACGCAGACATCTAAGCTGCAAGATGGGGACATGGCTCACAGTCTATAATCCTGGGCTTGCTCCACCCACGTGCACAATTCATGCACATGTTAAGAGCCAAGATTTTCTGGCTGGGTATGGTAAGGGTTAGGGAAATGAGCTGTAGCACATCATACACTGTAGAGGGTTAGAGGGCTTCAGTGCAGCTACAGCATTTGTTAGGAACACTCAGAGCTCACCCTCTGCAGCTTGGAGAGTCTCGAGTTCATGGCTGTTGCACCCACATCCAGCTAGAGTGCAAACATAGGGCATTGAAAAACTCTGTTCCGTAAATGCCATTTCCTACCACTGAAAGCAGAGGAGCTGTCCTTCATTTCCCATCCAAAAAGCTTTATGAGATGGAAATGCTCATAAATGCTTGTGCAGGGGCAGTCCCACCCATTGAAGAGTCTTGTGTGTGTATGGGGCTTCTTCCCCATACAACCCTTCCTCACAGAGCATTCTGCACTGTGGGAAATACCAACATATTACAAATCCCATTTCACAAGCAACAGCAAGATCTCACTCTATAACTCACAAAGTCAACAGCTGAGCCACAAAGAACCACATCATCTTTGAGCTACACTGTTCCTTTACCCCTTCTGGAATCCTGATCTTGTCAAACCCAAAGAGGCAGTGACTTCCGAATCAATTGGAAGAATTCCCTTCATTTTTCAAATGAAAATCTGAGGTCTGAGCTTGATCTTTACGAAATCACCACTTCTCTCAGCCAAGACAGTAAAACTGCTGCAGTCTCTATCAGCTGGAAGCCCTCAAACATAGCAACTGAGTAGGATTTACTCAAGGCTTTTAGAAATAGCTGAGATTAAAGAAAAACACTGCCAATTAAATCCAGGCTGGAGATGGACAGGGGGAATGTTCTCTGGAGCTGGGCATCCTGCTCCAGTCTGTGGTTCTGCTGCCATCTCCTGGCCACACAGTATCTTTTGGAAAACTTTGGGTGGTGCCTGCCAGTGCCACAATCTACACTGCAGTGGTCACAGATACTGTGCATGAAGATCAGGAGCTAAGTATGGGCTCTGCTGGGCTCCCCATCAAGAAAGCCATTGCCTTAGCTCAGATACCCTGTGATAAGGGCAAGAAACCATGTCTGCTTTGCATGCTTTATGCAGGATAATGTCTCTGCTTTTCAGTCACAAGCAGAGTCTTCCTCTGTTGCAGGCAGACAAGGACAGGAACAACTGGCTTTGCAGCCATCTCCCAGCCACAAACCGATGACTCTGCATAAAGCCAGACTGTTAGTGGAGGAAGAAGCAGCTTCAGAAATCCCTTTGGCTCATCCCAGCCCAAGCACACCACCCAGTTTTCCCTGCTCACCTGCTCCTCAGGGTTCTCAAATGGAATCACAAGCACCACATCCCCGGCCTTCAGCTGCAACTCATCACTGTCAGTAGCTGTGTAATCATGCATAGCCTGGACCTATAGACAAAGGAGAGCCACACGTGTTAATACTGACCTGCACAGCAACAGGAGCATCCTGGTAACTCACTCAACTAGTTATGCATCAGCACCTGCACATCCTGTTTTCAGGTGTTCCTATGATGTGGGCTTAAGATTTCCATTCACTCAAGTTGTGCCCTGTATTCTTTTAGCAAATGGACTTCAAAAGTATTAGAGGTCATAACCTCCCCACTCTGCCACCTTACTCTCCCTATTTGCTATAAGAGCATCAGTTTGGAACTCCAAGTGATTTTCTCCTGTTGTATTTCCCTTTCTTCCATCCCGCCTCCTATCAATACCTGTGTTATAGACTTTCTGCTTCAAGCCAAAGCCCTTCACTTCAACTACAATAATATGCAACTACTATAATAGACTGTAATTCTGCCCATAATCAGTCAAAATGTAATGGCCCTTCTATTCTTCTCCCAAGTTTAGCCACCTTCCTGCTTTTGGTGGATTTCCCAGAAAAAGCAGTATGGGGACAGAATTATCTCATAAAAAAAAAGAATGCCTACAGCAGATCAGACAAACAAAAAAGGAGACCATCACTTCTCACTTCAAGGGCATGATGAATCTGCGTTGTCTTGCTACCAAGGTCCTTCAGTGAGACATAGCCCATGGTCACACTTAATGAATGTAGTTCAATGGTTGCAGGAACAAAATCATCAGGAATGTGGTGTCCCACCAGCATGCATTCACCTTGAACAGAAATCCTGGGGGCATGTCAGCTCTTTCAGAGGAAGCGCCTCCTTCCACGGTGCCATTGACAGTAGCAGGGAAAGTCTCCACAACGACAGCAGGCAGAGAGCTCTGGTAGGCAGCAGCCAGGGAAAAAGAAAGACCATTGAGAAAGGAGAATCCAAGACAGGCAGCTCACTGATCCATACTGAAGGATTTGCATCAAAACCATCCATAACCTACTTGGGAATCCCAACTCTATCCAAAGATTCAGTGGGTTTTCTCAACGGTGACAATACTCCAAAGGACAGCAAAGACAGAGGAGATGACTGCTGCCCTCCTTTGCTTATGGCTGCAAAGGTCAAGGAGAATTTAGAGTATTCTTCTGGGACCACACTTGAAGCATTTCCCATTTAATGCAGTCACAAAGCAGTTCCTGTTAAGTTTACGAAGAACTGACCACAAGTGACAATCTATAAGAACCAAGCAGCCATAAGATGGACCTACTCCAGCCCCTAGAAACATGATAATGTCAAGAGATGAAACCTGGTTATTCAGGAGATATAGACAGAGCTCAGGGTAGGTAAAGTAAACGGTGAGAAAGGAGGGGCCCATCAGACAATGCAGGCTTAATACAGAAGGGGCTGTGGGCTGGCTTTATGACATGAACAAATAGATGGCTCTTTCTGAAGATCTTCCAGCTGAGCTTATTCCTAAGTATCACACAGGGAAAATACAACTCTGGCCTTTGAATAAGACCACTGTAACTGCCAAAGCGGCAGGGATGCATTTTTCCAAGCTGTTGCACGCCTCTTTTCTCAGCCTAGCTTCCCATATGTCAGCTGTATGACAAAGAGAAGTGGTGCAGAGAAGCAACTACTTTCTCTTGAGGTACTTACCGATCCTGAATCACCTTCGGTTTTAGATGCTTCAGCTCCAGCTGCTGCTTCAGATCCAGCTGCTTCAGCTCCTGCATGGGCTGCTTCTGTAGGCTGCAATACAGAAGCCATTCAAGTGAAGAGTTACTCTCATTACCGTCATGTCTGTGTGCAGAAAGTACTGCTCGGTCTGTCCAAGTGCTCTCTACGCGGTTGACTGCTGCCATCTGCTGACAAACAGGTGAAGAACTTCAGTTCTCACTACATTTGCCTCCCCAATTCTCTGCAGCCTACAGAAACCATAGTAAAGCCTGAATCCCCTCTGAGCCACACAAGAAACAAAACTGCAGAAGAAACAATTCAAATCCCAGAACGTGTATACCTTTCTTTTCGGGACTTAACATACTGACTTACATACACAGTAGCTGTTATTACATCTAGACTTCCACTGGTATGTGAATACACAGCACTGCTTATGTGCCAGCAGACAAGGATCTCTCAAGCAAGGAACATTTAAGCCTTCATATACTCCCAGAAAAAGAAGAGCACAGTAATAACACACCCAGGTGTTTGTGTGGATCCAGCATCTTTATGATGTTATCTTTGAATGAAAATCAACTGAAAACTACGCTGATTTTAATCCAGTTTGATTTTGGACAGGCCCAAAGAGTTGTGAATTTGGATTCCGTTTGTAAGAATTTGCTATGACTGTTCTGCACGGTGCCTGCATGAATCTAATGCACAAAAGCTATCTTCACCGGGAGGAACTTTTCAGCATCACCTACAAACCACTGCCCAACAGAGATTGCTCCTGGAAGTATGAAGACTGAAGTTCCCATGCACAGCATAGAATGAGCCCTGGTACTCATCCAGAGCTTCAAGCTTTTGGTCTCTCCCACCTGAAGTCAGGCTAGCTCTGTTCTAATGCAAAAACAAAACATTCATTTGCCCTCTCCCAGAAACTGCAGCAGCACAGGAATTAAGCTGGATCTGGAAGCATTAATGCTTCGAGCCAGGCAGCATTAGAAAGACTCCTGACAAGAATCTCAGGCGTCTATAGTAACGTCTATTTTCTAATTTAATGCCTGGAAGTCTTCACTGCCAGTCTATATTTATTCAGTCATAGCATAGACACCTCTATTGCATAATCTAGCTAGATTCCTGCTTCAAACTTGAACAGTAGAGATTGTTAATACAGACGCTCCCCATTTTTAACGCATGAATAAACAAATTTTCATATGCCTGCATGATTCATACATTTAGTAAACACACGTACCCCCCAAATACAACCATGTTCAAAGCACAGCACTGTCCAGATTTCCCCCTGTTGCAATTCTCCTAGTCCCAGCCCTACACAAGCACTCTGGCCAGGCTCAGCTGATCACAGAACCCCAGCTTACAGCAGTTTCCCTGGGAACCCAGGTAGCTTTGTTGAATCTGAGCTCTGCAGACATTCCAAGCCTACCCACGGTGACTGAAGGACTGATTCCAAACTCGTCCCTCAGAGAGGGAGGTCTCTTCATCCTCATAAGAAAGCTGTCCAACAAGACAATGCACAGATACACCAGGTTTTAAGCCATGCACTGCATATCCTTCCTTCACCACACCTTTCTTCCATCTTCCTCCATCATACCTGGGCTGACACCAAACCAAGCTGTCTGTGCCTTCACTGGAGCAGATGTGCAGCACCAGTAAGGCTGGCAAACCCCAATGCTCTCTGAATTAACCTGGCCAGGCCAAAGGAGATGCACACTGTGTAAAGCAACAGCCATGCTAACCCCAACTCCATACTCATCTGAGCACTGGATACATACTGTCACAACTCTCCAAGTGACTTCCTAATAACAGCAGAAATAATCAAGAAAGAAATACCTTCCTTTAACCAAAAGCAATCACTTATTAAACTTCAGCTGTTCCAACAGTGCCATTTAACACATGCTTTCCTCTCCTGACACAACCTTCCTCGTATCCCCCATCAGCATGCCCACAGGCCGACAATGCCAGAGGATATTATAAATAGCAGACCTGCTCCCATCCAGCAGATGATTCCCAGAGCAGCTTTGGCAGTGCTAAGGTGAATGTATGCATATTAAATGCTACAAAGGCTTCTCCTGTTTAATTAGATTTGCTCCCCGGTTGCCTTTTATCTGGACTCAGTGCAACCGGAATTGGGACAGATGCCAGCACAACTCTATCTGGCCAAGCATGGTTTTTATGCGGACAGGTGAAAAGCAGCTCATATTGAACCACAGACTTCTTAAAGCAGCTGATCTGAAAAAACAGTATTTAATAACCAGAAAAACTGGACTTAATTAACTCCCCGGATCTCAACAAAAGGCGTTTTCATGTCAGCTACTTATTTTTCTATTTTATGTACCTGTAGGCATGCCAAAGTCTATAAAAACATTTGCAGTCATGGGAAGAAGAGAGAGAGCTGCTCACTGCTGCTGCCAGGTTTGAAAGCTTTGTTTATTCCAACAGCAGCATCACACAAACAAAGCACGAGTTTACTTGTCTGCAGAATTAAGCAAGTTCTCCTGCATTGAAATTTCTATAGTTATTAACCCCATAACATATGGGACTATGTAATCATCCGACAAATCTCTCATCACCAAGGGCACCTGAGACATTTAGGCATCGCACACAAGACCAACAGGATATACACGCTGAAGGGTGGAGGGTGAGGATGGTGCCATAGTGGGACTAAGTCTGGGGAGCAGGTCACAGCATCATGCCAAGGGAAAGATAAGTGAGTTAGCAGGGAAAGGCAGTGGGGTGGTTTGCTGCTAGAGGCATTAAGCTACAGTGCCAGACATGGCAAACATGGCTGCCCCAGGGCTTTACAGGGAAGGTATAGAGTGGAGAAACTCTGGTTTGAGGTGTGCAAAAAGGAGAAGCTGAGAGGGAAACGAGACAGATGCAAGCAGGGATGGCACAGGCACATGCACAGTATGTGATGAGAGGTGAAAGCCATAGGAAGTTCTTACCTCCCATAAATCCCAAGGTAAAGACTATGCATGTCAAAGAGCAACAGAAACAAAACATGTTTATATGCAATTATTTCAGCAAGTACAAAATTACAGACACTGATAGTCTGAAGCAGACATACACATTCAACAGCACTTACCCCTGCATGTTTTGTTGTTGTTTTTTGTTTTTTAAGTGTGCAAATTCATACACTCATCCCCACTGCGTTTCCAAGTTAAGCACCAAGATATCTGAGCGAGGGTTATTCCTTGCTCTGGTATGAAGGGAGACAACTAAGCCACATTCAGATATTGGTGGCAGTACTGACAGGAAAAAAAACAACATGGATTTGTGGTCTATCAGAGTTAAATATTCTCTTATCTCCCCAGCCAGAGTTACAGGTCGTTTCAGAGCAAGACTTCAACCCATATCTTTGGATCGGCAGTGAAATATTTTAACCTCTCTGCCATATTGCCTGCCCCGTGGGAAACAAATCTGACTCCCTTGAAAATGGGGAGGTTTGTGCTAGGTTTAATACTGTGGTTACGCCACTATAAAGTATTGATTTCAGACTCTTAAGTGACTTCTGGAACTAACAATAAATGTGTAACAACACCAAACATGTTACTGTTGAACAGTTTTTAAAATCCCACTCAGCATAACGTTTATTGCAAATAATTCCATTCTGAAGTAAATTCATATTCATATCTGATGTCAACATACCCAGTTATTCAAGTTATAACAGGTGATTCAGAACAACAAAAAAGCTTATTCTGGGGTACATAGCAGTCATGCAGTCAAGAAATGCCAATCTGTCCATTTAATGTTCCCAAAAGGGGCAGTTTAGCACATTGGTGTGTATCAAGCTATGATAATAACTAGAATTTTGCAGATACAGTATTTTAATTTGGAAGAATCAAAGTTTTAACAGAGATCTTACTGCTAGAAAGATCAGCCCATTTGATTTTATGATACTGGAGAAATAGTGTAAACATCCAAATCATATTATCACAAATCTTAGTGGACACCACAGGCCAAGAACACCTATTTCACACATATGGAATGTCTGGGTGAAAGAAACCAAAGTGCAGCCCACCCGCCTCTGGTAGGACAGGAACAGGTACAGGTCAGACCAGAACTATGAATCTTCCTTTTTGATACTTCACCGTGAGGCAATATGTCCAGGGAGGAAGCTACTTCTTTACCACCAACAGAGGCTATGTTATACTCAGACAGAAGGGCCTCATGTCACTTGAGTATCTTGTCTGCAGCTTTATTCATCTTAAGTAACCGCAGACTATCAAAGAGCCTGTTTATTAAAAATCTCTTTGAGAGCAATTTACAGCAGGAACACAGAGCAGAGGTTGAACACCTACGCATGGTTTAAATCCAAGTAGTATATAGAGGATGTTAATCTGTGGATGGTTATACATTGCGCTGAATGTGTTGTCAGTCAATATATCATCCCCACAAAGCACAAGCACTCCACAGACAACTAGTGCCAGACTGTGGCCTGGCTAACAGCCACATGATTCTCACTGGACTTACATATCCAGCAGAGAAGACCAAGGTGCCCATCCGCAAGGCATCAGAAGTTGGCAGCATCCAGCCCAGCCACCCAGAGCTCAGGTCCAAACTGCCACTGATGTGGGTACAGGTCACGCCACCCCCTGGCAACAACTCACTTTCAAAGAGAGAGGGAATGGTGATATAAACCAACCTGAGAAGCAGGTGTGGGGGTCTTCCCCATAGTGGCATCTGGTTTAATGGGATCAAAATCCAGATCCAACAGGCTGGCTCCCTCCTGGAAGGGCCCAGGGGCCTCAAACTTGGCAGCAGCGAGGAAGAAAAGCAGTACGAGTGTTAGACACGCACACATGTACAGTATAGGCAAGGTATGCAACATCCAGGTGCTATGGCTGCAAGCGTAGAAGACAGTGTGGGAATGCAAACATTTGATGTGACTCCTGACTCTGGAATGCCTATAATCATGGGCAGTAAGCAGGGCTCCACTGTAAACCAAACCTGAGCCTTTTCCACAAGGCTCACTCACCTTCTCATCTGACCAAATGAGCTCACATGGTGCCAGCACCTGAACTTTTACAGTCAGAATGATCACTGCCACTAACCAGCTCAGGTGATCTTCTATTTATTTCTACACCTTATAGCTTATACAGCTGCCTTTGTGTTGAAATAACCAGGACAGACTTACTGAACCGCACATCTCAGCAACATGTATCCAGCACAATTAAGGCTCAGAACAAACTCCCAAGCTCCTAATTTCATCCAGACACAGAAACACATAAGATAGAAGCTCACCCTAGTTAAGGTACTCAAATTACTCTCCAGTTCATAATGCTATTTACAATGCTTTCCATTTCAGGTACACCAAAAACATGCATACACAAGTCTTCCAAAGCAGCATACATGTGCTGCTCTCTTCCAAGTCAGCAGAATGACTTTCTGATTCATGCAGCAGCTGAAGACAATGACAGCACATTCACCAATTTCCTTTAATAAAACAGTCACAACAAAGGAGTATTCAAAACAAGTCAATAAGTCTGCTTTTACATTTAGCATAACCACAAGACTCTCCTTGTATTTCAATTCAGAGGAAGCTCAAAGTCCAGGAGTAGTTGATTCCATTTCCATTGATCTCTGAAGTTCACTTGCCATGCCACCTCAGCTACCTTTCCACAACACACCAAATCCGGAAGGCTGATCTTCACAGTCACATCATAGCCACGCCATGGAAGAACATGGCAAAAACAGCAATACAGTTTAAGTGAAAGTCCTCTGCATGCAGCCCATACCACCATCATGTTCACCTCCTTTTATTTTCTCTAACAGCAATTCTCTTCTGGACTTTTCCCTCCCTTAAGAACATCCTCTCCTCTTTCTGATATGCACAGTTCTATGAGAACAACCAACCAAGTTCTCCCCTCTCACAACAATAAACCCTGACCAGTATGGTAAAACCGGCATTGTAGCACACTCCTCCAGTGCACTCAGGCCATTGGGAAGGTTCAAACCCCAATTTTCAGCTTTGCTTGGTGGTGAGAGTCACAGAAGTATCATAGCTGACATTCAAGACTTATGTGCGAGGCCTAGCACCCTTTGCCTTTACCCAGATCTCCCACAAAATAGCTCACTGGAGCCAATACATCTGACAGGAGCGGCCCTGGGCAATGCTCTGAACACTACTGCCTGTTGAGTGCTTTGGTGAAGATTGTTCCGGCAACCAGAGTCCACCCTCAGAAATTTCATCTGATTGAATGTCACCGCAGATCCCATCCTGGTGCAGAACATGACTGGCTAAGAGCAGGCATTCACATGGAAATAATTCACATGGGGCAGACAGAGCTGTCCATTATGATATAGGAGAAAGAAGTATAGAGAATGAGAGTTGCTCAGCTGCCTGTGGTCCCCACGCTTCCAACACTGCAGTCAAATCATCTCTGCTCTGCAGGCTTTATCTAGTGCAATGCAAAATCTGACACCATCCTTCCCTCTCCACTCTACCTTGACTCCTCAGCAGTGAGGTGGAAGGTGGCAAACCAGAGGCAACGAAGCAGCATGACATGAAGAAAAGTCTGCGAATGAGTCACAGGTGAGAACTGCTGCAGGCATTACTTGTGTTTTAACAAGAGTTTAGGGGAAAAAATATACAGTATACATGCATATATATAATATATAAAATACAGATGCAGGTATCTCATGATGCAGCCAGAAATCTGGTCAGGCTTGTATATGCATAAGAACATCTGTTCTCCTAGATCCAATTCCCCAAGCAGGCATCCACTCTCCCAGTGATGTTAATAATAAGGTAAGTAAAGATGAAAATCAATTGCTTGAAAATGCTTTTCCCATTTTCAGGGCTTCAAAAGGCATCACACAACAGAAAAAAAGTATTCTTATGGGAACTGCTGGCTGGTGAAAACAGACAGTCTGTCAAGAGCCCTGAATTCACAGCAGACACAGTCCTGTCTGTCTACACTGCAGTCACTAATTCCTGTTGGCTGTTCCTGTGCTTGTGTGGGCTTTAAAATTTAACACAAAGCCCCCATCTAAAAAGCACAAAACTGCCTTCTGAAAAGACAAAAAGGACAGGGTCACAGTTTGGGATTGTACAAGGGTAGACAAGACACGCGTCATCCACACCTAGGATCCTTGTTGCTGGAGAGAGCATATCATAGGATGCAAAGGAAGCCAAGTTCCACATACACTGCTGCTGTACAAACAAACTGATATCATTCTAATATCTTCCACCAGCTAAATTTCTCCCATTTCTTCTATGGGCCACAGCTCTCAAAGGACTACATGTTTGCCTAAGCTGCCTTCCAGTCACCTTGCCTTCTAAAATAGCCCTCTATCTCCCACTTTGCCTTCTGAAGTCCAGTGCTGAGCTTGCCTTCCTGCTTTACCTGACCAGGTTTCATGGCTTGACACCTCCAGAGAGAAGAAAGATCAAAAGAAAAAGGTCAGAGGTAGACAATACAATGCAGGGCATAGCAGCTAACCTGCGAGGGGGTTGTCACACTTATCTCAGGGACAAAATTGTCATCAAACAGACTGATGATGTTCTCCTGCTTGATCTCCTTGGAAGGGGTGACTTTTGGAGGCGGAGGCACCGGAGGCCCTTTCCTCAACTGCATGCAAGTGAGCACACGGCCACAGCACAGACGGCGACACCCAAAAAAAGCAGAGACAGGAACCAGGTTAGCCACAAAAACTGAAGGTGAGGGAAATCACAACCACAGGCACAGAGACTGGTCCAATCAACTCCATCTGGAGAGAGAGGAAGGGAGAAGGGCAGAATGAAACAAAATTAAAATAAACAACCACACGCCTCCAGAGAAGGTTTGGCATCATTAGTTACACTTCAGCTATGGGCAGGTTTCCCTCTGCAGAGGAGAAGCGTAACACAATTAATATGCATTGACAGGACATGCATACGTAATTAGAACATGTGCAACCTTCCATAAAAAAAACAACCAACCAAACAAAAAAACCCCAACCAACTAACACTGGGAAGGAAGCAGACAAGTTACTAAGAACACGATTCAATAGACCAGGCCAGTTCTGCCTCCATTGGCCATACTTACCATACCTAAAGGAATAAGAGCCCAGACTCAGCCTGTCTTATTGTGGGATGCCCATGAGGCCAGATTCTGATCTGCCCAGCAATGAGTTAAAGAGTATATCATAAGGTCAGAAGGAATTCTTCATGGCATCTTACCATGTATCTCAGTTATGGGGAAGAAAACTTGAATTTCCTGAGAAGCCAAGACACCGCTGTGGGTCCAACTCTGCTCTCAGTTTCACCAATGCACATCAACACTAACAAAGTCACAAGTGTATCCCAAGTGGAGACCCCAGAGAAAGCAAAATGAAGACTGACCTTGTGACTCTAACACATCCTAATATTCTATTGCCATGCTAAAAGACTGTATCCAGCCCCAGTGGGAAGCTGTGGTAGACCCTCAATAGATCAACTGATCCACACCCTCTTCACATTTTCTTGTGCCCAGGGCTCAGTGCTTCCTCATAGCTCCAACCAAACCTTGAAGAGCAGTTCCTGTGTTGGAACAAAGCAGCCATACATGTTCCCTGCAGACTGGGAGATTCCAATTACAAACTCAAAACTAAAAGGATCCTGACACTTCTGTGATTTGCTACTCTAGAATAGTATCCTACCCTCTCCTATGTGCTAGTGTCTTCAGAGACTTCCACAGCATGCAGCAGCATCTCCAACTGCAGTTTAACACCATCTCAAAGACAACAGAACTGCATATTGATGTTGGGTTGTACCTAAAACTTCACAAAGCACAGAGAACTTTGCTGACTAGAATAAATCCCCTAAAATCTTTTTGCTGATTTGGGTCCCACAGAGCTTTATCTGCCTAAAAATTCAATACAGCTCTGCTGTTTTCAGAAGTGCCTTTACAGTATTTCAGTGGTGTAACTGAGAGCAAAAGTTGAACCTTTGTAATCATCTCCCAGACCCCTCAAGCCTTGTGTCACCACCAAACCACTCGGTGTGGAGTGCTGCAGTCAAGTTCCAAAACACAGAAACTCCAGAACAGCTGTTTTTCCTCCCTGTAGAGTCAGCTCCATCTCCTGGCACCTAGGAAGCGCGGAGTGGAGCTCTTGTTCTTCACTGCATTGAGGTCTAGGAAAACGAATTAAATGTAGTGTAGAAAAGAGCTGCCAGGCGGTGGCAGCACACGCTGCAAAACACCATTTCAGTCTTGCCTCGACCCTCCAGAGCTCTGCTGGAATATTTTGCTTGCTCAACACAAGGCGGCCTCCAGCCCCATTCCTGCGGGCAGGAAGGCAGCAAGTGAATGAGCAAGCACTTGCAGCTTGGCGAAAACAAGGTTTATGTGCGCTATTTAAAGGAAAGGGAAAACAAATCTGAGTGAAGTCTGCAGTGAAAAGCTCAATAGATTTGTACCATTCACTGTTCCAAATTTCCACCAAGTTGTGGTGATCTCTGAAAAAAAACAAACCAGTAAGGCAGTTCTAGAAAGACATGCACTATTTTCTCCTTTTAAATACACAAACCCCACTCTGGGGTCCTGGCCTATGTTTATAGGCTGTACAGTGCTGGGTATGCAGAGGCCGTGGATAAGTCCTGCAAAGATACAGCCAGGCATCCGCGCTGGAAGAGACCCTCTTGCCAATGTATAAATATCCCTTCTTGTCTCTAGATTCTCTGAAAATCATAACAAACAACAAAGGGAAAAAACATTGCGAGAGGCTATTCCAGAAAAGAGAGACAGCCCTACAACAGGCCTGGATTTGGAACCATACTGCTACATACAACAGCAAAGAAGTCCTGCATTACTTTCATCTTTTTTTAGCAGCAGTAGGTATTTCTTACCAGTTTGCCCAGAACCCTTCTCAGGTTCAATTCTTTCAGGAGGACTCCTCTTTGTTGTTCAACTTACTGAAATGCAGCGACTGGTACCAGACATGAATATGGTCTATTTGTTCTTCCTCCCCACAGCACTTTTTTCCCCACTTACCAATAAGGAGATGGGGAAAGAAAGCAAATATTTTATTCTCCTTAAATCCCAACATATTATATGCTAAGAAGCAGTTGCTACATGCTGCTGCTGGGTGTTTCCCATGTAAGGAGAGGACAAAGGCCTAAGAAATGCCACATGGAAGGTATCAAAAGCCACCTAACAGTCCTCTCCCTGCTCCCCAGCTAATTTCTTGATGGGATAATATAATGCCCTTATTTTTAACTGCAAGGTTAAAATAATGGATTCAAAGTTAATATTTTTACTATATTAAAGTAAAGCATCGTGCGAAATACTGATGTTTTGCTTATCCATATAAACAAGAAACTTTCTTCTTCAGACCCTCCTTAGTTAGGGAAGCTCTTGGGAAGAGGCAGGACCATCGAATTCCACGGGTTAATGCAAAGAGCAAACTTCCTTGTCTAGCTACATTTTCCCTGGATTTTCTTGACCATCCTACTTGATGGCAAAATACATTACTGGCTTCACCCCTGTGCATGGGCAATTCAGAGACAGCTTGGTTCTTCCCTACATAATACAGAGATGATCAATTAACAACTCGCATTCTCAGAAATCTCATGCTTGCTCCCAGCTGACAGAGAACAACTGTCATGTTGTATTCAGTACTCCGTACTGAGTAGCACTCAGTAGGTCCAAATAAAAGCAACTTATGGATGTCTTCAACTCACACACCATTGTTCATACGTTAGAGACACAGTCAATGTCATGGGGATGCTACCTGAGATGGTGACTTCGGGATGCTTGCCCCAGGTGCTTCCAGAGTGGACAGCTCCAGCTCATGGTTGACAGTCTTGGTCTCAGGGCTGGTGATGGGAGATCCATCTGGTGGAGGCGAAGGGCTTTTATTTGCTTTCGCTGGGGTGCTGTCACTGAAGGAAGGGGATAGAGGGAGAGAGAAAGAGAGAAAAAAAGAAAAAAAAAAATGGGGGAGAGAAAAAGAAGAGTCTGAGCCAGGCCTAGGAGAAGTTGAGCTAACCAGCAAAGACTATTGGGTCTCCACTGCCTGTTTGCTTCACTGCCCGGGGATGCAATGAATACCTGAAGCTTCTACAAGCTTCTAACAAGTATCTTTGCTGAACCGTTTGCTGCCCACACACTGCATCAGGATTACTGGGCAGCAGGCTACCCAATAAATTCCCACTGCATCAATATATTTTGCATCAGATATCAGAGAAAAAAAGGAAAAGAAAAAAAGCACAGCCATCCTTAATTCTCACTGATACGATATCAAGTGCCTATCTTTAGGTAATATACCTCTAAGGAAGCATGTGGGGAAAGGAATCCTGTGTAAGTAATTTTATAACTTTTCCAGGTAAATATTTTCTGAGTGGTGTTGTACTGACAGTTGTATGGGTTGTGACCAACTGATCCACATGCAGATCTACAACACCTGAATGAAGGCAATAATAAAAGATACATGGTACAAACTGTCTAAGCTGCAACAGAGAGAAGATCATTCCAGACAGCAAAGAAACAGCAAGATTTTGGCTAATAAGCTCTGTCATGGAAAACTTCCTCAGCCTGTTTTCAATGATAAATTCCTTATGCTTTGCCTTCCCAGCTGGTCCTTGTTCCAGGACCATTTCTGACGCAGTCAAGGAGGATTCCTCATGGAATTAAGATGTAAGAAGCCAGTGGTGTTTTTTGGTTCATAATTTGGCCAGATTTGGATTTTTGAAAGGAATGGCAATAGGCAAATGCCTCTCCCTAAAGGCATGGCCTGGCTGAGTGTCAAATCTGTGCTTCAAGTTGTGGAATCATCAGATATTTAGCTAAAAGTCGAGTATCTGAGAATTTAAATGAGGATAAAGGTATATCTATTTTCCCAGCCTCGTTCTTCAGAAAAGCTGAAACACTTTGGCTCCCCAAAAAGCAACTTATCTCAAGTCATGTAGAAGCACTCACACTAACAGGGGATATTCCAGCAGAAGAAGTTTGGCAAAACTATGCACAGCTGAAATGAGAATATTACAGAATATTTCAAAAGGGCTGTGCAGCCTCACAGGCAGCAATATTTGCCTCAATTTACAATGATAAAGTTGCAGCTCTTGTAAAGTTAAAGGGCATGTTTTCCTACAACCTGATACAATAAATCCTGGCACAGACTCAGAACTGCAATGAAGTAGACCCAGAGGGACACATTATTTCTTTACTCTTTCCCAAGAACATCCAGAGCCCTGGAGATGTACATCCACTCACCCCTGAATGCAGGAGTTGGGGTGGTCATTGACTAACATGCACAATGGCCTCATTCCTAAACACTCACAAATAGAGGGGCAGCAAGAGGAAGGACAGCAAGGCACTTCAGAAAACCTCCCTTCCCAAGCAAGCGTATCCCCCTGCTCAGCATTCCAGCTTTCAAGCTTCCCACCTCATTCACTTTGCCCTCAACCATTCCTCCCCCCGCCACTTTCTCCCCATATACATACAGCCCACACACATTTTCCCACAAAGCACTTGCTCTCAGGTCCACATGCAGGTCAGATGTTTCTGATAACTGACACCAGCAGCACACAAACATGATGCAGCAAAACCAGTGATGTTCTATGCCAGCAGCTCTCAACCAGGGGCACACACATACACACAAAGGAAAGAAAAGGGGAAAAGAACAGGGAGAAAGGAAGAGGAGGGACTGAAAAACACATACATGAACCCTTGCAGCTCTCCAGTTTGATTGGATATGCCCAGCATCCTTCCTAAAACATCTCAAGAAATCACTCTGACACAGTGAGTTACATGAAGGATTCTGTAGCATTGCCATGATTGCACTACAGATGGAGTAGCAATGGTCACAGAGCAAAGGCAAGAAAGTCCTGCTCTAAGTGAGAGTTACCAGGGAACAGCTCATTCACAGCATGGAAATACTGAACTGATTTCACCAGAAGCTTATCTTGCTACTATTTCCATGGCAACACCATTACAGACAGCATCATCTGAGGTGAACACGGTGACCTTGCTGAGCTCAGCCACACTGAAGAGATGGGTCTTGAACTTTAATACACTATTTCTGGTATCTCAGAGGGGGTCCCACAACACCTTATCGCAATGAGAGTTGCAGAAGGATGAAAACAGTAAGAGGACACAGTGACCTGCAGCTGGACAGCTAGGACTTCTCAAACACCCAGACAGCACTGGGAGTCCTGGCTACCAGCTGGCCTATCCAACACAAGGATAGGTTTCTCTAACTACCCAACTGAAAAGATCGTTTCTCCTTGTAAGAAAGGAGCTCACGGTCATTTTTCTGGAGGCCACGAAATGACTTTCTGGTGACTTACTTGCGGTGTCTGGCAGTGACTTAATTTGGAGATCTACTGGTGAAAGACTCCCACATGAGAGGCAGCCCAATTTCTTCCTCTCATCCTACAAGGGTTGAGAGGGCCCCACACCAAAGCCCTCATTAAGTCACTGCTATTTACAGCTTGTTTGATGTGTTGGCTGATCCCCCTAGGAAAATGCCAGTGCTAATTTTGACTGAGCCTTTTCCAGCCCCCTGTGCAGTACCTTTATTCCTACACTTGTTGCTTTGCACACGTTTAGCTAATGTGACCAGCACCAAATCAGCCTGTCACCAGGATCCCATAGCTTTCGCAGGAAACCACACACTGTGTGCTGAACAGATCAGGGTCTTGCTCCAAAAAAACATAGGGAAAAGCATGAGTGTAGAGACTGACCAAATGTAAGCACCATAGAAGAAGAAAGTCAAAACAAGGTCAGTGCAGTCTGTTGTTGCCTTTTCTCTTTTTTTTTTTTTAAAGTTCCCATGAGCAATTGAGAAGCAATGCCAAATCCAGGAATGTCAGGCAGGGAAGGGACGGGGGTGTCACCTTTCTTCTGTGAGTTGAGAGCCAGGAAAAAGGTCTAATGCAGTTACCACAGCTGAAGGAAAACCCCAAATCTCACCAGTCTCTTTTGGCTTTGCTGAGCTTCCAGACTCCTCATATGGGTCATCTATCCTGGAAGAGCAGACTAACATCTGCACATGGGGTTTCTATGTGCTTTTAACAATTCCGCACTGAAGGATGGAATCAAATCTCCAGTATGGATCTCTAACATGATAGAAACAGATGAGCCACCTCCTGCCAAGTTCTCAAGTTAAAAGTAGAAAAAAAGGTTTGGTATCCCAGCTAAGGCTCAGATAGGGTCTTTTAGCTAAAAGTAATTGGGTTCTGTTTATTTACTTATTTAAGCATCAAAGCTGGCTGAACGCTCAAGAATTATTCCCACGTCAAAAAAGAGGCAGCAGGGGAGACAGAAAAAGAAAAAGCACCTACACACTCAGGTGCCCCTTGGCCCGAACATACATTCTTGCTGCAGATCAAAAAGCAACTGAGCCCTTGACTTTCCTTCCTCTCACAAGGGGCTGTGCATTTCTCTGTACCCCTGCAGCTGGTCTGACAGTAGAACCCCCAGCACAGCCTGAGTCAAGAACCTCAACTGTTGCACCAGCCAGACTTTGTGGGCACAGCAGAAGGATGTCGTGGTTAGAGCTCATCAAAAGAGATTTACTAGCTCTCCCTCTGCTGTAGCATCTGCAGGGGCTGACAAAAAATGACTGGAAGTGCTACTACACCTTCTGATGCAGTCACAGCAATGCTGGCTCATGGTCAGAGACAGACATACAGAGAAGCACTGTGAATCCTCCTCCTTCACAAGACAATCATTCAATATTTTTTACTTGAGGAAAAAAAAAACAGTATTTGTCCATCAGATTATCTGTGAAATTATCATTCTCTTCCCTCCAAATAGGACATACAGCAGAGACAAAGAAAAAGGTCAGTGGGAAGACAGAATCAGAAAGCAAGGATCCCAATACCAGCATTTGGCTCTTACTGCTGCTGAAATATCATCTTGAGAAATATAAAGAAAAAAAATCCTTCTAAAAGGACACCATGGAAGAAATATCAACAGAAAGAATAAGAAAAAAAAAATTAGGAATTAGGGGAAGTTTCCATGCCACTGTGCAGCAACCCCTGCTTTGCACCAGAACATTCTTGTCAGAGTCCTTGACCTTGGCTACAATAATTCTAGGCATTGTGGCAAACCAGTTATTCAATGCCACAGCTGTTTCGAAAGGCAAGCTGCTGATACTAGCCTTTACACAGGACAACAGAGGCTTCCATTTCCTGCAGCTCTGCACAAATCATAAATGGATGGAATAAAACAGCGAGGATCCTCAGGAACAGAGCAAGTAAAGAGCAAAGCTGAAAGTGGCCCTCTCCCACATCACTGTCCTCTCACTGCAGGACAGGACAGACAGTAGGTAGACAGGACAGAACTGTGTGTGAGAGCTGCCTACTGGTCCTCCTGGGCCAGGCAGGGAATGAGAATGCAGCATTTCAGAGCTGTTCATAAGGGCAAGCCCTGCTAGATAAAACAAAGCCTTGTTAATCACCAAATTAGACCTTATTTCCCCCATACAGACCAGTATCATACTTTTAGTTGCACAAAAATAACCAAGCAGACAATGCCTGTGCTTTCACACCACCTTCTTATGGAGGAAAGGAAGCAAGGATTCAAACCAGGCACACAAGCAGTTAATGGGATTATCCAGACACAGACCTCAGCAGGTCCCGGCAGGCCATGAACACACAACATCATGCAAAGGATCCCTCTCCCATCACAGGGTTAATACGTGCCAGGCTGTTAAGAGTCCAGCAACAGCCTCTCCAGTTTTAGGAACTAAATCAAACACATATTGAAATGCTGCTCTCCGTACCGGTACCTGCTCATCTTTTTCCTCAGCCTGGCGAACAGTTTAGTTTTCTTTCTGTTGAGGATGGCACGCAAATCATATCCGTTACAGAACAGCACGGTCAGACCAGGGAGGAAAAGTTCAGCTTCCAAGCACCCATTCAGCACCCTCCTTCCACCCATTTGTCAGTGAGGTGCCAGAGTGATGCAGGAGGATAACTGCACCTCTTCTCACACCTTGTAACTTCCTGGCACCGTATCTATCTCTAATCCCTTTCCCAGCAGAGAAGGGCCAGGAAAACATCTGTTACTAACACAGGCCGCAAGAGGCAATCAGAGTGGTGAGGGATATTTCCTCCTGCATGCCCTGAATCACAAGGACAGGACAGATACAGAGGTAAGTGCCTCCCAGTATTTCCTGATCCCTGCAAGGCATTATTGTCCTGGAAATCTTTTATATACGTCCTATATAATTCCCCTGAGCAAAGGGTTACATTGTCATTCTGGGGAAAGACTCACCTCAGCTGAAATACTCATTCCACCCCCCAGATGAAACCAGCAGTTTCTGGGCAGGAATCATGACAAAAGGTAATAAATTCAGTGTAAACATTTGTGCCAAAAACTTCATGCCACAACAATTACACATCTAGGACCTGCTGTCATGACAGCCTGCAGTCACTTGCTGGAGTAAGAAAGAAAGGAGGAGGAAGGAGCTGGGAAAGCAACAGCTCCAGCCTTCAGGTGTCTTATCCTCTTCCAAGTGGATGCTGGTATCACGATAACACGGTGCACAACAGCAAGAGGATGGGCACCGCTACCCCGCATAAGGCCTCAGTTGTTGGTGATTATGAACAGACATCGTGTGCTAACTTAAATAGAAAATACTAGCTTCACAAGATGCATCTTGAGAATTTGGTGTTAGTAATCAAAAATTCAGAGGCCAAATTTAACTCAAATTTCGTCTTTCTTTAAATTTGGCAAGCACCACACATTGCCAGAATGAGACAAGCAACTATCTATGCATGACTGCAATTGGAGGTTAAGCTGGGAGGAGAGGCAAGGGAGCACAGAGGTCTCAACAGCTGATGCAGCCCTTCCAAATCAATGTACTCTGAGTGTAGCTTGTCCTTACCTCTCACCTCCTCCCTCCATTAATACACCAATCGAGGACACGGGCTGTGCTCCTGCTCACCCAGCACATGGGATTAACAGCAGCTGGAAGCCAGAGTCCTACATTGTTTCATCACTCACACATCTGGATGGGATCCAGATGCAGCCTCATCCAGAGCCTGACCTCTCCCCTCCCCTCTTGGTGCTACAGAACGTGCAGATTTGCAGTTAACCTACATGGACTGGACCCAGCTGAAGAAAGAAAACTCAGAACTGCAGGAAGAAAACACCAAAAACTGTGGAGGACCCACGCTCCTTGCATCCACACAGATGGGAAGTGCTCTGAGATCAGAAAGCCTCATTACAGTGAGGCTACAACTACATTCACAACACACACAGAGGCAGTGCATCCCCATTCGGTGCACAGAAGGGACACGGGGCTTTGAAGAGGATGTACCAAGTTTGGAGGGCCAAAGGGAAGGCTGGGGAAACAAAGGGGCTCTTGGTCCTCAAGCTCAGAAGTCACAGGTATGTGGGGGAAGCTCCAGAAGAGGAAAAAACAGGAGGTCTGCAGGGCAACCAGATCCAGGAGGAATGGTACCCAGTGTTACGTCAGTGGTGCATGGAATTAGACTTTGAAAACAGCATACCCATGCCACCCAGTTGCCTCAATATTGGCATGCAGTAGAACTTGAGGCCTACAGCTGCTATCCTACAAAGGCTGGAGGTACTGCATCATGTCTCACAGCCCAAGAGCAATCTCAGACATGCTCTAGCAGTTTTCAAGGAGAGCACTGACTGGCTAAATGCAGGCAATCAAATCACTCCCCAGCTGACAACATGGAGATTTCAAGACCCCAGTAGAAACACTCCCTTTTCCACAGCTTGTCCCTCCTCCTCTGCTGGGAGAAAGATGCTGTTTCCAGTTACTAGTTACTGACCTGGGCTGTGCTTTAATGGGAAAGGCATTGCCTGAGTACTGCTTGTCTAGACCCAGCAGGACGTCATGGAGGTTTTGGTTCAACTGTAAAATATAAAAACAAGAGAGAAAAAGAATGAGAAAAGTGCCCGAGTCATGTCCATGCTGGCCTGCACAGGCTGACAAAACACAGTCTTGTGCCTATATGTGCATATACTTAGCTATCCCATGAAGGAACAGTTCTACATCTGTTTCTACTACTCCTTTGTAGGGAAAAAAACAGCAATACTGAAACCATTGAAAAACTGCTGGTACCTCATGGAAACACAGTCTCCTGAAGAAACCATCCCCTTTGCTTCTTTCTCATCTACCCCCACCCATGTGCTGCCAGGCACCATTGTAGAAACAGGCAGAGTGTTTAACTGAGAGTCTTCCATGTGCTAGAAGTGAAGATCCACTCTAGATTTGAAGCAAAGTTGCTCCTTATACTTCCTTATGAATGAGGGATATGGCAGGAGGACTTCAAGCCAACAGCAAGTGTTGATCCTGCAGGCTGCCTGGGCCATCTAGGTTTAGGCTGAACCTGGATCTCTTGGCAGAAATGTTATGTTAGGGGTTAAACTCTTCCTGACACCAAAAGCTGAAATATTCACTCTGGACACTCCTATTCTGAAACAGCCAATTCACAAACAAGATTGGAAGCCAAATTCATCATCAGTAGGAGGAGGGATTTGATGCATTCTATCTCAGAGGCATCATGTCGGTAACACCAGCACTTAATTGGATGCTATTGCAGTGATAAGAAACAGATGGTTCTTACAGAACAAAGCAGAAGGCCTGTTCTTATACAAAAGTCCTAAGGAAAGAAAAATCTACAACATGATAGAAGAGGGTAATTCCTGTCTAGCAGGCTCCTTTCCCACCTCCTGCAGAATGTAACTTAGCAGTAACAGACTACTAATTGTAATAACCTTCCCTATTCTTAACAATCAGCTCATCTCCCAGTGGAAAAACATAGGCCATTAACTGGAAAGGTCCCCATGAAATGTCAGCAGAGCTCAGAATTGATGCATTACACCACAGCAGTAGGCCCCTGACTGCTGGGAATTCAGTGACCATTATAAAGCTGTTTGTTGCTTAGCGGCTATCTTGTTGTTAGGAAGATATCAAAGAGGAAGGAATACAAAAGTTTTCCAGCTGGATTCTCCACTGTTCATCAAGCTCAGAGCAACATTTACAGAGGGCGTATCAGCCTTTGGTGCAACAAAGAGGCCTAAGGAACTCTAGACTTCTCCACCTTTTAAGAGAAGTAACAGTAAGAACATACCTGTAAATGAAAGTGGCACTAGGAGGATTTCCCACAGACTACTTCTGAGGTCTCTGTTGGGTGCTGGCACACAACACAAATCCAGACTACCACCAGCCCATGACACACGGGTAGCTCATGAAAGGGCTACACTAAATAATCAAATGCCTTCTTTTGGGTTGCAGGGCAGGAAAGAAGACAAATTACTGCTGGGAAGTGTGTTCCTAATGGCTGAGTTGGAGCCCAGCCTCAATGTTGTGCTGACACGCAGACTGACAGACTCCCTGAAGTTTCTATCCCCACAGCTAGCTAAGGGTTAAGAGCAACTCACTGCCAGGCAGTGGGCTGAGCAGACAGATGCCAGGCTGAGTGCCCTGGTTAAAGTTTACAGATCCAGATTTTGGAGGAAACAGAAAAAGTTAGCAAGAGAGGGCCAAAATTTGCCACCCTTCCCTCTGTGGATCTTCAAATGAGACAAGTCACACACTCCCACTGCAGCATGCTCCTTGTAGTCTCTTAATCATGTTTTATCCCTCTATAGTACTATCTCAGACAGATCTTCTCCCGTGTTGTTAACCCTCATTTTTTCCAAACAGCTGCTCTTTCTTCTCCACACTGTTCAGCTTTTTAAATAACAGTGAGGACAGAGTGTGTTAATAGAACAAACTGTTAGTCGCCTTACCTTGCTCATTTCTTTGTGGAAGTTTTCTTCTAGGCCTGCTATACTCTGGAATGTGTTGACGTAGAAACCAACACGACTGCCAAATGAAAATGAAAAAGAGAAAAGCTTAATGGACACAATGCTCTCCTAAAGGCTTTCAGCTATGCCCCTCCTCACACCTCCTGCTCACTGTTGCCACCTGAACTCAACTCTGTCAGGTCTGGTACCTAAAGGAATAGAAGGGTTGCAAAGAAGCGTGGACAGGGTGATGGAACAAAAGCCAGGCATACAGCAAATGTGTTCAAGGTGAGGAGGAGGAGGACAGGTAGGGTGTGACCTGAATTTGTGCTGGCAAATGGGACAGGCAGGTGCAGAGTAGAAAATAAAATAGCTGCTGTATGCTCTCTCCCTCTCCCCTAGACCAGCATTGCTGACCCAGACAATGTCACTGCATTTGAAAATAAGAAGCTAGGGCACTTCTAGGTGGATTTTCCCTGCCTCCCCTGTATGTCAGCTCCTACATTTCACTGTCTGAGCTCCCTGTTGCTTTATCTGCTTCTTCTCTCACCTTTTTATCAGCACAATCCTAAGTATAGCAAAATTCCAGTCTCTCAAGTGTTCATCACCTCTCACCCAGGTTGTATTTTGCTAAATAGATCACAATAAGAGTACAGTTGCAACCACCAGTTCTTCACTGGGTCTTGCATTGTACAGCCAGGAGCACATCTAAGGGCAGCCAACATCAGGATCCCTCCATTAAGGTTTTTTCACCCAATTGTCTAAACCCAGAAGGAGCATCCAAAGAGCAGCAAACCATCTTCTCACCCTCTCTGTTGTTTTAAACCTGCTGCTTCAGTGGGTGTTCCCTAGATCTCCCCAGCTGGATGTAATCCTAGAACAGACTCTCTGAGGTGATCCAGAAAGCAAGAGCAGAAACCCAGCCCAAGAGAACAACTGAGAACAATTGTACAGGAAGATCTGTGGAAAAGCTGGAAGTCTTCATATCCTTCCAACCAGCCCTTGAGAAGACTTCCAGAACTCACCTATTCCATAGTGAAGGCAGCTCCTCCTGCAGATCAATGTTCATTTCTTCAAACACCTTCTGAGCCTTTACTAACTCTTCTTCAGCCTTAATAACAGAGAAAGGAGATAGTAAGCTCCAGCTCCAGCACAGACAGCTACCCTGAAGGACTGGGACTGGGACTCTGAAGATAGTGACTCTTGACTTTTCTTGGAGAACAAGCAAAATTCTGGCATGGAGTAATTCCCATTCCAGATGGATCTCCCAAGAACCAGGGTTGCATCACCAGCGAGTTGATGCCCCTCCAGATTGCCTGGGTTACCCTCAGCATTTCTCTCAATGGAGACCCCTGTTCAGATACTCAGAAGAGAACTGAAACATCTATTAACGTGTTCCAAGTTCTATAAATTTCCCTGGTTCCAAAAACTGAATGGACCTGGTCAGGCAGTTCAGCCATCAGTTCAAATACAGATGAAGACAGAGTGGATCTGAAAGAGCTGAAACACATCCCAGTGGGTGTTGAAGAAGAGTCCTTCCTTGTTAAGGCTGCTTAAGTAAGGGCGTTCCAAAGCACTGCCTCATCTGAGGAAGGGAAGAGGTCTGCAACCTTGACTGAGACATCTCTCTCATAGATTATAGCAGAGAAGCAAAAGAGTACATAAAGCATGAGCTATGGCAGCAGGAGACTAGGTAGGGATTGCTTGAGCAGCAGTTGTTGGTTTCAGCAGCATAACATACTCATACTGGTAAAGATCTAATACAAGGGCAAACCCTGACTGGCTGTTGACTACCAACACTAAAGGAAACTTGCCTTGCACAAAACCTCTTACACCAGTCGAAAGTTTAAATTTGATCTGATCTATTTGGCCCCTATATGGACAGATCCCAGTGATACTGCATGATACTACTCCTCTGCATTCCAGAGACAAAAAATGACGATCCTAGCTCCTGTTGATGACAGCAGGCATCAGCAACAAATACATAACCCTTCTCATATTTGTCTTAGATGGCCTCTTCCTCTTTTCAGTGTCCTGGCTTAAAACCATAAGCTTGCTAAGTAAAATGTTTGTATTACCTGATTTACAACAGCAAAAGGAATTAGGAAAGCTGTTCTGACTGCCTACTTCTGTGTGTGACTACAGCAGGAATGTCACAACATGCCCCAAACAGCGTGGGAACTGCATCTCTCTTTGTGCCTTCAGTCAGATTCTCACACCTTCTATGAAATTGTATTTTATCATCTTTGTGTCAGTTTAACTAAAGAAACCCACAGCTTACTGCTCTTTAATGACAGGTCTACACAAAGATAGGACTGATAGAAGAAAGGACTTAAAAAACACCATGTGGCTCAAAGTCCTGTATCTCACAGAGCTGCATGGAATCCTCAAGCTCTCCGTCTCTTGTCTGACTTTGGAGTCATCCACAAAAGCTCCTACCTTCCAGCTAACTCATTGCTGCCAAAGGCTCTTTGCACTCGAGATCAGAATGGGTGGTGTAAAGTTAACTGTAAAGTTAAGCAAACCCTGTAAGGAACAGGCAGGGGGAGAAGGTATCAGGATGTTTCCATCCAGAATTCCTTGTAATATGCTGCTATACTTGCTGAAGAACAGCACTTTGAGAAAGCTTGCACAAAACAACAAAAAAGCCCATTTAAACAGAGACATAGCTCATGCTCGATCAGAAAAAAACATCACAAAGACTCCTTCTTCTCTAAACCCCCCCCATGACTGAATGTTTCTAATGCCATTTTAAAGAGGGGGAAAATAAAAAATCCCTGTCCATCCTTTGGCTTATCTTAACTCTAGACTAGAATCAGAATCAACACAGGAGATGGGCTAGCTGGGAGATGAAGCACTACTGTATTCTGTCAGTTTTTTTAGATCTGTTGATCATTAATCAGTCTTTCCCCCACTCATTTACCTGTTCATAAGGTCAAAGAACCTAGAAAGCAATATATCAGTAGTGGCGTACCAAGGTAAAGGCAAAATCAGCAACAGGCAACGTTCACTCCAGCACAGCTGTAGGAATCAGTAATCCTGCGGCTCAGCCAGTGCTCTTGTTCTCAGATACTGCACCCCTTACACAGTTCTGGTTGATTTTTCTTAGATACAATAGTCCTGACACTGGATAAGACAGGCAGCTTCTAGCTCATTCGCTGATCATAGATTTGCTCCACTTCCTGGTCCTTGAGGACAGTTTCCCAGGGAGTTTTGCTGACTAAGTCCATGAAGAGTTGGAATTTGGCTTTCCTAAAATTTAGCATCCAATTTTTGCTCTCAGTCTGTCTGATATCCCTCACTAGTATGAACTCTCCACCACTGCATGGTCACTACAGCCTTGGCAGTCTCCAATTCTGATGTCACCTATCAGTTCTCTTGTGAGCAAAAGGTCCAGTGTTACATCCTCCCTGGTGGGGCTGTCTATTACCTGGCTCAAGTAGTTATCCTCAATACATTCCAGGAGCCTCCTGAATTGCCTACAGCTCACTGTGCTTCTTTTCCAGCAGATAAACTAGGCTGACTCATGGGGAAGGGAGGAAAGACAGACTTCAGAGGCAGATCTCACCACTACACTATCTGTGCTCTTCTGTTTCTGTTATCATCTTTATCACCCTGATGGCTACACAACACACAGATGCTTTCCTGACATTACCTCTAGCTACAGCTTTGAGAACTATGCACAGCCAGCTCAGCTCTGACAGTGGGATGGCTGTGTTGCATATCCTATTGCTGTGCATCTCATGAGCATCCTGCAATTTCCAGCCCGGTGCTTCCAGCAATCTGGCAACCACTTCTCCCCAAAACACAACGCTGCATAACATGGTAGTTATGCATTGCTCAGTAAATAGTTCAGACCTCCAAGAGAAAGGAGACAGAAGACCACTGAGCATCCACCTCAGCCCCATCAGTCTCAGTCAGACTTTCTTGTCCCTGGCAGGGAGCAAGGACCAGGACCCAGCTTGCTGGCCCTACCCTATGGGCAGAAACACTGCTCTGCTATCACTGCATCAGTACCCAGAACATTGCTTTCCTGGTCTGAAGACAGCATTTCAGAGTGCTTAGTAAAAAGACAAGAATTTGCTGTTCTAAGTCATTTTCCTCTTTGTTTCAAAAAGTACCATCACCAAAATTTGTAATTGAGAGCTTGCAGTAGTAAACCTCCCAGAAGATTTTACCGCAATCCCTCACTGACTTTCTGCTAAAAGCCCAAAAAGCCAGAAGTCTGAATGCTGGAAGGAGCTTTTTTGTAAACTTAATATTAGAAATAATAAGTCCTGCTGCCCCCATTTTTGTTTAAAGGTTGCAATGTGAGAGGAATTATCAGAGAAGAGAAAGCAACACAGCTGCTGGTAAACAGAAGCAATCTTTGCAGGGCTTAATACTCTGAGGCTCTTCAACAAATGCAGTGTCATCAGCCCTCCTGCTTTTATCATGAGCTTAATGAGATTTAGGGTTGCCATTAACACCTTTAGTCTTAAGAGTCACATGAATACAAAAACTGAAGCTTTTCTCTTTTTTTAAGCTCTCTGCCTGCTGGGCCTGGAAACCTACAGCTTCAGAACACAAACACATCATCCTTCTTGAAATTTTCAGGCTACACGTAATTAAGAAAAATGAAGCCTCCCATAACTGGGAAGACAAAAAAATTAATGTTAGCAATAATATTGCTTAAGGAATAAGAGGAACAACTTAGAGGACTTAAATTGATTTGAAAACATACAGGGTGACTGAAAATATTAATGCTACTTAGCAGATTAAAGACGCTACAATAGAGCTGCAAGAAAGATGACATACATCCCCCTTCTTACCTGCATTAGGGCAAAGTCACCCAGCAGATTAAAATTATCAGCTAACTCACAGTACTCTGAGATCACAGTGCAATGAATGAGGGAGCCCCTGTGTATGCTGTTTCTGCTGGTAAATCTGTGGGAGGTGGTATTGCTCCCAGTCACACCATCCAGCTTGAGAAGAGGAAGAACCAATTTATCTGTGGCTTGTAAAATATCTTGTACCTCCTTTCTAGTCCTCCACAAGTACCACCAGCTAAACAGATCAGTCAAGAACCAGAACCAAACAGATCAGTCCCAGCATTCCAAGGTACAGGGAAAGCCTTGGGAATCCTGCCAAACGTCCTGCTCCCTTCCAGCAAGAATGAACACTTATTTCCTCACTTTGCTATGCATCTTAAGCAGGACTGCTCACACTTGTTCTTTCCCCAGGCTTTATTTATGTGGTAACCCAGTATTTTCCTAGATCGCCCATCACAAACTGACTGAAAATCCCAGGTGCTCTATAAGGTGTATTTCCTTTTTCCTGTGTGTCCGAACTGCAGTTCATTTACCATGATGAAGAAGGAGGAAAAAGTACAAGCATTTGAATGAGATCGGGGCCTTGTCAGCAGTAGCTCATGCTCTCCCAGATTAAGTAATGATTTTCTATTCCTTTGCCCACCAAAAACACTTCTCACTGTTTTCATTCTTGTACTGAGCTCCAAGATAGATACCAAGGGAAACTTCATCAGAAGGCTGTGCCTCTCCTGTACAACTAGGACTGAAATTCTCAATCCCCTGGACCGCTCTTGTTTTCCTACCCTCATCTCCCTCAAGATGCTATAACCTGTTTTCCCAGTTTCTGCCACATGATGCAACCATGACATCGACCTGCAGTTTCTCAGATATACTGTGAGGGTACAAATGCCCTGGGCTGAGTTCGCCTCTTCTTCTATGCAGACTGAACTGCTGTATTTTTGGAAGTGGCTCTTTCAGACCAGCCAAGCCAAGGCAGTGATGATTTGGGATTTTACCACAGGAGAGTATTGCAACCCAACTCAGCAGCCACAGAAACTGTTTCTGAAGCAATGCTTTATTTCCCGCTTTACTCAACAAGTTAAGAAGCCAATTTTTCAATGTTTCCCTCTTTTTTCTTTCTTAAACAGCAACAGTAAAAATCAATTGCTTCATTTAGAATAATTGGAGGAACTACACTACACCCCCCCTCCATCTTGGCACTATTCCATAGCCTTTCTTCATCCTCATTTTATGGGGAGAAAACAACAGCCTAGTGTTCACGCACTTGGTCAGAAATCAACACGGCAGGCACAGATTCAGTCACCAGTCAGCAACTTCCATGTGCCCACTGCAGCTCAGGAGCATTAAGGACACACTTAACACACGGACCAGAGTGAACGTTGCCTAGACATTAGTAGCACAGTACAATCTAGAGGCCAAGATAGCGCATGCAGGGTTAGAGCCAGGTAGATAAGCAGTCACCTGATTTCGGAGCAGATTAGTTTGTGCAACGAGGTGAGCTTGTAGCTTCCCTTGACACCACTGAGGCGCAGCTTTCTCAAGCAGCGAAACAGGCTTGGGGATGGGAGCATGTTTGATTGAAAAGAGAAAAAAACAAATAAAGAGAATACGAGAGAGAGAGACACACAAACATGTATTTTGTTTTTAGGATTAAAAAGAAAAAAAAAATTAAAATAACAGAGACTGTATTTAAAGGCTGGGTCAAACCAGTATCACCAAGGCGATAGGAATAAAACAAACATCCTGGAATTTATCAGTTATGAATCCTTTGAAGCATGCCAAGTTTAGCAGTAATTAATGTTCCAGTGTGGGCTGGGATACTTGTAGACTAGCCGGGCAGCTGCAAAGAGCAACAGATAATTGTTGTTAGTGGCCTAGCACACAGACAACCCTACTCCAAGCCATGGCTGTGAAGTGAGAGCTCCTTGAAGAGAGGTCAGGATTAATCAATCATGGTATTTATTTACTTGCAACAGCTGAAAGTCCACAGCAATTTATTTTAATGGCATGTTGTGAGTTTAGCAATAAGTGGCAGGAGTCCTGACTGGGAAAAGAACATTGTATATTAAAGGAGAACAGCAGCCGCAGGATCAAGAAGCTGAGATGCCTCTTCAGGAAAAGCATAAGTACATAGCTTTGGGACACTTCTAGTGCTTCTTTCTTTACAGGATCAGGCTTCAACGATGCATCACAAATGATACTCTGCCCGGACTTAAGGCCAACAGCACAGAGGGGAGAAGGATGTGATCTGACACCCATTTTTGCTCACGGGAAGTCTAGTAAAGTATTAAGAGGCACCTGCACAGGCTGAATCAGGAACAGACCATCTACTAAACTGCAACACCTCATTCTTCAACCTGTACTACTGTTTCCATACATTAACTAAAGAGCAACAAATCATCCTTCAGTAAAAACACATTCTTAGTGAGCACTTGGGGCAACATGAGAGAGTGCATCAATGGCAAAGATCAGTGCAGATCACCAGCTACCAATCAGAGTAAAACAATTCCTACCACACTGCCACTGCAGCAAAGATCCCAAAGGCACATACCAAAAATAATACCACACCCCATGGAAATTCCTCTCTTACCCCTGAACACACTGGAGTATGGCTTTCAGCAGACAACATGACTGGCTGGGCCTCATGCCTTGCATACATAACCACAAATCACTTTGCTAAACAAATGATGCAATGACACCTGAGCCATCCATCATTCTCCTCTTTGTTTGCCAGGATTAATCACAGTGCATGTGCTAGGAGAGCAGGTGACTGATGACTGACAGCATAAAAATAAAATACTGTCAGTCAGACACTAAACACAAATCTTTTGCCTGGAGGAAGAGAAGCATCTTTATTCTTTCCATGTCATAGATATACTATTGCCTCTCACAAAGCCCTAATCTTTCCCACCTGAACTAACTGCAAAGCAAAGGGTGACAACACTTCTCACCCTGATTAAAAATACAGGCTAGAGTATCAGAGGACTTCACAAATGACACCAACTTCAAGAAACACTCAAACTCTTACAGTCACTCTTGCACTGAGATGGGGAGACAGAGCCCCAAGAAGCAAACAAACTGTCAAGTTTTGCTGTGGTGTTGCAAGGCTTTGTTTCCCCCAGAGGGGCATGTTCTTTTCCAACAGAGGATACTGGTCCTGCAACATCTGAGGAAACATATGCCAAAGGCCTTGCTGCGGTGCTGACAGATGCCCAACTGATAATGGTGGGTGTGATCTGAGACACCAGAATGCATCCTGCCTTCTAGGAGAATTGAACAGGCAAGAAGGAAACACCTAACCAAACCTAACCACAGCACCTCTCTGAACTAAGAATACACAATGAAGTGGTACAGGTTTGCTTTACACCTGCTCATTTAGCAAAAAGCAGACTTCCCAAATGAAAGGATAGTTGCACATCCTTCTGCTTGCTTTACCTTTGCAATTTTGGTTTCATCCTTCTTCTTTGCAGTTTGCAGGGCTTCAAAGTGGTGTCTGGCACTGTCATAGTCCACAAGCTTCCTTCCTCGCTTTGCTATGCGAGACTACAAAAGAAGGAAAAAAAAAAAAAAGAGTTAGGACAATATTCCTCCAGAAGCCAAAACCACAATCTTAGGAATCCCCTCTCATGCCCTCAGCTTCACCCTGCTTGTACCTGTTCACCCAGCTTCATGCTTTTTCTGCATAAAGACTTCCACTGGATACCCTACAAAAGCTGTCATACGTGGCTCCTGGGCAACAACCATCCTGGAGCGAGCTGCTCAGGAATATCCAGCCAGGGAAGACAAACAGATCTATACAACAGCCCCACCTCTGAATGACATTAATGTTTTTAGAACCATAGTTCAAGTGCTGCCTAAGTGCTACCAGATGCCTGCATCCTACCGGTACCTGTCTCTTCATTTTCAGGGCCAAGAAGGCTGCTGCCACTTTCTAACTAACCAGTCTGTAGCCCCAACTCATGCGGAAGCTCAAAAATGGTTCAACGCAAGAAGGCATCTCTGCTGCCAACACAGAAAAAGTGTTCCTCCACATGTTCAGGATGTGCCTAGGACAGCATTTCAGACCCTGCGACAGGAGGTCCAGACAGAACTGTGGATCAGCTGATGTGACCGCAGTCATGATCAGTGATCCGCTGTAACCAGCTATTAAGCAAGAGAAGTGTAAAAAGACTCAGACCCATTAGGCTGCTCTGCTTTAAACCATCCATTGCCCTTTCCCCCTATGCTCCCCTACAAACAACCCAGATGATATGAGTTGAAGCACAGGGCTTCCCAGCCTAACTGCAGCGCAGAGAGCCAGGTGCCTTGCCAGCCATCAGCAAGCCAAAGACTGACTGAAGAGCTTGAAAGAAGAGGACACATGAAGGAGCCAGGAAGGTTTCAAATTAATCACACAACTCAGGGAAATTGAAATTGCAAGATGAAGAATCAGCATCAGGGATTTACTTGCAAAGCAAAATCTCCCCCACTGCACTTGGCAGGGAGACGTGGTCTTCTCTCCCCAGGCTCCTGCAGATAAACTGCAAAATCACGCTCGGGGACGATCCCTCTGCCATGACCAGCTGGGACCAGTTTGCACGTCTCCCACACATGCTCCTCTGAGCTTTCAGCAAACACTGCTGCACCACTGTGTGAGTCACAGAAATCTGCAGGATCTCAGCCACACGCAAACCCAGGCAATTTCAAAGCACTCAGTTTGCTCCAAGAATGGAATCACGAAGAAGCTGATCCACTCCTCAGCCACAGTCAGCAAAAGACACCTCCCCAGCACCACCAGTGGCAGCCTGCACTCCTCCTGGGCAATATTGCCAGCTGAGCACGGAGACAGGCTGTAGGAGGAGACTTCCAGCAACACTGATGTCTCCAAGACACAAGTTAATGCATCTTCCACACAGTCCAGATTAAGCACATGGCCAGATGAGAGATCTGTGGGAATGAATACTCTCCTTTGGTCGGAACGGCAAGGATATTCTGAATACATGGAAGTGCTGCAAAGAATCAGGATCCAGCAAGTCCCTCTGGAGTATCCACTGATCGTGCAACTGCCTGTGATGGCAGTAATGTTACTTAAACCAACTCAGGATGCCTGCAAGGTAGTTTTCTGTATGACTATAGGACAGCTGTAGTTACTCACCACCAATGGCAGAAGCTGAACTCCAGCAGATGTGTTTATTCCTTACAACATATCCACCCTAATTTGAACCTCAATTTTAAAAATTCTTACTGATCTTCATTTTCAAGCCTGGTAGAAACAGCGCACCAGCTTCAGTGCAAGACAGAAATTATCCAACCCCACAGCTAGTCAGAAATCAGGTTATGGTTCATCTTCTCCGGGCTCACTGCAGACAGCTGAACTGTCATTGTGTGCTCCACAACCGCAATCAGAAACTCACTCATACAGTAAATAACAGCCTATACAAAAGTCCTACACTAGCAAGCTAGAAATACTGACCTGCACAGAAAGGATCCGGTACTTTTTGTACTCCCATTCTTCAAGTTACAAAAGACAGAGAGACTATTTTATTTCCCACCCACCAAATATTAAAAATGTTTTCCTTTAAAGCTTACAAAAATCCCTTCCTAAAGGAACAGTATGTTTTCACATTTCTGCTGTGGACCCTGTAGGAAACCCAAAAAACTCAAGGGAATTTTTCCAGCCCCTTCAAATGGAAGAAGATTCAGAACATGTTAGAACTTAAACAAGTAACACATGCACGATCTAACATTGCACATTTGAATTACCAGATCATTAACAAAAAGCAGGCCTTCCCTGAACTAAATTAAAATCATCTTCTCTCCATATCATCTTTCTTCATCACACTAACAGCAGAATTCCATGAAAATAAAAAATAAAATTAAATAAAATTGCTTTTTGTAGAAAACAAAACTATTACCACAGCAAATAAAACAACTGAAGGATTCTATTAATTATATACGACTGCTTTTTCTTTCCTGCATGCCACCCTTAAGAACTTTAACTCCTGATATTCTAGAGCATCACCTGAAGATTGTGATGTTAGTAACAGTTATCTCGTGACCTACTCCAAAGTCAGAAAGGATCAGTGAGTGCTCATTGCCTCATCCCTTCAGTTTTGGTGGAATGTGGGTGGCCCGAGTTTCACACTCTTTATAAAATCACACTGTACACCCTCAGAATTACGAAACCCCAAAGATACTAAGCACGGTTCTAAGAATCGTGACACTGACGTTACTAACCAGCGCACAGCCACTAAGGCTGACAAAATGCAATTTAGGCAGAAGCAGTGCAGAAGTCTGAGTCTACAGAGAGCCCAATAAAGAAGCAGCATGGGAATCACACTGAGGGGTATGATCGGCACTACAGTCTTTAGCAGCTGGAAAGCAACAGCCCTTCCCCACCTCACGTTTCCAGGAAGAGAAAAGGTTGGAAAAATGAAGCAAAAACAAGGAGCCCCAGGAGGCAATGACACTGCTGTCTAGGGCTCATTTTACAAGCCTATGTCCTGCCCCACTCTGATACAGCATGATCCTCCTGAAGCAACAAATACTGACGAACTCTTTAATAGCCGTGTGGTGGGGAAAGGGTTGTTTTCATTGGGAAGAAGCCAAGCTGATATTTCCATATGGTGGTATCATTACTAGCGCTTCCATATGGCGAAGACATTTCCTGCATAACCTTCCCAAAACAAATGGAGAGATGACAGCGGGGAAAGGGGAATTCACAGGACACCATTCAAACCCAGACTGATCACCCACCAAAAGACCCACATTCAGCATTCCCTCTTCCCTGCAAAGAGCTGATTACACACACAGCAGAACTTCAGGGAACACACAGAAATCTGTCCTTCACACTGCCTCGATCTATAAAATATATCTGCCTCAATGTTTTGTACTTACAGGGAAGTTAAAAAATAACAAAGGACTGAAAAGACAGAGCTCAGTGAGCTGCTCCTGACACCACCTTCCTGCATTGCCATACAATCAGAACTTTTACAGGTTCACATTTTACATTTAAGGGTTTTTTTCCTCAGCATCTTTCCCCTGGATTCTTCATTCAAGCCCAAAGGAAAAAATAACTCTTTCACACAACCCAGAGCTGCCAAGATCTCAGCTGCTCTAATTGAAATGATTGCAACAGCACTCACACCTTTCTAAAAAAACAGGGGGATGCAAAGAATTAATGCTTATTAGGTTTCATCTGCTGTGACTCAAGATCAAAAGACTTAAAGAGAATCTTACCTTGATATCTGGAAATTGGCCAAGGTACGTATCCATGGTCAGAAGTGCCTGATCCACCAGTTTCTGATGGAAATCCGTCCAGAGCAGGTCATTGTTCTGAAAAACAAATGCAATGAATTAAATATCAGGAGCACACAACTTCGCATTCTGCAAGTGCTACAATTAATAATTTCAGACCCAAGAGCTCTTAAGAAACTGTCATTTCCTTGGAAAAGCAAAGAAATAAGATGAAAACTGAGATCATGGCAGAAACGTAGAAAGAGAAAAGGCAGCTTGATGCTGTTAATTGAGACAGCCACCTGGAGGATACAACATCCTTCAGAAACCTTCCTTTTAGGGTCTGTCTTTTCCCCAACAGCACTAGCCCAAATCAATACAGCAGAAAGGAAGATGAAGGTCAGGGCATCCCCTCATTTCCTCCCCCCTCACTTTCCTCCAGCAGCAACAAAAATGAGACATCAGACACCACTGCATTGCTTTTTCCCTCACTGTAATGCAGCTCCAAAAGATAATGAACAGCAGAAAGCTATCACAGCACTCATCAGCCATCACCACCTGCCTCCACAGCCTCCTGGAGGTTCTATTCAGAGCTAGCACTCTAACCCACACATATATTATCCTTTAGTTTTCTTCTAATTTCCCATCAACAACCAGGATTAGGTGGAAATTACTTCTACTTCCTGTTCTTCCATTTGGCCAAATGGTTTTGGAAAAACTATTAAGGAAAAATGCCCACTTTATGGAGGAATTTTTGGGTGTTATTTTTTTGGGGGGCAGAAGAGTAATTTTCTTCCAGTTCTCTTTTCCTGAAGGAGAGAAACCAAGACAGACATTAAATGGGAAGACGGAGGCTGGAAATGCTCCTGCAGACTCTCAGAGGAGTTGCATTTAGGTCTCTGAATTCTTGCTCCCTTTGGCCCCTCTGGCTCAAGTTCTCAGAAAGGACAGTCCCCCAGGAGGTACCATGGTGGATCAAGAAGGAACGAGGCCAATAGAGAATGTGAAGCCAAACCAGCTGAATTACAACTCCATTTACTGCAATAGCACATCATAATAGAAAGTTTCCAAGTTAATGAAAGGATTGACCTGGAAACAGTCTGGTTTTGCTTCTTTTATCTGCTTTAAAGTCAGTATTTCCTGTGTAAGATGGAAACGTTATTTCAAGAGATAATTCTGCAGGAATAACCCAGGGAAGTGAACAATCATTCTCTTGCTTTCTTTCCTGTGCCTTCCTTGCTGACGCAAACAGCTGCAGCTAAGCCCTGTCCTGCAGCCTCATGGCAGAGCTGAACTGCCACAGCTGCTGTTCAGTTGAGCAGCTGAACAACACCGCAGAGGATGTCTGTCTCCAGCTGGACCACTGCATATACGTGCCAAGGAAGATTCAAGCTGTCAAATGATGGGTTGTGCCCCATATTCCACAGAAAACACCTGGGCAAGTTGCACAGGCATCACCTCACCAAATGATGAGGAGAAGAGCAGGCTGGGGTGACACATGGCCCAGTCAAATGAAGTGACAAAATATGGTAGCTGGTGGTACTGCTATGAGTGGGAGGTTGACTGCAGCTACACAACAGCTGCTCTGATCATGCTTTGGGAATCAATTTATATTCCTATTACTCTTACAGAGAGAATGAAAAACATACCCAGTTATTTAATTACAGACTCTCTTTTGGCTTCTTCTGTCCCTTTTTAGCCATTGCTGAGGAAACAAAGTTGTTTGTGCGCATAAGTAGTACATGGCTCTTCATAATGTTCAGAAATCTGGGAAACAAATACAGGCCACATCCCCTCAGCTATCCCTTCTTCCCAACACCTTGTCCCTTTGATTCCTACTGCAAAGATGCACATCTAAAGAAATTTAGCTCACTGATATGGTTTCCAAAACCTATCTCCTCTTATAGATCAAGTCCACTGAGTCCACATCCTCTGCTGAGTCTTACCTCTGCTATTTTATTTGTGTCATCTCTCCCAGGCCAGTCTGGCTCATAAACTTCCTGCAAACACTCCGTCAGTTTCTTGGAGGCTTCATGCATAGCTAGGAAAGAAGAAGTAGCTGCCTCAGAAACAAGGAAACGATTAATCCCTTATCCTAAGGAACAGGAAAATTAGAAGCGTTGAATAAGCTTCAACAAATACTAAGATGGGACTTGCTGAATGTCTGCCCTCTCGTAACACAAAAATGGAAGGTAATCACAGGAAAAAAGGAACTAAGAATGCAGTCACATCAAATACTCTGTGCTCATTGTCCCCAGGCAGAAGATATGAGAGTCTGTCTGCTACAAGAGCACCACCAGCTCAGCATTAAAGCACAAACCCATCCTGCCTGAGAAAGATTTGAAGAACTATGAGCAAACCCCAACAAGACAAGGGTGACCTCTTCTGCATTAGTCTGTACAGTTCCTCATTGATCCTCAGGATCATAAAAACACTATTATACAATTCAGTAATTAAACATGCTGTGAGCACCCACACAGCATTGCCTCTGGAGCATCCCCTTGGAGCTGGATAGACCTGACTGCCATTTGCAAACCATTGGTTCTGGGAATCAGTGAGAGCATACACTAAGTTCAGGCCAGGCACTAGGAAAAATGCCTTTACCATGAGGGTAGTCAAACACTGAAACAGGCTTCCTTAGAGAAGGAAAGTTGATGCCTCGTGTCTGTCAGTGTTCAAGAGGCAATACTATCCTTAACATGCTTTAGCTTTTGGTTATCTCTGAAGAGATCAGGACTGGTTAGTCTTTGAAAGTCCCTTCCAAATGAATACTCTTTCTATCCTAAAACTCCTGCCTGAGGATAGGAAACCCCTCTGCATATGTTGATCTTACCTTTTACAGAAGCTAAGTAAGTTCGGAGATCCTTCTGCAGCCTTGTGCCTTCAGACTGTGAATATAAGGAGAAGACCATCAGTTATTTTCCCATTCAAAGAGTGAGGAATCTAGCATTTCTAAGGAAAGAAAAATCGCTCTGCAGGTGGGCCAAACATCAGCCCTCTAACCAGCCTGAACAAACATTAACAAGATGACCACACAATCCTCTGATCTTCTTGGAGGTCCACAACTGGTAACTTGTATGCAGGTTTGGCCAACAGTGCCCCCAGACTATTGATCAACTCTGTGTCAGTGAAGCTGTGCGCTGCTTCTGAAGCTGAGTTAGCTTTAATGTATCAATTTTGTACAGATCACTACCATAGTCCAAAAGACAATAGTTAGTTTGTAAGAAAAGGGCTAGTAGTTCTGTGCAACAAATGTAACTGAAAGGGGTCTGCAGGTTTTAGGAGACAGATTTGTTCGTCGTACATTGCTTTGGCTGCATCTTAGTTCACCCCCTTCCTGTAACACTGCAATTAAAATCCCCAGTGCAAAGTGAGCGCAAGGGATCTCTGAGCTGCCCAAATATCCTATTTAAACTGCAGGGCTTGCAAATACAGAAATAATCTTTTTCTTCGTCTTTACTGCAGAGCTGGGCTGCCAACAGCAGACCTTGCACTCTGGGAAACAAAAGATTAAAACCAGACACTACTCTGAGTTTTGCTTGTTGGAGCTTTCAGACAACTCAGATAAGTGCTGCAAAAGAACTCAGATTATGAAGAAGTTTTTACAGCAAAGTTAGGTCAGACACACATGCACATACACCTTCCTCAATACAAACACTCTTCCATTTTGAACACAGTCAGATCCATGCCCCCCATAACCATTCCTCATTTTCCTTCCCAGTGGGGGCCCCCAGCACAATGAACACTGACAGCTGAAGACAACTCCAGAGATGAGGAGCTCACAGAACTTCTCTGACAGCTGCCTCAGAGCTAACAGCTTTACAAGCAGATGTTTCCCATCAGCTCTCTGTACAACACAGCCACCTCTTCACTCAACTGAGTTTGTGCCCAGATCCTTTGTGCTTTTGGAGCAGCTGTGCTTTCTAAGCAGAGGCTAAATCTGCCCAGCTGTTGAAATAGCTCTGCTAGCATAGCATTGTGCAGAAATCCATCTGCTTCCAAACACTGTGTCTGATTTGATTTCCTTGCCTCAAAAGTTCTAGATGAATTCACATTCATTATTTTCCTACTTTGCCATCAGCAAAGGAAATGAGGGACAGCAAAAAGCTGTCCACCTTTTTAAAAGAATATCAGACCCTAGTTGGAAAGAAAAACATAGGGAAATGACACAAAGAGCTTACAAGAATAAAGGAATAGTGGTTATAACAACTGCTAAAGTCCTATAGGGGTCTTACAATACAGGGCAAGTACACACAGAGCTCTTTGCTACCTTAAGGTAAACGTGGAAACCTGGGCAGATGAAACTTCCTGATAGTGCAATCAGAAAGCATCAAAGGGGAGATGCCACAGTAACTGAAGACCACACACGGAGGACCACCAGTAGCTCAATAAATTATGCCCAAAGCAAGAAATGCTTAAGGAAAAGCAGCACTAAAAATCATGGAGTAGAATTAGCAAATGTCAGTTCACAAGAGGAAATGGCACAAAAGAAATGGACAAGTAAAACCTCAGTTCTACTTATTTTCATAATGCAGCTGTATCGTTTTTAATAATTACTAAATTTGAACACAGTTTTGAGGTTATAAAAAACTCAAAGGCAGGGAAGGTCCTCTTTGGAGGTGTTGAAGAACAGAAGGTTGAAGTACGTGCAGAGGGAAGTTACAGAGGTATGGCTGAACTTGAAGATGTTCAGGAAAGAAACATCATTGCAATCATTTTAAATTGTAGAATGTAAAGAAATAAGAAATAAATACTACACATATCTCACAACTAAGAAAATCCACAAATGGAAAGAAAAACTAGGACAAAAATGGAAGGTCAGTGCCAACTCTAGCTGACTAACACATTCATTCCTCATCCATTCACCGATGACTTAAAACCTTAGCACCAGAACAACAGCACTGACTTTTGATGTAGATGCGAGCACAGTGAGTTATTCTAATCAAACACAAAAGAAATTAGCACTGTGAAAAGCCTGATGCATTGCAACACCCAGATGTAGCCATGTTTTTGAGCAGATATTGCCCTGCTTGCAACCACAGTGTAATTCAACCTTGTGAGCCTCTAACACAACCAGGTAAAATACAAAGGGCAGTACGTGCAGGAAGATGCATATTTAAAACTAGAAGAGCTATGCTGGGAAAGCTGGAAGAGTTTTATCTTCAAAGACTCAATGAAACACCTATTACTTATAACTGTGGATAAAAAACACGAGTATTTTTGTGATTTCTTCGCAATTTCTTGTATTATTTGGGGCAGTGTATGTGTGCTTTCATTCATAATACCTTTCACTCAGCACTAATTAAGGATGTAATTTTCAGTAGAACCTTTTCTTAGTAGTGAGATTTCCTAAAACATTCCCCCCCCCCCCCCCCAAGCTTCAAAAGAAAAGATGTCATAATTCTCTTCATTGGATTGAGTTAGGGACATTTTTGTACATTTTCTACTATGCCTTCATACATATATACATGTAAAAATAAATAAATATATATACATATATAACGGTAGTCAACTGTTCAAGGCAGTACTTCTCATCTTTCACTTTCTTTCACCAGGAGGCAAGCATAGAGGCCCCAGTAGATGGCCACAGCCCTTATCACTGTGCAGAAAAGGAGAGCATCACAGGTTTCCCAGCTCTGAGTCTAAACTTGACAACTCTGCACAGGCATTAGCAATTCTGAGCACTGTGCCAGACATCTTGTAACCCTGCAATACAGTATTGCCATTCTCTGCAACAAGCCACAGGCTCTGCATTGCATCTGCAAGGTCTCAAAACAGAGGCATCAATCCTGCTCTGTTCCAACTTTTCTTGACCAGCCTGTAGCTCGTTTTGCATGGCTTAGCAGCAACAGCAACTTTTCTAACTGACTCGGTAGCTAGGGCTGCTTTGTGTTACTTCTAGCTACCTTCATTGGTACAGCATCATTGGGTTTTGTTTAGTTTTTGTTTGTTGGCAATAACAAGCAGTTATTTTATGCAGAATGGGTAATGAGTCTCACAGGAGACATGGAATGCAACTTAAATGCACATTGGAATAAATACAAAACGACCCCAACTGGATCCTAGAAAGAGAATGATGACATCATCAAGATGAGCATCATACTGCTGGCAGTGCTGGACTTCAGATGTTGGCAGCTCACCCTAACACCCCACTACTGCCAGAACAAACACTGACCTCAGGACACAGAGGAGCAGTGAGAAGGAAAGCACAATGCCAGGAAGTAGTGTGTATGTTTTAACTGCACTCTTATTCTTTCTTTTTCAGCAAGTTAGATCTGGACTAAACAACAATTGTAATTTTACAAACAGCATGTTCTTGGACTTACTTATGCGTATGGCATGCTTTCTCTTTGACCATAAGGAAGCTTTTAGGTGCAACACAGCCAAACCTACAGCATAAGAGCAATGATTAAACCTGCAACCCCACAGGGACACTCAGAACTGCACAGCCTGCCATGCTGAGGTCGAGCCAGGCAGAGAAGGACTCAGAGCACACAGCAGCAGCTTGTCTCTCAGGCACTTGGTGTGAAACGCTGAATTTCCACAGGAGTGGCAGCTCCTGAATGGTATCAGAACTCAGCAGCTCTGCCAGGCAGAAACATGAAGCAGTGCCAGGTGTAAGGGCTGCCACCAGCCTCCTCTGCTTGCTCACTGCTGAGTATTTCAGATGCAGGCAAAGAGAAGCCAACGTATGGCACATCTCAATCATTGCACTTTTGCCACAGGTGTCTTGCTCCCAGGTTCCCAAGGACCATTTCCATGTGCGCTGCTGCCTGGACACAAGTAATGCTGGGATAAAGAAGGAGAGGGAAGCCGTACAATAAACAAGCTGGGAGGCTTATTGCCAAAGAGAATCTGTTGTGAGGGCCAACTGTAGGCCCCAAAGCCCAGAAGCACGGCTATGTTCAGCTCACTTGTCACGTAGCAAATCCATCTGCCTGAGCTAAAAAGCTCCCACTACTCAGAGCTCAGAGTGATACCTCTTACAAACTTGAATGGAGAATGATCTGGAAAATGCAATGCGCTCCCTTCACTCATCCATAATCTGGAAGAACTACAAAATGCCTTATAAAATGAGTAAACTAATTTTAGATCTGCTCAACATTCATTGACAGTCCTCACCAGAGAATATGTGCCAGCATAACCCAGCACAGTCTTTAGAATCAGAGGAGCCTCTAACCAACTAAGCAAACAAGGCTACTGCCACATGGCTATTTTTTAATTCCCTTCCTGTTTCAAAAACTTTCTGGTTGCAACCCAGGGAGCCCCACAGGACAGCTATTCTGTTACAGGTCTACAGTGAAAGATCATCTTTCCTCCTGACTTAATGCTTCCAACTAGAGCACATTCTGTATGGAAAGGACACTGAGAACTCACGCACAGCCACACCACACCACATGCATGTAGTATATACATTAAAATTGAAAGTAAGTTTGCATAAACACACACATACACAGTTAAAGCTTTTTCCCCTTTCTTATCAGCATAATAAGTCCTCAATCTCAAATAACAATCCAGATAACTCACTTTTATGATCTGCCCCTGTGGAAAAGGTATTGCTTGCATTTATTTTACTGACAGGGAAATCACACGTCAAAACAAAACCAGCAGACAGCATGAAGGAAATGCCCAGCAGCCTCTGGATCCTCCAATAAATTTTTTGGACTGTCCTTGCAAGATGTGAAAAGAAACTCAGCAGTAAGGAGCATAGAGGCAGTGGTTCTTTGATACACTTCTCAATGCACCACTGGACTGAAGGCTTTGGAAACTGAAAATCCATCTCTGACAGATTTGAATCTAAGTTTTTCAGGTTTTCTTAAAAAGTAGATTTCCTAATTGCTGACAGACTCAATAATGACAGGGAGAAGTCACATCTGGTAATGTCATGCCCCCAGAAAGTAGCCAAACTGTATTCCTCTGTGTACTAGAGAATGTAATGGGTAGACACGCTACAGAAATATTGCATGCACTTCTGAAGTAACAGCAGCTATCACTGCCAAGAGAATGATCATCAGTCTCCAGGAATCTGTAGTCAGCCCTGGTTAGATGGAAGTCCAAGTCAGCCTGAAAGGTTTTCATTATATTCAGCTGTGGATAATCCCATCTCAGACAATTTTGGGCCACAGTTCTGCTGAGTCCTAACAGATATGATACAGCTGCCAGTAACAGCTCCAGAAAAAAGCCCCAAGTACAACAGGGCACAATGGGTCTAAAGGCCTTCCCCAGCACCACCTGTACTTTGGGGTGGCATGCGCTTCCTGCTGTGAGCCAAGAGCAGCAATTTCCCTAGCAACAAGCTCACCATGCCACAGTCAGCCTTGTAAACTTCCTGGAGCAATTGATGTAACCTTCTCCTATTTGGGTGCCTGAATATTACAGATACAACACATCCAGGTCAAGAAGTAATCCTGCTCCTGGCCATGGGAGGGGGGATTGCTACACTACTGAGATATTTGTGTGCTAGAATGTAAGTTAGAAGCAGAAACATAAAAGAATGAGGATTCAAGCTTGACTCGGTCATTGCGCAAAGATGGAGAGAAAGTTGCACCGAGATCTTATCCACAGAAGGACAATTCTTTTTCTCCATTTGCTCTGTTCCTCTCTCTTCCACCTTTTGTTGCACTTCAGGAACTTAATTTACCCTTGTTCCATTTTATTTTTTCATTTCTAATCTGTTTCCCCTCCTCTATTCATCTTTCAGAAACAATGATGTTGCTCCCTTACCTCTGCGTCCAGCCCAGTGCAAAACCAATTACACCATGAAGTAGCTGCTAACTGAAGGAAATTTTCTGGCTGAAGTATTTTTTCCCCTAAACTTTGGTCCAAAATATACATTATTTTTTAGCATACACTCACTCCACTATAGAGGATTTGGAAGAGAGTGCGATTTCTCACAAGTGGACAATGAAGAGTTGTGGGTCACTTCAATATGACTATGGCACCATTTAATGTAACGTGCTCTAACTGCCTATTGTAACAGATAATTAAAAACTAATGCTGAAACCCAGGGTGAAATTACATATCTCTAATCATCTCACCAGCTGCTTGTTGAAGTTCTGCACACACTGCTCAAACTGCTCATCTTTTGTTTCGTCTGCTTTCCCAAGCTTCTGAAGGACCTGTAGAAAGAGAGGAAAAAGATTAGAGACTTAGAACACAGACCACAGACAGAGCAAAGCAGACAAACAGAAGCCGTTGCAAGTTCTTGCTCATGAAGCTGTAAAGAAGGAAGGTTAAAAAAGTCTTCCTTATTCTTGTACTTATGATTTCTGCAGTATCTCTCCAAATATTCATAGTTTGAAAAAGGATTTACAGATGACTCAGGATGAACTCAGACTTCTAATATTTTTCAGTACAGAAGAGCATGACTGAAGCTTGTTTTTCACAGGTCTAATGCATCTCCTGGACCAACAAGAGACAAACCACATCCCTAACATGCCTCCATTTCTGTGGTTACGCTCTTTTTGGCTTAACACGAGACTGGTCTAGACATGGTGGGTTTTTGCTCTTGGAACAGCTGGACTGTGCTGCCCTAAAACTGCTGCAGAGATGTACTAGGAAAAAAGACAACAGATGGAGCAGTGAAAGTCTCATATTCTTCCCCCCTTTTCTCACAGTGCACACGTTTGGCTGGAGCTGGCTGTTGAGAATATCTGGGGCCCTGACACCATGAGCCTGTGTGACACTATCACATCTGAAAACGTCAGCAGCCAGCACTTCTCCTCTCATCACCTCTCAGCACAGCACAGCTCCACACAGCCTGCAAAAAACTCCTTATCAGAGTACTTCCCTTATCACACTTGAGTTTTAGTGAACTCTGTGCAGCTAAGTGGGTCACACTGGTGCCATGAACAAAGCACTTCACTTTCTGGGCAGGAAGGCAAGTCCCAGGCACACTGCAGCTGCAGAGGAGGGCAGCAGTTATTTGCTGTGCCTTAAGTAACTCCAGCAGCAGGGAATCAAGGATATAAACTACAGATGGTTATGCTTGATTACAACATCGTCGTTAATCAAAAATAAAGCTTTGTCTTGTAGCGCCAATAAAAAACACAGAAAAGCCTACCCAGTCCTCAGTCACATGAGATTCTGGAGAGCAAGAGGTGGGAAATAAAGAGTGTTTGGGGAATGCTTGGACAAGAAAGGGAATGCTGGCTGCTGAGAGCATGACTGCCAGAGAGGCAAAAAGCACTGGAAAGCAGAAGTATCCTGCTCTGCTGAACACAGCAGACCTTTACCCATAGATCTCAATCATCATGTTCAGAGGACCAAGGCAAGAACCTGCTTCAGCTTTTCTGTCATCAGACCCTCCAGACCTTCCCCTTTAGGGAGGCCACCTAAATCAGCTTCCTCCAGCCCCTTATACTACACATGGATCTTTCCAGAGAACATAAAGAGGATTATCCTCCTGCAGGGCAGGGATTAGGCTTCTATTTTCAGTTCCCAAAATGGCACTGCAAAGGTCCAAGCAACAGGATGCAACATTCACCTACTGGCCCACTGTCATCTTACTGCATAGGCAGAGAGGAGGGCATTTGTGTTAAGTCTGTGAGCCTAATCTCAATTCCCCACTCCTACATAAACACACACATTCCCCAGCTTATCCCTGACCGCAGTAACTGACTCTAGAGCTGGGCACGAGAAATCAGTCCAGTCATTCAGCTCATAAATCTCTTTATTTAGTCTGGGATCAAACGTCCAGGAAGGAATCACTGTTTTCCATTTTTCTCCTGTTCAGCAGCCCCTCCTCAGTTCCAGGAGGATTTGAGATATTCATGTGCCAGCAAAAGGCGAGAGGGAGACACACATACATATATGAAGACCACATTGAAAACCTTCTGAGTTAACACAAGTGACAGCAGAAAGCACCACAGCTATAAATGCCTAATGGGCTTCTAAACTGTCTACATAGCAAGATGCAGGCAGCATGGTTATTCCCACCTTCCTCTCAAACCCTTGCCATACATGAGCTAGCTGGAAAGCAGAAGAAAAGCAGTACTGGTTGGACTGGCAGAGTCCTTCACATTGGCTACTGGTACCTCTCCTTTGCTCATCTACATCAGTGGAAGTGGGTACATGCCATGGGAATGGTGCTACTGCTCAGGCTAGATGCCTCTCTGCCATTCTAACAATTAGGAGAAGGATTGAGTATGGATTCGTCTTCCAGAAGGGGTATGGTGAACCTCTTCTAAGAATGCTGCTCAAAGGTCTCATGCTCAGCTGTACTTCCTTATGGTACCAGATCTATAGGGCAAGGATTTCCCAACAAATGTGTGACTTTCTAATTGTCTGATACATGATACACCATCGCACCGGAAGTGTCATCAGCAATGGTAAGTGCCCAGCAAAAACATAAGCTGCAAAGTCCAAAGAATTAAGTTTCTAATGAGAAGATCAAGAGAATTGTTGCGCATATAAAGGAGCTTTGTATGAGGCAATACATCTGTCTGGCTAATCAGGAGACATGATGCTTTCAGGCCTGCAGGGAAAGGGACTGTTTAACTTGAAAGAATCCAGAATATGCCACTGGGGGTCAAAGGTTTAGAACCGCCTCAGTGCATCCATACCACAGAGCACTCTTTGAGATGGCCTGCCTTCCTGCTTCCCATGTGTATAAGGAGCTCATCTGGTGTCAGGAGGGCAAGTGCATCAGTCCGGGATCATTCAACCAGCTGGGATGATCAGGCTCTGCACAGGTCCTGAAAAAGTCAGGATTGGAAGGGGCCCCAACACACAGCCCAGCTTCCCCTCGATTCTCCCTCACTGCTACGCAAAGGCTTGTGCCCCACACCTGCAGGTCCTATACACAAGTCCCAGCTATGCAGCCTGCTGGGCCTTTTATTACATGCTACGGCACAACCCGCACAGATGTCAAATCCAAATGCCATTTGAGCTGTATAAAACGATGGCTCCACAAGGTTGGCCCTCAAAACTACTCCCAACTCGTCCAAAAGAGTAGAGCAGGCAAGCTATGACAACAGATCCCCCCAGAGTCCCTACACCAAGCAGATGGCCCTGGGTGTGCTGCTGACTGCAGGCATGCCTTTTCTCTCTGCTAATAACCAGTGAGCTCACAGGACAACTCCCGTCCCCAGACTGGTACATGCCGTCATAGGTCAGGCTATTCCGAGTGAGCCACGGCTGCTCCCTCCCTTCCCCTGTGATGGTCTCTAATCCCCCAGCTTGTTGCAAAGCCAGATGAGGTTCGGATGGAAACTTCAGGCTCTTTGATAGCTATTAATGGAGCAGATTTACCAGGGTAGGAATCAGAACCCCACTGCGGCTCCCAAATCTCAGGGCAGATCAGAGATGGTGTGATCTGACAGCTGCTGTCTGGAGGCAAACCACACCAGGCAGCAGCATGGATGTGGCATTTAAAAGATTAAGCAGCAACCATGGCTGGGCTCCTTGGTCTGCCCTTGACCTGAGAAGTCCCAACCCTGTATAACAAAAGTGACTGTTTCAGGAAGGTGCGAAGTTGGATGAAAGAGGGAATACTTTCTATGAATTAGGTGGTTTAAGAAAGTAAACCGTGGGATGGATTTGAGAGGAGGTCCACACCCTCACTGTGGGCTCTAACCTTGGCTCTCCCAAAAATTCACACTGACAAGACAGAAATGCCTGGCATTTCTCATAAACTGGGACTACAGGATCCTGACCAACTACCACAAACTCTTCAAACAGAGCCAAAATTCCTCTCCTAGAGTCTCCATTTTCTCTGTACTTGAATAAAGGCAACAAGGACCAAGGGATTCACGTAAGGATCGAAGCTTTAAACTAAAGCACCTGAGGATCCAGGGAGGTGAGATTAAAAAATAACAGAACACATTCCTTTCCTATCTGTAAATCCTGCTGTTGCAACAAAAGCTAACTGCAGTAAGCTCTGAATTGATACGGTACAGGAAGAGAGAGATGACAGAACTGACAACGAAACCTGAACTCTTCTACATAAAAGATCTGACATCCTGCTAGCAAAGATCAGAGAAGAAAAGGCATATAAAGAAATAGCCTTTAAAAACAGCACATTTTCTCAGTAAGATGTACAGTTTGCTTAAGGAAATAGGAGCTGCAGGCTATTCCCAGAAGGAAGATTCTAGGATTCATGGCATGACGTGTTACCTTAAAAAATCCAGTTTTGACAGATTTGAAAGGAAGCATCTCATTGGCTGCAATTCCACCATTCTTTTTCCAGGTGTATGGGAAGAAGCACTCCCAAGAAGCAAATGACCACACTCCCCACCTCATACATAGATTCCCAGACTCTCTTTTGAGCACTGGGCATGCAGAATAGAGATCAGTTTCATGAACCAACTCTTCAATGCAGAACAGCAATCGCCAATAAATCCAACCTGTGGATCCTAAATTGAGCTAAGTTTCCACCCCAAACACCAGAACTTAGAGTAGTCCAGCCCTGACAAAGAGCTGTGTTGCTAAGCCCACAGCCAGGGGAGCTGAACCCTGTGGGACAACACCTTCCTTCACACTACATCAAAGAAGCTGCCGTCACATCTTATGGATACAGGCCCTCTGTTCCTAACCTCTTTAATCTCCTGACCTCTCCTCCCTCACAAATGCCCCTGACTTCTACTGCACTGGGGTTAACAGACGTAGCATCTTCAACTATCAACAGGGCAAAGAGACAGAAAACAGTGACTAATATTGATTTGCAACCAATTCACATGCACCAGTGGGAGCGGATCAACTAGCAGCAGAACAAATCTTCTCTGTTCTCAGGTTTGGAAAAAAAAAAAAAAAGAAAGAAAAAAGTCAAAATGGAAAGCACAAAGCCACGTAACTTAAGGTACAAAGGAAATTTCATGTGCTGTTTAAGCCTCATATCCCCTCTGCCCCAATGAGATGTGACTTGCTCAGCCAAACACAGGGAAGGAGGACTTGGGCTTAGTGCTTAGGGAGAGAACCAGCAGGTAGACCCAGCAGAGCAAGGCCTCCTGTTCAGGCCCAGCACAACTGAACCTTTCTTTGGAACAAATGGACAAAGGAGGCTTGGATGGGCAGGAAGACGCTCCAAATGCCTTAGCACTGCATTTTAAATTGAGGAAGTTATTCCTGGGAGCTAGTCAATCAGCAAGACCCTGGGATCACTGGACGATGGGAAAGGGCAGTTTCATGCCTAGCACGAACAGAACACCTCTTTGTGCTTCTATTTGCTGGCAAAGTTCAACAGATCCTGCAAAGGCAGGACGTGGGGAAATCAGGGTTCAATACAGCATTTTGTTAGAGACTTCCTGTGTGACCTGGGAAATCCACATCCAATGTCACATCCACCCAGCTGGAAAGGGGAATGTTTGTTCAGCATGTCACAGAGTGACCAAATTTATCCCTGGCATCCTCAGCTGGCAAACGGGAAACAGAAGCACAGAGGTGAGACGACCAGGATTTTGAGTGCTCAGCTCAAGTTATCCTGTTTATGATTTTACAGGTGTCCAACTCGCTGAAGTCTGTGGGAGTTTGCTTTTATCTGCCATACTCCAAAACTGAGTTTTACTAGGAAAAAAAAAAAACAACCATCTAAAAACATTTTGGTCACAATGGATGTTCTGAGCCTTCAACAGTACCAATATAAAAATATGGTCAGAGTGAGGAATTTCAAGCACTACCACAGACCGAATAGAGATTAATTACAGACCTCTCCAAAAAAATCAGGAAGTTAGATGACCACCTGAGGTGTGATTTGAGAACAACAGATCCAGATCCTACTCTGCATAGAAGAAGGATTTTCTGAGACCCTAAGACAACAAAAGGAGGTTCATCACTCAGTCTCTGTCAAATACTCTCTCCAAAAACACATCACTCCTTCTTCCGTATCACTGCAACATACAGGTAAGCATGACTAGATCATAGCAGCCAATTTGGCTAATCACAGAAACACATGGCTTTTTCACCTTCCCTAAATGGCACTATATTGCAAAATACCCACAGAGGCGAGAGTCATACTGCACTGCTTTCAAGGTTCACCTCAAATACCTACCTCTGCCAGCTGCTAAGGAGTAGTCTCACCATTACCTGCACCTCCAGGAAACACCTCTCAAGTTTAGCATGGCTCAGTGTGGTCACACTGGGTTGCCTTACAGCGCTCATTCTCTTTGCTCACTCCACGGTCAATAAGAACGAAAAACAAAACAAAACAAACAGATCCAGTTTCTCATTCTCAATTACTAGAACTACCCCATAATGGGCTAAGAAGCAGTTCAAGGCAATCAGTTCCACCAGGCTGAAGTTAGCACCTGAAGGATATACCCATGTCTCTGATCTCTGCACGCCAGGTATAAAATATGATGTAGAAATATGCACAACAGGTGCAGGACTGTTTTCAGTCTTGTAGCTGGAAATGATGCTCATCTTATCCTTACAGCTGAGTCATAACTGAGTAATATCTCTAAGAAAAGGGTACACAAAAGACCCATTCTGGTTTTGTAGCTTCATGTTGCACCATCCTGGTCCAAGAATGCCTGCTTTATTTCTGTATTTTCCTTTGAATACTCTGCTGAAGGCTTTTTTCTTTCTTTCTTTCTTTTGTGAAGCATAAGAAGGGGATTGTTTGGCTGCAACAGATTCTTTTTCTGTAGCAGTTGCAGTCCTCCATCCAAAGTCAGAGGTTTTAACTGAAGAAACTGCAGGGCAACAGCCTGCAGCGATAGCCCCTCAATGATGAGCTATTCCTAACTGCACCATGCACTTCACCTAAGATCTCAAACAAATCAAAATCACTGTGCTCAGTTTCTCCTTGTGGGCCAAGGCAGCTAACAGCCATCCTAAACTGATGAAGATACTTACCTAGCTGCTGCACTGAAACACCTCACAATGTTCAAAAACAGAAGTAGAAAGATGTAGAAACACATTCATCAACACTAGTACAGAGCGGATATTCTGTTTTCTTATAGTAACAGCAAGATGAGAGACTATTTGTACTTGCATTCTGTGTTCTGTGAAGGTACTTCAATTACTTCACAATATTTGTTATGAAAACTAACTGGATCAAGCTCCTGACCTCTCCCCTCTTAAAACTCTTCCTCCAGTGCTTGGCTCCCTTTGGGTTGAGGATGCTTTTCTCAAGTTACAGGCTACAGACCAAAGGATTGACATTACTCACATTGCTCGTTGTTCATATCATTATAGAGTGTCCTAAGACTGTAGGCAAACACAATGAAAAGAGTTAGGTCCAACTCTCAGACTAGTTCAGCCCAAGCACAGTCAACCCTGAAGATGTCAGGCTGCTCTCGCACACAGGAGAACTGCTGTTCTGCCATACCAATGGGCAGAGCTCTGAGCACATGGTAAATCCCTCCTGGATTCTCCTTGTTCACACTCCGCACAAAGAAAACTACCAGGATGCTTTTCATCACCCAGGTTACCCACTCCTTTGTTCCTATTGCTCTATCAGCATTTAAAATAACACTTGCTGACCCACCCTCCATCCCAGAAAGACCAACATCTCTGAGAATCGGCACAGACAGATTGTCTCTGTAGCCTGCAGCATGTTCCAACCAAGTCCCACTGCTACCTCACTTACAGTAACCAACTCTTCCTGAGGGAGGTACTTTGCTTTCAACTTCCAACCTGTGATCAAATCACTTTTCTAAACTGGGCTCTGACATTTTCCCACCCTACAGCCACTCACTCCAAAACAGCCTTGGTTACCAAGATCTGCTAATGTCTCCAACTATAGTATATTGTCAACATATTAACTAAAGGAAGAAAGAAGGACCACTAAGAGAGATCAAGTATGGCAAACACAGAAGACAGAGGATAATTTTCACCAGCTTCATCCTGCTTCTTTGCTCCCTGAGTCAGGAGAGCAATTTCAGAAACTCATCTTTGGTACTTGGAAAGCCCTCCTTCATCACTAAAAATAATGACATTCAGACTCAGTAGCCTTTGCCTGTTATCTATAGGATGGACAGGAATTCAGTAAGCCCACTGGTTATACTTGCTGCATTGAAGTTTTGTCAGCATTTATTACCACTTTGATGAACCCAAGAAAGGTTATGTACACCGCTATGGAAGGCAAAGCCATAATATTCTTTACTGTACAGAATAATGTCAACATTCAAAGCGCTTCAACATGGTTATTTTATCCACCCAGTCTACAGGTTTCAGAAAAACAAATCCTCCAAAAGATTGCAGAACCCAGCAAATCCTCACAACCAAGAAATAGGCAGTTATATATCAAAAACAGTACATTAAAAGGCCATTAAAGAAGCCTGAAATCTCCTGCCTCCAAATACCCAGTAAGTTTACTGTCTCCCTCTCTTTGCACGTCCTGCCACTCATGAGCTAGAGCTGCAACACCTCTGCAGTTTTCCTACAGCCACTTCATGAATATGCTTGCATTACACACTAGAAGCGTGTAAATCAGTGAAAACATGCCAGAAGATTTCTGAAATTTGCCTTTATTTCAATATATTTTCATTAAAGAAACAGTGGAGCATGCAGCCAGAATTTGGCGGATATATTCTTGAAGCACAAGGTCATTACTGATGATGTCCTCCTTTCACTACTCTACATAAGCTCCCAAGACATCTTCAGGAACCTGAACTAAGAGTTCCTCCTACACCTTTTACAAAGGTTTTCATGTGCTGGCATGCAGACAGTTCCACAAGTGCAGTACAGGTACACACCTAGCACACTATTAATTCCCACACCACCAAGCTACATGTCTAACTCTCAGTAAGCTCAATGGGTTGATTCTTATCTTTCCACAGACGGAGCAGTGGGACTTTTTCTCTCCAAGAGTTCTGAAACCAAAGGGCACAGGAAATACCAGGTAGTTAATCTGTGCTAATTCTAGCCTTGTACGGACTCATTAAGGAGATAAAGATGACATTCAACTGTAAGCAATCTGTCAATTTTCATGGCACCTGCATTGGCAAAAAGCCTGTAAATAACATGGCGTTTTGAGGAAACAGGCAAGTTCTGGAGGACTCTGCTGCTTTCATTAGGGAACAGTGCCACTCACAGAACTTTTGAACAGCTATATTTTAAAGAAAAAAAGGTTCAAGAACAAGAAAAAAAGCCTCAACTGTCCCCAAAACGACAAGCCCAGCGCTACTGGGAAACTCCACCATGAATACATTCTTCACCTCAAAGAGTAATTTAAAAAAATAAAAATAAAAAAATCATGAAATAATTGCTCCTCTAAGAGCAGGATCTCCAATTTTTTTTTTACTAAGTGTCCTATGAAAACTCCATGCCATCACTGTAAGGAATGTTAAAACTGGTAACACAGAAGCCTTCTTTTATGCTACCCTACAGCAACATGCTCTCAGTGGTTAACTATGAAATGACACTGCCCAGAAGTCAGCATTTTCTTAAGTCGCATGACCAGCCCCCAGACTTTCTTCAGTTTAAGAGCAGGTTAGGAAGCATAAGTCCACTCTTTCCAAAAATTATTACTGTTAACACGACCACACAAGTATGGGTTGCTCTATTAGCTAACAGCAAGTTGGGCACTAAGTTGAATGATGTCTGGAGGGAAGGTACCACACAAGCTCTATGCTAGGACCACCTGGCCAGCCTCAAAGCAAATGCTTCCAGCACTCCAAAGGCCAGATCCAGAGTGCTTCGCTGTCTTTTGCCAAAAGCACAATTCAAAAGTGAGCAGCACAAGGACTACTGTTAAACAGGTACACTACAAGTTACACACTGCACGAGGTCACAGCTGTGGGGAACAGGGCTCTCCCACACCTCACTGTCCTGCCTACACAAGGCACGCATTTATGGGCAGCGTGAGAGGGGAAGCTGGCTTCATGTTGTCAGTCACGTCTGTGTGCCTGGAGCAGGTGGTGATAACTGAGTTCAGCTGCTCCCCCTTCCCAGCACAGTTCTGGGCAGACTTCTCAGGTGTCATTTTCACATGTGGCAGAAGATGGAAAGGCCAAACTCATCCAGCTCAGCTCCTTCTCCTTTGATTTTAGGGAATGCTCTGACAACATTACTGAGGACAGAAAGAGTGCTATGCGGCATCTCTGTCACACTTGCACCAGACAAAAGGGTTTGCTGTACCTCTATCTGCTAGTCTGGCACATTAAAAAGGCAACTCAAAGTGCCTTATTTTCCCTAGAAAAGGAGAAGCAAAAAATAGAGGGCTCCTTCACACTCCAGCTCAGCATCAAGCCTGCAAAAGCTATAAGCAGGGTACAGAACGCAGCAATTCAAGGAAAGCCATTTGTCCTGCTTGTCCTCCCCTCTCAAACCTTAACATCAACATCTCCCAACCAAGGCAAAACATGAAGTGCTCCTACTTATCAGCCCAGTCGCTTCTGTCCTTCACGCAGTTTCCAGTTCTCAGATAACCAGATCTGATTTGAGCTCAGCAGCTTTTATTTTTGACAGTGGTCTCAGAGCTCACTTACCAGTTTAGACCAAGAAGGCTCTCTGCCCAACGCTGGGTGCTGACAGATGATGAATATACGACAGACAAGTGGATGTGGACACTGAATATATTACAGACAAGTGGACGTGAGCTGTCACTCCGAAGGGAAAGGCACACTGAGGAAAATTTCCACTGTGCTGATAGAGTGACTCCTTCCTCTCCACACACCTGCATACCATGATCCAGAAAATCAAAGTCCACTGATTATATTATCAGCGCTGCTTCATGCTTGGCCTGCTTGCATCATTGTTCATTGTTTGCAACCTCAAGGCAAAAGGCTTTCTTGTTCCAGATGTTTGATTACAGCAGGATTCTGAGCCTGGGGTTTTGCCTTCAGACCTATAGCAGCACTAATGCACAGCTATGCTAAAAGGAATAAATCTGGACTATGCATCTGGCTTAGCAAAGGGTAGAAGGGTTGCAAAGCACATGGGACTGAAAATCTTCAAGTGTCCTTCAGACAAAAGATGCAGCTCACTTGAAAGATATCAAGCAGCAGCATAAAACACTGCTAATATTGCCTATATAACTGTGGCTTTGCAACTTCAATGGAAGGAAGGAGGAAACTGGAAAGAGTGTAAGAGTAAATCTTTCCCTACCCAACACAGGTTGTCAGTTGCTTCTGATGAGGAACTCACAAGTTTTCCTTCCCTATGATGGATGGCTGAAAGGTAATAAGAGAAAGAACATTTTATCTCCCCACCCAAGTCTGAGGAGAGGCTCAGCAAGAAGAGAAGTTTTTGAAAGAGTAATATAGATGCATGGAAAGACACAAAGCCTCAACAGTCAGCTCAGATCACATTCTATTTCCAAATGACTTACGGACATACACCCACACTACGTGTCTTTAGCTGTACACAGCTGGGGCTAAGGCCACCAGCACAGCTTGCCCAAAAAAAGACAACACTAAACAGTCCTAAAGCTATAAATATTTATCACGTATTTCATAAGAGCAAAACAAAAGCATCAAAATAGTTAAGAATCCCTCAACACATGGATACCCTCAACAACAGTGCACAGTGACCACATAAAAAAATGCATGCAAGCTGAATGCCCCCCTTTCAGCATCTAGCCATAGTTTGAAATTCCTCTTCCATTTTTATTTACAGAGGTCCTCCCCTGCTTTTATATCTTATTAAGCACACCCACAAAGACAAACACAGAAATCACCATCTAAACTTAGACCAGAGAAGTCAGCTTTGCTGTAAATGTCATCAGATTTAAGCCATGGCTGGGAGGAGAGTGAGTTTGTGTTGCTGTCAGTCAAAAGTCAGGCACAGACATATTGCTGTATCAAACGCCATTGTCAGCTGTCTCCTCCAAAGCAAATGCAGAATCTATTCTCAGAGCCCAATGAGTCTTTGCTGCAGCCATTAATAATCAGGGGAACTGTCATCAGCCTGCAGCTCTCCCACTCCCCACACTTACACTCCATGTCACAGCCTCTGAGAGAATTAAAACTCTATGGGGACCTGCATCACTCGTGAAAAACAAGAGCCTCCTGTACGTGAATTAGTGCACTTGCCTCCAGTCTGCAGAGCGCTACACAGGAGTGAACTGAGCAGAGACTGAACTCAGCTCAGAAACTCATTCAGACATCAACTACAAACATTTGCTTTTTGCCTCCTCCCCACAAACTGCATCCTACTACAGAGTGAGAGAGAAGCTGCCTTGCACCTGCAGCCTTTCAGCTCTTAAAAGGACTCAGAAAACATACAGCATTTTAGGAAACAGATTCTCAAAGGCTGGGAGCAAGTTCCATTGCTATTGACTAAATGATCCATGTTTATGAGGGTACCTGCAGACAAATCCCAGCCTCCTCAACTCTGCCTGCACCACAGACATGAAAGGCTGCACAAAGGTCCCAAGTGATGCCACCCACGTCCTGTCTCCTGGCCTCACCGGCCCCGATCTCTATTCACCACAATCAGAGACTTCTCTCACACATCTGGTGCAATCCAGTTAGAACCACCACAGTTGTGAGAGATCCCATCTCCAGCAGATGAAGTTGAGCATGCACTTCTCACCCTCCCTACAAAGATAACTCAGTCCTTTGCATGTTTTCTGAAGGGGCTTAAGGGGCTTTTTGGAAATTCAACAGGATTAGAGCCTGGACTTCTTCATTTTCTCCTGCAGCAGTCAGTTGTCAGTCCCTTTTAAACCTCGAGTTGCTATGAAGCAGACCCATACACTTATCGCAGAAAGATAATAAACAAGAGGGGAAAAATTAAAAGTTACAAAGAAGCTAAATTGTCTTGACTGAAATTAACTCCAGTTACATTCTCATTAACAAGATCTTCACTTTTAAAATACAAATCCCTTTTCCATGCCATTCCTGGATAAACTAAAGCCTGCTGGTACTTACACGGGTTACTGTTTTTCTTTAACTGAAAAGAAAAAGGGGGGGTGGAAGATTAATTTGGTTTCAACACAGAGAAAACCCCTGAATATTATCAAGATGACATACAAATTGGTATTTGCAAGGTGGCTCTTATTCTATTCCTTTGAATGTGACAGATGCCTTGTTTATAGAAAGCTTGAAATAAATAGAAATAAAGGTATTCTAGTCTGTGCCTAGAACAGGAAACTGCTGTGCACACCACAATTACAGTATCGTCACAGATCTGCTTAAGAGAAAGGCTAATGTCTGTGTTGCAACACACCTCTTTAGCATGGATTTTGTTCATTATGGAGGCTCACCTACCTATTAACACCATAAAGCATCAAGTTCTCATGTTGAAGTGATCCTGAGATCAATAACTGCAATCTATAAATACATGAGTGACAACAGCTCCAGAGACAGAAAGGAACCTGCTTTACATGAGAAAATTTGATACTGTTTGTAGCTTCAGCCATGACATCCATGGTCCTCACACCAGAAGCTCAGGCCAGCTCTGGGCTCACCACAGAGCTAAGGAGAAAGCATTGCTTTCTGTCTGCTACAGTGCTTTCTTTCTGTAGGGAGATCTGATTTTGTCAACGTTTTCAGCCACATTGTCAAAATAATGAAAATGCTTTCATATCAACCCAGTTAACACCAGATTAAAGACCACCTGACTTGTTCTGTGAGTCATTTGGTGCTAATCTTGTTATATGTGCTAACAATAAAGTCAAAAGCCTGCCCAGAGCCTAGAGGCCTTGCTGACCTTCTGTGGTTAAACCATGCATATTTCTAGAGCCAGCAACTCCCATGGGGTGAAGGCCACAACTGCATCTTGTTGCTGCAGTCCCCCTTACCTCAGAATTTGTTTGCAATGGATAATCAGCCACCACAGTGAAAAAAAGCACCAGGTCGTGATCTCAACGTAGATTCACAATGGAACGTGTAAAAGGCCAGAAATCTATTCAGTTGGCTCTACTGTAGCTTTGGGAGACATACATCATCATCACAAAGCTGTATGTGAAATCCAGACGGTAAGAAAGGAACCATCGAGCTTTTGTGCTGCTATCAAACAGTGTACACATATACAGGATACCCTGAAGAACCAAAAAAGAGTTTGACCTTGCTTTGCAAGTGCCTTGGTCAGTTTTAGGGTTTGTAACCCCCTGAAACATTTTATTGTGAGACACCACAGACCCTTCACAAGTTTCCTGTATACAGATATCTGCTGTAAAATGATCCATCAAATAGCAGGAATTGCTAACTGTAGCCTCCCTATTTCTTGGTTTCCCTGCCAGCAAGTTAGCAGGCGGGCTGAACTAAGCTGATGTAGATGCATAATCCTCTCAAAACCAGAATGTGTTATCTTGCATTATTCACATACTCAGGAATATGGGATTCACCTTCCACTGGCTTTGCTTGGGTAGGAAGAGGAAAGCAGAAGGAAAATACATTCAATATTGAACTAACGTATGAATTACCAAACACATTACAAAATAAGAACTTACACTACATCATTAAAGTGGTTTTTATTTTAGTTTAGTTTATAAAAGTAGAGGCTTCAACACACTCCATGTAGCACTGTAAAATGAGCTCCTAGGAAGGCATACAGCATCACAAGCTTCATACCTAGGCCAAAGAGGCCCACAGCAGAGCAGAGCCACCCCCTCTGCCCATCCAGAATACAAACACAGTGCTTTTACATCCTGCTCATTGCTGCTCCCCCCTGACCCCAGACTGACTTCAGCACCCATCAGGACAGCATCTCTGCCTCCAGTCCAGAAGCTGCTGCGCCCTGGGAGCTGGACACATCTCCAAACTTTGTGCTGAGGGCAGGATACCAAACCTGACACTTCCATTGCTCTTATTTGTTTATTTTAAGCTGAGCTATGAGTGATGAATTTCTGAGAAAAGAGGGAAGACATCTTGGAGGGGAAAATAATTGGAAGTGAAAGCAGCAGTGGAAAAGTTGTATGTTCTTCAGGTCCTCCTGCATGAGTAGCCAGGTGCTGCAAATGACACAGAAGCCACCAACACGATGATGCCCAGACTGACACATTGTTACTTAGAATCTCCGAGTGCAGAAAACACAGGGCTATCTAACCAAGCAGCAAGGCCAAAAGATCACACGCTGAAGTTACAGATCTGGCAATAAACATTGGAGAATATTCTGTGATTTTCAGCATGTGGTCTGCAGACTTCAACACCCACGTACAACTATGGAAAGCAAGCTCCCTTTCCCAATTCCCAACCACAGAGCTATGGTAGGCCAGCTGTCTGAACACAGCACATCCCAGGTTATGCTTCCAGTGACGTCTTGCACTAGGCATTAATCCCACACTCAGTAACAAGCGTGTTGTGGCAGCAAGCAGGCAGGGATGCAGCTCCCTGCTCAGCATGTGGTGTCAGCAGGACACGTGCTAGCCCACGCAGATGTCTTCCCAGCACAATCACATCAGCCTCCTGGGCAGCTCCTACATACTAATTTTGGCTTGACATGATTTTAGTAGAAATGAATAACAACAGCAACCAGTAAGTGTTCCATGGCTGCTGTTATCTACACCAGTAGCTCAAAAAAATCAATGCTGCGTGTGCACACTGCTCTGTGTCTTCGTTCTCCATGAGGCAAGTACCACTTCTGCATACTTCTCTTATTGCCTGTGAGGAAGAGGTGTAGGCATTGAGGCTACTCTCAGTAGCTGCCTGGTTCCCCAATCACAGTGGATGATGCCGCAGTATCTGCTTGGCAGGTGAGATGGTCTTTCACAGGTTGAACATAAGCTTTTGATATTTTATTGGCAAGGGTCACGCTCTGACACTTCCCACCCCTATCAGCCAGAGAATAAAACCTCCCTGCTGCATCCTACCCTGCCCACAGCTCTCACTTTCCCCTCCTCAAACAGCCCTGTGACCGCGATCAAGCAAGGAGAGGAACCAGGAGACTCCAGGCAGAGCAGAAATTTGAGCAGAATGAACACTTTGTACCTGGGGCTGTTCCTCAGCTTGTGCTCCTGCTCCCAGATTGCTCCTCAGCCCCTTCACCTGAGCAACCATCACACTCTGGTATTAGTGCTGTGCAGCCTGCAGAGCTTTGAAAGCATTAAATGCTAGGACTGCTTGAACGAAGGCAGGTTTTAGGGGGAAAAAAAAACCCACCAAGATAAAACTAGATGTAGCTGCACAAAGCATTTTAGCAGTGCAGACAGAAGAGAATGGGGAACAAAGTCCATTAGCTCACTACCTGCACCTGGCAATAGAAAGTCACGTTCATACAATATTCAGCCTTCTCCTCTACAAACACCCCAACATCACTATGCTCACTGCTCATTCCTTTTCCCTCTCCTGGAAGACACAATCAGAATCCCTCCCAACTGAGGGACAAACATCCCAGGAGGCAGCGCTATCCCTGCATGATACCCCAGAACCAGGCAAGTGCTGAGAAGCACATCCGCACTGGGCCGCAGCTCCCAGCACAAGGAGCCTTTGTCTACAGGTGGCTAACCCAAGTGTTTACACGGCCATGTGCTGAACAGGATTGAGAAACAAACCTTAATCAAAAATAGCAATACAGACCTGGGTCAGAAGAAACCAGTTGTTTCTGATTTCCCAGTCTGGCTCACAAAGGATGGTAGTGATTTCCTCAGCAGCAGTGCCTACCCACACTTTCTCACAAAGCACTGGGCCATTGCTTTCACTAAGTCTCACCAACTGTGAGGGAGAATCTTCGGCTAACCAGCTAGATGCAGTGCCTGGGCTGACTGAACAGAACACGTCCTGTTTCTATGCATGAAGGCCCTGGAAAACATCAAGATTTAGACTTGCCAAACTTATATTTGAACAGAACTGAAAATTCACTCCCTTTAGAAATGAGGAAGAATCACAGCCAGATCTTCTTCTGTTCAAACACGAGCTGATCAATTTTGGTCTTCGCATTTAAATTATTTAAAAAGCCACCACCACCAACAAAAACACCCACACTCATTTATGCAAAGGAGATGGAAATAAATCAGCCAGCCACATTCTCAGATAAACCCCACTCAATCGTTAAGTGCTTTAGGAACAAGTTTACTTACTGAAAACCCTGGTTTCACACACCGAGAGTTTTTTCCAAACCACAGCTTTTGCACTTTCTATAACGTCTCAATGACTCACTGAGGTCCAAATGAGGGGAAAAAAACAACACAGGAACCTCCTGTTCCAAACTAAATACACTAGACCCAAAATTATAGAGATAGATAAATCTGTAATGGCAAAACTCCGAAGCACTTCTTTGTGCTTAGCTTCCATCTAGCAACTCCAGTTAAAGTAAATAATCAAACATCTTCAGGACAGACAATCTTGTTTGGATCATCTACCAGAAAGCCTCAAATCCTGCCAGGATGAAGGTACTTGAAAGAAATGCAGAATCCAGAGGCTCCACAGGCATTATAAACTCATTGCTTAAAGGGTGATATCAGCTGAGACACCTGAGTATCCAAGGTTCCTAATTCCATACAACCACTCCAGTGCACAGAGACTACTGTACATTGCCCCAATCTCTCATTAAAGTTCTGGATGAGAGAAGATCCAATGCAACTTGATACATTATTTCCTCACTAACAACCAGAGGCCTGTTATTTAATGCAAGAGAGGATAACAGCCTTATTTGGATCCCGGCCTGGTTGCAGAACTGCCACAGGCTAAGCTTAAAAAAGCTGGAAAGAAGGGAAAAAAATACAGCAAGATGGACACATAAAAACAACTACTAAAAACACTATAGTGGAACAACGTGAATACTGAGAAGCAAGTGTTAGCTTGGAAGAGGTAGGGTTGCTTACATTTGCCTATTTTATGCCTAGAATGAGAGGAAGGAAAATCCAAAGAGCAGCTGTCACCTCCAACAGCTCAGTTTTTCTAAGAGCAGGAAAACACCCAAAGCAGAAGCACTTTTTCCTACAACAAAAGGGAGCTGAGACCTCAGCAACATGAGCAAGCTCTCTGGGATCCCCTGGATCTCATAGGGAAAAGCCCTCCTCACCAGCTGCCTGGGAAGGGCATACAAACTTGAAGCACTTGGCTTCCTACCATGTCCAGCAATGACTGGTGGTTACAGTCTGGGAAACAAAGGAAGAAGTGGTTGAAAGGAGGAACCTCCATGATGTGCAGCTGATGTTAGCAGGAACTAGGGTGCTTTGCCAAGCAGACAAAGGGATATAGATATATACAAGCAGCTTCAGAGCTGACCACCAGTATTCCATGGCACCAACATCCATGTTCAGCTGCAACTACCTTTCCATGTACACATGCACGCATAAGTTTAAGTGAAGGATAAAGATGCCTTCCTCCAAAACAAGCACAACTTCCCCCCATAGCAGAAGAAACAACACATCACACAAAAGCACTGGTACTGCCCCCAGTGCACTGCCAACTCAAAACAAACCAAAGATGTTGGCTGAAGGCAGGCAGTCCTCACTACCACAAACAACACAGGCATGATGAATTTCTGCTACAGGGAGCAGGACAGCCTTATCTGCACTGTAACAAGCTGCCAGGAGGAGAGTACTCAACATACGATAGCTTGCTGCACTAGGCAGCATTCACATATTCAAGGATTTTTCCACTCCAACACAGAATCACTTCCTCTATACCCTTTGCAAATGTCAGAATGAGATGACTTGAGAACAAATAACTTGACTGCGGCTATGCAACAGCAGTAAGGAGCAAACTGAAAAACTGCCTGTGTCGCAGACAGTTTGGGCTTGTACGGTCCACGATACCTTCCTGTACCAGAACCTCTCCTTTCTATCATAATAAGGTTTGTTTTCATATAGTGCTTGAGGAAGCATGATAAAAATCAAGTGTATGATTTCACAGCTCCTAAACATTGTTCCTTACCACTGCTGAGACTGTTGTGTTATCGGTACACATTTACAAGATTAGATTTCTGACACATAGTCAAGCCCAGCTATTGCTGGAGGAAACAAAGATGTTGACTGTGTTCTGGCTCTCTTTCAGCCTTCCAGGTTCCAAGAGCTGGGTGACGTCAGAATGAAAAACACAGCATACTTTGCTAACCTCAAGGCAGCTTTGCACAGCCTGAATCTAGCCACGCAGGGTCTTTTCCTTCCAAAAAGCAAGGACACCAAATGCACAGCAAAAGGCAATCTAAAGGGTTCAAGGCATTCCTGTGTAGTAATTCGCAGTGAGACTTGCTGCTTGGCAGAGACAGGATTAAAGCCTGCAGGATGAGTAAGTATTGGTACCAAGATGCATTAACCCAGGTAAATACGCAGTAACATCTCTGAACCTCTTTTTTTTTGCCCTTCCCATGTGGCTACAAGAGTTAGTACCAAAGCCCAAAGAACCCAGCTACATCAGGCCAGCAAACTGTCAAACCAAAGCACAGAAGAGCTGACTGATTTCACTTCCTCCTCCTTCCCTGCAAGTCTCTCCCAGAGTATTACAGCCAAATTCAGCAGAGGATACCCCGACTGGCACATTTTATCTTATTTTTTAAACAAATGGTAAAAATCGATCCAACCATCCCTGACTGACAACTAGAAGAAATACTAGAGAGAATGATAGCATCCAACAGAAAGCACATCAAGGGATTTAAAGTAAAGCAGCAGTAGAGCCAGACAGTGTAAGCAACAGAAAGCATTACATTTGAATTTCCATCTCTCAGCCTGTCACCATGAAAACAGATTGTTTTCATACATATTCCTGAAGTTTCCAACCACTTGCTAACAACCCTGCTTATCCTGGTCACAGCTTTGGAATAACACATTCTAAACGTATCAAGGTTGGTAGGCATTCACCAAGTTAGGAGAAGAGCAAACATGATCGCTGGAGACAATACCCTCTGATTAGAAGTATCATCTGAAGGTTGCTATGGTGTCAGAAAATGAAGGAAGGTGGTGGCAGGAGGAAGAAATAAAGCAAGAACATCTCATCATATACACCCTCTTCCATTTTTTAACCTCCTAATCCACAGACTTTCTTTTTAAACAGATGAGCACTCAGGTAAAGCACAAGAGCCCGCATTACTTCCAGACTTCAAGTTTGCCCTTTCCTGTATCCTCCCCAGACACTTCACTGAGCAAAAACTCCAATTCAGAAGGGGAAAGAAACAGAACAGGCTTAGAAACCAGAGCTCCCAGTCTACCTCTGATAAGCAACCCCACAATAGCAAAACAAAGGAATTTAATGATACACTCTTCCTGAACAGGGTGCATCTCACATTCTTTTTTCTTTTTTTTTTTTTTAAAGGTGTGTTAGATAAATCTTTCATTTTAAAGCATGAAAAGGAGCTGAGGTTTACATGAAAATGATTTGCCAGAGACTCAGTAACAGCCCAAAGGAGAACAGAGAAGGAAGCTGTGGAAGGAGAAGGTACTGACTGACAATTTCACCTCCAAAACCAAGTACGTGTTTCTTCTGATAAGGAGGAAAAAGAATGCTTAACTAACTTGTTTCACTCCATGAAACAAGGAATTAACAGTTTCTTGATGAGGACCTTCACTTCCTTAACAGCATGGCACCGAAAATGCAAGAAGCGCTAAATTTTTCTGGCCCCTTCAACCTCTGTCCCTCCTTATTATGCCTAAAAATATCCCACAACACTTCTGATAACCTTCCATGCCTACAGCGTGACTGAGGGCAGAGCCGTGCCACCCGCAGGGCCTGAAGAACGTGCTGAGGCTTCCCCTCCCAGCATGGCCATCAGCTGTCCCTGGGCCTCGGGCTGCCCATCAGCAGGGCTGGCAGGCAGCTCCTGCAGGCTCTCTATCAGTACTTCATTCCCAAGCCTGCCACTCTTCCAGCCCCCATGCACAGCCCCCCACATCCTTGTTTTCATTCATAGCCCCATTAGTGATGGTGAACTTTAAGTCACCCAGGAAACCTTCCTGTCCTACTTTTACTTCCCTAGGTCAGGCAGCACATGTATTTGTGTCCCAGGGCCACAAGAACAGACACATAGAGCACCACATTCTTCGGCCCTGCCAACGTGGGGGTCATGTTAGGCGTCCACACAGGGCGGATCTCACACCCTGCAAACAAACACATGCTCCAGAAAGTCGAGGCAGCCCACCACTCTCCTGGGATTCCTTTGGCAGTCCCTTTCTGCTGCTCTTCTAAAGCAGCACTCTGACATAAGCACTGGCACTATTGTCACCTCCACTGCAGAAAGCCTCATTTCCTCTCTAGAAGCCCTATCCTAGCTTTTGCTCTCCCTTTTTGACCTTGTTATCCCTAATACAACTGGATTTTTCTCAGTTATTTAAAATCCCTTATCTGTTCCTTCTGTGCTTTCAATTACTCTCCTGCAACCAGTAGGACACGTCCATCTTGCTCTTCACCACATAGTCTGTACAGCACCCAACACATCGCTACGTTCTCATCCGGTATCTATGAACATTTCTTACGGCAAGGCCATTCCTTCATCTACCCCTATCACATCACCCCTTCCAAGGCACCAGTTCCCATAACAACTCTACCCACAGCTCACAGGTACAGACACTTCTGAGCTACTTCCCAGCCAAGAGGGCTGGAAACAACTGTCCATCCTGTGTGATCCCAACATGCCACAATGTAGGACTACTTGGGAGAGGACTGGAGCTAAAAAACACATGGCTAGAGTAATTCATATTTAGCAATCAAGTTATGGAGAGGTCTTTTACTTTATCCACATTCTATTCCAAAACTGTTTCCCACAGTAACTCAAACACCACCACCACTCACTTATGAATGTATGACCATGTAATGACCAGCTTCCCACATGAGAAACCTCCTTGAGCTCCTCAAGCAGGTCATCCCACCAGCCCAGTGTCTTAGGTTATTTTTTCATGAGCAGGCTGCACTGCTCTGCATAACAAGTCTGTCTGCCCAAATGCACCTCAGCTCTCCATCAACTGCCATTAATCCACCCACCTGGCTAAGCAGGGTAATGCTCTTTAAGCAGATAATGGGGCAAAGCCACTCTGGCTGCAAGCTGTGTTAGAAGGCACGGTGACCCTACAGGTAAAGTAGTCAAGAATATTATGCCTCAGAGCTTCCAAGTACTCTGCTTATGGAGTTGGCTCCTGAGAACAGGGCCAGAGCACAGCAGAAAGAGCACTTTGTCTGGGAGAGTTCCCTGCCAAATACCTGGCTGAATATGCCAACTTACTGCAGTCCTGCAATGATGTACTTTCTCCCCTCCACTACTCTGCATCTCTTCACCAAATTTAAGAGTAATCTGGGGTGGATCATTTAGCCTGTGTGGAAAAAAGTCAGCCTGAGATCTAGCAGCTTGATTTTTCTCTCATCTCCTGGCAAGTTTCTTGTATGCCATTGGCACCCATACTGCACCACAGATGTCAAAGCCAATAGTCTAGGACACATAAGGAGAAGACAACTTTTAACCATCACAAAAGACTGCAATTCTGAAGAGTAACCAGTGGGTGAATAATGCACATCTTTGAGCAGGAGCCAAAAAAGAGGCTTTGGAGAAAAAGGCTTTGGCATCCATCACAGAAGGAATCATGCTGCTGCAAAATGAACCAGTGGAAAAGGAAAGATGCCGTTAAGATAAGATGGCAAAAAACTGAAGCATCGTTTTCCTTTCTCATTTAAACTCAAATCTGCTAAATTTCATTATCTGTGTAGCCATACACAGAGCCATTGTGTAGCCTCACTTCCCTTTCAGCGCATGAGATCCCAGTCAGTTTACTATGTGCATGAGTCAGGGGGAGAGCATTTTTGCACATAGCCAGCTCGAGCTGAGAGGTTTGCTGTGAGAGCAGCCAGGAGTCTGGCAATGAAAAATAAAGACAAGATAATTTCATCTAATTGTAACAACTTTTGCTGCATCTTACAAGAGATGTGAAATAAAACAGAAGGTGATGAGGCAGCCTCATCTAAGGTAGCTGATACTACGGATGTGGTATCGTAACTACAGATGAAAAACCCTCAAGTGACTTACCCAAGTGACCAAGATGAAATAGAAATCCACATGAAACTGCTCTCACAATAACATGAGAACGGTGCAAACGACTCTGGTGCAAAACCAAATGAAAACACACAAAAAAAGTCAGATGTGGAAATACATCAGTATTAGTCGGTCAATCTAAACTGAAATTTGAGTACCTGTGAAGATTACCTTAAAAATCCACATTTGTTGTTGCAAGACAAAATTAACCCACCTTCTCTGTTTCTACTACCAACCCTTAGAGGGACTATTTCCCACATGGAAAAAAAAAGGTTCTGGCAGTTAAGGAAAACACACAGTACATCTCCAGGATGCAAGAGCTATTTTCCTCAAGGCAATTATACAGTTTGTTCACAGAAGCACAAAGAAATAACCAATTCTCTGGATGCTGTGCGAACTTTACCTCTCACCACCTCTGCACACAGCAGATCAGTTAGCAGAGATTCTCTTATGCACATGTAATGCTCCTCTCCCACGGAGGGCATTTAGCAAAGAGTCAGGTCTTGAATCAGGGTCTGCAGAATGCACACCGCACTGACACAAATCCCAAAAGTAATAAAGTTCTCAAAGAAAAACTTCCTGGCACCTTGGCTCTTCTCAACATTTCAGATTGTTTCTCCCTCCTTCTCTACCCACCGTTTTTCATTTTTACTTCTTGCATCGTAGGCGTTGAAGTTAAATCACAATACAGCAGGAGTGGTGCTCTAACAGCATGGAAAGAAAACATTTCTCACTGATACAGTAGCATAGCTCAGCCTCTGCAGTCTTGCTGTGCTATGCTCACATAACTGCAGCCAGTTCAGCATCTATTCCTAAAGCACTCAAACACCTCCAAGCTCAGGTTCCTTTTAAAGGCCCCTACTACTTTAGCTGAGATTTAGCCTTGTTACCTTACCTCTGAAACTCTCATCTGTTTATATGACACCCCATTATGTCAGTTCTGTGCAATAGCTACAAGTCCTGTACCAAGCATTTACCTTACCATAAATCAAAGGTAAAGAATCATTCTTTAATATAACCAACAGTATGCAACAAACAGAAACAATAATTGCTTCTTCCTATCGATAAACCCACTCCCATAGAGGTGACCAATCCATCATTTCCCTTCCATGTACAACTCAGTTTATTCAGTACATTTTCCCCCTTTCTAAAAAAAATGCACGAGTTTGCCTTGTTTAACATGAAGTTATTGGGAAAACATTGCCCTGCTCTACTTATTTTGCTTTGTTTGATATATTTTAGCAATTAAAAGCAAAGCACAAATATTGCCATCTCCTGCCTCCTTATTCGCCACTCTCTACTTAATGTTTAAGGCAAGCCTGGAAATATCCTATTGTTTTCTACAAAAGTTTCCAGTAACAAAAACAAACTGGAAAACATCATTTAGACTCAAGTTTAGATTTTTTCCTCACCTATTGTACATCCTTCAGATGGAGGCTTCAGAAAGTCAGGATGCAAAGAGGAAGAAAGTGAAACTGAAGCACCATATGCTACCTACAGGTCTAATAGAACTGGGCTGGTAAAGAGGTTACCCTCACAGCTCTATCACCACCCCACCACCCTATGGTTCTGCCTTATCAGTTTTGCTGGTTCACCATACATCACATCAAAAACAGGGTTTATTTCTCCTTTTAACCTTGCCTCAGTAGCACACCACTGCTGGTCCCTATTTCCCATCCCCATGCTTTTTGCTCACCTCCAGTCTGCCAATTCAGAACTTACTATCAAGTGCACCTATTTGTGGGGGTAAGCTTGAAAGAAAAGCAAGTAAGTGAGCCCAACTCATCACAGGTAACAAGGCAGCTATAATATACAGACAGAAAGGGGAAGCATTAGCCGGAGACTCATGTTGGTGGTAGCTGTGTTATAGGAGATGTGAAACTGTAGCCCCAGTCAGATTAGCTAGGTCAGTTCAAATTGTTGATCTGAGAATGCCAAGAGCCAGTCTAGTGGTGAGTAGATAGAGAGGCACAGAGATTGTTCCAGCAGTACATAAGTAGAGGAGAAAACACAGGACTGAGGGACAACCATTTGGAAGCAGTGACTTCCTCCATAAGAACAAACCAAGAACGGGAAGGAGGTGCCTATCTTAACAAGTATGGGAGATTAATAATTCAAGCTACAGCTGATAGAGCTGTAGTTCAAGCTACGACTTTCAGATCTCTAACACTTCAACCTTGACATCTTTTGGGCTGATTTGAGAGATACAGAAAATCCACAGCCCTGCTGGAAGACATGTAACCTCTTCACAACCACTCAGACTTGGTTCATTGAGTCTGAGGTATAGGAGCTGCACCTATACACCTCTTAACACACAACAGAGCAAGCAATTGGCCACTGCACACAAATGTTAGAGGTATATTTGTAGTCACTTTAGTCATACACATTTGTACACCAAAACTATAACTTTATGAGCATTTCCCCCCCAACTTGGCTTGCTCTTTTTCAAACCAGGCAGGTAAAACAACAGATTCCCCAGAGTTCAAGTTTTTTAGCAAAGCAGAAATCAGAGAGAAGGTGTATCTATAATTACCCTGAAAAAAAAAGAAGCAGGTAACTACTAACAGACTCCAAGAGAGCAGGTAATTTTCCACCCCAGCTTCTGTCTGCCTCAGCCTTATGCAGATACCAAATCAGGGACCAAAAAAAGCAGATAACTACTGAGCTGGGCAGTAGCTACACTGAAGCTGTGTAGCTAATAAGGCCAAATGGCATCTCTTAATTCAGCTGGCATCAATGTGACATTCCAGGCAGCAGGACTTGAGCAACATCAATGTCTATTACTTGGGCAGGCATTTAACATCGCTTAATTAAACCCTATCTATAGCTGACAGTAACACTAGTAAGAGGAACACATAACATAAATAGTTCTGTTTGCATAAATCCCCCTTCTCATGTCCTCCACCTCCTCCCCTGCAACACTCATTTTAAACGCTGATACATTTGCAAGAAGTATTTTTATTTTTATGCAGGCACTGATGCAAAATGAAGTAACCAAATCAGGACAACACACAAAAGGCATCTGGGGCCAAGCTGAGCTGAAGAGAGAGATAAAGGAGCAGGTGTGTGCTGGAGGAGAGCGCTGCAGAGGAACTCTCGTAAGGCAGAGCCACAAGCAAAAGGTCTCCAGAAGACACAGGAGATGAAGAGTCCTTCAGAGGTTAGGAGAGCTCCTTTAAGGGTTTATGACTGCCTTGCTGAACAAGGATTGGATTTTCTCAAATGCAAGACAGATCTGGAACATGTAACACACACAACTGTGCAAAGGGAAAAGATGGGGCTGCCTGATTGAAGAGGGAGACAGCAGCAAAGGATCAGACAGGGGAGAAAGCTTTAGGAACACTTTCCTCTGTGGACAATTTGGGTTACTGAGTGTGACTTGTCCCAGCAGAGTTGGAAGATATGGAGCAAAACAGACCGTCTCTTGCTAATCCTTCTCAAGCAAGTCAAAGGTCCTCTACAGGTGGGGGAAAAAATGACCCTCTGGATGTAAAACGTCCAAAGGATCTAGCTTGCAAGCAGCTCTTTTTTCCATTTGAGAGGACTGCCGCTGCTTCAGAGTGGTTGAAGGATGAGTAACAGCAAGTAAAAGAACTTGGCTTGATGGGCAACGTTCTCCTCTATGAATGGGTGTAAGCATGCTGGCTTCTGTGACAATGTACTTACCAAGAACCTGGGCCAGGCTGTCATTGCAGAGGATGCTCCTCTGAAAGAGACTCCTCAATAACTGAAGTCTGAGTTGGAGATGTGGGACAGGCAGCTTAGAAAACACCCTTGTTAAATCCAGCCAGGCTTTAAGGAGCCTTTATCCAGCAAAGAAACACAGCTCTTCTCACCTACTAATATCCACAGCCACAATGTAATGGCATCCAGCCCTGATAACACTCACTTCTTCCCTGAACTATGTATGTTCACTGAAGATCAGGGAACACAAAGCAAAAGCTCCCAGCTTGGCAAAAAGTTCCAGTCCAGCAACTGCTTCTATTGCCTGACAAACCCTAGACTGTGAGGAGTCCAGATGCACCACAGCAGTGCAGGATCCACTGTTGACACATCACATCACCCCTGACTTTCTCTGACCTTGCCCTTCCTACCACAGTCACTCCTCCAATTTGCCCCTCTCAGACCCTGCACATTCACCTGCTCCTCGTCCCCTAAGAAAGTCAGTCTCTCTTTTCAATTTCCAAAGCTTCAGGGTATTTTCATGAGTTTTCCAGTGTTCAAAAATAGCCTTGTGCCCTTGCCTATAAAACCATCCTCACTGAACCTCTGCACAAATTATCTATGAAGCCTTTTCAGCACGCTGGAACTTGGAATTCTTCTGAAATAAAACAGAAGTGTCTTAACTGAGGCTGTCTGATATTTATACAGGAATTGTTGCAGGACAGCAAACGTCCTTTTTCAGTAACATCTAATTTGATCTCACCACTGGTGCTAACAAACAATCATAATGGCTGTACATCACAATGAGGGAAACATTACCAGCATGGGTATGGTCTCTCAGTGGCTGTAGCCTATTAAGGCACAGCTAGGCTTCATCTTCTGCAATGATACTCAGCCTAAGCCAATAAAGGAGAAAAATCAGTCCAGAAGACAAGACAGTTCAATACACACGAGGACAATGATTCAGTCCTACACCAGGGAACCTTGTGTTTCCACACAGAACCCCAGCGTATTTCTATATCTGAACAAATGAACTTTTCCTGAGCATTGTTTCTGTCTCTAAGCTTGGCATCCCTTTCAAAGTGTGTTTCCAAAATAATCCTTGAAACACGCTGTCCCCTGTCACAACAGCTCGCTCCACTTTTCAGTGTCACGTTGGAACCAGAATTTGTTCTAACCAAAGATGGAGTGGGATGAAAGGGCCTCCTTCAGACACTGCCCTACTGCCTGACAGCTCAAAATCCATGAGCTGAACATCCAAATTAAACTAAATTAACTCCCTGCATTTTTTTAAATACAATGCTTTCCCTTCCAGTTTTTGCCCTTTTTTCCCCCCCATAGTAGCTGAGGAAAGAGGAAATAAACGTAGTCCTTCTACACCCAGATTCTCAGAGCTGGTAATGTCACAAGACTTACTCTCATTGACAGGAATGTGTCACGTTACTTACAAGGGTAGCAGAGAGCTACAGGATCAGCAGTTCCATTAAGGAAAAAAGGTTCATAGCTCTACATCTCCAGATTTCTTTATACCTGGTGTATTATGCGTATGTGCACATCCATCACTGGCAGCATTCCAAATGAATCCAATGGGATGTAATCACTCGTTCTGCAAATACCCTGATATTCAGCTCTGAGTTGGTTAAGTCAACTGGTACTGTTTTTGGCTTTATCCAAGGTGCAATCAAGCCAATAAGCATGAAGTCAAAAACATAAGCATTTTAGCTCTGTTTTCAGACACACTAGTTACTGCAGGGTTGAAGCTCTCTTTCCCTTTCTGCTAGCAAGCAAGCATTGCTGTCCTGCCTAACCCAGTTTCATAACAGTGCTAAGAAGAGCACAGTGAAAAATGTTTGTATTTCAACTCCTGACAAGACAACTTTGAGGAGCGCTGTGTAACTAGCGCAGTTCTCGTGCAATGTTAACAAAAAAGGTTTTAAAGAACTTAAAAATCATGAAAAAAAAATAAAAAAGAAAACAAACAAACAAACCGCGATCGGTGAAAAAGTGGCCAAAAATTAAATCACTCTAGAACAGGTTACCAGCTTTCTGAGTCTGCAAGTCAAGCCTCTGCAGAGGCCAGTGCTTCAGGCTGTGGTATCTAAGTATCATCAAGAGATTAAAGGCAGCCCGTAGCTTTTACAACAGGATTAGCTGCTGTTAATCACTATTTTCCTCCTTACTAGTAAAGTTTACACTCTCCATCTTGTCTGGCAGCCTATATTAAGAAACTGCCACCCAGACTTCTCCTTTCTTCTGAGCAAAGAAACAGAAAGAAATACAGCACTGTCTGGCTTTCAAGAATTTCCTAAATGCTGTCTCAACTACCCTGCCTCTCTAGAAATGCTTACTACAGCAAAGGCTTTAAGCCACCAGCTCCAGCTCCGAGCAGGTTTACCCCACCATATTCTGTACAGGAAAAAAAGTGTTATGCACGTGTACTTCCAGAGGTGTGTGCAAACATGGTCTGATCCTCAGTTCATCAAGCATGCCACAGCTGCTTCATAGACTTGTCCAGGTCTGTGCAGCGCCCTGAGCTCCAGCTTCTAAGTCTTTCCCATTACAGCCAGTGTCCCAAACCCTCCTGAGTGCTCACCAGCAGCCAAAGAGAAACTTGTGGGGAAAAAAAAACCCACACACATTAAGCAACCATGAGACTTGTTCACCTTGTGCTGCTCCTATTTGCACTTTATCACAACAAAGCACAGAAGTACAAATTAAAAAAGATTTACTTTCTGAGTAGCAGCTAAGAGACAAAAACGTAACCAACTTGGCATAATAAAAGTAACCTATATCAAGAAAAGATCCAGTGCTCCTGCTTTCTGTTAAAAACCCTATTTTCTTATTCTAGGAATGCAGGACTGGGCCTATCCTGCAGTACCTGACAGCCTGACTCAGGTCAAGCAGCTGCAGAGGCAGCAAAGCCAGCAGATGTAGCACGTGACAGCTGAACCCAGATCCATCAGCCACATGCACCCACCTGCTGAGACAGACCATTCCTTGCACCACGGCTGACAGTGCAAGCATTCCTGCAAAGGTTTTTCACTTCTGTCTTGACAAGTAGTTAACCAAAGCATTATTTAAAACAGATTTTAACTACAGTGCCATGTAAACGATGTTCTCTTTTCCAATCCCTTATCAAGGATAGGCCCCTTCCAGCAGTAGCTCAGCACAGGCACCAGCGCAGCACAGGCTTTCTGGTGCTCACATGCTCAATCTTGTAGATGTCAAAGAACAGCAAACACAGTCCCTCAAGAGAAATCCTAAGTGTCAAACTGGACCTCAGTGCTTCACTCTGCTCCACATGGCTGCAGCTCCCTTAGGAAGCTTTATTCATATTTAAAGCAGAAGCAGATCTGTACACACTGACTCCGCTAGCCCAACTCAGAAGCCTGTTATGCTTGGGCTAATGGCATGTAACACAGGTAGGAGCCAGGGCTGCAAGATGATCCTTGAGAAGCTGCAGAATGCACACAGTGTGCAGCTCAGGTGTCCTGTCACCACCACTACAGGGAAAAAATAGCCACTCTAATACCTGCCAACCAAAGAAACCCTCTTGTTATGCAAAAAGTTTGTAGAACTGGGGCTTTACGACCCATATGGTTCCAAACAAAGGACCACATCACTCAGCCCAAAGGGTCAGGAACTGAAAAAAGCACCCATTACTTTTACTTCTGTGTTCCTCCCAAGGTTACAATATTGCATAAAACATCAGCGTCTGAAAAAAACATCATGCATGATGGATGGAGAGGACAGACATTACTTTGATAGCACCAACCCAACCAATGAGTTCTGCAACACTAACTATACCCTGCCCAGAGCCCCACCAAAGCTCTTCATTGAAAAGAAATCTTACAGCCATTTTAATAACATGATCTCACAGAATGGCACTGAAGAGGACTGGCTGTAAGACTAGAACTCACAGGGAACGTAAAGCAACCAGGACTAGGACTCAGCCTTTTCTAATCAGAAAATTCATCCATCGGTGAGATTTTGCTTAAAAGAAACCTGTTGCCAACACAACAGAGAGGGTACCTTCAGCAGGGCAATGATGGTTTGATTGGCAAGTAAAAGTGTGGAGCACGGTGTCCTGTTTCATCTCCTCCCTGCCCCTTGCAGATTATCCAGTATCCAGCAATACAGTCTGAGCTCATACTGGAACCATCTGTACATCAGGGGCATTAATTCAGCTTGCCCTCCTCTCTCCATTGCCTGTTTCCCAGCCACACCTAGACACAAAGTACCTCTTAGATTCTATCTGCCACATAAGCCTTATCTTCTTGAGAAAGTATACAGTGCTTTCCCAGGGAGCTCTCTAGGAAAAAAAGTTTTATGTCAGATCAGCAAAAGAACAACTGTAACTTGTCAGGCTTTACCTCTCCTTCTACTTCTCTGGTACCACAAGGCTGACAGCTACCAAACCATCCTAACCCCACACAAAGCCAAGTGAAAACCATAAAGACTTAGAACAAAGAACCCAAGGGGAAAAAAAAATAACAATCAATATGGAATTTCCCTCCTCCTAGACAGGTGACTGTGACGGTTCTTTCTCAGTAAGTGACCTTTTTCCATCTACTGTTCCTTGCTTAAAGCCTGCTTCCCTATGTGCAGAGCTTCCACAGGTCAGACAGCCCCTTTGACAGCTGAATCCTGAAGATACCGGCATTGAGATTTGAGTTAGGGACCTTGGTTGCTGTTCCATAGAACAGATTCCCACCTGCTTCAGCAGAGCTGAGATTTCACTCCAGGTGTTCTCACTCCAGGTGTTCTCACCTGCTCCAGCTACTGGCAGCGTCAAAAAACCATCAGAACAAGCCCAAAAAGCAAGCCATGCCTTCTGCAAACTGTGTTCCACCCTATTCATAACCTTCTCATGTTCAAAGCAATAAACTGGACAAGAAAAAAAAGTTTACAGTTCTGAAATGGGGCGGGGGGAACCCAGCAGCACAGGCAGCATCCAGAAAGGATTGTTACATGAGACTAATTGGAGAAAAAGAATTGGGAAACCAGGCCACCGCCAAGAAGCACTGCCAAAAGCACTACTCTGCCTTCCTTTTCAAGGCTGATGTCCTTGGTTGTTTCTCAATGTTGGGCCGCAATGTTTTAGTGGAAACCTCTGGTTTACTGGCATTGAAATGCTTTCTTGCACTGCAGCACACTCCACAGAAACCTAGTTTCAGACCTTCCATTTGATCCAAATGAAAAGAGCAAGAGACCACTGCTCTAATCAGACAGCAGCTCCCTGTCGGAGTCTAGACAGGGAAATGTAAGCTCATTCCTTTCTACTCCACACACACACACAAAAAACAAACAAGAACAGCTCCTGAGGAGAACTCCCTTTCCAGCACCAAGTTAACAGGCATTTCTCAGGGGACAAATTAAATCTCCAGGCAATTCACATCCCCCAGTCTGTGCCCCACAGCCCATCCCCTCTTTCCATCTCTGAATCCCTGGGATGAGGACTCTGCCAGAGGAGGAACAAAACCCCACCCTATGAGCTCAGCCCACTCCTGGGATCTCCCAGAGGAGGTTCCTCACACCAGAGCTGCCCTGTAGCACCAAGGTGCTGCTTCATTTTGCTTAAAGCAGAAATACCAGTGTATGTAGATTCACACATTCAAAAAAAAAGAAGACTCTTCAAACAAAATGAGAACTGTGTGAGTGTGAGAGATTTTGAGAACTCCCCAAATAGAAGATAACAGTGATGACGTAGGAACAAACTCTGAGATTTCACACGTAAAACAACTTTCAAGTCTTTACTGTCAAATGCTCAGTGGCAGAGTTTAAAGAGCAAACATGAGCAACGCGACACTGGAGGCATTGCAATTTTACCCCATGTTAAGACATTGAGAACCTACGAAAGGTTCTGAGCTCAAAGATCAGGTCTGCTTCAGCAAACTGCAGGATGACAAAGTGCAGCTTACAGCCTACATCTCCCAGCTGCTGGAAAGCATATGTTGGCAATAGCTGCATAGGTCCTTTCTGTTAGATGGGCTCCTCTCAGAGCTATCAACTTCCTTCATACATTTCACGGGAGGACAGGAAGACTATTGCTAAGCGTTATGCTTTGGGCTACTCTTGAAGAGGGATTAAAAGGGTGCACAGCCCATTTGCAAACAGCACAGTCAACCATTCTGCCCCATATTTCCTGCTGAATTGAGAAACCGCCTTCCAAAAATAGCCAATGGTTTTGCTGAAAGGCTCAAAACAAACAGTACTTCTGAAGGAATATCTTACATACTTTACATAATAGCCATCTCAGAAGGAAGAAAAAAAGGATGTGTACAGTGTTCCAGTGTGAATTCTGCATTGAACAAAAAGACATCATTCTTTGCTCAACACAAGGCTTAAATTCACCATGAAGGAAATTGCTGTAGTCAAAGCCTTTGGGCTCAAGCTGGGAGGGAAACATCCCTCTGAAGAGAACAATTTTTTATCTTAAATTGAAGTTGAAGGAGGATATGTAAAAGGAACGTTGTCAGCTTGTTTAACCATCAATTCGTACTCGCCTGGAAAAGGAAAGTTCAACCTCATTCAGCTTCCATCAGAAACATCCAATACGTTTTTAAGCACTTGGATTACTGGGCACTCAGGTACACCTATGCGAGCTTCTACTTAAGGCTTGTTTTGTTTTTGCTTTTAAACCTGGTCCTTATTCCTAGACACAGGTTTACCCTTCCTGTTAAACAGAATGCCTACTTTAAAAGGAAATGACATAATAGCAACACCAGTATTGTGCTATGACCGCTGATGCCTTCTCTCCCACTCAGCGGTAGCTGTCCTCACAAGCTAGGAAATCTACATCCATGTGCTTGCTCAGTGACACTCTGCTCCTTCAAGCCAAAGGTGAAACACCCAGCACTCCACAAAAGAGGAATTGTTACAAGCAAAGTGACAGTAGTGTGAAGGGGACAAAGTAAGCAATCAATGCCTTTTATTCTTTCTGAGAACCAAGAGAGAGAAGTTGCATTGTTTGTATTAGGATAATAACAGCTAAAGGGCCTAGAAACTGTGTTCGCTGGTTAAGTGCTTTATGTTTTGCTTTCTTTTCCTCCCCGAAGGGAACTTAGCTGTCTGTTTTTTGTGTAAAGTGATAAAAAACTGATTTCAGATCGAGCAAATTCCCTACAAGCCATGGCTGTGCTCTCGATTCTTACTGTCATTTCCACATCCCCCGTCATCATCAGGGAACAAGCAAGGGAAAGAGCTACACGTCCTGGTGGGAGCACTTGGGGAACGCTCTTCCCCCTGGGGAGGGAACCTGCACGTTAAGAGCAAGGAAGGGCCCGGCAGCCACGCTTGGCTCAAGCTGCACCAGAAGCACTCCATCAGCAGGCCGGGAGCTCAGCCTGCATCACCCACCTTAAGATTAGATCAAAATATGGTTGCCACCTTGTGGCTAGCAGGGAAGGAACACGGCATCCGCGAGCAGCTCGGGGCAGGTCTGCTGTCACCGCCAGGAGCTGCGGCAGGGAAAGCTGCAGGGAAAGCTGCAGGGAGAGCCGCGCTCAGTAGAGCGCAGGCAGGGAAGGCAGGAGCCGCAGCCGGCAGCGCCTCACGGCCACCCGCACGCGTGCTCCGCAGCACCCAGGGCCGCTGAGCGCAGGCTGCCAGTCCCGGCCAACGAGCCCGGGGGGCAGCGACGGAGGTAGGCCCGATGGGTCTGGGCTCCGCCGTGACCCCCGCGGCGTTTTGTAACACCGTCGGGGCCGAGGCCAGCGCGGCACCCACCCCCGAACCTCCCGGATTAAACGTGGTGCTAAAGATAACCGCAGGGAACACGAGCGGAGCTCTGATCCGCTCACCCTCCGCCCTCGGACGCGCACCCGTCCTTATTCAGTCAATGTCACCCCGCGGCGGAGGGCTGACAGCGGCTGACGGAGCAGCCGAGCCGCGGCCCTGCGCGATGCCGCGCAACCTCGGGCACAACCGCGGGCATCGCGCGCCGCCGGCACCGGGAGCACGGAGCCGTCCTCCCCTCACAGCAGCTGTCCGCCTCCTCGGCTGCAGCCGCTCCGAGCTGCGCTGCAGGGCGAGCAGCCGCACGGTGCCTCCGGGAGACGATAAGGAAGCGGCGCCCGTTCCCTTCGCTCGGTGCCTCCGAGGTTACGTTCGCGATGCCGCAGAACGCGGCGGTGCTCCCTAAGCACGCAGCCGGCTCCGCACCTCCTCCGGCAGCGCCCACATCGCCTCCCGTCAGTCCTCGCCCCCAGCCCCGGCCCCGCGCATCACCGCCCCCGCTCCCTTACCTTCTCCTGCGCCCGGGTGAGCTTCTTCTGGACGTTGCTGGCGATCTTGCCGGCCGTCACCCCTTTGCTGCCCAGCTCGGCCATCTTGCCTGCTCTTTTAACGGGAGGCTGCGAGCGCCGGGCCGGCGGGAAGGGGGGGAAAACCCGGCGGGAGACAATGGCCACGGCCGCCGCCGCCCGCCCCGCGGTGCCGCCTTTTAAAGGGACAGAGCGCCGCGCCGCCTTAAAGGGGCCGCGCCGTCCCGGGAGGGGGCAGCAGCGACACTGCCCGCAGGAAGCCTTCCTTAATAGTACCGCTGCAGAGAGCTGCGCTGTAACAAATGGATCTTAGATGATGGTGTGGTCTGGGTGCTATCTTTAACGTGAGAAATTTACATTCTTGGAGATGGGGATTGTAGTGGATCAAGGCCATGATTTAAAAGTGAGCTGAAACGTCAGCAGATGTCATTCCACACTCTTAGTTTGCCATGTACCAGCACACTGTGGCACGCAGGTAAATGCCCTCACCTCGCTCTCATCTCTTTGAAAAGTGGGAAAAAAAATCAACCGACCAGAGTGTTCATAGGAACACTGGGATGGCTGATTGGTTCACATGGAAGTCTGGATGCGCTGTGCTAGCGCTCCTTCCTAGCTGCGTCTGTACACTGGACTTATTGCTTGTGAGTAAGCATATGCTATATGGATGCAGCACCCAGCACATCGGCCAAACCAACACACCTGAGACAATTCAGATATGACAGGAATTTGCTTTTCCTTTAAGAAGGAGATGTGCATCTCTTAAGCCTAATTTCATAGAAAGATGGTAGTAAAACTGACCTGTGTTTTCGAGATGATTTCACAGAGTCTTTATTTTGCCAGATGAAAATATCTACCTCCAGAACTTCATGCACACAGGGAATTAGTGTAGTACTCACCACTGCGATCTGAAGCAACAGAAAAAAACATTGTCAGCAATTGAGAGAGCCAAGCCAGATTTTGCAACTTATATTTTATTTATTGTTTCCCACATCTGCTTCAGTACTATTTCTGCTCACGCAGGACTTGAAGTAAAAACAATTGTTTTGCCCTTACAAACTGCAAGTAGAGAACCCACCAACATCTCTTTGTGAGGCCTCATGTCTCTGCACTTTGTACCTCTTGTATTAATGGCAAGGAAGAAGGAAGGAAAGGAAGGAAAGGAAGGAAAGGAAGGAAAGGAAGGAAAGGAAGGAAAGGAAGGAAAGGAAGGAAAGGAAGGAAAGGAAGGAAAGGAAGGAAAGGAAGGAAAGGAAGGAAAGGAAGGAAAGGAAGGAAAGGAAGGAAAGGAAGGAAAGGAAGGAAAGGAAGGAAAGGAAGGAAAGGAAGGAAAGGAAGGAAAGGAAGGAAAGGAAGGAAAGGAAGGAAAGGAAGGAAAGGAAGGAAAGGAAGCTGTAATTCATAAACTTGCTTAAATCCATGCTGTACCCCAGTTATGTCAGAAGGATGCCACTCATAGAATCATGTCACAGAATGGCTGAGGTTGGAAGGGACTTTAAAGATCATCCAGTTTCAACTCACTGTCATGTGCAGGGCTGCCACCCACCAGCTCAGGCTGCCCAGGGCCCCATCCAACCTGGCCATAACCACAGACTTGGTCCAAATGGTCCAATTTTGCCACTAATTTCAGCCTAATTAGTTATCTTCATATTATTCTTTTTTTCTTGTCTATTATTACTTATAATTTTGCTGCATCTTGCTACTCAGCATCATCTGGAAACAAAATTAATGAGATTTTCTTTGTCTTTTATTCCTCCCAGCACTCTTCCTCCCCAGCCAAACATAAGAGAGAGAGATGCACATGTGGTTAAGTATTTGCCACATCAAATATAAAACAGCAGATGCTTCAGGGACAGAACACATTCCTCTGTATCCTACCTCACATATTTGCTTCTCCTGTCTATGTCCTCTCTTCAGTAAAACTGTTTTTGAAGGATTTTGTGTTTGAACACGTCCTTTCAAGTGAAAAGAGGTTGAGTCTGCAGCACATAAGCTGAAAAGAGAGTCCACGGAAAAACAGACAGTTGTGAAACAAAGGTGGCCACACACCCGTATTCACCACAATGAAAACTGATGACAAACTGAGTACATTTTTAAAGCTAGGATTAACAGCAAGCATCCATCTCACAGCATGAGTCATTTCCCAGTTGCTCCTGTGCTTGATTGGATCAGCACTACAGCTGCAAAGCATTTGCCAGGCTCCAGGTGTGGCACAAGAGGTATTCCCCTAGCATGATCCAGTTGAACATCACATACTAGAACAGGCCAAACATCTGAATTAAATTTATATAAGCCATTTTTTAACCAGCTGATATACGCTGAATTATTTTGCTTTGTGGACAGGAGAGGTTTTCAGTCTCATATCTACCCACCATTGTCTGATCTCATTTTTACAAATTAGATTCTGCATGAATGGAGTCTAAAGGCATAGAACTTCATACATCCAGCTCCTGCAATGAGATCCATTAGGTTCAATGCATGCATAGTTGTCTAATTTGAGACCCTAGGACACTTCATTTCTCCCAACTGTAACCAGCTGAACACATCTAGACTGATCTAAGCTGAGGTCAGATACGCATCTATAGTCACCTGAGAAATCAGTACACCCAAAGCAGCAGATAAAACATCTAGGAATGTCTCCCACCCCCCTTAGCTACAGAGGGAGATTAGACAAATAGCTCAGATAGCTGAAGAAAGCCAGTTGGGTTATGAAACCTGCCTGCAGTCCATCTCCCAGGTGATAGTATGACTCACACAGTTCACAAGCAAGAAAAGAGGTATGACAAATACAACACCACAATGCAGGTATTTACAGGATATGCCTAATGTTTGTTTTTTGTTTTTTTATTGTGTTCTAAATTGATTAATACTCTAATCAATAATGCCTGTGTTAGGTTTAAGCCCCATAAGTGCATTTCACTTCTAAGTGCATTTCACTTCTCACTCATCAAAGACAGACAAGCTGCTCACCTGTTTACAGTTAAGCATATGTTTAAGTGCTTTGGGGGTTGGATTCTATCACTTTGTAGGTTAGATAAAATGTAGCGCCTTCATGGAACAAATTGTTACTTGTTTTTTATTCTTGATTTTGCCCAATCTGTCCATCTGCGAGCAGAAATGTTTTTTGGAATAAATCCTAACATAAATTGGTATAAAATATTATTTTCTAAAGATTGATTTCAGCAATACATCTTTCAGCATCTCTGACTTGAACCCTTTAATTGCAGCTTGCGCATTTAGAGCTGCAAGCTGTGATAATCAAAACATATCTGCTTCCCTGCTGCTGGTGGCAACATCGTTAATATAGAATCCAGTTCATTTCAATGAGAGATTTTTAAATTGGCTGTTTAGTGGTTTCTAACATTCATACAACTAAATGAATGTGTTTCTTGTTTAAGTAATCCCAAGTAAATATAACACATTATAGGTCTATAAATATCATGATTCTTTGTTAGTATTCAAAGCTGAGGCTCACATTTTAAACTACCTCAAGGACTGGCTGCTTGGAGTCATGGTCTGACCCTGGCCGTAACACTAGAAGTCAGATGGCCTAACTGAGTGCCAGCAGCACTCCCTTGCTTTATGGTGCCAGTTGAGGGATTTATTTAAAACACTTGAAAACAAGAAATAACACAAAATAGATTGTGTAGCAAAATCTCATCAACTTTAAGCAACCTTGCTTTTAAGCAACTTCTTCACTACCTTCTTTCCATTTGCAGTCGTGAGCTTTTCTGGGACAACATTCAGAAAGACATCACTTCTATCTCTGTGTTTAACTAGATAAGAACATTTGCCAAGGGTAATTCAGACATCACTTCCACCATATCTTGGTTATTCCTAGCATTCCTTTCTGACTGACTGTATTCTTAGGCAAAGTCTTCCTCTGTTCTCCTGCAGGAAGATGCTAGGAAGGATCAGGAAGTTGTTGCCCTAACATAAGATAAGGCCTTGCTGATTGTGCTTTTTGCTCCTTAAAACAAAGCCAAGATGAAACTATTTTGATTTTAAAATAGTGTCTAGAAGTTATTCTTTTCCACAGCTTTCAAGCTCACAACTTGTTGAATCTCTTCACTGTTATCAAGAATGAGAATCAGAAGATGATGCATAAGCAACTCTTCTTGGACCCAAAACACAGAAAATTACCTACTGCTACAGTGCAGGATGAGCCCCAGACTCAGCTCAGCTCTGAATTCTGAGAATTCATCTATGTGCTAATAAAATATCTAAGAAATGGAAATTAATTCTAAATCACTCCACATATTCCTACGTCAGTTTACAACTGTAGTAGAAAACATAGCCTATCTCACACAGTCTCACAAGAGATATCATGAGCACAAAACACCAGTGAAATACAGAAATATGTTTAAGAACCACACCTCCACAAGGCTCACATTGGTGATAGCTATGCTGCATAGACCTAAAATGGTAACACACAATGCAGATGCAATGTCTTCCTCCCTGCTTCCCTTTACTGACAGCCTCCATTAATTTCCTTGGCAACAAAACTGAGCGACTCCTTCACTACAAAAAACTTATGAGAGCTATATCATCAGCATAGGCATATGTCTGGAAAATCAAGAGTGATGCATTGGCAGTTCTGAGGACAAACAGTGGATGATCCCATCAAAATGGCTTTTAATGTAAATAACTCTTTGCTATTCCACTCTGGAGTCTAACCTAAACTCTAAATACTTTACTCAATTGCTGCCAATTCGTCTCTGTTTCTGAATTTAGTCAATCAAATCTTATTTTATTTGTAGATAAATATTCGATCCAAGATGGACATTGAAATAGTATTGAGATTTAGATTTCAGATGAAGAGTCTCCTAATTAGCATGCATTTATCTCTCCTCACAAGTGGGTTCTCTGACATTTTTAGATGTCACTGAATACTCCGACATCTTGAAGCGTCGCTGCCAAATTTAACAGACAATATTGCACTCTTAAAGAAAGCATCCTTGATGGTTTAATGAGTCACCGTCTTGTGTATACAGATAGCAGTCATCAGCATGCTAGGAGGAACAAACATGTCAAGTTAAATTTCTGTTTTGTTTCTAAACCCTATTTTGAGGCAAGGCAACTCTATCACATAAACCTACCAACCGACCATTGCAAACTGCAGAAATATTTCTGACCATAACATTGTACAGGCAAGAGAAATGCACGTTATTTCTTCTTTTCTACACTGAAAGCCAAAGAACAAGTCTGGAAAAGTGGCAGTATCTCAACATTTTAACAAGGAATTTTGCAACACAGGATGTTCTCTAAAAGCCTCACCTTCTGGAATCACATAAATATATTTTAATACAGGAAGAAAAAAAAACAAGAAGGAAGGAAGGAAGGGAAGGAAATCAAAACCAAAGATGGCAATCACCATTTCAACTTTTTCCACGTATTTTAAGGCATCCATGGTAGCTTCCTTCCCAGCATGCTTTGATGATTGTAACATTGAGTCACAAGCTAAAAGAAGACATGAAACACAATACTTTTTTTTAGAGGTGAAGAAAAATTTGGTCTCTAAACTACAAAAATGTACTGCTTGGAAACCACCAGAGCTCTGCTGTGCAATGCTTTTGGCCTGCATAACACTAGTCAGTTCAGCCACAGGAAGAAAAAGCAAACTGCCCCAACAGGAATAATCTTGCACAGCATTATCTTCTGGATGTCTGCATGCTGTCAGATCTCCTAAGATCATAAATTAATAATAAAGGAATATTCCTTTAATATAACGTATTCCAAATTTATCAAGATTTCAAATGGTAAACATTTAGCAAGCAAGGCAAGCAATCCTACACTTCCTAGGTAGAGCCACAAATAGGTAGGAGTCAGTAGCAAATCCTACCAATACTACGACTACTCACAGCCTTATAGTGGTACGATAATCCAAGATGTCCTGCAATCATTTCCTACTGAAATTTCACAGTTGTTTTCTATATAGAAAAATGGTGCTTTTTTGTTTTTGTTTGTTTTTGAAGTAGTGGAGAACAAGGTTTGACTTTGGCATTAATGCATTATTCCCTAGGAAGCACATTTAATTAAAAACCCTATTTACAAAACTCACAGCAAGCAAGAAATCATCTGTATAAAAATGAAAAAGATGTATTTCAACACGTGATTTTTGGTTTTATACCATCTAGGGTGGAGCTCTGCACCAAGCATATCTTGATGAAGCCAATCAGATGGGTTATGCTTTTTTAAATGGTAAAAACAAATGGTCAAACAATACATTTGCATCGACATGGAAATGTTGAGTAAATTCTTTGGACACAGGTACTAGTCCTTCACTCTCTTGCCACTTCAGGTTTCTACCCACCCCATGGGAATATCTAACAGATCATACAGAACATGCTGAATCATTGCTACCTTTGATATCTGTTTCCATTCATCACCTGCTTGCAAGACCACCACAAATACCAGCAGAGGAAAATATCTTTTAAGTATTAATTGTAATAATTACAGGTATTACTCTTATATTCCCCTGTGGCCCTGTGTCATGACATTAATCTCTACTTTAGTCAAGATGACTCAATTTCAGAAGATGCAGAAAGTGCATTTCAGAATTCTGAAGCTGTTGACAGGGCACATAAAATCCGCAGTGTCACAAACATACAAACATTAAGAGACATCTGCTTTCTTAGAGTAGCATGGCTAGATTAGACCTTTTGTGTTTCAACTTAATCTCATATAGAAAATGAATGGACAAACGTAGACATTCCCTGCAGCCCTAGCTGGTGAGATGATTAATCTCCTGCATCACGATATGAATAAGAAACCTCTGCCAACAAAGAATAGCATCTTAAATCTGCATCCAATGGGATTTTTTTTGAATCACCTTTAAAATATGATGTCAGACAGAAGTGAGACGAGAGGCTGCCTGCTGTTTCTGGCACAGATGACCTATATACACTGCAAAACTAAGCTGACTAGCAACCGACAATTGATTACTTCTTGCACAAATTTGGTGCAAAAGGTGTTATTTCACACTGCTTCATCTGAAACTGACTGGGGTTTGATAGAGTTATTATTATTATCAGACCTTTTAGCATCTGCAAATTTGAGCAATAACAAAGAAAATGCACCTATAAATGTCACAGTGAAGTACCGGTTTACTTTTCAGTAGTATCTCAGACCAAGCCACTCTAAGATATGTATTACTAATTCCCCACTTGACTTTCCTATTCTCTAATCATCTAGAGTTCATTCTTCCCTTCTCAAGGGGTATAAAGTCTTCATAGCATTTGGCTTTTTTTTTTTTTTTTTTTTTTTTTTTTTTTTTTTTTTTTTTTTTTTTGCAAATTCAGGTGGTTACCTGCCTGCACAAGGAGATAAGGATCTTCACAGTTTGAGCTACTGAGAATAAGAGAATCTTGTTCAAATGAAGATTTTTAATCTTCCCATTGTCTACACACACAACTGTGAACCAAGGCAAGCACTAATTCAGTTCAAAAACTAAGAGTTGATTACCGGTTGCTAAAAGGAACCTGATTGGTAATGTAAACATGGCTGAAACCTGAAAAGTCTGAAACGTGACTTAGGAATTTCCTTCAGGAAAGTACCTTTAAGTACTTGTTATCAGTTTCCCTTAAATCCAGGTCAAGGATTTCTCTTCTAGCATTCGTTTGCATCTCTAATGATCATTGTATGCATTCCACTTCGTGTATATCCCAGATTTTCCATGTTACAATTCTATTCTAAGACCAGACTAATGTAATTGTGGATGTGTCGGTGTTGATGTATTATACATTTTTTTATCAATAATACATTTATCATGCTAGTCAAGTCCCCTATCTACAGTTCTTTGACATTTCCCAGAAGCACTTCATGAATGACCTTTATATTTTGGAATGCTTTGTAATTTCATGAACATCAACATTTTCTATAGGGAAATACACCTCATGATGCTACTTTTAATACCAGCTGTAACAGTTGCTTGCTTTTATGTGACTTTTTTTTCCATGATCAGTATGAAATACTTTCATAAGAGCCTTACTTTATCTCACATGATACCTTTCCGAATCTGTATTTCAGCACGCACTTTAAACTGTTCAAATTTCCTTTAAATGCCAATATTCAGACAAACAATGAAGATAATGCATATCAAGTCAGTTTGATAAAGCCCTACATGAACACTTCTGGCTTATGACAATGCCATGTCTCTTATATTTTCAGGTTACTTAAATTGCTTTTTATTTGACAGGCTAAGAGGCTCTCCAGCCATTCTGTAGTCCAGCTGAGAAATACAGAAGCAATGCATTCTGAACAGGGTTGCTCATCCCTTTCGTCCACCGATTTATACAGAAGTTTTGCTTTTGGCTGATTTGAAATATTAAAATGATACAAGCAGGCTCTTTCCTGAAACTCCAATGCAGCAAATATTCTCTTGGAATTGTTTATCCCTCAGACACATCCAATACCCTTGATTCCAGCTTTCCTTTCATCTCAGCAGGGGGAGCTGCTTGAGTGAGTTTACACTTCAATTTAATTGTTTCCCAACTAGGTAAACACTTGGCAGCAAACAGCATGTTTCATGCATTGCCAAGATTGGTGCAACATCCTTTAAATGTTGTCAAAAGATCCACTGCTTACTACAATGCAGGACTGACATTCACAATGGAACCTGAAACAAGCAAAATACCCCTCTCAAATATTTTCTGCCCTCTTTACTCTTATCTCAGCTACAATGTAATCTCTTCAGAGCAGCATCTGTTTTTATTTCCAGTTTTGCATGATAACAGGTTAACTGCCAAAGCTTAATGATTAACAAACTACCTTAAAGTGAAACTTGAGCAGAAGGCATACAGGACTGCATAGGCTGGATTTTCTCTGAGGAGACCTACATAAAACTTCAAGCATACCATCCAACAAGCTATTTACAAAGTCCTATTTTAAGCAAGTATTCACAAAAACAAACACCATTTGAGCACATCTACACGCTTGCATATAGAATGGCCGAGAGTCCGTGAAATATTTAACAGAAGCCCTCTATCTTTAGGGAGCTGTAGCAAGTCCGTGGCTTCTAGCCATTTCTACTATTATTTTTCCTTAGGTACATAATCAGTCATTCGCTAAGGAATACTAGAAAAGCAGCACCATCTAGTGGTACTAAAAACCACACTAAAGGATTTTCAGAGCTTTCTTTGAGGAAAATGGCATAGACAATTAGTGAAACTCCCAGATTAAGTTCTTTTTAAGATAGTGGTATGACATACATGCGGGGTTTTGGTTTTTTTTCTTTGTTTTGTTTTTCAATTCAGAATGAACATGAACATGGGAAATAATCAGGCATCTGCAAGCTCTGTTAAAAATAATCCACTGAAAATATAAAGGTGCAACTGTGTGCACTAAGCACATGGAATATTGATTTTGTGTAACAGATATATTTATCTTTAATAATTATATGATAGCTTGTTGTTGTTTTGTTGTTGTTGTTTGTTTGTTTGTTTTTAGACATTATGAACAACTGAAAACATAACATGAGAAGGAAAAACTCCATTATAAAAAAAAAAACAACAAACAACATGGGATTTTTGTATTGGTGTAATTGCACACACATCAGATACCCACACTGCTCTCTTGCCTTATTCCATTTCTCTTTCTCCCTCATCCTATGAACAAAAAGTCCCTCACTCACCTCTACTGTTCCTTAACTTCAAACTCACACATGCTTCCACAGGTTATCTGTCTGGCAAAGCCCCAAAGCCTTCCCTTTGCACAGTTCTACTTCCATTACCCAATCATGTGCTCAGCAGCACAGCTCATCTACCTACTTCTCAACATCCCCCCATTGCCGACTTCTCTCAAGCTCATAGCTACCAGCCATGCTAGTCTCCATCTTCACAGCCACACCAGCACTGGGTACTTAAGGAACTTGTAAGTTTCACTCACCACTGACATAAAATTTTGCTGAGGTATGACTGCTTCACCACTGCACTCAGATTCCTTTCAGGCCTGTGTACCTGCAATAGAGGGAAAAAAATAGAGAACAGACTGACTGAATACAGGGATTTTACTTTTGAATGTATGGATTATCATTAAAAAATAAATAAATTAAAAAAAATAGAATAAAAAGAGTAATTATGTTGTTTTTTTTTTTAAAAAAAAAAAAAAAAAAAAAAAAGGAATTTCTACTCTCTAGATTACCCAAAGGAATGGTTTTATTAAGATACAATTAATTGCTAGCAGACATCCGTGGCTTCTCTATCTCCTACCAAATCCAATTGAAAAACGTGCAGTCAAGCTAGTACAGACTCATGCCCAAAGAAACAAGTTCTAATAAGCCTACAGTCACATAGCCTTCAGATGCACCAGCGCTGGATCTGCAAGTTTCTGTTCTGGTCTGCTTAAATTGCAGGTAGGCACAGTAAAATATATCATAGATGTGACCCTTACTCCACACATAGAAAATTTTTTTACTAACCTAATTTCCATAGAAGCCACAATACCTGTTCAACTCTAATTCCATAATTCTTGAACAAATAACCAAACTGTACAAAGCATTTCAGATGCAACCTCACCTATTTTTTTCCTAATCTCCACTGGGCATTTTCATCTGATACCTCGGAGGTCACATTTTTTCACCATTTCAACATACTTACAATTCATAGCCATGTCTACGCACTTCTTTTTCAACTGGGGATCTCCTCAGATAAATCTCTTTATTCCCAAAAAACACATTTTGCTATTGAATTCCATTCCATCTTTATTACTGCATTCTATGTTGTTCCCTACTATTCCATGTGTTCCCTACTATTTCTTCCTCCAATCTTTATATCATTTACACACTCCTTAGTATTAAGCACTCATCATTAATCAAAATATGACACCATGACCAGTCCACATCATTTATGTAATTTAGCCAGCAACTTTCCTTCACCATGGCAGTACTTTTAATATAACTCTCCTTCAACTGGGTCACTAGACACCTTTAATTCTCATATTAATCCCCCTCTGTTCTAGCTGAAAAAGTGATTTCTCATGCAATAGTGAACTTTCCAGTTCTACCTAGGAAGTTAAAAACTACGGGATACCAAAGAAAAACACAATTATAATTAGCAATGAAATAAGAACCAGAACTTACATATTCAGTATAAATACTTTATTATGTAAAAAAAGACAACTTACATGGATAGATGCTCTGTTAACACAAATTACAGGTTTTCGTGAAAATACTGCAATCCTTTAAAGATGAATTTAGATTGCCTCTTTCCTCTTTTACAGTAATGCATTAGTTAGGAACTGGTATCAAGCAGAAAATACTGCAACATAGCAATGGTTGGTGCTTCCAAAAATGCTATGACAATGCAAAACAACAACAACAAAAGACCCAATGAGGAATCGATATCTGGATTTAGGGTGCGGGGCTTTGGTCCTCAGCTCAACATGAAATGGCAGTTATGAAACAAATATTCAGCTGACCAACTACACAAATCTTTGCAGAAAACATCCCCTTTCAGATGCCAGTTGGCTCTGGTAAATACTCTCCATTCTACTTCATATTAGAAATAACAATGGAACAGAAAATAAAAGGAAATAATGTGAATTCCTGGAGGAAAAAAACAAACAACATCATCATAATGCCAGCTCATTAAAGAAAAAAAAACACTTCCAGAGATTACCTGCTAATCCTGCAGTACATGTATGCATGTATGTATTCAATGCAATACCAACATTTTAAAGTAATGTAAACGTATAAACTTCTCACAGATCAAATCGGTTTTGTCGACTATTATTATTTTAAAGGAATATTTTTCTTCTGTCAAGACCTTGAAAACGTACTACAAAAACTAATCAAAGCACTACAAAAAATAGGACTGTAATGGTTAGCTACATGAAATTTCATGTACACCATTTTAACTAAAGCATACGGTTTCGTTCATAACTTACCTTTGCCATTTTATAGTCAGGTGAGAAAAGAAAAATGTCATTTTAAATACTGAGCTGCACAGCTTTTATCTTGGCACATCTGGATATCTATGATTATCAGTATGTAAACTACCTCACAAACAACAGTCAAAGCCTGACATGTAAACAGTTAACTACACATTATCATATAGATAATATCATGTTAGGATAGGCAGGTCTGAGTGTTGTTCAAGGCACAACATGGTCCCAAGGTATAAGGTTTCTCTCAAAAAGAGAATGTAGGGCTAGTGTACAGAGACATGAAGATTTGTCTGAAGACTGAAGTCTTATGCAAGAGACTTGTCTGCAAGCTGTTACAAAAAAAATAAAGCAAAACCAAAAATATTTCTGTTGTCCACACTTCATATTGGACACCAGGAAAAAATAAGTAAAAGCCTTCGAATACCTCAGTAGTCACATTCGCATCCTATAGCACACAACTGTGTATCTGCCTGTGAGTTCAGCACACTACAATGGGAAGTTTTCAGTTCTTACGGTAGAAGAACTGTGAAGATATTTAATAGTAGTATTTTCATTACATGATAAAAATGTAACAGCTTCTTCACTTCTCTTATTTACAGTTGATTTTGGCATAATACTAGTTAGAACAGTGAAAGTGGCTTGTGCTATTCTGCTCAGTTTTTGCTTTGGTGATAAAACAATGTCTAGGTTCATAACTCTACAATGCATTGTTTAAACTACAATTTGTTTTTAAGGGAATTATATGGCAATGTTTTATGGACACTGTAATTCAGATAAATTGTAACTTGTTTTTGAATTTGGAGACTAAAACTGATGCAAATAGTATTTTTTTTCAATCTTTCGTATTCTTGTGCTAATATTTGAACGACATGTGGTGTAAATGCTTTTACAGATGAAAAAATTACCTAATTTTTAATGTTATGAAGAAATTTTTAAAGAACACACCTGGAGGATGAGAAACAAAAACACAAACTCCTAAACGCAGCTAATTTGCACATACCAGATAACAACTCTCTTGGTCTCCAATAGCTCACAAGAATAATTGACTTCTACTGTAAAATAGTGTAACAAAATCACTGAATGACAAAATGATGGCTGAGTTTTACTTCTTTTTTTTTTCCCCCAATGCACGTGCTGCTACAACTTGAAATACAAGCAGGAGAATCCCAGTGCATGAAGGAACTGCTTTAGCATGTATCTTCAAATGTGTAATTAGCAATTACAAGAGAGGTAACTTTTGTTATGTGCTGCTAGGTATAAGGCAGAACGTAATACTTGATCATATTGCGAAGGAACTACAAACCAGAGAACTTGTTATGATCAAATGTCCATCAGACACAAGCCTGTTCCCCTGAAAACCACACAAGTATTTCCAAAATATCTCAGTCTCACTTTCTGTCAGAAAATCTCACATTGATGGAGCCTCCAGGAGTCAGAAGTCCATGAGTTTTGGCATGAACTGGTTCAGTTTTGGGAGAAATTTTAATCTCAAAATTCTGAAGCAACTGTGAGGACAAATAAGACAAAAAAAATCTGCTTAAAGTAAGAAGCCTTCTGTGCTAAATCCATACATTTCCTTAATAACATTACATTTAGTTTCGCTTCATCTGTTCTGTAAAGAATTTTTCGTCTGCACTGTAGCTTAACTATTATGCTACGCTTCAAGCATGATCATTTGCAATCTCTTAAGCTTTTGAAGAATGAGAGTTAGACAACACTCCAAAGCAATATTTTTGTGTGCAATAACATACTGAGAAATGGTACATAGAAAAAAGAACCACAGCAATACATTTTTCATCCTGTAATGAGGTCACACATTTCTAACCTGAATCAGTGCAAGATGAATTTCCAGTTCTGCAACTCGTTTTCCAATACAACTTCGAATGCCATAACCGAAGGGGATGGAACCAAAATTGTCTACCCTGTCCAAATTATCTTTCCGCAGCCAGCGCTCGGGCCGGAACTCATTGGCCATTGGAAAATTCTCTTCGCTGTATGAAGTAGTGTAATGACAGAGCGCCAGCTGTGTCTGAAGAAGGAAACGTTGTTTGTATTTATCAAATCCAATATACATTACAAAAGAAAACATTTGTAACTTAAGTAAATTCAGGTCCCTCAACAGTGGAAATATGTAGGCAAAGAATTAGAAAACTGGCAAAAATAATGAAATGTTTTTTTTCTTTTAAATCAAATCTTAACATTTCAGAGAGGCATTACCAACTCTCTACCTGCAGAATATCAAGAACAAGTTAAAAATGAAATGATAAGTGGGTGAAGAACCAAGTCCGAAAAAAACAATGGCAACAAGACAGTCATAAAGTCATCTTTTTGTCAGATACACAAGCGTTGTTCTAACATGTTATCCTTAATGCTCTAGGTTGGTGATTTTAAATTAATAAAGTGCAAGTAACCATAGCAGATCACATCTCATATACCAAAATTAAACTGAGTTCACAGAATCATAGAATGGCCTGGATTGGAAATGACCTCAAAAATCATCCAGTTTAATCCCCCTGCTATGTGCAGGGTTGCCAGACACCAGACCAGGCTGCCCAGAGCCACATCCTTGAATGCATCCAGGGATGGGGCATCCACAACCTCTCTGGGCAACCTGTTCCAGTGCATTACTGGAGTTCTTTCCAGTGCAGCAGAACCTACCCCTTTAGGTATTAGGTATCCTCCAACAATCAAGTCTTTCTGGGTCACTCTTCCATTTCCTGGCAATACTGGATATAACCTAGAGACAAATATTTAAAAGAATTTCAAGTGCAGTAATTAATACAACTTTAAACATTTGGTTTCCAGTACAATATACATTCAGAGGACAAAGGTTCCTTGAACATACTGATAACCTTGGAGGTAAAAAGACCCTGAAGCATCTGTGAGAGTATCATTAATACCAGAGTAAATTTATTTACAAGCAACTGGAAGTTGAGCTGTTTTGTCTATATCTTTGTTACATATATGTACAAGTACACAATCAGTCATTCAAGCTGCAGATATTTTTAGCAATATAGAGAGATGAAAAATGTTTGTTGATGAATTCTTTAGAATCCTCTTACTCCTCTCACCTCACTATGAGCACTTGGCTTAAACACAAAAAAAAACCCCAAACAATTGTGTCACATGCTTTCAGTTTAAGTCAAGAAGCTTAAAAATGACTGTAGTGGCACTGCGAAGCACCACTCTGTAGTGTAGGGGGTTGAGGGGAGTAGGTTGTTACAGTCCTACATACCGAATAATAAAGTGCAAATCTCAAGTTTTCAATCATCTTAACAGACACGTCCAAAATATTCAATACTACTTTTACTACATTGAAAAAGTATTTAACAACTATACAAACTATCTTATCTTTTTGTTTGGGTATCCTTGGACACAATACTGCCACATTAACTAAAAGCAGAAGGAGCAAACAGCAGTGAATACTAACACAAATATTAACATGGACCCAGAATTCCTTACAGCCACATGAAATTATTTTTCTTAATTAATGGTTGCTAAAATGCTTACCTCAGAGTTTCCTTCAGCACAGCTCTAATCAAAGGCAATTTGGGCACATCATGAGCAACAGGAGCTTGGTCTTTCCCCAGTTTACTGATTATTTCCTCATAAACACGTTGTTGAACTTCAGGGTGCTTTGCCAACATATATATTGCCCAGGACAAAGTAAAAGAAGTCTAAGAAAGAAATCACTACCATCAAATCCAACAGGAGTAGGTTAAAACTTCAAGTCAAGAAAAGCAATGAGTTTTCAGCTGTGTGTTTCTTGTGTTTGCAGTTATAAAACAGACTGGCAACGACTAACATCTGGATTCCATGGGATGTTGTCAGACTTCACCACCCCCTCCTTCAGCCCTTTTGCACCTAAAAATCCTCCACATATAAAAACAATCCATGCTGATATTTCCCTGGTAAAGTGTTACATATCAACAGAAAAAACAAATGCAAACAAAACTACATAAACAATACTGAAACATCAACACACTCTACACAGCAACAGATCACATTAACTGTTTTCGGTGTTCCACATTTCCACTCAGCTAAAAAATTAATGGGAAACAGGGTAACAGAATACTGCTCAGAACACTACCAACCCATTGTAAGCACAGAATAATCTGTTCACACCATCCACAAAACACAACTGCTGTTACCACAGTAAACAATGTGATACCATGAGAAGTACCTTCTACACCTTGAAAATTCCCACCCGAAATTCTGGAAATGTTTTATTTTGGGCTTGCATTTAGAATGCACATTCATCATAAAGGGAACCTTTAACGTCCTAACTTTGAACCGGGATATAATGCTAAAAGAAATTCACAGACACTTTCTTTTTTTCTCCTTGTAATACTGAGTGATTTGATTGTCCTTTGCTAAAATACAACCCTACCCTATTCTTCTAAGAGCGCAGAGGAGCTGGCAATTCTGCCAACTGCGTGCAAAACTCCTGTGATGTAACACGTTTCTTCCCAGGTTCCCAGCTCCTTCATAACCTCTTAAAAATTCCAGGGACAGCCAAAACGCTCTGCAGCCAAAAGCAGCCTTACAATTTTGTTTGAAAGCTTTTATAATCTTCTAACCTTCCAGTTTCTATGACAAAAAGGAGAACTGAAATGACAGCAGAACATTGGGAGAAAAAAGTTCCCTTAATTTCTGCCTTGTACTTAGAAATGAGGAAATCACAAGTGTTGTCCTCTCACAGAATGATTGTTGCCAGCTGAGAAAACTGAGTTCAATGGAAAGAGAGACTCTCACTGGTGTGTATTTGAATGCTGTCTTTCTAATGTAATGAAAATTCTCTTCCACACTGGAAATGGAAAATTAAGAGTTTGAAAGATCAAAAAATGAGTAACTGTGTTTTACTTAAGAGCCAAACATCAAAAAGCCCTCTAAACTCATAAACCCTTGGGATATTTAACCAACAGATCCATCTTCAACATATAAATAAGCTTTACATATGCTCCTTATTTTGAAACTCAAAAGTAATACTATTGGGGTTTTGTTTTGTTTTCCTTAGAAACCTCATAAACTTTCTTAAACCAAAAAAATCTGCATTCAATTATAAAGCTTTTTCTTAAAAAAAAAAAAAAAAAAAAAAAGCCTTAAAAGATGCATTACATTTCTATTTAATCATTTTTACCTTAAGGCCATTAAACACAATCCTGCATAGTGCCCTATTAAATTCATTCTTTTTAATATGTTTACAGTATTTTATAGTAACACTATTCATTGATATTCTATATGACACTTTATACACTGTATATACAATACAGTACTTTTACCTTTATATTCTGATTGTCACACTGAAGTTAACACATTGATTTCCCATGACAGGGCAAAGAAAAAGGGAATACGCGTGCATGACCTTAAAGTTTCTTAGAATACTCAAGAGGACAAATGCATTGGTTAGTGTAGCTTAGCCCACTTAAATTGTTCTCACTGATGTAACATACCTGGTACTCCAGCCTCAGTAACACTGAGTCCCATCACCACAGCTCTTTGCCTCACACTGATTGAAATTTGCCAGCACAAATAGGGGAAAAGTGAACTCACAGCTTCCCTACATCAGTGCTGGCTTTATGGACTTCAGCAGAAATAAGGTGTCTGATCCAAAATGAATGTACCAGTTCTGTAACCCATAGGTGAAATTTTTTTTTTTACCAATTTCTACATGAGTTTACTGATCAATTTTTCACATTAACTTATGTCAGTCGTTAGTATTGTGGTCTACGTAAAAAAGCACAGATACCAATCTGAGATTCAAAGCACAAAATGAAAATGTATGAAATTCAAAGTGAATGTAGGGACAAATGCCATTTTGTCCATTTAATAAACAGTGGAACTGATGGGATCCTGTAAACCGCAACTAGAAAACAACGTTGTTGGCTTTGTTAGTTTTCTGTCATATAAAAGACATCATGACATGAATGCATCAGAAATTGCACCTTCCCATCCCACCCCACCCTCATACTCCCAAAGGTAGACGTGAAAGGTATTGATTAATAAAAACACTGTGCACAAGAGAAATGATAACAAGCTTACTGTGTCCACTCCTGCCAGGAGCATTTCAGTCATATTGGCATAAATCTCCTCCAAAGTAAGCTCCTTACTCACGAGGAGGTACGTAAGCAGCCCACCATTCACTTCTTCTCCTTGGTCCAGTTGAGACTGAATAGACTTCAGTTTATTGTCAACATGGATTTGACCTTTGGAATTCAAGAAAACTGTTAAGCTTCTGTTTTTATTTCTCCTCTGATTCAGATCAGTAAAGACAGTCATTGCTTTTGCTATACACTACATAGCCCCAAACAGATAAAATATTTTCATCTGTTTTCCAGGTGAAAAGATAAAAGAGCTGTTAGTGGTGCAGGTCTCCTTGGGTACTCATGGTGAGGAAAGCCTGAACCAATAGAAACAACTTAGATCACAGCATGAGAACACTGAGCGTGAGGAAAGGACACAAGAGGATGCAGATTCTGATGGATGGACACAAGAGGATGCAGAGACAAAGGAAGCTTGTGGTTGAGTTCTATGCCTACTTAAGTGGCTTGTTTTCTGATGACTACAAGAAGTGGCAAACCATGCAGAGCATGCTGCAGCTGTTTCATGATGTTGGTAGCAATTTGCAGTTCAAAACCACAGAACTGAATCACAATGAAGGCAAAGATGAGGGGCATCAATTTATAATAAAAATCAAAAAACTTCAGTGAATAGTAACTTCTGAATTAGACCCACATATACTTTAGTGACTACAAACAGCATCTTCAGTGAAGCAAGTGCTTCAGAGGTGAAAACTCCTTTGGAAGTTAAGCAAGCTCACAGCATGAGCTTACAGCAGGACAGGAACCAACATACTCCTATATGAAACTACACAAATACACACATCACAGTGATTTTTACTGTCCAATTCCCCTTTCACAAAGGAATTAAAGAAAGAAGCAGCATAACAAGTTTCATATGGAATAAATTCCTCAAGGAGAGTTTCATCCCTGCTCTCAGGATAAAGCAAAAATCTGATATTAGTTTTAACCAACAAAAAGGAGTCTGCTACAGAAAATGCACCTATGCATTAAAAACACTCCCTAATGCTTACTGCAGGTACTGCTCAATACATACAGGCAGATTAAAAATGAAGAAACTGAAGAATCTGCTCTCAAGGTAACCTACGAAGACATAGTGAGACAAATAGCATTGATAAAATAAATACAAAGATGCATGCAGCTTCTTAACATCAGAGACAGAAAAAGGGCTCAGGATTTTTAAATGCTGCAGAATAAGACAGTATATGACAAGGATAACTCACTTTTTCTTAGCTCAGATGACTGCAGCTTTATGAATCAAGTTGCAAAGAATGTTTAATTTGCAAACATACTGCAGTACAGCAGTATATTTCTATGCCAGCTTCTGTGCTTATGTATATGTATATACACACACTTCACAATGAATTTAATTAGTCTCTCTATTTTTACTTTCTAGCCCGTTTTAGCAGCCATCATTCAGAGTGCCTGAACGAGATCTTTCTGAAGTCAACAAAGCTAATTAGCTCTTTAAAACCTGAGTGGCTTAAGACAAAATATTTGCAGAGAACTCAGACCTTGAGTGAAGACTGAGTACTGAAACAGATGAAGACAAATAAAAGAAAATAACATTATAACACAGGGGTATATTTAAAGCACACTGGTAATGTTCTTTTTAAACAACACATTTTTCTTGAAAAATTGTCCTGTTTAATACAAAACCTACACATATTCTATCACAGACCCAAATAATATCAGGAATTTCTTGATATACAGCCTAAACATTTTGTTGAGTTTCTCCAGAGGTGTTACTCTAATAATTAATCAATATTTCAGATGGAGATTTGTTGTATTATCACGGCACTTCTTCTGCCTCCTTTAAATTGCAGAAGAGGAATGTAGTAAGTCCTGTTCAAACACACAAAGCACCTGCAGAAATACAGTGGGAATTTCTCTACTATTAAATCTTACTGAATTTGAAGAGTCCATCCCAGGATCTGCAGAATTCTCTCCAGGGTTTTGGAATAAATGGACGAAGCCATCTGGGAATAGCACCTGCATACATAGTGGTCTTAAACATACTGAACATCAACTCCAGAGCCTCGATATATTCAACAGTCTGTTGTGGGACGTTGTTTTCCAGGCAGCCCAACCTGCATTCATACAGAATAGTAGCCACACCTGCACATACGAGATCAAAGAATTTGCTATTCACTGCAGCTATAAGTAAATTAAAAAAAAAAAAAAAGTTAAAATATTAATTAAAAAAAAAAAAATCCCACCTAAATATTGACACAATAGCCACTGTCTTCCTGCAGTAACATTTAGCATGAGAAGATAGTCAGGAATTACAAGAGAAGCAGAGCAGCCCTCCAGCATATTTGCTGTTTTTCCCATTACACCACAAATTCTAAGCTCTCCTCTGAACACATAGAGAGATATAAGTCATATTTCTGGTAACTGGTGATAATGCAGGAGTTTCTAGTAGTGGCTATGCCTTTCATCATCCTGATAAGACAGTAGTAAATGGATAATTAGTACACATGAACAGATAATGAGCATATAGTTACACTACAGTGATTTCACTGCACTCCATATAAATATATTCCACTTGGCCTTGAAAAAGAGCAGCTGTCAGACAGCATTGCAAATGAAAATACTGATTCTTGTTCACAACTTACTATGATTTTTTCATGTGATTTTTTTGCTGTATTGTAGTCACTGCCATTAGAAATCTCTTTTTCACCCCCATCTTTCTTGTTAGTAATGGGCACAATAAATATGATGTTTAACCTCTGTCCTTCCCTCCATCAAAGACCCCACGAATCCTCAAGAATATACAGAGAGATACAAAAATTTTCAGCAATTTCCATTTAATTCTGCTGTGGGTTTTTGTTGTTGTTGTTTTGTTTGTTTTTTCTTCATATTTCTTCTTTTCTGGCCAAAATAATTGCTGGAATCTGGCTATTTTTACATACTCTTCCTTCCTTAACTTTCCTCCATCTGAGATATTTTCATATGTCTTTTATCTCTCCCAGGCATCTTTTAGCAACTGCCAGTTCATATGCATTCTTTTATTGTTTAGATAGTTTCTCTTTTTTTAGAAATCTGACATACTGGGTTCCCTGAACAACTGACAATGAATTCAGTCAAAAACGCAGCTGATATAAGAAATAAGCAAGTGCCAGGCACACTATAAATGAAAAGCTAAAAGAATGTGAGGAATTTAAAACTAACCTACAAGCTGAAGTGAATCTTTAAGTTCAGAGTTTAAAATTCCATAACATTTGTAACCCAGTTGAATGCCATTTTTGGATATTACTGCTGTAGAACAGATTTTATTTTTGCCAGACAGACAGTTATTTGATGCAGCATCTTGAGCAGTTTGAAAGTTCTTGCAAAACTCAAGTTATTCAGCTGCATGTCTGCAAAAAGTGCCTGTGTTTTTTAAAGGTATGACATATAATGAGATCGGATTGTATGAAGTCAGTTAAAGGAACGTGTGAAACCCATCTCACCATTAGATCTCTGAAAGAACACACAAAATCCCATACCAGCTTGGGCTGAAGTTCAATCTAGCACAGCAACATCTCTCTATTGCTTGCAAGTGCCGGGTTATTTTAAGGCAAGCATAACAATCTCACACTTGATGTGTTGTAGGCTGGGGAAAACAGTGCCATTTCTCCCAATATGCTATGAAAAGAATTTAGATAGATCACACCATGATTGCCTATCTGCCATTTGGCCAGTGGTGTATTAAACCGACATGTCTTGGAATACAAACTACTAGAAGGTTTACACTTGTATTCTTGAGAAGTAGATAGAAACAAGGAATACAGGAAAGCAGTCAGGGTTGATTGTATGTTTTGCTTATATACCAGCATTTTCACATGAAATGTTACTTAATACAAAGTATCTCTTTGGATTGTACAAAGCAATTCTATCAATATCCATTTCCTTAAGCTGGGAGAGCTGCATACAAACACAAAACATCACAGTCCCCATTTCAGATTAATCACAATAAGGTAACAGTAACATATGACAAAAATAGCTAAACATAACCATATATTATATTAATCTTTTCTTATGGGTGTTACATAGCCAAGACTTACCTTCCATTGAGTACTTGAAGAAAAGATTATTAACATTGGTCACTGTTTCCCCATCTTCCTCTTGACTTCTGAGGGTGTGGATTCTTTTAATTAAATCTGTGATAACTTCATTGACTCCTCCAGAATAAACCGCCACATCTTTGGGTTTCAGAATTTTTTGCCTCAGTACACTTCTCATTTTTAGCCACTGTTCCCCCTCTCTAGAAAAATAAAATAAAAATCATTAATAACGTCTATACAAAATTATTCTTAACATCTGTTAGCTCAGTAAAAGCTCTTCCATGATCATCATTTATGTTTTTGAGTTGAAAAGTCAAGTAGTGAAAAGAAAGCAATGGAGGTACGACATATTCAGTATTTTGTGCCTGCACTTTTATTTTATACTTACTGAGTATTTGCAAACTCTCCTTTAGCTGAGGTGTGTATTGAAACCTTCCTGAATTCTGAACTGTGACATCTGCATGCTGGATATAAGCATAGTGACTGGGTGCAGTGATTGCAGGGACATCTTTCAATTCCTCCTCAAGACAAGCAATTGTCTTTAATGAGTTTATTCTGAATTGTGGTGTGTTCCCAAGAATCTGAGAAATGCTGCTGTAAAGTACAGAAGCTCACTGGCCAGCCGCAAAATTGAATCTCCTTAGTGTCTCTTGAGAGATACTTTCCGAATATCTCTCAATTTAAGCTCTTCTTACACAGAATATCAAGGAACTGCTGGCTTGACTCTTCAGTCCAATATATATTGCCTTTTGCCACCATGGAAGCAATAGACTGGCTTGGAAAAACACATTTCCTTTAAATAAACAAGCTATGTCAGTGCTGACTGTGGGCAACTCCCAGTGGCAACTAACCACACACTCATACATGCACTGTCAGTTTATGCAATCTTCCCCCTGCTAACCACATGGATATCTATAGAAAAGCCTGGATTCTCAAATGACCTGCACAGTCCTTCAGAAGAATGATTAAAATCTTACAACAAAACTTAAAAAGTGAAGGCATGACAGGACTTACGCTGAAATTAGTCCTGTAGCTCTTCCTCGTAAGTCTCTGTATTCCTGCCACGATTCCATGTTAGCTCTCTGTGGTGCTCTACCTTCTGACCGGAGCACTTGAGCAACCATATCTCGATCTGCAATGGATACAACAAACTGGGGACCAAAGTGAGACTTGAAGATCTTTCCATATTCCTGAGTGTGTTTTTGCTACAACGTCACCAACAAAGAGAAACAGAAGTAAAATATTACTTAGGAAACTGGGAAGGAAGCTGACATTTTGTCACAAAGTGAGTCAACTTATCACACCTAGAATTTGACTCCTAGATTTTTTGGTCACGGAATGATTTGAAATAGCACAAGAAAGCATCAAAGTATTACTGGGAAAAACCCATTCGGAAAATACAGGGGCCACACTGACTGAAAATACAGCTCTAAGGCGCAAAACCATTGGTGAGATAAACTATTGAAAAGATGGAAGTCCATGGGGCATTTAAAAACACGTGTATCTTCAGATCAAATACATTAGAATATTGGGAGGGGAATGAAAAAAACAGGGCAGTATGTGAATTTGAAGGTATGAGAGATACCCTAATTCACTTTTAATGCCTTTAACGTACATATTGTAGCAGTTTACAAATAAACGCTTATGGTTTCTCCCATCTAACCTAGGATAGTGACAGTGTAACAGCCTAATAAAAAAACCCTTTGCTTTGGGGTACAGTAATGAGAAGCAAATTCATGACATGGATTAATTCTGAAAAAGGAAGAAAAAGTTGAAGCATTATTCCAGCAGGGATGTTTGTTTAGTGGTTGATCCATGAGTTGTGTGATTCAAGCTGGAGGCGAGCAACAGGCCATTAAACATAAAGTGATGCATCACTGTCTGAGGAAATGTACTGATTATTTTCAACAAATTTAATTCCGATGTTGTGAAATGAAACACAACTCCCGGGAACTCATTTGGAACAGAGGTTCAGCATCATCCTAGGGGGAAAAATAAGTCTGCAAAGGAACAGTCACAACCATATGAGGACTTAAATTTAAGACTGGTTAAGGTGTTAAAGGTCTTAAACAATTAAGCCAGTGAAAGTCCAGCACTGACCAAGATTAATTTATGAGATGTTTTTATCAGTATTGCTCAGAGAGATGCAATGTTCAGTTGCCACAAGTAAATTTAAGACACATGAATCATTTTTTACCATATGATACTGAGTGCCTATAAAAATGTAGTTCTTTCTGCCTGCTTTCCAAACAAAACAAGAGTTGCACAACCGTGGTCTCTGCCAGTCTCTGCTTAACTACTTTTGAAACACATTGGCCAATTTCAGTCAAGTTTAAACAGGCAGTTAAATCTCCTACAACCATATTTTTCCCGTCTTCAGCAGCATCTTGATTCAAACTAGACACATACATTTGTCACCCTGACAAAGGAAGTGCTGCAGTAGGAACTCGACCATGACCACTCCTGCTTGGTCTCCTGTTAACCAAACATGCATGCAGACCAATGTACAACTACCAAACACTCCCAAAATCCAAAGCAGTTCTTGCCCCAGAGGAATTTCAAGGGATATTGAAGCTGAGCAGGGAGAGAACTGAGAGCACGAGTCTTTAAGGTAGGCATGTTGTGGCACAAACGGTGCCAAGAAAAGGCAGTGGCTTGAGGGGGATATGGGGGGGATAGCAATCTCAGAATGCCAAGCTCATCAAATTTTGTAATAGAGTTGTCTGTTTTTTCCACTGATGGTGAGGATGACACAGGAGGATGAACTTGAACAGAAAACAGATTGACCATTCAATCAAATAAATGGCATATCAGTTCTCAAACAGAAATGGACAAGGACAAGGTGTTTGGCCTTCTCTCGCTTTCAGCAGAATGGTGCTCAGTGTTAACCTGATGTTTAAAGAAATGTCTGGAATTTCTCTTCCATATTTTCTATCACAACACAGGTTTTCTTTCCCTCATTCCAGACCTTAGAAATATTACAGTGTAATGTCTCGCATACCACTCTCACACCATATGTTCTTTCACGTCATAAATTCTGTTAGCATCCAAAACCTTTCCCCTCTCCTTTATTTCCTTTATACTCTAATAGTACTGATGAGACACAAGATCCGATCCTGTCAAATTAGGAATACATTCCCTTTATCATAATTGCTGTAAGCATTGCTGCTTTGGCCAGGACTAACTGGAATCATGTTACAGAGAACAGAACCTCCTTTGTGAAGAGCCCAGCTTTCCCCACCCCTCCTGCATATAGCCTATGAGCATTGCTGCACACCAAAGGACACTGCTTAAGTAGCTCTGCTGGTTACCAAAGGGTTTCAAATTAATTCATTCCTGATGTTCACTGTATTGTTAAATTTAACAGACTGTTATTAAGCCGGCTAATGCCTGCTTGCATGCAGCATGTATGCAAATAGGCCATCCGTGATTTGCAAAGTGACTTTTGAGACTATGTAGAATTAAAACCAGCATCGCTTTACACCTCCTCCTCATCCTTCCTCCCACTTTGCCCTCTATGAATAAGATTCGGTGAAGAAGTTTTCTGTATCAGAGCATACACTATTCACCTATTTTTATACCCATTCCAATCCTTTGATGCTTCTCAGTGTTTCGACTTTCATATTTACAACAACGAAATCTTGAATTCAACATGCAAGCTATTTTTGTGTGTGTGTGTGTGTTACAGCATACAGAGAGTGCCTCACAAACTGGGCACTACCACAGCAGCAGTGAAAATAAGAAACGCAGTATAACAAAACACCTTTAGCAAATCAAGTTTCATCTGCACGTAGCTGTTATTAATTAAGCAGTCAATTCACAAACAGCGTTCTAGCTCAGATCACAGGACAGACTGACAGCTCTTTTTTAGGGATCCAAGCGATAAACGCAACCAAGTCAAAACTAAGGAACACGTTTGACTTTTTGTCCCCCGACCTCCTTTATTTCCATCTCCTTTGAAGATCCTAGTTTCCAGATTATTCAAGCTCTACTCCTGCCGGTCTCCAAAGCCGGACTAAGGGCACTCTCCCACCCAGCCCACTCTGCCCCATCACGAAGGGTGGCTCTGAGGTGCCAAACCAAGAGGTCACCCCTCCTCCCCCAACCTCCCACCCCCACTCCAGGTGACAGCGGCCCCGCTCTGATGAAGGACCCGGGGCTCTCTCGGTCTCTCTCTCCCCCCCAACCCTCCGGCAGCTCCCGCCGCCATCACGCCCCGCTTCCCGCCCGCGAGCGCCGCTGGGGCCGCCAGAGGAGGGGGGGTGCGGGCAGGGCTCGGGCAGAGCGAGCCGCGACCGTTGGTCCCCCCTCTACGGCCCCTCCAGGGGAAGGTTTGAACCGCCCGCCTCCCGCTGAGGGGAGGGCCCTGCGGGCGGCCCCTCCGCAGCTGCTGGGGGCCAGGCGCATCCACCGCCCCCTCAGGGGACCTGTATAGCCGAAGTATATTTACATAAGGAGAGGCCAGGGTAGAAGAGAGGGGCGGAGAGGAAAAATGGTTTCTGGGCACAGCAGGGTGATTCCGGGATGAGGTGAAGGATGGGCAGAAGCCCCTGCAGGCTGAGGTACCTCGGCCGCGGCACGGCCTCACCTCCAGGCTGGAGGAAAAGCCTCGTTTCCCAGCTCCGCCGCCAAAAGTGCGGGGGAAACACAAGCCTTTGAGGCAGCCCAGCTCAAGAGGCGTTTCCTTTTTCCCTTAGGAGAGTGGCACACACCTAAAAGCCCCCAAAAAGCGTAAACGTGCGAAATGGGAGAGTTGAAAGCCTGGGTGTGCCGGAGAAGCGGTCGCCCCACATGTACAAGGGGAACTCCCGAAGGCGATGCCCGCACAACCCGAAACAAAAGTGCTAAACCTCCGAGAGCTGAGGGACACGGAAACTGAACGGGGACCTCCTTCGCCTCGGCTCTTTCATAACAGCAGGAACGCGGCGCGGCGATGCGGTAACGCGGCGATTAGGCAACGTTTTGTGAGGGGAAAGAAAGGTTCGGTAATAAAGCCCGAAAGAACCAACTAAACCGTACCTGGATCTCATGAATGCGGCCGAAGCCGTCCTTCCAGAAGAACTCATAGAGATTGTAGAGGGTGTTGGGGCCGGGCATTTCGTGCAAACTCTTCACCCTGCCCAGATGCGGGGAGGGCTCCAGCAGCTCCCCCGGCCGCGCCGCTTTGTTCCCCGCGCCGCTCCGCACCTCCAGAGACTGACTGCCCGACAGCCCGGCCGCCTGGTGAAACCTGCTGACAAAAAGCGCGTGCTGGAAGTAAGTCCTCTCGGATTCAAGTGTCTGCTTGCATTTCGTGGTCAGAACTCTGGTGAGGAAAGACATGTCTTTATTTCAGGAAAGTCCTCTTTTTTTCTCTCTCTCCCTCTTTATTTATTTATTTTTTTCCTTATATTTCTTTTTCCCTCGCAGCTGCTTTTTATTTGGTTGCTCTTTCTTCGCTGCCTGCTTTAACTTGTACAAGCAGCACTACTCCAAACTCTTACTGCATGAGCATCAGTTTACACAGACCATTATTTAACGCTCCCTCCCCTAGGGCTGGAAAAGGGGGGTGGGTCTGGGATGAGACTTGAATAGAACGAACCTATTATTTCGTATAATTCAAATCAGATAACTTTGCCCATTAAGCATGCAGTCAAAGTTTACTTTTTCCCTCTTTCCCCAATTGCCTTGGCAAAATCTCACATGCAGATTATCCCAACTTTCTCCTTCATTAAGAAGGTGAGTTTGGGGCCTTTTTACCTTCTCCCCCCTCCCATATGTTAAAAAACATTATTTTCTTTGAGAAGTTCTCTTAGTACCATTTTTCATCCAAGAACATATATATGGAAACATTCCTACATCCACAGAAAACAGCAATGGTTTTCCACAGTAACACTACAAACTTATATTCCTGTAAGTTACAATATCCAGGGATGTTATTTGTGTTACAGAGGGGTAAGTTTGTGAAACGATGTACTTTATGTCAACTTCAGGAGAAAATATCCAGTACCTTTCAACCACGCACGACCTTCACTCAGCTTCTGCTTGATTCAGCTGTACAGGTTTATAATCACACACAGAACTTGAGCTTCAACCTGTAGATCAGCTTGTTTTGCACAGTTTTGAACCCCTTTGTTCTACCTTCACACCCATTTCTATATTCTTACGGAAGTACTAGTGATATTCTGTACATACTTCATTAGCTTCAGAAAAGGTGCACAAGAGATCCAGCTCAGTTACACATGGATCAGAAGCTCTGGCAAAACCAGAAGACAGAGGAAATTTTAAGGCAAGATCCACATTTCTATAACTTACTTTACCAGCAATTTAGTCATGACTAAGTTTAGTGAGCTTTAAAGTTATTTGTCTTTGTTTTCCTTATATCCTCTATGTTTTTTGTACGTTTATATTTGGGCACACAAATTAAGATTTGTGTACATGCTTGATTTTATCACTGAAAAGAAAGCCCACCTCCCATTAGACATTTGTCTTTGTAAGCACAGCATTAAGAGTTCCAGGAACAAAATGCACAGGATAAAGAGCCTCTATAAAGTACACACTTGTTTAAGCTAAATTAGTGTCTCTAAAAATAGGCTTCTATATATTTAAAAAGGTCCAGAGAAAAGCAACATAAAAAATTAGAAGCTTTTAAAAATGATAAATAGATGTGGTTGGGAGAGTTATTTCATGTGGTAAAGATGACTGCCAGAAGCATGACACAGATGTATACATCTTTTGTTAAGATGCATATCAGAAGAAGAAGAAATAATAGGCTTAGTTTGCAGCTACAAATGTCCTGGGTAGATTTTCAGATAGCAATGCTACCTCAGATATCTCTGGGTTCTCTCACACATTTCAGACTGCCAAGCTACCTCACGAGGTTATGTAATTGCTCCCACTAACTTTGGAAGAGAAGATTTGATACACATCTGTTGGGCACAGACTGGGTGTTTCACATTCTAGATTACCTTTGGAGTTTCCCAACTGTCTATGTTTATACCTGGCGTAGCTATGCTATTTCTTTAACATTTGCTTGAAGATGGTTTGGGAGACACAGTTACTTAGGAAATAAATGGTTCTGGGGGAAAAAATAAAAATAATAAAAAAAATCACTAAAAAAATCAGGTAGATGTGATGATAAACTCGTAATGACTTTCACAAGTGAAAGCTAATTCCATGTCTTGCTTAGAGACAGCGAAAGAGAGAAAAAACAAAACAGAACAGGGAGTACCTCTTAAAGCAAACAGTAGATGCACTAAGAGATACCTGTAGCGGGTTTTAAAAAGAACAGGAAGATGGATAGTAGTCCTAAAGAATGGAGAGGACAGTCCACATCATCTAGATGACATTTGCCATGTTCTAAGAAGAATACCCAAGATATTTAAAGCTACTGAATAACCAGTGATGTCCCTAGATTGTAAATCAACAAATAACATGAAAACAGCATGAATTCACTCTGCCAGGAACACCGGTATAACTCCATAGCTACACATAATGAAGGTTACATTAGAATTTTAAAAATAAATGAGGATCAGTACTAGAAACTTGAATTTTAAGTTTATGCAGTAGCACTCCAGCTTCAAGAACTGATTTCAAGTTCTAATCTCTAGATTGATGGAGATAACCTACGCTCCTCCTGAAACTGCTTCTCACATCTATTAATATGGTATTTCCTACCAGCCTCACGCCATCATGAAAAGCAACTGCTTCTATTCATATGCTAGTAAGAAACTCAGATATAGTGTACACTGTAGGCCTTCAGTCTTGCAGCTGGCACTAGCTTTCTCTGCTTGTACATTTTTGTAGTTAATTCCATATTTGGGCATTTGGTTCCCTCCCCCCTACCCTTCACTTCACAATGAATTACCTCTTCTCCACAAAATTAATTGTAAGAGAGTTTTTGTAACCAGCCTGCTTGAAAAAGAGTTTCAGGAGTTTTGTCCTCCGAGTACTTCATCAGAACAGTACCTATTTTTTCTCAGAGGAATTTCTAGAGGTGGCAATAGTCCCAGCATAGGAACAATGTAATGTCTTGTATTTTTAATGATTAGGAGTTACCATTAACGTTTTAACCCATTTCTCTCCAGATAAAAATACTGAAGAATTTGCTTAGAGGCAACAGTTGAGCATAATACAAATTAATGGAGAAAGTACAAAATAGCAATGATGACTAAAATTGTCAACTTTCTTGGTAACAGAAGAGGAATTTAAAGGAGAATTAACAATGCAGTGCCACATATCTGTAAAATGGGCTTTCAGGCACGTGAGTTGACTGACAACCACAGTAATATAATTTTTACTCGGTGCACAAGGTAGCCAGTAGCTCTAAAGTCTTGTGACAGCAAAAACCTACTACCAGTAAGCCTAAGAGGTCTGCACACTGTAGCTTGTAATAACAAATAACAGAAGGGTCACAAAGTAATCTATCAAAAAACCCCAGTCATAATATCATCTTATAAATATGTTTGGAACGTGATAGATATTTGTAGGAGGTTTGTTAGATGGAGTAGAAATGAAGAGTTGCTAGTAAATCCAAGTTCAGATAGACTTTTATAATAATGCTATTATACAAAAACACTACATAGTAATCATAGAATATCCTGAGTCCAAAGAGTCCCATAAGGATCACTGATTCCAACTCCTGGCTCCACAGGACCACCCAAAAATCAGACCACATGTCTGACAGCATTGTTGGGATGCTTCTTGAACTCCAGTAAGCTTGGTGCAGTGACCACTTCTGTGTCTGACCATGCTGTCAGTGAAGAACCTTCTCCTGATATCCAACCTGAACCTCCCCTGGTCATCAATAATTATCGATAATGCTATGGTATATGGTACATAATTACTATGGTAATCTATCAATATGGATACAGTTTAGTTTTCCTAGCTAAACTATTGAAAAATAATACTTGGAATTTTAATAGCCAAATTATTCCATGGTTAAACAGTGAAAACCAGGAATGGAATACTTATGAATGTGAGTGATTGTGTGGGCTACCACAGCACTGAATGTGTAATTACGCTATTTTCTTCTCTTTGCTGTGCCAGATAATAATTTGAAAGTCAAACAGAACCACACAATAAGAGTTATTAATGCATGCATCACTGTTTGCTGCTTTACCACCATACTTTGCATCCTTACTACAGCAGAATCCAAGATGGAGATCAGAATGACCAACTACAGCATGTTAAATAATCAACATAAGCAGTAAAACCCAGAGTTATGCTCCAAGAGACAGACAAAGCTGCAATAAGTCTCCTAGAGCAGACTAGAAAAAGATAAAGGAAGAGTGTAAAAATGAAACTTACCTACATTTGGGAGAACAGCAGCACATTTCACATGATCTAGGGTAAAAGCTAGGCTTGTGGAAGGATGTGCATTGTCTGGTCCCCTTTTCCTTAGAAATACAGTCACGTTTGTTTCCAGTGGTGTCAGAGAAACAAGGAATTCCCACAAAAAATGGTGAATGTAGCTGCAGTAACATAAAACTTGTTCGTTCCAATCCGCGTAAGCCCACTGAACCGTAAAGGAGAAGTTATGCTGTCAGCTCTAGCCAACCAAAACACATTTATGTGACTTGGAAGATAAACATTTTCTCCTACTCTACAATCTCCCAGCACATGAATTCATCAGACTCAACAGAAACCTGAATATACAGTTCTTCAGATTTAAGTGATGACTTTTGTGCTAGTCTGTCAGTCTGCTGATTTTGAAAAGTTGTTTTATGTAACTAGTCAGTTTGGACATCTTTTATTTCAAACCAGTTGGAGCACATGCCTCTTCCACAGTAAAAGTGCTTCGATTTTAGTTAACTTTCAGTATGTAATGGTATCACAGTATAAACTAAACCTATTGACAATTTAAGATTGTGTATTATTATTGGAGGACAGCTTGCCTGGAAATCCGCAGTCACACTGTTCTCTCAGTCTAGACCCCCTAGTGGGGTCATATTTAACTGTACTTTGTTACCTTCACTAAGTTATTTCTAAATCCAATTTAAACTTGCCTTCCTCTTTGCATGAACTCTGACAAAGTTCATCTGAAGCTTTCTTTGTGTCCTAATAGCTTTGCTATTCGGACAATGGTTACATTATCATCTTAGCAGGAATTCTGTTTTCTCAGAATTATTTTCATTTTTCAATAGCCTTGGCTATGTCTGGCTTGTAATTATTTGCACAGTATCATAAATGTTGTACTACATATAAAACATTCCAGTGTTCAAATACCTAATGCATCTAAATGCATCTATGGAAGCAAAAGGGATTTAACTTGGCCCAAGTAACACCTTCGACTAACACAATAAAGAGAGGATCTTCAGAAATGTCAAAAGGAAGAATAGCTGAAGCACTGAAATGTCAGAAATTTCAGCAAAAAAATTTCAGTGCAAACTGAAACATCTTTTCACAGACAAAGCCATGCCAGTAGTCACGGTTTTTGCTCCTTCTGACTGCTCTTAAATGCATATTTTGAAAGACCTTTTCAAGTTGTGAAATCATTTATTTGGAATTCTAAATTCTTTCCAAATTCCCATTATTTTTTTCCTGAGAAAAGGACAAATTTGAACTTCACAAAGCACGACAATGGAGCTTATAGGTAATTTACTCATGAAGCAGCTTTTAGTTTAAGAGACAAATGAAAACCACTTCTCTGTCTTTGGTTTATCTACCATATGGTAACTTAAAATCTCAATCAAATTTGGATAAAAGAGCACACAGATCCAAGCAATCTAACCTGCCCCAGCGTCTGACAGCACTGTGTATTATTTACTATTTAATGCTTAAATAAAAAAACATAAATCAACTGCAATAAATGATTCAGCTCTACTTGTAGATTTCTTGTAGCAGGTATAGATCCTTATCCTGTCTAATAGTGTTCCCATTTTTAAGTTCCTCAATGGGTTGTAAAAAGGTACCGCTAAAAACTGTGAGCATCACGAGGGCACAGGAAACCACAGAGAAATAGAAACTGCATCTATTTCAGTACTTTGCAGAGCTGAAATGCTGTTGGAAAGTGTAACACCAATGTCACTGTGCCCTTATAGTCTTGTAAGTCATTTTAATGAACAGCAGTACTCTTCAAGCATTAATCCTTTCACAGACACTTGCTGACTTGCCATGGGGATGAACTCAAACATGAATTTCAGTACTGCAGACTGTCAAAACCACAAAGACAATAAATAACAATTCCATGAAGAAATTAGAAAGTGCAAGTTTTTTCAGTACGGAATTCAGCCCAGCTAAGGAGGTGACCAGGAACAGAGTATCTTGAATTACGTCCAAAGAAATTGCACATCTATTCACTGACTTCCAAGAAGTAACATACTTACCCTAAAGTTCACCTGCTTCTGCCACCGCTCAGTCTGGAAACAGTTTTGCTATACAAATTCATGTTATTTTTGCCTCCCACTTAAGGAGAATTCAGGATATCATCAAGCTATATCATTTTCAGGTGTCAATGGTTTATCAGGATCCATGAACTGCATTGTACTTTGTTGGTTGCTGCTAAACAATGCAGTGTTACACCAGAATACTCCTACGGGGATATAGACAGCATCTTGGAAGGGTACGTACTCAGAAGTGTAATGGCAGAAAAAAAGGGTTCCTTCACATGCTTCCTCAAGACAAGCTCAAAGGTCTCAGATATGTTGTTTCTACAGTTTGTGTAACACGCAATCTCACAGTCCATCTGCACAATAAAAGCACTGGCCAGCAAGCATCTGATAAAGAATGTGAGTGCCTGACTACAGCTTTAGAGAGCAAGGGCCCAGATTCTTGGGATTCAGGCCACAAGGCAGTGTGAGCCCACCACACATACTGTGCAGTTAATGTGACACATCGTGCTTGCAGCCTCCCATACTGCTTCAAATACATACCCGTGTGACAAAATTCAGTGCTGAGTTCTGTAGCTGAAGAAGAGAGCTTCATTTCCTACAAAACTGGCATTGCAGACTAATTCTGGATCAGCATGTTGTGCCCATTGCATTTGGAGTCATGCCTTAGAGAATTGCTAACACATGCAGTTAGTGAGGAACAGGTAGTTTTTTCTTAGCAATAGATTCCTGTCTGGAAAGCAGAATTGAGTGAGTATATTACAGTGTAGATACAAGACAGCAACTGTTCTATACTGAGTAACTGCACATCTGTTTGCCGCTTGCAGCCACAATCATCTGTATGAAGTAACTACTGCAGTAATTCTATCAAATTACTGATCTGAACTGAACACCAACACGCCATTACTGGAACATGGATTCTACATCTTACAATTATTTTTCTTTGCATAATGCTGGAAGTACTGCATCCCACATAGACCATTATTTAGAGTAAGATCACTAGACATCATAGCCAAGATTTGCAGAATACTGCATCGCTGTTCTAACCATTAACTGCTACAATATTAAATTGAAGGTTTCTGTTTGTTTAAGAGTGCTCTTTACCAGAAGCTCCTCTTACCTCGCCTCATGTTTTCTAGAAAGTTACTGTATTTACCTCCTTCATGCATCTTCCTCCTTGTCACTGGCAAGTCAAAACACTCTTTGATCCAACAGTAACTTCTACAGTGACACTGCACTGTTTAGCAGTTACGGTTTTATTATGTAACTAATAAACAGAACATAAAGAACAAGGGAAATAGCTTTTATTTCAGAAACTTCTCAACAGTAGCAACAAAAATAAGAGAAATGGAGCACAGTTCATTTGTACTTACTAATGCTTTCCTCTAGTTTACTTTCTCTTCATCTTGGAACTTTGAAATATTTCAACCAATTTGTTAGGATTTTAAAACAAGTTAAGACATGGTTATCAACTAGTCCCAGTTTAAAAACATTACTATGTAAAGTGCTCCTAACAAGACTCAACAACTTTTGTTTAAGCAATTTAAACATCAGTGTTTTGCTAAGTAGACAGTAATCAGATAAATATTTCTAACATCAGTACAAACTTTATATACAAAACCTTCTCAGAATTCACCTGAAAAAGAGTCTTCAGCCAATAAAAATAAGATCTGTTCATGCTGAAAACCAGACAGGTACAGCCAGGATCCAGTCACTGGATAATATATATCTCCATGATGAGATTTAGTTCTTTAGCTTCTTTCACATTCAATCACGAGAACATAAATGTTGCTAAGCAAGAACGTGGCTATACGGATGCACACAAAGATCTTTTAGAGGACCTGCCATAAATTTCAAATCCACATTTTTAGTTGTGGAAAGAGGTACATAAATGGACAGTTTTTATTGAACGCACACATGAAGGACATCACTTCCGGAAGCGCTTAAACAGTGGGTGGATGTGCTTATTTGAAGATGCCTTACTCCGAGATGAGTGATATTCCATATAAACTGCATCATCTGCTCCTGACATAGAGCTCATTGTGCCTGTACGACGTGACATCTGTAAGTATGGAGAGAAAAAAAAACTTATGCTTACAGTGTATGATTAGACAGCTCAGCTCTCGTCTACAGACCTTCAGACCAAAAAGCCTTCCAAGTTCGTTTTTATTTTCCTTAAAGGAGAATTTCTACTAAGAAAGTAACTGCCTATCAATGTAAAGTGGCCTTTTAATTTCTGCCCTTTGGGTATGTGGGAATCAGTGAATTAATTAATCAAGTGCTAACACAACTTAAAAAAAGATCAGTTTTCCAGTATTTTATCAGTGGCATCAGTGGTGGCATCACATTTAGAATTGAAGTGAAATGGTCCTATTCTACTGCATTTATGGTCTTTCTTTTCAAAGTATTTTTCATTACCTGAACTGACTTTGAACCGTACTCTCCAGCAACTACCTCCTCCTCAGCATCTAGGTCGGATGCCTGTAGTACTTTCTGAAGAAGTTGCTGCTGTTCTTCTTTGGATGAAAATGAAAGTTCTTCTTCTTCCATGCCTGCAAGCTTTGTTATTACCTAAGAAGCAAAGCACAGTGAAAAGCAGAGGTTTGTGAACTGTTATTAGTTATGGTGCCTGTGCAAGTGTATCCTCCACCCCACAGTCTGCTGTTACATTCTGTCTGGAAATGCAGTATCTCTAGACAAAGAACGTACGCCAAACACTGTCATTCCATGCCAGTTTGACCAGGAACCTTACTGGAAGGCTGACTTCATGCTGTAGCTTCAGGTTTTGTCCAGTTTAAGAACTTGTACTTTATCTGGTATAGAGTATAAACATGCAAAAGTACTTTGTATTTCATAAAAATAATCAATTAGCTTTCCAGACAGCAAGAATTTTAACATACACATTTAGGAATATTCACAATTAATTGTTAAGAGACTGCACAACAACCTGCAACAAACTGTCAGCAGTATCACGGTTGTCAATGGCCATTTCTAAATTGAAAAAAACGCAATTCTCTAAGAAATGTGTAGTTTCAAGAATCTATTCAGAGAAGCAACCTGTCCTGCTACACGAACAAATGAACTATGGGATTCCTCTTGTTGTTTATGAAGTACATGTGCTGCAATCACCTCAAAAACAAAATGGAACCACAGGAAGAACTGCATTAGCATGTTTACGGTTGTTACTAAACAGTGCTAGCGTATTTCATAAAACAGAAAGAATTTCCACCGCATAGCAAATTTTTTTAAGCTGCTGAACAGATGCCAAGTTTAAAGTAATCGGATTCTTTGACACAATAAGTTCTTCTCCTGTTGGTTTAAAATTCAATATATCCTGCAGTCAACCTCAAAAAACCAATACAGTACAGGAACTAAACTTTGGCTAGCTAACCAAACAACTCCTAATTAATTAAGACTCCAAGCAGCAAATAGTGCTGACAAGGCTGTATAAAAGAAACAAAGACAAAACGTGTGATGTAACAAACAATTATTCTAATTCCCTTTTGCTGAAAGACAGAGAAATGAGCTACTGATAGATGAAAAGAAGGAAGGCCTAGAAGAAAAATGCCTACTTTTACCTTTTTAAGAGAATACCAATTTTTTAGTCGTATTAGGCATCAGGAATAAAAATTCTAAAGGAAAGGATATCAGCACTGAAATAATTGCCTAAAGATGAAGTAGAGTCACGAAGGCAAACATCTGCTGGGAATGACATACACAGTTGATTCTGGCTTGTAATGAAGAAACATTAGATGGTTTGTTCAAGTTTCTTCCAACCCCATTGTTGTTCAATGCCAGCTATGACTAAAAGCTTAAAGTTCAGCAAACAGAAGAAAACAGACAATCTAACATTTTGTTACTAATCTTCAAACAAAGAACATTCCAGCACTGGTCAGCTAAAATTTTGCTCCAGACACTCAGCTGCCATTTGCACTACTTTTATTCCCTTGAAGTCTGAACTCCCAGGACTAGGTCTTCCTTGCAAAATAAAACCCCTCTATTTTAACCTCTTACTTAGTTCTACAATCTGAGACTTACATTCAAACAAAAGCAGAGGGATTTCTCTAATTTTCTTGGCTATAGCCACATAGACTCATTTTTTGTAACTACCTGCAGCTGACTGATGTGCAATTTTGTCAAGGTACATTCACACTACAAAGCAAAATGAGGCTTTCACATGCAAAGCCTATGACATGTCTGTTTTGATGCAAAGACCTCTTCAACTGATAACAGAGCAGTTTAGTTCAGAGTACCTGCAGTTCATACAGGTTTTACCCACAGAGATGCCTCAAAATGTATGTATGCCTCTAATGATCTTCAGCAGCTAGGTTCAAGTGCAGTCTAGTAGAGGCTGCTTGCTCTTTCACCTTGTGCAATTTGTGGTGTGACTGCTGTGCATGGCCATCTGGAACAACGTTTGTCTTTCACGTCACTGTCACCACCGCTGAAACGCACCACCCACCACCTCACTGTGCTCACATCCACTGTTTGGTCTCCATAAGTGTTCATCAAGCTTCAGTGTACGTCAGTGGGTGCCATTTTTTCTGCATGGAGGAATTCAATTCCACACCTTTGCTTCGTGTGCACTTCCATGTCAGATACCATTTTGTCAGACTGCCCCCCTGCTGCCATCTGTCACACAGCAACAATATGTAATGGCATATTGGTGGGAAGAATCAGCCTTTACTGCCACACCACCAGCACCCACCTCTGATGTTGTGAACCAGCATGATAAAACAGGAGGCATTACTTTTGGATCTGCATTTACAGAATACTTACTTTCCTAAAAGTTGCACTGAACTACTTGTATCTACCCTCACAGTAATACAGTTAACAGAATAATGCTGGAAAAATCTTGGCCTCCAAGAAAAAACCTTCATCGATACATTTCACAACCGTAATTCTCAAGTATCTGACATAGCCATAAAACGAAAGAATTAAAGTTACATCCATAGGTCACAGTTTAATCATTGGAAGGGAAGAATTACCTTGAAGCTATAGCCTTGATCCACGAGAAACCGTTGTCGCTTTGTTGAATATGCCATTTCCTGCGTGTCTTGGGATACAAGAGAATAAAAAAAGGCATTGTATTCCTCTGCAACCATGCCTAGGAGACAAAGCCACCAAACAATTAGTTCCATTTACATCACCACAACAAAGAGGAGGATTAAATTGTAAAAATAGGTGTTCAAATAAGAATTATCTCCACAAAATCAATTTGTAAAGTTTATCTTAAATACAAGCTGCATCCAGACCTAACATAAACCGAGTGACAAAGCACACCACATTGAAATTCCTACTCTTGTTCATAATAACTTGAGCATAGGTTTAAGGGAGACGGAAAAGGAAATTTAGACTAACCCAGTTATGCTGGTACCCTGAGAAGAACCCGCTACTTAACCAGGCAAAACAAATTACAAGAAAAAAATCACTTCCGTAACAGTTTGCTGACAAATGGTAAGAAGTCAAGAACAAAGATAGCAATAGATGTCAAAAAAAATAAACAGAAATTGCAATGGGAATTTATCAGTGTAAACTAAAGTTAGCAATCTTCTTGTGTTAAAATGGGGATAAAAGGATAAACCAGTCTGTGCATTTAATTTTCTTTAACAACAAAAAACAAGCAACCAAACCAATCAAACAAACAAATAAGCTCACCAACCTTTTAGTTATCTTATCTACTCTCGAATAACGTTGGGTTCTCTTGCAAAACCCAAGGTCTCACTAACACTGTTCATTCACTAACACGGGCTTTGTATGCATTTTCAAACAAAACTTCAGCCACAAGAAGTATAAACTGCACAGAAAATAAGCTTTGCTGTTTAAAATGGCCTTTGCTGAACTACACCAAGACAGAACCACAGAGTGTGCTTTGGTAGGAAGAAAATTACAGGAAACAGCAGCAATCCTGTATGAGGACAGTAAAGAGACTTTCCATCAGATGAGAACAGGAGGGAGAAAGGGAACCCCAAATTCTGTTTTCATCAGTCATCTTCCCAACAGCCAAACGCAGAACTGAAATGCTGCCATTTTATTCTCCACCTGACAGTTATCAATAATTACCTCTGAAATATGACCATTTCCTAGGGAATACTCGTTCTATCTAAACTAAGCACCAGCAGCCTGCCACATAAACCAGTTTTTAATCTTCTTACTACCTTAACACAGGAGAACACTTGAAGTAGAACCATTTCACTTTGAGCTACGTTATAATTTGTCTCAAGAAGATATAAATGGGATTGGAGTAGATTAAACATCTCCTATTTTTCAGTGAGTAGAACAGTCTCATGTCAGCGTCTTATAGGAAACATTCAGTTAATCGAGTCAATCAGCAAATTCTGCCGAAGAACAATTCACCTTAGTTCAAGACTAATAGAAACGTCAAAAGAAAAAGTGACAGAAGCATCCCAATAGCACTCGACTACATTCTTCAAACTGAGACACAGACAGGAGTGATCAGTAAGATTTCAAATAACCAATGAAGCAGTTCGTAAAACCCTGACCCCACAATAAGTTCCAATCCTACTCACATACTTATCCATCACACAAAAAAAACACCAGTACAACCAGACAGCTTTTTTTCCTAAGCGATCTCCACACTCTGAGTCCAGACATACCGTAAAAGCAAAGCTCACAGTCACCAATGCTACAGTGACACTGCAGCTCCACAGATATCCCAGGCTAGAGTGACAAATAGCTTTTCAGTTTACAGTTTACTTATCTTCTACAAGTATACTGGAGGATGAGGGGAAGAACAGCAAAAACCTGATGAACTGTTCAACCTGGTAATGAAAACATGATTTTGACAGTCCTTGCGTAGGAAATAAATGCTACAGCACTCCACTGACGCTTCGCTATGCATGGACAGAACTGCTGCTCCTGTTAGTGCTACAGCTTTTCTACAGCCTCCACCTGAACTGTTTTTAAACCAGCTTTAATACAACACTAAAACAAGCATTAGAGACGGTGTATATCATGGTTTATACAAATTCACAAGTTTGGAGGAAAAAAATAAAGGAACACCAAATGTTTCTACTAAAGCTATGCAGATTTGATACAAGCTGATCGTAAGTTCTTAAAACAGAAAGGGGCAAAAAATGCTATTCGGGCATAGTAAATTACTGTAACAGGAGGGGAAAAAATGCAAGGAAGTATTTAAGAAAGAATTCATTTCAGGCTAAAAAAAAGTGGAGAAAAGAAATAAGAGATGCTGCAAGTGAAAGATAAAATGGCATCCATATTACTACAGAAAACCCAACAACTACCTTCTTATTCATGATACTGCAGTTTATTCAGTCTATGTTTCAGTATCCTAAATTGTTGAGTTATTATCTGAATGCTGTACTGTATTCCAAAGAGCAGAGCCCAAGAACTACCTCACCTTTTTTGGCTCTCAGTACTCGCCCCAGTCTTTGAGCCTCCTGTCTTCGAGATCCGCCATGGGATGAAATCTGGATCAGAACATTGGCTTCAGGTAGATCAAAGGATGTGTCACCCACCTGCAAAATAGAAACAGTGTCTGAACAGCATCTTACTGCCATGCATCACTAACAACAACTTTGTACAAAGTACACCTTTATTAGTTGCAATAATAAAACGTCAAATGCCCAATGTGCGTGTATAACATGTTCTCAGATAAGGTTCACTCTGAAGATGAGTACAATAACACACTGCATCCTCACCTTTGAAATGAAAATCGTGTTGATTTTTGGATTGTGCTTGAAGTTTTGTAGAATTTGCATTCTTTCTCCTTGTGCAGTAGGACCGTATATGTATGGTCTGAAACAAACAGAACACACGCAAATTAAACCAATTCACTATTTCTCATTTATTAACAGGTACTAAGATACCATGGCAGGGAGCTTATTACACAGTGATTTAAACATATTAAGAGCACCAATGAAAAAAAAGCATGAGTTATGTGACTCTGGATGGCAGACTCAGGACAGAGTAAAAACTGGCTTAACAAATTTGAGTTCCGAGGCCTCAAACGTTAAAGGCAAAATAATTCCTGTCAGGTGCATGTTCTGTTCCCTGCTAGAACCCAGGGAAGGGGCTGGGGTAGAGGAGGAGCTGGTGCAGCAGCAGTCACCAGGCAATGCCAGTTTCCCTCCACTGGTGAGCCCACCAGCCCCACATGCTTGAACCAGGCAGTGGAACCAGCCAGGCTGACACAGCCTGGGCTACTACTGCAGCACCCAATGAACTGCTCCCTCCTACACAGACCAATAATTCCTGCCGCACCCAAACTAGCAGCTACCTTTTTATGCCTAAGGCCAGCCTTGAGCACATCCATGGCAAACTACGATTAGAGAACTTCCCTGTTAAGATGTTCTCTTTTATCTAGCGCTGCAACCCCTCTTTCTCTCTAGCTCTTACAGCTGTATAAACTGGAGATCCATGCAAATCAAGTGGGAAGGAGAACTGAGTCAAGAATGTGAAAGACAAGCACCTAATATTTCTTTAAATAGTTCTCCCGCTGTACTCCTACAGCATTTTCCATACTTACAAACCGTTAGGCTACTTGGCGAGCACCCCTTCAGGCGTGCGCCTTTGTTAAAGGCTCTTGTTCTGCAGTGCACTGCACACTGCTAGCAACATTCCAGAGGCATCATTACAGCTAATCTCTGTCCAGACAGATTTAAGAAATGATGAAAGAGACCACGGGTGTTGGAATCCATCCAGAGCTACCAGCTCTGCTGTGTGATGCACACTAAGCCAAAACAACATGGCCATTAAACTAGAGTGAAAAGCGATCATTAATTTCGGGAAGCGCAAAAAAAGATTTGTTTGCAGTTGTGCTGAGTACTGTCAGAATTCCTAGATGTGAACTCATACAGCCAAAATGCCCCGCAGCTTCCAGTAATCAACACATTATTTGAGCTTGTCGCAGAAAGCACGAGGCCAGCTTCTGTGCTTCTTTTCCCCGAGGAGCTGCTGTATGCCTTGATCCTCGCAAACATTCTCCCTGGTCATCCCTTCCCAAGCCACTCAAACACATTGAGGTTAACCCCTCAGTCAACTCTAGATACCCTAAATGTTATAGACATTTAGGGTAGCTGATCCTGACAGATCCCGAGTGCACATCTGAAAAGATTCCTGTCAGAGACAGGAGAAGCTACAGTCCATTATAGAAATAGTTCTGAAAAGACTGATAAAGGCTCCCTAGTTTTGCCAAGTGGCTTTCAATGATAATAATAAATCAATAAATGGAGGAACTCAGATGAAACCCCCCTGAGCCGAGTGCTAAACAGAGATTCTTTTCAAACAGTTCTACAGTGGAATTAATGTTTCAGTGTCTATAAAATCCATTCAAAGAGTAGTTTCCTGAACTCCTCTTATATGAGAATTGTAGTTGAAGTATTACAACAAATGTCTGGAGGTTACTGAGATCTGTAAGATTACAAGTTGATTTTCCAGGAAGGAAAAAAGCAACAGCATCATCGTTAGCACACAACACTTACTTCCCAAGTCTGATTGCGTACTCCTTCAGTGCAAACACATTGTCAGCAAAAACAATGATCTTATCATTCCGTCGCTCATGAAACTTAATCAGGAACTGGCAAGCTCGAAACTTATTTGGGTTCATGGTGTACAGCAGTATCCGCTTCTTTGTTTTGATTGCTACGTATTCTCTGTAAAATTCAGGTGACATTGGGCACCAAACCTAGAATTAGACAATTTACACAGAGTAAATCCCAGTTATCCACTTAATTCCAGTGGGAATTAAATTGTATATCCACAACGGAATCAACTTTATTTTAAGATACACTGAGTTTACATCTTTCAAAACAGAACTTCCCAGAGGTTCCCAATGGCTTTACCCGCACAGTATCATGAACTGACACATATCTCTCAGTACTGTACAGATCGAGTCACTGATAATTTTTCTTTACAACAGAGACTGAAAATGGAAGAAATTATGAAGTCTATGCAAACACAGTAACACTATGGCATATCATGACAACATGCATATTGTCATCTAAATTACGGGCATCTGTTCTGTTGTATGTGGCTGCTATCTACCATATTCATCACACAGTACAAATTTAACAAACAATATTAAAAAAGGCCTCTTTCATTACTACTGTCCAGCTATGGAGTTTAACAAATAATCTATTCACATCTGTGACAATCCATGTGAGTTTATTTAACACTCCAGTCTGGTCTGTGATCTAAAAACTATCACAGACAATGGATTAGGTTAGACCTTCAGTCTGACCCAGTCTGACCTTCTAGCATGGGTGAAATGTTTCCACTTATCTGACATCAGATTTTCATCTCATCCCCCAAAAAGAGAAACAATGCTGAAGTCACACTACAGGATTGTAACATGTTCATATTGACTACTAACAGCGCTTCTGGAGCTACTAAGTGAAAAGCCATAAGGGTACCTCCTGCTCATATTGTTAAATACTTACAGCTCTTCCTTCCAAATACAAACAAACAAACAACAACAACAAAACGCTAAAGAAAGCTATAAGCATGTTAAATATACACCAGTAGTACTGAAAAGCAGAACATCACCTCAGCACACTGGACTTTAGCAATGTAGCCACTGTTCTGCAGCTCCATCCAGTTGGCCTCATAGAGCTTTGGTCCAATCAGGAAGTTCAGATCAACAATTTTATCATCTTCTCTGACCAGGGTAGCAGTCAGTCCCAGCTTACAATGAGCTTGTACAATAGTGAGCACACGTCTGAACATTTTTGCTGAGAAACATAAGACACACTTTCTGTTTACTTTCCTGAATGGGTTTAGAATACAAGCACTGCAATTTTACAGGTTAAAAAATAAATAAATCATAAACTCCGTGGACACTCCAGTAGCACATCATTGCTTCCAACAGTCTTCAACTACAACAGCTATTTCTGGACAGTTCCTACTACAATTATTCAAATTTAATGGAATAGAAATAGTAACACCAAAGCCTACAGTACAATTGCATCTCAAAACCAAAGGTGGCAGATTAACCCCTGTCCCGTTCCTACTGAGAGCGCTACCATCCACAAACAAATTTGTCCACAGCAAAATTAAACACCTTTAATTTGGGTACCCTCAAGCAGTTTGTCAACCTACCCAAAAGGAGGTCACTCATATTCTGTACTACCGCTGTAGAGAACAACAGAACTTCAGAACCATTTCAAAAAAACAAAACAAAAAACAAAGGTCAGTTAAACTCTGTAACATTGGGGGGAAACAAAAAAGATGGCAGTTTACTTGTTTGTCTCTAAACCCTGCGCCATGGGTTCATCAACCGGATTAAACATCAGCAAGGTCAATAGCCCCACAAGCTATTACAGAGCAAAGCAACATTACCAGTACATACAGCATGAGGATCTGCACACCATTTACTTACCAGGAATAGTATGTACTTCATCGAGTATCATAAGGCCCCACTCTCGACTTTTAAGCCACTCCATTACTCTCTCTGCTTCCCAGGATCTTTTAGTCGTGTGTCCCAACATGGAATACGTGCTGATAGCAATAGAACAGTCAATGGGCTTATCTTTGGCATCAGAGGTGAATCGACATATCTGACTGTCATCAATGGTGGACCACATCTTGAACTGCGCTTTCCACTGCTCTACAGACACTGCAGAATTACCAAGGACCAGACACCTCTTGCGGACAGTGCACGCTGCTGTCACTCCAACTAGAGACTTGCCAGCACCTGTGGAAGGAGTGATATTCATTATTTATCTCACAGGTATCATTGGAATAGATAGAAAAAGAGTGAAGGACAATAGTAGTGTGAGAGAATATGAAATCACACAAGGGCAGCCTTCACTGTTTCTTTACTACAGTAGTCTTAAAGAAGTTGGCTGTCCACTTCTATAAAAACAGTTGGATTGCCCACCACGTGCTGCTGTCTTAAGAAAATCATTGCAAACACTGCTTTTGCCAGTTAGAAGCAATCATACTGTTTTCTTCATTTCAAATATGGGATAAACTCCAGACGGCTACAGAAAGCTTCTACTAGAGGCCATCTCCCATACTGCCCCTGCAAGCAGTGTATGTTACACCATGCAGCAAGTCCTTGTCTTTCCAATCCCACTTCAGATTTCCTCCAACATCCCTTATGCACTCTTTCAGGCCTCCCCCGTATCTCCTGCACTGCCATAAGCAGTCTCCCATTCTCTCCCTCCTTAACTGCTTCCCATGGGTTGTCTCAACCTTCTTGCTTGCACCCCCAGCTCCTCCACCTCCCCGTTCTCACCCAAGGATGAAATTATTCCAGTGCCAGCAGTTCTACATCTCACTGGAAGATCAGCAGAGCTGACTCAGAGGGCACAAAAAGGTTAATGGTGATCTATCACAGCTACGAAGGAACTCTTCAGTCACTAGAGAAACAAAACACCTGACAGTGCTACTAATTGGGCTTTCCCTCATCGCTCTCATCACCCACTTGCTAAAAGCCATCAGGACTTGGCATACTTGTACCCAGATCAGTCCCTATTACAGTCTGAAGCCCAGGCAGCTGTCAGATTTGGACGTTACTTTATTGCAGGCAAATAAAGAACAAAATCCCTAAGGAAGAAAACCCTTAAAAAAAAAGAAATCAATGCAGTAATTTACCACATGGCAAGACAATAACACCAGATCTGGCTCGCCCATTTCCAAACATCTTCCTCAGGCTTTTCTCTTGATAGGGTCTGAGGACAGCTGTAGGTTTCAGATCTATATTAATATCAGGATTCACAGAATCATTTCTGAAATCATATTCTGCCAGCAAGGGGTAGTCCAAATGGATACAACGCTTCTGAAGTTCTTCAATCATCTCCTGAGGAGGAGACAAAGCTTCAGGTGCTAAATTCTCCACATCTGAATTATTCCATCAGTTAACAATTACTGATTACGCAGTACTACATGAAGTCACATTGAACTTTCATGCTCATTAAGTCTGAAAGAGTTGAAGCTCATTTCAATAACTTTGTGACAACCCACCTGCTCCAACATGTGAAATAACAGCCCGTACTAGAGAGAGCTATTTGGACAGATGGAAGTGTAAGACACATTCATCTGAAATGTGTTTCTCAGCTGGCAGTGACTGAACTACACTCTGAAGCCCTGCAACAAAAAAAAGCTCAATAACAAACACAGAAAGTCCTGTGTGCTGCATGGAAAGCCCTACCAAAGCTGCACACTTGTAATAGGGAAGAGCATCATACCCTGACAGTGCAGTTATTCCACCACAATGACAGGCTGATTCAATCACCAGAAGTTGTTTCTAGTTCTCAAGTACTTCTTTGGTTATTATAAAGTTCTCCTTTTACTACTTCTGTTTTCCCCAGAAAAGCATCATTAGAATCACCATGCAGCAACAAGACATGCCTTACAAAACTGCTCTGAAGGCCAAGTCAGGACTGCGCTCTGACCTCCGGCTTCTCAAGCTGGGAAAACAGCCACCAAGAGCTTCCTCTGTAAGTATCAATTGTGAGGAAGAAAAGTTCTGAAACTAACAGATTTACTCTCCACTGAATTCTCATTAGCCCTGCACAAAGCAGCATCAAGCTGAGCACAAACAGAACCTCCCTTGGCTTCTGGAACCTCTCTAGCTTGTGAGCCACTACACTCTGTGGGCAGAGAAAGGAACGTTCTGCAGTCTGCTCGCTCTGTACTGGGAAGGAATGAAGGAATATCCCAAGATTTTGAAAGGCAAAAGGAAAGAAACATTATTGGCTTCCAGTGACCTCCTACTTTAAACAAGGAACCATTATACATGATCTCTCACACTTATTAGAGTCTGGGGCACATCCCCTAAAGGTACACATGCTAAGAGACAAAAGCGTTCATGCCTGCTTGACTTCAAAAGATACTGTCTGTGTCTCTTCCTCCTCCTCCTCATCTTTGTCCATCTGCTCATAAAACTCATATAAGTCAGCTGGGACATCTGGCTTGTTTTGAACATCCGCTTCTTGTGACGTGGATGGACCAAAGCCACTTTCACTGGACTTGGAAATCTGAAAAAGACAGTGAGGAACTTTCACCAAAAGGTTTGTTAGAGATGCTGCCCCCGACACTCACTGAAATGGGGCTCATTAACAAGGCAGAGCACGGCTGACAAAAATGGAAACAACTGCTGACATGACTAACGCACAGTAACGATTCCAAGCTACCGAGCAGCTTATCTAATATTAATTCCATCCTTTTAAAACGTGCCAAACGCACCGCTGATTTACTTGTGAATGTCTCCGTAATGAGCTCTGTTTCTTCACCTTCAGCATTTCTCAGGCGACACTCTTTAATAACGTGGTCTTGCAGAAGCTGCTGAATGACATCAGGATGGGTACTTTCCACAAAATACCTACAAGAAAAGGACAAAAACCCCACATCTCTACGAACTAATTGAGACAATAACTTACAGAAAAAAGCAGTGCGTGCTTAAATCTACAGCCAGCCCAGAAGCACCCCTGTGTGTCCCACCATGGGGGTGCTAACTGAAAAATAAACTAATTACAACCATCCAAAATTTTACAAGGCTCACTTGGAAAGCATCGCGTATTTTCACATCATCCACCTTCCCTCCTTCAGCTTAAAACCTTTCCTCCTTGTCCTTCTACTATCTACTCATGTAAAAAGTTGATTTATCTTCTGTTTATTAATCTCCTTTTAAACACTGGAAGGCTGTAATGAGGTCTCCCCGCAGCCTTCTCTTGTCCTGACTAAAAAAGCCCAGCTCCTTCAGCCTGTTTTTGGAGGAGAGCTGCTCCAGCATGGCGGACACCTTTGTGGCCTTCCTCTGGACCCTCTTCAAAAGCCTGACATCATCCCTGCGTTGGGGACTCGACCCAGATGTTATGCTTCTGATGGGGCCTCACAAGGACAATCACCCCCCTCACCCTGCTGGTCACCCGTGATCCATGCAGCCCTTTCTCCTGCAGCCCTGGATATCACTGTGCTTCCAGGCAGCAAACACACGCCGCTGCTCATGTTATGTTTTCCATCTGCCAGGACCCCTACGTTCCCCCAGCAGGGCTCCTCTCAAGGGTTTTTGGAAGATCACTTATTTCACACCAACTATGACAAAAGCAACTTACCTGTTGCGTTTCAGCACCAGCTTCACCTTCCCATAGCTGACCGTACACAGCTGCAAAAAGACAGCAGCAGTCATTAGGAATAACCAGCAGAGTGATTTCTAGGTTTGGGTGCAGTTTAATTTCTTTAGGAACACGAGATATCTTCATTTATTTGCAGTGCTGTTACACTTATGGAACAACCTTGAAGAGATATTTTCAGAACACACCAACATTTATGGAGATATACAACAGAGAAGGGGAAAAAGTAAGATAAAAGCCTCTGCTCTCTTACAACAGAATGACAGAATACAGTAAGATGGTAAAACATTGAGTAAAAGAAAATGTATATAAAAAATAGCAGCAATGCAGATAGAGCAGATAAGAGCGTCAGATGGCTTTGCAATACATCAGCACAGACTCACCTTGATGAACTGAATGATTCCCTCTGGCACGCCGGTCTTGCTCAGTTTCTGCAGGTACTCGGTGATATCGCTGGTCTGCAGGCCCACACTGACGGCAGCGTACAGGGAGTAAGCAGTCAGTTTGTACTCGTGGATGTGGGTCGGTCTGCACACGGGCTCAGCAATGGCAACTAAAAAATCCTGCGCGTATTTGTAAACTGGAGAAAAGGCTTCCAGGAAAATATGGCCGTCAGGAGCCTATAGCAACACAAGGAGACGCCAAATCAGGATTCTCCTACAAGGCAGCTGTTGTGATGCGGACTCCTCTGTACAGGTGGCAACGTGTCACTGGGTTTCACTCAGCCATGAAACTTAAGGCGTCTGCCTTAAGAATGACACAAGGACAAGAGAAACGGGCATTTTATTGAAGAAGAGCCCAGAGAGGCAGCGTGATGTAGGGCAGTGGGTAAGTATCCAACACATGGCACTGTACTGCCCAGCCCAGAGGGAGCGCTCTGATACAGACAGCTTGAAGCAGAACCGCACAAACAGACGAGAGGAACCAACACAGCCATGGGGACAGGCAGAAGTCACCTTCTAAATGGGACCAGACGTGGGTTGGTCTGTGTTCCTTCTATGGCAACAAAGCTCAAACACGTCCAGGCTGACACAGCCTTCCACATTCACACCCCGAGTCACTGTCTGCCACCTCGCCTAACTATGCCTGTACTGCCGGCCTCGCTCCGGACAGCTGTACGGACAGGTGAGCAGACAGACATACGGGCGTCCTTTTCGCCCTACACAAATCCCCGTCAAAGCCCGGCCCGCCCTGCAGCCGTTTCCCTGCAACTCGTTGGCCGCCGCCCTGTGAGCGCCGCGTTTCACCCCTCACGTACCACCCAGAGCGGCCGCGAGGCGCTGTCGGCCTTCAGCGGCATCTGCAGCCGATAGTCCTTGGCGCCGTACTCGTCCAGCTTGGCGCCGCTGTCCTCCACCTGCTTCCCCGCCGCCGACGGCACGGCCTCCTGCGACTCCTTGCCGGGAGCGTCATCCTCCTCCTCCTCCTCGTCCTCGTGGTGCCGCTTCTTGGACTTCTTCTTGTCTGCGGCACACCGCGCCGTTAGACAGACGGCCGCCCGCCGACCCCCGCCCCGCGGCGCCCCCTCCCCGCCCGGCCCCGCTCACCCCGCTCCTTCCTGCCCATGGCCGTCGAGCCCGGCCGAGCGGAGGCAGCCGGAAGTCTGCGCGTCACTTCCGCCGCGCGGCGCGACGCCGCAGCGGGAAGGCGGGGAGAGAAGGGCGGGCCTCGCACAAAAGACAGGAGGCCGGGCGTGGTTGTCCCTACAGCGTGTTTAATTGGTCGCTACGTACAACTCGGGTCCGGTCTCGGAAATACAAATACATCTCGAATGGTTAAAAACAAAAACTTAAAAAAATATTCTGAACATCAGCCAGCTGAAAATATATTTATCTAGTAAATCATCTCTCAGAGCTTTTATAGATTTCATTACCCTTAACCAAACAGCGCCCTTACAAAACAAGGTCGTAAAAATGTAGAAATTAAACTGTGGAATAAGATCAAGATACAGACAGACACGGGGGTACAGACAGACACGTATGGGACACACACACACAGTGACGGGGGTTCTGTCCCTTTAGGATCAGCAGCTGTGGGATGAGCTGCCCACCCAGGGCACCACGCAGCCCTCCTGTAAGCTGCTGCTCTGATACCCAGCAGTGCCTTAATGACGTCTGCCGAGCCAACACAACCCCAGGCACCCAGCAGTAGTACATTGCACACGCACACACACACACACACACACACACACACACACACACACACACACCCGTCGCCAACCGTTCCGAGTAGTAAATCAGTGTACAAATTAAATAGCTCCAAAAATGTGCAAAAAAGTCAACGCGGATAGAAAAAAACACCTTTGTGTACATACATACGTTACAAACTGTGCCCGGCATTCAACTGAGTAAAAACATTTACAGTGAGAAACCGATAGATTAAATAGAGAATTTAATGGCTACGTAAAAATGTACAAGAGAAATATACAAATTTGTATCCATAGCTTCATGAAAACAAAGTCTACGCTCCGGCTGCTCTACGCCTCCTCCAAGTATTTACAGTGATTCTCCATCGTGTGACTGTGGGAGGGCTGAGATGACAGGCAAGGCTTTAAGGAACCGCCGCATTCGAGAGCCGACACCGAGCTGTAAGCTGGTACGTATGGGAAACCAGCACTGCGAGCTGCCAGCCTAACGCCTGCTCAGCAATCTAAACATAACCCTCGTTTTTATACCCACGTGAAATAGGCTTTGAGGAAGAGGATGGGCTGCGGTAAGTGAGGGACGTGGAAACCTCTGAAGTGTTTCCTGGGAATATCCACTTTGGAGTGAAGCATCCTTATATGTTCCGACAGCGGACCCTGACCTCCAGCCCTCATCACTGGACTCAGAGTAAGAACTGAACCACGAGATACAATTTTCATGTATTTTAATCCAGCTCCTCTCCCCTTAACGTGAAGTAAGTTCACAAAAACCTAAAGGTTTAGCCTAAGTGAGGCTGCCAGCACTGCTCCTTTGGAGCATGTCCCGTCTGCCCCCAGAGCACTGTACCCACTGATAGACCAAACCCACACGGGGCCCTGTGCAGCCCCAGAGCTGCACCCCACACAGCCCAGCTCCTCACTGCTGCTCCAGGATGCTGCACAAGGCTGGGCACACAACTGCAGGCTGGTTCACACCCTCCTTAGGAGCTTTCAGTGGCCACCAACCAGCAGGATTTAAGTGATGCCAGTTAGGAAGGCCGAGTGGGGAAAATAAAAAGAGAGAGGAGTTCCTTTGTTTCTGACCAAGAGTATTGATCTGGAAGCCAGGTTGGTGGCAGTTCTGCCCCCACACCCACGTGGCTGTGGGTGACACCTGGCTCTCACGTAAGGCTGCTTCTCAGCAGCTCGGAGATGCTGTGGCACACAGCAGTGCAAGTCACAGCCCCTTCCTTATGGTGTCCCATACACATCCCAAAGCTCAGGCCTGGCTACAGAAGGCACCAGGTTTAGTCACCCTGCTTACGCATTTCTTTCAGAATGACAATATGATTAATTTAAATAGAGCTTAAACAAGAAAAACAAAAACAAACAAAAAAACCCCAACCCCAAACCCTTGATTTTAATGGTGTGTGAGTTCTGCACACCAAAGCAGCATCTAACACAAAGCTTTTAAATACGGGAGGTGTCTGTCACTGCGTACCAGTACCTGGTGGATATTCATGTGCCTACAACAACAGCACCAACCCACGGGCTGTCACTTGTGACTCCATTAGGAAAGCTTTGGTAATTGTGTGTGGCTGTACACTCCAGCCTTGTCACTGACACAGACAAGGAAGAGATGGTACTGGCACTAATACTTGGCTTTTCCAGTAACCGTACGGACTCACATTCCAGCACACAAGTGATGTTTCCCTGTATGCAGGACAGATCTTAAGGATTAAAAGACACCGATAACTATCTGTAGCTCTGACCAGTTTGCTCAAGTCTCTGAAGCTGCAGTCACACAATGCTCTGTGCTGTCTGAAAGGTCTGCCTGCCACACACTGCGCTGTACCGATGGGTGCTGCAAGGCGGCTTTCAGTCAGGACAATGGCAGGACTGGCACTTATCCAAACAGAAATGGAAGTGATTTAATGGTACAACATCAGCCTTGCTGAGAAATCTGTTGATTTGCTTAGGCAGATAATGCTCCTTTTGCACCAAAAGCAGGCAGTCATTAACACAGAACCACCTTTACAAATGTACCAACTATGATTCTGCACCCACTATGAAGTCCAGAGGAAACCCAGAGCCTGGTACCCTGAGCTGGAAGGCTAAATCCCAGCTGTAACAGCACTGCTGGAGCTGGAGAAAAGTCATTTTTCTGGTCTGCATAGCAGCCTACAGCCTGCAACGTGCCCATCGGAAACATCCGGAACAGCTCCAAAAACCGCTTTGAGAAGTTCTCAGTTTAAAAGTCGGATGCAGCTGATAACTCTAAGTGCGCCTCCCAACACAGCTCGGGGCACCTCAGGGTATACTCCAATATTGCTTTGGAGACATGGAATTGTACGGCAGCCACAGCATACTGATGTGACACTACAGTTTGAATGTAATTAAGGCATACAGCTGAACCACAGAATCATAGAATCATTTGAGTTGGAAGGGGCCTCTAAGGATCAAAACCCAGCTTCAATTGGTGGTAGCTAAGAAAAGAAGTAACTTTCCATTTCTGCAGCTGTTAAGCTACAACAAGAACTGCAAATCAAGCTAATGAAGTAAGACTAAGTCAATGTAAACGCACCTATTCACTTAACAAGATACAGATCTAGCAAGTCCATGCACAGATATTTCCATCACCCAAACTAAGAATAAAACAATTTGCTCTGATATGATTGAAGCTTTCAGTCCTGCTCTACCAGCACAGTTTGCTTAACAGGACTGAGAGTTACACCATTAAAGCCATATTAGAGAAGAAGCTGAACCTTTCTTCCTTACCACGTGGAACAGATGATAGTAAAGCTCCTCAGCATGTAAGTCAGCCCTCTGTAGACACTCACTGTGAACCTGGATTCTTACTTTTGGGGAGCACGGCTTTGTAACAGCATTTACAGAAACACAAAGTGTAACCCTGCAGCAGCCTTATCTTCATTGACATTATCTGGTAATTGGATTTGACAGTTAAGGACAATTGAGGACTCTAAAATGCTGCCATCTTCGCAAGTAAGACACCAGAAGTGGTGAGAAGGGACTTGGTCTCTGCAAACCTCTGCCCACAGAGCTGTAATTGTGCCATTCCATGCGCTCAGTTACAACTGAAGTTTGTTCATTATCATGCCAGTAGTCAATGAAGTGCTTTACAGACACTATATACAGACGTATTACATGATTTAATGCAAATAGGCTTACCACATTACCCCAGCGCAACAGCGTTGAAGTACAACATGCAAGGGTACGAGTATCAGCTAACCTCGTGGTCAAAGTCTGGTTTAGCCTCTAGTTCAAAACGCGTATGGCAATCATCACCCCAATTTACTGCTCGTTACTTAGGTCAGTAGACAAGTTCTCCATCGGGTAAATAAAACAGTTCAGGCCTAATCCTGGCTAAGTCAGTAACGTTTTGCTAACGTTGCTGGAACTACCAGAAGTCATTTTCATTTCAAAGTGCTGTCTCTATGTCAGCAGTGTTTGGATATTCCAAAGAAATTAAGGGAAATGCATTCTGTAAATTGATTTCTTTCTTTTTTTCAGGTTCCAAAACGCTCCCCATTGTCATGACTGAATGCCATCTATAGGAAAGGCACAAAAGCAGCAACTTGGATTATTCGGTATTAAGATGACAATGACAGAAGTGATATTGCAACATAGCTGAGCCAGCACTGTCTCACTAAAAGGACTTGGTATTAGAAAAAAGGATTCTGAAAATTTTCAAGCTTTAGAGAGCGCAGATTCCTTTCAGAAGAGCATCTTCAAACGTTAAGAGTTACAGATAAACCTGGTTGTGTTTCCCTTTAAAGTCCTTTTTCAGTAATACAAAGTTTCCTTGCCTTTGCAGATATTCACTGTCCACAACTGATTTCTCCCCATGTATTTTCAACTCTGTTTCGGGACCCTCTTGATCAGCTTGAAAGCAATCATTTCAATTATCTGATCTTTAAATCAGCTACATAAGCTAGACTCTGTGTTAAACCTCCCTCCCTTGCTTTCGCTAAACGTTGCTCATAAAGCAAAGGTCCTTTATGGCAGAGAATGTACAAATTCTTCCCACAATCTGCTTTCACAGCCTTTATCCAGTGACAGAGAAATCCTAAGTCAGTTCAGCATAAGCAGACTTTCAGCTTTCTAAACCTTCCCTGGTCAGGATTGTCCTTTCCACGTTCGGAAAACCTTGCATGGTTGTGTCCCCTGGCTGAGAACAATTTAAGTCGGGGAAAGCTCTAACAAATGGAAGAGGGCACCACTCAGCCTCAGAGGAGATGGCCAAGAACTCATCCTTCCTCCTCTACAGGTAAAGCAGCTAGGATAGATTCACACGCCTGTACCGAATTTGGAAGTCAGCAGAACAACCGCAGAACTCCCACGAGTTTATTAGCGTGAGAATGGGTAAATTTACTACTCTGCCTCCATGCGCTTCATAATTCTTCTATTCCTCTACAGATGTCAAACAGAGCAGGGCCTGGGGACAATAACACAGCCCTGTCAGAGCGGACAAGGTTCACAGTGTCAGCCTGGTCTGTTGTTATAAAACAAAAGCAAACAATGAATCATCCAAGCAGTATACATTAACTCAGTTCTGTAGTCCAATCGTTTATTTCCAAATTCCCTTTTAAGTTATTTATGTTGTGTTCCACAGAAATATGAGAGTTTGACTTTCCTGCCATGAAATTCAGTCACTAACTACCTCTCATCAGTACCAGGACTTCTCGACTGAGAAGCTCCAATTCAGAGTTTCTCCTTTGTTCTTTTATTATTTTCTTTGAGAAAAAGAAGAAGTTGATTAATGTTCATCTCGTGACAGCTGGAAAGCTGAAGAACACTGATAGCTGGGTTATCAGGCTGGGGTAAGCATGCTCACGCTATTTGATTGCTGGGGCTCTGTGCTTCGGGCCTCTCCTTCACACAGCTTTGTGCTGTGCCTCCTTGATCATCGTTACCTTATGAAAAATAAAGCGGGGTCTTTCTTCTCTGTGACTTATTCCTAATGCTAAAAGAAGTTCAATTTTATTGTAGGACTTTTTAAAACACATCTGGATGACTGAAATGTGTTACTAAAGCGATGCTTAGAGTGCATAAGGGGAAGGATTTGATATTCTTTAGGCACTTGATGTTGACATACATTCCATCCTAGCGCCCCTCAACAGCTTTGAAGACATTATTTCCTACAGACCGTTCTGAGTCGCGTAACTCATACTGCAGAAGGATCAGTCACTCCATTTCCCCCAGACATTCATGGCACCGTGGAGGAGAATTCTCTCTCAACACCTCTAATATTTCTTATCTAACATGATAGTCTCCCTGCAAGTGTATGTAACAGAGGATTTTCTTTGGCAGATACAGCAGGAGACATTCTCCTAAATATTTACATCCAGCAGCTGACTCTTTCCTACTATGGAAATATTCCCCTTGCAGTACAGTAGTTCCTAGGATCCGGGTCCACCATCTGTTTACCTGCAATTCTTTTCCTGTTAAGAATATACGATAGAGATTTTGGTGTAGAACTCGGTCACCAGCGTTGAGTTCTTTTTTGTTGCTGTTCTTTTCTTTTGGTCACACAGAAGTACCAGTCAAGACACGCTTTTGTACAAAGAATTCCAAGTTCTTCCGGCGTTAAAATTAACTCTCAGAACCGTGTGATCCCGCTTAAATTACACAAGGCAGAAACTCATTAAACTGCTAACATATAAGAACTTAGAACTCTCTGCTGCAAGTACCTGTAATGTAACAATCGATCACAGAGAAGTACCTTCTCGTCCCCTGGCTGCATGTCTGTTTTCCCTGCACCCTGAGTCAGTCAGCGGTGTCAGAAAAAAAATCACACAGTTCCTGACTGTCCAATCATTTCTATTATTTTTCCCTCTTTAAATAAGGAGCAAATATGTACTAAAGTGCTTTATCTACATGAACCACATCAGTACATTATAGAAACAAGGAGTTCTAGTCCTGGTGGGATCAGGGAAGGGAAGATTCTCATTTTAGATACAAAATTTAGATTGCTTACAATCTAAGTGAAACAAAGATTCAAGAGAACGCCTTCTCTCTCTTGTCTTTTTTCTCCTTTTTGTAAAAAATAAAAAATAAAAGTGCAGTCAAATAGAAAATAAACGCAGCAGACGCGAGCTGAGTTGAGGCAGGCTGTTAGTGATAGTGTGCAAACGTGTGTCTTAGCAGTTCATCTGCAAATGGTCGCAGCTTGGCCTCGATAAAAATCCTTTTCAGGAAATCCCGAGCATGGTCTGAGACATGAGGTGGTAACTGGGGATTGGTTGGCTGAGTGGCAATCTTAAAGATGGCAGCCATTGCTTCAAATTCTGCCCACGGGGGCTTCTCAGTGAGCATTTCTACCACTGTACAACCTACGCTCCTGAAACAGAGGCAAAAGCGAGACAGCAGGTTACAACAGAGTTGCGCTCTTCTAGGAACACAAGCAGTATCAAGTAGCTTCTGAAGTACCACAAGAAGCAGCGTCCACTTATCTCTACAATGCAACTTTGATGGAAGGCAGCTCTCCACTGTCACTGCATTAAGCAGATCACTACCCGTGCATCTCCAACACATTACCTCACTGGGCCAAAAGCTAGTACCTCAGCGAAGAACTAATGAGGTATTTATCTCGGTACCATTGATTGTGTGATGGCACTGCCACTATTCTGATTGATATCTCAGTGCTCAGCAGGCTGACGCAGGCCTTCATGCAAGGCTGCTTCAAAGAATTCTCTTGTGATCAATAAACCAATGTGCTCACAAACTGCCAAAGCAACAAATCCTACATTTCAGTGTTACACTCTCCAAATGCACAAACAGGATTGCCAGTGCTCTCACGTGTTATCTTCTTCAGCTTAAACCCCAGAACAAAACACTCCAACTTCAGATGCCAAACAATCACATTCTGCTGAGAAACCACCCGTTCTGAAATCACGAGTTTTGTTAGAGAAGTTTTGTAACATACCAGATATCTGCTTTCCTGCCGTACCCTTCTCCACTGATAACTTCTGGACTCATCCAGTACGGAGTTCCTGTGACAGACTTCATTCCCGTACCAGACAGACAGATGGTCTGCAGTCGTTTGCTGGCACCAAAGTCACCCAGCTTCACATTGCCTGCTGAATCTCGCAGAATATTTGCTCCTGGAAGGAAAAGAATGCAGCTTTGGTGTAGAAAGCAGCATTAAAAAAAGCTTGCATTCAGAAATATGGTGCAAGACAGTTCTGGTGCTCCCAGAGAATTTCTCTGCTCATTCCTCTATTTGGAGGTTGGGTAAAATGAACTGTTATCTGCCTTCTGCATCCTATGCCTTTTCCCAGAAAGCTTCAGTGACTTTGTAAAACCCTGCTGATAAAGAAACGTGCCATGTGAGGGCAGCAACCTGAAACAGGAATTTCTCTTTTCACACTACAGAAGAGGCCTCAATATGGTACTAAAGCAAAATCTCAGACTGTGTCACAGACTTGCTTAAAATACTTATCTGCATAACAAAAACGTCACTGATATTTCCCCATTCTGGGGGAGAAAATACATTACTCATATAAAGCAAAAGGAAAACCCTAAGAGTTTTAGAGGATACAATGGTTGTTCTACACACCTATTTTGCACATCACCACCATCTTCCCACATATTTGTAACTTGCTTTTGCAGCTCTTACAGACCCCTGTATCTATCAACAAGAAGTACATCGATTTCCTGGCAGAAGAGTGCAAGAAGTGTGACTCACTGAGGTCAGGGGAGTCACCTCTGACAGGCATTTCTGGAACAGTGAAAAGCTGCAGTTTCTGTGTAGCTGATAGAAACAAAACTCAGTGACAACTAATAGTTCCATGTCATGATGCTTTCCTCCGTATATGCCAACCGCTTGTAATGATCTCCTGGTGTATTCAAAGCTATTTACATTCAGAAGGAAATTTTATTATGAATGCTTTGCAGACAGACTCTATGGAAACCTTTTCAGCAGTCTGTTAGAACTCACTGAGTTTACAACAGTGACAAGAAGTAAAAGAATCATGATTGTTTTCCATCAAAGTCAGTATTTTGGTATCTCAAACTTAACGAAGTTTTAGCAATTCACACCTGACTGACAAGACTGGAAAAGAATTTATAGTAAACAGCACCCAACTGTGCCCAGGACTGCCCTCCTTACCTTTAATGTCTCGATGGACAATCATGTTTGTGTGCAAATAGAGAACTCCTTCTAAAATCTGCCGTGTGTATTTGCGAGTCACGTTCTCTGTGAGTGCTCCATATGATTTTAACTGGTCTTTGATGGAACCCTACGGCAAACAAGCACAGAACACTGTAATGTTCCCAGGATCACAAGCGGTCTAATATAGATGTAGTTTTGTGTCCATTAAAAAAAAAGAATCAAAGTGTTTACACAAGAGGCTGTACAGTGAAGTCATGCACTAAAATGTTAAGTTAATTCTAAAACTATCTAGTAGCTAAAGAGCAACAGTGTGTTGTACAGGAAAAGGAAACACGTAAGTAAGCACCACTCGCAGTTCTTTTGATGGTGAAATGGTGATACTCAAGTTGGCTAACAGGTGGGTTAACATTGGTTAGTTTATACTTGAGGGGAAAATACAGGTCGTCAGAGAAAAACAGGAGAAGCTGGTGGGTGATGCTTTACAGCTACATAAAAATTAAAAAGTAAGCTTAAAGAACATCGAGTCACAAATTCAGTTTTATAACCATGTTTGCATAACGTGGCTCTTTTAATCAAAGATTATTTCTGCAACGCTGTCTTTCAAGTCTCAGACAAATCCAAGAATCCTCCCAAAACAAAGCCCCAAACTCACCTAAAAACACCCTTTTGTTCTGTAGAGTACAGCGCTGTAACTCTTCAGAAATACCAATGCTGTGTTTTTGTAAAAGCACGTTTTATTCAGCTCCGCTGACCCCACTGGGTGGGAAAATGAAAATCTGCACTGCTCAGAGCTGAGTACATTTCTTATCAGAACAGTAAGAGCAGAACGGATCTGCACGTATCCAAGTGCCACAAACAAAAATTGTGGTATGCGCTTATTCGCAACCTGTCCTTGCTACCTTTCTTGTTTTAGAGCAGTTGACAATGCTGAATAGCCAAGAGCCCAAATCAAAGAGCTGCAAGAAGAAATATTAAATTCAAGAAGCCTCAGGACTATATTAATGATGCAGCTTTTCAAAGATTGCTGGGCACTTCTAACGCCAGTCACACACAAAGACATTTTGCACAAACCACAACAATCCGAAAAAGCAAACAAAGGAGAAGACATGGAGGGACTGCTACAAATACCTGTTGGTACCCAGATATTGCTTTATTTTAATTCAGCCATTTCTTTAATATCTGTGTGCCCTTCTGCGAAAGCTGCCTACTTGAGTGCCTTCACACTATGTTGAAATGATGAGTGAAGAGGACAGGTCTTCTCGCTTACCCCTGGCATGTATTCCATGAATATAGAGAGTGTTCTCTCTGGTGGGTCCCTCAAAAAGCCGTAGTACTGAACAATTCTCTCGTGCAGCAGATTTTTCAGCAACTGAATCTCACATTCAAGAGCGTTTACTTCCTAAACCAACCAAACAAAAAAACAACAACAAAATCAAACGCATTGGTTGAATGAGGATTTGTCCAACAATTTTAAAATGAGGTGTGACACTGAAATCAGACACCCAAATTAGTTCTTTTCAATTATTAATAAAACAGGATTCCTAATGACAACATGGAAACGTATTAAAACAAAGGGAACAGTTCAACTTATGTCGCAGCACATCCACACTGTACCTCATACCTTGCTAGTTTCTGGACTATCAGGATCAAACTGCACTTGTTTAACAGCCAGTTCTCTTCCGGTATCAGCATCATAACACAGATACACTCTGCCAAACGCACCCTGACCCAGCAGTTTGCCAAGTCTCCAATTAGTTGGAGCTCGTGGTGCTGAAAAAGTAAACAAGATTTCTGTGTTAATGTCAGCTTGTTATTTAGCCGATTAAAGGAAAAAACAACACATAGAAAACAACTTTTTCAGGGACCACATTTTTCAATGGAAGATCACACTTTCTCTATGTAAGTTACAAACATGGATAAAACTTTCTGTAAGATGGGAAGTTTATTACAATATAATGAATTTCTAGTAAAGATGGATGTACTTACGCAGCTAAGTTGAAAAACAGACAAAGCACGTTGAGCAAACTTAGTCTCACTGTTTTAAAAATGGAGGCCTAATCAAAACCTGCTGACTACTGAAATCATCACAAGGTGTATTTGCTCCACCACAGTCATACAACAATACCAACAAAAGCCAACAAGTTACTCCAACCTACATAAGCCTTCTCATGTCCTCCAAAGGTTAACATATTGAAAATACTTCTATAGTGATTTGTTATCATAGACATTTATTCCACGCAAAAATCTAAATGAAGATTGGCACAGGAAGCAGAGAAAAAAATACAGAGCATGAAATCATGACTTTTTCCTATTACAGAGAGAACAACATACACAATGTTCAATCACATTTCTTTGGATGACATGCTTAGTTTTGACATGACAAATTGAAAGGCAAGAGTTTTACAGCAGAGGTCACAATGTTCCTTAACTTACAGCGACTGGGTGGGCTGATGTCCATGACAGTCAAGGTAGGATTGTCAATGTCACTCCCCCTCCTCCTCATTCTGTTATCCTCATACTCTGGTGTGAAGACGCTGCTCCCACTACTGGTGCTCAGTGAGTGATCAGTGGGACTGAAACTAACAGGTGACCGGAAGCTGTTCCCCTGCGTCCTCCTGGCCCTCGGAAAAGTTTTACGACCTTCAGTGTTACACAGAGAATACCAATGTTACACTACAACAAACACTACTGTGTGATTTATGTATGCCAGTGCTTCACGAATTCTACACGTGGTTCAACACTTCCACACCATAACATGTGATGCAACAATTAGGAAATTTTCCAAGAGTTTCAAACTAGAAGAAAATTAATGTTAACCACGGGTATAAATAGAGGTTGGTCTGAGTGGTTTACATTGAAGAGTCCAAACATGCAAGCAGCATAATGAGGGCGATTTCTACAGCTGCCCTGAAGTTAACCAACATGCTTCAGAAATGGGGGGTGGGGGGCTGTGACAGCCAGGAAGGGAAATGCCCACCTCCATCTGCACCTCCATCTGTACCACCCCAGCAAGGTGGGAAGAATACATTTCTGATAAAAAAATACAGAAGCTGACATCTCAAGGATGCCCAGGTTTGTATATTCACTTTTTAAAGAAAATAAGTAAGAAAAAAAGAGTAAAGATCTACCCTTGGAATCAACAGGAAAACCACAAAACAAACATCATCAACACTGCATGACTCAGCGATGGAGACAGCATTGGAATAAAAAAGGATACTGGTATTCAATAAGGTAAATTACATCCAGATGCTTAGAATAACATCAATATATTTAGATAACAAACACTTTTAGGTCAGCACGACTTGGTGAAGTTTCATCCTGGGGAGCTCCGGCATAAATCGCCAAAGGAATATCTGAGTCAGTAAGTATTACACCAGAGACGGAGTTCCCAGAGGACTGAAGAAGGCAAGTGAAACATCTTGAAGGAGTGGACTCATATTTACACACTAGTCAGGCCAATTTCAGTGCTGCGATAAATACATGAACAAATTACTGAGCAGTGTTATAAAATCACTGAGAAGATAATGTGATAAAGCAGCCAAAATTGATTTGACACATAGCTAATCCAATATACCCATTTCACGAGGACATTTCCTCAAGCCAACTCATGAAGTTTTGGCTGCCACAAGACTAAAGAGAACTGAAAATAAGGGCCTTGCACAAATGCTTGAAAAAATCTTTAAGGAATGTACTGAGGTTTGATAGAAGAAAGTTAAGGAGAAACAAAACAGATATTTGTGAGACTGAATTTTACAAACAGGCAGCACTTAGTTTTCAACTCTTTTACAATGGAGTAACTCGTTATTTGTTGCACATGCACCAATTAGATTTCACTAGGTAGATTTTCTTCTTCAGCTGTGAAGAGGAGAAAAGCAAGTTAATTATGTAGGACTCCTACAGCATTCCCACTTACCATCATTGTAATCTTGTTGATGATATGAAATATGGTACCTTCGGGGATAAGTTCCCCCCTTGCCAAACTTCTCAAATATTGGGATATCGTACTCTACTAGAAAATACAGAGATACATTTCACAGTCAAAAACATGACCAAGGCTTCCATGTTAATCATTCTGCTATTGTACATTTAAACATGGGGAAGAACATAGAAAACAGAATACTTCAGAGCAAAGAACATTATAGAACAAAATGCACACCAAACCAACAAATCTAACTAAAAGTTCCAAAGGATTTCAAGCATCTAACAAAAATTGTTTGAAATCTCCTGCTTAAAACAGCACCAGAGGACCACAGCGTGCCTTGTTACTAGAGGCCTTAGTAGAGACCTTCTAGCAAACAGCAGCTCAACAGGAAAAGTGACAGAACCTCAGTTTAGTCTAAAATTGAAAAATGAGCAAATACAGAACGCTGATAAATGAGTCAACACATCCTCAATTACTAAAACACAGCCAATAAGTTCTCCTTTCTGATTTATTAAGTATTCATATTTAAGGGGAAACTCCTTCCTGGATAAATAATTGCTTAGAAAATGAACATATAAGATGGCAGCAGTGGTGAGTAGTTCCACAGGAATCTGGGCTACAACTCACGCAGTTTAACTGCACATGAACTCTGCAGACAGAGCAACGAATAGCGAGGTGACAAGATTATTTTGTAAATACGTTCTATTGAAGCACGTCCATAAGGATACCTGAAAAAACTTTCAAGGTCACCCATTGCACTTGGTGTCCTGAATCGTGCACAGCAATTTGGATTCAAGCCAGAGTGTGGTATGAAAGCAATGTTAGTGGTGATGACTCATTAATTTATAGGCACAGCAAACTGCTCTCCTTCATGCTTGCACTTTGGAATGCTTTCAGTTACAGCAGTTATGAGCACTTAAAAATGATTCTCTTTCCATAAAGGATGAAATGGCAGCTGAAACATGAAGCAAATTAATGAAGGATTATGCACCTATTTAAAGATGGACACTGAAGCTCACTTTAACCAACCTTTGTGCCATTAGGCACTACATTATTTGCCTTTGTTTTTTTCCTCCAGCAGCAGAGGTATGTTTTACTAAACACAACAGCACTGGTGTTACACATATTAACTAGAAGAAAATCTTTACAAGATACACTTCATTACATCTTTTGTTGGGTCTGTTTGGATTGCATTTTGATGCTATGTCTTCTGCTACCATTACAAGCTTGTGTAAGGTAACACCTCTTAGTATGAGCTTCCCTTTCAAGTTGTATGACTTGCAAGAGGAAGTACTTGGGAAAGCTATTATGGCCAGCCAATTTTGCCTACCTGAGAATTCCTGATGATTATCTGGATAGCTCTGTGCTCTCGGCATCCGAGATTTGGGATAGTTGTCTCTAGAAACGTGAAAGCAAAGTATTTTAAAATGGCAACTACAGTAACTAAACGATTCCACTGTGTTACAATGCTTTATGGATGATGGAAGCTTTACACTGTACAAAGTTGCTGCTCGTAAATGTGGAACTTTATCTCAACATTGAGTCTATTAGGTATCAATAATCATTCAGGATCAGCAACAATGGAAATCCTTGCTCTTGGCTTCAGTGTGGTAAGACAGCAGCAGGCAGTGCCATTCGCACCAGTGAAGGCACAAAGGAACACTGTGTAGTTTAACACCTTGATGGCTCAACACACACAGTTTATAAGCGAAAAATCTCTTATGCAGCCTATGAAAATGCCTCTAATTTAGCCAAACAAGTGCAGAATTTTTTAATGCCTCCAAATATTTCCTCTTTTCTCCACAAAAGCCATAGGATTAAGTTAGTAATTTTAATGAGTTAAAGAATGATGTAGAATTTTTTGGCTATTACATGTCGCGCTAATTAACACCTTAAGCAATCTAATAAAGATGACTAATGAATGGGCACAGTTCTTACCCATCTAAAGGGCTGTCAAGCGAGGGACAGCTTCCTGAGCCAGAATTTTCAGGACTGCTCAATGAGAGTGGATCCAGCATCTAATAAAAACCATGTAGATAAAGATCAGAAAGGTTTGTTGTTTGTTTGTTTTTATGGCTTGAATATTCATGCTTTGAAACTCTGAATTAAAAATAAGACACCACCAGTAACAAACGAACAGGAACTACTGGAGAGAAGGATGACGGCCATAGTTTAACATGCATCAAATATTCTTCCCTGAAAGGATTCCACCATTCTATTAAGCAGAATTGAGTAAAGGCATTTCATACTCAACAATGCTCCTCACACACTGATCTGCACTCCTACATTCTTCCTGTAGACACCGTTGTCTCCTATTATTACAGAACAGTCAAAACAGAACAACAACAAGGCCTCCAAAGAGACAGAAAGCTGAAACAGCTTCAAGGGAAAAAAGGTGGATTTTGTTTCTGTAAAAGAAAAAAGCCTCAAACACGACACAGCCTGTAATGAATGCAGTTTATATCATCTCTAAAGTGGTTTCAGTTTGGCCAACCCGAACCCATAAAGAAAAGTAGAAATAAAACACCATAAAAAAGCTTTAACTCATCTATCTCTAGTTGGGACCCCAAGCAAGGTATGCAGAATTGTAAATACAACCAAACAGTAAAGAAAAGGAGATAAGAGAGAAAATACAACATTTGTAAATACTTTTCACCCGAATCAATATCATGTTTGATACAAAAGAAACTTCCACCTGAAGTAGGAGTTGACAGAAACACCATAGGTTTTCTTTGTCCCCAAACAGTTCTGGTTTCCCAGTAAGCAGCGCTCCCAAGTTTTGTGAAGTCAGTGGAAAGAAATGATAAAACTGAGGATCTAGGCCAGATCCATTACGTAATGAAAACAAAAATCAGCACTTTCTCATTGCTCAAATCAAATCCAAAGAAAAATAAAAAGGGTTTTCCTGACAAGCAGCTGTTTTCCCCGGCTGATATTCATTTTGTTTATCTCACACTACCACCCTTAAGCCCTAATCAGAACTCCTGCAAACATTACTTCCTTCTCACTGGCAACAAAGCAATCTGAAATTTTCATATCTATATTTTTTCAAGAGCTGTGGAAGCAGCATCTAAATCCTGAATGCAGCACAAACGTCCATTTTACCAGCCTACCTCTCACAAATAACAAAAAACTCATCTGTTGTTCTACCTCAAACACAGTTTGTTTTGGTATTCTATACAACATTTGCTGCTCCCTATGAATTGGGTGACGGTTTATTGCTGTAAATTAAGCAGTTGCTCCTCCATGGTCTGTGCCGCCTCTTAAAGGTCTTGGGTACATAACTTCCCTAGGCACGCATCAAGGTCTTGCTGCAGAAACAGTGCTCAGAAAGTGAGTTTGTACTTCACAAATTCAGGCACTTAAAATGAACTCTTTGTTTGGAAGGATTAAATTCACCATCAGTTCAGTGATGCTCTTTTACCAGGCTGAGCAGTGAGTCCTGGAGGCGGCCTGGTATGACTTAACCTAACATCCTAGGAAAGTAAAATTCCTTTATTTAAACCCTGCTGACAGCTCATACAGCAGCACTTACATGGCAGCTTCCATGCTCCTTCAGTGCTCAGGAGTGAAAGGAGACCTCCCTGGTCCTCAGAGCTCATCCACTAGGCCAGTCAGTGACCTGAATGACTCCGTTCGGGCCAAAAGCAATCGCTTCACTGAGCGAATCCAGGCTCAGGCTGGAGGTGACCATGTGGTTACAATAATGAATAGCATCCTGGACTGGAATAAGAAGATTCAGCCCCAACTCCCAGTTCAGCCATGAAAATTGTGCAACAAGTTGCACAATCTCTCTGCCTCTATTTTTATTCTGTCATCTGTCTCTCATTTATTCAGCTCATTTAAACCACCGCCTCTTGCCATTTGCAAATACCATGCCAACACCAACAAGAACTTGAAATGATTTCTATATGAAGCACTATTTTCTCTCCTTAGAATATTTCAATTGTCAATTCTGATAAGCATTACCTTCCTCCTTTCCTGATGTTTTTAAGATTCATAGAGCAGGATTCCATAAACGCTAAGTATGCTAATAAGCCCACACCAACAATGCAAGTGAGCTGAGGAGAACAAACATTTGTGATCCTCACACAAAAACAGAACTACAAGTATTTTAGAGTTATTCGTACCAGACCCAGCGCTCTTCCTCCTGCCTCTACCTCAAAACACTATCCAAATAATTCAGGCAGATCCAAAATTCTCTTTAAAACACTCTGATTACTCCTGCAAGTAGCAAAACTGTTCCTACTTACATATCCTTCTTAATACACGTTTTTGTGCTTCCTAACAAGGGCACCTCTTGCTGCAATTTTTATTTTAGTAACTCACCCACCTGTCATGAAAATAAAGAATACAATCTTTTTCTACCAACAACTTAAATTATTTAAGAGACTGACAGAGAAAAACCATGTTCCTACCGGTCTAAATAATAGTAAACACCTTAACCTTCTCTCACAGATTGTTTTCTAGGGCTGGCAATCCCATATCCTTCTTGAACAGCAGTACTTTGTAAATCAATCTTGCCCCAAAAATCTTTAATTTCAAGAAATCACACAGTACCTGATCCATGCTTTCTGGAATGAATTCACCCTCGCTGTTGATACTGGTGAACGACCCATTTCGGGCCACCTGATGCAGTTCATCTGGAATGTATCCTGGGGGAGGCGAACTCCTATCACGATTATTAGATCCTACTGAAAGAAAAGGGCTGGTAAGTGTCCTTTCGGTAACACAAAATCTAGAGGCTTTATTCAAACAACCCTGGATTCGTGTTCAATGATCCAGCCTGCCTGGATAACTTATTGCTTTAGAAACTTCCCAAATGCTTATTCTGTAAGCTGTAAGCCAGGAATTACAAAACATGTGGGGCAAGGTTGCCTCAATTACGTTTAACTTCTCCCCCCCCCCGCCATTATACAGGAACAAAAATATGATTTGCCCATATGGCTATACAGGTACAGCTCCTCTTTGGTACAAAACAAAAAGCCAAGCCCTCTTTACCACTGTTTTTCTATGCCAACTAATCCTTTCTACTTCATGAGAATTTCAGTTTTCCTTTGCAGAACATTCTATCTTCAACAACACAAACAGCTGTATTCATAGCAAACATAATAAATTGTCTGGAAAAACTTTCTCTAGTTTCACAGTCAGATTAGGAAGTTATCACACCAACTTAAAAACATGAAAATGTTAAGACTGTTGCCAGAAAATACATCTCAAACAAATGTTCATGTATTAAGATTAAAAAATAACTTGAGCAAGAAAATGTACCGCCATATAAACTCCTCAGAGTACATATCACATAGTACTGTATTTGTTGACGAGTAAGAGAAATATAAACAGGCTGTGCTGAGAACAAGATCTTCATGAAGAGAACATTACCGAAGTTGTTACAAGCACAGCTATTAAAAACTGCAGCTCACCTAATACAGAAAGCCGCCTTTTCCTTTCTGTCACACCGAACACTGTATTATCTAAATCTTCCAGTGAGGGTAGGGGTTCCACATTATTTACACTGGGTGACTGAAAAAGAGCACATATTATGGACTGCAATTATCATTATATACTCCTAACAATCAAAAAACTCCACTTTTAAAGCCTTTCTACAAAAGCATTCATTTTTTTTTTCAATAAGTCAAAATCAATATAAGCTTATGCCAAAAATCATCTACTTTTGTAGCTCATCCTAAATATTTGCAATAATTTTCAACATACACGACTACATAGAACCCTATCAATATGGTGGCTGCGATCTGCTAGAGATTAACAAAATAACTCAGCATTTAGGTCTGCAGATGCATGCCACACAAAACCACGTAACTTAAAGAACCATTTCAAATAACCACAATAGCATCTAAACTCCATGTGCTTCTCAGTTCTGTATCACATCATTATCCTACTATGGACTACTTTTCAACTACTGTAAAGAAGGCATGCAAAAAAGGAGGAATTGTACCCATGGAGAAGTTCAGATCAACCCAGTACAAAATACTCATACACACTTTTTAACTGAGGAAGTAACCCTGTATATTTTTATCTGAAAACAAATCATGCTTAAGACAAACTATACTCTGGTCTGAAAACTGAGGAAAAAGGCATTAGGAATGTCAACTCATACCTGTGTATTTCCGTGTATGACAAGCAATATCTTGAGACTCTTCATATGAACACTACGGTCAAGCAGTTCAACAGCTTTATCCAGGTCATCCTGTGTGGTTAATGGAATGACAAGCTACAAAGAGGAAAAAAAAAAAAAAGTAAATAAATAAATGCCTTAAACAAGGCAAAAGAAAGACATTAACGAGTCACATACAGCGGAACAGATAAATGGATCTATTTCCATTCCAAACCAACTGGCAGTAAAATTCACTAACAATCCCTTGAGTTACCATCAGGATGTACAGAAAATAAAAGCCTGAAGCTCAACCTTAACTCTTCTTCTAAGCCTTCAACAGCCACAGCCTGTCAGAACAAGCCTTCACAGGGTGGAAACAACCAGTGCACACACATACAACTGCTCCTACAGTTTCAGAGAAATGTGTGCAACAGTGTCCACGTATTTTCCATCTCAATCGAAATGATGCAAGTATATAAGAAGAACAGGTCCTATTTTCTAGGCTATAGAACATACTTTTCTATTGCACAATATTACAGCTGTATTTGTGTGAGACATGATTCATTGAGCTATGTCCCATAGCATTAAATAGTTCACCTATCTCATGCTTATGATAATTTAGATGAGAAGTGCAGTTCAGAACACACACGTTAAAAACTTGGGATTTTGTCACAGGAGTGGCTGTCATTGCTAACAAGGGCAAATCCCTGCCTTAAAATAACCAGTGCATAATTCACAGAGGACTTAGAAAATACAAACCACTACCTCATTATTGCAGTAATGTAAATCCATAGTCTGTCCAAACGCAACCTTCGCTTTAGCTACAAGATCTTCAAGTTTGACAGGCCTGGGTAATTGGAGTATCCTGAAACACAATTTCAGTTACAGAGGATTTTCATCCATTACTTATGAAAATCTGCTGTCTCATTACTTAAGAATATTCTTACAATAAAACTTACTGCTAGAAGGATCAAAAGAAGATTTGCTTTATTCCCTTTTCTTTATAGTTTGTATTACTAAAAGAATGAAAAACAGTGAAAAAAACTAGCATAAAATGAGACTCAATTATAAGTACTTAACTTGCCTACATATGGCCTCTCTCTTAATGCTTTGCCTCCATTTCAAAGGTAAGTTCTTAGAAACTACTACGGTTCCCTACTTCAGAAAATGAAGCAAACCAACACACCGTGACAGGCTGACAAGCAGGAGTGTCAGTCCTCATTTTCTGAAGATTAAAAAGATTTTCTCATCGGAGGAAGATAATTAAAGATTGCTATTTTTACAATAATGAATTACACATTCAAATGATGAGTTCATCAGTAACTGTGCCAATGTACTCCCATAAGAATGATTCAGCCGTGGGTCAAAATTTCCAATTTTCATTTAATTGGATGTCCCTCCAAACCAAAAAGCCCCACATGCATCTACCTGACCTTTTACAACAGAGAACTGTTGTTATCATTTGGAACAGAACACCGCTACACAAGTGACTAAGCTAGTGAGGTACACTCACAGTTAGAGTAGAAAGTACTGAAATTTTATTTGGCAGAAAACATAGCAAACGTAGCTGTCTCTTTTGTTGCTTAAACAGGTACACTGGTTAGGTAACTTCTTATTGGAATGAGCCTGCAAGTCGGGCCATTGCAACTAGATGTTATTATTATTTAAAACAAAACAAAACAAAAACAATATAATGAAATAAAACTTGTATCAGTTGCCACTGTGGTTAACCATTTGTTTAGCAGGTCTGGAACTCTGCCCATCACAGTGCGTGCTCCTTGGTACACAGTGCCACACGCACCACTCAAAGGAACACTGGAATCACTTCCCTTTCCTAGTTCCTCTTTTAATAAGTAGCGAGAAAGCCATGGCATAAGATAATGAAATGATGCAAGAAAAATAAGTTATCTTTAGACATACATATTCAGGCAACAAAAGCACTACAACTCGTGCAATGAGCATGGTCTGCCCAGCATCCTTGGACAAGCAGACTCAAGTTGCTTTAAACAACCTCAAACACAGTCAGATTTATCTCCACTAAGGCTTGGGGAATGCACTGGTGCACGCACTCACTTCATGTTACATTCATAAGGAACTGCTTAATGTTGTCAAAGCGAGTTAAGGTGGAATACAAAAATGCATGGCTGAGCAGGCTGGCCGTGGATAAGCAGATGTGTTTTACACACACACTTCCACTTATTTTATAAGAGATACCAAGGTAGAAAAGTCCCCCATTTTAAAAGCATTTTAAAGGCTTATTTCCTCCAACGTACTTATAACACTCAGCCATTACCAAGTCTGTCACCCATGATGTTAAAAAAAAATAAAAAAAAATGGAACGATGTTGAAGAATGTTAATAACATGCCTAATGAGGAATTACACGCCATTACCAGCATGAAGACACTCTTCTATTGCACACCAGTAATAACTGCTAGAAGTAGCAGAGGTTTCACTGCAGAGCAGTCTTTGCTTAAGGGGATTACCACCTCTATTGACAAACAGTGTGAGCATGGTGTTATTTCCCTTTTCATGAACTATTTTCCAAGACCTTCTAACTATTTTTCCTGTTCTGTTCACATTTAAGATAATTTAGGCTGCAAGTAGCTATCCGGAGGCTAAAAGTACAAAAGATCTATGAGACTTAACTAAAGTAAGACACTTCTGTTTTTATGTACACTTATCACCCAACATACTAAACAAGTTAGTTCTCCTTATCTTGCATATCAACTCAAATATATTCAGGTAGCTGAAGCACTCAGAACAGTTTATTTGAAAGTTTATGACAGGAACTCCACAGAAGTCTACAAATCATGTGATAACAAACAAGATTGTTCCCTGTGCTCCCATCTTACCTTTTTTCACCTCGATGTTCAAATTTGACTCTAACATCGTTCTGTAACAAAAAGGATACAGAAGGACCACTATTAGTTTGCTGCTGCCTTCTGTAATGAAAGCCATGGAATGTCATTCAATAATCCCAAGTCACAAGCAAAACCCTTAAGCAGACTGTACGACTCTCCTGTTCTGATTTACCAAGTATTGTAACAAGCTGCTTCTTCTAAGTTATCAGGAAAGGCTTAAAATGTGCAAAACGCCCACAATTCTGAGGTACAATTAACGCTTCTGTAAGTTAACGTGTTATTTTAAAATCAGTACATTTTAACATATTTTAATATTAACAGATGCACAGGTTTAAATTCAGCATGAAACTGAGTCCCAAAGAATCATCTGTCATGAACAAACACTGACATCACCACTATGAGAAACAACAGGAAATAATTCATCTTTTTAAACCATTCTGTCACAGCCTCTCTTCCACACTCAGTGTTGCACGGGCACAAACAACATCTCTCTGCAGATGGTCAGAAGGCAACAACTCTTTCAAGTTTAGGTTGTGCAGTTGATGGATACTTTTAACTACTTAGCTGCCTGTTCTTTTTAGTTTCAAGCTGAACAACACATCAGCTATTTTATTTCAGAAGATAACATTATTTCAAAATGAAAAACAAACTCCTTTTCCACCTGTGACATCACCATTGGTTGCTTGCTTACTGCTTTCTTGAAACAAAGTTGATGCCTTTGCTACCAGGATGGGTTTTAATGTCGCTGAATGCTGTGTGTAAGGATCATAACTTGTTTCATAAACACTACCATTTAAACCCACATTAAGCTAGCATCCGTGCATCCAACTTTCTAATAACCAACATATCTGTAAATATCTGCAACCACCAGGTTATAAAATTGTCGTACAAAATGTTTAAAGCCAGAAACGGCTCAACTGTATTCCCCTCACTTTCTAAATATTTTTATATCCAAATAATTACAGACCATGTCTGTATATCACCTCAATACACAACGTCACAGCTGAGAAGTAATTCTCATGATACCAACAACACACAACTGTTACATACTGGACTTAAATGGTAAGGACGTGGCTTTTTGTGACAGTGTAAGAACCAAAAATACTCAAATGCTTTCATCTGCAATAGATTAAACAGACCTGTGCCAATTAATGGTTCGTGTAATTGTGGTTTGGCAATTAAGGGTCCAATCACATAAGCACACAGCTAATTGGATATTTACTCATGCTTTTGTAATAGCCCTCACATCTCTTCTCTGAGCCTCTCTGTACAGCAGCTCAAACCTATCCATAATTTCCTGTATTCAACACAATTGGAGAAACATGCAGAAAAAACTAAAGCTGAGAAGAATTTGCATCCCCTGCATATGAACAAACGCACAAAATATTCAGACCACAGATGGAGTAAAGAACTGTAAGAATGTTTCAGCCGCAGTGCTGACATTCATTAATACGCCCAGCTGACATCTGCACAACCCACTATGCCTGTAAAATTCATTCTACACAAGTATCCTCAGTAGAAGATGCTACCAGAAATCAACATTTTAAAGTATTCTAAAAATACTTCAGATCTCCATACACTGTCAGAGCACCTCTGTGACATTCAGTTTACCAGGATCGGTCACTTAAGCATTCGCTGCGTATGGTCTGAAACCCTATCGCTTCCTTTTGCTGCTAATTTAAGAACATGAACAAAGGAAATGGCAGCTAAAAGACCAATAGCTCATTCTGGCAGAAAGAATTACTACAGAAGTCACAGAAGGCCAGTTAGGTTTCATTCGGTTAGTAAAGATATTGAAGAGTACCTGTTTTTTAGGTGAAGATGACTTTGGTTTTCCTGTTTCTTGCTGGGGCAGTGCAGGACGACTGGCCTTATGAAGCACAGCCAAATCCTGCATGATTGAATTCAAAGCTTGCTGCTCATCTGCTCAGAAGAAAAAGAGAAATGTAAACAACTTAAATCAGAAGTATGGCACTGACTTATTTCCCAGTGAGACAGGCATGATTCCAAACTCCGTCCTATATTGCAGCATACAATTGCCAAATTTTAAACATTGCTGCCGTGCTGCAATACGTGCAGTCTATTGTTAGCAGTGCTTAAAGAAATAAACAGCTTGATCAGTAAATATACTTAAACGGCAGGTTTAAAAAGTAGGGCCACATCACACAAGGGACTCCTAAGCAGCTAAATTGTCTGCGCACCAACTGAAGGCCCACAGAGTAATTTTTTCCTCTTCTGCAGGACTGCATATTTTTTGGGAGGGCTTAAAGAATCACAAAGACCACAACCTGATGGTAAGAAACCAGAATAGTGCAGCATGATAACACTGTTTAAAAAGCGGAGACAAACAAAAGCCACACTTCCTGAGTCTTGCAGTGATATTTCAAAGGGCAAACATCAGAAGCAATAAAAGATGAGAAACTTCTTCAAACTTCTCCAGCTACACGGTGACATACCAGAGCTTCTGGTTTTTAATATTCATTCCTAAGAAACTGTAAAACATAGGTAACAGATGACTAACGCTGCAGCCTGGGGAAGTGCTCCAGAGTATATGGCTCTTTCTCACTTTCTCCTTCTTTACCCTCCCCCCCCCCAAACACACATACACACTTCTCCATTTTTGTGGGCATTTTTTCACCATTGGCAAAATTAATTCAGCCATGTGATGTATAAACATTACATTGTCATTGCTCTTGGAAGTTCACACTTGAAAGGCACAAGTAAGATTAGTTCTAACTGTTCAGGCTGAATGATCTCATCGACTGCTTATTAACAGCAGTGTCAGAGTCTCCCTGCAATGGATGGCATCTGATGAAGTCTCAGTCCTATGTCAGACCCACAGCAGATTATCAGATGCACATATCTAAATGGTTCCAGTAGTTCTGTGTAAGCATGCAAAGCTTCAAATAAAATGTTACCTTTGACAACACATCTTACAAATGACAACTTTACTAGAACTTCAACTTTAAGGAAACGTCAATACTAATGAATGGTAATTCAGTTCTACAATCTCAAAACACTACTCATAATATTACTAAACTGCCTAATTTGTGTAGAGAACTTCATTCAGGTAAAAAACAAAAACAAGAGGATATGAATGTGTTCTCTTAGAGGAGAAACTTGTTCAGTAGAAAACCCAGTCTTTCACCTCACCTCATTTCACACTGAAGAAAAGACTGACTTACTATTATTCTGGTCTAACAGCAAAGTGATCAAGGCTGAATGAACTCCAGTTTCACATCAAAACATTGATTAAAAGAGGTCTATCTTAATCTACCAACTGTGAACTTAAACTGTTAATTTACACTGACTTTCAAATGTCCAGTCCCATGTACTCCTGTTTCATGTAGGGTGGGTCCAATCTAAAGCAAGACAGTCACAGGGAAAACAGAAGCATTGAACTAAGGAATTCAGGAGTGAGGATGCTATGCAGGTTAGATTTGGAGTTTACACACATCAAATCAGTAAAGAAATTTGTCAAATCAGGAAACAATGGGATTTCAGTGTTCTAATTTAATAGATTCCTAACAAATCAGAAAGCTGAGCTGAAATTCAGTAGCTTTGAGTATTCGTCACATTGTCATTATTCATAACTCTACTAGGATACGTAAATCTAAAAAAGCAGTTTTTAGTAGAAAAATTCAGTGCCTGAACTGGTGGCATTCTTGCAGCTTGTTCCTTCTTCAAACAAATACGCTCTTCACAACTTGCCACAAACCAACTATTTCATGGTGTTACAGCCCATTCTAGCCCCCAGTGAGGTAAAAAAAGTTCTTAGCTGTTAGTTGGCATAGATATAATCCTTAACATTCACTAGGTAGCATATTTCATACAAAGGAAAGAAAAGCTCACTGAATACCCAGTGAGAGTCATCTCACAGAAACCATCACAAACCTAATTACTACCTTGCTACTGAGCATCAGGTAGGCTTCACTCACATAACAATAAAAGACAGACAAAAGCTTCTACTTTCCCCACTTTCTTTTGTCTCCCCTTTGAGAGTGAGCACAACTAAGTGAAGCCAAGATTGACACAGTCAGCTCCTTAAAAAAGCCACTATGATGTGAAAAGCAGACATCCAATTTCAGGTAATCCAAATACGCTACAGACTTACAAAATCACATCTATAGCACCCGAGCCCTGGCTTTGCATCACCGCGATACAAGGCAGTACAATAACACGCTTTAACACACACTCTGTGTTGTCATTCCCTTCTCTCTCCCAGTCACCACTATTCAGAGCACACTAAGGATTGCTCAGATTCTAATACCACGAAGCTCTATTTCCCATACTTGGATCTTTTCTTTATCACACGGTGAGAAGAAAATGCTTTACTCCAATGAAAGAAACAAAAAAAAAGAGAAGTATTTTGAACAGCAGTAGAGCAGCTGAGCACTGCCGGTCACGTAGACATTACATGAGTTAACACAGACAAACACTTCCTAAGAACACATAAAAAAAGGCATGATGTGAACGTTCTCGCTCTTCAAGAGAAATGAGAAGTCACTGAATTTTTATAAAAGCTACACTCAGAACTTACCCATGATGGCAGCGAGCCTGAAAACCCGAACTTCAGGGATGCGGTTGTCTCGTTAGCATTATTTTATTTCCTAAAATGCAAACCCAAAAGACACAATTATTGAAGTGGAAAAGCAACGCAATGCAGGCAGCTTTTCAGTTTTCACAGGCTTTTCTTTCCCCTAATATTCTACATATTAAGCACACATATAACCTACAAACAAGAGCACATATGCAGATACGACATGGAAAAGAAAGGAACCATCCCCAAAGCTTCTTTGATCTCGGAGCAAGACATACAGACTTTCAGTAGATACAAAGACCTAAATATTCTCCTGAACTTAAGCCGTAGCTTCTATCTACATTCCCTAATGACAACTAGAGGCTTAAATAGTCATATCACTCTACTACACGAGACATCCAACACTCCAGGTTATAACGGAACGAAGGAGGCACCAGACTTGGAAGAGCTTCAGATGCTGCCTGGATTTGGTGCTGAGCCCTGCCCCGCATGGCCGTGCTCTGAGCAGAGCGTGCAAAACAAACAGCTCCCGAGGTCCCTCCGCCAACCTCAGCCATTCTGAAATTCTCCCTCTACGCAATTCTGTTACCTGCACATGAAACCCAGGAAACAGAGGACAAATCAAGAGCCACCAGTATCTCCTGCTTATATGAACCAGAGAACTGATCAGCACAAAGAACATTACAGATACTTCCAACACCAAAAGCAGAAGTGATTTATCTTAGGGTTTTACCTATTTGCCATTCTCACAAGCAAGGCAAGAGAATATCTGTCATATTTGTAACAGCCCTAATGATTAAATGAATTAATACACACATTCAGTGCAAAAAAAAAACAACACCCTATTTCTGGATCTCAAAGTGATTTCAGTTAAGTTAGAGAGGTCTGTTCATTCTGAGTTTCTGCCATCATGTCTCTTACATACTCATTTCACAGAAATAGCATTCCCTTCATTAGGGAAAATAGAAAGCTTCAGGTACTTTGATGGTAGCACCTGCAAAGACTGTCTTTTTCAGAGATTTGCACTGGAGAGCCATAGGAGGTTTTCCCCTATATAATGCCTTTTGCCTACGTAACAGATGACTGACACATCTGCTGGTATCTATTTCAAGCTCTGTAGCAGCCAAAAGGAAAGCAGGCTCTCAAGCACTCTCTCTACTCCCAAGCCTATGGACAGCCTCAAAACACTACCTGAAAGAGCTTTCAAGTGCTATGAGAAAGAAATTACCCTCTGGTGCTCCAGAAAATACTAAAGCCTGTATGAGAAGTGCACCTGGCCTGGGCTGCCCTCAGACTCAAGACAGCAAACCCAGCTTCACAGGTAACCTCAGCTCCAGTCTTCCCCATGCATCCACCAGTAGGAAACAAAAATATTAAAAACAAACAAACAAAAAAAGGTTATTTCATAACAGAATGAGAAAAATGTGAAGATAGAAAAGGAACGGACTCAAAGCAACCTTCAAAGAGAGAGGCAGGGGATGGATTTTCATTTATTTGCAAAAAGGACAGTAACCAAATCCCACAACATCACGACAGACTCTTTGAGCCTCGCTCTTGGAAGATGCCAGGAGATCAGCTTTGCATCCTTAATTGGTTCTACCTCCATAGCTTGAAATAACCCGACCAGTTTCCTCTCCATCAGATTCTTTGTCTTCTACAACCGCAAGAGTCAAAAAAGCAAAGCAGAATGTGTATTCCATCATTTCCTACACCGCTGTTTTTGTCCTGTTAGCTCTCTTCAGGGATTTTCCAGAGAACTATTCACTATTGCAGCGCTCGTAAAACATTTTTCAATTATGTGTTTGTTCCAACTATCTTAAAATGAGAACTAGTGTCACTTTCAGAAATGCCTGACTTTATTATCTGTCTGATTCATTGAACTTAAAAATGTGGTTCATGATTCAGATGCAGTATTTTAATGTTTCCTTGTGAGCATTTCAAAGAAAAACAGACCTTCTGAGCTATTTCAGATCTTTAAGAAAATAAGAATAGGTTCCATCTCCAAACAAAAACACTCCACACGTTCTTCCTCAGTGTAGTTGCAATGACTGAACTTGGAAGCTCAAGAAATTAGAGTTCTAGGGCTCGTACAGAGCAAGCAAACTGAAAATGAAGAAATGTTTTATGAAAAATACACAACTTCTTCCAGTTCCAGGAATTCATTCCTTACTTCTAACTGAAATGCTGTTCCAACACAACCTGTGGTGACAATCCAGAACATAAAAAGAAACGTAAGTAGGGAAAACCAGAACTTAGAGAAAGATTTCAGAGAAGTAAAAGCAGCAAAATACAGCAGTGGATAGGAAGGCAAAATAAGATCATGTCAAGGTCACACAGAAAACTGCAACCAGCTTAAACTTGAATGTAATTAAAGAAAGGATGACAGAGTGAATTTCAAAAAGGTGATGATGGGATAAGAAAGGCAAACAAAGAATATCCTAGCAACAGCATTTGGGATATCAGGGTGGAGAGAAGGCCATTCATATTCATGACTCAAGACCCCACAGCCACCTTCCACAGAGCCTGGGAGTCTGTCCCGATTTGGGAGAGCTGCTGTAGGAAAAACATCCAGGTGATGCTCAGAAACTGCTTTTAGCTTTCTCATGGTAAAGGACACAAAGCCTGAAGACAAGTAAATCATGGGGTGGTAATTCAGCTGTTGAAACAATTGGTGCTAATTATCCAGATGTATTTAAGTTTTCTACAATAACGGCAGAACAGTGGCATACATACCCCCTATGGTCTCTCAGGGCTTACTCAGTCACCTTAAAACAACTTGTAGTCCAGGATAAAATAAAAAAGCTTTAACCTCGCACAGTGGAGGGAGAATGCTGTAAGAGGGTTGTATTAAGCAAGCCAGCAGGGGTGTTTAAGCCCTGTGGAACACAGAGACATCCAATGGGCAGAAATGAAATGGTTTCTACAGCATCCCGACTTCATAGCACAAGTTCAATTTTTAAAGAGTGGCCATTAGCTGTAGATGCTGTAAGAGCTACCCACTCCTCAGCTGGGAACTGTAAAGGCAGTGCATAAGCTCTCAAAAACTTATGAGCTTTCAGGGTGCCTCATATGTTAAAAGTCAAGAAGAAAAGCAGAGAAGCAACCAATGCACACAGTAACACTTCTGCTGTACAGAAAGCTGTTTTACACCTCTGGAGCCCACAACCCTCCCCTCCCAACCACTGGTCAGGGCACTCAAGGATAGTAATGCCCTCCAGATTTCCACTAAGATTAGCAAGGCTGATATCAGTTAGTCAGAAGATACAAATTCACAGTTTCTGTCGCTGCACCAAAGTAAAACGATGTACTGTGAACTCCAAAGGAGATGCACTGCAATCATTCTAATCACAGGTTAACATTAAATTGGAGATTATACTACATTAGGCATAAGCCTGTTAAACCAACAGAACAAGAAACCAAACTTTGTTAGCATTGCTTCTCAGAGATGTATATACAAAAATGCATGATGGGAAGAACCAGGTAAATATGAAGAACAGAGCTCATGAGTAACTCCGCACTGTACAGCAGACAATCAGAACAGTAAGACTGACATAACCTGGAAGAAGGACGAGGCAGACAAAACGGTTTTACCCCAAATATTGCTTTTAAACAACCCAGCGTTCAGCTTCACGCTAACTCCTATAAACCAAAGAAAGCAAGGCTGATGAAACACCTCAGGTGGCCACCTAGTCAAATATGCCTACTTAACCATTAGCCAAAATAACGTGCAGCACTGCTTACCACATTTCTGTTTTAAATTTCAAATCAAATCAAGTATTTTTTATGCTCTTTTCTTGTTTTCATAGTTTCTTCCCTTCATTTTTATTTCCTTCCCTACCTGTACAGAAATACACACGAGGGCCATGGGGAGAGCGTATTGCCTCCCTTCCGTGAAGCTGCACCACCATGCGCTGATTCTATCAGCCACCCAGGGACGAGTCATTGAGAGCTGGTGTGGGGCAGGGACAGAATCCAGACAACACAGACTCTTCCAAAACTACTTCCTATGAACTGTCCTGGTGCATTCAGCAGAAATATACAGAGAATGATTATGACAAACATAAAAGCTGCATAGAGACAAGGAACCAGCAGTTCAAGATCACATGAAATCACCCAGAGAAATCATAGTTCTAAACATCCATTGGCATAACTGACCCGAACTTTGTGTGGCAAGCATGGATGAAAATTGAGCATTGTTGAAATTCTTAAAGATACTCAAAAAAGGGGAACTGCACAAGAGGGAGGTAGAGAAGAATATTTGCTACAAATGTAAACACAAACATCAGACAAAACTCCCCCACATCCTTTCCAAAGGAGCTGCAACACAAAATCATAAAGGGCAGGAAAAAACGAAGCAAAGAGCAGGAACAAGAAAAATATCAAGCTGCTAAAATAAAGCTCTGCTAATAACTGGAGTCCAACAATTACACATCAGATGTTAGAAAAATTCCCTTCTTGAAAACATGAAGCTAAGCTTAAATGGTGAGTAAAATAACCAATATTCTCTCGCACGCAGCATTATGAGAGCCTTTAAAATGAAAAGATACTGCAAACCAACAGGTGAAAGACTCTTGTAAAAAAACAAAGAGCAGTTAAAACAGGAATATCATCCTCCTAGGCTCTTCTGCCACATGTCCCTATGTACCCTGAAGCACTCCTGCCTTTATCTAACCCCCTTGAGATATCAGCTGCACTTCTCAGCAAAGACAGAGGATGCACAGTTCTGTGCTGCACCAGGGATGGCTGGCAGACAGCAGAACCCACAGCCAGGCTGCCCAGTGATGCTCAGAGCAACGAGAAGAGGGACGATGTGGAACAGCACCTCCCACAGCCAACTGGCAGCTCGGGGCAGTAACTCAGAACTGACTGGCTGTCCTCCATTCACAGCACAATAGACTGGATTCCCTGCTTTTTTCCTGTTGCTTTTTTTTTACTCTTACTACCCATATTTCCAGAAACATCATCATCCAACCATCACACCTGCCACCAGAACGTTTGACAGGACAAGAAACACAAAACACATGAAGTGCTCTTCCGCAGAAAGAGAAATTAGATCTCATTTCCTGCAAAACTACTTTGATTCTGCCTTTCCAGATATTTCAAGGTCTGTTCTGGCTCTCTGTAGCTCAGTCAGCACCACACTTGGTCCTGAATTTCTCACTCTCTCATAGTTAAACAAGCTTATTCAGAGCCCCAAGCTATTTTAACCTACTGTACAGATACAGAGTAGTTTTTAGCATACAGAATACCATGAGTCAACTACCAATACCAGCACAACAGGCTTCAGAAATCACTGACTTCCAACTTGCGCAAAACCACCATTAATTTTTCAAAACGAAATCCCATCAGATGGACAACAAAGCCCCAGCTACGTGTGTTCTACTGCACTGAGCTGGTCAGACTGCAAGTGCTGCTACAAAATAGTAAGAAATGGACATTGTCCATTTTTGGAATGGTTTTGGGGAAAAAAAAACAAACACCAAACAACCCAAACCAAAAGGATGTATCCAAAGCACAGCATGGTGTTAAGAGAACAGAAACATCACCACCCGCAGCAGCCAAGAGATACAATGCACTATTGGTAATAAGCATCAGATGAAGCATTATAAAGGTCCAGACATGCAGAGAAATCGAACAAGGACTCCTCCATAAATGAGTGCAGCAGCATTCTGGATCATTCCTATAAATATTTGCATATACCTGGAAAACTGCAAATGTTGTGTAAAGGAAAAGGCCAAGAGCAGCTGATATTTAGCCCCACATCAGCTGAGAAGAAAACAACCTAATAATTAGCTTGGTATCTGCAGCAAATTACAAGCAAAAAATGCAGTAAATGTTTTGGCTCAAGGACTGCTAGTACTGCTGAGCAAAATACAGCTTCTTGAAATGATCAGAGATCAGCTGACAGGACCAACTGCAGTAATTACCCTTCTTAGTGATTTTCCACGCCATATTTTAATTATTTGCTTAAAAATCTGAATTAAGTAACCGAACACTCAAATAACAATAAAATATTTTGAGATCAATTTTCCTATTTAGCAGAAAATCCCAATAAAGAGGACTCCTTACAGATGGGCAATGATTAGGCAGACACAAACAAGGAGATGCTGTTGTGTCGTACTGCTGCGCCTTATAAAAATGATGCTGTCCATTTTAGCACCATCAGGGAAGCTCGTGTCTCAAGGTGCTTTGCAAAGCAAACTTCAGCATAAACTGGAAGACTCAATGGCCAGTGACACATATCAGACTTCCACCTGCTGGTTCCTGGAGTGACTTGTCACCTTCATAGACCATTGATCAGCTCCAAGAACAACGATAGCAACATGAAAGAGTTTTAAAAGTCCTGGAAGACGTGAGAAGCAAAAGGGCACAGTTTTTAAATGACTGCTCTCATAAAAATGCAAAGTAATGGGTAATTTAGCTCCAGATGAGTTTATGGAAAAGTGATACTTTTGAGATAAACATCTCAGCACTTAGAGCAATATCCACGGAGTAACTGCAGTCTAGGAATGCTAATCTCTACGGTTCCTTTACAGTTGATACGTGGAGATAAGAATATTTAGAGAGTTCCAAGGCACTCAAATACAAGATTCCTGCTTTGAATGAACCTCTTCTTTCCAAATGGCATCGAGAGCCCCCGTTGGCTATAGCCTTTCATAAACCCACTCCAAGTACACAAAAAAAGATAAGGCAGTAATTGGCCTCAGACAGAAAACATCTACTTTTCTCCGCAAGATCTCTTTCTTCACCTAATTCAGCTTCTACAGAACTCCATTTCCTGTACCTGTTATTGCTTCAGCAGCAGCCAAAGTACTCTCCTCAACAACTAATTTCTCAACCTAACTGAACAAGGACTTTGCTTTCACTTCAAGCAAGTCTTCCTGGATAGTCACAATGCTTTCTTAAGAGCTGTTCACAGTTCAAAAAAACCCAAGCAGAACAAAAATAAGCAAACAAAACTTACAAAAATGAAATAAATGCATTTTAATTTAAAGAAAGGTCACAGCAGATGAAACTCCTGGACAGATGCCACAGTGACACCCTGCAAAACATTTTAGTGTTTCTAATTTTGCATCAGAACATACAAGCTAGAATTGACTGCTCCTGCTCCTATTCATTGCCTGGTTCTACTTCTATCTGAGAGCACATTTTCTCATAGAACACAATAAAAAGGCAGTAGACGTGGTTATTTGTAGCCCCAGAGATCTGCATCACTGCTGCCAATTCACTCCAGTGTCTCTGATATCTGTTATCACCGCAGGGATGGCAAGTCTCATAGCATCACAGAGCAAGATAACATCGTAATGACTGCACGTACACAGACTAAACTACTTCTGGGATGTTGGTAACGTTCTCATAGTCTACTATGTGAAATGAATTGGACATCCCCACAAGAGAATTCTCAAAGAAAACAGGTGAAATTTTAACCCTTACAATCCCACCAGGCCAGCATCCTATCGACTTTTACAACTGGATTTAAACACTTCTGTTTCTTCTTGAAAAGTCTCAGGGTGCTCCGGACAGCTGCTGCTCCCATTGGGAGGCCTCCTGCTGCTTCTCAGGGGAGGCACCAAGGTTACTTTCAGCTCCATTTGTAACTGCAAAGTCAAAATATTTACAAACAGGGGCTAAAGATGTTACAACCAAAAGCATTACCAGCCACAATTGTAACTGTATCCAAACTGTATCCAAACTGTATCCAAACTGTATCCAAACTGCATCCAAACTGCATCCAAACTGCATCCAAACTGCATCCAAACTGCATCCAAACTGCATCCAAACTGCATCCAAACTGCATCCAAACTGCATCCAAACTGCATCCAAACTGCATCCAAACTGCATCCAAACTGCACCCAAACTGCACCCAAACTGCACCCAAACTGCATCCAAACTGCATCCAAACTGCATCCAAACTGCATCCAAACTGCATCCAAGATTGGACAGCAGACAAAACCTTACTTTTTCTTCTCCTACTATCACAGAGAATTCACAGCACACACCTTAAAAGAACACGGTGCTTCTCACTTCCTTATGACAGCACTCAAGGTCACTGGTTAAGCCAAAGTTCACAGTGATGCCATGCACTGTGTAAGTCTGCTTACTGTCTGTGTTCACCTGCACTAATGGTAAGAGCAATTTCTGCCATCTTCACAGCTCTAGGAACAGAAGCTGTTGCTACAAACAATAAACTAAATCAGTGTTAAGAGTACCCATGGACTAGAGGAGTAACCCACACATAACCTATGCATGTTATTCCTTAAGCAAAAATAAACAGCTGAGAGAAAAAGCTGGCTTCCAGCAGCATATGAGTACTGCTCACAGCCAGAACGTGACAGTTAACATGAGAGCAATTACATACAGTGCCACCAGATTTCACTTCTGATGGCACTCTATGTGCCTAAATGCCAAAAACCAACTCCATTCTCTTCAGTGCATCCTCCAGTTCTGTGACCAGGACAGGCTGAAAGACAACTGCCTGGGAGACATGAACCAGAGAATTAAAGTTGCTACCTATTTCCACAGCTAGTTCTAGAATCTGTCCTCAGGTGACAAAACAGAAGTTTCCTTTTTTCATTGCTGTGATCACCATATTGGACAGCAGCTTTCACACAAAACAACACTCACAGATATCACAAGTGCAGCTGTTTTAATCACAGCTGAAAATCCAATACCATTTCAAATTGAGCACCCAGAGAACTGAACACAGCACTACCTACCAGCTACTCTGATTCACACAACCTGCCTGGCTTCCTGCTGTGCCACCAGCGCTGAGAGCATCTCATTCCAGGGACATTTTCACATTGTCACTGTGAACATTCATGTTTCATTTTGCAACAGATCAAGAAGGAATCCTTAGTGAACAGCCTTCGCTACAGACCACCTGAGCTGTTCCTTGGAACTCACATTTCCAATGCAGTATTAAATACCCGCTGCTGAAGCAACCACCAATTCCAGACTGAAACATTCAACAACAGCAAACACAGCCCGTAGCAAAAACAAGGAGCCATAGGGATGGGGATGCCTCAGACCTCCAGAGCTCAGAACTGCACACGGGGCCTGATATTACCACTGGAATGTCAGCAGTGCATTCTCATGTACATTAGGGAACGGGGAGAACGCTGCACACACACACTGCATATACCGCACATACACTGCGCATGCTACACAAAATCCAAAGATTTTTTTTAACCACTCACATAGTAAGTTTTTGCATCATTTTTGTAAGCAGCCTCATCTAACAGAGCAGGTGTAAGCAGACAAACTTTGAAGGTTTTATCTGCATTCAGCAGGCACTGTTTGTAACCTGGATGCCCCACATGAGCCAATACGTTAAAATACTACTGAGCTATTGAGTGCAGAAGTCTTTCCTCATTTAGTGCTTTGGTAGCAACACTTCCCATGAACCAGGAAAGAACAGAATTCATTGCAGTTTTTCACAACATTTGAAGCCAAATGAAACAAACAAAAAAACCTTGCTTTGCACATCCAAGAATCCAAAGCAAAGGCATGAAGACGATGCATCTACATGACATTTCCTGCCTACTTCTTCCACAGCACGCAGTTCAGCAATAGAAACTCAACCATTAAAGTAACACCTCAGATCCTACATGTTTATATCTTTTCCACGACAGAGAAAATGAAAAAATCCTCATAAGGACAGTCAGTGGGGTAGCTTACAGACTCAAAAGTCAGAAGATGATATCAGGGTTCACTGTGCAAAAGCACATATCTCATCACTGTTTATGGCTACAGTTCCACTAAGTTTGCAGTTTTGGCAAAGGAGCAGCCTGCTGTCCTCTGTAACTGCTGCTTTCCAGCCAAGCCCCAGTTCCAAGCAGCAGATACAGGTGATTTAATTCATATGCCATAATTGCCAAACCATCTGACCTCACACAGCCACCATAGTATCACCAACACAAAGGCAGGAGCAGGAACTCCTGCTGAAGCTGCCCAATGAGCAGCCCTGGGTTTTAAAAGGTCTTTTGAAAGATGGAACGTGTGATACAGAGATCCTGGGCTGTTATGAATACTTCAGTCTGACCTGTACCAAATGGACTAAAACAAATAGACATATGCATAATTTTAGTAGGGTAGGAAAGAATAGATACAGCTGCGGCATGAAGCAGTCCTCACTTTCTAATCTCCTTGTGCACACTGAATGCACATGAAAGAAAGTTGAACAGCGCCACTATGAAAAATCTATTTAGATACCCAGTACCAGAAAAAATCTGACCATAAGCTTCTGTAAGTCATGGCATAGCAAAGAGCAAAGACCCCTGCATGTATATACTGGTTAAAATACAGGACAAGCAAAATTTGTGCTCTGCAGTGGAATAAGGGCATCAGAGGGTTCCGCAAAAGTCTGAGCTGTTCAACATACTCCGAATTATTCAAGAGACAGAAGCAAGGTAAAAAGACTGCCAACACTGTGCCTGTCATGGATACCAAGTGAAGTGGTGAGGGTGGTCTTCACCAGACTGAGCAGAGTAGAGCCAGCACAGAAGAGTACAAGCAATGGTGTGGGGAGAGGCAGTCATAAACGTACACAGAAGAAAAAGAACTAACAGTCTCAGCACTGAAGTCTACCTGAACTCAGAAAGAAAATTTAATATTAGGAATTACTGTGAATGAAATAAGTACAAAAGAGAACACTGCCCATCTTGACTATGACTATCAGCTCTGGGGACCTCAGCTCCAGAAAAAGATGTATTAAAATAGAGCAGCTTCAGATAAGATCAGAAAGTATGATAAAACACATAAGAATGGGTTCTACAGTAGAGTACAAAAATAGGTAAGTAAGATTCTTTGATTTCAGAAAGATCCAGAAGGAAGAAAATTATTGAGGTCTACAAAATCATGGCAGGACCAGAGATGGATTGTCATATTAGAGATGGGTTGCTCACTCCCTTCCACAGTGAATGTGGTAGCAAAGGAAAACAGCAGAAGCCAAATTCTGAAGAAAGAGAAGGTAAATTTGAACATAAGTCGCAGCGCACCCATAGAACTTCTTCCCAAAGAACAGTTGGTTACCTGCATACAAAAAGGGGTTGGTTGCATGAAACCAACAAACTACCCAAATCTAGGACAGCTCTTCAATGAAAACAGCTAGAGATGAAGGAATACTCAAGTTATGTCTTATACATAAGCTTACCTTGTTCTTACCCTTCCCCAAGCATCTGCTCATGCTCCTTATTGGAGGAAGAATGCTGGAGTGTTTTTTCTGACTTCATTATGGATTAAGGCTTTCCCTAAAAGCTGTCAGTCAAAGCACTAGTAATGTGTAAATTCTCCTTTGAAAGTCTCACTTGGTATTCATGATGGTGCTAATACCACATGCACAGAGACTTAACAAATATTCTCTAAAGAGAATGTTTTATCATTGGGCTGTGATACTGCCTGACAAAGAGGCAGAAGGCCAGTTCAGGTATGGTAACAGGGACACGAACTACCTCTCCACAACAACTTACTTGTAAGAGGCAAGATGTATAACATTGTTATATGCTACGATACATTTTTTGCCAACAGAAGCCACAGGGAACCCTAGAACTTGTTTTCAGTCAGGTTTCCCATCACACAGCAGACCTGCGCTCCAAACCAGAGATTGCATGTGCTGGGAAGTAGACGTGGAAGAGCAGAAAAGGCCAATTCTCCTGAAAAATAACATAGAGAGCCCCGGTGCTGTACAACCTAGAAATACTCTGTATAATAAAACTAACCTGAAGATGAAATTCACTACAATATGAAGTGTTACCCTTCCGGAACGTAACTCAAATACCCATTTATGAAGGAAGACAGACGTGATTTTACAGACGCTAATACAAGCTCCCATTTTAACAAATGGAGAGCCAAGACATTATTGAAAACCAAACCAATGAAAAACTAAATCAAAACACCCATCAAAAAAAAAAACAAACCCCAAACTAGAACAACAAAACCAAGACGTGTGCACTCCCTGAAATGACATTTTAATTGGGCTGCCATGATACTTCTGATGTAACTTTTAGAGTAAGTCATTTATTCTGCTGCTGTAAGTCTTGGACTGGGGAACTCTGCAGAAAGATGCAGACAAATCAGAGTCCAATGGGAGCCGACGACAACAAGAGCAAACAGGGTCTGTGAAGAAAAGGCTGATTGGTGGAGTTTAGGGAAGTCTGAAATAAGAGACAGAGGAACAGTCCTCATATCAACAATGGCACAAACAGTATAGAAATCATTATCCTGCATGAGTAATTGAAGGAGGACTGGAACTAACTGGCTTAACTAGAACCAAGACAGAAGTTAAATATTAAGAAAAGCCTCCTAACTGTACCAACAGCGACGTAGCAGCTATAACTAGAGCAATAAAGAGGTGTGGTATTCCCCTCTTTGGAGGTTTTTGAGACCAGATCAGACTAATGTTTGTTAGATATAATTTCAGAATATTTGTTTCTGCTTCAGAGCAGGGAGTGACCTCACCAAATCCGTTCTTACACATCTCTCATTCCTTCTTTTATCAAAATGAAATCTGTTTATGACTGTAATCATTCCTGAGCTTCAGAATTACAGCCTTTGTAACTTCAACAGCTGAAACATTTGAATTCTATTACTGAAAGCACCACTGCTGTCAAACTGTTACTGTACATAGCAGAAAATAGTTCAGGAACACACAAGCAGCCTATTTTACTACTGCAGATAATGCACTGAAGCGGACACATACATGACTGAATGGACATACAAAAAGTGGGTGAGGAAAGACCAGGAAGTGAGGAAAATGAGGAAACAGAGACTGAAAACAAAGCAACAGCAAAGGAAAAACATCAGTCTGAAGAAAATGGCTTTGCTCATGTATGAAAAACTAGGTGACATCTACCAGCACTGTTTTAGAGCACGCTGAAGACACCACTGCTTTGGCCTGGCTCAAGTAAGGCCAACTTCAAGCAGCCTCACAAAGCTGGGCTCCAAGCTGTGCTGTACGTGCATTTGTGGGGAAAGCGTCTCCAGCACAAGGTGAAGTGCAACATCCCAACAGAATCCCACCTCTCCTCCATTCATTGGTACCAAAACTTCTGCAGCACCTCAGAAAATACAGTTAAGGTGAATGTATTTAAAACATCTCAGAAAATAAAACAAAGCAAAAGTGTTCTAAGCCTAATGAGCACCCACAAGTTACTTGTGTCTGCATTAATACAGTACAAAATCAAGATCTCACGCTGACATATATTGCTGAGAAGCACAACCTGCACACTGCATTCAGACTGTTGCTCCCAGTGCTCAGCTGTATCTTGTAAAATAGCACTGGGAATGTACGTGCAATGAGCGTGTGTGACCTATTTCTTAACACTACCAAATATTAGAATGCTACAACAGCAAAGCAAGATTTATGGCTTTGAAAAATAAAATTACCTTCACTCCTACAGAGAAACTGGTGTGGTTAATAAAACTTGACTGAGATTTTTTTAGATGTGATATTATGTCAGCTGTATGGCTGAATTCCCAAAGCTTAAACTGAATTCCTAAACTTTGGGGACAGCAAATTTAACGTTTGGTAATTAAGGTAACTAATGTAAATATGTACGTTAGCCAGGAACCCCAGCTAGGTTTGTCATACACATGAAACTAAGATCTCCAACAGTAACAAAGTATAATCAATGACAGCAATTGCCCACTACACGGACTGCTTGATACAGAGGTCAATCATGACAGCAACGATCTAAAAATATGTTCTCCAAACCATCTAACTTCTGTGGGTCTGCACCCTGAGCAGCTCTCCTGGAACCACAGCACAGAGCACTGAAGGATCTGTGCCCACATCTGAAAGGCTACTTCTGCTGTAAAGCATTTAAGAGGCTCATCAATACAATAAGTAAAAATTAGGTAAGACCTTCCTTACCATAACTTTTAACCTTTACACTGTGTTAAAAGAAACTCCACTCGTCCCAGGCACCTGCCTATTTACACATGTCAGGAGAGCTCCTGGGGTTCCCGAATACCACAGCTCTCTTAGAGAAAGTTTCCTCTGACAGTTTACAAGCCTCAGCATGCCAAGGCAAGCAATTTGGAAACATCTGTTTTCTTCCCCATAGTCTTCCATTAGCATCAGGTAAACCACTGACAGCTCATGGAGACGGACGGCTCACAGACTGGCTGCTCAACAAGACAGACTTTGCACGCATTCTCCTCCAGAAATGAGTCAATTTGACCGATATTACTTAGCTATTCTCCTTTATCAAAATGCAATGATACCCTGAAAAAAAACCCCAAACCCAAATCAATGACACACAGCCTCATTATCTGAATCAATAACCACGTTCAATACGTTTTGGTGGCAATTGTGACAGAACAAAATGTGCTCAGAAAACCAGAAATATAGTTAGGCTCTTATCTTTGAATAGAACGGGAGGATAGCGGGTATAAAATAAACACCGTAAGCACGCAGGGAAAATCTTTCATACAATATTTTTGTTATTTCCAAATGGCAATAAAAGGCAAGGAACAAAAGTACAAGAAAATTCCTCCAAGGTGTTGCAATGTCACACGAACCCCAACTCATCAGCGCCCATCCCCATAGAACGATCCCTAGAAGAATTCCATAGGACAGAACAGTTCCTCAGGTTTTCTGCTAATAAGCGCTACGCAATGGAGGAGGCAGAGACATTGTGAGAGATCGGCGTGCGGACGTTCATTCTGCACACGCAGTCTCTGCCGTAGGTGCGGGAACACGTTTCTGAAGGCCTCCTGCACCCCGCAACGTGCTGCATTGTTTAAGGGAGAAAAATATCTGAGAACCGAGAAGCGCTTCCCGCATGGACCGAAGGCCCCTTCTCTCAGGGCAGCCTCCGTCGCCTTCCACCATCCTCTCAGAGAGGACACAATGCAGCTCAGAAGCACCCTGCTTGTTTAACGCTTCCATCTTCAATAATTCCACAACCTCGAACTAAAACCGTATTTACGAACCGATGAAACCAGAGGAAAAAAAAAACCCTCGTGGGTGCCACAGTACGCCGCAAAGGCAAGATGGGGGACAAACATAATTACCATGCATTCACTTTCCCCCCTCCACCCCCCCACTCCTCGACGGAAATACCGTGCGGATTCCGACCCACATCTACAGCTCGGCTACGGCAGCCCCGCGGCTCTCACCCGCACACCGCGGGGCGGCTCAGACCCCCCAGGACCCCTCGCGCCTCCCCGCGGCCCACCCCGGCGCGCCGCAGCCCCCCGCCCGCCCGCGGGTCCGACCTGTGTGACGGCGGAGGCCGGCCGGCAGCGAGGGCCCCCCCGCGCTGCCCCACGGCGGCGGGCGCAGGCCCGGCGGAGCAGGCGGCGCGGAGGGAGCGGCCAGGTTTCCGGAGAGGAGCCCACTCCCCCCCGGGAGGCGGGGGGGAAGGGGCCCCGGGCCCGCACGGTGGGGAAGGTTACGCGAGGAGCGGAGCGGCGGGCCCGCGAGGAGGGAACGGGGCCGTCGGGCGCCGACGGGGCCGCGGTCAGGCTGAGTCGGGGGTCCCGTCAAACGTGAAGCGCCGCCGACCGCAGCCGCTGCCAAGCGAAAGCTCCGCCTCCCGTTCCGCCGAAACTCGTGACGTCGCCGCGCCGCCGCCGGCGGGAGGAGGAGGAGGAGGAGGAGGAGGAACGTGAGGCGTCACCGCGCCGCGTCACGGCCCGAGGGCGGCCCACGCTTCTGCGCATGAGCGCGAGGCGGCCGTGCTGAGGCGGAAGCCCGCAGCCGGTCTGTTGCGTCCGGGAGAAGGTAGGAAAGCGAGAGCGTGAGTGCTGTTATGAGACAGCAGAACGAATGCTGCTGCACGTGCTGCGCTCCCAGCACAGCGTCCCGCACCTCCACTGGAGCAAACCTCTTCCCTCAGAGAATCTCTGCACGCTGCAACTAAGGCTGTTTTCATAAACCTATCGAGGAACTACTCCACAATGCATAGGAGGAAGGCTCTGAATCACACTGATTAGTAAGAACTGGAGCACCAACGCGTAGGAGATGCGGTCATCCTTCAAAGTTATGACATTTTGTTTTACAGTTGGCAAAATTGTCAGCTGTGTCTATGGAATGCCTGTCGTGACCCAAAGCCTTCGGCTAGAAAGTTTAAAAGGTGACCTTCTATGCTAAATGATAGGGAAAGAGCCGAGAGAAACGCTGACTGCGTGTGATGCACTTGCACCACCAAGCAAGATCAATGATCCACAGCGGCTTACACAGCTTTGGAAACACATCCAGTGTTTCCCTTGCCTTAATGTTCCAGTCCATGGCTATTGATCAGCTTTAGTATCTTGCAAATGGATTTCACTGAAGGAAGAAGGGTTAGTGAAAAAGTAGTTTTTGAGGACTGCTTTCCTTTGCTACACATGAAGCTTGCAAGGGTTGTGAAAAAATCATATTCACCCCTTTCCTCTGCATATGTGGTCCCCTGTATTTCTGCACAAAGCCCTGATAGCACGGAGCACTCACACTGCATCACCACAGCCATCCAGGGGTGCCTCACTTCACAGGCATGCCACAGTAATGTGGATAATACCTGGAACACGGCAAATTCAGCATTGGGAGCAGGATCAACAGCCAAATATTGACTTTGAGAATATAATAATGAATGTATGCATATACGTTTATAATATAGATAATGTACACATACATACACATACATACTATATATATATTTATAATATCAATATATAAGGAAATCAATGCTAGGGACCAACATTTACAACACTGACTCACACTGAGCTCAGTCCAAACCCAAGGGTATGGTTCTGAGTTAACATGTAACAACACTGGAGAAAAACAGTGCTTATCAAAACGGTATGATTGCTGATATGGAAAAGAAGAGGATAAAAATAGATGACAGAAGTTGCAATAAAGCATATTAGTTATTTATGCATTCAGTACAAGCACTACACAAGCAATGGATGTTGGGAGGAGCGCGGGTGGAAATTACAGGGTAAGCACATCTTAGGATAGCCTACTCAAGTAATTGACTGCAATCTGGCAGCATGGCTCTATCTTGATTCCAGAATCAATACCTCATTGCAGTAAGAGGTTCTCACCTTCTAGACATGCTGCTTGAGACAAGTGCCTGTATTAGTTAACACTAAAGCCATAGCTTTCAAACACTTTAAATAGGCATAAATCAGCTCCTTCTAGTGGCTACGCTGTTGTCCTTCACTCCCCCTCCTTCCAGGTCTGTCTCCCTGCCCATAGCTGGCACTACATTACCATGTTGTTACCATCTTTTGTACTACAACCAGAAAATAATAGTTACAAACCTATGAAATTGCTTATTTAATCAGAAGGTGTAACTGGCAAAGGAACGTGCTTTTGGAAACACACTGGGTAAGCTTCTCCTAGGAATTACCAACAGTGTAAAGTCTGTGACACCAGAATGCCGTAGCAAGATGAAGAGACCCTCCCCATAAGCAGGAAAGCTAACACTGTTTATAAATTTGCATGCAGCCCATAGGGATTCAAACCACATTAGCTCAAATCTTTGTTGGTCCTATCTGGTTGCTATGCAGCTCTGACTCTCCAGGACAGGAGGATCTCCGTAATTCCAGTTACTCCCAATACAAATGCACCATCATTGTCAGGTTGATGCCAAAAGACAGAGCAAACAGCTTGGGAAGGACGGCCTTGAACCACTCCGCAAGATTTATTACACCTTTCTACCTCGAAGCCTAGACTTAGGTCGTACAGGATGTTCTATACAACTGTTAGGAGACTAAACAGGTACAAAAGCTTGTAAGAGGCAACTGTTGCTTCATTTGTTCATTTACTTTAAGGCGGAGCACATGATACTGAAGAATAAAACTGTGCAGACCATATCTGAGTAATTAATATTCTTGTAAAGCATGGGCATAAGGCTTATAAAAATTCCCCTTTGAGAAGATGTTTTCATAAATGTCAAGATCTATGGTGCATATTCAGATAAAACACCAGAACGTGCAGCAAGGCAGCAGTTGATAAGCATCAATTTTTCAGTCAAATGATTATATGATAACGGGTAGGCAGAGTTGTACAGTACAGTTGTTCGTACAGCTGGTGTAGCAGGTAGATGTTGGCTGACTCTATCCACCTCGCTACTAGTTCGCTACAGTAAGGTTAAAAAAAGTTGCAGCTAAATTAAGAAGGTTGCTAATTATTCTTTTTTTTCCCCTTGTTACAATGGGGAAATGGTGTTTGTGAAATACTGTTACAACTTTCTGTCCTGTAATACCTGTTTTGGTGGAATGTAAACATTCAGGAACTAATTCTCACAGTAAGCTTCTGTAGATAATTCTTGTTATAAAGATCTTAAGTAATTGCACTATATTGGAGCTGGAAAACCTGGGATGCTATAAATCAGATAGGGCCACAACCTAATTTTGTGTTTTGAGGGTTGCTTTTTTTCCCTGAACGTTACTGAGACAAGACATTCATATGGGTTAGTGTGTGGTCTTCATAATGTACTTGAAGAAAAAAAGTGAATGTTTTTAACAAATAGTTTCCTGTGCTTGCTATATGAGAAGATCCATGTTGCACAGCCTTGATTCCTGGTAAGAATAGCAGGAAGGTTGCTTCACATACTGAGCTTCCAGGATGCATATCTAAGCTGTGAAATGTTTGCCTTCACCCTGTGAGCAGCCATCATTGTTTTATGTTGGTATGTGTACTTGCAGAAGACATGCAATGAGGTGTGCGCTTTCTGGATGGGCTTCTGCTGGGTAAGGTGTGGGCAGGGTAGCAATGAAGGCTTAATTTCCTCAAGCTCTATTGCGCTGCATAGTCCTGCAGAAAAGCTGAACAAATGTCAGTCTTAAGGAAATACCGCTCAAGGTTTGTTTGTTTGTTGTTTTTTTTTCTTAAGGGTGAACTGTGTTTGAAAATGAAGGAGGAAGCAAGGAGAACTGCTTGTTAGTATACATTTATTATGAAAGTGTTCTATCTTTGGGGTGACGACCAGTCAGTTTCTACTGTTGTGCATTTTGTTCATATGACTTAGAAACTTGCTAAAGATACTCTGTGGCCCTCAGTGATACTCTTCATTCAGCAGTACTGTATTAAGACAGTGGGGACCATGGCAGATCCTGTGATGTCTACACTCAGTATTTGGAAGCTGTGACCGAGTCAAGTTGGAAGTAAATCTATCTCAGCCTTGTGATCTATGAAACTTACTGCCCCAGGATGGAACTGTTTTTAATGTATTGCACTCATTCTGGGAAAGAATGACAAATCAATGAAGGATAAAATGATTAAAGATTTTTGACTATAGAGAAACTTACTTTAATGAAAGGTAATTCGTGATTTGGTAGTTATAACTACTGATTGGACTTTAGGCCTCTTTACATGCCCATAACTGTTCAGGAAATTAATGGAAGAAAAATACTGGTGCCTTTCCAGGTTCTTCACTGATATTTCTGATATTTCCTGGTAGACATATGATGTTGGTTTGGTGGTGGCTTCTTAATATATTGTTACATTGTGTTACAGAACTGTACTTCCAAGGAGCTATGATCTACAAATAACATTTCTTCATAGAACTGCTAGTCACTGAACTGCTGTCTAGGTGCTTCAATATCTAGTTAAGTTATCCTAGATGAGCATGAATTGTTTTGCCTCGTTTATGTTGCAATCAGAATTCTCAGAGAAGATTATTATTCTAGAAAACTGTTACAGAAAGATGAAATAAATTGGTCAAAATATTATTAGAATGTGAGGGAACATTCTTATTCCTTATGTTATAGACTGAAGGTAATAGATTTCTACCTCCAAACTCTTTCACCTGCGGTTATAATTGATCTCAGTATTATTACTTCAGCTTAGTGCACGCTGTGCAGCAGTGACTGGAGACAGATTTGAGTGCTGATCAATCTGAACTCATAATTTTAATTAAGCATTACAGTGATGTTTCCTGTCTATATGGAAAAAATTTGGACTTTTCATATCTTGCAGGTTTGGATGTCTTTTCTCCTCTGTGGAATACTTGAAATTCTGAAATCAAGTACTACAGGTATGTACAGTTGATATGTGAGAGTACAAGTTTCTCTGTATGAAGTTCCGAAGTTCAGCTAGCCCATTATCCTATGTCTAACAGCAGCCTGCAGCAAGTGCTTAGGAAACAGCAAATAAGACAAGCTTGCAGTGTACATTTCACAAGGTATCCTTCCATCCTTCAGAAAGCTGCAGTTCAGTGCCTGTCTCAACCATAAACGTCTCCTTGTTTTTAACAGCCTTTGCACGTGTTGTAACTCTTCTTCAGCATCTGTAAATTTAACTGAGGCAGCAAACCAGACCAAGGGGACGTAGTCTCTCTGGGCTCATGTGGGCACCTGGGCGGACATCCTGAGGGGGGAAAGGGCAATCCACACTGTTGACTGTGGGGGAGCTCTGGTATCTGGAGTTTCCCTTGAGTGCTGAGGGGGGAGAGGGCTGTCATGGGTGCAGGTATGTCCATGTGTTCTGAGGGAGCTGACAGGTATTTGCTGAACTGCTCTCTGTTGTTTCTGATAGGTCTTGGAGAACAGAAGAGGGTGCCTGAAGACTGGTGGATAGCCAGTGTCACTACAGAAAGGGCGAGAAGGAGAATCTGAGAAACTACAGGACAGTCAGTCTCACCTCTGTTTCTGGGAAAGTGACAAAACAGCTTGTTCTGGATGCTATCTTGAAGCAATTGGAAGAGAAGATTATCAGGAATAGTCAACATGGATTCATCAAGGGGGAATCAGGCTCAACCAACCTCATAGCCTTCTATGATGATGGCATCTCTGGCTGGGTAGATGAGGGGAAAGCAGTGGATATTGTCTATGTTGACTTCAGCAAGGCTTTTGATACTGTTTCTTGCATTGTTCTGATAACAAAGCTGAGAAAGTGTGGGATAGATGAGTGGACAGTGAGGTGGCTTGAGAACTGGCTGACTGGCTGAGCTCAGAGGGTGGTGATCAGTGGTGCAGAGTCCAATTGGAGACCTGTGGCTAGCTCTCAGGTCAGTGCACAAGTAACACTAGACACTGATCAATATTTTGAGTACATGCAGTGTGCTGAATATATCCTTACAGCACCTTTCATCTTAAGAATCACTCAGATATTCTCAGAGAGGAGTGCCCTTAAAGCAGCAATGTTGAGAGTATGTTGGTTTTGTACAGGCTTATGATGTAGTGGCCCGCCAAATAATTCTTGGGAAGTGTTACTTTTTGAAATGTAGCTTGGTGCCCTGCTGTGCTCTTGAAATGTAACCAATGAGTTACTGCTGTGGTGATGCATATAGATGCCTCATTCAATCACTGTGATTACTTTATGAAGTCCTTTAGACTTATCTGATAAACAATAAAAATCAATGAAATTTCTTATTATGATGTCTGCAGCTGCTGAAAACTACATTATAAGTTGCATGAAAGGTAAGAGGTTATATGTAACAGAATTAACATGTGTAGAAATTGTATGAAGTTTTCTTGTATAGTTAAACTTTAAAATAGTGTTCTTGCTGGAGAGGGGGAAAAAACACCAAAAACAGGCAGAATATTACTTAATTTATCCTAGTTACTGTGCTTTGGTCAGTGTGACTGGAATTAGATTCCCTTAGGATGAAATTAAACTAGAAGATCAACTCTTGGGGTGTATCAGTTAACTTTATAGTAAAATAATAATAGATGTTGCATTTTTAGTTTCTAACTGTTATGCATAGAAGAACTGGAAAACAAAACTAAACAGCAACAACAAAAAGACAGCTGTACAATTGAAAATAGATATAGTCCAAATGACATTGCTGGAGCTCTGAAACTAACCATTAGTGCAATAATCATTAGGATGTTCTCTTACAAATATCTAAGATATAACTGTCTGCCAGGTCTTGGGAACAATCAGGTAAAAGTGACCTTCTGCCTCGATCTGTGATCATCTTATCAGGAGTGATGGCTAAGCACTTCAGTTTGTCATTTATTTTCTGTTCTTCATTTAGCTGTAAGAACAAAGAAAATGTAACACTGATGTGACCTTAGACTCCAGATGTTAGAAAAACATCAGCAAATAGTTCTCACCAAGTATGCAGTCTCTGCTGCCAGAAGCTATGAACTGTGTCCAGACAGCCTCTTTAGACTGTATTGATTCCAATGTAAAAGCTCACTGCTAAATATAAGAAACCTGATTATACTGCTTTCATTACTAGCTGTGTCTTGCAGGCCAGACAGTTCACAGAAAAGGGACAAAGAAGGATCTAAAAGGATTATACCATTTCTCTAAATCGCTATTTGTTATGCTTAAGAGACTATATCCTATCTTTAGCCAACTTTCTTTATCGTTCCCTGAAGATTCACCTGAGGATGTACTTGTGTTGCACAGAAGATAACAGCACTGTGGTTTTGAGATGCCTGATCTTCTTGCCAATGATTTAAGAGGCCTTAGGAGGAGCACAAATTGTGACACTTTGTATTTACTGAAAACCTCTTTAAAGGTGAGTAACCCAGCAATTCCATTTCAGGGCATAAATTGGCCTGAGCAACAGGACCGGGTGAATTTTGAGGTTCAGCCAAGTCAGGTGCAAGGTTTTAACCACGGTCATGCCAGCTCTTGCTATCAATACATGCCAGGGGACAAAAGTATCACGCACAGCCCTGTGGAAAAGGATTTGGGGGGTACTGCTGCACAGCAAGCTGAATGTGAGCTGGCAGTGTGCCCTTACAGCCCAGAAAGCAACTGTGTCCTGGGCTGCATCAAAAGAAGCCTGACCAGTAGGGTGAGGGAGGTGGTCCTGCCCCTCTGTTCTGCACTGGTGAGACGTCACTTGGAGTTCTGCATCCAGATGCGGAATCCTCAGTACAGGAGAGACAAGAAACTGTTGAAGCACATCCAGAGAAGGGCCACAGAAACAATTCAAGGGATGGAAGACCTCTACAACAAGGACAGGCTAAGGGAGCTGGGGCTGTTAAGCCTGGAGAAGAGACAGCTCCAAGGTGATTTGATTGATACTGAAAGGCTGCTAAAGTGGGGTGCTGAGAAATAAGGAGATGGATTCTTTAGCAGGGTCTGGTGTGATAGGAGAAGGGGAAATAGTTTCAGACTAACAGAAGGGAGATACAGACTGGATATAAGAAAAGGGTGTTTTTAAAATAAGGGTGGTGAGGCACTGGAACGGGTTGTCCACAGAGGTGGTGGATGTGCCCCATTCCTGGAGAATTCTCAAGGTCAGGTTGGACTGAGTGACCTAATCTAGCTGTAGGCATACCTGTTCATTGCAGGGGAGCTCAACTAGACAATGTTTAAATGTCCCTTCCAACTCAAATGATTCTATAACCCTGTCAGTGTATGAATTTGTCTTCCCAATAATATTCTTATGGTGTAATTAGCATAGAAAATTATCCTCCAGAATATAAGCCATGTTCTGTTGGTTCTATTTATGTACTTTTCCAGAGTTCAGATATCTACAGAAGAGCAAGAAACAAATAGGAAGAATTATAGGGTGACACTAGAAGGAGAAATCATTGCTGTTCTTCAGTATCAAACTATAGGTGAAAAGGGGTTAGTACAGTCTTTTCCTGATTTTTATTTTTTTATTTTTTCTCCATAAATTTATTTTACCTGAGCTCAGGTAAGGGTCATTTGAATCAACTATTGATACTACAGCTCTGAGGCTGGTTTTTCTGGTTTTTAGTGGAAATAAGTCTGGGACATGCCCTTCATAAAGAGTATCTCTGTGGTAAATAGGCAATGAATAGTGCTAGAAAACATCCAAACAAACCTTTAAGAAGTAGGTTACAGGTTAAGGTAGAAACATATCCTAAAAGTTATGTGGGCTGAAGTTAAGCTGATCTACATGACAGTCAAAGACTTGAACAGTTCTGAATACAATAGGAAAGGACAGTGATTAAAGTAGCGCAGCATAGTGCAGTATCTCTTGGAACATATATTAAATATGGGATGGAATATAAATGGAAATGAGATGACTTCCGAACAACTGATGTTAATTAAGTGATGTCCCCATGGAAATTAATTTGAATATTACAAGTAGGTATAAATACTGTCTGAACTTTCTCTTAATGCCTAACCCCCAAACTCAGGTGTGCTGTCCTGTGTCTGTTACTTCTGAGTGTTTATATTCTCCTACTCATCCAGCTGGCTGTCACATCATATATTGACAGTGTTTAACACAGAGTTATGTTTTAATATCTTTCCAAACATGTGCCAGCCAGTGCACAATGTTCTAGTCTGACGAAATGCTTTTGAATTTCATGCTACTCAAGTGCATTCTACTATATTTTCTTCTGTAAGCAGGTAAGCTATAGAATAAATTGTCAAGGAAGTTTCTATAACTTTTTGGCCTTAATGCTAGGTAAGATCAAGGTAAGGGGGAGCCAAAATGGTTTGGGTCAAAGTCTCTAGGAGCTTCTAGCAGTTTGGTTAGCTGCCATTGACATCAAGGTGCTTGCAGCGTTCAGTGCAGCTTGGCCTGTGTTCAGGAGGGTTGAGCAGCCTTTCATTTGGTGCTAGAGAGGGGCCTGTACATAAACATTGTGTGCAGCACGGCTCCCAGATAGATGCAGCAGTTTGAGTCACAACTCTTGCTAGTTGTTTAGCAGGTGCCAGAGCAGGTGTCGCTGTCAGGGAAGAAGCTGTGACCCAAGAGGAAGACCAGGTAAAATGTGGCTCCATTACTAATTGAGGTGGGGCCCTTGTGACATGGAACAGAGGAAAGGCTGAGGTACCGAATCCTTTCTCCATTCAGCTTTTTACTTTGCAAGACTGACCTCTAGGAATGATCTCAACAGCAGTAAACAGGGAAGAGAAAAAACAAATTTTGGTTTTGAACCTCTTGCTTATTTCTTTATACACAGTGATCTTGTTCTAGTAAAATGCTGTCTGTTGCAAGCCTTCCTTTAGAACTTATTCCACAAACACAAAATGATGTTTAGCTGTTATGTATATACACTCTTGCCTCAAGCTATGCAGAATTTCTGTGAAAGTCATCAAGGCTTTACGTAGCTAAGGAAAAACGTACCAACTCATCTGTGAGTGGATATTGTGAAGAATGTAGGGAAAAAGTCACCTCCACAGCCTGCAGTTGGTCTGTTATTTGAACTCTTTGTAAACATCCAAATTTTCACATTGAGCAAACTGATTTAATACCACCAGTAAGAGTCGATCTGAGTACTGTTATGTTCCCAGTTGTTGATTCAAATGTTGGTGAATTTTGATAGCTTTAATTCTCACTGTGGATTATTGGTGTTTTGGTTATTTTATTATTATTATTTTTGTTTTTAGTTGACTCTGTACTTCTTTAGACTAATGCCATGGATCATAAAAGATAACTGGTTGAATGTAAGGAGCATAGGATTTTGAAAATTTCAAAGCTGTGACAAGGCTACAGTATTCTGAACTCCAAAAACACAGTTCCTGACAAACACTCTGGCTAGCCCATGGCAAAACCACATCTAAAACTGAGTGAGGATTCTGAACAATACCTCAATGTGTTTATAGTATTGCTCTTCTCATGTACTCTCTCTGATTAATTCCTCGTTGTCATTTTATGATTGTTATTCCCATTTCACATCATGTAGTACACTGGGAGTTAAAATGAATGTTGGGTCAAGACATCAGAAGTGAATTTTGGTGGTATGGCAGTAGAGGTTAAACCTTCGACCAGTCTAACATTACATATTGTTGCTGTTTGACAGATGGAAGCAGAGGAACACTGACAAAATGGCATCTGACATCCAGGAAGTTCGTATGAAGCAAAGGTGTGTCATTCCTCTGTGGTGGGGGGACAGGGGAGGAAATGGCACCCACTGACCTTCATTGGTGCTTGCTGAACATTTGTGGGTGTGAGCACAGAGAAGGCGGTGTGTAGTGAACTCCAGCAGCGGTGATAGTGACTGTGGGTTGTGTGTGCTGGTGCAGATTTTGATGTGCACAGCATGCAACCTCATGTTCATAGCTGGCAAAAATGCTCAGCTAATGGTGGTGACCATGTTGACAAACAGCATTTTGTAGCTCAGAATTTGCTCTATCAGAGTTACTGTGCTCATTTTACCTGTTGTAGTTTCCATGAAAATAAAAAGGAAGCACTACTTTTGGAGAAAATACATGTGGCTCGTGACAATTTGTCTTAATCGAATGCAGTGTAAATGGGTTGGACGCTGGTGTGATACACCATCTGTACCATAACGTGTTCCCTCAGGTCCTGGGTGCCTTTCTTGAGGGCAGTCTGTCAGACTGGGTAACGTGCCAGGTGAAAGAACACCTGAAGGGAAACTTTGCCTCATAACTCAGTCATTTGTGCTACTGATATGTCCTGTTTTGGCATAGCCCATTGGTGGGAGCAGCATATACTCTGTACCCATAATTGGGTCTGCTCCATAGCCTTATTTTGGACCATTGCTACAATGAGAAAGAAAGCAGCCAAGGAGAGAATGAAAGGAATTTAGCAGAGGAGCGGTGCAAAGCACAGAGATTAGGTGAGCATTTCCAAGCAGGATGTGTAAAGAAGTTAAAAAATACAAGCCTCTCTACAAAACAAATTATCAATATCCTTCATCTGTCAGGTAACCTTTTCCCTTAGTATCAGTATCTCTGAGCTCAGGGTTTTTTGCTGTGGGGGCAGAGGGAGGAGCTGTGATGGAGAAGAATTCCTTTAAAATATATATTTATTTCAGTCATGTTTGTGGCTGCATTCAACTCAGGAAGGAACACCTAAAGCATAACTGACTGCTAAAAGGAACACTGGAAGTAAAGGACTGATTTCCCCGCAGCTCTGCCAGGTGCTGGGGCGGTGAGTGAGAGCACCTGTGGGGTTAATCTGCCATGAGGGGGCGGGCGGCAACGGCCGCGAGTGGGGCCGGGACCCACAGGTGACCTGCGGGTGACCCCGGCATGGCTGCCCACAGCTGGAAAGGGCGGGAACGCTGAGGGGGAGAGAGAGAGAAAGAGGCGGGAAGCGACAGCGGCATTCTGGATTCTGATTGGTTGGCGGGACAGCTATAAAAGGTGCGCTCGCGGGCAGGTGAGTGAGGAGTTTACCTCAGCGCGTGAAGAGGAGCGGGGTGCTGTGAGGGAAAGGCGGCAAAGGAGGCACGGACGGCAAGCGCTCTTCAGAACCGAGGTGCGGCGGGGCTGGGGGCAGCGGATTCGGGTCGGGGCCGGGACCGGGACCGCGGTGAGTCCGGGCCGGGACCGCGGCGGCCGCTGCCGGGCTGAGGTGGGTCCGGGCCGGGACCGCGGCGGCCGCCGCCGGGCCGAGGGGATCGGGGCCGGGACCACGGCGGCCGCCGCCGGGCCGAGGGGATCGGGGCCGGGACCGCGGCGGCCGCCGCTGGGCCATGGTGGGCTGGGGCCGGGACTGCGGCGGCCGCCGCCGGGCCGATATGGGTCGGGGCCGGGACCGCGGCAGCCGCCGCTACCGCCGCCGTTGCCGCGTGGGCTCCAATGGAAGACAGCCGGAGCCAGGGCAGCCACGCGGGCTCCGATGGCGGGCGGACCGAGCCGGGACCGGGGCGTCTGGGCGGGCTCTGAGGGGAGAGACCTCTGAAAGCGCTCGGAGGCACGGTAAGAGTGACGCGTTGCCATGTGAAAGAAGATACTTCGAAGCAACAGTGAGCAGCTATAATAAAGCAATATAAACTGCAACCGTCGTGTTGAAATAAACTTTTTTTTTTTCATTATTTTTTTTCTCAGTAACAGGTGGGGGGATACACGAGATGTATACTGATGACAAAAAGAAAGAAGCACTAAAGTGGTGCTCCTGGGTATAAGAAGATAAATGTGTAAAAAAGCTCTATAGTAGGGAAAGGGTGGATATTCAGAGAAAACTTGATGCTTGAATGTAAAATTTTGAATAATATGTAAGATGATCCATGGTAATAGATGTAACATGTGGGAAATCTTACTTGTAATTTCATGCTGCTATGTTGTCATGAGCAGCTAAATAAGAAATAAGGTGAATTTATGTGAACGTGACTCTCAATTCAACCAGACGAGGAATATGAGACCTCTCCCTGTAAAAGGGCCACTATCACAATTTAGAAGACCCAAGATGGCACAGTGATTGACATAGAACAGAATAATTACTTTATGGAGGTTTGGTGTCCTTCCAATAAAAACAGTGCAAGAGGGGAATATAAAGCATTCCTTGGCAGGGTGGTCACATGCTGAGTTCTTTTGCGATGCTGCGTTTGCCTATTCCTTCAGCTGGGGGGGGCTTGCCGATCCGCTGGTGCAGTGTTCTCCTTGCTTCTGTTTCAGGAGCTGCTGCGGAAGAAACTAGAAGAGACTGCTGCGGAAGGAAGAAAGTGCGGCGTGTGGACCCGGGAGGCAGGAGCAAGCAAGAAGAGGAAGCCGAAGCGTGCCGACGTGGGGGGGAAGGAGAAAGGCTCTCTGGGCAAAGCACCTGTCCCATTAGCGGGGGCATAGTCGTATTTGAGTTGAGCGTTGCCGGCGCCCTAGGTGTCCAGGCCGGCTTTGTGCTGGGCGACCCCCCCCTGTATTCAGGGCTCGGGTCTTTTGCTTTTAGTTGGCCTTTTTGCCTTGCTGCTCCTTTGTCTGCCTGGGGAGTGTGGCCCCCTGTAACGGAGGGCAAGTGCCACCTCTCCGCACCTGAGTGGGAAATGGAGCCCGCTGGACCCCGCGGCCACCCTGTAAGCAGGGTAGTGCCGCTTCCCTGCCCCTCTTCCTCCCATGGCCCCTCGGCATCGTTGCCTGGAGGTGGCCCGTCAACGTGACGGCCCCGTACTCGGGGTATGCGTCAGGGCATTTGGCCCTTGGCTATAGCTGGGAAGCCCCTTGGCACGTTGAGGTCTGTGGCCTCCGTGCAGCCTAGGGACAGGCCACAGGCTCTTGTGCGTTGCTCGTGGTTGCGGGTTTATTCCCAGGTATCGGCTGTGCCGTGTTGTCCTTCCCTTCTGGAAAGTCGCATCTGTGTGTGTGTGTTCCCCTCCCTTTCCTTGATTGTGTTTGCGGAGTGACTGAGCGATTGACCTTTCCCTTTAGGCCTCCACAAAGATGGCTGCAGCTTAGCTTTGACTTCCTAGGGGGGAACGGAGGACTTTGGTGCATGCCGCAAAAGGGGTGTTCCCTCTTAGTCCCACGAGCACAGCGAGTGTCCTGTCTCCCTCCCTTTTACTTAGTACTGATCAGAGCCACTTGGTAGTTCAGTGGCCAAGGCCGTCCTGTAACCAGGGCTCAGGCCTGTCCTTGTGAGAGTCCCAAGCCACGAAGCCCCCTGTCCCCTAAGCGGCCCGCCCCGCCTGTAATCAGGTGTGGGGAGGCTGCCACGTTGCAGCCGGCTGCTTTAGCCATCCAGTTGGTGGGGATGACCCCTCCCTGTCCCTTCAGAGGGTGCAGGTTGAGGTGCTGTTTGTGTGGTGTGACCTCCCCGCTCGGTGGGTCGAGGTCGGTCCCTGGGTTCCCAAAAACAAGACGTTGGTGGTGTTGTGCTGCTGCCGGGCGGGCCGGCCTGTAGCTCAGGCGCTGGCGGGAGCCTCGCGCTCCCCGGGGCTTCTTGAGGAGGGTGGGATGTGGGGGTACCGTCCTGTAGGCAGGGCTGCGCGTACCTGCCGTGTGTGCTTGGTGAGCTGCGTTCTGAGAGACCCCCCCCCCGTACTCGGGCGGGAAGGTGGCCCCGGCCTTTCAGAGGCGTGGGGCCGTGAGATGGAATCGGGTCTGTGTTCCCGTCTGCGGTCTTTGGCCGTTTTGCCCCGCTGCCTGGCTTCCGAGAGTTGTTCCCGCCGCTGGGGGGGAAACCGGGCTCTGTGGCTCCAGGGGTGTCGTCCACCCGCCTGTAATCAGGCTCTGGGTGTGTGAGCGCTAGTGCTCTGCTGGCAGGCTGTGTGGGGTGACCGCCCCGTTAGCGGGGTGTGGGTCGAGGTGCCCCGGACTTGGGAGAGAGGAGCCTCCCTCGGCCGTTGGGATGGGGGCTGCCCTGTAATTCAGGGAGCAAGTGTGCCCCGCAGTCCCGGGCCCTTTGCGATGGAGGCGGTGGCTGGGGGTCCCCCGTAAGCGGGGAAGCTGACTCTTTGGCCACTGCTTTTTGTGTGCCCAGCCTCATTTGCCCAGTCTGCCCGCCTCTGTGATCCCCTGCAGCACCATCTGGAAGTCCGCCGTGAGTCCGAGAGGTGAGAAAAGTTGCTCAAAGCTGTTCTTGCCGTCATGAATTTGGGGGGGGAGGGGGGTGGAGGGTGTGCAAGTCCTTTCTTGGGCATGTGGTCGGGTGTCAAGTTCCTTTATGAGGTGGAGTTTCCCTTTTCCTTCAGTTGTGGGGGCTTGCTGCTCCGCTGGTGCAATGTTCTCCTTGCTTCTGTTTCAGGAGCTGCTGCGGAAGAAACTAGAAGAGACTGCTGCGGAAGAAGCAAGAAGAGACTGCTGCGGAAGGAAGAAAGTGCGGCGTGTGGACCCGGGAGGCAGGAGCAAGCAAGAAGAGGAAGCCGAAGCGTGCCGACGCGGGGGGGAAGGAGAAAGGCTCTCTGGGCAAAGCACCTGTCCCATTAGCGGGGGCATAGTCGTATTTGAGTTGAGCGTTGCCGGCGCCCTAGGTGTCCAGGCCGGCTTTGTGCTGGGCGACCCCCCCCTGTATTCAGGGCTCGGGTCTTTTGCTTTTAGTTGGCCTTTTTGCCTTGCTGCTCCTTTGTCTGCCTGGGGAGTGTGGCCCCCTGTAACGGAGGGCAAGTGCCACCTCTCCGCACCTGAGTGGGAAATGGAGCCCGCTGGACCCCGCGGCCACCCTGTAAGCAGGGTAGTGCCGCTTCCCTGCCCCTCTTCCTCCCATGGCCCCTCGGCATCGTTGCCTGGAGGTGGCCCGTCAACGTGACGGCCCCGTACTCGGGGTATGCGTCAGGGCATTTGGCCCTTGGCTATAGCTGGGAAGCCCCTTGGCACGTTGAGGTCTGTGGCCTCCGTGCAGCCTAGGGACAGGCCACAGGCTCTTGTGCGTTGCTCGTGGTTGCGGGTTTATTCCCAGGTATCGGCTGTGCCGTGTTGTCCTTCCCTTCTGGAAAGTCGCATCTGTGTGTGTGTGTTCCCCTCCCTTTCCTTGATTGTGTTTGCGGAGTGACTGAGCGATTGACCTTTCCCTTTAGGCCTCCACAAAGATGGCTGCAGCTTAGCTTTGACTTCCTAGGGGGGAACGGAGGACTTTGGTGCATGCCGCAAAAGGGGTGTTCCCTCTTAGTCCCACGAGCACAGCGAGTGTCCTGTCTCCCTCCCTTTTACTTAGTACTGATCAGAGCCACTTGGTAGTTCAGTGGCCAAGGCCGTCCTGTAACCAGGGCTCGGGCCTGTCCTTGTGAGAGTCCCAAGCCACGAAGCCCCCTGTCCCCTAAGCGGCCCGCCCCACCTGTAATCAGGTGTGGGGAGGCTGCCACGTTGCAGCCGGCTGCTTTAGCCATCCAGTTGGTGGGGATGACCCCTCCCTGTCCCTTCAGAGGGTGCAGGTTGAGGTGCTGTTTGTGTGGTGTGACCTCCCCGCTCGGTGGGTCGAGGTCGGTCCCTGGGTTCCCAAAAACAAGACGTTGGTGGTGTTGTGCTGCTGCCGGGCGGGCCGGCCTGTAGCTCAGGCGCTGGCGGGAGCCTCGCGCTCCCCGGGGCTTCTTGAGGAGGGTGGGATGTGGGGGTACCGTCCTGTAGGCAGGGCTGCGCGTACCCGCCGTGTGTGCTTGGTGAGCTGCGTTCTGAGAGACCCCCCCCCCCCGTACTCGGGCGGGAAGGTGGCCCCGGCCTTTCAGAGGCGCGGGGCCGTGAGATGGAATCGGGTCTGTGTTCCCATCTGCGGTCTTTGGCCGTTTTGCCCCGCTGCCTGGCTTCCGAGAGTTGTTCCCGCCGCTGGGGGGGAAACCGGGCTCTGTGGCTCCAGGGGTGTCGTCCACCCGCCTGTAATCAGGCTCTGGGTGTGTGAGCGCTAGTGCTCTGCTGGCAGGCTGTGTGGGGTGACCGCCCCGTTAGCGGGGTGTGGGTCGAGGTGCCCCGGACTTGGGAGAGAGGAGCCTCCCTCGGCCGTTGGGATGGGGGCTGCCCTGTAATTCAGGGAGCAAGTGTGCCCCGCAGTCCCGGGCCCTTTGCGATGGAGGCGGTGGCTGGGGGTCCCCCGTAAGCGGGGAAGCTGACTCTTTGGCCACTGCTTTTTGTGTGCCCAGCCTCATTTGCCCAGTCTGCCCGCCTCTGTGATCCCCTGCAGCACCATCTGGAAGTCCGCCGTGAGTCCGAGAGGTGAGAAAAGTTGCTCAAAGCTGTTCTTGCCGTCATGAATTTGGGGGGGGAGGGGGGTGGAGGGTGTGCAAGTCCTTTCTTGGGCATGTGGTCGGGTGTCAAGTTCCTTTATGAGGTGGAGTTTCCCTTTTCCTTCAGTTGTGGGGGCTTGCTGCTCCGCTGGTGCAATGTTCTCCTTGCTTCTGTTTCAGGAGCTGCTGCGGAAGAAACTAGAAGAGACTGCTGCGGAAGAAGCAAGAAGAGACTGCTGCGGAAGGAAGAAAGTGCGGCGTGTGGACCCGGGAGGCAGGAGCAAGCAAGAAGAGGAAGCCGAAGCGTGCCGACGCGGGGGGGAAGGAGAAAGGCTCTCTGGGCAAAGCACCTGTCCCATTAGCGGGGGCATAGTCGTATTTGAGTTGAGCGTTGCCGGCGCCCTAGGTGTCCAGGCCGGCTTTGTGCTGGGCGACCCCCCCCTGTATTCAGGGCTCGGGTCTTTTGCTTTTAGTTGGCCTTTTTGCCTTGCTGCTCCTTTGTCTGCCTGGGGAGTGTGGCCCCCTGTAACGGAGGGCAAGTGCCACCTCTCCGCACCTGAGTGGGAAATGGAGCCCGCTGGACCCCGCGGCCACCCTGTAAGCAGGGTAGTGCCGCTTCCCTGCCCCTCTTCCTCCCATGGCCCCTCGGCATCGTTGCCTGGAGGTGGCCCGTCAACGTGACGGCCCCGTACTCGGGGTATGCGTCAGGGCATTTGGCCCTTGGCTATAGCTGGGAAGCCCCTTGGCACGTTGAGGTCTGTGGCCTCCGTGCAGCCTAGGGACAGGCCACAGGCTCTTGTGCGTTGCTCATGGTTGCGGGTTTATTCCCAGGTATCGGCTGTGCCGTGTTGTCCTTCCCTTCTGGAAAGTCGCATCTGTGTGTGTGTGTTCCCCTCCCTTTCCTTGATTGTGTTTGCGGAGTGACTGAGCAATTGACCTTTCCCTTTAGGCCTCCACAAAGATGGCTGCAGCTTAGCTTTGACTTCCTAGGGGGGAACGGAGGACTTTGGTGCATGCCGCAAAAGGGGTGTTCCCTCTTAGTCCCACGAGCACAGCGAGTGTCCTGTCTCCCTCCCTTTTACTTAGTACTGATCAGAGCCACTTGGTAGTTCAGTGGCCAAGGCCGTCCTGTAACCAGGGCTCAGGCCTGTCCTTGTGAGAGTCCCAAGCCACGAAGCCCCCTGTCCCCTAAGCGGCCCGCCCCGCCTGTAATCAGGTGTGGGGAGGCTGCCACGTTGCAGCCGGCTGCTTTAGCCATCCAGTTGGTGGGGATGACCCCTCCCTGTCCCTTCAGAGGGTGCAGGTTGAGGTGCTGTTTGTGTGGTGTGACCTCCCCGCTCGGTGGGTCGAGGTCGGTCCCTGGGTTCCCAAAAACAAGACGTTGGTGGTGTTGTGCTGCTGCCGGGCGGGCCGGCCTGTAGCTCAGGCGCTGGCGGGAGCCTCGCGCTCCCCGGGGCTTCTTGAGGAGGGTGGGATGTGGGGGTACCGTCCTGTAGGCAGGGCTGCGCGTACCTGCCGTGTGTGCTTGGTGAGCTGCGTTCTGAGAGACCCCCCCCCCGTACTCGGGCGGGAAGGTGGCCCCGGCCTTTCAGAGGCGTGGGGCCGTGAGATGGAATCGGGTCTGTGTTCCCGTCTGCGGTCTTTGGCCGTTTTGCCCCGCTGCCTGGCTTCCGAGAGTTGTTCCCGCCGCTGGGGGGGAAACCGGGCTCTGTGGCTCCAGGGGTGTCGTCCACCCGCCTGTAATCAGGCTCTGGGTGTGTGAGCGCTAGTGCTCTGCTGGCAGGCTGTGTGGGGTGACCGCCCCGTTAGCGGGGTGTGGGTCGAGGTGCCCCGGACTTGGGAGAGAGGAGCCTCCCTCGGCCGTTGGGATGGGGGCTGCCCTGTAATTCAGGGAGCAAGTGTGCCCCGCAGTCCCGGGCCCTTTGCGATGGAGGCGGTGGCTGGGGGTCCCCCGTAAGCGGGGAAGCTGACTCTTTGGCCACTGCTTTTTGTGTGCCCAGCCTCATTTGCCCAGTCTGCCCGCCTCTGTGATCCCCTGCAGCACCATCTGGAAGTCCGCCGTGAGTCCGAGAGGTGAGAAAAGTTGCTCAAAGCTGTTCTTGCCGTCATGAATTTGGGGGGGGAGGGGGGTGGAGGGTGTGCAAGTCCTTTCTTGGGCATGTGGTCGGGTGTCAAGTTCCTTTATGAGGTGGAGTTTCCCTTTTCCTTCAGTTGTGGGGGCTTGCTGCTCCGCTGGTGCAATGTTCTCCTTGCTTCTGTTTCAGGAGCTGCTGCGGAAGAAACTAGAAGAGACTGCTGCGGAAGAAGCAAGAAGAGACTGCTGCGGAAGGAAGAAAGTGCGGCGTGTGGACCCGGGAGGCAGGAGCAAGCAAGAAGAGGAAGCCGAAGCGTGCCGACGCGGGGGGGAAGGAGAAAGGCTCTCTGGGCAAAGCACCTGTCCCATTAGCGGGGGCATAGTCGTATTTGAGTTGAGCGTTGCCGGCGCCCTAGGTGTCCAGGCCGGCTTTGTGCTGGGCGACCCCCCCCTGTATTCAGGGCTCGGGTCTTTTGCTTTTAGTTGGCCTTTTTGCCTTGCTGCTCCTTTGTCTGCCTGGGGAGTGTGGCCCCCTGTAACGGAGGGCAAGTGCCACCTCTCCGCACCTGAGTGGGAAATGGAGCCCGCTGGACCCCGCGGCCACCCTGTAAGCAGGGTAGTGCCGCTTCCCTGCCCCTCTTCCTCCCATGGCCCCTCGGCATCGTTGCCTGGAGGTGGCCCGTCAACGTGACGGCCCCGTACTCGGGGTATGCGTCAGGGCATTTGGCCCTTGGCTATAGCTGGGAAGCCCCTTGGCACGTTGAGGTCTGTGGCCTCCGTGCAGCCTAGGGACAGGCCACAGGCTCTTGTGCGTTGCTCGTGGTTGCGGGTTTATTCCCAGGTATCGGCTGTGCCGTGTTGTCCTTCCCTTCTGGAAAGTCGCATCTGTGTGTGTGTGTTCCCCTCCCTTTCCTTGATTGTGTTTGCGGAGTGACTGAGCGATTGACCTTTCCCTTTAGGCCTCCACAAAGATGGCTGCAGCTTAGCTTTGACTTCCTAGGGGGGAACGGAGGACTTTGGTGCATGCCGCAAAAGGGGTGTTCCCTCTTAGTCCCACGAGCACAGCGAGTGTCCTGTCTCCCTCCCTTTTACTTAGTACTGATCAGAGCCACTTGGTAGTTCAGTGGCCAAGGCCGTCCTGTAACCAGGGCTCGGGCCTGTCCTTGTGAGAGTCCCAAGCCACGAAGCCCCCTGTCCCCTAAGCGGCCCGCCCCACCTGTAATCAGGTGTGGGGAGGCTGCCACGTTGCAGCCGGCTGCTTTAGCCATCCAGTTGGTGGGGATGACCCCTCCCTGTCCCTTCAGAGGGTGCAGGTTGAGGTGCTGTTTGTGTGGTGTGACCTCCCCGCTCGGTGGGTCGAGGTCGGTCCCTGGGTTCCCAAAAACAAGACGTTGGTGGTGTTGTGCTGCTGCCGGGCGGGCCGGCCTGTAGCTCAGGCGCTGGCGGGAGCCTCGCGCTCCCCGGGGCTTCTTGAGGAGGGTGGGATGTGGGGGTACCGTCCTGTAGGCAGGGCTGCGCGTACCCGCCGTGTGTGCTTGGTGAGCTGCGTTCTGAGAGACCCCCCCCCCCCCGTACTCGGGCGGGAAGGTGGCCCCGGCCTTTCAGAGGCGCGGGGCCGTGAGATGGAATCGGGTCTGTGTTCCCATCTGCGGTCTTTGGCCGTTTTGCCCCGCTGCCTGGCTTCCGAGAGTTGTTCCCGCCGCTGGGGGGGAAACCGGGCTCTGTGGCTCCAGGGGTGTCGTCCACCCGCCTGTAATCAGGCTCTGGGTGTGTGAGCGCTAGTGCTCTGCTGGCAGGCTGTGTGGGGTGACCGCCCCGTTAGCGGGGTGTGGGTCGAGGTGCCCCGGACTTGGGAGAGAGGAGCCTCCCTCGGCCGTTGGGATGGGGGCTGCCCTGTAATTCAGGGAGCAAGTGTGCCCCGCAGTCCCGGGCCCTTTGCGATGGAGGCGGTGGCTGGGGGTCCCCCGTAAGCGGGGAAGCTGACTCTTTGGCCACTGCTTTTTGTGTGCCCAGCCTCATTTGCCCAGTCTGCCCGCCTCTGTGATCCCCTGCAGCACCATCTGGAAGTCCGCCGTGAGTCCGAGAGGTGAGAAAAGTTGCTCAAAGCTGTTCTTGCCGTCATGAATTTGGGGGGGGAGGGGGGTGGAGGGTGTGCAAGTCCTTTCTTGGGCATGTGGTCGGGTGTCAAGTTCCTTTATGAGGTGGAGTTTCCCTTTTCCTTCAGTTGTGGGGGCTTGCTGCTCCGCTGGTGCAATGTTCTCCTTGCTTCTGTTTCAGGAGCTGCTGCGGAAGAAACTAGAAGAGACTGCTGCGGAAGAAGCAAGAAGAGACTGCTGCGGAAGGAAGAAAGTGCGGCGTGTGGACCCGGGAGGCAGGAGCAAGCAAGAAGAGGAAGCCGAAGCGTGCCGACGCGGGGGGGAAGGAGAAAGGCTCTCTGGGCAAAGCACCTGTCCCATTAGCGGGGGCATAGTCGTATTTGAGTTGAGCGTTGCCGGCGCCCTAGGTGTCCAGGCCGGCTTTGTGCTGGGCGACCCCCCCCTGTATTCAGGGCTCGGGTCTTTTGCTTTTAGTTGGCCTTTTTGCCTTGCTGCTCCTTTGTCTGCCTGGGGAGTGTGGCCCCCTGTAACGGAGGGCAAGTGCCACCTCTCCGCACCTGAGTGGGAAATGGAGCCCGCTGGACCCCGCGGCCACCCTGTAAGCAGGGTAGTGCCGCTTCCCTGCCCCTCTTCCTCCCATGGCCCCTCGGCATCGTTGCCTGGAGGTGGCCCGTCAACGTGACGGCCCCGTACTCGGGGTATGCGTCAGGGCATTTGGCCCTTGGCTATAGCTGGGAAGCCCCTTGGCACGTTGAGGTCTGTGGCCTCCGTGCAGCCTAGGGACAGGCCACAGGCTCTTGTGCGTTGCTCGTGGTTGCGGGTTTATTCCCAGGTATCGGCTGTGCCGTGTTGTCCTTCCCTTCTGGAAAGTCGCATCTGTGTGTGTGTGTTCCCCTCCCTTTCCTTGATTGTGTTTGCGGAGTGACTGAGCAATTGACCTTTCCCTTTAGGCCTCCACAAAGATGGCTGCAGCTTAGCTTTGACTTCCTAGGGGGGAACGGAGGACTTTGGTGCATGCCGCAAAAGGGGTGTTCCCTCTTAGTCCCACGAGCACAGCGAGTGTCCTGTCTCCCTCCCTTTTACTTAGTACTGATCAGAGCCACTTGGTAGTTCAGTGGCCAAGGCCGTCCTGTAACCAGGGCTCGGGCCTGTCCTTGTGAGAGTCCCAAGCCACGAAGCCCCCTGTCCCCTAAGCGGCCCGCCCCGCCTGTAATCAGGTGTGGGGAGGCTGCCACGTTGCAGCCGGCTGCTTTAGCCATCCAGTTGGTGGGGATGACCCCTCCCTGTCCCTTCAGAGGGTGCAGGTTGAGGTGCTGTTTGTGTGGTGTGACCTCCCCGCTCGGTGGGTCGAGGTCGGTCCCTGGGTTCCCAAAAACAAGACGTTGGTGGTGTTGTGCTGCTGCCGGGCGGGCCGGCCTGTAGCTCAGGCGCTGGCGGGAGCCTCGCGCTCCCCGGGGCTTCTTGAGGAGGGTGGGATGTGGGGGTACCGTCCTGTAGGCAGGGCTGCGCGTACCTGCCGTGTGTGCTTGGTGAGCTGCGTTCTGAGAGACCCCCCCCCCCCGTACTCGGGCGGGAAGGTGGCCCCGGCCTTTCAGAGGCGCGGGGCCGTGAGATGGAATCGGGTCTGTGTTCCCATCTGCGGTCTTTGGCCGTTTTGCCCCGCTGCCTGGCTTCCGAGAGTTGTTCCCGCCGCTGGGGGGGAAACCGGGCTCTGTGGCTCCAGGGGTGTCGTCCACCCGCCTGTAATCAGGCTCTGGGTGTGTGAGCGCTAGTGCTCTGCTGGCAGGCTGTGTGGGGTGACCGCCCCGTTAGCGGGGTGTGGGTCGAGGTGCCCCGGACTTGGGAGAGAGGAGCCTCCCTCGGCCGTTGGGATGGGGGCTGCCCTGTAATTCAGGGAGCAAGTGTGCCCCGCAGTCCCGGGCCCTTTGCGATGGAGGCGGTGGCTGGGGGTCCCCCGTAAGCGGGGAAGCTGACTCTTTGGCCACTGCTTTTTGTGTGCCCAGCCTCATTTGCCCAGTCTGCCCGCCTCTGTGATCCCCTGCAGCACCATCTGGAAGTCCGCCGTGAGTCCGAGAGGTGAGAAAAGTTGCTCAAAGCTGTTCTTGCCGTCATGAATTTGGGGGGGGAGGGGGGTGGAGGGTGTGCAAGTCCTTTCTTGGGCATGTGGTCGGGTGTCAAGTTCCTTTATGAGGTGGAGTTTCCCTTTTCCTTCAGTTGTGGGGGCTTGCTGCTCCGCTGGTGCAATGTTCTCCTTGCTTCTGTTTCAGGAGCTGCTGCGGAAGAAACAAGAAGGAGGCTCGAGGGACCTTGGTGGCAAGAGCAAGCATGAAGATATTGCTGTTAACTGTCAGTTTGTTTTATTAAACATTTTTCTTTTGGAGCCGGAGTTGTCATGTATGTATTGCTTGTTAGCTACTTCTTGTTGGTATGGTCCTTTGAGAATAAAATTTATTTGCTTGCTTTTTATAATGAGATCTGTTTTTAGTCTCTTGCCTTCTTTGAATTTTGTTATTACATTCCGTAGCTATTTGCATGAATCTGCTTCTTAGTGTTCTTAGTTGTTGTATTGTCAGCTAGCCATTTGTTTCTTTCTTCCATGCATAGGGATGATCCTTTTTTGTCAGCTGCAGGTTTTGTTGGCCTTTATTTGGGGTGTAGTGGTTACTGATACCGCCCAACTCTTCCCATAATCTGTTCACATCCTTTGCCGAGCTGGCTGTGGTTTAGTTTTTCTGCCAGTTAATTTGCCTCACTTTCTGGATCGCTTTTGCTGACTTCTTTCATTGCACTTTTTCAGTGTTCTGCCAAACGCTTGACTTTTTTTTTGAGTTTAAGGGATGAATGTGTTGTGCTCAGGGGTGGTTATGTGCCTGATTCCCCACCAGTTCTTAGCGTGGATCTCCCTGCTGGTGCTTTATCCTTTCTTTTCCTTTGAACGTTATTGCAGATTTTGCAGCTATGTGGCCCTAATCAATGTGGCTGGTGATATTTCTTTGAAGTGTTGTGGTTTAATTTGGCAGGTAGGTTAGCCCTATGCAGATTTTGTCTCATGCCCCTGTTTCCCACGGGGTAGGAGTGGAGATTGAGAGGGAGACGAAGTAGAACTTGTGAATTGAGTTTTATATGCATTTGCTAACGTAGAGAGGAGAAAGGGCGAAGTGGATAATGGCTATGATACGTGTACTCGTATATTTATGAATAGCAACTGATACCCACGCAATTGCTCAGCTCCCACTGACTGATGCTCTGCCAGCAGAAGTGGCACACCACTTGCGCCAGGGCTATGTACACTTCTCTTTATTAAACATACCTGCTTTATATTCTATCGGGCTATAGACTTTGGTTCCGCAAGTTAATTTGGCACCCCCGATGGGACCCCCTCTTCTCAGCTGCAGGACCAGCTGAGAGAGGGGACGCCTTTGGCGCACCCCGAGATTTCTTGAAGGGACTCCCTTTCCCCACCTGATCGCTGCAGGAACAGAGAAGAACCATCTGTCAGCGGACCGGGTATGTGTATGGGAAGGGGGAACCCGTAAGTCATGAATATAGAAATTCTTGTACGTGCCAGGTTACTCTGTCGAGAAATTTAATAAAACTGGAGCTAAGGGTCAAACAATCTTGATTGATTAAAAATTGTAAGTCTGGCTTTAACACAAACTGGTAAAAACGATGTTGTACCCCCAGGAGTCACATCAGTCTCAAATAAGACACACTTAGGGGTGTGAGCATTGGGGCCAAAAATGAAGCCCTAAATAGAAGATAAAAGCAAGAGCTCACCCAGTCAGGGTAAAGCATTGCCCTCTGAGGATATGTGTCTGTAGAAGGATAAAAGAAATAATTGTGGCTTGGTTGGGGTTTTTTTTGGTTTTTTTGGGGGGTTTTTTTGTTTGTTTGTTTTGGGTTTTTTTGTTTGTTTGTTTGTTTTTTGTTTTTTGTTTTTTGTTTTTTTGTTGTTGTTTTTTGGAGTTTAAATTAGTAATTGAATGGGAATCCAAGTACAGAAGTCCAATTTTGCCAAGTCTGACAAATTTTTGGATAGCAAGTGCTTTAGTTTGGTACAAGATTTGAGAGCAAGTAATAGAACCATTGAAGGGATACACTCAGTGCTGGAAAATCCATGCACTTTATTCACTAAGTTAAGGAACGAATAGGTGGAGTTTACCTTCTGGATTTGAAGGATGTCTCATCTGCCTGGTTTGGCCAACAGAAGCCTGAGGTTACTTGCCTTTAAATAGGAAAGAAAAAGAAAATGGGGAAAAAGAGACTCAGTTAACCTGGACAGCATTACCCAGGGCTGTGTGAACAGCTTAATGGTTTTTGAGAAGTGGTCAGTTTGTGAGCCCGAGACCCAAGTTCCTCCATCCCAGGGTGGAACTTTACTGCAGCACATGGATGCCACAGCAACAAAAGGACAGTGTACAACAGACTGAGAGTTTGCTGAGTGTCTTGTTTTACAGAAAGCACAAATAACTCAGCAGCAAGTGACGTATATGGGATATGGGATTACAGCTGGACTTTGAACCTTAAGGACCGCCAGGAAAGAAGCCATCTGCCAAACCCCTGAGCTGCCGAGGAACTCCATACATTCCCAGGAATGTCAGGAGGGTGCTCACCATGAATACACAGCTATGGACTGATGGTAAACTTTGAATAGCTTGAAGTGAGTGAGAGATGGCCAGGGTGCCTGAGGGCGATGGCTGCACTGGTGCTCAATATTTGAGAAGCCCAAAAACCTACACTGGGCCAAAGGTTACCAGTTTTAATATCTCATACAGTGTTTAATGTATTGATGACAAAAAGGGGACATTGGCTCTCACTCCAATGATCCCCAAAGTACCAGGCCGTCCTGGTAGAGCAGGGTGATGTAGAAATAATTGTAACTAATACTATTACTAATACTAATACTATTACTAATACTAACTAATAATTGTAACTAATACTGTCTACCCTGTATCTTTCCTTAGCGGAACTCCCGGTTAACCAGTATTACACAACTGCTTTGAAACAACTGAAGCTGCACATTGCAGCCGGTCAGCCGAACCTGAAGGAAAAACCCTTAGAAAATGCAGATGATGCCCAGTTTACCAACAGCTGCAGTTTTGTGAGACAAGGAGGCTGCAAGGCAGGGTATGCAGTAACTGCTACTGACCAGGTAATCGGAGCACAGCCATCAGCTGTGGGCGCTTCCCCTCAAAAGGCTAAAGTAACTGCCTTGATGAGAGCCTTAATTATATGGACAGATGCTAAATATGTGTTTGGGGTGCCACACGCTCATAGTACCATCTAGAAAGAGCAAGGATTGCTCACACACAAGGAAAACAGCGTGATGTAAATCTACCAATGGCTACTATATGCTGTAAAGGACATCAGAAATGTACAGGAAACAGAAAATAAGATGATAGATCAGATGGCAGAACAGGCAGTTGCAGAAGGCTTCAATTCCAGATGGTAAACTTAAAATCTCTGAACCCAAGTAAAAAGCATTAAAATATTCTAAAGAGGGCAGGAGTCCAATTAATGATTTAGAAGGGAAGAGAGCAAGCTGACAGAGGGGCACATGCCCAGATGGACACATTGTTATGCCCTTTAGTATTTTATGGAAATTGGTTATAAGGGAAGATAAGAGAATATATTGGGCAAACCAACACTACAAAGCTCCCAGTACCAGGAACAGGGCACAAGTGGGCCTCATGAGAAAGGGCCTTGCAGGGCAACGATGGCAAATTGATTCCACAGAACTCCTGAGAAAAGGGGGGTGTCGCTGTATGAAAATTTCTGTAACCTTAGAAAAAACTGAGAATGCTGATGACTAAAACAGTTTTTCTTAGCCTGCATCACCTTGCTACTCTTGGTGTGTGTTACTTGTGTTGTAATAAGATGCTCTTTGTGTCTGTGCCAGGATACCAGAAGGGAATACGAGGTATGGGAGAGGCATGAGCTTAGACAAAAGGTAGGGAGCGGGGCTTATTTCAGGACGTGTCAAGAAAGAATAAAATGATCTAGCAGGTGGAAGGCCCACAAGATTAAAGAAAAGGGGGGAACTGAAGAGTGTAAAAGGATCCTGTAATAGATGAAAAGGGAACACTTTGCTACAGAAAGGGAAAGGGGGCCTCACAGAAACTAAGGCAAAGGGGAGCTACAGCTTAAGTGTTATTCTCTTTATTAAACATACCTTCTTTATATCCTAACAGGCTATGGAGTTTGATTCCACAAGTCATAGAATGAGGAAAATCAAAGGAAATATTTAGCAAGTAAAGACCATATATTTGTTGATCCACAATAAAATTGTATTCCTTCATTTTTTTGATGCTGTTTTTGTTAGAGTAAAACCCTGACAATCGTATTTTCACTGGAGAAGTAACTCTGCTGGAGGCTGGCAAAATGGTAGAACATGATTCAGCCTATTTCATAAAATACCAAACTTGGTGTCAGTGATTAGCCTTCATTTTGAAAAATGATATGTAGTCCGGTTCACCTGTTTACTACTTGGCCTTATTGTTATATGTATGTATACACTACAACTAAATTTCCCTTTAAGAATAAATAAATACAGATGACAGAATTAAAATGTCTCCAGTGAAGCACTTTGAAACATATCTATGTAGGACTGGGGAAACCCCAGTGATTTCCAGCATCATAGCATCATGTTACGATGGGTGTTCCACAGTGAGGATTTCTGTTTGCACTGTACTGTGAAAATTAATATAATGGAGAGAGACGTGAACCACGCTCATTTCTCATAACAGTTTCACGAGGCACAGCTTGAAAACATATTATTTTTACACTGAAAGTGTTTTTATTATATATCACATATATTGTTTTCAATGTATTACAAAGTTAATTTTCTCTGTCGGATGGTAACAAATGATGCCTGGTATCTTTTGCTATGTATGGAATCAAAGTACTATTAATAAAAGTAATAATAAGGGCTAAACTGTCCCGGTGTTCTCGTGCGCAGGTAATAAGCGAAGTATCCTCACAACACAACAGGAGGGCTTTAGTAACTGGAAGTGATGTTTCGTACGTAGTGTGTGAACTAATATTGTGCCCGTGATATCAGCCAAAAATGGGATCTTGATGGTGCTTCTCAGCGGTCCCTTTTATGTGGTTTTGAGCAAAATTGTAAGATGTGTTGCTGGCCTTCCCTAGCATACCAGATAATATTTTAATAATATATTAATAGTAACATTAATGGTAATATATTAATAATATATTAATATTATTAATAATATATTAATATATAGCAAGTCTGTTTTCTTGTTTCTTCCTGCCTATATATATTACAAAGTGACTATAAGTTGCATTGTAAGGAGATTTTAAAATTGGAGTTCTGATTCTTCACTTAATTTTCATTTTTTTGAAATAAAGGTACCTTATTCCTTGCCATTTCCTTAGGGATAGTACCTTCATGTATTGCCAGCCTTTTCTGAGGTATTTCCAACAAAGAAACGGGTCTCAGTTTGAACAGTGTACCAGATAACCAGCCCTGCACAGACCTGGACAGTATTCAGTTGTCACGGAGTTCTCTCTATTGCTCGCTTCGTGACAGCGGGAACAAACCCAGGGCGAGAAGGAAAAAAAGTACCTCCCTTCTCTAACGGCGCGGCGCGGTGCGGCCACGTGCGCTCCGGGAGAGGGGAAGGGAGATTGCGAATGGGTCTAGGAGGAAAAAATGAAGATAAAAAGAATGATCTGAGAACGAACGGCAGTTTAATAAACCCAGTAACACTAAACAACAACGAGAGAGTTTCAACAAGGAGAAAACCAAGTCCCGGTCTCGCCGACGGGCTGTGGGAGGCGGGAAGTTCCGACCACGCTGCCTCTTCGCAGCGAACCCGGCGAAAAAAACCCGTCCCCTTCCCGACCTCCCCTCAGGTGCTCCCCCCCCCCCCCCAATGCCCATTTAAGGCAGTCCACAGAAAAGAAAAAAAAACGTGTCCCCTTAACTCCCGTTATCCCGCACGCTGCTCTGATGTGGAATAGCAACACCAACCAAGTTACAAAACCCTAACATCAATATATTCGTCTCGCACACTTCCAGGCAGGTCGGCTGCTGCCGCTGCCCGTTCCCTTATTTTAGTATTAGGGCTTCTGCCCGTTAAGCAGCCACTTAGGTACCGATTGCCGCACAAGCCCGGAAGCTCGGACTGCAGAGCGACACGAGGACGTATAGCCTACAGCACCAGAGAATTTCGCTGGCTTCCACTTTTCCTGGGAACTCTCTTTTAATAGTTTTTCAAGGACAATATGAACTTCCAACTCACCGTATTAGAAGTGTCAATGGAATAGAAAATTGTGATGGTAAAAGCTGACATTATGGCCCACGCCAGGGCAATGTGAGGGACCCAAAGCTTCATTTAGATTCTCGATCCTAGCAGAGAATCTTGAGGAGATAAGGAATTATGTCATTAAATGTAAACATGTTTTACATTGATTCAAATGCATTCTGCTCTGGGTGAGAGTGTAGGAAACTTGCCTTTAGCATCACTTAAAATAAAAAGGAACTGATTTTTACTTTCGCTACAAGGTTACTGTATAAGTGGGTTGTTTTTTTAATCAGCGTTGAAATATTTTCTCAGATGTTCGTATGTGACATAAAAGTTTTTCTGTTTTAAAATATTTGTGTTTTTAAGGCACTTTGATTCACTTTTGTCCACGCTGTATTTAAATCACGATGCATAATAAAAGTATAGCAGGACGAACCGACAAAACAAAGACTACCCTGTATCACTCAGTTACCCCATTTGTACATTTGTACCCCAATCAGCATTAAGATAACAGAGGTTGCCATTAAATAATATTTACACAGAGCTGACAAAGCTGATAAAGCTCAGAGGGACAGAGGGCTCCACACTCAGTAACAGCCAGCAGATGAGAAATCCCTGAGTTATTTTTGTAAAGCCTATTGGTTTTGAAATCTACAGAGAGAAGCTCAGCACTTGGCTCACTTTCTAATAGGCAGTGATTTCACTTGCTTTGTCACATATGAATATATTGGAACAGAGCTGAACTTCATATTACCCATCAGTTAGAAAACATATATATTTGTCTTGCAGTAAAGCTGAGAGCAATATGTTGTCTCACCCAAATTTGCCTCCCAGTTAGCATGAACAAAGTTGACAGAAGGAATTTCAGGTGACAATTATGGCAATGAGAAAACCTGGTTTGTTCTCATTTACAGTCAGAATTTTGGTTTCCTTCACCACAAGCGTTTGACTTTTCATCAGGCAGCCCAATGATTTTCCTGTGAAGGCCTGAGAGCTGTTATTTTAACATTTCCAGAGTTACATGTTATTACAGAGCTGGGTTTGTTGACAGATTTAGTCAAACATTCTCCGTGGAAAGAAATCAAACCATGTTATCATTCATGAATTAGCAATAGCACTGCTTAACAGTCTGTGACCCAGGGAAAGTATTCTCATGGCTAGCAATCAAGGCTTTTGAGCTCTAAACTTATGATCTGCCTTGTTATTCCTGTTCTCAACTCACACTAAACTTACTTCAGTCTTTCTAGTATCGCATCAAAGTTGCACTATTTTGTTATGTTTTGAAGGAAATCCTGCTAATATTTTTTTTCACCCCTCCTAATACTAGATATTGGTATCTGTATTGGGTTTCCACAGCAAGATTTTGGGAGGAAGGGGAGCAGCAGGAGAGATCTCTGTGAAATATTAGGGAATGGCTACAATGATTACAGTTGTTTTTAGGCCGCTCTGCAGCACACCTATCCCAGGACCTACAGTATTTTGTTAGCGGAGCTGCTGGTGAAAAGGAAAGGACAGAAAAATCTGTGTTGCAGTACAAGCAGGATTTTACAGAGCAGCAGCTATGGATCAAGATTAGGACTTCACAGAGCAGCAGCTGCAGAGCAGGATAAACAGCATGAGAATCAAGGACACCTCTAGGAAAAGAATGAATGGCTCACAGATTTGAAGGGGGGGTTTAGGGCTGTTATTGCAGTAGCTTTCCTCCAATTAGTGTGTGTGATTTTCAAACACCTTCGCCTGTCTGCTATAAAAGTATGGTTTTTCAGGCAATATAGTGGGAACTTGTTTATCACTCATACTGAATCTGCTACCTGCTTTCCTGTGCTTAGTTTGGTGGCGTTTCTCCTCCCGTAGAACTGGGCAGGGATACGACTTGAGTGAAAAGGAGCAGGGGGAACATGAAGGTTGGAGACAGAGACGTGCCACTGTGGAGCGGGTGACCCACACATGGTTAATTCACCCAAGAGGAGTTACTTCACCAAAGGGACCTCCACTCATGGAGGAGTGCCCGCTGAATCAGGTACACCCCAAAGGGACAGCAGCGTACAGGGGACACTCACTGGAGCAGGAAAAAGGAGGGAGAGGGAAGGAACAGTGGAGAGAAAACACAACATAATCCTTCACTGTCTGCTCTGTCACAGAAGGATTTGAGCACAACAGAGCAATCAAATGTAAGTTTGAGATTTGCTCTAGTCATGATTAAAGCCAGTTCACTGTTAGGTACTGCCAGATATAACAGATTCGTGCTTCTTGTCATCTGTCTCTGCTACAGTAAGTAATAGGTAGCAGTTAAAGAGATAGTCTTTAATTCTTCTAACTTCATTTAGAATAATATTTTGAGTTTGACTGAAGTTGTACAAAAATGAGAGCCTAGAAATAAGAATTATTTCCCATTGCTGATAGAATCAATTTTTATAAGAGAATACATCAAGAAGACGGTGAGTGTTCAGCAGCTGTGTACACTTATACACTTCCAATTAACCTGGAACCTGTTTCACAACGAAGCCAGAGAATATGACTTCCACAATAACTGATTGTTTTGTGCTGCTCATTGGTAATGTCACCTACGTGATATTAAATACCTCATGTAGGCTAAACTTCACAATAGAGAAGGTTTAAGTTTGGTTTTTCTGCTTTTTTTTGTTTGTTTGTGTACTTGCACAGTGCTACCAATTGCAGTGTTGTACTTCAAGGCAAGTAAGTGGTCTGTATTTTGGTACTTGTTTGTTAGAGCATTAGTTAGAAGAAGAGTATTAAACTGTACGTGAATTCAGTGACGTGATCATCAGAGGTACCAACGCATCACTTGTACGACGGATACTTCTCTACAGCTGAAAGAAAAGTTTTTTAAAAAGCAGCCCAGGTCAAAAACCACATCAGTGCTCTGCTCTTAAGTTAGGAACGGCTTACAGTGTGTATGCAATCAGACATTGGGAGTTCTTTTAAAAAAAAGGAAAATTGGCTCAGCCTCGGTTGATCCATTTCTATCCTAAAGTGGCTTGGGTGGCAAAGGACCTTAAGGATCATTTAGTTCAAACACCTCTGCCACAGGTAGGGCTGGCACGCATTCAATCAGGCTGCCACCCAACCCAGCCTCAAATGCCTCCAGAGATGGGGTCATCAAGACTTCTCTGGGCATCCCGTGCCGGTTCCTCATCGCCTGACTGAAATATTTGTGTCTCCTATTATCTAACCTAAATCTCTTTTCTTGTTTAAAGCTATTCCACTTCATATTGTCACTATCAGGCTGTAGAGGAACTGTCAAATTACAGCTGGAAGCTGTGATTGAACACCTGGTGGGAAGGCAAGGCTAACCCAGGGGAGCTCAGGTGCACGCAATACAGATGAGTGACTGAAAGGGGTGGAGCCAGGATCCCCCTCCTCCCAGATCTCATTTAAGGGTTGGCAGCGGAAGAGAGAGCACCTTACTGTAGATCGTGGCCCAGTAGATGTTTTTTTTGAAGGTAAGCAGCTTTTTTTCTTCATTTCTGCATCTGTGGCTGCTCCTTCGTTTGGGCTCGCTCTGGTTTGCTGCAGCCCAGGACTTTGCTGCGCTGCTCTTATTTCTGTGCTTTGTATCATGTTGTAGCATTACACACACAGACCACAAAAAAGGCTAGTCCCTCTCCTGTTTATAATCTCCCTGCAAGTGCTAGAAGTCTGCAATAAGGCCTTTTCCCCTCTGAAATAAAGAAACCCATTTCCCTCAGCTTTTCTTGATACAAGAGGTGCTGCAGCCCTTTGCTCTTTTTCATGGCCTTTCTCTGGACCTACTCTGGGAGCTCCACATTATTTCTCACTCCCAGGGGCCCAGTCCTATAACTGCAGCTCCAGCTCCATGAGGGCAGAGCAGAGGGGGATGATTTTTTTCTTGGTGGCTGCCTCTCTTTTGACACAGCCCAGATTACCATAGGCCTTCTGGGTTCTAAGTAAGCACACACTGCTGGCTCACATGGAACTTGTGTTCCTCCAGAACCCTTGAATGCTTCCCCACAGGGCTGATATAAGGGTGTGTTTTGTTTTGTTTTGTTTTGTTTTGTTTTCCTGGTCTGTGGTTGTACCTAGGAAGGCCCTGAGCAAGAGTGATGGTTGGCTGTGTTGAACCTCACTAGGTTCACATGGGCTCACTTTTGAGGTGTGACTAAAACCCTTTGGAGGGTATCCCTCCTTTCTATTGTATGAACCGCAGCGCTCTGCTCGGTGTCATCAGGAAACATGTAGAGGGTGCATTCAGTCCTGCTATTCATATCATTCGATATGGCATTGAAGATTCCAAGACAGGCCACTGGGGAAAACTGTTCATCACTCTTTCCCCCCCACCTCTCCCCCCCTCCCACCTGGACATACAGCTGAATACAGTGTCTGCTGAGTAGTTCCCCCTTCAAAACCCACTTTCAGAGCTTGGTTTCTGGGGGGATCCTGCTGGGGCCAGGAGAACTCTTATGCTCTTAGAAAGGCATCCTTAAGGAGTTCTTTTTATGTTCTTTTCTAACTCAGCATTTGAGAATAGGTATATATATATTTTTTTCTTGTGATCTTCTTGTCTGTTTCTGCAGGTGGGTGTCATTAACAGTGTCAATCTTGTGTAGGATTAATTAAGATAAGGCTCCTCCTAGCCCAGAATGTGTTGTAGCATTAATGCTTTTGGCTGCATGAATGGGTATTTTCCTGGATTTTATTTGTACTTTTTAAAAGATTTAGTAAAGTGCTCTGAGTTTTATTACTGCCATTGCAAATTTACAACTGAAAATCAGATGGGTTGGAGACCAGTTAGTTCATGGGGCTACAGGAATTAGTTTTCTTTTAAGAGGTAGATGCTTGTCTTGACTGAGAACAAAGTAAATTCTTCCCATGGCTTTTCTCAGCAAAACCTCAGAGGTGGTCTCTTATCTTTCTTACTGTAAGTCATTGAGAAGAGGGTTTATTGAGCCAGACCACAACTGCAGGCGTGTGCTCTTAAGTTTGACAATCTTACTTTATCAGGCCACTGTTATGAACAGAGCTAGAAAAATAGCTTGACAGCACAACAGTCTCTATGGCTTTCTTCCCCAGAGGTACCCACTGGTGAAATAGGTTTTCTTCCTATGGATTTTTTTGACCCATTTTTGTGTGCTTTTGCTATGCTAGAGAAGTTTGTGGGATCTCATCTCTGGGGAAACTTATTGAGAAGCATATAGGAAACTGTTAATCACAGCCTGGACCTCTGATTAACCACCTGAGGCAAGTGTCGGGTCAGTCGTGGGAACACAGGTGGAGGTAATCCAGCTCAACTCCACCTCTCCGGCTCTCCTAGATTTCATTTGAGGGCTGACCAGCACTGAGGCAGCATCTCTTTTGGAGATTGTTCCTTTGTGGTGTTTGTGTGACAAGCTTCATCATTTTCCATCTAGACTGAAGGCCTCAGAATTGGTGAGTTTTTTCCTATAGATAATGTCTGGCTATCTTTTTACCACCAGTCTTGTACTATTTATTTTGAGTTATACATTACTATTCTTGTATTATTACACTGTACAAGAAGGATAAGCGATTCAGCTTCCCTTTGGGAAGCAGTTCTGTCCGACGTCTCAAGGACAGGGTGTCTCAGTCTAAATAGCTTATGCCATAACCAGTAAGATTTGCATGACTGTAAGGGAACTGCAGAGTCAGGGCCCAAACCACATAGCAAGCACCTGAAGGAAGAGACCAGGTCAGGCTTGGGAGCACAGGTGAAGAGGATTCAACTGCAGGGAGGCTCCACATCTCTTAAACCTCATTTTAAGGCTGCCAGTGAAGGAGGATCTCTTTCAGGAGATCCCTACTTTGCAGAGTTCTTCTGTGGCTTTATAACATCTTTGGAGACAGATGAGCATTCTTCTTCTCAGGACATCTTTTCTGCAGCAGACCAGTTACAAAGAGAATTTCTCAAAGGTTGCCCTTGCCTTACTTTATCTCCTTCTGCTGCTGTTTTTTGTGCGTGTTGAGTCCTTAAAAACCTACAAACTGCTGAGAAAGCCTAAATCAGGTAAAGAAGTTTAAGACCTCCTATTGTCCTTGTAATGTTTTGGGTTTTTTTCCAATTAAGAAAAAAAAAACAAAACAACTTTAAATTAGTTTGACATTAATTGTGTGGGTATGGGTGGAAAGACTTCTCAGCTCCGTAACCCAAGTTTGACATGGAAGGGAGAATACTGTGGATGTAATTACCACAGTTGAGCATAGAAAGTGGAAAAGGAAAAGGTTAATTTTCCACACTTGCTGCCTGTTGAAAGAGTGGTATTCATTGTATACTATTATAGGACAAAGGTTTGATTTTTAAAGGTGCTCGCAGTCTAATGCCATTTGTTCTTGCCAAGCTCACACGATCTAAGGATTAGGGCTTTCCTTTCTGACTTATCATAAAAGAAAAAAAAAAAAAAGAATGTAAATCCTTTTTTGTCTTTGCTGACAGAGGGATACAATCACAGAGTCTGGCCCTTAGGTTAACGTGAGGTGAGGGAGAGTCTGTACCCACATTTGTAATGAAAGACAGTGCATTCTGTCTGCATGAATTCTGAAATCTCTCTTATGGATACGTGATGACCCCATGGACTTCCATGGTGTGGAAGGTGGTGGGTGGTGTTTGTTGTTTTTTTTTGTTTGTTTATTTTAGACAGTTTTAAGCTTTATAGCTTAAATCCATCCTTTTTGCTCAGCCATTCTTGGTATGAATGGCAGGCTACACTAATAATGTGAGTATGTAGAAAATGTGATCTGTGAAATGACAGAAAGATAGGAAAATATACAAATTCAGGATAATTAATCAAATTTTATTCCATTCCACAATACATCCATTATATAAATCCATTAATTTCAACTATCTAATACACTGAGTCAAACTAATGTGTAGGAACAGACAAACAAATGGCTAAGCAATGATTTAGAGCCATACAAAAGAGGCTTCAAGCATTTGCTAGAATGAAATCAGAATGCAAGAGGCTGGGGGACAGGCACCAGTCAGACTCCAGGGTCTTCTTTGCAGGAGTAGTTCCCTTAGGCGTTCCTGTAATTAATCAGGATACAGGAGTCAAAGGTAAACATATTCAGGACATTTGCAAATTACGCTGAATTAGGAGGAGACGCAGATTCCTCAGGGGTAGAAAGGCTCTGTAGAGGGATCTGGACAGTAGACAGTACAGCTTGGAGATGAAGAAAAACTGTGCTCTAAAGAGAGTTGAGGTATCAGAACAGGCTTCCCTGAGGCATCAATCACAGCCCAGGGCTGACACGGTTCACAGAGCAGGCGGATGCCGCTCTCAGCCAGAACAGTTGAAGTCAGGGCCATCTCACGCAGAGCTAGGAGTCAGGTGTCCCTTCTGACTGGGTTGGCTTTGTGATTCTGTAATCAAAAAGAAATTTCATTGAATTAGTGGATATGTTTATCCATAACATTTATCTCGGTAATATTCATTTAAGATATCCCTATGTAAAATAACCCCCCCATTCTGTTTTTCACAGAAAGCAACGCCTCAATTGCCCACTAACATCATCACATACCGGTAAGATTACCTGTTAACTCATTGAAACTCTGTTGCAGTCAAGTCACTAGGGAAGCAGCATCATAGTTAACTAAGACTCCATTTTCTCTCCCAAATTACCAACACATTTCACTTTGGTGGCAGCATAAATAGGTCATTAACTGATTGTAAGTGAATCCTATTAATAATTGCAGACTCTCACATAAAGATGTAAATGCTTGTGTGTAATATAATCATGTATGGCAGAACCCCAGTGCAGTTTCATTACTTCTGTTAAAATACAAAATGCAGAGCATAATGTATTTGTATAGTTAGCATTAAAGCTGAGCCTCACTTTGGACAAAGGTTCACAAGAACTTAGATTACATGTTAGATTCAGAGGGTCACACAGCAAAGCACTAGCTCAGTTTACCTAGTGAGAAACCAGAGTTTGCTCACAGTGAGCTCATCTTAAAAATGGAAAGCAAAAGGTTTTTTTTTCTTTGTTTATTTTAAAACAAGGCAATCACCACCACTCTATTGCTGGGACAGCACACCCACCCATCAGCTCAGAAAGCCATACCAAGTTCATGAAACACTTTGCTCCAGAAACAGAGCTGCAACAATACAAACACTGAGCAAACCAAGTCTGATGCTCAGTCCCTCTGCCATAGATATTTTTATATATATTTATATATTTGTTTTATTTGTTACTGATTTATTATTTGTTACTGATTTAAGTCTCACTTTTTCTTTTACAGAACACACAATGCCAAATGCCAATTGCTTCAGGGACCATTGTTCTTCCTCTTCACATTCCGCAAGATAAAAACCTTCAGCGGCAAAGAAGCCAGACCAAAGCACAGAAATAGACCGCGCATCCATTTTTTATTGAGGTAAGCACTGATTTTCTGTTGTTAAGTCACACACAGACAGGTATCCGCTTCACCGCTAAACCTCGAGTTGCTAAGCCTAGTCTTTCCGCTAGGGGCAGATATTCTTAGGCGTCCCAGATCCCACGCGCAATGCAGAACGGCAGCGCTCTCAGGAGAAACAATCTGGCCAAAAAGCCTCCGCGAGCCAATAATTCTGCAGAAAGGAATTATCGCCCTCTTCCCGAGCCACAGAAGTAAGCTTAGTTATCGCTATTTCAGAGGTACGCATTGAAACGAGAAGAACAGAGTTCTATCCTGAAGTTCTTCTTCCCAGTTTTGCTCAAGTAAGAAGATGAAGCAAAAGACACACTATTATAAGGGAGAGCGAGCTTTTCACTAATTCAGGTATTTTTAAGTCCCCCATCGGGCAATTACTAATATTCTTACAGAGTAAAACTCTGCCCACAAAGAGATAGTTTTCTACATTTTTTTAATATATTAATATTAGAGTCAGTCTCAGAGAGCTCTCAACAGCTTTCACAAGCATTTCCATTTATTTCCCTGTTAGGTTCTATTTTTTCTCACTGAGAGGAAATGTCAATAATGTTACAGAGAACATGTAGCAGCTTCCCTCCTCAGTAACCACTCAGCCTACATACACTGTTGATACTGTAAAGCATCCATAGCACAGTCAGGACTTATGCCTGTGGCATTGCATATCATTACTTCAGCCACTTACCCAAAATCTTGTAAACTCTAAGCCCCCATAGAACCCCTTAGGCACAGAGCTAAAGTTGTTTCAAAAAGATCTTACCTGAGGCTTGAATTAAACCAAGTCTTTTCCTTCAGCAGGACGCAGAACGCAGCTCCTCCTCACTCGAGCTCCTTCCCTCAAGACTAAGAGCACCACCACCACAAAGGAGCCACTCTGGGCCTCAAGGAAGAGAGGCACCCCCACACCCCACTCAGGGAGCAGCCCCCAAGGGGAAAGAGGGGCTGCCCTCAGACACCCACTCAGGGGTGACACCCAAGGGGACATGGGGGGGACCCAAGGGGCAGGGGTGGCCCCCAAGGGGGCAGGGCCCAACAACCCCACTCAGGGGTTGCCAAGGGGGCAGGGGAGGGGCCCCAAGGGGGCAAAGGTTGCCCCCAAAGGGGCAGAGGAGGGGTCAAGGGGGCAGGGGTGGAGCCCCAAGGGGGCACAGGGGGCAGCCCCCAAGGGGGCAGGGAAGGGGAGGGGCCCCAAGGGGGCGGCCCCCAAGGGGCAGGGGAGGGGCCAAAAAAAAAACCAAACTGCCACTGTGTTGCACCCACCATCCCACCCCAAAAAAAAATTATATCTTTTTAAAGATAGTGCAAAACCAGGTCTCTAGCATTATTACAAGGGGGGAGAACACAGCCCACACTAAGTGACCAGAGCAGTCACCCAGTGTGAGCTGTGTTCTCCCCCCTGGACAAAGTCACAACAAAGACAAACACAGAAAAAACACAAGCACCTCCTACCACCCTCTAAGTGAACCCAACTAAAACCACCACCAAAAAAAAAAAACCTATCACCCACTAAGTGAACCTAACACCTCCACCAAAAAGAAAGACTTATCACCCCCTAAGTGAATCTAACTAACACCACCACAAAAAAAAACCTATCACCCCCTAAGTGAATCTAACTAACCACAAGACCCACCACACACACAGTGCTCTAAACACACCAGCACAAAAAAAAAAGTCCAACACCAAAAGGCACCACACACTAACCAACAAATAAAGGACACTCACCTCACTCCACAAGTGTACCCATGCAAGGCCAACTCTGCTCTTCAAACCACTTCTGAGAAACAGCCGGGTCCCAAGGCTCACCAATGCTCTGCTGCACTGCTCACCCTGTGAAAAAAAAACATAAAGACAATCCTTAAACAACCCCAGAAAAGACTCACCAAACTCTCCAAACAGCCCATCAGATATAATACATGTGTAAGGAATTACATCATTACATTATATACAATCATATTATTTAAGGCAAATAATATAATTGTATGTTATAATTATTATATACACTCACATTTATTAACACGTGACAACCTCCACCACTTCACACCCAACTTCACCTGCTCTGCTTCTCGCTCACATCCGCAGCCTGCTGGCCCCACACCGTGCCCCCTGGGGAGATGACGCTTACACGGGCTGTTCTTCGCTCCCTCGCTGAAGGCTGCGCTCCTTTGGGCTGTCCGTCCTTCCTCGCCCGCCTCGCCTGTAACAAACAGCACAAAAAACACCATACAAACCTCTTGAGGGCTCGCTTCTGCCTGCTTCCAAAGCGGACGTAGGCATAGCCCGGTAAGCTCTAGGCAAAGAGCGCTCAGGGGATACCTTAGGGCTCTCTTACCATATCTCCAAGGTGCTTATCCTGACGACTGCAATACTCTCTTCTCCCTGCTGACAGAAGGACAAAATCGCGCTCCTGAAATTATAAATAAAGGGTAGGGGGTGAAATAGCCACCTCGCTCCTGTGGGTGGAAGAGGAAGGGGCCGCCTTAAGCGAGACTCGAGAACAGAGAGCTTACCTAGCGGCTCCCGAACGCTCGCCGCTTTCGCCGCCTCGGGCTGACGAGATGCTCCGCTGCAGCCTTCGCTCGGCCTGCAATAGGAAAAAACTTGTTTCAGCAGTCCTTGACTGGCTGCACCCTTGCGTTCCCAGAATACGGCCCCATCCCGCTCTCTCTTACCGAGGACACCGAGAAGCCCCCGCTGAAAAGCCTCGAGGGGGCTGACGGCGCCTCGACACGGAGAAAGGAGCGGTGGTCCCCTCCGAAAACGCGACAGCGGCCGGGCGACGGCGTTAACCCGGCTCCGAGATGCCGGGGGAGCTCCGCGCCGGCGGCCCGGCTGCCGCCCGCTGCGGGCGGACGGCCCCGAACGGCTCCCCGGAGCTCGCCGCCTCCTCGCTCTCGTTCGTACCTGAACGACTCACCGTTTCGTGCTGATCTTCACCGGGAGACGTCCCACCGCAACCTGAAACAAAACACAAAGAGAACGTTACAAAAAAAACCCCAAGCTCAGAGTCCCGTAACAAAAGCAGCCCCAGCAGCACCGAAACCTGACGAAGAAGCGGAGCCCACGCCGACTACCATCTTCTATGGAATCCCGGATCCCTCTGATAGCTCCCTACGGCCTCCGGAGGAGCTTAAGAGGCGTAGGGGGAGGACCCGCCCCCGGCTGCGAACCAGTCGCGGCTGTGCCCGGGCGGCTGCGCCTCCGCGGCACCTGGGAGTCGTTACCTCGTTAGCGCCGGCCGGGAGCTTTGACAGCTCGACACGCGGACTTCCGATCTGAACTAAAGATCTGAGCTGCATTTTCAAGTTTGTTGTCCACTTCCCCACACCTCATTGTGAGACTCATTAATAAGTGAAATCACTGTGCCTCATTCAAACGGATCTCTTGGCGTCTCACCACGCCCTTCCAAAGAATGGCCCCGGCCTTAATGCGTTCCAGCGGCCTCTGCTCCGTGCTGTGCTGTCTCTGCTCCCCTTTCCTTCCCCCATTCATAAAAAAAAAAAAAAAAAAAAAAAAAAAGATGTGTTGAACCTGTGAGTACTTTGGACCTGACCCAGAAAACGTGATTGAAGGCAGAGCTACAGAAAATTGCTGACCGGTAAAATGTGAAGCATAGCTTTGCGAGCGGTTCCGTACGGTGTCGCTTGGGATTGCGCTCGTGTGCCGCAAACATCAGCTGGAATGCTGTCAGTGAGGTTGCAGTTATCTCCAGTAAAGGACACGGGTACTCTGTAAAGACTGCTGTAATCAAAGGCACTTTCAATGGCGGTTTTGTTCTTAATTGAAACTCCCGAAAGTTGGACTCCGCTCATATTCGTGTCTTACGATGGTAGAAGTGTGAATGTTTTTACTGCACGCTGTTACACGTATATTTTACACAGCCATCGGCAGCATCAGACGGGAAAAGCGGGGAGATCTGAACGTGCAGAGTGAGGTGGGAGGATCCCGCGGAGGACACGCGAAACGCCCAGGGCTTAGGGCGGAACGGGACACGAAGCTGCTGCCGAACTACCTGTCGCTTAGATCAAACCGGCCGTCTGCTCGGCTACGTTAAGAGTGGGACTTGTGAGTTAATAGATTTTATAAGAACAAGACGAAGAGCTTTCTAATGCCGGGACCCTAATATTTATTCCAGTGAAGAAAACAGAAACTAAACATGATATTTCACTTCATCTGGATGAAATCCATCCATCTGCACAGTCGTCACTTCGAAAGCGAGCTGAAGGTCTCTCGCTTCATTTCTTTTAACTGCCTCTTTTTACGAAGCAGTGCCGTCAGAGCTCCGTCACAGCTCTAAACGAACGGCCTGAGCGAACGGGGTTGCTCGGCGGAGGTGGACGAAGTGGGCGCAGGCGTAAGGGTTCCGCGCCCCGCTCGGCTTGAGCGATCCGGGTTTCGTGAACTCGGGTGAGACGGCACAGCGCGGGGCCGGTTCCGATAACCTGTCGCAAGCTGCTTCCGACGAGCTGTCGCTGTTTCTCACTTCTAGCAACGGGGTGCAAAAGAAACTGCGGAGCGCACGGGCCCCCTCGTGGGGTAGGGCACGGCCGGCCGAGCGCGGCGCGGAGCCGGCACGGAGCGGCCCGGCGGTGCGGCCGCTCCCTCCGCCCTAGCCGGGGCTGCGCTGACTCCTAGAAGGGCTCCCGGCCCCCTGCGGCTCAGCGCCGCCGCCCGACGCTCTCCCTCCGGCCCAGCCCGGCTCGCCCCACCCCTCCGGCTCGCCCCCCCTAACCCCGGCTCGCCACCCCCCCCGACTCGCCCTCCCCCCGGCTGCTGCGGGCTTTCCTGGCCGCGCTCGGCCCGCGTCAGCCGTAACGATGAGTTCGGCCCCGTTTTCACAATGTCACCTAAATTCACCTTGTCCCAAACACGCAGCCTCATAAGGTACGTGACAGGTGATGAACAGATGGAACTGAGAAATAAAACTGTAAAACAGGACTGCTGCTGATTCGGTAGTACCCAAACTGCATCCTGACACAGCCGGGAAACGGTTTGCAAACGCCAGAAGCTCTCTGCAACTGGGATTTCAGATACGTTTTCAGCAGGGTTTTCTCCCCTCCCCGTGAAAACAGACACGCACTGACATTTAACAACTAATTGGATCACTTAACAATACACATTTCTTTCTACTGCATGTTTTAGCAGAGAGAACTTGAGAAACAAAATTAGCTTTTATTTTTTTCTTTTTTAAACTTAAAACGCTTACACAAAAACAACCTTTACTTCAGTAAATATAAAATTTACACACACACACAAAAGTACATTAAAAAAAAGAACAGAATCACAAACCGACAAAACAGGTTACACCTCAGTAATTGAAGTTGTCGGTACAATACAAAAACAAAATACATTAAGTTAGAATAAAAACCAGTCTTTATACATATATATATATACACACACACCATATTATTTCATGATATAAATACTTGTAATTTCCATAGGCAACATAATGAACACATGAAATATATAGTTTGCTCATCTCTGGAAAGTCACCGGAGTGGCGTATGAGCGCTGCGCAGCACAGCGCTGGACAGCAGTGAGCAGAGCGTGGACGTCCAGCCCGGATGCGATAGCCCCTTGTTGCTTTGCCAACCTGTGCTATTTCTCACACGTTCAGTGACACAGTGAGAAACTCCGGTCACCATCAGGCAGCTGAATTCAAAGCTTGCTGCTCATCTGCTCAGAAGAAAAAGAGAAATGTAAACAACTTAAATCAGAAGTATGGCACTGACTTATTTCCCAGTAAGACAGGCATGATTCCAAACTCCATCCTATATTGCAGCATACAATCGCCAAATTTTAAACATTGCTGCCGTGCTGCAATACGTGCAGTCTATTGTTAGCAGTGCTTAAAGAAATAAACAGCTTGATCAGTAAATATACTTAAACGGCAGGTTTAAAAAGTAGGGCCACATCACACAAGGGATTCCTAAGCAGCTAAATTGTCTGCGCACCAACTGAAGACCCACAGAGTAATTTTTTTCCTCTTCTGCAGGACTGCATATTTTTTGGGAGGGCTTAAAGAATCACAAAGACCACAACCTGATGGTAAGAAACCAGAATTGTGCAGCATGATAACACTGTTTAAAAAGCGGAGACAAACAAAAGCCACACTTCCTGAGTCTTGCAGTGATATTTCAAAGGGCAAACATCAGAAGCAATAAAAGATGAGAAACTTCTTCAAACTTCTCCAGCTACACGGTGACATACCAGAGCTTCTGGTTTTTAATATTCATTCCTAAGAAACTGTAAAACATAGGTAACAGATGACTAACGCTGCAGCCTGGGGAAGTGCTCCAGAGTATATGGCTCTTTCTCACTTTCTCCTTCTTTACCCTCCCCCCCCCCAAACACACATACACACTTCTCCATTTTTGTGGGCATTTTTTCACCATTGGCAAAATTAATTCAGCCATGTGATGTATAAACATTACAGTGTCATTGCTCTTGGAAGTTCACACTTGAAAGGCACAAGTAAGATTAGTTCTAGCTGTTCAGGCTGAATGATCTCATCGACTGCTTATTAACAGCAGTGTCAGAGTCTCCCTGCAATGGATGGCATCTGATGAAGTCTCAGTCCTATGTCAGACCCACAGCAGATTATCAGATGCACATATCTAAATGGTTCCAGTAGTTCTGTGTCAGCATGCAAAGCTTCAAATAAAATGTTATCTTTGACAACACATCTTACAAATGACAACTTTACTAGAACTTCAACTTTAAGGAAACATCAATACTAATGAATGGTAATTCAGTTCTACAATCTCAAAACACTACTCATAATATTACTAAATTGCCTAATTTGTGTAGAGAACTTCATTCAGGTAAAAAGCAAAAACAAGAGGATATGAATGTGTTCTCTTAGAGGAGAAACTTGTTCAGTAGAAGACCCAATCTTTCACCTCACCTCATTTCACACTGAAGAAAAGACTGACTTACTATTATTCTGGTCTAACAGCAAAGTGATCAAGGCTGAATGAACTCCAGTTTCACATCAAAACATTGATTAAAAGAGGTCTATCTTAATCTACCAACTGTGAACTTAAACTGTTAATTTACACTGACTTTCAAATGTCCAGTCCCATGTACTCCTGTTTCATGTAGGGTGGGTCCAATCTAAAGCAAGACAGTCACAGGGAAAACAGAAGCACTGAACTAAGGAATTTAGGAGTGAGGATGCTATGCAGGTTAGATTTGGAGTTTACACACATCAAATCAGGAAACAATTTTGTCAAACCAGGAAACAATGGGATTTCAGTGTTCTAATTTAATAGATTCCTAACAAATCAGAAAGCTGAGCTGAAATTCAGTAGCTTTGAGTATTGGTCACATTGTCATTATTCATAACTCTACTAGGATACGTAAATCTAAAAAAGCAGTTTTTAGTAGAAAAATTCAATGCCAGAACTGGTGGCATTCTTGCAGCTTGTTCCTTCTTCAAACAAATACGCTCTTCACAACTTGCCACAAACCAACTATTTCATGGTGTTACAGCCCATTCTAGCCCCCAGTGAGGTAAAAAAAGTTCTTAGCTGTTAGTTGGCATAGATCTAATCCTTAACATTCACTAGGTAGCATATTTCATACAAAGGAAAGAAAAGCTGACTGAATACCCAGTGCGAGTCATCTCACAGAAACCATCACAAACCTAATTACTACCTTGCTACTGAGCATCAGGTAGGCTTCACTCACATAACAATAAAAGACAGACAAAAGCTTCTACTTTCCCCACTTTTTTTTGTCTCCCCTTTGAGAGTGAGCACAACTAAGTGAAGCCAAGATTGACACAGTCAGCTCCTTAAAAAAGCCACTATGATGCGAAAAACAGACATCAAATTTCAGGTAATCCAAATACGCTACAGACTTACAAAATCACAGCTATAGCACCCGAGCCCTGGCTTTGCATCACCGCGATACAAGGCAGTACAATAACATGCTTTAACACACACTCTGTGTTGTCATTCCCTTCTCTCTCCCAGTCACCACTATTCAGAGCACACTAAGGATTGCTCAGATTCTAATACCACGAAGCTCTGTTTCCCATACTTGGATCTTTTTCTTTATCACATGGTGAGAAGAAAATGCTTTACTCCAATGAAAGAGTAGTACTCCAATGAAGACTCAATGGTCAGTGACACATATCAGACTTCCACCTGCTGGTTCCTGGAGTGACTTGTCACCTTCATAGACCATTGATCAGCTCCAAGAACAACCATAGCGACATGAAAGAGTTTTAAAAGTCCTGGAAGACGTGAGAAGCAAAAGGGCACAGTTTTTAAATGACTGCTCTCATAAAAATGCAAAGTAATGGGTAATTTAGCTCCAGATGAGTTTATGGAAAAGTGATACTTTTGAGATAAACATCTCAGCACTTAGAGCAATATCCACGGAGTAACTGCAGTCTAGGAATGCTAATCTCTACGGTTCCTTTACAGTTGATACGTGGAGATAAGAATATTTAGAGAGTTCCAAGGCACTCAAATACAAGTTTCCTGCTTTGAATGAACCTCTTCTTTCCAAATGGCATCGAGAGCCCCCGTTGGCTATAGCCTTTCATAAACCCACTCCAAGTACACAAAAAAGATAAGGCAGTAATTGGCCTCAGACAGAAAACATCTACTTTTCTCCGCAAGATCTCTTTCTTCACCTAATTCAGCTTCTACAGAACTCCATTTCCTGTACCTGTTATTGCTTCAGCAGCAGCCAAAGTACTCTCCTCAACAACTAATTTCTCAACCTAACTGAACAAGGACTTTGCTTTCACTTCAAGCAAGTCTTCCTGGATAGTCACAATGCTTTCTTAAGAGCTGTTCACAGTTCAAAAAAACCCAAGCAGAACAAAAATAAGCAAACAAAACTTACAAATAATGAAATAAATGCATTTTAATTTAAAGAAAGGTCACAGCAGATGAAACTCCTGGACAGATGCCACAGTGACACCCTGCAAAACATTTTAGTGTTTCTAATTTTGCACCAGGACATACAAGCTAGAATTGACTGCTCCTGCTCCTATTCATTGCCTGGTTCTACTTCTATCTGAGAGCACATTTTCTCATAGAACATGATAAAAAGGCAGTAGACGTGGTTATTTGTAGCCCCAGAGATCTGCATCACTGCTGCCAATTCACTCCAGTGTCTCTGATATCTGTTATCACCGCAGGGATGGCAAGTCTCATAGCATCACAGAGCAAGATAACATCGTAATGACTGCACGTACACAGACTAAACTACTTCTGGGATGTTGGTAATGTTCTCATAGTCTACTATGTGAAATGAATTGGACATCCCCACAAGAGACTTCTCAAAGAAAACAGGTGAAATTTTAACCCTTACAATCCCACCAGGCCAGCATCCTATCGACTTTTACAACTGGATTTAAACACTTCTGTTTCTTCTTGAAAAGTCTCAGGGTGCTCCGGACAGCTGCTGCTCCCATTGGGAGGCCTCCTGCTGCTTGTCAGGAGAGGCACCAAGGTTACTTTCAGCTCCATTTGTAACTGCAAAGTCAAAATATTTACAAACAGGGGCTAAAGACATTACAACTAAAAGCATTACCAGCCCCAATTGCAACTGTATCCAAACTGTATCCAAACTGTATCCAAACTGTATCCAAACTGTATCCAAACTGTATCCAAGATTGGACAGCAGACAAAACCTTTTTCTTCTCCTACTATCACAGAGAATTCACAACACACACCTTAAAAGAACACGGTGCTTCTCACTTCCTTATGACAGCACTCAAGGTCACTGGTTAAGCCAAAGTTCACAGTGATGCCATGCACTGTGTAAGTCTGCTTACTGTCTGTGTTCACCTGCACTAATGGTAAGAGCAATTCCTGCCATCTTCACAGCTCTAGGAACAGAAGCTGACAGAGACAGACAGAGCAAACAGTTTGGGAAGGACGGCCTTGAACCACTCCGCAAGATTTATTACACCTTTCCACCTTGAAGCCTAGACTCAGGTCGTACAGGATGTTCTATACAACTGTTAGAAGACTAAACAGGTACAAAAGCTTGTAAGAGGCAACTGTTGCTTCATTTGCTCATTTACTTTAATGCAGAGCACATGATACTGAAGAATAAAACTGTGCAGACTATATCTGAGTAATTAATATTCTTGTAAAGCATAGACATAAGGCTTATAAAAATTCCCCTTTGAGAAGCTGTTTTCATAAATGTCAAGATCTATGGTGCATATTCAGATAAAACACCAGAACGTGCAGCAAGGCAGCAGTTGATAAGCATCAATTTTTCAGTCAAATGATTATATGATAATGGGTAGGCAGAGTAGGAGAAGGTTTAGCCAGAGGTAAATGTTAAAGCAACTTAGGAGATTTTTACTGGACTGTAGCATTCTAACATTCTACTCTCTGCTCATCTGCGCTGGGCAGTAAATGTTCAGATTTAAGTGTTTGGTCCATCAGTCTCCTTGATTCCTCCTGAGGTTCCTCAGTCATTTTCCCACATTCCCCTCCCTTGTGAAATGAATAAAAACAGAACAATCTCTGAACTTCTGTCTGAGACACCCAAATCTTGTCCAGGTCAGCGATGTTTTTGTTATCACACCTTTTTTTCCTCTAAAGAAAACAAATTGAAAAAAAAAAAACAAACCACACGACTCTGTATGTCCTTTGATCAAGAGCTGTTGTCACAGAAGCATAGGAAGAGCTCTGCTTCAGCTGATATTATCTGCAATATGCACAGCAGAAATCTGAAACATTTGTGCTGCCAGCTGAAAAAACAGCAGGTTTCTACAAAGTGCTGTGAAACTTAAAAAATAAGTTGAAAATAATTTTAATCTGCATACAAAGTCACCAAAGAGCCAAGGACCAATATAATTCTCCATTCTGAGAACTAACTATTTCATCTTCTTACTGATGCAAGCAGTGGTGAGCTGGGGGTGAGGGGAAGGCTGTGAGCACTGCAAAACCATTACAGCAAGGCAGCCACTATTGTAGTATCTAATATAATGTAATGTTTTGATATTGTTCACAGTGAACCTCAACACATAGGGAGCTTAAAAAAATAGTAAAACATTGCAGAAAGCGCTCACACACTCCGATGTTTTTCCTTCACCTTTCAAGGGTGTATTTTCTGTATTCATATGTTGTACTCACCCATAGAGTGTTCTGAGTACATCTCCTATTGCAGCCAGCTGCAGTGCATTATGGCTCCACACACACCAGCTGTTTCAGCTTCTCATCAGGGAAGAAAAGCACATGCAGGAATAAGCGTCTTCTAAAGAACTGGCTTAGATCTAAAGACATCTATTGCTTTGCCTGAAGGTTGAAGAAGACAAGGTCAAATAAAAGCTCCTTTTACTCAGTGTGGCCCAAAATGTTTGTTACAGTTCTTACCTGTGAAGGAGTTCACTCCCAGCAAGCTGAACATGTCTCCCACACCAGAGAATGCTACCCTTCCTAAGGTTCCATTTCACAGATGAAAATGATGCATTTCGTCATCAATATTTATAAGCTTCCCCTCTTCGTGAATATTCACGTTCCAAAGTTAAAGAAGAGATTTGCAAGCTAAAAATACTTATTTCTACCTTTATGCTCAAATCCTGTAGAGAACATTTATTAGATGTAACAGAGGTAATTGTTTTATCAAATCACTTCCATTTCGTGTTACACCTACATTTCACATGTCATAGAAACTCATAGTCAAATGTGAAATTCAGCTTCTCTAATATTAATCTTAAATGTGGTTAAACAGAGTCAAGACTTAAGAACATCAAAAAATATCTCAACAAACTCATTTGACTTAAATGCGAAGGGCTATCACCGTTGCTATCCAAAGGTACATTTTCTTCCAGAAATTCTGTGCATCCTGAATTAAAATTTACAATCACCAGAGTAAAAAATAAATCACTCACAAGGTTTGAAAAAAGCTTATTTCACTCTGGTTTTGTGCTCCAGCCCCATCTCAACAACCTTCTCTTCTCCATCTCAACTTCCCCCCTTTCCCCCAAAATCAGTACTGAAGTCTTCATAAACAAACCTGTTTTTTCATGTATTTTCCAGCATTTTAATTAAAGGCAGAAAGTCAAGCACCTTTGGAGGGAACACACAGCTGGTGGACACTCCCATATTCAATCCAAAATTCAGTACTGATGAGGTTACTTCTGTAGCAGCAACTTGATTCCACAAATTTCAGCTGTTATAACAGTCATTTATTTTAATACTTTGATCAAAGTTATCAGACATGAGAACATTTGTCTTAAAGTAATTACAACAACCAGCCTCTTCAAGTAATATATTCTAAGACTTCTTTGCTTGTGGTTTGTTGTTTTTTTAATGGAAACTCTCGGTTGAGAACAAACATCACCCCTGTTTCAGGAATGCTGATGAAAAAAGCTGTTATCTCAACAGCACATCAGTAAAGAAGACTGTGGATAGAAAGCATTTACACTGATAAGCGTAAGATTCATAAGTTTTTCTTTCACCAGTGCAACAAATTGCAAAAAGCGCTGCAATGAGATGATCAAATCCATACAGTTTTCCAAGAGTGTATTGTGCAGCTTATTGTTTGACTATTCTATCAACAAATTTAAGTGGCAGCTGCTCATCTCCTGAGGTCATTTTATCGGCAAACAACTGGAAACATCTGATACGCTTCATTAGTTTGAAGCTGTAAAAACAGTATTCTGCTATTTAACCAGCCTCTGCTTTATTTTATTTCCTCCCGTCTCAGATAAGCACTTTAATCAATCCTTAAAATCATTGCGAGCATTCAGATTGTGGTGGAACAGACACAATATACTGCTAACAGCCACTGCAAGGGTTACTGATGCAGGTACCAATAACAAAGACTTAAATCTCCTCCCCAAAATCACTCTGTGTAAAATGATTCTGTAACATTCTCTTCCTATCCCTTCAGTTCAAAGTAGGTGTCTTTTAACCATTCCCAACTGAGATTCTTCCTTACTTAGTAGTGCCAATGAAGAATCAATTTTACACCTTCCAAGGGCCAGCAAGTGTTTGTTAGAGTAGATGTTCTATGGACCTACTTAAGTTTTAAACAGGAGAATTTGAGACAATGAAAACCTATGTAGTTACGTGAGGGGAAAAAAAAAATCATGTTACTGATAATTGTAATACTAAGTTACAAAGCAAGATTATCAGCAACTGTGAAACCAGGAATAAAATGATGTTTCATTCTACTACAGCTTTGGCTTGAATTCACCAGAAATAAGCTTTTGAAGCATTTCAGAATTTCTTCCTTCTGGTGGTGAGGGCCATCTGTTGTGATCTGAGGGAAACAAAACAGTGAGTTTAGCTGCTACAGAAAGTGAGCTTTTTGGTTTTGCATGCTCCCACTGCCCAACTGCAATCACAGTAGAGGCATTATTTTTAGTCCATTTCTTACCTGGTATTTCTAAGCTACTGCCATACAAACTTTGGCCACCATCTATAACCATGGTTATCCCAGTTATGTAAGAAGCAGCTGGAGACAGCAGGAAACACACTGCAGGAGAAATCTAACAAAAACGACAACTTCAATTCTTCTTAAACCTCTGGCAATCAGTTATGTCCAAGATGTTCTTAAAAATGGACACAGGCAAGACACAGCTCTGTTTTTTACTCAACTATCGAAATCCCAACAATCTTAAAACCACATTTCCAGCTACCAACACCAACAAGGTAAAAGCTGAGCAATGGTGAGCTTTCAAGTACTTTTAAGATACACCTTTTCACATTAATCCTCATTCTTTCAGACCTCCCAGATTAAAAAATACAAGTCAACTTTCCCAGGAACACAGACCAACTATGAGACATTTTAGCTACAAGAGCTAAATTAAAGTCTCCCAGTTGACACTACTGCACATTACTACAAGTTTTTCCTTTCTTTATACTGTACCAGTTCAAAATCAAGTCCTTAATGGTCTCCAAATAACAAAGTGGTTTTAAAACAGAGACACAGAAGTAGGAACATCACAAATGTTCAGAAATACATTACCTCCTCAGGAACTGCTGATCTCTTAGCAGGAACCTTTGGTATGCTCTTCAACCACATAATTACGCCCTGTTCTCCATAGTTGGCAACAGCAGTTTCTGAAAACACTATCCCCTACATTAAAACAACAAAAAAAAAGAAGTTATCTTTCATATGTTAAGTTGTGATCATCGTTAAATTTTAAGCTCACTGGGATTTTCTATGGCACTAACAATCTGAACAGGACTTGAATGCAAGTTGTTAATTTGGATGAAATAGTATAATTTATAAAAGAAGGCAATTGGACTGATAGTTACATCTCTGTTCAAACACACTAATTCACATTGTTCTAATCCTTCACCGCCACACCAATAACTCTTAAGAAACTCAACAACTGTTTTGAAATAACAAACATTTCAAATTAAATTGCAACAGAAAGCTACAAGAACCCCAAGAACAAGTTCTTATTGTTTTTGTTTATAGTATGCAAGAATACTAGATTGACTTCATTGAGAATTACACAGGCGTTTTGCAATCAGATTTCAAACTCTCCCCACTGAGCTGTCATAGAAATCCTTGTTCTGATGATTTTAAAATCCAGCTTACACTCAATATGGAGGATGAATGCAATAATAAGAGAAAAGGGGTTCCACAGATGAGTTCTGATAGAAAATTTCAGACTCAAGTTTCAATAAGACAAAAGCATTTTAATTTGTTCATTAAGAACCTTTCAGTGTTTCTCTAAGATGTGAACAACTGTGTTTTGGGAGCTAAGGAAGAAGCTCACTTGTAAAACTATTTTATTTCCCTCTCTACACACACTTGCCCTGCATGTTACTATGCCCCTGTGAGACAGCAAGTTCTGCATGGATAATACAAAGTATGTTCACAAAGGCATCAAGCATCACTCTAACTAGAAAACAGATTTTTGTCACTAGCATAGTTAAAATAGCAAAAAAGCCAAACCACTTAAGTGTTTGCCTGCCAAAAATCTCATCTGACAGATGCTATAAAGTATAATTAGTATGAACCAATAGGTAATTAGCATGCATTAAAAATATGCACACATATTAATGCTGTCCTCATTACTTATTTCCCCAAGTCTTGATAAATCAGAAAGCAAACAGGAAAAACAAGATAGTAGACCTTAATATTTATGAAGTCACCAGAGTAGCCTCTATAGAGAGGCTATTAAAAAGAGCCACTTCCTGGGTCTCCCATCAAGCATTTTGTGGTATGCCAGGAGAAAGCAAACGAGGCACTTTAGTGCAGAACATCTGAATACCCTGCTGCACCTCCTATACTGACAGGAAAGAGATCTTCCTTAAAAGATACTAATAAGTCTGAGATTTACTAAACTGTGAGATGAGAAATTCTGTATGTGGCAGTAGCTAGATAAAAGTTTTCCCTTTAGTTTCCAAGAAAGCAAATGCAAAAAAGAAACAGTTATTAAGAGTAAAGATAACTTTAATCACATTAGACAACATCTCAGACTTCAAAGCTAGGGCCTGTTTATAGCCTTGTAACTGCTGCATCACATATAACAAAAATACAACTGGTCTTTACACAAAGTTACTTATAACTGCAACATGTCAACTACTTCCTCAAAAACATGGCAGGCATATTTTGCTGACCCATGTAGTAGTATCCTGTCTGTGCGTACTTCGTAAGAAAAAAATCGAATACCAGATGTAAAAAAGTGTTTTCTAATTTCTTTGAGTGAAGATCCACTTCCAACGCTGTCTTTTCACAACTAAAACTAACCTAACTTGACAAGATAGAAACATTAAGGGACACATTCAGAGATTCTCAACATAACTGCAAACACAGGCAGAAGCCACAAGCACAGACGAACCGTATATTAAAAGAATTGTAAACCATTTCCCCCACATTTATCTCATTATCTAAACAGTACAAAACACACCCAAAGGCCCTCGGAAAAGAAGGACATGTATGGAAAGGAATGCATGTGGGGAAAGTGTATGAGGAAACTAAAAATTCATAAATAAAAATCCATAAACAGTTGGAAGCTCTAAGTTTTGAAATCCCTTTCAGTTATGGAGTGTCAACCATAAACACATATGATAGCAAGCTGAATCACATCACTTGCCGCTACTTACAGGAGCAACGCTGTTGATTCGCACCCCGCTGTGGGCCCATTCTAAAGCTAAAGTCTTGGTTAGGTTATCCACTGCTGCTCTTGCAGCTCCTGAGTGCCTATTGAGAAAAGAAAGCAAAAGAAGCACCTTTTCCCTCAGCTAAATGCTCAATATTAATATCCCTGCAGCCTTACTAGGAAGTCAGAGTAGTGTTCCATGGCTGGACCAACCACCCAAGACACACAGCAATTTTCTAGTTCTTAGACTGTGAAGCTGTGGTCAAATTTAACAGACCTATGCTACAATTTCCGTAAACGAGTGTCAATTATACAAGAATTTAGTTTGAAAGTAGTTCTACCTATCCATCCATACCTATATACAATTTACCTGGTGAATTTTTCCCCAAGTTATTTAGAATTATTTTTTTATTCTTATATTCTTTGTTCAACTCTCCCATATTCTATTCATAGGGACAATTCAAATGGATGTATCCAGAGCGTAGAAACTCAAATAACTGTAGCTTCAGCACCACCATGTGGATCTTCACATTTATTTTGTACTGCTAAGAATAAGGCAGTGAGAAACTGAGATTTTGAAAGATTTAATCCTGAATGAGGCATAAGGAAGTTAATATAACACCTGTTCAAATTCTATTCAATAAAATACAAGTGAATACACACAGAGTCAAATTGGAAAAAGTAGTTTCAAATAAGAAACTCAAAACTCAGAATTCTTCCCCTCTGGCAAATGCCAATGCATAAAATTCTCACTACATCAAATTTTCATTTAAACCAATGTTTTCTGAAGAATATTTGTCTTACACCAGTTAAAATTCCTGTTGGAAATGCTTCAACCAGAAGGCTTACATCCATTTTGAAGGTAAAAAAATAACGTGAACAAATAAAGTCAACATCTGCCTGCTTAGAGCCTCTATTTTCATGCAGATAGCTGTGATCATTTTTTGTCAGTAGAAAAGAACTACAAACATGACATTTTCTGTACCATCCTTCCACTCAATTAAGAAGCAGAGGAAAAAAACAATTTCCTGCATTGGAGACCTTTCCATGCAAACATGGTAAAATGCTAGGTATGTTCCTACTACAACACCTATTCCCCATCCATTTACTGTAATTATGTCATCAAGATCTGTGCACTGACAGCAGAAGAAAAAAAACAACATATGCCAAGCTCTTGCAAAGCCAACAAAACAAGTAAAGGTTAAATGTCAAGGCAACCAGTTCCACTAGCACCTCATTCCCAATTAAAGCTTTGCTAACAAGTCCTGCTTCACAGTTTCTTACAAAGTAGCAGAAAGGATCAGAGATATCCTTCACTCTTGCAGTCTCTATTGAATTAATAAAGACTCCAATACATTCAGCCAAGTATTGCTTTCTTGACATTAACTACTGTATTTCTATTACTCAGCTGCTGCACATTATACACCTCTCCAAAACACAGTATTTAGAAGTAATGAATTGTTCTATGGGGAAAATGCAGGAAAATGTAAAAAAAATTATATGTATATTACGACATTCCAGGAAACCCATTTCTCACGGCAGCAGTAATGTTGACAATGGCTCCTCCGTGTTCCTGCATCCAGGCATTGTACACTGTGTGAAGGAGGAAGATAACCTGTAAATACTTGAAGAAGTGCACACAGACAAACTTGCCAACTGGACACTAAATCTGCTGTCCAACTACAATTACGCTACAGACTTCCTGAGCACATTTAGATACACAATCTGCTCTTTGTACCACAGCCTCATCACTGGATCAGTCAGATAGCAGGTACAGTCTAGATAAGGCTCAGTGTTTGCCAAGAACCCTTCTTGTGGAAATCAAGACCTTGTACCTTCCATGTAAATTACTTGCATTTCCACTTCCCTAATACTATCTGAGAATCACACACTTTATATTCATGATGAGAGCAAAGACTTCTGTTTTACTCAGAAAATATCGGCCACCAACGTTAAGTGTTCTTCCCACAGACCCATGAGTATCCAAACCAACTGATGCCTCTAAACCTTGCCTTTAGAGATTATTCCCCCCCTAAGCACGTACATGTCTAACCAAACATTTGTTTATATGAATGATGTACAGCTTAATGTAAAGATCAATATGACATTTGTGAAAACAAATATCCACTGTCAGGTAAGTACATGAAAAAAGAAAACAGAGAAACTACATTTTCTTGCCTTCAGTCATTGCTGTAAAAAAAGAAAATAAAGAAAACAACACCAATCTCATTATGCATAATGTTCAGTCCTCACCTGCTTTGCAGCAATAGAAAGTCCCTGTCAGATTTGTGTCTATCACAGCATTCCAGCCTTTTGCACGGATGGCTTCAGAAGGACTTGCAAACTGGCCCCCTCCGTTATTCACCAGGAAGTCAATCTTCCCATGCAGATTCAGTGTAGTCTTCACCAAAGCTTCTACCTAAAAGAAAATATATTTTTTAAGGGTATCAAGGTGCTGATTAAGCTACATATCCAATCTCACTCTCAGACATTTTCTCTCATATCTGTTTCTACACATAGGGAGGCAGTACTAGCCTTCAGAGATGGCAGAAGCTTGGTATGACAGGTTTAATCAGCCAAGAAGGACTTGGTTATGCCTACATTTGCTTAGGAAAACTTCTTGGAATAATGCAGGTGCTGCATAAAATATCAGCACTAAAAGAAGAGGCTTTCCACTGCTGAGGACTTGCAAAAGGAATTAAAAAAATCTGCTGTTTAAGACATACTGAGGTACTCGACAAGTAAAGGATTATTTACACCAGATGCTGGAAGGCACCTATGGATTTTCTTTCATCTGACCCATATGCCTATGTTCCTAATGGTGACTGCAGTGTCTTCTTTTAAGAGATTTATGCAAGTTTCAACAAAATCCCATAGAAAAGGATGAATTAACTAAATGATGTTGCTAGTCAGGAACTTCCCTGGGTTTTGCACCTTGTGATGGAACAGTTCTGATAACTAAGCAAGCTTGAACTTTTTTACTTATTTTGAGACATGTACAAGGTCCTTTTCACTCAGTCATTCCTTAGTATCTGGTGTAAGAGCTGAGAAAGACGTAACAACTCATCAGAAATACTTACTAGAGGCTGTTCTCCCTACCTAACCACGTGCTTTAGTGAATGTTTGAGGTGATATTCCTCAGCTGAAATAAACTGAAAGCAGATGGCAAGTTTTAAAGCTGTAAGAAGCATACAGAACCTACACCTGAACATCTCACAAAGCACTACATAAGAAAGGGCTTTAACAGTATATTCAAAAAATGGCTTTGAACCCTTTTAAAGCTACTACAGTTGTTCTGACAAATCCTTACTTTTAAATTAAAACAAGGCACAGTATTTTGTTTGGCACAGATATCTCACTTTACCATCCAAGCCCTCTTTTATATGACATTATAGTTCCTATTAATTCATTTTCAAGTTAATGCAAAAGAAAGATTCACCTGCAGAAGGCTGTTAAGCATAGCAGACTATTCTCTGCAAGAACACTTTCAGGAAAGAACCACTTCTCTTTCCTGTTGCTTTAATCATGCAAGTTACCCTCTGACATCTGTCACAACCTATTATATCATGCTGCTGATGCTGGTAAATACAAACTTAAAATTCACTGGTAGGTGAAGTGACATATTGCACAGCCTGAGGGTTCTTCTCCCTCAGGAAAAAGGAGTCTAAGAATATCATTATAAATATTTTATGGCTTGAGCTGTTCCATGAGGGAAGAGTTTTTATTTGGTTTATGGTTGTATGTTAGGACTCTTCTAGAATCCACATAGCTTCTAAAGGTCATTAATATTACTTTAAATTCTGGTAGATTTTAACAGAGGCTTTAAAAGGTTAAGAAAGTAGTAGCAATTGATCACTGGAATGTTTTATAGCAGTTTTAGGTTAAGCCTGGCATGACATTGGATTCCTAAATGTTTAATTGCACAGATTAAAACTGAAAGATGAATGCTGACTTCTGGAGAACCTGGACAAAGTACTTCTGCTCCCGATCTTCCAGTTTTCGTAGCATAAGAAAGGAAAATAAAAATCTGCTGAGACATCAGGAGAGCTCTTACTATGGACTAAGAGCAAAAGTTCTGCACACCTCAAACTGCAACCAAATGTGAAACGTAGACAAGAAAGTGGTGTTTTTTCCCTTTACTATGGGCAAAACTGAAAATGCAGGGTACATCTCAGGTTTCCTTGTGTCAAGCCACAAGAATTGTGATACTACACTCTGACTTTTGTTTGAAGGAACAACTCTGAATGTCTCCATCGTCACAAGTATCTGCTTTCTCACTGGTGTCACAGAAACGTGGCACAGAACCCCATGAAGTAGGCTCTGGGTCAGCTCTAAGAACATGACAGTTCCAAAGCACACTCCTCATGAAAATAGTAGGAATAAGTATGCAAAGTCAGAAAAAAAATCTGTGACTAAAAGTGCTTTATTGCTTAGTTACTATATTATCTTCTCCTAGAAAGCACGGTTTTTATTTACATCAGTTCAAGTGTTTTACTGCACCTGTCCCCTGATCTAAGGTACTTCTGAAGCCCAGCAAGTAAATTTGGAGGTCTGAGATTTACAGACATGAAGTACTCCTTATGTGTTAAGCCCCAGAACAAGATTATTAGTTGTTACCTCCTCTTCTTTACGGATATTGCACTGTATAGGAGTCACTTTGGCAGGGCTCCTTGAAGAAAACGTATTATTCAGTTCTTCTGCAGTGGCTTTTAATCGGTCAAATTTACGAGACGCAATAACAACACTGCAACCTGTGGAGGCAGAACAAAAAATCTTTCAGTTTACAGTCAGAATTGCAGGCTATCCCAGGCTAATAGCATCGAGGAGATATTTTGTAGGATATGCATTTATTAGTCACTGGCTAGAAGATGCAATGAAGAAATTCTTGCTAGAGAGAAAGGAATGACTGTTGTGAGATGCATCTTAGCAACAAGATCCCAGTGTGCCATGCAAAGAACAACCAAGATAAAAATGGCAATGTTCACTCTCCTTCCTGCAAAAGGGAAGACAGCCTGTGAGTTGCAGTCACAGTAGCTTTCATACATGACCTTGCAGCTATTTTTCAAGCCTGTCTCATTTCACAATTATGTGATTTAAAGATGTTTCAGCTGGTCTTAATTAAAAAAACGTGCTCGTGAAACTAAAAAGATCATCTTACTGTGACTCTATCCACAATTCTGACCAGGGCTGAGTAAATGTAATGCTCTGCTTTATAACCCTACAGAGTCTAAGGCAGAGCATCATACACTTGTGTGATTAATTTTGATATGCAGATTACAGACAGCAGAACAGAGGCTTCCCCAGGGCATTTCCACTTGCTGTATAATCCCAGATCAGAATGGAGAGGAAAAAAAGCCTACTCAGGTGCTCAGACTTTCTGCTTCTGGAAGCAGGACTTGTGCATGTAACTTGGGTACAAAATCACCAGTAAGCATTCACATAACAAACAGACTAGTTTGCCATCGTCAGAGGACTTAAGATAAAGTCCAGTCTGATAATCATCACTACAGACTAAAACAGACCCCACCGAATTAATCCGTAGTACAAATCTATTAGATGTGCCATTTTGGCAAGGTGGGAGGCCTCATTCCCACCTTCCCCCTGACACAGCGTTAGTAATCCAACAGAATCCATCCTTTCTGGTGCTCTTCTGCTTAAACATAAATGAATTCAAAGCACTAAACCAGCCAAAAAAAAAGTTAACATTCTGCCAGGTGCTTTTTTTCCTTTTGTTGCTATTTTGCAGTGGAATTTGGCCTCTCATGTGATCAAACAAACACCAGAATCAACTCAAAATAACTTGTGGGAGTACAGAACAGCAAGCTGTTCATTTGGCTCAGGCTCTCCTGAAAATATACATAAAACTTATGTTAAAAAACAAAAACAAACAACAAAAAAAGAAGGATGTGCTGCAACTATGGATCACTAGGAAAAGGGCCTTCACCTTTGATCACCAGCCATCTTGAAACAGAACATGTGAAGGTGTCAGGCTGAGGTCTCCTGTTTGTTTTTTGTATGTGAGGGACTCAGCCACATGCACAACAGCCTGAGTTCACAAAGCAGCACGTCATCAGCAATTAACACAAAATACTAACTTACTATAGCACGTCAGTGTTAATTTATAGACACTGCAGAGTAATGCCCAGCAGAAGCCTACTTCTGCTCAGTACGCTGATGTAGGAGGGGGCATGTTCTAACTCATAACTGCATCTATTGCACAAACTGTTATTGCTTCAGTGAAGTCCGTATTTATTTTCAACAAAGAATGACCACAACATTCCCTGCAAGGGCCAAGGTGGGAAGGAACTGATGCACCTGCAGACAAAGGGTTTAAATCTCTGCAAAAGGCCCTGAAGGAGGCAGGTTATAAAAACAGTGTGCACCGTGACCAGCATTATGTGCCACTGCTCACAGGTATTTGCAGTCCAACCAGCCCTTCTTCCAAAACAGCCAGAAGTGCAAGGTATACGTGGGAATGGTTCCCAGCAGGAGAGACCTACACCCCATAAGCACACCACAAACCCACTCACCGAGAGCTACGACCGCCGAACGCCCTACACCCCATGACCCGAATCCCCACGTCGCTCAAGGCCCGTACCCCTGCAGTCCCCCTCTTCGCTTCACACCCGCCCACCTAACGCCAGCAAGTCGGCGGCGATGGCCTTGCCGATGCCGGTGCCGCCGCCGGTGACGATGGCCACCCGCCCGCTGAACAGCCCCGCAGCCAGCAGCCCGCACCGCGCCGCCATCTTCCCCCCCTCGCACGCAGAGGGCCGCCACCGCCCCGCCACGTGACGCGCCGCCCCGCCCGCGCCGAGACTGAGCGCCGGGGACGGCGGCGGCTGCGGGCGGCGCTGCGCGGGGCCCCGGCGGCTCGGGAGGGAGCGGGCCGTGGCGCGGCTCCGGGGCCCCGCGGGCGGAGCGGGCAGGTAAGCGGCTGCGGGCGTCCGCGGGGCGGGCTGCGGCACCTCTCGCCCCCAGGGCGGCCCCCGGTCACGTCTGGCGGTAGGACTGCGTGCCGCGGGGGAAAGCGGTGCTGGCGCATCAGCGAGCCGAGCATCCCGGTGACTCGTGGTCGCCCGTACCTGCTGCCTCCGTGCAACAAAGCCTTCCACCTGGCTCCATCCGTAGCGCGCTGGCTTTAAAGGAAGCGTTTTATTGTGTTGTAGTCTATCGCATTGTGCTTCATTTCTGTTTATTTGCGAAGAAAGTGTACTTTTCCTAGCACTGCGTGTCCTTCCATGTTGTTTTAGGTCTCCTGAAGCAGGAGAGTGCAGCCCGCAGTGTCCCCAACATAGCCATTTTGTGCTGTGATGCCACAGCCGTGTTTTCTTATTGAAAAATGCTCGGTGAGCTCAGCTGGCACGGAGGGCAGTCAGTGTCTGCCCCGCGACGAGGTGACCAAACCTCTTGGTGCTTTGCAGGTGACTTTAACCAGTGCTGCTGTACCCAGGGGTACGTGTGTGATGTATGTCCTTCCATGCATCTCCTGTGTTCTTTTCAATAGATGTTCAAAAGGGTATCTTTCAGTCACATCCTGTCACTTTCCCCATAGGAGAAGTGGAGAGAGAGAATAGAAACGTGCATTGATGAAGTGGGAGATTTGCTGTGTCTCTTCTGCTTTACTCACTTGTTAAGCGGCCTCATTTATTTTTCCCAGAGCACACTTATAATCAAAGAAAATTGCAAGATAACACCTTTATCCTGTAGTTTGATTTCAAAGGAAGGTGAATTCCCTCCTTTTACATGTGTAGAAGGAGAGGCATGAAGAAGTTGAGGCCTGTCCATGCTCACCCAGCAAAGGGTGAGAAGCCAGAAGCAGATCTCTGCATGGTGACTTAGCCCAGTGAGGCACCAAAGCTGTCTTCTGTTTGGGTTAAAATGCGCAGAGTACTTTGATGTCCTAAAGGCATTACATATGGGAGGCAAGACACACTGCAAGATTTTTTTTTTCCCCTTCTTTCAATCATTTTCCTCAATCTGGAGGCTCCACAGATCCCCATTAATTGTCTCTGAATGCCCTATATATTTAAGGCAGGCTGTAGCAGAGAGATCTTTAATTAATCCCAGGGAGAAGCACTCACTGGTGATAGTGAACTGGATCTTCAAGCCACAGGCTGGCAGGGAAAATCTGGCTGGGTAAGGTTTGTAGTACTTGCTTGTTAGATTTCCTGGAGGGCCCAGTCAAAGGGATTTTTTTTCCTCACACTGAGATAAGTAACTTGTTTCCCATGAGGTTTTGGAATTTCTCAATAGCCATGGAAATGACATAAAGAAGAGGCTTAACACATTAGGTAAGGTTCTGTGAGTGATGGGCAGGAGGATAAAGGGGAAAGGAATAAAGACCCAAGAGTAAGGGGGCAAGAAAATGAGGCAGCCATTCCTTAGCGCTTAACCCCTTCTGGTAGAAGATCGATCCACAAACAGCTGAGCTGAGATAACCCATTTTCACAGATGTTTTGTGCAAGTCAGTGGTTTCTAGCAGCATTGTGTGGGTTGCCTTTGAAAGAACAATTCAGGTTGTATCTTTGTGTGTGTTGGTTGTACTCCCGTGTTTTAAATTCAAAATGATTTAAGCTGAAAAGAAGAAAATCTTATTAATGGAAATCAATTTTAATCTTCTCTTACACTTGTGCTTTCTTATTCACAAAGAAATGTTCGTTTCCTTCTGCTGGTTGCATTAAAATATGATGGTATGTCACTATGCAGCTGTAGAAGTGAAGTCAGCAAGCAGAAAGCAACTCCTCTATATTATTCTATACGTTTAGTGTGTGGATTCTTAGTATTTGTGTACTAGGAAATAGTGTCTGATTAGGCAGATTTCTGTGGTTGGTTTTTCCTTCTAACCTGAAATATGTCAGGTTGCATCTGGGAGAAAATAGATCTGCACTTAGAGCCTCAAAGCATTCATTTTCTTTGTTATTTTTAATGTTAAAACCTGCTTTCCTTTCTTTTCTCCTTGGTGCATCCATCACGTCAACATTAAGCACTGAAAATGAAAATGACGCTCTTAGGAAAAAGAATTCATCAGTAGTTGTTCTTTTTTCCTGTTTGTCAGCTCTTTGGAGTTGTGCAATTAGCACATCATTCTTTAGCATCTACTCTAGTATTTATAGATTGACAGGAAAAACTAGCTCTCCTATTTTTTTCCGCTCCCATATTGTCTCAGCTTTGAATGAACCGGTTCAGTTTGTTGAGATGAATAGGAAACTCTGCATTTTCAGAAAAGGCTGCTTTTGTCCAAAGCCGATTTTGTGCTTTGCCAGCCTATGGCTCAGCTATTCAGCTGATGACATCTGCCAGTCCAGCCCTCTGTCATGCTTTAAAAATCCCGTCAGAACATTTACTGCTTTAATATTCCTTATAGCCTGCAGTCCTTCGTGTGGTTTTGTGCAATCACTCTGTGCCCTCCAACAGCTAATAGTCTCTGTTGGCAAGGAGGAAGGTCTCAGAGTTGTTAAATACCAACCTGATGTGGGCTCTGAACAGGACAGAAACCTCAGTGGGATCCAAATCTTGACCAGTAGTACCACAGAGTGGTAAAAGCAGAGGAGATTTAATGGAAAAATATCCTAGTGCTAGAAAATAAACCTTACAGTCAAAAATGGTTTATGACAGAGTTTCTGGTAGTTAGCCTGCAGAAAAAACATCAGGCTCCAGTTCTGGCTGCTGCTGCTTTTCCAGACCCCGCTCCCATGGATACTCCAGGTTTATAAAGTATAACAACAATCATTTCCACTCCACTATGCTTATTACAAGAAATATCTGGACTGAGCCCAAACTGAATGAAAAACAGTGTGAGTTTCTGTTCCCTTACCTCTCTGGACTCATCTATGGGAATCACACAAAGGGGCCTCTTTGGAAATCGTTCTCACCTCCTGTCTGTGCATTCTCTGCTGTGGTTGTTGTTCCTTTTCATCATCTCCTGCTGGCACATAAGAGCCCTTTGTGACTTCTGGCTTCCTGGGCAGTCCCATGTGATGGTCAGGTTCTCTGGCCAATCCAGCTTTTCATAAGCTTCCCCACTGGGAAGGGACTTTGCTCTCCAGGATATCTCGGGGGATGGCAGTCTAATTAGATGATAATCAGGATTTTTCAGAGCACATCTTCTTTCTTCAGTATCCCTAGGAATTTCACCCCAGGGATTAAAAAAAAAAGAAACCATACTGAAAGTAGAGTTTGTAATCATACAAGATGCAGAGTGCCAGTATCAAATAGCTTGAAATTGGTTTGTAGCTACATGTTCTAAATAATCACACACCCCACTGACACCATGTGATATTGAAGCATTCATTTGTCTGCAATTGAAAGTGCTGCATTTTTAATATGCTGGCATCATGGATCTGTATCTGCACTTGTATCCAATTGAGAGTCCCCTGAGCCAACTAATTCCTGCTGCTGGAGATACTGTCTGACTATCTTAGATTATATTTACTGTGCAATGCATTAAACAATCCTGAATCGTTCCCAGGGGACCTTCCAGTTCTCTCCCTCAGTCTGCCTCTTTGGCATCTTCTGGGATAATGCTGAGTGTTACTCAGATAAAACTCTGATCTGAAGCCCTTAAATGTCTTGACTAAACAAGAACTCAAAGATGTAGTTTTGGGAAAGTATTTTTCAGATCATCCTTACTCTGTTGTTACTCTTTTCTTGGCATCTGCTTGGATGCCTACAAGAGGCACAGCACCAGTTTGGTGTGTGGAGGAAGCTCTTGGTGCATCTTCTAATCCTGCTTAATATAAAGCCTTCCAATTGAGGATATATCACAAAAACAGATGCTATGACACCCCCAGTGTGGGACATTGCTATGGAAGCAGGATGCTGGTGTAACTGACTTGTTTCTACTCATCCTACAGTATCATGTAGTCTAACAAGGTCCAGGTAGGAAAGCCAGGAATTACAACAGGCATCTGCTGTTTCCAGGTACAGGATGACCCTCTTTGGGCAAATCTCTGTGGCTTGAGTCCTTGCTGCTTTGCTGTCTTGTTGTGCTTTCCATCACGTTACAGTTAGTATGCAATAACAATGATCAGATCAGGTAATTTTTAGATGTAAAATGTATATCTGTGCTGGTATGCTATTTCCTGGACTTTGGTAATGCTGATCTACACAGCAGTTGTTATTCCCTGGCATTTGGAAAAGTTATGGAACAGCAGCAGAAAAAGAAGAACATTTTGGGGAATATCTCTTTTCTGAATGGAATCTTGACTTCTAAAAAAGTCTTTGAAAATGTCATCCTAACACAATTCAGTGGAAAGCTCCTCCTCACTATTATTTTAATTTTGGCTATATCTGTAGAATGCCATCAGAAACCATTTGGGTGTTTCTCATAAACAGTGGAAGACGGCAGGGAGAGTGATGGTCCTGAGCCATAAAGCATGGCAGCGCAGTTGGTGAGCCCTCCATCCAAATCCAGGCAACGCTGATCTTGCTGAACTGCAGCTTCAACGTGGGTGCATCTCTGCTGGCCAGGTTCTTGTCACCAAGTGCATTGGTCCTAAAGCTGCTCACTATTCCTGCCTGTTGACAGGCAGAGCCATTTGCCTGTGATAAATCAGGATGCCTGAGTGTGCAAACTGTGTCACTTGCTTACTCTTCCATTTGCTTTTAGCGCTTCCACATCCTGATGGGTTGACAAGAGACTCCATTAACAAATACCCATAATGTTTTTGGTAGTAGAGGTCATCTTACTGCATTGTCCTCTCTACTCTCATGCTTAGTGGTTTTGGCAGTCCAGCTTGAGTTTTGCTCCTGCCTTGATGCATACTCAGGGGTATGGTCTACTATTTTTCCTTTTCTTTTTTTTCTTGCAAGAAATTAAAATATTTTGAAGCTTGTGGATTAAGCAAAGAGAGAAGGAGTTTGCTGCTTGCTTTCTCCTGCCTTGCTGGGAGACTGTAAGCAGGTGTTTCTCTTTATGCCTCTCACTATTCTATGTGGACACATGATGCAGCCTTATGAGGAGCCACTGCCATAAGGTATATATTTTCTCCACTTCCTTCTTCTAGTTGTGGCTGCATAGCAAACACATTGCAGGAATTTATTTAGCTAAAAATAATGTTTAATTGTCTTTTGAAATGCAAAAGGCTTGTTTTCAGTAAGATACATCTCTTTGATGAGTTCATTGCAAACTACACAGGTACAACTACTGGTAGGAAGAAGCTCTCACCTTGCTGTAAGGTAGAATGGTATAAAGATAGCAACAAAGATGGTAACAGATATTCAAAAGGCTATTTATAAGGAAAAACTCACTAATATGGATACCTTTGCTGGGAAATGCTGAGACAATCTTCATAAAGGAGCAATCTCCAAGAGATGCTGCCTTAGTGGTGGTCAGCCCTTAAATGAGGTCTAGAGGAGGTGGAGTCAAGCTCCATCCCTCCCGGGAGCACAGCTAAATTACTCTCACCTGTGCTCCCACAGCTGACCCTACACTTGCCTCAGCTGATTGATCAGAGGTTCAGGCTGTGATTACCAGTTTCTCATACGCCTTGCGTTTTCGCAGATCATTCATCACTACCTTGCTATTTACTAGATTGAAATAACTGTGATCTGGTTTGTGCTATTTCAACTTGAAATAGAGGTAAGTATTGTCCTCAGTTTCAGCAGGGTATGGTGAGGATGTGTATGTGAAAGATCCCTTCAAATCATTTATATGAGCCCTGCTGTTGGGCTCTTTCCTAGCATAGGGACTGAATTGTGCTTTCTTATATGGGTCTTGCTTTTTATTTTGTAAGGTTTGAGGGGGCATGTCCTGCATTGGACTACTTCATTTTGTCATAACATGATTGATTGATGACAGATCTGTCCCAGACAGATACCATCTGTTTTTCATTATGTAATCTGACAGCAGGTAAACACTTTAAAGGTATTAGGAACTGAAAATAATATTGTGGTTAATGTACACTTAGGAAATACATGCATAAAATCAGAAGCTATGCTGGGGGTGTGAAGGGAGCGAGTGAAGGACAACCTATGGCTAGAGAGTTCTCTCAAGACAGATGTTCCGTGTTGTAAGGGAAACTGTTGATCACGGCGAACCTCTGATTAACCATCTGAAGCAAGTGACAAATCAGCTGCAGGATCACAGGTAATTCAGCTGTGCTCCTGGAAGGGGTGGAGCTTGACTCCACCTCTCCTAGATCCCATTTAAGGGCTGACCACCACTAAAGTAGCATCTTTTCCTGGAGGTTGATCTTTTGTGGGGTGTTTTTGTGGTGGGCCTTAACATTGGTGAGCATCTATCTCAATTGAAAGTCTCAGCACTGGTTAGGTACCCTCTGGCTATTCCTTTACTCTGTAATTGCAACTATACGCTTGTATTATTCCAGCTATACAGGTGTAAAATTTCTGTGCCCTCTTCTCTGTCTTGGGTAACCCTCAGTGTGAAATCACAGTTTGTAATTTATCTTTGCAGATAACTCCTATGGGACATGCATGAAGATACAGTGTCAGTTCTTATATGTTGTACATGTTATGTGATTATAAAAATTGATGCTCCTCACTGCTTACATTCATAAAAAGGTTACTTGTGCAGTGGCAAGAATTTAAAATCAAGGATTTTAAGGTATGATGCTTACTTCCTGTCTGCATTCAAGCTAGATAATTTCTTGTAGTAGCAGCATCAGTTCCTAAAAGCCAGTGGAAAACCTACTTTGACTTCAGTGGTGCAAGACCAAGCTTTTATATCTACTGTGAACACAAGCTTAAGATCAGGAAGGATCCTTGTGTTCTTTTAATCTGATAATTCCCTAATACAAGTCAAAGAGCTTTCCTACAATAATACCTTTTCTGGTCAAGTATCAGTATCCATACTGCTGCCAAGGTAGACAGCCTAGATTTGGAAGTTTCCAGAGATGGTTCAATTCTCCAAAGCCCTCAGGGATGTATTCATTAAAACACCTACCTAATGTTTGCTGTGTAGTTTGGTCTGTTATCTTTTTATCTTGTTGCATTCTCTTTTGCTGGATTAGAGGGATCTTTTTGTTCTTGTTGTGATGTAGGGAACGTACACATCTGCTCAGTAATTAACAGTCTTTCTGACTGATGAGGATAAGAACTGGACACAGGTTTCCAGAAGCAATGGTACCTGTTCCAAATTGGAAAGTACCATCACATTTTTCTTCCTTGTGTGGTCAAAGTTAATGTTGTCCTTTAGGTGTTGGCACGATGCTGAGAACCGATGTTAGTTTGCTCTGACTTAATGAAGATCATGGCTGGGTAAGCATTTTCTTTAAAAAAAAAAAAAACAACAAACTGACAACAAAACTTTGCCTTTAACTTTAGGCTTTCTTAAACATTACTGTCAAGTTATCCCCTATTCAAGGTAGTAGGAGCTACAGTCAGGAAACTCTGGAATCTGATCCCAAATTAACTTTCATGTGTCCAGAATTTTAGAAGGCCACTCAAGTAGTGATGCTTTCAGTTTCATGGTGACTCTGGGTCTGCTTTCTTTTTCCAGTTTCTGGAAGGGAATATCACTGTGGTCTCAGACTTGTTAGGCTCAATCAGGTGACTTTATGATTTCATAGAGACAAAACATATTTTATTGCTGATCCTCAGAGGAAAATGTTAGAACCTGTTTGTACCTCTTGCACAAGTTTACTACAAAGAGTTAATTTATTGCATAGAATAAAATGATTCAATTTCTCCCATAAAGGTATTTTTAAAAAACACTAAACGGGAACTTACATGAATGTCCAATGGAAATGTGTAAAACACAAAGTCTTGCTGATGTTAATTACTTCCGAGTCAGAGCTTGCTGTCTTTGAAGTCAATGGCTGATTTGCTTTGGAGCTAAAGGGATAGAAATTGGAAGCCAAGTGTTAAATTTCATTGTGGATTTTCTTGCATATGCCATTGCTCTTTCATACTGTGGTATGTGAAAAACTGGCTGTCTGCATGCTGCTTCAAAACAGATGTAAAGGCTACATTCCTCAGGCAGATGAGGTGTAAGACTATAGTGAAGAACTGCTGCTTCCCAGCCTCTATGTGGCTTTGGGGCAGGTTGTTTCTTTTGGTGAGACATTATTTCTCACAGGCATTCAGAAGAGGCAAAATTCCCTTATGGGTTTTGCTCCATTCTCTGTTGGGATTGGGGTTGTGGATGTTTTCTGGAAATTCAAGCATATGCTTTTTGTGTGGCAGGTGTGATCTCAGATAGCAATCTAAACAGTCTGTTGCCAGTCATACTGCAGAGCTGGCCAAGATGTTCCTGTGCCCAGTGATTTAGAAGCAGTCTGGCTTCTAGGATATTCAGAATGACTTTTGGATTCCATTTTATGTGTTGTCTGATCAATGTGGGAGATTTATTTCCTGTAATGCAAAAAACAATCTGAATTGTTGAGTTTCTTAAAGCCACAAAGGGCTATACACTGTCAATTAGTCATAGTCTTCAACATTAACATGATACAATTAAAAGTTTGTGTATCTGTGTGTGTGTGTGTGGTGGTGGTGGTGGGGGGGGGGGGCGGGGGTGCAAGACATAAACAGGCTCTTCAGCAAGGGGTGGCTGGGCACAGAACTGGTTCTCCAAGGCAGTGGCCACAGGACCAAGCTGCTGGAGTCCAAGAAGCATTTGGCCAACACATTCTTTTACATATGTAATTGTTCAACGCAGTTCTTCGTTGTTGAAATGTTATTCCTTGTCAGGTTTGTACTTAAATACTTCATGAATATTTGGCACAGCTGCTTTTTTTAAATGTTAAGAATCCTGAGAAGCATTAATCCTGCATCTCATAGGTTCATGGAGCAGAACTTGACTGCCTTGATGCATGTTTAATCATGCGAGTTCTACTTATGTGGCATTCCCATAGATAAATGTCACTTGGTATTACTGGTAGTTTTGCTTGAGTGAGAAATAATTTATAATTGTTATAAATATTTATGGAACACTGCTTGGTTTTCTTCCCTGAACAGTCAGAAGACTTTGCTGTCACTCTGAAGCTCCCCCAGTGAACTCATCTGAGTAGTAATTTACTTTAAATCTACCATATCTGCTATCTTTTAAGGTCTGACAGCACTGCATGATGCTAAATTAGTAAATTTTGGAATATCATTCATTTTGACATAATTTGATTACTTTTTGCAATATTCTCACACTGGGCAGTAAATCAGAAGACAAGCTGGCACCAATAAAGCTGTTGTAAAGTAGGATGTGTCTGCTACTGTTGTCTCTAAGCTGGGCCAGTCCTGTAAATCAGTTAACTCAGTTTTTGTCTGTGGCTTCAATATTTCATTCTCATGCATGTGGGCAAAAAACCTTTGTCTTCTGTTTGTTTCCAGCATTGGAGAGGCATATTAAAAAAATATATAATAAGCTGTGCTTGTTTAATCTTAGGTTATAAACTCTTTTCCCCTCCCAATATCTTTTTTTATTCCTAATATTTACAATGGAATCTTAAGAATCAAGGTTAGGCGATATTACATAACATGCATCCAAGCCAGTAATGAATATTAGGTCAGCAGGTGACACTTAAACCCATTGGAAGTAACACTTCATACAAAAGTTCTGTCAATTTTTTCTGCTTGGTAGGAAATAGACCCTTTTTCTGCCTTCTCTCTCTTTTTTTTAGGCTGGGAATGGAGTGCATAATTTGGATATCAGCAGTAGGACATCTTATCAAAACAAAGCATCTGTGGGACTGTTGTTGAATGAATGATTTCTAAGTGCAGGAGCTGTTAGACTGGAAACAAGCGCTGCAAGATGCCAAGCGAGGTGCTTGAGAGCAGTAGTGGGCTGGAGGACCCAGTGCAGAAAGAGAGCAAACCTGGAAGCCACAGCCCTTGCCATGGATCTGTGAGGAGGGCTGTGACAACTGCTGTCACCTTCGATGGAGAAGCCACTATGGACCGGAGGAAAAAGAAGAAGAAAGAGTCCCGTCCTGAGTCAGTAATAGTGTACAGATCAGAGAATGAGAATAAAGTGGAAGAGGAGCAAGGAGATGAAGAAGGAGGGGAAAGGAGCTCTGAAGAAGGCTCCAAGTTCCTGGGTCAATCTGTGACTGATGGTATGTATCCTTGGGAACATTCACATTCCATAAATCATAGTGTCACTGGCAGCACAGTTAGGTTTATGAAAAGAGGTTGGAGCTCTTCCTGCCATTTGAAGGTCAGAAATATCTGCATTTGGAGGAACTAATGCTTTGTAAGCCCCTTTTTTGCATCCACAAGATTTACTGGGGTTGGTACAGAGTCTGATGGTGGGAGTCACGGGGACAGAAACAAAGGGTCCTCTTCCTCAGTCTGTGGGTACCTTGCAGTGTAGACCTGGGCAGGAATTTATGGCCAGCTGTTGCCGGACAAATCCTGACTCAAATAAATCCTTAAGACCAATGTGGTATTAAGAAGCAGCACCAGATGTGGGAGGGAATCTTCCCTCTTTATCCTGCACCCCTACAGAATGAAGGCACATCTCTTACACATTTGGGTATAATGTGTCTACATGCTTGGAGGGACATCTGCAGTGGTCTTGAAGTCTCTTCCCCACCTCTCTCATTTGTGCCTTAAGCTAGTTAATGCTGGGACTGATCCCCCTTTTAGCAGGCTGTATAGGTACACTAATTTTCAGGATCCTCCTAGAAGACAAGATTAGTCACACCAATAATGCAAGGAAAGGAGAAGCAGGGCAGAGCCACCCTTCTTGACAGTAGTGTGCACTGAGCTCATATAAAAGTGACTGTGGGGCCATTCATCCCCCAGACTCCAGGCAAGGAGTTTGAGTTCAAACATGAAAACGCTGTGAAACAAAAATCACTACAGACTGATTTGGGGTATCTTCTGCAGTTATTTGCAGATGCTAGTTGTTGTTTCTATTGTATGCAATAGTTAGGAATGATCTAAAGAAGTGCTGAGCATACTTTATATGTATGATGCTGTGGTCAAATACCCCTCCGTGCCTAAAACAACTGCTTGTTAATGGAAAGGATGGGAACAGTTAGATTTAGTGGCTCTACCTGCAATAAGAAGTTTTATTCATTATCTCAGATTTGCTTTTGCCTTCTGTTTGTGTAGTCTCGGCACAGCTTTCTCTTTAAGACTGATTATTTTGCAAGGTCATCGTAGGATGTCTCAGCCACTTTCACTTCTGATGTCTGTCACATCTACCCTTGTGGGAAAGAATTGTGGGCAGCAGGTCCACAGCTAATCCTCTTATGAGTCAGCACTGTGGACTGAGAAGGGTTTAAATGTGGATGTTGTCTCGTGGCCCTTCAGCCATACCACATTCCCCATGATCCTAACCCCAACCTTCGTGTTTCTCTGCTGTCTTTCTGCTTTTGTGTGCTACTGCTCAGCTTCCCTTTAAGAACCTCTGATTACTTCCTTCCAAGCAAGTCAGAATTAAGTCCAGGAGGAACCATATTTTTAGAACTACACAGGAGTTTATACCCAGTGTCACTGCAGGGACTGTCCAAAACCAGCGTCACCTGGAAGCTAAGTTATTTGTTATTTGAACACACATCCCAGCGCTTTCCTATTTGGTGCCTTTCTTGATCCTTTAAAATGCAGATGTAATTGTATGAGACTTTGAATACGAGACTTCATGGTTTTCCAAACTTTAAAAATTGATTTAGATTGAGATAGTGCAATTGTAAAATGGAATAATAGCTATTCAAGTGTGCATGTAGTTATTCCCTGGTCTTGTTTATATTTAGTTAATTCACCTCAGGTGTTCATGTTGTTGAGGAATAAATCTGAGTCTAGCAGGGATAATAGGCTTACTATTTTTTATTCATTTACTCTGTCTTGTCTCTTCCCCATATGCTCCCACTGTACTTTTCTTTTGTATGTTGTCCCCAGTGCATATGCTGGAGTCTTCTCCCTTGTGATTTCTGTCATTTAGAATTCCTGTCAATTTCCTTACTAATATTCTTTTTTCTGTGATAATCTTCATTAAAATGCATTGTTTCTTGTGTTCCATCTTTTTATTTGTTACTCCATCTGTGCTGTCTAATTCTGTTCTGGATCTTCAGGGAGTTGCACAAAATAAACTACACGAAAAGAAATCTAATGTGGATGACTTTATCTATGATTGTAGGTGTCTGGAACATGCCTTCAGATAGCCGATACGTCACCTTGACTGGAACAATCACCAGAGGAAAGAAGAAGGGTCAGATGGTGGACATCCATGTCACATTAACAGACAAAGAGCTGCAGGAACTGGCTAAGTCAAAGGAACCTCCCAAAGAAAGTGTACCTGAGAAGAAAAAATGTAATGTTGGGCTGGACAGAGGACCCCACATTGTCCTCTGGACCATCATCTGCCTCCCCGTCATTTTTGTAGTATCCTTTGTGGTTTCATTCTACTATGGAACCATTACATGGTACAACATCTTCTTAGTGTACAATGAAGAGAGGACCTTCTGGCACAAAATCACCTTCTGCCCCTTTTTGATCATATTTTACCCAATTATAATCATGGTTGTGTCTTTTTCCCTAGGCCTGTACTCAGCTGTGACCCAGGTCTCATGGTCCTTTGGGGACTGGTGGCATGCTGTCAGGGATATGGAGAAGGGCTTCTGTGGCTGGCTCTGCAGCAAGCTAGGTTTGGAAGATTGCTCTCCGTACAGCATTGTTGAGCTGCTAGATTCTGACAATATCTCAGGTAGTCTCTCTGGCAAGAGCTCTGCACAGGGGGTTGATACTTCAGCAGTTTGAGCTGACTGAGTCACTGGGCTGACTATTTTTGTCATACACAAGTGGTTTTCATCTAGAAAATGACACTGATTTATATATATATATATATATATTTAAAATCAAATAAAATGCTGGGCTGGGAGTGCTCTTTAAGTGTTGCAGAATGCAAGTGTGCTAGCTTTGTGTGGTCTGGGTGGGGAGGTGCATGATTCTCCAGTGATTTGTCATCTATCTTAGCTAACAGTAGCTCTGGGGAATAGTGAGAAAATTCAGGTCTGTGGGGCTTAGGCTGTTTTGGGGAGGCAGATATGAGCTGAGAAGTTCACTTTGGTAAAATTAGACATCACCTTGAGGGAAAAGAATAGGGACCCAGTGAAGTTTCTACCCAGGGGATGAACTTCAGGAGATAGGAGCTGTATTGGTTTTAAATGTACAGATGGAAACAAAATGTACAGAAGGTATATAAGTGAATGAGTAAAGGGAAAACTCACCAACGGTGGTGCCTTGACTGAAGCAGCTGAGGCAGTCCTCCCTGGTGAGCGATCTCCAAGAGATACTGCTCCAGTGGGAGTCAGCCCTTAAATGAGGTCTCAGAGGGGATGGAGTCAAGCTCCACCCCTTCCGGGAGCACAGCTACATCACTCTCACCTGTGCTCCCACAGCTGACCCCATACTTGCCTCAGCTGATTAATCAGAGGTTCAGGCTGTGATTACCAATCTCCCATACACTCCACCCCTTCACAGCGTGAACCAATGATTAGGTGAGTTTTCCCTTATCACAGAGACCCAACGCGACGCTGATACAATTTCCCGTCGCACCGAATGCTGATGTTATTCAAATGATGATTGGATGGGTATTCACGATCTTCCGTGGGCCAGTGCTTGATAGATGTTACTGGAGACAAGCCATCTCGAGGTGCAGGTCCATTTGCGTTTCATCAGTCCACACAAATTGTTCTCTGATGGTCCTAGAGGCTTAGAATCTTAGGGAGAGTAATACAGATGTTTCAAGGGTACCAGGAGAGGAAGGTCTGCCCTCCAGGGCAAGATACAGGCCGTATTCTTGTCTTGGGTCAATACTTCTGCTCGCACCGGATTATGTCCCGGCCTCCGATACCATACTCTCTGGCCAGATATCTGTGGCTGTATAACTATATCTGGCACCAGAGGAGGAGTCCTGATCTGCCATAGGGACATGATGGGTGTCCCTTTAGCAATAAAGACCGGAGTATTGACCACGATGTCAGTAGGCCATGTACCTATCACCGAGGGGGTAACTGAACCTCCCACCTCCAATAGTCTCCCCCAAGGTGCAAGTAGGCCACACCACTTGGGTCCTACTTGCACCTTCCAGGGCCAATTTATCTTATGGATTCCTGGTTTTAGATTCTCAGGGGCAGGGAGCAAAAGATTATTGTCATTACCAACCTGCGGTTTTACCTCATTATCAGCACCTGTAATTTGAATCCTAAGAGGGGAGGCCCATATAGTGTGTAACATTTTCAGAGCACTGGGTCTGCCATCCCGAGGTCTTTCGTTCAAGTCCCGCAGGGTTTCGTATAATCTTTTTGTCCACCCCTGCAGGGACTGGGAGTCTGTCTTCAGGGCAGCCTTAAGAATACCATTGTAGCGTTCAATAAGGCCTGCCCCTGTTGGATTATATGGCAGATGGAATCGCCATTCAATGTTGTTCTCTTCTGCCCAGCGCTGTATCATCGCTCCAGTAAAGTGAGTCCCTTGGTCGCTCTCGATGACTTGAGGTGTCCCATATGCAGACATCAGTTTAGTGAGTGCCTTAATTGTATATGCTTGATTTGCCTTTGGTACGGGATAGGCTTGCAGCAGTCCACTTACAGTATCAACGCAGGTCAGGGCATATCTCGCCCCCTCAGACCGAGGGAGGGGCCCAATGTAATCAACCTGCCATCATGATGTTGTTTCAGGCAACGGTCTTGGTCTCATCTTCGAGCAAGCGTCACAGTCCTGACATGCTTGGACAATATCAGATAGCTGTACAGGCAGCCCCCATGCTTTAGCAGCTGCCCACATTATCTTTTGTCCAGCATGCCGTAGCTTCTGATGTAACCATCGGGCAATATTTTCGGATTGTGAATTCCCAATCCATCGAACTCGGGCCAGTGTGTCCGCTTCATCGTTTCCTGGCGACTGCAGGGGTTGATGACCAGAGACATGGTAGACACATACCGTCCTGTGTTTGACTGTATTCCAAATGTCTACCCACATGTCTTTCCCCCAGATCGGTCGGGCGTGGATAGTCCATTCCTGGGTAGCCCACTGCGTAATCCACAGAGTAAGCCCCCGGTACACGGCCCAACTATCCGTACAGATGTTCAGGATGCCATCACCAGGTTCTTTAGTTATAACCATCCACACGGCTCGTAATTCTGCCCATTGGCTGCTCTGACCATCCCCCTCATCAAACCAGATTGTCTCAGTAGAGGGATGGTATGCTATAGCTCGCCACTTGCTCGGATTGCCTCTGCTGGACCCATCCGTATACCAGGCATCTTCAGGAATAGGATATCTTCCTTCCTGAACAGGGCTCTTCTCTGGTGGAGCGACCATTGGTTCTTTCGGCGTATCACTGCGATATGTCACTGGGCCTAGGATCTTCTGTAATTCCTCCTTGAGTGGAGACGAAGACAGGCTGCTTCTTTGACTTAGATAGGCGACCCATCGTGCTACCGTCTGTGCTTGGGCCACCCCTGTCTTAGGAAGGTGAGTTAGATCTCTTACCCACCCCTGGATCGGTAATGTAGTTTTAACTATAACCTCTGCTGTTTGCGTTATTGGCTCTACCGCTTGTAACGCTGAATAGGCAGCCAATAACTGTTTTTCAATCATGCTGTATCTTTCTTCTGCTCCGTGCCACACCTGAGACCAGAATCCAATGGGGGTTCGAACAGAACTCTGGCGTTGCCACAGGCCCCAGCCAAAACCATCCTGGGTAACATGAACGTCTAGTTCAGCTGGGAGGGTCGGATCAAATATACCCAATGCCTGGGCTTGTTTAACTGCCAGCTTTGCCTGTTGGAAAGCATCTTGTTCTACCTTCCCCCAGTTCCACGATTGACCCTTCTTGGTAAGCTTATACAATGGCCTCAACAACTGAGCTAAGTGAGGTATAAAGGAGCGCCAATACCCTAATATACCTAAGAACTCTTGTAGCTGTTTCGATGTTGTAGGGACTGGGAACGCTTGGACTTTATCCACTACTGCACTGGGTAGTACTTTGGTCTTTCCGGACCAAATTACTCCCAGGAATTTTACAGATAGCCCCGGACCTTGCACCTTCTGTGGGTTTATAGCCCACCCTCTCTTTTGCAGATAAGCTATCAATAAATCTGCTGCTTGTCTCACCGCCTCTAATGAATCGGATGTTAACAGGAGGTCATCAATATAATGATATAAATTTACATTATGTGGCTTCTGCCACTTAGCCAGATCACGCGCCACCAAATTATGACAAAAAGTAGGTGAATGCACGTACCCTTGCGGCAGAACCTGAAAAGTCCACTGCCTGCCTTCCCATGTGAATGCAAACTGGTCTTGTGATTCTTCACTAATTGGAATACTGAAGAATGCATTCGCTAAGTCTAGGACACAGTGATACGTTTTAATTTCTCTACTTAGTGTGTCCATTAGGGAGGCAATATTGGGTACGGCTGCATGAACGGGCGGCGTGACCTTGTTTAATTCCCTGTAATCCACTGTCATCCTCCATGTTCCATCCGATTTTCGCACTGGCCATATTGGGGAGTTGTACGGGCTATGTGCAGGCCTTATAATACCCACTCTTTCTAATTCCTGCACTGTTTTTGTTATTTCATCCTGCCCACCTGGGAGTCTGTACTGTTTTACATTAGTAATCCGGCGTGGCTTGGGCAGACAAATAGGCTCATGTTTTGCATGGCCTCTCAATATTGTCTGAATTGCCCGGATACTAATGCATCTCTGCCGCAACCGGAACTCTCCCACTGTTGTGTGGAGAGCCAGACCCCACAAGATATCAATTCCCAATATGTACTCCGGAATTGGAGCAATAGATACCTTGTACTCCCGTGGTGGGAGGCGCCCGACCCCCAATTTTACCCAAGTTTGGGTGACTGGAACGGTCTGTCCCCCAAAGCCTCCAATCATTACTTTGTTCCCTCTGAATTTTGCTGGGTCTCCATATATTATAGATGTTTCCGCCCCAGTATCAACGAGGGCCATAACCTTCTGCACATTTTCTCGGGACCAATATATTGTCAATTCCACATAGGGCCTCCGGTCCCGTCTAGAGGCCCTAGGGTGACTGACGTCCCTCATCACGCCATAAACTGGGCCAGATTCAAGTCTTTTACCTCTGATGCCTCTGGTACTGTGACCCGAGGCACCTGAGGTGGCCTCTTTTTCCTATTTGGCACGATAAAGTCTTCTAGATTCCAAACTGTTGTTGGTCGTCGTTCTATAAGCCTTATCCCCGGTCTTTTGGGGCGGTTTTGAAATTTTTGTTCATCCTTCAGCTGTTTCCACAACTGAAGCAGAACGTGATTGGGCTGCCCATCAATTTTGGCAAATTGAACACCTGCTCGGAGTAGATCATTAAACATTTGTTTTCGGGACACCCTAATGGGTCCCGCCCGAGGGGTTCGTGGAGCCGATCTCCTGGCTCGGGCTATTGGAAAAACTTCAGGATCTTCAATTACTCTAATATTGCGCTTGGTTCTTAGGCGCTCCGTTTCCCCCAGGTCCGCTACCAATTGGGCAGCATGCTGGACTGCTGCCTCTGCGGCCACTAGAGGATTCAATATAGAAACCAATGTTCCATACATATGTGAGGGAGCCTGTTGTAAGATTAGGTCCCTCATTCCCGCGGAAAACTTCACCATGTCCGGACTAACAGATACATCTTCATAGACAGCCTCTCGCATGCCTAGTTCCCGGATATAATTTTGTAGGTCTTCCATAGAAGACCACATTCCTGTATGTATTGGCATGTCTGTTTTATTTGACCATACCATACGGCAGGCAGCCATTATCCAATCTACGATCGAATGATTCTCTTCAGGGAACTGGGACCCTGAGTACAATCTCTGCCTCAGGGCAGGATGGACTGTTATTGTTGCTAGCTTAGATACCTCGGAGCCGTTAACTATTACACTTTCTGCTCCCGAGTCCCATAATCGTAGCAGCCAGGCTGGGACACTTTCCCTCGGTCTTTGCCTGAAGCGCTGTACTAGATCCATAAGTTCAGTGGGTGTGTATGGACGTGCTGTTACGTGTAAATAGGAGTCAGCAGGGGTCCATTGATCAGGAGGCACCCCTGCTGGTCGCTCCTGGACTTTTTTTGTTTTTTGAGTTACCATAGGACGGACTTCTAATAAGTCCGTCTTAAGTGGCTCTTCTAGGTCAGATTTAGTGACCTTAGTTTGATCCGATGTTTCAGGATCCTTACTATCATCCATTGTAATATATCTAATTTGGGGGGTGTTTGAAAAAAATGATGAATTTTTCCCCGTTAATAGATTAATTTCGCCCTCCAATTTTTCAATGCGGGCTTTTAATAATTGATTTTCATGTTCAATCTTATCTGATTTAACCTCTGCCTGATTTAAAGCATTCAATAAAGGCCAAGCAGCCATGGATGCAGCCATTTGCCTTTCTTTGGTTGTCAAAATATCTTTTTGCAACCCCTGAAAGTATTCAGTTAGATGGTAAGGGGACATATTGCCCGTTACCCGTAAGGGCCCCCATTGTTCGATAATCGTCGCTAATTGAAAATATGGGGACGCCTCAAACCCTGGTATTTGTCCAGGGAGGATTTTCCCTAAGGGGGTGATCTTCTCCCCCTTGAACCAGCTAAACACATTCCATAGGAAAGACATTTTTTTTTCCGATATTTGCAGGCTCCTGCCTGGCTCGCCAAATGTATTGGTTTTAAATGTACAGATGGAAACAAAATGTACAGAAGGTATATAAGTGAATGAGTAAAGGGAAAACTCACCAACGGTGGTGCCTTGACTGAAGCAGCTGAGGCAGTCCTCCCTGGTGAGCGATCTCCAAGAGATACTGCTCCAGTGGGAGTCAGCCCTTAAATGAGGTCTCAGAGGGGATGGAGTCAAGCTCCACCCCTTCCGGGAGCACAGCTACATCACTCTCACCTGTGCTCCCACAGCTGACCCCATACTTGCCTCAGCTGATTAATCAGAGGTTCAGGCTGTGATTACCAATCTCCCATACAGGAGCTCATTTGTAGGCAAAGGCTAAGTTGCAAAATATGTGCAGTTTTCCTTGAAAGAGGCCTTTTCCAGTCCTTCCAAAAAAATAAGCAAATCTTTCAGGTAAGCTTCTGAGACAGCATCAGTTTGAAAAAACAGCACTGCAACAGTTGTGCCCAATCTTTCAGTGGGAGAACACAGCCTCTTGAGAAAGACACATTGAGATCTTTGCTGACCTATAACCATGTGCAGTGGAGGGCTCACTCAGTAATGCATTGTGTAGGGAATGGACAAACCAAGCACCCTAAGGTGACTGTAGGTACAGATATATATGTCCTTAGGACACACCTGACTTTGTTAGGTGTCCTCCTAAAGGGGAATGGGCTACAGGAGTCTTATGCAAGGGAACAGCTGGGTATGTAGTGAAAACAGGAAAAAACAGCTGCTCTGAGGAATGTGATTGGTTTGGATGTCACTACAGTGTATGTGTTGATTGGTGGCACCTGTTTTTTATGGAGGTGAAGCTGAAAGTTGCTTGAGATGGGGAAAGTCTCAGTGGAAAAAGTCATTCTAGTTTTCAAGTGGCCCTTACAGAGGAGGTGCTGAACCATCCAGTTCAGAAAGAGAGCAACCCTGAACTTGCTGAATGTCCCTGCAAATTGCATTAGTGCCTCAGCTCCAGAAATCTGCCTCACCACATCCTGCTCCCTTGTTAATTATGTGGAAGAGCAATAGATTGTACATTTTCCTCCCCTTGTGTCTCACTTTCATTATGGATTTTCCTTCTTTATGGGACTTTGTTTAGTGGGCTCCAAGGCCAGGCTGAGGTGTTCATCATAGGCTGGAGAAATTTTAATAGTATGTTTAAAAATAATAATAATTAAAAAAATCAGAAGCAAAAAAGTGCTTTGTTTAGACTGAAGTTGTCTGTTGAAGTTTTGGCCTAAAGAGGGCACAAGGAAAGTGAAGGAGAGGATTGATGGAATATAATGGGGTTTGAGTTAAGTGTGTGAAACATCACAAACTTCCTGAGTGCTCTAGTTCAGCTGGTGCTGCTAGAAAGTCTGGCTCAAGCCCAGCCCAGAAGGGCCCACAATTTGCATGTGCATAGGTAGGTAACTTATTAGTGTGCAGTCCATGTAGACTGTACAGTCACTCATGTCTGTATCAGTTTCACTACCGCAGTCTTCCTTCCAGAAGGGGAGCTGCTCTTAGTTGTTAGGTGTCTAAGAGAAACATTTAGAAATGGGGTGTCACAGGAGTTAATGGTTTGTGTTGCACTCAAAGGATGATCCCATAGCTACAATGACTGGCTGTCCTGTCGAAGACATTAGGGAATGTGATAGATAAACAAGTCCATTGGTGCTCTAGGCCTGATGTTAAGGAATAGGTGAAGTTGTTGTTGCATACTTGGTCTGGGAGGTCCTGCCAAAGCAACCTCTTTAGTGCTGGTTTAAGAATTACCAATGTGAGCAGTGTACAAGTCAAATATCAGGAGTGGGCTAGGCCCTATGCTTCTTTGACAAAGCAGAGGTATTCCTGTGCTGAAGTATAGCCAGCCTATTTGCTGCTTTCTGATGTACAACTCTTGGTTTTAACTGGCTGAATCTCAAGCAGTAAAGTACCTTTAGCAAGGCTGTTTCAGTTAGGGAGTTTGATATGCCTCTGAAATAATAGAGAAGCTGAGAATAAGCAATGTCAGTGCCAGCAGTCTCTAGTGACCCAGCACACCTACTCTGCTTAATACTCCTCCCCATGGAAATAGCAGGCTCCAATGCGGCTGGAGAGGGGTAAGAAGTGATGCTTAGCAAGTATTAATGGGGAGAAAGGCCCATTGGCAAGTGTTCCTGCTCTGACTGGAGGGATGCTGCTGGTGTGGAAGAAGTGGGTTGTGTTCATTGGCCCCAACGTGTGGCAAATAAGTAGGGGGGAAAAAGGATGCCTGGTAAGCATGCAGTACTGCAGAGGGAGAAAACCCAATTCAGTTGTCACTGCTAAACAGCAGCTGTGCAAGGCTGGACGAAAGGCTGGGGTCAGTAGCACAAAGGGCCTTCGGCTTACAGGAGGCTCCAGTGATAAATACTAGATGGTTACAGAATACAGTTATGTGAAATGTCTGCTGAGCTGCAGGATTTGCTTTCAGGCTTGCGAACAGCCTGTGAGAGTGGAGACAAAACCAAATTTGTGCCTCTTACTGCTATGTAAACACAAAGGAGCACCAGAGAAGTTGTATTGCCCTCCCTCTGTTGTGGCAGCTGTGCTTCTGGGTACTTCTGGGGGGCATCTTTTTGAAGATATTCTTGAATGATTATCATGTGTTTTCTACTTTATTACATTTAACCAAGTTTCTTCTGCTCCTTCTGAAATCAGGGTGTTCTGCTGCTGACTTTAATGGGAGCTAGTTTAAACTTGGGGCTAGTTCTGGTGCTATTTTTAAAAGTTTTATTCAAACTTTTCTCAAAGCAACTCTGGATAGCTTTCTCTCTTGCTTGTTATCCCCAGAGCTGTTTGCCTGCTGCAAAATATATAATCATAATCACTTGTTGTATTAGAAGAAAGCACAAGTTTTTGTCTTGTTCTACCTTTGCTTTCAGAAACTCAGAAATAATTTCTGCTTATGTGCCACTGCCAAACTGCAGGGAATTCCAGTAATTCTGATTGTTGAGTGTGTTTCTGGCTGCTCTAGTCTGAAATTTTAAGTAAAGATAGTGTGTGTTTGCTGATTGTTATTTTTAATTGCATTCCCTTTTCCCACCCTTGCTGGCCTGGGTGGAGAATAAAAATGTATATGGCTTAGAGTATTGCTTTTATGCCTCTTCTTGATTTGTGTTAAAAACAGCACTGTGAGCTGGACACTGACATTCTATGCTGATAATTGATTATACGTCATTATCTTTGGAGACCCAATTTTAAGCATGTCTGAAATGGTTCTGTTTTACCTCTTATTAACTTCTGCTTACCCAAAACTGTCTCACTTTTGGGCTCTCGATTCTGTTTCTACTTCACAGCAAACAAATGAATAGTTTTATTTAACTTCTCTGACTGTGTATCTGTTTGGCTTCCATACTAAAATAGGAAGTACATTTAACTCTACAGATATGATCTGTGTGTCTGTGACTTGGAGTTGCTATTTGCTCAGCTGCGAAGATGTCTTATAATCCCTCATTACTCCAGATATGTCTGTTATGGTAAGTCAAAAGGAGAATCTACTGATAAAGTTCTTTATTTGAGATGTCTAATTATTAGATGACACCCACAGCATTCTTTCACAGTCACTATAGTCCCACCCACCTGCTTGCACAGAGCAAAACGTAGTTGATATTGTCTTTCTTTTAAAAAGCAGGTGTGGATCTCTGGAAAACCCAAATGAAACCACTAGCTTAGAGTTAGCATAGCCTCAGTGTAACTGCTCCTCAAGCTAAAAGGTGACCTGCTTGCTTTAAAATTGATGTAGGGCCCACCAAATTGGCTGTGCCACAACCAACTTAACAGCTGGAAATACCAGCAAGGTGCTCCTGGTGTGGTGCCTACTGCTATCATTGCCAGGAACAGGACTCTGTGCATAACAGATGTACAATGGGGAATTCCCACCTCTAATTAAGAGGCTGGTGAAGGAGACTTGTCTTCCTGGTGTGGTGGAGTGAGATGGAGGTAGTGAGCCCAAAGAATTAAGTCATTAAACTTTGCATTTCTCACATTTGAGGTAAATGGTAACAATTTTTTAGTATTTAACCACAATATGTCTCTTGAATTCACCCTTTAAAGCTCTTAGGCTTGGGCTTTGAATCCCAAGGCTGGGGTCCTGCAATTTCTCACTCAGAAACCAATGCACTTCCTGCTTCTTTCCAAAGATGTGTTGATGGTTAAATTAATTCAGATTCATTTCTGAAGTTGATCAGACCAGATTTATTATCTGTATGGAAATGTAAACACACAGAAGATCATGGGAGGCTGAAATAAATTCAGACATTTGACAAATGTCTACATGCAAATAAAAATGATCTAATTCACTTGGAAAAGCAACCCTTCAATTAATCTGGTTGAATTAGAAGGGATATCAAATAGATGAAGGCTTGCTTGTCTTTTCATAGAATCATAGAATCACAAGGTTGGAAAGGACCTACAAGATCTTCTAGTCCAACCGTCCTCCCTTTGCTATACCTACAGAAAACCACTAAACCATATCTCCTAGCTCTTTATACTTTTGCAGTTTTATACTATTTTGCAATAAAGCATGCTCTCTTTTCCAGTAGGAAGCTCTTTAATGATGAAGGAGGACTTCTGTTTTGTGTTTGATAACAGGAATTTGCCACGGAGTTCAAAAAGGCCCCAAAGCATCCTTTCACATAAATGGGTGAAGTGTGAGTGCACTTGAACAGGCTGCCCAGAGAAAGACCTGAAGGTCTCTGTCAGATCCCCCTTGGTCACTCAGTTCCATTAACTTTCAGTCTCCTTAATTTCTTGTCATTAAACAGTAGCTGAAGTCTGTCAGAATGTATTAAAATAAAGAGAGCATCTAAGTCAGACCAACAGAGTATTTTTCCCAGTGCTAAAAAATTCCTTTTTGTGTGTTACAACATAAAACCTTTCCCCTCAAACAGCAGCTAAAATCTGTTGTGGTTTGCATCCATTGACATAGGCACGCCAGGGGTGAATTTGACCTGAAGCCCTCCAAGATAAAATGTTTCTGCCTATGTGTGATCTCTGTCTTAGGGTTCTTTCTTCCAACCATTTCCTTCAGCTAGAAATTTAACTTCACAAGGCAAAAAAAGGACAAGTATTGAATTTCATAATGTTCTCCTTGGTGATAGGAAAATCCTAATATGTTCCCTCAGGGCTTTGTTTATTACAAGTTTCTCTGTCAGTAAAGTACACTAAACTCTATGTATTTCAAGGTTGTATTTGCTGTCTCCAAATACATGCCAAAACCTTAATGCTACAAGACTGATAAGGTGAGTCAGTTATTTCTACTATAAAATAACAGCATATTCACAAAATCATTGAATTCTTAGAGTGGGAAGGGACATTTAAAGGTCACCTAGTCCAACTCTGCTGCAATGACCAGGGACATGCACAGCTAGATCAGGTTGCCCAAGGCCTGATCCAGCCTCACCTTGAAAGCCTCCAGGGATGGGACATCAACCACGTTCTTGGGCAATCTGTTCCAGTGCCTCACCACCTGTACTGAATAGACTTTTTCCTTATATATATTATTATATCTACTGATTATCTGTCTAATATATATAATATATATATTATATATATATTTTTCCAACCTAAATCTACACTCCTAAAGCTTGAAGCCACTTCCCCTTGTTCTATCACAGCAGATCCTGCTGAAGAGTCTGTTCAATTCTTTCCCTTAGCTCCCCTTTAGGTACTGAAAAGCTGCTATCAGGTCACCTTGGAGCCTTCTCTTCCCCAATTAGTTCACTGTGATAGAACACAAGCATAGCTTAATTTATTCCAGTCTGGTTATCTGAATCACCTGCAGATGAAATTCCAACAAACCCAAATACTGTGAGTAAACGGAATGACTTTTACAGTATCAATGCTGGGCATGAATCCAACAGCTCCTGAAGTAGTTGTGCTAGGAAGAATATGGCATCTATTCAATGCATCTTTCTAAAATACAAGACTTGTCTATAGAAGAGTCAACTTCTAATGTCTTTCTCTAGAATGTATTTAAATGTATTTGTAGTGAGCTGCTCTTAACATTACAATCCTTCTGCTACATTGGAGATTTTCCTTAACATTTTGTCCATGTGAGAGTTGTTCACATGTAATAAACACAAGAAATTTTAACCTTAATTTCCTTATCCATGAGCTCTCCTTAAGATGTATTTAATATAGTAAGCAGTATCTTCCCAGGGTACGTGTAGTGCCACTGCTAAATGATGTTTCCGCTCTCACCAGGTATGTGTCAGTAGATCTACTGTTAGAGACTGAAAGCAAATAGCAATGCTGACTCCCCTACAGTGCAATTAAACACCACTGAAGCAGTGAACTTGAATATTAAAACAGTTTTTAAGGAAAGAGCTTCACCTGGTGGTTGTGACTGTACTTATCTTAGCAATAAAGCAGGATTGCTCTGAGGCTGTTAAAACTCAGTCCTCTTCTGATGGCTAAATTTGCCATTTATTTTAAGAGGAAATTATTAGAAAATTAACATCTGATTTGTCTATTTTTAAATAAACTTCAAACTTCTTTCAGTCTGATTTCATCCTACCTCCAGCTGCAGGCAAACAAATGGCAGTTTAAAATGGGAGCCTCTCTTCCCAGCTTGTTCATCAGCTGATCACTGCTCTTGTTCTCTCACGTGGGCCAGTTGAATGGATAAGGAACAAAACCCTGTACCATGAAGATTAATCTGGGCCATTAATAAGCTAGAGTGTGTGTATGTGCATACATGTGTGTTTCTGTGGGAGGAGTAGAGGTGAAACAAGGAAGACACTAAAGGCTCATACTTCTGCATCCACAAAGCAAATCCTTCACACAGAGAGTTATCTCAGCTATTTTGACCAGTACAATCTCCCTGAATGAAAGCACCTTACAGTGATGCAGAAAACACAGCAGGATGGCTACTGGCAACAAACAAGAACTTACAGTGCAAAAGAGGAGTGAAAGAGTGGGAAATCAAGAGCATGTGGAGAGCAAGATGAAATTTTGCCTCTGAGATAACCCAGTAGCAGCTAATACAGGATTCCTGGGCAAAATATTGTTTTGCTGCATTCTGTACAGCAACGTGTGTTTTCTCCTGCTTTCTGAGCTGCCATTTCATTTTACTGACACTCACTCTGTACCTCTTCATAAAGCACTGCCTTTATTTGCTTTCAAACATTCCATCTCATATTCTCTCACTGTGCTTTTTGCTTTCTCTGGCATGAGAGTATCTGACACGAACTCCCGGTTTCTCTTGAGGAATTCAGGTGCTTTGAAGTTCAACCTAGCCAAACTATTTCTAATAACTATACTCTGCTGATAGTCTTCTTAAATGTAATGAAGAAATCATATGTTGCAGTGGATTTAACAACTAATCCAGCAAAGTCTGCTAGAGTTATTTCAATAGTAGGAACACGTGTCAGGTTTTCAGTTATTTAGCAGTGGGAAATATTTCACCTCTTGTGATACCAGGCTGAGTGGGCCTCACATAGTCTCCTTTAGAAATGCTTTGGCTAATCCAGGGATTTAGAACTTATGAAAACATCCTCCTCCTCAACAGAAACACAGCTTAATAGATTCAGACATATGAAGAAATGTTTAAATCAAGCTTCCAAAAGAAGCACGACATAAAAAAAATAAAAACAAAATAATTTTTTTGTTTGTTTGTTTTGGTTTTTTTGCTATTGTCTGATTTTTTACCTTACCTTTATGCAGAAATTTCATTGCTGACTTCGGCGGTGCCAGCTGGGTGCGCGCTGCCCAATAGAGCGGGCCTGCGTGACTGGGATCATGTCGCCCTCCAGTGGCTGATCTGAAAAATGGGGAAAAAATGCATTATTTCTCCTGCCTTATAAAAACATGCAAACGATGCTTGTTTATTATGAAAGTACAACGGCAAATACTAAATTACATCATAAAAAATGTAAAGATATGTATATAAAACGAATCCCTCTTTTCCTCCACATTCCTTATGGATACGTGCTCGGAAGCAACCTTTCACCCGTGGGAATTCATGCTTTGCTTTCTCTGATTTGGCAGCCTTACATTGTGGAGAGTGTGAAAGCCTATAGTGAGACTCCAGCCCAACATTTAGTTTACCCCTTACATTTCTAAGCGTGGCAAAAGCCCATTTGATCAGAGATTATGCAAAGCAATCTCTTGATAACATACTTCTGTAATATCCAAGTACCTCACAGAAATACTGATAGATTTCCTGCACTGAAACTAAAGCTCCTTTTGTGAACACCTGTGTGTACTCAGCACATGCACAGATCTGAATGGTGATGTGACTCACATCTCCACTGCCTACTGGCAAGAAACAGGGGTTTGAGCAATTTGTAAACCAGAACCATGCCATCTGCTGAAAATAAATCAGAGAATTTCATTTTTCAAAAGTCCTGACACAATTATAAGATTTTCTTCTTCCCTCCACATCTTCTGATTTCTCTAACAAATGAGGTAAGACTCTTAAGACTCAGTCTCAAAGCCCCTAAGCTGGAAGGTGCTTGGCAGGATGCATCAAATCAATACATGTTCATGGCTTATTACCTCTCGTGATTATGTTTTTCTTCTGTCTGTTCAGGTGAGATTGGATGGCCTGATAGAGTCCCTCCTATTTAGCTTTCTGTTAAGTCCTCGGAAAGGTATACATGTATATATATAAGCTAATATATATATATTAATTTTTAATTTCACCGGAGACATAATTTTGCAACGTTCTAAGTATTTGTGAGTCATAGCCAGACAGAGAACAAACCTTGTAGACCTGCAGCAGGTTACAGCTGATCCTCACAGTGAAAGACTAGTTTTGATTAAGAGAATGAAAGCAATGCTTGAGGGTTTTTTTTTTCTCTGCAGGTGCTTCCCACAGAAGCAACTAAGCAAACAGAGCATGTTACACATACATCTCTTGGGGGAACCACCAGTAATTACCAAACAGACATCACAAGTAGTGTCAGTCTGCAGCTTAGTTTTGGCTTCTGCTTGCAAGCAGGTGTTTCTCCAAAAGGGAGAAAGGCAAAGTCATCTTGATTTTACACTGAACCCATTCACATTTGCTCAGAGCTGTCACAAGCAGCTGGGGCCCAGCTGCAACTCTCTGGGTTATACAATGCTTCTTGTAAGGAAACAGGGAAGCCATTTTCCTCGCTGTCTTGTAAAGGCATCCAGTGAAGTGAAACAAGACAGCCCCCTTGTTGCTGCTTCCTGGGAGTACTCATTTTTATCCAGGCTTCGTTGTTTTGGTGGAAAGAAACGTAACCAAGAAAGAATAAACAGAGAAACGACTGAAAACCTCACTGAAACTGAGGTCTGACTCACTGTGTTACAAATGAGATTACAGCTGATCGCCCTTGCATACGGAGTCCCCAGGGGACTTCACGTATTTATTATTTATGCCCAGAGACTGGCACTCTGTAAAATGAAAATAGCCAATTAATCACTGGCATATTTTGGCAAGCATTTACCAGCGATGATCTTCAAGTCTTAATCCAGGCTAACAAAGCCCCAGATGGAGCTCATTAATCAAACCTGACCGTTACCTGTAAGGGGACGCTGCGGACCTCCAAAGGAAACGGGAATTAAAGTTTGCTTCAGAAACGGTTTGTCAGATCTCCTTTTGAATATTGGAGAGATCTCTGAGGAAATTTAGCAGTCTAAAGGCGGGGGAGGAAGGTGGGTTTTTTGTTCCTTTTTTTGGGTCCATCCCCACACAAGAGCAGCACGGAAACGCGATGCCGCCCCGCCTCTTCCCTCAGCCCCGCTCGCTCTCTTCTCGCCGCTGGGTGGCGCTATCCGGGCTGCAGACTCCAGCCGGAGCGCTGAGCGCGGCGCACAGCGGCGCTGACAAGATGGCGCGCAGCGGCAAGGTGAGGAGAGCAGGGGGGAAAGATGTTTTTTCCTGTCCCTGTGCGGTAATAGCCGCACTGTCATCCTCCCGCTGGGGCTGCGGTGCTGTTAGCGGAGAGGTTTTGCCGTACTACGAATGCATCTCGTTCGTTTGATGCGTGGGGGAATTGTGCTGTTGTCTGCTTTGTAACAGAGAGCTGAGTACCTGCTGGAGGAGCGTGTGTGTTTTTAGGCTTAAGAGCTGCCGTAGCGGTGTGTCAGCTGCACCGTAACTAACTTTAGCGCTGAGAACTTGGAGATAAAAAACTTCTTCTCGGAGCGGTGATGCAGTGGCTCGGGCTGCTCGGGGATGTGGTGCGAGGTGAACTTAGAGGGCTTCTCCAGCCTTAATGATTTTGTGTCTGTGCCGCGTTAGCCGGTACTGTGAAAGGAATGCCTTATTTTTTGTTGTATTTCTTTTCTAGTCAGCCATAGTGCTGTGCCTGGATGTAGGTGTCACAATGAGCAGCTCTGCTCCTGGGGAGGAGTCTTCACTGGAACAAGCCAAGAAGGTTATAACCAAGTTTCTGCAGCGACAGGTATTTGTGACTCAGTTCAGCTTACTGTCTGCCCAACGTGGGTGTGTACGGACCTGTCTGTGTTACTTCCTCTGCTTTGTATTCTCTCGTTCCAGGTTTTTGCTGAGAGTAAAGATGAAGTTGCTGTAGTTTTGTTTGGCACAGGTGGTACTAAGAATGACCTCGCCAGTGGGGATCAATACCAAAACGTAACTGTACATAGTCATCTAATGCTGCCAGATTTTGACTTGTTAGAAGACATTCAAAATATGATTCAGCTTGATTCTCAGCAAGCAGACTGTATCCTTTAATAAAGTGTTCTTTTAATTAAAGAGAATGAAGGTAGCAGTGTAGTTTTAGGCCTCAAATAAGGTATGCATTTCTAATTGTAGTATTGCAGCACTCGGTTTATTCATTTGCATCAAATGAAATGTTATTCATGTGTACCTCATATTAGCAGAAGTATCAGAAGCTACACTATATAGAAATAAATCTGACAGATCTCTAAGCATTTCTGGTGTTGACAAATGTCACTTAGTATTGTGAGTTGTTTGTTCTATTAGCTGCATAAAGTGAAATTTAAAAGAAAGCAGTCTGAAGAGTGCTGCCTTGTGTTTCATTTAAATGCTGTTCTAAGTTCTTTGATATTCCTTTTTCTGACCATATCAAAATAGTTGTGAATTCTCCTCAGGCTGCAGAATCTGTTTCAGCTGTGTGGTCTGTCCAGTCAGCTGTATGTTAGCAGTAGAGTTGTTTTCCATCTTCTGTGGGTGAGTTGATTTGCTCACAACGATAAAAATATGTTCCTGCTGAAAGTTCTGATGAAGTGGAACCTATTGAAGGATTGTTAGCTGCAGATGCTTTGAAGGTAAATTAGTGTGAGGAAAAATGATAAAAGTATTTGGAAATTAGGAGGAAATTTTGTTTGTGGGTGAAGGCAGAGAATAGTTTAGTAGACAAAACATTTCTATGATGTGATTAATATTCCAAATGAAATTTTCCTTAATTTTGCTTAGTTCTGGATGCAATTATTGTGTGTATGGACTTGCTTCAGAAGGAAACATTGTAAGTATGTATCGTAAAGCCTTTAATAGAATTCTGATTTGGGCTTTGGAGCTGACCTGATTTCTGATTGTGTACATATAGGAAATGTTTTGCTTTAAAGGAACCAAACAAGCATCATGCTACATAATTCTGCCCCTGAAGAATCCCTAGGAAACATCTGGCTTCCCTGGACAATCTACAAGCTTTGATTCAACTGGAAACTATGCAGTAGATGGCCAAAACTACTAATGCCATCATACAAGGCACAAGTGCTTTACTTAAATAGTGTCACTTTTCTTGTGATCTGTTTTTTTGTTTTGTTTTGTTTTTAAAGTGAATTAGATGTTAAAAAGCATAGGAGAGGACTGGTACATTTACATGGATAGTGGCATGACTTAAAAAAGAAGAAAAAACTAGAAAGGTGATGTTTTTTCAGCCTAGCAAAATAAAGTCTGTTGGAGATAATGTGACTAAATATGCATAGTGTGAGAGAGAAATTTGTTCAAGGACAAAAACTGTAGGAAAAAATGTTGGCACCTGAGGTGTTACTAACTTGTGGACAAATTTACTTAGACTGGAAGTGTGATTGTTTCTAACAATCAGGGAACTGGTGTTCCAGTAGTTCAACCTTCATGTACTTAATAACATTGTACCTCCATTGTTCAAAATGATTGCTACTCATTTAAAAGTAGTGGTTTACAGTTACAGGGATAGAGTCCTGAATTTGGGGGAATTGAAGTGTTCTGGGGAAATCAGACAAGGGTTAAAATTTACCTAAAATATGAGCAATGATAGAACGCCTCTTTGTTTTTTGTGTGTGTATATGTTTTACAAGTACAGAACTAGAAAAGAGCTTAATGGATAATATTTCTGATGTGTAAATACGTATTTTTTGTATTTTAAGAGGAAAGAAATTTGAGAAAATACATATTGAACTGTTTACAGACCTCAGTAGCCCCGTCAGTGAGGATCAGCTGGAAATTATTGTTGCTAACTTGAAGAAAACAGGGATTTCACTTCAATTTTTGTAAGTATGGATGTGACTGTTATACACTATGTGATTTTAAAAAGAACTGGGTATTCTTTCTTAATGATGATCTTGAAGGACCTGGTGATCTTTTGGTACTTTGTTTCTATAGAGGTGTAGCAATATGTGATAAGTAGTTACATGAATTAACTGTGCAATGAATTACAGTGAACATAGTCCTGTTAGTTAGATGAGGTGCAAATGTATGACTCTGTCTTCACTGTTAAAACAAGAATTCCTTGCTTGTTTAGGTATTGATGTAGGCTTTGGTCTGAGGAATTGTTGGTAATGCTGAGATGTATTTGCTGTTGCATGATGGTAAAAGTACACTGTAGGCCTTCTGATAGTTGTTTCTTAAAAGCAGAACTTTGTGTGCGTGTTAACAAGAGCTGCTGGTAACAATTTTGTGGAGGACATTAAAATTACAATTTTATTTCTGAAGATTTTTATTATTTCTTTTCACCTCTATCCTACATTAGTTAAGGAACAGTAGTGTGAACTTAGTAATTTCCTTGAAGTCGTTTGTGGACCCAAAGCTAAGATTACAGCAAGACTAGACAGGAAAGAGGGAAGGGAAATAATGAAGATCTTGTTGTTATTTTTAAATCTGCATCGTCTTTACTTCCTAATTCTTTGCAGCAGGCAGTCTGAAGTGTGATGCCCAGAATACCTGCAGCAGTCTATTCAAGACATTACCAATGCCAGTTAGGCCTCAAGTATATTTCTCTGTTTTGTGAGCCATGCAGCTTTTTGTACATAGAAAATGTGAATCTTGATACAGTTTTTGTTTTGGTTGGTTATTGTAATTCACAAGAAAACCGGCTCCTGCTTCTGTTCTTAGTTTGCCATTTCCAGTGGATGGTGCTGATGGACGTGGTGATGCAGGTGCCAGCATATACTCGCAGTTGCACCAGAACTCATTCCCAAGAAAGGGATTGACTGCACAGCAAAAGGAAGGCCTTGATGTGGTAAAGAAGTTGATGTATACTTTAGATGAAACAGGAGGGCTGGAAGAAATTTACACTTTCAGGTAAGCTTGATTAGTCCTCTTTATAATGCTTTAAATTTACTTTCTGAGTTCTTCACCACAAAGATTAAATGAATTAAACAGCCACACGACTTAGAGTTTCATCAAAGTCAGTAGATCTTATGACTTTGTAACTTCCATTGCTCGCCAGTGTAGAGCTTTGTCAGTAGCTCTAAAGTAAGTAGAACAGCTTGCAGGTTTTAGTGGAAAAATTTTGTTGTTGTTTTTTAATGTGTCTGAATTTAAAGAACTTGTGTTCCTCCATCTCCATTGTTGGAGTGTTTCTGAGGGATTGATTCTATAAGTGAGAGCTTTTAAGGTTGTTTTTGAAAGAGTTGGAATCTGTGACACAGTACAGATAGGACACATTGCTTTTAATGATAGCTTTGTTTCTCGGTTTGAGACTTCTTGTAACTGACTGGTTTGTCAAACTACCCCAAACCTTTAAATTAACATTGTTATTTATCATAATAACAGTGAAGTTTCCTTCCCTCACTCTGTCCCGCTGATCTGGTTTGTGTTACAGCAGCCAGTTAAACTATAACCTGAGTGGTAGTATGAGTTAGTGCGGAAATGTGTATCACTGTGTATGTAATCCATGCTGTTCTCTAGAGCAGTATCAGCCTACAGTGGGGGGGGGAGGGGGAAACAGGCCTTGTTTTTGCATTAAAAGACTGTGCAGATGAGCAGTACCTTTTTGGGGGCTGTTTATCCTTTGGAATAATCCATATGCATGAAGCTACACTGCTTTCTTGGCCCCTTCTTTATATCGGTATTTTATCATAGGCTCCTGCTACTGTGTGAGATCTATTTGTGCCACACTTGGAAGGGTAATCCAAAATCTTTGGATAAATAGGCATTTAGCTAATGGACTTAAGCTTTAGTTGTTTAAGAATATGTGAGGTTTTAGATGCAGTTAAGTTGCTTATCGAGCTTTAAGAAGCTGTGCAAATCCATTTCAGATGGATTGTTTTCCTATGTTCATTATCTCTGCTGGTAAAGTTTATTTATAAATTAGTAATGCAAGGAAGGTGAGATAATTTTCTTCTTTTGTTTTAGGGTTTGATATTCAGGTTATCAGGCAAGAGGTCCTTCTGTTTCCATTCTTCTGGGGGAAACGACTGAAGAGTAGAGGAGCCAAGTGTGCATTTACTAGCATTTTATTGACTGAATAGCCTTTGATAATAGGGAGTGTTTTTATTCTGTAAATATGAGAGATTGAAAGACTTAATTTAAGTTGAGATCAAATTACATTTTTAGGCATTTGGCTCTTTCAGGTATTTGATTTTCACATTCCTGTTTGAACGTGCGTTGGAGTGGTTTTAATGATGCAGTCACAAATTCTTTGTAAAAATCCCATATCAACGTCTCTTCTGCTAAAAAAGGTGTTTTTCTCCCACCCTTCTTTTCTCCTGGGAAAAGGAAATCTAATGTTTATCTCATTATGAAAGTTCAGTGTGTTTTCTCTTCTTATCATACTTCTGTTAGAGTTTTAAGAAAGTAAACAACAGCTGCAACAAAATACAAACAAGACAAATACAGCAAACAAACAGAAAGTCAAGCTGCTTATCCTAAGAAAGCTGAAAAGTAGAATAAGTGAAATTCTGTATTAGCATTTTTAAGAGTTGTTCTTAGTTTCTGCTGGACAAACTTTTAATCAGCAGAGGTACATTCTGAGCTTCATTACAGTGTGAAAAAGGGGAGATCAGCACTAGTTTGTGTAATCATCCAATAAAAATAACATTTTTCTGAGCGCTTGGGCACTGGAATTTTATGGCAAAAGAGCTAATAGAGTTTGTGTTAGCTGGAAACCATCCTGGAGTGCAATAGTTGAGCCTGTTTGATTTCATGATAATGTATTATAAACCACTTTTATTTCCAGCGTCTAAATTTTGGACTCCATTTCTTGAATTTGTGCAGTTGAATAAATACTTTTTGGTATGAGATCATTAAAATTCCCTTTCATGTATTTTATGAAATTGCACATATGCTGTTTAGGCTAGAAATATTTGAAGTAACTTGTTTCATTCTGGCTGAATGCTCTGAAAAGAATGAGTTCATTAGCACTGTGTTAAAAAAATAAATAAATAAATGTCAGAAGTTAATTACCACACAAACAAAGTCACGTTAATTGAAGCTGGATTATTTATTTCTTCGCTTCCATTGCAGAAAGCATTTCACCACTTGGAGAAGTCTTTTCTAATTTCGGTTGTTCAGCTAACTGCACGCCCTAATTGACTGAGCATAGAGAAATGTAAAATGCTTAATAAGCAATTGTGTAGTTTCCTCATAAGACCTATAGTACTGTCTTTATGCCCTAATGTCACACTATAATGAAGACTCAAGATGGGAATAATCTACTCTGCCACCTCTTTTGTTCCTTCTTTTTTCTGACAATGGTTAATGACAGGATTATTCATAGAGTTTATTTTCTAATGCTTCATGCTATTTAAGCTGAAACAATTAGGCTCCTGCATCTCCCTGAAGGAAGTGTATTGTCTGTAATTTTATTACAGTTCACCAAAGAGTTCATTACTGTCATCTTGATTCCTTTGTTCAGAGAGAGCATGGAGCGTCTTGCAATGTTTAAGAAAATAGAAAGAAGACCTACACCCTGGCCGTGCCACTTAACTATTGGTTCCGATTTGTCTATAAGGATTGTGGCCTACAAAGCAGTAAGTCCACAAAATCATGTATTTTATTGTATGTTAGTGACCAGTTGGGTGCAGCTGCAAGTTTTATCCTTCAAGGCAGAAAACAAAACAACAGGAACAAAAACCCACTAAAAGAGCAAAAACACCACAAAAAAAAAAAAAAAGAACCTGAAAAACATCCAAAATAATGCAGAGATTTTGCATATAGAAACAAGTATGAAACTGTGGTTCACACAGCAACTCTTAACTTCACCATGTTGTATGCGCGTTAACAAAAATTCATGATGCACAGAAATAGAATTAATTGCCATCTATGCTTTCTGATAATGGTATGAAGTTGATGAACTTGATTAAGAATGCTGCAGTTGTGTGCAGCTTTCCATTTGGTATCAGTGCATCTGCAGCATTTGATGCAGTGCATCCATTTGGTATCAGTGTTATCTGTAGCTCAATGAGATTTATTTATCTCTCTTATCATATCCCTGAGTACCACATCCAAACGGCTCTTAATCGCCATCCCTGGATGTGTTTAAGAGCCGTTTGGATGTGGTACTCAGGGATATGATTTAGCAGAGGTTTGTTGTTGTGGTACTGTTTTGTGGTTGTTTTTTTTTGTTTGTTTGTTTGTTTTTTGTTTTTTTTTTTTAAGAGATAGGCTACTGGTTAGGCTGCGGTTGGACTTGATGATCTTCAAGGTCTTTTCCAACCTGAGTAATTCTATGATTCTATGATTCTTAACTCCTAGGCCTCAAATTGTGTGTAAAATGATGAGTGTAAATGTTACACCAGTTATCGTTTCAAGTTGCATCTATTATTATTTCACATTTGAAAAAGATGTGTTTTCAACTTGTTTGCTTTATATTGTTGGACAGAGCTTATATGTGATCTGTTTCATTTGTGTTTTCTTTTGATGGTGCTAGAAAGAAGTATATTTAAACACAAAAAATGTGCAAAATTCCATTAACTGAAGAAGTAGGTTACTATGTAGCATGGCTGTATAGATGAATCTGGTGGTGAGATAGAGGTTGATTTGTTATTAGAATCCAAGACTACAGGTCTGATCAGAACTGTAAGGTGTCAAGGCACCTTAAAGAAGGTTGAAATAGATCTGATTTTTGAAGGACAGGCACGTAGCCTTGAAAGAGCCCTCTGTGGGCCCATCATTTATTTTTTTTTTTATACTTATAGATATTTTTTGATTGGGATATTCTTCCAGAGCTTGTGTGAGTCCACAGTAAGAATCCTTTCCCAAAGGTGTTTACATACATAATAAAGTAACCCTGTGAGTGAGAAGCGTGAACCAAGTTTCTAGCCCGAGGTCATATAGCAGCTGGAGCACAGCTAGCAATAGGCTTGTGGTATCTACTGCTGTAATCCTTTCTGCTTTCTACCCAGTTCTACATTTTTCTTCTCATTTATTAACTTCACCATTGGTTTCAAAGAAGAAAGCAAGCATATTTCTTTCCCTGTAGTCAGGAAATGTTTGATTGCATTTATGTTTTTTTTTTCTTCTTCCCCTGCCCAGTCCTGTGATGCATCTTGTATCTTCTGCTTTTTGGAGAAGCTATAGTAAGATAGGGTGTTTTTGTTGATGTTTTTTATGCTGTTATATATTAATGTGATGCCAAATTCAGGCAAACAAACTGAATGAGTGCTGTCTTTTATCTTTAACATACACCTTAATACTTTGTCAAGAGGACGTGGGTAAAGGAAGTAGAATAAACAGCAAGTTGCATGACTTCACAAATGACGTAGCCCATGATTTATAATAACCACAGCAAGTATGCAGTCTATATGATAAAGCTGAATGACAGCTCTCATAAGGATGAAATGGTGTGCTGAAAGTACTGTGGTAGCAGTCAGGGTTGTATGTTTGGGCTCTCTTTCACTAGCAAAACAACCTAGTACTTGGTCTAAGACTTTTGTTCATGTTATGGTAAGAGTTCTAGATGCAACTGAAACATTAAATGTTCATTTTCTTCAAATTTGGATATAAAGGTCACAGAAGAGAAGGTGAAAAAAATTTGGACAGTTGTGGATGCTAAAACCCTCAGAAAAGAAGACGTGCAGAGAGAAACTGTTTACTGTTTAAATGATGATGATGAGACAGAGGTTCAGAAAGATGATACTATTCAAGGTATGACTTCTTTGTGTGCATCCTGGAGGCAGACCAGAGATAATGGCTGTACTCATAGAACTAAAAAGTGCTTAGCTGATTTACTCGAAAGTATAATTGTGATTTAAAAATGTAAACTCTGTAAGCCATCTGTCTTTGCACATTGTAAAAGTTCTCTTTCTTCCTAGTAGCAGGAATAATAGTAATAATACCACCAGGTGGAACTTGGAGGAGACTACAGCTTCCTAAGCAGTACAGCGTGGAAGGCAGTCTCAGTTCTGGAGTCAGTGGTGTTACCTTTTATTCAGATCTCCAGTGGTGCTGATAACATGAATATTTTCATAACACTTTTTTTTTCCTAGATAAACAGCTGCTCTACATAGTCTGCAGAATGAAATATAAAACAGTTCTATTAGCTTGACTTCTCAAACGAGTGGTGTGGTAAGGAATAGTGGTATATAGAGTGTCTTTCCAAATGCACTAAATTCCTGAGAGGATTGAAGGTCCCAGAAGCAGTACAAAATAATCAACTTTTTAAAAAAACAATATTAAGCAAATACGTGTTTTTTGTTTTATGATTCTAGATTTTGTTTCTGAATAATTCTTTTTTTTCCAGGTAGCAGTTTGGGTCCCACATAATTGGGACAAGTGCATTAATTAAAAAGGGCACAGCTATTCAGATAACAATATGGAATTTGCTGTTAAGTGAATAAAACAAACTTTAAAATGTGGCATGTTTTACTTTGTTTTTTTTAATTTAACCTCTGAATTGTAGCAAACTTGTTTTATGGAAATAGCAGATAAAAGTGTCCCCCAGACAGTACGAGATATAAATGTGTATTTGATTCTTTAGCTGAAATGATAGGTAAAATTGAGTACTATTTCAAAATTTTTAGTATTTTTTTAAAATCCACTATTATAGTGAATATTTTGAAGCATTTTAGACTCTTCTTTGCTGGTGTCTTTGAATTGCCCCAGTTGGAGAAAAGCTGTGGGGCGTTGGTAAAAAGAAACAAAAAATATGTTGTCAATGGTTCAATAGGAACAAAAGAGACTAAAAATTTCTCTTATCAGTGGTATGATATTTTTCTTAAAATGCAGATGTTGTCTTAGATTCCCATGGACATTTTGAGAAATGGCATAATTAGACAACATTTTGCATTTGAAACACCCATACCAAAATACCATTTATTTTATCTGCTTTGTTTGTCTTTCAGTTTCCAGAAAATCTGTATGCATATAGGCTTTTCATCCAGAGATTTACTTCTGTTCCTTCTGCTTTCATCTCACCTAAGATATACAGCCCTTGGTCTGTGTCAGTATAATAATATGATGATGATACAGGGAGGATATTTTAACTTCAGGTGCGGAAATGAGCGATGGGTACAGAGGATAGCTCTGAGAAATGAACAGGTTCCTATCTTATGTAGCTATCCCTGTGATGTAAAGGGAATTAAAAAAGAAATGTATAGAAAGACCACTTACACATACAAAGGTGTTTTGATTTCTTTCCATTATATGATGGTATATCTCACTACCAATGCTAACATGTTTTGTTCTCTGAATTCCTTGTCATGTCATTTCCTTCTTACAATTCATGCCATGCTTTTTTTTCTTCATTATATTTGCAAAGAGTGTTGTAGTCAATTTGTTACATCTATTCTATGATCATAACTTTGTTAGGCAAGACGTTCAGTTTCTTTATCTTCTGCTCACTACGAGGGCAGTTATGTTATGTAAAATGATCTGCAAGTAGTGCAATTGCTGTTCATGAAGTACAAAATGATTCTGTAGGGTGTGTGCTTTTTTGTTAACAGGAAAAGTAATTTGATGAGCGTGTGGAGTGTAGCTGTGGGGTATGCGTGCATTGTTAAAATATTCAGAGAGCTAATTTCAGTGATAGAATTGTAGGCCCATATGCTTACCAGATGCTCCTCTCTTGTTTTCCAGGGTTTCGCTATGGGAGTGATATAGTTCCTTTTTCCAAAGAAGATGAAGAGCAGATGAAATACAAAACTGAAGCAAAATGTTTTTCTGTTCTGGGATTCAGCAGATCATCTCAGGTACAGTACTAAACTTAGTCAGTCTACTGGGTTGTTGCAGACAGTTGATTTTGGTTTGAATTTGTTGAAATTGTGGTGGTGTACTTGATTCCAGAACTGGGAATGGGGCATCTGTAGCCAACTATAGAGGAGCAGATTCTAGTAGATGCAAGCGGTAATATAGTCCTGTAAAGGAGAGACATCCATAAATATGGCCATTCTTCCTTCTAGTGGAGCAAAAGCCACTGATCTCAAATCTCCACACAGTGACTACAGATATAGTGTAGTTTTAATTTCATCTTACTAACTTGCATAGTGATGCCTGATCTACAAGAGTAGATGAATTTCTCTTCTGTTTGGAAGAAGCAGAAGCCTTCTTGGGCTTTGTCCAGCCACGAGTGTGTTCTTTTTACTTTCAAACAAAAGAAGCCTTTCCCTTAATGTTATAGAAATGTTAAAGAAGGCCTGAGAACTAACAGCATTCCTTCTCATTTCCATAAGGATTCAATTATGAATTGCACCTAACTTTCTGTAGTAAAAATTAAGTGTAGCAGAGTTCACAGAACTAAAATGAAGGTAGAATCATTGAAAAGTTTTCCATATCTCAATGAGATCCTCTGTGTTTGTCAATAGATGCACTTGTGACTAAATTAATGCTACAGGTGCATCTATTTTACGTGGAAAAACTTAGGTAAAGGCTTAACAAACCCTTCTGGAAGTGTGATACATGACAAAAATGCACAGAAATGCATGCCATTAGTTCCTAGAAGTTTTAAGCTGCCTTTGCTCTTTCTTTTCCAGGATATTACACAGGGTGACTGAAACTTTACTCCATCTCAGGGTTCATGGCACCCAGTCCTTTTCATGCTCAATGCTGAAGTGAGACCATAGGATGGATAACTGTACCTTCTGCTCTGGAAGTTTTTAGCCCTTTTGCTCCTTTTTGAAAAGTCTCACTGCCTGTACAAAATAGAACCTTTGATAAAAGGCTGAGCAACTGTTAGCTTTACCAAGAAAAAAAGGTGCTGATGAAGTAGAGGAAGTTTCTGCAGCAGCTGTCTCCCTATTGTAACTAAACATTTCTGTGCAGTTGGCGCAGAGAACTCTGTGTACTACTACAGATACTGTTAGACTATTGTGGTGTGATGATCTAAAGCATATTGACTGAGTAAGCCAGGAAGTTACAGTGATGAACTGAAATGAGAATCCAGCTTAAATAAGACCTGTAACCTGGCTGTTCCTTAAGAATGTTCAGATTTTAAAATAGCTCAAAAAAGAAAAGCCTCAGCACAATAACTTATGCACTGAAAGTAATTGTTTAAGGAAAAGCATTGTGCTTGGGCTTATACACCCTAAAGTGTCTGGGGCGGGGAGAGAGTGGGAGCTGCTAAATTCGGTACCAAAAACTGGATCTGACATGTTGAAATCCTCTGTTGTTCAGACAGCAAGGTTCACAAGAGAGATTTATTTTATTTTTTTGCATCTTTCTTGCATCTTAATAGTTGACAGCTGAGTCTTACTATCTGCATTATTTTCTGTAAGATGTATTGTACCATGTGGCAGCATTTTCTTAGCTGGAAACTGGCCTCCTATTTCAACTTGAAATCTCTCTTTTATTGAAAAGAGAAACTGACTTGAAAGCAGATGAGAAGTGTTGTGCTCCTGTAAGTGAGCAGTACTTTTCTATGCAGTCTTTTTCCCCTCTTGGTCAGATAGTGCAGTAATACTTCTGAACTACCTCTGTATAATTTATTGCAGGAATAATTTTTTTTGATCGCATAAGCATGCCCTAAGGAATTAAGAACTTTTTGTATTTTTCATTGCACAAAATAGGTATTGCTTTTGAAATTTTTTTACCATGGATTTCATGACAAACAAAAATGGAATTACATATTAAATAATGCATGCTCTGGTTCTGCAACTGGAATTGAGAGTATTTAAGCCCAATAGTAGTCGGATATACCTCAGCAGAGTGGAATTATTTGGGTTGCAGAATTAAAATTACATTGTACAGATTATGATATCAGGAGGTTTTCAATGACAAGTAGAATTTAAGACATTTGTTTTCCTTATATTTTGGTTCTTGAGTTTTATTGTTTGAAGTCATGTTACTAACACAATTCAAATGTAGGTTTTATTTTAATTTAATTTTATTAAAAAATATAAGGAAAAAAAAATCGGAGGAAAGATAACTAGAGAAACTGGAACAGCTCTGAATTCATAATTAAAGAAGAAGTAGAACCACCTCATATTATTTTCTTAGTTATTCACATCCCTCAGGAAAAAAAGATCAGAGGCCGCTTAAACTTTGATTTCTAATTTATAAGCAGTGCTGTGTAAAACAAAAAATAATACTTAAAAATATTACAAAGGACCCATTTCTTTGGCAAACAAAAAAGGTGATGCTCACTTCAGATATTGATGTGGAACATACAAATGCCTGAGCCTTTTAAGACAGAAAGGCAAAGAAAGAAGGCAGAGTAAATTGAGTTCAAGGATTGTGCTGTAATACGTTAAACAGATGTACTGTGGTCTGAGTTGTCACTGAGTTCAGCAGCATTATGCTAATTTGCTAAATAATGAAACTGTGTAGTTTGGAGCTAATATAATTTGGTGAGATTTTCTTTAACAAGGAAAGGTCATTTCCACAAATGTAATATGCAATCTTTGACAACTGTTGCACTACTGCACCATTTCTCTGAGCGTGTCTCAGCCTCTGCAGCTCTGGTTATTGGAGCAGTGCCCAGTAGTGACACTTCTTTTTTTTTTCAGTCAGCCATGTTCATGAACAGCATACACTCTGCTAACAGAAGTGCTGCTTTGCTGTTACAGTTGTAAATACTACACAATGTTCTTAAACTAGCTTTATTAATTAAGGATGTGACTTTCTTCAGTTCCTTTTTCATTTATTTTTGCTAGCAAAATTTTAATAGAAGTACCATAGTGCCAGTTAGGTTTAGGTGTTTTATTAACTACTGTGGCTTTCCACACTGTCTTATTGTTGGATGTTATCCAGACTCACAATAGCTACAGGTACCATAGCCTCTTATTCCTGCTAATTGACAGGAAGAACATGGGAATATTTTGTGGAATATGACTGAATATCCACAATGAGTGAAAAATGGAAATATGTAACATACACAAAGCCTTAACCTCTATGCACAGTGGTCAGGTTCTTTGGCTTCTTGCTTGAGTAATGTTTTGGTTGTTCAATAATTTACTCAGTCTGGGTATATTAATAACATTTGTTGTACATCAAGCTAACCTCTGACTGTTTCAATCTGTAGATCCAGAGGCACTGTTACATGGGCAACCAGGTTCTCAAGGTCTTTGCAGCGAAAGGCGATGAGGTGAGATGGACTCCAGTTTAATACTGAAAGTGATTTCAAAGAATCATAGAATCATTAAGGCTGGAAAAACCATCTTAAGATCATCTAGTCCAACCATCCACCTACTACTGATATTGTCCACTAAACCATGTCCCTTCAGTACTGTGTCTACATGTTTCTTGAATGCCTCCAGGGATGGTGAATCAACCACCCCCTTGGGCAGCCCATTACAGTGCCCCACTACTGAACTCTGTACTGAAGATGCTGCCTTACCAGAGCTGAGTACAGGGGAATGATTACCTCCCTGCTCTTGCTGGCTACACTGTTTGTAATACAAGCCAGGATGTCATTCGCCTTCTTGGCTGGTTTGCCATGGAATACAAAAGAAAGCAGTGGTGCTTGAAATTGTTCCTTCTGCATTGGTAAAACAGAAGCATTCTTAATGCAACTTGCTGTCTTGTGCCATTGTCCATTAAAATGAAAAGTAGTTTGGACCTCAAATACCATGTCTTATGAATAATGAGAAACCTGTAAATATTGTTTGTGCAGAGGCACGGGGAACTTGGAGCTGGTGACCAAGTTCATTTTCACACAGACCATCCTACAGTTTAGAGCAGACCTCCAAATTATTTTAAAGGTCAGAAGTAAAAGCATCACTGTAGTACTTCGATGTATTTGATTCAGGGTCTGACTTGTTCTCCATTTGTCTCATAATGTTTCTTGGAGCTCTTCATGCATAGTGTGAATGGTGGTACATGCTGAATCTAAAGCTGATGCTCAGCATTGAGTGGACCCACTCATGATAAAGTTTGATCTTTGTTTCTTCTTTTTCAAAATTTTCATGTTTTTGGAAAAAAGAGTTTTGTGAACATGAAGTTGTAGTTGAAAGTGCTGTTGAATTCAGTGTGGAAGGTATCTCTCAGAAGGCTAATAAGAACTTGTATGGTTTCGTGTTTGGTTTTTTTTTCCAGAATGCAGCAGTTGCTTTTTCTGCCCTTGTTCAAGCACTGGATGAGTTGAATGTAGTAGCTATAGTGCGTTATGCCTATGATAGAAGATGTAACCCACAAATTGGCGTAGCTTTTCCATGCATTAAGGATTCATATGAGGTAACTTTTCACCTTTTCCTTTTTTTAGAGAGATTCTTTAGAGATGCTTTAATACCAGTTAAAAAATGATTATAATTGAACCATGTGGATTTGCAGTGTTGTATAATACCAGACAAACCACTAGTGTTTTTATGATATAACACCAAATCTTAGGACAAGGAGGTAACAAATAGTTTTAAGTAAATGTCTTAGGAAAACATTAAAAAGAAAATATATTTCTAATAGCATTTTCTGCATTAGAGATTTGAATAAAATTGATCTGTGTTTTAATAGTAATAATTTTATTGTTTTTGAAATCTCAGTCTGTTGATATCTAGAAGAGGTGTAATCAGATATTTAGACAAGTTACCACTGTTTTCTTGCTGTTTGCTATTCAAAGTTGTACTAGATTCCTTCTCCGACACTAACTGCACGTTTATTTCCAGGTTAGTAATACTTAGTAATGCAGAGTTTAGGTATGTACTTGGCATGTCAGGCATGTCCAGTTACTTTGGTGTCATTAGGATTCTAAGTCAACTGGAACTGAGGGGAGGAGCTAACAGCTCTTCAAGTTGCCTCTTAAAGTTGAGAGTCAGGAAGACAATTACATAAAATACTTAAATACTTAAAGATGATGAAAAAAGATAAAATTTCTAGTCTTTTTTTAATTAAAAGAAAAGTAAACACACCATATCTGAAATATTTTTTTTTAAGTTTTGAAAGACCCAAAAAGACGTAATTAGTTAGAATTTTTGCTATGTATGTTTCCACTGATCTTTCTTGAGAGACGACTGAAAGAGCTAAATATATGTAGCATGGCTAAGCAATGACTAAGGTGGGGGCGGACATAAGTCTTCAGGCTTATGAAGGCTATAAACATAAAGGATGGAAAGGAGTTATTTAGGGTAGTATACACTGGAGGAGGTATTTGAATAAAGGGAAAATTAGCATGAGAATGTCAGGGGAAAAAAAAAAAGAAAAAAAACAACAAAAAAAACTTCTTACTTTTAAATACAGTGAGCTGTGATAAAAGCTCCCAAAACTTCAGCGTATGAGGTATTGAAAACTTGGCTGGATGAAACTTTGTGCAAGAAAAAGGTGCTGGATGACCTCAGAGGTCTTTATTCAGCCTATAGTAAGTTAAGAAGTGCAGCCATCATTGTATTCTGAAATAATGCTGTGTTTTTACTGCTTAAAATCTGCATTTTACTGATTTTTACACATATAAGTAAAATTAAGAGATCTGTGTTTTTATTGCCCTAATGAATCACTTTGGGATACTTCATGTATATATATTTTTAACTTCATGCTCAGTTTTTTCTTTTTGGATTTTTCTTCTGTTTTCTGTCTCAGTGTCTCTTCTATGTGCAACTACCATACATGGAAGATGTAAGACAGTACATGTTTTCATCCTTGAAAAACAATAAGAAATGCACTCCTACTGGTAAGGTAATCCTTTCTTGGGCAACTGGACAAATACTATAATATAATGCTCGTCTATTAAGATACTTTAAAATAGCTGGAATACTTGGCTTTCTGATGAAATTGAATGCTTTGTCATTTCTTTGACGTAGGGGGGAAAAAAAAGCCACTACAACAGCCCTTTTAAGATAAGTTCTAGTGTTGCCACCTTGAAGTGTGAAACAAGTGTCTAAATTACAGCAGTTCAGTTGCAGGCTGAGCAGACCAAAGGGGTTTGTGGACTGTCTTTCAAAGCTGTCTTGTTGAATGAATTCTGGTTCAGATTTTATGATCATTGGTCTCACAGGATTTCTGTGGCAGACATTTGAGAGTTCTCTGTGACCCTTCATCTTTGAGCTTGTTTGGGAGACTAAATGGCCAAATTGTGTGGGATCTGCAGTGTGTGATTGGTTAGGATTAGAATGGAGGAGTCGCTCTAAGCAAGCTGGGCCTTCAGTTGCTATCTGGACTGTTTTTTCTATGTTCTGGTATTTTTTTTATCTTTATTTTTTTGAAGCATTTACTTACTTGTGTCCGGATATAAGGGAGAGCATCTTTGAAGAACTATACAGTATGCAGCCATGCAAAGCTTGACTCAGTGTTCTGTGAATTTTCACAGCAATAAGCATAAATGGATGCAGTTTGAAATCCACTTCCACTTCAATTTGTAGTTTGATCCATTGAATGGGCATCTGTACATCAGGGTTTTATAGCATGACTGGGCTCTTTCTGAAATGTTTTCTATTTACTTGCCTGTAACCAGCAGTTTTGAGAACAGATCTCAAACCTGTTTTACCAGAGCAATAGTTGAATATTGTGAACTGAGTTAATTTGCAAGCCTAACTTTTACAATTTTTATTACTTAGTCTAGTTCTTCAAGTGAATTTTCTCCTAGTTTTCTAAGTGTCCTATAAACCTTCTGTTGCAAATAAAAACAACTTGAAAAAGAAAAATGGAAGCAGAAAGGCAGTAGTAATGAGGTCTTCCAAAGGAAAGAAAGAACACAAAAGCCAACCAAGCAAAACCCTATAAGCTTTATGACTTTACATTGCAGTCCTTAAACAAAGCAGAGTTTTTATTACTGTCTGCCACCCATATTCATTTTGGGCATTTCTTGTATGTGCAGTGTTCTGTGGCATTTAACGACTTGATCAGAGTTTCACATTCTGAAGTGAATCTTCATTTGTAAATTGTTTCAAGAAATGCATCCATCTGCAAGTGCATTTAATCCTTGCTTGTACTTAACTATTGTCTTAGCGGATCAGTTGTCTGCGATTGACTCCTTGATTGATTCTATGAATTTGGTTTATGAAGATGATGATGGAGAAACTTTTGGGGACCTGTTTAAGCCCAGCAAAATCCCAAACCCTCATTTTCAAAGGTTGTATCAGGTGAGGCCATAAATTATATAACATCTTAAAAAGCATTTTCTTAAATCTTGTTTTTCTGTCACTCTAATTCACATTAGGATGATCTGCATGGTGAAGAGTCCAACAATAAAAGCTCTTATATTTAAGTATAGATTTCCTTATTGTCACTGATATAAATTTTATTCCTAATATGTATGATGTCTCGGAAAAAAGGGGAATTACATCTGTGCTGAAAAGTCCACAACAGCATCACAAGTACTCAGAGGTACCTAGACCAGACAAGTTAAAACTTGATTGGGAATCTCAGCACTGTATTGGGAAGAAGATGATGTAGGCAAAAATTCAGTCATAAGGTTTTGAGCAAAGAGAAATGCAATGAAAACTGAGAGGTCTTTAGTTCTCCGTTATCTATCTAATTAAATCTTGAGCAGAGTCACTTCTCTATTCATTATTTCATTGAGCAGTGATGCCAAAACAGACCAGTCTGAGGTAATAAATGACTAATGTGGTTGATATTTCAAGTACTGCATTGGGGTGTCTGATTTAATTTGTTTTATGGGTAAGCAGAACAATTCACACTTCCTGAGCTTACTGTTTCAAGCTGTCTACATTTTGATTTAAATTCCTTTCATACCATGAAGATTTTCTTTGCAACTGCAAGGATGAGAAAATTATGCCTTGGAATTCAGATCTTCATAGAAAAAAGCTTCAGGTTCAATTGGTTCAACTTCATCTTGGTTTTACACCTTGGTTCTGAGGGTATCTGCCATCTCAGGTTTCTGAAGTCACATCCTACTCTGAAAAGCTGGAACAAGTGATGGCTGTGGCTACAGGCTGCTCAGCTCTTGCAGCTACATATGTAGATATTTCAGATGCAAAAGCCTGTAGAAAACATTCATACTAATACGGTTTTAATATTGTCAAATCATCTCTGAGTTTTCTCGTTTATTTTTTGTTGTTGTTGTCTCACAGGAGCCATTATTGCAGCTTCCAGCAAGATTTTTACTCTCTTTCAAAGAAATTATGCTTTAAATCATTGCAAGTGTTTCCAAATCAGTAGCCTTGTACCACTGCCTCTTTTTGAAAATATGCTCTAATGTGGATTGGAATCTCAATGGCAGCATGAAAGCACACCGGTATTGATGTGCAGCATATGGTCTGGATGTTCTTTGATGGCAGCTTTTTGGCATAAATGGAAGTTTGTTTTGTTTTTAATGTGAGGTCATGTCTGACAGTCAGTGAGGGAGCAAATCTCTCCTGTTGTTCCAGTTTACTGGGTACTTACCTCTACACTTGCATCTAATTCACCCAGTGCAGCATACTTGGGAAAAAGATTCTCCCGTGTATTTCTATGCATGCGTTTGCATGTATTGGTATCTCTGTGTGTGTGTTAATTTTGTATAACTAGACACAGGGGTACCTAAGAGCCCTCCCTGGTGCTTCTGCCATCTGTTTCAACTTTTATGTTCCTCTGTAAGGCCTCTTTATTCCATCACTCTTTTCAAAGCTGTTAGGAAAACATACTTGTGTTCAGTGCCTCACCTGTGCGTTTTCAAGTTCTCTCTTGCTACTTGCTCTTAAACAAGTTAAAGTTACTCATTATTCGCATGAAGTTCAGTGTTTGGGTTTTTTTTGACCAAGAAGAAATATTTCCTTCAAGCGACAAGAAACTGTGACAACAAGTTGAATGCAAGACTGAATTGTATGTCTTGCTGCCAAGCAAGCAGGACTGTTTCTCACATGTGACTTTTTCATGGGGTTTTCCTAATATTCTTAATAGAACATATTACATCATCAGTGTTCTCATTTAGTTTTATTATTTCCATCCTATCACATGATTTTTCAGTCCAATTGTGAACTGGAATATTTCTTATCAGTGTGAAGGTATTTTCTTTAATATGGAAAATAATGTGTATGTATCATTTGATGTTAGGTATATGCTATACAAATGTATTACATTAAAAGTACATAACCTGAAAGGTTTCTTTCCTTAAATTGTTTCTTGCAGTGTTTGCAGCATAAGGCTTTTCACCCCAATGAGCCATTGCCACCAATTGAACAACACCTTTTGGAAATGCTGGAGATGCCCTGTGTGGTAAAAGAAAGGTGCAAAGCTTCACTTGAAAAAGTAAAGGCACTTTTCCCTCTAAAGGATGCTGGCAAGAAAAAGGAAGAGAAGACTGCTCAAGATATCTTTAAAGATGAGTGAGTTGAAAGACTTTCTTACAAACTTTTTTGCACTTTAAATTATTCTTGCTGAATGTAGCAGGCTCAGACATTTTTGCATAAGAAATTATAAACTGAAAAAATCATGGTGCATGGTGAACATTGTGGTAACACAGCATGTCTGGGGTGTTCAGAGAGTACTCATGGTCTTACTGCTGTTGAACAAGACATACTGGGATTCAGTCTGTGTATCTATACTTGTCACAAAATCACAGAGTCTATCAGGTTGAAAGGGATCTCAGGAGGTCTCTGGTTCTACGTGTTGCTCAAGGCAGGGCCTTCTATGAGATCTAAACAAGTAACTCGAGACTCCTTCCAATCCTGTTTTGAAAATCTGATGATGGAGACTGCACAAACTTTTGGAGAAGTCCTTTACAGTGCTTGACGGCATAGTGATCAAGAAGTTTGTCCTACGGACATTTATAAAATAGTTTGAATAGGAGAATCAGAGAGTTCAGTTTCCTACTTTTAACTACCTTCAAGGATAAGTATTCCTACCAGCACACAATTTAACTGTTCTACACCCTTCATTTTGGATACCAAATCAAAAGAAATAAAGCTTAATTATTATCTGCTGTGCAGTAAATGGGGATGTCTCAAAATATCCTGGACTCTTTCTGGAACGTGTCACAAAAAGCTGTGATGTGTTACTGGCAGCTGCTGAAAAATGGACTGCCCCAAAGGCTTCAATTTGTCAAGCAGGAAGGGAAGCTGTTTTGGTTAAGAAATGATTTGATTTAGAGGGGAGATGAAAGCAACTATAAAAAGAATTGAGTTATAAATTGTTGTGGGCATTTAAAATGATTTAGGAAAAAGAGCAGGATCTATAAGGTAAGCAGAAGGAGAGAGACTAAACTGTGTAACTGTATCTGTGTTTGGGAAAAGCTGAGTTAAATTAAACACTTAATGAGAAAAAATTTCACTACAACATGGGTAAGGAAATGCTAAGCACCAGTAACATTGAGCTTCTTAAAGCTATCAGATCTAGACAATTTGCACTGAAGAGTTTCTAAAAAGTTGGGTAGAAGTTCTCTTGACAGTTACTTTCTTTTCTAAAAAAGATCTGTGCTGATCAGTCTCTTGCATTTGGTGTCACCTATCATGATACTGACCAAACTAATATACTTAATTTTTAAGGTGTGAGTGGGACTACAGCACCATAAATTTAGCCATGGTATCTTAATAGAAATTTTATCAGACAGCATCAGTGTGTTTCACTTTCACTTCCTAAATTCTATGTAAAATGTATTTTTCTTCTTAGTTAGACTTTGGAGGGGCTGTTCTCTTGCCCAGTTTTGCATTATGTGAGAGGTGTCTATCTGAGCATGGAACCAGATATTTTGAGTTGATCTTCTATTTTATTAACTATTCTCAGAGTTGTTGCATGTCTCACATTTAAAGAAAACACTGCGAATCGGTGCGTTATCAATAGCAGGTTTTAAATGTCAGATCCTTGGTTCGTATAAAATGGGTTGGATTCATGAGTTTCGGCTGTACTGTTCTGCTTAATGATGGCTGTAGATCAGGACTTAAACACATACATATTATTATTTATGTTCTCCTATATCCAACCCCAAAGCATTTTGAATCAGTGAAAAATATTGCAGGGGAAGAAGTATTTCAAGACATTGCAAGGGATCACAAAGCAGTTTTTGAGGTCAAACCATCTCAATGCACACAAGTACTTGTGTTCATGTGGAAGTTCTGAACTCACTGGTGTTAGATAAGGAGCAGTTTCTCTATTTTATGGAGGGGATATTGGCTGTCCAATACAATAAAGCAACTTGTTCAAGGTCAGCCAGAAAGAGCAGAGCTGGGAACAAAGCAGGCTGTCCTGCTGTCCTTGTGCTGAGGCTTATCCAAAGTCATCACTTCACCTGGAGTGATAAGTAAGGTTATGATGGATGACAGGAGTTGCTGAGGAGATGGATTTTCATTTCGGTAGTGACAAAATTAAGTAAAAGAACAGAGAAGGCCACAGAAATAAAGTGGGATGGACATTGATTGCAAAACAGGGAGGACTGTGCTACAGAAAGGAAGGAAGGCAGCCTTTCTTATAACTTTCTTATACTTTTGGCAGCAGGCAGTTCACATTTTAAAATCAGATGTAACCTTAAAGAATGCAAAATGGGGCCCAGTCGCTGACCTCTATTTTTTGTCCCAAATTTTCAGTATATTTTCCTCATTGACATACTAGAATTTTTCAGAATACCTTTGTTTAGTTTTGGGATTCCTTGAAGGCAAATACTGCAGTTCAGATCACTGAGTAGCCTTCAGCCTATCTTACACTGAAATTGATTCTTCTATATCAGTAGCCAGTCACATTAAACAGCACAAGACACAGTGTCTGATTTCTCTTTTGTGATTATCTGGATTCATTCTGTTGCCAAGACATGATCTAAAATCCTGTGAGTTTGGCATTTAAGTTACTGGTTTGGATGAACCTTGGTATGCTATCTGTGAGGGCAAAGGTAGAAAGTTAATGGCCTGAAACCACAAATAATGCTTTAAAAATACCCTAATATTTTGAAAGCGTATTTAGGTGTAGCTTAAGGTTGTCCTGGGATAATCCTTACTTAGTTGGGGTTTGTCTAGCATGTTTTAACTGCTCCAGGTGCAGTTATGTAAAGCCCTTTGTGTGCTGATGGAAAGTGAAGGAACTTTTATAAGAAGTAGTGACAGGACAAGGGGAGAAGATTTTAAACTGGAAGAGGGTAGATTTACTCTACATATTAGGAAGAAATTTTTTACTGTGAGTGTGCGGTGAGATGCTGGAACACGCTGCCCAGAGAGGCTGTGGATGACCCTCCCTGGAAGCACTCAAGGCCAGACTGGATGGGGCTGTGAGCAGCCTTGTCTAGAGGAAGGTGTCCCTGCCTATAGCAGAAGGTTTGGAATTAGATGATCTTAAAGGTCCCTTCCAACCCAAACCATTCAATGATTCTCTGAATGTGGGTTATTGGACTCAAAAGTGTAACAAGATATGTAGTAGCTATCAGTTCCAAAACAGGAGCTTTCAAGTGATTTTTAAAGAGTAAATGGGTTTCCTGCTTAAGTGTTAAGCATGAATTTGCAAAGAAAATTTAAAAGGCAGCTGGTTAGAATACCACATATCATGTAATGTGTGATTTATTGATTTACAGTATGCAGTAAATAGCAAAGTTAACTCAGTGTACAGGTTTGAAATAACTGGAGAAAGCCTGTATTCTGAAAAGTATAAAAGAGGTGTGTGGATATCATGAATGGTTTCTGTTTCTACTGTGAAACAGTAGAAGATGATGAAAAATGAAGTGCTCTTTACTGTTAAGTTGGGGACAGTTGTATAATGAAGTTTTTATCCAGTCTTCAGTATAATTTTTGCTAACTTACTGACTCCCTGCTCAGCAGGCAGGAATTGATTTAGTGTTTGTTCATTTTTGTCCTCTTCATTTTCTGCAGTGAAGAGGGACCCAATGCTAAGAGAAGAAAAACTGAAGATGAGGAAGACGGCTTTAGCATCATGAAACTTGCTGAAGGCAATGTCACCTCTGTAAGTAAAGTTTTAAAACTCTTATTATCGAAAGGGAACATCCGTTTTTGCAAGTGTATTGTAGACAGTAAACAGAATTCCTGATGAAGCGTGGAATTCTAGCTGAAATAGATAGGACTGAATTTTTTCTACTTGTACGTTTGACTCTGCTACATTTATAATACATTAATATATATATAAAATATATAAATATAATTATATAAAATACATTTATATTCATCTTAATGTTAAGCTAGGTTTCTACCTTAATTTCAAGTGTTGTGTAAATTGGTAGATAAAGCCTGTATCATAAATTTTTCAGATTATTTTTATCTCACGGGATAAGTGATTTAATATGAATGAAGTTAACTGCACTTGTTTTCAGATGTGCTGCCCTTTTAAGTTCTTTATTGTAAGGAATGATCGAGTTTTAAGGAAGGTGTGGAACTGTGCCCAGTATTCTGTACTCCTAATAATCAGTTTCTGCTATTAGCAGAAAAATGGCACTGTCTGATTTAAAAGAAACTCTAGGAGACCAGCTAAGTTTACTGAAAGATCTTTCTAAGAGTTATGTTAACAGCAGAACATAAACATTTCAATAACAATAGAAGAGTTTTGGTTTCTGAAAGGAAACAGGAAATACTGTGAATTTTCATTCTAAGGTTATTGCATCCACTTTTCAGCAAACTTTGATATATGATCTGGTTTTATTTTCTTTGTAAAGTTTCTGTGCTTATATGCAAATGTAGAACTTCACCTTTAAGATGTCAGACTGCTCCAGAAGGAGTAGATATACTGAGTATGAACTTTTAATTTTGAGCTTCCTATTGGCTTTGCAAGTCAATGATTCTGTACCCTCATGCCTGGGAGCTCGCATTTCTCATCAAGTGTCTGTCAAGATTTGTGAGAGGTCTGTGCTGCAGAAGGTCTCAAAGCTGAACTAGCAGATAGCTTGAACTACCATGCTTCTGACCTTTAGACCCCAGAGAATATAGTTGGCTTATAAGAATGCCGTGTAGTAAGCGTGAATTCATCTTGCACATGCCATGACTAACCTTTGCTAGGACTACTGTACATCAACACACTGTAAAATTCAAGTTTTCAGCGTCTGAGTGTGAAGAAGTGTACCAGTTCTGTTTCCATATTTAAAAATATAGAAATATAAAGATTTCTGTTGCCTCCTAAGAGGAATGGATACTGGCAGACAGTTCTGTCATTTTTGTACCTTTTGTAGGTTGGCAGTGTTAACCCAGCAGAAGACTTCCGAATTCTGGTGAGGCAGAAAAATTCTGACTTCAGAGATGGTAAGTGACCTTTATCCATCTTAGTTATATTTACCAGCATCTTCAGGACTCAGTAAAAGTGATCTATTTTCCCAAACACAAGTTTCTGGTGTTGTGAGATGCTGCTCTGTAGTAGCATACTGCCTAGTTTCCGTTGTCATAAAGCAAGGATGGGTGTGACTTGTCTCAGACACCCTGGTTTGTGTAAGATGGCACCAGACAATGACACTGAGGTATCTGAGTAACATACAGCTTCTGTTTTCTATCAGAAGATCTCTTGTCAGCGCTGGCTACTTTCTTCAAGCTGTTTATCAGCTTCTTGTCCAGCTGTATACGATCTTTCTAGCTTAAAGTAGAGCCTTATTGGATGGGAACTGTATGAGAAACCTGTCTTCTGTTGCATACTTACTTTGTCTTATGAAGAAATAAGAATTAAATGCCTGAAATCTGAATATTTATAAGCGAAGATAATTTCTTACTGTTTGTTATGAGCAAAAGAAAGCATGGGTAAAATTTGTAAAGCTGAATTGCAGTAACCAGCAAGCACCTCAAAAGGTGTAAGCAGGCTGTGCGTGTGTGCTGAATTTATCACTCAGCACAAAATAAAAAAGTCAAGGTTTTGATGGAGAGGTGAGGAAGAAAATACAAAGCACAGGTCAGTCACTGTCTGATTGGTCTGGTATGCTCTAAGTCTGAAAATGCTAAGTAGTTATTGTGTATGTAATGCTAAGGCATCTTAAAAAGATTTCACAAGATGAATGGGGCCCTTCATCCTCTTCAACAGTGATTTGAAGGTTTTGGCAAGATAAGCTTCACCTACCTGGTAGCCGCTAATGTAGTGTGGGGTTTTTTTATTTCCTCCCCCCCCCAAAGGAATATTTTTCAAGTGTTTTTCAAGAGAAATGCTGGCTATTTCAGCTAGGCTTAAGATTCTGGGCATGATTTTAGGCGTGTGTTAGGTAGTGTATTGATTTCTGATCATCTGTTAAAGCCTACACGGCTATTTCTCTTCAGATTTTCTAGAACTATTGGACAGCTAGCCAGTTACTTATGTGGATTTTGTATTAGATACAAAACAAGTTCTGTTTATTGAAAAAATATTGAGAATTGTGTTCCCACGTCTCAGGTTTATTAAGATGCAGTAAAAAACATTGTACAATATACTAGAATGCTGAAACTGTGAAACGATTGACTACTTTGTCATGGTAATTGGTTTTATCATGTAGGAAAGCAGAAATAAGTATAGTGTTTACCCTTGAAGATCATTTAAGTGAAAAGTGCTTAAATACATCCACTTGTTAGCTGTTGTGGAGATAACTGCAGTACATGCAGTTGGGGATGGCTTCTGAAACTGTGAACAATCTGCTTTTATGTATGATCTGCTCTGTAATTATAAGGTGTAGCTAGACAGTATAGTGCAGTTACCCATGTAAAGGAATGAGAGAAGCCACTCTAAATCAAAACACGCTCTGCATATTTTTCCCCTTTGCTTAGTTGTTTTTCTGCTTTAGAGCCTTGAAGATAGTTCAGTACGTAAAATATTGCAGGCACGTTTATAATGATTTGCTGTATTGCATTCTCATTGTCTAAGCAGTAGATTCTGTATTAAAACTATTCAGTAATTGTAAAAGTTTTTCTTAAAAATAGCTTTATATCATATTTAATGAGGGAACTTTTTTTTTGCCTTGCTAGAACATGTAAAATGTCTTTGCAGGGAAGGATAATCTGTAGTGTTCTAGAAGTTTATTGAAAAAAATTAATAACATTTTATGTGTCAGAATGCAGACAAGAGAACTACTGGGTTGTATCCCCTCTTTCTCCTTTCTGATATAAAAAGATCCAGAGCTGAATTACAAACTGAACAGAGCCTACATTCTCATTGAAAAAAGGCAGCAATTCCTTCCTCCTTCAGCGGTTTGCTTGGAGGTGGGTTACTGTTGTAGCAATAGGAAGAGCTGTTAAAGAGTGACAGTTTATAATTAAGCTGTGAGTTACTAACACTCATCCTTTTCAGTCCACAAGTCTCTTAGCAAAATAAAAAAGTTATTTAAACTAAAGTATGGCAAGAGGGATAAAGTAAATAATAATAATGAACTGTAGCAAGTCCCGATGGTATATTAATCAACAAAGATGAGTATTAAGGCATCCTAGCAATGGCCTTATTGGCATTTGGTGACTAGGATTTTTGCTGTTCATAGAAGCCTTGTGTGCAGCTTAGAATCACAAAATCATAGGATGGCTTGGGTGGGAAGGGACCTCAAAAATCAACCAGTTCCAACCCTCTGCCATGGGCAGGATTGCCACCTACCTGATCAGGTTTCCCAGGGCCTTGAGCACCTGCAGGGTCTGTCTGCATACCTAGTTCCATAGCAGACTGGAGCAAGAGAGATAATGTATTTACTACTAGGAAGAACTGACCTGCTAATATGGTAAATAAGTTCTTCTAAAAATATATCTAAGAGTTTCAGATTGGCAAGGATGTTAGGGATAGGTTTTCTGAGACTGGCAGCTCAAATCCTGAAATAGACTTCATTTTTAATTGACATCCGTGCAGTTTATTACAGTAGGGATGTACTTACAGTTCACGTGATCAGTTGTGTGTGAGGGTGCACACTTGCAAATTACTATTCATTGTTCTTATAACTGATATTATGTTTCTTCTCTAGACACATTTACTTTCTTGTTTGCATTTGATGCAGCACAGATGTCAGTTTATGCAGGTCTCGTTTTGTGCGGGTTACAAGTGCACAGTCATCACAAAGAGCAGCCTTCTCATAACAGCTTCTGACATTTTTGCCAATGAATGCAAATAAAATAGATTAGTTACCCTAAGTAGAATCTAATCTTTATTCCCAAGGCTACACAATGAGCTTTTTCAGTGCTGTGGCTGCAGAGAGGACTCAAATACAGTGGCTGTTTGCCATCCTCTTATGCCAGAGGAGTAGCCACATAACCACCATTACATCATGTGCAGTTGTTTATGGATTTCCATTCATGCCTGTGTATCTAGAGAGATAATGTCCAATTTAGGGTAGAACTTGCATACTATTCTGTATAAGATAGGAAAGCTTAATGGGAGGTGGTAAAAAAGAAAAAAAAAGTGTGTGTGCATATGTATATGTATTTTGTGTGTGAGTGTGTGTACTATTTCTATGTTTTCTATGGAAGCTGTATTCCAGATTTCATCACATCCTGCAGGATTCTTGTCTGACAATATGGTGTCTGAAGTCCTGTAGCTGAAATCGGCCTTTTATAATTTGTACTGATCGTCTGTGCAGAGATAAGCCTGCAGTGATAGCTCTACAGTTTGTGGGCATTAGAAAAAATGTTCAAAGACAAACTACATTGAACATCCAGTTTTTATACTTATATCTGTCAATATCTTTATTCCTAGGCGTTTCTGGAAGAATAAGGTTAAGCGAGTCAATAATTACATGTGTAGATTTCAGTCAATTTTCTGTCTTGCTTGAGGTGACTCAATTTTTCCACAGCATGTGGATCACATAAGTAAAATATGTAACAAGACTGTTTTGCACTGGATGCTTCATGTACATAAAAGAATTGTGTATGACAGATATGCAATGAAAACGTACTGATTGTAACAAAATGGGCATTTTATTGCTAGATTTTCTCTGGAAATGTGTAGTTATCTAGAGAGATACATATATAATATTTTAAACCAGTATTTATTTTCACTTTTTACAGGCAAGCAGCAAAGATATGCATCTATGTTTTTACCTTACTATCTTTGTGTGCATTGGAGAGTATTGCTACTCTTACTTCATAGGCCAAATGCAATGACAGGTTTGGTGAAGATGATTCAATCATTAGAATAATATTTACAAACCAAATACTTGAATATAAAAAAAAAAATCACTTTGAAGTTTTCTGTGTCTACTTCACAGAAAGGCTAAAGACAGACTCTTCTGAAGAGCATAGCAGTTGGGTCAGACACAACAAACAGAATTTTGAATTAGATATTATGGGAAAAAAAAAAATCACAGTGATGGTAGTCAAACATAGGAAGAGAGTGGCCCAGAGAACTTGGAGGCTCTCTATATTTGGAGCTTTTTGATACTGAAGTGCTTAGAGCACTACACCACCTGGTTCACCATGATCCTGATTTGAATGGTATTTGTACCGGAATACCTTCAACATCTAGTCTTAAATCATTCTGAGCTATACCCACTATCAATGGCCATTTGGAGAGAGCATTTCAGAACTGAGCAGCACCTCACAGCACACCAGAGTAGTTTAGTAATTCTTGATAAAATTCTTATTTCTTGACTTGATAAAGAAAGTCCTTAAAAGTACAGCAGAGTTTATGATCTGCTCCTTCTTGTCAGTTATGAAGAGATCATCCTTGCAGAACAACAGTTTAAAATCCATTGCCAGGTAGTTGAAGTGATTTGTCTGCGACTCTTGCTGTAAGCACCGTCCATTAATACAACTTATTATCACTGCCACTGGATAAGTCAGAAGATTGCTAATAATAGGATTCATTTGTTTGTAGAAGGAGCTGTATTTTTAATATATATTTTTTTTTTAGGGAAAAAAAATAACTGCAAGGAATTGAACTCGGACCATGAGACAATCTCAACTATTATTAAACTGTCATCTGTTTGGCATAGTAATCAAGACTTAGGACTGAACTGAACAAACAGGAAAATATAACTACAGTTTTGTACTGCAACTATTCAGAGATAACAAGTGAATATAATTGTTCATGACACATTTCACAAGAAGTGGCAGCACTGATGAATGCATTTTAGAGTAGGAAATGTACCTCGATGCCAGTGGGGATAGGATCTTTTATTGAAACATTTTTACTTGTAGTTCTCCAGTCTATAATTGCTCTATTTGTTGCATAGCCAATCGGATGCAGCAGAAGGAGGAAACAGAAGATCAGCAGTTCTTGGGGTGATCTGTAGAATGAGATGTTGATTAGGGGGTGTTGGAATTCTCAGCATAGGCCTAATATGGAAATTCATTAGTTAGTTTCCTTAGATGTGGGAGGGAGGTGTAGAGGGCTGTAAGAGAAAGATGGTGACTATTACATGGTAGTGTTCTGAATAGGCTATCAGTTCACATCACTAGGACCTGCTCTTCAGAACTTCAGATTTGACTGGGGCTACTATGCACAAATGAGGTGTGTCTTCTTGCAGAACATGTGTTTTTGCAAACCTGGACAGCTCTACTTTTTGCAGCACACAGAACCAAATATTCACATGCATGACAAGGCAGATGATGGATAGAAAAGAAAGAAAAAAATACTCAGACCTACAAAGTGTACAAAGTCCACTTTCTGTGGATTATACTTCCAGTTAAAATCCTTTTTTGCTGTCTCTGGTATTGTCTCTGTTCTGATTAGACTAGCGAATTACATCAGGGGACCAAAAGCATTTTATCTATTTTAGATTCATTAATCGTTTATCTGTCATTTAATGGAGACCCAATGGACAGATCCAATTTTAGCCAAGCTATTTCAAGACAAGAAAAGAATCTTGACTTCATGTATTGTAGCATGTGACTTGTTTTCTGCGTAATTATAATATTTTCTTGCCTGTTAAAACAGTGTGAGACTTTATTTGTTTCAGATTTGGAAACAAATTTCAGGAAGAGTGAATTTGCAGTCATTAGCAAGAAAAAATGTTCTTCTGATGCCTGCTAGGGTAATCAAGTGGAAAAGGTTTTTCTTAAATAAAAAAGTGTAAGAAATACAGTATGTGATAATTCCAAGCAGTTTGCTAGAGCCAGTCTGACATTGAAGACTTTTATTGCACCCTTGTACTGCCTGGGGTCTTAATTTAACACATCAATGAAAAGGCAGTGTTTAAAAAAAAACAAAACAAAACACAATAGAAACAAACCATCACCACCACCATTGAAAATACCAGCAGGACTTGCTTTTATTAATTCAATTCCTAAGAAATTAGAACATTTAATGAGAAAATCGTTAACCATGGAACAAATGGACTGACTTAACTTGAGGAGTGTAAGTAGAAAGTCCTCAGTTTAGTTTGTCAGCTTCCAGTAATATAAATGAAGAGTGAGCTGATCACCTCTGGAGCAGTGGCACTATTGTACCTCCTTGGTCCTGCTGTTGCACAGGACCACTCTTGGCCTCCTTTTGTTGAAACTCATTGGAAGAGTCAAAAGTTGGTGGGAGAATCAAGCACTTCCTGTTTCACTCCGTTTAGATTAGTTCAGTTAAGCATGTCACAGAATGTAGTTATAACAGCTAGTACTTATGCTAATTGTAAGCAGAATGGAAGCAGTGTTTGTATGATGTCATCTTCTGTCTGTGTGTTTATGCTTGTCTTTTCCATTATTTCCCATCATTGTTGCAGATGATTTTCAGTGATGTTTCTACAGCTGAAATAGCTCCAAGGGCATATTTTCCCAGGCTGGGGTGTCTGACAGAAAGCAAAATTGAATGGTTTCTTACCTGTAATTAAACACAAAGTAAAGGACTAAAATCCAAGATAATTTATTTGGGTTTTCAGAGCACATCTTGATGTTCTCAGTTGTACTTTGCAGCTCTTTATAGCCACCTACCTTTTGTGAGCCATTTAGTATCAACGATAAAGTTGATGTTTCTCCTTCTTGTCAGCAAGTCTCATTGTTTGTCTCCACTGTTTTTCCGTTAGGCAAATCCAGTTCATAGTATTTATCTCCATGATCACAAGCAGCACTGACCTCTTGCAAAATCATCAAGCTACTGCTGCAGAGACAGTATCCACTGTGATGTCAGTAACAAGGTGGTCTCTGAACTACAATCACCCTGCAGATATTACTTTGATGTTATTACACCCTCACTGTGAATTTAACTCTTTCATTGGAATAAGCTTATATTTCAAAGGGTGTTTGTAGGCTATTCATTGTAGAGTTGTAGAATACCTCAACTTTAAGTCCTAAACATTCTAGCTATATTTTCAATCAAAAAAAGTTATTTCAGTCCTTTTTTTTTTCCATGGCTTCCAGTTTCAGACTTTGCCTGGGCCACACTTGAGTGTCTTCCTAGCATACCGAGCTCTTTCAAATAGGCCGAAGTAACTGATGGTAACTTACATACTTAGTTATCAAATTGAGTGATTTAAGCCAATGTGGGTATGATTAACTCTTGATGCTTGTCAAGGTGGAACAGGGAGAGAGATCTAAAGGATTTTTTTCCTAGAAAATATGGATTCTTTGGTTTGCTTATTTATTTCTCCTTGTCTTTCAGTGAGTCAGCAGCTGATAAACCGTATTGACCAGTTTCTGGAAAACAGAAGTTCACAGTACTACATGAAAGGGATCGACTGTATTAGAGTTTTCAGAGGGGAGGCTGTGAAGGTAATTGTAGTATGTGAAGACTGAAAACTAAACTGAAGACTTGATGGGCTTGTTCACTATACTAAGAACAGCTATTCGTTGCTTTACGAGAAGCATTTAATAGATTTAAACGAGAAGATTTAATAGATTTGAATCTCATACAGTTGGAAAAAATGTTTCCATTTTGTGTTTCTTTATTCTTAACTGAATAAGAACTTGCTTTTGAACTCAAAAATTGTGTGGTGTTACTTACTGTTGTTTTGATTCTTGTAAGCATAAAAACACAAAGCTCGTGACAAAGTATTTATAAGAGAAAAATAAGCTATTGTGCACATTCCTTCTTTAAGATAGTTGTGAGGAAGTCTCCATTTTATTTTATTTTTTTTATGGTTCACCTTTCCTTAGAACTCTTGATTTTAGTACAGTCAAAATATATAATGACTTTCATGTTCATCATTTTAGATGACTTTATGAAGAATTAAGCTTGCAGCTACTTTAATATTTCCCTGTAATCATTGCTGTTATTTCTTTCAGCTATCCAAGGTGCAGTGCTTTAATGATTTTCTGCAGGCCTTGAAATCAAAGGTGGAAGATAAAGCCTTAACTGATTTCTGGGAGATTGTGGTACAAGGTATGATTCCATTTGACTTTTTATCCATTATGTAAGATAAAACCTTACATTAGCAATGGGACGCTGAAAAGCATTTTGATGCAGATCATTCCTGAGGCGTATGTAAAATATTTAAAAAAATAAAAAAAATACATGGAAAAAAACACTCTACCACCACCAAAAAAAAACCCCAAGCAACAAAAAAAGCCCTTTTCTTTTACACTGTCTAACTTTCTTTTTTGCCCTCATGGTTTCTAACCAGTAATATTTAATAATGCCTTGCCAGGTCTTGTTGAAACGCTAAGTGAATTGTGTAAGAGGAGACAAATTAAATGTTACATGGAAAGGATAAGAAGGTACAATTTCAGATGAATTTTAAAATAAATGAAAAAACACTCATGCAGCTTACAAGGATATTTCCAAATTAAGCTTCAGGAAAGGCATGGATAGCATTGAAATATGTCTCTGATCATTTTGGATTTAAGTAACCTGAAGTACGGAATATGCAGTATAATGACATCTACCTGTGATTAAACTGGTAGATGAAGGGAGTGCAATTCCAGAAGACCTTCAGATTTACACGGACAATAAATAGAGGAACATTTTCACAAATCTGAAACATAGTGGACTATAAAAAAACACATTTTACATCATACTCTTGTTTTTAATTGGAACCAGAACTAGGGAAATCTGTTAAGAACCCAAATGTCTATTTTAAGGGTACATGCTATAGAATGCAATGATATGTGCCTTTCATAATGGAGGACTTCAAAGTGTGTAATGACTGCTTTACCCAAATGTTTAAAAATACAGGATGGGAATGGGCTCAGTAGTCCAAAGCAGCAACACAAGGCAACTCTCAAGGACTGTTATATAGTAGTAGGGGGGCTTCTCAGAATATTTAATACAAAACAACAACAAAAAAAACCCCTAACAACAACGAAAAGAAGTCTTTGGAAGTAGGAAACTTGGATCTTCCAAAGCCATGCAAGAATGGAGTTGTAATATTTTTAATTGATTTAAACCATAATTTTCAACAAACTGGACTGTTTCTGAGGGGAAAAAAAAATATATGCAAACAAAGATGTTATTTTAATACACAATTTATTATCTTCTGAGAAGATGATAAAATCGTGATGCTCAATGCACAGTCTGAATAGGTTGACCCTATGCGGTAGCTGAGACAGCTTGCTAATACCAAACATAAAGTCCTATTTTCCCTGCTTCTCTTGACATGACCTATGCCCTCTATTCTACCAAATGTACCATTGGGCCTTGTCATGGGCAATCACCAGAAGACAAGGAATGTGAGTCAGTGTGTTGGTGATTCTTGGGACACATTAAGGTACAATTAAAATTGTGCTGCTGCTGAAACCTTCCTGAGCCTGCAGTTCTTTCCTCTCACACCCACAAATTCTTTATATAGGCACAAGCTTTCGTGTAGCCAAGTGATGAGCTAGGCAGGAAATGTAATTTTAATTTCTTTTGGGGCCAGGAGAGGGGAGGAGTAGTGTTGCTGCATAGAATGGTGGTGCAGATGCAAAAAGATAATAGTCATCCTGTAAAAGCAGAATCAATGCTAGTGATCATACTGTAGAACCACAGCATCAGTATTTGTATGGTAAGAGTTAATGTTAACTAAGGCTATTAAGGACTGAAGAGCATGCTGTGAATGACTATAAGTGTAATTTCTGATAGACTTCCAGCATTTCATCTGTGATTTCAGTGTCTCATTAGTTTTTGATTGTCATAATATTAACAGTTTCCTAAATGGATACTTCCACAAGCTTATGAATATTCTCATTAATTTATTTTTAAATCATATTTGACTCATTTATGCAAGTCGCATTTTCCCTTGAGCATTCTTTTTATTTCTGGTGATGGTGATGACACATGCCAAGGCTGGAATTCGGTGTGTTTTTTGGGAAGCCTTCTTATGATATTTATATATACATATATTTTTTTTTAGACAGAATATCTTTGATCACTAAAGATGAAGCAGAGGGAAGTACTGTGACTAGTGAAGAAGCTCAAAAGGTATCATAGTTTTAATTGGTATTTATTTGTATAGATTCCTTGCTGTGGCACAGAAGATTACTTATAATGTGTATAAATGAAATAGTATATAAGAAATGATAGTGTTCTTTTGCCATAGAATTAATATTGCCTCAATCCAGAGCAAAAATAATGCCCTAGTGTGTACTGCAGCAGTACATCTTAATTAGTCTTTAGGAAGTAGCATATTTGACATAATTATCTGAAAATATCCTGTACAAAGAACAGGAATTTCAGGAATTCAGTTTAGCAGCAATAAATTATATATTCAAGACTGCTATTTGAACCTCATAAAAAGAACTGTGATCTCATTGTTATCGTGCCAGTTCAAAAACCAGCATGCCTTTTTTCACTAAAGACTTTACTAACTAGCAATATAAAGTTATCTCTGCATATATAATGAAAATTAACCATATCAGTAATTACTACTTCATACCAGTCTTGTGGAGTGATGGGCATTGTAGATTATGCTGATGTTATTATCAGTGATCATATCACCTGTTTTCAGACAGAAAAAATCAGAGTACTTGCACATATTCTTTCTACGTAAATAAAGCACTATAATAAGTGTTTGCTGGGATGAATGATGTCAGTTTCAAAAGGAGTTAATTATAATGATGCCTTCTGTTTGAAAGAAGGCAGAATTCAGATTTGCTGTCAAAAATTGTGTTTGCGCATAGAGGATCAGGAATGGGTAGCCTTGAATCAGGTTGCTGAGCACCATAACTTTAAATTGTTTGGAAGGAAAGTCTTTGTGTTACAGATCCCTCAAGGTAAACCTGTACCTAGAATCACTAAGTACTTTTCAGCAAAGCTGCTTCTCTGCACGATGCCACATTGATTTTTGTTACTTCCAGACCTACGTGAGCAATAACCAGAAGGAGATTGAAGTGGGTTCTCTGTTGATTAATTAATTTGTAGGTAAAAGGTTGTATTTTTGAAACTGCTTTTTTAATCTATAACAATTTATCTCAAGGTAAAGAAGGCACAGAAGTGTCATGAAAACAAAAATACAAGCAAGCTCCTAAGAGTCCAAAAAAACCTAAGCCTGTGTACAAATGTCAGAATATTGCTTTTGAGCATGAAGGACCTACTGGTTGTTTATCATCACCCATAAATTTATAGAATAATCTTTTTTTTCCCTAGCAGTGGTTTTAAATATAAAAATGTTATAATTCGTTCTTAATAGCTTCACTTTTTAGTCTGAAACTGTTGGCATTCAAAGAGTGATAAGGCTGTGTGAATGAATACTTTAAGATCTTTATGGCTAGTAGAGATTTCCTTGAGTTTACATTTTTCCTAAGTATGAGCTTGTGGCAGCAAAGGAATGTTTTGTGAGGATGAAGCAGAAATTATGAAGAGTATCAAGGAGTAGAGTTACAGGATAAGATAGATCTGCAAAATGTTTGTAGACTGACTTAAGGGTGACTTTTCTTTTTACCATCATCCTGCAGTCAGTCAGCTTTTGCAGTAAAGGAAGAAGTTCTTTTGTGATTGATTGAAGGTCTTGTGACAGCTGTAACTAGGGGAATAACAAAGACTGTGGAATCAGCTCTGGGCTGCTGAGAGAACAAGAGTTCACTAATGTGACAGTTAACCTTGCATTTCAAGATAAATGAGTTGCATCTCTCTGGCAACTAGGCTGTTGGCAATCCCAGATGCACACTAGATAACCTCCCAGCTCTCCAGATCGAAAACCAGAATCTTGATGTGTGGAGTTGCCATTGTCAAAGGTTTGCATGGCGTTTTACAGAAGGAACTGAAGAGCTGTGTTGTTGGAGTAAGATCTGCAGAAACTAAAATTTTGTTGTGAGTTTGTGGGGCTGATATAAAATCTGGTCTCTGGTCCAGTTGAGCTGCAATGCATTTGGTATGCCAGGCCAGCATTTTCTTCAGTTTATAATAGATTGTGAAAGTTAATTTATTTTTCTGTAATGAAAGTGATACCTTTATCTCATGGGTTGTGCTGGATCTTTTAAAATAGCAAGCAGTGCAATACAAGTTTTCTTCACCTCCATATTAGGTTGTATGGTTATAATTGGAATTCTACAGGTCAAGGGATTGGCTGTCCCTGTGGCCCTGTGTGACACAGAAGCCTTTTCTCTTATATGCAGATCTCTGGCTGGTTGCATTTGCAGGACTGTTTTGGATATAAGATTCCAAGTTCATAGAACTGTCCTTTGGGGAGGGGAAGATTTGTATGGCAATCGGTTAGACAGGCAACTTGTACAAGTTTCTTCTTTGCTTTTTTTTGGCTGAGCAGGTTATCCATGCATACTTTTCTTTCTGTCATTGAGAAAAATGGTTTCATGTAGGTGGTTTTGTTTTGGTGTTGTTTTTTTTTTCTTGTAATAGAGATGCTTGTTTTAGAGGTAAGAATGGTAGGCTAAAAGAACAGGAATGTCAAGTACTTTTCCTGGTTACTTTGGGGAAGATAATGGATTTCAGCACAACTATTATATGTAATTTGCTTTTGCGTAAATGTAAACAGGTTTAGGAAAAAAATAATTTGGGGTGTTTGGAATTTGATGGAAGCTTCAGGTTGCAGTTTACTGCAAAATTTCATCTTACATTTCTTTAGCTTTCAGCTTTTTCTACTTAATTTAGTGCTGGAAAGCTAATTTTGAAAGCTTTAAAAAAAGTGCTACTTTTGTAAATAGCATTCAACTCTTAACTGCATAAAAGGAAATTTGATCTGGCACAAAAAAGCCTTTCAGAACTGACAGTGTCATTAGCTTTTAGTTTTATATTACGTGCTTTGTGTTCCTACCAGATTGAGAACTTTTTCAGCAAAAAAAAAGATAGACAAGTGTACAACATCTTGAAATTCTAATTTGTTCTGCCCCTGTCGCCTTTGTCTTTTGCATCTACAAAATTTCTAAGTCAAGTTGATGTTAACATAGTAAAACATGAATGCTGTCTGTGGAGTAGGTTTTCTACATTGCTTTTGGATGTTGCTCTTCAGAATGTAGGAAATGTTTGACCTTTGGCTGTTGAGACAGCTAGGCAGAGCCTGGCTGCGTGCACTGTCAGTGATGTTAGCCACAGTATATTTGCTCTTCATCCTATTAGATATTAGATTTAGTGCTTTCCTACAAAATTAACTTATCAATACTCTACCTAGTGGAAGGAATTTGGAGTGCCTTTTTCAGTGATATAAAATTGTAACCTCAGACATTAAAACTTAAGATACTTCTTGATACAGTGGGAGAATGCAGCAGGCAACTTCTTGGTGTTCTACTCATTGTTTAAATATGCCACTGTTATTCTAGAAAAGGATCATAACATTTAAGCTTGATACTGTGCAAGTATATTATCTTGTAGATAGATAGCTCTCTGACAGCTATTCCATGGCTTTTTACATGATCTGCATGGCTGTATAAGCCTGAAAGCCTCAGGAAAGCATTACTTAGCTTTCAGAAGTCAACTGTTAGCAGAAAAAAAGTTACCTAAACTCTTAACAGGTACTTAATGCATGTTTAATAATATGTTCTACCCAGACATTTAGTAGTTTCTATATTGCTAGAGTCTGTAACTAAAACTCATATATATGTATTTTTTTTCTACCATTATAGACGAAACACTTCTTTTCCCCACTATATTAGGCTGAGAAAAATAATTTGTAGATGGTTATACTGTGTTGTTGCTGTGTTTGATTTCAGTAGTTACAGTATGTGAATAAGTTAGCATTATCCTCTGTTTAAGGATGCCATGCTTTATGTGGAGGGCATATGGCGAGTTGGTATGAGCAGCTATTGCAGTAGAATTTTACATAATGAATGTTCTATTTTTGAAGAGCAGCATTCTAACCATCTTGCATGTTTGAGTGTTTGTTTTTTTTTTTTTTTTTTCAAATTCCTGTCTTTGTTCATTTGTTAAATGTTCATTGAATTAAATGAGAAACTTTACCGAGTTCTACACAGAGCTACAATGTCATACTGAAGATCTTTACTAAACAAGGTGTTGGTCAACTTATATATGTATTAATAGGAAAGTTTTTTTGTTTTTGTTTTTGTCCTCTGGCAGTTTGTAGTCACCTGTTACTTCTGGAGTTACATTTTTAAGAACACAAAAAATGGCTGTACTCACACAGACGTTTCCATCTAGTCCAGAATCCCCTTGTTGTAAGCAGACAATAACAGATGAGCAGGGAGAAGTGTACAGTCCCAGGCTCAGTCAATGACATCTCCAGTACTTGCTGTTTGTGAGGGGCTTCTTTGGATGTAGTCTTCAAATGATTTCTCTTCCATATGCTTTCCACATCTCTTCTTGACACCACAAACTAATATTTGCAACATTACATGGCATTCTACAGCTGGAGTGTGTTGTCTGAAGGACCACATTCTTTGTCTATTTCATTAAGCAGACTCCACAAAATCCTATAAAAACAAGTATTTGGAAGTTTCCTTTGTTTTAAGATAGTTTTGGAAGATGGAAACCAGAATGAATTTGATTCATGGTTTTTAATTACAAGATGCTAGTATTAATATTCTGTTCATTTAACGTTAAGGATCTGAGTTTTGTCAGCAGCATAAGTATTGTACTGTTGTATTTTCAGTTCTTGACTCCAGAAGAAAAGAAAAATGAAACTCTGCCTGACACAGATGAGGGTGGTGATGTTGATGACTTGGTGAGTACTGTAAAGACAGAATGTGCCTTTAGAACTCAGTAATAGCTGAAAGCTGGAGAGAGTAAGAGCTTCTTTGTCTTCAAGCAGTAGATTATAGTGCATGGCTTAGAAAACACCTGAGGAACTGAGTCAAAGAAGAGCCATGTGAAATTACCTAGCTTCATCCTTAATCTTACATAGATTAATTCTGTCCTCTTCTGTATTTTGAAAGAACCAATGCGGTTGCTTCTTTGGTAGCAGACTGTAGTTTACTATAATAGAATTTTAAAAAGATTGTAAATCTGTAAATCTAGAAAAGTTATTTATCTGGGTTGAAAGCTAAAAGTCATTTTAAAAAAGGCATTTTAATCTTCTCAATTAACTTTCTCTTCTACAAGCTTGATGAATTTCAAGGATTTCAAGGGATTTTTAATAAGGATTTTAGGTGTTTTTTTGTTGTTGTTTTGTGTTTTTTTCTTTTTTACAAGTGGAACCATTACAAATCTGTCTCCAACACTTAAGCTGGTTGTGTAGACGGTTCTGATAGAGTAGGCAGATTTCTACTTTTGGAGTGTATTTTTTGGATCTATGAATTGCACATATTATCTGAAAATGGGATTTAATGTTTGTTTTTGTACTTCCCAACAACTAAGTATTAAATTTGAATAATACATTAGAACTCAGGTTATTAATTCCACTTATGTTATGTAGGGATTTCTGAATTTCTTTTATTTTCTAAGCACTAAAAGATAAGAAATAACTTGCATTCAATGCCTCTTCTAAATCTGTTGCTTCTGTTTCAGCTGGACATGATGTGATCGAGTAATGCTTGGTGACTGTGCCTGCCAAGTTTTGGAAGAGCTCTCCCTGTGTAAGATGGGATACAAAAGGGGATGCTACTGGGAAGGCACTAAATCTTTATTTTTGTGAATGAGGGCAGAAGTCCTGGAGACATTTCCAGTTGGTATAAACGTCATCTGACTTCTCAAAAGCAGAACAGAAGATTGAAAGTATTTGTGAAGTAATGATAGCTTGAAGGAATCTCTTTATTCTCTCCATCATATCCTTGATATTGCTTTCAGCTAAAAACCACAAAATTATTGAGAGCTGATGTTGACTCCTGCAATTCTTCTTATGTTGCATGAGAAAGATAGAAATGTCACAGTGAGGTTACCAGGTAATGTAGAATTTTTAATGGATGTAACTCCATAGCATTATGGAGTTACAGAAGAAAAACAAATGGTATTTTCATGCTTTTCCCTAGAGGAAAAAAAAAAAAAAAAAGAGGAAAAAACCCAAACAAACCATCATTCTAGGCCAGGGAGTCACAAAGTAATTGGTTGAAATGACAGAATCTGAAGCACACAGCAAAATCACGTGTGCTGATTTTGCTGCACTGTACTCAAATTGCACTGATGGTCATCTGTCTGTGCTGCGGGTTCTTTTCTGTAAGCTCAATAGAGAGTTAATTTCCTAAAAATTTCTGTCTTTGTTACAAGTTTTCCTCTTTCATATGCTGGGAATTCTGTTGTGCTTGTTTTAATACTTTAACTAGTATGGTTCCTGGAGGTATGCTCCTGCTGCTAAAAGAATGAATGAATCATTTATATCCCCATTACACTGCAGGTAACTGCTAATGCAGAGCAGAGGAATCCGTGAAAGCTATATGCCAACACCTGTGACAGATAATTGATGATCGTTAACACTGATAACCAAAACAGGCTACTACCTATGCAAGGCAGTCTGAAGTAATCAGATACTGCTCAGAAATAGATGCTCAGATTTGTTTTACAGATATGAAGGGACAATAATGGCATCTTCACAGATGCTTATTTGTTGCAGCCAGATTCATTCCTTTCAAAGCTATTATTTTATTATTGTGTTTAAACATACTGTGCAAAGTGGTAATAATATCACAAAAAATAAATAATCATGAGCTGTAATTAAAAAGGATATCTATACTGAAGAGTATCTATGGAATGACTGTGCTGTACAGCTCCTATGTAGGAAACAGCAATTGCATTTTCCCACACTTCCCTACACAGGGACCTGTTTTCTCCTCTCTTTTGTCCTGTTTTGATTGAGTTCATGCAGCCTTTGAAGAGGTTTCCTGAGTGCAGGTGGCAGGGAATAGGTAGAATTTGTAGGTCTTCAGAGCATTCATGTTACACAAAGGTATTCTTCTGAATTGTAAATAGACCAATTTATTGAGTGTAATACTGGGTTAGTTTTTTTTTAATATACATTTTCTTAATTGTTTTGATTAATAAAAGATTTGATGGATAGTATTTGTTTTCTTTGGAACTTTTCTTGCTAAAGTTATAAGATTAACTACCTATGTAGTACTCAGGAAGGACTATCAAAAAGCTCTTTTCTGGGCATACAATGCAAACACTGAACATAGAAAGCTCTCTTCATAAGCTGAGTGTTATTACTTTATCTCTACTTTACAAACACAAACTTTCACAACACTCCAAATAAAACAATTTTTACTGTTCTTCAGAGGTAAGTTTTATTCATGACCAAACAGGGTACATAATTACTTTGCAAATCTAAGTAAGGATTGGGGGTTTCCATTTGTTTCAAACCATCTGGCCATGTTTTTAGAGTGTATTGCTTCTGTCAAACAATAAGCCTTGTGGATGAACAACCTTGGCCAGCCTTTTCTTGCTGAGCGATTGAAGCTTGCTTGTCTGTGCCTTTCTATTAGTCTACTACTGTAATATTGTTCTAACTCATTGGATATTATCTTTGATGGAGAAGCAGTGATTTCTGCATTGTGTTCTGAAAGTTTTTTTTATGAAAGTTAATACTGTGAGGAGACTGAAAGGGAGAGAAATTAATTTCTCAGCCCCTACTCCTTATTTAGCTGTTCTTGCAGCTGAATTGAGCAGTCAGCAGGCTAATCATCATGTTGCGTCAGCAATAACATATGTTGCCTCATCAGAAGCTACTGTCCTTCTTTTCTCTGGTTAGATGAAGGACTTCGACTGGAAAAGATATTTTGCAGGGTGGACTTTAGGAGGTGGAAAGCATCTTGAGATATACCAGGAAGTGACATATGAAAATGCATTGCTTATGAGATAGAACTTGGGGTGCAACATAGACACGTGAGTACTTTACGGAACAACTGAAATAGAGTTTTGGGGAGTGTCAGAGGAAAACTGAAGCTCTTCCAGTAGCAGTGCAACTGGAATGGGATCTTTAAGCAACCAGGCTATACTCTTGCTGCAGTTTACTCTGTCATTGAGATGTGAGGTCTGCAGATTTGGTAACGCAGTTTTCTTTCAGTCAATGCTCAGAAATCCATTTTGTGCTCAAGGCAGTTGTGAAAGTGTCACAGAAGCAATGGAAGGTAATTTCCAAACTGTTCCATGTTTGGAGACTTGATTCATCTGCGACTGGATTGGCTTGAAATGTACTATCAGGTCAGCAGTATAGTATCAGTCTGCCTAGGGAGTTCTACCAGTAAGATTTCATCTGTCCTTACAATGTGGCATAAAAGTATGACACATGCTGTCGAAGCTCTTCTGATATGAAGAGATCTCATTCTACTGTGCCAGGGCAAATTTTCTGCTTGGTAACTTTTGTGGTGCTTTGGTATTGGCAGAATGCTCTGTTTGGTGCTTGGGCAGGTTTTTTGGAGTCAGATAACTAGGAAGGAAATTCACCATTGTCCAGGGAAGACTGGAGAAGTGCTGGACTGTATTTTGTTAAGCTAACAGATATACCAGTGGATGTTCCCACATTGCTTATGAGCAATGCTTTTGTTTCTTTTCTTTTGTTTTGTTTTGTTTTTTCCTATGGGAAGTAGTAAGCAGTTAATTTAGCTGTTTGTTTATGAGAGAGGAAAACTCATTTCCACTAAGCTTTTAGCTTTGATCCTTTTACCGAGGTGTCTTCATTCAAGAGGCTTCTCGTCTTCTTGAGTGTGGATTTCACATGTGTAGTATTTCTATGTGCTATTTGGAAGGCAGAATTGTCCCTTGTGTGAGCTAAGCATACTGCCAAGCAGCTTTGGGAGAAGCTCTGTGCTCGTGTATACAGGCACCAGAAACTTAGAAAACTTTGGAATACATCTTATGTTAAAATTCAACCATATTTTTCCAAGTACCAAATTCTGGTAAGTTGAAAATTTAGTTCTCTCTGCCCTCATCCCCATATTTTACAGCTTTGGAATAAAAGTTACATTTATGAAAATAAGAGCTCTAAAGAAAAGCTAGAAAACCTGTCCCTTCTTGTTTTTATAGACTGTGCATAAATTTAGTGCGTTTCTGAGCTAAGAGTGCTTTAAAATAGTTCCTTCATTCATCTTACTGCTTTTTTTCAGCATTTACTTTAAATCACAATTTGAGTTGAGCAGAAATTAATCTGCTGCTGCTTCCCAGTAACATTGTGAAGCCAACATAAAGGAGACAATGAAACAAATCCTGTTTCTACTGGTGCCTCACTTTACAGTTCTCAGGTATTGATTCTCAAAAGCATCCCCACTATCAGCATCCTAAAGTACTCACAGAAGAGTGGTCAGAAAGTCTTCTTTTTAAATAGAAAATCTTTGCTGTGGTATGTTGCTCCAAGTAGAGATGATCTGGGCTCTGTGCTTAGAATTACACTGACAAACAGGTAGCTTCACAAAATGAATAGTTCCAACCCAGGTAACCTAAGCTCATGTGCTCTACAGAAAATAAGATACTCATATGATGGACAGTTGAGAAAGTCTGTGATGGAATTGGAGTGACCATAGAGACATACATTTAGTATTGCTTTCTATTTATTAAACCAAAGGATTTTTCTTCTTGCTTACATTTACTAAATTGTACTCCTGTCTTAACATATTCTTCTTAATTTGATGATCAGCAACAACCAACAACTGTCATTTCCTTTTCCTCCAGAAGGGAGTAAATAATGCAGGCTTCAAGATATAACAGAAAGCAGAAATATCTGCAGTGTGGAGTATAGCTAGAGACGGTTTCTACACAAACCCCAGAGGAGACCAACTGTGATGCAAGAATTTTTGCCTGAAGCATGTGGATCAGAAATAATGCTAGGTAAAATAAAGTAGCTGTAAGCACTTGCTTGTTGGAGTTGTATATAGTTTGGATGTGTGAGAATCTCTTCTCAAGACTGATAGTGCAAGCAGTCAAATATTTTCTCTCCGTGGGGCAAGGTACGTAAGTGAGGTTTATCTCCAGCATGAAGAAACAGCATATAGGCTTCTGCATAGTGTTAGCTTTTCCCAAGAGTTAGAGAAGCTGATTCAGGATGCTTAGGGACCTTTTACATACTAAAATGGAGAGGGGAAAAGTTTTACTTGGTATCAAGCAGGTTTCTGTGGAAAGCCCTGATCTGAATGTGTAAGAGTGAGCCAAAAGCTTTTCCTTGTCATGCCTTAATACCATGTGTGAATCCTATGTAAATACCATCTTCTAGCCCACAGCATTCCTGAATTCTCATGAGATGGCACTGGTCTTCCTACATAGAATAAAAAATGGCTCAGCAGCAAATGTGAGATAAGAAATAACATGGCATTCTTTCTTAAGTGATTTTGAGATGCGGGTTCCTTACCCTACTTCAACCTCAAAATGAGTTTTTTAACACTCCTTCTGAATGTTTTTGTTTTGTTTGTTTGGTTTTTTCTGGACATTCACCATTTTGCTGTCCCTTCTGTGCCGTGCAGACCTGCTCAACTGACTTGGATCTTGAAGAAATGACACCACAGTGTAAGTAGTAATCATGACTTGGAACATCTCTTTTATAGGGCATCCACCTTAAAATTTCTTCTTAGGAAGTGGTTTTCAGCTGTTACCAAGCAGAGTAATTCCACATTGCAGTTCAGCCCTTATATTTAGAAGGTTGTATGCTCTCCAGGAATAGTATAAATAGTATTGATGTGCCTTTCATGAAACCAAACTGGACAGCATAGAAATTTATCACTAGAATAACACCTTGGATCTATATTCTAATCATTCTCCAAAATCCAGGCTTGCTTCTTCATTTTCTTGTTAGGAAATTTATGAAATATAACAGTCAGCAGGCATGTTATTCTACCTGAGGAAAAGCAAGGGTGACAAGGATTTTTGGGAAGGAAAGCATTTTTGGTGATGTGGAAATTGCACGATTCATGAACTGCTGGCTTGTGTTCTACCATTTGAAACACTAGATGTATCATTGTGTTCTATAGATTAAGCCATTATTATTCCATGCTCCTGTCTGATAGCAACGTTACTTTTAGAGGCAAGCATGAACAGAGCTGAGAAGCTTTCAGACTTGAGTGTTTCCTAGCAAACATGAAAGCTTGGTGAGATTTGCTCTTGCAAGGACCATACATATCACTGAGCTGCTAGCGTTTTTTTAACTTTGAGTCTGTGGGTCTGTTAAAAGACAGATCAAAAGGGATGATTTGAAACCGAGTTCTGGTGGCTGGGCTAGTTGCGACTTAAAGGTGGTCTACGCAATGTATATTACAGATGGAATCTTTGAAGAATAAGGGAAATGCATTTTCCTGTCCATTCGTTTCAGTAAAAAAATTTCCTTCATAAGGAGGTTAGAGACAGAATCTGGTTCACTTGTGGAGGACAGCAACATTAGAATTTTAATCCTAGCTCCACCCAAGACTCATCTGGGGCCACTTATATTCAACCTCTTGATTATCTTTCCTCTGCAAATGAGGAGAGGGTTTTTTATTCATGCTGTCTCCTAGAGAACAGAGTTCAAAGACTTTTGAGAGACTTGGGCTGAGTAAAGTCTTCATATGGAGTGGATATGTAAGTGCTAAAGGTTAATGGAGAAAGAGGTGGGGGAGGAAGTAAATGAAGACAAAAAAACCATCTAGTTATTGTGATGCTTCCGGGGAGCATGGAAAGAGAATGTGATCATTAGTCTAGAGAAGTGGAGCAGAGGGAATTCCAGTGTCTCACAAGCAGAAGGAATGTATGAGAGGCAGGCATTAAAGAGACAAGACCAAGGTATTATTGAGAAGTAACAATCGGTTACTTCAATTAATGACTTTGGAAAGCAAGGACAGGAAACAAATGAGGTTTCAAAGCTTATTATCTGAAAGAATATACTTCCTATATCTCTTTCACAATCTAGAAAGAATGAGCTGTTTTACACGATGAACATCCACTTACTCTTCTCCTGGACTGCACACACTGACCTATTTAAAAATGCAAATTTGTACAAAGTTCCCTTCAGGCAGTGATAAAATCATTGTAGAAGGAATAGGGTTAGCCCAGAAAGACAATATCATGTAATTGGGTTGTAGCTTGTCCGGGAGAGCTTTCTCTGCAGTCCTCTGGAGATGGGAGCAATTGGGGCTTTAGCATTTGAATGTCTCTCCCCCTCAAGGTTTACAAGTGAGATTGTGTATAATCGCCATTAGCACAATGCTGATGATGACTCAGATATCAGAACTGCAGTGGGATCGAGGTCGTGAGAAAAAGTCAGTACAAAGAAAAAAACTTGAAGGATTTCCTGCAACCAGGACTGATACACATTCCAAGTTGACCACTGGAAATTAAGGGAACTAAATCATTGCATGTGTATAACAGAGTGAGGGTGTGCCAGAAAGCAGGACCAACTTCACCTTCTGGACAGCTGTTAATTCTTTGTGGGAAGGTTACTTTGCAGAATCTAGTTCTGTATGGAAGAAAAGTACCCAGTGTGGTAGAGACGATGTCCCAGCTACACAAAGGAGCATATGTTGAGTTCTCAAAGGACATTGTCTTTCTCATAGGTTTAACTGCTGAAAATTTGAAGAGATGAGAGCATAATATTCACTATTGTATGTGACCAAATCATCCAAGCAAGTGTACTCCCTTAGGATTTGTTTAAATGGATGCACTCCAATGGAGGCCCTAAGGAGCACAGTACTGTAGGAAAAAAATATGTTCTTTCCTGGCCTTTGCATGGCTGTCAGGATTTAGCTGTGTGTATCATCAACTTAAAGTACTACTTGATAACCAAGAGTTGTTGTAGCTACTATGCATGGAGCATGTCAATACTCGTAATGTATAAACCAATCTGTATTAATGCGCATTAGCTATTTGTAGATAACATCCGTGTGTCCTACAGCTGCAGTCCCTTAATGGGATGCTTTTAACAATGATTACTTGGCTTGGATTGCTTACCGAGGGCATTTTGCAAAGAAGTGACAGCACAGAACTATGCAGTTTCTGTACTACATCAACCTTTTCTTGAGCAGTCATACTTTCTGGACCAGACAGATCAGTTGTCTTACATTTATTCACTTGGCTAATTCAAGGCAAGTTCATCACTTCTGCTGGCATTACTGTAGAAGCATGGCCAGTGTGTATGCAGGTGTGAGGATCCAGGGTTGGGGGACTGGTGTCGAGGAACCCCAAAGTGTTGTGTCATGATGCTGATGTCATGCTGTACCCAACGTGGTTGTCCATGTGCAGCCTTTGCAAATCAAAATGAATTGAGCAGATGCTTTATGAGAATGCTGATGTTGTTCTTTCTGAGTTCATCAGGGTGGAAACTTACTGATAACCCAGGGTCAGATTCTTAGTTTCCTCTTCATTTCCTTTGGAAAGGTTGCCTCTGTGATGGCAATGGTCATGTGGAGACAGGTGCACACATGACAAGTGTTCCTATAGAAGCACACAGCTCCATAGCAGTACAGAACAGAAACGCTAACTTCCCCATGATCAATTTCTGAAATGCTGAACAGATGATTTATATCCCTTCATTCTCTTTGCATGCTGCTGTAATTTATGCAGTTTTTGAGGTGCCATACTGTTAGTGTATGATTTTATTTTTCATTTGTGCCCTCGGGTCCTTCAAGGGCTCTCTGTTGACCAGCTGACTGTTAGTACCCAGGCAGCAAATGCATAGTTTATATTTACAGGCAGAGCTCAGGAGAGGCAGTCTCACTTTTCTCAAGTTCAGCAGACCTTTGGGCACAAAATGTGCTCACGGATTTAGCCTCTTACGCAATGAGCAAGTAACAAAGCTACCACTTCAGCTGGAGGATATTTGAAGGGAAAAGACAACGTGTTGAGTGAGTGCCTTTGCTGGTTGGTGTTTGAACAGCTCTAGGCTTTAATGCAAAAAGACAGGAAAGTACCGTCGCTCCATACTGTTAGAGGTGGGTTGGTAGTATCTAATGGGTTCTCTTCTTCCCTTACCATTGCTACATGTCTGTTACCATCAGCATGTGAGGCCAGTAGCTGTCACACTATTTCTGCATGTGTATGTTTGAGAACACAGAGCTCCTCCTACCCTCAGTCTTTGGGGATAAGTAGCGTTAGTCCTCTATTAAAGATGCTAAAAGGGATCAGGTGGAATGAATGACAGAGCAAGTGCTTGGTGGAACATGCCCATATAAAAATCAAAGTGATGGCAAATCCTGTATAGTATGAAAGGTTATTTTGTTTGGCATTTGTACTGTTCTTCCTCACACAGAACTGGACCTGGCTGAGGCTTGCTGCAGTGATTTGGGATAAGAAGCAGTGAGTGGGCTGTGAATTGCCATAGGCTGAGAGTGTGGATGTTTGTAGTGTAAACATCACTGTCTCACTATCAACAGGTAGTAAAGGCATGGTGGTTTTAGGGGGGGGTGAGCGTGCAAGAACTGGTTTAAAAGATTTTGGGGTTTTCTGTCCTTATTAGTAAACTTAATGGTACAGAAAGCACTGTAAGCTTATTTTGATCCTAAGGTGAGCCATGTTAATAAGTCAGTATTATTAAAAATATGTTGACATGGCAGGATGGTTTCGTCGGAGGATTTTGTAGGTGTCCCTTTCAGACTGGGACACAGTAGCAAAGGCTATGTGTGTTGTGCCTGTGCACATGATCTGCCACCCATGTCCCAAGGGTGCATTGCTTTCTTTGCAGAATTCACAAATAAAGTGTTCTTTGCTCACAGGCCCAAGGGGTGGATGTCCTCAGATGATGTCTGCAAAAATAGAGTAGATCTGAAAACAAACTAGTGAAGACAGGCTGGTTGTGCTGCTCCTTTATTCCCGTAATGCCTCCTCTAGCAAAGAGGTTGAAGTCTTTTCTGACTACATTGGAGTCTCAAATCGAAATCTTTCCTCTGCCTGATTCTTTTTGGCTGTTAATTTGGACTCTCAGTCTTCACTGCTGAAGATACACTTTTTTATGTAAGTGTAATGTCCACTGGGTGATATGCTGGGAGCCACATTTCTCAGATGACATAAAGTACAGACATGGAGCTGCATTTACTGGGACATTCTCAGACTTCTTTTTTCAACATCATCCTGTCTGGGCCACCAGCCACTTAGAGCCCCTTTTGCTCTGAGGACAGTGTCTGACTGTGCAAACCCACAGTGTGCATTTCAGCAGGGATATGTGTTAGGAATCACTAAGGTTGAAAAAGACCATAAAGATCACCTAGTCCAACCATTTACCTGTCATCATCATGCCCACTAAACCATATTCCAGTGTCTTCAGATAGTGCTTGAACAGTGCCAGGGTAGTGGTGAGCTGAGGCCTCGCACGAAGCTGGCAGGGGCTTGAAGTGCAGTGTTTGTGGCTCCATCCCAATCATTGTGGGAGTGTTATGTTAACTGGATGACAGCTCCTCTTCCAGCTGCTCTTGGGAGCTGAGCTCTGCTCCTCTGGCTAACTGCAGTCATCCAGCTCTGTGCTTTCTGCATACAGTTTGTACAACAAAGGAGTGGTTTGTTTTTTTTATAGCTCAAATAAGATCAAGCGTAGATGATCTTGTAATGAAGTGATCTTTGTGCCTGATTGTATTAACATCACAGGGAGACAAATGCACTTGAGTTGCAAAAAGCCCCCTGCAGCCATAATTAGATCAATAAAGAGGTTCATATTGATCTTTAGATCAGCAGGAGGAAGGAAAGGGTGTCACCCAAGTCAGCTTTCAAGACCTAAAGCTTTAGAGAGGAACTGGAATCCTTCCTCCATGGTAATGGTGCTTGGTAGCAGGCTTTCTACTGGCAAATCTTTTTCAGTGCTGGTTTGTCACTAGGAAGCTGCAGGAAGAGGCAATTGGAAAGTCTTGTGCCCTTACAGATGTAAGCAGTGCAAAAACCCAAACTATCTCTGCACTGCAGTTTTGGAGGAAAGGTAGAGAAAGTGTGGGAGGGTGAAGAGAAGGGTGACAAGACATGCTACAAGGCAGATCCTGAGTGACTCCAAAAATACCCTTGCTGTTCCTGGTAGCAGAATGTGTGTCTGTGGGTTCAAAATGTGCCTGCACTGAGACTTGTATTCTCCTGTCATCTGTCACATTCCAGCCTTTAATAGCTCTCTAATCTAACGTTATTGAGCCTAATATAAGCCCATTTTTTTTTCTACCAACTCATCTTCTCATGGGGATGGCATAGCAAATTCTCTCACAAAATGCACTTCAAAAGTAAGCACGTCTTGCTGCCTCCCCAGCTGAATAAAGGATGCAACCATGAGAGACAGTTGATGTTGGCAGAGAATTGTTGATTTCAGTCACATGTGTTTGTAGTAACGCCTTTAATTTTTGATCCCCTTTGCAGACAGTGTTAGATTTCTACACAACCTGTTTTTAATTGGGAATACTTCTTGTGATCTCACTGCGCTTTGGTAGGCTGGTAGGAGTCTTTGTGCTCTTGATTCGAGGTTTGTAATGTGCAGTTAAATGCTTTGCTTCAGGACACGTAATTTCAAGAAGCAAAGGCAGCAGAACTAGAGAGAGCAGATTCTGGGCTCTGATAATTCAGCCCAAAATACTGAGGAGATGGACAGATTTTTCTGAAGATCAGTGCTGTGGATGTTTTTATTGGAAATAAGCTATTAGCCAAAGGAGCTAAGGGGCCTGGCAGAGGTGAAACCCAACTTTTAGTTCTCATGCTAGCAATCTGCAGCTTTCCACACTTTCATTTGTGTGTTTGAACATGGAAGAAGGCAGCTAGCAGTTGCTAAGCAGTTTGTTTTGCCTCAGGTATCTTGAGTGAGATAGAGCATTGGAATGGACTGGCAGAGGCTGATGCAGACTCTTGAAAGGTTTCCTCCTTGCAATTAATGGAGAAAGAGAAAGCGTCTAATTTTTGTTCCGAGTAGGATCACTGATTAGTTGTAATGCATTGACTCAAATCCTAAATGTTCATTCTTTTCAGTGCTTCCTTGTTAGAGTGCAGCCTATTGGTTGGTTCTGGAGTCCTTTGGTACATCTGGCATTTCTTGGACAGCCATCCCTCACCATTCTGTGCTTTGGTAAATTTCAGATGGGATATGGTGGCTCAGAAGCCACCTCTGAGCTATGGAAATGTGGTATTTTGCCTTACCTATATAGGTTGGGCAGGTGTGGGAAAGGAATATTAATTTTTTTGGTGAGGAAGGTATTAGAAGGTGCGCTGTATACATGGGTAAGGGGCGAGTCTGTTCAAGTCAGAGTTGACTGAAAAATACATTGTAGTTTCCTCAAACCTGACAGTGTTTTTGTCTGAGTTCTGATCAGCTGAACTGAATGTCCATTTTGAGACATGTACAAATACTTCTAAAATTCATGTGTGAATGCAGATCTCAGACTAAGATTTAGACGTTAGGTGTCGTGATTTTTATTTTATTTTTGTTGCTTTACCTATCAATGCAGTTTCATTGACCTGAGCTAAGAGATGCTTAGTTTGGATAAAATCAGTCTATCCAACCATCCAGATACTTGCATTACCCTGTGACAAAAATGAGACACTGCAGTAGCTGGTTAGCCAACTTGTAAACTACACAGTATCAAGGAACAGCTGTTTTTCTTCCCCTCCTTCCAAGATGAATCCTTCCTCCTTTCAGTGCTTATAAATGTACAAATGAGAGATTGCTGACATTGAGGACCAAGATTTCAATTAGCAAGTATCTAATATGCTAGCCTAATTAGTGATTTTCTTTACAATCCATGACAATAGTACTATGGAAGGTCTTTACTGCCCTATAAAATAGGAGAAAGAGATACGTGTATTTGGTTACACTTCTGCCACATGCCTGTTTGTGAAAGAACGGGATAGAAGTGTGGTAGAGAACTGCTAATTCAATGTGACACTTGTTTTACAGTGTGCCAGGTTACTCCAGGAACTTCTGTAGCACGTGGTCTGTGCAGTGGGGGAAAATAATAACATTGGGGCTTATCTTAAAACGATTCTGTAGTTCTGTGGAGTTGGACTTTTAAGGTGACTTTGGAGGGCCCCTTCCAGCTCAAGTGATTGTATGATTCTATGATCTTGAATCCCCATGTTCCCTTGCAATGACAAAAAAAAAATGGTAGGGAGCTTGGATCAATGAGTTGTCTTACAGTGTCATGTAAGGTTTGAATGCTGTTTTCTTATGTTGTTGTTCTAAATGGATTTTATTTATTTTAAGGGAGAGAACTATGTATTTAACATTAAAAGTGAAATGGGCATAGCCTTGAGACTCACGAAAATATCCTGCCCTTGAATAATAGCTTCTCAAGTCCCTTCTTGAAATGTGGTGTTCTGTTGGCAACAGGGGAGGGATTTCTGGATAGTTACACGAGTTAAATATGTGGTCGTTGGAAAGGTTAGAAAGCAAGAATGTGTGAGAACAGCCACCCCTTTCTACCCCCCATCCTTGGTTTGGGTTGTTTGTTTTGTTTTGTTTTGTTTTGTTTTGTTTTTTGGTGTTTTTGTTTTGTTTTGGTTTGGTTTGGTTTTTTTTTTCTGACTGGTCTTCAGTTGAGACTCAGGTAGAGTCAGAAAACCTGACCCAAATCTTAGGTTGAATGATGGATTCACTCTGCAGTGGATGCACACGTCCGTACATATCTGTCATCAAATGATCTGCAGAGACTTGCCTTCTTATCAGCTTCCTAAAAACGGACTGGCAGAACATGAGCTCCTCTTGCCCTTTGGGCTCTGAGAGCCCGGTGCTTGTATGACTCCAACCTAAAGGGCTTTTTTGAGGTGCATAGGGCACATCCACATGCTTCTGTACTGCGTGATGTAGTCATACCTTGAGGCAGCTGGAGCTCACCTGAGCAGTAACAGCTCCTTCTCTGTTTGTGCTACTCTTGAAAATTTTAATTCCTGGAACATCTGCTCTGCCCTAATTTCTCTTCCATTCTTCTCCTGGGAAATGTAGGTAATGTATGTGGCATCTGTCTCTCACTCTCCTTTGTTTATGTGGAGACAAAGAGTCCATTTTATCTGCCTTCCTATTGCCACCCTTTCAGGTCCATTTCTTTCCTGGATTAGTGTTGTATTCTCCTCTACCTGGAATGCTGGTCTGTTGTTTATTTAACTCACACATTAGAAGTTCCTTTCCTTAGCAAACACTTTTGCAGTCATCTGAGAACCAGCTTCTGTCATTTATAGTAGACATACTGTAAATAAAGCCTTTCTGTTGTCCTCTGCATAGTTACCAATTTACCATTTTGTACTGAGGGTTTGTGGTTCTTTTTTCGATTGCTGAACCAAAGAGCCAACAAAAACACATAAAACAGGTATGCCATAATATACTTATCCCTCTCTCCAACATGATTATAAATATGTTTGTGCTGAGCTCAACATCTCTAAGCTCACACTTTCCTGTTCCATTCCAGAATGGGAACTTGCATCCCTCCTTCACATTCAGCTGAGAGTGCTGCTGCTAAGAGGATTCTCCTCATGTCCTCAGGAACAAGGCAGTGTTTAGTGAGAACAGCTGTCATGTGTCAATGTGCTGATGCCTGCAAATGACTGGCAGGCAGTGGGATTGTTATATTATGGTCGTATTAGCTAATCACTGCTGATAATTGTTAGTAATCATTGTCTTGGATCTGTGGTATGAAGAATCTTTAGTTCTTCAATTGTGACTGTTTGAGGTGATATGCGAGAGCTGCTTAATGCTGTATAAGTAAGATAAAAATGGAAGGAAATATGAAATACTTTTTTTTTTATCTTCTCCCATCTCTCTGGAAAAGCAGCACCTTACAGTGCAAGGGCTCCAAGCTACTTGTTTGAACTCTACTGGCTCCAAAGGTGGTCTGTTGTCTTCTAACACCATTTGCTGCAAAAGAGAGTGCTCTTTCATGGTGTTGCTTCAAAATATTGTGTTCCAGCTGGGCTTATTTTGCAAGACTGATGTCCAGCATAGACAAAGAGTGAAAAGCACTGCTTCCTCCCCTCTCTGCTGGTTGTGGCTGGTTTTCCCTACGATTGGTTGGCAACATGTTTTGCTCTTTGATTAGTGGCTTCTTCTGTTCCTTGTGAGCTGCCTTTGTTCCTGGTCCCCACAGCTGTGTCTGGTTCCTCAGGTTCCAGTTCAGTGCTGAGTCTCTCCTAGGCCTTTTCAAACGGCAGTATTGATTTGCCACCAGTTTCTGGGTAACTGCTGTTGCTTTTTGGATTCTTTGGATGACAGACAGGAAAATCATTGGAAGAGTTCTGCTCTCCATTCTATTTCATAGAATCACTTGAGTTGGAAGGAGCCCTTAAAGGCCATCTGGTCCAACTCCCTGCAGTAAGCAGGGACACCTAAAGCTCAGATGAGCTGTTCAGAGCCCTTCCAACCTGACCTTGAGTGTCTCTAAGGACAGGGCATCCATCACTTCTCTGGGCAATGTGTGCCAGTGTCTCACCACCTTTAGCATAAAATACTTCTTCCTTATACCCAATCTGAATTTTCCTCTTAGAATTTGAAGTCATTTCCTCTTGTCCTATCACAACAGACTCTGTCCATTTCTTTCTAGCAGCTCCCCTTTAGATAATGAAAGGCCACTCTTAGGTTTCCCCAGAACCTTCTCTAAGCACAACAGCCCCGGCTCTCTCAGCCTGCCTTTGTAGGGAAGGTGTTCCACTCCTTGGCTCAGTTTTGTGGTCCTCCTATAGGCATACTCCATCCATGTCTCTCTTGTACAGAGGGCTCTACATCTGGACACAGTACTCCAGGTGAGGTTTCACAGTGCAGAGCAGAGGTGCAGTGTCACCTCCCTGGCCTGCTGGCCATGGTGCTTTTGATGCAACCCATGATACATTTGGCTTTCTGTGCTGTGAGGGCACAGTGCTGGCTCATGTCCAGCTTCACATCCACCAGTACCCCTAGGTCCAAAGTACTTTTTTGTCAGGACTCATCTCAATTGGTCTAAGGAAACAGGCTTTCAAGAGCAAAAACTGGAACCCATTCACCACAGTTTACAGAGTCTGAACAAAGGCCAGAAAGGGCCAGTGTCTTCTTACCAACCACCTGAGAAGTTCATATCTATTATTGAGACTCCTTTATCAGTCTTGGGAGGAGAGAAAAGCAGTTGAGGAGGAATTTAAGCAAGAAATTAAAGTTGCTATGCTACAGCTCTCGGTATTACATCATGCTAAGGATACTTCAAACTCCGTAATATGCTTTGCTGCCTCTGTTTGAGAGCTGTTCCAAGTGGTCCCTTCTGCCAGTTCAGGCAGTGACACCGTTAGATTTATTGAGGACTTTGGCAATTAATTACTTTCAGACCTGAGAAGGCCTCATTGTTGTCTGTCAGACTTTTAATTAATCAAAGCAGCAGATGGGTAGTATCAACCCCAAATGCTGGTGTAATTAACTCATTCATTATCGCGTTCTCTTGCTCTGTGACGGTTTATAAAGGACATTTTTAATCTAGCTGCCATAATGCTTTCCCCTTAGCAGGAGTTAAATGATTTTCATCAGTCTTTACCATAATTGCCCTGTATCTAGGATACCAATAGGGAAAATGCTAATTTTTGGCAGTAAATATGTGAGTCCTTCCTTGGCTTCAGACAGGTGAGTGAAGTTTGACCTTAAGGATAAATGGGGCTGCTGGAAGCTGAGTTCACTTGGTGCTCACCCAGCTCATCTAGGGCCTCCAAAAATACCCAGTTCATTGAGCTGTCTGCTCTCCTGGCTCTTTGAACTGTGTCAGAATTGAAATGTAATCAATTATCACATTTTTTCACAGACTAGTCTTCTTATCTTGGGGAAATAAAAAGAAGAAACATTCTTAGTCCCTCAGAACTGTGTGCACAAATTGATGCAGGAGGGTTTTGCTTGCAGCTAATCAAGTCTTTGCTGGGGAATAACCCTTCTTCAGGTGGAGTTTCTTGTGTCCTTCTGAATGTGCTGTGCCAAAATGATTTGAGACATGTCCTTTGCTATGAATCACGATAAACAGTAAAGGTTCATAAATATCTTGATATCACCATGAGATAAAGGCATTTGTTTCCCATCAGGCTAAGTTATGCAGGCTCCACCCATTACAGGGAAGAGTCCCAGAGCTGTTTTGTTAAGTTGTTAGCATAGTTTTTGATGTATTTTTGGCCCAAAGAATACCCAGCATGGTTCAAGAACAAATGCAGACCAGAAGGAATAGGCAATTGCTCTGTGGTGCCCTTTGGCCTCTGTTGCCCTGCACAATAGGAATTTGGGCTCATGTGAGGTTGTACCTGTTAGCATTATCACCAGAGGATGGTCCTGAGTGTGCTGGGATAGGTGTTGCTAAGGCACTTGCTATACATCATGTAATGGGGAATCTTTTCCCTGGAATTTCCAGGATTTCCTGAGCAAGATGTGAAAGCTTTTGCCTTCTGAGCATAACCTTTTGTCCTGGATGCCCTTCCTGGGAAGAAAGGGAGGAAAGGTCCCAGTCTTATCCCAACTGCAACCTCTTTATGTGAGGATGGGGCAGCCCCTCAGTGATGCTGTCCATCCAAGATGTGGAGTTATTGCTTCTCCCCAGCGTTGATATCATTCTGAATAATGAGCACGTTCATCATCAATGTGGTGTGAGGAAACCAAAGCAAATAATTTACATTTCTGCTGCTTGAAGATTCTCCCACTCCCTTATTTTCAAAACCATTTAGTGGGAACAGAAAAACTGTGAAAATTTAAGTAAAAATCCTCAGCCAAATCAATGCTGCAGCTTTATTAATCAAAAGGTTGGGGAAAAGAACAGCTTGGCTTTTCTTAATTAAGATTCTCTTCCCCTGGCAGATTAATTACCCAGAATTCAGTGCAGAATTGGATCCATGGATGGTATTGATCCAGTCAGGCTGCTAGTTTGTGTTTGCAGGGATCTGACTGTGATCTCCTTCTGTGGGGATGTGGGGAGGGAGGGAGCTGGCTGCTGGTTATTAATAGAATTTGGAACAGTTTTTTTCCCCTAGCTGATTAAATCAAAATGCTAGACAGTTGCATAATCTCATGCATCTCAGTAACAGCAGCAAATTCCACCACAAACCCAGAGAAAAGTGTGGAAGAAGTGTGGAGACAGATGCCAAAGGCAACAGAAGAGTTTTATTTTCTGGAGAGGTAAAGCAATGGGATTTTTATTTTACACATGCTTATAAACGCTGCGCTTAGGGAAGTACTGTGAACATTTCAAATGCCCATTGGGCTGTAATTTGAGCCTAACGTGATACGTTCAAGACAAGCCTAGGAAAAGGAACAGGGCTGCTGAGCCCCTTAGATGTGCGCATATGAAATGTAGGGGTGGTGCCGGCTCTTATGAGCTCAGGCCCTGTGGCCCGTTTGCAGGTGGGGATGGGATGCTAATTGGAAGCTAGGGACACGTGCTCCGCAGAAGTGCAGAAAATCTTTGGCTTTTCAGAATGGAAGGCTGAAGATCAAGAGATGGGAAAGGAGCCCTGCTGTGTGCGTAGGTGAGACCGGTGAGCCAAGGGATGTCATCCAGGTGTGGGACTGTCCCTCTTCAAGGCCTTTCTCCTTGTTTAGAGGACCCTTGTTACCAGGTCAGTGTCTCTAATTGTTATTTACTGTGTGAGGGTGTGGGCAATTCCCTATCACACATCCCCTGCTCTGAGATATACAGTGGGTGTGGATAGCTTTGGCTTGTTAAACCCCTCCTCTCTTCCAGCCTTCCAAGTGCTTTTAAAGCCTCAGTACATCCTCAGATGCTTCTTGCTTGCCTTGACTAGCAGGCAGATAGCTTAGTTAAACACTTCCGTGGATCTTTTTATTCCAGGGGCTCTCTTGGAAAAAGGTGTCATGGAAGGCATGAGGCCAGTTAGCTGACTGCGGTGGCCGCACTTGCCCCATTCTGCCTGAGAGCTCAACCATCCCTCCTCCCTTTTGTCAGGGTTTTTTTTTCTTCTGCTGCAGCTTTCAAACAAGCAAACAAACAATTCCCCAAAGCTCCAAAAGATGCTTTTGACACAAGATGCGCTGTAATGATGAGAGCTCTCTGCAGTATCACGATTCACAGACTGTGACAGCCACAGAACTGTTCAGAGAAACGGCTTCTTGCCAGATTTCATTCACAGCATTGCAGAGTTTGCTGTTTGAAACATGCTGCTTCTCCGCTTTTTTGTTTAGAAATCCAGGCCTAAATTTCTAGGAGGCAGCAGTAATTTGAGGACCCTCACTTTTGCCAAGGGTTTCATTTATTTTTTATTTTTAGGACAAGTTGAACAGCATCTTTTTGGGATCGTCCTTTAAAAAGAATACCCGAAATCAAGCGTCTTTTTTTGCAAATTCAGAACAAGAGTTGAAAGTAGGAGGCTGGCTGCAAGCAATACTTCATGAGCTGCAGGCCATTAGCACAGTTAATTGCAGGGTTACAATGTTCTGTGGCTGTAGTCTGCAGATGGAAGGAGAATCTCACAAATCCTTTTGCCTTCCTTCTCCCCTTTTCAATAAGGTGATCGAAGGAACCTGTGTTGTGGGGATTGCATCTTAAGTTCATCATGACTTACATCCTGTGATTAACAGTTGAACTGATTTTCTAAGATTAATAAACTTAAGGGAAGGACGCCTGGTTTGACTGCTGGTTCCTCAGTACTTTCAGAAGAGAGGTGGGTGCTTGCTTCCTAACTTTAGGGATGGGTGTCAGTTTAAAACTGAAACACTGGAGGCCAGTCAAGCATCTCAAATCATACTAGACAACTGTGTAGGCAGCTTGGTGCTGAATACAATTGGGATGAATAATTTCTTGAAGGTACCTATTTTTCTCTGAAGATTGCTAAGGCAGCTTAGAAATTGACAAGTGCCCTTTATACGTACACAGTTTGGTGAGATGTATCTTCAGATGCTCAGGTTAAATGCCTCTTTAAGTAGGCTGAAATACATCCTTGTGCATATGGCCCAAGTATCGCTCATCTCATGAGGGTGTTTATTGGAGGTTGAGGACAGATGTAGGTTTTAGGGTAACTGTGAGCTAAAACAACTCCAGATCAGACTTCCTTCATGGCTGTATGGGAAAGTGGGAATCTGGTGATTTCTCCTCTCTCTGCTTTGCATGTAGTCTTGAAAATGAGACATTATGCTTGGACCTGAGAGTGACAAGTCTTTGTTTGTAGAGCACCTGCTTTAGCACGGGGGTTGGGCTCAACGATCTCTTGAGGTCCATTCCAACCCCTGAGATTCCATGAAGACTTCAGTGATACAAGGAAATTTATGGCATTCACAAACTAGAGAAGGCTTGGGGTATTGGAGGAAAAGAAGGAAAAGAAGTAAATAAGAAAGAAGAGAGTTTATACTTGCCTGTTGTTATTTAGTGTATTGAATAAGCAGAGTATTGCTTGCATCAAATAATCAGTGTTTCACACTCCCAGCCAAGTTCAAAATGAGAGGGAGGGGAATACTTTAATTATTGTTTATAAGACGTACAGCTTAGTGACTGTGCCTTGCACTGAACCATGGAGCTGTTTCTGAGGCGGCTCCTGCTTGGTTATGGGTATGTGTTAAGTAACCAATCTTGGTAATGAACACAGTGTTTCAGTTAATCAACCCTGAAGGCTGTAAGACCAGAAGATGTAAGTGCTGAGGACCTGGGAGCACAATGTGTCTCTAAGGGTGCACACACTTGGCTCTATGCAGCCACTGCAGTCTGAGGAGGAATCCTGCTGGTTTCATCTGAGTTTGTTTCAGGCCCTTAGGCAAGCTCTTTCAAAATTAATAAACCGCTTCCTAATAGACTTATATTACAGTGGGAAATGTATCACTGAAATTGTACACAATTGTTTGCCATCCTCTTCAGGGGCTGTTGTTCTCTGGACATCGAGCAGAAGGCTGTTGTATCACTTCTGGATGGGAGACTGTTCACAGCTTGAAATTCTCAAACCAGATTATTTTCACTTTAAGATTCAAGTAAGTATCATAGAGTCATAGAATGAGTTGGAAGGGGACCTCAAAGATCATCCAGTTCCAAGCCCCTGCAGTGGGCTGGTTGGCACCCACTAAAATAGACTGCCCAGGGCCCCATTCAACCTGGCCTTGAGCCCCTGCAGGAATGGGGCATCCACAGCTTCTCTGGGCAGCATGTGCCAGTGCCTCACTGCCACTTGCAAATTTATCCCCCTTGCAGATATACCTGTGTTCATTGTAGGTTATGTTTTGAAATGTTCATCCTTATCCAGACTAATATAGTTTCACGTTCCCTCTGGTTAAAGCTTCTTCCTGCTGCCAGCTTACCTGAAGTTCTTTTAACTCTCAAGTCTGTGATTTTTTTATTTTTTTCAATTCTGCTGTGAATTTTGCAGTTTGAGCTCAGATCTCAATGTTTTGGCAACACTCTTGCCTGTGTGTGAGAGAATCCAGGCTGCAGAATCACTCAAACCTCCTTGTTTTACAGACAACCTTCTCTCTCTTTAGAGCAAATTGGCATTTCAGTATTCCAGTTCTTCTGACTTGGCAAAGACCAGTGTGTTACAGCTGCTACAATTTGGCATATTCCTGACTGGCTGGTGTAGGAAATTTTGGTCTGAGCAGATGCAGGCCATGTTATGGTGTGTGCACAGCATAAAACAAACCAGGCTGCACTGTGTGAAATACCCCATTTTGGTTCTGGACTTACAGACAGGTTGGCTGGACAGGACTTCATGAAGATGTCTGCTGGTGCTTCACAGCTCCTTCCTCCTTTTCTCAAGGATTCTCTAGAGCCTGTCATGCCCTATTTTCTCCAAACTATCAATGTTATTGCTCAGTAATCAATAGATGCCACCAGCCATATCACACCATACTCCTCCCTCCTTTCTGCCAGCCCTGCCCCTGCTCCTGTTGTCACATTCCCTCTCCTTGTCCTTTCTGTCCTCCGTATGTTGCTTTTTTCTGATTAGCACAGCTGTTTTTCTCCAATCAGATTCTTGTATTTCCAATTTCTTTTTATCCTTTTGTTCCTTTTTCTCTCTGTCTCTGTGTTTTATCACAGACTTACTGCAATAGACTTAGGATCAGATAGGGGAAGGATGAGGTATAAAGCCTGTCAGCTACCACAGCATATCCAACCATGGAGGAAGCTCACTGACCCTTCAGTATAAGTTTTCAGTGCTTCTTGTGCTTGTGTCTTTTGTGTGCCCTGTGTCAGACTGAGAAAGCGTTGTCCCTGCTTTCCTCCTGCCATGGGAAATGTGCAGCTAGTGGCAATGGACTTTAGGGCACATTGTATAGAAGTGATGTTTTAGGCATTTAGCAGGCACTGCCAAAACAAGAAAATACATTCAGGACAAGAAAAGTACATCTTGCTGTCATGTATCTGGTATTCGTTTGAGGAGCTGCAGCTCGAGCCTAGCTCTTTACCAATCTCTTCCTGCTGTGATGTTGATGGTTGCTTCATAGAATGATTTGGGTTGAAAAAGACCTTAAAGATCATCCAGTTCCAACCTCCTGCAATGGACTGGTTGCCACCCACCAGATTAGGCTGCCTAGGACACATCCAACCCGGCCTTGACCACCTCCAGGGATGAGGCATCCACTGCTTCTCTGGGCAGCCTGTGCTGGTGCTTCTTTAGGCCTCACTTTCTCAATACATATTTACTCTGAGCCCTCCCTGTGTCTTGAAGCTATCGCAGCAATTTGTAGATGATAAAACCATGTACTATGATAGCATAGTGGTGCTCCAAAAATAGCAGCATGATTTTCAGCACTGCACATACTTACCATGGTTGAGCTTCTCCCTGCACATGGGGTATGCACTATGTATGAACCTTCTAGCAATGTTTAGTAAACAACATTTGCTGTTTAATGACATAAATGAATGTGAAGTCAAAGTGCGAAGGCATTGTGCTGCGGTGCTAAGCCACAGGGTTGTTTTTTTTCACATTCTTTACATGGAGCCTTGACTACTGATGTGTAGGCAGGAGATGAAAGCTTACTGTATGCGGCCCTGTGCAGACTGTAACCAGAAAGAAAGACATTTTATTGACCAGGAATGGCAGTAAGCAAACAAGAAGGAGGTAAATTTCACAGTGCAGTACAGATTAACAGAGAAGGAGAGGAAAAGATTAACAAGAGCCTTTCATTTGCTTTTTTTTTTTTTTTTTTTTTTGTCTTTTTTTTTTTTTTTTTTTTATTATGGATATTTTCATTAGAAAACAACCTTAAACACCCAGGAATAGTTTTCTAATAAACGTAAGCTCGTGAAGAGCACTTGGAAGTTTCCATTCTGGGTTCAGGAGAATGACGGGACAGTAACACAGTTGACATGGTCATTCCTCTTAGTCAACCCCTCCCTTGTGGCTGATTTTCTTGCATTGTAACTTTTTCTTTCCCCCTTGCTTCCTGCTCTGAACAAAACCAACTCCCCCCTCCCCTCCCCCCTCCCCACAGACATCTCTGTAGAAAGTCTCCAAGAGTGCATTTCTGCATGGACGTACCATTGACTCATCCCTCAGTGGGCACAGGTTGGTTCCAGGCCCTCCTCAGGACCCTTCCAAGACCATGGAGATCCATGCAAAAGCTGTTCTCTCTCCTGGGCAGACCCTGTAGTAATGAAGGATCTGTCCATAGTCCTTGGGAGTGAATTCAAAGGGGGGGGGGCTCATGTGAGGGCATGTGGAATTAGCCTGCTGGGGACCAAGCCTATTGGGGATGTAGATTAAGGAAATTGTTGTTGCCATCCCCCACTGGTTAGCTCTCTTCTTACTCTCAGCCTCACTGTGGCAGAAGTCCTGAAGGGGCTGATGCATAGCTATGGGCTGGTTGTGCTTCTGCTATGAGGAAGATTTTGTCCCCAAGCTGGGCCTACTTTGCCTACAGAAGGTTTGTTCAAAATGGAGAGTTGATTTGTACAAGCTAAAAATGCAAGGGAAAAGACAGTTTTGTTTTGCTGCCATATAAACCTGATAAAGATTTTTTTTTTCTCCCTTCAATCTGGGCAAACCTCATCCAGTTTCACCACCTTCTAAAATACTTTGCCTTCACTGTGTGTTGGGCTCAGGTATGTCATCCACTATAGTTACCCTGAGGCTAAGATACGAAAGATTCCCAGTGCCATTATCCCAGGGTTCTGTAGAAGTGAAGGAAATGCTTGAAGGTATTTGCTTTTCTGAATTAAGAAGATAAACTGCGAATAAGGATTCTGCTGGCCACGCAAGTCCAGAGGGCTGTGGAGAAGGGCTTGTGTGCCTCTTAGAAAGAGAAGGGCTGCCCATACTTCTATCTCAGAAAGATGCTGTGCTTGTTGTAGCAAGGAATCACCCCTTCCCAAGAGAAAGCAAAGAGATTAGGGAATACTGCGTGAAAGAGAAGGGAAACATAGGTATTGAACTGTTCAGAGAACATTGATTTTTTTTATCTATAGTTGAGTTAGAAGTTAGGGTGGACTAGGTAAAAAAGTCTGTTTGTCCTTCTTGGAAAGAGAATTAAACTGAACCTTTGTAATATACAGTGCAAAAATTTCCAGAGGAATGTAGCTGGATGGATGTTAAAGGAAAGCTGTGTTGTAAGGAAGATGGTGACAGAGCTATTCTGCTCATCCATCCTGAACTATGATATGATGAGTCACTAGTGGGGTGCAATGGGCAGATGCAATTCTTGTGATTACTGATTTCAAAGCTGTTATAAACCGATAGGTGCTCCTGCTGCCCCACAGACACTTGCTAACAGCAACCTTCTCCTTGTTGGGGAAAGCTTTCTTCTTGACCACTTGCTAGTGATTGTGTTGGTAACTTTAGCACAAATGCTTGAACTTGATCTCATATTTGAGCCTATAGTCACCAGCTCACACGGTGCAGATGTGATACGGTAGCAAACAGGATGTCATCTTGTCTTAGAGAGGTGCAAGAGGCTGTCTATCTCAAACAGGGAACCTTTGGTTCTCTGTAGAAGGCTGCATTCTAGAAAGGCTCCTTCTTGATGATGAGCAGACCCAATCATCTAGACTTTCATTTAGCAAGCAAGGAATTAATTGTAACTAATTGTGTGTGTTAAAGCCACATCTTGATGCATAACATGAAGAAGCTTTTTTCTGTTATTTAATTATTTAAGTTTTCGGTATTTTTAATTTTTTTAAAAAAACCTGAGATGCTTGGGGGAAAAAAAAGAAAAAGATAATAATAGGAAGTAAATAAGCAAGTAAGAATTTGACTTGGAAAATAGTGCCTGTCCTTATACCTGTTTGGATATCCATCTCTTGCCAAACATTTTTTTTTATGCTAAGTCCTTGTGCTTTTGCATCGTTGTGCTTGTTTGAGTATGGCTCAGATAAGTTTGAGGAGGCTTCAGTCTGTTTCCCATTGCTGGAGCTAAGCGTCTGTTTTCCACATGCTTCTGCATTAATTAAATGCTTTGCAGTAATGAGTATGAACCAGAGAGGCAGGCCAGAGATCTCATAAAAGCATTTCACTCTTCTGTCTTCTCTTTGCCTGAAGTCAAATCATATGTAGTACTTTCCGCACAGTAACTCCCTAGCTCCTGTCAAGACTTATTCAATGCAGTTATGCATTCTTTCAGGTTTGTTTGTTTGTTTTCCTTTCATTTCTTTTTTCTTTTTTTTCTTCAGGAAAACATTTATAAATATATATGTATATATGTACATATATTTTATCTTGTGATTCCAAATCTGGAAGAGAAAACATCATTCTTTCATCAAAGGAGAAGTTCACCCACTGACCTGGAGGTAATTTGAATAATGAACTAAGCTAGTTTTGATGTTTGTATCAACAGCACAGAAGTGTCAGATTCAGTTTTCCTTACATCCAAAATGATAGATGTGAGATCAAAGTGCCTTCAGTAACGTCAGCATGTCAGACTCATGTTATTGAGGGAAATCTTCCTAGAGCTATCAGCTCCACTGTCACATGAAAACCAGTTGATATCTTCACTATACCCCCATCCATGTGGAAAGGGAGGTGAAGGTCAATGCAGTGAGTTCCTTCACTTGTTTCTTCTCTTGAGATTCAAATGTGTCATTGTCTGTCAATGAAATGAATTTGCCTATCTGAAAACACGAAGGATGTAGCAAGACTGAAACTGGTCAGTGAGGAATTCTGTGCTGGTGTCTGCTCAGGAGATCTGTGGTGCTGGAGATCGGGGGGGCAAAGAGGATAGAGAATCTGTTAGCACAGGAATGAGGAGGAGGTTAGGATGTCCTAAGGCAATAGTACTGCTGATTCACATCAATTACTGCAGCAATTTTGCCTCTAAGTCCTTGACTGACAGCAAGGGAGAGGAGTAGGTCTTTTTGCTTTGAGTTCTCACAAGAAGATGTGCAGGAGTCTTGGTGGATAAGCCATGGAATGGAAGATGGTTGCTCCCACACTGATGAGTAGCAGTGTGATGCTTAGTCAAAATAAATGTTTTTCCTTAGAGGAAAACAAACAGAAGCAGCTTGAATGACTGACCACTGGATGTGGGTGGGGGGATGGTCTTCCAAACTGAAAAGTCTTCAGAATTGTCCACCATCTACAGGTCTTGGCTCTGATGTTTTACTGCTGCCAGATGCAAGGACTTTGAGCACTGTTACAGAATCGGCAGACGTGAGCAGTGAGCCTGTCTCCCCAGCTAAAAATGCCAGCATCCAATGAATTGCATCTCTGCTGCTGACTCGCTTTTTCCTTGGGTCACACATCACGGTAAGGTAGGACATGAACTTCTTCAACACCTTGCTTGGGAAACCACATCAGGGAGGACACCTGATTTACTCGGAAAACATCTCATTACTTCTGACATTTGAAGTCAGAAACCCAGTGTTAGCTGAGTGTAAGAGTTTAGATAGTATTATAGTCTTCTGTGGCAATCAATTAACAGCAGTCTCTGAAATTGGTAAATGTACACTGAAGAGAAACAACTGGCTTTGATAGAATCTATTGATAAGGAGTCTTAACGAACACTGTGTTTTCTGATCACCTTGGCCCATATGCTTGAGCCATTGCAGGCACAGATGTTAAGAATCTGAATTTGGCAGTGGTTATTTAGCAAGAAAGAGAATGGCGGGAACAGGAGAGCTGTGGAAGTTGGGGGCCAGCATTGATGTAGCAGGCAAGAATAGCAGTGACAACTGACACAGAGCGAAACACCTCTGAAAACCATAACCAGAAAAGCATTACCAGAAAGACCTGCCAAAACTGATGTAAGATTGGGGAACTAGCAGAAATCACAAGAATGAGCAGGACCACACACACAATTTTTGACATTGGCTAAACACAGTCCCCAACACTGACCACCACCAGACAGCACTGAAGGACCACAGAGCCCAAGAACTGAGGGGTGTCCACAGTGATAGGACCTGGAATTTTTCTCCAGTGGGAGAAACAGCTGCCAAATTCAGCAGACTTTGTTTGCTGGTGGAGCTGCTCTTTTAGAATATACAGATAACATTTCTTTAGGAACTGGAGAAAAGATGTGGGGGAAAAAGAGAGACCTTCTGTAACATAGGTCTGGCTCCAATACACAATGCATTTTGCATGTCTCAGGAGCATAGTATCTCTATTTGCACATTTTAAAGTCCTGCATAGTAGCACAAACGGGATGGCATGAGGAGGTTGTAGGAGTCGAGAGAACTGTGCTATGGAAGGAGGAGACCCTCATCTGTATTTCTGCCATCAATAATTTGGGGAGGAAAGAAAAGAGAAAATCCCAAACCCCAGGCCCCACACTAAATATGCATTTGTTCTCTCAGGTCGACAGCCTCGAAGTTCATAAACTCGGAATTACCTTGTTTTGGAATAAACTGTTCTGAAATAATTTCCAATGGCTTCACCGAGTTTGCTTTGCTGGTGGCAGCCCTTCGGCTCCAAGCTGGCACATGTATGAAGCTCTTTGAACAAGTTTTGACCTTCCTTTTGCCCATCAAGCCAGGTAATGACATGCTTTGTATTGCACAGAACACATACAATTGACAAGTTCATAGTGGTGTTTAAATATTAAACAATCTAGACAGGCTTTTGAGTCTTATGCCGCTAGGAAAAGGCTCAGACCATACCCATCTTTGAAATTGGGCTGCGGGATCATTTGCACAGTAAGACAGACAGTAAGACTTGTATACATTGCCATGCAACAGAAGAGACCCCGAACCGCCAGCCCTAAGTGGAAAGTTTATTTCTAAGCACAATATATGGAAAAACCAAACCAACAAACCCCACAGATATAGAAAAGGTTGTAGCAAATCCCTGGTCAAGTAGGACTTCATGTCGGTCACTACCCTGCACCTCACAGCTGTTTAAAATGTCATGCAATGGAGGAGAGGGCACTCAGAGGACACCCTCTGCTTCAGATCGAGGTGGATCTCCAAGCAGGAGAGGGCCCGTGGTTCTCCTGCTGAGCAATTCGGACTGTAACCAGCAAACAGGCAGCGCTGCTCACCCCCACCACGCACCTCGCGACTCCCTGTGGCACTTCAGCAGGCTTTACCAACGTGGATTCTCACAACACCCCTGTGAGGTAGGTACGTATTGTTATTCCCCCTCTGTGTGGATGGGGGACTGAGCCGAACAGCCCAAGGCTACAGAGTCGGTGGCAGAGCTGGAGTGAGTGTAACGCAGAGTCCTGTGTGCTCGGATCGCTATGTCACACCACTCTTGCACGGCAAATTGTGCTTCTGACCTGATAAGCTTTTAGCCTTTTGCCAAATTAAAGGAATTGGAATTCTCCATTTTAAACGAGGGGAGGACAGGGAGGGAAACAACATGCTGTCTGACAGCCTTCTGTTCATTGGTGTGCACCTTCCCCTTCCCAAAACCACCAGCATTACCCATCTCTTGAAATGAGCACAGTTTCCAGGACAGGCATGGGGGTGAGGCTGCTGTGTTTGCTTCCTTTGACCAAGTTTCTGTCTACTGTGGATCAGAAGTACTTCTTCCAGAGACTGTTCACTGCAATACTGTCATTTTGGGTAGCTGCTTTTAGAGATGATCAGAATCGCCCCTTCCTCCCACTAATGTCCTTTCCCTCACCTCAGCAAAAGCACTCTTTGGTGGACAGTAAGGTTGGTCAGATAAAGGTACAGTGGCCTCAGAAACCATGCTGTTCACATCTGTCCTCACCACATCAGCTTTCTTGGCTGGAGTTTAACCTCCCAGATTCGCTGCTAGAGCCATACCTGCTCAGTTGCCTTCTGATATTCAAAGGGACACTGTCAAGTAATCTGGATGAAAAACACGACCCTGCCTTAAGACACTATCCTCCATCTCCAGCATTGCAGAATGGCTGGTAGTTCAAACCTGGGGGCTAAATTTGATACTTCCCCTGGTGCAGATACACTCAAACAATGACAGCCTTGCTGCTGCAGGGGCTGGTGGCTTGCATTTGCCATGGCTAGATTAGAAGCTGTGGGAGGTGTTGGTGCAATGACAACGGGCAGTCAGACACAGCCACTGCTGCTCAGCACTCCTGCAGAATGGGCACGGTTTGGCTGAAGTCATAGCAATTTTTGGGATGGCTGGGTTCAGGCCTGATGACTGCAGGCTCATTGTTTATGGACTCCTGAGCTGCTGCTCCTCAATGAGCCAATCTCTCTGTTTTCAGGCTTTCTACTTTGATGCTTGCTTCGTGGCAGCTGCATCGGCAAAAGAGCTCAACCTCACAGAGCTGGGAGATGATACACTCTATGGAGCGAGGACAGTGAGCAGGAAATTGGAAACATGGATCTCTTCCTGTTGTGGATGAAAGGTGGAGGACAGGGATGGTAAACGGAATGAGGTGAGTAGAGAGAACACTACATGCCAAATGGAAAAGAACAATATCAGTAGGGAAAGCAATTTTATTTCCAAGATTGTAAGAGAATATTACAAACAATGGAGAGTAAAAAAAGCCCAAACTCTAAAAACTATTTAAAAAGTACTTGACAGTGTCCCTTTAATATCCACAAATGATTCAGCCATTGTGCATTGAAAGAGAATGTTCCTGAAGAGCAACAAGTACCTTCGTGGATATATCCCAGAGAAGGAGACTTATTAGAAGTGTTATATATTCGATCAGCAACTGTGCTCCCTCTTCAGACTAACTCTCTGTTGAACAATTGAATGGAATAGACTCTGTAACAAACAAACTGGATGAGAAAGGTTCAGCCTACAAGACTGACACCGTTACAAATTGAGCAGCAGGGATAAGGACACCGAAAAAGAAAACCACAAACCCACATATTTCTCAAATGTATGAGTCTGTGAGTCAGCACAGGTAGCAGAAACCCACGGAGATGGGTCAGCTTTTGTGACTGGAGTAAAATGGAAGGAAATTAACCTGGGATGCCTGTGTGGAAAAATGGTGTGTGTGAATATGGAAGATCTGGATGCTGGATTTGGGGTTATGAAGGCATAAATCACACCAGTACTTGTGCTTGAAACACCTGCGGAGCGTTTGTACAAAATCTGCCAAAAATGCCTGTATGTCTAATAAAGGTGATGGAACGCCCTCCCTCCCCCCTCCCAACTCCACCCTCACAAACCCTTAGTCAGGAACATTATGAAAAATCACGATTTTTGTTTGGGTGAATTTTGGGTACACCTGGGCTTTGTTGCATTTTCTTGGTGAGATGATTCAACGGTCAGATGTTGTTTTGTTTTGTTTTGTTTTCCCATAAATCACTACTGAAAAATCCCCAGCCATTTCACTTCAGATATCCTATGGTAAATCAAACAAGGTTCCAGAATGACTCACGAACAAAAAGACTCATAGCCCTGGTTAATCACAGTCTGGGGAAAAAAAAAAAAAAAAAAAAAAAAACTCCAAATATTTCATTCCCTTCCTTGTTTTTATAAATCTCACACTTCTGTATGTGTGTGTGTGTGTGTGTGTAGGGCGGGTGTGTACAGAGCATCACCTATTCCAGGTAATAGGATTTGTAAGACATGCTAAACCGTCTGTTCCTCTGCTTCCCCAGAAATCTGCCTACTCAGTTTTTAGTCTGTATTGCACTTGTTTTGTTGGTTGTTTTTTTTTCTTTTTGTGATTTGTGTTGGTTGTTTGGTTGGTTTTTTTTATTCCTTTTTTTTTTTTTCCTTTTTTTTTTTTTTTTTCCTTTTTTTTTTTTTTTTCTTAAACTGGCTGGAAAACATTAACCTCTTTAGCATGAGTGTGCAGCTCTCCCTCCACCTGCTTTCTCCTCAGCTGGCCAGGTGCCGCCTCTTATATCTTGTGCAGTTACCGAAAAAGAAACCAAAAGAAGGAACAGAAAAAGAAAGAAGAATAAAAGGGAAGAGAAAGAAAAAGGCACACCATGCTCCTCTGCGTTACGAGTTCTGCGTCTCCTCTGCTCTGCGTTAAGGCCTCCTGAATTCCTCGGCTCAGACCGTCGTGACCCTCATGACGAGCTCTCTGTTACTACTAGACTGACTCCTCTGTTCGTGAGGCCTCAGGTGGCTGAGTATATGCAGGATGGTGTAAGCACAGTGGTGGTCAGAGAGGGTGCCTGTGGCATGGCCGGCGGCCCGGGCCCCGCTGTCGGCCGGAGCGGAGTTAGTGGCTGTACCACCAGTGGAGGACGAGTGGGTGGTTTGGGAGGAGGGACGCTGATTTGTCCTGGTCCCTGTTTTTTGTTCCTCCATGTCCTTTGTTTTGTCATAGTTCAGCACTTTCCACTGCTGATTGACCGCCTGCCACCGTTTAAAAATCCGGTAAACCGAGGGCCCTTCGTGTATTATTAGACCTGGAGGGAAGGGGGAAAGAATTAAACATAAAATACAGACAAAACTTTAGAAGAACTGTAAGCTACCCTGCATTGAGCCCTCCAGCTGGCTGGTCTGCTCAGCTCTCCCTCAGCTTATTCAGTGATAAATCATGGAATCACAGAATCGAGCTGGAAGGGACCCTTTAAGGCCATCTGGTCCAACCCCTTGCAATGAACAGGGACACCTACAGCTCCATCAGTGCTCAGAGCCCCTCCAGCCTGACCTGAAGTGTCTGCAGGGATGGGGTTTCTACCACATCTCTGGGCAACCTGTGCCAGTGCCTCACCACCCTTATTGCAAAAAAACTTCTCTTATATTCAGTCTAAATCTCCTCTCTTTCAGTTTGAAACCATTTCCCCTTGTGCTCCTGCTCTGCTGGATCCCTTTCTCCCAGAATTAAAAGGATTACAGCTTCATCTCAGCAATCAATAAACAGGTCTTAAATGCAGCGGGAGTGAGTTATGCTCTTACAGCAGAACAGTATCTGTTTACCAATAAATGCCTGAGGTTTATCTATTACCGAGCTGGTTTTGCATGCTGCATAGGCATGATTCACCATGTGTTTGGAGGGTATGAAACTGCAGCTGACGTGCTGGTGACGTCTGCTGTACCAACGTCACTGCGAGCTCAGAGCACATCTCCCCACATGCACTGCAGCGGAGCAGACAAGCGCACAGAGGCCAGGGACAGCAGTCAAACACAAGAAGGGGCTGGCTACACCTGTAAGTGGTTTGTCATCCTCTGCAAACATTTGCTCATTGGCAAAGCAGGTACCTTATCAGATCTCATCACTTCTGAGAGGAGAAAACAGCACACTTGGAAAAAAAATAGCTTACGTAGTTTCTGCTGTGAGTATGCAGAGAATGCATATGTCCTGTTACCCATCTGTAAGCACCAGAATTGATATCTGGGGGATGGCAAGTGGGCTTTAGGATGCTTGACTTCTCTGCATTTGAAAGAGAATGAGCAGCTCAGGCCCTCCCATGAGGCGTTAGCTCATCTCCCAGAGCTCTGCCATCTTCCCCACAGCAAGAGGGCTGGAAGGATGAGATAATCCTAGAAGTTGTTTAGAAGATGCCATTATGTGACTATTAAGAATTGATATCATTCAGGTTACCAAGCTTTGGCCATACCCTTTGAATGCAATGCAAGCAGCAGTGCCTACAACAGTGGTGTTCTTACCCACGGAAGCTGAACAAAGCTTCTCATGTAGACTGGCTTAGTTGTTGCACTATAATATAGTTAATAAGCTTTACTGGAGAGTGGGATTTATGCTATATGAGAGGGTCTCTGTGTCCTTGATTTGCAGCCATCGGTCTGATAGAAAAGTGCCCTTGTGTAAGTGAAGCCAGACCAGCAGGTAGGGCATGTAGTAGTGGAGTTGGCACATGGATAACTTCATTCTTCTCAACAGTGATGGCTTCGCTGTTCTTGGTCACCATCAACATCATCAGAAACGTTTATATTAAAAGCAGCTCTTTTGCCCACCTGTTCCAGGAGTACGAGATCAAAGAACAAAAGACTCACAAGATGCAAGAAGCAAAACCATACCAAAATGAGGAGTCTGCCTTGTCCACCAAGGAGTGATGATGTTCATAACAGAATACAGTAAGTGGTTTACTGTTATCCCCGATGAATTGAATGTTGGGGATTCACCCTCCATCCAACATTCCCAGACTCTTTCTGATGACAGCTAACTACAGCTAACTAAAGCAGTTCTACATTTGACCTCCCTTTTGCCCACTGATAAGAGTGCTGATACCTAATTTCTCATGCATCTGACTTTACAAACTTCAAATTCTAGATTTACTACCATCTGAATTTCTAGGCTTTCTGATTCTGAACACAACTAGAAGCCCTACTGACTTGATCACAAATTAGCTTCAGGGGGACTCACGTTCATCTTAACGTAGTGCTGAGCTTATTTACTGGCTGTAGAAGTAATTACATGAGTTAATTTAAATATTCAAATCTAGCTATTTTGGGACATGGAAAATGGATGGGAAGTAAAATGGGCTAAAAATATGGAAGAGATCTGTATTCTGGTTCTCAAAAACCATGGAGATTGCACAGGTGTAATCATATAATGATGCCAGTTTTTCAGAATGAAATAATAAGATGTCATAAAAAACAAACGTTTTTTTTTCCCCTCTATTTCGGAACATGGTTGAGAATTCTGATGTCTTCTGATCAAAGCGTAACCATAAAAAGCAGGACTTAGGGAAAGCCTGCAGACCCAGCCAAGGAGACAGCTTTGAAGCAGGGCTAAAGTGGATTGGCCCATGACAAGGGACATTAGACACATATTTAAATGAGCTGTCTGATGTGTAATGAATGAATTCCACTCTGATCAATGACAGAGCCAATATTTCTCGGAGTCCACTTTTAGCCTTGGATAAAAGAACCAGAATCAAATATTTTCTCCTTGGCTGTAGAACATCCTCCATAGAATCAAATCCATTCTCCAAAGTATTAAACACTGAGCCAGGACTGTAAATCTATTCTTAATTACCTTATCACAAATATTTAATGCGCAGGCTGATTCAAGAGGGCTGTTTATAAAATTCTTGTTTGTTTGCCTTCTAATTATAAATGTTTATGATCTTATGCAATTAGCTGTGTGATGCTGATGGATGGGTTGCTGAGTCAACTGAGCACCTGTTTTCTTAGATAATTTTGGTTTCCAAATATTTACGAAAGTACAAAATAACTTGTTTTCCTCTGTATTTGCGGGGCTCTAAATTACTTATTGATTTCCCAGTGTCAGGCTCAGGAAGCTGTAAAATTAAAAAGGAACCAAGCAGAGGGGTGGGCAGGGAGGCGGAAGTAACAGTGATTCATTTGCAACAGTGAATGCCAAGATTAAGCAAGAGTCCATCACTTCATATCAACTTGCAGGATGCTTAACACTTGAAACAAATTTGGTCTGCCTGAGTTAAATTAGGTTTGGAATTCCTACGTTTAGCTGTGTGTAACCCCCTTCCAGAAACACTCCTTCCTCGAGATTCATTCTGGTTAAGAGAGCTGAATCTTTGCAATTAAAGGCCAGAGAAAAGTGTTAAAGCCTTCAGGAAGAACTGTGTTCAACTGGAGGCATCCAGCTGGAAGCAATTATTCTGTAAGCCAAATCCTCTATATGTGGGGCAGATAGCAAGTTGGTGTGAACTCCTCTCTGTGAACTTGTCTCCTTTCAACTCAAAAATATCTCTGTGAGCATCTCAGATGGATTCCAGTAGTGGCCTAATCCTATTCCACTCCTCCCAAGTTTACCTTTCCCGCTTCTGCTCCACAAAATCTGTTCTCAACATATCCTATGTGAAAGACATTGTCTTCAGAAAGAAAATCTGTGTGAGTTTCACACAAATCTGCATTGCTCCAGATTGTTGCCAGGTCCATGAAATCCCTTTTTGCAGTGTTGGTGAAGTGAAGCTCCTAGAGAACGTGGGCGCGGAGGATGAGTTCTTCTCATTTTGTTTACTCATGCAGAGATCTGACTGGACCAGTATCAGAGGAGATTCCTTGAACTGAAAATGGTTGAATGTCAGGGGAAATAATCAGGGAACCTATCACATATGCTTGTCTTGCTTATATGATTTCACTCTTATGTCTGTTTGTTTCCATGATGGAGGCATAGTAGTGTGCCAGGTTCAGCTTTGGTCATGCTTGAAACATGCTAAACTCGACAGCACGCAAAGGATATCTCTTTTTGCTATATTCACTCTCTTATATATTAGACTCTCTTTTCTCTTTCTTTTATGACTTGATTACTCATGAGTCCATGCAGAGGCAGACCATGGGTAGCTCTGTAGCGGAGGAACTCTGTAGTGTCTAGGCAGGAAGATATTCTCAGTGCTGAGAGAGGATGCAGAAGCTGTATGCAAGGAGCCCATTGTCTTCTGGGTTTAGTTGGGACAGAGGTGCATTGCCATTGGTGGGCCTGTGAGAAGGCTCAAGAAGGGCCCTCAATAGCCAGAACAGCTGTTGGCAGAGCATAGGCAAAAAACAGATGTAAAGGAACCCAAATTTGAGCCTCCAGGTGGGCAAGAGGGGATCAGCTGAGGTACCACCATCCTGTGAGATTAACCCAAGAGGCTGCAAGTCTTCAATTTACAGCAGCTTTGGAGCAGCAGATTCCCAGGAATGACAAGCAGTCACCCTGTGCACATTATCAGCTCTACCATCAAGCGATCTTTTCTCCAGGACCTCCAGCCTCTAATTAACCTTTCTCTCATTCCAACACTTGCCATGCATTTTCTTGAAACAGACAGGTAAATTCTTGGGGCAGAAACGGCTTCTCCCATTTGCCACTAAAGAAACTATGAAAACAAGGCCTTTGCTGACAGTGAGTGGTACTTTGCCCTTGTGCTGTCACTCACATTATCTGCAGGAGCAAAAATCACAATCTGTCCTAGCCAGTTACTCTGTCCTGCTTCTCACAAAGCCTCTGCCCTGTTATCTGAACTGTCATCTCTTGTTCCCACCTTCAGCAACTCTTCCACCCTTCAGTTTCCTTTCCAAATGCAGTTTCACCTCAAACATGCTTTTGCCTGTTTCTGATGCTTTCCTTGCTGCGTGTCAGAGGAAGATTATGGCAGCTGTGATCAAAGTTAAATATTTGCATCCATAGCAGTGATGGCTCAGGCCAAGGCCAGCCAATCCTCCTGGGAGATAGGGCTTTCATTGCTGGACTTTCCCCCTATTGACATCATTGCATACACAGACCCTTCTTTCCCTTCCTGTGAATTCTTTCATCTTTTGTGGCAATTTCAAATTCCCCCACTTCATTTATTTCCTTGCATTAATCTCATCCTATATGCTCTATCCTTACCCTCCTTTTATCTTAATCTAATAGCAGAAAAGAGCTGTACTAGTTCAGAGAAGAGGTCTGCCTGTCATGGCATCCAACCTCCAGCAGTAGCCAATAGTACAAGAAGCCAGGACTGTAAAACATAGCAAGGAGAAGGATTTTTCCCTGATGGGTTCTGCACACTGTGAGGACATGTCCAGCCACAGGTGGTCTCTTTAGAATCATAGAATCATTTGAGTGGAAGGGACCCTTAAAGGCCATTGGGTCCAGCTCCCTGCAGTGAACAAAGACATTTATAGCTCCATTGGGTGATCAGAGCCCCTCTAGCCTGATCTTGAATGTCTTCATGGGCATCCACCCCTGGGCAACCTGTGCCAGTGCCTCATCAACCTTCTTGTAAAAAACCTCTTCCTTATACCCAGCCTACATCTCCCTTCTTTTGAAACCATTTGCCCTTGTCCCATCACATCAGACCATAGGTTTCTAGTGTACTACACTGACATGTACTGACTTCTGCTCTCAGCTCTGCTTTTGCTCAGGTAAGACTGACCCTACACACCCCAAATTCTTGTAGTCTCTCTGAGATCGCTCCATTCCAAAAGACACTTTAGGAATAACCATGAACTTGTGCCTCATGTCAACCTCATATCTCATAATACAAGAGATGAGTCACGAAGTTCTCAGCGTTCCCTCCAGTCCATAGCACTTTTCAGTGCATTCCCCTGTGCTTTAGCCCTCATCAGTGATGCAAGAGAGTCTTTGGTTTTAAAAACCTGGAAAAATAAAAAAAAAACCAGAGGGACCTTTCCCTGGAAATATGTGGTGGGAAAGGGGCATCTGGTGTCTGGCACCTCCTCAAGGTCCCTTCTAGCTGAATCTGACAAGTTCTTTATACAACGCAACTTTAAATCTTTAAATCCTCCAGGGCTGAGACTCAAGGCTGCAGAGCTGTGCTCAACAGGCACTAGTGAAGTGAATGAAGCAGGGAGTGGGTAGATTTATAACTGAAAGTAATGTCATGGCATCAGTGGGACGCTGCACTTGGGCTAATTTGGGAGGGAAGTGACTATCAAGTGGGGAATCAGGAAATTCTCTCCCTCTCCTCACTCCTATTCATCATCCCCAGAGTTTCTTCAGTTTGACACCCTCTTTCTGCAAGCAAGGTCCCAAAGAGTGCAATCCCCAGAGCAGAGGTGCAGTGTCAGAACTACAACACTATTTGAAACGCGTTTTCCATACATCACTGTCAACAACTACAAAAGCAGTTTTTCAGTTGGTTGTACGTCTGCTTTTTAGTTACATAATCTAAACCACATTTCACTGTTTTCTTTAGGGGAACCTGAAGGCAAAGCATCAAATGCATTGCTCAAGCCATGGGATGTCAAACAGATTGCTTCCTCCTCAGCCACTTGGATAGCGACCCTCCCAAATCAGAGGTGGTTATACTCTCATGCTCATCAACTGGTCAGTTAATGACTTTTTCTCATATCTTTCTATGAATCAGTTAAACTGCTTTGCCCTTCATTTCCTTGATCTGCTGTTCAAACCCTCTGCAATGACAGAGATTATATTCAAAGCAAGGTACTCTGCCTGCATTTCCCCAGCTGCCTGGCACCTCCTGTGTCCTCCCTGAGTTCGCGATGATAAAATGCTCACGGGTCAGGGATTGCTCCTGCGGCTTCCTCTGAAGTTCATTAAAATGTGCTGACAAGGACACAGCTAACTTGTCTAAATATTTTTGAGTCTGTTCTTCTCTGATTCTGCCCTGGGCTCCTTTCTCCTCATTAAAATTATTTTAGTTACGTTTTGAAGACTGAAACAAAGGCAGCATTTAATGTTTGGCCTTTTTTCTTTTTTCTTTTTTCTTTTTTTTTTTTTTTCCTCCTCCATCAAGTATTATTTGAGCTCTTACACTTGCTTTAACATAACCTTACAGACCCATTTCTTGTTGTCTTCTCTGTCCCTGCATGGTCATCCTAGGGCTCCGGTCTGACTGGTCCCCACGCCTGTGTGATTCTTGGAGACCTGTCATTAGTTGCAGGTTCTTCTTTCTGCCTTTCTGTGATTGTAGCTTCTGATTTTGAGTCCTCAAAGAGCTCCTGATGCAGCCTCAGTGCTCTCTTCCCACGCTTCTGAGCTCTCCCCTGCACAGGCACAGTTTGCTGTTGTGCCTTTAGTATCATCCCTTTTGGCAACCGCGAGCTGTTCGCAGCTCTTTTATCCTTCTGATTCTCTTCCCAAGAGTTACTCCCTGCTCTGCTCCCCTGAGGCTGCTGCTGCTGCTGCTTTTCTGGAGTCCATTATCCTCACATCATACATTTCTTGAGTTCAGGAATGCTTTCATCGCGCACTCCCTTTTCGTACAAACTACTGCAATGTTCAGATTTTCAGGGATTCTTTGCTCTTAGGAAAACTCAAATATGAAGGACAGGCTCCTCCCTCACTCTCATCTCTGTTTTCCAAATTATAATTCTTTTTCCACACCATGTTTCCAGTGCTTAGTGGGTAGTCTGCCCTGCATACATGAGGGTAATGGATGATCTGGGACCTCTGTGCCATCCTTAAGACATTTCTAATTGTTATGAAGCACCAGAGCATTGAGCAGAATGCTTTTAGTCCACAGGATATCTGGCAAAGGTCTGCCCTGAATGCTGATACAAGGAGACTGTGCAAGCTGGGAAATGTCCAGCATTGAAAGATACACAGCATACACTGAAAACTTATTCATAAAGATTAGAGCTCGAGTGAATGCTTAGCATAAGGAAAAAATAATTAGCTGATTATAATCAGGCGTTTTCTTATCAATCATTCTCCATGCACATTTTTTAATACCTCGAGAGATGATTAAATATGTGCAAGGCTGAGCTGTGCTTTGGCCAAGCAGAACTGGGATGGCTGTGTGGCTGGGCCCTGTTCACTGCAGTTGATCACCGAATCACTTGAGTTGGCAGAGACCTTTAAAGGACACCTAGTTCAACACCTCTGCAGCGCACAGGCACTCAGAGCTTGGTCCAGCATGACCTTGGGATCAGTGGGTGATGTGTGCCACCTTGGAGCCCATGGATCTGGGGAAGACAAAACACTCTTTCTTCTCCCCGTCACCCTTAGGTGTATTTTCTGTAATGGGATTGCACTGATAGGCAGCTTTCACACCATTCTGTGTCTCATGCTTGGCTCTCCTCAGGTCATACAGGCTGTGACTCTGGCAAAACTGAAGCTGAGCCCCTCCAGTGTATGCAGATAAGCTGCTCCCAGCTCTCTTGGTGAGGTACTTTGTGAAGGTGTGGACTATTCCCTTTCAGACCATTAACAACACAAGCAGGCCCCCAAACCCTCTGCTGCTGATGAACCAGCAAACCTTGGCTTAGTACAGCTTGGCTCCTGTCATGCAAGCTGAGCTTGCAGGACAGCTCTGCCTTAATGCTTCCTCAGCCCAAGGTGGGCCACAATCCCCTGCAATGGTAGCAGGGGCCCTTCTGCTTCCCTCTGCTCCATCTGGCAGAGCAACAAGAGCAGCAGCCCCATCTGAGCTATGCCCCAAGCTCTGCACAGCCATTAGCACGCACCCTCGGACTCAGCAGGATTCCTGCTGGCTGGAAGAGGGATCAATGTGCCAGTGTCTCATAAAGTCACCACAGTTGCTCTGGCATTGGTAAGAGGTGGATCACTTAATCCACTGGGATGAATGGAGAGGACAGGTAGAGACCTTCTATCATAGGGCTGATGGGAGCTGGGATCAATATGGTATAAGTGCAATGTAGAGCTTTTATAGCTTCCAGGCAGATGCCAACTTGTCTGAGAGCTGCTGCTTCCATCTGCAGTCATGTCCTCTGCCCAGCCACGTGTTCCTCCACAGCACATGGGCATAGCCCTATTGGGCTGAGCCAGGTTACCCCTCATTGGGTAAGGTCCCAAATGAGAAAACGTAATAAGGTGATATCAAGTGTCCGAGGGACAGGAAATTCCATTCAGCACTCCCACATGGTTTGTTTGCAGTGGGAAAACAGCATCAGTTGTCTGCAGGATGCCACTTGTGATAGAAGAGCTGGGCTGGCCCTGGGAACCACACAGAGCAATACCAGTGCACTAGAAATGCCATTTTTTTTCAGCTCTACGTGTACAGTCTACCATCCATGACTTTCTCCCACCCTGCCCACTTGCACTCACTGCCTCAGAACCTGGACAAAACAAACAAAACAAGAACTAACAGCAAAAATGGGTAAAATAAACCTCTAAGTAATCCTCGCTCAGGAAACAGTCAAGCCATAAACAAAAGCACTCTTGCAAGCTCAGCTGGATGCAGACAGCTACAGCAAAATGGATGTTGTGCCCTTAAGGGCCCTTGTACTCCTGTGGTATTTAATTCGTAGCACACGATAAAGCAGAAGATTAAAGGGCAGTCTCTAGCTATACAGGCTGCAAAAAAATGGAGACTTCTTGGAAAAGGCAAATAAATAAGGAACGAAACTTCACGGGCGGAATGTTCTTGGTTCTGAATCATGTGCCTCCACTATTCCCCACTTTGGAGTCTACCTGAAACTGTGCAGGTAAAGGAAGGACTTAGAGGCACTGCCCCTTGCTCTCTTCGAGATTCTCCTCTTTGCTTCATAGTGAGGACTGTATGAATCCTTTTGGTGTGCTTTTTCCCTCCACATTTACATTGGAGAGGACAGTAACACCCCACACCTCAATAGGACATTGTGCACAAGAGGTGCATGGTACCAGCTGTGTATATGGCAGATGCTACTGGATCTTTAAAAGAAGGGAACAGAAGATCACAGCCCTCCTGGTAAGGGTTCTAAACCTCCCCATCCTATAACAAATACCATTTTGACTAAGGTGCTGCTTTTGTAGTCATGCTATATCCTCAGATATTCCTGGGACATTTATCTAAAGGCAAAGATGGGCAACAGCACTGTTTTGTGTAGAGCTTTGAAATCTGGCATCCATACCAGCTTGAAGCTAAACTTGAAAAGTCATGCTGTCCCCCAGGATGGAAGTGTATATATATGTTTTCAGACAGATGAGAATGTTTCATTTGGACTTGTTTGGTTTTTTTTAATGTATTCCAATTCTGATGCCGAATTTAAAATACTCAGTGTGAGCAGTCATCTCTAAATGCTAAATCAAAATGCTTTGTTTGGTAATGATCAAAATATGACATTTGCTTATTGAAGGTAGAGCTAATGTCTCTCTGTTCTTATTAGGAAATGAAATTCTGTAAGGGAAAATGGGGATAGCTTCACAGAATGTTTCATTCTCTGAGGGCTGCAGGTCCTGTCTGAGCCTCACCCCTTGAGATTGCTTCTGCCACCAAAGCACTCTTCCGCTAACTGTGCAGAACTAAGGAAGGAAATCGGAGCCAAGAGGCCAAGGGCCATGTTTGTCATTTCTGATCCATCAGCATCTAGGATCAGATCTTGACCTGAGACCATCCGTGCTCCTGTTTCAATTCTGCTCACAGAATTGCTGTGTATGGGTCTGAAAGATGGCTGTCCTTAGGAGAAGAACTGATCAGTCACTGCTATAAGAAGTGATTCCAGGGCTGGACCTCTTTCTCTGGCTTTCTCCATCCTAACCATATACCGCAATTTATGCAGCTGTTGTGGAGGTTGTGCCAGCTGCTTATGAGGGAATCTCCTGCTTTGACAGGCAGGCGAGTGTTCCTGCCTCTGCCTGTGGATGGGAGCTGAACCCAGTGACAAAGGCTCTCCTTTCCAACAGAGGATCCAATGACACAGGGAAGCCACCTTCTGATTATAACGTATCAGAATATGCAGTTCACAAAGCAGAAGGATCTCTTCTCCCCCTTAGAAAATGTTAATTATGTTGCCCTCACTAAATGCTAAACACATTGATCCACTGGAGCAGAGAGCACCATATGGTTATTCATGACAAAATACATCTCCAGAGCCCTGTTGCAACAGTGGGTAACTGTATGGAGCTGGATGTGGATTTTGGGGCTGAAAGAACATATGTAAAAGACCCGGGTTCTTTTCTGGTAGTGCTGGAAGCCAAGACCCACCCTGTAAGTAGGGAGAGAGAGGGTGAAAAGGGAGAAAAAAGCTGCCATTGCTGTGCTGGAATTCAGAATGCAAGTTGAGCTCCTGCAGCAATGCCCGCTGGTGAGAGCAGCACACACACGCACACTGGCTGGCCCACTCTGCTCTTATTGAATAATCAATGCAGCATTAGATAAAAATAGGTCCCATCTTTCAGGAACAGAGGGGTGGCATGGCTTGGCTTTGCTAAGCATCCACTGTTCCTGGATAGTGGCCAAGAAGCCAGTGGGCAGCTCAGCTGTGCAGCCTAGCTGCTCATGCTGCTGGCCCAGGTACAGGGCCCTGAGTGATGGCAAGGGACAGTCCCTGCCCATCTGGATTGAAAGCCCCATAACACATCCTGCAGGGAATGCTTCTGTCTCCACAGCCGATAAATCAATCATTTACTGAGAGACTTTTAGGGCATGCACGTTTTGGCCAAATGTATGCGAACCAGATTCACAGTATGAAAAAATGAGCCTGTCTTTTTCTGTACTGCCTTCTCTGTTGACAGGGCACGGCTCTGGTCACTCCACTTAGCTCATGGAAAACTGCTTTACACTGAGCAGGGAGGTGTCTAACAGCCTAACATCACCTTCAGTCAGATTAACACGCAAAGCTGGACTGTTCATCCTGTCCCCCTCTTGAAACTGTCCTTGTCTCTTCTGGCTTGCTGGCTGCATTTTGAATGTTAGTTGAGAGAGACCTTCAGGGACTTTTTAGCTACATCTGCTTCTAAAGAGACCTCTTGGGACTGACTAATCTGGGACCATGCTCCCAGATTGTCCTGCATTTGTTTGCAGGCAAATTGGTCAAAAAGTACGTGAACAGCATGGCAAGCTGTGCACCAAGCTGATGGGCATGGAAGACTTCTGAATACTTTTATGGGATTCTTACAGGTGTGGTGATGGTATACGTTTCCTTTCTGGTTGGCCTCAGGCTTATCCTCTGAAGACATTTCATAGAATCGTAGCATCATTTGGGTCAGAAGGGACCCTTAAAGGTCACTTAGTCCAACTCACTGCAATGAACAGGGTCACCTACAGCTCCATCAGCTACTCAGAGCCCCTCCAGCCTGACCTCGAGTGTCTCCAGGGACTGGGCATCCACCACATCTCTGGGCAACTTCCTCCAGCCCCTCACCACTGCAACTGTAAAATATGTCTTCCTTATATCTAATCTAAATCTCCCATCTTTTAGTTTGAAACCATTTCCCCTTGATCTCTTACTACAGACCATGCTAAAGAGTCTCTCCCCTTCTTTAAAACTCCCCTTATAGATACTGAAAAGCTGTTCTCAAGTCTCCCTGGAGCCTTCTCTTCTCCAGGCTGAAATTGTCTTCTGTGTTTTGTGCTCCACATATAGAGTGTCTTCAAGAACATGTGGGTTTGTTGCTTTCCCAGAACTTATTCCCTGCTGCTGTAGTGATTCCTTCTACGTTCACTGGGAAATTTTGCAGACCTGAATGAGAGCATCTACTTTTGAGAATCAGATCATGTATACAGATGAAGACTAAGACTCTGAAGGCACTTAACTTCTCAGTTTCTCTTTATTTTGTTGAGATTTAGGCTTCTAAATCCTTTGAATGCTCAGGGCCCAAGTAACCTGGCTAGAAAACACCCCAAGGTTTCATCAGCCTGGTATTTCCTTTAGGAAGCAAAGCTCATTTAAAACAAAACCACATTAGTCTTGGCAGGAAGCTTGAATTGTGACCATTTCAAGGAAGCTCCATTAATTACTGCTCCCATTGCTCTATGAAAGATCAAATGCTGTGGATCAGTTTTAATTGGCTATTGATTTCTTATGTTATTACCTACGGTTGTGCTGAGATGCCGTCAGACATATTGGATGCTTTTGATTATTCTTGCTGGCAGCTGGGATTAAAAACAGCGGGCACACACTTCCTGATCTGTAATGGATTGCCATGGTGTGCCAACAAAAATCGTTGGCAGGATGAATGGTCCTGCTCTGCCTGTCTCTTGTGCTATTGAGCTGCAGTGCAGCTATGTAGTGAAGGCAAATACCCTCAGGGACTGGCTGCCAAGGAAAGCGAGGGAAAAGCTTCAAAGAACATGAGGATTTAGTGCCTACAAAAGTGAGCGACCATCAGCAGCGAGGCAGGGTGAGTCAGAGTGCAAGGAGTAGTTGAGCATGGACAAAGCATCAGCCCCACCAGACAGCAACCTAAGGAAAGGCAGATCAGGTTGCTTCTGCATCGCCAGGGATAAGCCCCTGACCTGTCAATCACAGCGGTGCCATGTGTGCAAAAACAAGTGGGACTGCACACATACACAGTGACAGTGCTGCACACAGCAGCCTGCTTATGTCCTTTCTGAGCTGCATTTCTCCCTTGGAGCAGGCTTGGTGATTTCCTAAGCCTAGGCTGTGACATGCTCTCATTAGCTGGCAGAGTTGCTCCTTGTTTAACAGGAGATTGTTTCCTGTCCTCCTGACCCCAAATGACACTTTAATCTACAAACACCGACTTTCTCTAATTGCACCTTGACAGAAAGAGAGACAAACCCCTCCTTCCCCCTCCAAGGACTGTCATTTAATTAACAGGCAGGTATCTCTCAGGATTTACAGCCCAGCTCTAAGCTGCCAATCTCTCTACTGGGTAGCTCAGGCTCACTCCACTTATCTTTACATTTCAATACCTGCATTTCTGCTAATCCCTCTTTAGGCCAGATTTCTGGTTTTACCTTGCAGAGACCTGTGGGGAGAGCAGTTAATCAAATGAACTGTCCCCACCTCACTTCTCATTCACCTCCTGGCCACGGATCTCAAGGCTCTTATGTTGTAGATGGCTTCATAGCAGAGCAATACCTATGCTGGCACCGTTGCCTGTTTCTGGTTTAATTCAGCTCTCATGTCTGTCTGGTAGACATGACAAGATGTAGCATACATAAAAGAGAGAGAGAGATCAGACTGAAAGACATTAGGGCTGGCTGGATATCAAGAAGCATTTAGTCTGTTCCTCCTTCACAAACTGGGATCATCTCTCTGCAACCTGTTCTTGACATATGTTTTTCTAACAGGTTCTTTAAAATTTCCAGTATTGAAGGAAGACTCCCGCAAATTCCAAGCAATCCAAGCAATCCTTTCCAGAGCGTCCTGCCCTCCTGTTAGATGTCTGAGAACAAAGGGGAGAACAATGCTGAAAGACCATCTTGCACATCTTGCCCAGATGGATACAGCTTCTGGTACACAGGGCCATGCCTTCTGTCTTGCTGGTTTTGAGGAGGAGATTCATTTTATTTTGGTTGTGTTTTTGTTTCTGTTGGTGGGTGCAGGGGCAGCAAATGGTGTTTCTCCATTACAGTGTCTTTGCTGAGCATGCCGTGATCTAGCAGAGTTCAAAGAAAGCTTGTGTTTTACTGTGTGTGAGTGCCTGAGTCAAACCCTCTGAATTAGGATGCATGGTTCAGTAGTCTCTGGGTTAATGCTTTCTTTTGAAAGGGCAGTTTGGAGCAGATCAGTTTCAGAGCACCTGTATGCAGCTCAAATGAGGATACTAATCACCGAGTGATCAGTGAGAATCCTAGTTTCCACGTGCCAATTGTTCTCCTGGACAAAAGTCACTCAATGACATTCAATGGACTTGAGAGATGGAAGAACAACCAAAGTGGACACAGGCAGGAAGTGCCAAGGAACTCTGCTCATGTGGAAATCTGCTCATGTGGAAATCATAGAATCAGAATTGTTTGAGTTGGAAGAGACCATTAAAGGCCATCTAACCCAACTTCCCTGCAACGACCAGAGACACCTACAGGATTAGGTTGCTCTGCTTCTCTGCCAGTGGAAGCAAAACTCAGGATCAACTGGAATACACACAATTAGCGTAGGCCCTACAGAATAGCATCTGCAAGGTAGGGCTGTGCAGCCCATTACCAAACAGTGCACAACATGAGCGTTATGTTAGTTGAAAACCAAACAGACAAACAAATCTAATAGGACTGAGTGCATCCAATGTCCTACTCTTTCCACATCACTGAGCATTTCTTAGTGCCTTATTTTTTTCATACCCGTCCACAGGCTGGAAAGCAAAAGGAGAAGAGGGCTGGGTTATGGAGGAGGAGTTACAAAAATGCACAGACTGCACCCTGGTATTTCTAGAGCTGTTGTCACTACAATTATCCATGAGAGGTTTTATCCTGAACTTGCAGAAGTGGAATTAAAGCACGGAAAGGAGTAACACCAGGCATCGGGCAGTCAGGAGCAGAACTCTGAGTCTCTGGAGCCAGCTTTGCCCAGCTGTGATCAAAGACATTGCATGGGGCTATGAGGCCTGGGAGAAGGATAAAAGATGGGAAGTAGCCGGTCTGCAATGAGGAACACACTGTGAGTCTTTTAGAGAGCTGCCATTGCTGCATCCATCACAGTCAAGGAAAGCTGCAATGAATGAGGAGTTCACAGAATCATAGAATTGTTTGAGTTGGAAGGGACCTTTAACAGCCATCTGGTCCAATCTTCCTGCAATGAGTAGGGACACCTACAGCTCCATCAGTGCTCAGAGCCCCTCCGGCCTGACCTGGAGTGTCTACAAGGATGGGGCACCTACCACCTCTCTGGGCAACCTATGCCAGTGTTTCACTACCATTATTGTAAAAAAGTAATTCCTTATATCCAATGTACATCAATTAAACAGCTGGGACTGCAAAGGCCACAACACAAGCACATTTTAACACTGGTGCTGACTGCATGCACGTAGGAGCTTTTCTAGAGAAGTGTATGAAATGTATACACAAGGCTCTCATGGTACAGAACGTCATCTCTCCTGGCTGATCATGGGTGGGCTGCCTGGAAGCGCAGCAGACATGCTGCACACAACACAACTGCAGTCAGCTGTGGGTGGGCACTGCTCTGAGGTGCTGGGCAAGTGAAAATATACACATCAAGGCACTGCATTGTAGTGCTTCCCACTTGCTTTTCACTTTGTGGGAAAAACAGCATGTCTGGCCCACCAGCGCTGCCAGATGTGCAGGGAGGACTGCAAGGCAAGGGGGCTGCTCTCAGCTGCAGCTCTGAAGTATTCCTGGGAATGGGATGGCCTCTTGCTCTCTGGCTGGAAAAATCAAAGCTCACAGCTTGGGGCAGTATGCTTAGTGGTGACATCAGTAGAGTTGCAAAGAGATATTTTTTTTTACCCCCAAGAGAAGGTGGAGAGGAGAAATAAAGGCCAGATCCTTAAAAAAGCAAAACCCCTCAAATCTGAATCCGTCTGCCCAGCTCCCTTTCAGTTCCTAGCTGGCATAGCTTGTTCTCTGCCTTGTGGGAGGATTTAGCATCTATTGACAGATGAGCTAATCAGTTCCCCTCAGCTCTTGAAGCTTTATCAAAGCCAGTTAATCATATTACTGACGTCTGTCCATGCCAAGGCTCTCCACTTCTGTCCTCTGACAACAAGGTGACATGCGTGCATGCCACATGCAGAGAGAGATCACTTTTTCCACTCCCAATCACACCAACAAGAGGATGTCACCAGGGCTCCTGTGCCAGCACGAGGGGGCTGCCTGTTGGAATGCTCTCTGCTTCCTGGCAAGGTCACTTGAATTCACATTATCCAGTGCCCTGTGCTTGGGTGGAAATTGATCAGGAGCTTGGAGACGGTTGGCATTTATTTGACTGTTTTGGTAACTACCACTGTTTCATGGCCTGGCTGGTAAGTGCCTCTGCCCACAGGTATTGTCAGCCAGGTCCCCCCACTCCAGCTGCCTGTGGGGGCAGAGACCTTGCCCTGAACCCACCACCCTCCCACAGCTCCCTGCACAGCCATGCATGTTGCTACAAGCATGCCATAGCCAAACACAGGGCAGTCCCTGTATTAGCTGTTCCAGAAAGGCAGGTGTTTCCTCCCCAGTGTTAATCAATACTTGCCAGCCTCCCCCAGACCTCCCTGCCCGCTTCTTGCTTTGAAGAGAGATTTGTTTCTCTCTGGGCTTGCTGCAGGTCCCTCTGCCAGCCCAGCCAATAAGATTCTCCAGGGCTGCAGAGACTGGCAGAGAGCACTGTAGAAAAGGTGTCAAAAAAGCAAAGAAGGGGAAGAACAGAGGAGGTTCAATCCGAGAACAGAGCTCTCCACACCATCTCCCACTCTCCTCTGCAGGTGAGTGGGCAGTGGGCAACCCCGGCCGTGAACTGTGAGATGTGTTCACCCACCTATACAGACAATGTCCATGAAGCCATACATTCCATAGCAGATCTGGAAGAGCAGGTCCTGGCGCTGCCATTTGGCTGAAGGACTGAAGGTCGACCAGATGAGCCACGAGATACTGGCGATGAGGAAGAGGGAACCCAGGATGGCTGCTGCTATCTGAACCTTCTCAATGACTGTCAGGGAGATGGCCTGCCACTGCAAGGGATGGCAGGAGGGAGAGGAGGGGAGACAAGGGAAGGGAGGAGAGAAAAAGAGGAGAAAGTAATTACATGATGGACATTGCTGTTTTGCTTCAGTGCGGTGGTTCATGGAGATCCCAAAGATCACCTGTGCTTCATATATACACCCTACACATAGATGCTTTTACCTGGTCCACCTCTTAGCTGGAGATCAACCTGGCCATCACAAGCCAGGACACTGCCTCACATGAAGGCCAGGCAGCAGCCTTGGTGAAGGCATCCTTTTACCACAAGATTTGTCTTAGTCAGCCATGCTTTGCCTTGGAGGTCTCCTGTGAGCAGTCTCTGTGCTGCTTGGTGAGATGTGACAGGATCACAGCAGTAGGTAAGATCTCATGGAAGCAATGTGCACCCCACAGAATGTTACCAACAGTGCAGGTTGTTGCTGCCAGGACTCCCTGCCTTTAGGTGATGACACGTTCAGGCTGTTTCCTAAGGTAAACAGCAATGCTGCTCCCTCAGAAGAAGAAAAGAATCATAGAATCATAGAATCATAGAATCACTCAGGTTGGAAAAGACCTTGAAGATCATCAAGTCCAACCGCAGCCTAACCAGTAGCCTATCTCTTAAAAAACAACCACAAAACAATACCACAACAACAAACCTCTGCTAAATCATATCCCTGAGTACCACATCCAAGCGGCTCTTAAACACATCCAGGGATGGCGATTCAACCACCTCCTTGGGGAGCCCATTCCAGTACCTAACCACCCTTTCTGTAAAGAAGTTCTTTCCAATATCCAACCTAAACTTGCCCTGGCGCAACTTGAGGCCATTTCCCCTCGTCCTGTCACAAGTCAGTAGTGAGAATAGACCTGCCCCACTCTCACTGTAAGAACCTTTCAGGCACTGGAAGACAGCAACAAGGTCTCCCCTCAGCCTCCTCTTCCCCAGACTAAGAATAGTATAGAATAGAAAAGAATAGTACTAACTCCCTCAAATCCATTTGCTTTGTCAAATAGCTTTGCATAAGCTACATTATAAATATCCAAAGCCTGAACTCCTCTCTGTCATCCAGAATAAAACCTCCTTACTCAGATTTATGTTGCTGAGAGAACGGTCCCGTAAAATACAAGAGCAGAAATTGCTTTCTCTGACAAGACTTGGGGGGACATGGCCCACAGTGCCTCGTGCAAATCAGAAATCAAATGCGTAAACAGGCTGGGAGAGATGGAAATATATAGGCCACCTTTAGCTGTGAGATACATGACCTTGAAATCTCAGTAGGGCCAGTAGAAGGATAAATAAAGGGGGACTTCAGCCTCCTCCAAGTAAAGAGGATTCAGAGGGTTTGAACACTTTAGCCTGGATTCACGCCAAATTCAATGTCCAAGTGAGGTGTCAGCTCTGGAGAGCCCCGAGCACCCTGCCTCTTTGTCAAACACATCCTGGGACATCAGGGTCATCTGTCAAGCCTCATAACTTCCTTTTGTAGGGCAAGAAGGCAGTTTGCTCTTTAATGACCAGAACAGCTAGAGGTCGCCAACACTTCTGGGATGCAGGGAGAACTTTGACCCTTGCTCAAAGGGCAGTAAGGTGACCTGTGTTGGCACAGGGATGCACAGCACTGCTATCATTCCAGTGACCAGACCCCTGGACTGAATGCAGTCCCTTACAAGGCACTGCTTTGGAAGAGGTTGCATCTGGAAGGTGATTGCATGCTTTGGCTCAGAGGTGGGCTGAAGTGTCTGCCTCTGCCAGCCTCCTGTCCTCCAAGGGCAGACAGCCCTCAAGTTGTGTGTTAGGGATGTGCAGCTTCAATGAGGTGCTGGTACCAGCCTGACCATGGAGAAGGCTGTAAAGCTCCTGAGAAGAGACGGAGGCTGTTCCCTGCTGAGGCAGTCCTCTCACCTTCCACTAAGCCTGGCAAATGCTGAAGGGACGGGGATGCAGGGAGCCTTTCCTAGAGCTGCCTGCTATGGTTTTGCTGCAGGTTCCTCACGTTGACCCGCTTGTGCCAGCAAAATCATTCTGCATCATTTCTCTCTCTCAAGGAGGTAATGGGCTGGCTCCTCACCATCTGTCTGGCATACTGCAAGGCTTGTGGCAGCAACAGGTCCTTCCAAGGTAGCAATTAAAGAGAGAAAAAGGAGGAGATGTTTCCTACAGCTAGCAGCTGTGTACAACTGCTTTACAGAGACAGGGAGGCATCAGTGTGATTTTAAATACATTATACTTTCAAAGGGGATGTGGCTCAAGGCAAAGAAGCTACACCTGAGCACCAGCTTCAGACCTGCCTTTGGATGAGAGCAGAGATGCTTCAGCACCGACAGAGCTGCTGCCTGCTGCTGATGGTACCAAAGCAGCCCTGACTGTTCAGGGAGTGGCAATGGGGTGCAACTACCTACGGGTCAGAGCTGAACACTGGGGAGAACAACCAACTCACAAGAAAACGGAATATTTTCCTAATCTCCCTCCATCATCAGTAAGGCCAGGGATTTAGTGGGTGAACTGACTGTCACATGCGAACTGTTGAGTGCACTGAGCTGGTGGGCTGTACTGCAGCGTACCTTTAACAACAGGCAGCTCACTCACATTGTCTATCGAGACTGACTTTGGGCAGGTAGAAAGCCCTATAGGGGCTGTGTGTCACTGTTGAAGAGGGTGGAACTTGGAGGTACCAGAAAGCATTACAAGCTTCTGTGGGTAACAGAAGCAGCTTTGTGAGTGCTGGACTCACAGTGGCTTCAAAGAGTGCTGAAGCAGCTCTGCAATGGCTTTGCCAACCACACTGGAAAAATGGCTCTTCTCCTGCAGACTGCTTTGAAGACACATTGAATCACAGAATGCCTTGGGTTGGAAGGAACCTCAATGATTATCCAGTTCCAACCCCCTGCTGTGGGCTGGGTGCCAGATTAGGCTGCCCAGGGCCCCATCCAACCTGGTCTTGAGCACCTCCAGTGATGGGGCATCCACAGCTTCACTAGGCAGCCTGTGCCAGTGCCTCATCACCTTGAATGTCCTAATTCATTCAGGAACTGTCTGCCCTCTGCCACCACCCTCCCCATCTGACTGCTTTGGCACAACACACAGATGTTCATGTGCAAAACACTATACTCTCTTGGATGAATTTCCCCCAACTTTCCTCAATTTCCCCAAATTTCTGTGCCCCAGATGCCTCAGAAAAAAGGTTCTTAGGAGCCCAGGTCTTATACCTGCAATGATCATAGGTAGACATGAATCTATGACTGGTGCTTGCCCATCATATCCCACTTGATGTGATCTGTGGTTTGTATGCAGAGCAAGATCATTCCCCTGTGCTTCAGTGTTTCACGCAGAACCTTGTAACCAAAGCCCTTGCTGCTAATATAATGAAAGTCAGTCACGTCATCAGTGTAGGATTTAGGGTCTGATCCATATTCCCCTTTTTTTAACATCAACAGTCTCCAAAGATTCACAAGCACGAGCACGAGCAGATCCAAGGCATGTATTTGCCTGCAGAAGATATCTCTGTCTTAGTGCAGCAGCTTGCTTAGTGCAGCCTTGCTTGCTAGAAAAGCCTTCCTACACTCCTCCGAGAGCTCCCCCATGCCTGCCTCAGGCAGTTCAGTTTATTTTTATTGCTATATCTGACATGTCCCCTTAGTACGTATCATTAACATCCTGAGTGCGCTACTCAGCGATTTTGTTTCAGATCCAGCATCCCAAACAAGTGGAGGTTTATCCTAGAAGGATGCAGCAGAGCATTCCCATCACTTCTTGGGTCTGGCTCTCTCCTCAGTGTTGTCCTGAGGCCCAGGCTATCCACCTTGATCATCTTTAGGAGAATACACTCACCAAGCAAATTTGTCCTAAAGCTGTGGTAGCTTCCCTGCTGCACACTTACGGATGCTTTCGTTTATTCAGATGTAAGGAAGAGAGGAGGGAGAAGCAGGGTCCATTCCCAAAGCACTGGAGAGAACTGGGACCAGATCCCAATGCCAGCATTCCATAACTGAGGGCCTTTGGATATGAACTAACCTATAGGTCAGGTAGAGGCAAGGAAAAAAATGTGATGCAGAGTTGGACTCCTGGAGACTGCAGACAGCAGTAGGTCTGGGAAGGCTGGTTCAAGCTGATCTGGTATTTGCTTAAATCAGAGCATCAGAATGAATGTGGCATAAGAGTGGCTACAAAGCTGTATAGATGAAACCCACTGCAGAGCCCTGTCATAGCAAGCGCTATCGCATGCTTCCAAAACTGTGTTTTCAGGGCCTCATTAAAATCATGGGCTTTGCACAAATACTGCAGCAGAGAGAAGCTTTTAGACTCTCGGTGCCTATATCTCCTGCCTCAGGGACCAGCAGAATTACAGTGGGGGATGGATGGACAAAGCCTGTGCACTTCCTGATTGCTCATAGTGGGTGGGAAATTTTTGCTCATTTGCTGCTGCTTGCCAGGACACTTGCCATGTTCTCCAACAACTTTAATCCTCCAGTCTCAGCAGTGTTGCTGCTTTAAGTCTTTTGCTCTTAAATTTCAGCCATCCAGGGCTGACGGGTTAATTTAAAGAAATTCTTTGTATCAAAATGCCAGACTGGAGGCTCCTCTCTGCTATGAGACATAACAGCCTGGAGGCTTGAAGGAATCTGTGTTAATTATGAATGAACCATGATCCCCTGACTGCAACTTCTCCGCCCACGCCATGCACATCTGGCCCATGTCATGCTCCTAAGCTTGCTAGAAAATGTGCAGCATGTGTCCAAATGGGCAGAGAAATAGGCAGATCCCGGGGAGCATGTGGGTGTTGGATGTACTGCCCGGCTCTGACCAACTGGAGCACAGTCACACTCCAAGCTTCATCTAAACATGCTTCACTTTACAATGAGGTGAGTTCTATGTGGTCTTTGCCCATACAGTGGTTGGCCTGCAATAAATGGATGTCCCTGCCTTCCAAAGCCAGTGCTAGAGAAATTCAGAGCTTTCTAAGAAGAAGAAAGCTGTGTAGAAATTCCAACAGACCCTGAGAAGACAGGCCAGGGATAGATGGCTTTGCTAAGAGACATACCACTACATCCAGGGGCCCCTGCTGACCACATGTGGGGTGAAGACTGAGCAGAAAAGACACAATTCCCATTCAGCCACACTGTGGCACGTTGTTATGGCACACAGTACCAGAGCATCACTGTCTCCCTTTTCCAACACTGGAGGATGGCAAGAACCACCAAGGAGCACAGAGATGTACATGGTGATAGGCTACGGGTCCCACATTCCTTAGTTCTCTTGGGAACTCTAGGCTTCATATGTGAGCCACATCCCTCAGGATTTCACACGCTGGTGCTGGTGTAACACCTGCTTCCCAGCCATGCCTTTCTGCTGACACCAGGCAGGGCACTGGGGCACACAGCTGCAGTTCCTTATGTGCAGCATTTGCTCCAGACCAAATGGCTTTTCACTCCAGTTGCTTCTTCCCACCCTCAGCTGAACCATATCTCCCACATTTCTGTGAGAGGCACTGTGAGAAGCCCTCAGAACACAGCTCCCCAGGAATCTTGCTCACAGAGCAGAGATGTTGATCTAGCTCTCTGGCTTGGCTGCTCCTGGCAGTCAGTTTTCATGTTTGTGGCAAAGGTCACTTTCCAACAGGGGAGACAAAAAAAGTGATCCTTCAGGCAGGCTTTTGAAGTGTGGTTGTGGGATGAGCGCTCATCTGTGAATTGCTCCAACAAATTTTAGCCAAGTGAGGAGCCATAGGAATGTCCTGAGTTGCCCTGAGCCGTATGGGGATGTAGAATACTTGGAGGTCATTCATTAAAGGCTGGCTGCACACACATCGCAAATCTGCACCCACAAGCCTTTGACACTGCCCAGCATCGTTCCATCAACCCGAGGCTCATGAAGTATTCGGGCACTTATGGACCAGCTTTCCAGAAATAAACAAATGCTGCTCTGTCCACATCTCCCCTGCTGTGTTTCAATCTGGACTGATTTACTGGAGCCAAGAAACTCAAACATTCTGGGTCTGAGGCTTGGGATGGAACTACTGTTCTCTCCAGGCCATGGAATAGGGAAAATTGAATTAGAAGCTGCAGGGACTTGCAGAGAGCAGGGATGCTTTTTCCTTCCCCCCAGCAAAATTTCCTCATGATGCCCCACTAATTTTGCTACTTCATTTCAGTGTGGAGTCCCAAGGCCGTGCCTCTTTCTCCACTGTTTTTAGTGACCTCAGGCCTGGAGAAGGACACACATAAAATCACAGAATCCTAGAATCACAGAATTCATGAGGTTGGAAAGCATCTTAAAGACCATCCGGTTCCAACCCCCTGCCACGGGCAAGGTTACCACCCACCAGACCAGGCTGCCCAGGGTCCCATCCAATCTGGCCTCAAATACAGGCAGCCATTTGGAGGAGAGAACAGGGATTTGCACCCCGCAGTCCTGAACAAGTGGGTACCATCACTGGCAAAAGGTTTGACTCCTGTTAGAGACAGAGAGATTAACAGAGAGACAATGCAACCAAGTGCTGGACAGATCAACATTTGCACAGGCGTTGTCCTGGTGTCTGAGCACAGCAGGCTGTTGCAATGTCTCTCCTTCCACATGGTGCTAATTAAGCAATAGTGCCTGGGTCTAATGTGCTTCCTTATGTCTGAGGCACTAATGGTGCTCAGCAATTAGTCCATCTTCAGGTGTTGCTCCAGCAATAAATCAATAGCTATTAAGGATAAATCATCCTATTTTTAACAGTCACGCAGCTTTCCCCATTCTAAATCTTGATTTTGAATTACTAGCCTGCAGAGGGGTTTAATAAGCCGCAGCACTTTTGAACTCCCAAGAGTAAAAAAGGAAGGTCCTCTGCTGCCTTCCACAGGTACTTACATTTGGATGTGCTCTATCTGTTATGTGCACACCTACACACTGAGAATTAAGCCCGGAGAGACCAGAGCACTAGAGCAACCACCTCCAGTGCTGTTCCAGGGTATACTGGGACATAGGGAGCAGTAATGTGAAAAAGGTATCAAGGTCAGAGAGGAGAGGTAGAAAGAGGAGGGCCCTGAGGGATGCCCCAGCACCACCGATGAGGGCATGGGGCTCACTAAATGAGACCAACAGCCCTTCCTAGGGACCACAGTACAGGGAGGCAAAACCCAAGCCAGTAAAATCTATTTGCTCCCAGAAACAAAAAGATGACCGAGAATAAATAGACTTTGAAATGTCTCTAGTACCTTTACCTGCAGAGGGTTCTTTGTGCTTATGGCAATGACGTGGTACTTGTAGTAACACAGCTCACAGCTCCAGCAGCCTCTCTCGCTAATCCATTTGATCAGACATGGCTGGTGCGTGCATTTCACCGATCCGTCGCATCGACACGGGCTCAGCAACTCCCCCTGGAAAACAGAGATGGCACCATGAGGCTCCCTCCTCCCACAGGGCACGGCAAGGAGGCCACGCACAGACCTGGTGCTGGCCCAAGTGCTCCTTCCACCATCCCTTTGCTCTTTGCCCCTTTTCACCTGGTTTGTATTAGGTAAGCGTTACCTCCCTGAGGATGCTGGACACAGCAGAAGACATCTACATCCTATCTGCCTTGGGTTGAGAGGCCAGATCCTGCTTCTCCTAAACCTGGGGGAAAACTGCCTTAGGTTTCAGGGCACCACATCTGATCTAAAAGCCTGAGGAAGTGAGAGCCATGCTGGGCAAGAGTGATACTTTTTTTTATGAAATCTAATGCAAACACATTAATCATTTCATTTGCTTCAGCTAGGTGACCTAAAAATGTCATCTTCCATGAAATTTCTGCACAACTGTAAATAACTGTTTATGCTACAAAACCAGGCTCAGCCCTACCTGCCAGCCATTTCCATTACACACTGGAGGGGGACACAATGAGATGGGAGCAAGAAAGGCTTTAGGTTCCCCAGACTTTTCCAGGGCGAGCATCAGGATGGCATCCTACACATCAGGATCTCTGCCGGGCTCTACAGCATGACTAGAGTTTGGCTTAACAGGCAGACAGAGGCAGCAGGGATGGGTGGGATGGAGCAGAAGCCATCAGTGACAACCTTCGTTGGGTCTCCTTGGTCTCTATAGTAAATGGGTCTATGAAATCCCAGCTGCTCAGAGCCAAGAGATGACCACAGACATCCTACTGAGCAGTGGGGACCTGGTCCTCTAACATTGCACTGCTCCAACCCAGATAGCCCTGCTGTCCCTCGCTAGAGTTCAGGGCTGGAACACAGAGATGAAACCCCCAGTTTCTGGGCTTTTGCAAATCCAGCAAAACTGATTTATTGCATTTCCTCCAGCCGTGTGAAGTATTATATCCTCGCATGTGGCACACAGCTATTTTTGCATACTGTGAAGCCCAATTCTGTCCACAGCAGGGCTTCATAAAGCACTGCCACACGCACACTTGCGCACACGTGCTCGTGTACCAACAGAAAAGGTAAACAAAGGGGGCATATTAAAGGCATAAATCCTTTGCATGTAAAGGAGAAGGAGCTTTGTCACTGGCTGTGCAGTTTGCTCAGGAACGGTCCCTCAACTGTGCCCTGAGAAATGGAAGTTAAAGCCCACGTCCATTCTGTAGGTTTGAAGGAGATAGCTCTTCAACTTCACAACTGAAGTGCCTCCAAGAGCGGCATTCCCACCAACACCCTTTGTCACCCTTTGTCACTGCTCTACAAAGACCCTCTGGAGGGAGAAAAAGCTTCAGAGTGGTGAGGCACTGGAACAGGCTGCCCAGGGAGGTGGCAGGGGTGGGTTGAGGGTTGGACTACATCCATCACAGAACCATAGAATCACAGAATCATAGAATTGTAGACATGTTTGGGTTGGAAGGGACCTCAAAGATCATCTATTTCCAATCTCCCTGCTAAGGCAGGGTTGATCTTAGTGGTCTTTTCCAACCTTAATGATTCTACGATTCTATATCAGGATCAGCGTCAGCCCTCTTGCATACTGATGTCACTGTGTTGCCCTGGCCATTTTATTTATCATTTACCAGTGCTGGGAGCCCATCCACATCCACAGGCTGCTTCTCACACATCATCTGGAGGGCACAGGGCTGGGGACAGTTGTGTCGTTTGGCCAGGACGAAGTCTCTGGGCTCTCCTAGCCCCAGCTGTGCCCAAGCTGCTCCTGAGAGCTGGGAAGGCCACATGCACACATCCTGCCACCCCAGCTGCTGGAGTATTTTCCTATTTTGGAAACAGCTTACTAACCAGGATGGCTGGTTAGTAATGCTTCCTCAGCTCAGCATTTTCCTTGCTCAAGTGTAACAAGTAGGACCAGTTGTTGGCATTGCCTGCAACATCAGTGCACCAGGACAGAGCTTGTCCCTTCGGATATGCACGTGTATCATCCGGTGCTCACAGGAGCAGCTGCACACATGGACCTCACTGCTAGCATTTGTCTGAGTTTGTCTTGTTTGGAAAAGGAAACCAGGAATATTTAATTTCGGGTCTTCAACTGAGTCTTCTAAATACACTTAACTTCACATCGAATTTAAATGCAATGGGAAGTTTTATTATGGCAAATAAATGCCAAATGATTTCTATATTAGGAACATAATTACAGAGGAATTAACTCTGATGGCAAAGAGAAACCCATTGTTACAGAGCTGGTAAACTCCAATAAATATGTGCTAATGATCTTTCTGTCTTCACACTCACTTATAGGAACTGCCCCTCCATCCTTTTAAGCCTAAACACGCACGTTGCTACCAGCAACTCAGATTCTTTCTGTGCGTCCCCTCCTGCGTGCGAGTGCTGTGCCAGCCAGCAACAGACAACAGGGGACACTTAATAGCTACCACTGAAGAACTGAAGCCACGTGTTTCCATCGTGTTTTTTCTCTCAGCCATTACTGTGTGTGCTGCATGAAATTCTCCAGCACTGTGGGACACTGATGCTAAGCATGGACTCTGCAAGGCTTATGTATCCCATGGTACTGGGACATCACTGGGAACAGTCATAGATGGGTGGCATCGTGGCATCTAACCAGGCCCCAGAAATGGTCCTCAGCCCCACAGTTGGGTCCATATATCCTAAATGGTCCCCAGCACCATCACTGACTCCATAAGCTACGGGTGACTTGCCCTAAAGGCAGAGCAAGTGCCTCTTATCATCAATTTCATTTAAGGAGAAGTAGTTTAGAGGAGCAGAAAACATAAATTTTCCCAAGATGCAGAGGACTGCAGGTTATTTTTTGTGCAATGGGCTCTGGAGGAGCACCTCAGTTAAGGTAGAGAATAATACAAGCCCCAGTCGGCTGTGAAAGCAGAGCAGTGGGAATGCTAAGGGCTGGTTCTGCTTTGGGACAATCCCTGTTGAAGGAGGGAAAAACTGGGCCAACTCCATTGCTGGGAATTGAAGTCAGATGTGAATTTTTGAGTAAGACATTGTCATGCCCAAGGCAGCCTCATGCACACACCTCCATCTGGTTCCCACCTGTAAGCAGCCCCACCATCCTGCTTCCCCAGCACCAGGAGGCAGGCAAAGGGTCACAGAAATCTGTTCCACAAGAACAAACTCAAACATCACCTGAAATAGGGAATAACAAAAGGATTTTCAGGAACAACTTCTACTCATCCACAGCTGAAGAAACAGTGAGCTTATAGATCACATTGGGAAATATTTGCTCCCTCTAAAGAAGGATTTCCACAAGATAAAGAACTTTGCCTAGGTGTTCTGGAGCCCACTTCATCCTAATGTCATTGAACTTGTTTTTGATTAGCTGATTTAAGTAATTCTTACTAAATGTTGCTCAGTTGCAAGGAATCAAAAGGCAAGCATCTCAAATATCACCTGCTGTGCCTCATCAGGTGTGATAATAGCACCGATTAAGTGAAGTGCCTTCGGTGCATAGAAATCACAGTGCTGCGCATGTGAAATCAAGATACCTGAATACCTCTGAGCTCTCTTGGGTGTGAGAGTGAGTTCAGCTCCAGACTTGAGCTGAATACAGAGTGGGAGCTGTCTCAGCATCAAGGAGAAGAGGTGTCCTAGTCTATAGCTCCTGGGCTTTCACCCAATGCCTACTGAGGCTTTGTGAGACAGAATGATCTTGTCTCTTCTGAAGGAGAAACTCACTGTTGTTTCACTCTGCTTCTTCTTAATTAAAAAAAACAGTATTTTAGACAATACTTAGATTTATCCTGCATAAGATAGAAGAGTGAGCTAAGCTCTGTTTGGATGCTGGGGTAAATCTGATGGGACTCCAAGGAGCCAAACAGTTCTTTAGCACAAATCAAGTGCCCTTAAGTTATGGCTTATACCAATTGAAGAGGCTTTCCATTAGTTTTTTTAATACGATTCTCTCTCTTTTTTTTCTTTTTTCCTAGTGAAAAAGCCTCAGCTAAATAGAATTTTTCTAAATTTACCCTTTATTTTTCTCAGAAAAAAAAAAAAAAAAAAAAAAAAAGATACCAATTATTGCATATTATATCTAATCCATCGGAACCTTCACCTTTCTACTTCTTCAATCCTCATCGGATCCATCAATGCATATTTTAAAAGTATAAAGTTAATGCTTTCAGCATGCGAGTACCATATAATGCAATTCTTCTCAGAGACGTGCTCATCGTTCAGCAAATTGAACTTTCCCTGGGAAGCTGTTCATAAAGATACCCGGCTAATGGCCATTTCAGACAACATTATGCCATCAACCGCTAAGGAGCAGCCATGGAAAATCAGCAGAAATGGATGCTGGTTAGATTCTCCAGATGATAGATCCCATTTTCAAAGGCAGTGAAACAAACAACAGTAGACTTTTCTTCTTTTTTTCCTTTTTTTTTTTTTTTTTTTTTTCTTTTTCCCAGAGAAAATCCTCTAGCATGACAGCTGAGAGAATCTCTATTCTGCAGTATTTGCCCCTGTTTGCTGTTAGCAACCCTGAGTGGCTCCCAGGCAGACAGAGGGCAGCATTAGCAGGGAACCAGCGGGTCTGCATGCACTTTGATTGGAATCCAGTAACAGTGTGAAGACAGAAGTACAGAGCAGCTTCCCAGTGTTGCCAGCAACTTTCATCTGGAAACTGGCCTGGGTTGCACCCACAGGTATGCTAGTATAAGGAATTGCAGTAAGAAATAATGTGAACCGTTTGGTTAATTTTATCTTCAGTAGCTCAGCAGGTCTCAACCATTTCATTAAGACGTGGCCCTGATCCGCTTTTCCTTTCTGCCTACCAGACCCGAGGAGAAGAATATGCAATTACAAAGTTCACTCATGTAGAGCCCTTCAATTACCGGGTAACTCCATTGCGGTTTTTCCAAACATTACGAGGTCCATGTGGCAGGACATGACATCTGAAGTAATTCATTTTTCATCTGCTGATTAGAAGAAATTAAAATGGTTCTCAGAACATCCCAATTTGGGTAAATTCCTTATGACTACAGAACATCTTTGTGGGGAAGGCATTTCATAGAATCACAGAATCATCTGAGATGGAAGGGACCCTTAAAGACCACCTGGTCCAACTCTTCTGCAATGAACAGAGACACCTACAATTTGATCAGGTTGCTCAGAGCCCCATCCACACTGAACTTGACCTGGTCTAGCCTGACCATTTCTTTCTGAAGTCCAAGACAGCCCTGCAAGCAGAGATGCTGAACAAAAGTATACTGAGGAGGTAGCAGAGGGAGAATCCCAGCCCTTGGGGACCATGGGTGCTGCAGCTCAACAGCCCAGCCATCAAATCCTGCCAGAAGGTCTCCTAAGTGCTTGGAGGAAAGTTAAAACCCTTACTGGCATGAATGTGCCAGAAGCAGAGGTAGCTCATTGGAAATGCTGTAGCACCAAGGGTTTCTCTATCAGGTACCCAACAGTGTGGCTGGTGGTGTGGCAGCAAGGCTGCTGCCTGCAGGATACACACATATAGTGGTGGTGGATGCTCTGGGAGGACCTGAGTGGGGCAAATTAACCCACAGCAGTCACAGCTCTCAGCGAGGCCTGAAGAAGGATCTGTAGGACAGCATGTCTGTAGAGCTGGGAGCAAAAACAAACCATGTGAAAGAAGTGCAGGTGGCTTAATCTCCAAATTCCCTTGCCTCACTTGACAACTCTCCAGCTGAGAGAAGCTCAAGAGGACAAAGCAAAGGCACCGGCTGCACTGTGCCATGAGAAGCTGCACAACATTAATTCTGATTTTCTGCTGCCCTGGCCAAAGACCTCCTGTATCTGAAGCTGCATGAATCCATGTGTTTCTGCCTTTGCCTGCATATGTCTCCTGGTGAAAAGTCTTGTGTTTTCCTCCTCCAGCAGAGGAATGCAGGCAGCCTTCCTTTTCCAGGCAGAATACAAAACAGAGAGCAGAAAAGTCAGAAAAGAGTGGAACAGCAGTAACACCAGCAAAAAGGACCACAAAGGCCATTTTCTATTTCTTTCTTTTGATCTTCCTATTGCAGAAGAAACAGTACCAGGTGCACTGAACTCCACACTGTGGTGCATGTATACAAAAACAACACCAGGGCTCTGAGGTTTGGGCACTGTCAACATATAGGTACATGGGGCTGATTTGTTATCTGACTGCAACAACCTTTTGAAGATACACTGATGGGCAATTTGCATATTAACAAATACATCAACATGGAAGCGGTGTCAGATGTTATGCATGGCTGTGTTCCGCTCTCGAGGTGGCTGAATTTCAAAGTGGCCAGTAGGAAAAATTTGTTTGTATCTTTCAGCATGAAAGATGCTCTACTGAAATATGAATTATTAGCCTCTCTGTTGTTGGTTGTTTTTGTGCACAGACTTCTTCTGCTGCTCCCTTCCCAAGATTTGCACTATCAGACACAGAACCTGTTTCTGCTACATGATGTTTCCCTTACCACACCAGGATTAGATAATTTAATTCAATCAGATTGGCCTTCCCACATCCTCTTTAGCTGAAGAATAGGCTGCTTTCATCCAAATCAACACATCTGCTCCATAACAACATGCAGTTCCCTTAGCAAGTTGCATCTCTGCACGGGCAATGTCCAAGTGCCTGGTCCTGGCTGGGCTTTTATTTTCCCTTGGCAATGTCCAGCATCGTCCTTCACACCAACGCAGCCACCCTATGCTGCTTCTCAGAGCACTGACCAGCTCCCTTCCCTGATGACGATCCACTGTCTTCTGGCAAAGCCAGGTATTCCTTCACTATCATTTTCTGGGATGGATAACTGCTGCCAAGCACCTAAACAATTGAAGAAGACATCTATTGCACTCGAGCCCAATTCAAGAAGGAAAACCTCTAGTTTCTCTAATTTTCCTTTCTTCCTACATTTAACACCCTTACCCAAAAGTCTCATCTCAACAATCAGCACACCCAGATTCTTCCCCCAGGTTTGCTCTCAATCTCCTCATGTTTGAGATAACCCCCACCCAAGTGTAGGACCTTGCACTTGGCACTGTTGAACTCCATGAGATACCTACAAACCCACCTCTTGAGCACACTGGGTGGGCCCTGATGGGGCCCTGAGATCTTCCACTGCAGCACTACTGGGCTTTTTTATGCTAGAAAAGTTTGAAGAGGTTTTTGCAAGTTCTCACTGTTGTTTTTTTCTTTTTTTTTTCTTTTTTCTTTCTCCAGCTGGTAAAGAGATGAGCTCAAAAATTATCACTATTCATAGATGTGCATTACCTGGAAGAAATCCCACTAATTGAGAAGATTTGTGTTCGGGGCAGGGTAGTGTGTAATCAGCTACTCATCTGCTCCTTGGTGCCAAACACTGAAACGTTTTGTCTGCAGAGCTGAAAGCATTCAGGCAAGACTAAAGAAACTCATTACACAGCCATCACCCTCTGCAGTGATGCTCTCAAAATGGGAAAGAGCTGTGGCAGCCACAAGCGCTCCTCGCCGCCTGAGGTGCCCTTGGGTCAGCATGAGCAGAGTGAGCCCCAGCCCCTCCTGCAGCTCCAGCCACACCGTACCATTGGCTTTTGGGCAATCTCAGCCAGTGGCAATGGCCTGAGACACAGTACATTCCACACACTAGCATCTGCTGAACGCACCCGTCTCCATCCTTACAAAGCTTCAGTTAAACTGAAATGGCAGAGAAGGTTTGTTGGGCCTCATGAATCCCCAGCTCTGCACATCAGCTTGACTCTGTGCTGCCACTTTGGCCGAGAGCAACATTCTCCCTGTCTCTACCACCTATATCCTGCCTCCATGGGACCATCAAAGAGCACGAAAATTCTGGTATCTGCAAGCAAGGAGAATTTCAGGTTGGAAAATTTTATTCCTCAAAAAAGTGGTCAGGAGCTGGAATGGTCCATGGAGGTGGCTGAGTCACCATCCCTGGAGGCGTTCAAGAAATGTTTCGATGCTGTACTAATGGACGTGGTGTAGTGAGAATTATTGGTGGTAGGTGGACTGGATGATCCTGGAGATCTTTTCCAACCTTAATGATTCTGTGATTCATCTTGAGAACTCAAGGGACTTTTGACAGCCTCAGTGTCTTCAGATAGAAGTGCTCCTTCTGCATCCTTCAGTTAATCTCTGTAGTTACCATGAAGAATCTCCAGCAGTTTTGCCCCCCTGCTGCTAGGAGGAGGGCAAAAAATTCCCTGTATCTCTTTATTTGGAAATACTAGAGATCAAATTCTGCCTGCTAACAGTGCCAATCAACATGAATAAGCTGGGGTTAGATGTTGAAATGTGCCCTGCTGCACTGCCACGTGCTTGAGGGCCATCTGGATTACAGAGTGGGGAGCCCAGGTTTCTCCTGGACTGGTTATATTCACTGATAATAGGAAAAAAAATCTGCAACTATCTGCCCGTGGTTACAGGAGAAGCTCTCCTCCCCATTACGTTGTCGTATTGCAAGGAAGCTGGGACACGAGCTGAGTGAGAGTTTCCCCCAAGGCAAGCCAGAAATACAGGCCCGCTTGTCACTGCAGGAATGATTTTATTTGCAGAGCCCGCAGGTGACATGGGCATGTACAGTCAATGTTTGGGTAAGGAAGAGAAGGAAGAGAAGCAGTCACCTTGGGGCAATGGCATAGAAGAGAGTGAGGTGTTAAACTGCAAGGCAGGAGCTGTGGTGTGAGGAACAGAAGCAACAGCAGGTGCTTCACACAGCCTGTAACAGTCATCTCTGTACCAATGGCAGCCCTGGCAGGTTTGTTAGCAGGTTTTCCATCCTATAGGCTGCAATGTGGCACCATTAAGGGTGTACACAGGTTTTGCCCTTTGCAACTCAGTCATAAAAACAGTCACACATAGAAAATCTTTCCTGTTCCCATGAACAAGAAAGGTCCTGAAAAAAAAAACAGAATATGAAGTAGTCCTATCACAGCCTTCCTTCTGAAGTATTAACATTGATTTAAATCTAAGGGTATTCTGGACAAACTGGAAAACATATCCAGGTACCTAATGGTCTGAGGGGAACACAGAGCTTCTCAGGCTCATATCACCTCAATGCAGACCACTCAGCAACACTACAAACACCCCAAAATGTGCCCCAGGATATCTGCCCAAGCCCCCTCCTTAATTTGGTGATTAAAGCCACTTGTGGTAAGGATCTAAGCTAAACTCCACAGTCCTTTTCCTCATTATCAGATGCACCTGAGCATCTCATGTACTCCCTTTAAGAGCAGAGAGCAAGGGTGCATTAAGTTTTGGATGAAGCATTTTCTTCTTTCTTGTCCATGAGGCTCTGTTGCTCAGCAGCTGGAGAATGGGACTGATCTACAACAGGTATGTTGTTCAAGATATTCTTTAGAAACATGAGAGACTGCTGCAAGAAAGCTCTGCAGTTAGTTCACTGTTGGAGCAGGTCTAGAGGAAGGGTAAAATAGATGATTAAAGAGACAGAACATCTCTACTACAAAGAAAAGTTGAGGGAGTTGGACTTGTTTAACTTAGAAGTGAGAAGGTTCTGGAGGGATGTTATCTCCCAAATCTGGGGAGGTTTGGTTGGTCCTCTTATGTTTTTTTCTGATATTTGAGTGGTTGTGTGTTGGGTATCCCCTCTTTGTTAGGCTGTCTGTAAATTAGGCAGGGTACACATTAATGGTTTGATGGGAGTAGAGAAAGGGTTATTTCCATAAAGCTGCTTCTTAATATTATGCAAAGGAAAAGTACTGTTGGTAGAAGGCTGTTTTGTTCTTTGGGATTCTTTTCCTTGGAGCAATGAGTTTCTCCTCCCAAATGGCTTGTTAGATTCTACATAGGTGGAAATAGAACTCTTTGGGTGGGAGATCCTCAGACCTGTCTGTCAGACAGATGCTGTCTACAAGGGAAGATCTTGGAAGATGTTTTTCTGCAGTTCAGTGGTAACTGTAACAAAAACACCCAGGTGTATTAGCAAACTGGGAGCTTTGCTAAGTGATCAAATTAAATGAGTAATAAACTGTTTACCAATTTGAGGTTTACTTGCTCCCTCAGGTGTGTGCAGGTTTGGAGCTGGTTGCTTTCAAGGATCGTGGTTGATATGAGGATTGCTTACCCTGATTGAGACTTACAAAACTCAATGGGTTTAGTAGAGCACCTGTACTAGAAGTCCCTCAGAAGGCTGGAGAGGAATAGACATCCCTGGTGTATGTGTGTCCTGCTGAGAGCTGCAGGGGCAATGAAGAAGAGCAATTATTTAATAAAGGTAAAGGAGAAGCAAGGAAATGTCCTTCCCTTGCATTGGCTATGGCTCATACTTCATGTGTTGTGAACCATAATGCTTTTCTATTTGTGGATGCCTTCTGACGGCTGCTTCTATATTAGAGATGCTCTACCTTTTGCGAAGCTCCTTTATAACCTACTGACTTGGTTAAACTTGCTTATGATCTTCCTCTTAAACACATTATAGCTACAGTTATACCCACTTTATTCCACTTACAAAATTTCTGGGGAGGCTTGAGCAGCCATTTTCCCTCCCCAGAGTTCCCTTCTTTCTAGAGAGAAATTGCACCTCTTGTCAGCTGTTGCTTCCCCATGGTCTCCAAGCACTGTATTTCTTTGTAGCCTGTTTCTGGATGTTGTGCTCCTTGGGCAGCCCTCCCTGTTGCCAGCCAGAGGTGTTAATGCTGCACAAGTGCAGTGGGAGTTTCCTGTTTTCCATCTTGTTGGAGGATGGCAGTTGTACTTCTCAACCCATCAGTACCATAGCTGTTCAAAGTAACCATAAAGTTCAACTGCACCACAAAGGTCTTTTTCTACTATAAGCAAACTGATACCAGGCTTACTCAAGGAGCTTAGTTGCCTTTTCTATGCTCTTAACTTTCTGGAGGGAGAAATGTAAGACATATGGGAAGAAAATACTTTTTTTTTCCCCACTTCAGATGTGTGCGGGACTTTGTAGCAACAAGTGTAGGAATATTATTTGTACCACTCTGTGTACGTCGGAGCCTTGAGCTCAGCCTACCTGAGATGTTATCCCAGGTGAAATCTCACATTTATCAATTTGCTAAGGTGTGCAATGGGGACTGAGCTTTTATGAGGTGATACCATACTTCTGGCACTGCTCTTCATTAGGCTGGCTCCAGAAGAGCCAAAGTGTGAACTGGCATTGTCTCCTCATGTAGAATCATTAAGGTTGGAACGGTCTAAGATCATCTAGTCCAAACATCAACCCATCGCTACCAACACTGCCACTAATCTTGTCCCTCAGTGCCACACCTACCCCTTTTCTTGAGTACTCCAGGGATGGTGACTGCACCACCTCCCTGGGCAGCCTGTGCCAATGTCTCACTGCTCTTTTGGAGAATAAATTTTTCTTAAATCCAACTCGAACCTCCTCTGGCTCAATTTAAGGACATTACCTCTTGTCTTATCACTAGATGCGTTCTTTAGTCCCAGGGTAAGGATCTGAGGTATTCCTAAAGCCTGAAGTGTCTTTATATGACAGAAAGCTTTAGTTACTGAAAGGCCAAAACAAGGACAATCATGAAGTGGCACAGCAGCAAAAGCCCAGATAAGCTGAAGATTTCTGTTTTTTCAGCAAAGCTGAAGCCCTGGGGATGCTGCTTGACTGTGCCTTCTCCCAAGATGCAGTGATACTCCTAGTTGGGAGGTCAGGGATCAGCAGTGGGAGAACATCCACTGTTTCTAAAAGGCAGAATTTCTTTGTTTCCTGTTCATTGGTTCAAACGTTGCGTTGTCCAAGCAATTAATTGTGAAATGGAATTAAACAGCTCCTTTCATTTTCTATTGTAATTGTTTTATTCCTGGTAAACCTTTTCTGCTGCACTGCAATTCAGTGTGCATGTAACAAATGTACCAATTAACTAACTGCTTCTAAATTGACTTGCTGCAACCAAAGGGAGCTTAACCTGGCTGTGACTGAATTTGAATGCCTATCTCTTTGGAGAAAGGGGGGTTTGTGACACGAGGCCAAACAAGGACACAAGGTTTATGGTTTCCCTGGTCCTCTGCATCTCTCCAGCTGCCGTTACCTGTGAGGCAGAAGCTCAGACCAAGGTTATACTAAGTGCCACAGGTACAAGGCAATGCCTCTCCCACATGAGTTCAGGCTGGCTATGGTTCTACTGGTGTCATATTATGGCCTTAGGCTCACAGGATGCACAAGTCATCATCAGCGTGATGTTTTCCGCAGTGATCTTTTGAAGGTTGTGGTTATTTTCAGACCTCACCCTGTGAGGTCAGTGGGAGGTTGCAGGTCAGATCCCTGAGTGCCTTCTGAGCCCCTTTGGTGCATCAATTCCCTGAACACATCAGCAAAGGTGCTCAGCCAGCGGTGCTGGGAAAGAACAGCCTAGTGAAATGCACTTCATTTTTTTTATTTTTATTTTTTTAAAGAGAGAGCACACTCCCCAAGTTGATGTCTGAATTCTCCCACGGTTTAGGTGATTTTTGTCCTCTGCCTTTCAGTGCTGTCTCCAAGTTTCAGCTCATCAGTGTAGCTGGTGGCCAGCTCAGTGACTAGCTAATGGAGACTGGCAATGCCTGTTCTGCAGTGAGAGGTTTTCTCTAGCTGTGACATGAAACCCTGAGTCATGGGCATGCTCAATTCAGCTGCAGTTGGATGAACTGCCTGGTCAGCTTCACCCGCTGGCAAAGAGTGGGACAAAATCCAAGGAGCTGCCACTAAAACCAGTGCATACCAGTGCCTGAGGCTGACATCCCAGGTGTCTTGAGTCTTCTGGAATGCACTGCAGAAAGAAACAGGTCTTAGCACATAATTCATATCCCATACTTTTCTTATCCGTGCTGCCATGGCTTGTGAGAGTGTGAAGACACTCTAGGGATGGAGACAGATTGAAGACATAATCACTGCTGTTTCAGAAGTCTTAAAGATATGAATGCATCATAAGAGAAACTGCCCCTCCCAGGTCCAAGATGGCTATGTGTGAAAGAGAAGGTTGGAAAAGATGAAAGAATTCTTGATCCTGCTTGCCATCAAAGTCAACAGCATAACTCTTAGTGACTGCTGGAAATGGGACCTTGATGAAAGTGTTTCCTGCTGAAACACTGAAGATATTTTAAAACCAAATTAATAAATAATTGGACCATCTGCATCAGAGTCAGTGAGTGGAGTGACACATGGAGGGTATCTGTAAGTGGAGCAGCTTCAGATATGCAGAGTAAAACACACGAAGTTTAGTCCCCATTGCAAGCACAGAGAGAGGCCCTGCCTGAGAGATGGATTAATTTCTCCTAAGAAGTGAACAGGCAAATAGTGAAAGATTGCTCCTGCCCTATAGGGTGACCATCATATTAATAAGACAAACTAGGGTCAGGAGCTGTACTGCAGAAATGGTTTGCCGAAGGCTATACAGCAAATCAACCTCTCATTTCCTGGAGCCCAGCTGATCTCCTTGTCTTTTCTTTACAGAAGACTGTGTTGCCTCCTGTTACCACCAGGCACTTTCTCTGCCCTGGACTCGATAGACAACTGTGTTTTAATCAGTGTTCATCTTGGGGTTACGGCAGTGGCTGGTGTTAATGTTTCACAGCGGCAATTGTCATAAAATCAAGGCCAGACTAGAAGTTCACTGAGAGAGGTCACCTATGGAATACTGAGTTTAATAACTCCTAATCTGTCTTTCAGGTGCTTTATTACTTTTTCCTCCTGCAACATCCTGAGGAAATGAGTTGCCCATGCACTGTATGGGAATGCTTCCCTTTTGCTGCCTTCAGACCTGTTATCTGGTATCTGGTCATCCTTAGGGCTGGACTGGAATGAGCACTGAGTAATCGTTCCCAGTCCTTTTATTCCATTCCACCTTTCATATTATTTTTCTACCCTATAACTGCCTCATCATCATTCCTTTACCAAACCAAGGTAATTACTCAGCTTCTTCCTATCTAGTAGCACAGCAGAGGAAGGTGGCATACTCTGGGGGGAACTGTTTCATTTGCATAACCTGTAGATAGCAGCAACATCAGCCTTTAAAAAAAATAAATAAATCTGAAATGGAGATGAACATTGAGAAAGGCACTGACAGCAAGATAAGCGCTTCAATTGGGAGACATGGTGGGATTTATCACATGTAACATGCAGCGTTTGTGTGCAGACGTTCCATGTGAGGTTGTCTCCCTGTTCCCCTTGTGTATGGGCTAGCTGAGACAGATGAGAACAGGGCTCATTTGATTTTTATGTTTTTTATGGTTTTTTTTGTGAGATGATTCACACCCTCCAGCCCACCGTTCTTGAGGGAGGCTGAGACAGGTGTGGGCACCTGCTTTCTGATGAGACCCACAGTAAGCAAGACTCTGAGTCGGGAACTGTAGCGATAACCACCAGGCAGTCATGTTCAACAAGTCAGTCTTGAGTACGACACTTCCTAACTGCGCCGTATCCATTACTTATCCATGTGGACAGTGTCTTGGGTCAGCTCTGTTGTTTTATGTCTGTTTTTGGAGGCTTACAGGGTGCGGTGTGCTCACATTCTCTGAGCACCTGCAAATTTCCCTTCTTGGATCTCAGTGGCAGAAATTCCGTCTCAGGAAATCAGCGATGTGGTATTTTTAGACTTTTTTTTCCCCTGCACAATCAGGCTCAGTAGAATTTAAATTTTTATAAATGCAAAAATATTTTTGATCAGTTGACATCTCGTTTGTACTAATCGTCTTTGAGTATAATTAGCTTTTATAGGGATAACTTTCTTCATTCTTAAGTTGTAGTTAAAATTACATTGTGTGTATATAAAGGGGGAGGTGGACTTTTCTCTTGTGGTTGATTTAAATTTATCTTTACTGTGAATAATGCCTTTTATATTTTTGGGAGAACAAAGAAGAAAATCTTCTCTATCTCTCTTCAGTTCTTTTGGTGCTCTTACGTGAGCAAAAGAAAACAGTGACATTAGCATGAAATAGATGCTAAGTACATTAAATGCATGCCAAAGGCCCAAAAGAGGGTTCTCCCTCATGGCAGCATTGGGAATTATCTGCAGTAATAAATATCTGGAGAATTAGAGCATCCTTTTTTGGGGACTTGGGGGGAAATAAAATTAAAAAAAAATAATAGAATCCAGAAGGTCCCACCTGAATGGTAGAGAAGTTATTGTTGCCAGGAACAGCCAACCCCTGAGTTTAGGCACCTGTCAATGTGAGGCCAAAACAAGGGACCACCATGCCCAATAACCGCATCCCTCAATGCCACATCTAACCTTTTCTTGAATATCTCCAGGGCTGGTGAGCCCACCACCTCCCTAGCTCACATAATTTCACTCTTCTCTATTTAATGTGGCTTTCCATGTCCAAGAAAATGCACGAGGTGAGATGAACCAAAGGGCTCCTATTCCCCAGGATGTCCCCAATGCATGCCCATGCTGTACTCTCATTTATGCAACCCAGCGAAGCCCATTATGCCTGGTGATCCTACAGCCTTAACCTTGAAGGGCAAGAAGTTGGTTTTTTTTACAGGCAACTCTTGCCCCAAGCCACCTGACATTCCCTGATGAAATTCTGGGCTACAGGTTGAAGTGAGGTGTCCCTTGCAGCCCCTCTAGGAGATTTGGGATGGGAGGTGCAGATAGTAGCTCTGGCTTGAAACATCTGGCAGGTCTGATAATGGTTTAATCCTCGTGCCATGCCTCCTTTCTGCATCCAGGCATTCAGTGAATGTAAAACAGAAATAAAAGAACTGCCTCATTAAAATCTAGTCACAGAGCTGAAGATAATAGCCCTGTCTTTGTAAGGCGGATACAAAGTCACACAAACCCCAGCAAGGAGGGGAAATGATAGATGGAGTAAAATTTACCTCCTGTCCCTCAGACACCCCGTGCTCCTATGCAGTGCCATTGGTGGCTGCTGTCAGCATGGAATGTCTCTGGCAGTAATGAATGACTGATGGCACTGTGTGAATCCCTGCTGGAGAGCTGTCACTCTGGGGCTCTCTGGAGGACACAGAGAGGAGGCTGATTGAAGAAATAACCCTGGAGGCAGGTCTCTGCTGGTTCTCATCCTCATCAGCAAAGCCAGACGCTATTGCTGAGGTCTCATGTCCTGGAGTTGTGCAACCAGGAGCGTGGGTCTATCTCTCTCTGCTCAACCTCTGGGTTGAACTGTCTTCTAACTCCTGCTTGGAGGTTCAGCTCCTTTGGAAGGAACCCTTCCATGTGGGCAGTGGCTGATCACAATTTAGATTGGTAAACCAAAAATGAGAAAACCCTTATTTTTCCCAATTTCAGTACTCTGATGCTATGAGTGGTCCAGATTTTCAATAAGGAAGCAAAATCTGAGAAATCTGGGAGTAAGTTCCCGGAAAAGTCTCTCAATTTTCAGATTTGAAGAAAGGGAAGGGACACAATAGAAACTTAGACCTTAGAATGAATTGTTCAAAGAGCCTCTGAAAAGGCTTTCTCCCCCAAGATTTAGCACTAAAAAGAATGGCTTTTAAACACACTGAACTCTAGAGACCTGCCCTGGGTAATGTTATTAGAAAAAAAAAAATGAAAAAGTCAAGCTGATCCTATCAGAAGTGATCCAAAGCTGCTAAATCCAAGTCTGAAGCCCTCCCCAGAGGGTTGCCCGCTTTAAGTCTGTCTGACTGGGGTTTTGACTTCAGCCTGCTGTAGGCTCCAGAGCCTGAAAACAGTGCACACCCACAGAATCCTTCCTGCCTGGTACTGACTCAGTAGGGTGCAGACTTAAACCCCCACTGCATCTGAGACCTTCCAGTACCTTCTTGCATGTTTCCTTCTTTTGAGAATGGTTTCAAACCACTCCGTTTACAGGCCTGATTCAAAACCAAGGGATGGGGATGCCCCATCCCTGGAGGTATTCAAGGCTAAGGTGGATAGGGCCTGTGGCAGCCTGATCTACTGGGGGCAACTGTGCCCATGGCAGGGGGTTGAAACTGGATGGTCTTTGAGGTTCCTTCTAACCTAAGCCATGCTGTGATTCTATTCTATGACTCCTGAGCACTCAATATCAAGGTACAGAAGGGTGCACACCCCTTGGAGGAGCAGGTGATCCAAACTGGTCCTTTTTCCTTTGAATTCACATGTTTTACTGACAGTTTCAGTTTTGCTCTGAGAGATTCAACAAGATATCACAGGAGACTTTGAGAAAGTTTGGTTTCTACCCTCATTTCCTCTTTAAATAAAGCATTGTAAGCTGTCTTATTTTTCCTGAGCAACACATAAGCTTTGGTGTGGGTCAAGTAATGGATTTTGAGGCAATTCAAGAAAATAGTAAATGTTAACATGCAACAGTTGTCTCCAAAATTGACCATTGCAGAGGTAGGAACAAATAAAATAATTTGCAAACATATTCTGTGTGTGCCATAAACCGGATTCAGCCTGTGACAGGGGTACCAGGATGCAGAATAGGCCAACGAGATCACTAGTCCTCACATGAAGCAAAGTTTGTATAATGCTTTAGGATAAGAAAGATAAGCCTCAAGTTGTACAGGTGGAGGTTCAGGAAGAACTTATTCTCAAAAAGAATGGTCAGGTATTGGCACAGGTGGCCCAAGGAGGTGGTGGAGGTGCTCAAGAAGCATTGATGTGGTACTGATGGACACAGTGGATGTGATGGGTTGGGGATGGACTAAATGATCTTGGTGGTTGTTTTCAGACTTCATATTTCTATGCTCTAAATACCGGTGTGGAAACACTGCAGACCTTTAAACAGAAGCTGGTTTTCCATCTTGGCAAGTTTTCAGTGGCCACAATGGCAGCGGGCCAACTTGATATGTCACTCACAGCTGCATTCCTCAGACACAAAAGAGCTCATAAGAGTGCCCAGCCACCAGTGCCTTTGACTGCAGCATCTCTTCTGTTGATTAGTGAGAAGGGAACGTGTACTTGGTAGAAAATATTGTGTAGGATGACTGTAAATACTATGTGAATTATTAAGTTGCTGTTTACTAACTTCAATATTTTTCTATTCAATTCTCCATAGATAGAGCAAAGGACTTCTTTGATTTTTAAATAATACACAGATTGTTTTTTGTACATATTTAAGGGAAGAATTTTTTACATCTTTTTCCTTGAATCCTTGAATAGATTTTTATTTGTTGCATGTTTTATTAAAGCATCTGTTCAATAATTAAGGAGGGTATATAATTATATGTAAGGCTACCAAAAGATTCGTTCTGCAGTATTTATTAACACTGTATTGAAGACTATAACCCCTCTCTTTTGAGATGTTTTGCAGAACTGCTTCATAGCAGTTTGTATGGAGGGTGCATCATTATCTCTAATTTCCCCAGTGAGGAAACAGTCATGGGATGGGCTTGGGAGACTAAATATGGACTTCAGAGTAAAACTCAAGACCCGGTCCAGACATCAAACACTGAAACTGTCTATCATGTTTTGCAGTGTAGAATAGGGTGAAATGGAATAGAATAGAATATTGTATTCCCCCATCACATGGAAATTCTGTGAACAAAGCAATAAGCTCATGGGCAAAAGGAGTGAGGATATCTAGCATCCTTTTTACTCTTGCTGGCATTCAGCAGGAAGTCACTAGACTCAGCATTTGAAGAGATGGGGCCCAAATCCTCAGTGAAGATTACATGTAAACACAAATGCTCTTAAAGGTTATGCAGGAAAATTTGCTGGCTAAGGGAAAAGAGTGTTTCATTTTTAACCTTAGCCTGACTGCACATGCTGTGATGTAATTTGTTGTTCATAATACACAACACATTTAAGGCCCTGCAAGCTATGAAACACTTAAATCAGTGAGAGGGTGGCTTGAAATTCACGTGTAGGATGACTTTGAACACCGCTACAGAAACGCAACTGAAAAGCCTTCATGTAAAGATACTGGGAGTTTGGAACTGCTCTGCTTTGTGCTGGACTCTGGTGTACTAGATAACATATAGGCCAGTTTGTTCCTGTTTGCACCTGGAGACCTGGTGATGCCCAAGCTGATCTTTAGAAACACGATTCTGGCTTCTAGTGATATGAGATATATGGAGTATACCCACATGGTGCTGAGAGAACCATTTGTGAGACACTGCCCTGCTTTCTGGAACATAAAGAAAAGGACAGATCCTGCCTCAGTGTGCTTCCTCCCATGATGTGGGAGCAGGTGTAAATCACTGTGATGCTGTGATACCTTCCCTCTTTTAGACGCAGAAGATGGAGCTGCCTTGCCCTACAGAGAAGACTGACCTAAAAGGGCAGTTACCTTTAGGACAAAGCACTGTGCCTTAGTCTTGACCAAGGAGCTTTTTCACCCCACTGACCTTCCCTGTACCTGCAATGCTCCTTCCATACCATCTGCTCTTATTCCACCAAACCTAAGGTCATTATAGAGAAACCTGTAGAGCATTTATGCCTACTGAACTGAAGTAGTGATCTAAATATGATTTTCTACCTTTTCTCTGATCTTCTCAGCAAAAATCTCAGCAAAGCCACGGTTATACCTGCTTGGAGACAATACTGTCATAGCCAGCAGCCCTAAGAACTATGATGAGGTTCACCTGCCCACAGTAGTTTGGATGCAGTTTCTACTCCCTGCTTGGGACTGCTCTGTTTTCCCATACAAGTTGATGTAACAACTCCTCCCCCAAAACGATGCTTCTCTCAGCCAGGGCTGCTCATTCGTTTCCCATCCCAAAGAGATACTGCCACGTGCTGGCTAAGGTACTCTGACTGGCAGAGCTGTGTCTTTGCCGTCAGTTGGGAGCACTTATAATTACAACTCCCATTATAGTAAATCATGTACGCAGCCCTGTAAAACATGACACTTTAATCCTTTTAATTGCCATGTTTTCATTTCTTGCCAGATATTTACCCTTCCCTCCCCCACCCCCAAACACCCAATATTAAATAAATGATTCAGTCAAAAAAAATAATAAAAAAAATGCAGCATGGCACATGAGAGTCCATAGTGCAGCAGGTTTGGGGCTTCTGATCTGCTGCCCTGAGTCTTTTGAGGAAGGCACAGTTCCCATGGGGCTGTAAGGTCACTCAGATTTGCCTCATGACTGACCATACAAACCACAAGGAAGGGGTATGTTAGCTTACTAGGAAACCTGGCAACAGCATTCTGAAGTAACCTACAACTTCTCTGCATGCACTCCGCAGGCATATGTAGGTTAGTCCCTGTCTCCTGCCTAAACTGCAGCTTTCTTTCTAAAGAAAAATCCCTGTCCTTCCAGCCCTGGTTGAACTGTTGTGTGGCAGTCACCTTCTTCTTCCCTACCACCACCAGTACTATCAGCTGCAGGACAGTCCTGTCCCTGAAGCCCTTTAACTGGAAAATAACAGCAGATGCAAAAGATCTACAAGTCGCAAAGAGAGAATGGGTTTAAAATACCAGCGTTTGTGTCTGGCAAATACGCGAGAACTCCAAGGGGTTTTGCAAATGACAGTGAAGCTCTGATCATGTCTTGATGTGGGGATACAAAGAAACCATGTTCAAACTTAAAAGAAGCCACTGGGAGCCCGGAAGCTGATGGGTCCTCCTCACCTTTGTTTTCTCCTACACACTGGGTTAAGGACAACAGGCAACTCCAGGCCCTCAGCCCCACATTTAAATGAGTTGATCTCCAGGTAGAGCAGAGTGGAGCACACAAAAGCACAACATGGAGACCTTCCCTAGAGTCGGGCACCAGCGCAAGAGCCCCAAGTGCTGCATCCGACTCTTTTCTAATCCCTCACCAAGTGGACTTTCATCATACTCATAATTAGGGGATAATAATTTAAAGAGATAGTTGAATACCCAAATCTGCTAATCCTTCAGTGGAGCACCGCTTTTAATCTCTCTGAGTCACTAATACATAAAAATGTAGCCAGGCACCCACTGCCCTCATTAAAAGGAAACTCTAGCCTCTTCCTCAGCCTCAGAGGGCACAAAGGCAGCCCTCTGACTGCTTGAGACATGTGGGAACTTTGAAAACTGAGCTTGCTTCAAGACCAATGTCACAACAGAGGCTGGTTGTCATGGCAACAGGTTATCAGCTATCAAAAACTATCTACAAAATAATAAAAAAAAAAAGACATCACGTGAAAGTGGTGGCAGTGGGGAGGTAGCAGGGATAGGGGTGTCAATGAGTTTTTGTCCCTGGGTGAGGGGGAAGGTAGAAGGAGGGCTGCCACTCACCTCTGGCTCTCATGTGAGCACCAATCGACAGAACACTAACCTGGCTTTTGAGAGCAGAAGAGGGGAGATGAAGGCACGCAGGCTCCTGATACCTATGGGCAGCTCCCAATCATCCACACCTTCTGCTCCTTCCAGCCAGGTAACACCCACCTCTGAGGAGCTCTGTTGTTGGGACCAGCAACACTACTGCCAGCAACTGCCAGGAGAGAGCTGATGTACTTGCTAGGCTATGAGCAGCCACAAGTGGGAAGCCATTGTTAATTAATTGGATACACCATGTAATAGCATTAATCACAGTCAAAATTTTAGATAGGGATGATGATGATGCTGTGCAATCTCTGGCAGATAACAAATACACCCACATGTCCCAGTGCAGCCACACACAGTTCTCGGGACCCCCATACTCTGAGTCTGATCCTTCTGGGCTGCACGCAGGACTCAGTAACATCAAGCAATATTTTGGCCTCTCTCCTGACATCCTGCTGATCTCCTCTCCCCTGCCTGCTCCTGGCTTCATCCTGATCTGCCTCCCTCCTCCTCCCCTGTATTCCTTGTTTTGTTCCAATGACGTAATTTGGAGAGCTGCTCCGAGAGGCACCATCTCATACACACGCCTCCATCTCCACGGCTGGTGAAGACTTCAGGAGAGGCTGGGAATGAGACCTTGATGTGCCACTGTGTAGGTGGGCAGTAAGTGCTGTGCTGCTCCTCTTGGAGGCGTCTGAGAGGCCCTCAGCTCTACCAGAAAGGCAAGTCAGCCTTAGCCAGAGAGCAGTGAAAGCAAAGGCTTCCTAAAAATGCAACACTATCATGCCATTCACCTCAGCTGCTCTTCCCCATGTTTTCCTAAGGAGCAAACTATTGCTCATGGTGTCCCTCAGCCCAGAGATGGAAGGGCATCTGCACCTGGGCAAAAGGTTCTTCCAGAAATTCGCTTCTCCTTCCTTCACATGACACCACAACCACACTGCATATTCTGCAAGTGTAATGCTTTTTCTCTGGCAGTTGCCACTGCAGAAATAAGATGCATCTTCATTTCAATAAGAAACTGTTTTCGTGGCAGGCACAGAAAACCCTCGACACACCAAAAACTTAAGAGATAATGGCCATCCATCCCATGTCTAAAAACAGAAAATTCTGCCTTAATCTTGGGTTTTTTAAAAAAAGGAAATATAACTGCATTCCATTAAAAGCAGACAAGAGGATATAGAAAATGCTTTTGCAGGCTAAATAATAATAATAAAAAAAGATTTTTAAAAAATAACCCAAATTGGTAGAAAAGCCTGGTGAGTCATTTAATGCTCTCTGCACAGCTGGCAGGAGCTGGGTAATTTATATCTCACTACAATACAGTCTCAGGGCAGGGTGCTTGGGGAGGGTGCACTCAAACCCATTAGGTGTTCAGCTGGGAAGAACTGAAGGCTCTTTCCCAGGCCCACTTTGTGTTGGGGATGGAGGGGAGTTTGGCCAGATGGCTGAGGGACAACACGACCACCACTTGAGGATACCTCTGAAGTGCTTGCACTAGTTAAAGGTAATTAGCTACAGCTAATGCAAAACCCAATTCTGTGCTGATCAGCTGGGGTTGTCCTCAGAAAGCCGTATCTTGACAGACTGGTGTCTGCTTGCTGCACTAGAACAACTCTCAGCTCCTCTCTGTGACAGCAGACTGGGTGACTTTGATGTGATGAAAAGCATGTGTGAAGACCTAGACCTTACCCATATTGAATACCCTGTGTCCAGAGGAAGCCTTATTCTGATTACGATCTGTGGTAGCATTTCTTTATTGTAGATTCCAAAGATGAACTGATTTTTAGCTCCAGATTTTGATCAGAGATGATGAAATAGTCATAAGTTCGAAGTTATTTTTATTTTTGCTAGTGGATGACTTGAATGACTAAAACAAACCCAGATGGAATTTATCAGCTTACTTAACGTTGGAATCTCAAGCCGTCTCTCTCAAGTAAAACCTCATCTCACCTTTCTCAAGTTGGCCTCAAGCTGCGTCAGGCATGGTTCTGGTTGGATATTAGGAAAAACTACCCCACAAGAGTGGTTAGGTATTGGCACAGGCTGCCCAGGGAGGTGGTGGAGTCACCATCCCTGGAAGTGTTCAAGAACTGTGGAGATATGGCACTGAGGGCTGTGGTTAGTAGGCAATACTGGCAGTAGGTCAATGGTTGGACTAGATTATCGTGGAGGTCTTTTCCAACCTTAATGATCCTATGATTCCTCCTACCTGTAGCTGCCTTATGTATACTTTTTGGCAAATGGGTGCTGGCTGTGTGAAGAACAATAGGATTACAGTCTGGGATATAATCTGAGTGCCTGATTTACATGAGACTTCTGTGAACAGACCTGCACATAGGAGACTTAGAATTTGGACAGATGAAATCACATGACTTCCAGTGCAGGCCTCAATCCCAGATAAAGGAGTCAGGTCCTAGACTCCCTCTATCCTTCAGTCAGGCTTTTCCTTCCCCTCCTAAACGCATCACACAAGCAGCCATAGATGGAGCTGTTCTAGCTGTGCAAAGACTGTAGGTCTGGTACTTACTCTGGATATGTCCAGAGGTGAAGAAAGCTGGAGAGATGCTATCTCTCAGTGTGATACCTACTTATTTTCTCTTCATTTTTATTTTTTTATCTTTTACTTTTACACCTTGTGTTTTCTCAACCTTGCAATGTTCTTTGACTTTAAGGCACAAAAAGGAATGTGAATCCATACAGGTATACATGTTAAAAACACATGATCTTTCCATGGAAAACACAGTGTTAGAACATTTCCTCAATGCTAACCAATCCTTGGTGGGTTTGGTACCCCCAAGACTCCTGAGGCTTGAAAATTTCACCCATGACTTAAAGTAAGAGTGGTTGTACCTCCTGCCCTGTGTGCTCTGTGGAAGCCCAGCAGGGCATGGAGGGGACATTTTAACCACCACAGGAGTCCTGACTTCTAAGAGCCAACACTCTGATCCACTCTTCCTGCCCAAATAGCTAATTATCCCATTGCTTGTGAAAAAATTTAGCAAGAATTAAGTTACACGGTTGATTGACCGCAGTAAATGCATTTACTTGGGATTTATAACCAAACAGACAGGCAGCACCTTAAACTCCTTCTTAGCATTCATAAGGATTAATTATTTTTAGTCTGCATATTGTCTGTAACTGAGTGTATCTATGCTCCAGCTCAGCGGGTAACATACTTAATACCTTCCTCCCCCTGAAGTATGGAGCTGTTTGCTTCTTAGTCTTCTCCCTCACTACATCCTTCTGTGTCATTATCCCTCTTGAGGACTCTACAGTCCCTAGTAAAGTTTGGACTGTTGACCATTGCTTTCCTGGGATTAACAGGGCCAGAAAGGATTTTAGGGACTTCAGACAAAGTGATTTGAGTGCATTAAACCAAATTAGATAGTAATGGATTCAAAGACAATATCATATAAAACATGCAAAGATACAGGATTGGACATCTTTCACAAACAAACCTGAGTGGCAGCACTGACAACATGTTCTCAGACTGCTAGGATGAGGAACTACATTTACACCAAGGGAGGAATATGTGGTCCCAGAGGCTGAAATCCTTCTGAAAACTTGACATGTCTGGTCAGGCAGGACAAATCCTAGTTTTAAAGCAGTTTGGGACACTGGCCCCAGTATAAACAAGGTAGGAGCTCATGAAACTAGTAGTGGGAACATGAGTTTGTTCAAACTTACAGACTTCCAATAATCTTAGGGCTGAGCTTCAGATCAACTCTTATTCCTTCCAGATTGCTTTGCTCATCCCTCTTGGGTACTCTTGATCAAATCACAAAAATGCTGAGCAGATTTTTACAGCGTACCTTCTAATAAGCCCTTTAGGAAAGCAGAGCTGACAGCATCTTACAGTTTTTTCTTCTTCCTTCTTTTTTAAAACTAGCTCTACAGCCTCTGCCAAATGCAAGGATGCCAAGTATGATCAGGCTGTGGATGGCATCATTCATTTGTGTCAATCCTACTCGCTCTAGAGGAGCAGACAAGACATATGGACCTTTCCTTAACAAAGTATCCATATGAAATAAACAGATTTCTGCAAATCACTAAATTTCCAAGTACAAGATTAACCCAAAGACTGCCAGACATGAAGAGGACTCACTACAAGTTAGGAAAGTTAAGAAATACTCTTGGACTTCCAATTTCTGTAAATACATCCTGGAAGGAGATGCAGTGTAGAGGTCTCCATGGCCATACCTCACAGTAGCTCATCTCCATGCACAACACTCTTGCACTGTCAGGAGGAGGTTTTCCTCCAGGAGGGCAGCGAGGGACTGGTACAGGCTGATCAGAGAGGCTGCAGGTGCCCATTCCCTGGAGGTGCTCATGGCCAGGCTGGATGAGGCCCTGGGCAGCCTGGGCTGGTGCCTGATATAGTAGTGGGCAACCCTGTCCCCCTGTCCCTTGCAGGGGGGTTGGGGCTGGATGATCTTTAAAGTTCTTTCCAACCCAAACCATTCTGTGGTTCTACGGTTCCACAAAATCAGTAGCCCAAAGCCTGTAAAAGACATCCAGCAATGTATCTTCAAGTCCTAATGTTAGTCTGGCCATCCAGACCACCTGACGATCACCCTGACTCCCTACAACCTTGCTGCAATTTCAGCAGTGGAAAGCTTAGCCACGTGGCCGTGTTTGGGAAAGCCTGACTCTCTGATGAGCAGAGGGAGAAGCTTAATCTGCTTAGCTTAATGAAGAGAAGGTGAAAACGTGACGCCACTGCAATCTGCTAAGTACTACCACGGGGAGAAGGCTTTAACTGTGGAGGGCTTTTTAATTCACTAGACAAGCAGAATGAGATCCAGTGGATGGAAGCTGAAGACAGGCAGATGCAGTCCAGAAATAAGGTATATTTTTGTTTAAAACAGTGAAAGCAATTAGCCATTAAAAGAACCTATGAAGAGGTGCATCAGGTCTTCCAGCTCCTTAAGTCTTCAACAAAACCTTGTTAAGTTAGAAACAATACATATCAGTGGGTCTGAAGTTAAGGCACATGCTAGAGCTTCCCTTCATGCAGAAAGCAGGACAGTTGGTTTATAAAAGACCCACTTAAAAATCCACAAATTTACTTTTGCTTCCTACAGGCTCCCGAATTTCTCTTTAACAGCTCTTGCCTTCCAGCCACGAGTTGTGCATCGTGTGGCTACACATATTCTCCATGGGAGAACGTTAATCAGGCTCTTAATCACCTGCACACACTCCTCCTCTCCCGCTTTGGTTTTCAAGGGCCCTATGGTAGCTGTGACCTCCACACCCTTACATGACTGGAATAACCTGCCTCCTTTTGCAGTCAGTTCCCACACTATTCTCACGCTGTTTTCTCCCCATATCTTTGTTACTTACATTCCTGCTTCCCCCTTGGATCCTCTCAGAGCTGGTGAACATGCCTTGAGCTACGCAGAATATCTGGCTCCTAGTCTGTAGGGTGTTTCTCCCTGTTCTCATGCATGCTGGGGCATGGGGAGGGTCTCTGCATGCTGTATAGGGCCATGGCTGGGTCCCAGATACCCCTCTAGCCCCACCTGGAATTGGTTGTTTGGGATAAGCTGTTATGCTCTGAATGAAAAGCTTCTCACAAGCAAGATGGCCTTGTTTGTATCTATGTGGTGACCAAAGGAACATCGCAGTACTGTTGAGAGAATGAAGGAATTTATCTCATAGTTATGCAATGAGATGTCCCACAGGCATTTTCCATTCTCACTGGCACAGTGAGCAGCTGCCAGAGACCTTCCTGTCCAAACCCTCTGAGATGCTTTGGCAGCCCAACCCTGAAGCCCTTCCCCAGAGCACAAAGTGTTTGCGCAGTAGTATGTGCAGAACTACATGCAAAAGTCTGCACAGCCCTAATACAGCAAGGCTAGGAGTAGGGCACCGGTGCTGGAGACCATGTTTGCGTTGGGTGGAGGATCCAGCCATTTTGAAGACATCTAGCTAGTAAGAAGAGCACATTTTCCACACTCTTCTGAAATTCCCTCTCCATGTGCAAGGCATATATTTCACTTCTGCCTGCACGCAACAACTTGTGCCTGGTCTTCCACCCCAGTAGTTCCATCCTGCTTTGAATAGCCTCCACCCAAACACCAGTCATGCCCTCAAGTCTTGATCTATCAGACAGGCTAACCCTAGGGATCATGATATTAACAGCACAATTTGGGTGCCACTGTGATATAAACAAGGCCTGCACAGCCCAAGCTTTGTGGAAGGGCTGGTTTGTAAGGCTGGGACAGTACACTGTCTTGCTAAGCCTCCCCGAACCAGTACCACCTAACTGAGATCCAAGTGCAGGGCTGTGCACATATTTCCAGTTCAGAAGTGGGGTCTTTGGAGTGGGATAGTCCACAGCTATGGTTTATTAACACACCTTAGCATTACCAGCAGCAAAAGAACCAGGTGCCATGAAAAAAACAGGCATTAATGAATCTGTGAGCATCTACACTCATTTGAAGATAATAGTTAGAATAAAGCCCCAGGACTCGATGGAAAGTCACTTAATGCCAAGGAGATGATGATCTATTGGACAATGAGGCTAATTAAAGGCAAAGGCTGGCAAGCTAGAGAGAGTGAAAAATTGCATTTCCTGAAGCTGAACCTCCTAAAAAGACCCATATCCAAAGGCAACAAGTTCTCCTTTGACAGTCCTAGTAGACTGGGATGTGAAGTAGCGGATGGGGATGAGTCATGATAATCTTTTTCCCCTTAGCAGATAAGGAAACTGAGGCACAGTCAGCCAATTAAATGGAGATAATCAGTGCATTTCTGAGAGCTAATGTGGAGACACCCAAACTTCTCTTCCAGGCCATAAACATCTGTAGTTAATGACAAAATGTTAATTACTGGCAATCAGCTAATGAGGGTAAAAGCTGAACTAATTTTCTGCTGCCTGAAATGCTGCTCTAGATCATGTTTTGCCCATCAGCTGAACTGCCATTTAAAAAGAGGATGAAAAGGAAAAGAAAATAGCATTCTGGCACCTCACTCTGCCTCCCCTGCCAGGCCAGATTAATGTGGGGGAAGGTCTCTGATGACGACAAGTCCATGTTCCTATGTCAGGCAATGGAGCAGCTCTGAGCTCAGTGCTGGGCTAAGTGTCCTGCTGCAGCTTTGCTCTCCATAGAGAGATGGGGGCAGTTTGTTACCCTTCTGTCTGTTCGTGAAGGGGCTCAGCCCCAGTCCACTATGGCATTAGACAGGTCTAAATCCCCTCATCTTGTATTCTGAAGCTGGAAAGGACAGGCCTGGAGTGCTAAGCCAGTATGTAGCATTGCTGCGCATGAGTAACCAGCAGCAATTCTGGAGGAGGCTGTTTGCTAACGCTGGGCAGAATGATTCATGCCTATGTCATGGGCAAGGTGGCGATAGCCTGGCAAAAAAAGGCAGAGCCATGGGGTGATTTGTCATGATGGTATAACCTGGAGAGATCACATCGCCAATGCTTGCAACAAAATCTCTCCATAGCACCACTGGGGTGGGACAGACTCCAGGCTGCAGACACTGAGGAACTGGAATGTTTTGTGAAGTCCCAGCGTTCATGGCAATGTTTGATAAAGATTCCTGCAGTGGGCCAGAGGTTCAGAAGGCAGAGTATGGTTAGTACTGCCTATGGCATGGTAATAACTCCAGCTGCCATCGTTCCTGATCCTGGAGGCCAATTAACTCAACCTCCCTTTGCAGAGCAGATTCATTTCATAGAGGGAGGGCTAAGACATTTCTTGTTCCAAATGGCATCCCACTCCCTGTGCACTCACACCCACGTGCTAGCAGGATGAACATCAGGGTGCTCCAAAACATGGAAGAAATGGGAAATCAGCACTTTCTTTCTATTAGATAATGCAACCCTTTATCAGGTTTAGGGGTGAGAGGACAAAGCAAAGCAGAGAAATACAGCATCTCCAGGAGTAGCTGTGTCAGCTCCAAGCATGGGGGGGAGGAAGGGAAGGGAAGGGAAGGGGAGGGCGTGGTGAGCCCCTGCAGGTCCAGAGCAAGCCCCAAGTCTGTATCACAGCATCACTGTGCTGCTTGGTGCAAGATCTACGCTGGATCTGCAAGAGACGCAGAGGCAGCACTCAATGAGTAGTGAGAAATGCAGGTGTTAATAGTGACATGGAGCTGTTTCCCATTTGCCTTCAATCAAGGCTACCCAAGTGCTGTGTGATCTTTAATATATTAAACATCCAAGCACCTCTCAGAGCTTGCTGCTCTCATTTGTACTTCACATATGGTACAAAATGATGCACGAGCAAGGCAGAGGGAGCAGCTGCAAACTGCAGGATAGGATATGCCAGGGCTTTGGCACTCCAGCACCCAAACCTGCCCTATAAAGCAATTGCAGAGGCTGAGAAATCCCTTTATTTTGACAAGGGGATCTCCATGTAGCTACTGGAGTAAAGCAGGAGACAAAGCAGAAGTGACTGGAGCAGTCCATGCTGGGGCCATGCATGGGATGAGGAGCAGGGCTGAGGGGAGGCAAAGCTGCCCATCAGGGCTGTCCCACTCCTGGCTGCTCTTTGTCCCAGCTCAAAGTTGTGCTCCCATTCAGGGTGCCCAGGGGAGCAACGTTCAGGTGTGGACACCATCTGTACTTTGCATAGGGGTGCCCAGTAAGGCCAGTGTGGGATGCATGCATGCACAAAGGCAGTTTTGCTGATTCTCACTACTCTGATGCTATGGAAAAATATGTCTGGACTACTGCTGCCAACTGCAGTGGGAAAGTCCTACAGGTCACTTATCTTGTGATATTCAGGCTGCATCTTACAAATGTGCTGCCTCCAGCTCTGCTCAGTGAGACCAAGTGAGCTGCATGATTGGCATGCAGGGGTGGCGGCACCTCCTGCTTCTGCATTAGCACAACATGGCTGGTGTGCCCTACACTGCAAGACCGAGTCGATAGCAACTATTGTTATTATCTTTATTAATCAATAATAATATCCTTATTTCCTCCTGTGGGGCTTCCCAGTGCATCCTTTATTATTTATCCTTTGTCTTATTTACGTCCCCAGCTTGCAATTAGAGCTGGGCAAGTGGCGCTGACCTGGCTGCTGCAATCACGCCGTGCTCTCACAGGCGATTCCCTATCAAGGCAGCTTCAGCCAGCCTGCCCGTGAGCAGGGAGCCTTGCAGAGCCAGGTCTGAAGCCATCAGCTCCTCTATGGCAGCTCTGAAAAGGCTGTAAGTACCTAACGTCCCCCCAGGGAGGCTCACAGACATCTGCTGCAGCTGTAAAAATATATAAAATAAGGCAAGGTTAATAGCAGCTATCTCGGGCATGTGTGTCTCCTTTTTTCTGACTGTGTGGAGGATGTGTAACGGTTCATGCCTTTACCTTTGTGGGGTCCTCGGGGAGAAGGAACAGCGCGATGTCCCCGGGTGCCAGTGCATGGGCAGGGATGCAGGGGAGGACACGTGGGAGGGCTCTGGTGGATCAGGGATTTAAGCCACGGACTTCCAAGTGCCAGCATCCTGCTTTCCCACCACGACGCATTCTAACTAGCCCATATCCCCTCCATGCTTTGTATCCCTTGCTCCTCTAACAAAACCAGCTGGTCCCACCCTGCATGGCAGCACCCCTTCAAAAAGCAAATCTCCCGAGCCAAGCCACGTTTTCGCAGCAAAAAGCAACCCATCCACAAGAACCGTGCTTACACCCATTCTCTCAGCAAGAACAAAACTCACTCTGCCTAACTGCCGCCGGCAGCAAGCTGCTGTAACAAAGGTGGAACAATGGTGGCAGTGAAAGGCAGCGCTGCTTCCCAGCCTCAGAACCCGTCTTTTTGTGCTACGGCTCTTAAAGCACAATGTGAGGCTGGGCTCGCTTCTTCCACTCGAGGAGCGGAGCCTGCTTTGAGCCTTGTACGCACACCCAGCTCTGCGCACTGGGAGGCGGCTCATCCCTCTTTGTGCTTTAATATTTTTTAAATGAAAGCCTAAAATACATCGCAGGTGAGAATTTACATTGTGCACTCTTTGTTTCTTGTGCCTTGCGGGCTTTGCAATAGTTAATTTTGCTTCCCTGCTCTCCGGAGGGCGGGAGGGAGGTGTTACTATTTGCAGTCTGCCGAATAGCACAGCGAGGTGGATGGCTGAGAAATGAAAGCTGTGGCCTGACCGTGCTTCAGGGAAGCATTAACACACTTTCTTCCTTCTTCCCCGCCAGCACAGTGGCATTTCACACTTCTGCTTGGGTTTAGATCTCTGGAGACCTCATGTCCCTTCACTACTGCCTTTCCTTTCATGGCAGCTTAAGGACAAGCCCAGCCCTGTGCCCAGGAGCAGGTTCCTGCATGAGCCAAGGACTTGGTGCCATCCTTACACTCTGGTGGTGGGACCTGATCCCAGTCAGACAGTGCAGGAGAATGGGCTGAAATTTAAAAAGAGGAAATGAATAGCAATTTAAAAGAAAAGATGGCAATGTAAAGCTGAGGTGGCTGCTCACTGTAGCAGCGTGGGCTTAGATGAGCTCAGCTTGCTCATGAACAAGCACCACCAGGAGATCACAAAGTCACTGACACACCAAAGAAAGAGCTGTAGATGAGGTTTTGCTTTCTTTCATAGAATCACAGAATCAGCAAGGCCAGAAAAGACCTCTAAGTAATCACCTAGTCCAACTGTCTACCTATCTCCACTGCGCCTACTAACCATGTCTCTCGGTACCACATCCACACATTCCTTGAACACTTAAACAGACAGTGACCCCACCATCTCCCTGGGCATCCTGTTCTAGTACCTCACCACTCTTTCTGAGATGAAATTTTCCCTAACATCCAACTTTCACTGACACCTTTTGTTTTCCTCAGTACATCCCTGTGGCTCCTGGCTCAGTTACTGAGCAGGGAGATAACACACTGGGAGGACACACAGTTTCTGAACTGACATTAGTCTGACTTTGTTCACCACAGACATTTTGCCTTCCAGCAGCACATGTCTCACTCTGCGCAGACTTTACCCAGAGCCTCTCATTTGTGTCAGCCCAGCCCAGCCATTCCCATCCCTTGTCCACCTCTCTGAAGACACCAGAAAGGTGTCAGCCTCTATTAGCTGATAAGTATGTTTTCTGGCTGAAACAATTTCTGAAGTAGGCAGGCTGAATGCAGAGTCCGAGCAGAGAAAAGTCACTGCAGGATTTCCTTTGGCATTGTGAGTTGGGGGCCAGTGCTTGCATCCTCTACTGCAGGACTCCCTGAGATCTGTACTCCTGAGGGTTTTCCCTCAGAACAGATGCAGTGAAACATCTTTATCCATCATATGGTGGAGTGGAATTGCCAGGTCACAGCCTGAACTAATGGTTGAGCACCAGGTGAGAAGGAATGGCTAACAAAGGAAGCTCAGGTGCATGCAGTGCACCTGAATGACTGGAGGGGGTAGAGCCAGGATCCACTCCTCCTCACCCTCATTTAAAGGTTGGCAGCCAAGGATTAGGAGCTTTCTGAGTAGATGTTGTGCTTCTCTGGGGCTATCCTTGGTTGTTGGAAGAGGTGAGCTAATTTTTCCTTCATTACCTGCTAATGCTCTGTAGTGCTTGTGTCCCATTTGAATGCACTGTTACTGCCTTCTTTTGCTGTACATATGGTCTAGTATGATTTATTTGTTTTTTCTTTTTTTAGAAGAGTTCTCCAACCTAGACATTTCATGGAGATCTAACTCTTCAAAGTCTGCATATCTGTATGTATGTGTCAGAGGGTGATGTACACCTCTTAGTTCTTCCCAACAATTAACTAGGCCAATCAGGAAGAAATTAAGCAAAAGCAGAAAAAAAAAGCCCATACATGCTGAACATTGGAGAAGATATATTGACGCTGAATTACCTTAATGACTTGGAGAAGGCTGTGCTACTCTTGGCACTTGGAAATAAGCGTGTAAAAACAGAGAATGCAATGGAAGCAATGTATCTGTGTGGGAAGGTAAAAGCTTGAGAAGAAAAAGTAGGCCTTGAATGCCTGTGATGCTACTGGAAGAAGGGCAGATTCAGGCAGCTCAGATTTTTAAAAATCCCAATAATGCAAATTCCTTAAGTACGAGCCAAGCCTATGAATAGGATAAATCTCTTAGTCACTTTGCCAGTGATATCCTTCTAATCTCATCCTTCCTCAGTGATGCCACTCAGAGAGTAAAACAGTTAGCATAAATGGGTTTGCTGCTCAGAGCGATCACTCACGCCTCCTGCTCAGACCCCAGGATCACAGAAGTCCCCTAGATTAAGGCTGTTACTATTCTGAGTCCAAGGCAAACCAGGAAACCAAGGGCTCAATTTCAGGAAATTATGAGAGAAGGGAAGGCAAACAGAGGACACCTCTGTGTTAGGAAAGAGTGTCCCACACTGCTCTTCAACTGTACAGTGGGGCCTTTAAGTCCTTTACCAACAGAAATAACCCAAAAGTAGGGGATTATCAATGTACCCATGAAAAGGGAATGTTAACTGAAAGGCCCAGCCACCTTTTACTAGAAGTAAATGACGCTGAACTGACAGTGCATCCCAGAGATGCTCCCCAGCAAATGTCTCTGGCTGCTGAGAGGGGTCAGCAGCTTGACATTCAGAGCTGAGATCTGATGGGCTGCCCCTCCCAAAACAGGGGTTGGTGCTGAGCTGGCTGAGGTTAAATAGTGAACTGGGGTCTAGAAACATCCTGAGCTTTGATACCCACAAAGTACAGTGAAGCCACTGTCACTCAAATAAGGACAAATTCAATACTGCCAGCTTGGTTTCCATATGGACTGCAGGTCACTCTATGGATGCTAGGAGATAACTCTGGATGCTTGAAAAAGGACAATTATATTTATTCATCCAAAATACACCTAAGACTATGGCCAGTTATTTGTCTTCTGATTTCTGTTCTTTCATGGCACATGAAGAACTGTTCTCCATACTACTTATGTAGCATGTACTCTATTAGAGTTTGTAATCCCTTAAAATACAAGAGCTTTCCTTATAATCCATGCACGTGTAAATCCCTACAAATATTTCATACGTTCTTATCACACTAACAGGAGACAGTTCTAATGCCTTCAATGGATACATGAATTTTCAGAAGCGTGTGTTACGTGCTTGCTACGTCTGTCCCTTTCTCACTACTTTATGCAGGTGTCCTCCCTTCCCCATGGAATAGTTTCCAGCAGTAGTATTGTAAGATACTGAAAAAGGGGGAATATACTGACTCCTCAGAAGCCAGAGTTTTGCTGTTAGCAGCACTAACTGCACGTTCAGTGGTTTTACTGGGAGAAGGTCCTGCCACATACAGTTTTTGCTTCATTTACAGAACAGCTTTTCTGGGCTGTAGCTTATTAAAACAGAGCACTACTCACCCAACTTTTGAACTTTTATTTCTGTATGAGATATGTGGGGTTGCAGGCTGTCCATCACACCCTGTATGTCCCTCATGCTTAGACTGTAGTCTTCTATTTGACTGTAAATCATCCGTTTTAATTAGATATAAGACAAGTATTATTGGTTTTCAGTGAGTCACTTTTCTCTTAGTAATTAGTACCTGTCAGTTCAGCTAGCCCAGAGCTGGTGTAACCCAGTGACTTCAAGGATGTGTTTAAAACCTCTTCTCTCCCACGCAGCAGCTCATCATAAACACTATCATTTTTCCTGCCTTGTCCACTGGAGCTGTGCTGTGATCATCTTGAAGACTCCAAGCCAGGTAAGCAGTGAGGATTTTCTGGTCTGATTGCAGAAGGGGATGCCCCCATAAGAGAATAACTTGGCCAAGAAAAGGCAGTTCACCTCCCTGACCCCATTTCATTGCTACATGCTTCAAATTCTGGCTGCGTCTTTCTTTTTATGAAGATGTCAGACTGTCTCTTACACTTATTTTTGCTCACTACTTCAGCGTGGCCTTACTTGGCACCATCTCCCATCTGTTTACTACTCTTCAATGTCTTACATGCATTTCCAAATCACGGTGTGTTTATAATAATATGAATACTCAGCATTCAAAGAGCAGCTAGCTTTGAAGTGTTGTACAGATCAGGAACCAATCCCTTACAGCTTTCCTAGGAGGAAGTGAAGGTTTCTAGATTTACTTTATGGTGGGATGAAAGGGCTGTTCATATCACCATATGAGAATCTGGGTCCAGACAGATTACATCTGGATGTAGTAGCTATATGCACAGTGGGTATCTGTCTTCCCATATAATCAATGGAGGGTCTAGTCACTTCTGACAGTGGAGCCCCAAGAGTGAGTCAGCTGAGCAGATGTAGGTGTCTAGCTCTCTAACTCCACTGACTGTATTGGCTGGGGGCACGATTCAATTACCTACCTCAAGAAGTTTTCCATTAAGTAATCACTGCGTGGGTATGAATCAAGCTTTTGATTTTTGCTGCCTAGACACCCAGTCCACATGCAAACACCTACAAGGCGACACACTGAGATGTCTGCAATCCAGAGCTGCATCCCACCTTAATGATGTGCCCAAGATCATGGCTTGTTTACAAAGCTCAGGAAAAGTTAAAACCTTTGGGTTGCTGCTCTTCTATCTGCATTCACTTGAACTGGAAGTGTAACATCTAGTGAAGCTGTCCCTGTGGATGATTTACTCTAAATGTCTCCCCTGAACTTCAGTTGAGATCCTGTTTAGTAACCAGTTACCAAGTTGCCACCTTGATCCTAATACCTGGTCTTTGCTAATGCTGCTTGTCTTGGAAATCTGTTTGCTGCTCAGCTTCTTCCATCCTTTATTGTACTTCGTTTTTCTCCTGCAGAATGGCAAACATTGGTTCCTTAGAAAGTGGAGGTGCCCTTCTCCAGGCACTCATGAGGACTACTTAGCTTTCCAAGCTCATACAGCTCTGCAGGCACAGATACATCTGAGCAAATGTTTGAAAAAAGGTTTGACAAGATAGGCAAGGTGGAGCTAAAGGAAATAAAGTACGAATTACCACTGCTAGGACTGTCCCAGAATCCAAAACACCCTTTATTAATGGTAAAAACAAGGTTAACTTCTCATACATCATAATGATTTAGGTATGTCCAGGTCAGCCTGCTTTCATGACCTGGTGAATCTGATGGCTGACCAGCCAGACAGAAAGATCTTTTCAGTGGATGAACACAGAGCATTGGTATGGGGACTGAAATAAAATTAAAAAAAAAAAAGAAAAAAGAAAAAAGAAGAAAAAAAAAAAAGACAGCTCTGGTCTGTGGGCTGGTGTGATTCAGACCTGTTGTGAACAGCAAATCACCACACTGTGCTGGGCATGCAATGTATGCACTACTGGGAGAAACAAGCAAAGTACTGATCTATGTGTTCAAGTGTACAGGCAACAGCAAGGAGCAGTCACCTTCCAAAGGACTGCTTCCTTCAGAGGTATGTCCCTGAATGGGCAGCTCTTGGTTGTGTGTTGTGTCTCCAACACTGTGGAGAGACCTCCAGGAAAATGCCTTGCAACAGCCTGAAACTGCTACTTCTGTTCAACCTCCCACATGCGCGCCATGGCCCTAAGCCACCTCAACAGGAAAAGATGACCCCCAAGTGACCACTTAAGCTCCTTCTCTATCCAATTTGGTGCAGCCACGTGGCATCTGCCTTCCACTGCACTGCCACAGATCTGCACACAGCAAATCCCTGCCTAATAATGAGTGCTGGGCTCAGCACATGTTGTGATGATGCAAGGTGGCTGTCTGCTGCTTGGAAATCACAGAAGCGCATTGAAATGCAGAAGGCTTGGAGGATGTGTTAGTGGGAACCCACATCCCTGGCCTATAGCATCCCTTGGAGCATGCTGTTAAAACCCTAGAGGGTGTATAGTCCACGACTGGAGCAACACACTGGAGATATCTACCCAGAATGCTGTGTGTGCATTTCAGGAGTTGAAAAACAAAACCAGTTCAAGGCAATGTAGGCACAGTGGTTTAAAAGGGAACAGATTAAAGACAGACATGTGAGTACAGCTGGGTTCTAGCACTTACGCCATATGCATTTATAGGTAGATATATATCTGGCAAAGATCCCTCCCTCTCCTTCCCTGCAGGATATAAATCTTATGGAGTGCTACTCATGCTGCCACCCACCCATTATGAGGGGCCCGGCACATCATCTGAGGCTATTCTGACACACAGGGTTTCCAAACTCTAGCAACTGAATGTTAACAAGGAGGTTTCTGGGTTTTACCCCATCTCTGGGAGCTGGTTTCAATAGGGCAGCCTGAGGAAAGAGACTCAAGGGGTCCAAGCTTGCAACAGACAAAGTTAAGGCAGGCTGAATGGCAGAGATTTGGATGGCTTTCCCAAACTCCATGTTTTTGTGTGGCTACTCAGTGCCTCATCAGTATCTGCAGCATAAACTGTTAAGTGCCATAGGGGCATTTACTCTGGGGTAGAGAGCTTGGCTAGCACTGATGGCTGCTAAGGGTATGAAAATGCAGAACAGCTATCCATAGAAGTGAGTTTTGAACTCCAGGCTGTTTCATTTCCAGCTGAGCACATTTTCCCTTATTTTCCTGCATAAAGAGAGAACATGTTCTCTTGCGTCTAAGTGCCACTCCTTGTCTGTACAATACAACAGAACAAATAGCCTAATCAGACTGAAATGCAGAGCATGCTGAAAAACTGGGAACACTTGGGACATAGTTAGTGAAGGCAAAAGCCTCCCTTGTTGTAGGAAGTGATAAATCCCATATAAGGAGTTACACAAATGGAAGGGCAGAACTGGCAGTGATGCGAAGGACTGAGGATTACGGAAGGTGAATGTTCCTGGGCTCTCCTGCGTCTGATTGGATCACCTGCAGGAACACAGCCTGGTGTTGATCAGAGAAGCAGTGCACGTCTTCCAACCTCTACTCTCCCAAGATCATCTGCCTGTGCTATTTCACCAGAGGAACCCCATCTCAGTGGCCTCCTCAAATCCATTAAAAAGAAAAATAACTGGATCCAACCCAAACAGAAAACAGAGCCCTGATATGGTAGTAAGCCTCTTGCCAACTTCAGAGGAGACTGCAACATTCACCCTGTATGTTTTTGATCCTCCTAAACACGCAGACAGCAGCTCAGTTATACACACACGCACATCTGTATGTCTTGCATTTGCAAATAATCTCTGAGTGGAGCCTTTCAGACTGCTCTGAGGAAATACATAAGCCTGCAGCCATCACTGCATTGCCTTTGGTTTACCAAGACCATGACAGTTTCTGAAGGGTTCCAGCAGCTTAGTTCCCTTTCCCAGTAACAGAGGTGCTTTGGCCGCCTCTTATCAAAGTTCAGAAGGTATTCAAACTTGCTAAGCTGGCTTCTTTGATGCCTACTAAGAGTGGTCTTCTTAGGACAATTCCAATGTTATCACTTGGTCATTTGTTTTTACACAACTCATAAGAACTTAAGAATTCTGCATCCTCTCTTTGACAAAGGTGGCTGGCTTTGTTATGTTATTTAGTGCATCTCATAGACTTCTAAACAGATCTTGCATAGATAAGCCCTGTAGCTTAGGAAAGCAAGCTAGAAAGGGAGAAGATCATTTCATTGCTGAAATACATCTTGGGACAGGATTTGAAGCCTTCCAGTTTTCCAGCCAAATTAAGTGAAAGCAGAAAGCAAAAATAGCCTGTAGAATGACAGTGAGCTTCCAGCACTTGTAACAGAATGCTTTTGTTTGTTATAAAGAGACTAATGGCTATTTTAGTAGCCATTAGTCAAGGTATAATAATAACATTACATAGTTTTAAAGATTCCTGATTTTTAAAAATCTGCATTTGCAAAGTTGAAAACTTTACAGATCTCTTTTTGCTTTTCCTTCTGTTTAATGTAAATGGAAATAGTTCTTGTACAACCAAGCTTTTCTACAATCCGTTTTCCTGTGACTTGGATTTAAAATAGTTTCATCTCTTGGAGGTGATTATTGGATCAATAAATGTCTTGGCTATGACAAACAGGAATATCTGAGCCTTTGCTATTATTAGCAGTGTTTGCTCTCATTATTCAACCTGTGGTTGGGCAGCTACTTTCCCTTGATATTTATCTGACTACCACTACAAAAATCTCAACCACTGTCCAAATCCACCCTGGGGAGCTAAAGCAGACATTTAATCCTATCTTTTGTACACCTCCTGCTAAAATCACTGTTAAGGCTAAGAGGAGATCTTATTGCTGTCTTCAGCCATCTCATGGATAGGTAGAGTGAAGACAGAGCTAGACTCTTCTCGAAGGTACCAGATTAGATGAGAAAACAGACACAATTTGGAACAACAGAAATTCAGATTGGAAATCTGAAAAAAAAAACCAAAACATTTTCACCAGGAAGGCATTCAAATATTGGACCAGGTGCCCAATATTGGAGCAGAGAAGTAAGTAGAATAACCATTCTTTGAGAGATGCAGCTCCCAACTTGACAAGGCCCTGCCCAGGCTCAATCAGTCCAACCTACTTGAGCAAGGTGATGAAGATGACCTCCAGAGGTCCCATCTTCCTTATGGTCATGTGATTTTGTTCAAGCTGAGGTCATCAAATCATAGAATCATCAGGGCTGGAAAAGATCTCTCAGATCATCTACTCCAACCATCAACTCATCTCCACTGTTCCCACTGATGGTGTCCCTCAGTGCCATATCTCCATGGTTCTTGAACATCTCCAGGGATGGTGACTCCACCACCTCCCTGGGCAGCCTGTGCTTGTGCCTTATCACTCTTTTGAAGAACAAATTTTTCCTAATATCTAATCTGATCTAAACACTCAGAATTACCACCTTCCCCTTATATTTGCTTCACATGCCTGAACACACCTCCAAGGAAATGAAGCAACATCAAGAAAAAGTTGAGAGAGGAAATCTCATGTATAGCTGCAGTACGGGAAGGCCAATGGCTCTCCTGCAGATTTTCACATCTGCAAAAAGGGCAAGAAATAAATCCATGAGAATTGGCAAAGAGAATGCTGATGGCAGCTGGATCAGGTCATGGCAGTTTAGTATGCTCAGTTTTATGTAGGAGTCCTCCCTGCAGGCTATGGGGGCTGCAGAAATGTTTTTCTTAGAAATGATGTAGCCATCCTGTCTATGAAGAATATTTTCCAAATGTGGGTTAAATGTAGGTGACAACACTTCTGCCCTCGTATGTCAGAGGAGGCTATGAACTATTATTTCCTAACTTGCAGAATCTCAGGCATGATTGCCCAGTCTTAAAGTTTCTTGCTTTTAATCTGATGAGGAATAAACCTGTCTTCAACTATAGAACATTTTCCTTGAGGGAAATCTTTGCCAGGCAGCCTAAGGGTTACAGAAGCTCGTTTCTAAAGATACATGAAATACACAGTCCTTCCTGTGACAGAAAAGACAGAAGTTCTTATGCAAAGACAATTTCAGCTCTTTCTTTCCCCAGATTTTTTCCTTGGGCACTGCAACAATTTTCCATTGTCAAAGATTTAAAATCAAGATGGGGTATTTCTTCTCCAGTCCTTGCACAGCTGTTAACCTTCAAGCAGGAATTTCATTGACTGAACTTATTTCACTGCTATTATAAAAAGGTTCAGACTACACTAGCCCAATAACCTCCCTCAAGCCCTAAATCTTGTCAGAATTCACCTCTCTTCAATGTTAAGGAAATATTGGTTTTTTTATGTCCTAAAATGTGAACTCTCTGGGGCAGGAAAAGACTCTGCTTTACTTCTTGGTGCTCTGCTTGACATACTGACATCCTCTAAAGGTTACCACCATATTAAATAAAGAATGGTCTAGAGGCCAGGAGCACCTATAACTTTACTTCTTCCTCTTGTGCAAACCCTCTCTTTAATTACTTAACTGCTATTTCTCTGCTGATATAATACTTTATTATTACCTACTTTTCTTCAATGCTCATCTGATCTATCTTAATGTTCTTTTAATATCACTTTGAATGGGATAATAATCAGCTCTTACTTTCCCAGTACCTTTAATCCTGACAGGTCCTAGTGCACTTAACAAGGAGAGAAGGAGAGGGAAAGTGCTTCATTTCCCAGACAGGGCAAGGTCATACAAGATACCAGACAGACTGAGAAGATCTGACACAACAAGAAGAGCTGGGGTCTTTGGAGGGGTGGGTTTAGCTCATGGCACAGTACTTGTGGAAAATGCAAATATTCCTCTGAGCTTTAGTTCAGTACCCACGTGAAATTACCAGGGTAGACGCTGATGTGATGTGGGTGAAGTGTCAGCAGGCTCTCTGCGTGCCAATGCTGTATATTGTGTCTTCATCAGATCCATCCATAAGGCTTTCTTAGCTCTCCCAAAGACTGGGAATTGGAGTAAAATCAGGTCAGGATCCACCTGGGTAATGACAGGGAACACTGATAGGAGGGAAGATGCACATGGAAGTTCTCAGGGCAACCTGTTCTTAATGCATCCATCAAAGTAAATGTTCTCCACATTTTCATTTTGACTCAACTGAAGTAAGGCAATGTCTGTGCCAGGAAGGTTGGAGGAAAAAAAGATCACAGAAATGAAAGCAAGAGACAAGGATCTGACCGTGTGTTTGTGTGACTCAAAAGAAAGCAAAAAACATTCTGGGCATGACCTCAATACATAGCTGGAAAATGAGAGGAAAGAAGCTCAAGCTAAGGGTAGGGCTAATGCCCCATATTGTCAGTACAAGAGAAAGGCAGAAAAAAGATGAACATGGAGGAAAATGATGGATACAAGAAATCTGAGCTACTTTTACTGATGCTAAACCATTCAGTAAGTCTAGGAAGCACAAGGAGATCTGGAATTGAACTGAAACAAACAAAACCTGCAGAGCTGGCCTTAAGGGCCGTAATGGAGGAAGTATCCAAGCTGGAAAAAGAAGATGGGAAGGACAAAGAGAAAGGAGGTTTGTGGGACTCCACTAGAGAGGAATGTGGAGTAAATGTGAGTGGCCACATCAATGTTAGATCAGAGAAGCAGGAGAAAAAGGGGAGGCTAGGGCAATGTTTCAGTGTTCAGGCTGGAGGCCTGGATCCATCAGGAAAGGTCACATTCAGCCTTGCTGAGAATATCTTTAGTTGGGAAAAGAGTGCAGACGCCTGCAATGAAACGATGGGGATTTCTTCTCCCATCCTGTATGTGGTTATATGTGAGAAGGGACAGTCCTAGCCCTAAGTCCATCAGAGACAGCCTTAAAGCTGCTCTTGCAGCACTTTTCTTTGAGCTCTCTCTAAGAATCAAGGCAGAAGAACTTAAATCAGTAACAGCATGAAGGATCCAATAGAGGAAACACTTACTACATCTGCAGGCTTATCTGAAAGGGGAAGACTGGTTAAAAAATAAAAATAAAAAAAATGATGCAACTAAATAGGGCCAAGTACAGTTTCTTCACCAAGGCAGTCATTTCAACTACACAGATCTAGGATGAAGGAGGACTAACTAGAGAGCAGTTCTGAAGGACGCTGAGATTATATAGGACCGTGAGTTGAATAAAATTAATAACCTTTTGCTGCTCCAAAAATAAACAAATAAATGAAAGAGTGGGCAAACATCACTCTGAAATGTCTGGCGTCTTTTATCTCCTGAAGAGGGCTAAAATTTTTTCTGCACTGCTCAGCATTAACAAAGACTCAACTGGATAATTGTTTCTACCTTAGTGCTGTTAAAGCAGAATATGGACCATCTAGTGAAAATCCAGAGAACACTAAAGGATTATTACAGTTCTAGAAATTATGTCATAAGAGCAATGGTAAATTTGGGATTGTTTGGACTACAAAAGAGCAAGGAGTGTTACGACTTTAGGTGTCACTTCAACTTGTGAAGTCCTCAGAGGATCAATTTTTGCTATATTTACATTCAGCTACTGGATAGGGCTCTCAATTACTTACTACTTGGAAAAAAAAAAAAAAAAAAAAAAAGGCAAAAATAATTTGATGTCCTCCTAATGGGCAGGGCAAAAAGAAATGGGCTGCAGCAGGAAAGATTCAGGTCAGACATTATATAAAACTTGCTAACAAGAGGGAAGAAGGATCATGAAGTCCTATAACAGGGTGTCTAGGGACAAGTAGAGTCTTCAGCCACGCTCACCCTCAAGAACTGGTTAGATCAGCCTGTGTTAGGTTTTTGGATGGGTGGACTAATTGATCTCTTGAGACCTGTGCACCGCCTACTGCTTGGACAGGATCAGTGCATATCAGTGCATGGTTTAAGTAACAAGGTAAATACATACAGTAGCAGAGGTTATGATGGTAGCCACAGGAAAAGGCTTCACAGAAGCTGTAGCTACAGCATGCCTACATCAGATGATGGCAGACACCCCCACATGCTCAGTGCACTACAAACTTATTTGAATGCATGACAAGTATTTTATGCTTAGGTGACAAACGTAAACACAATGTCAACCAATCAATCCTTATCAGTCTTTGCTCTCCAAAGGGAAGAAGAAAACAATCTGTGAAACATATTTTGTGTTATAATTCTTCTATTCTATATCATCCTTTCCTTCACTTGCACCCAAGGAAGTGGGTTAAACTGATGTGACTGTTGTGGGTGATGACTTTCAGAGCACCACCAATGTTTGAGTTACAGACAGAGGGTGCCTGGATAAGCTGATCTATGGAGAGTAGAGTCCCATGGGATGGACATGACCAAAGTTTGATGTATTTGTTGATTTTCACAAAGAAAAGAAGGAGTTGAGAGAAAACCACCAAAGAGTTTAAAACTATGACAGAAGAAATGATGTGTGAGAACTTCAGCTTCTGGATCTTGTCATTAGAGACCATCTGCTTTACAACTTTTTACAAGGGGGCATGGCGACAGCAGATTTATTACCTACACAGCTTCCAGGTCTTGCTCTTTTTTCCCTCACTGGAGAGAAGGCAACACTCATCACTCTTCACTGCCAACAACCTAATCTGTTCTACTGTAACCACTGATGAAGCAGAAAAGGATAAAGGTCACTTGTTAAAGGACGGGGAAAGGTAAGTAAGTTTTCAACATCATGCAATTCATTTTAGGCAAGTAATTCTGATTAACAAAATAAAAGGAGAAAGACAGAAAGTTAACAAGCTATTCTGTATTATTTGAGCCTGCTTTTCCATGGGAAACATGTCACGTTGTTTTGTGTTTTCTTTCTTCCCTAATAGAGTACACATTCCTGTTAAGTCTTGCTGTTGAAGCTCTGTTCTCCAAGGACTTTATGGGTGTCCAACATTTTGGCTTGCCTGGGCTACACTGAATGAAGAGGAATTGTCTTGGGCCACGTATGAAATACATAATATAGTTAATGCATATAAGTAACAAAAAGAGGGCAACAAAAACATAAAAGTAGTGGGTTGCACACATATACTATAGTATGTAGTGCATCTGAGCTGATGCTGTAATCATTCCCACAACAGGACATTCATAGTTCTCCTCCTTTTCATCCAGCTAGTTTTCATGAAACTTTAAGGAATATAATTCCTTTCAGATCTCCAATCCCTGCCAAATCTGATTGAAATCAGCCAGTGGGCATAGAGGAGAGCTGATGAGCATACAATCTAACAGTTAACACCTTCACGTGGCTTTATTACTTCAGTAATTAGCTAATAACAGAGACTGGGTGGCCACAGATACGGACCAATTGTGATCACAGTCTATCTTTTTATTTTACTCTAGGACTAGGACTGAGGATCTATCTTTTTATTTTACTCTAGGCCTAGGAGTGAGGAAAACATAACCAATTTTTCAGTTCAGATTATTTTAATCCAGTCCATATCATTAAATCAGCTCTCTCCACAGCTGATATCCTCCTGGGAGCTAAGGTGTAACTGCATGGGGAGGCTGAAATGCCTCTTTAGCAAGAGACTGTTGTATCCTCGCTCTCTAGCAGGCAACAGGAGGATTTTAGGTGTGGGGGTAGTAATTCTGCTGCTGTTTCTGGCATAAAAATTCAGCCTAAAATCATGAGCTCTACATAAAATAGCATGATCCCTATGTGGGAATTGCTGTGTCACAGCTTGAACCAATGATTGAGCACCAGGTAAAAGGTAAAAGCCAGCCCTGAGATTACAGGTAAAAGCAACTCACCTGTGCAACCTGGTTCCACCCTTCCCTAAGCTTCATTTAAGGGCTAGCTGCCTGAAAGGAAGGTGCTCTACCTGGAGATTCTTCCTTTTGGAGTATTTGTGAGTCCTGATCCTTGGGATGGGTAAGTAAATCTTTCATTCTTTAATTGGATTGTGACCATCACCCTTTTTTAGGGAATTTAGAACTGGTTATCTGCTATTACCTTCCCCTACAAACCCCAACCAATGTATTCCTCCCCCTGGCAGTGGATTTCTGCAGGTATAATTTGAAGGGCTGCTGGGCACTTGCAGCTTCTTTGGGAAGTAATTCAAGGGCATCTTTCATCCAGGAAGCCTTGGACCAAAGCTTGACCTAGGGAATGTAGATGAAGTTGGAAGCTTTGCACAGGCAATCACCTTTCATTGACTTAGAGCCACATGTGCAGTGGACAAATAAGAAATGTAGCATCACAGACTTTATCAATCACTCAGGTTCTGGCACAACTCTATTTCTGACCTTTGGACTATTCTTGAATAGAAAAAAAAACACTAAGGCAGGAAAAAGGCTGTCACAGAGGAGGCCCTTACTGTGAATTAATATTTGTTTGAAAGACAACCTGAATGCAGCTTAGTTTTGTACAAACAGAGCCCTTCCAGGAGTAGGTGTTGTCTTCGTGGGAATAACAGTGACTCTACAGATGCAAACAATGGAACTACATGGTTTTGCATTGCTTGTTCTGTCACTAACTGACATCAGCCACTGTTAATCATGGCTTGAAATGTATATTTAAGAAACACACAAACACAGACGAGTTCCTTCAGGAAGCCTTTCATATGGGGGAAAGAAAATAAAAGAAAAACTGCTCCTCGGGCTAGCTGGTGGCACTGAAATAAATAGGTCAGGCTTCAGAGTTTCAGCAGGCACAAGAGGTGAACACCCTGTCTCCTGGAGCAATTAAAAGTCAATGGGATTAGCGGCCTTCACTATTATTTATAAAAACCCCACTGTGTGCACAACATTACTGAAATACAAGGGTCAAGTCCCTGGTACTGGATGCCTACCCTTTTGCTGTTGAAGTTAATGGGAGCTTTGCCAATCAACTCTGTGGCAACAGAGTCTAAATCTAAAATAGATGACATTCTGTGCTCTGTTCAGTTGATAGCTCATGGAAAGCCTTTGCTGAAGCCAAAGAAGTTCTGCCTGCACAGTACAGACTTCATCCAGGGACAGGTGAAACAGAAATGCTATCTATAGAAGTGCTGGAAGTCAAGGAAAGGAAAGCAGAGAGGTGGATTGAGCGTCACAGGAATCTACTTCCCTTCCTTTCTGTTATAAATTGCAGTATACAGACTGAAATCTGATGAGCTGCAACCCAGCATCTCTTGGGCTTCAGAGTTAGCAGGACTGGCTGTTTTCCACTGAATAATTCTCCTTCTAACACCATGTAAATGAATCCTGTGGGAACACACCTATGAAAAGTACTCAGATGGGGTGCCTGCACTGTCATTATGTGATTCAACATGTTCAAAATCAGTGTGCTGATGTTCTAGCCAGCTTAGACAGATCTCGCCAAACACCTGCATCTCCTTTCCTGAGCTTCCCTGCCTTTCCACTTGCTTGTAATGCTACTTGTGTAGTAGCTCCTTATCATGCTCACGCCCCTAATTCAGCCACAAGCTACCTCTTATCCTCTTTATCTTACTCTAGAAAGGAAATACCCAATATTGCTTTGTCTTACAACACTGTTAATCAGAAATCAAGCATCCCAGTGATTTCCTGCATCTCTCTGTGCTATGGAAGAATCAGTCTGTAGGGTGGCAATGTTTCCTGGCTTAGTTCATGATTTCTCTTCAGGTGCTACCAAGCAGCAAGCTAATGAGAACTTTTGGATGTGCCTGTGTTTGTAACAGGAGCAAGTCTGAGATTCATACTTGTTTCCAGTGGCACATGCCAAGGACCAGTTAATCAGTGGTACTCAGCATGCACTGCTATTACATGGGACCATCAAGAATAGTATGTGGAATGTTCATCCAGACTGAGGAGCAAGAATGAGCCAGGAATTTTCAGATGGGGCAATCCTGGTATATAGGAGAGAGCCCTCTATACATTTAGGGTCTCCTTAGCTCCAGCCAGGTCCTGACCATGACAACAAGTGCCTGCATTACCTTACAGATGCATTAAATCTTGATGTGCGTTGGAAAGGCAGGTCTTGTATGCAAGGAGCTGTGAGCCCTGGGGCTATAGACCAGCCCTTGGATCTGCTCCTCTTCAGTTTTCTTGATATCAAGATTGATATCAGATCTGAAGAATTTTATTGTACTTTCAGATACATTATCTTTAATTCTGATGACTGTAGACATGATTTGGTATGCTCATGGCTTTACAATCATTAAATGTAGTTAAGCCCTTTGGCTTGCTAATGTCTTGCAGTAGGGAACTTCACAGCCCAATGTCACACCACATAGAAGCGCGTGTCCTGCTATCCACTGCAAGTTGTCTTCCCTTTCAGTTTCCTTAGAGGTCTCCATGTTCATATGATAATGAGCCAGTCTCCTTAAAGTCTGGAAGGGACTTTGGTGGGAAGAATAATCTATTTCCAAGCTTTTCCACTAAGTACTGAACTATGTCAGCCTGCTGGCAAAAGTCACTGTCTGTTCCCTCTGATCCTCCTTAGTCAACTAGTCCTATCCGCGCTATTAAAGTCTCCACCATTACAGTATTCTTCCTCAGAACAGGGAAATAGAGAAACACAGGCAGAAACTGATAGATAGGAAAAGATGTTTGCACGCTGACTGAGAATCTCACAAGCAATCCTTGAGACACTTATTTCCAAATGATCTCAGTTCCATCTAAGAACGCTTTTCTATTTATTTTCAGCACAGTGAGCACCAGCTCAGAAATCCGAAATGCTACTGTACTGCCAACTCCTTATGACATGAGCAAACACTGTATCTGCGGATGCAGAGGGACTTCTCATCCATGTACTTTCCTGCTACTCTCCATGACTTGCTTTCAACTTGGATCCATACCAAGCACTATGAAACATATGTGAAAGCAGAGCTCGCTTTAGTTTCTTTCTTTTGCAGAACATTGCCAGAGATCCAGGAAAGCAGACAAGATTCTGCAAACATGGACCATTAACTAAAACAGAAGGAAATACTCCAGCATCTTTCTCACTTTCTCCCTCGAGCTCTGCCTTTCAATCAGCAGTTTCAGAACTAGCTGACACAATGGCGCAGGATGTAAAACCTTTGAAAGAGCCAAGTAAGTCTCTGAAAGGCAATGTCACTGCCAAGTGCAGAGTCCAACCCACTGGCTTGCATGATACTAAGCCTATCTTCAGTACGTGCAGTTGCCTTTTTCAACTGCCAGACCCAAGCAGCACTCTCTCCATGCCTTCAAAGTGGGAGGTGCTGCACTCATCTGGGCACCAGGTATCCTCGTTCTTGTCTGCATTACTGTTTTTCTCTGAGTAACCTGCAAGGATTGGAGTGGTTCTACAATAATGAGCTTTACTTCTTCCTACAGTGCTCAGCACATTTATAATGAAAGAATCAGTTTACTCCTAAGAGCCACAAACAAACACGAGGAGCTTAAGATAGAAGCAATTTAGTAGCCTGCAGTATTACGCTTAGTGGGCAATCATAAATTTAAAGTGAAAATCCCTACAGATTTTGCTTTGCATTAGATATTATATAAAACCCACTTGTGAAACCAGATTAGTAAGAAACCTTTTTGGCTGGGGTGTGTGTATGTATATATACACACACATAAAAAAATCAAAACAGGATTAAAACATCTTTTGGAGACTCAGTGTCATTTTATCTGAGTAAATAAGCTTAAAGCGCCTAACAGTCAGTTTATAATGAAGGCTTTTGTTCTTGGTACTATGATGCAGCCCAGCAAATTTGCCCACAGCTGCAGCAGTTTCAGATGTTTCTGACAGGTAAATAAAAACACAATTTATTTCTGCCATTATTATTAATCTGCACAGTAAAGAACTTGCAATTGCATTTTCTTTCCAATTGGATACATTTTCATGATGATCTTGGCAAGGGTGGTATGGAGTAACATGCATTTATGGCACCTATAGCTGCAAGCGTTTGAAGAAGAGGCTTTGCTCAGCTGTTCAGCTGGGAAACAAATGGGGAATAAATGCTAAATCAGTAACAATCACCTCAGTGAGCAAGAATGTGGAATTCAGGCAGCTTATTTAGTGGTTGGTGGCCTTGCCTGTGGCAGGGGCTTGGTACTGGATCATCTTTAAGGTCCCCCACAACCTAAGCCATTCTATGATTTAGCACCATTGGAGTTTCATGGATGTATGGGCCAAACAAACCTCGCTGCAGGTCCTGACATCAGTGCACTGAGTCAGTTCTCAGTCATTCTGAACTGTACTTGTAGAAAGCTGTGTCAGGATATGACCATGCCTTAAAGCTCCTGACATGGGCCCATATATTGGTTTGTGCTCACAAGATGCTGCTAAAGAAATTATATGCAGAATAAGGTACTACTGAAGGGTGACTATCAGAATCCAGCTGTAAGTGTCTTATTATATTGGTCAGAAACTGTGAGTAGAGAAAAAGAGAAACTCTATTAAATGCCAGTCACATCTGCTTGGCTTCTCACTCAGGTAGGCTGGCAGATGGTCAGCAAACAGTCCCACTTTTACAATGCAACCTACAGTCTTTAAGCATGAAAATTAGCATCCAATTATTTTCCAGCATTGATGTTTGCCAAGGAAGCAGGTTTACTTCTGTTTTATTTCTGCTTAGGTTCTATTTGCTCGCACACACGCGCCGATCGTGCAGGCGCTACGCCTCGTGTACACAGGCAGAATTGTAAGCCAGAGAAGAGTACTAGAAATGTGGAATAATGCAAATTCCAAAGCAGGGAGCTGCACAGCTTCCAACTTTTACAAGAGACAAGGAGGAGACAGTCAAGTGAGGAAGATACTCCAAAAAAGAATGATTTCCCCAACCTACACCTAAAATCCTATGGTGAGAACTGTGTCTCATGGATATCAATCAAGTGTTAGAGAAGGCTACAGCCTACTGAGCACCCAGCTCTGATGTGGAGGATCTGAGCGCATTCAGATGAGTCCATGGCAGGTCCTGCTTTTTCAGAAGATGAATGCAAGCCCACTGCCCTCTCCGTGATACACTGCCACCAACGCAGTGGTAGGCATGGTCACTGCCCAGCACTGTGCCCCTGTGGGACAGGCAGAATGTGTGTCTGAATGTGGCCACTCTCAGGTGAACGCTGGCTTTTCTTGGTAGGGCACACTGGTCTCTGAAGGGGAAAGAAGGCAGAGCAAAACCTGGTTTGTGTGTCACAGTCTATGCCTGAAACAGCAATGGGTATCAGCTAAGTTGAACCTTGACTCATGCTTGTGCAAGTATCCTTTATTGTTGCAGAGCTATTCTTTATAATAAAGGTTGCCTCCGTATCTGGGTTTGATCACACAAGCAGAGATCTGCAGCCTTCCCTGCTGCCTGCAGTTGTGTCACATTAAGTGCAAATGTTGCTGTACATGTTGTTTCATGGAAGTTGCCAGCTTGAAAACATGTAAATTGCTTGTAATTATCATTAAAGAGGGAGAATAATGCCCCAAGGGTGGCACCTTACAGTGGGGTTGCATTTGTTTCATTCTCCCATCTGATGGAAGGAAACTTCATTGGCCCAACCTCAGTCTGTACCACAGTGCATTTCAAGGCTGCAGCTTCAGCAGGTACAATTGAAGCCAGCAGTTTTTTTCCCTCTAGCAAGTGCAATGGGAGCACGGAAGCAGTGGTAAAACTGCAGAGCTCTTGTTCTGGGCACAGCTGATGAGGTGGGGTTGCCTCCTACCACATGTTCCTACAGACCCGAGTTGTATTATTAAAAGCCAACAGCACATTAAAGACATCCTTCTGAGATCATCACAACTGGGCCCCCATCCTTTGCATCCTTTTTTGCATCATCCCAACTAAGTACCCACTCGGGGATGGAGACTCCCATACTGAGATGCACTTTGATTGTGAGTCCCTGCTGTGCCACACCTGTGTGGCTGTGAGCCTGGGGATGCGCACCTGGAGGCAAGGCTCCTGGGCTGCAGAGGGACATGGCCCTGACATTTCCATGAAGAACCTCAGCTGCAGTTAAGCTGAGCAACATCTGGCCCTCACACCTGCCCAGCACCTGGGCTGGGGCCGTTCTGGTTAGGGGAGCGCATGCCCATCTCTAGAGCTCGCTGGGCTGGGTCTGTTCTAGTTAGGGGCGAGCATCCCCATCTCCTCTTCCCCTGGGGGCCATTCTGGTTAGGGGAGAGTATCCCCATCTCCTTTTCCTCCGGACGAGCCAATATCGAACCCCACCATCCACCGCCGCGCACAGGCTCACCTGCTCGGGACCCTGGAAGCAGATCCTGCAGAGCGGGGTGCGGATGCCGCTATCGACGCTGCTTCCCAGCGAGTAGCGGTCCTCGGCCTTGCCCTTGCCGAAGTCATCCGAGGAGGTGCTGCTGGGCAGGGAGGCGGGCGGCTCCCCAGCGGGGCTACCCCACTCCTCGGCTCCCGGGCTGCCCGCTCCGCCGCCCGCCGCCGCCGCTCGCCAGCCGGGCCCGCGCCCCCCGAGCGGAGCGGCGCCGCCGGCCCCCGCCTCTGCGCCGCCGGGCATGGGGAGCGGCGGCGGCGGCGAGGGCGGCGGCGGCGCGGGGGGTCTCCGCAGCAGGAAGACCTTCAGGTCATTGAAGAGCATGCGGCAGCGGCACTTGAGGAGGCCTTGGTTTCGCAACATCTGTCTCGGACGGAGGAGTCCGCAGCAGCAGTAGCAGAAAATGACCGCGCCGGGTGGTATTAACATGTGCCTTTCCTTGACAGGCGGGGATGGGGTGGGAAAGAAAGGGCAGGAGCCGGGCGCCCCGCGGCCGGGGGGCTCTGCTGAGGCCTCAGTGCTGCGGGGGGGCTGCGCTTGCCGGCCGGGAAACGACAAAAGAGGGCGAGAGGGGGGAGATCCCCGGCAGCCCGCTGAAATCTTGCAGTAATATAAAAAAAAACCAAACCCACTTTGCTCCCCGGGGGGATTTTATCCCCCTCCCCCTCGGACGGAGCGGATTCCACAAGTTTGTTTGCAAATCAGCGGAAGGAGGGAAGAAAATCTCACACGCCGCGGGGTCCGGGGGCGCGGGCACGGCGCTGTGCGGCGCTCCGGAGGGAGCCCAGCTCGGCTCCGGCGACTCTAAGCCTGTAAAAAAGAAGGGTCCGCGTCTCCAGTGGGTGTGGGGAAGAGGGAGAATACGGTCCTCTCGACAGTATTTGGCATCTCAAGTAATTTTCCTTTTCTTCGTCTTTTTTATTTTTTTTTTTTTTTCAATTAAAAAATAAAACTCAGTCGCACGAGACCTGATGTGTACCCGAACAAAATAGCAGCCGGACTGGCTATCAAAATGCAAAATGGGTAGCTGCTGTTAATATCAAAATTGCCTCTTTAACAAAAAGACCTTCACATTGTTTATGGGAAAACACCCTACGTCTCCAACACTGTACTCCCAGGTGGCGTCAGAATGTACTGTTGCCTTTAAAAGATTTCACTGTAAATATTAAAAGTCCTGAAAGGAATAATTAGCATTCAGTGAGCTTAATCCCAGATGTACTGAGATAAATATATTTATATATATAATATATGTCATATATATCATATATATTTTATATGTATTTATATATTCTGACCTTCTCTATCCCAGCAGCTGTCTGGACCACACACACAAAAAAATTAAAATTAAAAAAAATCAAAGCAAAACCGGTGAGGGAAGGCAGTTGTGTTATTCCCTAGGCAGATTCCATCCAGGACCAAAAAAAAAAACAACCCAAAAACCGTCAAAATCAGACCTATTCTTTGCATGTAATTGACCGGAGAAACGTGGATCTTACATGGTCACGTTTCCTTTCCTCCTTTCACAAAACAGGAACGTCATCAAACGCATTGGCAGCTTGTACAGACCATTGTGGATGGCGAGGCGGCCAGAGCTCTATCAGCAATTGCAGGGACCTCCTTTTGATGCATTGGATGAGGGTGCTTCTTTCTCTTCACCACCATCCCCACCTTCATTTTCCTCCCCTTCTGTCCTCCTCCTCTGACTGTTGTTCTCTCTCATAGGCATTGACATTCAACCATCGCAAGTCTGTCGCACTCTCGCAGGCAGGAAAAAAAAAAAAAAAATCGGAGTGGATAATTCTCTTCTTCCTCCTAAAAGGCTCTGATAGAGCACAATGCGCCAGACACACCGAGCAGCATGGCTTATTTTTCGTGCGGCTCCTGCCGCTTTGGCAACATCGAGCTGGTGTGTGCGTGTGTGCCTTTCTCCCTCAGCAGCCTTCTCTCTGCTCTCCCATCCGGCTTGCAGTGATGATGTTGCTGTTGCTATCTCCCTTGGATGCAATAGGGAAGGCAGATTGTTTGCAGTGCAAGCGGGGATTTGCAGGAAGGGAGGGGTGTAACGTGGCTGCGCTCTCCTCCCTCCCCCGGCTTTAAAAAAAAAAAAAAAAAAAAAAAAAAAGGCAGAAGAAGCAAAAAGGCGGGGTGGGGTGTGGGGGAAGAATCAAAGGGAGGAATGCGGCCCACCCCAACCTTTGATGCCCCAGGCTGCCGGCTGCCTTCAAGAGCCCACGCCGGGGAAGAAGGGAGGGGGGCGGAGGAAGGGGCTGGGCGGCCGCTGCGGCTTCAGCACCACGAGCCGCGGACAGCTCCGCCGAGCGCGGGCGCGGGGAGAGGCGCGGGCACGGCGGCGCCGCGCTGCGCGCACCCGAGGCCGGGCACGCCCGGGACCCCGCAGAGAGCCCTGCGGAAAGGGCGGGCGTGGAGGGAGGCGGGCACGGCGGCGCGGAGGAGCCGGAAGGCAGCGAGGCAGGGCAGAGCTGATGAACGGCGAACCTCAGCGCTCCGGCATGTTTTCGGATTGCTTTTCACCTCCCCGCCGCCTGCTGCGGGGAGCTACCGAACGGGGAAACTTTCAGAGGCAGGTGGCAGCCATCGAGTGTTTGGTGATCCCTGCTTGTCAGGTTGCCGGCAGGAAGCAGAAATTCCGCTAACAAACTTTTTCCCTGGCAGATTAATTAGTTGCAGAGGATTTCATGGTTTAATAGCGATGATAATCAATGTTTTTCATTTCACCCCAGCAGCGTTTGTTCACTGATGGATTTGTTTTCTTTCAGTAGCGCATATTTCGGTAGAAATATGGGTTCCTTGTAGCCCAATAAAGGGTAAATATGACTGAACACTATCGCTTAATTAGAATTAATTAAGATAGAAATTATTGCTAAGAGTGACCAATAGCAGCCAAAGCTCGTAGCTTCTTGCTCTCTTCAGCCTATTTGAAAATTGTAAGTAGCAGCTGCTGCAGTCCGTTAAGCTTTCCCCTGCAAATGTCAGCAGTGGTGGCTTTTCCCCACCTTGTCCTGCCCTGTGTGCCAGACAGCCCTGTTCAGCTGCCAAATACAGGGGGAAAATGAGCTCTAGGACTTTGTCCCGCTGCTCCAGCCATTCTGGTTCACAAATGTTCTGGTTTGATGTGGACCAAACCTGTTAATGGCACAGATGGTGTGGAGGCTACTAGTCTATGAAGTTCTGCTAATGTCAATGCAGTGTCTCAGCTCAAGGATCCCATCAGCCACTTGGGATACACTTTTTGGTGAAACAAAGCGAGGCCTGGGCCTGAAATCACGTCAACACCATTGAAATTTCAGGATCCTTAACTTGGTTTCTTTGTAGAGTTTCTTCCAGCTCCCACATGACAGGTGTATAATATCTACCAAAACCCAGATTGGGTTCTCTAGCTGGTGGGTACATGGGGTCTTCATTGGTACTGACTCACGAGTTAGAACTGACAGGTAACCTAATGCCACCCAAAAGTCATGCTAGGCCCTAGTCGCTCGAAATAGTCGCTCTTAGAATAAGATGTGATGTGTAAGAGGCTATGCCATGATCAGCAGAGGAATCTATGTTGCTACCTAATTAAAAAGGGAACAAAACTGATTATTTGCTACAGAAAAATGAAACTAGCACATGCAATTAATTTCCAGCAAATAAATTGCACATCAAGATGCTGCAATGTTAAAGCATTCATCTTCGCATCAAGATTCTGCAATGTTAAAGCATTCATCATCGCATCTTGCTGTTTCTCAGAAAAGCTGGGCAAATTTGCCATTGTGGATCTCTACAACACATATAAGGCTTCTCAGAATTTCACGTGTGTCTGATGAGGTCATTAGAGAAATAATAAAGAGCATTTTAGGGACTTGATGAGAATGAGACAGGCTGACTAGAGGCTGTCTAGATGCCCAACCTCCAGCATGGTTTTCCACCCTCTTGCTTTTTATTGCCCTCATCCTATTATTTTGATGTCACCAACATTTTCAGAATGGTTCCATCAATAACAGAATTGGAGAAAAATATATTGTTGTCATATTTTGCATGTGTGATGCATCCTTCATCCTTCCCTCCTGGCCATGCCTGGTTTTTCAGAAAGGATGTGCTCACGATAGAGGAGATCTCTATATTATACTCTGGGTTTTAATGTATGGGCTGTGTGCCCAGAGAGTTGAATGGCTGATAAATGTGACAAAATAAATAAAACAAATAATAAATCAGAGGTGCTCCATATGCTTCCCAGAGGTGAGCTGGTACTGTTATTCCTCTTTCAGTAAATGGGACAGCGGCCAATGTTTTCACACTTGGATGCTGCATTCAGGTCCCTTGATATGGATTGAGGTCCCTTGCTTAAAATGTGCACACCGGAAAGAGCTTGCCCAAGCCTCACTGAGATCTTAGCAAAGGCAGGGTGTTGTCAGGGGATCAATGCAGGCTGCCTAGCTTTGCTGCATGGGAAGCAATGTAGAGTAAATAAAGGGCAACACCTTCTCCTCTTAGAAAAAAACTGTCTGAGAGTTTTGGCCCTGTGTCTGTTGAGTCCACCAACAGTTGCAAGGATAACACAGGAAGGAAGCATACTGGAAGCAGCAGTGCTGATGTAGACTGTTTTACCTTTCTTGGGTACAGAAAGAGTAAGAAAAAAACAGGTGCATGGGCTGAGAGTGGGAGGTGATTTCTCTTGGTTCATTCCTCCTGGGTGTTTATGTACTGGCTGCTGACTGGGACATCCCGAGCTCTGCAACATCTGGGAATGAAAATGATTGTGCTCTATTACTTACTGAAGAGGAGTGAATGAGTGGGGACCAGTGGTGTGAGTGTGCCCCTCCACTTCAGGGCATTACAGAGCACAGAGAAGCATGGTCCAGCCCAGCTTTTGCAAATCTTTGGCTCTCTGTGCTGTTGAGAGATCTTCCCTTCAGTGGAGCCACTCCCATGCTTTTCTCCCTCCTTTGAAATAAGGCCAGGATTCTGGCATGATGCTCTCTCTATAACACTTATTTATTCTTAATAGCAGCAATAGCATTAATAATCCATAATGTATTTTCATTCTGTAAGCTGCACAGTGTACTGAGTGTAAAGAAGACACGCGCCAAACAAAGCACCCATCCAGGCTGGGCCTCAGCACCAGGTCTGCTGCTATCCACACCATGGGCTGTTAAGGCCACACTGAGAGCCTCTGCAAAGACCTGGTGCTCTCAGGAAATGCCCAGGCATCTCAGTACAACCCTGTATGCAAGTTTGAAACAGATCCTGTGTCAGGATGGTTTCTAATGCCAGGCTGCAGATTGATCCCACAGCAGATACCTTAACTCTGGTCTTCTTGAGCAAAGTATGGGCTGTTGGCCCTTAGCTTACACCTCAACAAAGAGGAATTAAATATTTCTGTTCAGGTGCTTCTCATTACTTCTCTGTACAAGCTATAACTCAGTGCAGTGGGGTGCAAAGGGTATCTGGAGCAAGCAGTGATACTTGATCTACCTATGTGGAAGTCTGATATTGTATCATATTAGAAATTCTTTCTTTCTTCTTCTTCTTTTATTTATTTATTTATTTTTAATTCTTTTTTTATTATGTTATCAGGTCAGAGATTGAAAAAAATGGTGGAGACCACAAGAGGGTAAATGCAATCAGGAAAACTGTGTGGACTGCAGCCTAACAGCTTGAACACAGCATACCAGTCATTGTGTGTGAGTATGTGAGAGATAAACAACATAAATGTTGATGGAGACAGCCACGATCAGAGAGCCAGAAAGCTGCCAGAGAAACATCCCTTTGTGTTTTCCATCTCTCAGAAAGCAAACAGTTACCTAAACCCATTTTCATGCCCACCTACTCGGTCAATAGCTGCACTGCGCTTCCTGCGCCACTTACAGCTCCTTAATGGTACAGAGGAGCTCTGATTGCCGTGGTGTAGGCCCCATCCCTTTGGCACACCATTACTTAAATCCAATCCATCGAAGGTTCCTACTGCTCTCTCAGTGATGGGGAGCTGCTCATCAGCTGAGTACCCTGTGATTGCTTGTCACAGCCAGACTTCTCGGTTCTTTTTCCTAGATGGAGATATTAAATAAATCTCAAGTGATGTAATTACCATAATTCAGTTGATGAAGCTTGTGGGCAGACACAGACAGGGACTGGAGGGAGCTCTGTCACATTTTCTTTGTTTTTTTCTTTCTTTCTGGGCAGTTGCAAACATGCTGACAAAAAGGATGCTACTGCTGGGAAGCAGAGCTCAGCAGGTGGGGGTTTATGCATCCTCCGAGCATCCAGAAATAATCCATGTATTGATTGGAATGATCTTCTCAAAGGAGATCAGAAATAATTTCTGAAGTGCTGTGCCTTGGTATCTCTACTGCCTTGGGTTGCAGCAAAAAGCATGACAAGCTGCTCTCAGCAAGTCCCTGTGCTATTGCTTTCTCCCCATGCAGGGCTAAACTTCCATTTCTTCTCTTCCTGTGAGGATCGTGGTCTGCCTCTGAGCAGATAAACAGCATTTTTTCCCCCTACTTTCACAGCAGCCTGCTCTCTGCTCTGTGAAGAGAAGGAACTGTTGTTGTTTTTATTCAAAAAATCAGGCATGTGCTGCAATAACAGCCCAGGCAGACAAGCACAAACACAACTGTACATCTCTTTTTCCTTGGTTTTTGAAAGGAATCCAGGTCTTTGTTTTATCTAGCTTCCTCTGCAAACACTTTTGAGGCCAGTCATTGCGCATGAGTAGGTGAGAGACACAACATGAATGTTGATGGGGACAGACCCCATTATCCCTCCTTCAGGATTTCAAATTGAAATCTGGAAAGTTAGAACACTATTCTTTAGGATGAGGCAACACCAAGCATGGGGTTCTCCTGTCCTTGAGTCCTAGAGGGAATTTCTCGCCCCCTTGGATTACTGATCAGAGCTGTGACTTGAAGAGAGCAACTGCAATAGGTAGGGCATTTAAGCATACATTCAGAAAGCATTTAGCCAGATGCTGAGCAGTTTTAACTATCTAGGAATGCACAAACTGACGTGAAACCCCAAACCTAAAAGGATCTGGAATGTAGATACTAAAACAAACAAACAAACAAACAAAACAAAGAGAATTCATATAATTGCAGGTCCCTTGGGTATTTGGGTATTTCCACTGCTCTCCTGAGTCAAGACAAATTTGTTTCAATTCTCCAGTTGTGTTCTCAGATGCACTGGTTACTTTGGTGACGTGGAGCAGCCCTAGAACCAGCTCTCAATTGTCTAATATGAGACTAAGAGAAAATAATGGGGTTTAAAAAGTGTATTAGAAGCTGATCCTGAGAGATACACTGTACTCCCTGGGTCGAGATGAGTTGAGCACACCTGGCATGTCATCAGATGTTTGCTTAGCTACTGGGATTCACAACTGGATACAGTAACACTGAGAATATTCCCCATATGATCTTAATAAAGCCCTCTGGAGCTCAAGAAGCGTTTGGACAATGCTCTCAGATGTAGGATTTAATTTTTCTGTGGTCCTATGTGGAGCCAGGAGCTGGACTTGATCCTCGTGGGTCCCTACCAACTCGGGATATTCTGTGATTTTACTGTGGCACAACACTGCCACAATCAGCTTAAGGACACAGGCAGGAGCTGCTTGGCCAGAGGAGCTTCTGCTGATGTCCCAACTTCCTGCCAAAAAAAGGGGAACAGTTTTGCAAAAGAATCATGTGTAGTGATGTTGTGCTGGGATGTCCTGGATCTTGTGCTAAGTAAGAGCCCTCCTGAGCTGCGACTCTCCCTGAGAACAGTGAACAGGTGGAACATTAGATGCTGTTTCCCCAAAGTCTTACAAATCCGTATCTTAGGATTTAACATCTTAGTCTGCCCAGATAACATCCTCAGCTAGAGCAGCTTGTTTCTGGATCAGCAGGCAAATGTATGCACGCTGCATAAATACAAGGCAGGCAGTGAAATCACTTACAAGTCAGATAATCTTATTAGTTTCATAAATAGGAGATGAGTTTCTATGAGGGCAGAAGAAAATGTCCAGCCATGAGGACCATTTTAGGTCTCTCCTAAGTGACCATTGCATACTGAGAGTCTTGAGAAGGGAGGGTACACTGGAGGTCGGAGAAAGATACACAGTGGAGAATCTCATAGGAGGACATCCTAGTTACTCCCTGTGCTGACAAGTACCCACCACACACAGCAGTTTCACACCGTTTTCCCAGCAGGAGCAGTCAATAGGTTTCCAGATACACTTGCCAGGTATGAAGTACAGGGCAAACCCACAGCCTGTTGAGATGCTCTCTCCCCTTCCCTCAGTATGCTCCAATACACATGAGAAATTCTGGCAGGGTAGCTCAGAACTGTTGCTAATAAGTGCGCAATGGTTCCACTGGCAGGTATCACTCTTCCCAGTGATTTCTCCTCACACCTTTGCACAAAGGACAAGTGTAGTTTCTGCTGATAAAAATACTGAGGGCTCCATCAGAGATAAGACAGGGATAAGAGGATCGTGTGGATTTAAAGGCCGGGCTGTCGGAGGTGGAGTGCTGCTAGAGATGAAAGCAGGAAGAAATGCAAGAGCAGTGTGTGGGGAAAGTCAATGGATTTACACCAGTGAAAACAGGAGTTGATTTTTTTGACCCTTGCACTTCTAAGGAGGGTCTCCCAGCAGTAAAACAGCATGAAAATCTTGTTGTGAAAGGAGGGTTATGGCCTTGCACGTAGACCAGGTGAAGCATTCAAAAAAGAGCTAGGGTACAGTGGGGACATGCCAGGTCTACAGGAGCACATCAGGTAAGAGACTGTTACCTCCAAGTGAGGCCCAGATTTAGCACTTCCTAATGGACTTAATGTTAATTAAAGGGAGATCTCAAAACCATATGCATGTTCTTGCTGAGATAATTAATTGATTTAGAATCAAGTTTATGTAGTTAAGGAGTTTTATAATTACACTTCATGGCAGGGGGAGCATTTTAGGGATGGATGCTTCCAGAACACCTCCAGGTAGATGCTGAGTGCTGGGTTTCCCAGTGGCCTGAACCCACCCTGCTGATGGGCTGGAAATCCTCTTTGGTCCTTGGGGTCATGCTGTTAATGTGTTGGCTTCAAAGGACTGAGGAATTCACAGTCCCTCAAAAGTGACTTCTGAGCCATCTTCAGCATGCAGGCAGCAGTTCCCTGCTGCTGAAGGGACTTTTCATTTCTAACCAGCTTTAGCTCTGTCTGTTGATGTCTTTTTATCCCTCGTCACTGTGGTGATGGGCTGACTCCAATACCAGCCCTTAACACTAATGTTGTTTCCTTGGGTCTTCCTCCCAGGCAAACACTCGGTCTCATTCATGAGAGGGAGAAAACACAAAGTCATAACCCTGTGAAACACATAGCTGCCTATGTCACTCCATAACTCACATTCCTGCCATCCTGACCACGTGTAAGGACACGAACAACCATCTGGCTCTGCAAACACTTAAGTTAGTTGGGAAGGCCTACAGCCCTTTGAGTTCTACAGAGAAACTGAGGCACAGAGACAAAAATGCCCTTGTCAGAGTCAGCTGCAAAGTGCTACATAGGGACCTATTTTACGTTATGGGAAGGCTTGCCTAAGAGAGCAATTTGCACATCTTTGCGTGATGTGCAAATAACCACACACGCAATGCATATCTGTTTTTCTTCCTTCTCTTTATGGCTGAATAACCATGCAATCTTGGTTACATGGAAGTTTGACTGCTGCTGTTTATTGCCCCCTGGAAATAGGATGTCAACGGCCCTGGGCTCCTTTGCAGCAACTCACAAAGGCCTCCTGAGTGCAGAATTACACCCATTGGAGGAAATAAACAGCAGGAATGGTAGAGTGACTAAGCACCAAAAATCCTGCATTTGTGTAGAAACTAACAATGAGAAGGAGGAAAGGATGCCCTGGAGGATAGAGAGCGCCATAGGAAAAATTGTTTCCAGCATGTTCTAAAAGTGAAAGTTTCCACACAGAAGACAAGGGCAAATTTGAATGTCACCCCATGCTTGCACCTGCCTGTGGTCTTGGGCAAGGCTCCCTGCCATGCATGGAGGTCAGGAGTCCCAGCAGCCCACCTGCCCTGGAGGAGAACAGCATTTGAGCATGCCGTGGCCCCACTGGAGGACCTAGTGGCTGTTGTTTCTCTTTCTCCCAGACACTGCCCTACCTCTGCTGGGGTTCCCTGCACAGGATTTTCCTCTGGGCTCAGAGATTATTGGAAAACTGGAAAACCACATGTATGGGAGATTGGTAATCACAGCCTGAACCTCTGATTAATCAGCTGAGGCAAGTGTGGGGTCAGCAGTGGGAGCACAGGTGAGAGTGATGTAGCTGTGCTCCTGGAAGGGGTGGAGCTCGACTCCACCTCCTCTTGAGACCTCATTTAAGGGCTGACTCCCACTGAGGCAGCATCTCTTGGGGGTTGCTCTCCAGTGAAGACCACCCCAGCTTCTTCAGCTAAGGCACCACCACTGGTGAGTTTCCCTTTGCTTATTACTTCTGTACATTTGTTGCCATCTTTGCTACCATCTGTATATTAACAACCAATACACCACAGCAGCACCAGCTCAGAGTGCTGCTGAAATACATCTACCTCCCTCTGTTCTGGTTTGGGTGTGTGATATCAGGGGAGCTCACAGAAGGAGATATGGTCTCTTCTGTCTTTTCTCAGGCTAAGCTGCTCCAGCAGTGGCATTGGCAGCGATATGCGTTCTCACAAAATTGCAGTCCCAATGAAATCTCAAGTCCTTATGTGCATAGAAACAAAAAACAATGTTCCCCCTCACCACCCCCCTGTTTTTTTCCTCTTCCAGAATCACCCTTTTCCTACGCTTTTATTTATTTTATTCATTTTTATTTTAAGAGGTTTACATTTTCTGGGTCAGCACTAAGTCCCTTGGTCTTGTGATCTTTACATACCAGTAAACATATGCAGAGGTATGAGAGGAGACCAAGTGCAAGCCAGTTCATTCTTCTGACACTTTTATTTATTTCCTTTTCCCATCTGCCACTGCTCAACTCTCTGCCTATCTGTGCTTCTGTGCGTGTGTTTGTGAAGGATGGAAGGGAAAAAGGGATGTGATCCTGGTAGAGCACAGAAGATCTCTCCACTTTGAGTTGCAGCTTTCCACTCTCCTTCTTACCACTTTACTATATCTATCACCGCTCTGGTTGTGTTACACTGCTTTGAACACTTCTGCTTTGTGGAAAAATAAACTGATGTATAAAATGAAAAAACCAAAGGGTTTTTCGGTGCTGATGCGTGATATCAGGGTGGTAGTCACAAAGCTGATGCCATCTGCCAAGCCTAAACTGAACACCAGTGGCAAAGCTGCTGTGCTGCTGAGTGCACTGAAGGCTCCCAAGCGAAAAGCAACAGCATCCACAGCTTGAGCTGAGCTCTGTGGCTGAAAGCAGAGACAGATGCAAGTCATCTATGGATCAAGCAGAGAGGGGGACACTTAAAATACACTGACTATTAATATTTCATGGTTCTGACATCTAGCAACCACATTGAGAGGAGAAACAGAAGTTTGTTCTTCTAGGTTTGAATTTAACTATGCCTTTCCTGCTGAATGTGCCAGCTGAGGCTAATCATGGCATGCAGTGGAGTCCTCTGTGTACCTTGCCTGGGGTAAAACCCTGATTTTTTTCATGTACTCTGTAGCAGTTGTAGCAATATCTGCAGTTCTTCACACCAAGGTGGGTTTGAACTATCAACTACAGGCAAAGCAAAGTCCAATCACTGTTAAGTCTGTCACCTATTAAATCATTCAGATAATCATCATCTAAAGTACTTGGCTTTTCCAGAAAAGCTCTTTCTTTCTTCTAGGAACTAAGCCCCAGGAAATCATAACCCACCAGATATTTGCAAAGTGGCATGAATTCCAGATAGGCTTTTTTTTTCATAGCAGTGGCATTAACACACACTGAGCTTGTTCCTGGAATGAGCAGTGCCTAGGAGTTGTCAATACTTTAATCTGATTTATACAGGCTGTGTACTCTCTCTCTCCCTTTCCTCAAATGAGCACTAATAAGTTTTCAGTCTGGACAAATCCCAGGTAGTGGGATCATTACATAGCAATGTATCAGCTTTGCTGTTGAAATCAGGGATGGAGCAGGGACAACAGAAAACATTTCTCCTGCTTGTTCTTAATTCTGTTCACAAATAGTCTAGTTCTTGTCTGAAGTATGACTGCCTTGTAGGAATACACTCAATTTTTTATATTACTGTGCACCAATTAAGAAACCAGTAAAAGTTTGGAAAATCTATGGGGAAAAAAAAAAAAGATGGCTGCATCCATGGGGATCATTAATACCACATGGTGCCATGACCATAAATAAAACCTGACAACACCTGCTAATGCAGAGGGAACTACTTGTTCACCTGTTAAGAGCTTCATATCAGGCTCCCTCCAATGATTTTCAAAGCCTGATCTTTAACTTCCCTGTGGACTAGAAAATATTGATGGGGTGTTTTGGAAGGGGGGATGGTGGTGGTGGTGAGTCTTTGTCCTCCAGGACTCACTTGTCAGTTTGTAACCATATGATGTATTAGACATCACTAGACATGAATGTCACTGCTTTTAGCCTCAAATTCTATCTGCATGATATCGCGCCATGGTGCAGTCACAGTCAGCATCTTGATTTGATTCATGCATTGCCTCACAATTTGCTCCAGGAGGACTTAGGATCTAATTCTGCAGATGAAAAAAATCAGCTGTACCACCCCTTGCAGACGTGAGCCCTACATGTCTGGCAAGAACCATTTTCAAAGCACAGTGCAGCACCATCCACTCCTGACAAAACTGCATGGAAACAATGGCTATCTCCAAACTTTACTTGACCTCAGAGGGAACGCTTGATTTCTCTGTGTTACAATTAATCCAGATGGACAATAGGAAAAGAAGCAAAAGACTTGCTGAAAACCCAGCTGCTGCTCCCGAGCCTGGATTTTCTAGGTCAATACATTTCAAAAATTTTTCCACTGATGGAGAGAAGGGGAAATCTCACCCTTCTACATTCAGTCTGAAATCTGTCCTGCAAGATCCCTTTAGAAGAAAGCAGGTGCTTGTTAAAGGAGGAGATCTGCTCCCAACCCATACTTTTGCACTGTGGTTTGATTCAAGGCTGCCCCACAGCAATGAGCAGAGCTTCACCATCATCCCTCCAGTCAGTGTTAGTGAAGATCTAAAATAGCCAAGGTGAGTTTTGCAGCATGTACATCTTTTTTTTGCAGGAAGTGCATAAAGAATGATAAACTCATTTCACATGCATCAATGAGCAGCTGTCTGGGACCCAAAGCTTCCAGCTCTTGTTTCCTTAATTCAAATGCAGGCCAAGTTACTATCAGAAGAATCCTAATTTGTTGATAATCTCTGAAGGATTCCTGTCCTCAGGAAGAGCAATATAATTTCAGGTTAACAGATTGAATTATGAAATCGTTAAACAATACTATCAGCAAACATACACATGTATGTATCCATATATGCACTAATGTGTGTATTGTTTGTGTATGCGTGCACTCTTGCATGACAAGATATAACCAGACAACTCTTGCACTCTCTTTCTGGTACCAGAGCTATAGAGCAGCCAGTGAATCTGAAAGATGGAAAATGTCAAATGGACCACTGAGAATAAATGTTGTTTCAACATACAATCAGTAACTGAAATCAACTGCCTCAAGATATCACTCAGGATCAAACAGTGCATTTTGTGATGGACAATTAAGTACTAATCCCATGAACTATCACTTAAAACATGGATCTGCGCACAGGTAGGCAGAAGAAAGGAATCAATAGACAACCATGCTGAATGGGACATGTGGTTCCTGTATTCCTGTATAATGAAATGAAATTTCATCATCTTTAATAGCTATGACTCTTGTTAAAGCAATGAATATTTTAATAATCCTTCTTGCTGGATAGAAATATTCCAAAACACGCTACTTTGTTGAGTCCCAGAAGTTACAACTGAGTCGAGACAAAGTTCTGCAGCCTGCAAGCTGTGATCCAAGTGAACCTTTCTGAAAGTGAGACTTGTGATCACGATGTTACACAAAAGCAATTTCCTAGATCAAATGGGAGTTTGTAATTGAATGTGGACATATCTGACAACACAACAAACATTAAAACTGCTGCTCATTGCGCAGTGCGCCGTGTCTACGTTTAGCTATAGTCCCATGGGGGAAAGGACAACTCTGTTTATTCATCTGTAAAGAACCCTGTGTGCCTTTGACACTGGGGGATTAAAAGAAAAATTAATTGCCTACCAGACCCCTGAGTTCTTCGTGCCACTTTCTTCTCCCCTATCACCGTACCTTCAGCCTTTTAAGTCTGGAAGTGGCTGTAGATCTTTCTAAATGCCAGAGGACCATTTTGTTAAAATGTTATCCATCTTAACGACATGTCAGATTTCTGAATGAGAATGCATTCTTTGGTGGGAACAGGCCTATAACTTATACTGCTTCTCATTTCCTGAAGCATTGGAATTGTGCTGCTCCCTAATGTTATTTTATTAAGATGCGATTTGTCATCATATTGCTGAAAACAAGATAAAATGCAGGCTAATTAAATTCCTTATTTAACTTGATGAGCATCTGCTTTCTGTAGTCACACACTTTTAAGCAGAACCTTTGTAGCTGTTTCTCAGGATCTATCTATTGCGACTCTTACTGCTATCAAAATGGGGAATTACCTCCATAAATACAGGCAGATGCATTCCCATTGCACACAACCATTGCTATTTATAGTGAGAGTTGCATAGCACTACTCAGGCAGAGACTGCAGCAACGCCTTGTGAGCACGCTGCCCTGACACTCCAAGAGTGGGGTAACTGCTATCCCAAGTAGCCCAGTGGAAGTCACTGAGACAAGCTGGTAGCGAAATACTGCAGCTGACAGCAAGTGCTTTTTAGATCAGGCTGCTACACAAAATGTAGCAAACAAATCACCCTGTGACTTTTCCCATCTGTAGCAGATGAGACTCCCAACGTAAAGGAAAATCATCTCTGTTGAAACAGGAATGTTAATAACAAACTTAAGCACGGACACATCAAGTTAAGTGTATGCTTAAGTGTGCTGCTTGCCAAGTCTTGATTCTGGCTCACTTTCCATGTTCTGCATTCATGGAGGTTTCTAAGATGAGAACCTTTCTGCATATTTGGTTCAGTAAAGATCGAGGCAGAGGAGAGTCCTGAGTCTACATTGTCTACATTCCTCATTAAAGCAGTAGTGGCCTATGTCAAGGAAGATAAGGAGAAACAGTTGTACCAGAATCCAGTATAAGACTGGGACTCTTAGGAAAGTCTCTGGCACACCACAACCCTGGGTCTGTGTCTCGGAAGCCCCCCTGAACCCAGACTTTGTGTCTCAGAGAAATGTGCTTCCTCTTTGCCTACACCTCTTGATCTGAAGTGTGCTTTGAGATCTTCCAAGGAGAGATGCTACTCCTGTGCAAGGGCAGAAGACTGTTACTATTGGATTGTTGGTTAATTATTTACCATCAATCACTTTTGATGCTCCTGCTTAAAGGATCTCTGAATCTCCTGTGCACAGGGAAGAGAAAGAGCAGAGAACAGTGGGTAGCTTTAACAAACAGGACCTCAAAAGCTGGCTTCATATCAATACTATGGCACTAGGATTAGCTGTTTATTCTGAGCTCAAAAACCAGGCCAGTAATTTAAGATCCAGAAAAGAACTGGAAATGGAACTTTTGTTTCTTTAGCCTTGTTTCCTGGGGAAGCAAAGCTTATGCAATTAAATTCTTTGTGTGTGCATGGTTGTCCCCGTCTATCTTAGTACCCTTCTGCCAGTTCAGCCACATTTCATCATGACAAAGCTCTGTTCAGCATCTGGAGAAAAACAAAGAAAATAAATAAAGGAAAAACAAAACAAAACAAAACAAAGAACGTTTGTATAGAGCAGAGGGACATGCTCTGGCCTGAGCTCAAGCACACTTACAGGACTTTGAAGAGACCACATCGCCTGTGCCTCCTGGAGAGGGATCACACCTCCTGTTGTGTTAAATGCTGGCAATACAGTAGCTTTGGAAACACTGTTTGCATCCTAATGCAGATTTTTCTTCCATTTTATTTATTTATTTATGTATTTATTTATTTATTTATTTTTTCTCTCTTTTTTTTTCCTTTAAATCTTTCTTTTGGATGCCAATAAACTGTCCCCTACACCTGGGCTGCATAAAACAAGAAGAGCCAGCTCAGCCATGCAGCAGCCCTGTGAGTGTGGCGGTGGCTTGGCAGCAAAGTGGAGGCCATGTGCTGTGCAGACCATTGCTCTGTACTGGAGCTGTGGAGGGGAATCCAGCCAAGAAGGACAGAAGGCAGAAAAGAGACCCTGCAATCTGTTGGTGGGGTTGTACTATAAACAAGAGCGGGAAGGCTTCAGTGTGCCAGGAAAGAAAAAGCTGTGTAGATAAAAGAGGCTGCTTTAAAAGAGTGAGGGAAACTAATTTTCCTTGTACCCAGTGGACAAGGAGCAGGAAAAAAGAAGTGGTCATCACTAAGTGTCAGTCAGAGGATGGGAACAACCCTCAAATTCTAGAAAGACTCATACAAAAGTCTCTGGAGATCTTCTTTCATCAGGGTTTTAAATGCAACTGGATTTAGCAAACTCCAAATCTGGACTCTGATACTACAGAGATGCTCAGGGAAAGGGCCTTATTCAGAGTCTACTTGTGGTAGCAGCTGGGCTGTCCAATGGGTCAGCCATGGTTATGGGTCCGTGATGTGCAGTGGCAGAGAGAAAGCAGAGGGAATCATTGGCTGTCTAACAACAGAAACCCTCAGAGAATCAGAAATGGAGGCTGCGGGGTCAACTACCATGCCCAGGTCCAGTCCAAAACCTGAGGACAGGCCAAGCACCCTCTTGAACCTGGGGCTCAGTGTCCTTCAGATCCCACTGAGGATCCCAAACACATCCCCTCAGCCCTCAGAGGACAGCTACTGCATAAAGTATTCACATTAGACACTAAAAGTGCATACAAATTGATTTCCCAACCAGGAAAAACAAACAAACACAAACAACTCTGCATATCCACAGGCTTTTCTCTGCTTCTGCTTCACTGAGACCTTCCCAGAAGAGCTGACCTGAATATCCCTAGTCCAGTCACTTGCCTGGCATTAACTGGGAAGAAGCTGAAAACCATCATGAGTATGGAATTTATTTATTTTAAAGAGAGCAGCTACGAGTTCTCTCCATATGGTTGAAGACTAGCATGTTTGAGCACTGGAAATGGTGTTGCTGAACTTGTGTGGGCTTCCAAATGCCTCTGAGAAGGTGGAGCATCCAAGGGCCATCAGTGTGGGCTGAGGTTTGCATTTCCAATCATCTCCTGGATGGTCTTGATGCACACAGTGACTCTGCATGCGGTTCACCAAGATCCATAGAGACTGCAGGATGCAGTTGTACAGCTCTACCCATGCAGAGAACTGTGACAGTGTGTTGGAAAAGAGGTGAAGTGGACACATTCAACATGAGATATCAACTGGGGTGTGCTGACCCACCGACCCTCCCAGGATTTTCTTACTGCATCTCTGTATTCTGATTTGGTGTGTAGAGGGTAAGTCCAAGCCACTGCTGGAAGCATGTTCTGACTGAAAGGACACCTGGAGTGCTACCAGCAAACTGCTCACAAATGGCCTCTTGCTTTGTAGGTCTGTTCCCTGCATGGTTGGTCTGTTCTTTGTGCCTTGCTGAAGTTGTGCCATATGGAGCAAGTGCTTCAACGTCTGTCTGTGTGTCTGCCTGACCGTGCAACCCAAGAGCTCTTCTCCTCTCTGGAAAACAACTCTCTAATTGTTCATGTGAGTTGAGGACAGTCCTATGGGGCTTTTTTTTACACTTTTCCCACCCAAGCCCATCCTTTTTTTTTTTTTTTCCTTTTTCTTCCAAATCTCCCAAGCATAAGGACCTAACAGCAGAGACCTCAAGCTGCCTGGAGGGCAAGTTGGCAGGGAATACCTTCAGGATTATGCTCTGCATGTCTTCTCTCTTGCTAATCCATGGTACCAGGATTTGGTCTAGTTTTGGTCAGTTAAAAGCGTAACCAGAAGGAAAACATAAAGATGTCTCATCCATTCCTCCCTCAGTGGGAGTCTGCTGGCCTGCAGGGGGATAAAAAGGGTAAACAGAAAAGATGTGAGAAAACACAGGATGAGCATCTTTTCCTTGCTTTGCAGTCTGGAGATACAACTTTTACTCTTTTCTTTCTACTTCTTAAGAGAAGCTGGGACCAACTCTGGACCCAGATCTCCTCAGTCTCATGTTTGTTGTTGCTGGTGAGGTTTTTTTATTGCTTATTTTGTTTTGTTTTTTAACTTGTGCCTGCACACAGTGAGTAAGGGCGCTCACAGGGCTGCATGTCAGGTCACACCTTGCTTTCACTGCCTGCCTTGTTTTTCTCAGGCTGACGAGCTCCTGACTAATGACAGTCACCGCTGCTTAATCAGGAAGCAATTTAAGGATAACCTTTTTTAATTAACTGGCAGAGGGAATGAATAAATAAACTGCAAAACAACCAGCTGGCTGCAGCACCCCCAGCTGAGGGGTCTGGGATAGAAAATGGCATTTGGGGATGGGGCAGACGGCTCCAGAGCTGCCACTGGACAGGATGGTAACAGTGTGAGATAGGGGAATGGTGCTCCCCAGAGCTGTTTCCTTGCCTTTCCCCCCCGTCCCCCCCACTACTGCCCTGGCAACATAAAGGGAAATCCTAACTGCCCAGGAAGATCAACTTGATGTGTATAATTAAAACGAATGGAAGCGCTTATTTTTCAGAACTTTAATAAAAATGTGAATAATTGCAGTATTATGAAGGCAAGCGGCATACCTTTTTCTAAATGCATTAATACTGTTTTTAACTCTGCACCAAACCGCCTTGGTGCACCAGCGGACAAACCCTCAGCCCATAGCTTACAACGGCAGCCCCACCGCAACCACGTGACCCGCACAACTGAGTCTGCTTCCCCCCACCCGCCCCGATTCCCTTAGCGGCCCTAAGATGGCGCCGCGCGGGGAAGACTCAATTTCCCAGAGCGCCGCGCGCCTCCGGCAGCTTGGCGCCATCGGGAGGCAGAGCGGGGGCTGATGGGAGTTGTAGTCTGCGCGGCTGCGCGCCTTGTGGCGGCCGTGCTGGCCTCTGCCCGCTGGTGGGTGCGCGGGCGTTTGGGGAGGGCTGGTCAGGGCTGAGCCGCTAGCGGGTTGCAGCGGGGTGATGGGGCGGCCTGGTCGGCGGCGTGGTGCTGGGCCTTTGTGGGCAGTGGGGAGCCTGGTGGGTAGGAAGCGTGTTGGGTGTGGGGTGTCTGGAGGGCCTTGAAGAAGTCGGGGGGTTCCCTAGCCTGTAGGGTTGGGGCAGGGATGGAACGTAACCTCGGGGGGGGGGGGGGGGACCGGAGGAGCGAGCCTCGCTTTGTACAGTTAGTTTAGTCCATCTCTGAGCACTGGGGGAGGTGGGCAGCCTCTCACAGGTGAGGCCAAGGAGCAGGTGGAGAAGGGAGGTGTGGTGGGGTCAGCTGCTTGATTTCTGTAAGCTCTTGATAAGCACAGCAGTGAGAGGACCTTTCTCAAGGGAGGAGCTGACACTCGCCTCTGCAGCTGAGTGTGTGTCTCTTATGTGCTGTGAGATGCCTGAGGACTGAAAAGTTGTTAGGAACCGATGACTGATAGTAATGTGTTGTCAGTACGTTGAGCTTGTTGCTGGGGACAAATTTGAACCTTCTGCTGCTTTATTTTTTAGGCTGGCCTTCCATTCACACCAAGAAACAGGTGCTTCTGAGATGAAATACTGATGTACTGACTCAGGTTTGTTTGTACCGGTGAAGATGTCATCTGGCCTTACAGAGGAGCAAAAGAGAAGAATTGAAGAGAACCGCCAGAAGGCTTTGGCTAGGAGAGCTGAGAGGCTAGCAGCCCAGCAGGGTGGGCAGCTGGGGATCACTGGGCCTCGGGTGAAAGAACAGAATCCAGACAATCGAGGAAGCTTGAAGCAAGAAAACAATCATGTCAGGTTCATTAGCCTGCCCCAACAGAATCCAGACAATCCTGTGGAGCAGAAGAGCTATCTTCGGAAAGATTATAATCATTACACTGCAAACCAACAGATGGCTGGTTCACAGAGAGAGCAACGAAAGAATTGTTCAGAGGACTCAAAGCAAACAAGTGGCAATAAGCAGTTCCCTACATCGATCCCAAATTCTCCGAGTTATTGCCATCAACATTACTCAGATGGACAACATGGACAACAAGCTTTAATTAATTCTGGTACATTCCAACAGCCCAAGTGCTACCCAGCTTCCAAAAACCCTACAGGAACATCTCTCCCTAATTTAACTGGTAACTGGAACGCTGATGGTATTAAAGATTTACAAAATCAGAGCAAATCTGCCATAAAATATGTTTCATCACCAAGCGGCGCCACTCTCAGTGCTTCAGAAATGGTGATAAATACAAACAGATCAGCAGAAGGACAGGGTGGAAGTGGTGCCTTTCTGGCCAGTGGTAAGGTGCAGAAGCTGACCAGCCCTGCTGTTGCAGACTGTATCAAAGCTGCCTCTTGCAAGAAAGCAAATAACATTACAAGAGGAAAATGTGTGAAATCTGGGGAAGACCGTTTCCAGGTTGAAATAGGGTATAATGCTGAACTGATTGCTTTGTTTAAGAAGATACCAACCAGAAGCTATGGTAAGAATTGATTGATAGCTGCTTTCTCTGTGCTCTGTTTGATTGTACTTTGAGTATATACTGGAACTGTAGAAGCATTATGCTTTTAGCAGAGCAGTTAATGTTGGAATCAAATATATAGTATGGTATTAATGGAGTACTGGAAAAGTCAAGGCAGCTGAAATTGTAAAGAAATTCAGAGCATAAAATATTGATTTTGGATTTAGCCACGAAATCAGAAGTTTTATGAACGGTGCTCGAAGAAGTTGAGTGTTGGTAGCTGGTCAGTGTTTTGGGAATGAAGAGAGTTATTACTGAATTTGTATGGGAAGGTAGGTCACTTCTGAGTTGATGGGCTGAGTATTAACTGTGTTATTGCAAGTAGTGGAGTTTGCTACTTGCTGATCTATTTTCCATGCCTTTCTTTCTTGTATTCTCTTTTTGTTTCCCCACATATGTTGCTGCTCCCTGTAAATGACTGTTGCATTCTCCTTGCCTTAGCATTAATGTGCCCTATGGCTTTATTTGGTGCCATGTAGCTGTAAGCCTGAGCATGCTGTTTTTCAGATCTCTATCGAGAAATCTGCATGTATAAAATGGCATAAATGTTTCACAGCACCACTTTTTTCTACCCCATATAACTCATATTCTGCCCTATTTTAGATCCTACTACGAAAAAATGGAGTTTCAGCCTGGAAGATTACAGCAGTTTCAGTAAGTAAATGGATTGCTGAATGGTAAGAAAGGATCTTAAGACTTAAGATCACCGCTATAACCTTTCTCTGATGGTGATTTTACTTCGTTATTGTCTGGAGTAATAAAAAAAGATGGTGCTACTCAAACATAATGCCCACCTTTTAGGCTTCTAGCTCATATTATTTTTTGACATTTTGTAGTATATTAGAAATACAATTTTGTTATGCAATCTAAATGCCTAGCTTAGGTTTAACTTCTTCTGTAGTTGCTGAATTGCTTAGGAGTCAACAAGCCTGATTATAGTGGATTCTGTATTGACAACTGACTATTAGCTAATACTTGATTTATAGATTTGTTGAAGTACGTTCTTTTTAAACTTTTTTTTCTTTACCGTTTTTCCTATTAATTTTGGGTATCGGGAAAGGAAAAAATCTAATTTTTCTAAAGGTCTGAGTGAGGCTGAAAGTGAACTACCAAGGATGGGTTTTATCTTTTTCTCTACTGTCATTTTGTTCTGCAAAGATTGAGAGATGACAGAGAGGCGAATGAGCCAGGTAAGCTTTTCAGAAGTGCATTGTCTTGAAGCTAGTGATCACTATTGATTTCAGTGGGAACAGAATTAGGCCTGTGTTGAGCACTTTGAAAAACCCACAGTTGAGTGCTGGTTTTCGAGCTTCCCATGTGGGTTGCCACACACATTCATTATTTAAGTGCTTCTGGTTTACTTGAAGTGTATTGAGTACAGATGAGAGTGGAGTCCCTGCACCAAGAAACTTGCAAATGAGGAGAATGATTTTTGGAAATTGGGTTATGTCAGGGTTTTCATTTTCTCTTAAACTGAAACTTCAGCTGTAATTATAAAGACAGCCGTGTGGGTATAGATTGACAAAGAGACAGAAGGGAAAAATGTAATGCACATTAGTGTTGTTAGTTGTGGTCTCCAACTGGCAAAAATATGTCTTTTCTCTCCCCGTGCCCAAGCATTGTGACACAGGTGGTTGCTGCAAACTGTAAGATAGGAGCCACCTGGCTGTGCAGAAATACAAGTCTAACAGCAAGCTGTGTTAGAATAAAAGGTGATGGTCCTGTAACAAAGGAGAGATCTGTGGTTTTGGATGAGATTCCTTCCTACGGTATTATGCTTATTGAGCATTTATCCTTGATGAGATTGCTTATCAGATGTCCATATGAAGAGAGAGGCACAGATTTTTAGATCTTTCTCCTTTGCTACTCTGCAGAAACACCTTCCAACCTTCCCAGGCTACTATTGATCACCATATCTCTGCAGCTTTTTATGTGAAAATGGTATGGCCGTGTGCAATTTACTCCTGAATGTGCTTCTGCAGATTGCCTGGACTGGCCTGGTGAGCCGTGTTTTGGGATTGCTGGCAGCAGGAGCCTAACATAGTAGCAGTTTTGAATGAGCCCTGATTCCTGTACTCTTGCATGTTTGCCCTGACCTTGCTGTATTCAGTGTGTACCACCATTCTCTATTCTTTGTCCCTCTAAGATAAACTGAGGAATCTTAATTCCCTGTAAATGTGAAGGTGCCGGGCTTGCTTGTCATCTTCTTGTTCTTTCTTGTCCCAAAGTAGTTTACCAGTGTTCTCCAGTCTTTCCTTAGTATCTCATGTTTTCTTTCTAGTGGAAGCAGCAAGTCAACTTTCCTCAGTGATTCTGGCACCACTGGAAGGAGAAAATGCAGTTGACTTGTCATCAGGCTCTCATTTCAGCAGCAGCGGGATTGATATGTTATCCCTCTTGAACATGTGCAAGAGCTGGAAGAAACCTGCAGCCCTCATCAAAGGGAAGTGTGTGCTGATCTCTCGCTCTCGGTTTGAGGTTGATATTGGGTATTCTGCAGAAGTGGTTGGAGTGTTCAAACAGATGAATTCCAGAATTTATGGTGAGTCTCTACTTTATTATTACTGGGGCTGCTTTTGAAGTGCTGTGCATGATATGGAGGAGATGGAGTGTGTGGGGGCATCAGACTTTGAAATAGTGTGAGAGGATGTGCTCTGGTGAAGATTTTGAGAGCTTAGTTCTGGTGTAGTGTTGTATCTGTGCCCTGCACAGTGCCAGAGAATCTCTTCTTCAGAGCCTATTAGTCAAGATGATATTTCAGCACTTGGCATTATGTTTGCTCTCAAGGTGGGATGTGATGGCTGTTTGCCAGCACAGGGGCCTTGCTCAAGTTCTTGTTTTTATTTCAACTGGCTGCAGCTGTCTGAGCAGACTGTGTTTACTAGCAGCTTTACTGATATTTTATGAGGCAAGTGGAGTTGTAGAGCACTTCTATTGTTAGCACTTAGATTTCAAAGGTACACACTAGTTTTTCCATCAGTTACATGGGAATGAGGTGCAGTGTGATAAAGTGACTTGTGCTGTCACAGCAGGTCAGTGACAGTGTGGACAGCAAATCCTGGAGCTCTGGTTCTTTGGGCAGAGCTCTACCTGGCTCACTCTGTCTTCTCTGGGGGTTGTAGGCACATGCTACTTGGATGTAGAGTTGCCAGACAAGTCAGGACCTCATGTTACTTTTCAGAGTGTCCATGTTTCTAACTTTATAAAAAACTCCTGTTTAACGTGAAGACAAGGGGAGGAAAATTGATGGTTGGGCAAGGTAGGAATTCTGTTAAACCTGTTTTGAAATGAAGATATGTGTGGATAACCACATTCTTATGGGTAGAGAATTCAGTCTTAAGAAAGTTACAATAGTGTTTTGTATATTTATATATATATTTTTTAACTGTTGCAGATATGAAGACCAGAAAATGGAATTTCTTATTGGAGGACTATCCCAAACTGAGTGAGTAGCTGACCTTTTTTTTTCTTTTTTTTTTTTCTTTCTGTCTAGGGCTATTTTCTGGGGAGGCAAGTGAATTGTGGCTTCATTTCTTGGATTAAGCCTTTTCATTCCAATGAAATAAGCGGCTAATGAACCATGAAGCAAGCGTCTTCCTGCTTTGTCAGACACTTATAGTGTTTACCCAGACTCAAAACTGTATAAATATGTATTACTCATACTGGCCTGTTTTTGTAAGGTTCTTTGCTGAATTTCTGTGCGGCTTCTTAGAGGACCCATATTAACTTTTACAAAATTGCTGCTGCTTATAAGGTACAGCAGCTATACTTGAACTAAGGAACTGCAGGAAAATGGATTCCTATCTTCTGTCTTGCAGGCTTTGAACAGGTAGGCAGGGTGGCTACCAAGCCTTAGTCTTATGGGCTGTCTTTAGGTGTATTTTCATAATCTTCAGTGCCAGCCTACCCATAATGTTTTGCTCCCTGTTCTTTATGCATCAATTAATAAAACTGCACAGCCACCCGTTGCTCAGAAGAGAGTGCAGAGCAAAACTTACCAGGCTGTTCTACTTCCAGTTCTTCCTCTTAGTTTACTACAGGATAGAAGTGTGCTCAGTATTGTGCTATTTCATTTCACACCCAGCAAATCTTGACTTTACAGATGGGAGTACCAGGCCTTGAAGTCAAGTGATGATTTCTGTAACAAACAGCTCATCCACAGGTGCAATCTGGATGCTGACTGTCTAGCTGATTTTGTTCAGCCTCTATATATTAGTGCTACTAATAACACTAGATTTTCAATTGATGTATAAAGCAGGTTAGAACTCAGGTTTCTCCCATAGATGAGTTGGCCAAGCACTCCTACGCTGTTGGCCAAACAAGAATTGCTTGTTACTCTTATAAAAATGTGCAGATTTGCTTAAAGCAAAGGTCGACTTGAAGAAGAATTTTATATCCTACTAGAACATTTCAGTGCTAATTGATAAGGTGCTTTAAAAAAACACTCCATCCCTTACAGATGGAATCAAAGCACATAGTGTTGTTGCAATGTCCTTCTCTTGGTAGAAGTTGACCAATAGGCCCCTGCATTAATGCATCCATGCTGTGCTGTTGAAACTGACTCGCTGAACTGAAATGCACAACTTTTCTGTGGATGCCACTTTGCAGAATAATCCTGTCTGAGCAGCATGCTCCTAGTGCATCTGCTTCTTAGTTTTGTATGTTTAGTGAAGCTAATAGAGTGCTTTGAGGTAAACAGCATTATGCAAGCACTAAGTATTATGATTTATCGTTCTAGTTGGCCTGATGTGTTTGCCCTGGTACTCATGTGAGTATGTGTGGCTGTGTAGTTTGATTGAGGTAAGATTCAGAAGGACCATGAGCAAGGTGCTCTCCAGTCATCCTTTGAAATGATGTTGTGTTAGGATTGAGCATTTCAGAGCTGAAATGCCATTGCTCCAAACAGTTTTTGCCAATATAGCTTGATGCTTTCATGGGATACTTGAGCACACTTAATAATTACCTACATGTGACTGTGATGCATGCCTAAGAATGTTAGTAATGGTTGTAGACTGAAAGCTGTGATAGGGGCTTGTAGCAGTGGCAGGCTGTGAAAAAAGTGAGCATGTCTTGGTGGTGACTATTATGAAACTCCAGGATTGTGATGCTCACATGCTCTGGGTTCAGTGGGAGCTGGTGAGCCCACACTGCTTTTTAAAAGGGTCTTTTGTATCTGTTAAGGGCCCATCCTGTAGTAAGAACAGCCTGAGCAAATGCATCATCTCCCAGCCTGTCACTATGCTTGCTGGCAGTTTTACACATTACATTAATTCAGAATCCCACAGATTTAAGGAAAGCAAAGACAAACAGAAAAAAAAAAAAACAAAGAACAAAAAAATCCCAACACTAAACCATAAAAAATTCTTTAGATGTTCTTGCAAGGAGTAATTTGTGAGGGCATTTGAGGTTTCTTGTAGCACGTGCCTTTCCAAAGAGCAGCATTCACTTTGTGCCTGTTAATTTACCTACGCCAGGGAAAAAAAATAAAAAGCTGGTTGCCATTTCCAGCAGTGCTATCTGTTAGTTTGGAGCTGTTTGTAGAGGTTAATGTCTCTTTGTCTAGTTGCTCAGTCATCTTTATATAAAGGTCACTTCAGTAAAATGTGTCTGTTGGATGAATCATGCTGGTGGCAGATATATCTTAATCACTCTCCCAGCTCATGTACAGAACAATAGCAACAGAATTATCAGTGAGCAAATTGTAGCAATTATGCTAACACACAGCTCAGTCTGTGAGTGTAATAACAAGCTTGTGCTGTAGAATGGAGAGAGTTCTTGGTATTGAAGTACAAATTGAACTGGAGAGTTTAAAAAGTTTGGCCAAAGCCCAACCACAAATGGAAGTCTTTTCATATGTATATTTCTTTGAATTGCCTTTCCCCTTTGTATGACAGAGATCCATTCTGCTGCTTACCTCTTGGAGGTAGATATTCTAATTTCAGCTAAGTTCTGGAGGTGCATTTACTGCTGGTGTCATGGGTATTTGTTTCAGTGTGCATAGCTCTGGTCACTTCTGCAGACAGAGCAGTTTCCTATCTTTCTGACTTCATATACAAACCAACTAGTTAATTAAGGTGCTTCCTTGCCATAAATGATCTGTTTGTGAATGTTTGTGTTCATAGTCCAGAGGTGCCTTTTGTTTCTGTCAGTGATCAGAGGTTGATTACTAAACATATAGTGAGCAGGGACCTTGCAATCATGTTTTAAACTGCTATTTGTTTATAAACTTATTGTTGGATTACAAAGACTTTTTATTTGCGGGGGGGCAGGGGTGGGGATGGAGAGGCTGAAAGAGAGGCCACATGTCAAATGTCAGCTGTGTTGAGGGATTCAGGTGGCAGTCTGTGGGCTGGTTCTGGCTTGCAGAACTTCTGTCTTGGTGAAAGGCAGAGTGCACCAGCTGAGCAAGGAGCTGCTGTTGGTGTCATGTCTCTGGTGGATGGCTGTCTGAGTGCCACTGACTGTGGTACAAGAGTAAGTTCTGCCTCTGTGAACTTTCTTATCCAAGTGTGGTGAATGGGAGATTATCTACATTTCAGAAAGAACCAAACTGGTGTGAATTTAGGTAACAGGAGGAGAAGAGAGTTTTCAAAGCTGAGGATGTGTGACCCTTAGGTAATTGTCTTGTAACACCTGATCCATGTACTCAGGGATGGTGGAGACTTCAGAGATATTTAATGCAGAATCCCAAGATGCCTCTGCCTTCTGGGTTTCAAGAGCTCTTTTGTTCCAATCCATACTTTCATTTCTGAGTAAAGTGTGCCCTAAACTGCCCTCAATGTGAATAATCCAGCTCCAGCTGTATTAGTAGCAATCATCTCTGAATGATGGCATCAGACTTTCAGTTTTTTATAATCAAGTCTAAATATGAGGGAAGGGAATATGATTCATCATTTGGTTCTGAAATAGATTTCAGGAAAAAGGCCAGGCTGACACGAGTGTGTGATGCAGTACTTTCTTGAGCTGTGTAGAGATAGGAAATAATGTTGTTGTTGAGGTCAAGGGATGTTACCCTGGTGTCCTTAACGTGTGTATATTTCCTCTTCTGATAATCAACTGTTCTGTTCTTTGCAGTGAAAGTGTTCCAGAGCCTTGTGTCTGTAGAAATGGAGCCACTTCCTGGGGCAGTCATACAAGCCTTTGCTGCTCAAATACAGAACTCTATGTCACAGAAGATGGATTTGCCTGATGCTGACCTTTCAGTAGTGGACTCTAAAATTGTGACAAGCCTCATGCCCTTTCAGAGGGAAGGTGTGAAGTAGGTCCTTTTTGCATGCTGTTAAGATCTAATCCTTGCCTACAGTTCAATAGATCGGTGTGCAGGCCTCATTCTTTTTCATGGGGAGGGCTTACTGTTTCTCCATAGTCTTGTGTTATGGCATTGTGAACTCTTGCATGTTTTGCCTGGTTTGTTTTGTTTGACTTTGTGTGCCTGTGTGTGTGTTTTGTATGACACACTTATTTGTTTCCAGCTAGAATTCTTCATCATTAGTAAGGATGGAAAAATAGCATTTTGTTAGTCTCATAAAATTGTTGAAGTGATACATTTCTCATCTCTATCCCGTGATTCAGTATGTGCCTAATTGTCATATGATGCTTTTGTAAGGTCATCTTTTCGTAACCCAGTGCAGTGCATCTCTGTTGTTTGTTTGTATTAAAATAATAATGCATATGGAAAGTGCCAGGAGATGGAAACCTGACAATGAAAGGCATAAAATTGCTAGTTGTATGTAGAGAGAAACTTTCACGTGGCCCTATTTCTGCCATATTTAGCATTTAGTTGTTGAATTTTAAATGCAATCCAGGAAAGCCCATAGTTACTGCTATCTGGGTGACCGTGTTATAAATAGTATTTTCTTAGCCCAGTAGGAGTGAACTCTTAAGACAGAACACGAATAATAGTATGGATTGTGCTCTTTAAATAAATCTAAGATCTTTAGTCTGCTCCATATATTAAATCACCGTCTCCAAGTAACCATCCAGGGTTACTTGGCTGAACTATTTAAGCTTTGAGAGAAGATTGTTGCAAGCTGCTCACCTGCGTTAAGGCTAATGGAGAAGATATAGGTTTACTGAAATAAAAAGCTCAGATCACTTTCATGAAATACACCTTGTAGGCTTAATCTGCAAAGGCATCTGTAGTTCATCAGGTACTGTGCAGCTAAAGATACTACTGCAGTTTTGATACTGTATAGTGTCATCTGTGGTCTGCAGAAGGATTTAATTTTTTTCACTTCTCAGTTCTACAGAATGCTCCTAATCTGATGTAGACAGAGGAGTTGTACTCATCCTGGCTACCAGGAAAAAGACAGTAACTCATTTCTTGACTCTCATATTTTCCCTTCTCTATTTTCCCCAGTTTTGCAGTTTTAAAGAATGGACGTTTACTTCTCGCGGATGACATGGGTTTGGGCAAGACTGTTCAGGCAATCTGCATCGCTGCGTACTACCAAAACGAATGGCCCTTGCTGGTGGTGACTCCTTCTTCTGTGAGGTTTACGTGGGCAGAGGTACTGTGAGTTTAAGATTATGTGGATGGCCAGTAGAGGGCATGAGTGATGGTTATTCTGCGTTACGATCAGGACAAGTTAATTTTTTTAAAAAAAAAAGATGTGTTTTCAGGTGAAGAAAGTAAAATCTGTACTTATTTAGAAACTTAAGAGCAAAGAAATTGCTTAACAGTGGCACTGACCATCTGTCATATGCCTACTTTCTTTTACTGGCCAATTTTCTTTTTGTGGTCCAGCTGCTGGAAAGGAGATCTAGAGAAAATATCTCCTCTGAGCCTCTTAACTTTGTTCCTGCAAGTCAGCTAGCTCTAAAGAGGTGTTTTGCAAGTTAATGCCAAAGACAGTAGTTGCACTGAAGCAATTGTTGATTGTATTCAATCCCTTTATAGCTGGACTTGCTGGAATAGAAATTCAGATGATGACATTCTCACCTCTTTTCATGAGGCCCCATTGTCATTGTCATTAAATGTTTGTCATACTGTGTCTTTCAGTCTGTCAAGGGTATGACTCCTTTGAGTCCTTTATTGCCATTAATCAGAAGCCCAAGAAAGTTTGTGTGGTTAGGAGATGTAATTGGTTGAAAGAAATCGCTGTTATGACTTGTACACTGAGGCTTTTTAGTTGCCATAGGCTAGTGAGATGATCACTGTGGGAGAAAAATGGGAGTTGAATGTTTCAGGTCAGTAATTTTCATGTCTGTGTAGGCAAGGTTTCCTTCCATTGCTTTCCCTGGGATCTACATTGATGAGAAAACGAGAAATGTATTGGTGGAAATGTGCTGGTTTTGTTTTGTACTGTAACCTGGTTATAAGAACATCTTGGCTTGTGTTTTCATGTTCAGTGGTGCAACATAACACTCAGTGACAAGAAGAAAAAGTTTTCTGAACAAGAGAGCAGTGCTCACTGAGATATGAAGGAAAAAAACTTGTTTCAAAGGCATACGGACCTGTGGTTCGATACCTATACTGTATCCATGGCTCCTGTTGGAGACCTATTGGGAGGAGTCTGGGGCCCATGTTACTGAAGTCCTGGGTACCTGCAGCCAAACTCGTATATCCTTCTCTAAGAGATTTTAGTAATGTGAGAATTTTCTCCTTGAGTGCTTCATTTCCTCTGTCCTACACCCTCCAGATTCCCTGGGGGACTGTTGTGGGTGGTATATATTAGGAGATTTGCTTTGAAATTTTCTGTGTTGCTTTCAGTAAGTGAAGGATGTGAATCTAAGGAAAATGTTAGGCAAAAGGTGTAGAAAAAGGTGAAAGTTATGGTCTTTAACCTTGATTCATTCTGTACAGACACGTTTAACGTAAAGTTCTTATTATGTCTCTGGAGCTGAATAGCCAGAAATTGTGTTCATCTCAGAAGTGTGGGCTTTAGTTTTCAGTTTTCCAGGCTCATGCCATTGAGTGCTTATGTATTTTAAGTGCAATGGAAAGCAAGCAAGAAGGGATGAGAAGTGCTACAGGTGTGCATTTGGAGTTCTGTGTTGACACTTAAGAGGCTCAGATTCTCATTTGTGTGAAGTAGGCACTGTGACCTTTCTAAAAGGGGAGAGCAGTACAGCTGGGAGCTTCTAGATCCTTTTAACTTCTGTTGCCTTTGTTAGTTTTGCATAGCATCATCCCCATGGTTTTTTTTTGTTGTGATCTAACCTTGCCCATCCCTTCACCACTCCTTGAATATATTCCTATAGAGACTAGGTCCTGTCTGTTAGAGTACCAGCCAGTCCTCTAGAGAGCAAGGTAGGCAGGACTGAAATGTTGCAGAGAGGTTGGTGATGTTGGGGATAGATTTAGAAGGGAAATGGTGGGTGTTCAGTACCTAACAGATGTGTTTGCGGGAGGTTATCTTCGTGTAGTGTGTGGAGCATTTTGAGAGGCTGATTTGAATTACTTCCCACATGTAGTTCATCTGCTGTCCTATTACAGCTAGTGTGGTGTCATTTTGATCTTTTTTTGTGATTGGGTGATGGTGGTATTTTTCATTTTGGTGGGCTTTTTAAGAAGGAGGAATAGTGGAAGTTGGTACAGATGTGTTATACTTCATTGTGGAGTAAACATTGCTGTAGTGAGGGATGTTTACTGCTCAGAATGCTGTATTTCAGAGTCTGAAATTTCCTTTTGAGTGGGAAAATGATGAATTTCCCTGTCAACAGTGTTCATTGCGTTCTCTGGCTACAAACACAGCAGGTAGCATTGTCAGGAGGTTACACACATTTCTACTGCAGATCAGATTTCTTTTTCAGTAAGAAGCAAGAATAAATCATTTTTTAGCCTTCCTATCTGCGGAAGGTGGATTTGGCCTTACATCCTGAGTGCTGTTTTTGATCTTCCTATTACTAGCAGTGCTGACTTGTGAAGGCTGTTCACCCCTTTTATGCCCTCTCTGGTGTCTAAAGGCAAGTGGGATTGTTCCTTATTCTAAGCATCTGTGAGGATGCTCTTTTATAACCTGTGGTGAATTTGGGGATCTTGGCAGTGGATGTGAGCACAACAATGCAATTAATCACTCTCTTTTCTTCCAGGCATTTCACAGGTGGCTTCCATCCTTGAGACCAGGAAGCACTAATGTTATAGTGACTGGCAAAGACAGCCTAACAGCAAGCTTGATTAACATCATCAGCTTTGACCTCCTCAGCAAGATGGACAAGCAACTCAAGTGCACTTTCCAAGTAGTTATTATTGTAAGTAGTATGCTAGAGTTTTGAAGTTGATTATATAGTGCAAATGAGGTATCCTTAGGGTTGTACAGCAGAGAAGTGTAAAGGAGGCCATTTTTAGGACTGAAATTGTCTTAGAATTGTGGCTGTGATTACAGCTCTGTGAGCAGAAACAGCAGAGTTCTCTGAAACCTATTTGGTTCTGGAGGCTCTTGTTATTTCTTTCATTGGTTAGTGTGCCTCCCTGCTTCCAATGTGGTTGGATATGTCCCTTACAGGAAACTAAGGTGTTGTCTGTGCTATATCAATACAATAGCTTTGGAATTTGTCATTTTATGGTAATTGAACTTGATGTTGAGTTTAATGTTTATCCAACAGGCCAGATAACATCTCAACACCAAGTATGTAGGTGAAGCATCAAGAAGTCTTCCTGTGTTTGAGTACCACTGACAGTGTGCATTAAACTGTCATTGATCATGTGTATTTCTACTTTTGTAAATGATTCTGAAACTTGTTCTTTCACCTTTTCAGGAGCTGTGGTAAAGATCATTTTTCTAGATTTCACATTTTAAAAATTCAAAACACCTTATGTTTCAAATTGAGCTTTAAAGACTGTAAAGACTGGAAGTATCTATATACCTTCTTGCAAGTGTTTCACATTCTCAGCGTAGTTTTCAGTAAACAGATCCACCTGTCTCCATGATTATGACACTTGGAACTTTTTTTCTCAGCATCATGTGGGAATATGGGAGTAGATGAGGGTTTTGGGAGACCAAACTGCTTGTGAGGGAATTAATTTTGTTTCCCTTTGCCCCCTTCCATACAAGGCATTCAGAGTGAAGGTACAGGTTTTTGCTTTGTCTGGGCTGCTGCTTTCTGTAGAGTGACTCAGGCTCTAGGGCTGCTGCACTGGAATCCCCTGAGCTGCAGATATTCTTTCTGTGTGTTTGTGTGTTCAGATTTGGACCCTGTATGTTTTTACAGGTGTAAGTAGTTGTACTGAATGCTGAGCTTCCCTGCTTTTACATTCAATATTCTTTCACTGACTGGGGCTATTCATGTAGGTTATTTGTTAATTGGGAAGGAGAGGGCTGTACCCAGGAGACTGAGCAGATGTACTGAGCATGTTCTAAGCATACGTGGTTGCTTGCTCATCCACGTGTGGAAAGATGAGAATATACCTTTGAAGGGTGCCTATTACTTTTTGTGTCCAAGTCTGCTTTGCTACAGCAGAAGGATTGAAGGCTGTTTGGGGGTGACATCCCAAGTAGGAGGCTATTTTCCACCTGGTGAGCCCTATCAGCAGAGCAGTTGGATCCTAATTAGATTTCTTTTTTCGATATTGTTTTCATTAACCTTTTTGTTTATACATTGCTGATTCCCTAGGCCTCCTGTGTTTGCTGCATTTAAAGGGGCATCAGGGTGGAAATGTGGGGCAAACAAGCATTGACGGTAGAATTAATGTTCCTCTTTCTCTACCTGTCTCTGTCTACCTTTTGTCACTTGTTCGTGATCATTTGAGATTCATGGCCTTAAGGTTTGATTTCCATTCCATTCACTTTCAGCTGTGGGTTTGAATGTAGGAAGCTTGCTACTCTCCGTGCTGTCTTCTAGTTGAGATTTTCATGCAACTATCCCAGTACCTGAAATATCCTCTGGGATGACAGGCTTGTAATATTAGATAGCTGAGAGCATTGGGAATTTGTTCTTTAGCCTGCAGTTGGACTGTGGATCAGAGCTGTCTTCATTTTCATGCTTGTTTTGTTTCAGGATGAATCTCATTACCTAAAGAACATAAAAACGGCGCGATGCCGAGCTGCCATGCCTCTACTTAAGGTACGTATGCTGCATGCCAAACCTCCTGCAGCTAAGGCCAGATTCCCCAAGCAGTGTTGCTCTCTAAGCCAGCAGCTGAATTCTTCTGTTGTACCTGTGGAAGTCCAAGTAACTGTTGCTTTAAGAGCAAAATTTGTCTCTGACTTAAGCACTAATTGCCATACAATGAAAGAACTTCAGAACCTCCCTTGATCTAGTTGCGTTACAGCCAATGGTATGTTTTATGGTGATGGGAAAGAGAGAACATCAAAACTTATTGAATGTATTCATGGTGAGTAGAAAGAATATAGTAGTATCAGTGCAGCTTATTTAATGTAAATTATCATAATCAGTTACTTCTTGGCTCTCAAATCACTGTGACATATCAAAATGACCTTATGTAGGTACCTTCCTTGGCTTTAGTTTTAACCTTTGCTCTGTTACTGCAAGCCTCCAATGTACTTGTGTGGTTGGGGTATGAAAGCACTTCTGCCAGTTGAATTTGAAGAACTAGTAGGAAGTAGTAGAGTGTGAGGTAAACAAGGCAAGCGGTCCACAGAAGGGAGGAAGTATTGAGCTGGTATCTGGAGAAATGTGACTTTTTATATCTGCCTCTGGTCTTGGGATCAAAGAGGCAAATTGTCTCTAGCAGCCTTTCACAGATTAAAGGTAGCAGTAATTTCTAGACACTGCAAAGTCTGTTTGTTAGAACAAGACAAATGCAGTTTTTTCTCAATAGCTGTCAGTAGGTGTATATAAAAAGAAGGTTTGATCCATGATGGCTTTTATAGCTACCAACTTTTATATGCAAGATTTTTAATGTCAGGGCAAAGGCAGTTGTCCTTAGTAACTTTGTCATTCTCCTTAAAATCTCTCTTGTCTTCTCTTAGCTTTCCAAATCACTTTTAGTTATTTTTAGTGACAGTCCTTTTGTGTTTGGAAACTAAGCAGGAGGTGTGATTTTATGAGTGTTTTGAAGTACACCCAAAAGGGTGTACAACCACAAATGGCAGAAAATAACAATTTTTTACCTCTTTGCAGAATGCTCAAAAATTGGTTTGCTTTCCTACTTGTACCTTTGTAAGGATTAGCTTGTCAAAATTGTTTGCAGAATGTAAAATGTGAAAGACGGTACCTGCTATATAGAGGTTAATTGCCTGTATTAAATTACTGAGAATTTACAGTTTTATGCTATTACATCACTGGTCTTTAAAGCACTGAGAGTTTATGCTTTTGAAACTGAATTTCAGTCTTCTAGAAGTGTTAAGAGTTTCATATTTGCATCATGCCTTTTCTCATGTGTAAGTGGCATGCTGTAAGAGCAGACCAGAGCCTTTAGAGAACATTTCCTGATGTGTGTTCACTTAAACTGTATTTCTCTGACTGTAGTTTTTGCAGTGTTGTCTGTAATAGCCACCCATTAGCCCTCCTTGCTTTCCAACATGTGTTTTGCTCTAAATCTAGTCCCCTTTGGCATCTTTGTCCTCGACTGCTAGTGAATGATCTTGTGCCCACTACTGGCATTGCACATTGCTGCAATTTTTTATCTGAAAGACCAACCAGGATATGAGGAGATTTCATCACCTGAACATTGTATTTAAAATTTACATTGTCATCTGTATAGTAAATAGTCACTGGGTAAAAATGGGAGTATTTGAAGTATCACGTAAAATACTAAAAGATTATTGGGTAAGACGAATGGATAAAGTTGCTGTTCATTGTTGTTAGAGATTTGAAAGCTGAAGATAATGTTCATGTTCTTACTTTCCTTACATTTAAAAGGATTAGAGCAGCAGTGAGTCTCTTGGAAGAGACAGGAAAAAACTGTTTCCATAGACAAGCTTTTGATAGCTACAGTGCTTCTGGCATGTATGTCCCTACCTTAAAGTCACAGTACAAAGCCTTGCCAGTGCTGCAGTCGGAGTCTGTGGAGCCAAGTCATGCCTAGAGTACCTTTTAAGCAATTCTAGTGTTTGGCATTATGCTGCTTTCAACTTCCTTAAACTGCTGTAGTTGTTTATATTTCCTATGAGGTTCCCAGTACCTTAAAGCTTGAAGGCTTAGCCTTGAACTGAACTTTGGGGACAGAACAAAAATAAAAGGAGAAAAAAAACACAAGAGATGTGATTTTTCAGTCCTTACTTGCTGCAAAGAATTATGAGTCCATCATGACACCAGACAGATGTAAATTAAAATATTTCTGAGCCTGAAATGTCTTTGTCCCTTCCATTGGTGCCTAATAGATTCTTTTTATCTCAGTAGAATCTGCTTCTGTGACTTCTCCATTTGAATAGTAAGTGAAAGATAAAGATTGCTGTGGATGTTTAGACAGAACTGCACAATAACCAGACTATACATCAGTATGTTCATAATAAAGATGACTTAGCTTGGATGTTAACTTTGAATCTGCTTTGTTAGACAGCCAAGATGAATCTCTAGTATCTGAAATATTTAACCTATGATTACAGCATTTGAAGTCTTGTTTTAGTTTTAATATCTCACCCTGATTGTTTTTCAAAATGGTATTTTTAACTACCCAGTTGCACTTTGTCTTTCCTTGTTCTCTTGTATGTATTGGAGAGCAAGTGTAGCATAGAATTGTCAAACAGAGCCTTGTAGTAAACATGTGGCCTAAGTCTGTTGGTTGGGGACTTCTTGACATTTAAAAACTATTTTAAAAACAAAGCACCAGCTTTTTTTTTTTGTATGTGTGTGTGTCTTTTATGACATACTTAGTTGCTTACCCTGACAGAGGTAATGTTTTGCTTGTGGACAATGTGAAGTGTGACGAGAAGGACTTAGTGTGCTTTTGTAGTGGCTAGATGTATGCAATAACCATGCTTACTACCTTCTGAAGTACCTGAACAGATTTGTAAGAATAAGGATAAAGACACGATGTGCCCAGTTTATTTTTATTGGGCAAAGCTTTGAGGGAGGAACTTGCCATTACGTAAGCAATATAATAGAATGAGCTGAAATAGTGGCAGTAAAGTGCATAGTCTGGATTTCTTACCCCCTTCCCATTCCTTGGATGTGCTTGCTTTTGGTTGTGCAGACCTGTATGTGTGGGAGAGTGTGATTCACCTGCCCATGAGGACTTGGGTGTTCAAGTCTGTACACAGTGTGTGACCCTGCACAATTATGGAGGCAGATGGATTGAAAGCCATGGTGGAAAACTGTTCTTTGATGTTTTGGCACGTGGCAGTAATGCTGCTTTCAAGCTTAGTTAACTTCCATGCTGGTCAGTCTGCGCAAGTAACTGTGTGAGATCTGTCCCCTGCTTCAGCATCTCTTGTAGCACACGTGATGGCTAGAAGTTCCTATGTTCATAGTGGCCCTTTTGTCCTGTTTCCATGTATATCAAAGTGACAATAGCCTCATACTGTGGGGCTTTGATTCAGTCACTTTTTTCAGACTTAACTTGTCCTAGTCCTTTATTCAGAGCTGCAGCAATCATTCAGAGGGCTTGTCACCTTGCTGTTACTCTTCAGTGTCATGGCTGGGACTGAGTCGCTCTCCAGGGTGTATTGTTGACAACAGTTGTTCCCTTTACCTCTGTCCTACATCCGCCTTCCAGGATGTTACCTCTTCTAGACACATTTTAGTTTCCTCCTTCTGAATAGATGAAGATATACTCAGAAATATGAGTACTGAGGAGGGAGAAGGCATGCTACCAATAGCTGTAAAGCAACAAAGCCCCAAGGGAAGTAAAGGAAGAAGAAACAATGAAATGGAAGTTTTTTCAGTGATCTGTAGAAGGATCTCTTGGGGACTTGGGTGAAAAAGATTCTACATCCTTCAACTAGCCAAAAAGCTATATTGTCTTTGTTCTATAATTGCGAAGCAATGGAAACTGAGAAAGGTCCCAGTGGAATATGGATAAGTGTTTCTGGAGGAATGACAGTAAGTTTTTCGTGAAGAACTGAGTTAGAAACTGAGAAATACGTGGTAATATTTAATCCAAGATCCCGGTGACATAAAATGGGCTTATTTGTGTTGTTTTCTCTATGGGCTTCTTTGCACAACATTTGGGTAATATTACTCATGAAATTGTTCTTCTTGAGCTGCTACGCACGTTAATAACATAATGCACATCGTGATATGTACAAGGTTAAAGCTCTTTGTTTCTATTCCATAAGCCCAAATACATTGGATAGCTGGAGTCTGATACTTTGCATGCTTCTTTCAAAAAAGAGATGCTTAAAAATAATAAGGGGAATTAGGTCAGCATTGAAGGTAGAAGGTAAGGAGGGAACAGAGAAATCTCCCTGTAGGAAATAAATAGCTGCTATCTTTAGGCATTACAAATCTATATGGATTGGATAAAGAAACCTTTACTTGTTGTCACCTGCTGTGTGAGGAAGAATGTCATATTGAAATCAGAGAAGCTGATTCTCTAAGTGGGGAGGTAATTTGGTTTAGTCGGAGCTGTTTGTCACCATTTGGGAGAAGATCTGTCTGGATGTCATTTAAGAACAGAGAAAGGCATTTATATTTTTTGGAATGACCACATCATCTTATGAAATGCAGAACGCTGACCCAAGAAAAGAAATAAACTCCCCAAAACAGCTGCAACATTTTCCCTTTATCAAATCTTCTACTACATTTACTATCCCCATTACATTATGGCCACTCTCAGATTTCTAATTTCACAGGATAATGTGTTCTTAGCTAAGCAGTTCAAAACGACAAAGTAAGCAAAATCTGGGGACACAAGTAATTATATAGTCAGAATCAGCCAAACTTTTTTTTAAGTGTAAGTCTGTTAGCATATGGCAGAGCTCATGCTGTGAAATTCATTTACAATAGAGGCAGTCATTGTATGTTAATGAGGCTCTTTGCATGTTTAGCTTTGTGGATTAACACTCCGCACCACCCCCTAACCACTCCCCCTTCCAGTCAGTTGAATGCTGGGTTTTAAACTCTAAAGTGCCGTCAGGATTAATAAATTATTCAACTTTCAAAAGTAATTTTTGTAAATGTTATCACAGCTGTGGAAATCGTTCCTACTGGTGTCTTGCGTGTGCTGCAATGCCACAATTGTTTTATGTTACTCAGGTCTGCAGAGTGAGTGTCAATGACTTGACTAGTCAAGTCTTCGTCAGATTTGCTTTAAGCAATTTCACAGGAAAGTAGCTCTGAGAATTGTCTCAAGGACAGATGAGAGAGAGGAGGGAGTACTTCTGGTCAAGGTTAGTCTTCATGCCTTCATCATAACTAGTAGCTGAAGTTATTTGTTCTATGTGGAGATGCATAGAAATTGATAACTATTATGTTTTGTGGTGAAGAGTCCATGCTCATCATTGTGATCATATTTTGTGTGTTATTCCATACTGTTCTTATAGATCTTGGGAGAAAAAGGGTGAACTTTAACTTTTTGACACTACAGAATGTTCGCTGAGAGATGAGAGTAAAGGGTAATCAGCAGAGACTTCTCTGCAGGATTTGCAGGAGCAAATCTTTATGGGCATGTATTCAAAATGAGTTGCCACTAGTAAAAGATCTGTGAATCAAAGACATTTCTTTCACCCAGAGTTTAACTGAGTCTTCAACGCTTGAAACCCTGTCTGCCTAGGAATGTTTTTTCCCTCTCCCTTGGGCTCCTTCTATTACGGTTTCTAATACTGAAAGAGATTCTTGGATAATGAGTCAGACCACCTGTGTTCTGCACCACTTTCTGAAATTAACTTCTTCTAGTTCTTCACAGCTGTTGCTTAAGTAATATGGGTTGTTTTTCCAGTTCTCCTGATTTTTAAAATGGTTAATTGTTAGATGTATCACAAACCCTCAGCAAGTGCTTTTGTGTTCAAACATAAGATGCAAACACAGAAGCAACAGCTGGACATGTATAGAATTCACGTGACCTGTAACTTCTGAATTCCCGATTTTGATACTTGTTCTGGGATTAGAGAAGGAGCTGGGAGACCAACCAAGTGTTGTAACTACCAGGGAATTAGCATTCCAGCCTTGTCTTGTGTAGCTCCTGAGGAGCACCGTCCATGGAGGAAGACCTTGAGAGTGGTATAGTTCTCAACACAGTTGGTTTTATGTTGCGTTTGGTATGTTCCTGGTCTGTTGTGTGTACACATTGCTTGGAAATGTCCCAGCTGTGCTGTTCCTTCCCATTCATCTTGACCTTGATATGCTCTCTTCTGCAAGCATGTAATCGTGTGACCTCCATGTTGTCTTTTTTCCCATCACTGGCTGTCACCTTTCATTCTTTTTAGTGTAGGGACCTCTGTCTTGTGTGAACTTGTGCCTTTTTGCTATGTCAGAAGGTTGGACACTTCTTCTTACTTGGTGTGATAAATATCCTGCTTTTTTTTTTTAAGGTTTGTGAGAATTGTGCGATCCTATGGGTTGTCACGCTTCCTTCTGATCTGTTTAACAGAGGGGGAAGGCAAGTTTCACCTTGGTTACAACATGTATATAAATATCTGATAAAGTCCTGAAATTAATTTCCGGTAGCTGATCTGTGAACTCTTATTTTCTTTTTCCCCCACCACATTTGGTTGATGAGTGGATGAATCATCTCGAATAGATTTGGGTGACTGGTAGATCTCAGTGAAATGATAAAAGAATTTCATTTTCTTTTTCATTTAAATATGAATGAGCTGCTGGTACAGATGTCACTCAAGAATCTTTTTGTTATTTTAATGAACTTGCTTTAAACTATGCAGGAAATTACAAGGCAGTTGTAATTTAACTACTATATGTGAATTTACAGCAGTAGAAATCCATCGCTCTTGTCTAATAATAGAATTAGATAACACTGAATATAAGAGGGTAGAAATGCATTTTGGAGACTTTGATGTCTATGGTGTAATTATTTTTTTTTTCCTCACTTTTTGTGAGCACCTACTTCAGATTACAGTGTGGGTTCTTTTTGTTTGTCTGCCCCTCCCTCCTGTATCACATAAAAGCAGGATTTTGTGATGTTTTTTGTTGTGGTTTTTTTTTTTTAACAGTATTCCAAAGTGATTTCTTATTGATTACCTCATGTTTTAGCATCCAGCAAGCTGTACGTATACTCAGAATGGCTGCTAGGTGGACAGCTTTCTTTAGGCAGCATCATCTCTCTCTCCTTCCTAGCTGAATTAAAAAGAAAATGCCCTAAAAACGTGAAAAACTCTACTTTTCTAGGTCCCCTTTCTGCTTTTGGGAGTAAGGCAGTTTGTTCATGGCTTGCTGTGGCAGGTTTATTACAAGAGAATTTATTTTGGAGGTGAGATGTACCTGAGAGGAGTGTGTGTCATGCTCCTGTGACATCCTAATGCCAGATGAAACGTTGAGCCAGACATAAGGTATTAACGCATCCTGTGCGTAAATGCCAATTCAGAAAGAACTGTCATAAAAATTGATGTCCCCTTCCAGCATATACATGATGAATAAGAAATGATACGGTTTGTCCTGCTTCCTAGGAGTTTTAAGTGCTGGCCTTGTGAGCCTTCCAAAAGTGAAGGCCAAAAGTATCTTTGGAAAGTGAAGCATTTCTCTCTTTATAATGACAGGACAATTGCCCTGGGGCTTTCTTCTGGGGCCAAGGATGACCTCATTGCAGTTGTCATCTATGTTGTCACCTGTATGATAAGGGATGTCCTATTTTGCTTTTCTAGGCAGCGAGGAGAGTGATCTTACTTTCGGGAACCCCTGCCATGTCACGGCCTGCAGAACTCTACACACAGATTGCAGCTGTCCAGCCAGGTTTCTTTCCACAGTTCCACACCTTTGGGCTCCGCTACTGTGATGCAAAAAAGGTACTTCAGAGGGATGGTGAGGAAATGACAAAGTAGGACTCTCCAAAAAGCATTGTATTTTATTTTATTTTTAACCAGAGTGATTCTTTCTTGCCTTCCTGTCCCTTTCTGATATTACTTTTTGAGAAGGTCTTTCTCCGCAGTGGTATTTTGAAGGCTCTTAACCTTAGAAGCTGTAGGTACTGCAAATAAAAAATAGGCCTCAGGTAAAGAGGCAATAAAGCTTCTAGTCAAGTTCTGCCCTGAAAGAGCATGGAAATAAAAAGCTAAAAGCCAAAGTGGCCATAGCTTGTGGGAAAGAGACTATTCTGACAAGAACTTGCTAAGAGTTCTAAGTGGATGCAGTATGGTCATTTTAAGCAGCTGCAGGATTGAGCTAATTGATTAAAAAGCAATTTATTGTCTGGTTTAGTGACTGTTTGAACAATGTAAGGCTTCTTTTTAACATTTTACATTTTACATACATTACATACATTTTAACAATGCAGTGACTCCAGGTAAGATGAAGTTTAAAAAAGAAGAAAAAAAAAAAAGAAAAAGAAAAAGAAAAAGACTTGCAGTCCCTCTATTTTTTCTCTTCTCTGTTAATTCATTGAGTGGCTGTTTTCCCCAACCTACCCTGAAAACAAAGTAACTTCTCTTATCCCTGACATCTGCTCTCAGTGGTTTTAGCAGTCACCAAGTGCAACCACTGCAAGAATTTGGCTTTGTGGCCATTTAGTTCTTGCAGCTATGATGGTGGGACTCTGACTTGATCTTCATGTACTAGAAACTCAGCTGCCCTTTGCTTTGTGATCTCTCAGGCTGCTGTGTGTGTTAGAACACACCACTGCTATGAGCAGAGCTGCTGCTTCTGCTTGTTAAACAGCAAAGTTCTGGAATCTTTTGTGTTGGTTGCATAGATGCAAAGAGGAGAGCCAGATTTACAACTGAGTTCTGATTTGGAACAAGAGCCTTCTAATCTGGCTTGCTCTTGAGCTCCTCCAGGTCAAGCGTGTAGCAGTTGCAATGGCTTGGCAGTGTGAGAAAGGACATGTGTTGCATAAAATTGCTCTCTCTGCTTTATTCTCAAGTAAGTCATTCTTGTGCCTCATCTTGTCTAAGACTGGGCAAAAACTTAATCTCAACCAAGTGGTTAGAAATGCCAAATGACCATGTGTATGCTCAAAAATATTTACAGAAGAATAAAAATCATCAGTGCATGCTATAAAATAATTGTATCTATTTGGAGGGCACTGATGCTGTGCTTGCTGATTTTTGTTGTTTTTTTTTTCTCTTTGGTGTAGCTAATGTATGCTAAGTTTGCATCAGGAAGATGCAGTTTCATCAGAAGTTGACAAGCCCATTTTCCCTAGATTTGAATGCCCACTTCAGCTTTTGAGGCTAGTTTAGTACTATCCTGTGTTTGTCCAGATGTACGAGATAGATGTGCAGTTCATTGGATTTGGTAATGATAATACTGATATCATTAATTAAAGTAAGACCGTTTAATGTGCAGAATCACAGATACAGAGCATGAGTTCTAGAAGGTAACAACATTCATGTTAGCAAAGCACTGCTTTCTTGCCAGAGGACGGAAACTTCTTCATCCATCGTAGGAGTTGTATGGATGAAGAGCTCAGAGGGAGGGAGAGGGCAGCTATTCTGTTGAGTTTCATTATCTTTGCTGAGAGGTTCCTGTCTGAACAGTGTCCAGCGTGCTTTCTAGAGGGAGATGAAGAGATGCGGTTTAATCTTATTGGCTTTCTGCAGTAAAAAGGCAGGTTGGATTGCGGGTCTAAATAAGTCTGGAGTTTCATAAACCCTTTGAGAGTAAAGTTCTGCATGACTTGCTGTTACTTCAATTACAAGGTGTGTGGACCTCAGGTAAGATGTGTAATTGGATAAAAGAAATAAAATTGTTCTGTGCAATTCAGGTTGTAGCAGTGTATTCGGTGTAAATGAGTTTTCAGCCCTCGGTGAAACTTAGTGTGTGGGTCACAGTCTGTATCAGTTCCTCTTCAAAGCCTCTAGGGTTTGTAGTACAATTTCATTTCCGTTTGACCCATCTCTACTAGACAGTTGAACATTACTGGCCTTCTTGGTGCTCTCCTGGGATGTTTTTGCTACAGTCAGTGTCAATAAGTTATAGAGTGAACCTAGAAAGAATTTGCTTATTTAGAGCAGAAGTGGGACTGCTGGAAATGAAGGGATGTGGATAGTAGCCAAGTTGAAAATGGGTCTACCGCATATTGAGTTGCCTGAGATCCTCTCAGGTATGAGCAAACTTAAAGGGTGAATGTAGTGTATCCCTCATGTTTGTTTTTGAAGCTCTAACATGAGATCGTGTGATGCAGCTTCTCCAAAGAACAGTTGTAGTACCTTTGCAGTCATTATTCAAGTAGGTGGTTCTTTTTGTCCTAAAAGTGGCTGTGCTATAAGGGGGGGGATGGAATTGCACAGAACCAGAGAGGTTTTGCAGAGCTGTTGGAGATCTGTCAGAATGAAAGGTGCTGTGTAAAAATGTTTTGGTGTTAGTAATAAATCTGATTAAGGAAAAACTGACAAAGCTGTGTACCATTCAGTTTTAAACTAAAACCTGACAACTTTCCATTTGAAGAGAATAGATTACTTAACAGAAAATTGCACGTACCTGGCAGGTGTGATTAGAAAAGATATAAAAGTTTGTCATGTTGTAATTCAACCTCCCAGCATCAATACTCTTAAAAATGTAGCAAGTGAAATGTCACCTGTGTATTTACAAAGCAGCGCAGGTCTGTTTCCCAAAGTACGTGCTGCGAATTCATTTTTCCAACTCGGTGATGCTGGCAAATATTAAATAACTTTTATCTGAGCATGTGCTCTGAATTTGTGAGAGTTTGGCAGCTTCTGCTAATGGTGTGTTAAGTTTACTGACTCGTGTAAAACGCTCTAACACTTTGGTAAGAAAATCACAGATGCGTTTGTTCTGGAATGTTATGGATCAAAGTCAGGTGTGTATTTTGGCAAAATAAATATCCTTTTTTTCCCCTCTCTTTTTTCATAGTAGTATACAATAAAACATACTTTAATGATTCCAAGAATAATTATCTATCATTAAGTAGGTACAACACAAAACTAGTATGCTTTCTTGTTTGCAGGTTGTTCCAGCATCACAATCACTGTAAAAGAAAGACAGTAATCTGAAAACACCATTCTGCCTCTATATACTTCGTAACATGACAGTAGATATTGTATTGGCTCTGTCTCTGCCTTGTTCTTCCGGGCACGATGATATTAGTCTTCTGAAACGAACTGTGCTACGTGGATCTAAAATATATACATCACTTGTCTTTGATGGCAGCAAAAAGCTGAAGAAGGTGTACTGTGTGAATAGAATGTAGCAGCCTGTGTAGAGCATCCAGGCTGCGTGGAAGGTCTTGTTCAGCTGCTCACTCAGCATTGATCCCTGCTCATTAACTTCCAGAGCAGTGTGACCAAGCTGGATGCAGCACCAGGTCCTTCTTGGCTCTGCACATCTATTCCACTGAGTGAGAATTCTGAAGCAATGCAGAAGGAGGGTGCAGAGACTTGGGGCTGAGCGCTGTTAGCTGACCTGCAGCATGTCCAAAGCTAATGAACCTAGTTAGACTTGAGCCAGCTTTTCATGGTCTTGATGGACTTGCATTGCACCCCTGGTTTCAGGGAAGCGGAGCAGTAATACCTATGTTGGCTTAGATCCAAGTGGGTTTATCTGGTTCTGTATATATGGTTTGAATTATTTCTAGCTTTAATGAACCTATTACAGATAATCAGAAAGTAGCGTAATTAGATAGGAATACATTAAGTCAAATGAGTTTTAATGGTGGCTACAGGTGCCAGAATCTGTAGTTAGTTAATGGTTCTCATCACCGCAATATGGCAATAGAATTGCAGATCGCCCTGTTATGTCCCAACCTGAAATAAGGATACTTGTTTTAATATATGAAAGAGGTCGTAATTGCCTGTGACCTGTTTGCTTCCTCCCCTTTCTGTCTCATAACCTGTTCTTGTCCCTATTCTATCAAAGCACCATCCGCTAATAGAGTAAGTGATGTGGTTAACCTCTTGTCTAATATTGCTACTTTTGTCTCCTCCATTCTGCAGGAAGATAGAGGGTGCAGTGAATGCTGCAGAGGTTTTTCCTGTTTCATTTCAAATACCACTTTGCAGCAGATTTCTCTTGGGGAAGGCAAATAAAGGGAATATAGATTTTTTTTTTTCAAGTTGAATCTGTTTTAGCAGTTAATGTGATACAGTGAGAGTAGAGCAGCAGATTCAGGGGGTTGGTGCTGAGGTATCTCACATCTCTTTTACAGGCAGTTCAGGATATATACATGCATAAGGGTTGCTTTGGATTGTTGGAGGATCAGAGCTTGTATTTGTGGTGGATTTTGGAGATACTGTCAGCAAGACTTGAAATTGGAACTGAGGAAGATCACCAGCATTTGGTTTTCAGATTACTGTAGCTTTATTTCATATACGTCTTTGAATCTTCAGCATTAAAAACAAACAACAAAACTCTTCATCTTTTACATCATTGTAAAAACCTTATTGGTCTCCTCTCTGAGTACAAGTTGAAGCATCTTTAATACTTCATTTGTAAAGTGTAATGGTTGGCATCTTAACTTCCCCAGGGAACAAATGAGTGGCTGTGGGGTTACTGGTAGTAGAAATTATGAGCTGAGATGAATTGAACAGATAGATGATGTCTGTGTGTAGGGTGCTGGAGGATAGGGCAGGTTCAGAGACCAGCGCTTAAAAGTGGATTAAATGAAGGATTTATTTAGAGGATCTTTGAAGTGATAAAGCTTTGAAAAGACGATACTTTGAATGATGTATTTCTACCAAAATTTATTTGTGGTTTGCTCAAGTCTGAGCTGAAAACAATAATGGCAGAGCCAAGAGACAAGTCATGGTGGAAAACAGGCAGTTTTTACTTAGTATTTACTAGGTATGTCAGACAAATTTAACATCTCTATGAAGGCATTTTGCTAAGGATGCTTGTGATCATGCTACTAAAGGTGTTTTTCTTTGTACCTCCTTAGTGCTGAAGTAAATTCATGTACACAGAACTGCACTGAGTTGTGTAGATCTTCCCAAAGCCACAAGAGCAGAAACACCCAGCAGAGTAAGGGTGGATACCAAGGCACAATGCTATAAGAGGGATCCGTATCTTTTTCCATAATCCACTTTCCTGTACCTTCCTGAATACTTGTAGATAGGAGAAAGGGAAGCTGATGAGTAACCTTCTCTTGGATTAGTTTGTATCCTGTCTTAACACCATATTTGCCACATCTCTTTTCCTAGTAATCATTAAGTTCTTAGCTTCAGGGAAACTGGGTAAAGCTTATTCCACTGCTGGATCACCTGCAGAACAGAAGCATCAGCCTTTTGTAAGTGTGACACTGATAACTGCTTTGATCTTTCCCAGATGCCATGGGGTTGGGACTACTCTGGATCATCCAACTTAGCTGAACTGAAAATTTTGCTGGAAGAGTCCATCATGATCCGACGTCTGAAATCAGATGTGCTATCCCAGCTTCCAGCAAAGCAACGCAAAATGGTTGTGGTGGCTCCTGAAGGCATTAATGCAAAGACCAAAGCAATGTTGGCAGCTGAAGCAAAGAAAATGGCCAGGGGATATGAAAGTGTAAGTCAGAAGTGATTTTTGTGACGAGCCATTGGTATTTCAGGTGCCTTTATTTTTCAGATTAGAACTCTTCTTTGGTTAAACTGAATTAAAAATCAGTGAAAAATCTGTCCTGTGTTCCAGTGGAAGTTAGAGCTGCACCCCATGTGAAGGCACAGCGAAAGGCCACTGAGAACAGATTTTTTTCCTTTGAAGTGGTATACTTTATCCCTTCTGCATCAAATGCTATTTCTCTTTCTTCTTCTTAGTTCTTTCTAATTATCGTTTGTGCCTCTTTTGCCTCTGTCTGCTCTTCCATCTTGCCTTGTAATCCATTCAGACTATAAACACAGCTTTGCTGAAGATGAGTTGTAAAACATAAAAGTAGCCAAAACAGTGAAGACTGTGTTTTTGCATATTTTTTTTTCTTTTTTGGCTAGCAAATAAGTTTCTAACACAGTTTTGTAATAACCTGGGAGTTGTTCTTTGTCATTTTAGTCGGGAAGTGCTTTATCAGCTAAAACTGCATTTGTGATATGCTTGTCATGCAACTTGTAGGAGTTGAGTAGGAGGTAGGTAGGGAGGTGTCAGAAGTATGGGTTTGGCTAGGTGCCGTGCCCAATGGTGAGCAGACTTCCCCATCCAATCTCCTTTTGTTTTGTATTTTTAGGTTTGCTTTTTTTCTAGCAAGTGTGTATGAACTACAGCAGCCAACCTAGATCTGTAAGCAAGAAGGGGGACAGAAGGCATTCCTGGGTCTCACATTTGTTTTTCTTTCTCTCTGCAGAAACAACAGGAGAAGGAAGCTCTTCTCCTCTTCTACAACAGAACAGCAGAAGCTAAAATCCACTCAGTCGTGTAAGCTGCATGTCACTGCTTCATTCTTGCCTAGTAAAATGTGTTTTTCTGCTGAGAACAGGAAAATGGTGCCTTAGAGATAACAGTGTAGGGACATGAAGAATAGCCTCAAGACAGCTTAAAAAAATTGATTTTAATTACAATGCACTAAAGGTTTTCTTCTCTTGGCTTTCCTGGGATTAACAAGTTTTCTGATTTCATTCCAGATATGGATCTAAACTGTGTCATTTGAACCACTGAAAGTTATTTGATGTTTGGGACTTGGATCAGGCTCCCTGCTCCAGACCCTATTTTATTTTAAGGGGAGGTTGAGCAATGAAACTAAAAGTATCAACAGAATTGGAGAAGTCAAATATCGCTGTAGTACTGCAGCAGGAGCCCTGAGTCAGAAAGCTTATGAGATGGACTGAGCTTTAGTTGTACCATTCTCCAAGGGTGTTGAAGCCACTACTGAAGTTCTTGTCTCTTTCACAGAGCTAATGTTGAACCTCAGTAGCAAGTGCTTTCTCTCACAGATGTGCTTCTAAATGCCCTGTGCCTTGTAAAGACTTTTCATCCTTAGTCTTTCTGCTGGGACTGTGCTATAGTTCATTTAGGCTTTTTAATAAGTGTACTGATAACATGAAAACAGTTTACTTTTCCACAGCCCTTTGAATGTAAAGACCAGCTGAAGTGCACTCTGTAATTCCACAGTCCCAGACATTGCTGCAAAATCTGCCTATTTGGCACAGAACTGCACTTCAGAGCCCCAGCTCTTGTTTCTGTAGAGGGTTTTCTGCTTTTTGTGTTAGTGAACAGTTAGTAATTTCTTCCTTATATATATTCAGTTGCAAATATGAACCAAATAAACTATGTTCTGCTGTTTATCTGACTCTGCAAACACTGAGAGATATAACAGTTTGCCCACTTCCTTTTCTGGTGTTTAATAGCATTTAAATTATTACTCTGTAAGGTGCTAATACAGTTCCATCTAGCATAGATGTGGGCAGCTGTCCAGCTGATGTGAAGGAAATGAGTGGATTTTTTTTTTCTTCAGTCTGTAGGAGACTTGTCTTGTTGTTTGCATTTTGCAGCAACAATTTATGCTGAGTTTCTAGTTAATGTTAGGTAAAAAGTTGATTTGATATCTGTTTTGAGCAAAGCCTGTATTCTCTCAGCAGATAATTCAGAACTTGTGTTTTTTTTTCTTGATTTAATATAGAGAATACATCTTGGAGTTACTAGAAAGTGGGAAAGATAAATTCCTGGTGTTTGCTCATCACAAAATAGTGCTGGATGCAATAGTTGAAGAGCTGGAGAAGAAGGTAAGTAATGCCTGAATTTTCCCAACTTTATCACTATTACAGCTTCAAAGCTCTTAAAGAGCTCCCCAGGGTTAGGGCTAGTCAGCTATCTTATGAAAGACATGGACAGAGATCATTTGTACTTGCTGTGCGTCTGAGCATGCCCTTCTCCAAGGCAACTGAGCAGAGCATCATGAGATGCACGCTGAATTAGCTGAATGGCTTTTGTTGTTTTTTGCTGACCTCCATCATCTGCCCCAGTGCTAGGAAATTTTTGGAGTAGTTAATCCATGTGTCCATCTCTGCTTTTTCCTCCAAGCTTTCCTCAGAGAGGGAAAAGGTTACAGCCCAATCCCAGCTATGGCTGCCTTCCTTTGTACTGTAGTATTCTTATGGTATTAGAACCCCTGTAAGTGGACGATAATTTCTCTAACTTCAAAAATGTTGGTGCTAATTATTCATGAAAGATTTCTGTGGGCTTTCCTAAAGAGTTCTTGGTCATGTTGGGGCAGTGTGAATGATGATATTCCTGGCTTTAAAATCCAATGGCAGCAGTGACTTTGCCTTTGTGACAGCATTCTCCAGCAGAGCAAGAGGCTGGACTCTAAAGTCATAGCCCGCTATCATCCAAGTATAAACTTGGATGCCTCTCCTGGTGCTACCAGGATCTCATCTCCTCCTTTTGTAAACAGAGGAAGACTTAAGGAGGTTGTAGCTGTTGTAGGATATGCACACATATAGCATTCATCTTTTTGTTGAGCCATTTTCCTTTCTGCTATACTTGCCAGTTGGGCGATGTTCTTCCTATTGCTCAGGGCTGATGGAGCAATGGACACAGAAGCAAGCCAGGCACTGTTAGCAGAGGAGTATGTTATATGTTGAGCTGATGTATCTTACAATTTGTGAAAACTTCTAAAAAGACAATAGTTGCGATTTTTACTTTCCTGTTTCTGACATGGGGAAGGGAAATAGAATCCACTGAAATTTGGAAGTAGAATGCAGGAAAGGCTGCTAAGTAGGATCTTTCTCTGCCTTTTCTCAGCATTTTGACTACATCCGCATCGATGGCTCTACACCGTCAGCTGAACGGCAGTCTTTGTGCCAGAAGTTCCAGTTCTCAGAGAAACAGGCTGTGGCTGTCCTGTCCCTCACTGCTGCAAACATGGGCCTGACACTGTCTGCTGCAGACCTGGTGGTGTTTGCAGAGCTCTTCTGGAATCCAGGGGTATAAATCCTGAGTGGGATGGGTGCTGGATGCTGCCTGGAGAGCAGAAATGTTGGCTCTTGGGAGATGTGAGGGCAGGGAACTTTCTATAAGGCTTTTCTGTTATTTCTCTTGTGGCTATTTGTTCAAGCATGATGGGCTTTGAACCATTGTGGCTGGTTACACTGTTTGCTGGCTGGAGAACATAGCATGAAAGGGAAACAGGCTGCTGTTTCTTGACGACTCTCCACAGCTCCTGCAGCTCAGCCAAGATCTGAATGAGTCCATCATCAATGCTGACTCCCCACTTCAGAAGTGCAGGGAGTGCAGGTTTTCCTGCCTTGTTTATCCAGTTCCATTAATCTCAGCCACATTTGTACAGCTTTCCATCTGGCAGCAAACATCTAGGAACAAGGGCTCTGTATTTCAAGCATCATCTCAGTATGTTAGCAGTGTATTTGATAGAGAGTGAATGTGGGCTGTGGACAACACAAGTTGCATCCCATACCATATGCAGTTCAAGCATTTACCTCTGTTATTGTATACTCAGTCTTCTGGGAGTCCCTCAACCCCAGATTACTGAATTTCAGTAGGAGGAGAGGATTTAGGGCATCTTTTGAAAAGTGCTTGTTGTCTTTTAGTCAACCTGATGCAGTAGGTGACTTTTTGTCTGTGTTGAAGGATGCAGATGTTAATGGGATACAGACAAGAAGTAGTCACAGAACACAGGTTCTCTGGTGTTTGTTATTCCTTAGATGTTGGAGCTTTCAACTGATTTTCTTTGTAATGTTTTTACATAAAGGTTTTGATCCAAGCAGAAGATCGGGCACATCGAATTGGACAGACCAGCTCTGTTAATGTTCACTACCTGGTGGCTAGAGGCACAGCAGACGACTTCTTATGGTAGGAAGCGGAGAGAGTCTCTTTGGTTGCCCTGCTGCCTAATTTCAGTGTGTCACATGTGACACAGAAGTTGCTTAATATCATTGATGGTCTCCACGGTCTGCAAGGGAGAAGCAGCAATTGCTAGCCAGGGCCACAGTGAGATGGTGACAGTCAGCATAGTGTCACAGTGGTTACAACTAAGTGGGTGATAAGCAGGAGGAATAAAAGTAGTTATCTGGTAAAGAAAGGGGCTTCTGAGGAAAAAATGGGAGGGGTGATGCATCTAAAACCTTCACAGCTTCCAAGACAAGAAAGTTTCTCATATAATGCAGAGGGTTCTGATACAGGGGCACTGTAAAGTGTTGAGTACATTCCAGTGAATCCACCAGGTGCTGGAGATGGATGTGAGTCAGTTGTGAGTATTGTGGATCAAGTCTGAGGAGCAGACTTGGACAGGGGGATGTAGAGGATGACTGCACTGTTGCTTTCATCTTGCTCTGTGGTAAACCCTTTGATAGAGATTAAAGAAATGCTACTGATCCAGCTCTAGGTAAATGGGTCTTAGCTGTCACTGCAGCCCTTGGGGTGAGGGAATCTGATATCCTGGGGGACTGGAGAATGTGGGGAATCCTTTCTGCTGCAAGGGAACTGACCTGCAAACAACCAAAATAAACTATCCACCAGCTGGTTCGTTTTAAGTCCAAAATTACTTATTTATTACCTCATTTAAAGGAACGAGTGGGATAAATGAACTTGTCCAGTTTCTAGAATATCATGATGGAAAATAATTATAACCCTACAATGCAGGGATCTGGAAACTGATGTATCGCCCACATTTCACAGAAATATAATGACAGTAATTCTGCCTGTATTGTGAAATGCTGTCTGTGTAGTTATTAATTCTTAGCTGGAAGGAACTGTGGCTCTTCAAAGACAGATATTGGCATAGTTTTTAAAGGCAAGAAAAGGAACAAAAAGACAAGGATATTTGGTGTTCACTGTGGAAATGCTGCTGGGACTTTACTACACATTTTGTGTACCCCAGAAATGCTTATGTGGCTGTTGACAGGCATTACTACTGCTTGCTTTGGAGACTCAACACATAAGCTATTAGGGTTCCCTTTAACTGCATCTTCTTATTCTGACTTCATACCATCAGTATCACCACAGCCAACTACTTTCCCTCCTGAATATGCAACTCCTCCAAGTATTTATAGCCTGAAATCACATCCTCTTATATGTTACTTATTTAAATTGGACTGATACTTTCATGGATTAACTGATAGCACAAAGCAGTTTACAACCATCATAAGCAAGAGAGCAGAGATTAAGAAGCTAACAAGCTTTGGTAGAAAAGCCATCTTGACACTCCTGCTATATCTTTTCTTTCTTTCTTTTTTATATCTACACATAGTAAGTGACCAGGCATCTTTCTCATTGGACTATGGAGTCTTGCATGTTAATTTCTTCCTTCAGTAATAACTGTTTATCCCTTCTAGGCCAATGATTCAAGAGAAAATAAAAGTGCTGGGAGAAGCGGGGCTTTCAGAAACCAATTTCTCCAATACAGCTGAATCTACTGATTACTATCCTAAGGTAACTGACCTGAAAGAATGTCGGTGGTCCCCAGGAGAGGCTGAATGGGTTTTGGCTTGTGTACATCTAGATTGGCATGTAATTGGTAGGCTGACCTTACACCTGCTCTGCCTTCAGTATCACAGATCAGAATGTCAAATGCCTATTGAATCCATGCCATTTACTCTCCACTGAGTTCACAACCCTTCTTTTCTTCTCATTAAAGGCATTATGGTATTTTGAATATTTACCTTTTATTGACAGAAAGTAATGGAATATGACCTTGTGTAGAGTTCAGATTCAGACAGATCTTGAATCACCCAAGTAAAGCTGATCCCCTCTTCGCTTAGATTCTGTATTGGGTAGTAAAGTTGGGAAGAAGCTAGAAACATGAGATGATACTTCAGTTGTTTCTCACTTTGATTTTATATGACAATGTATATACAGCTTCTGTCTGTTCTAATTTCTCAGCCGGATCCAAAGCAGAAGACCATTTATGAACTTTTCCAGAGGACCTTCTCTGACAGCAAAGATGACACTGATGTTGCACTTTTGGAAGCAGCTGATGCCTGCTGTGAGTTTGACTCTGACAGTGCCTTTAGAGACACAGAAGAGAGGTGTTCAGTGAGTTCCCCCAAAAAGCGGCGGACTAAGTTTATTCAGGAGTAAAACAGTGAAAGTGGCTAACATATTTTTAACTAAAAAAAAAAAAAAAAAATCACGGGTTTTTTTTTTTTTGAGTTTTCAGAAATAAAATACTTCAGATTTTCTGTATCTGGTAGTAGTGCATTTCATCTCAAAGGATGACAGCATAACAAATAAGCATTGCACACTTGGCAGCCTGCTGGTGTTGCAGTCTTGCCTTTGCTGATGACTGAGTGGACATGGGAAGGTAGCATGCTGCTTTGTTTTGGCAGCTCAGCTTCCATGGTTGTTTTATTTATAAAGCAGATATAGTGCGCACAGAATACTGTTGTCTGTCCACACAGAAGAGCTCTTCTGAGAATTAGTGTGTCAGCAACGGAGTGCTTTCAAAAGTCATCTCCAAAAAGCTTAGCGTGTATTACGAGGAGCTGGTTGACACAGGCAGAACTGAAGTCCTTCTGTGAGTCATGCACAAACTAGCTCTCCTATTCAGTTGGGCAGTGAGCAGAAAAGAAACAGAGATACAGACAGTTCTTGATATTTTCTGGAGGTGAGCAAGAGGAAGGAGAGCCCCAGAAATCTTAGCAATACCTTGAAACAAAGCACTGTTACAGCCTACCAGCAAGCGTGTGTTGTCTGTTAGGCACATATTTGCCTCAGCATGGTTGTCTCTGGCCTTGTCCTCTAAATCTTAAGGACCTGCTCCACAGCACTTGCTGTCTCAGGGAGTCATCATCTCTGGGAGTCAGTAAGCACTGTGCTTACTGACAGAGATTAAGCTTGGCTACTCGGGGGAAGGAATGTGTGTACATTTGTGTTTTCTTTTAGGCTCAGGACTTATTTCCACAGATGAGTGAGGTGAGGAGTTAATGAGGAAACTGTTCAGTTTTTGTAGGAAGCTGATTCTGGACTGAGCAACTTAAATAAAAAGTTGTTTTAACTCATGGTTCCCAAGCTTTAAGTGGTTTTTTCTGTGTTAGAATTTCATCTTAGATTTGAACCTTAAACTTGAGAAACATGATGCAGTGAGAATATTAGTGAGGTTGGTTTGTTTGTTGATTTAAAATATGTATTCATATTTACAGTGGACAGAGGTGATCTAGTGATGCTTCTTTTCGGGCTTTCTAAAACACGAGCTTTCAGGAGGGAATCACCTGTATTATTTTGCCTGGAGGTGCATCAGCAGCTACTTCCATAAGGTATTCAGGCTGGTTAAGACTTGTTACTTACTTCCTTGCGCCTCTGTACAGTTTACAATGAGAACGTCATGAGCAGCACTGTTGTTTGACACAGTGAATAAACTGCATGTTTTCAGTTTGTAGTAGTCTCCATCCTACTGCTAGAGCTCTGAGCTGCTGAGACCTGGAATCTTAGCATCAGTGCCATCTAAGCAAACCTACTCTTTGTTCCTTTCAGGGGTTTGTGACACAATCGTTATTCCTTGTGAATGATCTGAGTCCACTACACTGCGGTGCTGGCTCAGCAAAAATTCTAGAGGCCATTTTTGCTGTGAATTTGATGTAAAGGCAAATGACTCTATTGATTATAACCGGTCTTTTCAGGCATCTCTGCGTAGCTGTCTGTTCATGGTGATTTTTATTTCCAGTGCAGTGTAATGTAATTCCAAATTCATACCTTTCTCCCTTCTGGTCTTAGTGTACTGGAAGACACTTGGAAGGGGATCAGCATTATGCAGATGTTCACCGAGGTGTATATGAGAAGATAAAATTCCAGAGGTACCAGCTAACAACAGTTTATAGCCATTATTTTTGGTGAAGGATAGGGAAAGGGCAAAATGAAGGCTTACACTCCTGGAGGGCAGGAGCTAATGTGCTATGCAAGGAAGAACACAGCTCTGTGCAGCTACCAGGCAGTGGCAAAAAGCCCTTTCTTCCATGGTAGACCCAAAAGAGGAAAAGGAGGTTTGTGCTACAGGATCAGACTGATAATATCTGGGATATTTTTTTCCTGTTTCAGAGGGTTTGATCGTTCCATTTTCATCAAGTGTCATCATGGAAATGCCCTGCAGGCTGTGTTTGCAGTTGTGCTGGGTAGAGATTTGCTTTTCATTCATAACTAGGAATGGTGCTCTGATGTGTGTGCAAGTAAAGAAACGTAGGACTGAAGATTGAGTAACTGGCCAACTGTGGGAAATGCTTTGTCTCTAGGTTTGAGAGGAAATGTTAAACATCATTTCTCTTGCTCTGACAACTGGCCAGGAGACAAATACACACTTTAAAATGCTTTTAAATGGCTTTCTTCTTGAACATGGGAGTATTTAATCTGTTTCTAGGACACAATCTTTCCTCTTGAAGAGAAGGTTGTTCTGAGTACAGGGTGCGAAATGTTGCCATCTACCTACTGAGAAACAAATGGGAGGCATTATTTGTGTAACCATATTGTCATCTCCTATAGAAGTAATTCTCTTCTTTGTAAAGGTAGAACTACTTCAAAAGAGTATTTTTTTTTCTGAAATCTGCTGGAAGTGCCCTTGGAGAATTCTGCTGCTCATAAACTCAATTTATCTAACCCATATATTGAATAGCCCCAGCTCTGTTAAAGCAATGCCAGGTGTACTCTTTCTTTGTTAGGACCCATAAAGTCTCAGCTGGATTGCTGCAGGATTACAAAGGCTCTTCGAGTACACTTGAGATTTGGTTTATCCATACTAGATGAAAAAGGGGAGAAGAATCTTGAAGTGCTTTCAGTCATTACATCAAGGGGTCAGAAGGACTGTGCGTGCCTTAGCCCAGTTACACCATTAGACTGTCATTAATAGGATGAGGTGGTTGGGATGCTGCCAGCAGTCTTAGATGGGCTCTTCAAGGTTTGCTGCTGAGAATCTGTACAAGATAGTGTGCAGGTTGCCAGTGAGACCTACAGGTGGGCTCAGGGAGATGCGGTGCTTTGGGGGCTCTTATGTCTGCTATCTATGTCTGCTATCTGCCCGTCAAAGACACTATAGCTTGTTTGTTTGCATTATCTCCATCTCAGTGAATGGAACTTCTGTTAAAGAAAATGGAACGTGGCAAGTTCTGTGGTACCTGTGGTTTCCTCGGGGCCTACACCCTTCACCTTTTCGGTAGGATGTCTGTTAGGATACTTTCCTCTTGTTTTGTTTTCTCTATGTTTTGGGAGCTCTAAGCTCAGCTTCCCCGCAGAGGCGGAGGAGAGCGCCGCCGATCATAGAGCTCCGCACCTCCACAGGCAGACAAGCTCGCAGAGCGTCACATCCGGTTCCCTCTTAACAGCTTCCGGCGCGACAGCTCATACTGCGTCTGCGCACTGCGACTTCCTCTCTCTGTAGCGGCGCCGGGAAGGAAGATGGTGAGCGTAGGCTCCGCGCCGCGGCCGATCCGCCTCCATCCGCCCCACAGGCGCTAAGCTGGGGCTGCGGGGCACGGCGAGGGGGCGGCGGAGCGGGGAGGGAATGGGAGAGCCTACGTGCTATGCGGGAGGCCTGGGCGGAGGCCTTGTGTGGGAATCTTCGGTTGGGCCCCATCTCTACGTCGCTTGTGAGGAGGAGGAGAGAGCGAGTCCGGTTCGGAGCGGGGCGGCCCCGGGGGTGGAGACGGCGCTGCTCGGGGTTGGCTGTGGCAGATCGTGCCCTGTGTAGTTAGTGTAGAACAGCGTGTTGTGAGTGCTGAGAGCCCTTGTCAGGAGCTGCTGAGCTGGGTCCGATGGCAGCCGGCTGTTTTGCCTCCTAACAGGCCAAGCGCACCAAGAAGGTGGGGATTGTGGGTAAATATGGAACCCGTTACGGTGCGTCCCTGAGGAAGATGGTGAAGAAGATTGAAATCAGCCAACACGCCAAGTATACCTGCTCCTTCTGCGGCAAGGTGAGGCCTCTTGTGCCCTACAGCCACCCTTCAATATGGGATGAGAGCAGCACGTTCCTGTTGTTACTCATTCTTTTTTTCACTTCTATTACAGACCAAAATGAAGAGGAAGGCTGTTGGTATCTGGCACTGCGGGTCCTGCATGAAGACAGTTGCTGGTGGTGCCTGGACTTACAAGTAAGGCCATGAAATTCCTGTCAGTGTTAATTTCCGTACAGTTGAAACGTAATTAAACTTTTAAAATATGACTTAATTGTGATCTGTTAACCGCTGAGTGGGTCCGTCTCAAGATGAATGGTGTATTCTGGGGGTCTTTCAATTCTGTTATTAACATTCGATTGGAGTATGAAGTGCTTGTTGCTGCATTTCATCCATTACGTTACTCCTCTTGGTTTTGGTGGGTCTCTATAACTTTGTTATCTCTTAGATAAGATTTATTCAAGTGGTTATTTTACATATATATATATATTCCAGTAACCTTTCCTGTGGCTCTTTAGTAGCATTTCGTACTGGAGATGCAAACTGTAGCTCACCTGCACAAGGATCTGGTTTTTAGCAGTGTTGGAAGGAAAGGAGCAGAGCTGATAGCTGGCCCATCCAGCCTTTGTCAGAGTGGAATCAGCTGCATGGTTGACATAGCTTGTAAGACATGATGCCTCTCACCTGGGGAGTGTTTTTACTTCCTTGATGCTGTTGACCGTAGAGAAATCTTAGTTGTGGAAAGGCACTCTGATGTCCTGCTTGGAAGTTTAAGCAGCACCTTTATGTTTACTGCAGTCGTCTTTTCCATTGAGAGAAGCAGATGTCATAGTTATAAAGCATATCAGAGGTTTAGCCTCCTGTTGCAGATGCCATCAAGTGGGAGCTATTCAAAACCATGAGTGCTTTTTGGTGTGAGTCGTTCTGCTGCTGCAGCGTGCAAATGATTCTGCTTCTTCTTCCAGTACCACCTCTGCAGTGACGGTCAAATCTGCCATCAGAAGACTGAAAGAATTGAAAGATCAGTAGATGCTGCAGCCTGTTCTCCCTTTGAAACACGTTGGTTTTTTTTCCCTTTTCCTCCACTGTTAAGATCTGTACCTTCAACAATAAAAGGTGATATGGAGTGGAGTCGGATTAAACTTGCCTTTCTTGTACTGTATTTATAGATATAACCTTGGAGACATTAGCATTTCTGTCCAGTAGTTGAATAGCTCTTATTTCTAGTTAAGCCGTTAGAAAGCATTTTTTCTCTTCCACTTGATTACATCCTCCGGTTGCTTGACTGCACTGAGGTAAGTGTGATGAGAGCTTAAATAGCTTAAGAAGCCCAGCACAACTTGATGTGTCCTTTATTCCCGTGCCTTGAAGAATACCAGAGAGCAAGTATACTAATGGGGAAATGGGCAGATGTGAGGGGACACTCTGCCTGTTCCTGGTTCATGTGCTGCAAGATTGAGACTGGTTTGGAGACGCTGATGGAAATGGTAAAAGCAGCCATCGTCATCCTTTGCTGTTTGGTGTTCCACAGCCAGCTACACAGTGTGTTCTGTTGTGTGCAGGTCTCAAGATTCACCCATGCAAATGCTGTCACTGGTTTGCTCTTTCTGGTTCTGAGATGTGGCTCTCACGTACGGGCTGGGGAACTTGGACATACATCTTAAATGTAGGGCAGGGTGGAGATCGGGGAGAACCTGTTGCCGTGCCGCCTCTTCGCTGCGATGCTGCGGCCGGCCACCGGGGGGCGCCGTCGCGCTGCTGCTGGGGACGCCCGCGCAGCGACCTGCTCCTCGACGGGACCGGGATGGGGGGCTGTGGGCGGCTGTCACGAGGTCTTCTTGTATCACCCGTGACTTAAATGCACTGTGAATTCAGGCACTTATATGCGTGTGCGAGACCGAGGCTGCCTGTTAATCCTGGGCACCTTTAGGTCTTTTTCCCCGTGCTGCTCCCAGGTGCTTCAGGAACAAGAGGGACCAGTGCACTGTGTGATATCAGCTCCTGGGGCAGATATATCCTCTGTTGGGAGAACTCTTCCTACCAAGAGAAGACCGTCTGAATCCACCTGCTGTTTCAACTTAGAGCTGCTGCTCATCTCACCTGGATGGTCCCAGCTCCCTTTGGGGACACAAAGCATTGCTGAGAGCTCATGGCGCATGAGCCTGTCCCTAAAATAGACATGTAGTGGACAGGCAGAAACTCTCAACAGGATGAGAGGTAATGGCCTTAAGTTGCACCAGGGTTGGTTCAGGTTGGATGTTAGGAAAAGGCTTCTCCTAGGGAGCGGTCATGCATTGGCACAGGCTGCACAGGGAGGTGCTGGGGTCACCATACCTGAAAGCATTCAGGCACTGTGGAGATAGAGCACTGAGGACATGGTTGGTGGGGATGGATTGGGGTTGGACTGCATGATCTTGGTAGTCTTTTCTAACCTTAATGATTCTACGATTCCCAGCTATGCAGCACGGATCATAGCTTTTGGAAAAACGATTCCTCAAAGGATGCTACAAAGTGATACAGTAAGAAGCTGCCTCCTTCCAGTTTCTCAGGGCAGCAGGGAACCACAGGCTTGAAACCAGCCCTCGTGCTTTGTAAGCAGGCAGCTGCCATCAGTAACTTATTCTTGTTCTGCTTATTTGATCCTTAGCGGATGTCTTCTGAGGCACGGAGTGTGGCGGAGTTGTGGATGTGCCTCAGGTGCCCTTATTAGATGCCTGGATGCATTTTGAAAATGGCTGCTTAGAAACTGTCTAATTGCTGTTCCACATATTCAAAGTGTTGGGTTTTGTGTTTTTTTTTTTCTCTCCTGACAAGGCTCTGGCATGCCTTGGATTGCTAAATATACTTTCCTCTTGCAAATTCTTGGCAGGAAACTGTGTACGGAATCACGCCAGGCAGTCTCTTCAAATGTTAACAAGCTCATCGGTGTGGCTTTCCCAGCTCAGAGTTTGTGCCCTTTCTTTCTTTCTTTCTCTCTCTCTTTCTTTCTTTTTTTTCTAAACATTCCCCCCCAAAGAAAAACTCAACCCAGCCCTTATCCTTTCTGTGCCGTGCTGCTCCAAGCACGTCAACTGTGGCAGCTCTGCAGGAAAGGGTTTCTTTAAAACACTTCCTTGGTGCTCGGCAGCCTGGTGTCACTGCTCTGCTCAGCCTCCTGGGGCTCCTGTGAGTTGTAGGTCTTGATTTTGGGATGCATCTGAAAAACCGAACCCATTTCCTCCCATCCCTATCCTTGTCTTTCTCTGCTTTCTGTTTTTCGCAATCTGGACTATATCCTTGCACGGTAATAGTGGATTTAATGTCTTGCTTTCAATAACAGTTTATCAAATGAATCAGCTTGTGTGCTCCCTTTTTATTTCGCACAGTGCTGTGCTGGTGCAGAAGCAGTGTTAGAGCCAGTGCCTGTACAGATGCACAGAGCATCAGGCCTGGGCTAGGCATCATCCTCTGCCTAGGCAAAGGGCAGGGCAGTGCCGCAGTGCCACTCTAGCATCTCAAACTACAAAAGCAAAGAAAGGGAAAATCCAGCCTAGCATCACCCAAACCTCAGCATCTCCCCAAATGAAATGATGAAACTGCACTCCTCCCCAGGTCTGTGCAGTGTTTGCTATCACGGCTGTCCATCCCCCCTGCGGCAGCAGAGTGAGAGCTGGCCTGAGTTTCTTATTTTTGTGCAATTACAGGCATGTTATTGCTAGGTTACACCAGCTAAGGCTTTGAGTTGGACATTTGGAATGCAAATTCTGTAAAAGATTCCCTTTGCTTTGCTCTGCCTCCAACTTCCTCTTCTGGCCTTCAGACTTCAGACATGTACTTTGGGAGTATGTTTCTGTTCAGGTTGGGGATATCAGATACCCTCATGTTCTGAGTCCTACTTGCAGTTCACAGCAAAGCTGCATAAGGCAATGCACAGGAGTTGCTGCAGAGCAGGCTGAGCTGTGGGGCCACCAAGCTTGTGTTTGTCCCACTGTGGCCTGGGTTGTAAGAAGAATGAAAAGCCAGGAGCAGACCTTGATGCAGAAGATGACATATTTGAGATGATGGAAGAGTGGTCCAGAATGGGAGAAGGCTCTACCCTTTTCCACTCATGTGCCGCTCAGAGCTTTGTGACTTCGGTTCATTTCTGCAATGTGGGTCTGTCAGTCTGGAGAGCAGGGGACTCATGGATCATACCCCTTGCAGATCATGTGGCTCTCTTGATAATGGTGGCTTTTTTTTCCTGTGTTTTTTTTGTTTCGTTTTGTTTTGTTTTGTTTTTTTTCCCACTAAAATGGAGTATTTTCAGCCTTGAGTTACTGAAGGGACCTCTGTCTGCACCCAAGGGGACTACTTACTTTAGGACTCATGAATTTGGTTTCAGGAATTTGCTGTGACCCATCTCCCTTTCTTCTATAAGTCTGATATTATAAGAGAAACTTTGTTTTCTGCAGCCCTTGGCCACCTCGAGACAAATGTCCTTCAAGTCTCTGCTTTGTTCTCCCCTCCAGGCAATTCTAGAACTGCTCCAGTGCTTTGAAAGTGTGAAAAGAGGACCTGACTCCTCCGAGTAAATGTGATTTCACAGGAGATGCAAAGTGATGGACAAAGAGCTGTTGGCTCTACTGCTGAATAAAGTTACTCCGAGTCGCCACTTCTGGGCCTCACCTTTGAAGGGAGAATATTAGACACAGAACGAGATTGTCCCTGATGTCCTGATATGGGCACAAACTGAAACGCAAGATGTTCTGTCTGAGCACCAGGAAGCACTTTGTTACCACACTAGTAGCAGAGCACTGGTACAGGCTGCTCAGAGAGACTGTGAAGTGCTTGGAGACCTCAAGATTTTCAAGATCTGCCTGTTTACAGCCCTGCTCTGGGTGTTGCTGCTTGAGCTGGTGTTGGAATAGATGGATTCAGAGGTCCCTTCCAACTTTAGCCATTCTCTGATTCTATGAGGCCAAGCTGATTGCCTAAAGATAGGATCCTGGTCTCTAACAACTATGCCTGTTTCCATTCAAGCTGTTGGATGTGTAACTGTTTTTACTGTAATGGATTGAATTTGGGATAAAAAGGAACATTTAAAACCTTAAATGCAGAGCAGACCCAAGTCATGAAAGGGAAGAAGGGAAACAAATAAGACAGACATTAAAAAAATTGATTTTTAACCTTAGCCTGCTGAAGCTGTAATGTTCTTTGTGCATGGAGAAAAAGAAGAGGAAATAAAACACAACTTCCCACAGGCAGAGGTGTTTATTCCAACGTGGATCCACCCTGACAAAAATGTTACATATGTCTGAATAGTCCTTATGAACCTCAGGTGAAAATTGTGCTGGTGCCTATCAGAATGAAGAGGAAAATTAGGTAGAGGAAGGTGCTAGACCACCAGGAAGCTATGGAAGCATAAAGAAAGCCAGTTGTGACCTGAGCCCATCAGCTGTATGACTGTTGTTAAGCACAATGGCTTGGATTATCGTGGAAGCCATACTTAGCAGCTTAAGATGATGGAGACTTTCACAGTGTGGACCTCAGGCAATGGTAAGCCATTTCACAGTGTTCACTTGGAGACTCCAAGGCATTAGACATGGTGGTAGAGCTGCCAGTTGCATTATTTGTCACTTTATTTCCAAAGGATTGACTGAAGTGGTCAGAGTTGGTAAATGGGGATCAGATTACTTCATCTGGTCAATGTACCTTCCTCCCCTCTCCCAATACTGCTCTTTTTTTTCCCATGTTCCCACCTTATTTGCACTCTCCTGGAGCGTGTGAGGTCCTTGAGGCATGAAGCATCTTGTTTGGCTCCGTGGAGAGCTGAGCTCAGAGGAACTGCCTGCTGCTTTTTACCTCTGTTGTTCACCTGCAGGATGGAGATCACCCAAGCCTTTGAGAATATGCTTCCTGAATGTTGCCTGCCATAACTGCAGGAGGAGGGGTACATTTGTCAAAAGGAGAACTTGCCATCACTTGCAGAGAAAGGGGTTATGTGGAAGTGAAAGATACTCTGGTTTGTGGTCTTGCTCTAAATCAGCTGCATTTTTAACATTCAGAAGCTAACGAAGATGAAAGACTCCTGGTCAACCTCTCCGCTCCCTTGGAGAAAAAAAAAATAATAATAATACAAAGACTTGATAAATATTTTGCATTAATACATTCCATTTGTCTTATAAAACAGAGTTTGCCAACTACCAAAGCAGGGAAAATATTTTACATAACTCCAATTGCAGCGTCTAATAGGTTGCTATGAGCCCGGTTTGAACAACTCTTTCCACAACCCAGAATGTGAAGGAATGCTGAGCTTCACTCAGGCTAGGACCAATCTTGCTCTGTGTGCGTGTGCTTTCCTGCTGGCTGGTTGGTTTTATTGCAGTGGAAGTGGCACACTGGCTCCCTTCTGGTGGGTGGTGTCCAGCAGGTGAGTGGTTGGCCACGGGAAAAAAAAAGATGAAGGGACAAATGTGCCCCCAAAAAAATATTTGTGAGCACAAAACAATGTCCTGTCTTGGAAACTTTGCTATAAAAGGCATGAAAAGCACAGCTGTCTACTATTATTGTTTTGTTATTAATTTTTAAGAGCGATGGTGATTAACCAGTGGGACAGATTCCCTAGGGATGTTTCTCAGTCCGGACTACTGAGAATTTCTGATTCTCGGGGCAAAGACTGAGCACTGGCTGTTCCTGTTCATCTGAACAGGGTCTATATGATGGTTTGCATCATACAGCTCTGTTTTTTCATCAGGCTGTACAGTGATGGTGATCAGTTGCAACATCTACAGGACCCACCGCAGCTTTTCCTTGCAGTTTTCAAGCCTGTTGCTTTTGGCACTTGCAGGTACACAGAACTGTGGATTTTTATGGGTGGTGGAGAGGTGAAGGGGGATGACGTTGGAGTTCTGGTTTCCAGGAAGCTGCATGAGGAGCTTTGCACGCAGAGAGCAGGTTGAACTGCTCCTTGCCATTGTCCCAGACCATGTTCCTCAAGCAGGGAAAGGGCTCTGATGGTAGGGATGTAGAGGTGACATCCCCAGGCTGATATGTGCAGGTATGTCTCCAAACAACAGTCCCAAGACCACTTGGGGTGTAGTCCAAACCAAGCATGGTCTTCTGGTTTTGCAGTCTGCTCATCATCACAGCTGGTCAACCTTCTTCCACCCTTTTTGTCAGACCTTTGCTGTTGTTCTGCTAGGTTTGCAAGTTGGCTTGCAGGGTCTGGAGTAGATTTTCTGCTCAACTGAAGTACACCTCATGGCCACCATTTCCTACCCCCTTGAAAATAAACCAGCTTCAAGTTTTCTCTCATGCACAATTGCAAACCTCTCTTTGCAAGGATAAGACAAGAGGTAACGAGTGTAAGTTCCACCACAGGAGCTTTGGTTTGGATATTAGGAAAAAATTCTTTTCAGAGCGTAGAGGTATTGGAACAGGCTGCCCAGGGAAGTGGCGGTCACAGTCCCTAGAGGTGTTCAAGAAATGTGCAGGTGTGGCACAGAGGGATATGGTTTAGTGATCACTGTGTTATTGATGACTGGACTAGATGAACTTAGTGGTCTTTCCAACCTTAATGATTCTATGATTTGCCCTAGGCCACCTATCACCAGTGAGCCTGGAGGGAAGGACACAATGAAAGGCTCCCAAGTCTCTGGTGGTGTCAAGGCTGGTCAACTCTGTGAGTTAAACCTTGAAGAAAATGAGTTCTGCAACAACTGTGGGTGCACAAGCGTGTTCTGGAGCAACTCTGCCACTTTGGACATGCGTGCCAGGAAGATATACCATAGCTAGAGCCACATGAGAAGTGGCCGTTCCCTCTTGGGAAGACATCTGAAATAGTGAACTAAGGATTTATCCTGAATTGGGGTGAAAATTTATTTGTGAATCCCAAACAATGTCTCTCGCAGAGCTGTGGGAATGTTGCTATAAAAGGCATGAAAGACCCAGCTGTCTATGATTATTGTTTTCTTGTTAATTTTTAACAATGAGGGTAATTACCCACTGGAACAGATTCCCCCCGGGATGTTTGCTGGTCTTTGAGTATTTAAACTATGAGATCCTGGGAGCAGAGACATGTCTAGGGCAAAGTGTACGTACTGACACCAAAAACCGCAGTGCCTTCAGCCATGGCTTGTGCAAACCTACTTTCAATTGCACGGCAGCAGTCTGGGAGGACGCGTGTGGCCAGACACGCTGTCTTAGAGGGGTGTCAGCTCCCACTGGGGTGGCAGTAAGGCTTGGGAAAACCTGGAGAGCTGGGTAGCCCTGAGTGCCTGGAGTCTTTCTCAATTTCACCAGACTGGTATTTTACAGCAGAATGTCTTCGGTCAGACTGTTCCTAGTGAAGAACAATTAGCATTTGTTTTAACAGAGATTTAGGAAACTCTTAGGAAAGAGTTTCAACAGCCTAAGCATCAGCCCTTGGTCACCAAGGGCTTTTTTTTTTCTCTCCCCGTCCCCATAGGCTGTAGGAGTACCTTCTTTTATAGGAATCAGTTCTGGAGCAAATGGAGACTTGCCACTAAGTTGTGCTTCTGGGCAGAAAAGCAAGACCAAGCTGGTTTGTTGATTTTGTAAAGCAGAAGACAGACCCCTTTGCACTGCATGCAGTCACGCACGCACTCCCTAGCAGCTAATTAACAGCTTGCAGTTAAGCAGTGGCTACTTCCTTGCATCATTTCAACATGGTTGCCAAGTGGAAAACTGAAAAGCAAGAGAGAGCCAAAAAAGCAGTGATAACAACAACAAAGGTTTAGAGTTCTAGGAAATTTCACTATATGAGGTCAAAATTGTTTGCATGTTCAGGGTCTGTGCTGTTTGCTGGCAGGTGATGCTGATCAAAATGGCAAGGCCCTTTCTGTTGAAAGCCTTGCTCTCCTGACGCACCTCTTGTTTGACTGGAATTTCTCAGCCCTAAAATGCACAGGTATCGGGGAGGGGGCAGCACGTGGGGGGGAACGTGGGACTGGGTTTGAAGAGAAGTCCAGGGAGGGCTTTTGTCTTGCTTAAAGGAGGTTGCACGTGCTCTGTGGGATGGGGCAAGCAGGGAAGGATGGCAGGGCATTGCTCTTAGGACAGGGCCAGGAAGACTGTGGGGTGACACAGCTAAGAGATTTGCAGAGCAGAGGGCATCCATATGTGGGCTAACAGCCAAGAGAAACCTGGTCCTAATTTTTCTGGGAATTGAGGAAAGCATTTGTCCATGAGCCTCTCCTCCGCATTTGCCTGTCAGCAGTTGGAGGCAAGGGCTGTTGCTTGCCTGGTTCATGGCACAGGCGGCTTTCCTCTGGGCTGAGGGGTTTTGGCACAGTGCTGTTGGAAAACAATAACAATAATGTCTCGTGAGTTAGGTTTTCCACTCTTTTATGCTGCTGGCCCTGGGGAAGAGCTGAGGCGTGCAACACTGTTGGCACAGCCAGAAGTACCACAGCTATCAACAGCTGAATTGAGGAATTGTTTTTTTATGTGTCTTCGTGCTCGAGGTTATGGGAGATGTGAGGGGAAGGGGCCCAAGGGAAGGCTGGTGTTAAGAGTGGATCATGAGCTGTTTCTGCTTTGCTTGCCTTTCCTTGTCTTCTCTCCATGGAGGAATCCTGTGGAGGCACATGCTTATAACTTTTCCCAGAAGTCTTCATGAGGTTGGCAGCTCTGGGATCTGTGTGTCTGGAAGCTAGCTATGTCTGTAACACGGAGGCAGCAGTCTCAATAACATGACTGATGAGAAAAAGTCTGAAGGATCTGGAGACATAAATGCTTTTTGACTTTTTTTTTTCTTTAATATGCAAGAAGTTGCTCTAAGGAGATAAAGTCTCATCAATTCCCTGTTTCATGGCAGATGTGATAAGTGATGATCTTCCAAATTGCAGCAAGATTGATACAAGTTAGGGACTGGTTGGCTTTACTTTGAGTTGGGGTTGGGGCAAGACCTGCAGAGGTACTTTCCTGCCTGTTATTCTATAGTTCTCTATTAGGAGCTGCAGTGGAGAAATTAGGTGCTGGTATTGTCTGAAAGTTTTTAAGTTGGAAGTTAGGCAAGCACTGGTCAGAAGTGGCTCTGGTAGAGCTGACATTGGTAGGAGACGTGAAAGCAGACTGTCCTTCTAAATTCCTTCTGGCTTTGACTTTGAAGAACAGCACAGAGCTCTGAGGGCAACAGGTTGTGCATACTCCATTCTTGATTAGAGGGAGTCCAAGACTTATGGACACCTGTTGTCAGCTAACATAGGGAACCTGTGAGGCTGGAGGGTTTCATCAAGAAAAAATGCCATTCCATGTGTTCATCCTCCTGGCTGTGGGTTGTCCAGAGAGGAAAGGAACCGATTCTGTGGGTGACTCATGGCCTCTTCCTAAAAGACCCAATAATGTTGGGTTGAATCACTGTGCAAACATGGGCAGAGCTGCGAACAATACCCAGAAACATTGGCCTCCTTCCTCTGCTCTCAATTCAGGGTTTTATTGCTACATCTAAACTTGTGGCTCGCAGTTCTTAGGGAGGTATGTTTAACAGCACGCACGTATCATCATCCAGATCTCTTCCTCTCTGCCTTGAGTCTTTATGTGTGGAGCAGTGATGGAGGGGCCTGTAGCTTCTTGCATCTTCTTGCTTCTGTGGGATTCTTGCAGGCTGAGCATGACTGAATGGCTGTGGTCCTGGGGATGAGAAATGCCTCACACCCTGCTGGCATAAAAAACGGATTACTGTTCCCCTGCCTAATGCATTTGTTCAGTGCCCATTCCATGAGGCTGCTTCTCGCGCTGTTTTCCTTGCAGGATATTACTGTATGTGCGTAATTAGCCAAGAAACATTAGCTTAATGACTTGTGTGTGTCTGAGTTAAGCTCAGCTCCATCTCAGATTGCCGCCTTCCTCCTCACCTTTCTCCTGTTGGGAGATCTCTAATTCTCTGCAGCACAAAATGCTCTGTCATGCTTGTCCCAAGGGGTTGGATGTGGGCAGCATCTCTTGCTGGTCTCCAGCCAAAGAAGCCCTGCTATCACACGTAATTATCTCCTTGACTCATTGTGACTTTTATTGCCCTCCTCCCTCCTTTTCTTTTTCTTTTTTTTTTTTTTCTTTTCCAAGTTTGATTTGCTCTTTCCAAGCTATTGTTTCCAGCCCTGTATTCCCAGTGGCTCTGCAGGACTGCAGTGTATCCATGCAAGAATTACTGAGGCGGGCTCTGTGGTCTGTTCAGCGCAAGAGTTTGGACTGAGTGATCGTTTTAGTCTCTTCTGCCTGGTTTCTGAGCTGAGGGGTTAGGCACAGGGAGAGAAATATCTGGCCAGCAGGCTGCATTGGGCAGGAGCCTGGTCCTGGAGCAGAGTTGTGCACTAAATTATAGGTGATTGGTTCATTCTGAGGCCAAGATCTTGATCACCTTGAGTTGCCCACAGCCACTAGCTAAGAAGTAGCTCAGGTAAGGTGAAGGGAACACTGACTGTTTGGTCTCCTGAACAAGTGAAAGACTCCTGAAAGGCTATTCTTTCCCCATTCCTGTCTTGGCCAAAACACAGTGCTGACTCAGCTAGTTGACTTTGCCTCTGAGCAGCAATGGATTAAACTTCTAGAGCCACCAGTGTGGAAATATTTGCAGTGACCAAACCTGCACAGTGAAGAAAGAGCTTACCAATGGGTAAAAGCATGGTCAGATCATTCATGGCCCACAGAAGTGGTATTTCCCTTTCCAGTTCCTTCTTCCTTGCCTTCTTTCCCAAAGTTTCTTGAAGTCCTCATCTGCAGCTCAGTGAGGAGAGGCCTGTACTTGGCCTCTTGAAGGGAAATGAGGAAAGAAGGATCAGGGAGGATTATTTGCTTTGAGGCTTTATCTTTGGGCAGTTTGGGTATGCAGAGGATCCAGCTGTGTTGGAGAAGGTGGTTTGAGATCCAGTCTGGAGCAACAGGAAAATAACTGCCAGGTTTGTGTCTTTTATTTCCACACCAGATTGTATTTCTGAAGTAGATTTTGGAAAGCATCAGCTTCAGACTAGGTACCAGGAGATATATATATATATATATATATGTATTTCTGCTTTAAAAATTCTAAAGGTCTATTGTCATTCTGGAAAGCATTGTGACATTTATCTTACTGTTGATTATATTGTTCCTATTAAAGAGTGTCACTTGTTTGATGTAGATATAAACCAAATGCATACCTTTCACTGATGCAATTAGAGAGCTGAAGGCATGGGGAAACTGTTGAACTGTTGAAGACTGCAAACTGAGGCTTCAAGAGCAACAGCAAGTCCCTGCCTCTGATGTAAAGTGCAAAGATGTGCCAATGTTGTTTAGTTACCTGGCTAGAGGATGCAGGTTCCCTTCCTGACAGTTTCAGAAAGACAGTGGCAGGCTAGAAATACTAGATTCTAAATTTCTCACAGGAATTGTTTATGCAAGATGAAAACCAGTCCTCTTTGTGAAACTGAGCATTTCAACAGGGGATGTCTCTGATGAATTTTTTCCTAGATTTTTCATGGGACAATGACAAAACAACCCCCCAAGGTTTATTATTATTATTATTATTTTTAGAGAAGTTGATGGGCTTTTGAAAACTGTGGAAGTTTTGTTTCTTCATCCTAAACCTGAGAAACATACTAAAAGGTCAATGAAAATTATTTTTATTATTATTTTTTAAAGCAGAGAAGAGCAACAGTATTTTAAGATCTCTTTTCTTTTTTTCCCAGCCAGCTTGGATGATTTTTCACTAAGCCATTGTAAAAAGCCTTAGGAAAGAATGAAAACCCCATGCCTCAGTGACACCAAAGCTAGCTGCCTTGTATGTAAGTCTCATTCAAACAGTGATGGTGCCACAATGAAGATGGCCAGACTCCTTCAGCTGTCAGCTCCTGTGATCAAGTCTTGGGATTTGGGCCCCAGTGGGATTCTGTGGCAGAGCATTCGATCTCAGTTTGCACACAGGCCCCACATCCCTTCCAGATTTCTGAGGGAAAGGAGATGGGAAGCAGGCAGGGAAGCTGCCAGGAGCACGTGGAACAGGGACTGGATTCAGCTCCTCATCTGCTCCATGCATCTTCCTCCATGGAAAACATTGCCCATCAAAGTGCAGTGCTGGAACCACTTCTTGGGTTTTTCCCTGGGCATGTAAGGGTGAATTCACTGTTGCTGGCTCTTCTTGCAGGCTATCCCTGACCTGCTGAGTAAACTGATCCTACTGTCATCTCTTTCCCCCTTCCAGACCTTGAGAACAAACCTCCATTTGGAAACCATGTTCATCTTTAAATGGCTAGGGATGTGTCAAAAGCAGGATTTATCCCTTGTTTTCTAATGGACAAAGCAACCTAATCTCTCTTTCTTTAGGGTCTTGCACTGAAGCTTTGCAAGTCTTCAGCAGGGCTGGTTGAGTCAGCATTGTGGTTGGTCTCACTGCTGCAATGTTTTGGGCTGTCAGTGAGGAACTGATGTCAGATGCACATAAAAACATCCGTGCATATGTAATTTCTTGTTCCACAAATACCATGGGCCAGGTTACCCTGCTGCAGACAGTTTTTCTCCATCAGGCTTAGAGGGACAGAAAGGGTGAAAGGGGTGCCTGGGCTGCAGTGAGCCAGGGTTGGTGGCCAGCTGTCCCATGGCACAGGTCTCCAGGGCTTTAACCTCCAAACCACAGCACTCAGCCCCTTCTGAAAAAGGACAAAGCTGCTCAGCAAAACTGTGGAACTGGGAGGCTTGCAGGCTGAAATGAATCCAAAAGACATATTAGCAGGCATGAGAGGCCTGTGATGAAATAGCTGAGGTATTAATGCAGCCAGAGAGTGGTAATGAATACAAGAAGTGCCCACATTTACCCAAGAGGTCCCAAAGGTCTCTTGCCCAGAACATTGTGATCCTAAAGGAATCCTTTTTAAAGAGCTGAACTGCAGGGCTAGCACTTCAGACACAAAATCTGGGCTAGTGTGCTCACTTAGCTGCTCTTGGTCATAGACCTCTTGGCTGATGAGACCCTGATGTGAGATTTGCGCTGTTTAGAGAGCATGGATATGATCTTCTGGAGCTTATCACCAAGGAGCTGCTCTGAGCCCTGTCAGATGGAGGTGTCCCCTTGCCTCTTCTAGATGACAGGAATCTCTTACTGTGCTGTATGATTCTGATGGAGGTGTTGAAGCATGAGCCTCTTTTTCCAGATAAGGCTCTCTCTCATCTGGTCACAGGGAGGATCCTGAATGCTTGGCTCATTGGTGCATAGAATGTCTCCCAGTACTCTCCTGTATCTCCTCATGTCTCAGCTGCTGGAGGAAAACCATGGGGTACAAAGCATGGGTCAGAATAGGCTGAACTTCCACCATTGTGGTTTGACCTGCATCACTTTTCTTTGTTGGCTTCTCCCAATATTTCTTTAGTGCACAGAGGGTCTGAAGATGGCCCGTCAGTGCTGAGCAGAGCTGGGCTGTATGGAGAGGGTGGGAGCTGGGGGCTGAGGAGCACAGACCAAGTGTTGTTGGAGGGTTGAGCATCTTTGGTGCTGGATGAGATACAAATGCCATGGCAGTGAGAAAACCAGTGCAAGTCTGATGGATCTTCCTCTGAAATTAATTAAAAACTAGTGCCTCTTTGGCTTGGTTTTTGAGGAGCTGAACCTAGCTTTTAGGAGTAATTTGATGCAGCCTTGCAGTTTTTTGACTTCTAGAAGGGAGACTGTCCCACTATTGGTGTGAGACAGTCCCTGAGGCTGTTCCTGGGACTGCACCCACACTGCTCAGCCCATGTCTGGCTCTCCTTTAGCCTTTCTATTGTTCTTTTTTTTCTTGTTTTCTTTTTTTAATGTCCTTTTTCCCATTCAGGTTGGCCCAGCGAGGAAGAGCTGGTAAGAGGAGGCCTTTTAGCACAGTATTAGAGCCACGAAAACCCTGCCATACTTTTGTTATTTAGTGCACCTGATGTGATAGTCCTTACAGCCGTTCTTTGCTTTAGTCATTTACAAGCCCTGATTTTAGTCCAAAACAAGCTTCCTTGAAATAAAATAATCTTTCTCCACTCTTCCTGTAGAAGCCAAAAGTATTTTAAGTTGGACTGGACTGGCCAAGACACAAGGTGGAGAAGAGGCCGGCATGCTGGGGACATTTTAGTAATAAGAGAAAGAATATGAAAGGAAGGATTAAACTTGGTGTTTTATATGTATTTGTTGAGTCAATTTATAAGGTGCCTTTTGCAAAATATTTTGAGCACTGCATGAAAAACCACAAAGCAAAATATTTAAAAAATCTGGACACAAAGCCAACACGTCCCAGAGTACAGCCAGGCAGCAGAGGAGAACCTGGCACTGGGTGAAGCTCTCTAACCACTGGGCACCAGCAGAAGGATATCTGTATCTGTGGGGCAGGGTAAGGCATGAAGGAATGGATCTTTTCCCTGCAGCCAGCCAGAAGGGTCTCTGCAGGCAGCCCAGTGGAAAGAAGTGGCTCCTACGTAAGGGACAGGGTGGCTCAGGCTGTCATTTCTCCTCCAAGCAGAGACCTGGGGTGAAGGACACTCTGGAGATAGGGTGATCTGGTGGAGCCTAGAGGTGACCCGTTGCAATCCCAGCTGGTTACCAGGTGGTCTACAAGAGCAGGGTTGCTCAACTGGGGAGCATGCCAATAAGGACAACTGGTGTTTCCCTGGCACTGCTGCCTCTGGCCTGGATTCAGCAAGAGGCCAATTAACAGCCCGTTACAGTGATTTCACCTGGCCACAGCATGAACACAGATGTTCGTGGCGAGGTCTGAATTATGGGATTTTTTTGCTTGCATTTGAAGGTCAGGACAAGTGTTGATTCTGGCGGGTTGTGGTGCTGAGGGGCAGCCTCCAGCTGGGCCTGCAGAGCCTGCTCTGGGCTTAGCCCTGACACAGGGCTGATGTGCTGCCTAGGCCTTTGGGAAGCATATGGAACCTTCATGCAAGGTGCACCTTAAGGACTATGGTTAAGAAGACCCCTTTGCAGTCATGTGTAGTTAGGTGAACTCTTGAGTGACTTTAAAGGCAGGCATGTGACAAATAGTGAGGATTTAGCTGAAGTACAGACCTCAGGACAAAGCTGGAGGGTCTTCACTGTGTCCCTCCTAAATCTCTTTTGAGGGTGATTAGGGACTGACGAGGAATAGAGGAGAAAAATGATCATGCTGGGAGCTATAAACAATTCAGGATGCATTTTTTAGCATCTGTAGCATAGTTAATTTCCTGATGCAACATTTCTGCTGAAAACAGTTCTGTGTAATAAAGGTGAAGGAACAACTTGTTTGACGGAACAGTGTTAAATCGTCTGTACATAAGGGCATTAATCAGCTGTACAGAAGGACCTGGTGTGGCTCCGGCTGGGGGAGATAAGTGAGATCAAGCATACATTGTGAACTTGGTGGGTTTTATTACTCCCTTCCCTGCAGTCAACTTCATGCCTCTCTCACAACAAGGAAAAGAGCAAAATGCTTAAAACCCAAGAAAACCAGCTTGTAAAACTACAGCTGTTGGTGGTGAGGCCCCAGATAGGACTGGGGTCTGTTTTCAGATCTTGTTTTTGTCAACTGACTGGAGCTCAGTTTTACAAAGCATCCTGTTAGTTGGTTGTGACAGTTGCTAAAAATAATAAGGCTTTGGGCAATTGCTGCTGGGGAAAGGGGTTTGGGATAGACTCTGAAAGAGGTCTGGGTTCTTTTTGGTTGACATTCCCAGTGGGAAGACCAAAGTGAAGTCAGAAATACTCTGAATGTGATCCATTTTACTGACACACGATCTGCTTGTCCACCTGTCCATCCGTCTGTCCTAGTCTTGGAAAAGAGGTGGTATCAGGAATTAGGGAGACCTGTCCTCCTGTTGGGGTCCTGAGTGAGAAGCATGGGGTAACTCGCACATGGCAACACCTCCTGCCTTTCTGTCACGTGGTTTTCAGGTATTATTTAGAGACTGCTGTTGCCTTGAGGACTTTATCAGCTACAAGCAGAGCTTATTTGCAGCCTGATTTCTTTAGAAGTATTTGCGTGCCCAAAGCAGAGCGATACTGGTGTGGAAGATGTTAGAATAGGGGCTGATACTTGGCACTGCTGCAAAGCATTGCCGCAGGGGCTAGTTTGCATGCAGGAAGATTTGACCTTGAACTTTCTCCTGCAGTTCAAGCCAACATCCTCTACCCCCTAGGCCTGAAAAATGTTCCTCCCCCTCGTTTTAAAAATACATTTGTTATGTCTAATATCTCTGGCCAGGGCAGTGCTACAGACTTTTACCCGCAGAGCTATGTGGGTCAGGGGTGGGGGGTGATGTGATTTCTGAGCAGCTTTTGTTGTGCTCATTGAAGCACCCAGTGCAGCTATAGCAGCAGAGCTGTACTTTTCTGAAGACAGCTTATTGCAGGGATGGTGACTTTACTGTTTCAGAGTGCAGTACAGCCCTGTTAGGCTTCCTGAGCTGACATTGGCTGTGACGTCCACGTTGCTGGTTCAAGAGTGGATCTGCATGGATGATGCTGAGCTTGCTATCAAGCCTTTCCAGGTGTTTCTCACCACCACTGGTTCTGCTGTGTCAGGAAAAGCTACCTTTTCCCACAGGCCATCATTTAAACCTCATGTGCACACAGGAATCTTTGCTGGCTCCCACACAGCTCTGTGCCCTGACCTGTCCCATGAAATTAAGAGACTGGCCCACAAAAGCTATTGAGATGGGGTTGTTTCTGCAGTAGCTAAATGGCTGGAAGCTTCATGGCTTTGAAACCTGCATTATCTTCCCAGATAAGAAGAAGCCACTGCTTCTCCTCCATTTGCCTCTCCCAGAAGAAGTGCATCCTCAGAGCATGGTGCAGCATGACAAAGCCAATGATCATGGGGAGAGCTTGCTGAGAGGTGCCTCCCATCTCTCCCTGTCATGCTGTATCCACCCACAGCTTCATGCACTTAGAGGTCCAGTCTAGTCAAATCCACAGTGGTTTGGTGCTCCACTGGCCCCTTACTGGTGCTGGGCTTTCCGTAGTGTCTGGTGCCTGCTGGTTATTCTGGTGTGAACACAGCCCTGCCTGCTGGAAGCCTGCTTTCTTTTTGAGCACTGTGCAGGAGGAGGCTGGTTGGCATCCATGGTGGGTTTTGCACCTTTGTGCCACTTGCATGAAACCTTTCTCTGCTGACATTGCTGAGTTCACATGGCACTAGAAAGCAGCAATTAGGAAGACAGACTCCTAAATCATTAGAATTCCAGCTAGAAAAACTTGTTTCAATAAGAAGCTGAGCAATTCCAACAAGTACAAGCAACATGAGGAAGAGGATTCTTTTTCCAGCATACCCTCCATCACTTCCTATATCTACTGCAATTTCTAGTTCTTCAGTATTTGATGTGCTCAGTTTTTCTCTTCGTCCTCACCTTGCAGCTCCCAATGCATGCAGCCCTGCAGCAATGCAGCACTGCTTATTGGGCTGGGCTCGCTGAGCTTCTGGCATCCGGCAGAGGGCAAGCGAGCTAAGAGAGCATCGCCATTCCTGCAGTCCCTCCTTCTCTGCTCACATCAGGACCATGCTGGCAACCCCAGCGTATCGCCAGGAAAGGTCATTTGGGATCGTTCTGGGCTCCCAGCAGATGAGATTCGTTTATCCAAAGTCATTTTCCCCATTCCTTTGTTGCTGTTGTGGGGGGACGTCTTTTATTGTCTTTTATCAGGACAAATTAGTGTATGCATCGTCAAAGTGATTTAAAGCGTTGTTAACTCTCAGAAGGCTGCAGCAGAGAAGCAGCAGTTGTTATCCATTTGCTTCCTTTAAAGGGTCAGAGTTGGGCTGTACGTGCTGCAGGCTGGGAGAGTCGACAGCGCTGAAGGAAATTGTGTTCTCATCTGCAATTAAATGCCTGTTGCATCTCCTGGCTCTCTGAAAAATCTCAGTGCCTGCAATTAAGGTAAAAAAGTCATACTCTAGTTCACAGCTGTTCTGGTAGGTAAAAAGTGAGTAACTTGTCTATTGCCTAGGATAATGCCAAATAATTGGATATGAGGAGCAAGTATTTTACAATTGGGATAGTGAAGAATGGGAACAGGTTGCACAGAGGGGTGGTGGATGCCCCATCATTAGAGACATTCAAGGTCAGGCTGGACCAGGCTCTGAGGGCTATAAAAGGGCTGCATTTGCTCTTGGTTGCTCCCACAGCACAGTGTGGCCATAGCAGAGTGCCCACAGGGACAGGATGACCCACAGGAGAGACAGGCACTGGAGAGGAAGGATGGATCAAGCACAGGGCAAGCAGCGAGTTGGCATCTTCTGGACAGGCATGTATCTCAAAAGTCAGAGTCTTGTATGGGGTTTCATCGAATGTCCCAGATTAGAATCATAGAATCAGGGACCCCTAAGGATCATTGAGTCCAAATCCTTTGGGGAAGTTAACTTGGAGCCTTCATTTTAAAGCTCTGGATGAAGGAGGAGGACCTGTGCTTACAGATGGCTCTTTTTTTAGTGGAACAGGTTTCATTTGGAGCCTGTGAGAGACAATAAACAGGAAGTCCTGCATGACATTTTTATGGAGCTGCTTTGCAGAGTGGGGCTGAGCTTAAAACCCAAATTTAGTTTACTTGAGAGGGAGCGGCCTCATTTTTAATGATGTCCACTCACTTTCAAGGCAACGTGATGAATTTTGGCTCAGGCAGCTCCCATGTCCATGCAAACCCACACTCTGGGTCCCTCCTGGTGCCTCCCCAAAGGCCCTTTACTCTTCCATGGGTCTTTCTTGGCACTTGTCCTTTAAGACCTCAGCTGCACTGTTTTTGTGTGGAGTTAATTAGCAAGCTGTATTCTGCAGCAGAGATGACTTAATTTTAAGGCTTAAGTAGCTTTGTACATCAGGCCATTAAATTTTCCTTGGAAATAAACAGGGAGCTATAAACCTAAAATTGTGCTCTACTGTGGAATGAGACACCAGAATCTTAAATGAAAGGATAGGAGCAGTTCTGGATAATAACTAACATGTGATAGTAAGTGATGAGGAGGGGCTGCGGGCTGGGTTTGTGCAACCTAAAGACAGAACCAGAGCTGGTTGTTGTGTTTGACTCTAAAGGGAGGATTCAGAAGAGATGGAGTCAGGAGTACCTTTTGGTGCATTCCCATTGCCCTAGGAGAGCTCTGTGCTTTTGGTTAAGATCTGAATGGTTCCCTGCCAATACAAGGCTATTCCCTGTATTTTTCCAGTGCTTGTTTTATGTGTCTCGTGATGCAAATGTAGTTACTTCCCTTAGGAGGCTGACTCTAGCAGCTAGGGACCAGCAGCTGGAGCTCTTTCTCACTACAGACTTACACCGCTCTTCCCTTTGCCTTCACCTGGTCTGTCAGAGCCCTTTCCATGGGCTCATGTCATCCATCCCAGCTCCTCCTTCCCACAGTGTTGTTACACAAAGCAGCATCTCAGCACGGTGCCTTGGAAAGAGCTGTTCTCTCTCCTGAGCAGAATCTCCGAAGTTGTTATTGCATTTTCAACAGCAAACACCAAGCAAATGGAAACGTTGGCTGATCCTGCTTGTAAAATTCTTTAGCATCGACGTGTGCTTTGAAATGCTCTCACCCCTCTGCCCTGCCCAAGGGGTACCAGATGCTGGGGGGATCCTGTCAGCACCAATGTCAGAGGGACCTATGGGTCCCTTCATTTGTCAGATTTGGCCATGAAGGTCAAAGAACAGGTCAGGAAGCTCTACGGCTGGTAGATGCAGGCCATGTTATGGCTCTATATACCACCACCAGGTCTTTAAGGATTCATCTTCCTTGTCCTTACCAGGTAAGCTTCCATCAACAATGAATCCAGTGCATATAAATCCCTTCTGCTCTTGTATGGTCATCCCTATAGCCTGAGTGACGATGCCTGACTGCCCCACATCAGTATTGAATCTTTTCTGCATCACCTCTTCCTGGCAGCTGCTGGGCCTCAGGCTGCTTCTTACCTTTGAGGATAATGAAGGCATCTTGGAAGGATATCTAGGGATGAGCAAAGGGGTTTGGCTGGGGAACATACCCACAGCTCAGAGCTACCACCATGGCTCCATGTCTCACACTGATGGCTGGCTTTAGCTTTGTTGATTTCTTGTCAGTGCTGCAGAAATCTGGACAAACCAGCCCAGACCGGTCCAAAGCATTTGTAATGACTGGGTCAGGATCACAGATAATGAGTTTAGGGCTGCTCTAAAGATGTGTCAGATAGAATCCATGTAAAGAGAGTGGCCTATAATTGACCCTTCTGCTGACATCTGCACTCTGCACCTGGGGAGAGCAGTGTGGGGAAGGAGCGGGCCCTGGGGCACATAGCGGATGAGGGTCGGTGGTCATCCCGAGGGCACAGCTGCTCTGCAGACCTCATTCCTCATTTGCTCATGGCCAGAGTTGGCCAAACCTCTGGAAGAAAGCAAGAGGCCCAAGGGCTCATCCTCACAGCCTTCTTCCTCGCTGCCTTCCCTTTCTCATCAGTGCAGGGCAGCTCAGTGATGCAGGAGCCTCTTTGCAGGGAAAGCGCTTTGTGTCAGCCTCTTCAACGGGAGGCCGCAGAAATACCAAGGCACTTCTATTCCACTTCCCTCTTTTTATTTATTTATTTTTCTTCCTTACCCCTGGAGCTACAAATGAGGGCAAGAAAAATGCGGGAGGATGCATTGTTTTCTTTTCCCCCCACCCAGCGCTGTAAAATACCCCTTAATGGTTGGGAGCGAGAGGATCTCCGGGCTGGGCCTCCACTTTGTGTTTGCGAGTTTATTTTTCTTAATTCATCCTTGACAAAGGACAGAGCCATAAAAGACCCGACCAGCACGTCTGTGGGAAAAAACGGCCCTGAAAAGGGTTGGAGGAATACTGCCGCATTTACAAACAATCCCGAGGGCGAAAGCCTCTGTGAAATGCGGCTGCAGTTATAAGTCGCCTTTCTAGGAACAAGCCTACATCTGTTTGGCAATGCCATATTTTGTAGGGTAAAATAAACCCTTGAGAACAAACAGGCCAGCTTCTTCAGAGGGGTAAATGCCTGAGAACAGAGCTCGCTTGTTAATCCTAAAACTGTCAGCAGAGACCCGCTGCAGAAATTATAGCCGGGCATGGGCACTCGAGTTGCTTTCTCCTTGTCTCCCCTCAGCACAACAGCTGTAAAACCCTCTTTGTTGTTCTCCCGTGGCCGAGCGGCTCTGCACAGAGCTCTCTGCTGGGGCAAGAAGCGGTGACACTGGGTGCTAATTGTGAACCTGCCCCTTGCTAGGAGTTATCAATGGCATGGCACAATGGCGTTGCACCGAGTGCCTGGCAAAGAACCGGGCTGAAATCCTCCCCTAGGGGAGCGAACCCCCATCAGCCACCTAAAAAATGCTTTGCAATGAGGCTCAGGCTGTCCCTTGAGCTTACAAAGGCAGAAAGGCAGATGTCAGCCTGTGTACTGAGGGTGTGAGGGCACGGCGCTCGCCACTGAGAGAAAACCAACGTTGGATGCTTGGAATATTTAACCGCCTGCAACAGATAATTAGCCAAACACTCTTATGCCTCCAAATATAGATTCATTAGTCATATGAAAATATCTCATTGGAACCAAATGTGAGTCATTAGTGAAGTCAACGGCAGATCATAAAAAAGGTACCGAGAGTCTTGAGAAATCGTGAGCGTGCGGCGAGAACAACTCAGCGCATTGTACATGGAACATCTGCTCACAGGGGCTGCCGCGTCCCCGTTCCCACCATGAGATGTGCAGCAGGAACAAACACAGTGTGCACTGGGCTTCTTCTTTTTTAGCCTCTAAAAGGAGAGGGACTCTGTTTGGTGAAACCCTTGTGAAAATGAAGTTATTCTTTGGGGAAATCTGGGGAGTGGGGTGGGAACATATGCTTAGTGCTGGGATGCATCGTGGGGGTTTCCTATCCCTTTCTTCCCCTGTTGGTCCCACAGACACATTGTGAAGCTCCACGGTTCCACCCTGGGAACTGAGTTGCACGAGGGGCACTTCACCTTTTCTTTAGTGAGAAAAGGAAAGCACAAACAGCAGAAAACCTGCAGCAGGGAATGGCAAATATAAGCGCCATGATGCTGACATTCCCCTGGCTGAGCGAGCTCAAACTCAGTACATGGCTTTAGCAATGTCATCTCACGACATGATCAGACATTCCCAGCTCCATTAGTAAGGTTGCAACCCCTTGGCTTTGCTATTCAACTTAAGGCATCAATCATATAGAATCATAGAATCACAAGGTTGGAAAGGACCTACAAGATCATCTAGTCCAACCGTCCTCCCTTTACCATACCTACAGTAAAACCACTGAACCGTATTTCCTAGCTCCCTATCCAGACGCCTCTTGAACACTCAAGTAACAATATAACACCCCCCGTGCTTTGAAACCTCCGGGTGAACTGTGACAGCGGAGCAGGGGGAGAGGACTATGCTGGCGTTTAAAATGGGGATTTCACACCGAAGCACTGAGCCTGGAGAGCGTCCCCTCCTCCTTGGGAAAGCACTGCGGAGGGCTGTCCCCAAGCCCCCACAGCGGGACCCGGCTCCTGGGACGCCCCCAGCCCCATTCCCGGCTCTCTTTGCGGATTCCTCCCCACCGGGGCAGGGTCCACCCTCGGGGTACCCCCGCACCCGCCACCTCCCCCGGTCAGACCCCCCTTTTGCCCAGCCTCTCGCACGACCCCCACCGCGGGTGGGCGGCTCTAGGACCCTGCGGCGCCGCGGCGGCGCGCCCGGCCCCGCTCCGCACCGAGCCGTGCCGCGCCGTGCCGTGCCGCGCCGCGCCGCGCCGCGCCGCCGGGGGGCCGAGCGGCGTGTCCACCTGCCGGCCCCGCCGCCCGTCAGTCCCGCCATGGCGCTCGGCGGGGTCGGTCGCGGCGGCGCGGCGCGGGCCGCTTGGCCGCGGTTGCTGCTGGCGGCGTTGGCGGCGGCGCTGGCGCTGGCGGGGCCGGCGCTGCCCGAGGTGCTGTTCCGCTGCCCGCCCTGCACGGCGGAGCGCCTGGCCGCTTGTTCCCCGGCCGCCCGGCCGCCCTGCCCGGAGCTGGTGCGGGAACCGGGTTGCGGCTGCTGTCCGGTGTGCGCCCGCCTGGAGGCCGAAGCGTGCGGCGTGTACACCCCGCGCTGCGCCGCCGGTTTGCGCTGCTACCCCGACCCCGGAGCCGAGCTGCCCCTGCAAGCCCTGGTGCAGGGACAGGGCACCTGCGCCCGCCGCCGCGATACGGCCGAGTACGGAGCCAGCGCCGAGCGCCCCGCAGGTGAGCGGCGGCCGGGAGCCGGGGAGAGAGGAGACCCCTCGGGAGGGCAGGGAACGGGGGGTGCCTGGGGGAGGAGCGGACAAAGAGGTGAGGTTAGGGTGGGAGTGAGGAGAGGATGGGTGTCCGCGGTGGGGTGAAAAGGGTGCTTGGGGTCGCAGCTTTCCCCGAGGGAAGTTTTCCTTTTTTGCGAGAACCACAGAGGTGGGGTGTAAAGGGGATTTGTTGGGGGCAGCTCCCGGTCCAAAGGCGAGGGGATCCGGGCTGCGGGAGGACGGGGTGGAGGTTGGGGTCTTCCGGAGAAGTCCCCCGGGGCAGACTGAGGTGGAGGTGCGGCTGGAGGTGGGGGCTGCGCCGAGCTGGAGGATCTAAGGGGCGCTTTGGGTTTGGTGGAGAACTGGAAGCAGCGCGTAGGGTGACGGATGCCCTGAAGATACGGGCGGAGGCGGCGTAGGAGCACCATGTGCTGCCTGGTGGGAAGTGGGCGGCTATGGGGCCACGATGTGGGAGCCATGTCCAACTCGCAGCAGAGCCCACCCTGGGGCTGGGGGCCCCTCTGCCTCCGTGCAGAGGGTGTCGGGGAGGACTGCAGCATCCTCGAGCACGCCGCCTGAAGGGACGCCACAGGCTCCGGACCTGTTGCTGCGCCGACTGCTCGCTCGAGACAGCTCTCTCGGGGATGCCATCGCTTAGCGAACACCTCGGCTCTCTCTGAGCGAGAGGGAGGGGCAGAGAGAGGGGGAAAGAAAAAACAGCGGCATAGAAAACTTCGCTCGGTGCTGCTTCTGTGCGGCCACGCTGCAACCATCCCCGCTCCTGTCCCTGCTTTGCTTAATGGGGCTGTGCACCACTGCTCAGCTGCACCTTGTGAGCATCTGCGGAGTGAATTCTGCACTCTCTAGAAGAAGCCGAGGGCATTCAGATGGAAGGAATCTGCTGCTGACTCCAGCTTTATGCTTATTTTCTTCTTTATTCTTCTTTTAGAAGAAGCTGGAGTGGAATGGAGAACGCAGCAGTGGTGTATTAAGAGATGATTTTCGGAGTTAATGCCACTTTTGTGCTTTTATGGACTCCTCCCCCTCCCCCCCCCCACTAAAATCACAATTCTGCTTCATTTTACTCTCTCTGTGCCTTTACAACGTGTGTGACTGATTTGCCCATATCTCTGCTTATATGCAGCGCTCACTCACTCACATATAAATAGCTCAGCTTAAGAGCGCTTTAATGTATGTGGCGTTCTGCAGTGTCCATAGGGGATGAATAATAAAAACACTGGCACATCTTGAAGCAGCGTGATGTGAAGCACGCAGCTGGAATATTCGCCGCCGAGCACGTCTTGGCAGCCGAGCCTGGACATCCAGAAAAGGGTTTGCTCTCTTCAGATTACAAAACTTTTAACAGGTTGTTGTAGCTATTAAATAAAACCCACAACAAAAACAAAGCCCCCATCTGCCAGCTCCGCTCGGTGCTGTTCTGCTCAGGCTCACGGCGCTGCTCCCGTCTGCAAAATGTACACGGGGGAGAGTTTGCCTCCGCTTCAAAGCGGTGACAGGGAGAGCAGTCTGGCACCCAAAGCACAGAGATTGGAATTCCCTTTCAAATGCTGATGTCAAGCTTGTCTCGGTGCCCCAGAGCAGGTTTTTGCCTGCAAAAGGCAGGTGTCTGCCTTTTTTTTTTATTATTATTATTCCTTTCTCAAATGTGCTTAAAGGTATTTGCCCTTTTTCCCCTTTCCAGCTTGAAAAGGCTCCTTTGGCTGATTCAGGGCTGGAATGCAGAGCTCGTGCTATTCCTAAATTAAGAGGTTGGCAAGTTTTTTTGTCCCTGATGAGATGCAGAAGGATTGCCCAAACGAAACAAGGACTAAAACTCTGCAAATCCTCCCACTGTGGCTCCGGCATTGTTTAGTCTTCCACTTAGGTCTGTAAAGCCAATCCTGAAATGGTTGTAGGCGGAAAGTAACATAAACCACCATGTAGCTAGGAAGCAGGGGATGTTGCGCATTGCACAAGAAGCTTTGGGTATTTTGAAGATGTTGGGAATGTTGGAACAAAACAGCAGCAGTCTGTGGAAATTGGGCTGAGAACCTCCACCCCCTCGGGGAGCCGAGGGCATGAACTCCTGCGGATGGAGGCAGCGAGACGGAGGCTCAGCACCTCTGGGGATCGGGGCCTCCAAAATAGTTCTGATGCCACTGGACCGCACGGTTTTATGGTTTATTTCAGGTCATCACGTCACCAACTTGACACAGTGCTGAGTGAAGCCGCCCGCACGCGGGACAGAGGGCTCTTATTGTGTGCGGAGCTCTCATGCCAACCCTGAGTGAATTCATTCCTTCAGCAGGGCACAGAGCTCTGTGTACTGTTTTAAGGTGGATTCATGGGTTGAGCACCTGGAGCAGAACGAGGGCTGCCCTTACAGTGTGCTAGCACCCTGCTTGCTTGCATGCTGTGTCCTGGTCCCCAGTGGCCATCTTCTGACTGCAGGATCATTAAGGTTGGAAAAGACCTCTACAGTTATCTAGTCCAACCGCATCCCATCCCTACTGTGCCCACCAACCATGTTGCTCAGTGCCACATCTCCATGATTCTTGAAGACTTCCAGGGATGGTGACTCCACTGCCTCCCTGGGCAACCTGTGCCAGTGCATCACTGCTCTTTGCTCCTAATGGAGACCATGTCTTATGGTTACGGGATTGAGGTTGCAGGCAAACTTGTGCTTGCGGGGCTGGGTCTGCCCCATTCACCAGGCCAGGGTCTCTTGTGGAACAAAAACAGTGCCAAAATAGTTAACCATTAGGAAGCAGTTTGCTTGATCATCCAGCTAAAATCCCTATTTGGGATTTGGCCCCAAATGCCACACATCCTTCCTCATAGGTCAAATGTCAAAACCTCCATTTCCCCCTTGGCAGGCAGTTGCTAGAAGACAGTTTAATGTATTGCTCCAAAACACAGAAGACTCTGATGCTGGAGGTAGCATAATGTAAGTGGAATTTTAACAGCAACTCAAAAGTCATGCCAGTAATGCTATGACTGCATTTTTCACATCCACTGAATTGCCAGGAAGACTTCTGCTTTCCCCCAGCTTTTCTACGGAAACAAAGCGTTTGTCATGCTCTGCACGTGCAAGTGTGTATCTGCCCTTCTGCCTCCAAAGCTCCTGACCTCACCAGATGCTCTGACATAGCCTTAAAGGCCAGAAAGGTGTAGGCAGAGGGCAGGGGAGAGCCTGGCTGTGAGAGACACCCATGGTCTGTACCAGTTAGCTTTTGAGTCAGAAGTGCACAGGCATGGGAGAAACTCGTTACCAGTGCTGCAACCGGGCATCCAGTCTGGCTTATGCAGGCTTGGGTATTATGAGACATTGGAGAAACCAGCTGCAAAGAGCCAGTCCATGGCACTTCGTTAATATTGCCGCTCTGGCTGAACTGAAGGGCTGCAGGGCTCTTGGTTGTGGGAGAAGTTATTAGAAGTGAAATGCAATTAATAACAGCTCCAAGGATGGTACGTGAATAAGAAAGCATACAGTGCATCCATTCTTGTTGCCTCTGGGGTTCTGCCTGCAGATGCACCAGGTTTCTGAGGTCTTCTGCATCAGCTGTGTTTGGTCAGGGATGAACCCAACCAGGTTCTGGGCTGGTTGTCATCTTAAGATATGAAAGTAATAAATAACAACCTGTGGAGCAGCTCCTTGAAAATAACACTCCCTCCAGCCCCAGTCCCACAGGAGCATGCTGTGATGGGGCTTATGGTGTTGTGAACACAGGCTAGAGGGAATAGGGAGTCTGGGAAGATTTTAAGGCTCTAGCCCAAAGGAGAAATATGTTTTCATGCTGTCCTTTGGCAAATGATCTGTTTCCTTCTTGTCCTTTGCAGTTGTTTCCTTTCCTCTGGGTTTCAGGCTCATGCTCGCTGAGTGTGGTATTTGTCAGGGGAACAACGAAGAGCCCTGTCTGTGAGAAAGTCCATGTCGTTTGTTTTATCCACATCCAGGAATTGAGCCGAGATAAACAATTCAAGAGGCAAAGCAGTGAAAACTGGAATGCGAGAGGTGTGTTTGTGTTTGGCCCTGGTCTAAACCTGGCTGCAGCATTCACAGGGGCTGATGCATCCCACTGGTGGGCTGCTGCCATCATTCCCACACACATGGTTGGGTTTGGGAGAATGGGGCTTGGTGGATTCCTTTGGGGTGGTTCTTTTGCTTGAGGCTGGCAAGTAAGACGAAGGGCAAAGTAAAATGTGAAGATGCTTTTAAAGCATTTCTGCTCCACAAGGGCTGAGCTCAGTGGTGTGCTGAGTTTTCAGGTGTTCCTCTCTCCTCCATGGGAAGGTGCTGCCCAGATCAGCATGTGTGTAGCAGAACATACTGAAATCATCAGGCTCTGCTTTCCATCACGTCGGGGCTGGCTGTTTTTATCTGCCAGCGAGGTGTGTTTGTCCTCAGCACACGCCTGAAACTGGCTACAGTATGTTTGAAGCCCGTGTCCCTCCTCCTAGAGCTGTTCCACAGCCATCCTGAACTGAGGAGTTACCGGGCTGGAGGACAGAATGACAACTTCAGGTGCTGTTTTGTGAGTCTAGCCCTGCTTGTTTTCCACCACTCAAGAAAACAGATTGCACCTCTGGCTCTTTTAAGTATTAACAGTGTTACCAGTTAGGGGACGTGCTGTCTGGATATAAGGAAAAGGGTTTTTTGCAATAACAGTGGTGAGGCATTGGAACAGGTTGCCCAGATTTGTGGTGGATGCCTTATCTTTGAAGACAGTCAAGATCAGGCTGGGGGGGGGGGGGGGGGGGGGGGGGAGCTCTGAGCACCTGATGGAGCTGTAGGTGTCCCTGTTTGTTGCAGGGGGGTTGGACTAGATAACCTTTAAGAGTTCTTTCCAACTCAAGTGATTCTATGATGATTATTCTACCACAAACTACCTTCATCAGACCAAATCTGTGCCTGAAGCATTTCTGCCCACCTTTGGTGGCCAGGATGTTTTCATTAGTTGGCCAAGTATGAGCTCATTAAACATGCAAGCAGGCAATTCATTACAGGCAAACGTGACAGATGTGCCATACCAGGAGGTGCTCAAGGCCAGGTTGGATGGGGCTCTGGGCAGCCTGATCCAGTGGTTGGAAACCCTGTCCATGGTTGGGTGTTGGAACTGGGTGATATTTGAGGTCTGTTCCAACACAAGCCATTCCATGATTCTGTGATGTGGTTGCCCTGGGTGAAGGCTGGAGGAACAGGGCTTAGAGCACAGTTCCTGGAGCTTTGTGGCAGCTCAGCATATGACAGCCTGGGTTCCGTTGTTGTAACTGCAGAATGATGGTGTATTTAGTATTTTACCCCACAAGTAATTTGGCTGGGCATGAGCAGGAAGATAAAAATCTCCTGCTGTCTCATCTTACGATTGAAATAAATTGTTTTAGAAAGGAAAGGTTCAGTAATCACATGCCTTTCTTGTGGACCGGAGTACGGAAAAACATCAGGTCACTTTTATAAGCCTTAATCTATCTTTTGACATTGCAGCTTTTATTCTGAAGAAAGCTGCACTGTGCCTCTTGGCTGGTAAGGGAACAAGTTCACTGCCTGGTGCTCTCTGTAGTCAAAGATCCCATTAATTCTGCCGGCCGCGAGGAACGATTTCTTGGTATTTCATTCTGGGCTGTAATTGAGAGTGACACAAAGCGCTGGTGGGAATTGGACCGTGTTGAAATCTGTGCTTTTCCTTACAATTTTCTGCAGATAGAACAGCTCAGGTGGGATGGAGGGATTTTTAATGCTCTGCCATTGAAATTAATATAATCTCCACTGCTTTGCTGGCTGAAGGCAATTTTTGAGGAGAGTTTCTGTGCCTCCTTGCACCTTGTCTTTGTAGCCAGCTGATGCAGTATATCAACAATGGGGAAATGCCCTTGCAATTACTTGCATGACATCTTCTATTAGAAAGATCCATAGCCCTACAGTGCAGGGAAAATTCATTAAGCAATACCTAGTGTTCCTGCTCAAGACCACAGCAAGATTTCTCCATTTGGTTTTTAGACTTCAGTGGAGGCAGCATGATCCCAGTTCTGCTGATTAGCAGTGAAAGACCCAGTCCATGCTGATGGGTTTCTCAACTGAGGTTTTCTGTTAACCTTCTCATGTTTTCCCGTTGCTGTCTTAAAACTAGGAGAGAGCGGGCACCTGATGTCCATGTCCCAGCAATGTTTTTTGCTCAGTCTTTTTGGGGTCTGGTGTATAAAGTGAGTTGCTGAAGGCATTTTGGTGGTTTTAAGTGTCCTCCAAGTCCTTTTTGGCAACTTCAAAGAGCAAGTGTTGTCTGTCTTCCAGTGTGGCCTGTCTTCTGGTGTTCTGCTCTTCAGAAGGCCCAGATTTTACTCTCAAAGGAGCAGGGAAAATCCTGGCCTGAATTTGATCCATTTGGGGGTGATTTTCTGTTTCAGTTTGGAAGGGTTTGCCCACAGCATGGGGGCTGTGGCTCAGCAGTAAGCTGAGTGGAAGTGCACAGTTTGCAACCTGAGCAATGATGGCCCTCCCACACAGCCCATGTGGAAACACTGGTGTCTCCTTGCATTCTGCTCCATTCTGCTGTCGTTTCATCTGTCACTTCAAAAGCAAGCAGAAATAGGGAAGGAAACTTAGGTTTAGCAAAGAGGAAGAGCAGGAAGGGTGACTGGCCTAGGAGTTTTGACCTCTTGTGCTGTTGGAGCCCAAGGCTGGTGTTGGGGTTGTGCCCCATTGGCCCCAGCTATGAATCTCATGAGGTTGTGGACAGTCTGGATTGACAGCTGGGAGAACCAAGGTGGCTGGGCGCTCCCCGAGGTGTCTGGTTTCTGTCCTCTGGGTCTTGGCCACCAGAGCAGTTGGCTATGTGGGTTGTAGGGTCAGGGCGGTTGGGCACAGTGACATTTCTGTTTGCAGTGAAGGTAACCCAACAACCCTGGGTCTTTTGGTGGTGGTCTTCTCTGCCTCCTGGTTCTCCTCACTCTTCCTGCAGTGTCTTTGCTAAAGGAAAATTCCAGTTACCCGGCTGGTTCATGTCTTGGTTTTGGGGGCACCTGTCAGGGGTGCTGCAGTTCGCCCTCCGTATGATAACAGCTTTACTCTTTTAGGTTTACAGCTGAACTAGTGAGAAGAAAATGCTGGGTGATAAAGCTATAGAAGTTTCAGCGCTGCTCCAGGGTCCAACCCAGGCTCTGACAATGTAGCTCTCAGTCAGACTGGTGAAGGACAACAGTCCCGTGGTAGAACCTTCTTTTCTATTTGCACTATTGAGCTCCAAGAGCCTTTTCTTTCATGCACAGTATTTACCACTAGCCAAAGACTGTGAGTTTGATACAATCTCTGATGTGTACAGGACAGTTGCCCTTCATCTGAACAACATACAAACCAGAGTGATGCAATAGCAGGGAAATCACAGCTGCCCACCTTGATCTAACAGTGGTGTGAATGGACAGGTCAGTCATCTGCCATGATGGTGACTGGGATGAGGAGGCCTAAAGCAATGGATAGCCATGGTAGGGGACCTTTTCCACTATCCACAGTGATCGGTGATCCCTCCATGTCTTGTGCAGAGGTGGTTTGAGGAGGATTTTATTTATGCTGTTAGAAATCCATCTAGTCCATTATACAGGACTTTTGTGTCAGAACACCTGGATTCCTTGTGGTGTTCAAGGAGAGTGGCCACTCCTCAGACTGGACAGTGAGACAGCACCGGAGGTGCTATTTTGAGGCTGACCCTCTAACCCATCACTGAATTTAAAGAGCAGTCCAGAATTTTTTGGAGCAAAAGGAGACTATGGCAACTATGGCCTTCTTACACAATAGATTGGCACCTTGTAGATATTCTGAGTCATATTGTTGTTGTTGTTGTTGACAGTAGTGACTGAAATAAGTTTATTTCTTGCTTATTTTCCATACCAGACCCCACAGACCCTATTACCTCCAGCTCACAGGGAGTGATACAGATTCCATTAATTCTTGTGCATTAATGGGGGATTTTGGTTGATGGGATTCTTGCCTGGAATTTCTCTGTGGAGGAGCCTGGCTTCCCACTGATTGCAGATGGGACTTGAAAAGTTCACCCTCCTAAAAGACCCAGTGGGATGGTGGGAGTACAAGTTCCAGTGTGCTCAGAACAGATTCAGAACCCTGTTCCCTTCAGGACACCTGTCACTGAGGGAGTGATCAAAGCTGGGCAGGTGGAAAAGCTTGGTCTGCAGAGCTTTGAATGATGTTGAACTGCTTGATTTTGGAGGTCTGAGGTCTTAACCTTTGTGCATGTCTGGTCGGGGGGCACTGGGAGGAATTTGGCACGGAGCCCTGTAAGGCAATGGTCCCATTTAGCAAAGCTGGGGCTGTAGGGAGTTGGGGTGAGGAAATCACAACATCCGCTTCGGTTTCTGCGTTCCCTGTCCTGGGGGCCAGTTGAATGTTGCAGGAGGCCACAGGAATCCTGCTTATGACCACAGCCAGATTAATGGCTATTTTGGCAGCTTTTCAGGAGTGAGGAATTTGGCCACTTTCACAATAATGGCTAGAAATTCCACAAGAATTAATTAGTTTTATTACAGGACATGTCCTTCCTGCTCCTCCAGGGCTGCCTGAAACACTGAACTCATTACATGAATAAATGAAAATAGTACTAAAAATAAAACCTGGTATCCCAAGCCTTTGTCAGGAAACACGCAGAGTATACCGACATCCTCCTCCAGATGTGCTTCTGAAGCTGTGGCTTTTCGGCCAGATGAGATCTAAACTCAAGTTTTAGATCAAGCACAGCCACTAAAGTGTCCCAGAGAGTCTCTTTCAGCCTCTGAGTCTATGCTCAACGTGAGCCATTCATATAGGCTTGTTGATTTTTCCTCCAGTTTGTTTGACCCTTGGATGTTGATACATAGAATCATAGAATGGCTTGAGTTGCAGGGGACCTTAAAGATATCTATTCAGAGCCCCCTGCCATGGGCAGGGTTGTCTCCCACCAAATCAGGCTGCCCAGGACCCCACCCAACCTGGCCTTGAATGCCTCCAGGAATGGGGCATCCACCATCTGTAATGGGTTTCCATAGTGCTGTTCCTACCTTGCAAGGACCTTTTGTATCTGGGGTAGGAAAGTGCTTGAAAATGTCTGTGACAAAGGGTCCTCTGCATTTGAGTTTTGGTCAAAGGAATGCCATTAAAATGACAGCATGTGACTTTCAGAGAGCTGCCAGAGTAACTGCAGGTTGGGTAAATATTTTGGAAACCCAGAGCTGATAACTTTCCCTTGCTTACGTTTGTGCAGAGTCTGTCTTTAAAAGCTTATCATTTCTCACGTAGCTTTTTAAACAAAGGTACTGCGTGGACTCTGTGAGCTCAATCTGATTTGAATCCCTTTCTAGTAGCACCAGTGCTGTCCTCAGAAGTTTGTGCTGGTAAGGGACAGGTGTGCAAAATGGCCACTGCTTGCTGATCATTGCAGTGTTTGCTTTATGAATATTGCTTCAGATACTTCTGTTTGGGCAGAAGTTCTCCATTTCAGTCACAGAATCATAGAGTCATTAAGGTTAGAAAGGCCACTCAGATCATCTAGTCCAACCATCACCACCATGAGACTAAGCCCTTCCTTCTGCTCAGCCCCACCTTTGTGGACCAGGACTTGATTCTGAAGTTGAACACGGCAGAGTGACCAGGGTGGAGACCAGGTTATTGCAGGTCTGACTTTACAGAATGTGACTTGTTTTGTGCTCAGCCCTCTGGGGAATGAACCATGACCCTTATCCAGCAAGCTGAGCTGACAGACAAATTGCAGATTTTTCAGCATGAACAAAATTTCCCCTGCTAGAAAAGAGTGAAAAATGATCATGCAGATGGCTTTCTTCTCATCTCAGCTGGTTGGACAGCTTCCGACTTTCTAGTAATGATTGTTATTGATTTCAGTCATTGCTTACCTCTTGTTTTCTGTTTATTCTATCTTTTTATCAGTCTCATTTCAAGGATTTGTTACCTTAACCCCTGGCCATTGGGCTGGTCCCACATGTCCTGAAACAGCCCTTTGAAAATTCAGACCCTGCTGAAAGTGCAGCACAGATATTACCTGGCAGCAGCCCAATCAGGCCAAAGGTCCATCAAGCCCATAATCCTGCCTTAGGTGGTGACCAGCAGTGCATAAATTGGGAATTAAAGAAAAGAATGAGTGAATATGGGGTGAGCCTTGCCATGAGCTGCCTTGATGATTTCCATCAGAGGGGCTTCAAGTGCTGCTGCATCTCTTCTTTTGAAGCAGCCCACCATGGACTCCATTAGAATTTGGGGGTGAGACAATTCACATGATCTTCTCCTTGAAAGAGCTGCTAACGACTGAAACTTCAGGTCTGTATGGCAGAAGGTAAAGTGTCTGCAGTGCAGTGCCGCAGTTAGCATGGTGGCATGGTGAGGAAGGCACTGTGCCTTTGAAATCCCTGCAGCTGTGGGCTGAGTGGTGTCAGCAGCAAGAGTGGGGCAGGGCTGCCTGCCTGGCTGTGGGACCTAGGCTTGTTGTGCAACACTTGGAGCCTGCTGTTTGCTCTGCCCGGGAGTTACCCCGAGCTGGTTGCACCTTTTTCTTGCCAACCTTGCAGGCGTGCATGGTGCCTGAAGGGCAAACAGCTCCAGCCCATGCCTCCAGGCAAAACAAGAGGGACTGTGACACTAAGGATCAGGTGCTGTCCTGGAGCTGGAATTTGGGCTGAGGGTGCTAACTTTGATGTGAGAACAGTACCACATGCGAGATAGGGTCTTGGACTTGGAACATGGTCGTAGACATAGGCATGGACATGGGCACTGGAACAGGTGCCCAGAGAAGTTGTGGACGCCCCATCTTTGGAGGCATTCGAGGCCAGGTTTGATGGGGCCCTGGGCAACCTGATCTAGTGGGTGGCAGCCCTGCCCATAGCAGGGAGTTGGAACTGCATGGGCTCTAAGATCCTTTCCAACCTAAGGTATTCTGTGATTCTCTGGACTCACAGCTGAAAATGGAGCAAATGTGGATTTTCCGACAGCAGCTGTGTTGCAGAGCAGGAGATACAGTTGGTCCTCTGGGTGCTGGAGCTGTCATGCCCTGGCTTGCAGCATGGCTGGCTTTGCTGTTTTCGGCCGGTGAGTCAGACCCTGGGCAGCCCTAGCCCAGGGCTGCAGGTTCGCCCTTTTTCCATGTATCTGTTTGCAGGCAGCCTGCTTTGCTGGGGCTCAGAGGAGTCTGATCCTTCCCAAAACCCTGTCCTCACACGTTTGGACTGGATGATCTTTTAGGTATTTTCCAACCTTGGTGATTCTACGATTCTATGATTGGAGGGACATTGGAGTACCAAAGCTTGGGCATCAGAGTTTGGACACCAAAGTTCAGGCAAATGCATTTTGCAGTGCTGACTGGAGGACTCCTGTCATACAGGAGAAGCAGAAATAGCAAGTGACTAAACATCACGGCGACGTTCCTGCCATTGGAACTGAACTCCCTATTCTCTCTTGGCTGAGAAAATGAACTTCCCCTTTCTCCTTGTGGGGTGGGTGAGCTGGCTGCCTTTGGCCATGCCCTCGCTGCGGGTACGCAGGACGGCTCAGGTCAGGCTGGGAGGAAGCACTCCTGCTGCGGGCTTTTCACTCCCAGCTCCTTTCTGAAGAAAACGTGCAGGGCTTTTCCTGGCCAAAGTGCAGGGCTGTAGCTGGAACAGTGTCCAGCTGGCCTCATTTTGGAGCTGGTCTCGGTTTTGGGCTCCTCTCATCCCTTCCACATCCCTGTTTCTTAGACAGAACAGACTGGGAGGTACTGCAGAGACAGTGCTACGGAAACCCCTGTGGTGCCACATGGCATGTGCAGCCTAGTTTGAACATGCCATGGTGAAGAAATAGCTGAAAACCTCCAGTGTAAAATCCCCTGGGATTTTTGGGGGTTATTTTGGTGCTCTTTCCAACAACAGCAGAAACCTGGTCTTCTGTGGTATGAGAGCCAGATGGGCCCCTGGTGGGGCATCCACCGATGCCAAGAGGGAAGGATGCTATTAAACCCATGCTGATCAATGTGTCATCTCAACCTTCTTCCTTAGCTGCTGTTTTGTCCCATCACCTATTTTTGGGGCCATCAGGCTTTTCTTTCTTTCTTTCTTTTTTTTTTTTTTTTTTTTTTTTTTTTTTTTTTTTTTTTTTTTTTTTTTTTCTGCCTGTTGCAAAGTGCTGCATTCTCTTCCTCTTGTTTCCTCTTGCTGCACTTCAGCCTCCCCTTTTCTCCCCATGCCTGCTCTCAGATTCATCTGCTCTCAGATTTTTGCAGAGGTGCTGGCAGGCTCATTTTGACCTGTCTGGCTCAGCAGAGATCTGCTCAGACCTGCCGTGCTGTGGAGCGAGCAGCTGGCCAGGTCCATTCTGGTGGGGTGGGAGGGTTGGAGCCCGGGAGGTGACAGGTTCTGGACCTGCTGTGCAGTGGAGTCCATGTGTCGGGTCCTGTCTGGGGCTGGTGGCTGGGACTGGTCATTTTGGTTGCTCACAGTAAAAAGCAAAAATTAACCCACAAATTAAAACGTGAAAAATCATAGAATAATTAGGGTTGGAAGAACCACCAAGATTACCTAATCCAGCCAGCAACCCCTTACCACTGTGCCACCTTACCACTGGGGTCTTTCCAAGTGGTGGCACTTAAGGTCATGGAAACCCAACATAACCACTCGCCTGAATGCCACCTCTTGGTGGCTTTTATTGTTACTGTTCAGTTCTTGCTGGAATTGTGCTATCTATGGCTCTCCTCAGTGGAACTGCTGGTACTCTGGCTCCCTCCATCCCACCAGCCCTTTACTGACCACAATCTTCTATCCCTTTTCCTTCCAAAAGAGCCATAATGAAGCCTTATGTCCGACCATGAGCAGACCTGTTTGACTTACCAAACAGAATGAAAACCCAGAACATATTCTCCATGTTCGGTTTTATTTGCTCTTTCCTTTCTACCAGCCAAGCCAGAAGGCTCCATGTAGATGCCATGTGTTTGCACTGTCCTATTTTTTTGTGCAGAGACGTAGTTGCTTATAAAAATGTGTGCAAGTTTTCCAACTAGCTTGGGTTGGAAATCTCCTTTTGTTGCCTTGGTACTAAGAGATCCTAGTGGCTACCTCTCAAGGGAAGGAGAAGGCCATCAAGAACAGATGGTGGTGAACCCAACTGGGACTTGGAGATGAGAAAGCCATACAAAGGTTTTCCTTTGACCCTCTGTAGTAGCCCCTTTTCAGCCCCTCCTGTGTTCCAAACAGGGTTTTCTTGGAAGCCCATCCCCAAAGCTGGGTCTGGTGGCTTGTCACCACGTGCAGATCCTGCACCCAGGCTGCTCCTGGACCATCGCCACCCCCTTCTGAGGGGCAGAGGATCAACACAGTGATGGAACCACCCTGGGTTTGGGTTAGCGGGAGGGCTGTGGAGGAAGTGGCCCTGCATCTCCCAGCTCTTTATTCCTGTTACCTGAGGCACTGTCTGTCTCCTCAGCATGCAAATTACCCTCTGCTTTGCATCTCCTGTAATTCAAACCGGTGCAAATTGCTTTTCTCTGCCGCTGATATCCGTTTTCTGACCTAGCATTGAGTTTTGGCCTTCACCCTTTCAGGGCTGGCACCCACTGATCCCGGCTGAGAAAGTGGCCCTTTGTGCTTGGGCTGCTTGGAGGAGCCGGGGAGCTCTGTCTTCCCCGCTGCGAGCCTTTTTGGCCTGTTCTGATGGGCAGGGATTTCGGGGTGAGGGGGAGGTGAGAGCTCTCCTTGTGCTGGAAGAAAAATGATGAATGACTCTCTTGTGCTTCTGAACAAAACCAGGAAATCGGGGGGCGGGGGGGAGGGAAAAAAAAAAAGGCAAAAAAAAAAAAAGGAGAAAAAAAAAAAGAAGGAGGAAATGAGAAACAGTAAAGGGGCCTCCCCCGCCTTCATATAAGCAATCACTCCACAGCATCTGGAGCCCAGTAAAAGGGCTGTTCCCAGGAGCCCTCGCACTCGCCAGGCACGCAGATCTTCTCTATGGGGCTTGCTGCCGCCCGCTGCTGTGCGCAGACCCGGGCTGTGTCTGCACGGCCATCCGTCGGCACCGGAGGTGCACGTGTGTGGAGGGGCTGGATCCGGCCCCGGGACGCTGCTGCATTGCTGTCGGCACAGCCGGAGCACCCGATACGGTGTTTGTGCTGGCGTGCTGCCCTGCGCCGGCGTCGCGTTACAGCAGTGCGGGCAGAGCGATACTCGATCCAGCCTGGAATCCACTGGAGTGGAGGCGTCCCTCCTGCCCCCAAAGCATTTTGGACGTGAGAGATGTAGCAGGGGTGAGAGCGGAGTGTGTCATCATCCCTTTGTCTTTGTGTCAGGTTTTAAGCATCCTCAAACTTGGGGTGAGCCTATTTGAGAAGCCCAGTGTAAGCTGTTTTACATTGATCATAGAATAGGTTGGGTTGGAATGGACCTTAAACCTTTTATGTGGTCGGACAGAGATAGGATGGGGGGAATGGCTTTAAAATAAAAGAAGTGGTGAATGCTCAGTCCCTGGAGGTGTTCAAGGCCAGGTTGGATGGGGCTCTGGGCAGCCTGATCTGGTGAGTGGCAACCAGCCCACAGTAGGGGGATGAACAGGATGGTCTTTAAGGTCCCTTCCCACTCAAGCCATTCTGTCAACATCTAGTTCCACCCCACTGCCATGGGCAGGGCTGCCAACCACTAGATCAAGCAGAGTTATGTAACTCCAGTGGGGTTGGAGATGATGGTTCTCTAGCATGAGCCACCCCTGACACCTTGAGTGGCTGAGGAGGCCCCCATGCAGCCCTGCTACAGCTTGCTGTGCTGAAGCCACAGGGATGAAGCTCATTGCCTATCAGTGACTTGCTTGTAGGAAGCCTCATCACTGTTTCTTAAAGCACAAATCTGATAGGGACTCAACAGATCAACCTCTTTGTCACTGTAACCTCAGTGGCCTTGCAGGTGACTTGCTGTAGAAGGGGCTTGTCTGCAGTGGGACAGCTGTCCCCAAGGATGGCTCTAAAACAGAAATGGCAGTTCCCGAAATAGAGACCCCCACAGGGGAGCTGTTCTCACTGCTTTCCAGCTGGAGACAAGTCTCAGTTGACACAGCTGATCATCATCATACAGGCACAAGCATCAGCTGCTAATTTGGTTGTAGCTCTTACCGTTCATCAAGCCCACCTGAATTTAAGCATTGAATGGGGGCTTAGCTTGTTTTTTCCCTTGCTGTGTAGAGGCTGCAGAGCTTTTCTTCCCTCTCTTAATGTGTAAGTACATAGACTTTGTTGTACTACCTGTTGTCCTTTGGAGGATTATTTTGGACATGTATGTGATGTCCTTAGCATAGAGTGCTGCTTAGCGTGGTCCCACAGGCACTTTGCTTAGGAGGGTGGAAGAGAGGGATAGCTGCCCTAGTGGAAGGGGCTGGGTGATTGTATGGAGAGGGGACCTTGTTAGCTGGGCCCTATCAAAAGGAGAGGATCTCCCCATGTGGTTTTCTTGGGGAAAGCTCCTGAGGGAATCCTGACTCTTCTGTGGTTTCCATAATGCCAAACCTAAGGTGTCTGCGTCTCCTGATGTCTTACTAATTTACTAGTGATGACTTTTGGAGTTATTTTTAACAGGCACATTGTGCAATTAATGGGCTTTTTATTGATGGCAAACAAGCTGAGTGAGTCAAGGATGCTGCTGGAGCTTGACCAGCAGCCTTGCTCCCCAGTGCTATAGGAATCTCTGGTTCTCTTTTCTATCTTCACTTCCCAGCCTGATGTATGGGCAGCCCTGATCTGCAGTTGTGGGGTTGGCTGGGAGGCTGCAGCTGCTGGTGGGCTTCTTCAACGCACACAGGTCTTACTGGTGTCCAGTGTGCCACCACCATCCAGGCTAACTCCCTGAAAAGTATCAAACTTCAGTGGCCAAGAAAAGAGCGCTGACCTATTTTGGACACTTATTTATATGCAAGTTGCTTCTCTCTGTCTCTGTGAAAAAGCTGTTGTGACTCCAATACTTCTAAAGTTTTCCCCTCCCATAGCTTTTGTTTCCAACCGGATATAATCTAGGACTAACACCTGTATTTTTCAGCAGTCAGAATAAATATGGCTTTAAATCTTTTGGCTTTTTCTTTCTTTTTAAAGTTTTCTGGATGAAACACTTCTGCAAAGCCAGCTCTGTAGCACTGAGCTCAGCCTTTGGCTGTGCTGTCTCTCTCTCTCTCTCTCTCTCTCTTTTTAACAGATTCATTTCTTAACGTTTTTTCTATCAACTCAAAGCTTTCAGAACGAAATAGGGGGAAAAGAGATGAAAATGTGTCACTGTAGGCTCTGGTAATGAGCCATGTAGCAAAGTCAGCTACCATAGGGTCACAAAAAAAAACCCACCTGTGGGAAGCTGTCAGTTTTAGCCTAGTTGTTTTTCTTTAAAGTACAATTTCCTATAAATACACTTAGTGTGTATTGCTTTGATGGAATCGTCTCTTGAAAGATCTTACTGATTAAAAACTGGTTTCTTCTGTCTTGTTTTGACATCTCGGCTGCTTTCTGGCTTTGTGTGCTGCTGTTGGCAGTTAATTTCTGGTGCTTTTAAAATTGAAATTGTAGTGACTGTCAAAGCTGTATTGCTGGAATAATCATGGAACTTGAACAGCTCAGTCAGTGCAGCCATGTGCACTAACCCTGCCTGGAGACTTGTTATCCTGTGTATTTTATGACTTGTATTCCTACTGTCCACAGCAATGGACATAAGTTAGGCATTTAATCAGCAAAATAACCTGAATGCTGCAGTTATGTTACCCATACATGAGTGACTGTTTCAATAGTCCATTGTATTTTATGATATTTCCTACTGTAGTCTAGGAACTTTTTGTGTTTATAGGATCTTTTTGTCTTTAAGGCCTCAAAGAGCAGGGGTGAAAAAATTGGGAGCAGCTTGATTTATGGAATTTGCAAGCCCTTTGGCTTTGCTAGCCAAGCTTGCAAAGTCACTGAGCGTACCAGCCCTGTGCTTAACTAGCTGTGTGCCCTGAGTGCATCTTGCACCAGGACCAGCTCTCAGGAGGTCAGTGGGAACCTTGACTTCATGCTTGTCTGTAGCAGAGTTTGACCCAAAGTGCATGTGCAAGGGATTAGGGAAGTTTGCTTGTTATAACAGTCATGGCATGTGGCTTTTGTGTCTACTTTCTGGTTTTGGATTGTTTGTCCTGAAATCAGCATGTACACTGGCAGTCACATAGCCATGCACACATGTGTGTTGCTGTGTGGACCTGACTGGGTTTGGGGCTGTCCTGTCAGCTGTCAGGAGTGCTGGCTCCAATTGCTCTGACTGAGATCACTTTAGGGAATGCTATAGATCCCCCTCCTCAGTGCTCAGCCCATGTGCATCCTTTACAATTTCAAACCCGAGGCTGCAGTTTCCCTGTACTGAAAGCTCACAGCAATATGTTGACCTCCACACCTCATAATGATGGCGTTTGGGTAGACTTTACCAAAAATTGCTCAGGAAAAGATGTTCTATACAATCACTTTCTTACAGAAGCTTGGACTGACTGAGCATTGGTGTTCTTTCCCCTCTATTGCTGCTACCATATTTGTCTCTAAGCAGGAGGGCAGATTAAATCGCAGCACACCTCTGTTAACGTGCAAGTATGGCAGCTCCCTTAAATTACATATTAGTTTTATTTTTCATGTGGTGAGTAATCTTGCTTCTCAACCCTCTGGATGTGTGGAAGAGCAATGGGAAAAAAAAACCAAAACTGCTGCATATGCATTTCAAAACTCCCTGTGGAAGACTATTTAATTAGTTTTAATGAGCTGGCTGGTGTGCATGCACGTGTGTGTGCTTTCACCACTTCTCTCCAGCTAACAGGATCAGAATTGCTCATGCAGGTAAATTGGATGAGTATGTGGGGGAGATGTTTGTGCAGTTGCAGATTGCAGGTCTTATGCAGACTTTACCTGTCCTGTAATAGGGCAACCTCCATTGCGGAGGTATAGTATTTGGTAGTGTGGGCGGACAGGTTGGAAGGAAGATTTGTCCTCAGCTCCTTAGGTGAGGAGGGAAGGGAACAGAGTGTCTTTGGTGTGAGAACTGGCTGCAGAGTTGTATCAGATCAGAGGGCTCATGCCACCATGCTAGAGGAAGGTTTTAATTGAATTGAACAGCCAGTGAGGTTGGGATCTCTGTGCATGAGGCAGATAACAACCATTTGATTTGCATCTGGCTGCCTCTTGGGTCATCCCTCCACCTTTGTTTCCAACCTTTCATTGCCAGTGACAGCCCCAGACTGGCTGTGTGTGATTTAACTTCCTTGTAGGGTTGATGGCTGTGGGTCAGTACTCTGTTTCCAGGAGGGACCAGGCTGGGTACAGAGCCATGTTGAGAGGGGTGGCCATTTTAATGAGGGATTTCTCTGTGCTTTTTTTTAATTAACCTTTGTTTTCTGTCAAGAAAGCTGTCCCGAGGCATGACTTAGCGAGGCAAACATGCTCAGACAAAGGGAGCATTAAGCCTGCACAGAGGGAGGGGAGAGGGTTACACCTCTAATTACTTTGTGTGCATGTAATTTTTTTTCCCCTCTGGTGACTGATGGGTCATGAAAGGACTTGCTGGGGTTGATGTGTGATTCACTGGGGCAGAACACGTTCTTGGCTGATGGTGTGGGCTGTCTGGGTGCCCAGGGCAGGCAATGCCGTCGCACGGGTGTTGCTCATGCCTGAGTCAGCACTTGTGCAGTGCAGCTGGAGTCAGAGAAGAAGGGGCTCTGAACTGCTTCCAGGTGTCCCTACCCCTAAATAGGGACAGACAAGCAGGGAAAATAAGATCAGTGACAATGGTTTCTTAGACACCCAGCTTGCTATCTTCATGTCCAACCATGGAGTTTGTGGTAGACAGCTGGGCTCTCCTTAGTGAAATGGGGTCAGTAGTTGGCTGGGAGGAGAGTTAGTCCTCACAGTATTCATGTGGGAAGCAAAGGAGAGAGGAAGGGGAACTGGGGTAGAGGTGGAAAATAGTTGTGGGGATGGAGTTCTGTGGAGTGGAGGAGAAGTTGGGGCTGCCGAGGAGAGGGGAGGAACTTGTGAAGTGGGACATGTACAAGACAGGCTTGGTGGGAAGTTGGGTGTCTGTTTTTAGGTAAATAGTGTGATGTGGAATTCAAGAAGCAGCTCCAAAGCCTGTGAGCTTGGCTCTGAAGGGTCCCAATGAACAGGATGCATTTTTAGTTTGATTCCTATAGAGCTTTTGGATCCATTGAGCAGCTCCCTGCTGGTGAGGTGGTGCCGAGGTTTGACTGGTTTCCTCCCTAGAAGTCTGGTGGAGATTCCTGGTCAGGTAGAGGAGTAAGGCTCTGTTAGTGTTTGCTTGGAGAGACAGGCTGCAGTGTGAGTTCTGCTTCCGAATTAGACGTCAGAGCATCCACACAGGTGATAGGGCCCAAGGTGTGCTGTGCTCCGTTCCTGCAGTGCCTGGCTCTCCCTCTGGGAACCAGTGCTCTTGCTGCACCATTGCTGCCCTTGGCCGTTGCTGAGAGGAAACCGTCAGCCCCAGGGCTGATATTGAGTGGCATTTCCAAAAGTGAGTTCAATAGGCCTTACTGCTGGGTTTCTTTCCTCCGCTTTTCCAGTGTTTCCTTGGTTTTGCCAATTCCTCTTTCCTGCTGGGAGATGATCCCGCAGTCTAATAAATCTCACTTCCCGTTTTAGAGAAAATATTTGTCAGCAGATTTTCTCCTCTCTCCTATGAATCTCCCTTGCATTGTTTTTATTAATTTGCCTCCAGCAAGAAGGAATGAGCATTTTTGCCATTTTGAACAAATTCCTTGCCCAGACAAAGTGAGGAAGTCTGTCTCCAGTGTCACCCGTTTGGCAGAGAAGAGCTGTGGGAACCAAACCATGGAAGTTCAGTTGCGTCTTAAAGATTGCAACAGGGCTGTAAGGAGTACTTTATTTTTTTGGGGGGGAAAAAAACCCATTTGGGGGTCCTGTCATTAAACAGAACGGATGGACTGCAGTAAATGACTTCTTTTGCAGGAATCCCTTCTGGCTTGAAAGGAATTATTCATGCTGTTACGCAATCCATGTTGAATTTTCAATTTGTCACAGTTTTCCCCTTCCCCCCCTTTTTGTCCACCAGCCCAACCAGGCTCCTGCTGGGTTCCTTCATTGACTAATGTGCTTTAGAAAGAGTCTTAACGCGTACGTACAGTCCTGATCCGGCAGCCCTCGTGCGCTGGGAGCTCTGCTTGGCGCGAGTGGCTGCAGTGCAGATGCAGGTCGAGAGTCCCTCCCAGTGTAGGGTTACCCCGCCAGGAGGGAGAGCCATCATTTTTCAGCCCGAATTCTTTCCTGAAAGGCTGTGGTTGCCTGGTGTCTCGGCTTCCCTCTGTGGATCGGTGTGGGAAAGCCACTCGCATTTCTCAGCCATTCACATTCCTTGCAGGAGGAAACCTCAGAAGCAGAGGTTTGTGGTCCTTTGGAGTCATAACCTGAATGTGGTCTCAGAGTAAAGATACTGGGAAAAGCTCAGGGCCTTTGCTGCAGTAATTGTGGCTCTGGAAGGCGATGGCTGAGCTCGGTGTTTCATTTTACTCAAACAACTCAGATGTGAGATGGAGCTGTTGCTGATGTTGTAACATTATTGTGGAAGAAAGATTTCTCCTGGCCATGCTGTGCTGTTCTGGTAGCTTCCTGATGGCCTTCACCATCCTCCAAGAGAGTGGGGTCTGAGCTGTGGGTGATGCCTGTACCTGCCAGCGTGGGCAGCACCCACACGCAGGCTGGCTGATTCACGGCGATGATGCAAACAGCTGAACTGCCAGGGGATGGGGTAACGTGGGCTCTTCTTTCTGCTCTTCCCAGGCAGTGGAGGGAACTGAAGATTGCAAAGATAGCTGTTGCTGCTTGTATTTTCTTTTGATTCTCCAAAAGCTTAAGGAAGGGAAATAATTGGTTTGCCTTTCTTGTTTCCAGGGTATCTGTGTATGTCTAACGGGCTGCAGTCAGGGGGCTGAAGAATGATCTGATAAGTAAATCCAAGCTAAAAATTGCTGATTGGAGCCCTTCCCAAAGACCCTTTTGGTGCTCTCCTATAGCAGCACAGGCCTTGAATCTGACACCCCCACCTTTCCTTATGCCTGTTACTAATTCCTCCTGCTGCAACAAGTGCCGCAGCCCCAGCTGCTGAGAGCAGCCCTGGGCTGTGCTTCACCTCTGCCCCTCCCTGGGGCCCTGGACATGCCAGTGCTTGCATCCTCCTGCTGCATCCTCCAGCCTGCTGCAGCTCCTTTTCTTGATCATTTTTGGAGGGCTAGAGATGGGATGTGGTATGGTGGTGGTGGTTGTTAGGTTCATCAGCTTTGACAGCGTTTGTCTCTATCAGAGGAGAACTTCAAACTTGCAAGAGCAGATCCTTCCCTATTAAAATCTGTCACACCATACTGACTCTATGAGGAGGACAGCTGAGCAATAAAGTGTGAACGTGGTCATTGTTTAGCTTTTGTGCTCAGTAATGACTTCTATTTCTCATTTTAAAGCAGCGTACTGGCTGTCCCATTTTGAGCCTGGCTTCCTTCCAGATGAGCCGTGTGTGTGGGCACGTGTGGATTATCTTTGTCTCTATGGCTACCCTGAAAACTTTTGAATCAGAACATTCACTGGAAGGACTGAGCTCTCAGATACTGTTTTTTGTTGTGTTTTTTTTTTTTTTTTTTTTTTTTTTTTTTTTCCTATGGCTTTTGTGAAACAGTTGCTGGGTGGTGGGACTTCACCATGTTAGCGTACTGATGCAGCTCAGCTTCTACTGCAGCCCTATTGGGCATCAGAGAGCTGACAGTCTCTAAGTATAGTCTCAGGAAAAAGCTACATTAAAAAATACAAACACCCTCAAGCTTTGCTAGACCTGTCACCCCAGAGTACTGATATTAATTAGGTCACTTTACTAGTTATCTGTTCATCTGTACATAGGAGCAGTTGATGGTTTGCTGATGGAACCCAGCTGGAAACTGTAGGGTATGAGAAAGTGGACCTTATGAGTCACATGTGAGCAACAGGGGTTTGATTATCACCTCCAAGAGCTGTTGTTTGCTGAGGTTTTAAATCGTTTTGGCGATCCCTCAGGTCCCATGTGGGATGGAAAAGTGTTCTTTGAGGGTTAAAATGTGATTTTTATTTTTTTTAGAAAAGGATTATCACATTTAAGCTGTTCACTGTTGTGTACTTGCTAAGTGCTGCTGTCAACATCTTGAGAAGATAACAAGTAACAGCAGTTACAAATATCATTGTTGTAAGTTCTGGCTTTTTCAAGCACCTCCCCACTTGGGGACTTGAAGACGTATCTAATTAGTCAGTTTTTCTGGCTGTGGGAGATCACTTGCTGAGACTCCTGTTCCAGAGATGTCTGTCTTCATGGCCTCTCTGGATCTTATTCCCTAACAAAAACTATCTTTGCTCCCCTCCTGGAGGCCATGTGTTCTGCAGGGAGGGTGAGGATCTAAAGTGGCGGCCTGGTTGGGTGGGTATCCTATGGACCACCTTCTTAGGACACTCACTGGCTTGTCTTACACCTCTGACTGGGCTTGCAAAGTCCTTTTTCCTTTATTTTCCTTGTCCAGTTGCAGTAGTGCACAGCTGCTGTCTGGCACCCTGAGTTCTTGCCCCACTGGATACGTCTGCACTAGGTTGGATTTTGGGGATGGATCACGCTTGGGAAGGAAAGATTTGGTGCTAAGTGAATGTATGGTCCCTCTTCAATCTTTCTAGACTGTGGGAGTCCAGTCTTCTGCAAACAAAAATAATCAAGATTTTTCAGCCTATTTTTTAAACAAGCAAGTGGCGACATTTCCCATGTTTCAGTCATTCCATTGCATGCCCAGTGTAATAATCTTTGAAGCCATTTGAACTATTTGTTATTCATCTTGTGAAAATTGGCAGAGAGACCCTTTTAATACTTTAAATTTGACGTCAAAGAACTGCATGGGAAGCATTCCTCTGTGCCAGTCCCCTGGACTGCTGGCCTCCTTGGTTCTGCTCTCTGGAGGACATGCTTAGTGCATTGTCACCTTGGGCAACGGAACAGCTGAAACTGGCCTTGTCAATTTATGTTTTTAAAATGCTTGAGAATATTCTGTGTGAGATCCAGACGTACTGATGCAATTCATAGAATAGGGTGAGTTGGAAGGGACCCTTGAACGCTGTCTGGTCCAACTCCATGCAGTGAACAGGGACATCTGCAGCTTAATCAGATGCTCGGGGGCCCTGCAGCCCAACCTTGACTGTGTCCAAGGATGGGGTATCCACCACCTCTCTGGGCAACTTTTTGTTTCTTTTTGCCTTCTCAAACCCTTTTTTATCCCCTTCTCCAAATGGTTCTTCTGCTGCTAGAGTTCAATTCATTTTCTCCAAGTCTTTTTTGATCATGCAGCTCAGCACAGCCCTCGTGTTCAGGGTAAGCTGCTACAGAAACTGCTGCTGTTCCTAGCGGGTCTTCCAGGTGCGAATCCTTGTATGAAATGGGTTTGGATTGCTGCCTGTTTGGCATGAGAGCAGAAAGAGGGGCAGGGTCACAAGCTAATGTTGTTCCAGTGCAAGAGTCAGTGAAGGCATGGGGGCAGGGAGGAGGGAGAACAAAGGGAAGAGTGTCTTTGGCTGAAATGAGAGAGCTGTTGCTTGAAGCCAGAAGTAAGACAGTATTAGATATAATTGAAGTAGTGGAATAAGTGGTGGAGAGAAGGCAAAGGAACGTGGGGATAGCTGCCTCTGGACATCTGTACATGACCAAACAGCTGTCCTAGGAAGAAATTACCCTGTTTGGGAACTGGTTAGGGCAGGTTTACTGAAATGCAAGAGATTTCATCATGCGGTTGCAACTTTTTTTTTTCTTTCTCCCTCCCTGTAGGCCATCTGGGGATTTCCTAGCTGATCCCGTTCATGCTCCTTTGCTGGGCACTTGAGATCTCTCTGATAGATGCCTGTGAACAGCTGTGGTAGAAGAGCATAGACCTAGCCTAGCTCATTAAGGGAAAATGAGTTCAGAGCAACTAAGGTGATTTGGAAGCATTAATCACTGCCTTCAGTGGGAGATAAGGGTTGTTTTTCGATAGGCCAATGCAATGAAGGCATGATGGATCTGGTGAGGTAGGCAGATGGCCGCTATCTTCATGGAAGCAGTGAAATAAGATTCTCCATTACCCTTGGCAAGAGTCCTTTGCCCTGCTGCATTGCTTCAGCAAAGCACTCTCATCTTCCAGTCATTAGTCATCCGCTTGTTATTTCATTTTGTGGAAGAGATCATAACCAGCTGAGGAGGTAGGGCAGCACAAGAGAGCAGGCTGCCTTCCTATACCACTGTATTGTTGCTTTGTCTTTGCCTTGTTCTCCTTCCAAACCCATGGCCATTATGACCATACAATGGAGAGCAAGCAAGAACATTCCTTATGGTGAGTGGAGCAGCCAGTCTGGACTTGTGCAAGACTAGTTGCCTCATCCTGGAATTACACTATCCATTGTGGAAAAACAAGAGCTGGAGTTGGGAGTCCAGGACTCTATTCCTGGCTTTGCCACTGACGCCTGCATGATCTTGAACAGATGACCTTCAGTTACTCCGGCTTGCCTCTCTGCTCTGCTGTAAGCACTGGGACAGTGCAGTGTTGGTTTCAGAGGGCTCTGAAATCTTAGTGCATTTGAGGAGGATGATGAAGGCCTCCAAAACCAGAGCCTTGTCCGCAGTGCAGCCTCTGAGTCTCAGCAGGCCAGGAGGACCAGCAGTAGCAGGTGGACTTGAGGAGCTCTGCTTCTGGACCTGAACCTGAAGATCCTTATTAGCTAATCCAGCCATGAGGCAATGAGATAAGAGGAGAGCTGTGTATCCCCAGCGGCCTGGCTGTTTTTTTTCTTTGAAGAAGGATTTGGGAGACAAGATTATCTCTAAATGGGTTTGTTCAGCAAGTTATATGCTAGAACTCTGTTGTCCTCAGAGGACCTCAGGTCAAGGTGGTCATCTTTGGTGATAACAACAGCATCTGACTGTCTTAGATATGGAGTCAGATTTATGACTTTTGGGAGGGAGGCCGTATGACCTTTGCTCCTGGTGGGGTCTTGAGGTTCTTGCAGGCCTGAACCTCAGTGTCTGAATCTACTCACGAACTGGGAGCAATGATCTCCCCATAAGTAGGGAGCTCACTGCAGCATGACTTTTCTTAAGGGCAAGCCGGAGACTACTGTAGGCTCTTATGTGCCTAGGCTCACGTACATTTTGGCACGTACACCTCTTTGATATGAGAAACGATTGGGTTGAGAAAATGCAAATGGCTTCTGCAAAATTGCTGATTCTTATTTTATGGGAGGAAGAAGAGACGCACCCAGTTTTTTCCTGAAAGTCCTGAGTTTGAGGAGTGCCTAACCTCAGCCTCGCTCCGTAATCTCACCATGCCTGGTGCCAAGCAAGAGCAGGAGTTTTTTAGCAGGCAACAAGGTGATACAGTGAGGTGTGTTTGCTGCAGGCAGGCAGGGGCAGCTGTTTTCTCCTGGGGTTTTGCATGGGGTCAGCTTTGCTTAATCTGCATTGCCTGAGATAAAAAGCAAGTCAGTCCCACAGCTCAGGGTTAGTGCCTGGGGTTGTCTTGGTTTGGGCAGCTGCAGTGCACTGGGGCTTCTTGTGAAGAGGCAATCCTTGGAGTGAGGCAGGTGAGGTAATTGCTACAATCCTCTTCCTCTCAGATTTCACAAAGCAGCTCCTGCCTTTTCAGAGTTGATGAGAGAAAGAAACCTCTTGCTTTGTTGTTTTTGTTTGTTGTTGTTTTTTTTTTTCCTTTTCATTTAGCTTTTATGTGCAGGGAGAATAGCATGCCAAAAAAAAAAGGGGGGGGGGGGGGAGGGGTTGTTTATATGGTACTAAATGCACAGTGTCAGAGCAAGGGATTTGAACATAAATATCTGGTGTGACTGTCCTTGCTGTTGTTACAAGGATGTCCTTTTATGTGCTGGATTGATCTAGCAGTCATTGTCCAAGGATGGGAATTTTATGATTTTTTTTTGTACTTTGGGATAAAGTGACTTCCTTAAGGCCTCTTAAGGAGGGGGGAGGTAGAAGAGCTTGAATCCAGTTCTTTTGAATCCCAGCTCATGAACTTGGCCCTGAGTCTCTTAGTTGGACCTTCCTGATGTCAGGAATAACTCCCCTGAAGTCAGTTATATTGCTTCAGTGTAAAGTACCTTAAGCAGATTACAACCAGGGCCACAGGAGCTGTTTTCAAGGACTTTACTGTGAAACACAGCACACAACAATTGGAATGGGAGCAGAAACAAAGGCACTACTGAAAGCAAAGCTCTTTGGCCTCGTGGTCGGTATCAAGAAGGGCACTGGGACTCTTCTGTCTACCAGCATTCATTCTTGTCTTAGCCTAATTCATCCGCTTTTGTTTGCATTTTCTGTTTTTCTGGACAACATTGGTTTTGATGAAGAAACATGCCAGAGCCTGTGACTTCCATAACAAATGCATTCACTGGGACAGCTTTCTCAGACAAACCAAGGATGGGAACACGAGTCAACATTTCTGTGCTCAAGGGGAAATGGGAAGTTATTGGGGGGGGTTACTGAATGCACAGAAACCAGCTCTAGCTTAGGAAGCCCGTGGGCTGACAGTGGTTGTGCTGTGTGGAAGTGTGTGCTGTTTTGCTCTTTGTCCTCTGCCATCCACGTTTGGCTAAGTGGGACTGTAATCTAAGGCTTGTTCCTGTGATGGACTGATTGTTTTCAGAGTTAAATGCTGGTGGTTGGACCATTTGGAGGTATCTAAGGAGATGGAGGTATCTAAGGAGATGGCAGTTCATATAAGAGCCTAGGGAAATAGCCATGGGAGGATAGTTTAAAGCTGCAAGCTGTGAAATGAGAGGTGGCAGAGGTTGTGTGGATGGATCTCTATGTAATGTTATTAGAAAGATAAATGTTTCCAAAATAATATTGCTGTGGGAGCTTAGGAATGTATCTTTATATCTAGGAATACACATTGGCAAACACATTGTATTAATAAGGTAAAACAGATATTCCTGGATGTAATAGCACAGATTTTTTTCGTTAAATAGTAACAACACCAGCAAATGGAGGAGCTATTTTAGGTTTTGTTTTGGTAACTAGTGTTGATGTTACAGAAGGGCCTGGTTGTACAGAGGAATCTTGGACTTAGCGCTCATAAAATGGATTCCTTTTAAATTAAATGGAAGCCTAAACAAATGTCAGTCTGGAACTAAGATACTTGTCTTTGAAAGGGCAAACTTTGAAAACTGAAAACAAAAACAAAAACCAAACCTGGCTGGTGAAGTCATCTGGGCAGAGAAGCATGGGAATGTGAGTGTGGAGGACGTGCAGCCTTCCTCCAGGTCAGAGGTGTGGGAATTCACTGAGCTGGGGATCCCGAGCAAGAGGAGAGCACTCAGTATGAAAAGGCTTCAGGCTGAAGCTGGTGGATAGCCACCTTAAAAAGGATAGTTGGGATTAAGCAGAGCATCTGTAAGGAATGGAAAAGTGGACTAATCAGCAAAAAGGGAAGGAAAAAAAAAAAAAGGCATTGTCTTAGAGGTCAGGAGGGGTAGGGATAGAATGAGAATTGCCAAAAGTCAAGCTGCGTTAGGCCTGGCAAAGGAAATTAAAACAAATAGCAACAGGTTTCTCAGCTATATAAATATTGAAGCTGCTGTGTTGTAAGGACTTCGTGGAGGTTAAAGATGATGATCTAGGTATGGCTCCAGCATGAACTAGCCTTCATTTCAGATCTAAGTGCAGTTGGAGAGGATGAGGACATGGAAACTTTAAAAATTAATGGGAGAAACAGGAGACAAACAACTAAATAGAAATTGGTTGGAGAGCAGAGGCCAGGAACTTCCTGAAGTGAACAGGACAGAAATTTGCTGTGGCATGAATGCAGATTCCTAGATCATGGTGGTAAGTAGCAGATAGGGACCCAGTATATGGGCTCTCTGAAGGAGATACCAGTACAGACCCCCTCAACATGACCTCAGTAGTGGATCTTGTAATGGATCTGAGGGAAAGAGTAATTAAAGATTTGTAGGTAAATGTTGAACAGGTGGAATGCGCTGGGAACCGAATAGAGGCAGAGCATGCTGGGCTGAGATACTATTTTGTCTGATGAATGATTCTTTTCATTTAAAAATGAATCAACCCAAACCAGCAAACCGCATTGATGGCCTTGGTAGGTGTGAAGGTCTTTAGTTGCACCAAGTTGGAATCGTTGATGTGGAGAGCAAGTTCAGGAAAACTTCTGAAGAGTTGATCTAAAGGGCTGACAGTGTCAGAAATGGGATAAAATACAATAGCGCTGTGCTGGGGCTTGCAGCTGGAGTCCAGGCTAGAGACTTTGAACAGAGCTCTTTGCAAAACCCAGTCTCACCTTAAAAAACATAGAGAAGCCTCGAGTGGGGAGGAGGGAAGTGTTAACCCCTCTGAAAGCAGCTGGCAAGCCCTGGGCTGCAGTCATGAGCTTGGAAAAAAAAAAGATGGCTGTGGGCCGGTGCAGGTGCAGAGAAGAGCTCCAGGGGAGCGGGAGTCTGTGTGGTGAGGACAGCTTGGCAGGGGAGGACTTGGCTGCTCCCTCATGATACGAGAGAGAAACAAAGACTGGGAGAGCAAAGAGCACTGTGAGCTAGAGAGGAGTGCTGGCATGAGGACAGCATGCCATAACTCAGCCCTAATAATATCCCATATGAAAACGTGGCATCTCCTGCTGGCTGGAGTGCTCTCCTTCCTGAACATCTCCATGTGGCACCTGGAGGGAAGGGCAGCAGCTTTCCAGTTGGGTGATACTGTGTGGCTGATGGCATGGGCTGATTCAGTGCCTTGGGACAGCCTTGCACCACCACCAGGGATGGGTTTTTGTTCCTTAGGCAAAAACTATAATGATCTTTTAGTTCTCTTGCATGTTCTCCTTACTCTTGTCATTGCCCAGGGTAATGTGCTGACCTTGCCATGCCAGTGTTCCTTCAGCTTGGCAAAGTCATGGGAGAGTAGCTGTTAAAGATCAATATTTATCCACCAAATGCAAAATAAAATCTTTCTCCTAGAACTTGGGGTCTGGTTCAAAGTGCGGTTGGATCTATGCTAAAGTAATGTTCCAGTTTTGCAAGAAGAGCTGAATTATCAAGGGAAGTGGGGCTGTAGAGGTTTTTGCTGCCTTTGTCAATCCTGTTGCCTAGGTGCAGGATCTCAGTTTTCTGCCTGTTTTCTTTCTCTTTTTGGGTTTTTTCTTTTTAATGGTAAGAAACCAAGCAGCATGACGTGCTCTGTCTTAGAGCAAATTTCATGTATTTATTTATTCACTGAGATTTTATTGCTCAGCATTTCAGGGTAGCAGGAGTATCCTGTGTTTATGTTCTGTAGGCTCTAGAGTTTGTCCTGTGGCAAAGCAGAGTAACTCCATCTTTAGTGAAAAGAGGGCATCTGTGCTTTGTGACCTTAAACTTCCAACAGAAGAGGTCTTGGAGGGAGATGGAGAAATGCACAGAAAGTGGATATTTGCCATGGGGAAACTGGGAGTTTTCTTTTAGACAACACTCTTATACAATGCTGATAACAGGTAATGTGACCAAGTTAGGAAGCCCTTGATAGTGAAATAATTCTTCAAGAGGAAGCATCAGGTACACCCTTGGAGGCCTACAGCCCTCAGCAGAAACAAGGAAAGGACAGCTGGCATCTCTGGTACGTTAATTGCAAATGAAACAGAAGCTGGCAGGAAAGAAACAAAGATGTCTCATGCCTTGAAGACTTTCAGGAGGCTCCTTCCCAGCTTATAGTGGTCCTTTGTAGATTGTTCTGGGGTAACTTATTCCTGTGACTTAATGAGGCTTAGGTTTTAGGCATTTGCTTCTCACCCACCTCTGAGCTCCCTGGTGCGGTTGTGCTGCACTTGGGGTGAAGGAGCAAGGTGTGCACTTCAAGCTGTTCATGGCTCACTTGACAGCTGCATTCTGGGAACATCCCAGGGAAGCTGATGGTTCTTTTGGTGCCAAATATTCATCAGCGTCCTGCCATTTTCCAGTTAATTTGCCTGGATGTCTTTTCCGATGGTTCCTCACACTTTCCACCACCTGATGCTCTATTAAGAGTTTGTTCCTTTGTCTGTCTCTGGGGCTGTTTGCTGTATCAGTGCTGTGTTGTTTCCTGTCTGATTCAAGGATTTATGCTAACCTCATCAGTCATGGCAGTGGATCAAGGCAGCTTTTGTGAGCAATCAGCATCTGTAGACCTCCATTTTACATTCAGTTCCACAGTAGCTGGTCTCATCTGAGCAAGTGGAGGTACTTGTTTCAGGGGCCAGCTGAAACAAGTACCATGCAGCATCAGGTCTTCTAGATACATCCAGCTCTGGTGCTCTTGGCTTTCTTATTTTAGTTTTATGGTCAGAAGGAAGGTATGTCATCCTCAAGCCTGACTCCTGGTCCTGTTCAGATCCCAGATTGGTACCATTATGAATCCCTGTTTTGACTTGAAAGTCATACCAGGGGAAGCTATCACAGCCCTCATGTAAACTGTGACAGTGGCTAATTAATTGGATTATCCATGTAAGTCACATCTAGTAAATAATTTTCATCTTAGTAACAGTTTTGCATTTGGAAGGGTCATGAATTCCTTTTTAGTCTTTGTATACTTATCTATAGGTGAAAAAAAAAAAAACATTATTTTTTCTTGGCTTTTTTCTTTTTCTGCATCATACAGCTTGATCTGTACATCACACATACACAGAAGCAGCATGTACAGCTGACAGCCCACCCAATTCCCATTCTTTGCATGCTGGGTGATGAGACCCAGGGTTGAGGACCCAATTTGTTCCCAGTAAAACTGGACCTGCCAGCTCTGCTGCTGTTTGTTGCAATAAATCCCAATCTCTGAATTTGTCTTAATGTTATTGTAGGTGTTAAATGCCACCCGTGCTTCTGACTTTAAATCCTTCCCTGCAGGGCTGCCTGCCTGCTGCTCCTCCAGGCATGTTTTCTAGTGATGTAGAGAAAGCAGCCTCCACCTTTGCTGCAGCTTTAGGGATGCTCCTGGTCTGGAAGAACTTGATGCTGAACAGACCCTTACCAGCACAGGGACTGACTCAGTGAAGCTGATAGGTGTAAGATCAGCCTCACAGTTTTCTTACCCTGTACTCAGAAGGAAGAGTCCACAGTGCAAGCAGACATGTGAATGCATATGGCTGAGACTGTCCATCTTGAGGTCTGCTCAGTAGAAGCTGGGTTTATCTGTTTGCCAAGAGCAATGCATGTTTTCCCTTTACCCCTCGGCAAGCCTTCCATCTTCAGCCTGGCTGATATCATCACTGTTTACTTGATGAGGCAAAGCATGGCCCCAGCAGAGAAGTGGCAGAGAGGCTGTGGCTGTGCTTTGTGAAAGGTAGGGATACGGTGAGGGAGAAAACAATTAGGAAATAGCAAGTATTTTGGAGCAGAGTTGGAGAGTGGATTTTGTCATATTCGTAATGGTAAATAGCCAGTTAATCAATGCCAGATCATCTGTTGGACATCTTAATTACTTCAGCCTGTGCCAGACACCAATATCCTTGAAACCTGAAAAATCCCATTAGAAGGTGCTTTCATTGGGATCCAGCCAAGGTGCTCTGCAGGCTTTTGCAAAAGAGCAGCCTGTGATGAAAGTGTGCTGATGGGCTGGAGCTGCCATGGTGGTGATGGGGTGGCACTGTAAAGGTCTCCAGTCATGTTGGAGTCCTGCACAGCTTGTCACAACCCGGTGACAAATCCCTCATGAGCTTGCTCTGGGGTGATGTCCCAGATCTCAAATTGGACAGCAGTAAGAACTGCTGCTGTTTCGCATGTGCTTTGGCTTTGTTCCTGTGCCCTTGGCCTGTGCCAAGGCCTTCTGTATTTGTGAAAAGGTCGGGCATTTTTCTTTCTCTTTAAAGCAGAGGTGTCCTGGCTCCCAGCCCCTTGTGAGAGCTGCAGTTGATTTCAGAGGTGTGATGGAGACCTGTGTGACAGGCAGCAGGTGTGTGCTGCTTTCTGAAGGTCACAGCTTGATGAAAGGATCTTCAGAATCTTTCTCAACAGTATGAAGACCTACCCTTGGATGTTAAGGTCAGTCTTACTGCTGACTTGTTCTTGTGGGCTGTAAAGCTGTGAATAGTGCAAAGGAGGAGAAGGTTGGCGCTTTTGTTTCATTCAACATCTCATAAAAAGATCAGACAACGTGTCCAGAGGGGCAAACATCCTTGGTATAAATGGTTCCTAAGAATCATAGAATCATTTGAGTTGGAAGGGGCCTATAAGGATCACCTAGTCCAAAAGAAGTAGTAGAGAAATTCATAAGAGAATGGGTGACTATGGAGTATGGATATCTGTGTGCAGCCTCTGTCTTGGAAGGCTCCCAAACCATTGGTTTTTCAGAAGAGGAAGGAATCAGTCCTTGTTCTTTCCCTAACATCTGCTGCTGACCATGGCTGTAGCTGCTGATGGTGGTCCTGCACTGGAAGAACGTATTCCTTGGCAGGGAGTCATAAAGAGAGTCATGTGCTGGGGCTTCCAACAAGCTGTGTGCAGCTGGACCGACCTGCTTGTGCCTCTGGATGGGCAAGCATCTGTAATGGTCAGTTGTACTTGAAGCTGCTCAGTCTCTGCACGGTGAGCGTTGCTGCTGCCTCCCTCTTCTGCCCCCTTTAAACTGTGCTCAGCACTGGTTAATGTGGGTTGCATGGAACCATAGCCTGTGGGACAAATGACCCTGAAGGCAAGCAGTCAGAGGGTCTTGTTGCGGGTTTTGCTTTTTGTGTACTGTAGTGTCTACGCTCTCCTTCAGAAGGCAGAATATCTGTGTGCAGATGAATTTAGTTGTTTTTGTTTTTGTTTTTTCCATGGGTAGAACCCAGCAGAAATCACTTTGAAAGCTAAGGAGGGGATTTTTGATGTGAAGTCCAGGGGAGCTTGTCTTGTTGAATGTTGGGCTGATTTCATTTGTGAACTCAAGCTCACAGCAACACCCACGGCCAGTTTAGGGTAGGAAGTGCAGAGCTTAATTGCATTTTGACCCCTCTCTTTTAGCTCTTCTATTCAGTTTTTTCTTCTTCTGGGCCTGAAGTCTTGTTGGACTTGAGCAGGAAGGACTGGGGAGCTCATTCAGCTACTGCTAATGCGCCTTGCTTTTTGCCTGCTTCAGGGGTGGCTTTTGTGTGCAGACATCTGAGAAAAGATACCAGGCAGCAGGGATAAAAGATGGCCAAACTCAGCACCGCAGCATGAAATCAAACTGGAACGCGGCATTGGGAGGGCTGACAGTGCTTTTAATATCTTACTCTGGAAGGAGTGGGAGCAGGCACAGGACACGGATGCCTGTTTTCATTGGGAGATTTGAAAGGCAGAGTTTTTACAAGGAGGGGTCTGAGCAGTGCTGGCAGAGCAGGGCTCAGTGTATGTGTGGAGGGCGGGCTGCTGGTTGGAGAGGAGATGGCTGGGGTAGCTCCGGAGCCAGGGCTGAGATGCTGCCGGTACCAGCCCATGCCAGACGCATTGTGGTCTGAGAACTGTGGAAGGATGTTGGGCACAGATTCCTGGGAGGATGCCTCAGCCTGGCAGTGCTGCCCCAACTACTTCCTGCAGGAGGGAGCAGCCGTGCTATGCTGCTGGGAAGCATTTGGGGCGGCTTTGTGAGGAGACTGCCAGCTCTGCAGTCAGTCCTCCTCTCCTCACGGGCAGGAACCAGCATCTTCCAGCACAGGAGCTGGCAAAGGGGCATGAAGGACCTTAGTGCTTTCTGGAAGGGATTTCAAGCACCCCATGCATCACATCCAGGCTTCCTGAGTTGGACTTCTCTACTGCTCAGGCCACCTGGGAGGATGTGCCCAAGAAGGCTTGCAGTATAATTGTTTGTGAGTGGAAGCTGGCACCCATGCAGCCTGAGCTGGGTGGATGGAGGGGGTCGTGGGGGCTGTGTTTTGATTCTGCCTTTCCTGTTTGTTGTGACTTGGCGGAGGCAAAGTTTTGGAGGCAGCAGGGGTAGGGAGACCTTTTCCTCTTCTCTTTCTTTTCTCCCTGGCAGGCACTGCAATGCCTTCCGCCAATAACGTTGATTTATTTTTTTTTCCTGGGAGGGTCAGAGTGTGGGGAGATGGTGCATCAGAGCTCTGTGGTGTCAAAGAACATACAGCAGGGTACTCGGGTCGGGGTTCATCGTGTGGGGGGAGGTGCAGCAAAAAGCTGTCCCAGCAAGCAAGCGACTGCAGCAAAGGCTTTTCTGTTTCAGGTGGGATTTCTATGGGGAGAAAAAAAAACCTTAAAATGAAGGAAAAAGCCCACAAACACACAGAACGCTCTCTTCAAGGCCTGTTCAGAAAATGGAGATAAAGCAGCAATAAAGTCAAGTGCTCAATTAAGCCAGATGTACGTGCTCTAAAGCAGTAACAGATGTGGCTCCAATGAAGTGCAGCTTTATGGACTGAGTGCTGTGGGGGTGGGCGCATGCGCCTGTGCTTTGTGATGGAGTGGTGCAGTGATTTTGTTTTTGGAGCTTCTGAAAGTCTTTGGTAGGGGCTGGGGGGGGATTGATGACAGCACTCTGAGGCAATTCAGCTAATGACAGCCTCTCACCTTCATGCTCTGACTCCCTTGATGTTCTCTTGCACAAAGCCCTGTGCCTGCAGAGTTGAGTGCCTTTGAATGATCCCCAAATGTGGAGATGCAGAAATGCAATAGAAAGTAGCAGGGTTCTTTAGGCTGAAAGGAGATGGGTGAAGGATGAGTAAAACTTGTTGTTCATGTATTGTTTGCCTTCAGTGCGACACACTGAGTAGCCAGCTGAGCAGCTGGATTTTGGCTGGGGGAGGCTCAGCTGTTTGGTGCTCAGACCATTTGCAAGATAGGTTTGGAGGGGCTGAAACATTGGTATGGCACAAGCTAGCTGAACCTGTGCAGTGTTTTGGGGTGACCTCTATGAAAATATCTGTCCATTTGGAAGCTAGAGTATCCCCAAGCATTTTCTTGTAGAAGCTCAGTATTTTATGTGCTTAGGGTGATAGCACAGACATAAATGGTTTGCCGTCAATTGGGGATCTCCTTGTACTGTGAAGGGCTCTTTGTCACAAGCCTAGGTATCTTCCAAGCTTAATTCTCTGTGTGATGGCGAGGTCTTCCTGGCATCAATTCTGGAGCTGACGGGAAAGCCCACTGGGAGCTGAGCAGCGCAGGGCAAGGAGAGCTGTGTTGGTCAGGTGCACAGCAAACGTGCTCAGGCACTTGGTGCTGCATGATTTGGCTGGTTGTATGCCTGCAGCACAGTGAGAATGTTAGAGCTGCCCTTCTGGCCATTCAGCTGCTTTATCACATCACTGGTTTGTGGTGGTCTGTTTTCTAGGCATTGCGATGCCTCCCTCCTCCTTGGGAACACAGCCAACTGATCTTCCCCTTTCCTTTCTTCCTTCCTCGACCGCAGTTTTATGACCCTCACTTCCTGCCTCTTGCTCAGCGGGAGGCTGCGTCCTCCTGAGGTTGGAGTTTGGGCAGCTTCATGGGTGGCCCAAAATACAGTGTCGTTTGGAAATAAAACAAGATCCGTCCCCTTTCCCTACAAAGGCAGGAGCCCGACGCAGTGACACAGCACAGCAACACAGCGGGCTGCCTTGAGCTTACTCCTCCCCACTTGTGTGGGAGGAGATTTCCCTTTCTGAACACCATTGATCTGCCCATGTTGTTGGCTTGGAAGGGTGGAAGTCAATAAAGGACTGTAAGGGTAACAAGCATTACCTGCATGTGCATGGCTGTTGTATTCCATATGCTGTCATTACAGATCAGCCAGTCTGCTGTACATTGCTGCCTTCTGCTAGCATGACTGTGTGTCTGAGCCCTTCATGAAGTTACTGCATGTGTCATTCAGCAGTGGGACAAGTCTGCAGGGCTTTATTTTGGCAGGTCTCCTGTTTGTTTGAACAGTGGTTTCCTTTCAGTGAGGCCTCCTTGCCTAAAGATTGGCAGTTGTCTGATTTCAGTAGATGTGCAATCAAGACTGGGGTCAGTCCCTTCTTGTGGTGTTATTTATAATGAGAGCTGAAGTTCAGCTCTGTCCCTACATGGGAGAACATGGGTTAAGGAAACCCAGCAAAGGGACTGCCAAATGGTGAAATATTGCTCCAAGAACTCTGTGGGAGATGAACAAAATGTTTTGATGTAACCTGAAGCAATTGCAAAGTTGTTTAGTTGGGTCATCAAAAGCACAATCTGTGAACACCTCAACCTGGAATTTACATGTGGGATATGGCAAATCTGTGATGGCTGCCATAAAGAGGGAAGGATGATGTCTGTGAGTGTTGTAGACATCTGGGAGCTGCCGGTGGGCAGAAGAGGCTCAGCTAAAAAGAGCAGATGCTGTCTTTCCACCTACAGTTCTGTGCTCTGATTCTGTTCGGAAGCAGTTGTGCTTTGCCTGTGGGGAATGCAGGTTCCTAGGGAAAAATCTGATATAGGGTTGGCTTTGAGAGCTGGTGCTCAGCCAGGGGGCTACATGGGGACAGTAGGTCTGGTGGGCCTGGAGGTGGCGGTGGAGGTAATTGCAGCTGGGGGTCTGGCATGGCTTCTGAGGAGAAGGTAGAAAGGAATTGCCATAATAATAGCGTGTTTTGAAAAGGCAGACTTGGAGGAAATGTGCAATGAGATTTGGGTGGGTGGTGAGGGGAGCCCTGGACTGAGCCGCTGTCTGGAAAATTGACTGTGGAAAAGTGAGATGTTATTTAAAAAACTAGTAACACAAATGGCTGAATTTCATTCCATTTGCATGCAATAGTCATAATAAGTGGAGAAGCCAATGTGGCTGAAAAGGGAGTGGAGCAACACCGGAGATAGATGAGAGACAGCTCTGGCAGGCAGGGTGGGGCCACTGCTCTGGCCTTTGGGGCTTTGTATTTTTTTTCTTTCCTTCTTTCTTTTTTCCTACTTTTTTTTTTTTTTTTTTTTTTTTTTTTTTCTCTTCCTAAATTTCAAGCTTTTCTACCCTTCTGCAGAGCAGAAGGTCAGACTCTTGGCAACTTGGCATGTAGCCTTCCCAGAAGGCAAATGGGAATGCTGCTGTAGGTTCGTACCCCACCTGCCTCAGTCGTTGATCTCAGTGGGAGTTGTGATTGGGCACTAAAGGGCACAGTTAGATTTCCAGAGTCAAAATACACCTTGCTGCTGAGCCAAGCCATCCTTGAAGAGCTGAAACAGGAATGCATTGCTTTGCCCATGGAGGAAAAGCTCTTATGGACAGAAATGACCACTGGACTATCTCTGCAAACTTTTATGAGAGATAAACATTTTGCTCAGCCACCTTCATTTGGAACAAGATACCTTGTATTTGATTCAAGTGCTCTATCCGACAAGCATGCTGTGTGGTCTTGAAACCCCCCCTGGGCAGATGTGACAGTCTTCTGGAGAAGTAGCTCGTTCCTTGGTGCATATTCAAAGGGATTCACGGTCTGTTATCAGCTAGCTGCTGGTGCTTGCTTGTCACCACCTGAACCTAGAAAGAAGGTCATTTTGAAATGGGAAAAAAAGAGCCTGAATGTGTCCTGTATATTGCATTTTCTTTAAAATTGTGAAAGATGAGTGGGTTTGGGGTGTTCATGAAGCTCTTCAGCCTTGGAAGGGGCTGTTCTTCCTTTGGTTGATCTGCAGAGCTTTGTACCTGGGAATCATCCTTGCTAAGACTCTTGTATCCTACAGTAGAGAGGTGCAGTGTTCCAGTGCCAAAACAACATCACTTACACAGTAACTAACTTGGTGAATTATCATTGAGGCTGCAACAAGGGAAGATTTTCTGTGTAGTCCGGACTATGAGATGCAGTAGCCTGAATAGGTTTGGTCTCAGAGATGACCCTGTGTTTCCTAATAAACTTCAGTGAAGCCTGAAGGAAGTGAATGAAGTGGTTTTGTGGTCTGATTTCATTCTGGAAACTCATAGGAAGTGAGGGTTTAGGGGCTGAGCTTATACTGTAATATGGTGCAGGCTTTTTGGAGTGGCTGGGGGGCACTGAAGACCACAGGAATGCATGCAAGTGACAGGGGAAGGAAGGCAGAGAGGTGGCCTGGTGATGTTAACAGCTCAGTTCATTCACACAGAAGCCCCTAATGACTATGAAGTAGCTACCCTAGGGATTTTACTAGCAGGGTCGAGGTCAAACAGAGAAGCTGCAGTGCAATTAATTTAAGCTTCGAAGTGTTTTTGAGTTAATTCATTTGGTTCTGCTGGGAAGATTGCAGCTATGTGGAGGGCTAATCAGAGGATTGTGTTGAAAGGGCTGAGATACGGCTCGCTAGCAAGAGAGAATGCTTTTATGGTGGCAGGGAGCTTGGAGAGCCTCACTCAGCAAAACCTTTCAAACACGTTAACATATTTCTCTAGCAGGCTGCCTTCACACGTGTTGAAGTTGTGTGTGTGTGTGGTTCTGGGGGGAGGGGGCTGGGAAAGGATCAGTGTGGCTTTTACATGCTACTTTTAGGACCAGATTCTTATCAGCATTTTGAGAAGTAAGCAAGTGGAGGGAGGTGGATGTGGGCAAGTCAGCTTGGGTGCTGTGACAAAGATGAGGTCAAACCACTGTGCCCAGACATGAGCCAAGACCTGGTTCTGCTGTGGCATTTAGATGTCTGGGGCATCACTGCTGTAGGCACATTTAGGGATGATGATTGCAACTCTGCAGTTCCATGTTCAGAGGAAGAAGCGGAAGAAAGGAAAATGGGATGATGAGTGGATGTTGAATGAGTGGATTGCAGAAGCATTTGTCTGCATTTTTGAGGGACCCAAGCAGTGCTATCATTCTTGACACAAAGCAAATGGCTGACGCAGGAGGGAGCAGGATGTCAAATAGCATTTTCGAGTTGGCTGTTGGCAGTAGAAGGACTGGAGCAGACCTTCCCCGGAGGTGCTTCGTGCTCTGTTGGGCCCACAGGGAGTGGGCTGGTGATGTGCTACGTGACCCATCAGCTGAATCTGTTGGAAAAAAAAAGCTAACAAAATAAGCTTTGCTATTTTATCTCTCTTCATCCTGGCTGCACATTTTCATGAAATGGTGGAAACGTTTTCAATGAAATGGTTTTTGAGAATTCTGTTCCTGTTTGAGATTTAGTTGGCATTTGCTGACGTGTTTGTAGATACATTTGGAGGTGGAGGAGGACCTAATAGGGAGACAGGCAGTCATGAAAACACATGCAGAAACACATAGGAGGTAGGCTGTGTTATTGCACAAGTCCTGTATCCTTGGGAAACCAGTCTGCAAACATGATTCAAAAAAAGAAGTTTCAAGTGAAGCCTGGGGAAGGGACATTTCAATACCTCTTTCACCCTTATCTGCCATCATCTCTGCTTTGTTATCACTTCAGCACTTGCCCTAGAGTGCTGGAGGAGTTTGAGTGTGATGGGGCACAGGCACACAGTATGGCACTGTGTACATCTATTTCTGGCTCTGTGCCCAGGTGGATGGAGGAGGGAAAGCTGCTTCTTGCAGCCACCAGGAAGGGGGCAGAGAGAAGAGTTAAGTGGCTGCTGGAGGCTGTGCTGCCCTGGGTCAATGTCTCAGCATTTTGCAGGAGCATAAAGCGTTTCCTGCTAGACAGCCGAGCCAAAGGAAGGCACTGGGTGCCCCTTGGATCACCCCAGTGGCTCAGGGCAGGGAGAGGAGCTTGTGAAGCAAGCCCTGGCTGGGACATAGCGTTCCCTCCTGCCTCCTCCTGCTAGAGATGGGCTGAAAAGATTGAATGGCAACAAAAAAAGGGTGTTTGAGTGCCACAGGGGAGCTGTGGGTTCTTTGTGGACAGTGTATCATGGAGGTCAGGCCATATCTTGGAGACCAGAGTGGGAATTTCCTGGCTACAGTGTGCAGCCACCTTGCTGGCTGGCATGGGTACACCTTACTGCTGTGTTCTTTGCAGCCAGCTGACATGTTAAGTGTCATCATCTGAAGGGCACATGTTAGCACTGCAGAGATGGATGAGGCTGGGTAGAATGGACAGGGCAGAGAACAGGAAGGAGTATCTAGGTGGGATTCCTACATAATTCATACCTGTGCAGCCTGATCTAGTGGTTGGCAAACCTGCTTGTGGCTTGGGTGTTGGAACTAAATAATCTTCAAGATCCCTTCCAACCCAAACCATTCTATGATTTCATGGTAGCTGTTAGACCTGGTCTAGATGCAACCAGTAGTTCAGTAGCTTCCCAGTTGTTGGGACTTGGTGGGACATCTGGGGATGAGTTACTGTTCCCAGAGTTGTCCCCAGCTCATCTCTGTAAGAAGTGTCCTGGGATGAGATGGCTCTTACATGCATCCCTTCTGCACCCTTTTTCTTCTACGCTGCATATTACTTGTGCTCCCTCTGTGGCATTTTCCCATTGTATTTTGTGAAACAGGGAGTGAAACTTGATTGGATGCTTTGATTTATTTTGCCTCTGAAGAGCTGCATAAGAGCTGCATCCAACCTGGCTCAGTTGCATGGGGTTGGACCACACACCAATGCCCTCATGCCCACCCCCAGCACCCCGCAGTGGTAACTGAGACTTGGTGGATACTGCACTGGTTCAACGTGGTCCAGTGTTGTCCCATCTGGCACTGGTAGGAAGCAATCTTGGGTCTTTTCTGGGATATGGTGGGCCAGAGGGCCTGGAGGGGACTTTGTTCTTGGCAGCTCTTGCCATAAGGAAATTGCAGTGTCAATATAATCCCTGCTGGCAAATGTTTCTTGAGGTATCTGAGCTCTGGGTCAACAACACCCATACCATAGCTATTGAAAAGGAACCTTTGCCCAGAGATCTTCTTGAAATACTTTGCAGAAGGATGAGGCAGAGGTCACTAGGGCTGCAGTCAGGGTTGGTCTGCTACTTTTCCCTCCTCATTCTGCAAGTTCATCACTGGCCACGGCTGTGGTGCATGTTCAAGGTCAGCTTTAAAGGCTCTGTCTGCTCTCAGGCTGCAAAAGACAAGGGCTGGGCATCTGGGATTGGGGAGCAGAGCTTGTTAAAGTAACTGTGTGTATCATAGGAAGAACACCTCCCTCTCCAGGATCATTAGTGGACCATAATGTGCTTTGGAGGTGAAGAGTGGTAACTCCACTGGGGAGATGTGAGCTCGGGGCTCATCCTGGGCACAGATCTGAGGGGCTGTGGGCATGGTGTTGAAGGTTACTTGGGTGAAACTTTCTGTGGGTTTGAGAACTCAGTCAGCACTTGAATGCTATATAAGCACTCTGGACAGATAAACACGTGCATGCAAAACCTCTCAGCAAGCTGTTGTTGGAGGGAAGTGAATGTGGAGGGAGAGCGGAGCTGGCAAGGGCAATGCGGTCCTTGGCACAGCACAAACTCCCTGTGTTGCTGCGGTGCTTGAGGCCGGCTGAGCCCTGTCCTGTAGCCTACATATGCTTTGGGGCTCCCAGAAAGGATGGAGGTGTGTTTTTAATGTCAGACAGCTGCCTTTCTTTGCATGACGCTTTTCTCCTTGCAGCTCAGGGAGCAGCGGATCCTTTGTAAGCCTGTCTGTTTCTCCGCTGTGTTGGTGGAGGTGCCTACAGGTCTCAAATCAGATTCTGAAAACTTTCAGTGCTGGAAATTGGTAGCAGTTCTGAAAATGTTGGCGAGACTGCGTGGCTCGATACAGACGTTCGCTGATGGCCATTTGGATTTGCTTCCACCTCAGCCAAGTCCTCGCCCCATTGAAGCTAATGGGAATTTTCCTTGAAAAAAGCCATAATAAAATTGCATTTTCTTGCCATGGAGGAGGTGTTTCATGTGTTCAGGAGAACTTCAGCTATCTGCTTTGATTCTTGCCACACTTGTCCCGCCCTGCACAAAGCGCTCTACCTTTTGATCCAAAATAGCACAGAAGATGTTTTCCACATGCCATAGGAAAATGGAAGAACTATAAAACATAATTGTTTTGGAGCTTGGCACTGCTCTGTTCACAGATATATTTAGTGTGAATTGAAATTGGTCAGCGAAAGGGCGTTTGCTGGGATGACAAATGGATTAAGGTTGTGTATCTGACTTGACTGCATACCTGCCCATCCCATGCTGGTGGGGTTGGCAGGTGACTAAATTGGTCTATAGTCACAAGCAGACATGGATGTCTCTTTTCTCTTGAGCGGCAATAAAAAGTATTATTTGGCTGTGAATGGCACTATTTGTCTCTTTGTTGTTCCAGCATCAAAACTCAATGTTTCTGCTCCTGCCATTGCTGCCTAGTCCCTTTTAGCTCTTCAAAATGAGTCCCACCAAACCTGAGGCTCTCTCACAAAGAAAAGGTGGAGCTGATCTTCTCCATCCTGACCCCTTTCCTAGTTGCTGGAATGGGGGGAAGCCATGACTGATGGCTTTTGAATATGAGTTGAATACTGAATATGAGTAAGAAGATGGGAAGAACAGGTCCTTCTTGGACTTAAACCATCTCTGGTAGTCCCAGGTCAGTAGAACTCCTAAGGAGCAGCATGGGCTTCAGGAGAGGGAAAAGCTGTGCTGGAGCTCTGGACTCAGCCCAAAGTGGATCAGCCCAGCTTGGCGGCAGGGAGGAAATCTTGCAGTCGATAGCAGCTGGACCTCTTTGGCCTCCACTCTGGGTTTGTTCCTGTGGCTGGTGCCCGAGGAGCCAAGACCAACCTCTCCCGTCCCTGGGTGTGTTTGTGCACATGGGCTTGCACGCTCTGCTCCCACCAGGGGTTTTCTTTGGGCTGATATTTGTTAGCATTGGAAAGTGAGAAAAATGAGTGAAAATATTATCAGAAGCAGGTTTTGTGAATGAATCAGCTGACAAGAGGCTTACCAGCTTGCCTTGATTTACTAGAGTGGTGCTTATTTGGGCAGATGTCTATATATTTTAGTTGGAGGCAGGAAGGAGCAAGAATTGATTGGGAAGGTCACTGCATCCATCACACTGCTTCTCTGTCGCTCTGTACCGCTGGTCTTCTGAATGGAGCTGGGCACTGCAAGGCATCCAAAATGCAGCCTTGTTATACTTGCTCTCCTCATGTTGTTGATGGATTCGTGATGTCACTGAGAAGATGAAAAAAGAAGTCAAAAGGCTGAAACCCTCCTAAAGTGGCTCACTGGGATTCAGCTCCTGGCTAGCCTTGCCCATCTTTTGCATGGGACTTTTTCATTTGATCCGGTCTGAAGGGCAGCCTTGTGGCCTTCTCTCTTCTTGCTATGTGTTTCTAATTAACGGGGGAGACTTGTGGATAAACAGAGGATTCCTGCTCAAAAGTATTCCTTGCCCAGCTTCTCGGATGATAGCCAAGGCAGCAATTGCCAGGCAGCAGCCCAGACATTGAGCTCGCCCATCTGGCTATCAAGCCTCATCCAAATTCTTGTCTGGAACCAGTATTGAGGAAAGTCACGCACTTTGCCAGATTGGTTTTGCCCCATGTTTGCTTTTCAGTTGCTACCTAAGCAGCTTAAAAACTTGCAAACAAAACTCATTTAGTATTTCTGGGAAGTGCACTGATCCCAGTACAGGGAGATCTGGGGCCAAAATCAGGAGGAAGTTCAAAAGGACGTTGGACAGATCCACAAAGGATGGAGTCCATTGGTGGCTTTTAAAACCTGTCAGGCAGATGCAATTTCCAGTGCAGACGTGCTGTTGCTACTCGTCTCTAGTGCAGGTTGGGAATGGTCCTTCTGGGGCATGTCCCCAAGCAAATGCTGATGATCTGTTGGGAATGGGATGCTGGGATGTGTCTGATCCAGCCCTCTTGGGCTGCTCTGCCATCAGTCTACAGGCAGACACGTGTTTTCTGAGTAATTGTGGACAAAACTCTTCTTGCATTTTCCTCTCTGGGATCCTAGGGTAGTAACACACTATGGTGCACTATGGAAAAGAGCTCAGGAAGCTGTGACATAAAAAAACCATTTGTTACTATGATTTATTTATTTTTACTCTGTGTCAAGATGGTACAGTTATGTCCTGGTAAAACATCACAATGCAGTTTCTAAAAGGAAGTTTGGGTATTAGGAAAAACTTCTCTGAAAGAGTGGTTGGGCACTGGAATGGGCTGCCAGGGAGGTGGTGGGTGTACAAAAAGCGTGAAGATGTTGGCACTGAGTGATGTGGGTTAGTGGGCAATGTTAGTGGCAGACAGTTGGAGTGGATGATCTTAGAGGTCTTTTCTAGTCTTAAAGAGTCTATGGTTCTAGATGTTAAAATATAGATGCTCTGCATGCTTAGGCTTACAAAAAGCAGGATGGACTCATAAGTAAAGTGTTATTATGTGAACTAAAGCATTGTGAGCCCTCTTTCCTTCATGGTTTATTGTGGTTTCTTATTATGAGTATCTAGGGTGCTGGTTGGACTCTGTGATCTTTGTGGTCTTTTCCAACCATTATGACTCTATGATGAATCTGAAATCAGAGATGCCAGAGCCATTCTGGGCTGTGTTTGCTGATGATGTGAGCCTGAGTGCTTTGGCTTCCCCTTGGTATGCAAAGATGCTTTCTGTTTATCACCTCTATAGGTCCAGAAGGACAAAGCAGAGGGCAGAGGAGGTGAGAAGAGCCGGGTGCTATCCCAACTTTTTTGCCAGCTGATTTTGAAGTGGCTGGGTTAGGTAGAGTTCTTGAGGTAGAGCTGATATGTGCCACATAGGGTGGTTCTGTAGGAAGAAGTGGTCAAATCCAGCAGTAGATAGGCTGCGTGCTAGCAGCTGAATGAGTAATGTTACCACATGACAAATGATGTGAAAGATGATATGGCAAGGATGATTACTGAAATGGCAGGATCTCTGCGGGAAATTAGGGTGGCCATAAAAAAGAGGCGAGGTATTTTTGAAAGCGGTCCTGAGAATTTATTTTAGCACATTAATATTGAGTAAGTATTCCTGGAGATACTCTAGGGGATGATAGATGGACTCAAGGTATTGTTACTAATCACTGTGGTTTTCAGTTTTGGAGCAGAAACACACTTGGCATCACTAACCCAACTGGACTTCTGATGGGAAAATTACATTCTTCGGGAAGTAATTTAGAAGGTCAAAGAAAAACCAGAAAGAACTTCTCCAGCAGCGATTTCCCCTGCTCTCTAAACTGTCTTTTAGCGCGGTAATAATAACTCCAGAATGAAAGAATCTATTCTCACCTTCCAGATGAAAGAGCTAATGCAATTTAAAATTTTTGCATGCAAAGATTTTATGGCTTGGTAACTGGCCACGCTTGAAAGCGATCCAGGATGGGATGAACACATGAGAGGCTTGGCTGAGCTTGACCCTTTCCTTGTCTCCTCTCTCTCTCACAGACAATGGTGATGACCGGGCTGAGAGCATCCTTGCCGAGAACCACGTGGACAGCACTGGGGGGATGTTGAGCGGAGCCAGCAGCAGGAAACTCTCTAAATCAGGCATGAAGGAGCTGGCGGTGATGAGGGAGAAGGTGAACGAGCAGCAGCGGCAGATGGGCAAAGTGGGCAAGGCCCATCACAACCACGAGGACTCAAAGAAGTCACGGATGTCAACAGGCAGGGTGAGAGGAGGAGGGGGGGGGAGGCAGAGCACAAGGAGATGCAGAATGCAAAAGTGACATTTACAACAAACTGCCTTTAAAATAAAAAAGGGAGGAGGAAAAAAAAAAAAAGAAAAAAAAAAAAAAAGAAAAAAGAAAAAGAAAAGCAAACGTTTATTTTGGCCTGAAGCTGGGGTTGAACACACCATCTGATGAACTTTGATGTGCTGGCGAGGAGGCGTTATTTTCATTGCAGCTTCACATTCTAACAGCAGAGCTGGAGAAGGGGGGTCTTGCTGGCTCAGCACCAGCCCCCGCAGGGATGTGAGCATGCTCCTTGCCTGCAACCCAGCTTCTGCACACCCTTTTATCCCTGAGTAACTCCCCAGGGATGGCCTGGGGGATTTATGGTGTGGGACTCTGACTGCTGCAGGATAGCTCCAGTGCGGACTGAGGGCGATCCAGAGAGTAGGCTGTGGGGTTGTCAAGAAGCAGGACGGTGCCCAGTGTCGTACCTGGCCTCCTGCCCTCCAGTCCTTGGCCATGGTTTCCCTCTAGTGGGCAGCTTGGTCAAGGCAACTAGATGTCACCGGGATGGAAAGCTACCCCCGAAAGCTTTGTAATACTTCTCCATAAACACAGGGTGTTTATATCTGAGGAGCACAAGGACAGAGAGAAACTTTGAGAACCTCATCTCCAAGGAACAGGCAGAGCAGCTGTTTGTGGCCTCGTCTCCCTAATGTACACTCCATGTGCTATCCCAGATAAACCTTGCTACTGCAGTTCTTTAGGTCACATTTAGCTTAACAGGCTGATGTCTGTGGGACAGATGTGGCTCCATGGCATGGTACTGCTACCATTGGCTTAGGGAGTCCCCACAGTGCTGCCACTTGATTAGGAGGAAAACAGCAGATGCAGATGGGAATGAGGTGCAGAAGCTAAAATCAAGTGGAATTTAACTGGACTGCCTTGGCTGGGTCCGAGGGTTGGGATTAGGTTCTGGGTTGCTCTTTACCATGGGAAGATTTGAGATTATGACATGGCAAATGGTCCCTTTACCAGGATGTGCATTTGGTTTTTATTTGTTTTCTTGTCTTTTTTCAGACCCCTTGTCAGCAGGAGCTGGATCAGGTCCTGGAGCGCATCTCTACCATGCGGCTGCCGGATGAGCGAGGTCCCCTAGAGCACCTCTACTCCCTCCACATCCCCAACTGTGACAAGCATGGCTTGTACAATCTCAAGCAGGCAAGTAGGGAAAGCTGGAGCTGGCTGCACTCCTGGCAGCATCCCTGTGCTCAGCACTGCACGGAAATTGTGCCCTAATCCTTGGGTGGCAGGAAAACAGGTCCCAGGGTGTGGAGACTGCCTGTCTGCTGTCCAGACCCAAAACATGGGGCAATTGCACTTCTCATCAAGTTGTCATCACTAAAAGGATGAGAGCTGAGCTTCCACTTATCCCCTGTACCTCTGCAGCATAGTACGCCTTTGGTGGTTCCACCACAAATTAAATGATTGTATCATAGTGGTTTCCTAACAAGGGTTACAAACATTGCTGCACCACTGTCTGCTCCTTTCTCTTGCCTCTTCCTAGACTGAATGTCTGCAGCTTTGCAGGAGGTATGCAGGAGGACAAGCTGGGGGGGGGGATATTTGTGTTATGTGTACAGAGAGTGATGAGAGATGGTTCCTCTGCTCAGGTTGGAAACAGGAGCATGCTGAAGCTTTTCTGACATGGGTCTGTCTCCGGAGAGGCTTGTACCAGTGCCCTATCTGCTTCCTTTCCTCTCCTTATCATCCCCACACCTTCCTTGAACAGTTTTGCCCAGCAAAGCTTTGCAGCCAAAAATCAATGCGGGGCCTGGATCAGAGCTGGATGCATGATATCTGCAGTGAGAGGAATGGTCACAGGCTCTGGGGACATCAGCAGATGCTGCAGTAGGATTTGCAGGCAGGAGGAAGCTCTCTTAAGCAGCAAAACACCATCTGGGGTCTGGCTTGCATTGATAGTACCTGGATGAGAGCACCTCTTATGGCTGTGCAGAATGATCCTTTGGAGAAGACCCAGACATCCTGCTGTTTTCATGGCTAAGCCTTTTTTTTTTTTACTTTTTTTATTAAGAGTTACTTCCACCCCTCGGTTGGGAGCATTTATTCAAAAAAAGAGAAACACAAAAATTGTTAGAAAAGAGCAGATTGCTCTGAGATAATCTTGCTTTGTCCTTTCTCTTCTCTGCATTATGCAGAAGTTGCACGTTGGCCATAGCTGCAGAAAAAGAAAACAAAAACGCTGTCTCTTCCGCCTGCCCTGGGTAAGGACAAACACAGGGCCGTTCCCAGTTTTCCTTCCATCTGGGTTTCCAGAGCTGAGTGTCAGCTCCTTTTCCTTGGTTGGAAACCAGATGCCAATAAAAGCATTCCTGGCTGCTCCCACCTCTTGTGGGTCAGCACAAGGTGGAGGGTGCCTTAGTGTGCTCTCATGCTGGGGAGCATTTTTCATTTTTATATTTTTTTACCTTTTTTTCCCTGCTTTTTATACCCCTGAACAAGGCTGCAGTCCAGCTGCAGAAAATGGCTTGAATTCAGGTTTGCAGAGTGCATGCAGAGTCTGCTGTGGGGGCTGGATCCTGCTGTGCCATGTTCAGGGGTGTATTCGTTTGGATATGGGGGGATGAGCACCAGGTACAAGGTGCCCGCAGCCTTGCCAGGGCAAGGGGTGGATGATAGCCATTACAGCAAGAAACTTTTCTCTTACCAGAGCAGGCTTTGGAGCATAGAGGCCATGTTCATGCTTGCTGTGGTTATTCCTGTGCTAGGATTGAGATCCTGTTCCCAAACATAGCTGAGTTTGTCCGTGGACCTGTGCTGTGATGTTTAGCTTGTTGACCCCGATTTGCAGACAGAATGAAGCTTATGTGGCTGCTCTATAAGCATATTTCATCCCTACTAACCCAGGGATTGCTGACCTTGTAGGTGCTTTCACCCACAGCTGAAAGAGAAATGTAATTCGGGAATGAGTGTCCTTGTGGTTTATTGAAGTCAGCTCAATGGTCCCATGCATGGAATCATTAAGGTTGGAAGAGACCACTAAGATCATATAGTCCAGCCATCCATGGTTTGAGTCCTCAGCTGGAGTGCCAGAGCAGTGATGCTGCTACAGCACAGGCCTGGTGCAGCACCCTTAAGTCCAAGCCATCTGTGCTGACTCTCCAGAGAAACCACGGGGGTGAGGGTGGTCTTCTTGCTGTATCTCCTCAGCTGATGCCTGCCCTGTCCGTCTCTCTGCAGTGCAAGATGTCGGTGAATGGGCAGCGTGGCGAGTGCTGGTGCGTGGACCCCATCCAAGGGAAGGTGATCCAGGGTGCGCCCACCATCCGCGGGGACCCCGAGTGCCACCTCTTCTACACAGCCCATGAGCAGGAGGACCGGGGAGCACACGCCCTGCGGAGCCAGTAGATGGATGTGATCCTGCTTGCTGTGGCCCCGGTGCTGGATTTTTACATGGGTTTCAGCATGTCTCTTTTAGGCTCTGGAAGAGACCGGGGTTGAGTCCTGTGTGCTGCCCTCCTGCTGCCCCAGTTCCTGGGGAGGGAAGAGATGACAGGAGGGGAAGGGTGGGGGGGGGAGGTTGCAAGGAGAAGGGACTGCTTTCCTATAGTCTTTTGCCCAATGTCAGCCAGAGAACCAGTCTTTTTTGCTCCTCGCCCCGTGGCCCTGCCCTCCCTGCTGCTTTGTGGCATCTTCCTGCAGGCAAAACACCTTACCGTGGGTGGGAGGGGGAAAGAGAAAAAAAAGAAACAAAAAACAAAGTTCCATTTCCCTCTTCCTCCCTCCCTTCCCCGAGACCAAAGACTGTAAATACTGCCTCTTGTGTCCTGCCTGTCCCCTGTGCGTTGGTCCTGGCGTGGGATGAGGTGTGGGAGGGAGGGAGGGAAGGAGGAAAGTCCCCACTTTCCAGTTGGAGAGTGGAAGAATGATGGGGCTGCGTCCCTCGAGGGGGCATCGCCAGGGGATAGGGATGAGGCAGCCCCCCTGAACCACCCCTGGTTGCAGCCAGCCCTGCTGCTCTGGGAGGATGGGGCCTTTGGGTGACTGTGGAGCTGAATGCTTGGTTTTCTGAGGGGTTTGGAGGGCTGCTGCCCAGTATTTCTTAGGATTGGCTTAAGCTGAGGGAGCTAAAGTGAACTTGCCGGGGCTGGGTGGAAGGATGCCTGTGTAGATTTAGGATAATAAGCCAGGGAGTGTCTCTCTTTCTTTCTTTCTAGATAGGAAAAACCCATCTAAAACCTGCACTCCCAGCAGCTGCTCTTGTCCCTCCATTTTCGCTTGGGACGAGAGCGAGCATCTGCTTTTCAGCGCACACTTTTTTTATTGTAAGTACAATATATATCATGCTTTGTAAAGGCCCAGACACACGCACCCCTCTGCCCACGTGCATGTTTGTATAGGTTAAATCCAAGCAGTTGCAGGCGTTCTGAGATATTTTGCACTGGATGTGCCGCTCTGAGGACTGATGTGTCTCTGCCGTTACTTCACCTGTTGATTTCTTTCTGTACAGAACACACCGACGCTGAGAATAAATAACTTCCCTGTCGCCGAAGCAAGGAGACTTTTTCTTCCTTCCCCCCATTTTTAATGTGGATTCAATTTGCAAAACAATTGCAAACATCCTTATCCTTACTACAGTAAGGGGAGAAATGTGGAGTTTATTTGTGGGATCTTGGGCAAGGCTGGGAAGGGCCCACAGAGGGGTTGAGGGGTGCTGCCAGCATGCTCTCCTTGGGGCTGTGGGACAAACACCACTCACCTGGGGGCTTGGGGCTGGGGAAGGGAAAGCAAAAAGCCCAAAGCTCTGCAGTAATGGGAGTGCTGGGGTTTGTTGCTGCTCTTTTTTTCCCTCCACACCCCCCCCTTTTCAGTCCCAAAGTTTCCCAAGCGCAAAGAGCATGGACAGTTTGTGCAGATTGAACCCCTCGTGTCCTTGCAGGAGTTTGGAAGCGTCAGTGGAGGAAAAAAGGAAAATGCTTTGAGGCTGTGGTGGGAAAGTGATAGAAAGGAGCGTGTGTGTGAGAGAGGGGGGGAGTGAGAATGAATCAGGGAGAAAAAGAACGTACCTGAACGCAGAACTGAGTAACTGTAAAAATGATGCTACCTATCTTCTGTTAACAGCCCGCGGTGTTCAGCTTTTCCATGTAAACCATGCACGCTCTGGCTGTCAGCTGCAGTTTGTACTTTTTGTTTTGTTTAGGAACCAGGAAGTTTTCTTTTTGTGTTTTTCTTTTCTCTTTGGGAGAAGCTGAGCTGCGTAAAGTTGGAATAAATTAAATGGGATGCCAGAAAACTGTCATCTTCCCCCTCCCCAACCTTCTCTATTAAATAGAGCATGTTTTCTTGCCTGATGCATCGCACATAAACGAGCTTTTGCCCTGGGGGTGTTGTAAATGCTGAGCCCAATGAGCAGCACTGGGAGTTTGGTTTTTACCCCTACTGGTCCCAGTTGTGTGAGCTGGGAAGCACTGGTGTCACCCTATCCCCTCTCTCTTCCTGCTCTGAGGGTGTTTCTGCAGTTCTGCACAATGCAGCCATGCCTTTGAGTGAGTCCTCTCAAGTCAGCATCTGCCCCACATGTGTGCGGAGGCAGTTTTTGTTGCCTGATAGCAGGCAGGTTTGGTGGAAAAGGCTGGTTTTTGGCACACTGTGCTTGCTGGGAGAGGGGCAGTAGGAGCACCCTGTTCAACCTGGGAGCTTTGTTTGCTGCCAGGAGGGTATATGAGAGCTTTGCAAGGGCAAAAAGTCCCTCTGCCCAACACTGGGACCCCTGGAACTTTGGCAGATATTTGGGTGAAGGTCACCTCCTCCCAGCTTCCAGTCCTCAGGATTTTAGGTGCTTTTCCAGTTGGTGCTTGCAGCTGGCTGTGCTGTCTGTCAGCCAGCAGATGGACCTGTTCTCTCCTGTTCTCTCATCCTGACCTTGTTGCTTTTCTCTCTGCTGCCTGTGCAAAGAGTTCTTGAACTGCAGAGGGAAAACCTCTATGGCCAAAAGGAGCTTGGGACGCTATGGCAAAGCAAAGAATAATGATAATAATTGCAAACCATGCTTAAAATTGCAGTGCTGAGGGAAGAGGTTGTGTGTGGCTGGGGCTAACCAGGACCCATGGCATGGAATGTGCTGCGGGTGGGCCTGATGGTCGTGGGGTGAAGCTGTCAAGGAACTGGTAGCACAGCCCTGAACTGTCTGTGTGTTAAGCAAGCTTTCAGTGCTGGTATGGCTGACAGTTCAGTGGCAGTGCTTCCCTGCCTGCCAGCACAAATGCCCTGGTGTCAGCTGATTTCCATACCTTGGGCTGCGTATCCATGAGGGGCAGTGGTATACAGGCCCCAGAGTCTGCTCTGATTCCAGGGTGAGGAGCCCATTACAGAACAGGCAACTGAGCTTGGTGGTGCAGATAGGATGGGGGATGTATCTTGGGTACAGCCCCAGCCACCTGCTTGGGGATAAAGAGGACATTTTTTGTTTCCTGTGCTGCTCTGGGCACATGGAATGATGTTGGCAGCTGAGGCAGATGGTGGGGATGGGGGCACAGGACAAAGGGGTGTGGAGGAAGACGAAAGGTTGTGTGAGCAGAGAGGGAGGACATGGGTGGTGGGAAGGGGCACTGAGGGCTGTCACAAGGTTGCTGAAGACTACAGCCTGGCTGGGCTCATGTGCCCCACAGGGATGGGATGGGAGCGTTCCTTTAGGCTCAGATATTGCATCCTGAAGTGTTAAGACGGATTTGGGGTAGCAGTTGGGTGCTCAGCATCATGGGCGCCAGATACTTGGAGGCATTCAGGAAGCACCAAGAGGCATGGTCTAGAGTGGTCACAAATGTTGGTTGATGATTGGACTGGATGATCTTACTGGTCTTCCTGACCTTAATGATTCTTTGACTCTGCAATTCTCTCCCTTCATGGCTGGTGCAAATAAACAGCTAAAAAACTGCAGCTCATCAGTAAGGATGCTCTAAGCTCAACCTTTCAAATTTACCACTGTCTTAGCTGAGTCCTCTGGGGTCCACAGCTTGCCTAAGCCATTGCCACCAGGTCACCCTGCCTTGTCAGACCCATAGGGCTGGGCTTGAGCCCCCAGGCACAGCGTGCTGATGGCAGGGCAGGCACGCAGACGCTCTACGAGTGTCAGTCACGAGCTAACTGAATGCATAACTTTATTAAATAAATGCTTTGTCATGAGAAAAGACAAAGATCAAAGAGTAACATAAATTATAAGTTGAATAAATAGTATACAGCAATCTTCACTTTTTTTAATAAAACGTGAGATTTTCTTTTTCTTTAAGTACAAAATGCTAAACAGAGCATTAAGCTCTTCTTCCATTGTCAGTTTTTCACAAACTGCTTTTTTTTTTTCTTTTTTTTTCTTTTTTTTTTTTTTTCCTTTTTCCCACCAGTAAGATTATGAGTTATTTCTTGTTTACTGGAAAAAAAACAAACAAAAAAACAAACAAAAAAAAAACCCAAACACAACAAAAACGAAACAAAATGGGGAGGGGAGGAAGCAAAAAAAAAAAAAAAAACAACAAAAAAAACCAAAAACAAAACAAAAACCAAACAAACAACCAGAGCTACCGTATGTATGTAAAGCTATAAAAAGCTACCGTAAAATGTGTAGTGAGTATTGCTTAAAGGTAAAACAAACGAACAAACAAAACGAAACAGGCAGGAAACTCGGAATCTGGTGTGTGAACGAGTGTGGTACAACGGTGGGTGATGTGTGTGGTGACATCTGTCCCGGTGGTGGCAGTGGTGGGCAGCTGGCGGGGCTGGGGATAGGGCACGGTGAGCAGGGCTCCTCGCCAGGGCCAGGACAGCGGTCTGGAAGCGAGGTGAGCTGTTGGTTGTTAAATATACAATGCTCCGTTTGGGAAGAACAAACAAAAACGAAAACAAACAAAACACCGAAAAAAAAAAAAAAAAGAAAAAAAAAAGTCATGGAGAAGGCAGAGAAAAAGAGAAGGGGGAAGAGAAAGAGAGCGGAGAAATAGTGCAAAATGCTCTTGTACTAGTGGTTTTCGAAGGCCACTGCAGTACAGACAAGGGGTAACCCAGCTGCTGAACATCTCACGGGAGATGTGGTCCAAGGACTGTCCTCACCCCTGCTCCAGCCTTTTCCAGCCCTGTGACCACTGGTGTGCAACATGGCCAGCGCCTCCCCGTGCGCCCTTCTCCCCGCAGCTCACCCAGCTCCCAGATGTGTCTGTTCTGGTTGTCCCACCACAAAAGGCAAAGCAGGTCCCTCCTCCTCTCTGCTGGAGATGGTGATGCTTTGTTACCACCCAATGGATTCTGGCGCCTGTGGGTCCACAGCTGGGACCCACTTTGCACTGGGAGGCTGGAGAGTTTTCCTGCATCCCCTCCCAGTGTCATCATGGTGGCCATGCCGTGAGACCACCACCAAACCGCTCTGCACCCCCCTGGGAGGTGAATTTACCTCAAAATGCGCATTCCTTGTGGACCTGCCAACCCGCTCCCATTCCGCCCACCCCTAGGCAGCACGGCTCCTTTCTCTGCAGCCAAAGGCTTTCAAGTTTTGGGAAATAAACAACAAAACAAACAAAAATAAACAAAAGCAAGAAGGAGAGGGAAGAAGAAAGGAGGTAGGGCACTGGGGAAGGTGGTACTGGCCTATAACACTGGGTTTTGTACTGGGACTGGCAATCTGAGGAGAGAGGAGACAGCGTTGATGGTGATCTGTGACCTTGGGGGCTGACACAGCTTCTCCACCACCCACTATCTTCACCCCACCCTCTACCCAGCTTGATCTGACCTTGCTCCATTTGCCCCAGCCCCAGCTCCCCTCCAGCAACATGGCACGGGGGGTACCCCATCACCCCATTCCTGCATCCTTTTTTTCAGCAGGGGGAACAAGATCCATATATGGTGGCAGTTCCCTCTTCTTTTCAGCATGGGAAGGCACCTCACTCCCAGCTCCAAATGTGCCCCACTGGGTTTTCATGGAAGTCTGTTGATAAAATCTGGGGACCATCCAGTCCTGCCCTCCATTTAGACAAGCATCCTTGTGGGGTGCCCGCGGGGTTGATCCCATCTCATGGGACACTACAGTGACAGCACTGAACCAGTGATGGGGAGAAGCTTCCAACAGAGCTCCTCAGCACCCAGTCCCCCTCATCCTGGCCCCACTGGTGCTGGGCTCCCTCTCTTCTTCCATATCCAGTCCCAGGAGGCTCACACCAGCATTGGGGGACACACTGGCTGCATCCTCCCCCCAAGATCAGATGCGTATTTCAGATGTCTCCAGGTACACATTCATGTGCCAGGGCCATTATGCCCAGACCCCATGACTCATCTTTACTGCAGGATATCCTCCCAGCACAGCCATCACAAAGACCCTTGTCATGAGGGAATTGAGTCCCAAAATCCAACACGGAAAATAAAAAACCCAATGAAATAGTCAGGAAGGCAGCTGTCAGCTGTCCAAGCACACCCGAGGCAGTGGGTCTCTGCATTGCGGTGGCTGCTGTTGCTGAATGAGGATTTGGGTCCTGGGTTACACATCCTGAGGACCTGTTGCAGAGCTCACTGCAGGTTGGCAAGTTGGCAGAGGGAGTCAGCTGTGGCAGACGTCAGCAGTGTCCTCCTCAATGCAAAAGATGGAGACTGGTGTTCTCCTACCCTTAGGAAAGGCTATAATCCAGCCTTAACAAAAACCCAAGACAAAACAAAGTCTTTTTTTCTTTTTTTTTCCCACTGGAGCAAACTATTCTTTTCTGGCTGTGAAAAAAAATAATAATCTCCATAGTTGGTCTTTGCCATGTCAGTAAGGGTAGTGAAGGGTTTTGTCCCCAGTCCCCCTGTCCCAGTATATGCCTGCTTCACTCTGGGGAGTAGTGGAGCAACCACGGAGCTGACACGAATGGAACACCTCTATAACTCTCTTTCCTGCTCAGCCCGGCAGCTCTCCCCCCTGCTTACACTGAAGCCCACAAATTGAAGGTTTCCAGGCAAGGAGGAGAAGTCACATCTGTGCACATACATGCACACCACAAATGCTTCCATACCCACATGGGTGACGTTCAGAGTCTCACTTGTCCAAAACTCAGGTTTCTGACCTCCCAAGTCTCAAGAGCTGCACTGAGAAGGGTATTTCTCCCTTCTGGATTGTTTCTTTTTGATGTTCACGAATACTGTGGGGAGTATTCATGCCGTTGCAGAAGCTTTGTGTCCCTCCCCAGCTCAACTCCAGGTGCGCAATAAATCCTGCTCCTCCTCTTCCTCCTCCTCATCTTCCTCCCAGCACGGTCCAAACCTGCTTGGATCAGGATGGTCATTTAGGATGGAGATAAGATTGACTTGAATGCATCCCAGCGATATAGGGAAGAAACTCCAGAGGAACGGAGCAAGGAGGGGAGATGCTGATGGCTGCAAGGTTTTCCTTCCAGGCCCTTTGGAAAATGACTAGCTAACAAAAAAATCAAAAATAAAAAAATGAAAAATTAACCCTGCCCGCAACCCCTACTAGAAAATCACCAACTTGGAGAGCTTTCTACATCAGCATGGGCTCTGCTCGGCAGCAGGGGTGTGCAGGCAGTGCAGGGAGAGGTGCGGGACGGCGGAGCACCCAAAGCTGGCTTGTCTCTGGCTCTGTCCTTTCCTTGCTGAGTCCTTGTTGTCAAGACACTGCTGTAGATTCCGAGTCCTCAGTCTCTTCAGGGTTTGTATTTCTCTTTTCTTCTTTCCTTTCCTTTCCTCTCCTTTTTTCTTTTCTTTTCTTTTCTTTTCTTTTCTTTTCTTTTCTTTTCTTTTCTTTTCTTTTCTTTTCTTTTCTTTTCTTTTCTTTTCTTTTCTTTTCTTTTCTTTTCTTTTCTTTTTTCTTTTTCTTCTCTTTTTTTTTAACTTTTCCTTTCTTCTCTTTTTTTCTTTTCCTTTCTCCTTTTCCTTGTCCCTTATTTATCTTTTTTTTTTTTCTTTTTCTTTTTCCTCTCTTTCTCTTTTTTCTTTTCCTCTCTTTTATTCTTACATGAGATGAAAGGAATCGGAGTCCTGGGGCGCAGGGAGGTGCGGAGGGGAGGGTGGGAGGGAGCCTGGGTGGGTGGTGATGGGGCGGAGGGAGGGGATGCGAATTCACTCCACGTTGCTGCTGTCAAATGCGTGACACTGCAGGTCTCCACTCAGGTAGTCAGTCCCCGGCAGCTTCATGCCATATTTGTCCACACACCAACACAGCCCACGCTTCCGTCCCCGGGAGGGCTTGCACTGGGGAGAGAGACACAAGTGCAGAGATGAGGAGCTTGCCACAACCCTCCACTGCCTCCTTTGTGCTCGGACTGAAGCTCAGCCTTGCACTTCGCTTCTTTTACTTCATCACCTCCATCTCCCAGCCTGGAGCTCTCCATTTCCTTCTACCCCACCAGCTTCTGCAGGATGCTAGACTCAGGCTGGACTATGCTTTGAGCCAACAACAAGGCCTACCCCTACCGACCACTCCTGGGGAGGCTTACTGCAATCTCCCCATTAGCTTAGCCCAGTGGAAGAAAAACCTCAATTCTCTCCACCTGGAGTGGTGACAGAATAAAGCCTTTCCATGTGGGGAGCATCTGTGACTCTATGTGGATCTTACCTGCTTCCTCTTGTAGAATCCCTTCCGGTCGCAGTTGGGGAGGTGCACAGCACGGGGGACCATCCTCTGGCTGCTCTTCAGCTCCTGCAGGGAGGCCTCCATGTGCCTGCGGCAAGGGCCCTGCAAGGGAGCAATGTGGTATGTTAGGCAGGGAGCCTAGAGCTGTGAATGTCCCCTGGTCCCTGCTACCAATAGCCCATGCCAGAGGCACAAAGCCCTCCTGCAGCCCCCCTTCCATGGGGCAAAGTGGGCAGCACCTACCAGCTCAAACTCTTGCCGGAGCTCAGGGATGACCACGCGGGGATGTGCTGTGTTCTCCGCCATGCCCACAAACTTGGCCAAGGTCAGCTTCTTCCGGCGGTCTTTCTTCAGGGCCTCAGCTTTGAGGTCAGAGAGGCGGCCGTGCTTGGGCCGGTAGGCCTTGGGCGGGTAGGTCTCCTCCGTCATCTCCGATGTGGTTGGTTCCTCATGCTCACGGGATTCCCGTTCTGGAAAGAAAGGGACACAGAACTGTCAGGTCTCCAGCTGCTGACAAGGGTTTGCTTGCTCAATGCTGTGCCCAAAAATGCCAATCGTACAGCCCTGATTTTATCCTAACTTTTGGGACTTGGTGTGTATTTCATGTGATCCCAAGCTCAGGACAGAAAAATATCTTCTGGGCATGGAGGAGAAAAAAACCACCAATACAAGGCCACCACTGTTTGCTGTGTTTCAGTAGAGAATGACTGGTTATCTGGATGGTTATCCCTCACCCAGAGAAGACCAGAGAGGACACAAAACATGGGGGAGAAGTCCCTCTTTAGCAATGGCAGGAGGATTAAGTGATAAACTCACATCTCAGCCTTACAGATGCAAGAACGAAAGCCAGTGATGCTCAGAGATGAAAAGATTCCAAACTCAAAGATTATCAATTAGCAAAGCTGCCACACTGCTGGACAGACACACTAGCAGTGATGCTGAAGACATTGACCAGAGTCCTCAGCCTGCAGTGACGCAGGTAAAGCCAGAGGCAATGCTGCAGAGTAACGCTGCCTGACCATAGCTATCACTGATGATACCACGGGTAAGGGAGGAACACATTTAGGCTCTGCCTATGGCCTAATGCACCCCCTCACATCGCCTCAGCATGACCTGCACCGGATGGATGCAGTCAGGAGCCCTACACGGATATATATAGGAGAGAGCTGATGACAGTCTAAACTTAGCTGACTTGTGACCTTTAGTACAGCCACCAGAGTGAAAAAGGGCTATATCTGGACTAAATCTGAATACGGTTTAAATCTCCTGAGGCTGCTGGTCTCCCAGCCCTTGGTTCCTGGGAGACCAGTACTGATGCTGCCAGGTTTGTGCTGGGACCAGCAGGCAGGCATGGGGGAAGCCACTACAGCAGGATGACAGGCACCAGAAGGGCTGAAACAACAAGGTAGACATGAGTGTCCCTGCAGATGGCTGTGCCACCAAGCTGCACATGGGTGCATGCAACCTGTCGGTGGCTCTGGAGATGGCCAAGGGGACAGGCTAGTCACTGGACTCCCACTTTTCAAAGCCGGGAAGCTTTCCATGGACACATATTTACTAAAGCAGTCTCCTTTTTCTTTTTTATTCTTCCACAAGAACACAGGTTGATCGGCATACTAGACTCAGCACCCTCCTAACTACCCAATGCAATACAAATGACCCCATCCATCATGTTTGGGACACGTATCTCCAGGACAGGATCCTCTTGCCAATTTGTCCCATGACATTCATGTGCCCACATTTTTTGCCTTGTTGCAGGATTTCAAAGTCACTCCTCTATGATAAGGAGATGATGGACAGGGGATAGAGAAGAGATTGATTATACTGGGAATGTACAGAGTGCAGCTGAAATGCATACTTTGCCACAAGATGCTGCTGCAGTCCAAAGTCTGAAAAGAACCACGAGACATCCTCAGTGAACAAGCCCTCCCACAGCAATGACACACTGCCTCTTCTGTCCCTAGAGTCCCCCCCGCCACTGACTGCTAGGCATCTCCCTGGACTGCCCTTTGGAAGCAGGCAATCCTACAGTAACACAACAGGTTGCAGCTCATTACCTGTGCAGTAGCAAACAAGACAGGCATGGTTACCTGGACAGCCCTGCAATAACAAACAGGACACAGCAGCGAGGATTCACAGAAACAGCACAGAGTGTCCAGTCCCCTGGAATCGTGGTGCAACGGGTGTTTGCAGCGGCTTGTGTCCACTCATATGGTCAGCAACTTGAGCTTCTGCAAACACCTTGTTCCTCTGCTTCCTGCAAGCTGACAGCAAGCCAGAACAGGCTGGGAGCCAGGGGCTAACATGGAGCCCTTTCGGCAAGGGCAGATGGGAAGCAAAGGAGCTCTTCTGCAGAGGGAGCCGAGGGCTGCTGTGCACGAAAATCTGACCAGCTCCCACCTGAGACCAGCTCTTCCTGCAGAGCAGAAGCAGCAAATGGAACAGGCTCCTTTTGGCTCCCTTTCCCTCCCTTCCCTAGAGGAAGCAACAGTGTCTTGTTTAGGTCTTCATCTCCCAGTGAGAACTTCATAGATCCCTTTTCTCTGCCCTCTGGTGATTTTTAACCTAATTTCCTCCAGCAACAAGGCTGAAGCTCATACACCTGTCCATATGTTCCCTAATTGGATACTAACAAGCCAATTTTGACAAATTGAAGGGCAGAGGTCCCTGACATACAAACTCCTGACAAGCTCTGGGCAGATGGTGAGAGACCTTCATGGTATCAACATGAGGGGATTGGCAGCGTTGGGGCAGCACTGGCTACCCTCAGTCCCTCCCTTGCCCCTCAGCCATCTGACCTGCATCAACCTGCAGCCACTCCATGCCACTGAGACCGTGTCAGCATCTCCAAAGAATCATCTACCAACCCATCCTTACCCACTGGCTCATTCCTCAGCCACCACCTGCCACACAGGGCAGGTGCACAGCAGGCAGCATTGACACGGCTGTGTGTCTGCTCCCAAGGAGATGCCAGTGGGAAGAACACCCAGTTTCCCTGAAGGAGCTCTAATTGCATCAGTCTGAGACTCAGGAAGGAGGCAGGAGTTTCTCCTCCCTCACTGTCATCATCTGGTCTGATGCGTGGCCCCTTCTTGCCTTCAGCCAGGGCCAACTCCCATCTACCCTGCCAACCTGGTAGCTGGGTTGCGGGCAGACTGTGTGCAGAGGCAGGGTGTACTACACCTCTCAGTCTCAGCTCAGTGGGCAGCAGAAGATGGGTGCGTCTCACCACTATCAACCCTTCTCCACATCCCTCAGGAGGAGGTCACTACTCAGCAGATGTCCCAGTTCATACAGGTGAGATTAAGATGCCTTAATTCATACAGGTTCCCATCAGCCCCAGGAGGCAGAAGGTACCCTTAGCTGAGTGTGGGCTGTCCCATGTCCTAGGGGCTGAAGGCTTAGCACCAGGGCTGGCCAGGACAAGTTCTGTAGCAGTTCTTCCCTCCAGGAACTGTTTCTACCCTTCTAGTGTAATAAGGACACAGAACAGCAAAATATTGGTCACAGGGAAGCCACAAATTCTTTCTGCTTTCCTCAACAGTCACCGACTGGGACAGCCTGTGCACCCCCTCACACCTGGCCCCAAACCAGCCCCATCACTCATGCTCCAGAGATTTTGAACACATGCGAAGCCCACACAGTGTGAACGTGGGTGTGTGAGAACTCTGCCTCCCTGCCCATTTGCACTGCAGAGCTGAGCAGGAAGTGTTTTCCAAATGACTGGGAGGCTTGAATTTTTGTAACAAATTTCCATTGGTTTCTGGCAGGAAGGTAGGAAAAGTACCTATTGACTGCTGCTGCTAATGATCCGTGCTCATTACATCCACAGGCTGCTGTTAGGGAACTTGCTGTCCTGTTCGAAAACTGGAAAAAAGGACATGTGCGCCTAAGAAGTACAGGCACAACCATTGCCTCCAATCTTGCTCAGCAATTACTATCATGATTATTACTATTTACAGCACAAGCACTAACATAATATACAATTTAATCAGAAAGGTGCTAAAGAAAGATGTAACAGGGATCTTAGTTAAACTTCAGCATGGGAACAACAGCATTTCTCCATCCTCTCTACCCTTTCTGCTGCTGCTTCTGGCTGGGCAGCATAAAGCAGCTTCCCTCGGCTGCTTCTGGCTGGGAAAGGAGAAGCATTGGCGCTGCCCCTGAAAGCAGCATCAACACTTGCAGATCATGTGAAAGATATACCTATTTTTATTCAGATTGGATTTTATGTGTGAATTCTGAGCTCAGGTCTCTGGCTGGTAATAATTCACTTTATGTATTTCCCCTATTTGCCCCCACTCCTGACCCACACTAAAACCGGGGATGGGCAAGTTCTTCTCCAGCCTGCACTTCTATCTGTGACCAAGAGAGGAAAATTCCTCCTTCAGCATATGGGGACAGTGTTTGCATTTCCAATGGGCATGCAGGAATGGGATGCAGAGCAGGAGCATCAGCTCATCTTGCACCCTTTGGCAGCCAGAGATCACAACTGAGCAAAAGCATTCCTGAACTCCCCAGAGTCCACAGGGACCAGCCCATTCACCACCCTAAAGAAGAAAAGCTCATTTACATTCCCACAGCAGGCAGAACGGTACAGCGTGGCAATGAATGACCCCCAGCCCTGTCTGGATGACCACAGAGCTGGCTCCGGCACAATGCCCAGGGCTGGGGTCACTGCCGTGGACCACCGCCCGGTGAAGTCAGGCAGTGATGTCAGGAGTCCACAGCAGCCATCCAGCCAAGGAGGAGGAGCAGCCAAGGCCAGGGATGCAGGCTGCAGCCAGTCCCTCCACCAGCCCAGGGCGTTGGCTGCAGGAGAGCCAGCTGCAAAGCGCTTTGGACTTTTGATGAACTTTTGTGCTTTTGTGGGGGTTCAGAGCATGCTGGTGATGCTTGAAGGCGATGAGAGACTGGGAGGAGGCACCACACACTGAGAAGGGCTGGAAAACAGCAGCCTGGCTTGGAAAGGACAAGCTCTGCTGATGGCCATCCCACCTCCTCTGAGTCCACAACACGTGCAACAAGCATTTACAACAGACCTGACACAGAGGCTTTTGGATGGCTAAATGCCATGTCTAGGTCAACTGTGGGGATACTGCACCCTCCAAACTGCAAAAAGCCCCATCATTTGGCTATGGTGGTTATTTTAGGGTGGAACATAGCATTTCTAGAGGCCACAGTCTCTCCTCCTGTGACTCCACTGGTCTCACTTAAGCTGAAGTGAGAAAGGTAAATCCCATCCCCTCTTCAGTATGGGTCTATCTGCAGATTATGATGCAGCTCTCATGGGAGGCTGTGCCAAACTGTCTTGCATATACAGGTGCACTGTTAAGAAAACCCAGTCTCTATTTCCTTCACTGGGAATTAGCCAAAGAGCTGCAAAAATAAGCAAATTACTTTTGTGACCTGCTGACTGATGCAAGGAAGTCTTCAGTAGTCAAAACACTGTGAAGCTCCCACAAAAAAATGCATAGACCACAGCCTAAAAACCACAGATGCTTTTGTAAAAGAGCTCTGTGATATCTTGGTGCCTTAAATCCCTATGACAGCATGAAGAATATCTCTAGGACCTCTCTTTCTTGTGCTACAGAGGCAATATTTAGAAGAAGTCTGTGGCTCAGTGGGACCAAGCTCAGGGAGGGGATGGAAAAGGAGCCAGACGGCTAGAAGTACTCAACCCCAGGTTAAGACTTATCTCATTTTATTAAGCTGAGACCCAGCAGGATGCTCAGGGACACCTGAAGAGCCTTGGAGACAGATGGCAAAGGGATGTACTACACTGGGGCTTTTTTTCTCTCAAGGTATTGCTTGGGCTTTGTTGAAATAGCCTGGAAGACCAGCTCTTTTCTCAGGAGATTAATGTCTCAGCAGAAACCTGTGGATGCAGATTCTGCTGCATCAGCCAGGGCTCACCTGCAGAGCGTGAATATCAGGTGCTTGGGCTGCCCCCAGGTTCACACAGGATTCATGGGAAAGGGAGATCATTGCCCTGATGACCTTGGTGTCCTCACACAAAGCCGGATGGAGGAGAAATGCAGCTCAGCATGTGGGAAGAAGCTCTCAAGGGAACCAGCTCATGATCAGTTCTGCTATGGAAGCACAGGGCCTATCTGTAGGAACGGATCTCCGGGTCAGCACTAGTTCTCTGCACTGCCGGCAAATGCCAAAGATGTGGGAGAAGTAAAGCTGTGGCAGCTAGAAGTACACAGAAGGATCAGTGCAGCTGTGTGCCAAATGATACTTCCCTGAGCTGACTTTCTTTGCTGCAGCCACAAAGTAAAACTCCCTGGTAGCAACTCTCCAGAGCAAGCAGAAAAGCAGGTTTGGATATGGAGAGCTCCATGACAACATTTCCCTCCCTACACGTGCTAGCTGTTAGTTCAACAGGCTCCAAGCATCCACACTGTGCTGGAAGAGCTGGGCTTGGGTCTCAGATGGTGAGCTGGGCAGTTACTGGCCTAAGATGCAGAAGCAATGACTGGGGCTCACCAAGAGGTGATGTCTTTGATTTGGCTCTTTCTCTCCTGAGAGCTCTCAAATCTGACTGAGGTCAGTTCCCAACACAGGCCTGAGAGTTTGCACTGTGTATACAAGGCACACAAAGTTGGGGGGAGGGCTTGTGGTAAACAGACAGTGTGACCAAATTTGTGGTTCACAGTAGCAATCCAATCATTTCTAGTAAGGCGCAACCTAAAATACCCAACAAGTAACCAGGTTAGGAAACTTTCTAGTCTCTTCCTCCTAAAAAAAAGAGCAAACATCCATCCATCTCCATTAGGTAATGTTGATGTGCACCATCTTGAAAACTGCAGGCACTCTGCTTCTAGATAGCTGCTTGTATCAGCCTGACATTTCCTGAACAAAGTTATCTGCCAGGGAAGTGAACTGGCAGGTGGAGAGGAAGGAAGTATTTCAGGATCAGATTTACATCAAAAAGCTCCTGTAGCTGATGCACTGATGATAGAAAGATAAAACATATTTGCTTCACATCATCTGGAGTCTGCAGATGTTTCCCATTCCATATGCTGAAGCTGCAGAAGAGTCTGAGAGATGAATTGAAGAATGATCCAGAGAAATCTAAATAAATCATCTTGCAACACCATAGTGACCAAGATATACTTTTTCTTCCTGGAAAGGATGAAATCATTAAGTCTTTCTTAGTCTTGTACGCTTTCCAACAAATCCACCCTAGTGGCAGATTCCACTGGTTGCAATAAAAGAATCGAAGATACCATGCTGCCAAGGAACTAAAAGCAGAAAAGAGTGAAGAAGGAAAACTCAGAAGACTGCATGGATGTCTCTGTGTAACTGATGGTAAAAGTGAGTAAAATCTAGAGAAGCTCCTGACAAACATCATTCAACTGTTTGCTGACAGCTTCTCCAAGAGGCTTAGCTGTGGCAAAAAGAAAGGAAATCCCTTCATGGAAAACAAAAGTGCTTTCACATCTTCTGAATGAAAACAAAAGGGACTGAACTGCTCATCTGGCTACCAGCTGAGACGACCTGAAAAGCAACTGCTGCTGGGGGGTTTTCTTCCAACACTACACACCTCCTTCCTCCATAAAGATGAGAAAGCCGAGCCTTTTGCCTCCCTCTAGAAGGAGGTGAAGGTTTGTTAGATGGAATCTGGAGATGCACCTGTTTGAGGTGCTGAATGAGAACTGGTCAAACCCCACAAATATTTCACACGTGCAGCTATGACTGCAACCTCCCGCTGAGCCTGGATGAGTTTCTAGGACTTCAGCCTGACTTTCACAGCTCTGCCTTAAACCAGATGGAAAAGATCCGTGAGATCATTCATTGCTCATCTCTGTGTCAGCACCAGATGACACATTGTCACATGTACTGTCCGACCTGACTTTTATGAGCTCAAGTGATGAGATTTCCACCTCTGCCCTCAGGCCTCCCTTCTGCTTCCTCAATGGCTCCCTCTATCAGAAAGCCAGGCTGGGTAGGGCTTGCCATTACTTCATCTCTCCATTCACCTAAGAAATACCACAAAACAGTACCCGAAGTTTGATGTTCACACTCTGACAGTACTGCTAAGAAGAAACTTGCTCAAGCCTGATCTGAACAGCTGCTCTTGCCCCCCCTTGCCATCTGCCTCCCTGCACTGTACTGTGGCATAACCCAACCAATTTCTCTTGGTCCATCAGTATGCAAAGATGCTTTTCAATGTTAAAAAACATCAAAATTTCCTCAATGGAGCAAAGCGTACAGGATATAGGCCTCCATTTTGGGGTCTGAAACTCAGATCACTCTAACGGGTCTTGAGTCTTCCCGGAACTAATTCTTTGTTGCACTTTGCTGCTGTTTTTCCCCCCCACAGCTTCAAGCCTCCCTGTCTGTTATAAAATAAAAGAACTGAATGCTATGAAGTGATGCAGTAAAAACTGCCCCACTTCTGCTATTTCTTCAGGAAAGCAGGAGCCACAAATGAAAGGGAATGTTACAGCCACATGTATGTCTATTGTGATTGCTACACTTTTTGTTTTTTCACTTTTCCTGCATCTCTTTTAAATTCAAAAGTGAAAGCCAGGTTCCATCACCATTCCCTGGCTTAATTACAAGGGTTTCATCATTAGTCCAATACACAACATTTAATTTCTTAAGCAAGAATAATGAAAAGGTCTGTAGATTCAATTTTCTTCAGAGGGCAACTTCCATTCGGACTGGAAGAAAGAAAATATTTATATTGTTTAAAAAATAAAATGATATATATATATGACTATCAGTCAACTTGGCCCCTACTATTACCTTTAAGATACATTCCTACTCTTGTTTAGCTGGAGGATCAATTCCTTAAGTATCTCTCAGGATTACCTTCTCCCCCTTCAATAGCAACCAGACAAGCTATCTCTATCAACATAACAGTTATCTCCATCAGTGAACCAGCCGTGTCCATCCAGCAAGCAAACAAACCAAACTCTGCAATAACAGCCCTCAAGGCAGACAGCTTTTAAATGCTTTCCCATCCTACAACAGTATCTCTAGGTTTTCCCCTTCAGTCTTTCCAGGACTGAGGTAGCTGGCTCCCACGGAAGGGATTAGGTGCCTAAGAGGGGATTAGGTGCCTACGTTGCTCTGAGTCTCAGTCATGAGAAAAAGGTACACAGCATCTTTCAGGACCAAGCCTTGCTCGGGAATGATGTGCAGCCAGTGGTCTTGATGCAAATGTAGCTTGAGGCAGGCATGACCCTCCAACCAGATGCTGGTGGCTATCTGAGATGGACTGAAGGGCAGTTTGTACACTTGTCCTGGAAACATCATAAGCAGACAGCAGATCCTCCAAAACATTCTGAGAAATGGCTTACTTGAGAGCATACTTGCTTACATCAAACCACCCAGTCCCAAGTTTCTGCAAACACATTATGCTGGCTCCTGCGAGGATTAACTGCGAGCAGGTGGATTGACATAAACACTAAGGGGTCCCCTTAGATCACTACCATCAGAGAGCCACTTCAAAAACAACATCTTGCTGAGAGTTGCCTTGGCTACACAGCTGAAGGAACAGAAAGAGAGTGTTTGATGGGGGAGCAGTGGGGAGACGACAGGGGATTTCACTACTTTCTCATCAGATGTGATGTGACCCTTCCCAGACAGGCTGACGCACAGTGTAACCTGTGCCTGGTGATCTGCAGTGGCATCCCTGGGGCTTGGGAGCATGAGCACAGCTGCTCTGTGGCCTCCCAGCCTCAAACACATACCCTGGAGGACACCCAGCCTGGAGGTTGCCCTCTCCTCCTTGCAGCAGAGCATCCTTGTGCTTTTTGTTACACCTGTCCTGAGGATAAGCAGATTATACTGATCTTTTTTCTTTCTACCTGTAAAAAGCCTCTTTACTACCGTGGTTATTATGCAGGCTGCTAGGGAAACCAAACTCTCTGTGTCATCTTTGATCTCTGCATGCACCCTATCTTCCTGCTGCTTGCTCCTCCTCAGCACTGGAGGTTACTTTTCTTGTTCTCAGCTTGCCACATCTCACCAAACTTGCCATCTTTTCCCAATTCAAGTCTCATTTCCCAGCTTCCCAAAGGCCATATTTTGCCACCTTGGCAAAGAGAAGCTTGCAGACTCCCAGCGCCAGTCACCACAGCCCCCCACATGTGTTTCCAGTCCTGGCATGGGGCAGGAGATGGATGGACAGGCAGAGGGGAGGTGGATGGACAGCCCTCAGCAAGCCACAGCCTGTCCACACCTTCACTGGGGTATCTCCAGTTACTCAGGCTGTCAGAGTACTTTACACAGACTTAGTCCCTCCAGAAAATACAGCCCACATCCCAGCACGGTGTGTGAGCTCAGTTCCATCCAGTTGGCACAGAGAACTATCATGCCTCTATCTCCCCTTACCTCCTGTAGATATGCTCACCTGCTGCATCTCATCTCTCAGTCCTCTGTGGGAGAAAGGGGTAGGCAGCTCAGCGTGTCAGTATCTGATCTTTATGGCCAGACACCCATGTTCTAGTCATTAAGCAGAACCACGTAAGAGAGATCTATGCGTGCTTCCAGAAAACCATTCTGCCCCCAGAGACAAAAATGCTGCGTGTATGTTTGCACACATTAAATGTTTGTGCAGGCGTGTGTGGGTGTGTGAACATGGGTACATGTATGTGTATGTTCACATGCATATCTTCCCTGTGCATAATAAGTCTGCTGCTCAGCAGCCCACGTTGAGGGGCAGGTGTGCTCAAACCGAACTCCACTTTCATTTATGTCTGACCTTGAATTAGCACTACTAAGTGCCTGGGAAAAAATACAGGCAAGATTTGCCATGCCACGGGCCGTTTTATCTGCTCTGAGCTGGTGCAATTGAAAAACAAGTCACAACATTTCTCTGCAGCTTCTCCTCTGCTCCCAGCCTTCCCAGTTTGGGTAACGAGCACTGGGAGCCACCACTGCCATAAAAACTTGGCGCAGAGCCGCTCAGTGCAGCGAGCAGAGCTCGCAGCGGACGTTAGGAGGAAGCAGAGCGCCGTGCTCTGAGTGCAAGTAGAGCCGACTCACTGCCTCTCCTCCCTGCTGTACCGACATGCGTGTGCCAAACGTGTGCCAGGCACGGGATGCTGGTACGCGAGCACTGACGGCAGGAGGCACACTGCCTGCCTCCAGCATCCCTCCTAGCTGCAGAGCCTCCCATGTAAGGCCAGCCCCGACACTGTAGGCAGTGGTACTGCTCCGGGCGGGCTCCCTGGGAGCCGGTCCAGGCTGACAGCCGTGCGCGGGAGCTTGGAGTAGCTCCATCATTCGCGCACGCACGCACGCACAGAGCCACGTCTCTGCTCCGGTGAACTTTGCTGGCACCAGGCAGGAATTTCGTTTGGATCAGCTACTTAATATTCTCGCTCCTTCCTTAGAAACCCAGGCTGCCGAAAAGTCTCTCCAGCCAAGGCCCCTCCTTTCCTGTTTGAACCACCCCACCAGTCCCACCCCCGTAAATGCACACCACAGAAGCCCAGTTTTCTTGCTGGCACCTGGTGGATTCCACCTTTTTTTTCTTTTTTTTTCTTTTCTTAAATATATTGCTATTGTTGATACTTCAGATGAGAAGAAAAATGGGGTTTTTCCTGTTTTGGATAGGAGGCTTTGCAGGCCTGTTGTGTAGCTTTTGCCTTGACAGGTTGGAAGCTCTTTGCACAAAGGACCCTGTGCTTGACTCTGCACCCCAATCCCATAGCTGCTGCCCACCCCAAAACCCTGTGTCCACATCCTGCATCGCCAAGCCAAGGGAGGGGGAAAAGAAGAGGGGTGGGGAACGTGTAGGGCTGGATGAGGGACTGCACCCAATGCAAGCTGCAGGAAACCTGGGCTCTGCAGCCCTCCTCCTCCTCCTGCTTCCAGCTGACGCAGCAAAGACAATTTTCTTAGCGCTAATTCTGCACCCCCCCCCTCCCTTCCCCTCCTGGTTATCATTGGCTCACGGTTTCGTGGGGAAACCTGCCAAGTCTCGCTTGCTTTCTAGAAAGAGAAGGAACAGCAGAGGAGAAGGAAATATTTGACAACCTTTGTTTTTCCACCAGCCCGTTTGGGGCGGCAGGCTGCGCTCGGTGCCCCGTGCTCCCAGCGCTCGGCCTGACCTTGCTGTGTCAGCAGGAGGAAGTCTGGCGGGAGCACAGGGCAGCGGAATGGAAAGACGCGGTGAGTTTCAAACAAAACCTAAACCAAACAGAGCAAACCCAGAATCCTGAAGCTTGTGCCATAAATGAAGCTCATTCATGGGTTTTCTTTTTTTTTTTTTTTTTTTTTTTTTTTTTTTTTTTTTTACCAGGAACGTCAATTACAGCACAGCAGTGGTGTTTGGCTTTCGGTAAAGGACAGTGTCTGGCTGCTGTGCCAGCCAGGACTACAGGGACCGTCCTGTCACTACCTACACATCAGCCTACTTCAAACAAGCATTACCAAAACCCTTTAATCCTACATTTGCTTTCATTTCCGACCCATTCGCCAGCCAGCAGCACATCCTGCATAGCGTTCCTCAGCACCGCTGTGCCCAGCTCACAGAAGAGGAAACTGAGGCACAGTGCCCGGGAGCATCCTGTCCCCACGCAAAACATCTGCTCAGCAGCAGAGCCAAGCCCGGCCTCCAGCCCTGCGCTCCTGCACTGTTCTCCTTGCGCCTCCACCTTGGCTATAAGGAGGAAAGCATCTGTGATTTTCAGCTCAGCCAGCACGAGTGCAGAAATAGATAAAAACGCAGTTAGATCTTGTCCTCACCACTGTCCCGTAGCTCATTTTGCAAAGTGCTGATTCTTTCTCAGCAGTTCACAGCTCAGGGCCAATTTTGGTCACTGATAGATCGGAGGGCCCGGCCAGCTCCCCCTACACACAGTCCTTGTGCTGCTGGCCAAACTGGCAGAGGCCGGAGAGTTCAAGTCAAACTTCATTTCTTTCCTTGCCCCGTTGCTTAGGAACACGCCTATGAAAATATACTTTGTTCTCACACGCTACCAGCCGAATGCCAAGAGAGTTTTTTTTTTTCCTTCTCCCATCCTCAGGAATTCCTGATTTATTTTTTATTTATGTATTTCTTTTTATTTTTGGCAAAGCTGGGGAGAAACCTGCCACTCTGCCTCCTGCAAAGCCTCCCCCATTGGAGCACAACCAAAGCCCACTGAAATGAGCCCCTGTGGCACTTGGGGAGTACAAGCTCAAAGCACAGGTGGTGCCAGCAGTGGTTTTGCAACAAACCTGCACCCTCCGTCCTACTGCCCTCCTTGTACCTTCCAAGGGACCTCCCACTCCAAGCTAACCAAAAGCAGCAATGTTACCAGGGGACCAGGCACGCTCTGCATGCAGAGCACCTGCTAAAGGACCAGACTCCTTGGGCAAGTGGAACACATGCAATAGGCCGAGAGACAAAGCTTTGTTGGGTACTTCAGTCTGCATGGGGCACCCTGGCTATGTGTGCAAGGTTCAGCTCTGCTCTCACTGCAGGGCTCACTGTCCCAAGCATACTGCCTCCCGGACATACATCCGAGGTAAATAAACACAGCAGGTGACACACTGAGGGATGCTCTGCATAGCTCATCTTGGAGTAGGTTCCGTGCTGCCTCCTGCTCTCCTGGATACAAAAGGGGGTCCTGGCTTCCTGATCTGCTCTCCATACACCCTGTGGTTCTTGTTCCATCCAGGTCCCCTTCAGAAGGCCGAGCTCAGCTTTGCTGTTTCTGGTCAGTTTTAGGGGAGGATGGATACTTTTTGTCATTTGGTGCGGGGAAAGCGATAAGTTGACGTATATACACAAAGAAATTGTGTTTGCTCCGAAGGATGGCGCATAACCGCACAAGTAGCAATACAGAAAAAATACTAAACGCATCAAGATTTATTAGGTGCTGGAAAGGAGAAGCGGACTCTCATTGTGCTGGTACAAGCAGCAGCTTGCTAACAAGCAAAAATGACGTTTTCCTGGACCAAAATGACTTGGGGAGCCTTGGTTCTGCTTTTCTTTTTCTCCTTTTTTTTTGCCAAGTGGTTTCCTGGGTCCCTTTGACACCTCCCTGCCCCCTTGGATGCCATGGCAGAAATACAGAAGTGTTGCGTAGGGGGAACCAACCCTGAAGCAGTCACAGATCCTGCAGCAAGCACCCGAATGAAGCAGCACTTGCGTTCGTGCTTTTGTCACGTGCAAGGTGCAAGCATTTCAGCTTGGCTTTGCGCTACTGCTACCATGCCAGCCTTCATACTTGCTTTTAATGTGTTCTTTCTGGCTGTTAGCTACACTGTCATTCTTTTTTTGCATTTGGATTCCCTGTTCCTAATGCACCTGCTCTTTTCACCTCTCAGCGCTAAAGCCCTTTGCCCAACAAAAACGTCCAGCAGCAGGCAGCCAGGAGCAGGCTGCAATGAGGTGAAAGACAGAGTCTGAGGACCAAATCTGGAGGGTTTGGGGGATGCAAGGGGTGCCTTGCCCAAAAGGATCCCCTGGAGCTCAAGCTGCGGGGTCCGACAGTGAGGTAGAGAGAAAGGGGGTCAAGGAGAGGGCAAGGATGGAGATGAAGGAAAGGTGGAAAGGATTCAGCTGGGATAGGACTTGGATGCAGCTGGGAAGTGGGGGAATAAAACTCTCCTAGGGTTGGGTCAACCCGGAGGCGAAGGACAGGGTGATGTGGGATGATGCAACAGGAGATTCAGCCAGGGCATGGATGGTAAGGATGGGTGAAATGGCACAAAGGTATGGAAGGGCAGCTGAGAGGATGATAAAAGAGCTGGGGGGTGGAAGAACAGTTAGAATGATGGGAAAGTAACTGGGAAAGCAGCTGGGAAAGCAGTAAAGCAATAGAAGGATGGCAGAACAACCAGGGGAAGTGACAGTGGTGGAGAGCAGCTGGGAAGCTGGAAAAGCAACTGGGGGCTTGGGAAGTTGATGGAAGAGTGGGGAGAGGAAGGAATGAGGAAATAGCAGCAAGGACGGAAGAGCTGCCAGGGGATGTGAGAAAGAGAGGGAGAAGTGGGACGGAAGGATGGCAGTGCGGCTGAAAGGATGGCAAAACAGCTGCTGGTGATGGTAGTGGTGTAGGGGGATGGAAGAGCAGCCAGAAAGAACACGGTGGGGAGGGGGAAAGGAAGAACAGCTGGGTATGAAAAAAGGGCAGAAGGACGGCAAACAGCTGGAAAGGTGGAAAAGCGAGCGAGGGGCACAGAAGAGCACCTGGAACGCTGGAAAATGCAGCCGGAAGGATGGGAAAGCGGCCGGCGGGGGCAGGGAAGAGCAAGCGGAGGGAGGGAGTGGAAAAGCAAGCGGAAAGCTGGAAAGGGAGCAGCCGGGAGGGCGGAAAAGCAAAGCGGGAGGGTACGGAAGCGCTCCCGGAAGAGGGAAAAGCAGGCGGGGATGGGGGGGAGGGGGGCAGCGGGAGGATGGGCGCGGAGGGGAGCGGCGGTTCGGCCGCGGGGCACTCACCGGCCTTGGCTTGCTCGCGGTAGCTCTTCTCGCTGAGGCAGACGGCGGTGCCGTGGAGCAGGGCGTGCAGCGGCTTCTCCTCGCCCTGGCGGGGCAGGCAGCGGAGCCCTCGGGCGCAGCGCTCGGTGTAGACGCCGCAGGGCTGCCCGGCGGGCAGGGCGCAGGTGAGGCAGCAGCCGCAGCCCGGCTCCTTCACCAGCTCGCAGCCCAGCGGCGGCGGAGGGCACAGCGACAGAGCTTTGCCGTCGCACGGTTCGCACTGAACGAAGGAACCCAGGCACCGCGAGAGCCCCGGGCAGGCGCCCAGCAGCACCAGGAGCCGCAGCAGCATCGCGGCGGGGGGATGGATGCTGCGGGACGGGGCGCGGGGCTGCCGCCGGCGGGGGCGGGGGACGTCTGCTTCCCGCTTGGCCCCTCCGGGAAGGGGGGAGGAAAAAAAAAAAGAGAAAGAAAGAAAGAAAACTGGAGAATCTAAAAAAGCAAAGGGGCTGAAAGCGCAGCCCCTGCTTGCGGGCACCCCAGGCTGAGGGTTATTCTCGGGGTGCGAGAGCCTCCCGCTTTTCTTTTGGCTGTGGGAGAGGGTCTACGTTTGCTTTGGGTCTTTTTCTTTCTTTTTTCGCCTGGAAATGGGGAACTGCACGGCGATCCGCGGGAGCGCAGAAAGAGAAAGGGAGGGGAGGAGGAGGGAAAGGGAGAGAAGGTTGCACGGGGAGCTGCAGCCTACAGGTTGCAGGGGTTGGGGAGTGGGATGGGACCGCACACACACACACACACACACGCACCCAAAGGGATGGGAGGAGGCAGGTTGGGAAGGGAGCAAAGTTCCTTGAAACACAGCGTCCTGCTCTTATGGCATCAAAGCGGTCAGGAGGGGAAAAAAAGAAATAATAAAAAAAGAAGAGCGCAGGAGAAGGAAGAGGGGATGCAAAGCTCCCCTTCCCTCCCCCTTCTTCTGCAGGAGGAGGAGAAGTCTCTCCCGACGCAGCGAGCTGCTGGGAAGCGTGGTATGAAGCAAAGTGGTGTTTCGATCGGCTCTGTTCAACCCTCTTGCTTTCCTCTTCCAAGGTTTGAAAAATAAAAAATAAAATAAAATAAAATTAAAAAAAAAAAAAAGCGGAGAAAGAGGAAAAAAAAAAAAAGCCCCCCAAAATGGCAGAAAAAAAGGGAAAAAAAGAATTAAAAAAAAAAAGAATTAAAAATAAGTTTTCTGCAAAATTGAAATGTTTGGTTGGAAAGTCTGCAGAGCAGCGGTAAAAAACGGGGAGAAAGAGGGAAGGAAAAAAAAAAAAAAAAGGAAAAAAAAAATCCACTTTGTAGATCTCCCAACACTTTTCCCCTGGAGAAGTTTCTAAAGAGACTGAATACTGCAGAACAGGCTGTCTTTTAAATAGACTGCCCCTGGCTGCCTGCCAGCCCCTAGCTGCAATTTGAGATCCCAATGACACCTCAGCTTGACTGGGTGCCAGCAGCCAGGGCCCTATCAGTGCACACTCGAGCCGGTGGGGGTGGGGTGCGCAGCTTCTGACTTCTGGGCTTCAAACCCCGGGCAGTGATCAAGGATAATATTATGAGGAGAGACAAGGGGAGGAGGAGGAGGAGGGGGAAGGGGAAGGCGAGGATGGGGAGGGGAGAGGCAGGGGGAAAAAATAGTTGGGATCTGCACTGTTTTAAATATATATATATTTATTTAAATACATATGTGGATATATAAAAGGAGAAAAATTGTTGCAATTGGGTTGCAGGGCATCTGGGTGGGAGAGCTGTGAGTTTAGGGAGCTAGGGGGACGTTGCATCTGCAGGGCTTGTTGGTGAGACTGATTGCAGTCTTGCTGGTGAGAGGGAGACTTCTGTGCCTTGCCCAGAACCCTCAGAAAGCAGGGGGACCCTGAGCACCCCTCAGCTCCTAAGGTAAGCAGGGCAGGGAGATGACTGGATGTGTGCCAGGGAGCTGCTTGCACCCACCCTGCTCCTATTCTGTGAGTGCAGCATGCCCAGCTCCCCGTTCCTGCTTCCCCAGTCCTGAGTGAGGGGTAAGAACTCAGCAAGGGTGTACAGGCTGTGCCCCCAAAGCCCCCAGACAACAAGGATTAACGTGACCGGACAGCGAGCAGGAGGGAGGGCTAGGCTGCTTGTAAGAACTGTGCTAGATTACTCTTTGGAAAAGTTCGCTGTTGCTTAGGGCACGCCAGAAAACAAGGGGAATTTTGCCATCCAAATTCCAATTTGCACGTTTTAGCTCATTCTTCTTTTGCCTTTTGCCCTGCACAAAGTGTAGGGGTAGACGGAAAAAGAAAAAAGAAAGCACTTTGCAGTGCTCATCCTCTGTACTGGACAGCTTGGGGTTTGCTGCCTTTTGTTCCACCGCTGCATTCCTCAGTGTTACAGCTCTCAGGGCCCTGGTCCTTCGCACTTGCCTCCCTCGGTGCTCATTCATTGCTAGGAGTGGGGAAGCTGGAAGTGTGGTGAAGGGAATCTCCAAAATTGCATTGTGCAGCCCCGTGGTCAGCCCAGGCAGCTGTGCACAGGGATGTTACACCTGGAGCTGCAGCAGGACGGCTGGGTGAGTGCTGGGAGATCGCTCACCAGCACAGGCACAGGGCTGGCTACCAGGGAGAGTGGGATTCAAGGGATCAGACGATTCTGAGTGAGGTTGCTGTGCATTTCAAATCCCCCCCCACTTCTGCACATGCACACACTCCTCCAAAGCCTCATATTCCCCAGGTTTCTTTTTAGATCAGTCAGCTATGCAGCTGCATTGCACGGATTTTGCCACTAGAATGCACCCTTATCTATGTTAAGAGGACAGAGAGCTGCTTAAAAGCATTAACTCTTTCTTCACCAAAATTTCCCCGCTGAATGTGATTTTGCACATTTCAGGTGTTCCCTGTTTTACTGCCTTCCTACCCCATGTGGGCTCTGTAGTAAAGATCGGCTCCCTCCTGTCCTTTTTTCAACCCCTCTTTTCAAAAAGGAAAGGCACATTTCTGAGCTTTCCCCCCTTCCTTTGAATCAGCAGGTTTTTCAGAGGTTTTATTTGATAATACCCAAAGCTCTGCTTAGATCGTAGCTAACTGCTGCAAAATAGGCACCCTTAAGGTAAGAAAAGCAACCCCCTGGGATTTTATCTAGAAGCATTTTAAAATGGTTTTTGTTTTTTTTTTTTTCTTTTCCCATTGATACTTATGACTTTTGCAGCATTTTATTATTTAGTAATTGCGTCCTGCTGCTAAGTTTTGTGGGGATCTGCAACTGGTCTGACTGGGTGCCTTGCAGAACATAGCACTGGGCAGAGAGAGCACTCCTCGTCTGGAAATCTGAAAGCACTTTGCAAAAGGGCTTAAGACAGGGGAGAACTGGCTTTCCTTCTTCTCCACCCTGTAAGAAAGAACACATCCCAAATAATATCTAGTATGAAAACAGCCTGAGTATTGGGAGGGATGGTGGAGAGGTTTCACTCCCAGTGCAAACTGTGGGACGCAGAGTGGTGAGGCATGTATGGAGCTGCTTCTATCCAGCCCAGCTGCAAGCCTTGGCACAGGAGACTTGGGCACGGCTGGATGGCTGCGGGGCAGTGATCCTGCAAGGCAGCCCTGGGGAAGATGCCCTAATTTTAGTCTGTCCGGGAGCTTTCTCCTGGGCTTTCCAGGTGGTGTGAGGTTGTCTTGAGGGCATCTTAGCTTCCCTCCTACACTGAGCTGCAAGGCTGCGTTGGGACTTTCATCCATGAAAGCACACCTGGAAGCGGTGTCTGATTCTCAACCCAGATGATGGCAAAGTTTTAGTCATGAGATGAGCCCTGATGGCAGGTTTTCAGCCAGATTATGAAAGTGGCCTCAACCACAAGGATCCTACCACTGAGCCCAGCAATCAGGATAAAGCCGTAGATGAATGCTTGGTACATACTGTCTGCACTCCTCCCTTTTTGGCATTTTTTTTGCTTTTTGGCATTTTTGCCAGTGATCCAAAATAAATAAATAAATAAATAAAAAATCTACTAGCCAGGAAAAAAAGGCAGCAATGAGGCAGCAAGCAGTTGTTCATGAGCCATAGGAGAGCCTGCAGCAGGCTCAGAACCTGCTGCAGGTCTCATTTCTCATGGCTTGTTCTCTTCCAAGGGTGGTCACAATAATGCTTTATAAGACATGCTTTCTTATTTTGGGGAAATGAAGAAGCAGAAGCAGCTCAGGTTTCTATTAGCATCTTCTAATACACTTCATTGCTATAGGCTCCATGTGCTACATATGGCTTTTTGTTGCAAAAAAAAGAAAAAAAAAAGAAAAGTAGTTATTTGGAAAGCTGTTACCGTTCTTTATATCATAGATACGCCACAATTCACTATGACATTCTGTGTAATGTACAAAAGCACTGGCTTTCTTGGGCATGATAAAGAGGATGAAACATATGTTTTAATCACTTTGGGCTAATCTTTGTGTTCTGGGGGCACTTAGAACATCAAACGAGTTGAGGTAGTCTAGAAAGATTAAGAGCTGAATCACAGATACGTGACTGAGATATTATTTTTCTTCTTCCTCCAAAACCGCTGCCCAGTTTGTGTAGGTCATGTTAGGAAGAAATGCTTATGCAGGAGAATGAGGAGAATGGCGTTTTTATTTGGGGGGGGGGGGGGGGGGTTGGTTTGTTTGTTTTGTTTTTTTTTCTTGTGTGCAAGTATTAAAAAATACCAACAGGTTGTGAAATCGAGTGCCTCAAGCATCATTATGAAAAGAGCCAATATTTCATCTTTGGAGTAATCCCAGAGGGCACAATGACAAGTGACAAAATTGGAACAGATGGGGCAAGCCTGAGCAAGAAGCGCAGAAAGATAAGACAGGCAACAGCAGGCGGTGCAGATACCAATGCGCTGCTTCACTTCGCATGGAGGCTGGGTTGAGAGTCAGGAGTAAAATCTGATTCCTCCTCATGATATTTGTCCTTCCATTGGATGGTGCCTTGGTGCCTTCCTCCCCAAGAGGTGCTGGCAGCTTCCTGCTGGGAGCCTTTTCCAGCAGCCTGAGCTGAGCAGTGCTGTAGTAGAGCTAACGAGGGCTAGGTGGCATACTGGATACATTGGAGAGTCACCTCCAAGGACTTCCTTCCATATCCAGCAAGGGCTAGGCTGAAGGGAATTATCTCTTTGCAGGCAGATTTCTGTGTCATTAAAAAAACAAAGCAACCGATGCTTCCAGTGAAGACAGCATCAATGTTTTGCTTTTTAACATGCCTCATGGGGGTATCAATTTTAAACTGCATGTAGGAATTGGAGTCTCCCCTCACCAGATCAGCTCCTGGGTGTTCTGCAGGGCTGGGTTGGCTCTGTTTCACGTTACCAGGGATTGGCTGCCAACATTTCCAGAGATGATGGTGGCTGGGGTGCCTCCATCCCCCCATCACCCACCTGTGCCACCCTGTGAGTTGTGATGAACATCAGCTCTGGGGCCTTTTCATAAGGACCAGAGCCCAGAGTCTGTACTGGATGTTGCTCATGGGGTAGATTCCCCTCGCACTAATGGGGGAAAGACAAATGTTTAATCGTGAGCAGAGGTTTCCTTTTGTGCCTTTGTGGCCTTCATGGCCGGTGCAGCAAGCAGAGGCCTGCAGGGCTTGAGCGGGTCCCTTAGCATGGCTGAGCATCTCCCCTCCTCCCAGTGTGCTTGGGATGTCAGGGAAGCACAGCTCTGCTCTGGGGAGGAGCGTGGCCCTTGTCCAGAGGCTCTGCAGGGCCCAGGAGGAATTGCAAAAGCAGCTTTAGTTCCCCCGTCTGTACAGCAGGGCTGGTGAGGCTCCTATGTCACAGAGGGTCTTGGCTGCATCCACACTGCTGCTGTTGGAAACGGCTGGAGATCTTACCAAGGTGCTCAGCGAGCTCAGAATATCCCTGTGATTTGCTCGCTTTCCACCTCCACCTTCCCCCACTCAATGCTGCCCACATTCTTTTTTTGTTATTAATTGTTTTACATTCAGACAATGCCTCTCCTTTGGCCCCAGGCAGGCGCACTGGCTGAATCACTAAAACACTTTAACACACATCTGCTGAGGCAGCAAAAATCAGTATCTCTCACTCTCCTTTTTTTATCCCCCTCCTCTTCTCTCCAGTATCACAGTCAAAAGGTGACTGAGGCACAACGTAGGACTGGAGTTGGCTGAAAAGGAAAAGTGCTCCCAGCTGAAGGGCAGAAAACACCTGCATCTAATAAAAACAAACGAGAAACATCATCAATAACCAGAAGAAAAAATGGCATAAATAAAAGGAAAAGTACAAATTCAGATGGGCTCAAGGAACTTGAACAAATACGCCAGCCTGCTGTCTTCTGGAGGTATTGTCTAATTATTTACCTTGTGGTGAAATACATGGGGTTGCCTTGTCTCCTTGGCACAAAGTAAGGCCCTTTAGAAACCTTGTGCAGATGGGTGCCATGGTGATGGGTGGCCATAAATAAATTAGATCGTTGCTTCGGTTGGAGGAAGGCATCCTCTGGAAGAAGCAGGTGTGGTCTCAGAAGGAGTTTCCTTTTGTCTGCTGTAAGACAGTGCTGGTTTTGCTGTGAATGTTAGGAATAATGCTTTGGGGAGGAAAAAATGCTTGGAGTTGACTGAACAAGCAGAGGTCCTTTATAAGGTATGGCTGGATGTGATGTGGCGATGTGCTTTGCTTATGTGATTGTGGACCTGCTGTCTTGACCCCTAAAGCACTGATAAATAATGGTTTACCTGGAGGACATGACTCCTGATTGTAACTGTCAGCTCCCTCCAAGCCTGCTGTGTCTGGTTACTCCAGAACTTTTGCATAGTGCCTAAGGAGGTGGTGTGAAAATAACCTCCTACGCTGCTGATTTTCTTTAATTTTTTTCATCTTTTGAGCATTCCAGGTTCTTTCCTGAAGCAAGGTGTGCATGAGCTAAGTTGGATTTGGGGTTTTCACTTCCTTTAGCATTGTCACTTTGCTGGAAGTTTTCCTTCCTGAACAAATACAACCATCTGGAGCAAATCAAACCCCTCTTCCATGTAGAGGTATAATATTCATGGAGAGGTACTGTAGTGGAAATGCTAAGTCATAGCCTGAGATGCTGATTGAGCACCTGGTGGGAAGGCAGGGCCAACCTAGGAGAGCTCAGTTGCATTGCATGCACCTGAGTGACAGGAAAAGGTAGATCCTAGCCATTCCCCAGACCTCATATAAATGTTGGCTGTGCAGGTAAGGTTGTCTTGCTGGAGTTCCCTTCATACCTGTGGCCTTCCAAAGGTAAGTAGCTTTTTTCCTTTATTTCTGTGCCTATGGCTGTTGCATTTGAGCATATCCTCACTTGCTGCAGCCTGGGACCTTGCACCTCTGCTGTCATTGCTGTACTTCCCATTGCATTACAGGCACATAGATGGATGTCTGGCATCAACGTTGACAAGAGTGACTGTAGGTGGTTTAGAGGCTTTCTAAAGATGAGGAGATTTGACTTCTGAAACCTGACTTGACAAGGAGCTCAGAAGCTCTATCTCTTCTGATGAGGTACTGTGGGGATTCTCTGGGGACATCTGAAATACTCTGGGATTTGGGAATGGGGAGAACTCCCTAGGCCTTTTTATATCTCTTTTGATTAAGGAAAACTCTTTCCTTTTTTCTGCCTATGATTATCATACCTTGATTTCTTGCAGAGCCTTCTCCTGTATGGTAGAACGTCTGTACAGCAGTTAAAATCCTCACCAATTTAATCCATGCTGTGGCTTAGGCCTTTGGCTTTCCTGTCTCCTGAAAGGGAGATATCATGTCTCCATTCTGTGCCTGACATAGAGACTCATCCATGAAGGTAAGGTCAGGACCATGCATAGTGTTTTAGGGACCTGCTGAGACTGCAGGGACAGCAGCTTCTATGATGGGGATGTAGGCTTGTGAAAGATTGAACAGAGATGGGCCCAAACTGGAGGGGCCCAAAAAACACTGTTTGGATAGATCCTCTTCTTGGCCACCAGAAACTGGCCTGGATGTGGGCTTGTGATTATATCCCTGAAGTAATTCCCTGGACTTCCCCTTGCCCCCACTCTATAATTATTCATAGTTATTTTCTAATGGCTGTCCTGCCACTTGTTTTCTTTCTGGCTTTCTTCTGAGTAATGAAAATACATCCATGGCCTTTTTCCAAGAACAGTTATTAAAGCAATCACCCCCGCGTGTCCCCCTCCCCTCATTTAAAGCCTATCAAGCTCTGTTGGATTTGTGGCCAGAGTTTGCATCAAATTACTATTTTGGGGTTGCCAAAAAAAGCACAACCAGAAAGTTTTTGGGGAAAGAGGAGGAAAATAAAGAAATGGGAGAGAAAGTTATAATCTTCCCAGATCACTATTAATTACATTTACAATAATGGCGCTGTTCTGGATTTGTTACACTGCTTACAAGCAGGAGGATCAGTTCTTGCAGGGGAACATGTGTACATCTTGCCTTTGCTTTTTCTCCAGAGCAAAACCTGCAGCTGATGCTGGGACACAATGAGGCTAGAGGACAGTGTGTGTGCAGGGAGTGTGGATAGAAAAACCCAGTCCTGTGAAGGTGTCACAGTTCAACTTGTCAGTTTGCCATCTCTTGAGGCTAAATTTCAGTGCCATGTAGTATTAGCCTGGTTCCCTGACAGTTCAGAGCATGACAAAAACTGGATGCAGAATGTTGGACTGTCTAAAAATTTAGCTCAAGGCAAAAAAAAATTAAGGGGGACGCCATCATGAGACGAGGTTGCCTCACTGAAGTCTCCCAGGAACGTGCCCTTGCCTTAATGGGTCTACTGCACAAACTCAGGGACTCTAAGCAGCGCCTGCAAGTTGCATCATTACTGGTTTATCCAGGAGGGAATGGCATCTCAAGTTATCATTTCCTCTCTTTGCCTCTGCTTAACATTTCCTATGTGAAACCTGGCTTCTTGCCCTGAGACAGAGGGGTGAGGATGTACATGCTGATCAGAAACAAAATCTCAGACGTTAAATTAACACACTTTGACAGTGACCCATTTATCTGCATTTTCAGAGCAGTATCACTTCAGACCCATTAAGTACTTTGGATCCCACCTATTCTTACCTGGAATGTGATATATACCTTCCCAGAAACTGCATATCACACAGACCACTCAGTGAGGAGCACAAACACCCACTTGCCAGTGGGGAGATGTTTTTATACAACATCCACTTCATTTCCAGCCTGTGAATCCTGACCCTCAAGGGTAAGCTAAAATAATACTGACTCTTGAGCTAAAATTCATAACTCTCCTGGCTGTGACAAATCACAGCCTCAACGAGAAATTTGTTTTATAGCGTATTACAGCTTCCCTTACAATTTACCTGTCCCCAAGGATCCTAAAGGCAATAGTTATCTGTCTGTCTTTCCACCCAGGACCAAAAGCCTTCACTCTACCCTTTTTCCAGCATCCTCCTCCACTCTCCAGTTGCCGGCTCCCTTAATGCAGACAGCTGCAGTCATCAAAGCAGAGAGCCGTGTGTGGTGTTTGTAAGCCAAGGACAGATTTCTCTCACGCTCCTGACAAATGACTTACAGCGGTGCTCCCGGACTGTTGCCCCTCTTCTACTATAGTAGCAAAAGCATGTAGGTCAAGAGCCATGGGATCTGCTAGCAGGCTGCTACCCTGATTCCCTCGCCTGGTTGGTGAGAGGAGACATCTTCACTTTGTGAACAAGATCGCCTTTGTCTTGCGCTTTGTTTTTCCTAGGAAACATCCTGACTCTTTTTTTCTCCTGCCTTCCTGGCTCTCCCACGTATCCATGAGCACTGCTCATGGATTACCCAGCAAGAATCCTTGCTACCTTCCCATCCTCATCATGCTCTCTGACAAATGGCCCTGGGATATGCTGGCCCAGTGTGCTGAGGGCGGCCCATAAATCCTTATTTGAAAACTTGTAAATCATCGTTTCAAACAGTATTTAAGAAATGCTGTGAATGTCATTATTAAAACATATATATGAATGTGTGTATGTATATATATATATACTTTTATATATATATATATATATATTTTAAAAAGAGGCTTATGGGGAGAAAGTACACACATATTTTCCTTTTACGGCCATGGCATGATAGGTTGAGAGATAGAGGGAAAAGCAGGCATGCCTGTGCCCTGTGTTGTTGCTGACTGCTTGGAAAAGCCATCCAGAGGGTGAGTGGAGCATGCAAGTGCCGGAGCCAGCACCCTCATAGATCTGTGCTGGGAAATGATTATGATTTCTGCACTTTTGCAGCCTGGGGAAACACAGTGACTCAACGCGCTCATTCTGGTGGGTGACATCTTTGTGTTGTGATGCATGTAACTGCATCAGGAATCAATTGAGCATTCCCCCCGTGCGTCAGGCTGACGGGAACTCACTCAGACCAGAGTCACGCTTTGGCACATGTGACGTCGCGTCTTTGAAGGCACTGCTAGCAATGGTTTCAGGAAAATGCCAGCCGACTGCGTACTGCTTGGCGAGAGGACAGTAACGGAAACCAAGCCCTCCTACTAAAGGAAATTCCAGGAGATCTTCTCCAGAGCAGTGGGTCTCATGACCCGCTGGGATGCACGGCCCTTTGGTCACCATCCCGCTGTCTGGAGAAAGTCTGATATAAGTGATGCCCTCAGACATTGCGCTTCCTCTAGGACAGCTAACTTTTGCATTTCAAGTGAGAGCCTGGGGGTGAACCAGCATGTGCAAAACAGGCACGTGCTGGTTATGGGGATGTGGGCTCAAGAGAAATGTGCACCATCTTGGCAGGGTAGACTTAGAGAACACAGCGTCATGCAAAGCAGGCAATTTGCAAGAGTTAGGAGGAGGAGCAGGGATTTTTTGTTGCTTGCAGCAGGAGAGCCGTTCATGGTGCTGAAGTGTCACATTAGGAAGCTGCACAGAAAATGATCATCCTGGCAGTGGCACTGATTCTGCAGTCATTCATATACCAGAGTGATGTATTCTTCCTCAGAAAGGCAAGAACTTTGTCTGTGAAAAAAAGTCTGTGCACAAATTTCAGACAAAGGGAAAAAAAAGTCGTGCCTCCCACTTGCCTTCATTTTTATGGCCCATTTGCACTCTTTTTCCAGGGTTTTCAGCAGCCACCTCAGTCTCCCTGCAGAAGTCCCTTAGGACTGCCTGAGCCAATATAAACTTTACTGCAGCAGCTTTCCCAGGTGACTGACTCCTGCAGCTACTCTCTCTTCTTTAGCTCTGCCTGGATCCGCTACTTACTGCCAAATCCTCGATGTTTTTCTGAGGTCCCCGTGTCTGTGAATAGCAGATGTTGTCTGACTTCCTATCTCTTTACGTCGCCTTTGTCCATCTCTTAAAGCTTCAGATTTTCAAGGAGAGGGCAAACTTTTGCAGCCTTTTACTGTACATCTGGCAGTCTGCTGGAACCTTCCTAAATCGGAGTGTATTTCAAGTGCAGTGGTGCTAGATGTTGGAGGGGCCTCACTGAGAGTCCTGTAGGATGAATCCTTCCACCATCTCATCCTTGGCTTTGCTTGCACTCTTCCAGATCAATGTAGTACCTTATATACCCTGACAAGCTGTGCTCAGAGACACCATCCCATCTCTTCATGCATACCTAAAAGTTGGCTGTGTGGTTAAAGGTGCCCGTTGAGCTTTTTCCTGTTTGAACATAGATTATAGAATCATAAAATGTCCTGGATTGGAAAGTATCTCAAAGATCATCTAGTTTCAATCCCCCTGCCACTACATCAGACAGCCCAGAGCCACATCCAGCCTGGTATTGAATGCCTCCAGGGATGGGGCACCCGCAGCCTCTCAGGGCAACCTGTTCCAGTGTGTTACCACTAGATGTAGATGTGGGGGACCTGAGAAGTCTCCAGTCTTGAGAGGTTTGGCAGGTGTTGAGAAATGCTGTCCTTTCGAGGGTCACTTGATTGGTGACTGTTGCAGTGCTAATGCCTTCCTCAGAACAGTCTGCCTTCTGTGCCTTGGACTCCACTGCTTTTCCAGCAGGCTTGGGAGCACTTTGGCTTCCAGGACTGGGCAGGAGTGGATGGCTGTGATCACCCGGGTATGAATGCATCCTGCAGGGGATGGCTTCAGCTTGTTCCTGCCTGCATCCGTTCCAGCCCACAAACGAGCCAGAAGAGCTGTTCTTGTAGCTGAAAGGGGAACTGGAGGGTGGCTGTAGACAAAATTTGGACTCGGGACTTCTGTTCCTGCAGCTTCCTAGAAACAGTTCTAACCAAGCTCATACATGTTGCTGCTGAGCTACCATCCTTAATCTTTTTCCTCTCTCCTGTAACCAGTTTCCATAAGTGTTGTGAGGCCAGCTCAAGAAAAAAAAAAAAAAAAAGAAAAAAAAAAAAGAAAAAAAATCCAACAAAAACCCATCTCTGTTGAGGGAAAAGGTTAGTTAAGCGAATACATTTCCTGTCCATCAAATGGCTGAAAACATACAGGTTTCCTGGTTTCCAGGGCACCATAAAATGAAACACAATAGAGAGGGAGAATGAGATCAATGGGAAGAACATCATATTCTACTCTCAGCCTGAGCAGCCACACCAAAAGCAGCAGGACTGTGCTAGTGCAGCAATGAGCAGGATTTGGCCTTGAATCTGTTAAATAAGGATATAACCAGAGTACCAGATTACACAGCCGAGTTCTCTGAAACAAATCCTGCTAAAGTAGAAAGGATTTGTTAGAAGGCTGCAAGGTCAGGAAAGCGAGGTTAATGGTTTAGCAGCCTTTGCTGGGGACCCCGGGCAATGGCTTTGCCCAGCATTTCACATCTTTTGCTTTGTCATTTAAAAACTTGTGAAAAAGGGAATGAGATGTTCTCCTTTCTTTCTCTTCAGTATTCACACAGTTGCAGTTATTCTTACTCCGTGCTTTTTTTTTCCCCTTCAGAAAGCAAGTGCTTCAATGCCCTTATTTTCTAAATAAACTGAACATGCCCACACAAGTGCACCCACGAATATTTAGCAGCCCAGAGCGCATGACCACAACAACGAACCATTTTGTAGTGCAGTGTTCATGAACATCTTGTTCATACCAGCTGAGCCCCCTGTTCAAGAACAGCTCTGTGGTCACTGTTAACCAGCAGCCCTCCGGTAATAATCTATTCACTTCAGCCCTGTACCTTTGAGTGACCTCCCATGAAAGGGCCTCAGTATCACTGTGCAAAATGGCTGCAATTAATCAGCGTATCTCAAGGCTTATAAATTACTTCCTCCCTTGTCAGCCGTTGTTTCCAAGGGACTCTACAGTAACAAATCAAGATCTTCTCTAGCAAAGGCTATATATACATATATATATATACACACACACACACATGAACACATCAAAACAGCTCTCTAAAAAAATAATTCCTTTCCTTCATTTTTATTTTTTTTTTCCCCAGTCCTTTCAGATATTAAAACTTATAGCCAGCTGGAACTTTAGTTAATGTTAGCATGAAGGCATTGTAATTTGGGGGAAATAGAGGTCACTTTTAACAGGTTACATGTCCAATCAGGAAAAATGTCACCTGTCTTATGTGTGGGCATGTTCCCTCCCTGTGTGATATGCATCCCAAGGATAAGAAGATGCTATGACAGCAGTGATGATGGGTGTGCCAGCAATAGTGTGGACAAGTGCACACTGCAGTAGTGAGGCACTTGCACAGGCTGCCCACAGAAGCTGTGGATGCCCCATCCATGAATGTTCTCAAGGCCTGGTTGGATGGAGCCTGGGCAACCTCATCTGGGGGATGGCAATGCTGCCCATGGGGGGGGGGGGCGGGGGGGGGGGGGCTGTTAGAGCTCACTGTTCTTTAAGATCCCTTCCAACCCAAGACATTCTGTGATTCTTTGCTGGTGCTTGAGCCCCTGCTCTGTTCAATTTGCTTAAGCAATTGCAGCCAACAGCCTCTGGTTTGCAGCACCCCTTTCTTGGGTGGCTCATCCTATAGCAGGTTCTTCATTCCAGGTGTTGTTCTCCTTCTGGCTGCCAGTTTTCACGATACATTGTAGAAATGTTATATCTTTGAGAAACCTGCAGGGCTGTCAGATTTTGTTGTGACAGACCAATGGGAAGTAATGCAATTGCAAATTGCGGAGCACCAGATGCAGAAGTCTCCCTACCCCTGAGCTCAAATATGACTGAGCACTGCCTGGTGTCACAGCATTGTGGTGGCATTTTCACCGAGTCCTTCAGAAGCCTCCGCCAAAGCTGAAGTCTGGGATTTGTCCTCCTTCACCTTGTTTTAACACCTGGGGTTGAAAGGAATTTCCAAACCAGAGGGAAGCACAAAGAGCTGGCACACAGTGGGCTCCTGGCTCTGATCTCTCCAGAGCCACTGACTCACTCTGTGATCTTCAGCAAGGCTGCTGACCTGCCTGTGCTTTGTGTTGCACAGCTGGAAAACGGAGTAGAAACAAAGAAGCGATGGGAACTTCACTGAAAAGAGCAGATGCAGAGATTTTCTAGAAAAACAAATCACCCAAGCCCTGCCACTCCAGCTTCTCCCCCCCCCCAACCAGTTTGGCTCTCTTCTTTGCACCTTATAGTTCAAGCTAAAAGCAGTTTCAAGTGGAAAGTGTAGGTCTGTGTTTTCTTACATGTCCTGGATCCTCCTTTAACTGTGAAAATGTTCAAAGTGAAAACTTGACCTGGCAGCAGTTTCTGAATGACCTTGCTTTGGCTGTGAAATCCACTTGAGCTCTGCCGGAGCAGATTTTTACAGTCTTCTCTGGTAGAGGAACAAAAAGACTTTTTATTATTATTATTATTATTATTATTATTATTTCTTTTCTTCAAGAAGAAACTTTATACAGACGGTGTGTTATGCTTTCTCACTGCACTCAAGGTCAAATAAGTGCTTCTCACTGTTCCCCGCTCACTTTATATCAACCAGAAAGTAAATTCCATCCCCCCTCTGTCGCTGCAGACGCTCCACAGCAGCAAGAAGAAGAGACAGAAGTGCGAGCAGGAAGACTCATGCTTCAGCCATTGCAGCCACACATGGTAAAGCCTCACCTCTAGGCAATGTGATCTTACAGCTCTAAGATGCTAATAATAATTGCTTAATGGAACTGTGACAAATGCTGCCTCCTGATCCAAAGGAGAAATGATTTGTGGGATCCCTGTGCTATCCAGTGTTCTCAGGTCCAAATTCCCTATAGTTTAAGCCATGGCTCTGGGTACAAATGTCTGTGCTGGGTTAACTTCAGGTTGTAGCTCAAGGGTGCCCAAACCACTACTGGTGCAGATTTGGTAAGTCTGCTCTGCAGCTTGGGAGTTAGTGCAGGATCAGAAGCAGTGGCTGAACATATAGAGTTCAGCTGGAGCTAACTCAGTCATACTAAAGGATCTTCTGCCAGAATAGCCTCTACATGAATGATGCAGGCCATATTTGCCAGGGCACTGCATGCAACACCAACCATGAGCTGGTAGAGAGATCACTTCTGTTGGCTGCAAAAAAGGCTTCATGGTGTTTGGCAGTGATTGTTTGCATGCACAGCTGGTATTCCTCACAGCTTGGCTAGACCCACAAGTGCACACAGCTCCACAAGTGAGAATTTATGTGCTTAGACCCTCTTGCTAGGTCAAACCTTAAGTGATAACTAACTCTGAATGATGTGCTAAAAAAGCAATAGATATGCAATAAGGATTGATTCCAACCTGAAAAATACTTGTCTGATCCTTGGAAAGGACAGCCTGGTCTATAATACTAACTTTCCCTGTGGTCATGGGCAACTCATCTCAACATCTTAGTCTCAAGCAGCGGGGATAACAGGCATTTCCTTTTAGTTGGCCAGCTCCCACCTGTGCTTTCTGGGCTTAGCCTGGGGAACATCATGTGCCAGGGACTGTTCCCTGTCAGGACTGTGAAGGTGACTACTGTGGCATGGAGGAGGGAAGGGAATTCAGTTATGAGCCAAGCAAGGCTGGCTTCTGCCAATCGGACTGCAGAGCGTGGTCCTTGTTCTCTTACTTACAGGGATATATATGGCCTGCATTTCTAGGACTGTAAATGAGACATCACATCATCAAGGTCAAGAGAGTAACACACTGAGGAAAGGGAGACAGGCCAAGGACATATTACTGTATTATCTTATTATTCCTTTATACTCTTTTTCAATCAGACTGTGTTCCCCATGCAGCTTTTTACACGTGATTATGGGCTCTGTGGGGGCAGAGACCATCTTTAAGCTGCATTTATGCAGCCGCTGAAACAATGAGGTCATGTTCTTGATGAGGACTTCCACACGCTAGCGATGCTAATGATGCCTGGATGCTTGTGGGGAGGGCAAAGGAGAGCTCCCCTGCTGAGATACTGCTTGACAGCAGAGTTGAAGGCCTGCTTGCTTGCCTCACTTGTTCCAAGGAGGTGGAGGTTTGATCACTGCCATCTAAGGAATGCCTGCATGATGCTTTATAACTAGGCAATTCATTCTTCTGTCAAAGACGGTCCTGCAGGGGGAAGTGATCATTCACAGCTCCACCTGCATGACAATTGCCCCTGCCACCAGGTTTTGTGCCTGCATAACTGCAGTGTGAGGTCCCAGGGAAGACTGTCAGAAGTCCATAAGGCAACTTTTTATTAGGTGTTGGTTGTCATAGCTAAGGGTTACTTTCCCTCATAAAGGCTGATATAGGACAGAGTCACACTGTCAGCTCAGCCCTCCCACAGACTGCTGGCAGATTGCATTCATGAGGGGAGCGGAGGTGGTGGGATGATCTATGCTGCATTATGGGGCATGGCCAGGTGTGCTGCAGAGCTTGTGAAGCCTGCTGCTTTGCTAAGAGCTTGATATGTGTTAGGGGGCTGCAGTCACTGACTTCCTCAGCTGGGACCTCATCATTACTTCAAAATCTTCCTTTCCTCCTCCCTGTTCCCTTGCTGTGGGAGGCCCTGCTCCATCACTGTGACACTAAGGGCTTTGGGAAGACTCTCTCTTCCCCACACGCTTCCAAGTGAGCTATTCTGCAACATCTGCAGCATCCATGCTTGCCTTCTGGCTGATGTACAGCAGCCATTCTTTCTGCCCTCTGTTCACCATTCTCTGAGCTCTAGGCTGCTTTAGCCAATAGGGGTGAAGTGGTTTAAGGAGGGAGGAAAACAGAACAAGGAGAGAGGACTTGTAGTGGCCTGAAGGGCCATTTAGAGGCACCCAAAAGGGTCACATCTCTGTGTGCAACATCTTGACCTACACTTTATAGCCAGATTGAGAAGTGCTTGTGGGAAGGCATAGGCTGCTCTAAGCAGATGCATTCCCATTCATCCACCCAGACAGAGCAGAATGGTGTATGGATGTTACATAGCTTTGAGAAATGGGTGATGAAAACTGCTCGTTGTGACTGGCCTGTAGCTCATGCTGGGCTTACTCACCCCTGATGCTCAGGGACTTGTTAGAGGTGATGAGGTAGGAGGAACATAGCCTCTCCTACTCTACATCCATTTTCCTCCCTGTTGGGTCAAATTTCTATACATCCCACATAACCCAATGCCCTGTACCAATAGTGTAAGAGCCTTTAAAAGCCATCAGCATGTTTGCACAGCTACAGGCTGCTCCAGCAGCTCATGCAATTCAGGGCATTCACAAAGGTCGTGTTGACCAGCCTTTCAGTTCTGCCTGGTAGCTTCGTACAAAAACCTCTGAAATCAAAGAAAAGTCCAGGACAAGCTTCAGTGACCAGATAAAAAGGAACAATCCCCAATTAACAGACAATGCAGGGCCATCTGTGCTTATACATAATCCCCTGGATGTGGACCATGTGAGGAGAGGAGAAGCTGGTGTCAGCTTCTTGTGCAACCTATTGTGGTGGCATGGCAGCAGGAAAAGTATATGGGATGCTTAGTGCTGGCTGAGGGTGGCCAGTCACACATGGGCAAAGCAGGAGGGATGGTGATAATTAGGAGGTACATCAGTATGGTCATGGGTGTGAGATGGGATATTTGCTCAGATGAGTACTGGAGAAGCTGTCACACTGACTATTTCTCAGGTGTCCAGGACAGGAGAGTGGAAACGGGTAGCCCCCTGAACCCACTGAAACTACATCTGGGTCACATCTAGAAGGGAGCAGGTGGGGTAGCCCCCATTGTGAGCATTGCTCCTGCAGATCAGTTCTTCTTTCTTTTCCCTAAGAGTCATCTATGGGAAAAAACTTGGCCCAAGAGGGCTTTGGCTTCTGTTTTGGACAGAGCTGCATGTTTCACCTACTTTATCTAAAACAGTCCACAGTGTGCATGGTTTCCTCTTGCATCAACATTTCCACATTGCTAATCACAGTTTTGGTTTAGATTTTCTTCTTGTTGTTGCTCAGACCTGAACTGTTTTTGCTTTTCCCGGAGGGAGAAATAAATGCATAGTATAATATTGACAAAGAGTTGAGGTTTACACTGTATCCAGATGTGCCTCGTAGACAGTTGTACAGAGTGTTATGTTTCTGTCTTGCATTATCTCTCAGGCTTTGACTCCAGTGGTGCAAAGCTGATCTCCTCAACAAGCAGCACACTTCAAACAGAGAGGAAGCAGCCGTGGAAAATGATGGTTTCCTGCAACAAGTGTGGGGTAGTTGCATGAGACAAGCCCAAGTTTTCATGCTTTTGTTTCTGTAGTGCCTGGAGTTTAGGCCCATTGCAGCCACCTACATGCATACACATCTTGCATGCTGCACTGATTTTAGTGCTGGCTCCAAAATCTTCCCTCCAGCACCCAAACCTCCCTCCTCCTGCCCAACACTGTGCTCTGTCCATCTATGTCCAGCACCCCAGTGCCACAGAGTGCTTTATAGGACCACAGCAGAGCATGCCAAGCCGCGGGAGTCTGGGCTCTCACGCTGAGTGCTCTGCTTGTGATTAAAGCCCATAAAGTGACCAAAGGTTGTCACCTCTCTTTAGCATGAGATACACAACCAGCCAAGAAAAGGTAGTAACTGTCAGCCTTGCCATTTTACTGGGCTGTTTGCAGCCTTCCAGCTGGCTGCTGCTCTTGCAGTCATATTCTCCAGGCTGTGCTGCATTAATTTTCTCGAGAGACTCAGAATCAGCTGCTTAATTGTAACCCAAACTCGTGTCAAGCAATTCACTTTGCTTTGCTGTAATTGCTAGTACAAAAGAAAGCAAAAACAAAACAAGACAAAAAACAAACAAACAAAAAAAATCCACTTCTATCCATCAAGTCTTGATAGGAAAAGCAGGAATTCTCTCTGGTGCAACTATGACAGCTCTTTGGAGAAGGACCTGTGCTTGAGACCTGGTGTGTTCCTGGGTTTTGGTAGGCCCAGAGCCCAGATGCCAGGAGCAGTGCAAAATAGCACAGAGAAAGTGTAGCTGACAGCTCTGTACCAAAGATTTGTAAGGAAATGGGCTGCAGCTCCTACCTGAGTCAATTCCAAACAGATTTCTAGCTGTACAGGGGCTAATTCCCCTGCCTGTCAGTCTTTTCTTTCATACCCTACTCTTACATTTCTCTGTTGGGTTTCTGCACTCTGCTTAGGCTTGGTGGGCTCTCCCAGACACGTGGAGCCAAATGATTTAGCAGCATATGTGTGTGGTTCGTAGTTTTTCATAGTTTTTAAGTAAGTGATGAGATTTGTAAGCTATTATAAACAGATGGGCCCAGCCAAATCTCACTGCCTGGCTGAGCTATCAGCATCACTAGGTGCGTAGGAAAGGCCATCGTTCCCACATGGGTGTATTTAACACAAGTGGAAAAAGGGAAGCACAGTAAAGCTTGGTACCACGTAAGTTCCAAGAGCGACAGCTAATTTGCATTTTAGCTAACATGTCCAACAGCAAAATGCAATCAATTCCACACATGCTCCAGGATTCCTACAACATGATCTTGGACACATGGATTTGATGGACATTGAGTTTTGCTGAAGCACATTACAAATAGGGAAGAAATGTGATGAGCCTCCAAGGAGGTTTTGAATGCCATGAGTGTTTATGTGAAGTTTGCTTTATGAAAGGCTTCTGCAAAAGGTAACCCCATCTGAACTCAGGATTTCTTTGCTGAAAGGTCCATCTGTGCCCCTCCTGAGAGGTCAAGTAGGTCCATGGAGGACAATGCTGAGATGGCCAGGAGGGCTCTGGAAGACTGAGTCTGCAATGAAGGATCAAGCAGTCAGGGCAGGGATTGTGCTCCCTGTACTTCAGTGGCCTCATTTGGAAAGCCACCTGTTGCTGGCCATTTTCCACTGTATCTGGAGAAGCTGGCACAATACTACTGCTTTTTGTTTTATTTTGTTTTGTTTTCCTCCTGAGGACAGAAAAACTATCTTAAAGTGGAGTCCTTTTTCTGAGTTATCAGCCAGGCATGACAGTGGAAATCTCTGCATTTCAGAATCTACTTCATCTAATCTGAGAGTGCTACTGCTGGGGCAATGCACCCTACGCCTTCGCTCACTGGTAGCCAGCACGATACCAACCCCAGGCTCCACCACTCCTGCTCTTGGCAGCTCCTTGGGCTGATATTCAGGCACAGGATCCTCAAGCTGGAAGGAGCCCTGCACCTTATTCCGAGGAACATCCCTTATTTTTCCTCCCAGCTTATTCAAGAAAGTCTTCCTTTTTTCTTCCTCTGGAGGAAGCCCTCTGGATTGCTGTGCTGTACAGTTCAGCACTTCTCAGTCCCACCTCCCTGGGATGCATTTCTGAGGTCCAAAAGCCAAGCAGTGCTGGAGGAAGGCAGCAATATGGGCAAACAGCAGGACCAGCACCTCAGCAGTGCCGTGTACACACCTTGAGCAAGCTAACAAATGCTGCTGCAAGCCTGTCCTCTAGCCAGGGATTCAGGTCCAGGCTGTTCTTTCATGTCTCCCTCCCCTTCTTCCTCTTTTGCCAGATAATATGGAGCTAAACTAGAAATTGCATGCCTCATGCAGGGCCAGAGTGTCTCCTTCCAGCTGCCATTCCTGGGGTGGGTTTGTGTCAACAGTGCCTGTCCTGGTGGGATGCGGAGGCACACCCTGCTGGAGAAATGATACAACCAACGGACTGCACCTGGGACCGGCACTCGTCACAGTTGGATGGGTTTCTGCTTTCAGAGCAGCCCGCTCTGGCCAGCTACACACGTCCTCCAGGCAATTTTAATGTTCCTGGAAAGTCCTCCCAAAAACAATCACATCATCCAGATCAGCCGAACATGTGGCCCACTGAACAGCTGCCAAAATCAAATCCATGCGCCTTTGAGAGGTGCTAGGGGAATTGCAGAGACCAAAAGGCGTCACGTTAAACTCGGAGAGCAAGACACGCTGTCTTTGGACAAACTTCTCGATGAGTCTGCCCTTGGCAGAAGCCACCAGGCCTGCTTGGAGAGGAGCACAGCTCTGCTGCATCCGCAGCCTTGTGGTGCGGGCAGCAAATCTACCCACTTGATTCTCCTTTTGCTTTTAGCTCCAGCCCAGTGCCCCAAGGATAGCTCACCCAGCAGAGGGGCTGGCTGTCAGGAGTTCCTCTCCTGCTGGGTTTGGTTACCAGAGATATTCTCATCCTTATTCTGTTAATCCAGTGCTGAGAACAATGGGACCTTAATCCCTTCTTTGAGTCCTAAAATAATGAATAACAGCAATCAGCATCATCAGCTGAGGCAAGAGAGCCGTGTTTGGTGGAGAATGTATCCTTCCCTTACAGGCTAAAGGGCCATGGGGCAGCCTGAATGTGAAACCTGTGCAGCTGCAACCTGTTGACGGCCTCCATCCTCCTTCTGCTTTCCTTTGCCAGACACACGCTGCATTGCCCTTGATGCTCACAAGAGTTTTTATAATAACCAGGAATACCAGTGACCCCCCAAGTACATTTTGGAGGATGCATCATTTCCACCTTCCTACAACAAACAAAGCTACATCCAGAATTTCACCTAGTTGCTTTACTGAACAGGCTTTTCCTCACTGACTCCTGGGAAATCTGCCCGTATGTGGCCATTGAAGCCTTAAAAGAAAAGGATGAAAAACATGTGAAGCCATGTCCTTGAAAAGAACTTATCTGATAACAGTTTGCTGGTTTGTCAGGCTTACAAGCCAAAGGAATGTTAGCAAAGGGGAAAAGGGACAAGATGTCAAATCCCTGTTTTGCCCGCCAACCTTCTTTTCCATCTAACATCTGCCAACACAGGGCTAGTGGCAGAAAAAATACAGGCTACGCCTACCAGATGGCTGATGGATAATGGCACCATTGTAAAAATTGGGCAGAACAGCTCAGACAGCAGCTCTGCCACCCATCACAGCATGGGACAGGGGCTCAGATGGCTGTAATTCATCTCTAGCCATAAAATGGGATCTCCCCTCCAAGACCAAGATCTCATCCTACCAGGTGCAAAGCTTTGCTGTCTCCTGATAGATGTAGAAGTGGAGGGTGGCTTGGCATCTCTCAGGAATCAGCATTAGACCTTTTTGGTTTGTCACTGTACGGCAGGGGTGTCAGGAAAGGGATGGCCCTGATTTTGCTGGGGCAGGCTGTTGCAGGGAGAAGGTGCTGAGAGAACTCCTGTAGGACCCTCCTCAGGACACCCAGCTTCATCACTTCTTTTTCTTCCATCTCTTCTGCTCATTTGTACTTTTTTGGATTGCTGTCAAGGAGGAAGGTTTTTATATTGGTTTGAATTTATTTGTCGGTGACTCAGCACTGGGTTTAACCAGAAATTCAGTTGCCCCGGGGAGATATGGATGGAAGAAACAATTGTGTGTGTGTGTGTGTGTGTGTGTGTGTTGGCAGGGGGCAACTTCTTCCCCATCCTCAGCTATTCATACACTTTCAGCTAGGAGAACCTGAAGAACGCTTTCTCTCTTGTGCAGAGCTGAAGCAGAATCTGGCGTTGTGCTCCAACATGCTGAGCCGTCTCCTTCCTCCTGGTGCGTGAGGAGTTCTCAGCACTCTCAGCATTAGTAACTACAAAATGTGTCAGCTGATTGCTATCTTGTCTTGCATACCTGTCTAGTACAGAACATATGTGGAGCATTATCTCTGCACATACTCTGTGGCTGGAACGCTGGAGTGTGCTGGCTGGAGGGCTGAACTTTAACTCTTTCACCACATGCAGCTCATAGATGCCTTATGTTAGAGGTAGTAGGGAAGTGGGACTGAGGACTTGAATTCAAGGGACTGACCCTTGAATTGGGCACTAAATGGGGCTGGGGATACAGGGTCAGAATCAGCCAAAGGAAGATGGAGGATGACACAGATGCAGAAGAGGTTTCTGGAGGAGAACAGATGAGTACATGAGGAAGCAATTCACTGAGAGTTAGCAAATATGCAGAGACTAAATATGTTTAGTCAGTCTTGAGGGAAACAGCATATATATATTTGTCCCATTCTTACTTTCCCCAGGCTGCGGGGCTAGATGGACTTGTGGTTAGACCCAGGTCAGCTGCTCTCGTGTCCTTATACAATCTCCCAGCTCCCTGGCAGCTTCTGTAAGCTGAATATTGCCTGGGATGGGCGACAAACCCTAAATATGCCCTTCCTGGAACTGCCATGAGAGTTCATGAGGAATACCAAATACTTCCCTCCTGGTAGTCATTAACAAAATGAGGTGAGAAATGTTACTTGATGAGAAGCCAAGATATTTACACATAGCTCTAGTCCACAAAGCAGTGTTGTTTAAACAGTGGGAGAAGCTTACATGCTAACCATGAGAACTGGATGCCCTTCTTTGGCTTCCCCACATTGTGCAGTGAAGCTCTTTTACCTGCTGAAGGCTGTATGGAGATGGGTGACCATATGAAACCTCAGCCTTGCTACCCTCTCCACATTTTGCTCCCACCACACTAGAGGTGATTGATGTCCTGTCACCTGCCTGCATCTGTTCCAGGTCTTCCTTCTACATGGTATGCATGAAACAGGACAGAGGTTAAGAAGTTTACCAAGGCTCAGTTACTGGATCTGGTGCTGCCACACACAGGAACTCCCTCCAAGGATTGCTAAAAGTACAGGGAGAACAGCCAGGGAACACAGCAGCGGTTTAGGAACAGGGCTGGTGGGACCAGCCCTGAGCATGGATCAGGAGCCACTCATCTTCTGATAGCTGGTGAGGGACAGCCAGAGGATGTCTGTCTGTGGTACCCTTAGCAATACCCTGGTTTTTAGTTGGGCTGTTAGTGCTAAAATGGCTTCTTTTGTGTACTTTCAGCCATTTCTGAGTATCTTCCTCCTGTTCTGTAAATCCAGTTAAGATTAAACTCTGAAATCACTCAGACATGGAGAGGCCGAAGTCCCTTTCTGGTGCACCCTGAGAGAGAAGGCTGGTTCTTCTGCTCCCAAAGAGGTTTTTTTTTTGTCTCCTTACTCCCGAGGAAGCCCACAAGGCTGAATCTTACACAACACATTTGACAAATGAGGCTGTGGTGAGATTGTGGCTTTAGTGAACAGATGTGGTGACACAGGGTGGGAAAGTCCCCAGAACTCCCACCAAGAGGAAAAGGGATGGAGTTTACCAGCGATCAAGCTGAAGGAGCAGGATGAAATGATGAGAAAGGAGCTGATCCCAGGTTAGTCACCTATGACTGCTGAGGTTAGGAAGGACTGAGTTAGCAGTCAGTATTTTCTTTCTTTTTGAGGTCCTCATGTTGCTTGGGTCAAAGGCAGAAGCAGAGAAATGCCAGTGCATGGTGTAAATCAAAAGGAGGAGAATCAATCATTTGGTCTCATCAGAATGGGAAGTGTAAGAATGTGAGTGCAGGAAGCAAAGTTGGTAACACCTCTTGGCAGTGAGGTGTGCTTGTTCTGATAGAGAATGCTTTTGAAGGATGTGGAGTTGCTGTGCAGCTCATGGCAAGTAATCCCTGACAAAGCAGAAGTAAGGGAGGCCGTAGTGGCTCCTTCTCTCTTTCACTCTTGCACAAACGTATGTAGTTCTTTTTCTTGGAAATGTGGGAAAGGATTACAAATACAGAGCCGTTTTAAATGAATGAATTCATCTAGGGAGTGCTATGGTTAATGTTACACAGGAATTCAGTCTGAACGTGGGATTAAACTCACCTAATTTTAAAGCTGTCTGGTATTTCGGTATTTTCAAGCTGTATAGTTATCTGTTTATACATTGGAGAAAGATGTGTATCTCTAAGGAGTATTTATCCTAGACTGTTCCAGAGGTGGAGGATATTCCAGATTGGCAGTGCCTTCTTTTCTTCTTTAACTGAAGCTGCTTGATAAAGGATCCTAACTTATAATTGACTGAAACTGTTGAGATGAACCTTGGTGTAGATGAGTCCTTCCAGCTCTCACCATCTGATTTATTACATAAACATTCTCCTGCATCACATGTAGGAAGATAGAAAAGCTGTTTTCCCAGTGCAAGTAACAATAAGAAGTACTTGACAAGACTACAGAGGACCCCAAGGCCTTTGTGTGTGCTGTATTGTGAACAAAAGAATTACCAACACAGACCATTTTCATCTTCCCTTTTCAACTAACAGAAGAAGAAACAGATTTCCAGGAATTATGCTTTTTTTAAGGCACGTTTCAGCAATACTTTGGGGATGATGCAGCCTTTTATTAAAAAACAAACAAACAAACAAACAAGATTTTAAAGGCAGCTTGCATATATAAAGTTCCTGCTGAAACTAACTTTTGTGTAACTTCTTATTCATTAGGATAATGAATCTGGATACATTTCCTCTGTAGAAATATTCCTTGTATTAATAATGAGGCTCACCATGGGGTCTGAGGCCTATTAGTTTTTTTAATGTAGCATAGATAGATAGAAACTTATTCACAGGTCTAAAATGCTGTTCAGGAAAGGGCAGAGACAGACACCCCCAGGTTGCACATCCTGGTTCCAGTGTCATAGATATTCAGTGAAGGAAGAATAGGCTCTGGTATGAAGACACTAAGGCTTCAAGAATGCAGATGGAATGGGTCAGTTGCTACTTTGGGGCTGGAAATTGTAACTGCTGCTTTGCTGCCCAAGGAGCAGCAAGTGGGAGAGTTCTGTCCAATGGCTATTCTTCAGATTTGGGTATTGAATCAGCAGCATACTGATGCAGGTGCCAAGATTCGAATCCAATGAGTAATCCAAGCTGTTCCCTTGAAGATATCACGGGAACAACTCACTTATTACAAACTAGGCATGTTCTTCAGAAGGAGGTTGAATTCCCTCATTTGGGGAGTGTGATGAGGTCATTGGATACTAATATATTTCAAACACAGTTTTATATTTACCTCTTTTATTTTAGCTGTTGATCTACATCAGAGCACTCCTTTCTATGTTTTTTCTATGTGGATGCCCTTCCACGTTTCTTCTCTAGATGTTTTTTGTTTATATTATGTATTTCTGGAGGGCTAGTGATTCAAACTGTTTGAGGTCAGGGAGTGACACTGTGTACACAATGCATTTTAGTACTTTCAGTATTTTTTCTTTTTTTTTTTTTCCTAGCCTTTTCCTAATAGAGTGATGTAGTCTCTGTTGACCACCAAGTCTTTGAGGCTACAAAGTAATTTGGCACAAGTCTCAGGGAATAACTCTGAATTTCCCTTTGGAGGTGTTCTTTTCTCAGCACACTTCATTTCTGTCTCACTGAGAAGCCAGTTTGTTTTCACTGAGATCTGCAAAACTTTTTACAGCTTCCTCAGGGAGTTAAATACATAATACACAGAAAAATAGGAGTATAACTGGGACAGAAGGTGGCATGCCACAACACCATTCAAATATTCTTGGTGTGCAAGGAACGATGCTCTGTCAATCTCAGACCACAAAAGGGGTTCAGAAACAGGAAAGTAATTTCTTAGCAGTAATTCAGCCAGAAAACCAAGAGTAATGGGCTTTTCCCTTCCAAATGCAAGCTGGAATCCTCCACCATTGTAGGCTGATGTGGTCTTTGCTGAAGCTCTTTGTTTTCAGGGTGCCATCAGACAGTGTAAAGGTGTTTGGTAACCTAGCACTTAATGAAAAAATAAAGATTAAGGGTTATTTTATCATGTTCCCAGCTCCCTAAAGCACCTGTAGTTGCTTGATGGTCTCCACTTCTGGTTAGCCAAAGGAATTAAAGAAAATTTATTATTCCAGTGGAATATTAGAACAATTTTAGGCCCCACACATGAAAGAATTGCCCTGTGATTTTTTTTTATTTTTTATTTTTTTAATGCAGAGGTAGATGCCCTAAGCTCACATTTGGAATCACACTGGGAAAAGGAGGCTCCTAATTATCTCTCACTTGAAGACAGTTAAGCTTCAAATAAGCCCATTGCTCTGTGCAGGGCTGAGCAAGGCTCTGGAGGCATGAAGTAGCCTTTTTCCACCGCTTAGTCTGTGCTCTGACTCAGGCATATTAAGTGGTGGTGCCTCTGAGGAGCTGCGATGAGGTATCATCATGGCCAGAAGATACTGACGCAGAATGTTCTGAATGCAATCAATATGAGTGACTTAAGACAAAAAGCATCATTCACACCCACACACATCCAATTGGCAAAGCCTGCCAATACCCACAGAACAGCCCATATAGCTGAATTGTTTCTCAACCACTGAAAACATACAAGGAAGAAAAGAATCTCACTTTTTCTTCTAGCATAAAAACACATGAATTTTTAGAGGCACTATTAGTATCCTGAACATATGGCAACTACTTGCGTTGCCTGGGGAAGTTTTTGGCTTTCCAATAAAAAACTGTTAAACCAGTAATGGGGGACTGGGTGTATCAAGTGTTTATGAGTCTCCCATCTGTAGGCCAGACAGGAACATCTCATATTGACTGTTTTGCAGTATTGTCAACCCATCTGCAGAACTGTCTAGTTGACCCCAGGTATGTGATGGATTTGGCGAGAAGCAAGAAAGAAACAGTGATAGCTGGGGGAAGGGGGAGAGGTGAAGAAAGGAAGATGGGTAGAAAAAGAAAAAAAAAAATACAAGGTGAGGAATGTAAATAAGCCTATTCAAATGTCGTAGAACTGACATCATCACATTTCTTCACTCAAGTCCTTCACTCTCAAACTGATAAACTAATTAGAGAGGTGCATTTTACAACTCCCTCAGCCTACTGAATTAGAATCAGTTTTGTAATTGGTCTGATCAAGCTGGGAGGAAGACTTCAAACACATGTTTGCTGGGAAATGTTTTAGTCTATGGTGTGTTGTTCACTGGAAAGACCCAGGTTTTACTGATGAAGTGGGTTTAGAGGAAATACACAAATACATAAAGTCAGTCTTGTTTTTGTTTTATTTATTTTCCTTCTATTTGGCACTTCGCAGTGTTAAACTTCCCACCCTTTGCAGTGCTGTCAGCCTGAAGCATACATACATCTGGTGTGCAAATAAATTGTAGTCCAGGCAAACTGTATCTCGTAGTTAAGTATGTCCGTCTCTCCATCTTGCTTTCTTACATTCCTATTTGCTTCTTCTCTGCTGTCTCCAGCACCTGACTTTGTAATAAATTACTGGTCCAGTCGCCTTCAATTCATCCTAGAGAGGAAGAACTGGAAGGTTACAGTGTGATGACACCCCCATGGCTAACAGCTAGACTCATAAAGCATGCTTTCATTAAAGCATTTCACTTTTTACGATGCAAACCAATCCATCACAGCCAGCCATGGGGTCTTAAGTACATTTTCATTTCTACTAAAAAGGCGCTGACCGTGACAGTATACGGTCAACATATTCTCAAAATGCTTCATGATCTTTAAGTGGCAGGGATGTTTACAACAGCTCATGAAATCACTGACAGCTGTAAATACCACACAAGTCTTCACTCTCTTCTGATTACTGAAACAATGATTCTGTGTCTGAAAGACATTTAGTTCCAAAAGGTTTTAATTAGCCTGGACAGAATGGGCTTGAAGTTATACAGTAGGAGGACAGTTCTAAGTACCCTTTCAGATTTCACCTTCTTTTACATTTTATTCGTGTGACACAAGCTCTATCGAAAAGATCAGTGTTGTGGGTGACCAAAGGTTTCCATTCATTTACCTGTAGGTCCATTGCCAACACCTACAAACACCTGTTAATAGCCACTTCTGGGGAAAAAAAGAATCACTCATAACCATTCTCTCATCTGGTCTTCCCCATCTTATTCCTTAAAAAACATTTTCCAAACCTCATGTTTTCCACAGAATAGATTTTCTGTCTTTGAACCAGAGGAGAAATATATCACATTTAAAACAAACATTATGAACAGAGTTCCCTTAAACTCATTGGTTCTAATGAAATTCATTCATAAACCAATACTAGATTGCCCTATAAGCTGTATAAACAAAAAGAAAGGGAACAGATGAATGGATACTGAGATACTGATTAATAGGAAGATTGAAACATAATGACCACATATCTCAGAAACCTAACGAATGCTCAGATTGCCTTCCATATCATAAAGAAAGGAGGAGTTAAGAATGAATTTCAAGAAAGTTAAATCATGGTCATTTTGAAGATGCTCATAAGGGGTTCCTTTGAAGAATAGGGGGACAAAATATGAATGGAAATGTCTGCAAATGAAAAAAATATATACTGCCTATGGAACCATAAGAACAATCTACCTGCTTTCCAAACACGTTTGGTGTTGTCTGTGTCCTGGTTTGGGTTTTAGCTAAGATATTTATTTGCAGAAGAAATTCCAGATGGAAAAGTTTTATATGGAAGTTGGTTGTCTTCCTTAATTTGTTTTTCAACTTTTTTTTCCTTTGTTTTGTTTTATTAATTTGAAGCCATGGTTGCTGTTAGGCTTACTGCTGGCCCTCCTGCATGCCCAATGCATCATAGCACTCTTGGCTTGGTTATGCATTCCAGTGGAGCTGGGAAATGGTGAGAGCTGGGTGGTGTGTGCAGGGAAACCAAGAGAAATATGGATTCTTATCGACCTTCCAGATCTTCAGAGTATTGCATGAACTGAGGTTGGTGCTGGTGATTGGTTTGGGAGCAACTCTGAATCATTGCTCGCAGAGTTCCTGGCTGGAACCAAGGAAAGTTGGTGAAATGTGTGTGTTTGGAACTGATTATTAATGGAAGAACAGATGGTATCTAATCCAGAGAGGGTAAGCAAGACTTGCCCTGATCTGCCTTCGCTTCAAAACTGCCACTTTTATTGATTGTAACAGCAGAGGGGCTAACGTTTGGTCACGGAGAGTGAACTCTATTTGCTCTTTCTTTTTTTTTCTTTTTTTCTTTTTTTTTTTTTTCTGATGTTCCAAGTTAAGATCTTGTTGCCAGTGGGCGGAGGGGTGAAATCTACACCACATCTACTATGGCTAAGGAGAAGAAGGAGAAGACCTGCATTTCTAGGACTGTCAACTGAACCTCCTTCACACTACAGACACAATTTTATAAATACAAAAAGAAACAAAACAAAACAAACGTGAACTGTGATCTTTCTGGAATGGAGATATATCCAAACGAACCATGCTTTGGGTTGTACAGCCTTCCCAAGGAGTCAGAACAAATATCCAGACTTCAACACGAGACCAAGCAGAGTTGCTCAGTCCCTGTGGAGATGATATAGAACTGGAGAACATAAACAGATGTGGAGACATTTTGATGCATTTCTGAAAAAAAAAAAAAAAAAAAAAAAAAAAGACATTTTGCTGCTCTATATTAGGATCTCACTCCAGCCTCCTTATCAAAAATATGATGCAAAAAACAATAGTCGCTTCATTTTCACTTCTCAATCTATCTGGAGAGCAGAAGGCACAGTCATGTACTAGATGAGGTAACATCAGAGCCTAACAACTGTTGAGAAAGTCTTGTGGAGTTTAAAATGCTGAAGAATAAGGGAAGAATCATCAAGAAACTATGAATCTGAAGGAAATCAATATGATAGTCTAAGATCTTGAAATAGTGTAGCATGTATTTTTATTTATTATTGTGGGCAGGTCGATTAGTACCTGAGGGAGACTGTCAGAATCACAGAATTGTAGGGGCTGGAAGGGACCTCTGGAGATCATCTACAAGCCAGCACAATGGATCAAACACAAAACAGACAAAAGATTCCACAGAAACAAGGAACTATGGAGCACTGTAGCAGAAATGCTAAGTCACAGCTTGAAGCAGTGATTGAGCACCTGGTGGGAAGGCAGGGTCAACCCAGGGGAGCTCAGGTGCGTGCAATGCCCCTGAATGACTGAAGGGGTTGAATCCCAGCTCTACCCCTTCTCAGACCTCATTTAAGGGTTGTCAGTGGAGACAAGGGTATCTCACTGGAGTCTCCTGCCTAGTAGAGGCTTTCTAAAGGTAAGTGGCCTTTCTTCCTTTGTTTCTGCATCCATGGCTACTGCATTTGGGTTTGCTCTCATTTGCTGCAGCCTGGCTTTGTGCTGCTTTGCTATTATTGCTCTATGTTACATTACAGGTACAAAAGGTGAAGCTGGTTTCCTAGTCTTGTCCCTCCTTCTTCTGTAGGGAAGAACCACCCTGTGAAAGAAGACCACAGCACTGAAAGTTCAGGGTATTTTCTGCATTTTTGGGGCTGACTTCTGTGGGTGGGGGAAGGACATGCAGACAGAGAGAGTGCCTATAGCTTAGGGTTTTGCAATGGAAAGGCATGCTGTTCAAGGATATCTCTACCAATTTTAACTAACCAGTGTGTCCCGTTCAGGCCAGTGTTATGGACAGCAACAAACAAGAGGACACTTTGTCTCATCAGTCTCATGGATATAACTTTCTGCTTACAGCTGTATTTGGCTAAGACCTGGAGGTGGTTATGGAGTTTGACTCAGTGGCCGGGCTTGGATGGGAGCCTTCTGGCTTACAATCCTCTGCTCCAACCATCTAATCTCTCAGCCCAAAGGAAACTGCGGTGTCCCTGTGGACTCTTGGTAAGACACCACAGCTTTGTTGAGTGCTTAACTTTTGATGGGGGTATTTGAAGGTTTCACAGATGGCATTCAGTGACTCTTCTCTCTTTCTACCTGGAGGCTGCCAAAGGATGGCAGCAAAGAGACAGATGTTAGAGTGACATCAGGGTGCGAGTAAAGGGGCATATGCAACAGGGTAAGTACTGCAATAGCTGTTGCTGTGAAGGAGAAGCACTCCATCCTGGAAAGCCAACTATATGGAATCCAGTCTCTTCTGCAGTTTGGTGCTGATAAAAGTGCTGCACTGGCATCTCTGTAATATGATACTCCAAAGCAAGAATATGGTTTGTTATTACATCTGTGGCCAGTAGGCCTTCATGGTGGTGGAGGAGACATCCTCAGCTATGGCTGAATGTTTAGTTTCCATGCCCCTTCTGTCCTAGGATGGCAGTCAGCAATAATTACTTCAGTGGTTTCTACCCTGCAATTCTTAGCCTCTAGGGACTATACACAAATCCAGAAACTCGTTCCATGCCAGCCCCTTCTAACAGGATGATGACTTCTAGTCTCTGCTGGGCTTCATCTAGATTCACATGGGAAAGCTAGAGAAGAAATGACAGTCTGCTGGAGCAGCCTTTGCCAGGCCAGATTTCTGTAATGAGCTATCTGCATTTGGAAACAACCCTGAACTGACAGAGAGAGAAACAATAATGAATCTGAGGCATATGATTTAATAAACCACCAGCCACAAGATCTAGATAGGAGAAGAAAATTGATCAGTAATGACAACTGTTATGTACAGGGGTGTTAAGAATACCACCTGGAACACCAGAAGATGGGCTGTGTCCTTTAATTCTGTTGTGAATTTCTGATAGCTAAGCATGCTTTTCTGTAGGACAAGAGAAGGGGTCATTTCACTTATTTGTTTTGTTTAACAGAACTCCCGTTTCTGACATAATCTTTACACTTTCTTCTCTAGTTAAGTCTCTCTTTTTCTTTTTCTTTCTTTTTTTTTTCTCCTTTTTCTTTCCCTGGTGTTTGCATGAACTCGGTGAACCCTCATCACGTGTGGCAGTGTTTATATTTGCACAGGCTGTTCTGTGTGTCTCTGTTTGTGTTGCCACCACATCTACATGGTTTGGCAGCAGCCCCACGGCTGTGTTTCAGCTGCATATAAATCAGCTTCCCTCCATCCCCCTGTGTTTCCATCTGTCTGTCTTCCCTGATTGCTCTGAAATGTTACAGGGCATGGAGGTTAGCCCATGGCTGAACCCTTCAGACAGAAATGGTACAAAACCAAACCTGAGTTTCTCCTCCTCAAATCTAACTCATCAGTCTGTGGAGGTGTGGGGTGTTAATGTTTTTGCAGTGACAAACCTCAAAGCAGGGACTAATCTCTGCTTCTGTAGTTTTATAGTCTGTTTCTCCCAAAACACTTCTAGAGAAGCTCTAAGGTCACCTCTGTGTTGTAGAGCAAATCCTTCCTTAGCTTTTCATTACGTGAAGATCTCTCTTTACTCAGACAAATTTAATTTTTTTCTGTCATTAATTATTACCTCCAATTTGATTGCTTCATATCTCATTCCTTCACTCCTTTCTCTGGAGAAGATGTGAAATGGGAATGACTGGAAGCATGGGGAATCGGAGGCGTGTGATCAGAGAACGGGATGTTAGGCAGAAATCACAGACCTTGATACTCTCCTTGCACAGATATGTTTCTCTAGATGTCTCCTCCCAGACTGAGTTCATAATGGGGTTAATCACATATGAGGTTGATTGAATTGCTGTGAGCCCTAGAGATAAACTTCTAGCTCAGAGTGTTTGTGTGATTTACTCCTGGCCATGTCTCTTCTCTTGCAAAATAGATGCCCCAGGGGAACAGAAGATTGAGCATGCTGCCCTTTGGCCATTGGCATATATTTGCCAATTCAGTAGAGATGACAAAAGATGAAGTGGAGAGTCCACGCCCATCTCAGGTAAAAGAACTGCCTGTTTCAAGAAGACTGGGAAACACTGATAGGACAAAATAGATGGGTGAAGAACAAGCCTCCTTTGTCTTATGGACTTCAGTCTAAGTGCCAGATCAATGTTTTCTCACCATAACTAGGTTTGATATTCTGCCTCCTCCTCGAGCATAAAGCAGAAAACAAACACTTCCCTTTAACCTGTAAATGCTAGGAGGGCTTTGTGTGGACGCTCTTCTTTTAGAAGGAAGAAAATTCCACCAACCTGATCTCAGGGTCACTGTAGACTAAGTTAGAAAAAGAGCAGATAAATTGAATTGGCCGCCCAAACCATCCAGATCGTACTTCACAAAGAATTGTGTGTTCTTACCAATCAATTGAAAAATCATCTGTGACTGTGGATTCTTGTCTCCTTCTAACATCTCAAATAAGGAGGTATCTGGGCTTGATGCTCTATCTTGCCTAGTACTCTTGCTCCAAATTTAAAGTTTTAAATTACAAAGTTGGATCTAATGCTCAATTTCAGTAGCTTCCAGGCCATTATTTGTAATGCCCATTCTGTTATTCAAAGAAATCTTTCCTTAAAAATAGGATCCATCTTTCTAGTAGCACTTGAGTAGCAAACTTTTACTGAGGTATGGAGGTGGCTGCTATTTCATTTTTGAGAGTAACTTCATTTAGAAACTCAGAAAGGGCAGGCAACCCTGAGATATGAATGTCCTCTTTGCCTTCCATCTGAAAAAGGGGGCGGGGGGGGAAATTAGTATTTCAGAATTTCTGATGTTCCAGACACGTCTGAGTAAACATGGCCCTTTATATTAAAAGAGTATATTAATGTTGAAGAGCTTGAGGCTGGGAATGATGAAGTCGGTCCTTTTATCCATAGACACTCAGGGGGAAGGCCTGTAGGGGCAACATCTTGGTGGGGGTCTATTATAGACTGCCTAATCAGAATGAAGAGCCCTGCTAGACCTGTTCTTTGCTAACAGTGAAAGACTGGTGGGTGACGTGAAGGATGGAGGATGTCTTGGGCAGAGTGACTGTGAAATTGTAGAGTTATCTATTCTAGGAGATGTCAGAAGGGTGACTAGCAAATCTGTTATCTTGAACTTCCAGAGGGTGGACTTAAACCTGTTCAGGATGCTTGTTGCAGGGGTCCCTTGGGAGTCACTTCTGAAGGGTAAATGGGTCCAGGAAGCCAGGATGCTCCTCAAGATGGAAATCTTAAAGGCACAAGAGCAGGCTGTTCCTGGATGCCCTGAGGTGAGCTGTGGGGGAAGAAGATTAGTGTGGATGAACTGGGAACTACTGTTGACTCTATGTAAGAAAAAGAGAGCCTGTGTTGTCTGGAAAAAGGGACAGGGTACTTGGGGAGATAACAAGGAAGTTGCTAAGGTATGCAGGGTGGAATTTAGGAAGGCAAAAGCCTTTCATAGACAGATCAGTTAACCTCAGGGTGCTTTACTCTCTTATCTGGAAGTCTGGGGTGCTATGCAGAATACGCCTCTGGTGATTCAGGTGGGACAGAGAGCTCCTCCTCCATCTGGACTGTCACAAGTGCCAAGATTGAAGATTTTGCCAGGGTTGGAAATGGAATTGATTTGTTCTCCTTAGACTAACTCCAATAACTTCAATAACCTTACTCCTGCCTGAGAGCATTAGAGGCTTTTCAGCTGGAGACGAGTTTATGGCTTTTGACTTTTTAATGTTCATGCATTTTATAAAGCCACGATCATTTTTTATTTGTTTATTTTTAATTGTGATTCTATAGAAAGGTCTCTGAAGTCTAGCAAAATTCCAGCTTAACAGTAGAGATTTTACTAGAGAGACATGTAAGGAGGGAGAGAAAATAAGAAGACCTTGGGAGAGATGGGTAAATATAGAAGTGCAAGCAGAGCTCTGTAAAAGCAGGTTTCTGACTTACACACTTAACTTTATCCATCAGCCTAGGGGCAAGTCTACAGCATGATTAACCTCCTAGATATCACTTGGCCAGATAATGCTTGGACCTGGTACAGTATGCAATGGCAGTCTACCATGCCAGCCATCCCACCTAAGGCATTTTGATGTCAGCATTGCTGAGACCCAGAAATGAGGGTGACAGGAATTCACTAAGCTGGGGAATTCAGTGCTGCAGATGGTGAAACACCTTCCAAACCAGAAGAGGTTGCTCTGTGTTCCAATATTACTGATGGTAAAGGTAGTGCCCCTGGTGGGATATGCTGTCTTTGCTGGGGTATGCATTAATATCCACTGTGCTTAGTGAGGAATTTCCCCTCTCCTGCAGAGTCTGGCAGCAGCTATTAGATTCTTTCTCCCTCAGTCCTAGGTCCCACAGTCTCTATTCAGAGGAGTTGGGCCGTTCTCTAACACTCCTGGTCTGCAGCAGCTCTGAAAGTCTCTTTCAGCTCATATGTGGGACCACTGGTAGGGTGTGGGTGCGTGTATCCCCATGCAGTGACACATCAGCAGGAGGGGACCTTGCTCTAGGGAAGCAAACACCAGTTTAGCTGGGTTACTGGAGCCAAAACCCTATAAAACTGAGTTTTCACTGAGAACAGTCCCTGCAATATGTGAATGCTGTATACCACTACCCCAAGCTCTTCCCAAGCCCCTAAAAGTAATGCAGTCCCTTGCAGAATAACAAACATATGTGTCAAACAACACAGGGGATCTGGTGTGTCTAATTTTTTTGTGTCCTCACTGCAGGAAATGTTGGGTGAAATGTTCTGGTCATCCAAAGAAGTGGCCCATGCAGCATGGGATGGCAGCCCCTTCTTGATCCCTGAGGCTTTGGTGCTGGGATCAGCATAAGGAAGGGCGCCAGAGAAAAAGTATGAGATTACCTCTCAGCAAAACCCTTTGGCCTGAATCACTGACATCTTTGATTTAAACAGTAATTTAAAACACGCATGATGAGAAGTCAGGGAAGGGATCCAGGAAGGCCTGGGGTCCAGCCAACCTGGTGTGTCTGCCAATTTGCTGTTCTGAAGGTAGGTTTGCTAGGAAGGGGCAGGACCATATCTGAAACCTGTCACAGCCTCAGCTAAGCCACAAGGCCCTTTCTCAGAAAAGATCAGTGACTGTATGCCTGTACCAGCATTGCTTTGCTGGATACCTACAGCACTGGTCATTAGCTCATCTGCACCAAAGCAATACGTATAGGGGTCTGGGTGAAAATTTTGACGTATCCTTTGCAAATGATCAGAAAGCCCAGTCAATGTAAGATGTATAGATATCCTTATGGTGGGGCTCAGTGATGTAGCCTGAGGGTGAGGAAGCAGAAAGGAAGGGAAGAAATGTGGATGAAATAAAGGAAAAGAGGAGTACATCAGGACATATGTCAGACAGGTTCTTTCCACTCTCATCTCTCCCAGACCATTGGTTTTTCTGAATGATATTACTGGCACCTGGCTCTTCTCATGAGGAAGCAAGGTAGAGCAGGGAAAATCCATATTAGCCAGTCCAAATTGCTTGATTTCAACAGGAGTGCTTGACTTTAGAGAAAGGTCTCTCCATTTGAATGCCACTGCAAAACTGATTTGGGCCCATTGCCAGTAGGATCCCAGATTTAGAAATATCAGCAACTTAACCTTGATGGGGAGAGAAGAGAGTTTTGGTCCTGCTCTGAGTCCAGACTGTGGCTCTGACCCACTGTGAGTGTCTGGTGACTAGCTGCCCTTTTGGTTCAGGTACAAAAGGTTATTCTCACACAAATTATCTTCTTTCCTGCTGGGCAATTTCAATTTCCATTCGGATATTCCTTGTGTCACTTTTCTTCTCTCTTTCTCTCAGGTCAGGTTCAGGTTGGAAACCTATTGCTCAGAGGGAGCAGATGGAAAAAGAGGTATCTCCTGACTTTGAATCAGATTCTGTATGATCATGGCTCAGTGATCATAAATCCTCCAGGGCCTGAAACCTAACAAGGGAATAAAGGAGGAAGCACTGTCTCTCTCAGATCAAAGTAAAGAGAAAAGTTGAGATGTAAAGGAGACAAAATGAGCTGCAGGGTATGCGAAAATCAGAGCTCCCATACAGCTTGCTGAAGACTGCCAAAATCAGGTTCTCCACAGCCATCCCATACCTACGCAATATGATGGGAGCGTTTTTAGATAAGATCAGATCCAGAGAGAACATGCCTGGCTCTGTTTCTTCCAGTGGAACAATATGGAAACCCACTGCTGGGAAACCATTTTTCCGAGCCAGAGAGGAGGCAGGGAATTGTTCTGTGCAACCATTCAGGAGTCTCCGCTCCCACGCATTCTCCCGCTTGCTGACACCCTGCCAGGACCGCAAAGGAGGAATTGATTTACATGCAGTAAGTCAACTAAATAAATAGATAAATAAAGCCCTTCCTACCTTGCCCAGCTAAGGAAAGGGAGGGACCAAGATCAAATTCAGTGGGTAGTCCTCTGCAGGTATGCTGCTGCTGCCTGAAGCTGGGCACTGGGTGCTGACAGCACTGGTAAATGTGATATTTATTCCCTGGGAGGGAATTTTGGACTGCTCTTTGTAAGGCTTGTCACTCACTGTCTTCTGTTCTTGCTACTGAACCCTGCTGCTTGAGATCCCCAAGCTCAATTGGTGGCTTCAGCAAATGTGTTCCTATTGTTTTAGTTCTTATGTAGATGAGCTAGGTCCTAAAAGCCTAGACTACAGAAGGATACCTCTTTGGCCTGAAGCATGTGCTCCCCTGTTGGGGCCAGTGTATGCTCTTTCCCCAAGCAATCTGACATAAGAGGGTTTGAAGGTATCCTCATTAACCTGCTCCTTCCTCAGATGTCTGCCCTGTAGACCACTATGTTTAATAGGTGCCATCCTCTGCAACTCCCACAGTTTCCTACTTCTGGCCTCGCTGATGAAGGAACTTCTCATGGGAAGCGTGGGTAATGTGAAGAAATACTTTTGCCCTTTGAAGCTTGCTCCTTTGAACCAGACTGACCATCCCTGTTTGGGAGTAGGGCATCTACAACTGTGCACCATTCTTTCATACTTCATCATGCCCTCAGCTGCCCACACAGCTGCAGAAATGCAGGGAATAGGTTTGTAGGCCATGATGTGCTCTCATGAATTATCTCTCAATAAAACAGAGATCTGGTGTTTGATAGCGCTACTGGGAGCAAGAGTGAGCTTAGTGCCTGAAACTGCCATATGACCCAAACACTTGGGTTTCATGGGGGCATTTAACTCCCACTCTATTTAAATACAAATGACCTTTTCTGCACACCACTAGTACCAGAACTGGGTCACTGAAGGGAACTCTTGTTTTACTTAGTTATAAAAGCTGCTCAACTGATGTTTCGATGAAGCTAAGGTTCTGCTTCTCCTGCTTCCAGACAACCATAGGAGTAAAGATGGGCTGGGGACAGAGTCAAGTTCAGGACATTTTTATGTACCAGGTAGTTCAGTCTAAGGCAACAATCAATAGCAAATTACAGCTGGAATAAAGATGATGAGGTTTACTTTACTTGGTTTAATACCTGCCATGGGGGCTACATGAGGTTAGGCTTCCCTAACCTTCAGAGAAAGGAGGTAAAAATGTTATTTATTGTCTGTTCTTATGCCAGCATTTTCCTTCCTTCTCCCAGAGCAGCAGGCGTGCTGCTCTTTTATCCCTGAAAAGGATAGGAGCTAGCCCCCAGGATACCTGCACCCAGAAATTGCTGCAAGAGCAAAGGAATCATTTAAATAAATAAATACTTTTAATACAAAAGCTATAGATAAAATGTATGGATTCAACAGCTACATCTGTTGTTTGTGTGTTGTTTCACACTGTTAACCCTGTTCCCTTTCTCCTTGCTAACATCCTTTCTCTGCCTTGTCCAAAGGCCCAGTGCTCTTCACTCAAACTAACTGGACAGCTGACATGGAAAAGTTAAATCAGGAACAAGTGTTTCCCACCTGTGTGCAGCTGAACACGGTGCACTTTGGTTTCAGTTCCGATGAAGCGCCAATGAGCCTGACAGTGCATCTGTTTTTCTAACTCTCTTGGTAAGTCTAAGGAGAGATATTCTCTCTCTTTGAAAACCCCACTTCTAATAAAAATAATTCATTCCACCACTGAGTAAAACCTCAAAATGTCCAAATTCCCTGTAAGTGGGTTTCTGACCTTTCGATGTGAAAGATGAGCTGGCACACTTCCCTGGGAAACCTTGCTTTGACAAAGCCAACCTGTTCCCGCAGGACCTCTCCAATCTGTCCGGGGTTCTTTGCAGCCAAAAAGCCCCTCTTGCCCCTTTCCAACCCTCTCTGTTTCAGCTTTACTGAAACAGAAGGATCCCTTCTTGCTTTCAGAGGGGAAATGAAACCAACTAGCCTATTTACAGAAGATCTTCATGGGAACGCTCAGGCCAAGAACGCATGCCAAACAGGGCTGGGGTAAGCTTTTCCAAGCAGCAAAAATCATAAATGTGGCCTCGAAAGAAAAAGAGAGAGTGAGGAAAAAAAAAAAAAAAAAAAAAAAAGATTAAAAAAAAAAAGGGCAGGTGCTATTTCAGCAGAGTTCCCAACTCAGCAATTTTCTTTTGAGCCTTTCCAGTACCACTGTTTGCTGAGCCGCCCTGGGCTGGGCTGCAGGGCAGGCCAGAAAGGACATGCACAGGCACTGAATGGCTCCTAACCTCCTGGCACACTCCCAGGGGGGCTTCTTGTTTGCACTGCCACATCTGTTTGAAATTCTGGCACATCTCTGCCTGAGAAATATGGTTTGTGGTGTCATGGCAACCGCTTTTTCTTGATCTGACAGGCAAGGAACTGTTAAAGAGGCCTGGATGTGCTGCTTGCGTATCTGGCTGCAGTAGGTAGAAAGTTTCTGAGGCTGCTATCATACACAAAACCTCAGAATCATTGCAGTTGGAAGAGACCCTTAGAGGTCATCTGGTCCAGCTCCCCACAGGGACACCTACAGCTTATTCAGGGTGCTCAGAAACTGGTTCAGCCTGACCATGAGTGTCTGCAGGGATGGGGTATTCACTACATCTCTGAGCAACTTATTCCTACATACAACCTGTGTTTTTTTTTCTACTGGCTTGCTACCTCCCACCCTACCATACCTTAAAGTCACAGTACTTGTGACCATGAGCTAGTTCAGAGGGGTAGATAAGACCATCAAACTTGCTCTTGAAATTTTAGAGATGTCAAGCTGGGCCCACTATCACTGAGCTACTAAATGCAAAGACAGACATCTCCCAAGACAAAACTCACTTGGGGTCAGAAATTCACTGTCCCTGCAGCAAGAATATTTATTTAATGATCTTCCAATATTTAAAGCAAAGTTATAAGAAATGAGGACAGTCTCTTTTTCAGCTGTGATGGGACAAGGGGAAATGGTTTCAAGCTGAAAGAGAGATTTAGATTGGATATAAGGAAAAAGCTTCTTACAATAAGGGTGGTGAGGCACTGGCACAGGTTGCCCAGAGAGCTGGTTGATACCCCATCCCTGGAGAGACTCAAGGTTAGGCTGGAGGAGCCCTGAGCACCTGATGGAGCTGTAGGCATCCCTGTTTGTTACAGGGGAGTTGGATCAGATGGCCTTTAAATGGCCCTTCCACCTCAAATGCTTCTGTGATTCTATGACCAGAGGGTAGATAGACAAATTAGTTCAACACTAGAATTGTTAATGTATTCTCTACATTCCAGCTGCCACTCCAGCCTGGGAAGTGGTGCTAATTAACACCCAATTGTTGGTATAAAATAAAATGTATTTGTTGGGTCTCCTAACCCAAGCCACACAAATCACTCATTTCTCAGTTGCTCCATGCCCTGTGCCACAGAGCTAGGGCCAGGGAGCAGAGGCCAGGCTCTCCTGCCAGTGCTCATCAGTGTGTGACACTTCCATGATGCGGTGTCAGCAGGAATGCAAACGTTTGGCAAAGACAAAGGGAACAAAGCCACCTGAATCTTTTCCTCTGGAAAGGAGCCTGGCAGCAACCACAGGAATGTTCCTCGAAGCAAGCGGCACCATAGAGAAACGGAAAAGGATGAAATCCTTGACACCAATGCCTGACTTAAAGCTTGAGGCTCTGCCCAAAAAGCATTGCATAGACAGTATGAAAGGACAGCAAGCACCTAGGAAAAGCATTTCTGAACGTTGGTACTGTTGGGAGCAGCAGGCAGTACCCCTGGGGGCAAGAACACAGCCTTCCTCCAGAAGCCAGCTGCCAAGTGTGACTTTCTGTCACTCTCCTGAGGGTGTACAAATTACAGCTAAGCGCTATGGTTGTGAACAGTAGTAGACTAATCTGAAAGCACAGAATTTGTTGTATAGCTGACAAGTAGGTCAGAGTCAGGTTATCCCCAAGAAAGAAATGGACTTGGCTTGGCAAGGACAAGTGAGTACTTGCAGGGTTGTTAAAAACTCGTGCTTCCCTAAAGAAAAGCATTAGCAAGCAGGGAAAGTGCAGCAGTGGATCCAATTAAAAACACACGCGGAGACAAAAAGAAAGAAAGAAGAAACCAGATTAGTTCAGAATGCCTTAAAAATATACAATGGGAGAATCCAGACTTGTTTGCCATAAACGAAGAGGCAATCACAGTACAACACAGGTGTCCAGGCCCGGAGGGAAGGCAGGGGAGAGGGCAGCCAGGCAGCAGAGAGAATAATTACAGATTCCATTGAGGGTATCTGCACTTATTTTGGGATATTAGTCCAGCTTTGTTATGAGGACTCCACTTGGAGACATGCCATGGAAGAAACACTGAAGAAATTCTGGCTATCGCTACCCACTAGGGTGAAAGGAGTTGGAGTCTCTTCCTAGCTCTGACACCAGCCTCGAGGGTAGAGCATAGCCCAGTGAGCCTGTGCCTCAATTTCCCCATCAAGTTTCCCTTCATACAATACTGTTCATTATGAACTTTCCTAGATGCTCTGAGATCTCTGCAAGGAAAGCAAACTTAAAGTAGGACAATTACCACTTTATATATTTTTTCCTTGAGGAAAAAAAAAATCTTAAAGAGGCACCATCCTCAGTTCTGATCATCCCAAAGACTTCACAAAGCCACCATGCATTCATGGGTACCAAGATGCCTGCTGAGGAGAGCTGATAGCTGATTACACACATTTGTTGAAATAAATGCAAGATCTCCCCAAACCAAATTCAAAGCAAGCCCCTCTCCAGTGACTCAGCCCAAGGCAGACCTAGCAAATTCCTTTGCTTTTGCTCTGCTTGTATTTGTTATGCTTCTCTATAAAAGCATGGTGTTAAATTGACTGATAGCTGTTTAGGAGCAAGGTCTCTTGCTGTCTTGGTGATAATGAATCATCAGCACAGTGTATTAAGCTTGGTTGGGTCTTCCTTAAACCACTGGTAGAAGGAAGAAGAACTGAAAAATAAAGCACAAGTGTACTCCAGGTTACTCACATGGAGTTCATGTCTGAGACATCCCAATCTAATGGCAGGATCGCTGCTGTAAGGGATGGTCTCATCTGAGCACTTCAGATCATTTACATGGTTTCTGGAATGATAAACTTCAAAAGTGAAGAAAATTAGGATCAAGTGGAAGTTGTTCTGTGAGCAAATACACCACTGAGAGATGAGGGTGAGAATAGGTGTTGACTGACCTCTCCTAGACAGCATGAGATCAAGTCCTCACTGAATACACAGGAAATAGAGGATTTTGTACAGAGAAAAAAATTGGCCACAAGGAAGGACTTACCCAGCTTTATTTTAGATGGGTGTGACATGGAGGATGCCATCTAAACTAGTCCCTTCAGCTCCCATAATCTGTATGAATGTAGGCAGTTACTTTCAGATGTGGTGATCTCTGCTCAAGTCTCCACTGATTACATCCCAGTGGGCTGTAGAGAACACTTTACACGATTAATTGAGATGGGTCTGTCAGCACCCCATCAGATGAGCCCCATCCAAAGTCTGTCAGTCCTTGGGCAGCAATCCAGCACCATCCAACTACCAGCTGGAATTGCAGCTTAGGCCAGGACTGTGATGAAGCTTGAGGATGCCCTGCACTGTGGTCAGGGCAGGGTTGCAGCAAGGATAGGGAGAGAGGGGTATGCCCAAAAAAGGAGGTAAACGTGACTCAAGCCTTTACCTGACAATGCTGTCAACAGAGAACAGGAGTTGCACTTCTGAACCAGGAGGTATTTCTGGGAGCTGGATGTTGCTTGGGGTAGGGCAGTGCTCTAAGGAGAGCTGTGAATGGAAGGCGAACCATCTGCTTATGCCTTAGGGATTAGGTATCTTGCAAATGAGCTGGTTAAGATAATTTTTTCTTCTGAACTTACCTGACATCAGCCACTCTCAAGATATTTAAAAGGTACTTGGCTAGGAAAAACACAGGTGTGTTCTAGTGCAGCTGTGCCCATCCTGCTCATTTAGGGGCTTGGAAGGGTTACTGACTCTTCCAAGAAGAAAGCTGTTTGCTCTGGGACAGGAGATTGATGAAAGTGGAGAGGGGGTTGACACTGAGGGCTTGTGTGGTCCAAGCTGAGCTGGGAGTCAGCAGGACTGTGGGGTTTCCAAGCTCCTGACTCAGCTTTTGACCTTTGGCAAGTCATTGACCTGAGTCAGAGCAGCTGGAAAGTCGAATAAAAACTCAGTCTGGCAGGAAAAGAAGAGATGCTGCACTGAGCTGATCCATTGTTTCTCTGTATTTGGGCAAAATTTGGTTTAAAGGTACACATGCCCTGAACTGATATGAGTTCCTCAGGAAATAGTGTGACTTAAGATCAGTCCCCCGTTGCTGCTCCAAAGTAACATAAAGAATGAGAGGATAAATGAACTCACATTAGTTCTGTGATCAAGACATATGCAATTTAATGAAGTGGAAATCTTGATGGATTTGTTTTTAACTCTCCAGTTAGGATTTCTCATGGGGAGATGGAAGAAACACTAATGAGAGGTTAAATTAGTTTTTGCAGCCTTTCTTTTAATTAGGTTTTAGAAAGGAATGGTCTATTAAGAAGGGATGGGGTTGGAAGTGCAGTAGAGGGAATAAACCAAGGTCAGAAATTTCATCTGTGTTATTGCTTTTTCTTACATAGAGTGGGGCAGGATGCCATTTCCATACTCTAACTGTAAAACAAGGCAACCATATTTGCTCGCTTGGAAAAGTTTTGATGCAGTCTACTCACATCCATATTGTAATATAATCCAGATAATCCATGAAGTCCAGTCATGTGGATGCTCTGAGGCCACTGCAAGGGGAATCAAAATCTCTAGAGACCTCTGGATAGAAGATAAGAATTTCTTCTCTCCTAATTTTTCTTCTGTCAGGCTCTATACAAAACAGAATGGAAAGCTGGCCTTCCTACAGACATATTTCCCCCACTATTTTCCAGCTCTACGTGAAGGTTTGGGTCAGATGTTATTTGATTAATTCTCTTACCTTGGATTGTATGGGAATGTCACTAAGCAATGTGGTCTTGAACACTGCTGAACTCTCTTTTTTTGCTGCTCCTCATGTCAAGACTAGTTGTGTTGAAGATGAGAAGTTACATTTCACTGCAAACTAAAATAATCCCCAATTAGTGTTCATCACCTGTAAGGCTTGGAATGGGAGGCACAGTGATTCAGTGAAACTTATTGTTCAGTACAGCTCATATGGAGAGTACTGCATAGGTATAGTGTTTCCAATTAGAGGTCTGATAGTAAAAGAAGATTCATGGACAATCTCAGCTATTAGCAGAAAAATGCTGGCCCCAAAACATTGAGGGCACTGGCCCAGAGAGAGACAGACATCTCAAGGCTCTCTCAGTTCCACCAAGTTCTTTAACCACATGGCTTTCATTAAGAAGCCCTCAAGGCAAGTGTTTGGCCTTCCCTTCTCCACTGACCCTTTAAACAGTTAACAGCGCTCTATATCTTCCCTGCAGCAGAAGCAATTCCCAGACGTTGAAGCATTTTCATTGCAAAACACAGCTTGGGATTCTGGACTCGGTTATTTGTTTGGAAGATGTAGACAAAATGAAAGTGTAGCAAACTCATACCAGATTGGATCCACTTCAGAAGCTGCCAAACAGCTGCCAGTGCTGTTGGGTCAGAAGAGCTTGCCAGGCTGTTCCCTGGGGCTGGGGGTAGGTTTTAATGGAGGAACCTGGGATCTGGAGATGAACTGTACAGCTAGCCTGGAAGAGAATATGCTGTCTACTGTATTTTTCCACCTGCAAGAATAAAAACATACCCCCGTCCCCCTTTCCAGGCCAAAAGGCAGCTGATCCAGAGCACATCCACAGCAAAAACGCCACTGAGCATTCTGCAGTTACTGCAGCATCACTTCAGGGATCTGTGCATGTTCTTTCATCTAACTTGAAGAAAAAGAAGAGAAAGGAAGAAAAAGTTCTCTGGATGCTGAGTAGCTCAGCGCTCTGTTGAAGGACAGGGCTGTGGGTCACCCCTTTCAGGTGACCCTGAATAGAAACATTAGAGAGTGAGTAGAAGCTGTTGGTAAGATCGAAGGTCTAGCAGGCCTGGGTGAACAGACTTCCTACCTTACTAAGCAATGCTGATGTCAGCTTTTACTGCACAGGCTATAAAAGTAAACTGTTGGAGAGCATGCGAGATGTCCGGTCAGCAGGTGGTCCATGGCTACAGCACAGGGCTCTTGTGTTGCAGCTGGAGAAAGAGATGGAAAGGCAGAGAAAGGAAAGGGAGGGAGAGTGATCCAGCTCAGGTACTTTGGCATATTCCACTACCCTGAAACAAGTTAAAAAGAAAAAACAACACAAGCTGAGAGCAGTACTGAGGTTCAAAACCCTCCACAAAGAAACATAAAGAAAGATCTTTATTTACTGGATTTAGATCTGAAAGGATTTTTATTTCATTGCTAAAACATACAAAAGACAGGGAAGCATCTTCCTCTCTTTAGGAGCTTATGAGAGCTCACCTCGTAAATCTGCCTGCTCAGAAAGGTATGAACTTTTCCATATGTTGTTGATAATGTATGGAAGCTTCTCCTGGTCTCATGTTTGTTTGGAAGGGAGCTCTCCTTCTGTTATCAGAGATTAAACAGAGACAACAGAGAAGTCCAACAGAAGTGAGATGAAATTGGTGAACTACAGCGCAAAGTGGGTTGGAAAGAACTTCCTCAGGGACTGCTTGAAATTTTCCATTAGAATCTTTTTCAGTGGAAAAATGTGTCTTTCAATAAAAGGAGAATTGCTTTGTGTTAAGTTATGACCAGTCAGGGGATTCAAGTGGGAACTCTTCGGACAGTATCTTCCAGAGGCTGTCACTGAAGATCACTGTGACCCCATCCAGTTCTTAGGGTGGGCTTGCCATGTGAACTGTGTTTCTCACAAAGCACCATGGTGATACAACTTCCATGGCACATGGCATTGTCTCAGCAAGAGGGGGGGAATGACACTGCATCATGAGAGAAGTGGGCAAGGCAGGAATGTCAGCTCACAGGGAAGAACAGGGACACAAAGCATACCAGCTACAACTCCCACGGGGGAGCATTTCTGAACTGAAATGGAGGGCTCTTGGCCAAACATTTTCATTGTTTGGTAAAGTCTCAACATTTTCCACAGGAAAAAAAAACCAAAAACAAAACAAAACAAAAAAACAAAAACAAAAAAACAAAAACACAATGCAAAGGAAAAAAAAAAAATAAAAAAAAAATCCAGCCCAGATTCATCCAGTCAAGGTTTAAGAAACTACCCTCCACTCCCCTGCAAGGACTGGGGTGCTATTAAGACCTACAGAAATTGAGGGTGGGAACCAAATATTGCCTGGGACTAATCAGACCATTAGACTAAGAGCACAGGGGAAGCCCATCCATGTGGGGTTCTGGTTAGGACTGGTAACTTCCAAGCAGTGCCAGACCACATAAAGCAGGGGCAGACAAAATCTTACCTATTTAAAGGAATAAGCAAGTACTGAGTGTGAACAGTTAATGCTACAAACTCCCAGCAACCAAAGAGTGACCAAGAGAAAATGGTAGGGAGGGGGTTTTGTGTCTGTGAGCAGCAAGGAGATACAATACCCACCTTACACTTAGGCTCAGTTTCAAGTTTCTGTTGAACAGCATCTGATACCTCCTTTTCCATAGGTGAATTAGCAGACAGACAATACAGACAAGTTGGCTAAGTCTGTGAATGTGTTCAGTGGGAACATGCTGGCTAAGGGAGGGAGGGGAAAGGTGGAGGAAGGCTTTACTAGTAAGTGATCTTTTCCATGGTTTACTTATCTGCATTGCAGGTAAGCTTGGTAACTAACAAATGGAGGCCATGCCCTGGGAATTCTTCACAAAAGATGTTTTCTACAGCTGTTTACAATTACACCTTCACTGTGCCATTTCACTCTCCTCAGGCTGGGCATATATTGCAGCGTATTTACCTTCAGCACAGGTAAGTAATGACTTTTTTTCCCTCTCCTCCCTCCCTTTTTATTCTAAGAGGAGGAAAGAAAAAAAAAATAAAAAAAAATCAAAGCAGATCATTTTTTGAGTGCCAATGTCAAGTCGCATCCCCACCAAAAACCACCTGAAACAAAGCTTTGCCAAAAGTTACACAGCGTTCAGGCCTGATTCTAAGAATGAGGATTTAGGCCAAGAATGATACAAAGTTCCCTTAAACATATTTGTTTGGTGGGGGGGAGAGTTAAGTGTCTCCTGGAAGATTACTCTCCAGAGACTTAATCTCAATGCTGACGAAATAGGGAGTGGAGAGGCAGTGCTATGTGTGACTGAAGGCTTTCCACCTGAACTGCCAGAAAGCAGAAAAGTGCCCCCTTGAAAGCATAAGAAAAAGGTAGAAATAGAGCCAAAACACATGGAAGAATAAGTAAATATTTATGCTACCAATGTCCTGCAGGTTTTTTTTGGCGTTTTGTTATTTTCTGGTTCGTGATGAGGAAATTCATTAGAGATGGACATGCTAGATATCTGAAAGGGAGGGATTCAAGTAGGCAACATAGAGATAAATTTATTCCATAGGAGATACGACCAGAAATCTTGTGGGTTTTTTTCCCCCCAATAGTACTCATAGGTCAGTTAATCACTGTGGAGGTCCCTGGCTGTACTGAGTAAGGACCTAAAAGATAAAGGGCAGCCAGAACAAAAAACACTGACAGCTATTGAAGCAGAAAGCCAACACCCCCCCCCCCTTCTCCAGCTCTGGAAGTCTGGAAGCTGTAGTCTGCTCATCAAATGAAACACTCCCTATTCACCCTGTTCATAATCTTTCCCCTTCACATCTGCCACTAGTTGCTGTCAGCAATGGTGTTGTGGAATAGAGGAACCTAGTTTGACATGGCTCGTCTGTTCAGAGCTCCCTACAATCCACTAAGAACACTGTGCAGTTTGGAACAGCTAGCAATGTATGACTATCACAGGTGCTTTAGAAACAAAGTGACTATCCAGTCTGCTCTGGAAGACAATGTTACACCAGATAGTCTACACTCCAGGTCTCTTCTCTATCGTGCCATTAAGACATTAAAAACAAACAAACAAACAAACAAAAAACAGTGTTCGTTTCTTTGGGGAGACCCCTCTGCAGAGCACTTGTCACCATAAGGCATGTTTCCTTGGTCTTTGACTTCTTCACTGTGTCTATAACTGGTGTCTATAACCCCAGAGCAGTTCAATCCTCTCTTTCAACCATCAAACTGACAGGTGGTGCCTTATGCAGCACAGTTGTTGCTGGATTACTCTGAAATCCTCCCTCTCCAAGGATGCAATTGCCCTGCAGCTAAAAGCAGGATTGCAGCTCCAGCTGAGCAGACTTCAGAGAGAATTAAGCTCTTTGGGGTCCTACTTTATCAGTCTCCCAGCTGAATCTCCTTACACTGCACTGATATTCTTAGGAATAAAGGTAATTGAAGTGTGACTTCTGCAACCACCACCAGATTGCAGCAGGGATGTCCTCTCCAAAACGCAACTCAATATAGGGAAACTGAACCACAGCACCCATCCAACAGTGAAATGTCCTCTCCATTCCAGTTCATGCCTGAACAAGCTGACTTAAAACTGTTTGACCCTAGCAGAGATGTGTGGTAGATGTCTTCCAAGCTGGTATGCAGTGTAGCCATTGGAAAAAAAAGTAGTTCAGTTGCCTGTTGGCATTGCTTGAGCTGACTAAGCTTGATATTGCTTGATTGTTGAACTGAGCTCCCCTGCCTGTCCATCTACATCAACTCATTTCTTGCTCAGACCACAAGAGACCCAAAATCTTGCAGCATTTTTGGCTGCAAGGTAATAACATTTCTTTGGTAGGACTCATCCTTAATTTTTGGGAAGGATCTTTTCACCCGACTTCCTAAGGAAACTAGGCTTGAGCAATAGTATTGTCTGCATTTATATGTGCCAACCCGTTGCTGTTCAAGTAACTGTCGAACCTGCTGGCCAAATGATAGAAATCTCTGAGATTTTCTGAGATACAAGCAAAAATAAGCACTGAGAGAGATGGAGAGATAAGTGGTAGCCTAAGTTCACATGTTTAAATTAGAGTCCTGAGAACAGGAAAAGTTTCTAACAGAGGTCTTCATTAATCACCAGACACAAATCAGTGGGAACCCAGGCATCAGTAGTACTACATGAACAAACTGTTTGTTTGTCCAATGTTTCTTCCTTTCTCCTTTTTCCTTTTGAGTCCATACACCACTGTGCTAGGTGCTGTACAGATTCAGAAATACACTTGTAATAACACAGTGGGAGAGTTGGCATGCAGAAGAGTGGAGAAACCACCCTAGCAGGCAGCTTCTTCATTTCACATCACTTTCTAATGTCAGGCCAATTCATGGTGGAGGGGTGAAGGAGCAAAAAGGGAAGAAGAACAACAAAGAAAATATCATACAACCTCAACAACAGAAGCCTCAAAGCAACCAAGAAAACAGCTGTATGTCCAGAGACTGCTGGTCCTTCCTCAGATAAAGGGCCTGTTTCCATACCTGGCTCTACCCCGTGCCCCAGACTCATGTCACCTCCAAGGCTGAATAACTGGTTCCTTATTCTGAAGCTTGAGTCTCCCAGGCTTTGGTAATATTTTCATGCCTTCCTAAGGTGTTTGCTTTAATGAATAAGGAAATAAGAAGACAAGCCAACTCTGTGGGCTAGGAGATTGGTTACCACTTACTTCATAGCAACTGTCCAGACAGAATGAGAAGAAATGAAGAAACCCAGATTGCCTTTCTAAACAAATGTGGGAGGGATCAGGTAATGATTTCCCAAGTATGTCCAAGGAGGTGGCATAATCAGGCAGACGATGTGAGCAGCTTACTCTAGGGCTTTAAACACTTGTTCAAAACCCCTTTGCTCACCTGCATTTCTTCTACTGTCTTCCAGCAGCTCCATGCCTTCCCACTGCCATCTTCCCTGAGAACTGCTCAGTTTTAGTTCTGTGCGCTGCTGAAGAACACTGGGGACTTCTTCCTCCTGGTATGCACAAACTCTAGAATCCAAAATGCTTCCACATACCTTGCTTTACACAGATTCATCCAGCTCTATGACTTCCTACTTCTATTTTCTTTTTAATCCTGTTTCTCCCTTCTAGCCCTTAACTCCTTCCCCTTCCCCCCATTTATCCCTTAATCAAAATTACTATATGCTCTTCTCAACAATTCTTCTCTAAATCCCTCAGGCGGGTTAGAAGCCCCCTGAGGAAAGATCTTTTTTGGCAACAGAGTTGAGATAGGAAAGAGGTCCTTGACAGAAGCATATTCTATCCCAGAAAGGTTTTAATCCTTCCAGATGCTTTGTCACAAACTGTGCTTTTATGCTGGTGCACTTTTAAAGGCAGCCAGAATACGTGCAGAGGTCAGATCTCAGAGCCAGGCTGGAAAACTCTAAATTGCTCTTGCCTTTGATTCTCATGCTTTAAAACCACTCTGAAGTTTAAATAAATGGATTAGAAATGAGTTAAAGAGCAGGGTGCTTAATGCTGCAGCTTGAATCTATAGCCTCAAGCCACAGCACGTTGGGTGGTGAGATCCCGTCAAATCTCACCAGCTCAGCAGGCTCCAAACAAGTTGAGGCTTGGATGCAGATTTCTGGCAAGAAGCAAGGTGAGAGAGACCAGAGGGGTGGCAGTGGTCCTAACTGCATCATCACATAAGCAATCCTCACTGTGGTGGGGTGGGCAGCTGTGTGTACACAGGACCATCTTTGGGGAAAAGCATCAGCAAAGCTATTTGCCATTAATATTAAAGCTCTGACACCACATATTTAATTTCATTTTGCTTTAGGACTCGTGATTTCCAGACTTCTATCCAGCTGGGGAGAAGGGGGAGCAATGATAATGTGGTAGGCTAGATCCTCTCAGGAGACTCGGCTGCCTTGAAAGCCCATTCTGCTTCCCGTTGTTTATTATTGTTGGATGGTGATAGCACAGCTGCTCTGATACATCCTAGAGGTGAATGCAATTCCAGAGCTGGATGAAACAATTGTTGTGAATGCCAGCTTGGCAGCAGTTTCAGCCCTTCTTGGGGCAGACCTTTACCCCCCGCCTCTCCTACAGCTTTGTTCTGCTAAAGAAAAGCATTTCTGTAGTTGCTATTGAAAGAAATTTCTGAACCTTTTAGAATAATCCCTGTTTTAAAGAGAAGTTAAGTCAATGAAAGAGTAAATCACTTGTATAGAGCCACAAGTGAAGGCTGCTTGTTAACTGTGGACTTTCTGGCTGCCTGTACACACTGTCCTACCTGCGTTCAGCATCCCCACTTACTATTGATTTTTCACAGTGAAGCCAACTGTGATTGTTTCCAGTTCATAGAAGGAGAACTGAGACACCAGGAGATGGATGGACCCAGATAAGCCTATGGAAGGAAGCACTGTTGGCTAAAATCCCAAATTCTGAATGCCATCATACACCTCACCACATACATACAAGCAGCTCCAACATGGAGGGAGCATAGAATGGGTTAGTTCTGCTTCCAGAGCTCACGCGCTCTTCTCTTTGCAGTGGGCTATAAATTATGCAGCATTTAAAGATGGCTTTCTAAAACCCTGGCTTTAAAGCTTTTATTTATATCTCCCACACTGATATTTTTCAGACTTGTGACAGCTCCCACCTTCACAAGCTGGGGACATGCCAAGCACCTGGCCTTTTCTGTAATGGCCCATTCCCCTCTCAGCATGCTCCCATCACCTCTTTTTTAAGCAACACTTAGTATATCTCAGGCAGCTCTTTATATATACAAGAGGCATAAAAAATGAGTGGAAGAGAGCAAGGATGGTCAAAGGGAGAAGCAACAAGTGTCTTAAATGGTTGACAAACTTCCTGTGACTGTATCACACTGGAAAAAAAAAAAAAAAAAAGCCCTGGGAACAGCCAAGTGTCATAGTGACAATTAATGTAAGAGCAGTTTAACCCACGTAAATGGCATGAGAATCAACATGGCCAAGATTGAAATGGATGAATAAAGGGAAACACCTCAGTTGTGTTCAGTTCTCGCTCTGTGAACAAGCTTACATAGCCATATTTATGTATGGCCTCCAGGATCCCCTAAATGCAACTGAAGCTTGGGTTAAACAGGACAGCTAAAACCCAGCATACAGCTAAAGGCCTAATGTCAGCCTCTCTTTTGGTAGAGAAGCTTGCTTTAGATCCCGGGCTATTGTTTCACAATTGTCGTGGTTTAACCTGGCAAGCAACAGAACAGAACTTGCAAGTTGAATAAAAACTATTTACAAAGACAGAAAAGGAAAATGGAAAAATGCAATTATAACAATATGCATATCTGCAATGCAATTGCTCACCATCTGCCAACTGACACCCAGCTTACAATACAACTGCCCACCAATCGATGACAATGCAACATCTCACCACCCACCAACCAGCACTCATCAACTCCTGAGCAGTGGCTGCCAACTTTCCCCCAGTTTAATGCTGTTCCCAGGGCTTTTTTTGGCAGCTACCAAAACACCAGCATGCTATTAATGCTGTCTCCACTGAAGCCAGGACACAGATTCAAAAGTATATCTTGGTATCAGAGTGGAGAGGGATGTCTGTCCAGAACACCCCACCAACCTGCATGGATTTGATGACTCAGTATATCAAGGAATCACAGAATCATTAAGGTTGAAAAAGACCACTAAGATCATCGACACCAACTGTTCACATACCACCAACACTGCCCACTAGACCATGTCCCTCAGTACCACAACTCCATGTTTCTTAATGCCTTTAGGGATGGTAACTCCACCACTTCTCTGGACAGCCTGTTCCAATACCTCACCCCTCTTTTAGAGAAGACTTTCCTAATATGCAGCCTGAAAGAAAGGAACAGCTTGTCACGACAACTGAATTCTTCAGGATTTGCTTGTAAAGGAGAACAAATTTTCCTCTGCTGAGCAACGTGGCTTCAAAGCCTCACGATGTCCATGGTGCAGTAGTAAGAGGCAGAGCCCTACAGTCTTGGTGGTGCTTACTTCTCCAGGGCCTGAGGAGCATTTCTGTGCCACAGGCAGGGATGCTTGCGCTGCTAGGGGAATACAGTTCAGCTTTGCGAAATCTTTCAAGGTTTTGAAATTTGGGGTTTTTTTTTGGTCCGCCTTGGAACAGGACAAACATTAAAAAAAATATAATGAAATAAAACGTGCGTGTGAGAGGCATAATTGTGTCAGAACATCTGTTTTTGGCTCTGCGCTTTTATTCAGATGTCTGCTTCTCCCTTGTCTGAAGTGAACAGCAGGTCTCAGAGCTCAGGAATCTGACCAGAGAAAAACTTGCTTAAAATCACTTTGTCCTCTCCACAAAAATGCCCCAGGCTTTGTATGAATGGTACATTTCAGCAAAAGTAACTGTAGTCAAAATGCTCTGACCACCTCCAGACTCTTCTCAGTGGCACCAGGCACTGCAGGCGAAACAGAGACATCTTGGCAAAATTACACCATTGAAATTGCCGGCAGAAGAGCTCAATTTAACACCCACTAATTGTTGCACAATAGTTACAGGAATAAACTGAATTTGTTAATTAGATGCACACCAATGAGTAATTCAAGACTGGTTTAAATAATTATTCCTATCTTCCCAATAGGCTGTGGTGGTGATTAGCTCGCTGGCTGTTTCTCTTGACTGTTCTGCTTCAAATAGAAAAGAGGTGAGACACTCATACACTGAGCCATGGCACTCCTTAATGAAATCCCACTCCCTGGATGCTGAGACCAGCTTGCCTGCGGCTGTTGTTGGTTGCTCCTCCTGACCACAGAAACGTCAGAGGCAGTGAGGTGGGCTGCCAGTGAGCTCTTGGATCAAAAGTGTGCCAGTGAAATTAAATTAATACTTTTTAATGTGTTTAATTCCTGATGGAAGACTTAAGGACAACAGTGCCATAGATGCAAATCTTCCATTATAACCACAGGAAAAAAATTGGGCTGGAAAACAACTCTCCTCCCTGCGACATGGCAAAGCTACTTGTCCCCAAGCCTAGAGAAATGCCCTCTGCTGGCTCAGGATGACTTGCTATTCCCCCCTGCCCCCCCCTCCTGGTTTCCCTGCAAGGTTGCCACCCTAGAGTTTCCCAAAAGTAACATAAAACTAAACTTCAGCTAAATGGGGGCAGGTCCTTCTCCCCATCCTGCTCCTTACTCAGCAGTTTCTCACCCTCCTTCAGTTAGCTGGCTACATCTATGCTGCTTGGCTCATGTCATGCCTTTTTTTCATTGGACCACTGGGAAGATACCTCAGGAAAGCATGCAGAGAGAGTAGTGGAAGAGGATCAGTTTAACTGGCCTTCTGAAAGCTATGCAGGAAAAAAAAAAAAAAAAAAACAACTGAAAAGACACCAACACAGCCCAAACACAACAATAGGGAAAAAAAATGAAAGTAAACTAAGCCAAATTCCATTCCACTGTATGAGCTGCTCATCTAAAAAGACTATCCTTTCTGAAGGAAGCAAGAGAAATGCCCAGATATTAGAGAATAATGTGGTTGTACCACAAACAGCATTCATTATCAAGTCACTCAAAGTCCCAGCTGCTTAATATCTCTGACAATCAATCTCTTCACAGACCCAAGGAAACTATTTCTACTGAAACAGCCACCTGATGGCTGTCTAATGGAAAACAGCAGTGGTACAAACTGGCTCTGAGTGGGAAATACTGTAATCTAGGATTTGTGGGAGGAATTAAGGGAGGCAGCACACAAGCAGGAGCCAGGAAACACAAAGACTAATCTCAACAAAAATGCAGGTGAATGGCTGGAAGTTCCAAGACGTTAACTTTGCATTTTCCCCTCATAGAATGCTGCCTCTAAGCTCCCCAGAGATCCCTTGTCCACCTTACACTAAAGCACTTATTTATTTGGTGGGGTGTCAGAGACAGGAAAGAGAAGAACAGAAGTGTAAGAATGCAACATTATACTTGGACACACTAATTGCAGAGGCAGGCTGATATGCAACCTGTTTCTGGAAGGGGCATTGGAAAAGGTTGTAGCAGTTTATGAAAATCATAAACATGAGATAGAATCATAGAAAGGGTCTCTTCCAACACAAACCATAAGATCTAGTTCCAATACCACTGCTATAGGTAGGGACGTTAGAATCCCACAGATTACCTGATGCTGAGAACCATCCTCTGCTAAATTTTCCTTATTACCTGTCCCTGCTTCCTTGCACTCTCAGGTGATTCTGCCTCCTTTCTTACAGCAAAGAGAACCAACACATTCAACAGCCATTTTCCTTCTTGAACCTTAAGCAGTGACCCTTCTCTGGTCTTCTCAGTATATTTTACTGTTTTGTCAGAACTTCTTCTCTCATCTGCTCTTTGCTTATTTACATCACCATCTCCAATGAATTTCAGCCAGTAACTGATCCGCCTCCATTAGGAACATAAATAAGATAAGCTCACTGTTGAGTCCATGGAAAGAGATCAGAGCTTTCCACTTGTGATTCAGGTCTTAGGTCACCTGTGCAACCTTCAAACAGTTTTTAACTGTAGAGGGAGCTGAAAGCTAGCAGGATCCTTATTTACTTGCCTGAGGTGAGGCAGAACTAGACAATCGCATGGACAGTACTGGAGACTATAGGTCAAACCATTCAACATAGCAACATTTGAACAGCTTACAAGAATTTAGCTTCAAGTAAACAGCTTAGAATATAACATGTGAAACAGTCTCAGACAAAGGGGGAAAAAAATTGGACAAATAATTCCTGTTTAAGTTTATGCTTCTCCCTTACAGTTGCTTGAGAAATCTGAAGACAGACCAAACCATGGAAGACAGGTTCCCAAAGGACACATGAACTGAGACTATGCCATTTCATAAGTCTTCAGGGTATCTGCCACCCCTGAACTTGAGAATCAAACCTCTACTTTTCTGTAGATCCATACTACAATAAAGAAATTCAACTGGCTAGTTGTCTTATGGCTCCTCGCACTTCCATCTATTGCTCCCTCACCATCACCACTGAAATACACTTCACTGGAACTACTAAAAGAAGACAATAAATGTTACCACATGACACTAAATATTCAAAAAGTTTTCTCCAGTTTAGTTTTGATAACAATCCAAAGATGGTTTTGCAGAGCTCAAAGACTAAAACCTTTCCCCCAGCCAATCAAATGAAAAAGCATATCAACAATCTAGCCCACTTCTTCAATGGAATGCTGAGGAAATTACCTATTGCTTCAGCTGCTCCAGCCCTGCCTCTGGAGAATCCAGCCATTCCTTGATACAGCTGTGGCTTCAGTGCTGCTCAGCATTAACTCCTTGCCTCCCACCTTCAAGTACAGACCTGCTCATCCCAAAAACATTGCGTTGTTCTCAATTTGTACCAGCCATAAGGCAGAAACTAAAAACAGTGAGGACTGTTCTCAAGATCTGTTCATCTCTATTGGAAGAGAGATTATGTATATGACTCCAATGAGGAAGAATTCAAGGAGTTTCCAATTGTTTTTCTTTAAATGCCCTAGAAGTGTCCTGTGGTACAGCAATTAACTTCCTCTTTAACATCCTGCTTCTTCCACCTTTGCTCAAAACTGAAACTAGCTGGAACAAAATTCAAATAGACAAATGTCTCAGGTGTCCTGAGAAGAGGGAGACAGTATGGATGGAATGGAAAAGGGATTTATAGGAACTGGCCAACACTGAGCAGATGAAGCTCCTTCATAAACCAAGTGAGGGTAGGAGTTTTCCCTGCCATGAAACACCATGGGAACTTTTCCATAGGCTTTAACACAATAGGAACTTAATCTAACTACTCCACAGACTTCTTTTAATTTTTTTCCCCAAATTTCTATGATCTAGATGCATAAACTGGCTTCTCCTCTGTTTGATCTGAGATAGTCAGCTCTTTCCTGCTGTGTGTGACTGCCTTGACTTACTGCCTTCAGTTTAAGAGGCTACAATAGTGCTGAACACAGCTCTCTACATTTCAGTGGATACCAATCATGCAGTTGTGACATTTTTGGTAACTGTTCCTTTTTCTAACTCTAGGGTTCAGGGGACCTCAAGGGATTTTCCACCTGAGATCTTCTCCCTCCTCCTCCCCCTCCCCCCCCTTACCCCAATTATTTTGGATAGAAAGGAGCAACAAAATGCAGCATAAATATAAAACACATTTTTGGCTAACATCTGAAATGCCTTCAGATATCATCTAAAGTTACACACACATGTCCCCAGTGAAGCCTGAAACAAAGCTCTCAGAGAAGACAGGATTAATTTGAGGTCAGAAGGGCTTTGCTTTCTGTCATAACATTGCCATGATGTAGTACCAAACTCATTACTTACCGTGACATGAAGCTAAGAGGCTAAGGAATGGTTTAGTGTATGTTAGTTCATTTTCCCCTTCCACTACAATATCTTCTCTTGAGGATGGCAAGAAACAATCTAAACAAGGACTTGTGTGTATGGAACAATTTAGTCCCCATGCAAACAATATGGGGACAACAGGGATTTCTGTGAGATGTTATTTTTTGTTGTAACCAAATTGCGCACAGATTTCCCTACTCTGCAGTCTGCTCAGAGGCGACTGGGTTCTCCAATAAAGCCACGTTGATTAGACAGTTTCACAGAAGGGAAACTAGTTCACAATATGTCATCTGACCTTTTCTGTCTTTTTCCCTCTACTCTGATGGGTTGTGAAATAATTCTCATTTTTTTTTCAAAACAATTTGTTCTTCAATTTGGAATAGTGACAGTAAATAGTTCTTTAAATAGCCTCATTTGTCAGCTGTATGCTGGGATTAGTTAACATTAAAAAGCAGATCTCCTTTAAATGGATACTTAAGCTGTTCACTGCTGACCTTCAGTATGATCCCAGGTAGACGTTTTTAGAGGGTCTTGGATTCACTGATTACAAAGTTGGAAGGGATGTCTCTAGCCATTCAAATCCGCAACACAGACTTGAGGATTTCCATGAATTCAATCCCATTTCAATCAGTGTATCAGTGAGGGAAAAAACAAACACTAAAACTACATCGTCCTCACTGAGATATTTCTAGGGCCAGAATCTATACCATAAGCTAGACATTGCTTGCTTCAGGGATAAGTCACAATTTGTTTCTGACCTGGCTGTGTCCAACTTCTGTCATCTGTCATCTACAAGTTCCCTGCCTACTTTTTCCTATCTATCTAAGTAAAACGTAGGACTCAAAGTTAGACTCGTAAGCCATGCATGAATGAACATACGTTGCTGATAATGGGAGATTAAAAATAGCTAGCAAAGTTAAGTAGTTTTGAGTATAATACTCAAGCGCCCCAGAAGATTCAGGACTTCTGTAGGTACCTCTGTTACTATTACACTCACATAATCCATAGAGCTCTTCATACATCGTCTAAAGAATCTGAGTGCACACCACAGGTGCTTATAACACTTCTGGAGATACAGCAGCCTCTCTCAAACAAGAGATCCAACCAAAGACCTATGATTCACCTCGTGTAGAAATACAGATGAGAAGAGGGAGCATAGCCAGGAAAAACCTTCTATTTAGGTATCTCTCTATAGAGCAACTATCTTCTATCAATGTCACTGGCCCTCAGCAAAGCTGGATGTCTTGAACAATGCCTCAGTATGTTGGATACAAGCTCTGCTCTCTCCCTCCTTCAGCAGTCCTTGATTGCACACTTCCAGGTGCTGATTTCCAGATTAAAGTAGTCTTTATTGTAGACTTTTCACACGTTATCAACACGGTGTTTGATTACATCAATAGTGGCAAAATATCAGTGCTTAGCAAATAAAAAGATTTTTTTTTTTTTTTCAGCAGGGAGATCTATTTTTGTCACTTCCTCCTGTGGGGCAGGTTATCAAGATGACCTGCATTGCAGCAGAGAACAGCTAACTGTTTGGGGAGCTGGAGGGGGGAGACAGATGGTATTTATGGTGTGTCATAAACAGTGAAGGACTCTTTGGACAACAGCCTAATAAATACTCTAAAAAGAAACTGCTGAACTCTCATAACTCAATATACAGACTGTCATCCTTTCCCTCCTGCTTTATGATCTGGTTACAATTTGCTTTTTAGTATTGCCACGGTGAACTCAGCTCCTGAGGACAAACTTTGAAGGCACAGATAAAAGATGCTGCAGGACCCTTTATGGGCAGAACCCATGCAGGAATTCCAAGGAATGGGCATGTTGGACTTCTTCATTCTGGTTTGCCCTTTCAGGCCTGCAGCTGCCTCTCAGGGACCTCTTAACAAACTGTGGTCCCAATTTTGGGCTTAGGGGGTCCCACATGCCCTGCCTAAGCACAGTGCTCTCTCCAAAAATAGAATTTGAACATAACTCTGGGTTCAGTGGCCTCTTGTAGATATAGGAGTTGGACTCTAGCAGTGAAACGTTTGAATATAGGTCTAGACTTCCTGACTGACAGGAGGCCAGCATTAAGCTCTGCATGACTGAACTGAGAGTAAGAGCATTCAGAGAACTGCATCCATTGGGGAGTCCATGGTGATCCAGTGTCCTGTGGCCCAGGGTGTCAACACCTCTCTGCAGACTAACAGTCTCCTGCATAGCAGGGGTGCTCCAGCCCTCTAATAATCTTCACAACCCTCCTCTGGATCCAATGCAACAGCTCCACATCCTTCCCATACTGAAGGCTCCAAGACTGAACACAGTACTCCAAATATAGCCTTAGAATGGTAGAGTGGAAGGGAACCATCATCTCCTCCCTTTCCCTACTGGCCACCTCCCCTGTGATACAGCCCAATATACAATCAGCTTTTGGGGCTTTCAATGCACACTGCTAGATCACATCAAGGTTTTCAACTACCAGAATCCCTAAGTCCTTCTCTAGGGTTGCCCTCTGAGAAATGAGTACTTCTCCCAGTATGTACACATATTTGAGAAATACTGAAAAGCACTAATGCCTACATGGAGCCCTAGGGGACACCCTCATGACCAGCCTCCACCTGGACATAAATCCCTTGAATACAACTCACTAGCTGTGACTAACTGTAATACTATAATGCAACAGAAAGCACGGCAATGATAGGAGAACAACAAAGTCCCAGACTGCAGTAAACCCAAATGCACCAGCCACATATACAGAAATAAAGGAGGAAAAACCCACTTACTTTCAGAAGACCACAGAGATCTCCAGCCAGATATCACCTCACCTCCACTGCCAGCCTTTGAATGAGGTCTGTGAAGGGGTGGAGCCAGGATCCACCCCTTCAGTCACTCAATGCATTGCATGCACCTGAGCTCCCCTGAGTTGGCCCTGCCTTCCCACCAGGCACTCAATCGCTGGTTCAAGCTGTGATTTAGCATTACCACTACACCAGCTGACCAGTTCTTTATCTACCAAATAGTCCACCTTTAAAATTCATATTTCTCCAATACAGTATTTATCAAATACCGTATTTCAGAGGTAAATCCCTTAGAGGGAGTAAACATCATCATCTTGAAACAGTGGTCACCTTCCTCCACCCCCTATCAGCACTGGGAATTGAGCCTCTGGACTGCCTTCCCACTTGGACTTTCTCCAGGAAGACCACTGGGCCAGACAGCGACTGTTGCCATGAGCAGGGTGTTTCTACCAGGAGTGCTGACAGCCTGTTTTCATCAGCTCCGAATGGAAAAATTGTTTGGAAAAAGGCCTGACATGTTTATCAAAGAACCATGGCATTTAGTGTAAATGATGAAATGACGGCAAATTAATCTAAACCCTGCCATCACTGCTATCAGGAATCATGGACTGTAATAGTTGTGTGATGGTCAGTGGGAGTTTCACTCCTGAGGACTGTGTGTACTGCTTTCATACGTAACTTTTGTCTGTCAGCTGAAACACAGCTGCTTCTGGTGTGGATCACAGGCTGTGCAGTGCACCAGCTCCCCTGATGAGTGGGGAGTTAAGAGGTGATCACTGCATTGTATTTTCCATAGCTATTTTGTGCTGCTGCATCTATCCATGATCTTCAGGACCCTGGTGTATGAAGTTTTTCAATACAGGGTCCAGCCTGTTGTTCTATGTTGTGAAGAGGATTAATAAGCCTCCTCATGGTTGATGACGTAAACATAAGACTGTCCAGGATGGAATGATTAAAGACCACAGAGAAAATGGTTGCTAGAACTTCTTGTGGTAACACCAAGGAGGTCTTTCCTTCAGCAGCTAGGAGTTCAGGCTGTTCTTCTAACAAGTACACCCTTCAGGCCTTGCTGACTCATTTGCAGAGCAATAATTGGGACAGAAGAGCTCCACTCAATCAGTATCACCATCTCTTGTGGTGCCCTACTGGTGATGTGTGTAGCTTTCATACCTAGAGAAAAAGTTTTAAACACACGTGAGCTGCAACAATCATAAGCAAATCACATGGGGAAAAAACAAACAAAAAAAAGCTTGTGTTATTTACAGTTGTGTTTCTAGCTCTGGTGAGGCAAGGCCTAACTTCCAAAGAGAAAACTGAGTGTGATGTAGTGTCTGGATATTTACATCAGTTTGCAGACACCGTGCAGATATCTTTGCTATGGTTTGCATTCATCTTTGGATGTCAGCCTGATGGCAGATACAACGCTGACCATGTTCAAGGGCAGAAAGGAGAGAGGTGAAAAATTATGAAGCACAGAAAGGAAGAAGAAAGGAAAATTCACCAAGCCTTTATTGTGTCCATGATCAATAGATCTCCAAAGATGACAGGCAAGAATGTGGCATCTAAATGTGTGGGCTGGGGCAGAGCAGGGAATCGAGATGTTTTCTCTCACTGAGGAGACTCGTGGCAGAGAGAGTCCAGTATCTAGCTTGGAGATTTCCCCAGTGACTAGAGATTGTCAGCACATACCTGCGGAAGACCCATGTGCCAGGGCAGTAATGGCAGCTCGGAGGCATCTCTTGCCTCCCCTGCTCAGCCCCTTGCCCTCAACCCAACCCTGCACACCCATCCACCCTGTTGCTCGATAAGTCTTCCCCTCTGATTTGCTCTTGCTGCAAAGTGCTTGCCCAGCGAGAATATCCTGTGAGGTTCTGGGCCTGAGGTCGGAGGGAGGAGGGTGGAGGGAAAGCTATTGTTGCTCTTATCGCAATGTGAGATTTGTTGCATTCCGAGGAAATCATCTGGTACTTGGCTTTCCCCCACTGCCCTGGCCACCGTGAGGATTTAGGACAATCCCTAATCTGTTCCCTTGTGAACACTACGGGCCTTTCTTGTGGGAAACAAGTTCGCAAATTCAGTTGTTTCTATCAAAGATGAGGGAACATCCAAGCAGCGCCAGACAGTACAAGCTTCCCCCACAGGCACTCCGGCTCCGGCATCCCACACTGCTCTATCACCACCAAGCCCCACAGCACCAGCCAGCATCCCCATCCCAAGCAGCCACCTCCTCCGCCTCCCCCTGTGCTCATAGTCTGCGTTCCTGGCTGCCTACCTCTCCTCCTCCCTGCAGAGCTCCCTGCGAGGAGAAGCACAGTGCAAAGCCTGGGAAAAGCTGGTGCTGACCTTCCCCTCCCCTCGCCACTGCTCTGCACAAAGGAGCACGTGCAGGCGCTCAGCCCTGTGGGCCTGAACCTGTGACTTGGGCCCGTGCCCCAGCCTGCACAGAGGGCTGGAGAAGGGTACTGAGCCCTGAGGGGCTGTGATGGGAGCCAGAGTGAGTGGGGAAGGGAGCTGGCATGAAGCTGAGTGGGCGCTGGGGATAGGATTGTGATTTCCTACCCCTTCTTGCCCCTTTCCTCCTGTCCTGCACCTGACCGTTGCTCTCCCAGATGATCTTGCAGTGCTTCACTCTCCCTTTCTGCCCCAGGGAAATGGCCACCCAAGAAGTGAGGCAGTCCGGAAATGGGAGGAGCACCTCACTTGCTCTTGCTGCCAAAATTGTTACCCACATTGCTTCTGAATCCTTGGCTTTGGGTGCCAGCGAGTGAAGCTTGTAGACTCTGCCTCCTTAGGGCCCACTTCTGCCCCTGGCAGGTCCTTTGCTTCTTCTTGCAGGAGCTGCTGATGACAAAACCCAAATCCAAAGATTTGGGACAGGTCCCATGGTCTCTCTGTCTCTCCCCTTGCATCTCAGTTGCTGCCTTGCTCCTCAGAGAGGGATCCTGCTGCCACCAGCCTTCAGATCAATCTTGCCCTTTTTTCCTCCACCTCCCACTTGCTGAGCAAACCTGGCCACCTCGCTCCACCTGCCTTGGAGATGAGGATCAAAGGGTCCCCATTAACTCTATCCCTGAATTTCTCCCGCAACATCACAAGCACATCTGTTTGTGGCTTCCCTTGGGAAGGCTCCAGAGAGCTGATGTGCTTCTCAGCCAGTCCTCCTCCTACCCATCTGTGGCCACAGCACCATGAACACTCCTCTCTGCAACTTCCACACAGTGCAGTGGTGGCCCATGTACAGGGAGGGGGCAGTGGAGGTGGTGTGGCTGCACACAAAGCAGAGAAACCTTTCCAGACACTGCTCAGCAAGCAATCCCAGAGTCACCTCACTCCTATGTAAAGGTGTTGGGGCAAAAATATCCTGCAAATGCACTGATGTACAAGATGGGAGAGTATTTATCCTAAAGGTAAATCTATTCCCTGGGCTGAATTTGGTGCATGAAGTAGGAGACTCAAGTGAGTTAAAATATCATGGGGTAGAGAGGTGAGAAGAATGGCTTGAGGTTCCATTTTAATTTCCACCTAAGGTTCCTGTTGAATTATGAAGATCCTCACCCTAACATAAGGTAGAGGTAGGTGGAGGGAGGTACTCCTTCTCACATCCATCACTTCTCTCCATCTGGATCCCTGCAGGCCATTCTACACAAACACAAGCAAACCTTTGGGAAGCCGTGTGGGAGAGAGCAAGTATATTCTGAGTCCCAAACTGTGTCAGTTAGCGGTGCTGGAAAAGGGAAGGAAAGCCAACTATCACGAGCATTTATGAGAAGCAGAAGGATCAGGAGAGTAGGCAGGAGTTAAATGTTTGCTGATAAATCACAACAGGTTGGACTTGATGGCGAAGCACCTAAAGCAGCCTCAAAACCTACCCAGTAGTTCAGCAGGACTTCATGTTTTCTGGCATTCCACTTCATTTTGTTAGCACAAAGTGGTCCTCATCAAAGTATTGACAGGATTACTTTATTTTTATTTTTTTTTTAATAAATCCAGAAAAGTGCAGTCTTCCTTGCTATAATTGAGCTTCATTGTGGGGGAGAGCTAAGGGATTACATTTTTTATTGCTGGGTGTGTTTCATGGGAGATCTGTCAGCTGGAATTGACAGTGCCAATTAAGGTTGTGTGTTTTCATGCAAGTTGCAGAGTCTTAGAAAGTATAAAAAAGAAGGGTGGGGGAGGAGGAAGCAAGCCAAGCTATTTACAGTGACGGATTCAGGGAAGAGCAAGATGGGAAATATCTCACCATCTTGGTTGCTACCTGCAGTGGTGAGACTTGCCCTCCATCCTTATTCACCGCTGACAAAAAACACACACACACATGCACATTCTCTGAGATGTGCTCATAGAAGATTGGAGGCTTGTTTCCTATCACCCTAATCACACCTTTCCTCAGCCGCCCATGCAAGGCCCCTGACCACACACAAGCTATTGTGTGGTCTCCTCCTGCTTGCTCCCACAGGTGTGAAGCAAACACCTTGTGAACAGAGCTCTGTTGGACTGGTCTGCCTTAAGTTGCTCTCTGTGAAGGAGGTAATTTGAAAAGACAGTGTTTTGGGAAGGAAGGGCACAAAAGCTAGAAAATGTCCATGCTCTCTGATGAAATTCACCTGACAAAAGACAAAGAGGATGATGAAGGCTGGATATGGGGAATCCTCATTTTTAATAAGCAAAGGGACAAGGGAAAGAGAAAGGGAGGAAGATATGTCATTCCTAGGCAATTTTACTTGCAAGGATTTATTCTCACAAGCATAGTGTCCTATGGCACAAATCGCAGCAGCCTCTTACCATTCAGAGGCAAAAGTTTACTTTTGATCTGTGAGTCTTCTCATCAAGACCATCAGACTACTTTCTCCCCTTTCCCTTCCAGGTTAGATAGTAAATCCATCTGGCTCAGCACAGGGGCAGGTGGTGGTAGTGTGCACTGAGAGCCAGCCTGCTCCCCTGTGGGGGAGGGATGGGTGCTTGGGATTTATGCTGCTGTACACGAAAAATAAACACCCGGTCTCCACGTGCTTTGCTAGTCAGTGTATGCTACCCAGCTAATTCAAACATCCATCCATCAACCCTCCCTTGACTCATCACCACAACATTGATATGCACGGGGGAGTGAGCAGTCCCACATGGGGATGAGAGAAGATCCCGTCTGCTGTGAGATGTTGAAATCTCTCTCTGAGCCAGCTGCTAATGAAAGGCGGTTGGGTATAGCACTGCTTTACTATTGTGAACCATCACCCATTTTCTGTATCTTTCCCTATGACACAGCCTATCTCTCTTGGCAGGCTCAACTTGCTAAAGGCCAACACAGGGGTTTGCCTTTACCAGGCAGATGGTGTATTATCCTTGGCAGGTGTTCAGAGCCATTGGCTACTGCAAGTGGTGGAGGGGAGTCCCTGCTGGCAAGAATCATAGAATTGTTTGAGCTGGAAGGGACCCATAAAGGTCATCTAGTCCAACTCCCAGGCACCCCAAGAAGGGGGTGATGCCTGCACACCCATTCCCCTTGGTTTGGCTGCCTCTGCATTTCCATTGGAGCACTCTATTAATAACTGTTTTTCTAAAAAATTCTGGCAGTAATAATGATTTACTGGGACTTAAATGACACATCTGACAATGACACTGACTGCTGGTGTTTGAGCACTAGTCGGGAATTTTAAAAGGGAAAGGAGCAGAATGAATAATGTGTTACAAAGAAGATAGGCTGCACCAGTTTAAACAAGATGATGAAGAGGCTGAAGAAAGCTTATCTACATGGTGAGACAAATGAATTAGTTGGTCACCTTGAAGGCCAGGTGGCCCAGGGTATTCACACTTGCTTTCTGGGAGTGGACATCTCTGAACCTGTGCCTGTGGGAAGTAGTGAAATATGAAATGGAAAGGCAGCCTCCATAGAGGTGCTCCCATCTTTATGTGAGTGCTGTTCCTCTGACCCAGTGGCTGCTGTATTTGTACACAGATGTCCATAAGCACAGCCCTACCTCGATCCTGTCCCCCCAAAGCTGCTGTGTGAACAATTCTGTGGGGAGCCAATTTGCCAACAGACTTGGGTTGCAGCAGATATGAGGTCTGGAGGATGTGCTGAGACCAGAGAGATCATACAACACAGATATATCAAGTGGCACTGGTCAGAGCTAGTGGGGGATAGATATTCTCATTCTCCTCTAGATAAAGAAGATGAATGGGCAAATGGCATAACACCAGAAAGGCCAGGAAATGACTGGGACATCAAGCTGGAAGGACTCTAGTTTTTCATCAATTTCTGGTGGTGAAAACACAATACTCAGCGTGAGGGGCACTAAGCTTAGTGTGGGACTCAAATCCCTAAGCAAAACCCAGCATATCTGGCAGGTTTATGAGGATGGGGAGGATACCCTAGGGTGTCTAAAATGGCTTATGCTTAGGCAATTGCCTCCTGCCTGTGTTTCAAGTCAGTGTCTCCCTGCTGACTATCTTGTTTCAGGCCCTGCTAGATAACAGAGAGAGGGCAGAGACTAGAAAAGATAACTTTGGCCAGAAGCTTGAAATACTCTTGTGACAGGAATATAAAAGAGGACAGACAAGAACATGCCAAGCTTCAGCTCCATCAGTATCTTGTCTCTGATGATAATAGATGATTCAGGAAAGCATGACCCTTCTCTTGCCCCTAATCTTCTGCTGGGATTTTTTCCAAAACTTTTTTTCACCCCACAAAGGATGTTCTGTGTAAATGCATCAAAAGAAATTTCCTAGAAAAAGGGCTTAATTTTCCCCTATCCTCTGTTTTTCCCTACCCTCCATATCTATTCCCATTCAAGTAAATATAACCTTAACAAATAAAGATTGTCCACATTTAGCAAATAAATGAACCCAAGCACATGACTCTGGGACTGTTCTTACACCAACTTACTTGCGCTTCATGATGCAGCTTCACAAATGAATTTCCTTTCCCCTTGGAATAATGGCATGTGCACACAGATCCCTAAACAAATGTGGAGCTTCTCATCCAAAACTGCCTCTGGTAAGATTTTGCTGGAAACTTTCCAGGGGCAAAACGCTTGCCTTGTGTTTCACGTCCCATGCAGCATGCAAACGGGAATTATTTATTTGTTGCTGCTTTGCTTTTGTTTGTGCAAACTGACGCCACAGGGACTTCTTTTGAGGGCATTTTTCAGCCAAGGAGATTATCCCATATAAATACAGTGAAATAAATAGATTTATCATTAGAAAGACTTCAGGCTGTTCTCCCTTTCCATCCATCCATCCATCCATCCATCCATCCATCCATCCATCCATCCATCCATCCATCCATCCATCCATCCATCCATCCATCCATCCATCATCTGCCTGCCTTTGTAGATAGCAGAATAACAGAATTAAATTCCTTACACTGACTGAAACAATCTAATTAGGTTTATCTTGTTTTGGGTATACACTGAAACTGTGAGCAAGAGTTGAGCTAATTAAGTCAGGCAGATTTATCTGCCTCATGTACACCTTGAAGCTGTTGCCCACAGCCCATCAGCCTGCTCTTTTGCCAAAAGTCATTGCTATTCTACCTGAGTAACAGAGGCAGATGGGACCCATAAGCCTTTCTGTAACAACAACAGTCTGAAGAGGAATGTGACTTGGAGGCATCAGCTACTAGTAGAAAGGAGAAAATCCTATCTGCTCTGAGACACTGTGGGTTTCTGTCAGCTTTCCTCAGCTATTTACAATGGTGAAGTGGGTTCTCTTTATTTTTATGTTTTTAACTGTTACCACCAATTATTTTTAAAGTGAACTATAGTTAATAGAAGTGAATAATCAATCTGGTGGCCTTTTATGATGGAGAGACAGCATCAGTAAACTAAGGAAGAGCAACTGATGTAATCTATCCGGACTTCTGCAAGGCCTTTAATATGGTCCCACAGTACATTCTTATATCTAAATTGGAACAATGTGGATGTGAAGGGTGGACAATCCAGTGGATAAGAAATTGGTTGGATGGTTGCAGCCAGAGGGCTGTAGTCAATGGATCTATGTCCAAATGGATGCTGGCAATGAATGGTATCCCCCAGGGCTCTCTCCTGGGACTGGTACTCTTCAACATCTTTATCAGTGACATAAATAGGGGGACTGAGCGCACTCTTAGCAAATTTGCAGATAACACAAAGCTGAGAGGTACAGTTGAAACAGAAGAGCCAGATGCCATCCAGAGTGACCTGGACCAGCTCAAAAATTGGGCACATGAGAATCTAACAAAGTTTATCAAGGCCAAATGCAAAGGAGAGGGAGGCAATTGTCCTCCTCTACCCTGTCCTTGTAAGTCTCCATCAGGAGTATTGCGTCCATGCCTGGGGACACAACACCAGCAAGAATAACGCAGAGCTGTGGGAATGGTTCCAGAGGAATACCTTGAAGATGATCAAAGGGCTGTAGCACCTCTCCTATAGAGGAAGGTTGAGGGAGTTGGGCTTGTTCAGCCTGGAGAAGGCTCCACAGAGATCTCATTGCAGACTTCTAGTGCTTAAAGTGAGCTTATAATCAGGTGGGAAACAAACTTTTTACACAATCTGATAGTGATAGGACAAGAAGGAATGGCTTTAAATTAGAAGAGGTTAGATTTGGTTTCAATACAGGGAGAACATTTTTTTTTACATAGGTAGTGAGACAGTGGCACAGGCTGCCCAAAGAAGCTGTGGATACCCCAATCCTGAGGGCATTCAAATCCAGGTTCGACAGGGCCCTGGGCAGCCTGATCTGATGTGTATTCAACCTGACCACAGCAGGGAGTTAGAACTAGATTCTCTTTAAGGTCCCTTCCAACCCAAGCTATTCTATCATTAAGTATTTGACCCAGTTCTAAACACACAGCTGAAGGAGTTACCTTAAGTTTCAGAGGACGAGGTGGTAACTTGCTAAACTGTTACAATGATGTATCTTATCATTGTAATGTATCCTATCATGTATCCAATCTGAGGCCCACCAGTGTACTTAACAGCTTTGCTCTCATGGAAATTAGTGGCAGTTTTCCACTTGAACAAGTGTCAAGTACCTAAACAAAAAATCTGGGCTTGGGGAGATTCCTAACTGAATTTTCCCAGAGATGCTGAAAAAGTAGGGGGAAGACACTCAGCTATTTTGGCAATAAGGGCATAGGAATACCTCAGATGGAAAAACAACCCTTAGTTCTGTCTGAAAAGAGGGCCCATAGGAAGTTTTGCAACCATTTTGGGACCACTCAAGGTTGAGGCTGCAGTCTTGTAGCTTAAGGGAGCTAGGAAATAAAGGTCAATCCAGGTCTTTGGCTTCAAAAACAATAAAATCATTTTCACGTCTCTTTCTTTGCTGCAGTAACTGTAAGTGTCAAAAGAAGCTACTTGGAGACTTACATTAGAAAAATGAGCAGTTGGATTCCACCCTATAAGAGATGGGAGGTGCACGGAAAAGGAATGGTGGTGGCTGGTGCAGGTCTCCTGGCTTTTCCCACCACAAGGTGCATACACACAGACCTGTATTTCAAATTGGCTGAATCACTGAAAATTGGGAAGTCTCGATTTCGTTTGTACAAGTGCGTGAATAAAATTAAAGATTGGGTTATTATAGACATCAATCATGCTGAAAATGAGACAGAGATCAAATGAATAACTTAGAAGTTACAGCGTTACTGTAGTCTGTTTTTCCATTACTGTCACTGCACTTATCAGAAAAGTCAAAACTGTTCATTTGCCTTTGATAGATAAATTCCGGTCTATGAAGGAAACTCCTTTGCTATGGATTTTTTTCCTACATCTTTGAATATTTTATTTATTTTTTCCTCTCTTGAATTTAAAATAATAATGATAAAATTGAAACATGAATAATTTACTTTCATTGACAAGCTAAAGAAAAATCACAACTTTTATAAATCTTGTTCAGATTTGAACCCTTAAATAAAATTGTTCTACAGTTTAGAGCCTAAAATAGAAATGCATTTTGAATAAAAAGAGATTAAAAAAAACCCCACAAAATATATACCACCAACAATTAGAACTTTGAAAGCAAAATGCAGTAGGATGAACTCCTCCTTTTGAACAGTTGGGATAAACAGGCATTTTTCTACTTAAAAAATTCAGCACATTTCACTTTCTTGTTCTTGTACCAAAATCTTCATCCATCTGCACACAAACCTCTGTGAAGATTATAGTGTGGAAAAAAAAAAGAACCAGAAATTCCTTAATCTCCTGAGCTGACTACCAATTTGGTTGCCTAGTCCACCCCCATAAAGGTCACCTTAATCCTATTATCCTAGACAAGGATGCTCCCCCTATCCCATGGATTCCAACAGAAGGTATCTGGATGTGAAGACAAGATAGCTCTTGCTACAATATCCCCTCTCATGGATCTTCTGCAGGTAGAGCTGGTTGGTGATCCAACTGATTAGCTGTTGCTGATGACGCTGAAAGTACAGGAGATGTATATAGCTTATCTCGGTCATTCAGTTTGTGTTTGAGATGAGTCACCAGATAGAGATGCAGAATTTGTGCAGACAGAGCCAAGCAACTGTATCATTAATAACTAGAGAGGAGGAGCTGACATTTATTTGCTCAAATATCCATAAACAAAGACTCTCAGAAAATGGTTGTTTTCAAATGAGTCATTGAATGGGCATGGCAACTGGGCCTGCAGCAAATCCTCTGCGAGACACTTGGATTCTCAGTTAAGAACTTTGTCTTCTAGGGGAAAGAGAAGCTCCAGATTTGATATAGCACTCCTCCTTGTTTGCAGGGATTTTATTACTCCCAGTCATAACCAGTGAGGCACTATGTGTCAGGATTATGATGGCCTCTCTACTCCTTAGGTTTGTGGCATCTATGAGCTTTTTCAAATTAGAACTGGAAATGTTTTAAAATTGAAATGCTGGGCAGCATTATCTCTTGACACATTTCCTGTTGCATTTGCATAGCTTCATCAGTGGACATTTGTCATTTAGCCTACCCCAAAATTTCATGTCACCTTCTGTCACCCCACTAGCAAGATGGACATGATCTGCTCTTCAAACCAGTCCCTTCTGTCATACTTGATTCACTTTCTTTGCAGTTTAGCAGCAGTGTGTGTAGAGAGGGGGGCAGTTTCATGGCAGCTACGTTAGTGGGGGGACTAGCTCTTCCTGTCTGTGTGATCTTTCCTCTTATAGCCAGTGTGCTTAGAACCCAACCATCAAAACAAAGTGAAGCACCACTAACTCTGCAAACATAACTCTATGGCTTTGTGTGGCTGTCCAGAGAGGATAGAAATGGTCACTGAAGTCTGGACTAGAATGAAGAGGGCTGGCAAACTTAACAAAGCCAACCATTTAAATATTTGATTTATAGTCACTATTTGCATTCTGCCTTTCCCCAAGTGGGGGAAAAAAAATACCCAAACAAACAAAAAACAACAACCAGAGGTATATATGGGCTCTTGGCTTTGCACAAAATGTTGTGTTTTCATTCCAGCAAAACCTCTGTTGTAGAATTCAAAAGGGGTGCTTTGAGAGCAATGGGTTTCCACATGCTCTTAAAACAATACCTGGGAGAAAACTTGGCTTTCGTGAAGAATAGACAGGTCCAACAGATCCCCATCTGCATCGATCCATCATCTGCCTGAGAGACATACAGGATTTAAGTGACCAGAGAATTCCAACCTAAACGAACGTTTATTGCTACCAATTTTAGAGGGCCAGTGTTCAGATACTATACAAACAGATAACATCATAAAGTAAAAGTGGTTTGGAAACTTCCCAAGGAAACATCTTTTCTCGCATAAAATAACAATGCATGGAAAGAGAAAAACTCCAGGCACACATATGCATTATGATGAATGTCTATTTCACGATAAGTTTTTGACAAGGTTAACATTTTCTGGTTAGAAACAAAATTTTTAGATGCCCTCTTTCTGAAAAGTGTATTTTAATAAAATGTATGAAAAATGTGTATTTTTATAATGGATATTATAAGAGGAATATCAAAACTACAAAGATTAAGACCAGTTTTGTTTTCCAGAACTGAAATACTTCAACTGCTCTGAAAGGATATTTTGAGCTCTTTGCCTCAGAATTGTATTTGATGAGTGGTTTCATTTTTTGCTCACTGCTTTCCTGTCCCAAAGCAAGGAAAAACAAAAAACATGGGACTACTAGACTTTTCCAGAGGAAATTTCCTGATCCCACCTTTTTCTAAACCCTAAATCAAAAAATCACCTTCCTTAACTGCCATGGGTACACCATTATTCCATACTCAAACTGCAATCGCTGATACTCATGTTACAGCAGAAGGATGACATGTCCATTGCCCCACAAGCACACGGTTGGGTGATGCATTAATTGGGTTATGAAATAGTTGACTCACATAATTGAAGAAAAGCCCAAAATACAGGCAAAGGTGCTGGTGATGCCAACTAAGGGTTCTATTTACAGTTCAACTGCTAGTAGAAAATACAGTGTTTCTTCAAGGAAATAATGGAGAGGAAGGAATTGGATCTGATCTCTGCAAGAGAGGAAAGAGTTACTGAGTGACACAGAATTGGAATGGGTCCAATAGGATTACCAGCAAGAAACAGAGACTCTGGTTTAGTCTTGCTATCTTTGTTCCAACTTTTCTTCTGAAAACAAAAAGAGAAAATTTACAGGCTCATGGCTGCATGCAACATATAAGAGCATTTTCACATCTGCAAAGCCCTCACTGCAGAATTAAATAATGAAGGCCTTTGTAAGCAATCACTTGGTATGTGTTCTTAAAAATAGCTGCATCCCAGACAAATCAGCTTTTGTTCAGAAATTGGTCAGGCTGCATGGGCAAGGCAGCTGGGACAGGTGATGATAAGGACAGCAGCTCACTACTGTGTTGTGAAACTTCATACAATATTACCATTCTGTGTTTTGGGACCCTGGCGATTCTTCAGATGAAGAGAATCAAGTCTGGTCAGGTACACCAGGTACATTTTCTCCCAGCACAGGAGAAAAGACGACCAATTTATTGCAGAATGCAGCATACAATAAACATATTCAGAGACTAAGGCACTCTTCACTCCCTATACTTCAGCATTACACCCTTCCTACCAGTTGTATCATGATCCATTTAAACAGCCTCATTTACAATAGCAAAACAAATCTCAAATACCACGTCCTGCTCAGGTAGCCAATGTGCTAGCAATTGTCTTAAATCCACAGAGCTACCACTTAGATCAGAGACTAAAAGTAGTGTTAACTCATGTGCTCTTAGGAAGAAGGATCTCAAAGAGTATTCTGCCCTTCTTGACACTACACAGGTGGGCTGGCAATTTAATGAACTTCTGTATTGTGAGTATGAGTCTATCCTCCATTTGATTTTCTGATGGGTAACGTGCATGCTGGCATCTGTTTGGTTATTTACTGAACAGAAGAGCCGAGGACTAGCCAAAAATCTATACAAAGAGCCTTTCTTTGAATCTCTTATGATGAGCACGTAGTCTCTGCACTTACCCAGTTCTTGGTGTTTGGCTGCAGTGAGGTCCATGGGCACTAACAAGACTGCTACAAAAACAAGGGTTCTACTGATGTTTCTTCCTCCTGCGAGCAAGATTTATTCTGAAAAGCTAACAGGATCTTGACATGGATCTGGGAAGTACTCCTAGGTTAAGATTCAGCTTCTTGGAGTAGGTTACTTACTTTAAATGCCTCAGTTTTCCTCTTCTGCTCCTCTGCTCCATGCTCTAACAGTGCTCAGTGGATTATATTCTGTAGGTTGCTTCGAAAGTAATTCCTCCTATTTATTTTCATGGAAACTGCAACAGTTATGAAGAGCACAATAACACTATTTGATAGAACAAATTCTCAGAGAAAAAAAACAACAACAAAAAACAAAAACAAAAAAAAAAAGAAAACAAAAAAAAAAAAAAAAAAAAAAAAACACCACAAAAGAAAACCCAAAACCACAAACCTATTTTTCACCATAGTCACTGCTACCTATTGTTGCTACTGCTGAAACATACCACCCACTGCTTCACTGTGCTCACATCCACTGTTTGCTCTCCAAAAGCATTCAGCAAGCATTGATGAATGTCAGTGGGTGCCATTTTTTCCACATGGAGGAATTCAATGACACATCATTGCTTCCTGCACTCTAACATGTAGGACGCCATTTTGTCAGACTGCTCCTCTGCTGCCATCTGTCATAAGGCAAGAAAACACTATGGAATATTAGCAGGAAGGTTCAGTATCTATTGCCATATCATCAACATCCACCTCTGCTGTTGTGGGCCAACATCATAAAGGAGCAGGAACTTTTGGAGCAGCTCTCATACGTATGTGTATTAATGTTAGTTTATAGTTGCTATGAAGACTGCAAACAGAAATTTGCAGAATGGCCAGCCTAATACTTTTGTTGCTTTTACCTCTGTTCGACTATGCTAATAATTTTCAAACAGAATTCATTATGATTTACTCTATTGGAATTGGGAAATTCACCTTTTGCCTGACGGTAGCAATGTGCTGGTGGAACACGACCCAGAAACCATTCCTGAATAAGCCATGAGCAGAGATGGTGTGAAATGAGGTTACATCGCCCAGTATCTGCCGGCTGAGGCTCTTCGTTGTTTTGCCTTGTAACGGGTGCTGTGAGGACACCAGGCAGTTTCATCATTCCTGGTTTCCTGGCTCCTGCTTCTACTCCAGAGCACACACTTGAGAAACTGCACAGGATGACGCTGCAGCCTACACCTCATCTGCGTATTAGGCTACGTAGGATGGCAGGTCAGCTCATCTGAAGAACTCCTTTCTCCAAAAGCAGCTGGGCCTTTACTCTGAGTGCCTGCTTAGCTTGACAGGAAGATGAATGAGAACATTTGTAAATTTTTGTCTCGTACAATGTATTCCCGGCTTCCTTCCAGCCCTGATTTTGAAACTGGCATCTGACTGGTTCAGTTGAGTCTTCCCATGTCTTTCTAACATTCCTTTTCAATTTGGGCATATTGTTCTGCCTGGTGATAGTGGCTCTGATAATTGCATGAGTCAGCCATTTTGCGCAGTTTGGCAATATACCGATCTATTGTATTTTTAAGTTTCTTGGACGATGTTCCTGTTTCTGTGGGTTGAAAAGCACTTCTAGGATTTTTTCAGAGTCCTTCCTGCTCCACTCTTGCCCCTACCAAACGTAAAAACTGCATATGGAGGACTTCATTGTGGAGAACTAAAAACGTGTCCGTTCACATTCCATTTTCTTCTCCATTCACTGTTCTTCTCCATTCACTGCTCTCTTTGGATCCAAAAGGGAACAGCTACAGTCCAAGTCCCCTTCACATTTATCTGCCTGATCTCGGAAGCCATTACACTGTGCCTTTACCCTGTTTTACTTCCTTCATATGACATTGCTAGTTTCTCTTTCTTGCCAGTTCCATTTCCTCATTTTACCACTCTCCATGTTCCAACACAAAAGAAGGATACCTCTACAGAGAAGTCAAATAGCTGCTAAGTCCTGAGAAGTCTTAATAACTGCTTAAAAGGGTCCATTATTATTACAGAAGCACTCCCCTGAACTAAGTTATTTGCAGATATTGATTCATGCTATTAAGCTAGTCGTGGAGAAAGGATGGCTCACATGCATTCATTTCACTGGCACCTTATCTGAATATAGATTTAATCAAGTTTTATCTCAAGCAGGGTGACACAGTTAATTATACCTGTTTTCTCAGGCTTCAAATGCCCACCAGAAGGAAAGTGAGCATATAAAGCACCAGTGTCTTCATTCCTAGAAATAAACATTTTGTTTTACAAAGTATTTGAGCATAAGGGTTGGAAAAGCAGCTTCTGCCAACAAAACTGAAGTCACTGGAAGATTCTGTGAGCAGTCAACAGAAAAAAAAAATATATGGGCATAACAGGATAACTAAGGAAAAAGAAATTCAAGCACAGATTTTTCTTATTTTTCATCCTCCCCCTCAGCGCTACCAAAAAATCAATTGCATTGGACAAAACACGGTGAACAACAGTAACATCCTAGATTGATCTCTATTTCTTAAGCCTAACCTACCTGCTGAACATACTTGCCTATCTGCTCCAATGGGAACAGACCTGCTCCATAAAGCCATTGCCCTTCATCTCATTCAGCCCCTCCAAATACAGAGAAAACAGCAGGTGTTAACTAATAAGAAATAATCCTTTTCAGTCAGTGAATAGATGACTCATCAGCACAGCAGGTCAGAGACCTAAAGTCTGTAGATGGGCCTTAAGAAGAGCTGAAATAATTTTATGACCAATGAAAGCACTTGCCTGGTTGTTCCTGTATAATCAGTGAGAGAAGGGTAATCAAAGCTGGTTCCTTGGGGCACCAGCTAATGATACTAATTAGCACGCAGATAGGGCCTTGCTGAAAGCATTACACCCAGGCATGTGTTAATTAATTAGCTGATTGTCTGCAGGGAGATGATCTTGTGTTCTTCTCCCTCTCCTGCAGGATTGTGCAAGGGGGAAGAAATGATGGAGGGTTTTATTCTTTCTCATAAAGTAGTTTGCATTATAGGATAGTTCAGGATGGTGAGTTTGGGCAGTTTCTTTGAGACTGTGACTCTTTTGCCCTGACTGTTCTCTATACTCAGGCTATGGCAACAATATTTAACTCACAGTCCCCAGTTTCTGGGAAGTGAGTTCTATGTGGAAAACAGTTTATATGAGTTTCTATGGTTCAAGTGCACTGCCACTCATAAGTAAAATCAGACACTGGTATAGGCTCTCAGTATCACCACAGGCTCTCAGGAAGTTTTTGAAGATCAAAGATCACCCCCTCTGATCTGCAGGGCTGGATGCCTTTCCCAAGCAAGGCTCCTTGCAATGACCACAGCTTTAATGAAATCCAATGTCCTGACATTACAGTGACCGCTCTGGCTCCAAGGAGCTCAGCTCAGACAGAGGCACTGGAGCCTGGCAGTGACCAAGTGTTTTCTCTTGTTGGCTTTCTATTTCTAGGAGACTGTTGGAAAAGATCCCAAGTGATATATCTGGCTTCTTTTCCAGGCTGGTTTGTGCGAGCGTGTATGTGTGTGAGAATGTGACTAGGCAGAAAACATTCTATCTATTGTTATATGGTAGAGAAGCAAAGCAAGACCAGTTTAAAAGAGCAATGTAAGGTGGAGTGCATTTTTCTTTTAACTCCATCCAAATTGCTGACTGACCAGACCTCCGTGGTGCTTAACATTCTGCCCAGCAAATTCAAAGCCAAGCTTTGCAGCTGCATTCAGGATTTCTCCTCCCTTTCCTCTCCCCTACACTTGCAGAGAAAAGAGAACCTCTGTTCTGTCTGGAAGCATGGGATGCATGGGTTGGCGAACCTACAGCAGCAGAGGGAAGAGTGCAAGTTTTCCTTTCTAATTCTGTAGGTCCTATATAAAGGCTGCCGTGTGGGAAGGGGAGATTTTTTAATGCACCATGTTCTCTGTTATCAGAAAGGCTTCCTGTACAGCCCAATGCTTAGTGCCTGCACCACAAAGGCAAGCTTTTCCTCCTGTCACCTGAGTTTGTATAACTACACCCACCAAAAACGGCCATAAACATTGTCCACACTGGGTTCTGTGACTCAGTAAGTGTCTGTGGGGCTGACCTGTACAGACCTCAGATTACCAGACAAGGGGATAGTTCTTCTCAAGGTCTGAGTCACTTGTTTAATGGGGCCTATTTTTGAGTGAAGGAGGAAGAGGTGGCAGCATGACTAGGAAGGAAGATTAGTGTTATCTTCGCTGTGACACTGTGGGTGAGAAGTGAAGGCCTGTGCCCCTGCAGTGGTACTCAAACAGAGAGTCCACGTTGCTTTTGTTGTTTTAAGGACAGAAAATGTACAAATGGTATGGAAGAGTGCACCAAAAGGTTGGTGTTTTTTGTTTCCCAGAAGCCAGAAAAGTGAACCTTCTAGGATGTCTAAATGCTGTGACTTCCTAAAGTGCTGAGTAACAGATTTCAGTGTCTTGCACTGGGGCTGGTGCAAGTTACTGTGTGTGTGGCAAAAACTAAGTGTCTTTCCTCTTCTTATTCATGTTGCATAGAGATACAACCGCGTCATTCACATAAATCAGGCACAATTAGCCAGAGGGCTCAAATTTACAGTGTTTCTGATAAACCAGACGCCTAAGAAGTTCTGTGATGGGAAAAGGCTGCACTCTGCAAGAACACAGCAGGTAACAGTAGCCTTGTGAACGATAGCCCAAAGCCTCAGCTTTCGCCCCAGTACCTGAACATCTCACTGTCCTGAGGGAAACATCTGCAGAGCAATTATTATCTTGGAAAGAGCCATGGGAAAATAAAGCAGTCGGTAACACTTGAAAAGCGTCCCAGATTCCCACTGAAAGGCTTTGTCAGAGCTGTGAACCTTCACTTTATTTAGCTGTATGCTTTTTTTCTTTTTTTCTTTTTTTTTGGAGAGAACCAAAAAAGTATCCTGTATGTTGCTGCAGTGGGAAATCTCAGCCGTGATAACATTCAGCTCAAGGTTGTTATCTAGTGGGTTGTAACCTGGGAAATATGGGAATATTTCTCAAAGGAAAAGCCAGACTTGTCACTTTGTGCTCTTTACGAGCTTAACTGTTTGTGTCTCAGTAGGCTGTAGATGAGCCAGGTACCACAAAGAGGCACAACCACTACTTTGTGCCTGCCCTCCCCATTGGACACAACTTTTGTGTCACAATTACTGTTTTGTTTGTTTGTTTGTTTGTTTGTTTGTTTGTTTTAATTATTATTAAAATTTCCAGGAATTTCAGCCTGCAAAATGACAGAACTGCCACTGAGCACTGTGCTTCCTAGGGGACACACTGGGTAGCCCAGTCTCCAGATGCTTCTCCAGGCTCTGTCATCCCTCCTGCTCATAGAGATGGATCACAGCCCTGACTGCATTGAACATGGCCAGTTGTGGAGGCAAAAGAGAGATATGGGAGAGCCTCATGAAGACTGCAGAGGTATACCTAGCTATGGGAGAACACAGGTCTTGGTCTGGATGAAAGATGTAGGCCATTTCCATTTTTAAGCAGAAACAGAATGTGAGGCTGAGCAATAACACTTGGCACTTGCCTTCAGAGGAGATCAATGGCCTTTGGGCAGGAGGGACCACCACTACCCCTCATTTTCACCGATGGCAACATGGAAGTGCAAAGCAGTGAAACAGAGTAGCTAAGGTCACCCAAGGAAGCAGTGGAGGATCTGGGAATAAAACTTAGGTTTCATGAATCACTAAACCACATTGCTTCCCCTTAGGGCGATGGATGTATTATAATAGAGCAAGATCCAGATGTGGTTTTTAACTGTCATTCAATACTCTGTGTGATATTACTCTGCCTAAGAAAATATACAAATTTGGACTCCCCGGAGATTTGACTGGTTCAGGGGAGCTTGATTAAGCATGTTTGTCATGACATTTTAGGCAGAACAGCGCACAAAAGGATCGGGGGCAGTTCTCAAATGCACTGACAAAGAGATGCTGAGCCAAAAAGATGTGTAAGGATTTGAGAAACACAATCTCAAAATCGAAGGAGAGCAGAGTCAGAGCAAAGAAGCTGGACAGCATCAGGAAGGAGGAGGAAAACAGATGCTTGGCATCTGCGTCCGGGGATGTCCATCTCTCCTCCCAGCTCTGTCACATCTCAGCTGCTCTTTATAGCTGCAGTCAGAGATAGAAGTGTTAGCTTGGTAAGAGATTTTGTTCCACATGTTAAACTGCTCGTGCTTTGATATTAACAGTAAGCACCGAGAGGGCCAAACCTCTAATAGCCTGAAGCTATGATTTAAATTGATCTGCATTCACATTTCCACCTCCAGGTTTGGGCTGGGGGGAGGGGGATGGTTGAAGAATTGCATCCTTTCATCAAATTTCTTCATTAAACTTGCCCCCCCCCCCCCCCCAGCCCACCCTGATAACTTGCAGGTGTTTGTTCTCAGAGCACCCTTCTTGGAGTCAGATGGTTGCATATCATCTCAGATTTAGCTCAGAGTAATGAAGGACTCTTTAACTTCTGGAATTGGCCTAAACAGTTAGAAACTTGAAGGGCTGAAAAACTTGAAACCAAAACCTATCCCTTTCATACTTCTTTATGTTAAATAAGCCTTTGTGATGTAAAGTTTAATTCCTGATTCCTGCAGCAGAACTCATGCTTTCAAATGCTTGGTCTTGGAAATGTAGATTTAATACTGGCCCAACCTGGAAGCAATATTCTTCCTTTCCCTCCTTACAGGGTTACTTGATATTCCTGAGTGCTATTAAAAAGGCATGATCCCATTTGCATGTTAGGAAGGCAATGGAGACACGTTTGTGCCTGGTTGAAGACAGCCATCCTTAGCTGAAAGTGAATCTATACCAGAAACAAGAGTCCTGCCCTTCTGTGGTGCATTTCTGTTTAAGTTCTAGGTGCTGTGACTTCCATATCTCCGTTAGATATGGAATAATCGAACAACAGTTAGATGTGAACTGAAGGTGGAAAGCACGACTTTGATATTGACATTAATTCCAATAATCGAGACATATCAACTCCTTTTTCATAAAGAAGAAGACCTAAGGCTGTCCATATATTCAGGCCACAAGGAAACTATAAGAGAAAAATCTGCTTTCAGTTCTCTGAACGTATGCAGGAGTCACCTCACTGTATATTATGGTTACCTAAAAAGTAGGTAACACATAAATGAGATTTGCTGTACAGCTGCTGGGGAGATACTGGCAGCTCCAGGAGAGGATTTATGCTGGATTAAGACAAAACCAAAACAAGCAGAGAAGATTTTTGTCTTCTGAAGCGTCTCCTCCATCACCAAAGGGAGTTTAGATCACCAGTATTGGACAGATACCTAAAATTTAGGTTCAGTGATGTGAATCCACAGCCGTGTCACAGAGGGGAAAGCTGCTGGATCAGAAGAAGAAAAAAAAGGCTGAAAAAAGGAAGCAGAGAGCAGCCTCAGGGAAGGTAAAAAGAGACAAAGTTAAAGGGTTACAGACAAAAGACAGCCTTTTTAAAACAAAGCCAGTTCAGAGGCTGTAATGCAATGTGTCCTTCAATATCAGGTTAGCTGTGTGGCAGCTGGCACTTCATACCGTGTGAAAAGATCTCAGCTGAAGATCTTTGATAATTCAGGCAGCTGTGGGGCACTCTGGGGCATTATTCCCCAGAACCCATCAGGCATGCACTTGGAGAGGTAGGCACAGATTTATCATAGAATCATAGTATCACAGAATGACTTAGGTTGAAGGGAACCTTAAAGATCTTCCAACCCCCCTGCCATGAGCTGGTCACCAGCCACTAAATCAGGCTGCCCAGGGTCCCATCCAACCTGGTCTTGAATGCCTCCAGAGATGGCACATCCACAACCTCTCTGGGCAGCCTGTGCCCAGAGCCGGTGGCATTCAGCTCAACCACCAGGGGACAGGTGGGGGGATGCCACGTGAGTGTATTTACAAGGGATGGAAATATTAAACCATCTTCTTGCTTGTAAATTAAATTCACTGTTAAAACCCTGGATCAGATGCTCATCCGACCACCCTGCCACTCCCTCTGATTTATCTCAGCCGCAGATACGGGCCCATATGCAGGTCTGAGTGCTGCCAGTAACACACAAAGCCCTTACTCGCCCAGGAAAATACAAATTCAAGCATGTGGGCTCCTTTGGAAGGGGAAAAGGAAATTGCAAGGTTTGTGGCATGGTGGACTTGTGTTGGACTGCCAGGCCTGGTGCTGAACTGGACAGGACCTCACATAGCTCTGGTCTGTTATCTGCCCCAGCTCATTGGGCATCACGTGGAGAGATGTCTGTTCCTCTGCTGCCCAGTGACGGACTGCCCACAGGATCCATCCTCACAGTGCCAGCTGAGCGGATTAATGAAGGTCCATGTCCTCTTTGGAGCTGGAAATGGGAGGTAACTTGAGCCTTTTAAAGGAGTTTCAATCGTATCTTGTTTCTAGGGATGCTACAAGATGGTGTCAATATGGTACAATATTGTCAAAGCTGCTCAGTTCACTCTGTTTTTGCTTCCGTCTTCCATTGTTTTCTCCCCATTCCCTATTCTTCCTTCTCCTGCTTTCCATGTTGCAGAAACCCATGAGGAAGCAGACTTACACAGTGTGAGATGTTAAGAGAAACCTCATGCCATGCTGCTGTGGATAATGTGTCAAAGAGAAATGAGTACGTCTGTGTGTTTGAGACCACTTGCACAGGATGGGAAATGCAGGATCCTGGGGATAGGAAAGCCTCATGTCTCAGTCTGCAGGAGAAACAGCCAGCCTTGATCCTCATTCTGGGAAACAGCTGCTGCCAGGATAATTTTATCCTCTTGCTTACACAAGAGAGAAGATCTATTTTACAAACATCCCGTGATCTCCTGGACCCATATATGCGGTCATTCCAGGTCGGAGTTGCATCACCCAAGAGGCAGGTCCGTATTCTGACCTGCTTTAAGCTGTCTCCCAGCAGCCTCTTCCTCCTTCCAGTGCTCTCAGCCTGGGGACCATATTCTTTTGTCTCCTAATTAAGCTGGTTGTCACCCTATGCTCTTCTCCATTACTTGCACCACACTACGAATGTTTTATTCTGTCACACTCAATGCAACGACTTACTCATGCTCAACAACAGACAGCTATGGAAGGAAAGTGCTTGTTTTCCTCCTTGCAGGAGGTAAGGCACTACAGATAAGGAATTCAGGACCTTATCAGTTCTTACGCTGGAGTATTTGTCCTTTCCTAGTGCTAAACTTACTGTCTGATTGAATGCAAATATAAAGACACTAATTAATTAAGAGATTTCCCATCCCACTGTCTTCCCACAGACAGTGGCTGTCAGCAATCCACATGGCACCTTTGGTTGGCTCCCAGCAACACTTCCCTAATGAAAGTTTCTCGAACAAAAAATTATAGAGAAAGAAAGAAAGAAAAAAAGCTCAAAATTCATGATTTAAAGAATGGCAACAGAGGAAAACCTGAAATGCTTCATTTTGTAACCCGGCATCTTGCTATTTTCTCCCTTATTTGTTTGTAATGACTTTCTGGCTCTGCATTTTCTTTTGAAAACATTCAAAAGATTAAAAAATAAAAAAAATAAAAAAATAATAATAAAAAAAAAATCCCCAGGCCTTTCAGAAGAGCTAAAAATGAAAGCTGTTGGCATTTCTGGAGAAGCAAATTGACTTCAAAAAGGACAGAAAATGGCTTAAAGTCGAATGCAACTTTGTATTTCAAGAAAAGAAATGCCTCTGAAAATGCCATTTCCTTCACATTTTTTCCAGTGCCAATTTCTTTTCCACATTTTTAACTCCTTTTTTTTTTTTCCTCCAGGAGTTTGATCACCCCTTCTGCTCTGAGCTGTCATTGCTGCATCGGATACGCTGTGTAAGGCAGCCAGAGGAAAGAACTCTCCTGATTGCTTCATGAGCCCCCCCCTGAGCACTGGGGGTGCTCTGGAGGGTGGCTTTCAAGACACGTTTTTATTTGGTTAGCAACGGTCACTTGGCATCTGTGAAATCAAAGTATTCCCATATTTAACACCGGGCTACGAGCGCTCACAATCAGTGGGTTAATCATTATGGAAATACTGACTGATCCTTGAGTCAAATGTCAGGTGGTGCCAAAAAACAGAGCCCCAGGACAAAGGAGAGAGAAAAGTCAGCTTCGAGTAATGCTGCAAATAAAACGGCTGTTACACAAGATGTGTCTTCCAACGCAGCTCTCGGGTCACAGCAATAACTGAGCCACAAAACCCACTCCTGTGAAACACAGCACATGCCATCAGCTGGGCTCTGATTCATGCCAAAGTCTGGGGGTCTCAAAGCCCCAAGTGGGGATCAACGTATGCTCTGCTAACAAGTTATCCAGGCTGCTGGGGGCTACTTATATAGAGATTAGGGGAAAAAAAGAGCCTCAGAGTAAGCTGTGAATAAACTTGGATACTGGAAATTAGAAGAGGGTTTCTAAGCAGCAGAGAAGAGGTCTGGAGTGTGTCCATTGCAGATACAGCTCCAGTAAAAAACAACACTAGGTTCTAAGATGAGCTGCATCTGTCAATGAATGGATGCATGTATGGCATAAATGGCTGTCAAGGTAGGCACAGGTCTCCTGCTTTAGCTCCGCCTTTCTATAGTATTGCTTACTGAGGGCTGAGGAACCCAAAATAGACAGTAGTCATAGCAGCCAGTGCTTGCAGTCCCTCCCCAAAGTATTTTAAATAAAGACTGACATCTCCAGTGATGACTCAGGATTTTGATGGTTGTCAGTTTTGGCTTCCCCACGTAGCAGAGAGTAAAAGGAGCATGATTTCACATGGGATGGTCTTCTCTTAGTACCAGCAAGCCGGTTACACCACCAGGCCCTTGGGGAAGTCTCTGTTCACACATCAACAAATGCCCACAGATGCTTGCCCTCAATCAGCCCTTTCAGTCTGGCCCAGGTCAACAATGTGTGGATACACTCAGTAGCATTTTTGTGGAGGCAGGAAGGCAATTTATAGGGTAAGGAAGTCCCATATGTTGTTTTACTAAGCTTAATGGTGGTTGCAAATATGAGCATCTTAAAGAATGAGGAGATGAATATGCAACATTCAACCAGGGGGTGTTTCTCATCCTCTGGGACTGTTTACCTATTGTTCACCAGAGTTAACAATGGGATTTCCCATCATCTCATTCTGACTTGCCTCCTCATTCTGGGGTAATTCAAGTTAGGGTTTTCAAATCCCTGGCCACGGCAGGAGAGGGTGGCTGCTGCTGAAGAGACAATTGTGAGGCACAGCTGGGATGAAGTGTGGATGTGCTGCCACAGCCCATGGAAAAAGGCTGACAGCTTGGGATGGCAGTGTATCCCTCTGTCATAGAGATCATTCTTGGAGAGAAACAGATCTCCTGCCCTTCAGTAGAGAGGGATCCTAAACGGCCTGCTAAGACTAGATGCTGAATTTTTTAATAGAGAAAGAGCAGCGTGATGAATCCCATCTGAAAATAATATAGTCATTAACACATCATTAAAAATGCCTAGTGTCTTACAAATGCAAACAATGAAATCCTTCTGGGAGTGTCAGGCTCCCCTTTCTCTTTAAATGCAGCTGCATTTTTTTAGTGCACGGTGACTTTTCACTACTCAGTTTGCTTCTCTTCTGTTCCTTTACAGCTACTGCTGTTCCCCAGCTGGATAGAAGCAGGATGTTTGTGTTCTGTGCTCTGTAAAAAGTGGCTCACCCTTACCTTGTCCAGCATAAGATTTTACTGCTTGGAACCCAGAGCAAAGTCAATCCTTCTTTATATTGTGAATTACATTTGGTGGCTCAGAGAGGATCACAGCTTATGGCCTCACAAGGGATAATGTCATCTTGGATAAAGGTGTGTGCCTCAGCAGCTTGTGCCACTGGCCAGAAGGCACCTGGGAAACTGGGATGTGGCCTCAGAAAAGGTCTCTGGGGAGTGTGCAGGGCTCAAGGTTGGCAGGCTCCTGCTGGCTGCAGTGCTCTCAGGACAGCTGATCTGTCTTGGCAGAGTGGGATGCTGACACCCTGTTTGAAGTCAGAGGTCTGAGTAAATTGAGGTCTGAGTAAATTGTGGTGAGAAGTACCAAGCCACGAGTAGATAAGGAAATTAATTGATTAGGAGCCTTGATTGATTATACCAGTCTTTGAGCCAAAGTGAAAAGCAGAAGACTGCGATGGCCACAGCTCTCATTTTACGGCCAGTTTCGATTGCAGAAAGCGGTGTTACAGTTGTGTTTCTCTTTCCATCAATTCCCATTTTACTTGGCATCCAACTCCAACTAGGTAACTTTCTCTTAGGCAGAAAACCTTGGTGGAACTACCATATGCTAGAGCAATGGGAGATGTGGAGGAGGGATCCTGAAACATCCTGGAGGAGGACAGCAATTGGAACAGTTTGGCTGGTTGAGTTTAGTAAAATGAAGGCTGAAAAGGGTAAGACCAGGATTGGCTGCCATAGACATATCAGGAGCCTAAATGCTGGGGACAAAGGAGAGCTATTTAACTGAAGCACAATGTTGGCACAAGAACAGCTGGGTACAGGCTGCCCACGAATGCATCTAGACAATGTGAATAGATGGAAAACAGCGATACAAAAATAAAATAAAATAAAAATCAAAACCAGACCAAGTCATCTTCAGATTATAAAGTCATAGAAATGGAACTGAGAAAGCCTTCAGAGACCTACTCATTTGGGGCTTTGTAACCTCGGGTAATATGACAACTGCTTCTAAAAGAGAAAAGTCAGAGACCATTTTGTCAGCGTGGCCGCAACACTTTTCATTCACAGCTTACTAAAAGGAAGATGATCTCCTGCATGTTCCTCTTATTATTTTCCCCATTTGGCTGTATATTCGCATGTGAGAACATGAATTAATAGAATTAATAATTTGCTGTCATTTCACAGCCCTACATCTGACAGTGCTTCATGGACAACTTGATGAGAAATACTGCTCTACTACAATCCTCTGCTCCAAAGCTCTGTCACTAGAAGCTTAAGTGTCTCTTTCTCTCAATACACTCACAAGAGGGGTTGTGGGAATGTGGTCACTGCTAACAGCAGGACTCAGACTTTATGATTTCTCCTAGCCCAAGGCAAGGAGGGAGGCTGAAGGAACGTGAGACCTCTGAATGTGATGGCTGTAGTGATCAAGAGCCTTAAGCCAGCCCTACTGCCAAGAAAAGGAGATGTGAGATGGTGGAAAGGGAGGTCAGGGAAATTTCTCTGGAGCAATCTCAGCTGGCTTGTGAGGGTGTGCATGGGAGAGCGATGCCAAGAATGCGGCAGGATGCCACTGATCCCAAGGGGAGACTGGGGTCTGTAGGTAAGGCTGGAGGAAACACAGCCCCCCAACTTCTTTAATTTTTGGGCAAAAGAAGGAGAAATAACAACCAGCTTCCCTGTGCTACTGTTAGACCTTGAGTCTGTGTTGGCTCTGTACAGCCTTCCCCATGCCTCTTTTTCCTCCTTTTACCCACTTGTCTTATCTGCTCAGGGGTCATCTTTTTCCAGAGCTGGGACTAGTTTAGGCAATAGGTACAAACACTGCCCAACAGGTACAAACCAAGCCTAGAGATGCTGCCAGCAAATAACAGAAGGAACTTTTTGGGCTTCACTTCTCTGCCTCTGCATGGGAAGCTGTGTCATCAGTGGGCCTACAGACATGAGAGATAAAAAGTAGAGTCCTCATATTTCAAATATCCATGTATACATTCTTTCCACAGGCTGTGAAAGTACCCAAGAAAAGCTCTTCTAGGGCTTAGAGTATTACTGTTCCAGTCCACACTGCCATTTAGTTCCCTGGGTAGTAGAGAAATCAGGGGTGGGGAATGCCAAATCTGGCTTTACTTTGGCCCTACAAATGTATTACTGAGTAGTGAAAAGTCAGGGAAAAGCATAAATCTCAGTGCTGCACTCCAGTGCTCTGGGAGTCTTTCAAGTCCCTCTGGAATCCAGAGGCAGTTTGCAGTTTGGAAATCCAAATGTGCCTTACTGACGAGGCCAAATTCAGTCTTAACACAAGGCCATGGAAGTCAGGGGGGTTTCATTAGGAATGCGTTAGGAATTGCATCTCTGCTTTACGAGCTATATATTAGGGGAGCTGCTGAGCCAGTCTGCATTTATAAAATGTCAGAAGTAATAAAGAGCAAGCCTTGTACCACTGTGTTTTCACTCCTCACCCTGAGATTATCAGATTGCTGCAGATACCAAATCACTCCTGGAAGGCAACAGTACAAATGTTTTGCTCCATTTTGCCGTCTGCTATGGAGCATCTCAATACCCCTGCAGACCATTCCGGCACCTTTATCACTTTCACCTCCTAATTAGCAAAGATTTATTTTTTTTATCCCTTTCACTAAACACAGATCACAGGACTGAGCTCTATGCATTCGTGTCAGTGCACCCCTGGAGCCTGCTCACATCTGCACATTCTGAGTATCCCACAAGAACTTTTGATGGCAAGGTAGGAGGGTAGGTGGAAAAGGGCACAAGGGATTGATGGTGATGCACTCCGTGTGAGCAGTGTGGGTGTGTACACTTTAAAATGCACGTGGTTTACTCCTTCAAGGCCATATAATCAGCTTTTGCAAAGCCTGAAAGCAGTAGAATACGTAAGTCCTAATGTGTCATTCTACACTGAGAAAGCAGAAAGCCGGACTCTGGGGCTTGGGACTTGGAATCCACAACTTTTGCGAGTTGGGTGCATTTTCCCATTCCAGCAGGGCTGTGCTTTGCTTGCACAGGTAGCAGCTTCCCCCATTGAGCTATTTTTCTCAGGCATTCAAGGCCAGATTGGATGAGGCCCTGGGCAGTCTGATCTAGCTGCTGGTAACCCTGTCCACAGCTGGGGATTGGAGCTAGATGATCTCTAAGGTCCCCTCTAACCTAAACCATTCTGTGATTCCTTGCTCCAGCCGTGACAAACTGCTGTCACTGTGGAGGTCGAGACCCTGGTGAACCGCAGTGCAGACATCAAATGCTATTCGTGGCTCCTGCAAAGTTGCTGCGTCTCAGACATCCCAACTATTTTAAATTTAAAACACAGCTTTGGAAGGCATGTTTCTCCTGCAACATTCTTCCCATTGCACCCGTGCACATGGGCTTGGCTTTCCAAACAACAGCTCTACCGAGGGGCTAGTTTTGTTAGTAATAAGATGGCTGTGTTTATGAAGTTTTAAGTGATGTTAAAATTAAAGTGAAGTTATCATTCAGCTGACTTCGAGTTTTCTCAGCTCCCTTCCTTTGCACACACAGTTTGCCCTGCACTTGTTTGCCTTGGCAAGGCCTGGGCTTAATAGTAACAATTTCATCTTCCATTTATAGGCATCTGCACGCCATGTTATTCTTTCAAAGCGGAGCACTTCTGGGAGCTGAGCATGGGGGACGTGTAAAGCCATGCACGCAAAGGCAAAGATCTTTTCAGGATCTCAACTTCTTCACATGAGGAACAGCTTTGTTTCAGGCCTTTGGGGAAAATAAGTAGAAAAGGAAAAAAAAAAAAAAAAAACAACACAAAAACTCCAGTCCCTGACTTTGGAACTTGAAAAAACGAAGGAAAGCACTCACAAGCTTGCAATGTTTTACATTCAGTGTACACTGCCTGGCAAGTTTCCAGAGCAAATGCAGGAAAGCTGTAAATTGGTGGAGTTGGACATATCAGCACAACTTCTTTTTTCTACATGGAGAAATGTATTCATTTTTTCCAAGATTTCAAGCAACTGCTGTACCGGCAGCTATCTCTTCCAAGAGACAGGGGTTGGGTTCCCACCCAAACTTAGCACCTGAGCGCAGAGCAGCTCAGGGAGTTGCCTCCTACCTGTTAACCACCTTCCAGCCCTTCTTGCAGGTTTATCCTTTGAGCTGGTGCTAGCATGTGAAGCTTTTGGATGACTTTTTTAAAACAAGAACAACCTCCCCACCCTTTAAAAAAATCATTATTATTATTATTATTGCATTATCTAGTGGTTGGCAACCCTGCCCATGGCAGGGAGGTTGGAATTAGGTGATCTTTAAGATCCCCTCCAACCTAAGCCATTCTGTGATTGTATGATTTTATGATTCATTTAAAAGAGTGTTGTAGCGGGAATCTGACACCCTGGGAATCAAGATTCCAGGGGAACTTTCATCTTGCCTTAGAGATCCAGAGCAAAAGAAAGCAATACAAATGAGATCCTGGCTGAAGCAGGGCTAAGGGGCACTGCAGCTACAGCATCACCTGGTGACAGCAGCCTGCCACGCATGAGAAGGAGATTTGTCCTCCCACAGTACCACTGAGTTCCCTCTTCCTTCAAGAACAAGGGCTGCTTCTGCTCCCCTCAACTCCTGGGTTAGACAGCAAAAGTCACAGCAGCAAGATGGGAGATGGCAGGGAAAGGACCAGATTTTGCAGCTATGGGGAGGACATGGAAAGCATAAAGTTCTGGGTAGCAACACATGACTGGCCAGGGTTCAGATGTGCAGATATTGTGCTGGAGAGCTCCTTGCCCTGCTGTCTGTTCCTGGTGACATGTCCACACAAAAGTGTGCCTTTCTCACTAGGTGCCGTTTGACTCCCATGTCTGTGCTGCTGCTGTGTGACTCCACATGCATGTCACCTCCCTGCTTGAAATCTGCTTCCCATCTGCCATGAACCAGCCTCCCTGCTGTTTCTGGGGGATTTTCCCTGAGCTGCCCAGCCACGACCTGGGCCTGAGGCATCTTGGATGGCAGCTTATGAATATTGCACTGCAACGACTAACCACAAACTGAAAACCTTCCAGTGGAAGACTGCTGTTTAGGAGTGTGTAATGCTCCCTTCCCAAAATTACTAGTTACTCAGTCACTTCTGCATAAACAGGAACTTTGTCCCCATCTCCTTTCCAAGTGCTGCAATGCCAGTATCTAGCATGCTATCCTGTTATCTTTAAGACAGCATCATCCCCTGAAATATTAGAAACATGCTTTGTGTCCTGGCTTTCAAGTTAGCAGATTCTCTTGCACTTTAGCTAGTGTTTCAGACCCTGGAGGAGAACTGCCTGCAATCTGCACTCAATTGACAAGCCACGGCTACAGCCCTCCCCTGCCCACCCAAAGCAGATGATGCTCCTGCTTCTACCTAGAAGCTCTATGTGGTAGAGACAATGGGAACTGGGCAGTGACTAAGCCATATAGGGCCTGTTTTAATTAGAGATGCTACTTTTTCCTTTCGAATTATGCCTTTTTAGTGCCTTGTGCTGAGGGACAGGCTGGGGACAGACTGTGTCCCTAATAACAGACCCTGCACATATGTTGTCTGGCTGCTCAGCAGAACTGTGATGATCCCGAACCTCATGCCCTGGAGTTGCTTTTTTGCTACAAGTCCAGGATGCACACTTCTGCTAGTGTAAAGAGTGGATGTGAAGGCTGAAGAACAACCTCTTGTTTAATTCAAGGATATGGGACCTGCAGGCAGGTCAGTTTATAATCCCTAATCTAGGTGCTGCTGGTGGTCTGGATGTTCCCCTAATCTTTCAGCGCAGGAGCGCAGAATAATGAAAGCATCCAATTCACATCAGGGAGAAATGGCACAAGATATCCATGCAACGCAGGCTGTATAATTTCAGAGGTCAGAGAACAGAGAGGGGTTCCTCCCCATTTCATTCCTCCTGCAAGCATTAGAAAGGTGTCCAGGAATTGTTCCTCTGCTGCATAATCTCATTTCTTCTGTCTTCTCAGCCTCCTCAGTGTCCCTCAATGTTTCGCCACCTTCAACCATCTCTGATCTCAGCTGCCCTTTCCTTCTCCATTAAATCTCCTGCTCCTCCTTTTTTTTCTACTCCACAGCACCTTTCTGCCTTCTAGAATTGCTTCTGTTGCCTTCACTGGCTGTGCCAAGCCACTGCCTCCTTTTCAGCAGCAGCCTCTGCAGCTGCTCTGGCTTCTTTAGCTTTCCTCACTTTCCTATTTTTCAGCCTCCCTCTGTAAACCTGGAGGTTGTAAACCTCAGAAAGACCCCCCCCCCCCCAGGAGAAAGGTTCATGACCCACTGTTCCCTCAAAGGGAGGAGTTCGGGTTCTCTTAGGGAAGTTTTGGAGATGCTCTGGCAGCAGGGAGGATGCAGAGGCCCACAGCAGTGCGCTGGGTAATCATTAGCTCCCTGTCTGAACCGAGCAAGATGTTTGAAGAAAGCATGTGAGCAAATCCTAAACAGCAGCCTCTGTCCTTGGGAAAGAAGACCTCTTTCTAGCTGGTGTGTTGTTTTGAAAGAGTGGTGAGAAGACAGCTTGGCTTTGGGCTGTCATTGCCAGGAAGAGAGAGAAAAAGTGGAGGCAGTTCAGAGGAATGATGACCAAAATGACCAGAGGTGGCTGAGCTGGCTTGGTTTCTGAGCTGCAATTGAGAAAGCAAAATATGCCCAGCTTGGCCAAATGACAGTGAAGGGCTCAGACTCACAGACAAGTTGCCATGGCTTCATGAATAACTGTAAATTGGTTGAGAGAGGCCGTGGCAGAGCCTTGATAAACCTCCAGATTGCTGGAGGGTGTAAATACCAAGGCTAGAGAGGAAATGGTCTTGGCCATGCACCAGGTCTTGGCTCAAACTGAGCATTTTGACTTTACCACTGTGGATGGCCATACCGTAAATGAGTTCCCTGCATGACTATATCTGTAGCACAGTCTGGCCTGTGTCCCATCACCATTGGAGCCACACAAAACGTGAATGTTCTTGTTTGGTGTCATTTCTTCTTTTTCAGGATTTGAACTTAGCTGTAATCAATGTGTACTGTGATTGCCTGTGAATAAGAAGCTTGACCGAAAATCCTTGAAGGGAGCAGTAAAATCCAGTTTTGCAAAATGATACAGAAGCACTGGGATTGAATGCTGGCCAGGGAATGGATGATTCTGACATCTCATAGGACAGAGGAAGAGGCTTAACAATGTTGAATAGATTTTTTCTTCAAATTACATAATCATAGGATCATTAAGGCTTGAAAAGACCACTAAGATCATTCAGTCCTACCATTAACCCATCCCCGCTATGCCCACTAAACATGTCCTCTGTGCCACATCTATTTAGTTCTTGAACACCTTCGGGGACAGTGACCCCATGATCTCCTTGGGCAGCCTGTTCCTAACATCCAGAGTTACCCTAGTGGGTCAACTGAGGTGATAAATGAAGTACTACTCAGTTTAAATAAAAACATCTAGTCCTATGCAGGCTCTCCAGGAGTGATGCTGACAGAGCCTCACCAGCAAGCCTTGGAGTTAACACAGCCTTGATAAACTTGGAACAGATCACTCTCCATGAAACTTTTGTTTCCGGATGTGTGGAGGCTCAGACAGACGTCATAGCATTCATTACACTTAAAACACATTTTCAAGATCTTCTTCCAAACCACAAGATCTAGAAATGTCAAAAGAAACCAAACAAAGCTTCCAACATCATCACTTGACTCCAGGAGATGGGGCTCTAGAACTCAGCTGATAACAAAAAAACCTGCAAATCTTTTAGCCTGGCATCTAACTGAAATAATGGGCAGGAGAACTGCTTCTGTTCTACAGAGAATATTTAATTCCTTCAACCTGAAATGAAACAATCCCCTTCGATTTGGCATTATTTAACTTCTCTTTTCATGCTACAGTCCAAAAAGGCTGGTGAATTTTAAAACAAAGGGAATCACTTGGGAGCAGTCAAAGTCATTTGGGAGTACATTTAGAATCTTGGAGGCAGAGGGAATGAATAGAGGGGACAAATTTTTTCCTGCTTGTCAAACTGAAATTCACATTGCCTCTCCAGCAAATTTCTCTCTGAGGGCTCATCTGCACAATGATCTCAAAGGGAAGCCTAGGAGCAATCCCTTATGCTGAGTGTACCTGAGCAAGGAAAGATGATGTACATTATCTGCCACTACCTCGTCTCCCACTCAGAAACTGCAGAGCTGCCTTGTGTCTTCCAGGAAGGTCTCTTTTTCTTCCTGGAATCTGGCACTGCTTTCTCAGCCCAGCTGCCTTCCATCAGCTTGGGAGCGTGGGGCAGAACAGGCCTTGTAAACAAGGAGGTGATGCACTACAGAAGAAGGCTGACCTCAGAAACATTTGGATTTCCAAAGTGTCTGCTCTGATGAGCTGAGCTAGCCGGCAGCAGTATCACTGTATTCAGTGATCTTGCAAGCATCCTGCAGCCTGCCTTCTCATGGGGGAAAGAAATCAGAAAACAGCTACCACCACCAAAAGGAACAACAACAAAAAAGTGTCTTGTCTTGCATCAGTGAAATTTATGGGAATAAGTAGAATGATGCTGCTCAGCAGATGGTAGGTCAATGAAGTGGGTTTACCTGGCCTCAAATCTTTGGTATTTTAATGTATTTCCCGATTCTGCAAATTACAGCAGCCTCGCATACATATGCACATAGCATTTAATGATGCATAAGAGACACAGAGCAGTGTTTATCCCCTCATTGCCAATGCCTCCTTTATCTTTGTTTTAAAGACTTGATTCAGCCCTGAGAAACCTCCTGCCTCTGATCCTGCTACAAGTCAAACTAAAAGCATCCCCCAAGAGGAAGCCATTCATATTTATTTTAGTTAATTGCTTGTTTGCATAATTACTCATTCCTAAATCCGACTTACAATAAAATCTTCCCTCCCATCAATACAGCTATTGTTACAGCTTCCAGCATGTCTGTCCCAACAGTCATTTGCTGGAGCTGGGAAAGCTGCTTTGTAAAGGTGAGCTTTTCAGTCTAGCTTTGAAGGTCACTATGTCTATCTACAGAAACCAGGTCAGATAGATTCCAAGTCGGCTCCAAGACCCACTTTCCCTTCCAAGTCCTTCACTGTAATAAAGAAAGGGCTAAGAGGATGAGGGGAGGGCTTGAGGTTAGTGAATGAGAAACAAGGGCGGCTTTTAGAGGTAAGCATCTGTTTTTTGGCTTTGTCATCTCCAGCATAGGTGTATGGCAATATGTGTCCCTGCATATTAAAAACAAACCAAAGCAGAACAGTGTTGGAGTGTGGGAGAACAGTCACATGAAAGATGTTCTTTCCAGCCCAGCAGAAACTGCTCAGATGAGACTGGGACCAGAGCAGGTGACGTGTCTGTATAAAGCGGAGTTATTGCAAAGGGTAAAAGAATCCCTTGCATGGCCTCCTTAAACAAGTTTATTTTCCCAAGCTAATTTCCTGTCATATATATATATTTATATATATGTATAATATGTGCAAACAGGAGAAGAATACTGTAAAACCTGCCTGGACCTGTGGGGCATAGGAAGTCCTTGGCAAGGCTTACAGTGTACCTTAGTGCTTCAGCACTGAGGAAACACATGGATCTCTGTACTGAACGTCCACCCCATGTCAGTGATGAAATGGTGTCCTGGAAGGCTAAAGTGACAGCAGAGGGCAGGGTGTGCAGCCTAGGATAGCTGCAATGAAAGCAAACAAAGGCTTTGCTAAGCTGCCTTCAACACCATGTTAGGCTTTTTGGCTCATTTATGTCCTGTGACTCAAGTTCATCCGTTCCCAGCTATTAGGTGTGACCTGCCTGAATTGGTGGGGCCTGCCAAAGAATGAGGTTCCAACCACATTTGTTTTGGCTTCGGCTGGCATCAGTCCAGGGGCAGAGCTGGAAGGCAACCCTCACCCCTAGTGCCCTTTGAGATAGACCCTCCCTGGGCCAAATGGACTAGACTAGCAGGAGTGTGGATGTATGCACATTGAAGAGCTGGCACAGGAATGATCTCTGCTTGTTCTCTAAACACATTGGAACAATTAGAAAGCCAGCAAGGTGCCCCACCTTGGAGATGTGAAAGTCAATGCAAGCAAGACACAGGCAAGTCACTGACCTGCTGGAGCTGGCCTTCTATAGAGTTTGGGCCTTACTGATGGAGATTTTTAATTGGTGATTTGTTGTTACCGCTCTGGTTTTGCCCTGTGGCCTGTGCATTTTCTTGCTGGCAATACCCCACACCCAGGTGGTCTACAGCATTACTTCTGTCAAAGCCAGCTGTCTCTAAGAAGAAACCTAGATGAGACGACAGGTCTGTTTGCTCCAGTATCAGTATCAATGTTGGCTGGCCTGGGAGTTAGGCACAGCAAATGCATTGTCTGAAGAGACAGAAAGAAGAAAAATGAAGGATATAAACATTTTTTTACAGTAAGGCTGGTGAGGCACTGACACATTTTGCCCAGCGAGCTGGTGAATGCTTCAACCTTGGAAGACAATCAAGGTCAGGCTGGATTGTTCTCTGAGCACCCTGATCAAGCTGTAGGTGTCCCTTTTCACTGTAGGGAGCTGGAGCAGATAATCTTTAAGGATCCCTTCCTCCTCAAACGATTCTATGATCCTGTGATCCTATGATACAGTCCAGGTCACTAGCTGGACATCTCTTAGCATGTCCCTGCAGTTTTACAGGATAATCCAGGTGGATTGTGTCCTAACTGGCAGAAATGGCTGGTAGCTCCTAGCTGGCTTCTGTCTCCATGCTCATTTCCTGACATTTCTTTACAGTGTGGGTATCCCAAGGAGGAGCCTGTGCCTATGGTAGTGTGGGAGAGGGAGGAGGGAACAAGCCTCGTGTCCTTGTAAGCGTAACAGTTTAGTCTTTGCTTTCAGGGACACAAGCTGGCAGTTGGCTTTGTAGTAACCCACATGACAACAGGAATAACATCAGGCATAATTAGACGAAATGATGGTATAAGTTCAACTCTTTCCCCCTAAAGCACCCAGCCCCCTCAACCCATTTTGAAACAATGCACCTTTTGTGGGCTTCAAGTAGCTTTTAAAAACACAATCGATTTCTTTCTTCCCCTTCACAGAAAAGAGCTTGCTGCTTGGATAACGAATGTTGAAATGTCTCAGGGAGGATGGGGGCTGGGATAGGGAGGGGATGAGACACCTCACCCCCTCCCCCACCTCTGATGTCTTCTGCCAGACAGCCCCTACTCCCCCTCAAGATAATAATTTCTCCTCGTTACTACAACTTTAATGCTCTTCCTTTCCACTCCTGCAGCCCACAAACAGTATCCCCTATTGTCCTGCCATTGGAGGTATACGTGATGTAGGCATGATTCTGCCTTTTCCAAGGCCTTGTCAGATTATGGATGATTGGTCATGCTTCATCCACCCGATGAAGGCCATCAAAGAATAGCACAACTTTTTCCCTTGTTGTCTCCTTCCTCTAAGTGCAGCTTGGCTGAGAGAGAGGACCACTGTGCTGGATTTGAATGGAAATTATCTAAGTGTGTGGTTCCAGCTCCCCCTGCTAGCTCCCCTCTCTTTAAAAAATGAGTCTGAAATGTAATCAGATTTACTTTAATGAGGGAGGACTGAGAAAATGCATCCCGTGAAAAAGAACTTTGTGGGCAATCCAGGTCCCACACCATAAACAAAATCAAGTCACTCTATATTAGCGTATGGAAAGATTCAGCACAGGAGAAACTCTGTTTCTAACCCCTCCCTATCACAGATTTCTAGCTAACCCATTAAGCTGCTTTGTACTCACTCCTGTGCCACCCCCCAAGTAGCTGTATGCCTACGTGCCTTTACCAGGTAAGAGAGCTGTATGCGGAAAGGCAGCACCAATACAGATTCTGAGTGCCATCATTTCACTTTGAGATGGTTTTAGGTCCTTTGCTGAAATATGAGTCATTTTAAAACCACTGAGCTAAGAACTGTGTGGGTTTTGTTGGTTTGGCTGTTTGGTTGTCTGCATCTTTAAGGCATTTAGACATGAAGTGTGATGCCAACTGTGGCAGTATTATTAACATTTTAAGTGGTTGAAGACTGCAAGTAAGCGTGTAATACTGTGATACATATATATAGATCATCAATAACTCCAAAATCAGTTTGTAACTCTACCAAACTTATTCAGACCTAGTTTCTTTTCAAGGTGAGATTCTCAGGCATGAAGTTTGAAGACTTTATGTAAATAAAACTTGTAAACAGAAGAACTTTGTGAACAAAGCCACTTTAAGAACTGTTCAGTTCAGGTAGTTAGCGGGCACAGGGCAATTTCCTCCAGAAATGCCCCAGTAGTAATACATGTAAGAAAATGAAGCATCAAAACTTAAAATTCACAGGTTTTGATACTTTTCCTACCTTTGGGTTCTTTCCTCAAAAAGGAACACTTCTTATTTCTGGGGGAAAAAAAAGTATGCCTGCCTTGGCAAAATTTATTCCCAAACTGGTACATATTTCTTCTAGCAAGGGCTTGAAAAGATTGAAGCAGATTTTTTGGGAAGCTGTGTTCTTTCCCCTGCACATGTAAGAATTGTTTTCCCCCCCCTTAAAATTACTAGGAAGCGTCAGGCCAAAAAATGAATGTTCCAGAACATATAAGGCTGTGGCAACTGGGGATTGATCATAAACTCTTTTCCAAACATAACTAATAGTTTAACTGGTGACCGGATATTACCCAGAGAGTATATTTTATTGACTGTGAATTCATTAATAGTTAACTGGTGTGTAGACATTGAAACAATGTGTCAATTCTTCATATTGAATCCTATCTCAGACAAATACAATAAGATGCCATGCTCTGTCGCTTTTTCAACTCAACATTGCTGAGTGTTGATGTCAGGGAAAAGTCTTGCTCAGCTAACAGCATTCCTAGAGCACTCTGTGGGACTGAAGGAGCTACAGAAAACTCAGGGGCTTTATCTAGACACAAAAGCTGAACCTGCAAAACAGCACAAGAGAAGCCTTTGCTGGGATACCCGTTTATATGACTCGTTTTTGCTCTTGCAGCCTGAAGATTCTCACTCTCATTTTTCTCCCCTGGAAGTGCAGAAAGTCATTGCAAAACCTTACTGCCTTGCAAGGCAGTGAGAGCACAAATTCATGTGTCTGCAGAGATTTGAAAATGCTCAGTGCTAGGCGTGACAGCAACTCATAAAGGAGTTTGATTTCTGAATGCTGATGTACCCAGCAGTACATGAAAAATTGTTTATGATTTGGAAATCTATTGAACACCAGGAGGACAAACACTCTACATCTGTTGAAGGCCAGGATCATTGCCATAAGATTAACGAGAAAGGAAAAACACATGGCAGCCATCCAGGAAACAGAGCTATCAGAAGGTAAACAGGGATAATCAACCAGGGACTCTGAAAAGTTGCCCTACCAACAAAATAAAAGATATGACCCCCTCAGAAGGCTCTGTATCCTAGAAGCATGTGTCTAAATACAAAACAAATGGAAACATTTAGGACTATGAAATGGTTTTAAGGCCATAGATGAAGCCAAGAGAGGAGGCTGAGTTTTGAGGGTGGTGGTACACCATGTGGTGTATTTTGAAAGACTGCAGAGTGCAATTCTGCTCACGGCAATCCCTAAGGAGAGAGACACTGACTGTCCCTGTGCTTTCCTGCAAGAAGTAACCATTTTTTGGACAGGATGTGTGTGATGGTGAGGACAGTAGGGCTCTTCTACCCCAGCTCCTGAGAACCGGCTACGCTGAGAAGCATCAAAAAAAGGGTGTGAAATGGATTTTCCTCCAGTCCTCCAGAATGAGTTCTTAATAATTCAGATTACGTTATGCATACAGGTACCTGCTGTTAGCAGCTTCAGTGACTATAACTGCCAAGTACTCGACTTCATTTCTTTGCAAAGTGGATACTTAGCTCCTATCCATTTTGAGACTATTATCAGCAAACAGCAAGTAAGCATTTCCAGTTTATGGACTTCTACTGTTTCACCTCCTCAGCTGTGGCCAGCAAGTTGAACTTAGCGTGCTCTTTGAGTAACCTTGAAAATGAAAAGGCACTATGAAAGTCAATGGGAAATCACTTTTTCTGACTACAAAAATGTAAGCCTTTGTCCTTTTTTTAACATAGCTGCTCTCTCATTAAATATCTAATTTTCTTTTTTAAATACACATCAAGTGCACTTTTTATGCACGAAGAGCCCTCTTTAATAGTAAAGTAAACACACTAAAGAAAAACCACAAGTGATGATTTTAAGAGAATAACTCTACACTGTAGTCAAAGGAGATTTTCACATAGACTTATGCTGAACAAAATGCCTAGGGAGTACATTGTCATCTTTCACTGAAGTGTGAAAACCTGTAGGCATTATTAAACCTCTTTTATGATGATCCTTAAGATTACAAGCCAAAAAAATAATAATAAAAAAAAAAAGGAAATAAAAATGAAAATAAAAAAAGAAAAGAAAAATAAAAGGTATGGTGGGGAATAAACTTATCCCTCATGTATTTCTTTGGCTCAGTGGGGAAAGGCAAAAGAATTTGGCCCACTGGATCGGTTATACAAGAGAAGCTTCTTAATGACGCCAATCACAATGGTTAGGAAAATGAAAGGGCCCAGATGTTAGTAGGATCTCATGGCTGTTTTGTGGGTGTGTGTTATGTATATCTGTTGAAGATAAGGAACTGGATTTTGATTCACAAATGCATTAATGGAGAGTTAACTTATGTGGATTGATACCTTAAGTTTCACACATTTAATGACTGTGGAGCTCCTCAGCAACACAGTTTCAAGGATAAAATTCAATGAGATTTGGTGCAGTTTCTGCTCTGATCATTCATCTGTCCCCTCCTCATTGCCAGTCTCTCAAATTTGCACTAAAGAATGAAGGAAGGATTTGTGAAGAACCAGCCTCAAGGTGCTTTGCTATTCCATACAAGTCTGACTCTATAAAATCAGTGGAGCAGTAAAGCTCTCATTCCTGATTAATCTTTCCTCCTCTTTGAAACAAGCCACAGATAGACTGATTCAGTGTAGTGGTAGACGTTTTTCTCAGCGTACTGGGATTATTGTGTTAAACTGAGGCATTCTGGTCTAATTCAGTAGATCATAGAATCACCAAGGTTGGAAAAGACTTAAAAGATCATCCAGTCCAACCGTTCACCTATTACCAATAGCTCCCATATATTCATATGCCATGGCTCCAGCTGTTATTTTGGACACAATGCAATTTTACAGGTATTCCAACATTGCAACTTAAAAAAAATAAATATATATGTATATCACACCCCAGGCTGGCTGTATCATAAGTTGACTGCTTACTGTTTTAATAGTAGCCTACATGTAGGAAAAGAAAACATAAATCACTCACAAAACATGAAAAATGTTGCCTGAACATACATTTGTTGTAGAATAACTGTGACGGTAATGAATGCATTCCCACCATTTGATATTGCACTCATATTCAGCCCCATTGTTTCTACCTCCGTGGTTTTCTAAGGTGCTGCCTTCGTTCTCCTTCTACATAACTAATCTAGAAGCACCTTTGCTCCTTGCCTTACTCACTTTCAGCAACAGTACCCTTCTGATTTTCTGGCTATGAGAGACAAACAAAGTCTTTTTATTTCTTTATCTACTGTTGTTGTGAAATCATTGCCATGGTATCCACTTCCTTGTGCAGGATTCTGGGTTGTAACAAACTATGCCTGCAACATTTTTTTACTTTAAATACCAAAAGCTGTCTAAAAATGTTGGGTTTGGTTTTAGGACTTATCCAATATTTTCAGGACAGATTCTGAGTGCTCCATATGAGATGGATGATAGTTTCCTAGACAAAACAGTGTATCTGCAGTGTCTGTATCACACACATGTAATATATAAAGGCCAACCAATGTGACTAGCACAATGAAAGCTGCTTCTGGAGCTCAAGGTTTTTAAACAGTTAGTTATGGAAGTCAGAACAGTATAGCAGGCCTGGGAACAGATCCAGCTCTAGACTGCATTCTCCTGCCTACCTAGTAGTCTGATGTTTTGTCATGGATTCTGCCCAAACTTCCCTTTGGAAGTGACACATCCTGATGCTTCCCTTCCCAGGGAAGTTTCAGCAGGGAGGAAATAGAAGAATATAACATCTCATAAACTCCCTATGACTCCAGAACAAGGCCCAAAGGCTATCATTACTGAGATGCATACTGCTAGCGTCATTTCCAAGAGAGGATCTCAATTTATTGTGTGTTGGGAGTTTCTAGGGTCAGCTCCATCCTGCTATGTAGCATAACAATGCGTCAGTTGCACAATAGGAGTAACCTCACAGTATTCATGTGTCACTTCAACAAGAGAGCAGAAAAATATGCTCATGTAGCTACATGGTGGTTTGGCTTTCCTGATGCTGAATTCTTACATGGCAGGCATCGGTTCTTTAATGGGAGAGATTTTTGGAATGAAAACAAACTAATTAGCAGCAACCAATTACAAATCTGTGTTTCCTGCCCTTGACAAACTTCCATGTTTCCCTATGTTGTTGTTTTTTTTTTCCCCTTCATTGTCACATCATGTCAGAGCTGATTATAAGAGAAGGGCCTTTTGCAGAAGAACATTACATGGGTGGGCTTTGGGCTGCTAAGCTTCACCCCTCTTTGAGAGATCACAAACCTCAACCTCTTCATCCTTTCCCTAAGACAGTGAAAACCCCGAAATGAAAGCCCTGTGATAAATCTTTTAGCCTTAAGTGATAATTCATGGATTCTGAGGTGGAAGGAAAAGCTCTTATTTCACAGTTAAAAGCCAGTCAAGAAGCAGTTTCTATTGTAAAACCAAGTGGCTAAATATGGTTCTACTGCTCTATGAGCAAAAGCGTTCCGTAGCCTTTTGCATCATAAACACCCAGTGAGGCTTGTATGTCATAATCGCTGATCTCCTGGGATACGCCAGGCTCTTCCCTACCTGACACTGAGCAACATCAGAGCAGCAGGTAGCTCTGCCTGGAGGCTGCCATCCCCTCACAGAGATTTACTTAAAAGCAGAAATGGCAAGACAAGGACAACATCAGAAGCCTCGCAACAGAGGACGCTCCCAGCAGATGCAAAAAAGCAAAGGCAGGAGACAAAGAAGGCGGCAAAGGAAGACAAGGACAAGAGGTACTGTCTTTCAGGCTGAATGGTGAAAAGATTGTGACAATATGAGACTTTCTGAAAAATCCTGGTGAAACCACAGTGCTGCAAGGGACTATCTTGTGACTAGCCATGGAAACCTCTTTTTGGCTCAGGGATGATCCTGACAAACTGGAAGTAGTTCTTGTCTCCCTCAAGGGTAGAAGCCTTGTACAGAGATCTTGACAAATTAGAGGTCTGGGTAATCACTAACTATGTGATGTTCAACAAGAGCAAATGTTGGATTCTGCACCTGAGACAGGGCAGACCTGGCTTGAAGTACAGAGTGGGGGATGAGAGGCTGAGAGCAGCTTCATGGAAAGGGATCTGGGGATTCTGGATGACAGCAAGTTGTATTTGAGACGGCAGTGTTCCCTAGCAGCCAAAATGGCCAACTGTCCCCTGGGGCACACTGGGACCAGCACTGCCACCAGGCAAGGAAAGGTGTTGTCCTATCAACTCAAGTACTGTGTGCAGATTGGGCACCACATTATAAGAACACAACAAAACTATCAGAGAGCATCCAGTGGAGGGTTATGAAGATCACAAAGAGTCTAGGGGGACAGTTGTATGAGGAACAGCTGGGGTCCCTGCATTGGTTCAGCCCAGAGCAGAGGAGCTCTCATGGTAGCTGCAGCTCCTTACAGGGAACAGAGGGCAGAGCTGAGCTCTGCTCTCTGTGACAGCAACACTGGAGCAAATTGGACAATTAACTCTTGCTGTTAATGCCCTTTGTAGCTTTTTGGCAAAGGAAAGTGTTTCTCATTCTTGCTTTCCTACCTTCTCTTTCACAGCGGGCAAGAAATACCATTACAGAAGACGAGTGTTTTGCTGAGATCCAGCCTTCTCTGCCAAATGTTGCAGCATCAACTGCACAACAAACAATTCTGCTTTCTGGGAAGCCTGGAATAGGAGCAGCCAGTTAACACACAATAAATGGGCCTGGATGCAGTTTGTTTCCTTTCGTTTTAGTTTTTTATCGTGTGTGTGGTATCCCTTTTATGTTATCTCAGACTTGTTTGTGCTGGGTGCAGGTAGGGAAGCTCTTCATTGTCTAGGATGGAGAGAATTTATTGAAAGTGGAGAAATAAATGATTAAGGCTTGTCTTCCTGCAGCTATTCAAACACAGACTGAGAACAAGACTATCATCTCCTAAGCTGCTATAAATATTTTACTTGTTAATCAGTTGCTCAGCTGATTATTGCATACAGTATAAAAGCCAGAGAAGCACTGCTTCTTTAACTGCCCTTATCCAGGAAAGGCCAATGTTAGCTGCCTCAAGAATGGCTTTCATGTTCATGCAATAACATGGTAGGATCAAGACAGTGGCAGTTAGCTCATGATCTAAGTAAATTGTCAGCTGGTGGAAGCATAAAGAAAGGAGTGTTGGAGCAGATCACATTAAGTCAACTCAGTATCTAAATTACTTCTTCTACCAAGGCCTCTCTCACGTGGAGCAGAGGATACCTGAGAAGCTGCAGTCCTATTTGCATTGCAGGATTTGCCACCAAGAGTCCCTTTGCTCTCTGAGTAATGTGATGTAGTACCTTGCAATTCATGAAGTCACTGCAACAGGATAAACAAATCTTCCTAATCACAAGGAATGAAGCTAATAAAGCACCAATTTCAATAATAAAGTACAGCAGCTGAGAAGGTACGAGCAAAGAAATTCACCTCTGATTCAGCAGAAATTCGTTCATAACCTGCAGGAGAGCAGGACTGTGGGCCTAGGTACACGAACACTGCACCAGCTCTGTGGCTTTCTCTTTATCCATGGCCAGCTAGGATGCACACATGGACAAAAAATTGACAAGAATGTGGCCAAGGTTAGTGAGCACGTTGTGCTCAGTAGCATGACTGGCATGGTCATGCTATAAGATGCCACCCTCAGTTGGCTCTGAGACTGCCCAAATGAAGTGGGAGAGGGGTGCATAGACATAGGAGAAAAGACATTCTGCCCACAGCAGCTTGTCTGAGATGCTTTTTGTCACAAAGTGACATCATGGCCCACGTTTTTCCAAACAATTGTGACAGGAAAGCCCTGCCCAGCATTTCTTGCTCTGTTTCCTCTTCTTTCCCTCTTCCTGAATTGGGCATCATTGCCCCAGAGCAGTGGGACATGTGGGTGTGGATATCCTGCTGGGAGAGTCCACGTTACACCCCACCAAAGTCACAAGGAGACCTCTGTCACTCCACAAATCGTTGACATCAATAGTGCAGCCCCTGAAGGTCAGATTGAGTCAGAGCACAGATGGAATTCCTATCTCATCCCTGTTCAAACACCTAGCAGGGAACTTCATTAGATTTTGGCATCAGTCTTTTGGCTAGCCTCTCCTTATGTGTGTATATATGTGTGTGTATGTAAGGAGGGAGCCACACTGACGCTTTTTTTTTTTCTTCTTCTCCTTTTTCATAACACTATTACTTCATTAATATTTCTGAAAGCCAAGTCTTACTCTGATGGGCTCTCATGATTAAAGATTAAATGTTGCAGAGGAGATGACAGTCCTCGCATGTGCCAATGAGTCAGTAAATTCCTTTGTGAAGCCTAAGTCCATCCAGATGTTGACCTCAGCTCTAATGCTATGTTCTTTGCCTTTTTTTCCTCATGTATTGCTGGGTCTACTTAAGATGGGTATGACGTGACCATCAATGAAGAAAGGCAGGCTCTCTGAGAGGGTAAAATGTTTTGCTTTCTACAATAGGATTGTGAAGCTCTTTCCATTGCCGTAATTCTTGGCTGTTGCCCTACAAATGCTTGTCTTGCGACTATTATTGCTCACTTGGTACTGTTTGCACTGCACAGGCGTAAGTGTCTACAGGCAATCTAAATGTGAGACAGTTACTTTGTGTGGGTCTAATTCAGAATTTCAGGCTTTTTCTACAGAGCCAAAGAGGAACATGGAACTGTATGGGTAAGCAGACAGTACAGAAAAGCATGGACCTATCTGCAAATGTTCTGTTTGTGCAGCCCAACAGCAGCATTTTCACTAAATACAAAAGAGGAAATTGTATTCAGCATAGACAGATTCACCCAGCAATTTTGCTGTTTCTTTGCTTTCTTTTGTCAGCTATTTCTTAAAACTACACTTCCTAACAGTTGCTGGGCTAGATACTCCCTTGCTCCGAGTCCTGCTGGAGTGTGTGAATGACAGAGGACCAAAGATAGGAATTCAACCCTGCTGCTGCACAGGTTTTAGTGAAGCTCCAACAGAGGAAATAAGAGTAGTGCCAAGTGAATCATTTCTGGGCTCTTCCTTTGCCTTCCCCACCCTTCTGGGTGACACAAGCCACCTTTTCATGATACAGATCAGCTTCAGGGCTTCAATATAACCAGGTTTCTGGAATAAAACCTCAGGAAACATTCAGTCTATCAAGTCCCCTCCCAGCTGTAGGACACTTTCTTGCATGGTCCTTTTGCTCTACTGTTGCGGTATTCAGCCTAGGGGTGCAGAGTGTGTAAATGAGGATTCCCTCAGCTCAGATTGTCCAGCTACAGTCAACCAAATGCAGGAACTCTCTTAGGAACTTTACTTCCAGCTGTAATAACAGCCCCTCATCATGCTAACCTGATGCAGCGCTGTTTTCTGCTAACAAGTAACCAGCCCCCTAACGAGGGGATTTTAGAGATGGGGGGTAGAGGAAGTGGAGCAGAGCAGAGCTGCACTATTGGCATTCTTTAGTCCAGATCCCCATATTACTTTGTTATTGGGATTTGCTCACTGCTAGTTAGGGCCTTCATTCCTGAGCTGCTTAGTTTCAGATACTTAACTCCTGCTTGCTTAGGCACACAAAGCCTCCCCTTTCTTTCTCAGGTCTCAATGGCTTTCAGTTGCTGCTCACTTAGCTGTGGTTGCACCAAGAATTGCCTCCCTGAGCTCCAGCAGCAGAGACAAAGCACGTTCTAGACATCCAGCTTTCTGGTCCCAGAGATAACTTTGCTTCCCTGCCCCAAAATTGCCCTTTAAGCAGAGGGGAGGTAGGAGAAGTGCCAAGGGCAGGGACAGCTGGAAGTACAGTGACAAATGTGAACCAGAGGCAGAAAAAAGCTTCAGGTCTCCAGAGTCTCAGCCCTGAGCCCCTTCTGCCTCGTTGTACATCAGAAGGCAGCTGTGAATAGGCTGGATTGCTGGTGACTTGAAATACACAACACAATGAACACAAACTGGTGTCTCTTTGTTTAGTTTCCTCCATAAAACCCTATCTCTACTCTCTTCTCTCTCCCTCTCTCATTTCATGATCCCTGCCAAAAATACATAGATTTACTCATAACAAGTCATGCCAGGATCAAAACAGCTGTATCTAAATTTATGGTCTAATTTTCAAACAGAGTCATTTCCTGCTGTTTTGCCTGCCTCCTGAGTCAGTCATGTATACTTCTACATACTGCCAGACATGGGCAATTCTTATTGAGAGATGAAGCCATTCCAAGCCGAAGCCAGTGTGCCTTTCAAAGGCCAAATCTTTTAGTTCTTACTCAAGCTTTTAACTGCGACAATCCAGACAAGTGTTTTCTCATGGCCCCTATGTTACAGTTCTCATTATGCTCTTGACTGCATTTCAGAAATGCAGAAAGAGTGACAGAGGCTAATTTACAGTGCTTTTCAGAGGTGGTGTTGGGATGAGTTTGAATAATTTGTTTATTTGATTAGCTTATACTGAGACGCTCCAGAGCCAGTAACAGTTCTCATTATGTACTGGCTAGCTGAACAGCACCCTGCAAAGAGGATCTGTTCTGTCTCATGGCAGAAGACAGCACAGATATGAAAGGAACGTCAAATACTTAAAAAGGCGGTATACAAATAGTCATAAACCCTTCTACTCAACACCATACCTTGACAGTATTGGTTTGAGAATCAGCAGCACTTTTGCATTAAGCTAGCTGTCTTGCTTAGCTACTCATGGATGGAAGGCAGAAGGGAAGGATCCTCCATCCAGCCAACTCTCTGGCTCTTCATTCTCAATCTCAGAGGCTCATATCATATGTGGAACTTTCTCAGTCCTGGGTTTTGGTTTTGGATTCACAGTGCTTGAGCACTGGTTATTTTACCATACCAGATTTCCACTGGTGTGGACTGTGGCTTTCAAAATTCAAACAAACAAACCAACCTGCCATCTTCATCCTTCCTGCACAGGATTATCTCCTTACAAGGATATTTAAAAAAGAATTATAATAAATGGTAAAAACTGCAGCGCTAACATAGAACAGATTCCACAGGGACAAGCAGTACAGCAGCCTCCTCTTAGCAAAACTTTCTAGATGAGTATGAAGTAAACACAGCCTCACAGACATGCACGGTCAGACACCAAGCTTCTCAACCAGTGAGAGTCCTAAAAATCCCCTGGGAGACCAAGCCCTGGTTTCCTCATTAGAATAAAACACATGAAGGGACACTCACAATTTAATGCATTCAGCTCAGGTGCCAGATCAAACTGTGGCATCCTGTGTAATCCCTGCTGAAAGGCAAAGCAAAGAGCTACCTGGAGGACCTCCAAGGCACTGGATAAGAGGCATCCTCTCAAACAGAGGTCAGCCAAAGTTGAGGGAAGGCCCCAAATCTGTGCCAGGTGGGAATAAGATCATAGAAAGGTGGTAGCTTTCTCTAGAACTCCCACTGAAGCAAGATGGGGAGAGATGGTTCAGGATGGTGGAAACTTGTCTTGGCAATACTCCTTCTCCAGGTGGAGCAAAGAATAGGCCTTTCACCATATTTTATTTCATTTTTTCCTTGAGTTTTTCCAAGTGCTTCTGCACCTCTTTCCTCAATGTCTCCTCTTCAGGAGGGCTGATTCTCAAACTCTCAGGGAATGGTTTGCCTGTCAGGTTCTGCAGCTTTCAGTTTTCCCACTGCCCTCATTTTTCAAGGCTGAACTACCCACCTCTGATGAATTCAGGCCTGAAATCAATGTAAATGCACCTTGCAGTGATTCACTCACACCCCAGTGGAGGGTTTTATGGCCTTTGCTGAGCTGAGATGTGTTTTGGCTGGTGCCATTTGCCCATGCTCTGATTGAATCCTCTCTACCGTAGGTGTACTGAAATGCCTTTAACACACAATAACTGACATCAAGGAGGAAGAGCTAAACATGTCATGGCAGGCTTTGAATTGGAAAGGTTCAATTGTAAATGCTTATACATATTCCAAAACAGATACAGCTCTGCATTACTATGGTGACAGAATCCCTCCCCATGTTCCTCAGCAACAGAAAATAGACCGAACAAAGAACAGAGGTCTACTTACAGCTCCAGGGGCTCCAGAAGCGGCACATTCTTCTTCACCAACTGTGTGTGGGTAAAGAATATGATTAAAATTCAATCCCCAATGTATTTCCCACCTTTCCTTCCCTCTTCCCTAACCCTCCCCCCCCCCCACAAAAAAAAAACAAAACCAAAACAAACAACAAACACAACCAAAAGCCCCACAAAAAACAACACCAAAACTAAAATCCATCCACCTGCTTCTGCATACAGCCAAGAAGCTGATGTTATTTTTTCCTACATCTTGACACTGGTTGGCCTCAATTTGCCTAGCGTTACGCAGCTATGGAATGTAATGTTACCAGGTATCCTGAACTTGTTTCAGCGGGAGACAAAAGCTCAGTATCTTTATTTTAGGGAATTCACCACCATCCTCTCCAGCTTTAAGTTTCCCTAATATTGCCAAGTAATAAATGATTAACAGCTATGAGGCAGACCAGAAAATAGTGCAAGATTTGAGAGAAAAAAGATGCACAGATTTTTTTAATAGCACTATTCAAGGTGCATTTGCTAGCACTTTGATGGATAGAAAAGTTATTTAAATATCACCAATATTTTCTCAGAAATCCTGATGCCTGAATGGACAATTTATAAAGAAAACAGATTATCTGGTAGCAAGGAGTCTGGGAGCTGAGGTCTTAAGGAAAATGCAAGCTGTAACCTTTGCCATGAGGCGGTTGCTAGAAAGATCACTTTTATAGCAAGACCTAGAAAGTAGATAGGTGGAAAGAGAGAAGAATGGAGTAGAGCAAAGGTGGAAGGCAAAGGGCATGAGAATGTGGGAGAAGCAGAACACTGTCAGAGGATGGGAGAAGCGAGGCTTTTCAGTCTGTCACCAACAGTGGCACCTGTCCCAATCTTGGGCTTGCTTGTGTTTCAGTGGCTTGTCTTACTGCTGTGGCTTTGGGAAGAGCAGCCTGTTTACAGGAAACAAGTTGGCTGTGTTTCCCATAGCCTCACTGGGCCAGGGTGGAGGAAAAAGCTGTCTCTTTCTGCTGCTCAGAAAGCCCCAGATTGCTGGGGTGTGTGAGCATTGCAGTTCCTTTCTTCCCACCCCTACCTCCTTCCTCCAACGTCAGACCTTCCCCAGCCATAACTGCATCGGTGTTTGGGGGTGTTATTGTTCCCAGAAGGGCTGCAAGATCCCTGGAAGCTGCTAGGGCACACTGTGGCTAAGTCCCTGTGGAGCATCCCCCAATTAATGTTACCCCCCTTAGCCCAGATGTAAGTTTCACAAACATATGTGGACTTGCAATGGATGGTAACAATGACAATAAAAGTACGATGTTACACCACATCTTGGCAGAAGTGGCTCAAAAGGACAATTCAAGCAGCTGCCCTTTTCCCCCAGCAGTGCCACTCTGTGTTCCCACGCATGCTTGCCTCTGGGTCATGCTGAGGACTAAACAAAAACCTGTGCGCTGTCTTCTTAATAGCAAGCACAGGGGGTTATCATTCCAACCTTGAAAACTGGGGCAGCAAACGAAGGAAGGGGAGATGTATTTTGGGAGAAACAGATATTTAAAATACATCATATTTATTCTATTGGCCTTTTCCTTACCTCCCTTTTAGCTTGTAAAACTCCCGCTGCCTCCCTTCCTTTTCAGCCAAACGTTTGGCTTGTTCCTCCCAGTACATGGCATTCCCATCATACTGTCTCAGAAGCTAATAACCTGCCTCACAAAGTTTAAAGAGGAACTTGAGGGCCAGCTTCTGGCGTGGTCCTAGCCACAGCTATTGCTTGACTTGTATGTAGCAGTATGCATTGGATGGAACTCCTACTCCTGATGAACTGAGGGTGCCAAGCTGCATGAATCTGGGGTTTAGCAAAGCCTGATGACTTTGAGCTGGGGAGGCAAGGAATGCCAGAGGCAGCAAGCTCCAGCACAGTGGGTTTGTCACTGGCAAGGAGTGGCTGGCCCTGGAAAAAGGGAGATGTCCCAGTTAGTCATCAGCCACCCGCTGGTAGCTGGAAGGCACTCTTGTAGCATCCACCGCTCAGTGAGGCACAGCTTAGGTCAAGAAAGGCAAGGGTTGTTCCCTGAAGAGTGAAGAGCCAGCGGTCCAATCCAACCCAGCTACACATTCTACACTATACACTATAAGTCCGTGGGGCTGCAGTCAAGTCTCAGTAGTGAATAAGCTTAATGGTGTAACAATGTTTATTTGGTGCAGGTCTAAAGCCATTGGGGATAGATGTAGAATGGGTAATATGTGGACCCAGACACACATTTCAATATGTGACTGCACAGATGTTGCATACTGACAGGAAAAAAATGGTAAGTGGAATGCCCATCTATAGCTTATTGTATGACAGCATATCTCTATATTCCAGTTATGTCCAAAAGTTTCATTTTTAATAATCTAAATACGGAAGACACGCCAAATTTATTTATACACAAAATGGTGAGCTACCCCCACTACCAAAAGTGAAGCACAACAAAAAGGGATGAAAAACTACTCAGGTATTACAAAAGTACATCCTGCAGTCAGGAGATACATGAAAAGGAAGTTGCTTCCTACGAGCTGTTGTCAAACTCTTCACTTCTGTCTCTCAACCCTCTACAAATACGTTTTGCAAAGACCCATCTGAGGAAAAATGGTATAAGAAACATTTTGTGGTGAGAATTCATAGATATGAAGAAAAAATGAATTCTGCTGGAATTTAGTTTCAGTATGGACTGAATAGGACTAATTTAAGAATCCATTCAACTGCTTTGGATTTCTGGGACTCTTCTCCTACATTTCTCTTGGTGAGGTCCCCAGAGCAGAGAGATCTAATGATCAGAGAGCCTAATGATCAGCTTGATACATTTTGATCTCTTGCCACACGTTAACCTTCAGTGGGAAAAAGGAGGGAAACAAAATTCATAAGATAAAGGGGGTAAGGACCACATCACTAGAGCCAGAAACACGTAAATTTTCTTTGTAATTGCATTTGTGCATTGAACTGTACGGGTTGCAGATGCCTGCCAATATCTGTCTCTGCGTCCCCATCACCTCAACTTCAACAAAAAGGTCTACAGTGCCCTCTTTTATTCAGAGGCCTTTAAAAATCACCCAGGATACACCATGGCTACAGACCTAGCCTACTCTTCCCTTGGGAAAGTGCTAGACAGACCCTGGCAAGGTACGCTGTGCTATGGTCTTCTAACTTCACCCCTTCATATATCCTTTTATTGTCCCCAGGAAAAACAGACTCATAAAATGCAACTCATTAAATGTCCGAGCACTGATAGACACTACAACTAGCCTGTGCTATTTAGACTTTCAAATTTCACATGGTATTAAAAAGTTTACAGGACACTTGATCCTCTTTAATTTTGCAAAACAACCTTTTGGGTCTCAGTGTTATAAACCAGTGGTGAAAGTGAATTAAAGGAACTCAGATTTTATTGTGATCCATGTTACTAGGAGTTGCACTTTAGCACTTCAAGACTTGGCCTAAAGGTAAAGAAGCAGTAGCTTTTACAGACTTTTTTCCAGCTGAGAGAGGCTGGCAAGGTACAGAACTAAATAATCCAATGAATGCCATTCCAAAATGTACTCAGTCCCATGGATAATTTGAGGCAGATTGCTCAGAAACCTCTAATGATATCCCCCCTCCCACTCCCCCAAAGTGCAGATCAAGAAAACTGAGAGAAAGGTCCTTCTACATTTAGTCATAAGATTCTGATTTTGAGGCAGTTAAGCAATACCAAAAGGGAAAGATTTTTCCTTAGCTGTGCTGAAAGAACAGAAATAGGCACTGCAAAGCCCCTTTTCACAGAGCAGAAGTCACCCTGGGCATCACAGATTTCTCTCCATCTCACAAAATATATAGCTGTTCTGCTAGGAGTGCTCAAAGGCTTGTTAAGGATAAAAAATGTGTACTGCTATCATAGCTGAGAGAACTTCAGGCATGATGCAACCTAATAACGTGATCAAAAAACATGTGGCCTGCCTGTTTCCCTCAGTTGGTTTTAATGTTTCCCTTGCTATTGATTCATGTGGACAAGAAAATGGAAACAACAGTTGTAAGGCATTTGTGAGGGACTTGGCCCACGTGAGAGTGAGATTTGATGAGTGTGCTGAAAACCATCATGAGAAACTTTCAGAGGAGATGCTACCTACCCACAAGCTCTTAAAAACAGAATTTTATGATCATAGATAGGATTGGTCCAGAAATCTAACCTGAAGAGTTGATGAGACATTGGGCAAAAAAGGGCTATTGCAAGAACAAGTTTTTTAACCAGTGCCAGGTTCTGAAGAGGTGTAATCAGTACAAGGTGGCCATGCTTGTATTCTCTCTTTGTTCATTCATCTGGCTAATTTGAAACATGGGTTTAACATCACTGATGTGTCAAAGGAGATGGAAAGCAACTTGATGCATTAAATGCCATGAGAACCTCAGAGAGTAGGTGGTAATAACAGCTGAAAACTGCTGAGGAATGTATCTAGCTTTAGAGGAATCTCAGCCTACCAACAGTCAGTTTCTGCTTATGACAGAAGTTTTAAAGTAGAAAGTACACAATGTCATGGTTCTTGGATGTGATCTTGGCTTGGTTGGACACAAGCCTATGGATGCTGATGTTACACATCTGAGCATTTGAGAAGTTGTGGTGAAAGTGATGGTGTCCAAGCCTGTGGCATAAGACCAATAAGGCAATACCAAGGAGATGCTATTCATGAACTTGAGGGACTTGGAGATAAAAAGCCAACAATCTGAACATGCAAACGTAAGTTCATATTCCATCCTGTACATACCTGATGAAACTTTATAACACTGAAACAAACAAAACCTTAAATCATCTTATTTCACACTTAACAAGGAAAATATTGTGAAAGTTTTAAAAATATTTATTGCTTTGTGTTGCTGAACAAAACAGAAAGTGCAGTTTTCTAGAGCCCTTGTGCCCAAAGAGTTCAGGGCTGCTTAATTAATTACTTTGTTGATTTTTGATGCTATTTGTTAAATGCGTAATATGATCCAAAATGCATAATGCTTGAGGCAGTCCCTGACCTCAGTTTTCAGTTAATAAATTGGACAGCTAAAGACAAGGAGCTCAAAGAACTTCAGAAGAAGTTAAGCCTGTTGTAGGAGTGGGAGGATTTATGGTATAGTTTGGCATTGCATTCGTTGTCTGGGAGTTTATCAACGAGAGTCTATCACTGGTTTGTTCTTGGAAACTGGTGCTGCTGCCTCAAAGCTTGTGCTGGAGCCTGGAAGATGCTGACCATGGAAAAAATAGAGGAGTTGGCTACTCTAGGACAGGGAGCTTGATCCTTGGCTGTAGTGTAGGAACTGGAGAAGAAAAGGAAAGTGGCAAATAGGAAGTCTTTGCAGGCTGCCCTGCAATCATGGCTTGGTTAGGGCTACAGCAATTTCCAAATGTAGAATAAATGAGAGCAACTTTTCCCTAACTTCAACAGACAGAGGCTTTGGTCTGAGCAGTAGATCTCAAGTAGAGTGATCTAGCAGTGGTAAATCTGTCAGTATTATCACAAATTACAGGGGAGGGACAATATAGTCAAAGTCTGAACATCAAGTGAAAAGCAAAAACCATTACCTTAAAATCTTTACTCCTAGTCCTGTTTTTTTAAAGCACAAAGATGACCTTAAGAAAAGGTCCTAAAGACACAAATCTTAAGTTATTCTGGTGAAGTAACTGCACGTTAGCACTCAGTGCTTCAAACTGATGATTACCTGCACCATACCCCACAAAAGGCCACGTGTAGCAATTGGACAGATCAATATAATGGGAAAGGCATTACAACAGAGGTGTGACGATGGAAGGATTGGAACAATAGGAAGGTGCTACAAAGGAAGAGAAAATTGCTCACCTGTATCAGAAGATTCCAGGGTCACAGAGGAAAGCTCCACAAAGGATAGATCTCCAGAAAGAGAACCTACCCTGCTGGCAGTCAGCCCTTAAATGAGGTCTAAGGGAGGTGCTTACTTCCAGTCATACAGCTGAATTGCCTTCACCTGTGCTCCCAGGGCTGACTGGGTCTTTTCCCCAGCTGCTCAATCAGTGGTTCAGGTCATTACTCAACAGTTCTCATACACTATGGTTCACAAAAACACATTTTGTGCCTTTCTCATTTGTACTGTAGCAAAGTTGCAGTGCCCTGAACAAAGGCATCAGTCATTGGTCAGAGCAGTAATTCAACGTCCCCAAAGAGAGATTAGTTCAGGTGACATCCATACAACACAGGTTACCAGGTGTGAGATTACAGGCTAACTTGGGACTGAGCTCCAAAACATCTGCCAGTACGTGGGGGTCAGAGCGTGGAGAGAGCACTTAGCTGGGAACTGTGAGAACCTTTCCCTGAGCAACCCCTGTCCAAGACCCACATGTGGACAAGACAAAAGAGAAAAGTCAGGCCTGGAGGTGCTGCCAGAAGGGTAACATACCTAATGCAAAAGCACATTACAAAGGCTAATGCTGAGCTAGCAACAACCTCTCTCTAGTAGCAGTGGGAACCCCCTTCTGCTTTATTTTGTGAAGCATCTTTCATATCTTCTGCCAAAGACTTCAGGCGACAGCAAGTTTTGCAAGAAGGAGAGTTATAATAGAGCCAAATCTTGGCCTGGAGACTGCCAATAGTCAGTGTAGCCTGTTACAGTGAAAGGTCATCTGCAAAGACATTACCAACACTCATTTTCAGCCCCACATTCTGGACCAAACATTCTGAGGAAGGAGCAGACCGTTGGGCTGGGTCCAAAGCCTGAGGAGAACTTGTAATTAATCTTTTAGTAATTCTTTTCCCACCCCAAATATTCCACATTTCCTGCCTTGCTTAACTCTTTCCAAAGTATCATTCTGCAATGTCACAGTTGCCAAGCTTGACACAGAGCAGAGACCACTGGCAGGAGCACTCTGCATGCCAGATGGCCTTCTGAGTGCTACCCTTAGGCTCCTCTTATGGGTGATCGCTTTTGCTGTCACAATTGCTGCTTTCCAACAGCGCGCTTGGTCTGAAATATTCATCTCCCCCTTGAGCTTCAGTGGAATAACTGCCTGGCAGTTACTTTAGTTACCTGTCCTGGGCAGTGAGGGTACCATCCTCTTACTTACAGACAGGCACGTTTTTAAGAACAGGTTAAGCAAGATGGTACAACAAAGTTCATCAGCACAGAGCCATGTGCATAAACCTGACTTCAGGGGTATCTAGCAGGCAAGGCAATTACAGCGTATTTTGAATTAAAAAGTGTAAACATACTTCCAAGTTTAAAAATTTCTTAACATCTGCTTTCCTTTGCAACATCGAAATCTGATTTTCCACTGATTTCTCACTTTCTGCATGGCTCTTTTCTAATTTTCTGTTCCCTTGCGAAAGACATAAGAAAAGAATGCATAATATGGCACCCCCGCTCTGATCCTCCGCTATAGCATGGATGACTGCTCTTTGCTCCTCACGTTATGGGTTCAGTTTGTGCTTTAATGGGGCCAGAAAAAAAGGAATGAAAAAAAAAGAACCTGTCCTGGTTTGAACTGTAACCACAGCCCTGGCCCCCCCGGGGCAGTGAGCCAAGTAGCCAGGGGTGCAGCATTCTCATCTCCTAGTTTGTCCCTTTCTGTGGTTTCAAAGCATTTTAAACAGATCTGTTCACAAAGGAAAATGGGTTATGATGCCACTGTGGAGGCTGGAAATGAGACCTTACGGTCTGTCCTGGCCTATATATATGACCTGTGATGGATGTGACGGCAGCTGTGAAACTAAAGGGACAAAAATAACAGGAGGGAGCGCACCCAACAAGAGGTGAGTGACCCCAAGAGAGGCATAGAAAAGGTGTTTTAACTCCAGTGTTGTCAAGTCTAGTCATGGAATAGTCAAGCGCAGAGCGCATCCCATATGTCTTATGGGTGTACTGTTCTTAGTAAGAGCAGCTGCTCAAGCCTTTCCCAAAAGCAGATGCACCAGCCGCTCTGGCATGAAGTGAGGCATGTCATGGCTGTCTTCACCAAGCTCATGACCAAGCTGTCAGTATAGCTCATCTGGTTTTTTTCCTGATAACCAGGAAGAGGGAGAAGTCATTGCTTCCTGCTGCCCAGGAGTAGCCATCACATGAGTGTACCAACTTCTCCCTAGATACCTTCCCTCCTCCTTGCTCTAGAGGATCTTTGAGATCAAACTACCAACCAGAAGTCAACTTTGTAAAATCCCCCCTTTTTAAATGTCATTTTCTAAAGTATCTGCCTCTGCTTTGCAGCCTTTTGGATCAATATATGGATTGAAAATCCAGTTGTAAAAGGTCAAAGATTTCTTGGTCTTGTAATCCTTTGACTTTGCAAGGTGATGCTGTTTGTAGGAAGCAGGTGCTGACTATGCTCTGAAGGAGATAAAATGGATCTTGATGTAGTTTGGTGGTTCCTGGGCTGCACTTCATACCGAGGTACTTTGACAAGGTAGATGAATGCCTTAAACATGCTGTAGAAAGGACTGAGGCCCCTCAGGCTACTGCAGGAATGCATTCTGCTGGAGTGGAAAAGGAAGGGATGAGCAAAAAGGAGTCTATGTTTTCAAGGCCCTGAAAAGAAGCATTTTTCTCTGTAGTGAAAGGAAATAGCAAACATAAAATGTTATCCTGGTAAATAAAATGGGAAAGAGGGAACCAGTGGGATGAGATTACTGGAGGCACCTTGTAAAGCTGTCTGCAGCGTCCAGCCTTTCCAAGGAACTTCAAAGGCTCCGTCTCTTTTGCTACCACTAGTACTACTTGTCAAAGCACAGCTCAGTGACAGATCCTTTAAGGTGAGAGAAGGGTTTGAAATGATGGGTGATACTTCCACCACCTTCCAAAACCCGGGGAAAGGTTCCAGAAAGAAATGCATGGCAGTTTCTTTAAAAAGAAAGAATTGAAAGAATTTCCATCCACTCCTTCTGGGCAATTTCGCTTTTTTTTTTCTCTTTTCCTTTTCAAACCCAGTGAAATATTTTGAGTGAATTTAATGCAATCAAATGTTGAGTTGTCAAATGTTGGGCAGTCTTCCCAAAGATACGACTACAAAAGTACCTTTGCTCAGATACTCAGCTATCTTGTGCCAGCTTTGTAACAGATACTTGTTTTCTCTGTGGGTTTGCTATCCCTCTCCACACACCTACAGCCAGAATGTGCTTTCTTGGGTCTCTCACCGTAACAGTATTTTCAGTGTCTTCTGCAATCTGAGGTTAAAAGTGCTCTGCTAGAAACTGCAATTATGACGAACAGCAGGCAAAGTAGCAAACTTCAGAGAAGAAAACACCAGGATCTCTGCATGGGTGTATACCAAGCTGAGTGCAGAACACACTCTGGAAGAGGACCAGATCACATTTCAGACAGTTCGTGCTCTGAAGACACCTTATGCTGACCTCAACCTACCCAGCTGTGAGATACCTCCCACACCCATATGCCACTCTATGGACTCCCTCCAGTCATGTCACACCCTCTGCAAATGCAGCCTTGAGTTACAACATTGTCCTTCTCTTTGAAAACAAACAAGGTGCTGTCAAGGGCAGGGAGAACATAGCCTCCTATTATAAAACTGGGGATGAAAGCATATTTTCAAGAGATGAGTGCTGTGCAAAGAGCTGAGTACAGACCAATTTTCAGAAACCGAGGATACTGAATGAAATATCTATTCATCTCTAATCATTTATGGCACATGCCTCTGTGACAAAGTCAGGGGTGAACTAAAACCTGAAAAGGAACACGAGTTCTGGTCTTGTTAAAATGTGTTGTGGCACTTAGGGACATGGTTTAATGGGCATGGTGGTGATGGGCTGATGGTTGGACTGGATGGCGATAGAGGTCTTTTCCAACCTTAATGATTCTGTGTTTCTGTTATTCTCTGTGCAGGTCAGGAAGAGAAATAGAATTGGAGTTAGGGCTAGGATATCATAAGTTGTTCCTCTTTTTATAATAAAACCAAACAAATCTAAGACTGATCCAAATTCTGCCCTTTCCATGGGGGACAAAACCAGGTAGTTCAGATATGCAAAAGAAAGGAGCTACGTGAGATTTTCTGAAGCTAAGGAAAGGTATGATCTCTTAATGGAGCCAAGAGGTATGAGTTACGCAAGTGATTTGACTCAGCATTTTATGGTGATGTGTGTAAAAGCAGCTAAGGGATTGAAAGATTTCTTCGTTAGTATTTTCTCTTTTAACCCCAAGCACTGTTCTCATTCATGCTGAATTATTATCCCAGACCACTGAAGACTTCTGAGAAGAGCTGTCTTGCTCAAAGTTTTGCAAGTAGGCTTTACAGAGGACTGAACAGTTAGCCTAGCCTGCTGCCGAGACCAGCAAATTCCTTTCTTGTAAGGATGGCAAATTCCATGACGAACAGCAAAGACAATCTGTTCAGTGAGCCATTTGTCAAGAACAGGCTCCCTTAAAAGTAAAAGCTGCTGCAGGAATTGTTTCTATTACAACTGTTTTGAGCTATAAATACACTGTAAATTATTAGTCAGGTATTTTCTACATGGCTGCACATTATTCCTAAGTTTGCACATTATTTAACCCTTTCTGTTCTGTTCTCTGGCAATTCTTCACAAGACGCAGGTGAGGACCTACCACAGTAGTTAAACTATTCTGGAGATGTTACCAGTGTAGTGGCTGATGCTGTGAGTTGGAAAACAGGACAATAAAAGAACCTTCCTCTGACTGTTGGTAAACATCAGGATCCAAGCATGACACAAGCACTTCTTCCACACCACTGTAAATGTAGTACAATTATATAGGTGAAGAATGGCTGTAGAACAGAATACAGGCACATATGCAGAAAGGAGCGACATGATGACACTTAAATAAGCTAAGGACAGTGAGAATCTGACCATGGCAACAATTTGGGCAAGGAAGATATTCACCAGGTTTGCATCCCAGAATGCAGAACTCAAGATTCTACCTCTGGAGAAATGTCATTTCATATAGTCTTTGTTCATTGCTGGCTACTGTTTGCTGCTGCAGTGGCTAATGCTCACAGATGGGTGTAAAAGAACTTGGTCGCATTTTCCCAGCTTCATGGGTGACAAACCTTCCTAAGAACCAGAAAATAGGCATCATCCTGGGAAGTTCAGCACTGGCCTTTCAGGTTAAGGAAAACTTCTGTCCAGAAAAATTATTCTGTTGTTTTGTTAAGGTGATTTGCTCTGGAATATTAAATAGAAGCATTCCAAGGATGATGAATTTCACTCAAATAGCCTGCGCTATAGAGCAGACATGATGGAAAGCTTCCAGAATGAGCTGACATACATGAGCGCTGTGCAAATCTGAACAACAAAAACCCAAGCAGCTCTAGCCACCCCCAATAAGTTTTTCAGTCACAGGACTCTGTACACCTCTCAGACATGGCACCTAAATCTCAGCATGGCTATCAAATCCAGCTGGCTGTGGTCCAGAGTAGGAAATTCTCAAGCTCCAGGATGTGTGTATGTTGCAAAGTACTTTCTGCCCACAAGTCTGGAAATCTGAAATTATTTATTTTGAACTATAAGCAGCCTGAGAGTTGAGATATTCAATAAAGAGCCTGTGCATTTTTGGTTTGGAAAATAAGAATAATAACCTTTTCTAAACCATATCCAAAATTGAAATTAACTGTAGAGGATGGTGGTCTCAGGTTGAGATTCCAAGTTCAGAGACAAACAATAACCATTTTACTGTCAGAATTGTTTAGAGTAAGGAGAATAGAACAACTAGGTCAGGAGGATTTTATTTCTCAACTTCAGATTAAATTAGAGCTGCTCCAAAACCACATTGCTTTAGAAGCGACAGATACATTTGCTCCTACAGAAAGCCCAGTGTGAGTCCTGGCACAGAGAGAGGGCTTTTGCCATGTTCATGAAAACATCTGCACGGTTTTCCTGGACCCTGAATGTGCTAGCAATGGGGACCCAGCTGGTACTGAGGGGATGGGGTGGAAATTAACATTCCCCTGGGATGGAAGGTAAATTGAGTTGCGTGGCTCACACCAGCTTTGCATCAACAAACAGCACTTGCTCTGGTCCCGGTGTCACTAGGGAGTTTGCTTTTCTCAAGGTCGTGCAAGGTTCACTCACATCCTTCTTGCCTGTTGGTCCCGAAACCGCACGTTAACCCTGTGCTTCTGTTGCTGTGTCTGTACTTGTTTTCAATTGTTTAATAAGCAACCATCAATACACAAGTGAAATTCTTTTTGCAGCTAGAGGTTTGCTTTCTGCTTAGGTTGTTTTTCTCTAAAATCTGGGTATGGCTAATGCTGCTCATGTGATGTTTTTCTAGGTGAAAGTTGTAGACAACAGCTTCTTTTGCCTCAATTTTAAACTTTGTTTCAGAAAGCTTCTCCACACCTGACATAAAATTCACACTTTCCAAACGACAGTGCAGGTTTCCAGCACACTCTCATGACAGTGCACTCTGGACAATAAAGACTTACTTTTAAGTTAAGAAAGGAGGTCTGTGTCCTGTCACCTCAGCAGAGCCATGGACTCATTAACCATTTGGATTGCTTTGGCTGACAGATTGGGGAGGTTGCCAAGTCTTTACGGGAGACCTTAATGCCTACAGCTCCATGGTACGGTGCTAGAGCCAGTAAATCAAATTACTGAGATCTGAAGATGCTGATGACCGTTTTCACTACTGTTTTTTCCTGTCTGTAGCTGTGGAATAAGGAAAAACAGGGACAATACTTTGCAAAGCCAGAGAAAGGAGAAGAGAAACATTATGGACCAGAACTAGACAAATTCTGGAAGAAGTGCTTTTCAATATCCCTTTGGAGCCAGGAAGTAATGGCTTGAACAGTGCTGATGTGACATTGTGAGACTGTACAAAATCTCTTACTCACTGAATCCCAGCTAACCACAGCATGGCTTTATCTTCAGTGTTCCTTGGAATCATATCAAGGGTTTCTTTCACTCTTTTTTTTTTTTTTTTTCTTTAAACCTCAAGGTCAAGCGAAAATATGTTTAAAAATAAAGCTTTATCAAGAGAAATGGAGGACTAAATCTTCCTATATTTAGTAAGGGCAATCTAATCTAAGCAGAAGTTGTTCAGTGCCCCTCTCAGTTTTCCTTGAAAGGTAGATGCTCCTGGGACGACTCCTGGAGCTTTGTCTGGCTTCTGTTTTCAGACTCAACCCAAGCCACTGAGTTTTATTGAGCAAGTATCCTGGAAAGTCCTGAGCAAAATGAGAGACAGCTGATAGTCCTAGAATACCAGTACTTTTAGTAAGGTCCTGCAGATGTATCTCTGGGTTATGAATTCTCATAGGCTTTAAGCCAAACTCTTTTCCCCAGTCCTCCCCCAGCTACTGATATGGTCCTTGACAGAGGAAAACATCTGTCCAACTCAAAGCGCAGAAAGTGATTAAGTGCTTTCTTAATCAGGGCCTTGTAGCTCTTATATTTGACTCTTGGCTTAGTCAAAGCTGGACTTTAAAGTAAATTTCATGTGGAACTGGGTGGAAATGCTAATGAGATGAGGAATTTTTCACTTCTAGGTCATCACTGAACAGTTTTTCAGGAAGGAAAGCTGTATAAAATCAATGTCGCTTGAAGGCAGAAAAAGAGTATTTGGAATACTGAAGCAAAAATATCTTGGCTGGCCTGACAGCTTCATATCATCAGTGTTATGGGAATTAGATCGTGAGTTTACTGTGCTGAGACAACTACTTCTGAAACACCCTACAGACAGCTGATATAAAGCCTAAAGATGGAACAAAACAGAAGTTTTCAAGCCAGAAGTAGAAGAAATTCCTTTCTCATTAGCTTGATAACTTAACCTGTATCCAATAAATAATAAACAATATCAGAAGATGTCACTAAGAAATCTAGGTGGTCGGTTTTGAATTGTGGTGCTTGGATCTGTGGAGTCTGTGCACTACTTGTCTTAGGAGCTCAATAAACAATAAGAAAACAACTAATCTGATTGCCAGGCAGATTTAAAAAAAAATCTACAGTTTCAAAAGGCTGAAAAAAAAACCTGCTTTAGTGTGTAACAAAATGTTCAGACTCACAAGGAAAAGACAAGAAGTAAACTTAGATTTCTAGGCAACCTGGTGGCTTTGTGCTTTGGAAAGGATCGATCCTCAAGCATTCTGAGATATTTGGGAGAGGAAAGGTAACGCTGAGCCAGAGCTGAAAACCATTACTTTTTGCATCCTAATAAAGGAGCCAATCTCATCTCAGTTTGCAGGAAACTTTGCCATGCCTGAGTCATGTGGAGATCTGAATCGCTGCCCCCCCCCCCCACCTCTGCAGTTCTAAGCAATGATCTGCATCCCTTGAAGTTTAGAGAGGAAATATATATAAAACCAGTAAGTATTTACGAGGGCTATAAAAAAGAGCTTTGCAGTAGTTGACATGGGAAGCGATTAAGGTACCTTACAAGCAAAGATTGCAGAAAAGAGAGAGAGAAGTAATGCCAGAAGGAAATCTGGCAACAATCCTGAGGTAACAATAAGTGACTTCCAGAAGGAGGAGATGTGGGAGGAAAAGTAAAAAAATAAATGGAGGAAGATCGCAAGACTTTTGGCCTTGGGGACTAAGCCACAGAGGCTGTTCATCACCAGTCTCACAGACACAAGAGGAAGGTGATTTCTCACCCTGCTTGTGACTCAGAGGTTACTGGTCAAATCCTGCAAAATGGGAGTTCATCGAGATTTGCTTGAAAGGGCTCCATTTCCCAGGCATCTCAGCTTTCTCCACCTGGGTTTGTACAAACGGGTTTTGGGTCTCTCCAGGGTTTAGGAAAAAGTTGCTCTGAACAAAAACACACACATGGGCCACGTTGCCAGTGAGGATCTCTCTGAGTTGCTCTTTCTTTTTGTTGTGTTTAACAGGTGGAGCATATGTTTGGTCTTGTCCCTAGGCAGCCACTTGCGATAAGGAATATTCAGAGATGAAATGCCAGCTAAAGAATCCTCAGTTATGATCAATCACACTACAAAAGCTAAGCTTGTAAAGTCTCAATATGTGAATCTTGAAAAAATTTTATGGGCTCCTAATCTCCTGAATGGGACAGAAAAGTTTTCTAACCAGATACCCCACTAACAGGATGGAAAAACATTCCTATGCATAGGAAAATATAATTATATATATAGAAAAGAAACACAATTAGGAGATACAGACAAATGTCAGAACTATTTAGGAAATAGCTGTGAATAAAGAGTACATTTGCTGAAATTGAATCAACTGCAGAAGCAGAAGGTGAGGGCTGAATTCCTACGACATAATGAACAAGTGCTTTAGACACAGGAAGTTTGTTTATACCCTCCCCAGAAGTTGACAATCTGCTACCTTGCTTTCATCAGGGTTTGGTTATGGTATTTTAGCTCACATATAACACCTGTCCCAGCCTACAGTCTATTTCTCATTATATTAGTGCGTTAAGAAGGTAAAGTAGAATGATGGGGAATATGTTCATTAATATAGGACTACAGAGCATGTACATTTTGATAGGCAATGTTATAGATGGCTTGATCTTCAGCACTGTTGAGCTTCCCTAGATTCATGACAATGTTAGGAAGAACTTCAGGTGCTGAAGAATGCTGAGAATCAGTGTGTAGCTATAGGTTTTTGTCCAAATTCGAGTACCAACAAGCTGGATTCAGATCCTCATCATTTTGCAGGAACATACCCAGTAATATTCTGCAGGGATCAAATTTGAACCTGTTACTATTCAGGATAATTAATCACCAAGATGGAATGAATGGAGAACACGGTAATTAAATTAGCATCAATATCAATTTGAGAAGAGCTGCAAGCACAGAAGGTGGGTTCAAACTTCAGAATTATCAAATGTAAGTGGGAGAATAATCTGGGAATTTGGGAAGGGAAAGGATGACATACAGTAAGAACAAATACAAGATGCATGGTTCTATACTTAGTCAGAAACAATTCAGATGTACAAATATGGGATGAGAAATAATCAGCAGAGACGGATCTAGGACAACTGTGAATCACAAGCTGAACAGAAATCAGAAGACTTGAAATTGCCATAAAAAAGCAAATGCCATACTGGGATATATAAACCAGTGTACCATCTGCACAACATGAGAGGTAATTTTTCTGCTGCACATTCTCCAATTTTAGGCACCATGGTTCAGGAAGGATGAGCCTGGTTGGACAGCATCCAGAGGAGACCAATAAGGATGATCAAGTTGAGAGAATGTGACTAATGAGGAGATTGAAAGAGATTGAAAGAAAGGTGTTGTTTAGTCTGGACAAGATCTGAATGAAAAGGCATGTGGTAACAGTTTTTAAATACATAAGAGATAGATGAAAAGGAAAAGAACGATTTGTTCTTTATGCCCAAGGTGCAGAGGACAGGACTTAAAGTGTTGCAAGGGACGTACAGGTTAGATATCACGAGAAAATCCTTTCTATCGGGAAAGAAAGCAAAGCCTGAGACGTTGACTTCTTTGGAGACTTATACGGTCAGGTTGGACACAACACGTCTCAGGAATAACAAAGGACAGGTTTTGTCTGTAGAACTGATTGCCCTGAGACAAACCAAGCTGTACCTAAGCTATGACAACCACCGTGGTGTAGAAGTTCAAAGTTGTGCCCTCCTGCACAAAGAATGAAATTTCATAGTCAAAACACCAAAGTTCTCAGCACTGACCATAACAATGCTAGCCTGCATTCACTTCTAGAGTAAAAAAATCCAGTGAGGTGAAGAGGAGCTACTATAAGCTATGTCTACCCTTACAGTCTAGGTATTTGCTTGATTTACACCATAGAAATAATCTTGATATGTTGCACATGCTATATAAGAACTGCTCTAATGCATGCTGGAGTCTTTTGAGGACTTTTGTAGTGATATCCAGTCAAGTCATTATGGGAACTAACTCCAACTCACAAATACTAAAATCTTTGTCAATCAGATTGAAGTTGCTCTTCAAAATTCACATGAAAACAGATGTTCCACTTTGGGCCAAAGAAATGCATTGATCCCACACAACGCACCACAGGCTGAATAGGGCAAACCTCCCACTATCCTGTCCTGATTTGGGGAGAAATTTCAGATTATGCTCCAGTTGAAGAGAGGAAGGAGGATGTTTCCATGCCTCTGCTAGCAAGATAAATGAGTAATTCCATAGTTTTAGCCCACGTTTAATTTGCCCTCTGTAAGTAGGGGTGAGTTATGATACAAAATTTTGACACAGAAGCTCTGGAAATTTGACTTTGTCAGCACCAGTGAGGAACTCCAGCTCTGTTATAAGACCCACAGAAGGAGATAAGGGCAGACTTGCTGTGCACAGAGGACCAAAAATTTCCATAAATGTTTCTTCCTCCCTCCTCTGTGCACCATCCTCCCCTCTGACTGCCAAAGAAAAGAGCTCCTCAGAGGTTACCCTCTGCCTTCCTTGAACTCACATGACTCCTGCTTTGGGTTCCTCACCCCCTGCGTTTAACCGAGGTTATGAAAACCAGGCTGCTTGATCTCTATTTATTTTCAGTGATCTCCTCTGTGTGCTGCCAGCAACCAGAGCCATGGCCTTTCCCAGTGCAGGGCACCACAGTGAGCTTGGAGTGCACCCAGTGATGGGAGAGGTGCACAAGTCAGCAACCAGCTGAGCTTATGGAAAAAACTAAGGTCAAGGCCTCACCAAGATCTACAGTGCTTGTGTTCAGGGTATCAGCGATTGAGCTAAGGATGTGTTTTTCTTGGTGTTCCAAGGCAGGGACCAGCATTAACTGGGTTTTGCACTGCAGCCATTTCCATATACCTGGGATGTGCTGTGGGTATGAAATTGGTGGTTAAAGGATCTGTGTAGGCCAGCTCTTGGAAATTAGACTAGCAGCTGTGTACAATGGTGGCAAAGCCCCCAAAGTAGTACTTTCTAAGTGCACTTAGGTGACTACAGCCCACTTTCAGGAATGGCGGACTCATATTCCATGAAACATCTCTATTGGAAAACAGGATCCAAAAGCTTTTAACTCTCTGCACTAAGTTAACTGAAATCCCACTGATTTTAGCATTAGTGAAATTTATTTCCTTCCACAGCAGCTTTAGAAGGAGGCCTGGTGAGAGGAACAGTGGGTGAAAAAGTCGGAACAAAAATTACAGAGGGAATAGTTTATAGATGCACTGCTGGGTGAGATCAGAAATGCATCTATTTATCCCTGCTGTTTCACTGGCTTCTTTTTAGGTTTTGCTATTTGCAGAATACATTTAATCACTCTTGAATGTCAGTATACAAATATGAGTGATGCTGTCCCAGATGGCCAGCACAGAGCATGGGCTTCTCACACAAAGCAGAGGACATGAGCGAAAGCCAGGAGGAGGCTGTGTGAGTTCCAGCAGGGCTTTCTGCACTCCTCCTGTTTCATGGCTTCCTTTGAGACCTCAAAGGCTGTGCAGAAGAATCCTAGTTCATATTTCCCCATTCAGCTGTGTCCCAAAAGGCTAACACTCTTCCTAGCAAAGATGCCCTAGGCTGGCTCTGCACTGCAAGTTATGTGCCTTCTACAGCAAGCATTGCATTTACATCAAGGGACCACAGAATATCCCACTTTGGAAGAGACGCATAAGAATCACTGAGTCCATCCTCAGAGCTGGGTAGGGACAAGGACACAGGGAAGAATTCACATTGGCCAGCCCTGAGCCACAGCAGCTGCTCAGCCCTCCATGCTGATGCACTAGGCAAGAGGTCAAGCTGTGCTTAGTATCTTAACATGCAGTTCAACGAGAGGAAGCTTGTTTCCCTTGGCAGTGCTTTTTGGGGGTCATTACACAGCTCTTCCTGTGGATTGGTGGGGCCTCTCTCTCATCTGGCCACAAACCTACCGGAAAGGTGTCAATCCTGACAGAAAAGGATTGAAAATAGCTGGTACCGGGAGACAAACAAATGGAACACTTGTCCTCGTTTCCCTCAGAAGTGAAGGATAAAACCAGAGTACACGTTAAGTTTTGAAATAAAATGCCGCATGCAAAAGATCATACTGGAGTTGAAGTATCACTTCTTTCTTCTCCACAGTTTTCTGTTGAAGTCATGGGAGTTGCCCTGGGCAATACAAGGATAAAGTTATCTGTGACTCATTCTGTGTCACTGGAAGAATCTTCTCCTTTGTGGCAGGGAGGCTGGTCACACCAAACAGATCTCAGTTGGCTGAAAATACTTATGAATTCCTTTCTTCTTCTTTTTTCTATTTCCATTTTATCTAACACAGATGAAGAATCTGTGGGTCATCCTTTCTTCTTTATTTTTCTTTACTCTTTTCACAGAAGCCTCTGATACTATTACTCGACTACCCAGCTCAGAACAACAGTTGCACAAAGACTCCAGAGTCAAGTGATTGTCCTGTGACCACATCTGTGAGTCAACGATTCACACCATCTTTGCACCCTAAGTTCTTTCTTGCTTCATCTCCTAAACCACAGTATCATAGGGCTTCTGCAACAACAAATGCAGCACCCTCTAATAAGCTCCTTTGTAATGTCACATTATCCACCTGCTTCAATTACTTTTTAAACCTTTCAAGGTTTAAGAGGCTTAGAAGAAATAATGGAGCGTATTCAGGCTCTTTCTCTTTTGTTTATCTGTTTGTCTTTCAAGCATCAAAGCCAAGTTGTTTTGAGGTATCTCACTGTGATCTTTGACAGGGAAATACTGACATAACTGATCCACAAAGTCAGTGATGGTGAGATGTTTGCCTTTGTTGAAAAGCAACACTCCAGACCAGGATCAGAATGTGACAAAGCATTACAGAAGCTTCTGGTGGCACATGAATTAGATTGTCTTTCCATAACTTATGTAGATGGTGTCTATTTGGTACAGTGATCAGGCCCTAATCTGTGTTTGTACCTCATTTGACATACAGGTATTAACGTCCCTATGAACATAAAGGTATAACTGGAATGCAAACCACAAGGAAAAACTAATTTTGACATTTGTTCTGAGGATGCTTTATGCTAAAATCTTATTCTCTGTTGGCCCTTAACAGTCCAGATGGACTTTTTTGCATTTCTTGGATAGGAAAACATCACCTGGTCAATCCATCAAGTGACAATACATCTTCTTGAAAGACAACTTGAAATACAAATAATTCAAGGGAGGAATTTTCCACATATCCAATTAACAGCAGTATTCTGCAGGTGCTATTTCCTCCCCCCACAGCCCGTATGGAGAAATTAAATTCCACACTTTTACTTCAGATACACTTCCACGTCAGATGTCATTCTGTCAAACTGCCCCTCCACCATCTGTCACACGGCAACAAGTCATAATGGAATACTGGTGGGAAGGTTTAGTCTCTGCTGCCATACTACCAACATCTGCCTCCAACATCGTGGGCCAGCATAATAAAGTAGGAGGCATTACTTTCGGAGCAGCCCTTGTAGTTACTGTTTTAGTACATTTGAAAAGGGCTCATGTTTTTGTTGTCATGGCTGCCAGTTCTGTTCCCACAGCACTGTCAGTGTGGCTGCGATTCATTACCTGCAGACACCAGAGCCTTACCCTGTACTGCACTTTGCACTTGAGCTATTTCTCTGTAATAGAATGAGTAAATACCTCAGAACTGCCTCTTGGTGAGTTCAAACCAACCTCCAAATTGTTTGGCTTTGGTCCACCTCCAAGGACCTATCAATTCATTTACAAAAGCAGTGCTGACAAAAGCAGGACGTATTCCATTGTGATGGAAATATCCACAAAAGTATAATCTTAGAGGTTATTTGCAGGAAAAGCAAAGAAACAGAACATTCTTCTTGTGACAACCAAGCACTGTTTAACATGCTAAAGATGCTAGCTTTTGTTCCTATAGTGAAAATACGTTTTTCCCTGATGTTTTCCTGACCTCCCCTGTGTGATTGGAGTGCTTGGTGCAGTGATTGGAGAGCCTGGAGTGCCACATGCAAAATCAAAAAACCAAACGCTTAGTAAGTTTATATATTCCCTACATTGCCTATGCAAACAAAGCATGAACTCCTTTTTTATGCACATGCAAATCTTAACAGCAAAATAAAACAAACAAAAGTAATGAATGTAGAACATATTTGCCTGCAAGAAGCTGTGGGTGTACATGTAGGCATCACCTGTGAACATGATAATTACTGGAAAACTTCTTGTAAACCCATTCTTTGATTATGTAAGCGAGATAATCAGTTCCAGAATCTCTCAGGATTGGGCTCTGTTTCATCAGCTCTCACAAGTATAAGACATTACCCTGAATCATCAGAGCCAACCCTGCCTTGCATTGCCACCAAGCTGACCCCATTTGAATTCCCTCAAGATCATTTCTTTTTTCTTATTACAAAAGACAAACAACTCCCATTCCCTCTTTAACCAGCCATGATGAGCATTCGTTTTGCAGAATTAACCTGTGTAAAAGACAGCATGCCCCCGACTCCATCTTTTGTGGGAGATGAACTATGCCCTTTTGTAGAAAGTGCTCCACTGCAGACAAACTCAGAATCCTTTCCTTTGTTTGAATGAACTCAGTGTTCATCCCTTCTGTTCTTTTGTGGGAGCAAACTCCATATGCTAGAAGTAATGGGGGGAGTCTCAGTTTAGTTACAAGAAGTACGACAAGGCTCAATAAGGCAGGATATAATAGGGGATAATGCAAAAAGGAATTTTCACAACAACAGAAAAATTAAGGGCAGGGGATGGTATATCTGTCACTGGAAACATTTAATTCATGTCTGGTTATTTGCCTTAAGAAATATTTCAAACTGGAGTTAGATAAAGGAGACTCCTAGAGGCCATGTTAGGACAGACATTCTTCCAGCATCTCATATATGAAAGTATTCCCATTTCCCAGAACTGCATTATGGCCTTCAGCTTTCTTTGACTGCTATCTGACCAGATGCCAGGACAGTGGATGAAAGGAAAATTGTGTTCTTTTTCTTTCACTCTAGTTGGAAATCTGCCTTTCATCAAGGTCAGCATTGGGGCTGGTAGTGTTCCTTGTAGTGTTCTCCTAGAGTACAGGCCTAACAAGGACACGTACTCATTCAGTGTCATGCACTGAGTGTCCTCTATGCAGTTTCATGGAACAGTCAGCTTTCAGGTGGCTTTGCTTTTCAGAAAACAGCACATTTCCCTTTGCAGGCCATGGCCTCATCTCTGCTCATCTCACCCTCTATAGGGTCAGAGTCCAGAATGCTTCTGGTGAACAGGCCATTCACAGCTTTGAGGCAAAGTAAACAAACAGGACCTGTTCATAAACAGCTCATTATCTTCTCGATTTTCTGAGTCATCACATCTAATTTGGAATGGGAATCCCAGCTGAGCTGGTTGTTTTTGGCATATCAGATGTTCCCTTCCGACCAGAAGTGACTGGTTTCTTCCCCCACACCCTGTTGAACATAATACAAGATACTTTCCATGCTCCATTGTGGGCAAAGCCAAGAAACCAAAGGGATCGGGAACTCTTTTCAACAGCAGTGCTGCTGGAGCATAGCTCCAAGCAAAGCACTGTAGAGAAAGACAGAAAATCTGCCATTAGGGCAGCTAGCTTTCAAAGTGGCAACAGCAGCAGAGAAGAGGCCAACTAAAGGCGGGTTAGGTGGGAGGGATGGGGAGAAGTCATGATGTGGGCTGGAGTGTGTCCATTGAACACTCAAAGAGATGGCTTATAATTGGAACTTGAAATGCTCTGCAATCTAGTAAACGAGTGCATCAAGCTATGAGGAATTCTGAGGATTTTCTTATTTCCTGGAGGTTTTAAGAAATGGGAAAGTAATAGGAGACCAACATACAGGTTTCTGCACAGATCGTGGGAAAACATACTTTGTATCAAGTAATTATTGTATCTGCTTCAAAATAGGCCAGCTTGTGTCATTCTTGAGTGCTTTAAAGCAAAAGAGAAACAGGAAAATTCAAAATGAAGAGCCCTTTTGAACAGGATAATCTAAATGTTTCAAAGAATGCTCATTTTTATCTTCTCAGATTCTTCATTAATACATGGTGGGCACAAATGAACAGTGTTGTGAAGCCAAAAAGAAACATGTAAGCTTGCAAAAGAAACCCCATGTGAAAGAGAAGAAGCTTTTTTTCTCTTGGGAAAGAAAGATATGACATTTCCACAGCTCAATGTAAAAATGCTGGGGACAAAGTTTTTTCAATCCTTCTTTATACACAGGTCACTCTGGATGTAATGTCTTCTATTTATTTCCATGGAAACTACAACAGCTACAAAGAGCACAATAACACTGCTTGATAGAGCAAATTCTCAGCTATAGAACACTTCCTCAATATAGTCACCACCATTAGCTATGAATTTCCATCAGCAATGAACAAGAGTCTGCATGCCACATGGTGGCAAGGTTCAACCTCTACCATCACCATCCACTTCTGATGTTGTAGATGAACATAATAAAATAGGAGGCACTACTTTCAGAGCAGTTCCCTGTATCTGGAAAGTGTTGCACCCACTTCCTTCTCTTGCTCCATCCCATTGGGTGCCACAAGAAGCCATAGTGAGAGAAGATAAACTGAATGGAGGAATTTCTTCTGGCACACAGTCAGTGCCCTACCACAACATCACCAGTACCTAAAGTACAAAAAAAGGAACTCTGGGCCTGCAGATGGTTCCCGAGTCACAGCCAAGATGGCTTAATCCCATCAGAGGCAAGTAGGAGGTCTGAGTCAGTGAGGGCTTTAGAAAGGAATGACCGCATCTGAGCCTCCCAACTGCACGCAAGGAGCCAGAGGCAATATCAGCACAGTTCCCTCTGAACACACAGAAATGCTTTGTGCACCCCTTACTGTGCAGGGGAGACGGACTGTTCTCAGCTGGATATGGAGGAACAACATGACCATCCAGTATAAACATGCCTCTGTCAGAGCTGTCGGTGCCCACCTCCTCCCCATCACTTACTCATCCCTCCCATGGGCAAGACTAGAGACAAAATAGCAGTGGAAAGCAATAGACAGGCCTGCCTGAATGGAAATTGAGCAGCTGCTGAAGCATCGAGTGATGCTGGAGTAAGAAGCTTGCATCTCTAATGGCAGGCGCTTAGCACATGCAAAAATCTGCAGAATGACAGATACTAGAGCCCTCAATGCTGTGGACATATGGAAACCAATGTGTCCAATAAACTCCATGCTCATGGCTGCCTTGTGTGTGGAGCAGTGCAAAGACCCTGGGGCAACCACTGATGCCTTCAAAAGAGTATATTCAAGCCTCTTTGGAAATACTCACTGGGGATTGTTTGCTTCAGAGATTGTCCTCCAACCCAAATTGAATTTCAACATAGGCTTGGAATGGTGGATGGAAAAAAAGATTCTTTATTATACTGGGCTCAGACTGATGTCCTAAAAGCCAAGCCTATGTTTTGGTGCAGCAGGGAATGTTCCTGCTCATCACAAGAAAGAACAGATGTTCAGTGAGTGGAATAACTGCCTAATAAATGTCCTGCCCTTCTCAAAAGTGATAGTTCAGGGGAGAGACTGCTGAGCAAGGAGGCAATAGCAAAGGAGAAATTCCTGTCTTGTGATGGCGGTGTTCAGCCACCACTGGCAGCTGCACACCCCTTCACTCTAACATGGAGTGAGGCTGAACCACATTAACCTTCCTCAGTGAGGGTTTGAGGGTGAAAGCCTGTGAGATTTCAGTGGACTACGGCAGCATCTACCTAGATCATTTCAGCATGAGCCAGTTCCACTCAAATGTGGTGGAACTGCAGTGATCCGAGTTTTTTGGGGCATAGAAGAAGAATGAGTCTCATAAGCCTCAGTAGACAACACCCAGCTGGAGACAAGGAGCTTGCTGTGCAATTGTCCTTGGGTTACAGTAAACTGATATAGCTGTGATATCCCCATTTCACAGAGGTGAAACAGATCTGAAAGTGGAAGCACTTGTAGGAAATGTGTAGTGGACAGGAGGTGGCTTGAATAGCATTTTAAGCTTCTGCAGGAGGGGAACAAGAAGCATCACATCCAAGCAAAATTAAAAGTTACATGCTCTGGGCTAGCTCTAAACAGTCAAATCATCAGAGAAGCTATAAAAACAGTTAGCTCACCTCTTCAGGTCACATAACCCAGCGACTGGCAAAATGGAAGCCTTTTCTTGCAGCTTTGTTCCCCAGACGCATTTTATAAGGTGTCTGCCTTATTAACGCTAGCTTGTTTTCTATATAGATACATGGAAAATCTTGAGGCTGCTCAGCCTAGATGTGCTAATTAGAAACTGAAGGGGTACTTCGCAATGTGTGATTCACTGCACTTGGACAGTGAGTGATAGTGCGCATTGGCAGAATACATGCAATTTGACTGCAAAAAGGAATTTGTGCCTATGATATCTTCCCCAAGTATTTGGGAATAAGGATACTGTAACACTGCAGTAAGCTTTCATGGGTACAAAGCTACTGTAACACTGCAGTAAGCTTTCATGGGTACAAAGTTACTTGCTAAGGGACCACTGAGACAGAGAGTCAGGGTTCTCTGTCCCCTGGAAAGCACTCTGCTCTTTCTGAAGAAAGGTGGGTGCACCATTCATTTAAGAGAGTACTGAGCTAAAAGGACAGGCTGCTGCAAGGAAGATACCAAAGCCAGCATATCTTCATAAACCTCTCAGGATCCATGTTTTATGTAAGAACAATAGCAAAAAACCCACAAGCTGTAGTGAACTCTGAGCCACCAAATAAGTTACAGGGGGACAAAGATGAAAACACACAAAAAGGAACACTGTGCCTCCAAGGCCAAGATCAGGAAGACAACAAGAGAATTTCAGCTGATGAAGTCAGAGACAAGAAGCACTGGATGCTGAGATACAAGAGACCAGGTTGCTAATAACTCTGTAAAGGCAGGAACTAAATGGAAACAATTTCTTCATCTACAGTAAAAATAAATAAATACAAATCAGACAACTTCTAGATGATTAAAAAAAAAAATCCAGGACTTCTGAAACAAGCATTCACAACTGGATTTAGTGTGCTTTCTCCATCTCGTAGACTTGCTGCTGTCAACAGTGACTCTTGTCCATCACAACACAGTGAGTTAAAAGCAAAGATGAAGCAGCCTGTGAAACTTTGCAGGCAGATTGCAATTGGAGCAGGGGGTGGGGGAAGATACGGAGAAGGTTGGAAGAAATCCCATCTGTGAACACTGGACTTGAATAGTAACCTTGACTAAGATACCTCTGAGCTCCATTATTTTAATATGCAATCCCTTTCTCCATGCCATTAGCAGGATGCTTGTGTTACTCTCTCAGAACAAGGTGCATAAAGTCTGTCCTCTACCCTTCACAGATAGACATCCTGTAAATCAACTCCTATTGCTCTGGTAGTTCCTCCTGATCACCAATGCAAAGGCCTTCCATGAAAACTGCAGACCAGGTGATGTAATCTGTGGATTCTTTACTGTGGGAAGACCTTCACTAGCTCAGCTCAGGAACCCATTTATGGCTTCTCCCTCCCTCCAGTGTGTCCCAGTTGACAGATGCCTGCTCCCTGCCCAAATATCTGCCAGAACATTCTCTCACCTGACTCTCCAAGCATATACAGGCAGGTTCACCCAAGCCCAGGCAAAGGAGGAAAACAGTGGAACCTCAAGACACAACACACTGTCACAACACTTGGGCAGGAGAGATGTGCTACATTTGAGTGGTGGTAGGAGGAGGCGGGGGAGGTTGAGGGGGGGAAAGAGTCCTAGTTTTTCCCAGAAAATTCATGCCTAATGTATAGAGACATCTCTTGCTGACAGAGCAGTTTGTGCAGTGCCAGACAGAATAAAAGCCTCATCAAGGCTGGGACACGCTCCTTCGCCCACAGCCATCTTGGAACTGCTCGCTTTTCCTTTCTGTAGCCTCACACACCACTGGCAACAAAGAGATAATCAGGAGGACAATGTCTTCATTTAGAGATTGATGGTTCCCCCTCCTTTCTGGTAAAGGCCTGGTCTTGTGGCTGGAGGTCAGCTGGGATCCATGGGCAGCCAAGTAGCTCTTTCAATCCGCAACGGGATGGAGCAGCCATTTTAATAAAAGGGAGAAAAAACTGTTTCCTCTGTGGCTGCAAAAGCTTGTAATTGACCTGGCAGAGCATGCAAGCCCTGGTTTGCATGGGAAATGCTTGCTTTTCCCTTACACATGTGCTCCTTTTGTGATACTGCTGGGGGCTGCTATGCTTCTGTCTGAAGGATTCAGCTCTTAATTAAGTGCAGCAGGGTCTGCTGACAAAGTGAGACAGAAAAGGAGACTGGTGGCAAAACCCTCACCAAAGAGGACTCAAACAATGCAACCAGATCTGGAGAAAGGTAAAGACAATAGACCAAGGTCCCACCCTCTCCCCCCATCCCCCAGCATGCTCAGAACAGGCTGAGATACCACTGGCTCCAAATTTCCCCCCCTCCCTAGTTTTAGCTCTGCACATGGTCTAGAATATTTGAGTATCTTCCTAGAGTAGGCTGCAAAAGAGGCTTGCAAAAAGCTGTAGATCAAGATGGACAATACTTTCCAAAAGAGAAAGTATGACTTTGTTGTCATTGTCAGCCCTCTACTGGGTGCCCCTCCTTTTGTGCCAAGGGCAAGCCACAGAGATGAGAAAAGGGATCTTATCCAAGGAGCTAAGTATTAGACACAACAAAAAGGTATATATAGAAAGAGAAGGACGCAAGGGTTGTTTCTTGTTCTGTGGTCATGATTTTACTGCAATTCAACTTGAGTTAAGACTGAAATTGAGATAGTAATGGCAGAATGAACTCTCAGTATGAGGTAGATGAGCATCAGTTACGAGGTAAGGAGACACTGCCTATGCTAACTCAATATGAGCAACATATACATAAACACACTTTTCCATGGGAGTTGTTGACTCAAAGGAGATGAATCTGCAAAGTTTCTTGAACTGGTGTATTAAAACTGAGTATTCATTAGATCCCCAATTACTGAGCCTGTCTGTTGTCAGGAGGGGCTCCACTGCTTTGTTTCTAAGAACTATCAGGAATCCAATTTCCACACATCTCTTTCCTTATTTTTCTTCATCTGTAGCCTCACTGCCTCTTCAGATCCTCTCCTACCTGCTTTCTATCCATCTATCTCCAGACACTACTGTTATTTGTCTACCGCAAAAAAAATAATCCAAGTATTGCCAGCTTATGCTTAGGTATCTTTTCTGCCTCCCTTTGCAATATACTGAGTCATGTAAAACAAAGCTGGGATAATCTGCCCGCCTCAAGGCAGGATTGCCCTTACCTACATGATTTGTCTAACCTGCTATTAAAACTGTACTGAGATAGAGATTCCACAACTTCCCTAAGCAAATCTACTGCCTAAAAATAGACCCTTGTTTAATAAACAGCAGTCTAGAAACTATAATCTGCAGCAAAGGATTATCTTATGTGCTTTACAGTATCAAGGCTGGGACAAACAAAGAGGATGAAGTAATCTTCTGCCATTGTTCCAGGGCCAGAAGAAGTCCTTAAAACATGATCTTAAAGGTTTAGTCACAGCAAGTCTCCTGGCAGTACTGTGTACTGAAGTTAAACTGCTTGAGGTTGTTCCAATACATATAAACAAGGCTCCACAATAAACAACAACAACAACAACAACAAAAAACCAACTTATTTACTGAGATTTAGTTCTGATTTGTGGCTCCTTTCACACTCAGACATTTACAACCACACCTTCTTTGGAAATTATCTCTATTTTCAGTCCCAGAGAAGAAATTTTTGGGATAAGTCAGGTTTTTCTGGTAGAAGACTAGCTGTGTTGGGTGGTCGGGATTATTTTTTATCCCAACAGACAATTAGAGGTCTTCAGATACTTCAGAGTTTGTAAAGAAGCATATTAACTTAGTAAACCTTCACAGAATGGAATAGCCTTGCTGTTTAGTACTTGAAAGTACATATATTTTAATAAGAATCTATGGAGACGTAATGGCAACTCAGTAACTAGCAGTGATCCAAGGAGGACAGCTCTACCACACCTCAGCTTGCTTATGCAGAAAATCTCTAAGCTTTCTGTAGCACTGAACAACTTCCAGTGAAGATTCATAGAGGATTTAGTTAATAGGCATTGCTCCGCAACACATCTCAAGTATCCTTGCTGTGGATCACAAGGAAAAAGTGATTCCACAGGGTAAGTTACTAAAGAAGGTAGGAAAGGTAAAGGGGTACAAGAGGTACAACCTCCAGGCATTGCAGTGGATTAGAACTACAGTATCTCTGTAGATTCAGGAATAGAGTATGAAGCATTTCCTATGCCCACTGCTATAGTAAGCACAGCTTTTCCTGTGTGAACAGGCTTTTAATATCCTCTCTCCCATCATGCTGCTGGCTGAAAGCCTCAGGTTTGCTGGTCTTTGACCCTTTAAAAAGTGTTAAGTAGTCAACAGAACTGACCTGAAAGTGAAAAGGAAATGTGAGGTCCCACCTTACTTCCCTACACGCTAGGCTCATGGTGGATATTCTGATTGGTTTGTTTGTTTTATTCATTTACTGCTGACTAGGATTCCCCCTGATCTTCAGACAGGACATCAGCAACTAATGAGGCCCCCAGAAGAACAACATTGCTCACTTCTGCCTGTGGGCAATCTAGAGGACAGGTAAGCAAAACAACCATTTTAGATTGAGCAGCCTAACCTTAGAGGATGCTCACCAATGGTGACTCTAGACAAAGCATGACCAATGAAACCACAAACCGCCTTTAACTTAAGGGCTCTTTGTTTCCACTCCATGTACCTGTAACCTGACGGAAAGCATAACAAAACAGCAGAGTAGCTAAGTCCCAGGCCACAGCAAATAAGAATCTGCTCAGACATAACAGCAAGCAAAAAACAAAAATACGAGAAAGAAACTGCTTACCTTCAAAAATGTGTGCAAGATCCTCAGTCATACAAGGACCTCCAGCAAGAAAAACCTTTACCTCCACTGCCAATCCTTAAATGAGATCTGAGAAGGGATGGATCCTGGCTCCGCCCTTTCTGGTCACTCAGTGCACCTGAGATCCCCCTGGCTTGGCCCTGCCTTCCCAGCAGGTGCTCAATCACTGCTTCAGGCCATGACTTAGCATTTCTGCTATAGTACTTCAAAAAGCTATTCGACAACCTGTATTGCTCATGAACATATATCTATCTAAATAGTAGCCCAATGTTAGCAAAAAATAATGGCCTTTGTCTTGTAAACCACACTCTTTTCTTTAGCAAGACCATTTAACCCATCCTTAGTAAGATGAAGGATTGTTTTTGGCTGACTTTATACTTTTTGGCTATTGAATGTGTGTAAGTTTCTAGTATGAAAATGACTGATACATTCTCTGCACATACACAGCCAGGCTCTGCTGCTGACATCAGTGATGGTGGAACCATTGAACTCAGTGGAGTTTTTCTCATTTATTTCAGCAGTGAATTTGGCTTTCTCTACAAGTATAGTGTTACAAACCCCAGAGCTGCCTGAATTCACCTTGACTTTCATTGCTCTTAAGTGAACATCCATAAAGTGAACTTGAGAGGAGTTAGTGCATTTTCCTGTCCAGAATAAATAATTAGCTTCTTTCACCCAAAGGTTCCAAAGACATTACAAGAGCTCATTGCTGTCTGCCTAGTAACAGTCGTAACAGATGCTGTCATGGAGTAAGTTTATTTGGAATCACAAATTGGGAATTTGTTTTTCCAAATACTCCAAAATTCAATAGATAAATTAAAGGGAATCAAAGTTACCATTCTTAAAATGATTATCCATTTTTCCAGACCACATCTTGCCATCAATGTTTTTAAACCTTCATCCTTCTATCTCAACATGGGAGAAGAGGGTTGGAATATTTATGGCAGCTGTTAAGATAAGGCATCCAGCTGCGATTCTGAATGGCTTTTTGCAGCTGCACATGGCATTGCTGAGACGGCCTTGATATGCTGCTTAGTGTTCCCAAATTAGCTCCCAGCAAAGAGGTTAAGCCTCTAAGCTGAATGATGGTGAGTGTCTCAATGTTCTAACTTTTGCTTATCCTGGGAATTGAGGTAAACATGTCTGGCTGTTCGGACTGTGAAAAATACGATTTGCCATTGAAATGTGTCTGGGCTAATTATCTTGAGGCCAACATTCTTAGCTTCAGAGAGATGTGATCCTCTGAAGAGTGTGATCTCAGACATATCCCCTACCCCATAAAAAGGATACTGAGGATCCGAGCTTCATATAAATAACAGTGTAGTGCCCTGTGCTTCATGCTGCTGGAAGAGATTCTTTGGTCTCTGAGAACTTGGATCCCACGAGGAAAGGCTGGCTGTTTGGCAGATGGCCAATGCCAATCAACTTTGCACAGGCCGGGAGGAATCTGGCACAGTTCATGAAGGATCCTGAAGAGAGAGAGATTATTGCCTAGGAAAGGGTGCTGTTTTGGGCCAATGATGCATGGCCAAGTCTGATGAATTAATAGGATGAGGAGGAGCTTATCTGAGTCTCTCCGGAATATTTTCAGACTAAGGTAGTTGCTTTCCATGGTGCTCTAAGCCTGTAAATTCCTTCTGGCCTGAACATTATTATTATTTTTAAGCATGTAGACTAAACACGATCCATACATTTCAGGGCTGCCCAATGAACTATTTTCTCTGCATTGGGAAAAGAGGGCCCTTTGGATTGCTTATAGCCAACTTTGTGCTTTGGATGGCTGACTTTGTGGGACCTTTCCTGGTCCTCAAAAGAGGCAGTAAGGGGGTCACTGCACCCCTAACTTGCTGTTCTTTATTCTTAGTGACTTGAATGGGCACCACACATAAACTCTGCTTGGACTGCTAGTCCCTGAGAGAACAGATTCACATTTTGTGCTGAGTGGCACAAATCCAGAGTTAAATCACTGAAATCAGCAAAGTTATTTTTGAACTGGACTGTTGTCACTGAAGAGAACATAGCCTTTGGTTAGAATCGGAATCAAACCACCCTCAGAAGCTGCCGAGACTAGATGATATTTACTTGGAAAGCCAAAGCATATTTGAAGATAGTCACACTTAAACTGTCTGACCTGACCGCTGAAAGCTCTTCCAGTTATTTAGCTCATATCTGATGAGAAACATATAGCTTCTCTGGCTCATCAGGAAAGATCTTGATCAGTTCACCATCTACCTCCAATGACTGCCATAATCACAGAATAGCAGAATGGCTTGTGTTGGAAGGAATCTTAAAGACCATCAGGTTCTAAGCCCTCCCTGCCATGGGAAGTTTCTAGCCAATAGACCAGGTTGCTTGGGGCCCCATTCACCACAACCCCCAAGTCCTTCTTTGTAGGGATGCTCCCAATTTGTTCTTCCCCCAATCTGTACATGTATACACACCAGGGATTGCCCTGATTCAAATACAGCACCTTGCACATAGACTTGTTGAACATCTGTTGCCCTATCTGTGATACTTATTCCAAGACTCCTGGGACATTCGCCAGGATCCAGACATGTGAGAGGTGTTTAGGTCTTATTTTGTGCTGGTACAGCATGCAGAGATCATTGTGACCTGGACTTCTCAGGGCTCTGCAGGTGGAACTTGGCTATGTTCATACCTGACCTAAAAACTGCTGAACAGGATGGTATTAGGTGAATTCTGAGTGCATGACTGAATAGCAAAGTGTTTTCCTTCCTGTGGTCCATTATACATCCTTCAATACTCACTCCTACGTTTTCCAGAGCTGTTCCCAGACGTTCATAAAAATCCCATTTGTGAAGTGGAAAGTGACACAGTATAGCTGGCTGAATGACTCCTTTAAAAGCTCTGTTACATGTTAGAAACAGTCAGCAAGACAACACTGTCGAAACATTTTACAGCTTTTGCTCTTCGCTCTGCCATTACCAGGAACCCTTCTTTCTCAGATATTAACCATCTCCAGTCTAAGAAGAGCTATGGCTAAAACCTCACAGGAAAGAAAAGAAACACATCTTTTGAGGTGTAGAGGGCTCAGGGGGAATATTCTTAATAGCTTGATAAACTGAAGTATTTTAAAAAGAAACTTGGATTGAAACAGTCTTCATTAGCACCTCAATATCATTTCCCTATGTTTTAGCCCAGAGGTTCAGAACAAAATGCTTGCAGTTTGATTTCTAGATTCATGCCGAATGCATTCAGAATGAACATCAGTAGGTGTTTTAACTTTGTGTGACAGGCCAGCTTCTATAGGTGTTCAAATATGGATCTGAATGCCTACTTGAAACACACATCTCAAAAATCTTGTCTGTCTTACTGTACTCAAGCTTAAAAATAATTCCTTAGAGTTCATGCAAAAGAAAAAAAAAAAAAAATCAATTTCCTACCAGTTAGGAAAGAAAGAAACAAAAAGCATCAAAGAAATCAAAGCAAGGTGGTGCTTAATGTGAATTCTGGAAGTATCAACAGGTAAAGAGCGAAGTCCAAGTCAAAGACTTGATATCCATTCTGTTTCAAAGATGAAGATAAAGTTGACCCAGCTTTGCTTAAGAATCGTTATTTATTTTTAATAAAACCCATTAACTCACTGGCCTGTTGGCTTGGCAGCCACTGCTTAATGCTGTCAACTGGAACATCTGAGTTTGGGAATAAACTCAAGTTCCCAGGACCTAGGCTGGCAGAGGGTAAGTGCATTTGGAGATTCTGAGTTTGAGTCCCTTGAGGGGGGGAAATGCCTGTAAAGCTCTTCAGGGCAAGGAGATTCATGGAGTCTTGTAACAGTAGGCTCCCTCATGACTCATTTGTCTGCCTTTCTGGCTAGGGGAAATGCCATGACTGGATTGGGCCACGAAGGAAAACGAGGGCAAGAAACTAGTTTTTATTCTGGGCAGCAGAGATTAGGGCCTATATGCTGGCCATTTCACACCAGACTATGGGAGAGAACAAATAGTTCTTAGAAGACGACTAAAAATAACAAAAGAAAGACTGGTGTATTAACCCTGGGGATGCTATCATATTTGGAAGCACCTAATTGAAGTGTAGATATCTGTAGCCAAAGGTGCTGGAAAGTTATTCTGTCACATTACAGAATCACAGAATCACAGAATCACAGAATTATAGGGGTTGGAAGGGACCTCTAGAGATCATCGAGTCCAACCCCCCTGCCAAAGCAGGCTCCCTACACCACGTCGCACAGGTAGGCGTCCAGGCGAGTCTTGAATATCTCCAGAGAAGGAGACTCCACCACCTCCCTGGGCAGCCTGTTCCAGTGCTCCGTCACCCTCACTGTAAAGAAGTTCTTGCGCACATTCGTGCGGAACTTCCTATGCTGGAGTTTCAGCCCATTGCCCCTAGTCCTGTCCCCACGCACTACTGAAAAGAGACCAGCCTCGCCACTATAGCTCCCACACCTCAGGTATTTATAAACCTGGATCAAGTCCCCTCTCAGCCTTCTTTTCTCAAGGCTAAACAGACCCAGTTCCCTAAGTCTCTCCTCGTAGGGGAGATGGTCCAGGCCCTTCACCATCTTTGTGGCCCTCCGCTGGACTCTTTCCAAGAGATCCCTGTCTTTTTTGTACTGGGGAGCCCAGAACTGGACACAGTATTCCAGATGAGGCCTCACCAGGGCAGAGTAGAGGGGGAGGATCACCTCCCTTGACCTGCTGGCCACGCTCTTTTTAATGCACCCCAGAATGACATTGGCCTTTTTGGCTACAAGGGCACACTGCTGGCTCATGGCCAACCTGTCGTCCACCAGGACGCCCAGGTCCCTCTCAGCAGAGCTCCTCTCCAGCAGGTCTTCCCCCAACCTGTACTGGTGTATGCAATTATTTCTACCGAGATGCAAGACTCTACACTTGCTTATGTTAAACCTCATCCGGTTTCTTACTGCCCAGCTCTCCAGTCTGTCCAGGTCTCTCTGAATGGCCGCACAGCCTTCAGGCGTGTCAGCCAATCCTCCCAGCTTCGTGTCATCAGCAAACTTGCTGAGGGTGGCCACTATCCCCTCATCAAGGTCGTTGATGAAGATGTTGAACAAAACTGGACTCAGCACAGACCCCTGGGGGACACCACTAGTCACAGGCCTCCAGCCAGACACCGCACCGCCAATGACAACCCTCTGCACTCTGCCAGTCAGCCAATTCTCGATCCACTTCACCGTCCACTCATCTATCCCATACTTCCTCAGCTTTGTTATAAGGATGTCATGGGGGACCGTATCAAAAGCCTTACTGAAATCAAGGTAGACTACATCTACCGCTCTCCCCCCGTCCACCCAGCTAGTGACATCTTCATAAAAGGCCACCAGGTTGGTCGAGCACGACCTCCCCTTGGTGAACCCATGCTGAGTACTCCTGATAACCTCCTTTTCTCCCAGTTGTCTGGAGATGGCATCCAGCACAAGCTGTTCCATCACCTTCCCTGGGACAGAGGTGAGGCTGACTGGCCTATAATTACCCGGGTCATCCTTCTTGCCCTTTTTGAAGACTGGGGTGACATTGGCCATCCTCCAGTCTTCAGGCACCTCCCCAGTTCTCCAAGACCTTTGAAAAATTACAGAGAGCGGCTTAGCAATAACCTCCGCCAGCTCTCTCAGCACCCGCGGGTGCACCCCATCAGGTCCCATGGATTTATGGACATTAATGTTTCCTAAGCACTCACGGACCACCTCTTCCCTGACTAAAGGGAAATCTCCCATTCCCCAGATTCTCTCATCAACCACCGGGGACTGGGATTCCTGGGGGAGAGCCCTTTCACTAAAGACAGAGGCAAAGAAGGCGTTCAGTATTTCCGCCTTCTCAGCATCCCCCGTTACCAGAACACCCCCCTCACTTAGTATGGGGCCCACATTCTCCCTAGCCTTCCTTTTGCTGTTAATGTACTTAAAAAACCCTTTTTTATTATCCTTTATCTCCTTAGCTAGATTCAGCTCCAGGTGGGCTTTAGCCTTCCTGGTCGCATCTCGGCAGTCCCTGACTACATTCTTATATTGTTCCCAAGTGGCCAGACCCTTTTTCCACATATCGTGTACTTTCTTCTTTCTGCGGAGCTTGCACATGAGTTCCTTACTCATCCACGCAGGTCTCCTGGCACCTTTTCCTGACTTCTTAGTTACAGGGACGCACCGATCCTGAACCTGGAAGAGGAGCCGTTTGAATGCTAGCCAGCTCTCACAGGCCCCCTTGCCTTCTAGCACCCTGGCCCACGGGATGGCCCCAAGTAAGTCCCGGAGGAGATCAAAGTTGGCTCTCCTGAAGTCCAGGGTAGCAATCCTACTTTTTGTTTTGCTTCCTCCGCTCAGGATCTCGAACTCCACCATCTCATGGTCGCTACAACCCAAGTTACCCCCGACTTTTACTTCCTTAACGAGTCCTTCCTTGTTGGTGAGAATAAGGTCCAATCAATAATGACATTACATTAATGATTCTGACACATTAACATCAATGTTCCAGGTTGTAAGATATTCAGGCTGCTGAATGATACTTTGTGTCAATGTGATTACCTGTATCTTAGGAACGCAATATTCACTACCTCCCTGGAGTCCTTGAGTAGGAATGTGATTGGCTTACACTGGATACAGGACCAATGTGAAACACTGCATTCAATTCAGACAGATTGCAACGGACCACTTTTCAGTAAGCTGTGAAATTCTTGCAGGATTCTTCTCATGAAAGGGACTTTGGTCCAACCAAAAGAAACTCTGAAAAGAGAGACTCCTTCTGCCTTTTTCTAGGTCATCCAGCTAATTGCACTGATTTTCAGTCACAGTCCTGTTTGTAAATAAGCAGCAAGGACAGGGATTGTTTTTTTTTGCCAGGAAGATCTCTGTCTCTGTTTCAGGAGTGCCATCTGGACTCCAGTTCATGTTTTCAGTGCCATTTCCCTGGGCATCTTACCTATCTCCTCTGCTTGGTTTCTGTGGCAGTGAAAATCTCTGGCACCACTCTCATAATGTTAACATTAAACATATCAGTTGTACTTGGAGCAACCCACACGTCTTCCTTTCTGATGCTAATTTGGTTTCCACCCTTGCAGTCCAAAGTATCAAAGCCAATGCAGTGCAGCATTTCTTCAGAGAAATACCATTCTAAAATGGCTGGAAACCATTTATTTTACCTACTAGGGCCCAATGTTCCAGTGTCACTCATTCTCTTACTGTTTTTCTCCCTCAGTGGACAAATAAGTCTGTAAAATAGAAGAATCACAATATTCTCCAGTGCCAGCTATTAAAAATAAAGGCCAGCTGAATCCAGACATTTCCCTTCATATCACGTTTAAGGCCTCCTTTCCACAAGGCTCTGGTCTTGCTCTCTCTGTTTCTGCACTTGTAACCCACAATTACAGATTCTAACCTCAGCCCACTCAAGAGGAGTGAAGCCAGAAGGGACTTCTTGCCTGAAATTTGGTAGCATTGAGGTTGGTGGCTCAGGGCCTTATTGGAATGTCTCAAAAACATTTCAGTTATTTAATAGCAGGAACTGAGTTTCTGGGGTGGATGTGAGAAGTAAAATACTTTTCTATGAAAGTCAGCCTCTGAGGCAGGAGGCAAGAGATGGGTTGGACAGTTTGCAGCACAGTGCTGAGGGATTTGGTTGGGTTACCCAGAAGGAATTGGCCTCAACACTGGCCTTGTGCTTCTCGCAGAAAGATTTTGCCACTAACACTTTGCAGAATTACATCTACTGATTATTGGCTGGCATTTCCTAGCACATGTAATTTGTACTTGTTTTTTCCCCTTTAAGGAAAAATAAAAAAGGAAAAAACACTCCCTTTCCAAGGGAATGTCCGAGTGTTTAACCAATAAAGCATTTTCTTCAGGGGAAAAAATCATCCTTTTATTTCATGTAGAGTTCACATGCCTTGTAATACACTTTTAAACTTTCCACTTTTAAACCTTTAGCTTAGATAACAAGGCCTGCAGTTCTACTGTGATACAGCTGACTTGCACTTGTAAGTGATAACACCGTAAGACTAAGGAACTTTGAAGGACTTGTCTCACTTCATCTAGGTTGATGGAGTGTGTTCTGTTAATGTTAGCTCAAGTATGGCTTAAAGGGAGACAGTGAGACATTAAAATCAAGCAAATTACAGGAAGAGTGACTGACACTGGATTGTGAGGCTTATTCTGGAGACAAACATCAAAACTTGCTGTTTGCCATGCATGTTACTCCAGGATGTTCAGAGATGAATACCTGTCTGGACTAAATGCTTCTATACTTCAGCATAACAGGAGATCAAGCCTTCATGTAAGTCTTCCATTCAAATGTGCAAAACCATTGGAGTTCTAAGAGTTCTCTCAGGATTTTGCTCATGGAAAGACAGGTAAAAATGAAGCAGCTTCATCAACACATGCAAACCTTGCTATCTAAAATCTGTCTCAAATTTCAGTCTGTTCCTATTATTGTTTCAACATGGACACACTGAAGGGGTGCTATGGGTACAGACAGGTCCTGTTTTCTGAGTACTCCGTAAGGTACATACTTTGATCATACCTAAATAGGAACTGCTATGCAAGCAGAAAGGTTGTAAAACTAAATATCATAAGGAAGGAGCATTCTCAACATTTTCCACAAAGCCTCAGCAGATGGCAGGAGTCAGATTGCTCCAGACGCATCAAGAGAAAGATGTTTGTCATTTTATTTTCCAAGACATTCCTCTTATTTTCAGTTTACACTGAGCAAGTTGGACTCATCCGGGGCCTCTCTCTCCCTCTTGTATGAGTCATACACATGGATTTTTGTGCATATACTTTTTGGATTAATCAGCAATTTCACTTTGACTCACTCCCTTTATGTTTGCTCCTCATTAAACATTCCAGCAAATGACTTTGGGTTCAATCCTGTGCTTATCCAATCCCAAAACTTTTGGCATTCTCTTACATGGTGGAACACATTTCAGACTGGAAACAAGTGAATTTAGGGAGAACATTTATGGAGAGTGAATTTAAAATGAACCACAAGGCCATGCTGCCCAATCAGGATAGATAAATCCCAGCAAGAAATTGCCCATGAGCAGCCGAGGGAAAAGGACTATTTATTTCAATGACTTAACAGCTGGACTCATACAATATGTGTATTTGAAGGCAAAAAAATGAAATACAAGTCATCCAAGAAACAACCTTCTATGAATCACTGAGGGAAAAAAATGCACTTGCAACAAGGAGTCTCAAATAGCAATGTTTTTGCACGAGTCGATGTATCTTAGGTTCAAGCCTCATGTGAGATATTCTGAAAGGATGGTGAATCTTTAAACCAGAAAAAAACTCAGACAGCTTTTAACCATGTTGTATTTTGGGCAAAACACAGGTATTAACTCATTCCTTTCCGTGATCTGTATGGTGACTTTTGGAATGTTGACAATTTAAACAAATCTATGTCTTCTTTTTTTCGTCTTGTTGAAGGCCTGGGCAGTGGTGGCTGATGCAGCCCAGTCCATGCAAGCAGAATGACTAAAATCCTGTTCATAGCTATGAACACATCATCTAGACTCTAAGTCACTGAGCTGGCTCGCCAAAAGAACACAAATGAAAACCAACTTCAGTTCCTTCTGGCAGCAAGCTTGGAGGAAAGACGATCTGTTTAAGTCTAGTCTCTTTCCTTGGGCAGTCCCTTGTTCAAAATAAAAAATTAAAATAATATCACCGTGCCAGTATGTTTACTGAAGAGTACTGCATAGTGCAAGCAGCGTGCGGTTGGTCCAGGTTACTATGTGCCAGAGTCTGCACAGAGAGACATGGCTATTCCAACGTCTTGCTCCTCCTGTATAGTCCTCTTCTACAGTCTCTGTCCTTCCACAGTCTATTGTGCTCCTGTAGGTACAGCCCTAATGGCCTGAAAACGCCTAGTGCAGATTTTAACCAAACTTGTTTTTCCCAAGAAAGCAAAGTAAGGAGTCATTCAAAAACAGTTTTTCCTTTTCAGTTCATTTTTAGAATGCAGTCCCTCTCTCATGGGCAACATCATTCATCTCGAAGAAAAGCTCGAGCTGAGGCTGAGTCTCATTTCAGGTCCATTTCTAAAATACCATGGCCACTGGGAAGACCAGTATACACTTCCTACACTGGAAGAATACAGTGTATTTTTCACAGCAGCCTGAGGATTTATCTGGGAATGAGAGGCTGCTGGGGTGAAATGTCACAGCTTTAATGGCAAGTTACCCAGGTTTTCTTTGTTAGGGATATGTGATATATTTGCGTGTCTACAGAATATTTGCCACACTCTTCCATGAGGCATTGAAGCCAGGCTTTCAAACGCTGAGTAAATCTTTATTCTTTTCTCATGCCCAGCTTAATTTATTCCATCAGCACTGGCTACATAAAGACATAAATCTTCCCATGCAATGGTACAAAACAACCAGCATCAATTTGTAATTTCTAATGATTGAGCTGCAGATGGCAGGTGGCCAGGAATTAGGGCACTTCATCTTTTCCTCAGGCTTCATAAAATAAAGTGAAATAATTGGGGTAATCAATTTTGGGAAAAAAAAAAAAAAGAAAGAAAAAGAAAAAAAGAAAAGAAAAAGCTGCACCTGTTTTGCTCACAGCAGAATTTGGAAAGCAGAACCCACCAGTTGGACTATGACATCCTGGTCATTAAGAGGCCTTGATTCAGGCAGAAACAAAGAGAGGTCTTGAAGTTCATGGGGAAAACAAACACCTTGAATGTTCAGCCATGTCTCCAGGGCTGCCCACACTCATTTGTCACTGGAAATCGGTAGAAGGACAAGGTCTCCCATGAGGTTTCCAGCTCCACCAACTGGGGAGCAAGGTGGAAAAACATGGGAAGAATCAGGTGTTGTTCTTCCTAGTCCTGATTTACAAACTTTATACAGTGCTACTGACTTCAGCTACTGTGAACATTTATTCCAGTGGTGAGATTTGAAGAATTTAGGAATTTTGAGGGAAGATACATTTTTAAAATTAACATCTTCCTAAAAGAAATTGCTCTTGAAATAGTCTGGATTACCTTCTCCCCTCTCCTCTTTCATGCCTCCCTATGAGAAAATACACCAGAGGGAACAAGCCTGTATTGGGAGTGGCTTCCTCTTGGTTTTCAGAGGGTGGCTGTGGGGAAGCAGTAACTTGAAATAGAAGAGTCCATGGTTAACGTGCTGAGGAACTAATCCAGAATGGATCTGAGAACATATTCAGAACCTCCTCTTCTGTACTGGCTGGCAGACTCAACAGACTGGAACAAACTGCAGTGGACTTAGGTCTTTGATTCCTCTGAGTAAGTACATGCTATTGGAAGTGGGGAGGGTGTGCATGAATCTCTTGCATCAGTCAGACAGCCCCCTACCTCTGAAAGAAAGCTGCACATCTGCCACATGGATTGAAGGTGCAACTAGCAGAGCTAGGGAGTTGTTACTATACAAGAACAGATGGTTAAAGAGACGTGATATGTTTCAATCTCTCTGTATGCCAGCAAAAATATATGGGTATTCAAAATGCTAGTTCCTCTTCCTAGTTCTGGGAGGAAATGTGGCCTAAGCCACTATACTCAGCACAATCAATCACTTAGATATAGTATGTAATCTTTCTAAAAGGAAGATTGTCACAAAACAGATCTTAGCTCTTTATGTATCTCTCACAAAACTTTTCCACAAACTTATTTTTAAAACATTTATATGGTCCTTATCTGCCTCCCCGGGCAGTGATACAGGGCTGCCCTTCGCAGAAAAGTGAAAAAAAGTAATGAAGAGTTGAGGCTAGTAACCATGACCTTCACTTATTTAGATCAGCAGCTCACTGCAGTTTTCTGTAGCTCAAAGAGCAACCACTACCGTAACCACCAATACTGCTGTTGTTCACAGTTGCATCATGTATAGGATTTCAATTTATCTGCCTGCCATGTAAGAAGTTTAGAATAGAGACTGGCATTTTTCAGACACAATGTGAAGAGACTTCAGTGGCTAGACAACATTCAGTTGTTACAACCTGTAAGGACCATACGGATGTTGCCATGTCCAGGGGCTTAACCCACCCATAACAGCACTTTCCTCTTCCCCAGCTTATTCCCTCTCAAGTTTCTTCCTGAAAGCATTAAGATTTCAGACTGTTTCAAGAAAAACAGTCAGGGAAAAATGTCCGGTTTAGAAGAGTAATTTATTTTCCTACATTTCTTTTTCTTTTTTTTTTTTTTTTTTTCTTTTCAGAAATAGTCAGACTGCTGTTAAAACATTAATTAAAAGAAAAAGAAAACAAAAAACAAAAAACCCTGAGTCAGAGCATAAACATGGAAAGTCTCAGTTCAAATGATTAAAATTTGACAAAGTTATAAATCTGTGAAAAGAAGAACATTGGAGAGCGTTAAGAAAAGTTTAACACTTATTGTGTTATTCTCAGTGTTAATTACATAATGAATTCATAAATGGGTAGGGGTTGTTATTTACAAAGGTGTGTTTGGCTGGTACTGCACTTAATGCCCCTTAGGAATTAACTCTCTTACAGCAGTTGCTGGAGTAAATGCTGGGCAGGCACTGCTGTGTTGTTTGGAACTGCAAAAAAGAAGTAAGATCCCATGTAAGGTTTTGAACCCCTTTTCACCTTGCGTTATGCATCATCAATCTTTAAACATGATGTCCATACTCAAGCAAATACCATAATGCTACAAAAGTTTCTTAAAAAAATAATCATCGAACCTGTTATAAAGGTAGTGAACAGAGAAGCCAATTCATTCTAATAAGCTCAAATGAGAGATAATGATCTAAATACCTCCACGTTTTAGGAAAATGTGCACCTGGAAACTACCCAGAGCTTTCACAATGGGCTGAACCAGCTCCTCCAGACTCTGGGAAAGTTCAGACCCACATTCCCACTCGCTGGCTCGGAACCATCTGAGCTTTGATCTTGTATGTATTTCATCAAGTTGCACATCACTGGTTCCCAATTGTGGCCCAGGCTGATTGCATCACTTAAGAAAAGAGCTACAGAAGGCGTGGGGAAAACAACAATTTTTGGTCCACACTCTCTACAAATACACACAACAACAACCAGAGGAAAAGAGAAAGAGTGAGCCATTTTTAACCAATCTGTACTGCTGCAAGGGCAAAAAGCTTAACCCCAACATGACATCATAAGATTTACTCATTCTTAGCCAGAAGTTACAGGCCCAAAGAGGGGATTTCCCAGTGAAATTCTGTGGCTTCTGTTATGCAGGAAGTAAGCCTCTATGAGTCTCGATGGTCACTGCAGGCCTTAAACGCATTTCGGCATACTTGCAGGACATGTAGGAGCTTAACTAAGAAGGCCACTCCAACCTGCAGCCCAGCAGCTGGATAATGTCCATTGGCCTCACAATTGCTTGAGTGAAAATCAAGACAAGGTCTCCTGATTCCCACCTCAAACTGATTCTAGTTTGAGTCTGTGGTGATATTTCCAAGAACACACATTTGTTTGTCTTTCTCCATGAGCTCTGCCTGAATTCTAGTGATTTGGAAAAATGAGCTGGAACAAATGGCCCAGCTTGGGAGTGTTTCATAAGTAATAATATTACAAATAGGAACAGTTTTTTTGTGTGCCTGGAGAAGCGTTAGCACTATAAGAGATCTTTGAGCAAATTTGCCCTCTATTCGTTCAGGACATTGTGATTATGTTTTGTGGGACTCCAGTCAAATCCTCTAAATTGCCCAGTCAACTTGGGCTTGATCTCAATAGAAAAGGAATAAAGAAAAAGAAATAAAAAGAGAAAACCCACCACAAATCCATTAAATTTTAAAATAAAAATATTGCACAATTTGAAAAGAGGGAAAATGACTTCAAAAAAGCGGTTCTTAGAACCAGCTGTCCAGCTTGCCATGTCAAGCACTTCAAGTAAGGCTTTGGATCAGTGTTTTTGGTAGGCAGCAGAGGAGACGGACCGACCAAACGAAACAGCCATACCTGCTTTGTGCCTCTGTTCTGCAAGTGAGGCCAGAAATGATTATTAACATCTAAGAGGCTTGTGGAGCTGTATAGAGAAGGGCCAGTGAGCAGGAGACCTCATTTTATTCATCTGGATGCCATCATAGAGCAATAACTGTGAGCAGTGTGCTCCCTAAGTTGTTGTTTGAAAGGAAGGTAACCCTGTGTCCATAGTACAGCCCAAATCTAATGACTCCTTGGTAAAAAAGCAATGGGAGTTTCTTAGTGGTAAACAGTATTAATCACAATTTCCCATTGGTGCAGGCTATCATTAAGCGATTAAAGACTGTTTACAATGAAGGAGGGAGGGTGTCAAGGGGGTGGTATTTGTTTTGACAACCATTCATTTCCCAAAACCACTGGGAACCTTATTCTTGGTTTAAATACAAAGAAATCTCTGAGGTCAAAGGACTGAGGCAAAGTATTAATACTTTCTCACTCCCTTGTGCCATGGTCTTCTTCCTCTGCCTCCACTAGCTAGTGTCAAAAAGCGACACAGTGCAAAGACCCTTAACTTCTTTCCAGAAGGTCATGTCTGTCTGCTGCAGAGACCCCAAGGCCCTTGAGAAGACTTTGGAATTTTGGTGAACAATCTTCGCCTTCATAATATGTGTGATATTCATAGAAATGCATTTCATTCTTCTGCCTTTGGGCACAGTCTGGTGTTACCACTGTCACCCTCTATTACCTGATGTAAACATATTGAGACAGTTTATTTTATCAAATAGAATGCCTACAGACACTGCAGGTTGTTTGCCTCATGCCTGGCAAGACTCCAACAGCCAACACATGTCTTGCTTGTTTTCCAGGAACCTTTCTCAAACAAAATTAATTGTTGCTTAGTGGACTTTTGACATCAAGCCAGAAGTATAGGGTTCAGAACCAATTAATGATTAGAAATAAACAGCCATGATAATTATTAAACCCATTCTACTGTTTTTTGGCTGTTTTTTTGGCACTTCCTGGTTGCCACAATATGGAGTCATGGATTTCTCACACTTCCTAGCCCAGCACATATTATTTCTTGTTCTGCTGATGAGTTGGTGGTTGGACTAGATGATCTTTGCTAACCTTAATGATTCTATAACACATCAGCCCCATCTTTTTTTCATGAAATAATTAAAAAATAAAGACTCATAAGCACAAGATAGCATTTTGCTTCTCCTCCAAATATGAGATGTATCAGTTTGGGCAATGTTACAGAGTTTTGGCAGTAGTACAGAGGTATAAATTAGACTGTATGAGGACTGTCCATCTGTGGCACTAGTAAGTATTCAGACTAAGAAAACTTTCACTGTGCTGGAGATGTTGCCTCACGCTGGGGAAAAAGAAAGTGAAAACAGAGACAAAACTTCTATTTTCTTCTCACTGAAGGACAAATGACAGGAGTGTGATATAAGATGTCTGAAACAGGGCTTAAAAATCACAGTTAGAACTCATGAAACATAGGAAGAGGCATGATCCATACATGCCTCTTCCTTTGGGATCTCCATTTGACAGCAGGAGTTAAAGACAGTCAGAACACTGCAGGATTTAGCTCAGACTTTCTCTTCCAGAAAAGTAAAATAGATTGAATCTGAGATTTTTATGACATGTTCAGACAATGCAGGAAAGGTGCATGAGAAACTCTCACCATTAATTCCAGGCCTCGCAGAGGGCACCAGCATCCTGACTTTAGGGGGAAAAGCGTAGTTGTGAAGAAGTACAATACACAAAATCAGGAACAATTAACTGCAGGGGCAAGATTTAATGGCTTTTTAAAGTTTCCATCGCTTGGTCATGAGGAGGTTTTTCTAACATAAACCAGTGACAAATTGCTGGTGAGAACAGCCAAAGGAATGGTCCTGTTTCAACATCAGGAGTTAATCGACCCAGCATAATCACACACTTTGGTTATATTTATCTAATATAATTCACTGAGAAAAATTCTTGAGTCAAAATAGCAGGTTTCCAGATTCAGTCAGGGAGCCTGTTAAATAAATACCACGTTTTGAGGAGAAATATATCAAAAGGAAGTTTCACGTTTCTCAAGCGAAAGGTCTGAGCCCTGGCATTTTTCTCTCTGCTGTTCAATTCCACAAACAGCTGAAATAAGACAGTCTGCTTGCTACTGAAAACTCCAAATGAAACCTGAAACTGAAGGAATATCCCACAAGCAAAAGACTGGATACTCTGGTGTGAAAAACTGTATTCAGCTTGAGGGACAGCACAGAATCTACCCCTCTCATGGCCTTCTTCTGGTTTTCTACTCTGGGGCAAATTGTAGTTCAGAATTATTGAGTTCAGCAATCTTCTGTACTCTAGCTATGAAAAAGTTCTAAAGATCAAGACTAGTCAAGAAAGAGCGTCCTTTAGAAGCTTCATTGAGATGATAGGTTTATTTCCCCAAATGATCACCTCTCATCATCTCTGCTTCCAGGGCAAATGAGCTGTTTCTTAGAGAACCTGATCAGATACCAGCAGAATTATTGCAGGGGTTCTAAGAAACTCTGTGTGATAATTTATGCTCTTTTCCTTGGCCATCTGAGCTAGCATGAATATCTCATTCTGCACCAGATGAATATGTCATCTTTGAGTCTTCCAAGTAGAGATATATGACCCATTTTCTGACAGGCAGTTTTTCAGATATATTTATCTACAAGAGCTACTATCAAAAGATGTGAAGAAGAGAAGGTTCTCTGGGCACTGCTAATTTAGGAGAGCAGTATTTATTCTGAGAGCATTTTGGTGGTTGGTTGCTTCCCACTGTTTAGAATTTATAAACTAGACCATTAAAGCTGGCTTGTCAAGGCCACTGCTTCATCAGTCCCATTGGTGTCAGTGGCTGAAAGGGAACAACCAAAGATACAATCACTCCATGTGGCATCTCTCTATTTTAATTCCTTTGGAAAGACTCAGCTTATAGCCTACTTCAGATTTTAGGGATCTTGGACCTTTAAATTGGCTATGTCTATGCTTTTATGGATATCTTTCTGTTGAGGATGGCACAGGACTGTCCTTCTGCTAGGATTTCTGTTTTAGGGCCACATTCACAGAGCATATGACTCAAACTGAGATGTTTTTGCATAGGTATTAATTGAAAGATTCTCTGAAATTTTTTATCCTCCACCCTGAACCTAAGGAAGTGCCTAAAATTTCAGACCAATTTCCTCTGCTGGAAAGGATTCACATCCAGAATAAATACAATCATTTATGTAGAGGCTTTTCTAGGAGCACTGCAAGTGAAAGCTGAGTGGATGGTTATTTCCAATGGTGGCTTAGATCTTGCGCAAAACAGAATAACAGAGCGAAAGGAATTTTGGAGAGATTAGGAAAGAGGTATTGCTAGAGGCTCCAAATGAAGACAAATGGAGTGGGGAAAAGTGCTATCTGGGACACTGACAAGGATACCAGAGGGGATGGAAAACAAGAGAGTTGGCCAAATCAAGTTGCAGAGAGAGTGTGTGACGGATGACCCGAGGATTTTCTTAGAAGGTTGCCAAGGTCAGAGAGAGCTGGAACAAAGGGTCCCAGGGAAGACCCTTCCAAAGTGCTGACAAGGAAAGAGAGAGATCAGTATGTGGAGGCACTGCTGGGAGCCTTGCCTTGGACTTCACAGTGAGGAATCCAAATGATGTCCAGGCTATCCGAAGAGATGTAAGAAAACTGTTTCAAAGGGAGAAGAGGGCTGTGAAAAAGTTTTCTTTGGGAAAAAAAAAAGTTAGAAAAGAAGTGGTTTTGCCAGATGTGCCCCTTGGCAAATTTGCATTTTAGAAAGATCTTCTCAGAGTAATATCTCTTGAACTCTCACAGAGTGAGTTCTGCAACGTCTCCATGATGATCAAGTTTTTGTGCTTTCTGTGGCTTTATTCCCCAAAACAGAGCTGAGCAGAGACTTGAGCATGGTGTGTAGAGCTTATCCCTCAGCCTCAGGTGGGGATTAATTACTCTGCCTGGCACAGCTTGGTGCCCGTGGCAAATAAACACAGTGCATTGATCTGTGCTCAGAGGTACGGGTGGATTTAACACTAATCCCTTTTGATTTAAAATTCTTTACACTTCAGAGGTGGTGAGTGCATATTGTCAAAACTGAGAAACACTGCAGACTGGATAAAACATTGGGGCATCTTACAACAGGCAATCTCTATTTAGCAAAAACCTATAGAGAGACTGAAGTATTTCATAGAACCAAAGAATCCTTCGAGTTGGAAAGGACCCTTAAAGGTCTTCTGATCCAACTACCCTGCAGTGAAAAGGGACACCTACAGCTCAGTCAGGTGCTTAGAGCCCCATTTAGCCTGACCTTGAATGTCTCCCAGGATGGGGTATCCACTCAAGTCTCTGGGCTGTTCCAGTGCCTCACCACCATTATTGTAAAAAACTTCTTCCTTTTATCCAATCTAAATCTCCTCTCTTTTAGCTTGAAACTATTTCTCCTTGTCCTGTTTCCTTGGTCCTTTCTCAGCATCCTTCCAAATGTCAACCTCATCCCCTCTACTTGGATACCTCTGAGCTACTGCCCTTCCCTATTATCTACACTCCTGGAAAACTCTCAGGAGTTTTTGCACAAATCCTGAGCTGCAACTAACCTAAGGGAATATTTTCATGTCTCTTGCAATAACAGGCAATCAACCTTGTAAATAAATGTGTCCTTCAATCAAAACAGATTTTTTCTTGTCTCATCCTCTCATTCTTCTTGTTAGGTTTATTGCTATGAAGGAACTTCATAGCTTTTTATAACTTTTTTCAGAACTTTTCAACTTCTACTTTATTTTGCACTTGCTGTGCTGTTTGAGAGCTTGTTTCATGAGTAAACATTTGAGAGGCAAGGAGCCTTGACTCAGGCTTGGTCCACTGACCTTTTAGGTTATGTTGGAGATGTATGTGATGTGCAAAGGGTTACAGAGACAGAGGTCTTCTGGCTGACACCAGAAATGCTGCAAAGGGTTAAATACATAACAAACCCAGTGGGGAAGGAGGAGAGAAGAGAAGGCTAGCCAAGCTGTTTCTTGTGCAGCAGTGCCAAACTGGTTATTTATAACATCCTGGACCAGAGGCTGCCATTTTCCCTTTTCTCACTCCCTGTGAGGTGAGAGGCATTTTCACTTTCCCCTGCTCCCTCTCTCATAATTTTGGCAGCTCTGCTTCTTGAACTTGACCAAACGAAGCCAATCTCAACACAGCTGTTTGATAAACAGAAACAGGGGCAGCAGGCTGGGCTTTGAAGAGGCTTTTGCAGAGCATTGACTGAACGTTTGAATAATGGTGCACAGTTGGCTGAAGACTCCTCTCCTTTGGAAGGACATCAGGCAAAGCAAGAGTTCGTCAAATAATTAACAAAAATGGAGAGCAGAAGGATGCCAAGACAAACAGGGGCCTTTGAAATGGTGCTCACTTCATGGCCTCTCTTCTAAACATTCAGCTATGCACATGCACAAGCACACATACTGAAGGAATCACCTCATACATGTGTGTTCAAACAAGCTTGGTACCATGGTGAGACCTCAGAGGAAGCTTCTGACAGACACAGGCAGAGAAGAAAATATAACACTGGTGAGAAAAAAATGGCTCTTTACCCATAAATTTGAACATTTTGCCCACTTCTTTTGCTACCACAAAACCAACTTCCTATGTACAACCTATGCATGGAAAATGAAATGAGAGTAATGAAGGAAAAAAAAAGAACAAGAAGAAAGTGAAAAGAATAAACTATATTGTACTACCTCCAAACCCTATGGAAATATATTAAAGACTATTAATAGGAGGAGTCCTAGTTCATTTAGATGCCATCCTTTAAAAGGGAAAAAAAATCTGGCGAAACCCAAAGCTCACATTAAGCTGCATTGTCCCAAAGAAAGTTTGTTTCTCAATAGGCACTAGGGTGCATTGTCTGGTCATGTTTTCAGTACCTCAGGAAGTGGGTTTCCATTCTCCCCTTCATAGCACTTCCCAATGCAAACTCAACAGGGGATTAATTTTGCACAAGGTGTTTCTGAGGGCTTGCAAATAGTTCCTGAATTTCAATGTCAGGGAGTGCCTTTGGCAATAGGTTAACAACAGCATTGAAAAGAGAAGGCTTGTCTTCACCAGGCTGTCAGGGTACCGTCATTAGCTTTCTACCTACACAGCCCTAGTCTGGAGTCTGCCTCTGTCACCTGATCAGCCCAGTTTCTTTGAAGGTATTTATTCCTGTACTCACTTTGGGGCATGCCAAATGTGTAGGACTATGTCAGTTATGCTAACAGTTCACTGGGGACCCTTCTGAGTTGTACTAAATGCCTCCCTTACTGAGGAAGCACAAACTCTCCATGGATTAGAGTTTTGTGACCAGGCTTCCATTTGCTGCAACCAGTGATATTTTAAAATGCGATCAGATCTTGTGGATGTTTGGGACCCAATAGGATTCTAGGAGACTTGCCCCTCCAAGATCATCCAACTCCTTTGCCATGGGCAGGGCAGTGTTGCCACCCACCAGCTCAGGCTGCCCAGGGCCCACCCAACCTGGTCTTGAGCACCTCCAGGGATGGGGCACCCAAAGCTTCTCTGGGCACCCTGTGCAAGTGCTTCACCACACCAGAGTCTCAATAATGTGACAGATTGAACTGAAGATGACGGGTCAAAAAATGCTATGTACATAGGAAACATCCTATGGGTAGGTAAGGGACACCAAAAGCTTATGTGTGCCACTGTTCCTAGAACCTTGATCTGCAGGATAAGGTCCTCCTGGCATTTCTCTGCCTCCATGCAGGTCACCTAAAACTGCTAAGTGCCAAGATATCCACCTGTACAGAACTGGAAGTGTTTGCTGAATGGTGACTCATGGCTTCAGCCCCCTGCTGACAAACTAAAAACACTTATTCCCTCTACATGAAATGAAAGGAACAAAGGGATTTACACTGTGGCTCTTTTAGGATCAACTAAATAACCTCTGTTTTCTCATGTCTGAACTATATTAATAAACTCTTCAGAGTAACCAAGACCAGCTAACATCTTCTGACCCTCACTGACCTCTGTATAAGTACTGATTCCAAACATAGGCACAAATCTCATATAATGAACATGACCATAGTCTTCCAACATCACTCTTGGGCAGTACAGAGCACAACACTGCAGCAATCCAGTTCTAACCAGTATGAATCCGATCTGAATGCTCTAGTCTTATTGCTAATCATTCTATAGCACTTTAAAAAGGACCACGTGAGTATAAAACACAGAACAGGTGAATAGTGACAGCAAGATATCCATCTCTTGCCCCAAAGACTCTGATAGATGTCCCGATCAAACCTAATCAAATAAAAAGCAAACAAATGAAAAAGAACCTGTTAGAAGCAATAGTTCATATGGAGACATACGCAGAAATCCATTGAAATTCATGGAGAGGATGATGGAACACAATGACTCACTTTTGGGCTATGGTTTGTCAAACAGAGATAACGTCATTATTCAAACATGAGCAGCACTGCCGTCGAGCACACAAAGCCTGCAGCACTGAAGTCAGAAGGACTATGATATTCTACTTCTGGCAATGGTTTGGTACTGGATTCTGGAGAAGTCCTGCTTCTTCATTTGGTGAGAAAAAGGACAGTAACAGCATGGGTATGGAGAGCATGGAAAACATATCATGTAAAAGAAACTGACTGTAGCTGCTACACAGTATAATCTATGGAACCACTGTGGTATGCGCCCAGGCCCATGCATGTGGGCATGGATATGGGCTGACTGCCAGGGGAGGAGCTAGTTTGAGGACTTAAATTGCACCTGAGCTCTCGTCCATTTGAGTCTGCACAAATAGGAACTGTAGGTGATGCCTTAGGTTATGGTCCATCCCATCAAGATTTATGCCAAGTTTAGCCCTTCCTAAATCCAAGTGTGGGCATTTCAAGCTTGAGCTGCAGCCAACTATGTGATGAAGCTATAAGCTACAGGATGCTTAATTGTGTTCTCAAACCACTCTTCCCCCTGTGGTGCTTAGAGGCTGTTGTCTTAGAGCATCTGCAGGAGACTCCCTGGCACCAATGGGCTGAAGATATTTCAAAACACAAGTTTATGTGGCAGGGGAGCAGCAGTACAGCCCTGGCCAGACTATTGCTTCCTTCATTTTGCATGGAGACTGTGTCTGTAAGGTGTTTGGGAGACCCACCAGCCGGGCATTTAGTGAAAACCTGGTTCTTCTCAGAAGGATCTATGCATGGCGATTGTTGCGCTGTTCCACTGTGAAACTGCTGGTCTCAGAAACAGCTGGCCTTAAGGCAGGGTCATCCAAGTGGCTGTTCCGTACATCCAGCTCTTGGAGCAGAGGTTTCCTCAGAGAGCAATTCTGATGAGGGAATTTTATCTGAGATTGCTTGCTCTGGATAACCACTGAACCTGGGTTTCAGGGTGGGTGACTTGTTTCCCATTAAATCTGTTCTATCTTGTGCTTTCTTACATGAATGACACTGCAAAAGGTATCTCTTTTCCTTTTCTCTTAAATGTCTTTCCAGATTTACACCCTCCCAGTCTTACAAGCAGGCTGCCTACTCATATTTAAAGGTACGGAATACAGAAACCAGAATTATAGCTGTGCAGCCCACGCACTCATGTCTGCAGGACAAGCATGTATCAGTAGAGCACAGAAGGCAATGAACAACCTTTTCCCTTCCTTTTTTTTTGTGTGTGTTAAACTTTCAGGTGCTCTGTGATGAAGTTATCTAAGAACCACAGGAAGCACTTATTTTAAATATAGGCTAATGTCATGCATGTTATTTGCATTACATGACAGCCCAACGAACCACAATATGAATAAGGAAAGGAAAAGCTAGTATTTTCCTGACCAGTAAATCTCTCTGTTGCTTTCTCAGGCTTCCTATCAACATTAATTTGTATTTCTTTGCAGACCATTAGTGATGTCAGTAAGTAATAGCATCAGTGGGGGTTCAGGATTGCATGACTGCTTGTAAGTAGATGTTAACATATTTCTGGGGGGCAGAAGCTAGAGGGAGACAGGAACTGGGAAAGGAGGTGTTGGTCTGGCTGATATCTTTCCCCTGATATATAGCTGGTAATTTAAGCCCATCAAAGTGAACTCAGTTTTGATATCCTGGAAACAACACTCTCTTTGTTCAGCTGCAAAAGAAGGACAATCAGGCAAAAGCACAAATATCCTGCTGGTTATCAGACTGATAGAGAGAATCAGGCAGAGGATAACCTCTGTTTGAAATAGTCAGTATCCTGGCAAATATCAGCAGAAGGAACTAGAGTTCAGCAGCTTATCCTTAAGAGCGGATACAGAGTGCCCTACCCAGACACAGAGTGTTATCTTGCATTAAGCTCTCAACCACCTGAGTACCTCAAGTGAAGTGTGATTAAGTGTCCTGCTGACCAGCTGCTCCATCCAGCTGAGAGCAGGCCGCTTTTCAGTAGTGGGCAAAATCCCTTCTGCATATTGTCAGGTTGGCATCCTGCCTGAAAGCTGAAGATAACCATCCCTCTGAGTGAGTAACAGACCCGCAACATTTGTGGCTGGGAGGCTCGCTTGGTCTTGCTTCTCTTCTGGAAGCTGCTCCTTCCCAGCAGAGGTCTAGGAATGCCATCAGCTGATTTGGTTGTAAGCTTTTGTCCTCACACCCTAGGTTTTCCATGCGGGGTTGTCTGATTGTCTGCTAGCACCCTGCTCCAACCTGTCTGCTCAGCCTATACATGCAGAGGGGATTTGAGAAGATCCCATGTGGTTGGTGACTCAGTAAGGAGAATGGAGAAAGGGAGCCAGAAGTGGTCACCAATTCTGCTAGCTCATCCACAGCAGGAGGGGGTTTGGAAGGCCAGAAGGTACCTTCACTATGAAATGTCAAAAAACAGATGATGAGTTGGCTCTATACAGGAAGGAGCAAAGGAAGTAAATGCAAGGAAGTGAAAAGTGGCTCCTCAAAAAGATGTAGTTTCAGACAACCAAGGATCCCTATAAAGAAAAGGCCACCCACAGAGAAAGAGAAGTCATCATTTCCATTATTTAGAGTGCCAGTTTAGTCTCTAATGTTCAAATTGGATAACAATTTCTTCTACGTTCTAAATTACAGAGAGGATGTAGCTTCTGGAGGAACTGGATTTTGACATCCCCACCCCATTGCTCACTCCTTTCCTCCAGGCAAGGATGTCAGCAATGAGCACCACCCAATTCATGCATTAAGGGTCATCCGATACAGGCAAGGTCCGTAGTTGTATGAACGTGGTTTCTCTGGTATGAAAGAAGAGGTCTATTTAGATTCAAGCCAGAGTCAACATGACTCACTGGCTAATATATCCTCCACTGCAGGGCTCAGGAGGTCACTGCAGGTTCAAGTCTCACACTGGGGCTTGGAGTGGTGCTTCCTGCTGTGGGGAATGGAAGGGAGGTGCTGCACTTCAGGAGGTGCTTCCTATTGGAGGAGGGAGAGATTTTTAATCAGATATCCCTGCTGGCAACCGTTCCAAAGGGGAATTAATTATACCACAGCAAATTCATCCCTGGTGGAGACTCCTTTATCTTCAATGAGCCTGACATGGGGCTGATTCTGTTGGTATTTTGGAGGAGGTCTGTGTGCTATTTCTTTCTTTCTGTTGTTGTTGGTTTTGAGTTCTTGGGTTTTTTTTTTCTTGGGTGACCTGGTCTTCTGGCTCATGTCCCCTCTGGCAGTCAAACAGGTTCCAGCAGCCAGAGGTGTATGTGTTCCTACGAGTTCTTGCAGAATTACTACACAAACTTCTGGCCTGGACAGACTGCCACTTCATTGCCTTGCAGGCCTCTTGCCTTCACCTTTCTAGTAGGACTTGGGACCAGGGGCAAAGGGCCATACTGTCCATCTTCTCCCCATTTCCCAATTATACAAACCACTAAGAGAAATGAAGCGAGAGGACAGCCACATCTGTCTCACCTACCCTGTGCAGCTCTTTGCTGCTTTTCCATCAGCAGCTCTACTTCTAACATTGCTGCCTTTGCAGAGAAATGCACAAAGCTGCAGCAGCATGGGGAGCTGTGTGCCAATGTCCAGCTGAAAAGGTAGATCCTTCCTGTCATTTCAAACATCTTGCTGGAGATTCATTAAATGATCTTTTGCATAGTGATGACAGCTGAGGAGTACATAGAAAAGAGAGCTCTTCTGCATTCCCTTTTTCATGATGAAGCAGAAGGGAATACTCATCCCTCATGGTCAGCTCAACTGACAGTGAAATACAGCTACCTCTGGGGTGAAACCCAGGAATTTGGACAAGAGAGGGAGGAGAGTTTTCATTTCAAAGACAAACTAGTAGCATATTTAAGGGAAAGTGGATGTCAGCATTGTCTGAGCACAGCTGGGATAGCTCTGCTGTGGGAAAGAGGCCTTTGTGGGGGTCTTTAATTCTGGAAAGTGTGCAGCACCTGGTCTAAGAGCATCATACAAAATGAGAGAAAAGTGGAAGCTGTCAGGATCTCTCTTTGTGGAAATATTCTGAAGTATGAAACAGGCTTCTTTACAGACATAACATCTGGGTATAGAGTAACCAGTAAAAAGCATCCAGCTCATCGTTCCTTTTGCTTCTCTCTCCTGATCAGCCCCTTTTGTTCCCCTCTGAGTTTTCTTCTTTCCTCTTTTTCAAGCAAACAAGAATTACCATTCACTCTGGCTGCCAGTTACCCACTAACAACCTTGAATCTGTAGGTTGATCAAAATTGACAGAGGGTGAAAAGAATTACTGCATTCCTACTGGTGTTGTGAAAATAGGCAACTAGGGCAGAGGGAAGAGCAGCCCTCTGAAGGGAAAGTTACAGCAGGGAAAACACTATTTTTAAACGCCAGAAAACCCAGCCAAATAACATTATGCCCCAGAGTCTTTGCTCAGTCAGTTCTGCTCTTCACAGCACTGATCATTCCTCAATTAGCTGCACAGCAGACTTGACCGGTTGCTGCTTGTCTCATTCCTCATCTTTATCCTAAAAGCCACTGCTGTAGGACCAAGGGGAACACAAATAGTTCAGGACAGCAACCCAAGCAACTGTCTCTCTTGGAGAGACCTTATGTTAACCTGTATGGCAGTTCATTTCAAGGGACGATGAAGTGAGTCAAGTCATCAGTTCTGTGGTCATTTGAGTGGAAAGGAGTAAAGACGGGTCAAGTCATTTGTTTGCATCGGGTTTATCAGCACATACAGGCAATGCTGACTGGATGGTTTTAAAGTCTCCCTTCTAAATTGCTGGGTTAATGGTTGGACCAGATGATCTTAGTGGTCTTTTCCAACCTTTATGATTCTAAGGTTCTAAATCATCAGAGCTAAGGGTGATCAGAAACCCGATGATGTTAGTGCACAGAGGCTGACTCTACTGTTCTATCTAATCTGCCAGTATCATCTATCTATAATCTATCAGTATGGATAAATGGGGATTTTCAGTGAGGCTTGCTCTGAAAGAGTTAATGCATTTTACGAGGAAAGCTGCCATCCCTCAAGGTCATTTTATCTCTTAGTTACATGAATTCTAGGAAAGCAAAGATTCTTTCCAAGTAAGTTGCTGGTTTATCCAAGTGATGCTGTTACAGAAATTGTTGTGCAAGATCCAGGTTTTTCCAGGGTATAGCAAGCATGTGTGGTGTTTAGATCTGGGCTGCGTGCTGCCAAGCTACTGTCTCCCTTTTCTCTTCCCTTCTTCCTCCTCCCACCTTCTCTCCACCAAATCACAAGCTTAATGACAATTAATAACTATAATAAATAAATAGATGAAAGTGGAAACATTCCCAAAACCTGTTATCACACCACCAGTTTCAGTCCAGACCACTCTAATTTCGCATCAAGCCTTGGAATTGTCAGTTCTCATTACTTACCCGTGTTGAATACGGGAGGAGAGAATTTCGATCACTGTTTTTCAGAATCAAACTCTCTGTTTAATGTGGTGGGGAAAGTTGAGATGAAATATAGGTCTCTAGAGATTCTCCCTGTGTGAAAGCTTATTACAGCTGTAACAAAACCTTCTAATTGGAACTGATTCTGTTACATGCATGATATTCTGGTCTTGGGTGCTGAGGGTAGGAGAGGGCTGGGGGGAGGATAACAAAAAGAAGACAAAAAGCCCTCAAAGCAAATAAATGAGAATTGCATTCATTCTCTCTCCTCCTCACTGCTTCCTTTTGCTGTTTACCCAGAATATTTTCTCTCCTGTGTTTTGCCAGGGGTCTTATGAGCTCTGTAGGAGTTTTGCTGGGTCAGGCTGTTGAATGGTACTGTACAGCAAAGCAAAATTTGCAAACTTGGACTCACCCACACGAACACAAACTGCTTGGTGGGGTTTGAAATATAGAATTTGTTTTACCATAGCAAGAGAGCCTAACGAGCTATCAAAAAACCCCCAGTATTCAGTTACAGCTGAAGACAGACAACTACTTAAAATGTGTTATGGTGACCAATAAAATAATAAAATTGCAGACAGAATAACCCCAAAGGTACAGTTCCTGCCCAAACCAAAGTATGTCTGTGTCCATGTTAGTGACATATAATGGCTTCACTAAAGCAACAGAGAAAACAACTAGTGCCAATCTCTAATGCAAACATGTACAAGTTGTTTTCGCAGGCTTTATCTTCAATGAAGCTATAAAGAAGATGCAGAAGAAATGTGAGAGAAGGAAGAGGAAGGTACTGAAAGATGAAGCACCTAGCTCAACACCAGGAATTAAATGACTATTCAGTGTTATATCCACTGTGCTGCCGCAGGCCATCACTTTCTCGTTGCCTGTGATGGTCCGACATGCTGATGTGCACCTGACACACTACTCTGGGCATCCTGCCATGCTATGGATTCTCTGAAGCAGAACATTCCACTTATCAGAGATAACCTCTCCTTGACTGGAAGAACATGGAAAAGATATGTATCATGTAAGGACTCATGCTAAGACTTGGAGAAGTGTTAGACAGACCCTTGGCTTCTGTATACCTTTGATTTGCTGAATGAGGCTGGGCATGAGCCATTTCAGCCAGTAACAGATGTCTGAGAGAAAGAAATCTTAGTAAATATGCCAGGGTTTTCTTTTCACAAGCCAGTAGGTGAATTTCCTCAAGAGAGACTGATCATCGTGGGACAAAGGCTGTCATAGACTTTGTCAAATGCCTTTTTGGAAGGGTCTTTCATTCAAGTCTTGTGCCCAAGCCTGAGCAAATGAGAAATAAACTCACAGATTTAATGCCCCTGTAGTAACAGTCTTCCCTCCTCTCTTAACACAGCCTTCATCTGAATATCCAAGATGCCTCAGCAGAGCTTTTCTGTGGCAATTCTACCTCCCTACTCTTTCTCTGTTTATGAAAAGAATGTACCACAGCATCAGTTACATTAATTCCAGCAACGAAAAGTTGCTTTTTGACTCTTAAGATTTGAATTCCCATCTAGCCCCACTTGTTTTTCTGTTTTTAGCTCTTCTGGGTACGGATCTTCTCTTGTTTCACATTGGTTGGCATGACTTCAGGGGAAGTAATCTCCCTCTCCAAAGGTTACCGAGGCACTGCTAAAATAACAGCAAAAAGCACCCTAGTGTTCAAAAGCAATCCTGTGATGGTGATTCAGAGAGCAGAAATCATCTGATCCTCCCTGATATTCACGTCAAACACTGTCTTCATGCTGAGTCTTGAAGGAAGGGATCTCATCTTCCTTCAGTTCTCCCATGAACAGTTCCCTTTTTTCTCTCCTCACCCTGCCCCCAAGAAATATGGGTTAGTGGTGGTAAAATTCTAAAGCTGCATTTTAAAGTTGCTTTATGCTGTGAAATTAAACTCAGGCAATGAACACGTCCAGCCCAGCCAGAGCCCTCTCCAAGGTTTATTTTTATCTCTACAGTGCCAGAGATTAACTGTACATTTGTCTTAATGGTATCACCCTTTAGTGTTAATGGAAGCTATGCATGTAAATCCCTGACCATCCAAATGAGAATACATTTTGAATGATCACAATAAATCAAAGTAAATGGAAGACCCCTGCAAGCCAAATTCATCCCCAGGGCAACTCCTGAGGCTTTTAGGAACCTTGTGCCAAGCAGGCACTGTAGTACAGCAATGACAAACACAGTAAATTGTGTCACCTGCTTTATAATTTTAAGGCAATCATGATGATGAAACTTACAGCTGAAATAGGGTAATTTGCCCTTTGAAAATGACTTGAGAAGAAAGAAACATGATTGAGCTTGTTCGTTTGAGGATCTCTATGGCTGGTGGAGAAACTGAGTTGGTTTCCTTTTAGAATAAGTCTTATTTAATGGTATGCCTGTAGTTCTATAATACCTGCACTCCTTCATCTATTTTCCTCTCAAGAAAGGAAAATTATGGCAAGATTATGACAATTAAGGTATCAAGACCACGATGCCTACTGGAAAAGGGAAAATATTTTCAGTGGCTTAGATCTTTTTGGGCAGACGAAATTTTGTGAAAACGTGTCCATTTTAAACTTACTGAATTCTCAGCAACCACTCCGATTCCTTTTTCCAAGAAATACAGTGAAGAAAGACATACAAGAATAAAGAAACATAGTGTTCCCGAGTCTGTAAAGTGAAACAAATATCGTACAATACAATATATTATATGAAGTCTTTTGTGCTTCGTTTTGCCACTGTAGAGTTAAAGACAGACAAACCATTGTCCTTTTCTAATTTGCAGATTCTTTTTTAGGTGAGGTACAGTGTAACTTAAAGGTCGCTCCTGGAAACAGGAACAAGTGTGAGACAAGAAGGAACTTTCTTCCAAAAGATTCTGCCGCAATCCGCGTGTAGAAATGACCTAGCATTATATTTCAGACATCATCAGCAACTCTAAATTTCTTGAAAAATACAATTCCTACTGCCCACAGCTCCCAAGTAGAATTGCTTGAACAGAAAAATGGGAAATTAAATTGGCTTCCTGGTTTTCATTGTGAAATAGAAGAAAATGTAGAAAGGAAGACAGAAATCACTGTTAGCTGAGAAGTGAAAATATCAGTACTGAAATTGTTTTATGCAGACACACAGAAGTGTCCCCTTTAAATGAATGACTCCAAAGTCCTCCTTCAGCCTGGCTGGTGCAGTGCCCACTCTCCCTTTCTATGTCACTTTGGCCTTGTTGGCTTTGGGGATTGCTGACAATCTAGGTCAGTGCTTACCATCAACCTCCCCTTGCTGCGCAGGGTACATCCAGCTTGGCAGCAGTATCCTTAACTAGTTCTTCATTACAACCAGAAAAACCTGTCTCTAAAGGTCTTCCTAAAAGTCTTCAGAATTTCATAGATGAGATACAGAGCAAGTGATAAGGAAATTAGAAATAGAAAATCACCGGCCAAGTACCTGGTCACCTCACTTCAATGAATCCAGTGTTTCTATACTGGATAAGTGTTTGCTGGAAGAATGCACTAGGAAGAATGTAATGAAATTAATGGAATGGAATGAAATCCACCTGTTTCCATCTAAGAACCTTTCATGCATTTCCTTATTTACCTGGGCAACTATGGGCCACCAAGCAGTTCACGACTACCTGAAGCCAGAAGGAATGTAAAGTTGCTATCAAAAGTGAGAGGAAACTCTTTCATGATTTAAAACAATGCTTCTTGTGTTACATCACCACAGAACTGGAATAAACCGTTGAGTTACGATCTACATCTGAAACATAACCACACCGCAAATTGTTCAAATCTGACCTGCAACATGGAGTAAAACTGATGTTCCTCCCTCCAACATCCATTTCTAGAACTCAAAGTACTTTGTTAGTTGTTTCTGGCCTCTTTCTCCACTCCCTGAATGCATCCAAGACAGAAAGAAAGCCCGTGAACCAATAGCCAAAATGAGTAGTTCTTCTCCCAGGTGATAATTAATAAGCATTGAATTTGTCATTAAACTAATTAAATTTCTGACCTGTTCTGCAGTGGTGAGAGGATCTCAGAAGTCAGCAAGGACTTTGACAAGGACTTGCATCTAAACAGAGAGGCTGTGCCAAAAATTAAGCTAGGCAACTGCTGTTAATGTCCCTCTGTTGACCTCAGTAATGCTGAACTTAAATAAAACAAAATAAAATAAAATAAAATGAACATACACAAAACTCTTTTCTTACTAACCCAAGATCTTAGGGACAGAGACAGAAGAGTGAACAAACAGGTTTTTTTCATCTTCCCCAAAGAGAGTACGCAGCTAAAGAGCTGCTTTTCCATCCTGCCCTCCCCCTTCAAGCTGGCAGCCCCACCTGTTACAAGCCAAGAGTAATCAGAGAGAAGAACAGCACAAGCGGTATTTTTACAGGATGAACCCACCGGGTCAGCTGGAGGCCTGTTGTAACCCAATATCGAGTTGTGGCTGCAGACAGGCACTGTGTAGGGCTTGGGGGAGGAGGGTGGTGAAGGATGGGTGAAGGGAAAGCGGGGCAGCCCCAAGGGACGCCAAACTTAGCTGAGGAGACTTCTATTTCCCTTTGGTGCCCTGAAAAATGAATAGTGGGGATTGTTGATGAAATGTGTGAGCTTGCTTAAGGGGGAGGATAAGAGAAGGTAACGAGGGAGGGACAGAAGCAATGGGAACACCACTTGAATGAACAAAGAGGGCATATGTACTCAGGAAAAGGGAATAAAGCAGGGGGGATAAAGCAGAGATACGTTTCTTTCATTAACCTGTTTCTCTCTGTCTCTCTCCTTTTGTACATAGCAAACAGAAGCACGTATGACTTCGGAATTTTCCCCCTTACTCCTTCTGGTACTGCCAGCTCTGGATAAGCCTATGTCTTCAAACTGTTGTCTGAACATGACAGAGTTCCCAGAGTCCATGCCTCTCACACAGCCTTGCTACTGAGGAGGCTGCCTGGGGAAGAAACACCTGCAAGAAGCCACAGCTGCGGTGGGAGCTTCTCTCCTAATGCTCTGTTTAGAATTACAGCACTCCAGAGCATCACATTACCCCAGTGGCTGCACTGAAACCTGGTATTAATTCACATTAGCAAGGATCAGATTTAGCATGTTGGGAGAGAGAGGACTTATTATTTTTTCTAAACCTGCTGGAGTAAACTCCTAGGGCTGCTCTTTCATTGGTCAAGGCAATGGCCAGAGAAGCTTCTTTGCTCCTCCACACCACTGGCCACTTGCCCTGTCACCCCTTGCATGAATGCCTCTAAACACAGGCATTTTTTTTGCATGGTGAGATTACTTGCTTTTTTCCATTTTCATTGTGCTAAAGATAGTAACTTTCATAGCAAATTTATGAATGTTGGGGAATTGCTTTGAACTGCACTGCAGCAGAACAGGATCTTCCAATATTGGGAAGACAGCTACAGAGAGGTGGCAAATCACCCCTTGTCCATGTCCGTGGTGGATTACATACCAAGATCAGAAAAACAACCACTACTCAGTATAGCTATTGTTAAATATCACCTGAATGCCTTTGTAGAGACTTGGAATGAGTATGAAAAGGGAAGTGGATTTGAATGGTAGCCTGCAGAGGCTGCAAATCCCAACCATGTTTGTTCTTTTTGTTTACAGTTTCAGAATTATCTTGAAACATCATTAATATCTGCTGTGCTACAAGATGAATTCTTCCATATAAGGGGCAAACTGTAATAGTAGAGCTAGAGATGAGACATGAAGTCTGGTGCTGAATGCAGTGCCAGGAGTAAAGGACAAGGAGTAGCACATCATCTGCTGACCCTTGCATGACATTTATTTGTGTAGATGAGAGAATACTTTTGTCATTTGTTAGAATGGCAGCTCTGTGCATGGAAATCTTCTACAGATCATCCAGATTTGCAAAGCCAGAAGACAACATCTCAATATAGGATTTCACTTCCTGTACAAACACAGGCCATCAAATTTCAGCTTATTAGTTCTCTATGGAGCCAAACTATTTTGTTCCAGAAATTCAGCCAGGACGTGAGAAATCAAGAGCTATCTGTGATTCTTTATTCCACTTAATCTGGTTAACACTGTTTCCCTTTTCCTGCTGCCCTAGGGTGGAGCTATGCCATCCCAATGGAAACTGTATGCACTGCAGGGGAAAGTCAGTCTTCCCAGGTCTTACTGACATCTCAAGATCAAAGTACTGTAAGAGCAACCATCTATCTTATCTCATACAAGCCACATTGCCACCCTCAGATGGCAAACATTGCAGGCAGCTTTGTCATCGGTCAGTTTAAGATCATATTTAGGGAGCTGGAGTAATGGACTGTCAGAGCCTGTCTGTCTCTGCAATCAATGGAGGAAAGTAGCTGCTGCCTGTATTTTAGGGCACCTATCGCAGCCAGTCTGGATACAGCTCTTGGTCTTCATTCTATGTATTCTAATATCTATTCATAGATATTCATATCTATGGTAGATATCTGGAACCACAAGGAGGTCTCCCACTGATGGTGTGTTTTCAGCACTGTTGCTTTCCCACTCTCTTTGTGTTCTGACACTCAAATTTGTTGATGTTTAATTTTTTGGGGGGAAAAAAGGAAGGAAAATCCTACCTTCAATATGCACAGGTTCCTCAGAGGGCTCCTGGGATTACACCATTGTATGCACAAGCTGAAGGCAAGACTGCCAAATTGATTTATCTCTTCTGTGTGTTATCGTGCTCATACAGGGCAGAATTAATGGGCTCCTGATAGTCACACACAGTGCAGCCTCTCAGTGGCCAATCTCTCTGGGAAACTCCAGATATTTCTGAAATACCCTAGAAGTAATTAGATGCCTTCAGGAAAATCCAAGCAGTTAGAGAACTCTTGGGGCCATACAGGTGTGTCCTACCCTGAGCTTGGATACATTCACAAACTCATACCTACCCCATTGTTACACAGATCTCTTTTATTTGCAGGGCAAGGGGGGACTAACTGAAGTGGTTGGACATTAACGGGTATTTCTCTCTGACAGCATCAGACGCAACAAGGTTTTTAAACCATCCTGCTGGTGGATATTGATATGTTTGTGGGAAAGTATTCCTGGGACAAGAAGGGGGTTCAGAAGATAGCACCGAGGGAGGTTTCCAATGAAACATAACTGCAGTTGCTCCAGATCATTTAAGATCACTTGAGGGGTAGACAACCAGTCAGTGGGTATGGTCCTTGCTAGATCAGTTTCTTTGCTCCTACTTCGTTTTCCATGTTTACTGCCAGCACATGGTTTTTCTCCTTCCTTTTCTGAGCTTCTGTAAACACTGTACTGTGAACAGAGGCTTCTACTCCTCCCTAACTTTCATCAGGGAGCAAATACCTCCCTGATATGCCTCTTGGCTGCATTTGCTTAGAATGAAAGATGTTGATGCATTGTCTCACACCAAGCAATGCTAACAAAACAGAAAGGGACTACTGTAAAAAACAAAACAAAGCAACAAAAAAAAACAGAGCAGAAAGGAAAAAGAGACAAAACAACTTCCCCTGTTAAAAAAAAGCAACAACAATCCCACAACTCCCTAAACAAAACTACTACAGGAGAGTTAGCATCATCTGAAAATGAAAAACAACAAAGAAAATACAGTCCATTTTTCCTTCTCATTAGGACATACACACTCAATTAAGTTGCCCTACTGTCATTACGGCATAGGAAACCCAACATCTGTATAAGTGATGAAATTTCATAACCCTCCCCCCCACCACCACCACATAACCTTGCTTGATTTTGACACTTGTGACTTATGACAGGTTTAGAGGTCAACTCTGAAGCGTGAGTATTGTTTCAATCATGCTGCTCCCTCCCATGAATTACGTTAGCAAGGGCTTGGTCACAGTTATCTGTGCAACAAAGAAATATTGTAGTAGGAGTTGCAGCATGGTAGGACAGTTACTGTGGTGATGTAGTTAAAATGCCTGGGAGAGAGATTTTCTTTGTCAAAAACTGTACATAATAAAGTTTAATGTAGTCCATGGGACACATTTTTTGTTAGGATTTATGAGCGGAGTTTGGTGATACATATTTTGGTCTGGTCACCAAAATGGAAAATCAGAAGGGAGAAAACAGGCTCAACCAAACTGATAATCTTCTGAGGTTTTGGATGAAAAAAAAGGTTGATTTTGGATCAGACTGAAATGTTTCACTGCACTGCAATTGAAGGGCTTTTTATGCCTCGTACTAACTTTGATCTCTGAAGAAGTTTTTTTGTTTTTCATTTCTTAATCCTTTTAAATTTGATGTCTATTATTAATTGTAGGGTCTCATTTCAAAACCTCTCTAAAGTTTTGTTTAGAAAATGTTTGAGAAATCAAAGATGTCAACACTGGTATGTTCCTTGGCCAAAAATATTCAGCACGCTCTGCCCATTTTAGTGATCTCTTTTAGTCCTACCCTAGCACCAGCTTTTAACACATTCACAATTATTATTAATAATAATAACAATAATATCATCACCCAGCTGTGCTTAGAAGGCCTGGGCACCAGTCCCAGATCAGCTATGACAAATCTTTTAAACACCCTGGGCTTCTGTTTCACCTCCCACTCTTTGGCTCTCTTATCTAGTTAGATTTAAAGTCATAAGGTCAGGAACTTCCATATACCGAGCTTCTTATTCACACACTGATGCTTGAAGTACGGCTTCTGCTGTAGTAGCACGAATAGTGGCTTTTCTGCTCCATGCTCTCCCATCTGCCAGCACAATGAAGAGAATTTGGAAGTATCTCTGCCTTCTAACACAGCTCACTACACAGCAGAATGGAAAACAAGGGAGCAGGATCAAAAAGGAAAGGGCTTTGTTTGCACCTGGTATACAGAGATTGCACTGTCAAGTTGTGGGAGGGAAATATATGGGAGAGGTAATCAGCATTATACAACACATCCAGCATTAGGATAGCTTCAGAAGATACCTGACCTCATCTCTTCCATCCTCTATACCTTCTTGGCACTATGCTTGACAGCAGTCAGCAGGCCTGACCTGCCCTGGGCTTCAAACCCTTTTTTTCTTTGCCTGACTGTGCTTCTCAAAAGAAAAGGATGCAAAAGATATTTTTTGACGCCAAGCCACGTGGAGGGTCCATTTTAATGGGTTCAGTGACTTATTCCAGCTGCCTGGAGCAGCAACTTCTGAATCCTTCTTTCTTCCCATACTGCCTCAGTAGTGCTGCACTCTTAAAATGAACAGAGCTCATTTACAGATCTTTGGGACTGGCTTTGTGGGGGAAGAGGGAGGGGGCTGCCTCTCCAGCAAGGTTGCTGTCCAAGAGGCTGGAAACGGAAGCAGGTTCACTGTGGTGTGAACAAAGGCCTCCAGGCACACCAGAAAGCATCTGCGCACCAGCTGAGGGGAATGCACCTGCTGAACAAGTGCAGCCACATTGCTACCCTCCTGCCCCTGCTTTCTGCCCACCCAAGACCTAGCTGCACTTCCCTGAGCACTGGTTAAAGCTGCTACATCATCTATACTGAATCCCAGACCTCAGCCACACAGACTCAGAGGGTAGCCATCTTTCACTCATTGCAATCATTCTCCTGGTGATGAGACCTGGCAACAAGAGGGAGGTGCTCAAGGCCAGGCTGGATGGAGCCCTGGGCAGCCTGACGTGGTGGGGAGCAACCAGACGATGGCAGGGGCTTGGAACTGGGTGATCTTTAAGGTCCCCTCCAACGCAAGCCATGCTATGATTTATTCTACGATTCTATGATTTTCAACTGAAGAAAACTCTTTTGAACTCTTTTGTGGGTTCTGTGCTAAGAGTGACTGAAACTTGCTACCGGTTCATTTCAACTATATCCACCGAACCGTAACTCACTACTGCACACAAGTTCAGCAGGAACATTCCCAAAATCCCCATAGAAGAAATTTACAGTTGCTCAATGCTCTGTTACTGGCGGCCACAACTGTGTGCACTCCACATGTCTTTGTAATCACTTAATGACTCATTTCCTTAATCTCTCATTTCCTATAGCCTTATTACAAGCAATTCATAAACCCAGATCCATAGCTGTTCCCTGGCCGTAGTCAGGAAGCACTGAACTGACTGCATCTGGTTGGTTGGCTGAAGTACCCCTTCAATTCCCCTCTGAAACTTTCCACTGGACCCTGTCTTTTGCTGCAGTGACACCTACTGATGAGGTAAGAGTGCATTAACTGCACGTTCCCTTGTTGCCAAACCCAGCCAGCAACCACTTCCTGGCTCTAACCAGATGTTTCTGCTCTTTTGGAGCAAATTTCACACTACACCAGGAGAAGTTTTGCACGGTCTTGACTTTAATGTGTCGGTGGCCAGCAGACCTGAACAGGGGTCAGTGCAGCAGGAGGAAATGGCTCTTCATGTCCAGGCTTCTCATTCAGCTCTAAGCAAGGCATCAGCCAAATAGCCTTGGAAAGAAAACCTTGCAAGACTGTGTTCGCTGGGGTGTTGAGTGGCATTGGCATGGAAAACATCAAGAAGAACAGGCAGCAAGCATTTGCTTTCTTCTACACAGGTCCCTTTTTGCAAAGAAACAGCTACTGCCAGGAGAGTTGTACTACTGATACCTCTTTGTAACACCCTATGGTGACTGGAACATGGGGACTGAATGTAAAATCAGACTGAATCCCACTGCTGCAAGCAACTATGACTATAGATGTCTCTTCTAGTGAAATGAATCTTCCTTTCAAACCCCAGTCTTATCCCTAAACAATTACTGGGAAAATTTTACCTTAAGTCAAAGCACTAAAAAAATAAACCGTAGCACCTCCAGAAGAGACAAGATTGGGTCAGTTCTCTAGTGGTGGTAGAAGAGAGTCAAGGAAAGGAGAAAGGAAATAAGGACACTGATTGTGGCAGAACTTGCCTTTAGCCAATATTTTCATGTTGTTCATTGGCAGGAGGTTCCACACTAGAGATTTTGGGACATAAGTTTGAAAATTTCTGCTTTTTGGGACTTTTTGTCATGGTTGATGGAGACCTCAGCCACAACAACCTGCAGAATTTCCACAACTATAGACAGCAAGATCCTTCACATATACTAGATTTGTTCCAGGAAAATCAGAGCTGCCACAGTTCAAAAGCAGAGAGGAACATCCTTGGGCTGGTATACAGACAGACAAGCAGCTTTCTAGTGTCCCATTTGTTAGAATAATGCAACAGGACAGATCATGCGACATGAAAACCTCACTAACTCCCCTGCCTTCACCTCCCCACCACAACCTGACCTGGGGCTACAAAGAGCTCCAGTGTTGCCAGCTGAGACACCATAGTGTTTGCACAGAGATCCTGCAGTCCCCCAGTGCAGGAAGCCATGGCATTGCAACAGATTATCTGTGATTCCCAGTTTTTGCAGGCACAAGAGGTCAGTGCCACAGCGCCTGCAGGGAATGTGACTTTTCAGCTGTCTCGCTCTCCACAGCACACTTTGACCTTTCTGCAATCTAATATCAAAGAACCAATTATTCTCAACACTCATATATTTTCCTCCATAGACTCAATGGCACATGGTTGCCGTGGGGCAAGACATCATGCTAATCAAGGGAATAATTCAGGAGAGACAGTGGGGGGGGGGGGGGGGGGGGAGGCTGTCACGATTGGGAACCCTAAGTTCTACTTTTGCCTCTCAGCCAAGACTACACTCATTCACACCTGCTCCTTCCTTCTCTTTCCCCACAGTCTGTGCCCCGGTCCTTTCCTGATATACTTTATGCAGAAATCAGAGATACACCACTGCACACCATGATCTCTTGCTATAGTCAAGATTCCCTGACACCTATGGGTCACTGCCTGGTAGGGACACTGCTGCACAGTGCTTATTACTCTTTCCATTCCTCAGCATGTGGAATCTCCCTTCCATCCTTGCAGCTGTGGTAGCAAAAGCTGCTGGAAAAGTGGCACTGGGACAGGAACACTGCCTTGGTAGGGTGGGAGAGAAAAGAGAAGGCTGCAGTTCCATAAGTCAGACCTCTTCAAGAAGAGAGATTAGGGAAGATTTAGGTTGACTATAAGGAAGAAGCTTTTTTGTGATTGTTTTCTTATGAATTGTTGTTGTTGCTTGTTTATTTTTTTACAATAAGGGTGCTGAAGCACTGGAACAGGTTACCCAGAGAGGCAGTGGATACCTCATCTCTGGAGAAGCTCAAGGTCAGGCTGAAGGGGCTCTGAACACCTGATGGGGCTATAGGTGTCTCTGTTCATTGCAGGGAGTTGCACCAGATGACCTTCAAGGATCCCTTCCAACTCCAACAATTCTATAAGAATCCCACTGCTCACTCAGTGTCTACAGCCTGCTTTGACCTCACCACCACCATCACATAATGCAAGCTCTCAGCATTGGGACTAATGAAAGATCAAAGGCTCATTGAGACAAGGACCTTGCCTCCAGTACCTGTTATAAGGAACTACCCATCATTTTTCCACACATAAAATGGAGTTAATATGCAAGAAAAATACCTCAAATGTCACTAAGAACCAAAATGCTAGTAAACTGGAACCACCAAGATCCTGGAACTGCGAACACATTTCTCAGTTGTGCTGATATTGGCCTAACCCAGAGGTATCTGAAAATACATATCCCAAGTTATATTTGAGCCCAATAGATAAGAAGTTCAGTTTCAAGCACCACAGACACTGTCTCTGTAGGGCTAATATGATGCTTTGACATAACCTTAAAGAGGTGAAGAGCTGGAAAACCCAACCTGTTAACCCCTAGGAGGAGAACGTTTCGCAGATTTTTATGTTTTAACAGTGTTGACTGCTCTGTCACTAGGTCTCAGGGGCTTCTTCAGTGGCAAGCGAGGACTGCTGAGTGAGTGTGCTGGAAATTCATTCATTCCCAGCAAGCAGGTGGAGTTGATTCAGACTAGCACAAATCTAATGGGGGGATGTGGAAAAGAGAGTAAACACATGGAAGAAATAGAAGTTTAAAGTCCTACTGCACAGTACAACCAGACAGGTAGAACCACACTCCGGTATCATTTGCTTCCATCTAATTGTTCCAGATCTCCTTGTTGCAAGCTAAAATAACCTACAAAGTACCTGCAAGCTTCAAGTCCCATTCGTACTCCATGCAGGTGAAGGTTGCTCTTCAAAAGAGCACAGGGTTATTCAGTGTCACACCCTGGAGTGAAAATCAGCTGAAATTTAACCTTAATCACTATTGGTAATTGGTGGGAAGGGCTCAGTCCAGGATACAGAAGTAAACATGCAAGAGTCTGAAAATACTGAAAGCTTCTCAGAGAGAAGCCGTAGGCAGGGATGGTTTTGGCAAAGACATAAATATCTTATTTCAGAAAAAAAAAAAAAATAATGAAATGCTCAGATTATACATTGTTCACACATGCATATATATAAGGCGAATCACACTTGTTTATAGCAAGATGCAAATGTTTCCATCTTTCTTCTTGTAAGCAGAAGAGACAATTTAAACCTGAATAAGATTGATTTCAGATAAACACAAAGTCAGTACTTCTCCCAAAAGAACTGGCAAAATACAAGAGCAGAATAGAAAAACACTAAAATGCCTGCTTGTCTCCTTCAGCATCAGAGTCCTTAGAGAGTTAGAGCTGCTGAACACAGCAAGCAAAAACATTACATACCAGCACTTAAAAAAAAAGATGGAGAAAGAGGCTGGGGTGTCTTTTTCTGCAACTGGAGCCCTGAAGCGATAGAAAACATATGTTCTGCCTTTGTGATATATACGTGGTTTTTATCATGGAAAGAAGCTACTGGAGAAACTGAGACTCCTGGTACCTAAAAGGAAGATGGAAACTGAAGCCTGCCTAATCAAAACTATGAAAAGGGTGTTGGGGAGAAGAGGAGAGAGAATCCTTTCCTACCAGGACACACATAGCTGAGCTATTCCTCCATGGGAGCTAACATTCCCATCGTGTGTTTGTGCTGCTGTGGGGCCTTCTGAGCAATCCAAATCTCTAGCCAGTAAAAGAAATGAGTGTTGCTCCCGGCCCATGCCACATTAGATCTCTGTATGCATGTTTGGTTTTGTTTTTGGTCTTGCGGTCTGCTGGATCACTCTGGAGGTCTGGTCAGTTCTCACCAATCTTGCCTGCACTAATGCTCACTGATATCCCCAAAGAAGTCTCCAGGTTTCCAGTGAAAGTTGTATGAATTTTGGAAGCTTCTGTATATATGAATGTGTTAGCACATGGCTTGAAAGTTCAGGAGAGTTGACCCCATGTGATTTATAGGGCAAGCCTTCATAACATTTCTGTTCATCTTTCATTAACTGCACTTTATTAATTGCTTTGCATTTCACTAGAGGTTTGGGGAAGAAGGAAGCAAACAAAGTGCTTCCCATAGAAGCAAACAGTATCTCAAAGCTACCCCAGAAAATGGTTCATCTGCTCCATAAATGCCCATAAACAAAGTACACTGTTTGTCAATATCAGCTTGTCACCTCAAGCTGTCTGACATGAACAGTTGGATGGGTCTGCTCTGTTTTACAAGATTCATTCGCAAACCACCCAGATGATAGAGAAGGTTGAAAAGAACAACAGAACTTTGAAACACGTATGCTTCAGTGTCTCTTCCTACTGAACTGCATTCTACTGATCCAGTTCTTTAGCACAGCCTACACATCAGGACTGGTGACAAAGCATTGCCAAAAGAAGGAAAAGGTATCCTAAAACCTAATCAAAATCAAAACTTTCTCCTGATACGTACAAAGACTTCTCTGTCTCCTCCAGATCTCAAATATCCAGTGTCCAGCTAAGACCTGGAGTTCAGCAGGAGGCTGGCACTACTGTTATCAGGAGCTACCCCTTCAGCCTACTTAGTTTTACATTAAGAGAGGCAATATATGTGTGAGTCTATATGTAATTCTGTTTATCATCTTCTTATCCAGTAACAACAGACTGGATATCCTTTCAGGGATGAAGCTGTACTAGAAATCAGGTACTTAAATTACATGAGTTAAATAGTTTTACCTTCAAAATGTCCTCCTAGAAGCTGATTCAAATTGGAAGTTGGAGTCTAACTTTCTGGAGCTTAACTCAATGATTCTTATGGGTCCCTTCCAACCTGGGATATTTCATGATTTTATGATTCTACGATTCTAGTCCAGTTTGAAATAGGAAGCAAGAGAAAACTCTAAATCCCACCAAAGAGCTGTATTTATGGTTTGGGGAAAGTCAAACAAACATGGTCTTCTACAGGATTTTGTTACCTTGGTTTCTCATGAGAATGCTGTTACGATATCAGAAGAACTACCACTCCAGCAACTAGGTCCATCTGCAAAAGCAATGATGTGCAGTAGCTGTTGGGAAGAGCAGGGGACTGAGCTTCAGTGACCCAAAAGGCTCTTCTGGTCCTCGCTTCTTTCTCCAAATCCAGCTACAGAATTTCCTCACCTACTACATTAGCAGAGGTACCAATTTGACATGCATGGGGTGTATTAGGAGTTGGCACAGCACTTGGGCCTGGTGACAGGCACATATTTCAAATCATTTTGTAACTGAAGGGCCCATTTGCAGGGGTAGTTCAGGTACTGCACTTTTCTCAGCCCTTGGCCTCTGCCAAGTACCATCAGTTACGAAGAAAGAACCTCACAAAATGTTTTACTCTGCTCCAGTTGGCCTTATCCCACCAACCCATTCCACACAGTCAAAAACAGCTGTCAAGCTATAATAGTTTTTGCTGTTATTTTTTTTTTCCCCTCCTTTCCCTGATCATTCTTTGGGCTGAAGCTGAACTGATAATCTCAGAGACTGTCTTTTCAGGCTGGCTCCAGACCAAGAATGTCATTTCACAAAGAAGTGCTGAAGTTTCAGAAACACGGTTTTGCTGCAGTGTGGAATGAAGCTGGGACGTTTTAAACATTGTCAAGAGACAGCAAGTGCCTTCACTGCCTCGTGCCCCTCACTGAATTCCCCATTTTACTCCTGGAGAGCAGAGCCCTGATCCACAGTACAGAGAACTCAGGTTCTGAATGGCTCCTAAGTGGGTTCCTGCCAATGTTTAAAGTCTCCACACTGGAGAGGTCTTATTTTTCGTGTCCCATAAATAATCAATGGCACAACCATCTAAAAGAGTCATCCTTTGGTAACAAGAGGAGGATAAGTTGAGCATCTCCTCAAGGAAATTATCAACTCCTTTAGCTGTCCCTCATCCCTAAAACTCCTCTTATCTCTGTCACAGCCTTGTACCTCTTTAGCAGTGTTTACCCTTTACATGGGTTTGTTCAGCTAAGGGGACAGAGCCATCAGTGAGTAGGGACTTCTTTTGAGAACACCAAGGTGAAGCGACTCTGATTTGCACTCAGAAAACAGGTGAAACACAGCCAGAATCTGAGACAGAATATCCCCACTTCAAAAGAACATGTCATCCCTCCCTCCTTGACCACAGCTGCCATTTCATGTAAGAAACACTTCTCTATCTGAAATCAATGCACTTCCACAAAAGCTTTCTGTTTTCATAACAACAAACAACAACAAAGCAGTCACAAGATCCTAAACAAAGTTTGCTGTCAAGCATAGAACGACAGTTCTATCACTTCCATGGAATTTGCTTTCACATTGCCAGAAAATACCCACCCTGGTGATTAGTTAGCAACAAAGGCACTTGGACTCCAGTGCAATGAACAGGATCAAACCACAGTTCAGCCAATACATCAGCCATTGAAGGGCATCCAGGTTTTAGAGCAATATAGCTGGGGATTTCCTCCACATTGCAGGGATGTCCCTCCCCAAGTATGACACAGCTGAAGGCCATCCTGGGGCTGCAAGAAAGCCACGTGCTAAAAGGCTTCCATATTTATCTGGATGCATAGCTGAGTGGCTTGCATATGTTCCCTGCTGCTGATCTGCACTCAATTAGTCTGCTTAGTGGATCCGCACAATAGCCAGCCTTGTGTGGTATTGATGCATTTCCAGACAACTAAAAATGCAACTTTGAAGGTTTGTTTATAGCTTGAATTTTCCTTCGGTGCATTTGTTCCTTCGCTTGTGTGCACGACAACACGTGTCAAGGGGGAAGGCAACAATCTCTGAAAGAAATCCCAAAAGTACGTGGGATGTTTTCTACTGTCTTATCTGACAGTAGTTCACCAGCCCCAATGGAGACACCCAGGTCTGCATGGTGTGGGGATTATGAAAGAGTAGGAATAAAGAGAAAAAGCACAATATTGTTCTTTAACTGGCTCATTTCCTTCCTCTCGGATACCAAACAAAATTTTAATGATGAAACCTGCTAACAGCTGGGACTAATTTGGAGGTTATTTTTATGGCAAGAGCTACAAGACAATAAAAGGCCAGCCCCAAATGTGGCTCAGTTCAAGTCTTTGTCCCAGCAGACCCTCTAAAATAGTTGTGATTTGACCTCCTCCATCCCCATTGCATCACCTCTGCCTGGTAGCTGTGTGTCACGGGGATGCGGTCACAGGCTACACCTCTCCTCCAAAGGATGTGGAGACCTCTGTAGCTCCTTGCATAACAAATTGCAAGGAGTGGCTGTGGCCTGCAGGGTTCATACAGGGACTCCCTGGAAACTATGTCAGTGCTTAGATCTATATGTTACCAGATTTTGAAAACTTTTCCAGTCTGCTGTTGGTCAATCTTTCTCTATCCATTGGCTTCTTCCTTTTAATGAGGAGGAATACTTGTCCCAAGGTTGCTCAGGGCTTGCAGGCATTTCAGAACCATTTGCAATGCAAGGCTCTTGGTCTCTAATGGCACAAAATGGGGACATTGAAAAAGCAGGGTTTTGTAGGATTGCCTTCTCATGGACCTGAGCTTGGATCGTTGATAAAGCTGGGTTGTTTGGTGAAACCGATTTTCTAGTCCTGACCCTAGCTGTAAGCAGGTTCCCCTGGAGAACCCATGGAGTAGTGTAGGAGCCCCACCAGCCGTCAAGGGGGTCCCTCACTCCAGGAGCTGCCTTTGGCAGCAGGGAAGGAACGTGACAGACACAAGCTTAGTCTTTTGGCACTGCTTCGAGCTTAAATAACCACCATAGGTCGTTAAACTAAAGCCATCAGCTCCGGGGATAGAGGAGGGCACCAGCTGAAGGGCAAAGAAAGCCTTCTTTCACAAGCGAGAACCAGCGCCTCTTGCGACGCTGCCATATAAAATCATGCAGCACCTGTTAGATCTTTTCTCGCTTCATTCTCAAGGCACAGGAACAGCTTGGCTCTATAAAAGCCCCGATGTGTTTGTTTTCATTCTGAAGAGCTAATCCAAACCCCTCTTTTCCCAAAGGACAGGGAAGGAGGGGCTGGAGGGGGTATTTTTTATTTTTTTTCCTACTGCTGGGGAAACAGGTTGGAGCTGTTAAAATAATTGGCAGCAGTAGATTCCTGCAGATTTCTTTGGCTGCATTTTAAAACAGAGAGGTTTTCTTCTCTCTCTCTCTTTTTTTTTTTTTTTTGTCTTCTGATTTAGCCATAAAATTGCCACTTATGACATTAGCAGTTGCAGAAGGCAGGAGTTTTCCTCATTAGAGTGGCTCTGCTCATGGGCTCTGGTAATATCATTTGGTGGGAAGGACCTTGCCAAAAGGCTATTAAACCAGCTGAGTGCTCACACGGCAGTGTCAGGAGGTTGCTTTCTTGGTTACTTTGGTAACACGCAAGCAAAAACTTCCCTCTCTTTTCAGGACAGGGATCTGCCTCCTCTTGTGAAGCAGTTTGCAAGCAAACAGCAGAGGGGGACACAGAAGGATGGGAAAAGGCTCACACCTATCCCAATCATCAGAGCATACACCACACAGGGCAGTCCCAGATGCTGCCCACCTAAGGCAGTTAGGGAGAAAGACCAAAACCAGTCCCTTCCAGTAGACAATGAGGTCCAATTAGAGCTTCAGCAGGGACTTGATCACCACAGGGTTTCTTCAGCACTTTGATTGCTATTTTTCTTTAATACAAAAGACTTGAAAGGGTGCTTCAGTCCTCAACAAATTAGAAGCTGTGTTGCCAGAGGAGATAAGAAGTGTTGCCCCATCATGCTTCTCTCATCTCCTGGAAGACGTGCTCATTTCTGATGATATCTTGTTCTGAGTTGATTGAGTACTGCCTGAAACATCAGCACTCAGTCCAACAAAATAATTCAGGAAGAAAAAAAGGAGAAAGGAGGCAGGAGAAAGTCCTGCCTGACCACATTGCCAGGCCCCAGAATTTGTCCTGGCGAGCTGAACATGTCTTGCAAAGCTCAAAGCAAACAAAAGTCTGGAATCTGTAACATTGCACTTCCTGTAAAGATGCTTCCTTGTCAGTGCTTCCTCAACAGATGCTGACTGAGAATCCCGCAGTCACAGGACATTTCTGACCAAGCTAGAAAAGCTGGCCTTTCTGCCATACTATATACTGCCACAGAGTGCAACCTGACAAGTCACATGGCTACGTGTATGATTAGAATTGTTAAGGTTAGAAAAGACAACAAAGATCATCTAGTCCAACTGTCAACTCACCTCCACTGTGCCTGCTAACCCTGTCCCTCACTGCCACATCTGCACAGTTCTTGAACACCTCCAGGGACATTGACTCCACCACCTCCCTCAGCAGAAGACTTTCTGAGAAATGGATCTGAATTTCACTCTGGTAGCCAAAAGAGTCCAGATTTGAGGCCAGGTGTGAGCGAAACACCATGTTCTCTTAGCCACACCTCCCCCCTCCATGTAGCAATGGGGGGGCAAAGCCTAAGATCTGCAAGTGGCTAGAGCTATAAAGCCCCTGGCTTAGTTCCTTGCTTTGAAGTTCTAGGAAATATGTCACTGGTGAAAAGAAAAACAAACCACCCCCAAAACACAAGGCCTGAGAGTCCTCCTTTAATAAGCAGCTAGACATTTGCTCATCACTAGAGAAGACAGAGCGGCTGTGTTTAGGGCTAGAGCACAACAAGCGAGGAAAGGACAGACACCTGGTGCTGCACTCACAGGACTCAAATCTCTTTCAAACTGGCTCTAGGCAAAATCATATCAGACAGTGTAAAAGTGACTGAAGCTTCCATTGTGATGCTGCATGCAGCAAGGCCACTGTAAACCTCTACTTTTTATAGTCCCTTCAAGACCACTTCTCACAATACCTTCATATTATCATCATAGAATCACTGAAGGTTGGAAGACTCCTAAGATCCAGTCCAACCATCCACCTACCACCAATACTGTCTACTAACAACATCCCTCAGCACCACATCCATCCTTTTCTTGAACACCTCCCTGGGCAGTCTAACCACTCTGAGAATAAATTCTTTCTAATACCTGATCTGAAAGCCTATTTAGTCCATCTGCTAAAAAGCAGGCTCTACAAGCCTCCGCAAAAGGGGCTGGATAAGGCTGGAGAATCCTCTGCTCTTCCTTCTATCATCTCTTCCTACTCTCCCTCTAACTTTCTTCCCCTTTGGCAAGAAGTGGGGAAAGTCATTTCCATGGCATTATGGACAGACCTATATAAAACAGTGACTCAGGTTGCACTCAGTTACTGGCATGAATATATCTGTTGCAAACCACTTAAAAATGGTGAAATAAAATTAAAAAAAAACTAAACAGAAAAAGAAAACGTGGGTCAAATCTTTTGAGCGTAGAGTCTTCCAGATACATCAGCAGTTTCTGCTATTTTATCTCAGAGATGGACCAGAATAATCTTTTATCCCTCAGATCTCAAAGAACAGCTAGAAGAGTTTCTACCTATTTGCCCAGGGCACATTTCTACCCACTTTCACAGTAAATCTGCTGAAAAAAATGAATGAATAAATATATAGCTAGGGTGCTGAGTGTGTGAAGGTGCAATCTCTGCTGCACCAAAATGACATCTGCAGACAGGATGGCCTATAAAAATGGCTGTCCTGAACGCCTGGAGGACACCATTCTGATCACTGTTAAAAAATGTGTTCATTATGGTCACTTTAAGTTACAAGGAAAGAAAGAAAGAAAAAAGAAAGAAAACTGGTAGTGATTTCAGATGCTTTTTTCTTCTCCCAGAAATTAAAACCAGTGCCTGGACTGGTGCCTTCAAATTTATTTATCTTTTTAAAATTAAAATAACCACTTAAAAAAAAAAAAAAAAAAAAAGAAAAGAAAAAAAGCAGCAGCTACTGGCTTTAACTGTAGCTCAAAGTTCTGGCAAATGCAATGCCAGGATTGGTTTCTTTTCTTTTTTTTTTAAGTATGGGAATTCAGGGGCAAGACGGTGTGAGAAACTTTCCCAAAGAATCTGTGTAAACCACACCAAAACACCATAAACTCAACTAGTCTGGAGAGGTCCAGGAGCAAAAAGAAGGCACATCTGCAGACAGACTGGGGACATCAGCAACAGAGATGGGTTCTGCATCCCTGCTGGCAACAAGAGTTGGATTTAGGGGTGTTGGAGCCAGCACAACACCTGGTCCTGGCAGCTTTTAGGGATCTGAAGGGAGCCTGAGGAACTGAGGCACTCCTCCATTGCGGTCAGCCTGGGCACCTGATTCCTGCAGGCCGATGGGGAAATCCCAGCCAGTGCTTCTTAATGTTGCAGGCAGGTGTCCAAACCTCCAGGCCAGAGGGCAAGTGAATCCTTGAAACTTTAGTGCAGACATGGGATACTCCATGGGGATTTCTAAGGCTAGAATGTCTCTGAAGCCACCTGGGAGCAGACCTCCAGCTGACAAACTGGGGCAGATGGATACAAACATCTTCAGTGATATGAGTTAGCAAGGAATGGAAGCAGGAGTGGAGAATACAACTTCCCCATTAAAATATGTTCGTTTTGAAGGGACAACTCAGAAAAATGCATCACTTGTCTTTGGACAATGCACTGCATTCTGCTTGGAGCTTGTGTATCTTAGTCAAGGGGCATTCACTACCAGCAATTGGTGTCTTACAGAAAAGCCTTCCTTAGTCTTGTGCAGGGTGTTGAATGCAGTGTGGCCCTATGGAGAATTTTAAAGCCTAAGTACTCCCAGTGTTATTCCCATAGACACATGTCTTTCCTCCCTTACTCCAGGATGGGGGAGGGGAAACACTGTCCTACCTGCCCCAGTTCATCGTCTTTCTCTGGGAGGTTGAGGAACCTCCAACCAAAGCCAAACCTCATCACTGGTTGCCATTTCTTTCTCCTCACCCCCCTTTCCTCGTTCAATTCATTTCCTGTTCTCAGACATTTGTAGCAAATGTGTGTCCCTTGCTTTGTCCTGTAAACTCTGTGACCATGGGAACAGTTCCTGACCCAGCTGGCAGCCCCTATGCTCTTCTCATTAAACTTTGGCTCTCGCTTCAGCTGGATTTTTAGGCAACATCCAGGTGAGCCCAGCTGGGAAAGCACTTTCATACTACTCAAGGATGCATATGGCATCACTTCCCAGCCAGCCTTTCACAGGGGGAAGCGCTGCTCCTTGTCTCTGCTACATTGCAGTCCCTCTACCCTCTACAGATCAGTACCATTGAGATGACTGCCTCCTCAACTCTTTTTTTCAGAACACACACTTTGAGCAAAAACAGAGGAGGTCTGTTGTAGGGAAAGCCTGTGCTGAATCAGAGAAGGCCAGAATTTACAGGCAGCAGCATTTTGTGGAACCCAAGCTTCTTATTGAACCTGTCAGAGCATCTGAAATATTTCTGCCATTCAGAACCAGAGGTGCACAGGGCCCTGTTCCTGAGTTTGTGTGGAGACCTTCAAAGCACCATCACGTGGTGCAAAGGGCCACATGGATCCCATCTGTTTGTTAGCTCAGCCAGGTGATTTAGTGCTCCTGGGACGTCTCCCAGCACCAGCTGGAAGCTCACAGCTTCAGTGAGCAAATGGCTCCATCTGTGGTCAGCACCCAGCTCTTGTGCTCACACCTGTACAAACACCAGAGGAAGACTATAGTCCTGTGCATGTCCCCCAGCCTACTATGGCTGCAGAAGGACCAGCGGAAGGTTATCTTGGGGCCTAGCACCATGCACTATGATCACCTGTGAGTTTTCCAGATCCCTAAAGTACCTGGTGGAGGTGGAACACGGTCAAGAGGATGGATCACTCAGGAACTGTTACTTTCTAGCAAAAGCTTACAAATATTCCCTTAAACATCTGGGGGAGGAGATGGGTTATCTGCCTGGCTCTCCAAGCCCACTTGGAGCTGCAGAGAATAAACAGAGTAAAAGATTATAAAATCACTTCAGTTGGAAAGGACCCTTTAAGGTCATTTAGTGCGACTCCCCTGCAGTGAATAGGGACACCTAAGCTAGACTGGGTTGATACTGAGGCATCTTTAACCTTTGCTGTTCTTTAACAGTGTTGCTGTTAGCCCAGAAGGAGAAAATGAAGCACAAGAGAAGCAAAAAGATCCTCTTTTTTTTTCCACTCCATATGAGATTTGCTGTAGAATAAACTCTTACGGCTGTCCCTGGGGAAGACTGAGCAGAGGATTGCAAAGCAAGCTGCTGTGTGCATCTGCACGCGCGGGCATGAACAGAGCAAATTGCAAAGTGTCGATTGCATTTTGAAGAGCATGGTTTAAGGCCATTCTGGGGATTTCCCTGCTCTGAGAGAGAATTTAATTTCCCTCCAACAGGGTGGGAAAATTCAGCAGGGGGTTACTCAGGACACTGAACCAAGCAGCATAGAGGCAGGGTCTGTGCCCAGCCACACCAAGGTATTTAGGGACAATGAGGGCACTTTGCTTCCTGACTTCCATGGATTTCACACATGCAGATCTAGTCCTGACAGAGCTGGAACCAGGCCTGTTCACTTTCTGTGCAACAATAGCCCCAAATCTCATGCTGCAGAAGGAGGGTGAGAGAAGGTCATTGTCATGGGTTAAGTTGGAGAAACAAGAGCTCTCACTGACAGGGCAGATGGCAAAGGCCAAGCTTGCCAGACCTCTAACAATTCTAACAGAAGAGAAAATATGCTTTTCAAATCAGAAATCTTCGACATTTACAGTGGAAAAAAAGCAGAAACAGAAAATATGCAAGGGGTGGGGTGGGGGAAAGCATGTCTTAACTGCGTGAAAGATAATTTCCCAGAAGGAAAGAAAAGAGAAGGGGAGGGGAAACAAAGAAGGAAAAATTCTCAGAATATGAAAAACTCTGGTACTCATTCTTACTGTCCAGTTTGTTGGCTGACTTCAAAAGAGAATTGCCCTTTGTTTGCAGAGTTATGAGATAATTGGAAAGGCCTTGAAGAGAAGGGTTAGTCCCATTAGGTGCATTGCAGCACAGTGGCTGAGGATGGGAAGACCTCCTTGCTGCTCTCTGTCAATAGTGCCCTATGTGACCATACATAAAGAATTTAAATCACCTGTACCACAACCTTCATTGATACAATAGATAGGTGGTGACTGGAACAAGATAGTTTTAGTTTATCAGCCAGGTTTAAATAACTACACTAAAAATATGTAGACTGAAATTCATTTGAAGTATTTCCAGTTAAGCGTCATCAACAAAAATTGGTTTCTTTTATTGAGAGGTCAAATATAAACACTTAATCCAGGCCAAAACAAGCCTTTCTGTTTTATCTCCAAGGTCTGGAAAAAGGTGGGGAGAAGAGCAATGTATTATCTCTGCTTTTTTAAAGTTAAATATAGATACATCAATGTAGCATTTAAAAAAATATGAACAGAAATAATTTGAGATGTCATACAAATACTTTTATTTTCCACTTAGAAAATTTAACATGGGCAGCTGAAATTACCTATGTTTCTCAATGAAATTAATAAAGAGACATGCAGAGAGAAGAAATCAGCAGGCCAAAACCTACAGCACTTCCTATCCTTGCAGGACTCCAGGGAAGGTAAATACAGGCAGACCTATGAAATCCTCAGAAACTACATGACAAGATGCCAGATAAGCATCTTGGAAAGACAGGATTTGATTGTCAAGGCCCTGTTCTCACGGAAAATAAAAGGCTCCAGTTTCTGTACAATTATGTACAGACAAGACATGTGTTTTCACTGCATGGCACCAAGCCTGGAGTATATTTTTTGCTCCTGATTTACAAGGAAAACTTGGCATGAGGGTGACCCACACAGCAAGAAGCGGGCAGATTTAAGACAGATGCATAGAATATCCACTTAAATTTATAAACTTTTAGTGTCAAGCATGGTTGTTTCCACTTTAATTCATTACATAATACCCTCTAGAGGAGACTTCTGAGCTTGAAGTGAGGTTTTTAGGTGTTATCACCCTGGATTCATAAAGAAAAAGCAACATGCCTTTGCACCCTTTCACCTATATCAGGGATTTCTCAATAGCAAGGCGCTCAGGCTACCATGGTCTGCAAGGGAATGAGAGAATGTAAGGTTGGTCTGGAAAGGAATAGGGTTCCCTACTTATTCCTGTGATTACAGCAGCTGTAGAGGTTTCTGCTTCAGGTGCTTTTTTTTTTCCCCCTCCATTTTTTCCCCATGCATTTACAGAAACATAGAATCATTATGTTTGCAAAGACCAATAATATCATCAAGTCTAACCACCATCTCAGTCCCTCAGTGTCACAGCCATACTTTTCTTGAAACCCTCCAGGGATGGCGACTGTTAACGCCTACAGCAGGCAACTCCACCACTTTTCTGGGCAGCCCATTCCAAACCCTCACCATTGCATCCATTTCCTTCCAAGCCCACATGAGCATGGGAGGTGCTCATACTTTTCAGCTCTGTTTGGGACAGTAGGAATTCAGACAGGTGGGTATTAATTGAGTTTCTCAGTAGCACCCACATATCTATGCAGCCAACAACAATCCAAAGCAGCCCTAGCCAGAGACTGTCAGAAATCAAGATTTTAAACTTATTTCCATTGGCCCTCACTCTGCCTTCAACACTGGGTGTCTCAGGACCAACTAAGTCAACCACATAACAAACAGTTCACAACCAGCAACATGACACAACCTTAATGGCCCTCCTCCTTTGGAGACTGATACCTTAAGACCTGCTTCAGAATTCCTGCACCATGCATGGCTAGAGAAAACAATGACAGTACCTTAAAACAGGATACAAGCAATACAAAGCAATACCAGATAATAAAGAAGAAAAACTGGCTTACCTCTTCTGACGACCAGTAGCAGCTTGAAAGGAACACAATCTCCAGAGAGATGCTACTTTATCTGCTGCTAACCCTTGAATGAGGGTGAGAAAGAGTGAATCCTGGCTCCACCCCTGCCAGTCACTCAGGTGCACTGCTTACAGCTGAGCTCCCTGGGTCGGCCATGCTTTCCCACCTGGTGCTCAACCACTGTTTCAGGCTGTGACCTGGCAATTCTACTGCACACCACCAGCTTTCACATTTGAGGACCTCCACTGGCAAGTCTTTCATGAGCAGTAACATAAGCAACACAGAGCATTAACATTGTTCATTTAAAGAGGAGTTTGGCAGTTAGTATCAGGAACAGCTGTGCCCCTTTCGAGATTTAATCGAGGTCTATAAGCATGCCAAAGGAAGAGACGACAGCTTTTGAGTAGCAAGTTGACTAGTACCTGACATTTCCCTTCTGTATTCCCAAGGAAGACCCTCCCCTTGGGAAATCTGACAGGCACAGTTAGTCAGAGCTGGAGATTTCATTGGAAACCATAAAAAGGATAGGCTACTTTTTTCAAGCAGGTCTCCAGGTGGTCTTTGCTTCTGAATATCAGAGAAAACCATGTCACGGAGAGATGTGTCCTGAGAGAGGTGAAAAATATAGTCTGTCTTTTTTTTGGTCCCAAAACTCTGCTATTTGTAGCATGACTCTGTTCTGGCATTTAAAGGTTTCAAGGACAGCATGACAAGTTTGCTTGTGCGCACTGAGGGTGACCATGGCTATGAAGTATCACACACATAAGCACATATCTATGTATGTATATATATACATATATACCTACATATATATACTGCAACTGTGATGGGCTGAAAATTCAGGCCCTCAATATTTATAACTTTGGCTCATATCCCAAGCAAAGCAGCTCTGTTGCAGAAGCTCTATTTGTGGCAATGGGATCTACACGCTCCATTTTAGTTCTAATCCTAGGCAAGCTGGCAGACATAAGGTTTTATGGGAAGCAGAACAACTAATCCATGCTGAAGTGCAACGCAGAAAAGTTTCCTAAGTATAGCATCCCCTCAAAAATATGAGGGCTCGAATTAACCCCCTAAATCCTCTTTATCAAAGTCAGCCAAGCCTGGGGATGGTAAATTGATTATGTGGCCAACCCCAGCAGTGCAGGCTCTTTGAGCAATTGGAGAAATTATGGGAAAGGGCTCTGAGGGAAGTGCAGAAAAAGGACAGAGCAAGCAAAACTACTGACATGGAAGTCTCCCAGAGCTCAACGTTTGAGCAGAGTTCTGCTGAATCTACAACATTCACACTAGAATTTGGGAAGACTCAGGTTTTACGGAGAGACTCTGGTTCAGCTTTGAGAAACAGAAAGGTGAGTCCCAGTCTGAAGCAGACCCCTGGGTTTTCCTTGAATGTGAATTACTACGGACTTGAACTGCTGTTTGTTGCCCCTTGCTATCACTACCTGGTGCAGTGTGTACTCCTTGGCCCCCAATATTCCCATCCCCGCTGTCCCATCCAAAACCATGGCCGTGTCTAGCTCCTGGACTGCATTAAACATTCAAAGAGGGGTTTCATTCTGCTTTGTGAGTATTGGACAGGGGCCAAGATTTGAGTGGAGGTCTGGTTACAAACATTCTTACTACAGAGAAGTGTGGCCAGATCCAGGCTTTGTGTTTGGACACATACCTCCCAGTCAAGGAGAAATTTCCAGTTGTTTGGGTACTGAGTCAGCAGAAATGTTGGGAATTAGCAAAGGGTTTTTTTTGTTTTGTTTTTCTTCCCCTTCGAACTCTGAAAGAGGCTCAAATTTTGTTGCAGCTTTGGCCAGTGCTTCACATGGCCTCCCAAGTGAGATCTCTAACAGAAGATCGCCAACTCTACTGGGAATTTTCTGTGACCCTTACATTTGGTCCAGAAAGAAGGGTACTGAGACCATCAAACTCATATCGTATGAAATCCTGGAGGGACTTGCACCAAAAGTCCAAGTCCATATTACTGAAGTGCAACTCACAGATTTGGAGCAGAAAAAGTGGGAGGAGAGGAACTTAATAAAAACATCCTTTATAGAGGAGCTCTTGTGTAATATTTCTCTGTTGACCAATCAGTAGTTTGTGGGATTTCTTTTAATTTAATGAGCAATTCTGGGATAATTAATATTATCTCAAGGAAGATTTTCTGATAATGCAAAATACAAATTTTGGCACACAAATTCAGCCTCATGAACCCTAAAGTAGGAACAGGCTCACCAGCTTCTCCCTTCCTGATGGCCATAGAGCAAAGAAGGAACATTGCTGAGCTGGAACTTAAACATTCAATCTTTCACTGCTTATTGCTGCCATGGGAACTTCTGCTTCTATATCACTGTTTCAAAACTGATCCCGGGAATAGCAGTGCACTGACAAATATACCTACCTTCCTAGTGCATTTTCTGACTTGGAACCTCAGTGGAAAGTTGGAGTAGTTCCAAACTCACTTAAATAAAACTGCTGTCATTTGAAAGCTGGGGAAAAGATGCTTCAGGAAAAATCAAGAGTAGATCTAGGAAGTTATGAACAACAAAAGCAACCCAAACTAACACAGTATAGTACATAGAAAAGAGCCTTCTTGCACAATTTTAACTCATCCCTGAGAGCTGAGCACCTAAATCTGCAAAAAGACTGCTTGTAATTTCCTCCATCAGATACCCAGATGAAAAAAAAAAAAAGGATATAAACGTGGGTTTCTTTTACATTCTTTTGCCTTCATTTTTTCTTCCCTTTCTTTTCTGGCACATGGGACTTTTCAACAGAAAGCAGTGTCTCAAGCACCCTGGGAATGGAGGAGTAGTTGGGGCAAAATTCACAGTGAAGAATTTCCTGGGTCTCTGGTGGGACAGAAGTTCTGTGAACTGCAGCCCAACCAGTTTTCATGCAGCCTCAGAAACCTATAAATGTTTTCAAAGAATATTTACTAGCAACCTTTTCACTAACATTTGCCAATCTCATTTGAAAAGGGGAACGATTTTTCTGTCAGAGGAGCAGTTTCTTGCAAGGAGGCCACAAGTCCCTTTCAGCTGCCATGAAACAACAACAAAAAAACAACAACAACAAAAAAACCCCAACAACAAAAAAGAAGGAAAGAATAAGAAAAAGGAGGAGGAGGGTGAAAAAGCATCTGTAAACCATAGTCTGCAATTTTGGCTTTGGAGCTCAAGATAATAAGACCACTGACTGACAAATTCCAAGAGTATTTTCCTATTTATATTAGCTTATATTTATTTGTTCAATATGTGAGGATGTGATTCCTTGCATTAATCATTAACTTGGTAGAGCTTTTCCTGCTTCCTTGCCAACATTTAGAAGAAAAAAAAGAGACACACGCTTAAAAAAATAACAAAAAAATATACACAAAAAACCTCCAAAGTTTCCGTGTCGATTATAAGTGGCTTTGCATGGGATAAGCCCCCCCTGCAGGAAAGGGCAGGGCAAGATGTCAGGAGAGCGCTGCAGCCTAGGGTTCTATTGGGTTTTATTTATATCATTCTTGCTGGGAGATCTGTGAAAAGGAGTGCAGATGCTTTTCTTAAGGAAATAAACAGGCCAAGCATGAGTTGGGTTTCACAGAAGGTCTGAAGAAGCCTCTCAGAGCCTTGTCAGCCCAGCACTCACTCCTCCATATGGAACTACCCAAGTGACTGCTTTAGTCTGAGAGCCAACCTTTCAACCTGCACTACAGCAATAGCTACTATCTTTGACACATTCTGCAACTCATGTCTTCCATACCTATAGCAGCTTCTCTGAAGATGCCTACTAACCTAATTATTAGGTTACAATTGCCTAGTACCATACCAGTAGGAAACTAAGCCCCTCAGTATACTGGAACATGTTTCAATGTATGGGGACACAGATCCCATTCAGACCTCAAAGAATTGTGTTGGTACTGAGGAATAAGTGAGAGGTGTAATAGGAATCTGTCATCATTTCATGAAGAGTTTGGCCTCTCTGTTTAGTGCTGGAATTAATCAGTATGTCCACCCAGTGCAAACACAAGCAATTGCTTCCAGCAGTTTCCAGCACCACTAGGAGAAAGTGAGCAGTCGGAGAGGTGCCTTCCAAGAGTCTGCAAAGAAAAGGGAGGAAAAGAAGTGAAGATCCCATGGTTGAATCAGTTTTCATGTTGCTAAAACTGAGTCTTCAAGAAAATGAGGCACTGCCTTCCACCTAGGAAAGTTAAAGGCCAGAACAGCATCAGGTTTGGACTGATTTGTGAAAAGCAGCTATGTGAACTTAAGGGCCAACTAAAAGAAAGAGTTCATCTGAGCAGAGTAAGCAGAGATTACTTATCTCCTGAACAGTACAAGGAAACTACAGGAAGAGAGAATGGGAGACCGAGGAATTCAGGTGTAACTCAGTCTGCTGTTAGCACTGTTAAAAGTTACATACCCAGTCTTCTCAGGCACTGAAACAGCTTCCCCCCTCCAATTCCTATTTATTTCATGACTCCAAACAGAGTGTCTCTACTACGCTATAAAAATTCATCAGCTCTTAGGGCTGCAGGAGAGAAAGTAACGTTTTTCAGACATCTTTGGTGCTACTGGGTAGGGGTGGCTGAACAACTGATAATTTCTGGTATGCTCCTGGTGCAGGTGAAACAACAGCACTTTCTATGCCATGAAGTCTTGCCTTCTTAGCAGAGAGAAACACGTGTCCTGGCAAGCATTGCTCAGGCAGTTAACCCACCAGCTTAAAATTCATCCTGCACTTTGAAGTGAGTCATCCAAGTGGGGAATGGAAATCTCCAAGGTACGCAGGCCTTCTCCCTGCCCGTGTGGGATAGCTCACCGCAACACGTTCTTCAGAAACAGGGCCAGTCCAAGGCTGTGTGACTCAAACAATCAGGTTTCCATCACCTCCCCTGGGATACTAGTTCAACTTTAGGAAAATTTTCCCTGAAGCTAATTTTTCCTTTGCTTATCCTCAATCCACTGCTCTTAATTCTCTACATCTTGCGTTAGCCCCCCTCCACCCTGGACCTCCCCGAATGACTGATCTTTCTTCTTGGATGATCTTCAGATATTTGCACATCATTATTTTTCTCTCCTGCTAAGTGGTCTTGTAGCCCATAGTAATGCTTTTGTGTCATAATGTTTTGGGCTCTGTGTTTATCTGGAGTCATTTTCTTGTCTTCTTTTTAACAACAACAACAAAAAATAAAACCAACCAGAAAAGTCCAAAAATGTAAATGGAAAGCAGAATCTACCAGTTTCACTAACAAGTCAGGATGCCATCTGCCAAAGTGTCTTCCAGAGTGCTTTTATTTATGGCTGACTTTCAAAACTTTGCAAATGAAGTCGCATAATGGAAATGTTGGCACCACCTTATCTTTTCATACACTAATGCAGAGCCATATGAACACACTAGGGATTCATGGGTAAAAACTTTGACCCTATGGAAGCCCAGCTGGGAATCAACAAATATCCCTTTGTCTTAACTTTTTTTTTTTCTTAGAACTTCTTTGGGTTTATTAGTAATCAACCTCCCCATTATCTTACCTACCTAGGAGGATGGTCATCCCAAAATATACTCATGACCTGGGCACAGTACCCATCTGTTGTTTTGTTTTATGAGCAGCAAAAAACACTATAGCAGAGGACTCCCACATCCCATTTAACAAATATCAGCTCCTTCCAACTGGAAGGTGCATTAACAAGAAGGTGTAAAAAGTCATGACAGAGCCAATGAAGGAATCTCCACTGAAATATTTTGGAACGGGTTAGACGTGTGTGCAGACAGGGAAATCACCTTCTGAAAGTGAATTCTCTTTACTCTTTGTAAACAAGCTTGGAAAACTTGCTCAGCCTGCAGTATCTCCTTTGCAGACATCTAAGATTAAGGTAGGAAGAAACACTGAAGTGTGAGAGTTACGCTTTAATAGTACTCTGCAAAATGGGAAATTAACAGCAATGCCTGCTAAGAGCCACAGAAGTAGCTGAATTAGATGGATTAGCCGACAGTTCATTTCCTCTTTCTCTCTATAGTGCTTCTAACTTGAGTCATTCACACCCAAAATGCATAATGTCACTTACAGGAACACACCATTCCTTCCTCTAAAGTAGTTGGGGATGGCTGTTTCACAACAAACACTGAGCCTATGCAGAAGCTCTGGAGTGCAGCGCTGCAAGTAAAGATCTGTGATTTTGTCTGGTTCGATGGATTACTCCTAAGAGAGATGTGACTGATGAATACAGTAACACAGTTCATCCCCGCCACAAACAAACAAACAAGCAAGCAAATCCTTTTTCATGTGACATTTCTAACAGAGTCAAAGCATTTGGTGGAAAACTCATAAAAGAACCCACAAACCAAAAGAGAAATCACTACTGTAGGGGGAGCAGTGAGGTGGCAATGAAATAGAAACTGGTCAGGATCTAAGAATTAATGATGCAGTTTAGAACTTCAGTTCCAGGAAGTGTTTCTCTCCATTTGACCCCACTGGCTGCAGTGGCCATATCCACAGCATAAGGCTCCAGATCCCAACTGCTTAGACCTTATCGCTTGCTTTTTGCTTTTTTCCTGCAGCACGCTGGATTCCTTCTAAACATCTGTTTGCACATAAAGATGTGTTGAAAAGACTGTGGTTATTCATTTACTCACATTTTGACATGGCATTGCTGAGTGGTTATATTAGCAAGGCTGATGAGTTTTCTTTACAAAGGGAAGCCCCATGGAACAACATGAAACAGGCATGGCTACAATTTTGCTGGAAAGAAAGAGGGGAAAAATTCAGACCCCAGAAACGAGTCAGCTCATGGCACGTCTCCATTCAGCAACAGAAAGGCTGAACAAGTCCTAATTAAGGCAATGAGTTCCCAGAGCAATAGGCAGTACCAAGGGGCCTGGGAGCAGCATGTCTGAATTCACATGCCTGAAGGTAAAGCCCTGTTTTTCCTTTAAAATGGAGACGGCTTGGGCATGGCACTGAATGGGTCACAGATGGGTTTCTTCTGTGCTCACACTGGGTAGAGGCAGAGGCTGTGACAAATGCAGTGACATGGAGTCCAAGAAATCTGTCTTCAGCTCCAGGTAATCAATTTACTATATGCAAAAACAAACAAACAAACAACCCACAGTTGTATACAAAGAAAAAAAAAAAGTACATCTTCAGTACTTCAATCTCCTCTTTTGCTTAGAGGCAAAGAAGGTGACATGAGGCAAATTCCTGAAGATCCTGTACTATGAGGATCTAACAGTTACAAGAAATACAAACAACTGCCCTGATGGCTTGTTTCACTGTCTAACTGACTATTATTTGGACTTTCATGTGGCTCTGAAGCTTTGCATCTCTGGACATAGGCTTTCAGATCATTCTGGTGATTAAGATTTCTTAAACTAATTCTCTTCCCTTCTCTTTCCTTCCCTTCCCTCATTGGGACCATTTCAGGCTAAAAACTATGGCTTGTGTGAAGCCAGAAGCTGCATTAGATAATCTGCTGGCTTTCAGAGGAGTGAAACACCTCCTCCCCACAGCACCCCACTCACAATCTCTATAGAGATTAACAGTGCAGACAGATGTGCCTTCTGCCAGCAGCTGTGCTGATGAGAGAAATCACTTCCCTCCAGACTAGTCACACCTCTCCTGCCAACACAACTTCTCCCATTGCTTGCTCCCTTACCCCTTTCAGCCACAAGCTGGATTTGTTAACAATTTGAATGACATCTTTGCAAACTTGGGCCAATCAGATTGGAAACAAGTTGGGGAACTTTTGCAGAAGCAGCTCTACTGTTGGGTTGCTCTGATATATGTAAACAGCTTGGATACTTTTTCTCCTTCAAGGGGATTATGTTCAAATAGGATGAAAGATACAGTTCCTTGCTAAGAGCGTTGGGAGAAAATCTGCTCTTTTGCTGATTGCTTGTCTTTTTCCCTTGTTCTGTGTGTCAGGAAGACCCATGACTGAAGAAAGAAGCCATGGGACTTAGGGTATGCTAAACAGCAGGACCATGGCTTGTGGGACCTATTAAAAGCAATTTCCTTCCCGCCTGTCATAGCACTGCAGTTCTTCCTCTGTCACACACCTTGACAAAATGCTGTTCCATGGAACAATTGTTCTACACATACATCCATCTTCAAGGACAACTTGAGCCACTTGAGGCTTCCCCAGGGCACTGGAGTAACAGCTAATATCTCACAGAAGAGCTTCAGCTTGCAAACTTAGTGCTGGGCAAGGCAATATGCTCACGCCTCTTGGATGCATGTCAGGAGCTCACTGCTCTGCGAGGCTTGGCTAAGGCTCCTGAGTTCTCTCCCAGGGAATTTATCAAGAGAGATAGGATCTCTCTCTTTTGTGTGTGCAAGTTTATATTTTGCTTGGGACCCAGCATCCATACTGATATCATATTTGATTTTTTACAAATCCATCCCCCCTAGGTGAATGGATGAACCAGAAGGAAGCTGATCGCACCACTCACCTCCCTTTTCCTCTCAGCCGTCAATCACCTCTCTGCTTTTATGACCTAGAGTTCAATTGTCTCAAGGTTTATTTTTATTGTATTTTTTGTGCTAATTAAATTTGGATTCCAGGCTTAACAAAAGTGAAAAATGGTTTTGCTGAGGCTGGGAAGCGAAGTGTGTATCATTGTTATCTGAATCCAGCCAGCAGGCAAAAAGATACCAACTTCACTAGAGGCTTCAAGAGGCCAAGAAATAGAAAGAGAGATGAAGAAGGAGGAAAGAAATCACAAGATCCTTATCAGCTTGCAGTTCTCCTTGCTTGTCTGTTCCATTTTGGGAGAGGGGGGGATCTGTGTGCTCTGGCACTTTGCAATTTGTTGGTGGGTTTTTTTGTTTCGTTTGTTTTTTGTTTCCCCACATCTGTGTGTATCTTACCATATACATGACAGCATAGCAAGAGAAAAGCCATATGTTCACATCATTGTTTCTTTATATAGCTGTGAATACAATACTGAGCACAGAAGAGAAGAGGGGGAATAGGACCAAACTACTCTTTTTTGGGTAGGCTAAGGAAGTAGTTAAAGGTGCTTTATGTGGTTTGGACAAGCTGCGATACACAGCCTACAAGGTTAATTATGGATGGCCGTCCTGCAAAAATGTCTGCTCACCCTTTTATTTTTTTAGCTTCTCATGATAGATGTACAGGTGGTCTGTATTAAGTGCTGCCCAAGTCACAGTAAAAGGGCAACTTCTGTTCAAGAACTGCCATACAGACCAAAGAGTTTTTGTTTAGCTTTAGTTTGGTTACTGGGGAGTAGGGAAAGAAGGGATGGAGCAATGGAAGAGGTCAGAGCAAGGCCAGAGACCCTCCTCCAGACCTCTCCCTCTAATCTGCAAGGTGTCTGGCCCCCAGTCGCTACCAGCTAAGAGCATCATGTGAGCACTCCCTTATCTGCCCCAGCTCAGTCAGCCAGTACTGCTCAAGCAGCTGATCCAGGTGGTATGAGCTAATCCAGCTGACTTCTGCTTGAAGCAGAGCTCATTGCCAGTAGAGCTGCGGGAGAGGTAATCTTTGGCTGGAGGGCTTCGCCAAGCATCTGCAAGCTGTAATGGCTTCAATTGACACAACTACTTGCTGGCTGAACATCTGCTGACAGCTATTTATAGAGGATAACTGGTACATTGGCATGGCCATGTGCACGAGACAAGGCTTCACTGGTGCCACTTCTCCCTGAAACTGAGGTTGCCTTTCCTTTTCTTAGTTTCCTCTCTGTATTGGTTATTAATATACAGATGGTAGCAAATGTACAGAAGGTATAAGTAAAGGAAAACTCACCAGTGGTGGTGCCTTCGCTGAAGAAGCTGGGGCAGTCCTCACTGGTGAGCAATCTCCAAAAGATACTGCTTCAGTGGGAGTCAGCCCTTAAATGAGGTCTCAGAGGGGATGGAGTCAAGCTCCACCCCTTCCAGGAGCACAGCTACATCACTCTCACCTGTGCTCCCACAGCTGACCCCACACTTGCCTCAGCTGATTAATCAGAGGTTCAGGCTGTGATTACCAATCTCCCATACACTCTCCCATCTTCTCATTCAGCTTGGCCACGAGGAACCCAATGGTTATGTGGGCACAGAGAGGAGCAAGAGGGGAGGACTGCAAAGAGGCATTTCTTACCACATTTCCTCTATTTCCTCTTTCTCACTCTGGTTCATGTATATGCACCAGGTCTCATGTGCTACTAGCTGGGGTGAGGCTGCAGGGATGGGGAGCGTCTCAGATGGGGATGATTGTTGGAGCATGATTCCATGGGAAGCTTTGTGTTCAGGTGCAGGCTGCTTCTCTTAGGTAATCACTGAAGACACAGCCAAGCCCCTATCTACAGAGAGCTGTACTTCCAGTCCATAACACCTTGGCATTGTTCTGCTCTCATGAGTCAAACCACTGAGAAAGTCAAAAGTGCAGAAACATGGAACGAATTATCTTTATAGATCAGCTTGTTCAATACCTCCAGCTTCCCTGACTCTTTTCCTTGTGGGATGTTTCCCTTTCAAAATGATGAAGATTATTAGGCCTGTGGACAAGACATGATAGCTCTCTTCAGAGAGGGCTGGGAGTGATGAATGACTTTTCTATGTCTCTTGCCCCCTCCAAATTAATAATGGTATACCATCATTTCCCTTCTCCAGACTTTTTTTCCCAGCTTTTGCTTGATCTCACTGAAATGTCTTTGCACTGGGAAAAAAAAATACATATATATATATATATAAAATAAATAAGAGAAGCCCCTTCTAAGAAGGCGACATCTGAAGAGTAAGAATGATAAAATGTTATCTGTTACTGACTAAGCCCATCTTGACACAATGATGACCACTGCTGGGATCCAAGCCCTTCATGAAGGGGTTAATCAACACGGTGTCTTGGGTCCTTGGAATAATTTAGAAGAAAATGACCGTTCATGCAAGAAGGGAGACCGGATGGGAGCTGCTTGCTGGATGGTAACAGCACATGGCTTGCATAGCGCTAAGCTTGCATCACTTTTTCCGTTATAAATTCTGAGCCCGTTTGGGATCCAAACTATCAGCTCAAGGATGAGCAATATTTATTTTCAAATATTGTGCAAAATATTTCAAGTCGTTTTCAATCCCATGGTGAAGTGGAGGGGGTGGGGAGGGTGGGAGCAGAGGGGGCTTAGGGCAAGGCTTTCTGGATCCTTTTCTCTTTTGCGGAGCGTCCAAACTGTTTTATGCCTGAAGTTCCAGACCAAAATGGGTTTAATTTTAAGCAAATATTTATTCTTTCTTCAGTCAGAAGGGCTGAGGCAGAAATAAAAGCATCAGTGTTTGACCTCTAGCGAGCAAGTTCAGGCTGTGCAAAAAAAAAAAAGCATGTGGTGGATGAACGAGTCTCCAGAGAGAAGTGGAGAGAGAAAGATAGGGGAGTGCTCTGTGGTGGCCTGTAGCTTAAATTAACAACAATGTTATTTTGCAGGAGCTCTTGGAGGGCACCCTCAAGTTGCACTTGGTGTTTACATGGGTGCAGGAAAAGACAGCTCCTCTTCCAAACCCAGCATCTAATTCTGATGTTGTTTGACTGGATGTAGTTCAGAACGAGTCTCAGTTTCTACAGCAGGCCATGGAGACAGTGGGATTAGGGAGGTGACAGCCTAGGGAAGAGCATGAGGGGAAGGGATTCCCAGCTTCCCAAGAACCCTTGCACCTTTCTGATCACATGAGCAATTATTAACAGCACATAATTATCCAGCAGTGCTCAGGCAAGTTTGCTACTTGCAATGTCATAAAATGATTAAGAATTTTTAATACAAATTTTGAAGTTTTTATTATTTCTAAACATTTCAGTTTCTTTAGACTATCCAGCAAGGCTGACTGCCTTCCAGGAAAATGGTTGCTGATGCTGAATCCCAAATTTGGAGTTTTGCCATTCATACCCTTTCTCTTAAGACATCCCGCTGCTTTGTGATTTGCACTTGTCATTTCAAATCACTTCCTCTGGAATACCTGAAGAAGAGCTGATTCTACACACCATGGATAATTCAGCCTCTTTTGAAGCTTCTATGACTTCAAGATCTGTCACAAGTGACACTGCTTTGAGGATCAAACCTACAGAGCAATACCCATGTTCTTTTAAGTTTCCTTGGTCCTCTATTGCTTCTGAGGATCATTTTGAGAGCAACAGGGAATATCCTCACTTAAAACTCCTCCACTACTTTCTGTCTTACTGCTGTTGATTGCAACTACAGTTATGTCACCAACCTCTGGAGCTCACTGTGAACTTCCAGCACCCCAAGCTTTGATACTAACCTTAAGCACACTGCAGAGATTAGTAACATAATTTTTACCCAGGCAATATCTGAGCACCTGCAATTTACATAATGTTGACAGAAAGTTGGTCAGTACCACTATTTCTCCAGTCAGAGCAATCGCCACTAAAAAGTAATTTGCAGTAACTTTTCAGTTCAGATGTCTTCTCCTTGGAGTCAAGGTGAGATTGCATCCATCTTCCAAAGAACCACAATGAATTCAAGACATTGTCCCACTCTGTCTGCATTTCCCAGGGGCAATGAGGTCAGATTCAGGGCCACAATCCTGTACTAGCTCATCTTACAAGTATTTTTAACATTCAAAACCAACAGTAAGGTTTTTCACTTGAGCAAAACCCTTAATTCTCATTATACCCAGGACCTACACAAACTGTCCTGCTGTTTAACTCCATTCCCCTTTGGGGCCTTTCTACAGACTTAAAGATATTTAGATCACACTTACAAAGCCTTCCACTGGAGCTGGATGCAAGTCCATCAGTTCGGATTTCAGTCTCAGATGAGATATAATACCTCAGGCAATGACCCACACATGGACAGCAGCAGATCTCCCAGTCAGCATCTGGCCTGTGCTCATCATCAGTGTGTACTGACACAGACCTCAGCATAAATCCTTTTTCTGTTTATAATACATTGGTGATGAAAACAAATGTATTGTCTGTTGGAGAACTGCTCTGAAGTTCCCGTCCTTGACTGTATGATTCATGTGATCTCAGGCAGAAATGTAAATCAAATATACCAAAATATAAATAAGATGTAACTAATAATATAATAGAGACAGTATTTATAGAGAAAGCCCCCATTGCATTAGGAGTCCTCATGCACCCCTGCCTTCTTTTCCACAACAGCAAACTGCTTACCTCTGCTGCCTTGGCTTGCTTTCACTGACAACAAGGATGGCTTGGTGACCTCTCAAGCCTCCTACCCATTCTTTCTCTTTTCCTTGCAAACAGTATTCTCCTTTTCCACATTAAAAACTGTTGTGCAGAACTGGAAGCACAGAGCAGAGCCAGCAAATTGCTTTCTGCAATAATACACGTACTTTTTGCTCTGTTTGAATAGCTGTAGCAACAAGAGCACTGACAAGTAGATCCCCCTTTATTTTTATTTATTTATTTTTGTAGAAAGTATGAGCTGAAGACAGTTACAAGGGGCAGCTGATGAAGGACAGATCTGCAGAAAGGACAAAGCCATTGGAGTACTACTCCACGTTGCAGCCTGGGTTTAACCTCTGATCTCCCTACAGATTTTCTTTTAGCTGCTATCTAAACTTAGCACGAAGTAGTACTTGGCTTCACAGATGCTTCATATTGGATTTTCAGCTTGGATTAGGCAGTCCCAGTTTATTAGAGCAGGTTTTCCCTCTTGATTCGAGAAGCAAAGTATGCACTGCACTTCAAATTTTCATCTTTTAGGAGATGAGCCTAAGACCAAAGAGTTAAAAAAATGTCTCTGAATTCAGGATATTTATCCTGGCAAAGAGAAGATGAATGTCTCTGTTTTATAGCTTAGGAACTGCTGCCTGTCTTTATGAGGCAGAGAGTTTGTGGCACACAAGAGTGCCCCAGTATCAACTTCTCCTCACATAGAATATTAGAATATTTACTACTTTTTTAGTTCTTTTTCAGAGGAGGATTGCCTTGTTTTTTAAGGGAAAGACTATTCTAGAAGAAAGTGGACTCGATTGAGTTTATAGCAGCTGAATTTCTGTGCCTTTTTGAATGGTTTCTCCAAATCCCACAGGGAAAGAACAATGCCCTCAGTGGGAAGCTTTCCTCTTACAATCCCTTCCCCGGACCATCTCCTCTTCCAAGCTGAGACACCAGCAGCAGAATTCTGGGGACACAGTGTACAACACTCGTGATTCTGGCTTCTTGTTCCTCTCCCCTGCAGGGGCTGGGAGAACAGGCTGCAGCATCCAGCAACTCAAAAAGAAAAATAAACGTGGGATAGGTCTTCAGATGATCACATACTCTGCGCTACACATGCTACTGCCAGGATCTGCAAATATTTGTGTGATCAGGCTCCATGGGGTTTAGAGCAATACGGACTGAGTTGCTCTCCCACAGCCCCCCTTTTCCCTTACTCCTCCACCCCTGCTGTTTCACAGTTCTCCCAGGTCTTGGGACAAGACACACAGCATTTTATTATTCAGTCAAAACACGTGGGTGACCTTAGAGGTAGAAGTGTCTGGCCAAATGACATACAAGCATTTGCTCAATTTTGCAATTTGTTCAGTTCCTCCTCCCCTGCTGCACAGATCCTGTAGATTATTTGGGTTGCAGGTTTTATACCTACATACATACATAATTATTTTCTTTTCTCTCCCCTCTCCAAGAGCAATTAAGGTGGGTTTTGGTTTTTGGGTTTTTTTTTTTTTCCTGTCAAGGTTTATGTCAAGGAAGAGTCAAAGACTGAGCTGTGAACCTACGTAGAGGAACCTCTGGCAAAACCTTTGAAAGCTGTGCATCTGTGTGAGAAGAGAATGTCAGGAATAGTTAGCAAAAAATGAACAGCCCTGATCCAACCCTGTGATTCTTCTCTTGCCAAGTTCTCCAGTACTCACTGGATGATCCAGCAGAGCTTTGGCAGGACTCTCTCTTAAAGCTTTCTTCCTCCTGTTTACCTGCTGTAAACTTGGGAAACTTACAGAGTTCAATAGAAAATGGTCATTAAGGCTTCAGGTAATGCTAGAAACAACAGGCTGGAGTCAAAACAAATCTAGGCCCACCACCGCAACAAGGTGGTGTGGCCCCAGTCCAGAAAGGACTGGGGCAGGCAGGGGAGAAATCAGTGCTGTGAGCTTCCTCTGAGCTGCTCTGGTCCCTGCCTGCGTGGGTGTGAAGCTGTACCTCTCCACAGCAGGACAGGGCCTGGCACTCAGGAGCCTTCCTACTCTTCAATGATTGCTTCCTCATCTCCCTGCCTGGAGCTGACTGCCATGCACATGGCCATTGCAGGAACATGGGATAGCTTTGCAGTGCATGTATTGCCTCATCTGTAATATCCCCTGGTCATTTGCTCATCTCGTCCCATGATCTGAGCTACACTTATGATTCCCTTCTAACTGGACCCGACATCACCTACATACAGCTGTCATTTCCTTCAGTTTTCTTCCAGGTCTGAAAACCAACCTGCTGATTTACAGCTGCCACCTAACAGATGTGTTGTTCAGGATAAAAGGAGATACAAGTATGTATACATTTTGGATGAACTGACCTGCCTCAAGCCTTTCCCAGCCAAGTCCTTCTCTCCTCTGTCCCTCGAGGTTGCAAAAACATTATTCAAGGCACAGCCTCATATCTTTGGAACATGCCTAGTGAGCTCTAAATCCTTCAGCAACCTTAAAACACACAGTAGGAAAATATGTTTTGTGGAGGAAAGCTTTCTGAACTAGTCAGCAAAGACATGAGATCTGGAGGTTGCAAGGTGAAGGCAAAAGGTGAACTAGAAAATGAGCTGCAAGTCTGACTTTCAGTGTGAGGATAATTAACTGCTGCAAGAGATGGACTAAACAGTTGGTGAAATCAAGGCAGGGAGTTGTCTTAGAATTTGCTCACTGGTTCAACCACAAAATTACAAGCATAAAAGTGGGAATTACTGGGTGAGGATTTCTGGACCATAAGAGGGAACAGAACAATTAGATCACTTTCCCCTCCTTTCCCTCTCCCCCCCCCCCCCCCCCCCCAGCTGCAGAATGCATGGATCTCCTTAGGAAATAGGAATAAAACTCTCAAAAAAATGTACTTCTTAAAAACTCAGTTTCCAACAGCAACTGTAGAAAATCTACGGCTTTCTGAAAGAGTGAGAGAGAAGGTATTGAAGGGTGGCTTAGAGAACTCCTGGGTCATAAAAAGATGAAGGTGGAGGCTGAGGGGGTGAGAATGGATGGGAAACTTCTTTTTTCCTTCAATATGTGTACAAATTGTTCAACCAGACTCATCTTTTCACTAGCATTCCTTTCAAAAAGTCTCTCATCTCCCAGTTCGACAGTACGCATCACATGCTAGCAATATAAAATAAATTAAATAGGGCATAGTAGTCTTGCAAGCTCCTTTCTCCATTTAGGACTCCTTCGTTTGTTTGTTTCACACGGTTACAAGGTATAGGATTTGCAAAGAGTGGAAACTGTATAATCATTTTGTTCTCTTCAGCACTCTGATTATGTTCCTTATGCCTTTCCCCAGGAGCTGTGCTTTCTGCAGTTTGGTTTGATATATTGCTAGCTACACTTTGCAGTTCCCAACAAAACTTCTTTCCAAAGAGACCAGACTTAAGATCCATTCAGTTATTCCAGCTCCTGCACGCCTGCTCTAATTTTGTGGTTTTGTACATGTGGATTGTAATGCAGTTTTCCAGGGCTCGCAACCTCTCGAGGTGCATGAGAGTCGGCACAATCTGACCTTGGGAGAGGAATGACTGTTGATCAGATCCAGGTAGGGATTTGATTTGCTGCACAATGAGAATTTGATTCCCCCGAGGTTCTAAGGAGCAATGACTGGGTGTCTTCAGGAGAGACTTTTATTACTGGCTGGTTTCTTATCAGATCATTTGGTTGTACCTCCAGATTTTCTGCAGAGGATAAGTTGAGAGTGTTCACACTGCCATACTGGGAATATCAGATAGACTGCACTACAATATCTCCAAGGCCCTCCCGCAGACAAGTAATGTGGATTGACTACATATTTGACCTTAGGATCTCTCCTACACCTTAGTATAAACACAATCAACATGCCCTTGAACATGTCCTTCACAAGGCCTCTCAGGCAGGAACTGAGACACGGATGATCTGAAGTTATATGTTGAGCTGCATTCATGCCATTGCAAACACATCATCCTCTAGGCTATACTGTGTTTTGTAGCAAAATCCTGTACAAATGCTTTAACTTCTGAGATGAAAGCTTGAACTGATGGACAAATGAAAGGTTAGGTGGATGGATGGATGGGTGGAAGGTAGGAAGGAAGGAAAAGGAAGAAGAAAAGATGAAGATGGTATGAGAGGAAATCAAACTAATCAAGGTGCTAGATTCATTATTTCCGTGTGTCTAAAGATGCGCAAAGCCCAGGAACAGTAAAAAAAAAATGCATTTCTTAGAGCAAAATAAGAGGAAAGTCAGACATCTTTGCTGACAGTATGGAGCAGTGGTCCTGAGCAGAGCCACAGCAAAGGTGAGGTGTGAAAGACACCTAAAGGAAGTAGGTAAGCACAAGCCCTGGAGGATACTGTGACTGTACCAAGAAAAGACCTGCAGGCACAGTTTGGTGACTGAAAGGAGGAAAACAGGTATGTAGGTAGGTATGCTGTGGGTACAAAGTTTCTCTTTGCAGCTATGTTTCAGAACTACAAAGGTGAGTTTCTTGTGTGGAGGAAACAGGTACACTCAAATCCATGTAGACAAAGACAAGCAAGCAGGAAACAGGAAGAGAATCCAGTCTAGTGTATGAAGGAGTTCATGTGTCACAGCCCTCCTCAGTGTGTTTGGTTTCCTAGTTTTTAGTGGAAGTTAAAGTTATCCTCACAATGCCCTGATGAAGTGGGGAAGCATTTGCTATATTTTTCCAGACAAACAAAGCACCGAGTAGATTCAGTAATTACCCTGGGGAATTTCCTTTGTCACTACACACTCGTGTTTTCAACTTGATATTGGGTTCTCACTTTGACCATCTCCTTCAGCTTGCACTAACCAAGAGCTGGGAATTTCTTTAGTGGATGAGAATGTCAGTTACTGGTGCAGCAGAAGTTTTATTACTGGATGTTAGTGGTTCATTCTGTGAAATTCTAAGTAAGGGAGAGGAAATTCCAAACCAGTTATGTAGCAGGGAAAAGAAGAAAAGATCATCAAAAAACACAAAAACTTGCAAATTAATAACTCAGCTGATGGTCTTTTTTTCCTTCTCCACTCAGATGGAGAGGACCCTACATGGCTGGAGGTAAAAAATCCCAATTAAAAAGACTTGGTTTTGCCTACACAGCACAGACTGATTAAAGGCCTTTTGCTGGGTTGTTATCCTTTTATTAGCATGAATCTAATAATAATAATATCACCACAAGTATATTTACATTGCTGATGCCAGAGGGCCTCCAGGCAACTTAATAAAATGCAGCTCAAAGAGTGCTGATCATTAATAGGACAATGTGCTGAAATAAAACTGAGAGCAAGGGTGAACTAAAAGCCAGGGATCCATCTCCAGTGCATGCAGGCTGATAATAAGCCAGCTAAAATATCTGTCCTCTTTTAGCAGCAGCTTCAGAGCACTGTGTATGTTGAACACAATGGATGTGTTAGCTATTGGCATCTGCAAAATAAACAGATCCATATATCCCAGTTTAAGGCTTCTGAAAACAAGATGCTAATCTGTCTCTGTTTAGAATTCTCTGGCTCTGGAATTTATCATGAGGCCAAACCCACAAAAGGGCAGAGAGAATCTCCAGATCTAAAGCTATGGAAGGCAACAGATAGGCTGCCAGTGCTTCAGATGGGTTTTGATCAAGCCTAATTTTCTCTTGCTTTCCACTCTTGCTCCATCACAAAGACAAACCTTGGGCACAGGAAGAATTTGACAGCAATTCCAGTTTCTTAATATACTGATGTTTCATCTGACAGCCCTGGAGAGTCCACATGGCCTTCTGTTGTTATCACAAGAGACAGGTAGTACATTTCCAGCCCCTACATCATCCCTTCTTCCATGCTCACTCACTGCTTTTGGCATTTTGTTACCCTTGAAGTATTCCTGCTCTGATGAGGAGGGGTGGCTGCATAGATGAAATTCTATGGTTGAATCTAGTTGACATCTGCCACTAGGAAAATGGAAGAAATGTCTCTGTCCTATCTATTTGAGTGATATATGTCATATGCTTCTTTTCCTCTGTGTCCATCAAGATGTGCTCCTGGTAAACCATGCTGTTAATGCAAACTGATGTAGAAGTCTGCATCGAGAAAGGGCCTGTTAAGTGGTAAAGGATGCAGAGAAGGCAGTCTACAATTCCTGAAATAATGAAGAAGTAGTTGGGAGAAACATTCAGTAAAGGCAGACACCCATGGAGCTGAATGGAGAGGAGGAGAAAAAAGAACATTGCACCTGTGAAGATTTGGTTCTGTCTTAACCTCCACCTGCTGTGGACTTTCCCAGCTTGTCCTCCATTTCCCCTTGCTTGCTGGATCCTATCCCTATCCTCTGTGGGAAAGCACTGGCAGCAGACAGCTGCTAGGGATCAGATCCAAGAAGTGGTTCCATGCTCAAAGCCAGATGTGTGGCAACAGAACATGGCTGAGGAGGTGGAGAGGAAAGGCGTTGGGATGAATAACCTTGAATAGTTGGGAGAGAAGAATGCTGGCAGAGCTATTTGTCCCATGCCTATGACCTAGGAGGTGGAAGGACAAAAACTATCCTAAGCAGAGATCTGATATCAGGAAGGGCCTCCAAGTGCTGTTGGGGTAGATGTGACGGCTGTCCATTAACTGAACAGACACTGACTCCAATCTCTTGCATTATGTGTTTGAAAGGATGGGGAAGTGAGGAGAGGCATTTCCTCCATGGCATTTTTCCAAAGCATAAGAACAATAAGAACATAAAAGTTCACATGTGCTGCTGCAATCAGAGCTGCTAACTGGATAGTGTCTCTGGTCCATTAACACTGCAAGTAGGTGAAGCAGGTAGAGGGATTGATTTGCACGGTACTATCTTGACTGTACCACTGAATAGTGAAAAAGCCACTGAGTGAACCTGCAGGCTTGCTCTGGGTAAGTTATTGTGGAATACTGCTCAAACCCAAACACATTTGCTTCCACACTGATTTTTAGGAGCCACTTTTGCAACACATCAAGACAAAAATCACTTCCAAAACATCCTTTCTGGCCATTGAGTCAGATGTTTAGGGTCATGGAGGTTTAACAGTCTCCACTTGTCACCTGGCTAATTATTTGAGGTTGCTGCCACACGCATTGAGATCCCACCATCAGCTTCAAAAGACAATAGAAGAGGAATTTTTTTTCAATATGTGAATTAATTCCTAATTAAATCACGTATAATTAGGGGAGATGGCAATTACAAAATGGCTGATGAGCTTTCTGTAACAAAATTCTCCTCAACCACATGGGCCTAAAGCTGCCAGTTCAAAAACTACAAACTGTGCATGGGAACACAGTAAATGTAGTTAAACTACAGGTTGGAGGAGGCGCTATCAGAAAGTTTCTGAGAACCAAATATGTTGAAATTTGGAAAAAGTAAAAATAAACAAAACCTTAAAAATGAATTAATAGTTGTAAACTGTTGACCATATGGAGAGTAAACAAGTGCAAAACAGGGAATCACAACATAAATTCTGGCTGTAACAAGCACGGGATTCAGCAGACGGATACATGTTCTGTCATCTGAGAAGGACAAAGTTAGATGATGTATTTTAAAGTATAGACACAAGATGAGAAAGGGCAGAGTTAAGGCTGAACTTTTCCACCATCCTTCTAAATTACCCCAAAGTTAGTGTTAAATAGACAAAGTTTTTGTTTTGTTTTGTTTTTTTTGCACAGGATGTTTTATTTTAGCATTAATCTCAAGTCTATCCCTCCCCTTCACCTCCCTGGATCTCCGGGAATGAGAGTGGTTCTCACAGGAGTGCTTTCCTGTGACCCAATTGTCTAAACAAACAAAAAACCATAAAAGAGTCCCCACCTAAGTCATGTCATGCTAACTCAAAACTATTTTTATCTTCCCTGAAAGGAGAAGCCAAAAATACACATTGTTTGTTTGTGACAGATGATAAATGGACCACGTAGTCCTGCTCTCAGGGGATAAGAAGCCACATCATAAATGAAATAAGTATCTGTGTGTATACCCCCATCTTGAGTAATTTCAGCAGAAAATCTATTTTTTAATCAGTGAGGGCTGTACTTCTTCCCTCCAAAACTCTACACATCCTTACCTATATTAAAGGACTCTGTCTTGCAAACAGAAAGTTCCTAACAGGAGGCAAGCTCTAGGGAAAGGTAACTTGGGTTCTTATGGGATTCAAGACATTGCAAGGGTATCATTGAGTTGCACTTCTTATCATCCAGTAGATGTACAGAAGGAAGGAAAGGTACTATTTTTTTTTCTGCCTCATGAGTTGTCTCCTTGCATTTGATACATGTGGAACGTAGCTGAACTCCATTTACCCCTGTTTACACCACACCCATTAGCTCTGGCTCTGATTTGTAGTCGGTATCTCAAAACTTTGGAGAACAGAAGTGAAGCCACAAAGACCTCAGGGCAAAGAATTCAGCAGCTTCTGTGTGTGGGACACACAGAAGGAGCAGTCTGAAGGAGTACTGTTGGGTCACTGCTGAAAATCTTGGGCTGTGATTTGATTCAAAGATACCGTACACTGCTGTTTTCCTCAGGGCCAGCTTGCAATTTGTGAGATGCTATTTATGAGATGAGCTTCACAGTCAGCTCAAAAGGAAGAGCACGAGTGTCAGGTAGCCAGGACTCATATCATCTAATCCACTGATTATTTGGAAAGTGTGACAAATTGAGCCTGTTATTCCCTATCAGTTATTCTCCAGTTCTAAAAACTGGCCATCCAGTTAGGAAGGGGTTGCAACTTCCTTTAACTCCGGGTCTAGATGTCAAACAAGCCAATTCACTGCTGGACATTACCAGGTATAGTCAGGCGACTGTTCATTAAAATCATGCACTGAAAGGAACACAAAGCAACAGACAAGAACAACCCAGCCCTCACTCTCCTCCACTTACCCTCCCATATCTTTTTGGACAGATTTTTGAGATTAAATGCAGTGATTTAGAAATAAAACGAAACCAATTTGTTCATAATATCATCAATTTCCCCCTTTAAATTTTTTTCCCCCTCCTCACTACAGAACAATCAGCACTGCATTTTCCCTTAGAAGCAAGCAACATCCAAACCAAGCCCTTTCTGTTACCACCGACCACTCTGAGCTCATGGTTCCCTCACCCCACCTGCCTTTTGCTTCTTCTCTGTGGGAAGAAAGACTTTCTTACTAGCCAAAAGGAAGGGTTTTTTCTTTCTTTTCATATGTCAGCATAAGGAATTAAGTGCAGCAGGGAGACTCTGCCATGTTAAAGGTCAGTTGCATAAGTTCTCCTAAATGGCAATTAAATGATTCTATGACAAACAGGATGCACTTGGAGTGCAGACATCAGCTCCGACCTTGGGACCTGGGAGAGTCTGGGAAAGAAAAAAAAACGCTTTGGGAAAATAAACATAACACCCAAAACTGTAAAAGCAGATGAATCAGCAGAGAAACGCTATCATTTTCCCTACATCGCTAGGGAAATGCAAGATGTAGTAACACTTTAATTTCTTCCTCAAAGACACAGTGTGAAGATCAGCTGTTCATCCTACGCAGTTAAGAAAAACCTGCTGTGTTACCCTGTGCCAGTCCTGTGAGTGGCCAGGCATTCCAGCAATCTGAGGGCAGAGAAGTCATAGTAAGGCAACATCAGCTGAAAGATACATAGCTCTGTGGAGAGAATCTGAGAAAGAGGTGATGCATGAGTACATCAGTGAGAGAAGAAAAAGCAACAGTGGGAGGGAGAGGATGGGAGAAGCGGTCCCAAAGAGATTCTCCTAGCCAAAAGCTGGACTGAAGCCTCTAAGATGAGAGTTCAGGCACACATAATGTTAACCACATGAAAAGAACCCTGTCTGAACCACAACCTCTTGCAGGATAGATCCATTACCCACCCATCTCATCAAATCAACTGTATGTACATAGGTTACTCTGAAAGTAACATCTCCTATTTATTTCCATGGAAACTACCACAGAAACAAAGAGCACAAGAATACTATTTGATACAACAAATTCTCAGCGACAAAATGCTATTTTTCAACACCATTAGCTATGCATTTTCACCAGCAATGAACAAGAGCCTGCATGCTGCGCTCAGAAAAATCTGCATGGCTGCCCAGAATGTGGCTTGTCCTACATCACTGTTGCCACTGCTGCAAAGAACCACGCACTGCCTCTCTGTGCTCACATGCATTGTTTGGTCTCCATAAGTGTTCAGCAAGTGCCAGTGAATGTAAGTAGAGGAACTCCGTGACATGCCTTTGCTTCATTTGCACTTCCACGTCAGACACCATTTTGTCAGACTGCCACAGCAACAAAATGTAATGGAATATTGGTGGGAAGATTCAACCTCTACTGCTGTACCACCCATATCAGCCTCTGATGTCATGGACCAAAATAATAAAACAGGAGTCATTGCTTTCAGAGCAGCCCTCATATCTCATCAGGAGACTGGTTTGCTGGGAGGATTTCATGTTTAACCTTTTCCTATATGAGTTATTGCTGGAGCCTGAGACCCTTCTGCTCTGCTGGACATAAGGAGAAGGTTGAGGTCTGCAAGTAGAAAGGGCTGCAGGGTGGATTCATAAGGACCAGATGTTCTAGATGCATCATATTTTCTGTCTGGATAAAACAATCCAGAACGTACAGCAAAAGGGACGTGTAGACCCCTATGAAGGTTTCAGGTTAGGCACAATGTGATTAGCTGCACAAATCTGGAAATTGTCAGTGAGCCAAATGCTTTTCTGACAAACAAGACGCTGACCTGCTCTAAAAGTTCACTGGGCACAATATGAGGAGGGGAGAAAGGAAGCAATAAAAAGCACCATGAATGAAAATGGAAGAAAACTCTTCCTTCTGGTTTGCCAGCTAGTTCCAGATCTTCAGGATCTGGAGTGGATGTCAGTGAAGAGAAACCTGAGTCAAAAGACACTCTCAGTGCCATTCCCAAGAACAGCTGTGAGATGAACAGGCTTGCTCAGGTGAAGTGACTGGGAGCACAAAGAGGGGAAATGCAGCACAGTTTGGTTTATGATGGGTGTCTTTAGAAGACACTTCTGAGTTTGGGACAAGGAAAGGACACAACAGAGGAATAGGTAAGGTATTTTCAGCTAAACAAACAGTGGAAAATAAAAAAAGAAAGCTGAAAGGAAGGGTTCCTTGGTCTTTCAGCAACAAAAGCATAAAAGATATTCCTTGTGGAAGGCAAGTAAATTCCCAGTAACATTAGAATGACTCAACCCTCTCGGAAGTGCCAACAGCTTGCACTGTAGCACATCACAGAGCACCAATTAAACGATCTCAGGGATGAGAGAAGTGGGTCTGAAATTATAGAGGTAAAAAGGCAATCCAGGCCTGGACTTTCCCCTCTGTGTCTTCTCTCCAAATCTTTCCTTGCCAGGGAGAGGTGACCTTGGAAAATATGAAGAATGGGATGGGGAAGCAAAATTCACTTGGCAACAACAAATTTCAGGGCTAGAAAGGAGAACTGAAGAGGATCCAGAGGCTGAGTTCCTGACCTCAAGGAGAATCCTGAGGGATATTTCAGCCACATTAATTCCAGCAGGCAGCAGGACATCCTGGCAGGAGACACTGCGGGGAGGGAGAGACTGAAATGAAGGGAAATGTTCTTGTCTAAACTAGGCTGATTAATGCCGTAGGAACCAAGGGTCTGCTCTCTGGTTTCACAGTGCACAGTGATTCACCAGTCTGTCCATGGCAACAGGTGAAAAATAGGCAGTAGACAACAGCCTGTAGGATCTCTCAATAAAAACTCAATACATGGCATGAAACCCTAAAAGTTCAAGGACAAACCGATGTAAAAACGCTTCTGTATTCCCTCCCCTATTTTCTAGATTCCAACTCAAGAACAGACACAGAAATGCTAGAGAAAAACCAGTCATTGTCTTGTCATTTTTTCACAAAAACATCCTACTCCCAGTTTGCCAGCAGAGCTGGGAGGCTGCATGTAAACCTCTTGGGACTGAGCAGAACTAAGCCAGCACATGATAACTATAATGTACTGCATCAGATGACACTTTGATCTTGACATGTGGCTCTGTGCTTGAGCCTTTTGGCCAATTGGAGCATCCTGGCAGCAGCAAGCATACAATGGGGGCTCTGCATCCTGGGGATCTCAGTCCACAGTCCAGTCAAGGAGTGCAGTACAGGAGTTCAGGTTTTGCTCAGGATGAAAGACATGAGGGTCCAGCAAGAACAAACACCACATTCACCTTTCTGTGGCACCATTCATGAAGAACACCCTAAAGTAAATGTATGACTTGCTTCATTTTGGCTAGGGAGAAACAACATTTATCTTCACTAGACAAATGTTTAAGAGCTGAAGAAGAGCACAGTATCCTACTGAAGCACAGAAGAGAGAGCGTAAGCTGGAAGAGTGCGAATTAGCAGAGCTGCAACACAGCCATAACGCTGGCATTTGCACCAGAGCCACAATCAGACATACTAGAGAATTTCCAAAGACTAGAGCTGGTCAGGAGCTCAGATTTGTATCTATCAACTCACCGCAACCTTGAATACCAGGTGAGGGTGTTGCCTGACTGCTGATTCAAGGAATAAAAATGCCACCTTCAGTTACACCGCCGATAGCAACCATAATGCTCTGTAGGTCTCCCACCCAAGCAGCAGTCCAGTTTACTTTATGTGCACAGATGGGATAGAAGACCTGAGGATAAGGATAAAGGTCTCTAAATCATGTGGGTAAAGCAGTGGAGTTCTTGACTATAAACTGTGGGTAGAGGTAGCACATTTTAACTGTAACAAGCAAGTTAACTGAAAAAAAATAAATCAGCAAGTCTAAGATGATGTAAATATTCCTTCAGGTCTGAGATGGATTCACCAGCCTGCAGACTACCTACAGACCCAGAACAGAGAGCGGATATCCTCGTTTTAGTTATTTTCTCTCCAGTAAATTAATTGAAGACTGTTTTGAAACAATATGTTGATATCTTTGAAGCTTTAAGCATTGTCAGAGCCAAAGTTGCAAATACACAGTTGTATTAATATTGGAAAACAGCTCTCCTTCATCTCAGTAGTTACTTGCCTGAAGATAACGCCCTCCTGTAAGACCTCACCATGTGAGCTGCTGCAGTTTCTTTTAAGTCTATAAAATGGTGACAACAGCAGAATAAAAATCTCTCTTTGTAACAGGGAGGGAGGGAGGGACTGTATTTACTGTATTTGCTGATACGCATCAAGAGAAGAGAAGTGCAGGGTGGGAAGAAAGAGAAAGAGGTAGCTTTGTTCTCTTAGCAGTTTGCTCAACAAAGCCCAGACTGTTTCAGTGATAGTAGATGCTGCATGTTTATTCTGAAAATTTATGGTTTAATTAATTTTGGGGCAAGATAGAGAACATGGTTCAGTGCCAGATCAGGTGAAATATGATCCCAGCATTTCAAGAATTTGAGTGGCTGAGGGGGGGTTGACTGAATGGCACCCAAAATCCAGTAAAAGCCAGCACAATGGGAAGCACTGGTATCTTAAAGGAGAATCTCTGGAGAGTTTAAATATGTCGAGTAGCATGGTGGGGAGAGGGACAGAATCATACAGGAGTTCAGGCTGTCATGCAGTTTTCCTTCCCTGCAATTCAGCTCATGCTTCAGGATGATTCTCCCTGTGCAAGTAACACTGAATGTATATATTTTATGCAAGAACATAGCCATATTTCACAGCTGCAGTGCTCCATGGCTTCTACAGATGCAGCATCACATCTCAAGCTATTTGCTCTATTTCTTCTTCAGAACAAGGAAGTGATACTTCTCACCATTTATGAATGAGGAACAAAGTCATAGGACACAGAGGATTTGAACAGTAAAAAATAAAGACTGAAGCCCACATCATCACCTGCAGTGTAAATTACAGCTCTGCCACTGCACAGTCCTTCCCCTGAGTACTGAGGGAGGAACTTGCACTTAGAATACTGAAACAGGACAAACATCCCTGGGTCTGGTCCATGGCTTTTGCAGCATGAGCATAGAGCAGGGATTTAAAGGCTTCTCTAGAAGTGCACAGAGGATAGCTCATGCCACAAACTGGGATCATCTATAGCATCTCTCTTTGTGCTAGAAGGGACTATTTGAATCAAACAAACCAGCCTTTGCCTTTTCATTTCCTCTAAACCCAACTGCCTTCACTTCTGTGATGAGAAACAACCTCAGCTTGCCTGTGGCACTGCAGCCAGGCATCCCAGGCCAGTCCTATGGGGAATGCTGGTCTCTGTAGATGATGCAACACACTGAGATGCCTCACCTTTAACTGGCAGCCTCAGAGATGGGACGTAAGAACTTGGTCTCTGGAAAGCCTGCTCTGTTACTAACAGCTTGTCCCAGCTAATGACCCGCAATATTTGGCAGGGAAGGAAAAAAAATAAATACAAATATTTCCTTTCCTGTCTCCTTGTCAATTTTCCTACAAATGAGTTAGGTTACAGCTTGTGCTGCATCACACACGTACCTTTTCATTTCAGTGTCTGGTCCTGACCTTTGCTCACAACATTCAGTCTCCCATGCACACCCTGCTTACTCTCCTTTTGTAATTTATGACACACACTGTACACCCATTTCCTTCTGCCCTTAACTCTCCTGCGTGTGTTCTTGTTATCTCAGCTGCTCAATACATTTGCCATATTCTAGCTAGCTTCCAAGACTGTTCTCGTAACAGCCTTTCTCCCAGACGATATTCCACTATTTATGAGGGATTCAGCTCAGCCTGTGAATTCACACAGATTGCTGTGACTTCCCAGTCTGGCATACAGCCTCTCCTCTGAAGTGAAATCTCTGCAGTATTCCATCTCTTCTTGGGTTTTGAGGGGTACAGTTTTCACTCTTCTTTTTTGAGGCAACCAGTCAGATTTCAGCGTTGACCTTCTCCAGACTGGAAAAACAGCACTGAAGACGGCTCTTCCTACAAGATTTCTCTTGCCTTTGGAGACAGGTGACAGCAGGCTTTCTTTGGTTAATACTTCTATTATTTATAGCTGTAAATGGTAACACTAATGAAAATGCCTTCCAATCACTTCCTGGTAAGGTTCTTGTCAGCCTGTGAATCTGTAGCAGTAATTTATTCCTTCTCGCTCTGGCTTTGTAGAAAAACATCACAGTGCTCCAATGGTATCTACTGAACTTCAGACTCTCCTCTTGCCTCCCCAAGTCATCACAGACCTCCAACTTCCTCCTTCCTTCTGGAAGAAATGGTGCACATGGGAAAGATCTGGAAAGATCTTGGCACCTGCTGGAGAGCAAGAGAGGCATCTGGGAGGAATGAGGAGGCACAGGGCTGCTGAGTGAGGACAGGTAATGTAGGGTGGTCAGCTGGTGACCATCTCTTGCACTGGAGACTCACTACCTGTGCAGTAGAGTGGGTGAGGCATAGGAAGAAGACTGATCCTGTGATGACACTTAGCAATGCCTTGTTTAGAAGTGGAGAAGCTGGGGAAAATGAGATTCAGCAGGTGAATTTCTGAGAATCCCAGTTTCCATTTTCTTTTGGTGACACATCTGTGTTGGTCTTTGCTGCCCAACTTCCAGTTATGAGTATTGTGTATGACACAAAGAATCTGATGATGGAAACACAGCACTTGCTCTCCTTACATCTAGGCTCAGGAATTCCAGGCTGTGCTTCTTCCCCCATGGTCTCCCATTCTCCCCCCTGTTCACAGATGAAACCTTGTTTAGTACATCTGCCTTTCTACAAGAGGACAGGAAGGGATGAGGATCCGTGCAACGGTTGTGTAACTCTTTCCTTGTTTATCCAGATGGCTTTTCAGTGGCAGAAGTTATACAAATGATGAATGCATTTTCCTTTTAGGACAGTATCCATTTCCTGGGTTGTGTCACCTAGCTCTTTCTTCTCAGGTCATTTCTCTGCGCATATGAGCAGCTGTCTCGCATTTCTGGTGTCTTCTGGTATTTAGCTGAGGTTGACTTCAGACACTGAGCTGCAGGGTGGGTGTGGGAGAGGAAGAGGAGGGAACTTCCAGGAGCAAATCAAGATGTAAATATCTGTCTACACTTCAACCAGAGGTGTAATTGGAACCTACAGAATGGTACCCAAGATAGCTTTGATCTTATTACCCCATGTTTTTACATGAACAAAGCCACAGTGCTGTTTGCATCAGAACAATAAAGCACCTGAAGTGGGTTGAGGAGGAACATGGCAAATACCAAGCTGCTGTAACCCTGCTGAAATACACACACTCACCCAGCATCCTTCAAGTGTTTGGCTACTTTCCTTCTAGTGAAGATTGCTACTATTTTGTCTTATTTGCTGTGACAGTGCACTGTCAGCACATCTTCAACATAGCATCCATCATAACCTCCAAGTCCTCCTGGTGAGGGCTGCTACTCACTACTCAGCCAGATGCTTCCCAGGTAGCATCAGTGTATGGTACCATGAGCACTCCATGAGTACTCCTCTTTCCTGAAGTTCCTGTTTGTCCAGGCTTCAAATTTCTCCATCTTACCCAAAAGTTCTAAATGTTTTGAAATATCAAGCATTCCATCTCATTTAATAACACCTGAAAATTTGATGGGGATTTATTTTCTGTCATTATCCAGGTCATTAATGAAAGTAATAACACAGCACAGACCCCCATAGTAATACATTAGGTACCTGCCACCTCTGGTAGACACCAAGCCAAGGAGTGCTACACCTTGAATCCAACACTCAAGACAATTATTTTTACCAATCCAACAGCTCAATCATCTAACCTATTCTCCTTCAGCTTCAGAACAAGTATGGAGCGATAGGTTGTATCTGAAGTCTAAATAAATCAAGGCATATGACATCTACTGCTCACCCCTTATCCACATAGTCAGACCTTTCATCACAAAGGGCAATTGGGTTGGGTAAGCCTGATTTGTGCTTTACTGAGCTGATGATTCCAATTTCTTAAAAAAGAATTTATTAGACCTGATACCAGCCTTTGGCTTTCCATTAACACAGTTCTGAGAGGCAGCAAGTTTAATCAGTAACCCAATGCAAAGAGAACATCTGTAAACATCACCTCTCTTCTCCAAAAGCATTTGTTTATTTGTCTCTATCTCATGTGGTTATCAATTGAACTAAGACTGTTACACTTCTGAGGCCTCTTCTGTTTCTGTGCAGACTTATTAAGTACCACTACATGAAAACTTTCAAACTCACAAGCAGTTACAGATGAAGATGTTCACTACTGTTAAAAGCACTGTAACAACTTCAGGAATTTATTTCCTTAACTTTCTAAAAACACTGAAAAGGTCATAGCATGTAAAAGGATGAGAATTTAATGAATCTCACTGACAGCAGCCTTTTCTGGTCCATTTCCTGGATGCATGTGATTGTCATCTTATTTCAGACTCTGACAGCAACATATGGTGACTTGCATGAAAGAGGCAAACATCCTCCTTTCCCACCTTTCTCCTGCACCAGTGATTCAGGCCCCAATACACTGAACGCTGGTATTCTAGTTTTCAATCAGTTAAATCAAACTGACACCTCCACAATTAATTCAGTGACTTTAAACACCGCATAACTACCAGAGAAGCTTTCCTTATCTGCTAAAGGCATGGCACAAAAGACACTTTAAATTCTCCAGTAAAGAAAGGGTTAACTCAAGCCTCCTCTTTGGTGACATTTCAAAGTAGAGAGGAACAGACCATATAGCACATCTTACTTGATAAGACCATCGCTTTCATGAACAGAAGAATCTGAAAATGTATCCGTAGGTTGGGGTTATTATTATTGATTCTTGCCTTTCTTTTAATCATTGTTCTTCTAAGAAATAAATCACAAACTGACAAACATCCCACCACTGTTAGGATTACTGCCTGCCTCCCATTGCTGACAGCACAGGGCACTGATTTCAGTGGACTCTTAAGCTATGATGCAATTTGGAAAAATCTGTTGAATTAAAATATTAATAATGGAATGGAATTTCCAGGTGCCTTTGTATTTGCTGCCTTGGAGAAGATTTCTCATCCTCATGCAAATTTGCCTGCATTTTCAATTGTTACTGTTAGTTTTATTCAGGGCAAGAAAATCTAAGAGGACTGACAGGGTACTTCCAACTTGAAAAGCTCAGAGGCAACCACATTACAAACAAAATCATACTACCAAAGGTAACTCTGCAAAAGGCAATTCTGCAAAAGGCATTGACTGAAGCTCCAAACCTTCTACTGCATGGGTGACCACTGTTCCAACTAAAGCCATATGGTGATAAGAAGGCCGTTCCACAAATAAGATGTTAATTCCTCATCATAAAATTATCTTTCCGCTGGTTGGTTCTGGCACAGATAGGGGAAGAAATGGATCCAGTATCTTCTCCTCACATTGCTAGGCAACACACAGTACTGTCAAGGAGCCAGGTGGCCGCATTCAAGGGCTTGCTTCCAGATTAAAACCAGATATCTATCAAAAATAACAGAGCCTGTACCTATACAGCCTTTGGGAGATGTGCTCATGTTCCGGATCTGGTCTGCAGAGCCAAGTCCCTGGAACCAGATTTTGTAGACCCAGTGCACAGATGCCTGACCTGTACCCAAGTTTCCTTGCCTGAACAGACAGCTAACTTGCTCCAGACCAGAGCCAAAGGAGCAGAGCAGCCATCATGTGGGCAGTGCAGACAGTCAGCAAGTTATGCTCTCATTTGAATTTCTAGACTCATCCGCTCAAGAGATTACAGGCAAAGCCAAAATCCACTGTGATACTCTTGCCAAGGGTGAAGAAAATCAATAGGCTGCAGTATAGGCTTACACATGGAGACATACCAAGTGTGCTTGGATGCATGGATCCCAAATTAAACAGGAAAAACAAACAGGTCTCTGTTGGAAGCCTGAGAGTTGCTTGCAACACGCTTCTCCCTGTGCTTGTCAAATTGCCGTGGCTGCCTGTAACTGCACCATCTGCAGAAGATGCACAGCAGCCCCTCAGCCTCATCCTTGCCATCTTTATCCTCTCTGTGAGGAAGGCAGAACTATAGACATGTCCTGCTTTGGGCTAAGTCCATAATTGCCACTTGTCCTCATGCTGCAGCAAGGACAGCTCTTGTAGCCTGTCCCTAAGAGCTGGTCCTCTCAGAGCAAGCAAAGCTGCAGAGCTCTTTGTGTTGGTGGTGATGGGAAACTACAGCATCCTTCTTCCATGTAGCCATAGTAAATGCAAATGTTTTCTACCACAGGAGAAATCCAACCCACCGCATGCAGGTAGAAGTGCAAAAACAATTTTGCTATTTATATCAGTCCCAGAACAGAAACATGCAGTGAACCCTTCCCAAAACATTAAGAATTTGGGTGTGAGGTGGTGGGAAACTGCAACAAGATTAGGTTCCTGTTGGACAGTTCTAGCAAAAAGATCCTCCCACCAACTGAACAAACAACCAAACAAGCCAAGCAAATAGGGAGGAAGAAGAGGAAGAAGAGGAAAAAGCTGGTTTTTTTGGTTTTTTTTTTGGTGCAGCTTCCCACTCAGAAAAGGGTTGGCATCTTAGCATCTTAAAACTGGCAATATTTCAGTGTCCCCTTAAAAGGATCCATTCTTATAAGCCAAGAAACATGAAGAAGGTTATGTGTAATAGCACCCTCTGGTGAATCCTGCCATAAAACGATCCCTGGCCCTGCGGATAGAAAGGCTACAGCTGCAAATCATCCCAAAAGAGGACTGTAAGTATAGGTGACACTTAGTAACTAAGGGGATAAACGAAGGAAACAGGAGACACCCTCATCTCAAACGAAAGAGTGCAGATCCATTGGATGCTGCCAGGAATCCCCAGATGTGCTGGCTTCCTGGGATACAGCTGTTAATACATCTCCAACTCAAGCCACCTCCAATTCAAAGCAAGGCTACACTCGTAATTCCAAGGAACTGTCTTGCTCCCCCTTTCCTTCAGCCCACAAACCGAGGGACTATCTATAAATGGAGAGCACCTCAGTGTGATGCATTCAACTGGAGCCTCCATCCCATAAACCAAGGCACTGCTGGAATTACCCAGAGTTCTGTTGAATGCAGAATGCATGCCAGAAGCAGAAGAGCACATGAAGCTTGCCACCCAAGGTGGATTAAACCAGCTTGGAAAGTTTCACAAGAAAAAAGCTTTTATTATTATTATTATTTGCAATGGGCTGAGTGGCTGGCTGGCAACTCAACCATGAGAAGATCTGGCCTGTATGCAAGCCTGCAAATCATACATATGCTTACTTGTGCAGTTCCATCTCTGAGGAGAGAATGAAGTGGAGAAGGACAGCAACTCAGAGAAGGAACAACGTTACCAACAGCAGAAAAATGCTCTGACTGTATACTCGTATCCTGTGCTTACTAAAGGTATTTTAAGGCCACCACAAATAAGTAGAACAAGGAAGGAAAACCTGCATACTCCCTTTACAAAGCCCCTCCCAAATGTTTCTACTGAAGCATTTGAGATTCAGCTCTCAAACACAGACTTATTCTGTCATCTGTTTGCTAGAATATAGGAAGCACTTTATTGTGACTCTTCCACACCCTTTGCCAGAGCTCTACTCACCTCTATCAGCACAGAGCTATATAAAAAGCAGCTTTGCTTGGACCACTTGTACAAGGAGCCATCAGGCTACATCAGGGCAATAAGCACAAGTTTGAGCTTTCTCTTCAAAACCACTCTATATTCTCACCTGTTTCCCTCTCAAGGAGGTCCTCTTCATATTGTCCTCTTTTTCTGGACTCTGGAGTCCAGAATATGAGGGGATGCTCAGGACAGCAGTGAATCTGAGACCACTCACCAGTTTCCAGCATTTTCTTCTCACATACCTGCAGAAACAGTAGGTGTGTTTGAATGAGATACCTACAACGATGCTGAAATGGTTTGCAAAATCTTGTGGTTGACTTGATAACTGTTCCCTATTCAACTAAGTACACTGATGAGTCATGCAGAAATGCCGAAAGGTAGATAATGTAGAGACTAAATTTCTTTGAAGAGCTTGGCTCTATCTGAGAAGAGAGGACTAACAGAAGCCAAACCCCTCCCATACCCAACAAAGAAAGTTCCCCACTGAGCTGTGTCTAAAAGTAGGTGGTATACAACACTAACAAACCTCTCTCATCTCCTCCTAACTTCACTCAGCTGCCAGATGAGCCCTGCTGAAAAAGAAAGCATGGAAGCCTTCTAACTGCCTTCCTTTATAGATGCCCCAGTTGTCTAGGCTCACCTGCCTCACCTCCTCATTCCCCTCTGTCCTTAATCAGCTTGCCATTTAACTCACCTGGGATGCAATTAACCAGGAAAATCCACTGAAGAGTTCATTACAGAGATAAATGTCTACCTCCAGTTCTGAGCTTACCCAATCACAGCACTAAACCTCCCACCAAAACGTCCTTTCAGTTACAGAACTACTTGCCCTATAAAACTGTGAGCCTGAGGTTTGTGTTCACAGTGCTTTCCCAGGTGTGAGAAACACTGTGCCCTACATGTAATGAGACATGATCAATGACCGCGTGTTTTAATTCTCAGTGGAGTAATTAACAGGCACAGAAATCAAATTTCATCTGAGAACCAAAACAAAAAGCTCCATTAAAATTCGATAGAAAGTTAACTAGCCCTCCACATTTAGCACCACACAATTTCTAACTGAACTCTTGAGTATTTGCTATTCTAAACCAGCTCCATCCTTTTAAACTCAGAACTCACCACAGAGTGCTGGGCTTCTAAACATTTCCATCCAGCTTTTATTCATGAAGGGGGAAGCTAAGGCACAAAGAGGTGAGAAATAGATTTAGAAACAGAGCCTTACCCTGCCCTGCCAAAGTGTTACCCAGCATTTAAGTTATCAGACAGTACTGTCTCCTCTGTTTTCTTCCTTATTGGTAAAATAAAGTATTTTTAACAAGTAACCAAGGGAAGAAAAAAACAAACTTCAGAAGAGGTAGCCTCAAACTCCAACTTGTTACAATAGCTGGGATAGATCTTTCCAACCAGAGAAGGATCATATTGCAGCTAACATAACTGCTAATGCTATGCAGGACTGGTCCATTCCTAAAGCCTTTCCCTTCATTTGGTAAGAGGGAATTGCATCAGCATCAGTCACCCATACCCATTTCCATACTCTGCTTGAAAGACCTACATGCCATTTTCTTCCTTATGATTATGCTTTATTATTTCAATTACATCAGTGCCTGGAGGCCTTGGGATAGACCAAGTCTCTATTGTATTCATTGCTGAATTTACACAATGATGTACAATTACGGCAGTGAAGTTCCTGAAGCACAGTATGCTGTGAGCTGGAAAGGCATTTGGGGTAATAAAAATGGGAAGTTAATGATAACATGTTCCCAACCAAGACACGGTGAAATCATTGTGAATTCCATTATGGGTAGGTGATTTAGCTTTGATGGTGCATCACTGCAGGGAACAACCTTGATGTAAGTGTCATAAAGCTTGGCAAAGTGTCAAACCCACATGCAATAAAGATACAGGGCCAAAGCATTTTGGCAGATCCTCTGCGAACCCTTCTTGCCCCTTCAAAGCTTTTTCCTCAACAATTCCCTGTTGTATCTAATATGCATGACTATTATAGCTGTATTAGAGCTAGAATACCACAAGGCTAGGACAAAGATTGCTCTTCGTTTTTCTGCTTTTTCTTATTTTTTTTTTCCTTTTTCTTTTTTAGGTCTTCTGTGTTTCCTGGCTCTTGTGGATTGGAGTCACACCCTTGATGTAACTTCGTTGTGGTTCATTTTTCTTGTGGTCTAATTAAATCCGGCTCCAGACGGAGTTGTATGTTAACAAAAATGGGAGGATGAGGCAGGAATCCAGAGATCTAGGAATTGCCAGGAATGTCATGGCTTGAAAAGCAAAAAACTCAAAGTGGAGGTAAAGTGGCCCAGGGAAAATAGAGGAAGAAAATAAGAAGTGGAGAAATTCCCTAACCACTGTAAAAACAATGGAGGTGCTTATCAGAATATTGATAATCCAGGATAAATTTGGGTGTGGTAGAGGAATGCAAGTTCCTCTAGCCTGGAACAAAAGAGCTGTACACAAGGTCCCAGATGAGTCCTTGCTGCAAACTCCTTTGACGTTAACAGAATTATATCAAAGACATGAATCCCACAGGGGGCAAAATCAAATTAAGGGCTGCTTGCTTATGAGCTGAAGGCTTCATTAGCAATGGAGATGGGAGAATGGTCTGAAAAAGAGCATCTGAGGGCCATCTCAAGGACTGAGATTTTCTGAAGTGGTACAGAGGTAATTCAGGCAGCTGCTGGAGAGAAAGGCAAGGAGAGCATTCTAAGATAAAGCCTCCACTTTATTTTGGAGCCCTGGCGCACAATCCTCTTGTTTCTGGCTCTGGAAGACCTAAATCCCAGATGGAGAGAGCAGTGTTGTAAAAACCCCATCTGCCAGAATAAACAGAATTTTAATGTAGAAAAATAGGTATTCTGTGTCATGAATCTTTCATTAAACCTTTTTAATACTGTTCAGCCATGTTATATTTACCAAATGCTCAGAGCTGACCTCCTGTGTAAGTAACTGCTTGGATTTGCAAAAGCAGACTCCTAAGAGAATGTAATACTTAGCTAGGGAAAAGCAGGAGAGAGGGAAGAAAGCAATGTATTATATTGCATGTATGGCTCAATCTGTTTCAGCCAAGTTGGTATTCAGAACGTGGATATCTGCACATCAACTCTCGCTGGGCACATCTGTCCTGTGCAGATAACTCTGTGCTGTACAATCACCCCAGTCCTAACATGGTAAGATGCATGGTGTAATCCTTACTGACCTAAGAGATGTAGGATTAGTGGTGGCTAAGAAAGATGAAGGCAAAAAGTCTCTGTATCCCTCCCTACATTGAAGATAAGTTGTAGTGACTTAAATGTTAAGTGGGATCTAAGACACCTGCTTCTAGCATGATTTTCTGTCCTTAGTGCCTGATACTTGTACAGGAAAGCAGATTCACATCACTTCAGCCAGAATGTCTGAAATTAAGTTATCTAAAGTCGAGCTAGTCACCCTAGATTCCCTTTATGGGTAAGGGAGAGAAACAAGTGCCTTCCAAGGGCCTTTTACCTGTGTCTGAGATGAGATGAATTACCCCCTGAGGGTGCTATCTATCTCCATAGGCGATAAATTGAGTCTGGAATCCTACACTCAGTCTTCAAAGTCAATGCCAAAGAAACCGCATTATTCAGTACTAATGAAAATAGATATTTCTTCACTAGCAGCATAGCTAACTGTTCTCACTGTCATAGCTTGGGTTCAAAGCATGACTGGAGAGATACGGGAGAGAAAACAATTCTTTCTGAAGCACCACCTATGACTCAATGACGGCCACAGGAGACTGAAGGCAGGAAGGGTACTTGGAGGAAGCTCTGTTACATATTTACATGGGTTTTGATGTCCCTTGGCATCTACTGGTCAGGGATGCCAGCAAAACTGGACAGGTGGTCCGATCTCAAAATTGCTGTTCTTACATTTATGCATGGAGGCCTAAGGAGGGACATAAGAATCTTATCCCATCCCCTGAGCAGGAATGACTTTCAGGGAAATTCCAACATTTCAAAAATCAGTTTTCATCTCTAATTTTGCAGGAAAAGGACCAACAAAATTTCCCATGCACTGGAGACTACTGTTTATTTTTCATTATTTGTGTTCAGAGGGGAAAGAGAAAGAAAAAATTAAAAGTCCTTTGTTTGACTGTTTCTGAAGAGAAAAACAAAACCAAAAGTAAAGAAAGAACAATCAGCCAGCTGCCCTGATTCTTGGGAATTCCAGTGCTACTGTATTGGATTCCAGGAAAACTTGGGGAATCCCTGCCATTCAGGGAAATCTTTCACTACACAGCAGTTTCCTGGTGTCACTGGGGATGTCTGGATCATGAAGACTTGCCAAGAGCTCAGCTGCTTCCTGGCAAGATGCTGATGTGGCCAAGGAGGCAGGAGCATTCTCACCAGCAAACCTCCTGGCTGCTCAGAGAACTTGTGCTGAAATGAGCTGCTCCCAGGATGTTGTGAACCAAAGAACATTGTCTCCTTCGTTGCTCCAGAGGTCATGGATGCAGCAGAGAGGATGGGCAAAAAGTAGGAGGAAAGACGAGGTCCAGGAAACAGGAGAAGCTTACCTGAGTTACTCAGCGTTTCAGGGTTAAAGTAAGGAATAGGACCTTCACCAGCTGAGTCCCAGTACACTACCATCTCCACTGCTCCTCTCTGCTTCATCAGGACAGCCTAGTGGCTGACTTAAGGCAAAAAAGGGAAAATGGTTTCCTTTTGAAATCCTTTTCTGTTGAGTTATTTTACATTTCAGCTGCTAACACCTTTAACTCCTCTGCTTTTATTTTCCAGGTATGTTTTATTATCACTACCATTACTGTTTTCTTTTTTTTTTCCATGCTACCTTACATGACTCCATTAACTGAGGCAGTCTCCAAATCTCTCCTCCAACATTAGCACATAAAGTCATTTCCCTTGTGAGGAAGCTGGGAATGCTCAGTCGTTCTAGCTGAAGAAAAAGCAGTGGGAACTGCATGGATTTTTTCTTCCTTTTGTTGTTTTCTTTCCCCTTCAGCTGGTTAGCTCTATTGACGTCAGATTGGCTAGTGTTCACTTTTTGAGTGGAAAGTGGGTTGGTTGCTCTTCACCAGCCTCCAACATCAGCTTTGAATTCAGCCTTCTTGATGCTGTAGATCTTCAGTCGTCACAACAACAGATTTGTTGTGAAGACATCTACAACTTGATGTTTAATCTGACACTTGAGCTGCAAAGCTCGTTAGGAGATGCAAAGTGTTCTGATGAATGTTTGGTAAGGTTGTGCCAAACTCAAGGGATGAATACTAGAGGATGTCCAGATGAGTGAACAGCAAAATCCTTCAGTTAGGTTAGTCACCACTTAGGAAAAGTGATCCAAAGAATTGAATTAGACAAACAAATCCTTAAAAGCAATTTTGCATCTCTGGATATCATTTATGTTTCAAAATGGAAGGAGAGATGTGAAATTGGCTGTTAGGAAAAGAATTGACGTCTTGGATAAATGACACAGTTGCTTCATACATAAGGCACTAGCTCAGCTGTGTTTCAGGAACTTATCTTCTAGCCTGGACCTTAACTCAATGACTTCAGAGATGGTGTCCTTCCAGTTTTTTGTTTGATTTTCTGGATACATCTTTAACATCTGCTAATGGTGTCCTCAAGACTGTGCTTGCCTCCTGCCCACATGCTAAAGCTTTGACCACGGCCTCTTGCATAGCTGGAGAGCATCCTTTCAAGAAGGTAGAACTCCACACAGTTAAATCTGCCAGCTGGATAGAACAGGACTTGGCATGCCCACGGATGCAGTCTGCAGGCAAGCCAGAGGCATCTGTGAGGCAGTCCAGGGTGCAGGGTGTGGATAGGACACAAAGCAGAAGAGGTACCATATCTAGTTTCTCTATTCAGGCACTTAAGAGGCTGGAAAAAGTCATGGTTTTGTACCTTTGTCAAATCAGTCACTCAGTAGCAAAGTAATCAGAATTTTCAGATTGCTTCCTTACCAGTGAATTTGCTTGTCACTCTAATCCTGGGAAATATAAAGGTATTTATGAAACAGTGGTCCATTCCCCAGACTTTTAAATTGGTGTACTCAAGGGACCATCTCTAATGTGTCAGCATTCCCATGAACTCAGAGTGAACTGAAAGGCAGGTTCCTCTTTTTCAGCTAACCCTACTTGCCTTCAGCTTGCTTCTTGAGCACAAGTGAACTCACACTCTTCTAGCTAGAAAACTCTACTAATTTCTTTAACACAAGCACCTGAAGCCAGAGTGAAATATCAATCCCAGCTCAACGACACCCACTGGTATCTGCTGTGGGCAAAGCATAGTACTGTGGAGGTGGAGGAATGCTGGCTTTTTTCCATGCCTAGCAGAGATCAATCATCTGTTATTTTAGGAATCCAGCTTCTGGTTTCAAAAAATTTGTGCATTACAGGAAGACAAGAATCTTTTCAAGGAAAAAAATGTTTTTTTTTTTCCTTATTGTGAATGTACAACATTCAACCCATTTCATCTCAGAGATATTGTGAAATAAATAATAAGGGTGTAATTCTAGCAGCCTTGACATGATTTTAGCACTCATACCTTGTCTATCTTCTGTGAAAAACACCCTCTAAAAAAATACTCAAAGCACTGCGTGTTCCCTCTGCGCTCAAAATTACCTCTTCTGGGACTTTGCTATTCAAGAGTTCTTAAAAAAATACCCATCTGAGATTTTGAAAATACCTCAGACCATCTTTCAGAATTGCCTTGCAACGTCTGCACCCATATGACTGTTTCTGACAGAACATATTAGAAATTCCTATATTAGGTCATTTAGATCTTGTCAAACCAGTTATGACAGTAAGAAAATAAATTTAGAAAAGGAGGTGAGAGCTGGTTTTCTATGTCAACATCTTTTCAGGTCTCTGGGTCATGAACCTGCTGATACAAGTAACTGTTATAATATGGAGGTAAAACAAGATTATTTATATGATGTGAATATATCATCTTCCTACTGACGATAACTGGATGTTCAGAAGAAACAGAAGAATTCATTGTATGTTATACATTTACTGTAGCCCTAAACAAAAGAAATGTTTACGTTAGGCCTGGTGGAGCTAGAGTTCTGGGCTGTCTAAAAAGGAACAACTGTGGTTACCAACCCTGAGCTTTCGGCACCCGAGCACAGACTGACTTTCAGGGCTGAGGCACACCGCTACCTCTGGATCCTCGTGTGTGAGAAAGTTCCTAAAATAGAGACAAAATTGCCACTGGAAAGTTTGGATTATCCAGAGTTAACTGAAAAGAATGTTCGGCTCTACCGTGTTTCTTGATTGTTTTAGTTTGAAGCCTGTGCTTAGCCATATAAAGGGTGTCTGTTTAAGAAATCCATGAAGCCAGCAAAACCATAAATCCTATTGTCATTGTGCCCACTCCCCACAAAGCAATATTCACATGTAATCCTCTTGTAGCTCATTCCCACCGATCTATTGTTCGATGCCTGAAGAACAAAATCCCTCTAAGGATGTTTGTACAGAGTGAATCGTGACGGTAATCCAGATTTATGCTGCTTAATTACTCACAGCCAATAGGGCATGTGACCACATTTACCATACTTGCTGAGATATCTCCAAAGTTTGCACTGGGCCAAGCAGTGTAAGGTTGATTATTTTTTTTTCCATCAAACCTCTCTCGGGCAAATTTCCAATTACTTCAAGACAAGAGGTTCCAATTGCTCCTGATTTGCATTAATCAGGCTAAAATCATATGCAGACCAAAGGGAGTTTGCCTGCTTGTGAAAGCAGTGAAAAGTCAACAGTCAAGAACTAATTTACTGTGTTTTGCTGTCAACCTCTTCCAGTTGATTTTCAGAAACTACCTGTTGGTTTTAATCTTGAAATGTCCTAGAACATCACAGGGACTGGAACACATTCCCATTCCCTGAAAATCAATCCATACTTCAAAGCAAAATGTAAATGCTGGATTCAAGACATTGTAGCAAAAAAAACCTGGATGAAATTCAGAATTTGCATTCTGCAGTAAATCCTGACATTTCACTGTTTGTCTTCATCCCACATTGGAACAAAGAGCTGAAATGTCAAGTCTTTTTTTCTCTGGGTGGAAATTTTGGGGAAAAAAAAAGAAAAAAAAAAAAAAAAAGAAACACAACAAAACAAGCAAACTTTTTTTTTTTTCTTCTTTTTTTTTTTTCTGGCAACGTCAAAGCGTTTTGCCTGACATTTTCAAACAAAACAAAACATTTCAACATTCCTGAAATGAAAATGTTTTCCTGTGGTGCGTTAAAATGACCCCAAAATGCTCTGTTTAAAGTCACTTCGGTGTTCAAATTATGCTTTCCCCTTGTGTCATGGCCTTCTGGGATATGTAGTTTGGAAGTTTATTCTTTGCAGTCTCCATGCCTGGATTGTGTGAGTTGTTTCATGCTTAAACACTGAAATCCATATAGACAATTGTCTTTGCACAAGGCAACAAGAGAAACATCTGCACTGCATTACAGGATAACAAAGAGTGTCCCATCTACTGAGAAAAAGTCCTGAACTGTAACCTTGCACTGTTACTGGAAAGTAATTTAATTTATTATCGAACTCATCTGACTCAAAATGTTTGGGGCCAATTCAGAAATAAAATATTCTGTCTCAGGCCAATGGTTTTATTGTTGTTTTTGTTTTGTTTTTCTTAATATATATGGATTTTTCCCTAACTCTACTTACCATTTTAACAAAATGTTAATATACCTGCACTTAAAATTCAATAGTCCTCCTGAGTACATGCTTCCCACTCTGCTTTGAACTTCCTTACTACCCAAACTCATACCATCTTCTTTTAAGTACCAACTATTTTACTTCTATCACGTAGAAAGGCAGAGGTCCTCAGCTACTTCTTAGTTGTGATGAACTCTCCTCAGTTGTATTGCCCCCTCCCCACACCTTACACAGTTGTTAGTTGATCACTTAGCATATGCAGTGTGTTAGGGCAGTAGAAATAACAGTATCAGCAGTAATGTCATACTTCAGTACTCAGTGTTCCCATAGCTGCTGGGCAGCAAACCAGCCCTTGCTTGGCACCCTAATGCTGCTAGGTCAGTGAACTGACTGTGCAAGATGCTATTTGAAAGCCTGTAGTTTTATATCACTTGTAGCTGATCTTTTATTTTATGAGGTAAACAGTCATAACAACAAGACTAAGGCATAGCTAAAGGTGTGGGTAGTTTGAAGCAGGTTCCTTCCTTGATGCAACAGTCATTTTGCTGGAGGTGAGTTATAGAGGACAGAGCGGGTAACTTAGCCAGACTGATGACATATTCATAATGTCTTAACAACGAGGATACATATCATAGAACATAGTTACTCTCACACATATTTATTACAAGGAGAATTGGGGCAGGAGATCACTTTTTTCTTTATTTCTCCTCTGGCACCAGTCCAGGGAGAACACAAAAACATTGCATGTTGTGAGCTTGGCTCTGATTTGCAGAGAGCCTAAAGTATTATATCTTGCCACTGTGAAGGGATTCATGTACACCTAACTAGCAAGAGATGCCTTCTGCTGTTGGACAAAAATGCAATGGTTTTGGTAGGTTCTCAGCTTGATTCCTTGCAGAATAAATAGATGGTTATTACTTGTGAAGTTGAACTGCTCCTAAATGCAGAACATTGAAGACCTTATAAATGACCAGAGAATCTGGAATGCAGATTTGCACGAGCAGTGCAGGTTTGTCAGATCTGTACCTGATTCTGAACAAATATTAACAAATGTAGAATGTTTTAAAATTACAATGTTTTTAAATAGTGAATGTTTCCTTCAAAACTGTTTCCCTGCCCTAAAGAAGATACTGTCAGAACACATTCATCTGCCTAAATGGCTCCCACTGTTCTTGCCATTTAGGGCAGGCAGAAACCAGATTTGTCACTGTAAAATCATGTCAAGTTTGAGAAAAATCATAAAGCTGCTGATCCAATTTGATCTATTATTCTGATTAGCAGGGTATCTGTTTCCCAACCTACAGAAAAAAAGGAGTGTTTTTTAAACAACTGTCAAGAAGTTTGTCTTAACCTATCCATCTTTCATAAATAACTTGCTCTATCACATCTAACTCAAAGACACATGTTTAAGAAAAGATAGAGAATCAAGAATGGAGGACTGGAGAGCCAAAATCTTCACGTCAGTGTTTGGCATCTGTTTATCCAGTTGCTAACCTTGGCTCCCTTTACAGCTAATGGACCAGAGTTCCTCCAAAAGGCAGCTTAGGAACAGGACTGTCACTTTGATGTCAACTTTTCTGCATTAAGCACAGAGGGCCTTGATTATATTCAGTAGTCAAAGTTGTGTGGGTTGCTTACCTTCACTATACCATCCCTTCCTCCAGAGTGCACCTACAATAGGCCAAGCATGTCTTTCAACAAGGACACCCAACTTAGTTCATCAGTGAGGAGATACATATTAATAAAGTCAAAAATGTAAATTATTACCAGCCCAGGGCCTTTCTCACATGATATTTTGTGAAAACCAGCATATTCCCTGATGACTTTCAATCTGTGGTTAGGAACAAGTGTGTGAGCTACTCTGAAGAGGATTCTGGGGAAGTAGCCGTCATTACTGGATTCAGATGATTGGAAGCTGACTGATGTTGCGGTCACTTTGGTATCACTTGAGGAATTGTTTTATGCATAGATGAGTCATGTTATTGGTGGAGCAGAACCTGACCCTGGGGCATGCAAGCAGTGGGAAGAACAACCATTGCACCACCCTCTAATAACACACAGACCCAGGCAAAGGTACTGGCCAGCCAAAATAAATTAATTGCATCATCTAGTGGATATTGTGTTGTATCAAAGCTCGCTTCTCCCTTTAACAAGGGTAGTAAAAATGTCTATATTAATTGCTTTCACTTCAACTGGCCAGCTTGCACCTTCCAAGCCCGCTGCAGACAAGAGCTGGTGAGGGGAGATAACTCATTCCAAAAGAACTAGCAGAATTCATTCACTGCTTTTTGAAGTAACAGGAATTGAATTTACTAGACATGGCTGAAGTGTATCCAAGATTTTCTAAACTTCCTCAATAAAGTTATTCATTTGCTTTCTTTAGCTCTATCATTCTACCTGCAACTGTTCAATACCAAATGGACCGTGAGACTATGATAGAGAATTAGACATGGCAGAAATTCCTCTCCACTTCTGTGACCAGTATGTTCCAGGTTCCAGGACTGAGGCTCCACAGCATCATTTGGTCTCTCAAGAATTAGAACAGAACATGAAAAGGAGCCCTTGGATTTCAGGGTACTTGGCCCTCAACCAGACAGATCTGAGCAATCAAGTGATGAATGAGAGGGAGGGAACCTGACTAGAGTCAACTGAGAAGCCTGTGCTAAGCCATCCTGGCATGGATGAGAGCATGCAGCAAGGTAAGAAGCTGGAAGGGTAGAATCACAAACATGGAAAAGGCTGCAAAATGAGGTGAAGTTGGAAGTTCTGGCACAGGGACAAAGGTAGAGCTCTCAAAAAGCACAGAGCTGAAGGAGCAGGAAAGAAAAATTTATATTGGGAAAAATGTTTCTTCTTCCACTCCAAAACCTTCAGAATATGGCTGAATCCTGTTACTGTTCATGGTATTCACCCTCCACATTTCTTTTATCCCTCTCTTACAAATCCTTGCTTGGACTTTGATCCACCCAGAAACTTTTTCCATTTTTACTTCATCACCCCTTTCCCAGCTGCCCTTCACCCCACCCAGTCTACTGGCTTGCCTTGCAGCTTCCACACTCCTGTGTATTTTCCTCTCAAGGCTGTGTCTGCCTTGAACTAAGACCGCTGATCCTCCCTTTCCAGTTCAATCCCACTGACATCTCTGGTGGCTTCTTTGTTACTTACATACTCAAAGACAGGAATTCCCATAATTTTGCTCTTAACAAGGATGAGGCATTAGGGTGGGAGATGAACAAAACTGAATTCTTACTTAACACTGATTTTTATCTACAGGAGGGATAACATAGGAGATCTTTACATGTACAGTGTATCTGTACATCACTTCTGAAATACCAGACTAGAACTGGCACAGCTGAAGACCTATAGTATCTATGATATGAAGATTAGCTAATTCTGTCAGTATTAGTTAGAATTATAAAACAAAACCAACAAGCAAACAAAAACACCAAGAAAAACAACACAAAAAACACAACCAAAATTACATTGTTTTGGGAAACTTAGGCCAAGGAACTGAGATACATATGTTCTACTGAATCACTGTGAAGTTCATAGCTAAACCCTCCCAATGCCTCAGCATATTGGTATCCTCCTGGTATCCTCCCAGACTCATTTCTCATTCTCTTTAGGTCTTGCAGTAGCAACCTCCCTTCTATTGTTCCAAACAGCATACTCCTGCTACTTCTTTCAGCAGGACCTTTCACCAGTTGATTATTTTAGGTCACTGTGCGATTTCATCTGGGATGCCTGTTTAGTACAATAAGATGGACCAGGTGCATACATTCAGTTGCCATTAACATAATGCCAGTAGCAAGTCTCTTCTTGCATGGTTCCAGTGGGAAACAAATGTAAGATGAACTGAAGAAGAATCCTAAATGATGGAATCAACGAAGCCAGACACTCAGGACAATACCATCTGCCTTACTCAGAGACCGACTGTGGGCATCAGCATTTGAATCCCTGGGAGCACAAAAGAGCAGATGCTTCAAACCTTTGAGGTTGACCCATCACTGAGCAACATTTTGAGTGTTTGGCTCTGCCTCAAGACAAGTCTTGAGTTTCATGCATTTATAAGGGCAGAAGTCGGCTCCGATAGAATCAGAATGGGTCGCCTGAAATGAAAGCTCAGCATTGGGTGTGTAGCAGAAAACATGTCAGATGTCCAACTGGGCAAAACATGAAAGAGGTGTGAGTGGGTAGGAGACACGAAACAAGCATTTCCTCACTGCTTGCTACACAGCTGGTTGAAATGTGTCAATACAGGTACTTCAGGGATTTTGCAACTCTCCTCTTATCCTAGTAGGGGCCCTGAGTTTTAAACACACCTGATTCCCATTCAAACATATGTGTGTTAACCCATCATGGAGTTGGAACCATCTGGGTTATGACAGAAACTAGACTGTCTCAAAATTTGTAGGAGTACTTCTTGTTGCTGAGGGAAAAGGAAGGGAAGTGAGACTATATTTCTCAAAAGTCTGTACCTAGACAATGACTTCAGGTTTTCTATTCACCTCTGTGACCAGGATCAGGGCAAGAACACAAATACAAAGTGGACTAACAGATATAGGAAAGTAAATGTGGGTTTATATCATTGATTGCCATGTCCTCCAAAATGATATTGTCCTATCAAAGGGGTGAGAGTCTCCCAGATGGAAGCTACATTCATAGAAGCCAGTGAAACCAGAGATAAAACCTGATGATTTACAGACCTGGGCAGGGTATATTCAACAGAAGCTATTTGCCTCATTTGTCTTCTCAGAGCAGTTGGTTGGGGTTCAGCAGAACAAAGACATTAAAACTGGACTGGAAGAACAGGCCCAACAGTTCTCCTTCCCCACCCCCCAAGAAGGAGTCCACCTCTCCATCATGCAGTCATACACATGCACAGAGCCTTTTCCTCAAACGGACAGAGACTCTGCGACGCCAGGATAAATGAATTGCAACATTTGATGGATTTTATCTTCAATCAAAGTGCACTTCTCCCTTTAGGAGAGAAGCTGTAAAAATGTCTTGATTAAACATGGAAGCTCCAAGGTGACTCTTCTGACTGAGTAGTGAAATGACTAGAAAGTGACCTCTTGGTTAACTCCTTATAGGGTTCTGGCCCCAAAGCTGATAAAAGAATCCCCCATGAGAGCAGAGCATTGTCTTTTGAAACCCAGTAAAAAATAAGATAAACACAGAACCTTTCATTTGCCAGAAGGGAGGTGACAGGTCGGGTGGAGAGTGCATGCATTATTTCTTTGGGGGGGGAGAGGGGTTAGTACTAGGTTCTTGGATTGTCATTTTCTTATCAGCAAACAAAGGACATGAGAAATGCAATCCGAGGGTTTTCCCCTAGGTGTTTTAGCAGTCAAACCACTGGCTTGGTTTACTCACCACAGCTGGTGCTGTTGATACAGCAGCCCAGCAACATGTACTGAGCTGAATTTGCCCAGCAGGCTGGGTCAAACCCAAACACGTGGATGAACCCAAGAGAATAACTTTGCCTATTTGACACCCATTTTAAGATCATCCAGGTGCTTCTCCTGCCTTGGAGAAGTCCCAGATCTCTGACTCACTTTAGAGGATCATAGAGAGGAATCATTTTTCACATCACAATATCATGGGCTTATTTTGAGAGGAAGCTAAGAGGCTCAGCCTACAGGGCTTCAAGGTGAAGAATTTAAAATTCATATTAATGCTTTATATTTAGCAAAAGAGCTACAGAAGATCCTTGGTGGGCTGGCCTGGAAACTCTTGATCTCAGTGGCACAGTCAAGACACAGAAGACTTCTCCCCTGACTCTCATGCACATCAGATGGGTCAACTGTGGCTAACAGACATGGGAGCATGGAGTGCCCTGCTGTACTTCTCCAGCTTGTCCTTTCCTTCTGCACAGCCTTTGTTGGCACCTGAGCTGCCTAGTCATCACCCAGCAGGAGTATGACCAACCAAAAGAGTCACCCAAGCTAGAGAAGTTTCTGCTCATCCTCTGCACCCAGCTGACCATTCAAATGCTCATCACTCTCTCTACTCGTACAACAGTCATTCAGTCATCTTCTTGGGATAGATGTGGAAAGCAGCTGGCTTCCAGATCAGCCAGCAGCCTGCTGAGAAGGCTCAGTAAACTTTGTGCTTTTCTTTTCTCCTCCTACCCTTTTGTCTGAGTTGTACCTGTAAACAATAACTCTCCAAAGTGGGAAGTCTCTCTTACTAAATACAGTTTCTAATACAACAGAGCAGAGTGCAGCTCACAGGTACAACTCAAAAGGTAGCAACAAAAGTCCAAATATGTCATCTTTACTTCTAACTGAATTCTAAACATGTAGTTATTACTTCAAATTACTCTGTAATCCCTTTTTGTCTTAAACAGAGAATGGTGTTGTCAGCTGTTACTTTCAGAGTGACCCCTCTCCTGCAAATGGACAGACAAATGGCCAAGAGCAATCCCACGTGGCTGCAAAGTTATGTCTATAACAGCTCCCCATGATGTGTGTATCCATGTCTGCTGTCCTCACATCACAGGTGCAGGTACTAAACCTGCACCTGCCACATGCGGAGCTGATTTGAACTTCGATAGCCATTTCTCTTTGGGGTTTTCAACCATAACTGCGTGGCATGGTCTAGAGTGATCACAGGCATGGGTTGATGGTTGGACTGGATGATCATAATGGTCTTTCCAACCTTAATGATTATACTGTCTCTATGATAACTGTTCCCTGTCATGCTACATTGCTCATCACAGTTAGTACAGCAGAATTTAAATGTGAACCTTTACCCTGCTGAACACAAAAGAACTAACAACAACAAAAAAAAAAAACCAAGAAACAGCTAACTCACTCCCCTTAAAGGAATACTGAAAAAGAGAGGCAAGGGTCTACCCACATGTATTCAGTTTCCATACTACAGTCAGTGTCTTTCATTTCCGGTGTCTGATGGGATGTGGCGTTCTCTCTCTAGCAGCCCTAACCATCAGTATCCAGACAAACAGGCCTAGCCCCAGTGCCCCACTTCCCCCTCTCTCCTTACTGATGAAGCAGGAATACCATTCTGACATAAAATCCTGGAAAGACAAAAGAAAGAAATAGCTGAATTCTGCCTCTCCCAGGTTGTGGTTGAGGGGGCGAGACAGGTAAAATGCATCAGGCCACAACATCTGTGAGATCAAATTCCAGCTGTCATCCGCCTTGGAAGAGCTGACCCTGCCAGTTTCTCAGTGCTGGACTCTGTATGTGTTTATTTTATTTGACCATGCTTTGTTTTATTTAATTTCATTTTACTCTCCTTCCATGGTCTGAAAATGTTCACAATGATTCTAAGACATCTCTCCAGATCAGATTTACAGCTGCACAGAAAGCGAGACTGTTACTATTTATAGTCATCTCAACTTTGTTTCATCTGCCTACACAATCAATTAACTTCAGCTCCAGCTAATTTTGCAATCAGCCCAAGAAAAACGTCTCTGGTGTAATGGCTTGTTTTCTCCTTATTTTCCCTGGAGCTATAAAAAACTCTGTTCCTCTTCCTTATCCAAGTTCTACACCTGAGTACAGCACTAACCGGACTCATCCTCCCTGTCTTCTGCCTTTTAGCAGCTTCTTCGTGGCTAACTTGACAGAAGAGCATTTACTTTGCATGATGGAGACATTTTTCCCCTCTCCAATGGAGGTTTGGAAAGAATACTTCACCATTTATTTTTCCATCAGCTAATTGCAAATATTGAAAGCGTCTAGACAGGGGGAAAATAGTTTTATAAATCATCAGCAGAAGGAATTTCAATGTTATCTTACATCCCACACAAATACTTTTAAAAGACATTCGGTAAATATATATTTGTATACAGAAACATCATGCTAACCTGGAACTCAGGTTGAATGCACATCAGGAATTTGAATGTGAAAGCAAGGGAATCACAGAACAAGGATGTTGCAACCGTTCCACAAATAAGCAATAAAACACAGTACTTAAAAACCAAAGGTCTAGTAAAAAGAAGAGCTGAAGATGACATTCACTTGGGATGTCACTCTGGTTCTTTATTACTAACATATTTGACTTCAAAATGTATAAAAATGTTCCTCCTCTTCCTATTTCTGAGAAGAAAATGTATTATTTTGAAATTAACATAGTGTTCTCCAGGACCCTGAAGCAGACTCCTGCTGACCAAAGGACATTTTTCTCATGGTACTGAAGGTGAGGATAAAGACCACTTCCCCTCAGGGAAGACAGTGAACCCTCCTACTGAAATCTTCCCTTCCTTCCATCATCCATTTATTCTTGTGATAGAGTCTCTCACTCTTCTTTTGGTCAATTTGGTGCCAAAATTCATGGAAATAAATGGGAACTTCCAGGGGTAACGTTTATAGTGTGTCTGTGTTACACATCGAATCTCTGTGCAGAACCACATGAGCAGACTCTCATTAACTATGGAAGCCATAACATTCTGGGACCCCATTAAAGTTAGTTTGCCCTTAGCATACCATCCCTCTTCTGGAATCTGAGTCAATGCCTGTGTACAGCAAGACCTCATTGATTTCATCTGAGCTAGGCAAGGGAGCTAAGACAAAAAGAACAGGAAAAACTCTCTCAGATCCCACTGCATCTATGAACTTAACATCAATTGAACAGTAAAGAGAGGAAAGGCAACACAGAGGAAAGATGGGGAAGACTTCATAGCTTTCCTATGGCCCTGGTTACAAACTGGTAGTCCAGAAGCTGTTCAGATGGCATAACTTGGGGACAATCATTTTGAACAGCATAAGTTTTTTCAACAGCAACTTTGTTGATCGTGGTACCAGAGCTCCTATCAGAGTCCCAAAGAAGAGGGATGTCATCATGAGCCCAGTAATGACAGGATACTGTGAGGGCAAGCTTTCAATTCTACCTCATACTTAGTGGCGATATACCTAGCAGGCCTCACAAGGTGTCCTCTAGTCAGTCTTCTTTCAAATAGTAAAATCTGCAATGCTTTACTCCTAAGAAGTGCTGGATAAATCTCTTCTTTGAAATCTCCACATATGAAGGTATAGCTCCCTCTACTCCTGAGCACTAAAACATACCATGTTGTTACATATCTAAAATCTCAATCTAGCAAGTAGAAGAAGATAACTTAGTGTTATTAGTGTATCACTTCAGCTTGTATATCAGGAGTTGTAAGCCCACGACTTTACATATTACTCTAAATCAGCTTCCAGAGAGACATGGACTGAAAGCGTTGTACTTTGGGAGTCTAGTCTCCAGGGATCCCCAGTTCAGACATGAGATTCCTGTGGTTTTTCACTAATACTACATGCCCAAGACAGCTCATTTAGAGAAACAAAAATATTGTTTGTCCTTGTGGGTAAACTATTTACTCAGTTTCTTTAAAACTGTCACATCTCTTACAAAATACTAGAGGTTTGTTTTGTTTCGTTTCTTGCTCTGCTGAAGAGAGCGCCTTTAGAAAGGCATATTTTAAGTACTCATTGAGGACAAAGGGAGAGGGCTTCTCAGAGTGGGCAACCCCAGGTCAAAATCTTTCTTTTCAGGTTGCCATTTGAGTTTGTAGAAAGTTGGGCAGAGTTGAAGGTAAAATATATATGGAAGACGGATGACAGGCTGTGAGAGTATGGGGTACTGAGAACAGAAGAGTGATGTATGTTAACTGCAAAGAAAGTTTCAAAAACAACAACATATTTTACTGATGGACTTAGAGTAGTTCCCACTAAACCATCTGTGATATATCCCTGCATTTTTCCATATCTTTTCCATCCCTTTGGTTCCCATAGTCCTTGAACTGTGGTTTACATGTGGCTGAAGACACACACAAGGCCATTCTGTAGATCATTTTTCCTTTGAAGTTTCAAAAGGTAAACCATGGCCTGCAAATATTTTAAGAATCTTTTCGTTCATTTGTCTGAAAACACATTTGCCTTTGCTTTTCCTGGCAATAATGCACTGATTCTTTTGGAACTGAAGATCTGCTCAGCTTCCCTGGAATCAGGATCAAATCCTTGTGCCTTACTATGTATGAGAGCTAAATAATGCTATAGGAACTACGACTTTTTCTTCTTGATAATGGTAAGCAGGAATACATTTTATTCCCCAGTCCTGCAGTCTCTGAAGAGCAGCCATCACTCACAAAACATCCACAACAGCTGTCCTTCCTGCTGGGGACTATTCCAAGAAGTGACAACCAAGTTCCAGACCCTAAAACCTTTGAATTTCAGGGAAAGTTGATATTGGCCTCCATATACCTATAATGAGCCAGACGGGAGTTTCTATGCCTTAGAAAGGCCAGATCATGATGCAGATTAGATCTGAAGACCCGGCTCTTGCCCATATTTTACTCTAGAAATATACTTTATCTGCCTGGGGAGAGAGAGGTGATCTGAAGATCATTCCCAACACCAATCCATGCTACTGCTAGACTTGGAAGTCTATGCATGGATGGATGAAACTATGTGAACTGAGGGAAGCAACAGGAGTCACTGGGGACTCTGTGGCATTCCTGGAGCAGGACAAGAGGTGCTGGCTTCTGCTTCCCCAGCAGTGAGCTGGTAACTTGGCTGTTGTTCTCACTGCTGTGACAGTGTGTTTATAGGGGTTGCTATAGGAGTCCAGCAATTTCCTTTGAGCTACAGTTGCTTCAAAACTGGTACTAACGCATCAGAAGTGCAGTGGGAGGTGCACTCCCTGGCTGACATCTGTGGAGGACAGAGGAAGTCAGAAGGAGCATTTTCTGCTTTGCGTCTCAAAGTTGTTTCCAAGCAGCATTCCACTAAAGCTGGGAGTCCCCCACCCCCTCAATCCCAGCTGTTCACTCCCTATATCCTTCTTCATGATACCAAAAAACATGCCCTGAACAGCAACACAAAGGATCAGGGACCTGAGCAGCAGTGGTAATATCACACAGGGGAGCAACATGCTGTGTTTCAGAGGCTGGGGCTGCAGGGTGCCACAGGAACTCCTATAGCTGGCAGATCCAATACAGACAGTCTTATCAGACAACAGCCTCATTTGGTCTCAGAATCCAGTTTTTCTCTACCTCACACACCTTGCTTTTTGCAGATAGGTAAAGAGTACTAAGACAATCTATAAAGGCTGGGAGGGGGGGGGGGGGGGGGGGGGTAGATGTAGAACCCACTCTATTCAAAGTATTTCATTCAGAATCTTAGATGTTGACTTTCCTTTCCTTGATCTTTCTCTAGGTTCAGTCCAACACAGAGAAATTTGCCATCTTGGAGACAGACCTTCTGAGACCTCACTGCATCTCTACAGTAAATTCTGGGTTTGGTAATTTAGTAAAACTTCACAGATTATTTATGAGGATGTTTTATCTCCAAGTCTGTTGTCTGGTGTTCTACTGTTTAACCACTCAGTCACTTCTTTATTTTTCAATGGAAGAAGGGAAAGAAAGCCAGGTGAAGTGATGCACTAAGGTACCTCAGACAAAGACTTCATTGCTCATGAGCTCCATGCAATTTGGACTTGCACATATTTCACAATCTTGTAGATTAAGCCAGAATGAGATTGCTGAACTCTCGGATGAAAGACTTCTGAGAAGATCAATGCGGAGGTTTCTGAACTAGCTTAGTATTTGCAGAGCACACTCTAAAATATATCAAAAAACTAAAGCACACTTTTCACAAGGGCTAAAGATGTGCTTCAAAGCTCTGGCTACTTTGCTAATGTGGTAACTTCTGTCTCCTTCAATTTCCCACACAGTTTGATCTCAGTGCAACATTCTGCTTCACTTCCTGCTCTGGAGTGCAACAAGCATTCATCTCTGCAGCACAAGAGCTTCTGCTTCCCACAGTGAAGATAGCTGCATGATTCTTATGATAGTATGTTTCGGGATGAAATGCAGCAACCCCTACAGGATTGCATATCTGCCTATGTATGTCATTTGTCTTCTTCATCTATGTTCAGAACATCCAAGATATAGAATAATGTGATTTGGAAAAGAATGAGAGTGCTTTGGTAGGAAAACTCCAAAGGCTCATAGCTAATTTCTGTTTCACTCCCACAGACTTCCCTTTTCAGTTGTGCAGACACCTTGAAGCAGCTCTGCTCTTTGACAAGATACCAGCCCTTGCTAGCAAGATAATAATAATGATGATGATTATTAATACTATTATTAAAATCCACTGGCTTCTACAACCTGTGAGAGAGGAGAGAACCTTTACACAGAGGCCTCAAGGCCATCAGGGATTTAGTCAGCTCTACTGCAACAGACTGAGCAGGAAGGAGGGATAAAGAGCTCAATTTTCCCAGGAGGGATTTGTTACATACCCCCATTGTTTCTTTCAAAGCCTCCTTTGCTCTACCTGGTGCAGGCATTGGACACAGGCCAGGTGCCCTTTGTGCCCCTGCAAGAAAATCAGCCAGGGGCTGGGGGGAAGCCGAAACTGCAATGCAAGCAGAGATGCCAATTCACCAAGCTGAGCCGGCGGTGTCAGCCTGAGGACAAAAGTTATTCTTCTAGTGTTTGATGCCAACTGGCACAGACTCCCTCTTCTTCCTTCACATAAGTGTTGCCTGCTTTACTCTCCCCCTCCCCATCCATGATATTTTGCCTTTGAAGTCACTTCATCAATAAATTCTTCCTCTATTGGGATTAATCTTCCACCTGCCAGGCCATGAACAGCCACCTTTGTGTGTGTCTGCAGCAAGTTGCCAAAGAGAGAGCAGAAAGGAATGGGTAAGCTTGGCAGAGCTAAATGGTTCAAAGGAGAACCAAGAAATCCTACCCGTACCTTTAAACTTAAAGCAGCACAAGGCACTTGTTCCTCCAAAACCCATTCCCACATGGGGTTTTCTCTAACCTGGTTAGATTTCGAAAATGCCTACAAACCATAATCCTGTGTGGCCAGATGCCTACAGAGGAATTTGCTTCTGAATAAATCCATGGTGAGAGCAAACACCCAGGTTCCTGACACTCAAACAAACCTGAATACATCTTTTCCAGAAACAGAAACGTGCCAAAAACAGAACCTTGGTTATCCCTGGGAATGTCTTCTTCACTCTTCCATGTAGAAGGTGATCTACAGTTCACAGACATCTCTGATATTCATTGTCGTTTAGACTGGCAGTTATTAGTTTGGCAAATCTTTGCCCATGATGTTGAAATCTTTTCTATAAAGATGAAACCATCTGGATATGAATTCTGGGGACACTCTGAACACACAATTGCTCTGCAACCATGTAGGAGATGTCCCACATGCTCTTTACGTTATGAGTTACAGGGCAGCCCAGCTTTTAAATTAAGACCTTGACAAACACAAAGCAGATCAAGTTAAAACCTGATAATACTGGACATGCATTAATGACCCTTCCAAGCAGCAAAGAAAACTCAAAGCATCCTCATGCAGAAGGGCTATTAGATCAATAGACATCAAAAAGTCAGACTGATTCTCTTACACCCTTTCTCCTCCACAACTCCTACGTGAAGCCAAATTGCTTCATAGGAAAACAGTGCTCTGGAAATCTACCTCCTATTTCATTCTACATTCCTGCAGCCAAACCAATTTCATTGTATTGTTAAAAAAAGGTTCTAATTCCAATGCTGCTACTGTGCTCTATATTCATAAAGACTTGTGCCTCCATCTTTCCAGCCTGAGACACAAAGTAGGAGCCTTTTTAATGCTGTTCTGGTAGAGCAAAATGAGGGTGGAGTAAAGATTTAAATCACATCTGTGTGCACTTCCCAAGCTTCAGGTGGGGAAGGGGGGTCAGGAGCTGAGGACTCATGTGCCAGCTTGAACCGAGAAGCAGGCTTTTATGACTGAGTAATAAACTCATGAAAATTGAGGGTTTATTAATGAAAATGTTGACAGTCCTTTAACTTCAGTGGTGCTACTGGGCACCTCTATATGTGAAAAAGAAGCCTTTCTGCACTTAAAAATTTATTAGCTGTAATTTTATTTATTTTCTTTCTTTCTTTCTTTTTTTTTTTTTTTTTTGCTTTCCACATATAGAATCTGCACTAAGGGAACAAGAACACTTTATGCCCTGTGAAACCCGAGCATTTATTTATCTATTTTTTCTAGCAGATTTCAGGGTGCTTTTAATTTATTATTTTTTTTTAATATGTGCTTTGTTTCTCAAGCTCTGGCATGTCTAACAGTCCAGCCCACTCCTGTGGAGTTCAGTGGGATTGCTGGCTAATTGCAGAGCAGCCTTACAGCCAGTATGAAAGTCACTTGCTGACGAAAGGCACAAACCGGAACAGCTGGCTCAGGCGGAAGGGGAGAGCCTTGTTTCCTTCTCTTTGAAACTCAGCTTGCTCCCTCCCTCCCATCAGTTTGTGTGTTTTCCCAAATTCAATCAAATCCTGCCAGCAAAAAATTATGGAGAGGATCAACTGAATTTTACCCAATTATGAACTGAAAGGTTTGCCTCGGGGTCTTGGAAACACGCTGTTCCCAGGGCTGACTCCCTAATCCCTCTGTTGCTTCTGCACACCCTCCTCTGCCTGCATGGTCCCCTGATGGCCCGTGACGCTTGCCAGCAGTTTGGAGCAGAGACCCAGATCCTGGCTCTTGCCAGGAGGCTACACTACACTTTCCAATAGCTTTCTCCTACAGAGTCATGTCTGCTTTGCTAATTAGTACAGAGTAGGAAGTTCCCTGGGTGAAACAGCCTCATCTTTTGGAAAGCCACTGTCCTCTCCTCGCTGCCCCCTCAGCCCTCAGAAGTGGACAGCCCCTGCTAGCCAGCAGTTTTCCTTTGACAGCAATGTTCCTTTTGTGTGGAGGTGTTCCCTCATCACCAGCAGTTTCTTGGCTACTGTTGGTTGTGGCCTGCAAATGCTAATGCCTGGGAAAACCCAGCACCACCCCTGTGAGAGCTGCTTTCCTGCACAAACTTGGCTGAACTCTTCCATCTTTCCCTGGCTGAAGCTGTGGAGGGGCTAAGGGACGCAGGGCAGCCTCCCCAGCTTTGCCTCCAAACAAGCTCTGCAGGAAAAGAGAACAGGTCCCCACGCCATGAACAGGACCCTGTGCACAGTATTTTATGTCTGCTACATAAGAATGCTCTTGGCCTGTGGGCAGGAGCCTGCAGAACAGCTGGAAGGTCAGCACCAGCTCAGTTAGAGAAACTTCTTACTTCATATCCAAGGAGAGCACAAAAAGCAGCAAGGCACATGCCTTGTGTCTCACTCAGGTCACTATATGGAACAAATCAGCATGAAGTAACACAGACCACATTGAAGATCTGCAAGTCATTACCCATAATGATTGTTCAGAAACGGAGCTGGCACCAAAACTCTCTTCCCTCTCCTCCAGTCTAAGTCTCTTCCCTCTCCTTTTTTCTTTCACTCACTGGTGCTTTCAAGCAACAAAGAGCATCTGAAGATTGCTTCCCTCCCATTGTGAGTCATCAAAAACCAGTGCAAGAGGAAGGCACGGTGCAGCCACACAGAAGGGTTGACTGCAGCACCAGTACCATTCCCCTGCACCCATCCTCCTTTTCATGGAAATGTGCACCTGGTTAGGGCAGAAAAGCAGAGCGGCAATCACACAGGGAGCCAGGGCCTGAGCAGCATCCGTGCTCCAGCTTGCCTGGCTGACACAACATGACAATAAAGGCATTTGCCTTCACCCAAGAATATAGGAGATCATGTAATGTCCTCTGAGGTTTAGCAATTACCTTCTAGCCTGAAACCATCTTAGATCCCTCCCTCTCCCTCCCCAGGTGGGAAGTGTCCACTTGCTGACACCCCACCCCCATCCCCCTTTGCATTTGCAATAGCAAATAGATCCTTTTCTTTACCACTGCAGCAGGAACATGGATAAATTCATTAGGAAACCCTTGCCTTTCCGATTGTAATGCCATACATACAAGGACTGCAAGAACAGAAGAGCAAAGTGCTTGGGGGAGAACAAACTTTGGTTGGGGGGGATGCAGAGTGCAGAAAAGCCTGCAGAAATGTTTGACTGCACCTTTGAGAGAACGAAGAACTCTTCTCTAGGGCTTGTTGGAACTGCAACTATCTAATTTAGAGGAGCAGGATGAGATGAATATTTTATGAGGGTTTTTCCACAAGGCTGTTAACATTTAGCAAACAAAAGACATCCGTGATTCATTTTCCTTCTCACAGGGGGCAAACGAGTTAACAGATGTAACCAGGGAATTAAAAAGGGATGCTCCCAGCACTCGGTGCAGCTGCTGCCTTTACCAGGTACATGAAACACTGGCTACACTGGGGTTCATGCAGCACTTACAAGAGGAGTTGGGTTTAGGAGGTGGGTGGTTGCAAACTGATTCAAACCAGTTCTCTGCTCCAATGTTTTGCTTCATCCCTGAAGGTGTTGCTTTATTTTTGGAGATGTTCAAGGCCAGGCTGGATGGGGCTCTAAGCAGACTGATCTAGTGCCTCACTTAGTGGTTGGCAACCCAGCCTGCAGCAGGGGGTTAGAACTGGATGGTCTTTGAGGTCTCTTCCAACCCAAACCATTCTATGCCTTGGAGTCAGCCCCCCCTCCTGTGTTACTAGTGACAGTACTAGAGGGAGTGGCCTCAAAGTCATGCCAGGGGAGCCTCAAATTGGAAGTTAAGAAAAATTTCTTCTCTGCAAGAGTGATCAGGTGTTGGCATGGGCTGCCCAGAGAGATGGCTGAGTTACCGTCCCTGGAAGTATTCAAGACACATATAGATATTATACTAAGGGACATGGTTTAGAGGGGAAATATTGGTGATAAGGTGGACTAGATGATCCTGGAGGTCTTTTCCAATCTTGGTGATTCTATGTTTCTGTGATTCTAAGATAACTGCTTTTGGTCCCAGTCCTAGGAATTAGGATTCTAAACAGCTTTGACCACCTATGTTCAGGAGAACACAGCCCTAGGAAATCTTCTATCCTCCTCCTGCTCCAGTTAAGACAGTTTCTGGGCTGCGGTCAGCCTGGCCCAGCTAGTCATGACCTGAATTCAGGTACTTCCCCAGCTGCTCATCCTGCAGAAGAGGCAGCAGCCAGTGTTTTGGGGAGGGCTCTGACCACACCAAGGGAGGGAGCAGACAGCCTCATGCACAGCAACTGCCAATCTCCCTGCAGGGCTGTGGGGTGGGGGGACTGGCAGCAGTGGGACTGTAACACAGTACTGACTGTCCCATCTTCTGGGGTGGTGGATGGGCTCCTCCGCAGCACATCTCATCATCCCTGTGGTAGGTCAGCTGGGCACAGAAACACTTCCTTCCTTCCCACAGGGAGGTGTGCAGCTCTGGAGCTGGCAGACTTGGGTACCTCGCCCCATCCTGCTGACTCCACAGCCTACGTAGGTGTCCTGAAATCAGCCCAAAGCTTTGAAAGGGTTGGTTGGTCCATCCTGGGCTTGTGCCTGCTCCATTGTTAAGGACTGATGGAGCACGGCATGCTCTGTCTCGCTCCAGGCTGCTCAGCTGCTTTGCACAGAATCTTCAGACTGCCTGCCTGAGCTATTTTTTGGTAACATACACTCCAGAGGGTGCTCTCCATCAGCCTCTGTGCCCATCTTCACTGTCCCTAAGATACAGATATACCCCTAGGGATTTCTTCTTTTACATCCATGTGTGCGCCCCTCCACTCACTTCCTACACAGACACATAGATGTGCACATAATATTCCAGAGCGCCATAAAAATAATCCTAAATGCTCCAGGTAAGGCACACTGCCAGCTCTCTCATTGGAGTTGGCACTGGTGATGAGCATTCCAAGCTTCGCATTTGCTAAGCCATGTCATACGTGGTCTGTCTCCAGGAGAATGTGTCCATTGCTGTAGTGCCCAGACATTTAGAAAACTAAATAGGAGCCAGATGCACTAAAGAGCTCTAAGAGACTGAACGTTGTTGTTTTTTTCCTACTCTTACCTCCACATTATGCCTCCTTGTTCAGAAGTTCATGTCTAGCAAGAGCTGCAAAACTTGTTCTTGCAGTCTCCTCTAGAGAACCACATCAAAGCAGAACAACGAGATGATGACCAGATACACCAGTGCAAACCTAATCCTTTCCAATCTCCCCTCCCCTTCACTAAATCTGACCACAGTTCTGTGCTGTGGGGCCAATAGTGCTTAGCCCTATTTTAATCCTATTTTGAAAATCTATTACTACTGGTTTTAAAGCACACATCTGGGACTGAACTCCGATCACAGGCAGGATGGAGCTTTTAGAATCAGCAGTAGGAGACAGACATGATGCAGAGTCCAGGTCCAAAGTAAGGCAAAGCCCTCTTTTGATTTCACGTTCTATCCCTGGAGTGCACTTCATATTTCAGCAGTGCACACACACCTGTCTGTGCTGGCCTCTGCTTTGTTTTTCTCCTGGAGAAAGTGGAATACTCAGGCTCGGTCCCTGTTCTGACATGATACTCTGCAATGATTTTCCTGCAAGCAGCTCTCTTCTGATGCTGGAGGTCTAAGGATGGGTTCCTTCCATGCCTGAGGGCCTCAAATCATGGCAAAAGTGTCATCACATGTCTGCTAAAAGCCACCTGCAATGACCCATGTCCCTGCTGCCAGTAGCTGAAAGACCTGATAATGTCAGCTTGGAAGTTGGCTGTCCCAAACTTGATGCTTTGTGACTCCTTCTGAGAGCAAAATTATCCTGCACTTCCCCTCACCTTCTCCAGAGTCCCTCACTCAGGTTCAGTCATAGCAAAGCTTAAAGGCAGACAGCTAAGTAGTCCCACTGGTGTAGGAAGCAATTTGCCAGGAAAAGTAAATATTTCCAAGCAGATCAACAGACAGTAATGGAAAAAAGGAAGGAAAGAGAAGCTGCTAACTTGAGACCCTGTCTACGACTGTCACTGCATGTAGTTTCCTCTCAGTCTTCTCAGAAATGAAAAAGTTCACTGGTATACCCTGGGGCTCATTAATAATTGAGGATGTTGGAAGCAGGAACACTCTTGTAGTTCTCTCTGTTTTCCCCCAAAACACAAAAGGAGGTCTCCACTGCTTGTTAGCTACGGGCAAGTGCTCTGCCCCAGTGTCACTCCAGGTGAAATTAACCTCATTAATGACAGAAGCAGAGAGATACTCAGCCTTGCTTAGGGACGGCGCTTGAGGGACACAGTATGTCTTTGGGATATCAATATTAAAATCTCACTCTGCTCTTGAGCTGAGACTGAACAATTTGCTTTAGACCAAGAATTCACCATAATGCAACCCTATGTGTCCAGATGGGTTAGAAAACTGAGCCCTGTAACAGATTTTAGTAATGCGTATGATGGAACAAATCACCTTGGCCAGCATCACTTACACAAGTCTCAACCATTCATCAACACATAACCTCTCCTATCTACCCACAATTTTAGGAGGCCAAAATAGGCAGGAAAGTTTTCCTGGCTCTTCCTAAGGGAATGTGGTATCCTCTGGGGCAGAGCAGAGGAGGATAAGCAGGGAAAGGACAACCAGAAGTCACGCCAATGGTGATCTGCTCACACAAAGTGCAGATGAAAAAGCATGCCACGTCTCAGCCAGCTGCCTGGCTCGAGATCCTGTGGAAATTGTGGAGGCAGCCTCCAAGTCTTTGTGCTTGGATTACATTGGTGGAAGGCACACAGCCTGCTTCTACATCCTGTGAAATCAAAACATGGGAAACACTGCAAGTCTTAGGTTTGGACTCTCTTTTAAATATTTATTAGCCTAGTAATTGAGGGGCAAAGGGAAAGAGGGTCTAATATACACTGCAGGAATGCACAAAGAAAGTCTCTGGGCAACCAGTTCATTTTGCAGCTTTGAACCAAAAACAATTCTCTGTTTCTCAGCCATCCATTTATGAAGAGAGAATAAAAATGCTGAGTTAAGTCTGGTGATTCTACTTAGTGGGTAAAGCAATTACACGTGGCATGGAAAGACAGTGTTTGTACTAATATTTGTCCTGATATTTGTACTGATAGAAGAACATATTATTATGTTCTAATTGCCAGGAAGCTGGATGATATGTATTAACATAAATAAGAAGGTTTGGAAAGGAGTGTTTCAACAAGACCGAAGACAAAATGCTACCCGACATACAATAGCAGTACACCAAAGATAAAGGTAAGCTTCTCTGTTTGGGTTGGAATGCATTCAGCCTTTCCCCAGAGATATATCAAGAATTAATTGTAGCCACCTTTCAGCCTCTGTTCCAGTCCTTTTCATACGATAATGTTCTTTTATTATTTCACCTTGAGTTGTCATCATTATTGATAACAATATTGAGCAGCCCTCATGAAAATGAGAGAGCATCCAGAGTTGTTAAGGACAGGACTGACAGAGAGCTGCATACTTCTTTCTAAATCCTGCCTTGCTGAAGCAACTCACTTCTGACTCACATATTGCACACCAGTAGTAACTCCCCCTCAGCCCCAGGTTTCCCTGTCATGATTTAGCACTCTCCTTAGCATTCTGTGGTTGAATTTTCAGTGCCACTGATACATGAAAAACATCTTCAGCCCTGAACTTCCCCAAGTACAATCTGCCGTTCACTTTGATATACAAGGAGATATAGATGCATGTGCCTCTATATACATATATATGTTTAAACACACATAAGCAGCATGTCCTTTTCCAAAGCTCTGACACATTCGTTAATTAGTTGTACAGCACAATTAATTAACTCGCTGTTTAGAAATCCCAGTAGCATTAAATAAATGATTCCAGTAGGAACTCAGCCAGACAAATGATTTCAGAAATTGCTCTCCACTACTTTATCAGAAAGATTTTTGTTAAAAAAATTAAAAAAAAAAAACACTTCTATGGAACAGATGGTTTGTGTGAAATACCTGAAATGCCACCAATTCAGATCTGATAAAAACAGATAGCTACACAAACCTTGGTGGGTGTTAGCTAACCACTGAATAAAATCATAGGATCATTAAGGCTGGAAAAGTGGAAAAGACCTCTAAGAACATCAAGTCCAGCCATCCACCTACCACCAATATTGCTCACTAAGCCATATTCCTTAAGAACACGCTTCCATGTTTCTTGAGCACCTCCAGGAATGGTGACTCCATTACCTCCCTGGGCAGCCTGTACCAATCCCTCAACACTCTTTCAGCAAAGAAGTTCTTGATACCCAACCTGAACCTTCCCCTGGTGCAACTTGAGGCCATTCCCTGTAGTCCTATTGCTAGCTACTTGCAGGAAAACTAGATAGGATGTGAGGGTGATACTGCTAGTGGTTATTGCTTTCAATTTTTTGCTATTTCTCTTTTTTGTTTTTAGTTATGTTTAGGTATTCTCACTATTCCGCACCACGCTAGATACAAAACAGTGATCAAGTAAACAGAGCACAAGTCCTGCTACTTCCTTACAATAACACTAGGTTCTCATGTTAACTATCATATGCTTTAATATTCAGTCTGTGATAGAATAGCAAAAGACAACACTCATTGGAAGCAGTCTTGTAAAAGACAGTGCCTCACCAGCTATAGAAAGAGACACAGTGACTGAAAGAATCTTCAGTGTGACATGCTGAACCATGCAGGATTAAGGTAGAAGGAATTTTGTTTAAGGAGCTCCTTTCCAGGGAAAGGCAACTTGGGTCAAGATTGACATTTTATTGGCTGGTATAAAACTGTGGGATTTTACTTTGAATTCCAAATTTTAAACGAACTTAAAAGATATTTTCCTGCCACACTCCCCTTTCTGTATCCATTCATTTCAATCTTGGTGGACTACCGTCAACAAGAACAGATACGTTACAGGGGGAGAAGCAACAAGGTTAGTTGTAAAATTGGAAAGAGCTCAAGAAGTTGTTCTACTTTTAGGGATCATTTGTCATTTAGAAACATTCCACAAAGACAACAAACAGCAGACAAGCAGCAAACTGTCCTCGACTGGGAAATTAGCATCAGAGCACTGACACTTTCTGCCCAAATTACATGTGCTTACTTCTGTTCTTTGATCAAGCAAATGTAAAACTCATCAGTGATGAACTGATACTTGGCTACTGATACATGCATATGTGAAGGAGGTGTCCAAGTTCCTTAGTCTTACAGCAAATCAGGCTCTCTCCTCCAGGGACTATATTTACCAGATCTTCATTGACTCTAGGGGAAACTTAAATCTCCATGGGTGTAAATACTTTTGAGCATATAGACTCAAACACGGGAAACTTTCTCCAAAGTAGCTGGAGTCCCAAAATACAGAGAAACCTTACTCAAAAAAGAGGAAGCTGAGGCTGTCAGTTTGCTTTTGCCAAGTAACCTCTGAGTAACCTGAAGGTGACTTCTCTTGGGAAAAGAATACCCACTTAGATAAATTCTTTCTAGAGGGATTCAAATGGAAAAGTTTCTGATCTGTCTGGCTGCTAGGGGAATTAATGAGGAAATGGGCAGAGGCAGGTTCTGCAATTGTGCCATGCTACAGAAGCATAATGAACCATTTCCTTCTTCTCTGAAAAATAATATAAACGTGAAGGCCAGGGAGCTTTCCTAGCCAGGACTTTACTCAATAAAATGTTTCCAAATGGAAAACAAGCACATCCACTGGGTAGCAGTAGGTAGGATGGAGGTTTCCAGTCATTCTCTTGCCAAAACCACATGAAATGTCCTATGCTTCAGTAGATGGTGGCATGTAGACAATTCTTCAGTCTGAATTGTACAGAATATGCTGGAATTCCCTTCCCAGGAAGGAAGGCGCTAGGTATGTACAGGGCTTCACCAAGGCTTCACAAAGACATCTGCAGGACAGCAGGGCTCTTGTTTTGTTTTTGCTTTTTGTTTTTGTTTTGCCAGTTTACCAGAGATGAGGATTAGGAATAACTAGGTCGGGGGAGTCTACTCTTGCCAAAGAGCCTGGCCAGAGAAGCTGGGAAATGCACCAATCTAATGATGGATCTAGGGGCTGCCAGAGGGTAAGTACAGAAAACATTTAGACTGTGTAAGGCCTTCTCTTTATAGGAGACTTGAGCTGGCAAAAGCAGCTGCCAAGGTCCTGACTGAGCGGGTGAGTCTGCTGCTGGGCACATATGTTGAGTGAAGCCTCCCGATATACTCTATACTAAATTCCATAATTTGTGTTTTCTTGTTGAGACACGCAGCCAAACCACTAAGGGTGGGAACTGTCCTAGTATTACCAAGGTGCCTGTCAACAGCAAATGTGATTCTCCTACTTGACTACTCAGGAACTATTCCTACAGACTAGATCTTCAGTGAATACGTAGCTTTTCCAGATAATAATTATGACTCCAGCAAACAATTGGGCCCACTTTCCTTGTAATCACTGTATTGCTTTATTATTTTATTTTACTTATTTATTTTAATATTACCCAAGTGGTCTCCTCTGGGGTTTGAAAAAAGAAGTGGATAGATTTTTCTTGTGCTATCACTCTTTGGAACATATCACATCTTTCCAGCTCTCCTCCTTCCTATTTAGCAATTAAATGTGTAGCAGTGCATATTCTTTAAAAACTATTTTAACTCTTTCACATCATGAATAACTTTTGAGAAAAAGTAGTTCTCCAGCCTTCATTACTTATAATTTATGCTACCTATTAATACTCTGCAAGGCTCTGCTTATCTTTGTATCTTATAGCCACTTCCAAGAGAAGAGTAGGGAAATTTAAAGGAGGTACAGTTTGAAGAATGAAAACTTAAAGACCTTAGACATTACTTCCCTGACTGCAGTACTAAGAAGCAGTAGGTTCCTTCAATACCTACACTGATGAGCAATTTAGAGAATAAAAGCTCCGAGCTCTTCTGTGCCAATATCTGTTCGACTGAAGAAACTTTCAGCTATTACGTATGATTTAAACATTTCACTTAGTTATCTAATGTTTCACAGAAACACTAGCCCAAGGGTCTGAGAGTTGGATGTTTTACGGATCTGCTGCTTTTGTTGACTTCACTTGGATCTGTAGGTGCCTCTCACTTCTCAAAAGCAAATTCTTAATGGTTTCTTCCAGTCAGTTTCTGTCAGCAAATGGAATTTAATTCAAAGCTCCTTAGTCCAGCCTGGAGACGTTTGGTCATCTGGGTTGTAGGCTTGGGACTTTCTCCTCTGAACACACACATCTGTCTGTGCTCAGGCTAGGAGGAATAACTGTGCTTCCCAGAACTGGACTTGCCTCTGCTAGTTCCAACCAAAGACAGGAAAGAAATAGCTGGCTTTTAAAAATGTAATTAATACTAATGGAAAATAAATATATGCATATGTTCCCTGTGGCCCGTGATGGCCTTTTCTGAGAATGCTTGTTCATACTTAGCTATGACAAGCAGTGGGTGGTTTTCCAGTGAGCCATCACCTCAGGCTGGAAGTTGGGAAGGAGGGGAGCCAGATGTCCTGAGCAGGGGGCTGAGCACTTGTGAGACAAGGGCCCATCCGTTGCGAAGCCTATATTACACAGTGCTGCACTCTCATATATCTCAGACCCTGTCCAACTGTCTGCATCATAACTCAAAAGTCCGTGTGGAGCTGGCTCTGCCCCTGCCACCCATCGGAGCTGAACTGGATATGGGCCACCAGTGGGGTCTGGTTTTGATTAACCTTCTCATTCATGCAACGTCAACTTAAATTTTTTTATTATTGCTGTGTGAGAGAAAAATTAAAGAAGGAGCTGCCTGGCATGGTGTGGCCTGCAGCTGTTTCATCTGAATTTCAGAGAGCAAGAGCGGAAGTATGCAGAGACTTGGCTGAAATGGAAAATGTTAAGGGGTGATCGGGTACATAAAACACAGCTGCTACTGGGCAAGGGTCTGACTCCTGGGCCAGAAATCTGGATTGCAATACCCTCTCGGAAGCTTGGAAATAACATCTGTATTGATTGATGTTTGTCCTCTTTCTTTCAGCCAGACCTTGTTTCCAGCCGCCTGGACAGTTTAACAGAGCCTGAAATTCAGTTTTACTTTTCATCTTCTCTTTGCCCCCATGTTCAGTCTACTTTCTTCTTGACCCAAGCAAAACCTACTGACAGCAACACCTCAGTCTCTTGTCCTTGATATCCTTGTACAAAGGCCTTGCAAATGTGAGCTAAGTCCTTCTGTTCTATGCAGTGCTTCTTAGCGCACTGAATAGGATTGACCCTCTCATTTAGATCACCCCAAGGTTAGATCACCCCTTGCCCTTGACTCCTTGTGAGGAGGTGAATGTCTAAAGTCACTGTAAAGAGAGGGTTCTTTTTGTGGCCTTTGGTTTATGCTGACATTTATCTAGCTTGTAGCAGCCAGTTATGCTCGCTACACAAAGAAGCAGGGCTGATGCAGCTTCTCAGAAGACTCTTCTCAACATTGACTGAGCTGGCCCCAGAGCCCAGGCTTGGTGAGTGATGTAATCTTTCACCTCCAAGTTCAACCTGGAAAATTGCTTTCAGGGCTATTACTTTGGCATCTTTTATGTGCTTGAAATACCAGAATGATGAAAATAAGGAAAAGAAATAAACAGATATATAAGTTAAAAGAGAGAGAGAGAAAGAGAGAGAAATGGACAGAAAATCAACATTATGATCCCTGCTTTGAGTTTTGTTTGCTAAGTAATTGCAAGAAATTAAACAGGGCCAGTTTCCCAGGTGAACAGTGCAGAGCTCTACATGGGCTTTATTAGTTTCCCAGAGGTTTAAACAGAGCTTTTCATTTCACATTTCACCGAACTTTACACTCATACAATGGGCTGGGTAGTATATCTGGAGCCAAAAAATCTCAAATAAGGGCGTCTAATTCTCTGAAGCCAAATCCCTGTTTGGGCACCTAAAATTTCTGAACACCCACAGCTCTTTCTGATTTTGATTACATTTGTTTGTGCTCGGCACTTCTGAAAAAAACCCGTCCAATTGTATTTAGGTGCCTGTTGGCAGGAATGCCCACACTTCACGGAAAAAAAAAATAAGAGAGGAAGAAAATGGAAAATAAGCAATATTCTTGAGATGACTTAGAAGAGAGGTTCAAGTTTGAATTTAGGATCTTTTGTTGGCCTAGCCCAAACCGTTCTGAATTGTTTTGGCTCTAACAGTGCTCTAAACAATGTCAAATAACTTAAAACTTGCCATGCCAAATTAAGAACATTTCTAAAACGTATTTTTAGTATGGATTTACTCAGTTGATTTCTGTATGCTACCTTTAATACCACAGCTGGAGCATTTTGCCCCGGGACCTTCTTTATTCACTGTGTTCTAAGCAGAAGCATTACCAAGAAGGGGAACATCATTCTCTCACATAATTTCTTCTACTACTGCCCAAGACCAACTCTCACCGCAAAATACAGGACAGCAGGTAGCAAGCAGGTAATACCAGAAACTCCCTACAGAGCTTGTGCCCTACCCTTCATTATCTCCACAAGGAGCAACAGGCAACAAAAATTATTTAGCGTGGGTCCAAAGATTTTATTCACGAGCAGCTAAATGGAAGGGTGACCAGGCTAAGCTAAGGAAAGCAGCAGGAAGTTACCTACAGTCCAGTGAGCTGTGTCCCAAGGAGCAAAGCTGTTGGGACAGGTCATTATGAGGCACGACCTACATTAGAGCTCTTTTCTCCTTCCAATTCCTCTGTCCCAGTTCCTTCTATTTCCTGCCATTTTCACTGAATCTGTAGTCTTCCTTCAGGCAAATTTCCATTGGTTTTGCCAGAGGAAATACTGAGTAACAGCTGAGTCAGGTTCTGAAGACCTGAATGCATGATCCTATGCACGACGCACTGCAGAAATATGCATCACTGAATGACAGGTTTGGGAGTAAAGGAAGAGGAAAACCCCAGCTGCAGGTGCACCCCCTCCCCTTAAAACCAAAGGACCGAACAGCTTTTTAATCTCTCATAATATTTAGTTTTATTCTTTTCAAGGGGGAGGGGGAAATCTGAGCATTAGATTATGTAACTTTAAAAAACGTGTTTCTACTTAAAAGCTAATCAGCATCTCCCACATCAGACAGTAAACGTGGTGCTGTTGAGCAGGATTATTCCTGATCTCTGCTTTGTCTCAGCTGTGGATTAAAATGTGTAACGTTATCCTGTTTAATACTTTAACCGTATGGGCAGCAATTTCATGGGCAATTATATGACAAGGGAAGTGCTCAGCAAGCCAGTCACAACTCAAAAGGTCGTTATTTCCCTAAAAGTTACACTGAAATCTTTGCCAATGGTAACAGAGGTCTGCTTCATCAGCTCTCTCTTCCACAGCCCATTTCTTGAATTCTTTTATATCCTCACTAAGCCGCTTTCTTGCCCACTGGTGCAGGGAGAAGTGGAACTGGAACTTCTACCTGCAGAGCAGGTGCTCAGTTCCAGATGTATACGGCAAAACACAAAACCATTCTCAGCACATCAAGAAAACAACTATATCTCACCTGACATCTCTAGCCAATGCATGAACAAGCTACTAGATTGAGCTCAGTTCTCTTCTGTATGCTATATGCTCACACAGTGATGAGAATGACCACTGGAGAAAAATATTTAGCTGGGTGTCAAGAAACAGTTACATTCACAGTTCATGGATAGGTTACCTCAGCCCCTTTCATGCTTAGATTCAGTGTACTTCCCAGTCCAATCTTAGGGAATGCTACAAAGCTGAAGTCTGTCCTTCCATGAACTAATTTCCAGCACAACTGAACCTTATATTTCTCTTTCAGTGGCCTGCTCTGCACAACTTCAGTGCATTTTGAAAAGCTGGTGGCATTTACTGATGGTGTCAAGATGAAACACTATTAAGCCCTACATCAAGATTTTTTTCCCCCAGCATGGTAACTTGATTCTTTTTCTCCAGACTTTCACTGAAGGTGTCATGTGGTTTGTTCCCTGCAGTATCTCAGAGCCAAATGCTGCTGTTCAGTCTTTCAAATAACCTGTGAAGTATCCTGCTCATTATGGTACATCACCTGTGATTATATACCTGATACATATCACTAGTTTTTAGAATAGCGTGCAATGAGTTACACACAAGCTGGAGTTGCAGAAGGGCTGTACAGTGACAGCTGTACTCAAACAAAACTCAAGTGCAAGTCAATGCAAATTCGGCTAATTAAAGGAATTCAGAATCTGACTTAACAGTACCCAATTTCAGTAACATTGATACTACATTAATACAGTTCATGCAGAATACACAGATTGAAGAGCCAATCTTTTCTTTTAAGAAAGAGGCAGAAAATCTGCGTAAGGAAATAGATAAAAAGCCTTCATTCTAAGTGAGAAATAGACTGAGTTACAGAGCACTCTTGTTTTATATTTATATAAAACCGAAATTGTGAAATTGAAGATAAGAAGCATTTGAATTTTGTTCTGGCAACTTGCAAACTCATAAAGCAATGCAGATAAAGTAGTGTGTATGCTGGCTGTGTACTGAGTTCCTGGTGATTCACTGTGAGCAAGGCCAGGAAAGCTGAGTTATACTGAAAAGAGAGAAAGATACAGTGGTAGCAAGGGAGAAAAATAATTTCATATATACCAAAGCAGACAGTCAATCAAGTCCTGGATCTGGTTGCCCAAGCTGGCTGTTTCCTAAAGTCCTGCTGTTTTAGAGATTTTACTGAATCCCTCTGTATTTTTTAATGTTAGCAAATAAATGTAAATATAATTACATGAAGTATAACCCACGCCATGATATGTCTGAGCTCATGAGTTCCACGTGGCTGTAAGAATCTAATTCATTGACTATAAAAAATTAACAGCCTACAGTTTGTTTTTGCTGCCTTATTGTTTTGCTGGGTGCAAAATACAGAGTTTCATATATATATAGCTCACGTTTGCATAGATTTTAAAACAAAAGCGAATACAGACACAGCATGAATGCAGTTGATGTGACTTCGTGTCCTAACAAACATGAAGCGAAAGGACATAATCTTTGACTGTAATTTGGAAGTAGTTTAAGTACGTGCGAAATGAAAAATATCAGCACACGCTTCTACCGGTTAAGTAAAATAAACTGTTTTTTTCTACACTAGTTAGATGAAATGGGAGAATTTCAAGAGACAGAACGAAGATGATGTAGTTTTAATTAGGTTATAAATAAAACTGTGAAGAACTGTAGTGACTAGACTGTGAACTGAGAGGCTCTTAAGTTTCACAGAGGAGAAGATGCACAATTTCATATCGTTTTGAGTTTCTGCACAGTATGTGGCCACACTGGGCACAGGTAGGAGCCTTTAATGACATGTTTGCCCAGTCTCACTGACTTAGTTCTAACTGACACCTTTGGGGATGAGTGACTTGTTCTCCATTCTGTGACACGTAAAGAAGACAACAACTGCTACCCAAAGTTGATCCCAAATCCTTGTCTTCTCACCTAAAGAAAACTCAGTGCTAGGAGGGAAAGACTGGCCAACAAAAACAGAGCCCATCTGTACAAAGGGGACATTTCATGTAAGCTGGACAGTTATTTTTCTGATGGTCAAGGAGGGAGAAAACTTATTTCCTCTCATTAGGTTTGAATTAGGACATTCTATCCATGTTTTAAGCTTTGGAGAATATTTCACGCAGTTTTGGGGACCTTTTTGACTGGAAAGACTTTCCAGTGGAGGATTGGAAGGTTAATCAAATGAATCAACTTTGGTTTTACTAGGAAAGGAAGATAGTATCTTAAGTCAGAAGCCCTGCTAATATCATTATACCAGAACACAGGCTTGTGGGCATGTGGCTCTATGGAAGAGTTGAAGTATTTTCTGGAATAGCTCTAGTACCCTGCAAGCTGGAAACTACCAGCATCCAATATTCAGGTCTTGAAACTCCTGGCAACACTGGCTTCATGGAGTTGAATGATAATTAGAAGGAAATCACCACAAAAGTTTGTCTTGCAAGTGCAAGCAGAATACAGCAAGTTTATTTATCTATCTTTTTTAGTTTCCATAGATTTGCCTAATGAGTCCCACACAGACAGTTCCCAGTCTGAACTGACAGCAGTGCAGCTTGTATGCCTTTTTGGACTAGATCAAAGGTATAGGTAAAAATCAGGGATCACTTCATATTACAAGCCAGTTTTTTTGTTTGGTTTTTGTTTGTTTGCCTGTTTTGTTTTAAAGAAAGCCGAGGGACATGATAAATTATCTTTCGATATATGGAATGATGTTATAAAGAGGTGATGGTAATTCAACATAGCAACCAGTGAACAGGTAAAGGGGAAAAAAACCCAGTTCACAGCAAAATGTAACCGTAATGGGAAGAAGAAATTTAGAAGGACATATAAGCTGTTTTTCCTGAAGCTTCTCGAGGCTCTAATACTGTCTATACAGTATGTTCTGCATATATGTCTGATTCTGATACATTGGAGGGCAGTAAACTAGGGATTCTCTTGAGAACCCTTGCTGTTATACAATACTACAATCCCTATTATTTTACAGAAAATTAGTAATTATCTGTGACTATGTACTATATTGTGGGTATTAAACCGAGGCCTTTATTTGGCCCAAGAAATGCCAGACAGAAAGCAGTAATTGTGAAGATTAAGTCCAGAACAAAACCTCCCAGGAGTTTAGATTAATTCAGATATGGAACTTTGATTCTGCAGGTATTTTGGCTGGCTAGGAAATTAGGTCATTAACTATCATTATCATTTTAAAAGTTGTTTATGGAAGCTCCCTAGGTGCTTTCCAGGGATTCAGCAATTCCTGCACACTCTTCAGAAGAGCTGACATGCTGAGATGCAGTCTTTCCAAAGTCTGGGAAGGTCTAGCATTGTGGGTTTGACTATAATCACGTCCTGAGTAGAAGCAGTTCAAAAAAATGGGAAATTAAGAATTACTACAGCCTTCTCATCCCAGCAACAGACTTGGAGAAGGAGTCAGAGCTTGATTCTCATTCTGCAAAGCCCATAATTCTGCAATTCTATGGAGAGTTGTCTGGTAAGGAGGTAAAGCCATGCCCTATCAGTAAACTTTTTTCAGCAAATATTAAAATCCAAAGAAGAAGGAAAGAAACTGCATCAGGTACGAAAATCCCAGATGTGAGAGCAAGCCCTGGTGTCAGGTAGAATTTCCCTTACCTTTTACACACTTTCCATAATTGCTCTTACCGCATCAGATAATTACCTAGTCCTTCTGTGTTTCAGCTAGTTGTGGGCATGGCTGCCAAAAGCTTGGTGATTATCTTTGCTTAAGTATCCAAGCATTGAAAGGCTTAGCCAAAGCTTATCTCAGATTCTGGAGGCTTCTACGCTGGCCTCTCCAACACCTTCTTTTGTAGGATCCAAAATCTTTTCTCTCCTCAGTCAGTGATGGCCACTGACTTTGATGAAATCTCTAAATGCATTCTATCCTTATGCTACTGAATTATTTTCAAAGCACAGTTTATAACAGTAGCTATATATAACAGAGGCTTCACCTCTTCGTGTGAGACCTTGGTCGAGCCTTCCCCAAGATGTAGATTCTGATTTTGGTTTGATTCCTAGTGATGCCTCAGCAGCAAACACACCAAGATCTGAACTCTGTAAAACTTCAAAGCTTCTAATTCCTGGCTCACTTGTGTTCCACTACCAGCCACTGAATCATACAGCCTTTATTTTTTACCTTCTCTATCTTCTCTGGTAACTGATAAAATAGTCAAAATGGAACCTTACCAAACCTCCTGGCCCAAAATCATCTTTCAGGTGAGAATGCACTAGGCACTTATCTTCAACAACAAAAAGTTTTGGAACTGTTTAAGAAGAAAAATGCAGCTGCCTGAGGATAGTGGGAGGTGAGCCACAGTGAGCAGAGCTTAGTTGGGAAAGAGAAATTATCAGCAGGGTACCAGAAGGGAGAGGCACATCCAAATTTGTTTCTGGGCCTTCGGTCATGTCATCCTTCCTCACTGAGATTTGGTATTATAAAGTCCAAAATGGAGCTACAGAGCTGAAACTCATCCTATCATTGCAAATAACTCCTTTTTTCAAACTACTGAAGGTTCTACTTCTCAGTAATAATTTTCTCCTGGAATGGTATGAATCCATAGACATACAGATAAACCAGGCTGGATTCCTTAAAGCATTCAAATAATACTAGTTTGAAAGAAGTAGTTAGAATACTTGCGAGGGTGGGTTTATTTGTTGGATTTCTTCTTTTGCTTTTTTTTCCCCTCCTTGGATTTGTTTCCTTTTCAGTGTTATCTTAAGTTTTCAGGTTCCCTTTCCCAACCATCTTCTTGGAAAATGGGCTCTCATTTCTAAGCTGTCTCCCCAACGATCAGTGGTTTAGAAATGTTTGTTTTTCAAATTCCTTAATTGTACGGTCTACCCAGAATTGATCAGCACTGAAAATTATATTTCAGAGTTAAACACAACCAGATGGGGAAAGAACAGCCAGCCATCTGAAAAAGCCTAAAAGTCCTTTCTGAGCTTCCCATGTGGTTTGGTTGATCACTGGTTAATTTCATAATTATTTCTCTTACAGATGGGTGAAAATCATCTGGCTTTGTATTTATCCATCAGAAAAAAGAGTCAGGCTTTCAAAGTCAACTCAGACATATCAGTATCAGACAGGCTGTGGAGATGGTATGAGTGCAGCTACTCCTGGCTTCAAGGAAACATAAAACCCTTTTCAGAGGCAAAATTTTTCTTTGTAACACTCACACAAGATTCTTGGTTTTCATCAGCAGTCACTCATCCTATTTCAGAAGAGCGATTCCTTGCACCTTACTTTTTCTCTCATGTGGGCTGAATTACTCATTGGGTTTTTGGTTTTGTTTTGTTTGTTTGTTTGTTTTAAATCAGAGATAATTAGTAGTGAATACAGTGCAATAGAAGATAGAGTTTTTTACTGGGGAGGCATATTCAGTGCCACCTACTATATTCACCCTATCTAATACCAGATTCATCTGGTATTTCAGATTTCAGTCTGAAAGTCAGAAAACCTATGGTCCGCTTTCTCACTTTTACAGATCACTTTTAAGCAAATGAATGATGGAGGACAGATGGACAAGATGGTTCAGAAATCACTGAAAATTGTCCTTCTGGTTGAGAATGGGACATGTCCTCCATGTTAAAATGCTGATGGTAGGAAAGAACCTTGATAATCCAACATCATTTTTTCTGATCTGGACAGTTATAATTTCTTTTCTAATATCTATGGCAGCAGTTGAGGAAATGTACACTTTAGGGCCTGATGCATATATACACATATATATTGAGAGACCAAACAAAAACCACAATAAAACTTAGTATAAGGAGGCACAGATTGTGAAAGTAGATCAGTGAGCAAATAAGCATCAGCTAAACATTTCCATACTCTTTAGAGTTAGACAGGAATGAGTGGAAACATCAGATAGTAAAGTCAGGATAGCCAATAGAAGTCAACACCAGATTTATTCCTTGTGACTACAACTCATTGCAAACACCGAAGAGGAGGAAGTTTGTAGCTGAGACCTTGCTGACCACCAGAATAGGTCATTTTTGTGACTTGACCTTGGAGTAATCACTCAGAAACTAGAGCTTATGAAAATTCTCTGGGCTGAAATTCAAAGTGGGCTTGTTTGCAGAAGCCTTCAAAATGATGTCCTCTCCATTACTTACTGGGACAAACTAAAATTAATTGGGATGACTGAATAATATGCCACAGAATTAAAAGATAACTGCAGATTGTTTCAAATACAAACAACTGAATTAATTTCCCTTGCTTGTAGAGGAGAAATTGTGTCCAATAAGCAGTAGGAGAGGACTGTAACCTTTATGAATGTGACTGGGAAGGGAATACAGAAAATATTTCTAAATATTCCTTTTCTTCTGCAGTCTGGTAAGATACTTAGAAATACACAGTATTAAGCATCTGAGGATGCTTACCTTTGTTTGATATCCATCAAGCCTCACAGCTGGTATCAGTAAGCCCTGGTACAAGCAAGAGCTGACTTAGACACTTGATTTTACATGTGTTGCCTGAGAGAAGACAAGCACCTTGTACTTCAAAAAGCCCAAAAATAAATAAATCAACTACAAAGAAGTTGCCTCAAGCAGGAACCCTCTTCAAGGCTCATGTTTAAAGGCACAAGAGAGCAATTAGAAAAATAAAATTGGCCTCCAAATGCAGATGCAACTCTCCACAGGGTTTCTGACAAGAAAGCATCCTTCAGGATGCTCTTCAGCAACTCTTGGACAAATTCTTCAGAGATGCTTGGCTGAGAGGGAGGCCTCAGGGAAACAAAAGGGATGAAATGAAAACACGTGAGAAGAGGGATGGAAGAGCTCGAAAGACTCCACAAACCCTGTGAGAAGTGCTGATGTAAGCATAAAGAGCAGCAGTAGGCTGCAGGGTGCACCAGAACAGGCTGCCCAGAGATGTGGTGGATGCCCCATCCTTACAGACGTTCAGGGTCAGGCTGGATGATGCTCTGAGCACCTGATTGAGCTGTATGTGTCCCTGTTAACTGCAGAGGAGTTGGACCAGATGGCCTGTAAGTGTCCCTTCCTACTAGACTGATTCTACAAATGGATAGGGCTGATGAGAGAAGGATGATGAAAAGAGCCTAATCAAGCTGCTTGCTCCAGTCCTGCTTGCAAGTAGAAGGGACAGTTTCAGTTCTCACCGAAGGGTTGGAGAAACACAAGACAAATTAAGCACACGAATAGGAAGCATCATTCACAAAATATGTATGATGGAAAATAAGAAAGGAAGAGGAAGAATATGTTGGCAAATCATGGATTCCTTTAGCTTAAGTTCTAAAGAAAGCAATACACGACTTTCCTAGGTAACAGTGACCTCTACATTTAATCCACTAGCTCTTTTACTGAGCCTTCAAAACTCTTCTCTTCAATCTTGTTAATTTTTCCTTGCTTTTTATGCCTCTCCATGTGGCTGACATTAAGATGTAGAGGAATATACCAGCTACCTCTCTGGCTGCTGCAAATTAATAGGGAAGAGACAAAGAGTCTGCAGTGCAAAGGAGAGAGAATAATTGTAATCAAGACTGCTCTGAGAGAAGTAGTTGAAATGGGCTGCTGCACAGCTGCTATGAATCAAGGCTCTCACAGGTCTCACAAAGCTTGACAAATAGAACCAAGTCATAATGAGCTTTTTCTGTTCTGTCACCAAACAAAATATTGCTGGGGGAAAAAAAATGGACTGAGCTAGTTTTTAATTTATTATTATTATTTATTTTTTTTAAGAACAAAATCCCTAAATTAATTTTGGACCAATGAAAAAATACTCGGTTCTGTTTTGAAGTGAATCAACACCTTTTAAATCTTCTTATAAATTTCTGTTTTCAAAAAGATCAGCTCTAAAATAAAATACGGTTTCAAAACAAGAATTAAAATGTTTTGATTTGATGATGTCAAAGCAAAAATTTTTCATTAATTTTTAAAATGTTTCCACTTCCTTTGACTGAAACTATTACCTAAACTGAAATCAGGTTCATAGATAGCTTACATTTTCCTTCCAAACTTTGAGTATGAATGAAATCTTTGTTTTCTCCCTCAGAGTTTACATCATTCCACTGAAGAAAGCAAAAGCAGTGGCACCATTTGCACGCACAGCTTATTCCTATATTAAAAGTCCTCACTCCACTTCTAACTAGCACTATTTTCTGCACTAGTATAACATCTATTGCTTTATTTTTTCATTAAAGTGTTCATACATTATAGGACCAAAAGGTATTTTAATATCCCCTTCCAAACCATCTCCATGCCATAATTAAGGATCAATTCCAGCTGGCTCATCACTACAGATGTTTCTCTAATGCTTTCTTAAAGTATTCTGCCCAGGGAAACAACACCACAAGCAACACATGTGAGTAATTCACTACCTTCTGATTAGGGAGATTTTTTTTCTCATTCTTCCCTGTGTTTAAGCCACAACTTTGGTATATCACAAGCATGGAGAAACAGCTGACCCATTTCCTTCATACAGCCCCCTTTTAAGTACCTTCTGTCTTCTCTCCTCTAGGAAAAATAACACCTCAACCTTCTCCATAGTCATGTTTTCTAGACCTCCAGCCTTATCTCTTGCCTCTCAATTTCCTTTGGTCAATGTGCATCTTGTTTTGCATCACAGGTCCTAGATTACCCATACAACTTTACGAAAGCCTCCAACTGAGTCTTTATCAATGCTGAGCTGTAGGGAAGGATTACTGCACATATTTTGCTGTTGACACTTGCTTTCATACTTCCCTCACGCTGTTTGTCTTCTTTGCAACATTATGCCTCTGCTGACTCATGTTCAGTTTATGCTCCACTGCAAACCCAGATCCCCACTACCCAGCCAGCATTACCCATTCCACATTTGGGAAACTGATTATTACTGCCTAAGGACTTAATCTTTTTTACTCATTCTTACTGAACAGCACCATATTTATTTATTTATTTTCAGAACATTTCTCCAATTTATCCAAATTGTACTAAGCTGTCCTCCTGCCCTCCAGCATTTACACTTAATCCCAACTCAATGTCATCTGCAAACATAATAACAAAACTCTGTATTCCATCATTCAGTCTTTAATGAAAATATTGAACAGCACAGGAAGCGGGAACAAATCCCTGCAGAACTTTACTTCTATATCCTTCCATTTTGTCAGTGAACCATTGCTAACTACTCTCCGAGTACTGTTTTCCCACATGTTCAATTACTTGTCCACCACAATCCTTTTGGAGTCACCATTTTTCAGAAAACACTCCTCTTTTTTTTTATTTTTTTTAACTACCTGCAAAATTAATCATTTACATGACAGGTTGTATTTTAAATATATACGCTTCATTTGAATAGGCTCAGTTTATCAAGCATCTTGATCACTATAATGCTATCATTTTAATAACCGTCCCACTTGATTTTAAGCCGGGAAAAATATCCTCCGAATATCTCCTGAGGGGCTGAAATACTGTTTTTCATTCTTAACCAAGTTAAAATTAGGCTAAGATTCAGAGTTTCACCTATTTTTCATCTTTTGCATTGCATTCTTGCAAGACAGGAATGTTGGTGGAGGGGAGAACATTTGGTTTTAAGATTCAAGCAAACATTTCTGCTCATTCTTTGTAGTTTTATCTAATCAATATGTTGGGGAAAAGACCTGATTTCCACATTTCCCCCTTTTAAATTTTCTGGGAGCCCTTCATTTGTAAAAGTGCCCTAATTCACAAGGGCTCTTTGCACAGCTGTTTAATCACCTCCTGTTTACTGTAGTTAGTGGAGTTAGACAAAAGCAATTTGGTTTTCAAACAAGCACTCAGGGTAAGATATAAAGCTCTTAGAATGGTTTTATGTTACCTTTCATAAGTAACATTTGCTAAGTAGACTTGTGATCTCATCAGAAAATGAAATGATGTTGGTTCTCCATGGCCCATTTCTATTAAACGACACCAACTGACATTAAATAGATTTCTTCTCTACTTTTTTTTATTACTATTTGACATCTATCTTTACTTCTTTCTAATTTTGCTCAAGACTGGGGTTAGATCTGCTGACTTACCATTGGTTGAATCATCTTACTTGCCCTTTTTGAATATACTGGCACAAAATGAGCTGCTCCAGTCTCCTGGAAATTACTGCATAGGCCAGGATTTATTCAAAACGAAAATGAGTTGGCTAGAAATCTCTTTAGACAACCTTTTTAGGACTCTTGGGCACAAGCTATCCAGGCCCACTGATTTCAAAATGTTTATCTCTCACTGAAGTTGTTTAAAACCATGCTTAGTTACTAATGGACTGAGAACAGAATTCATTGTTCTCACGCAACATAAGTGCGACATCTTCTTTCTAAACGTAGAAACATCAAAAATATTTGATTTTTCTACATTATTGCTAGCAAAAAATGTACTACTCCAATCTAGACGTGGACCTCTATCGTTGCGATGACACAGCTATGATGGTGGGAAAACCAAACCGTTCTCACAGTGAAGGAAGATTAAGGTTAAAAAAAAAAACACAAAAATACAGCCTGATATTTGTCTCAACAAATATTGTTGTTTTTTTCTACTAGATCCCATTTCATTACCTCTCCTCCCCTGCTCCTTGTCCTTCCACTGTCTGTCAAAATGGAGAGAGGCACTCAATCCACATAGTGTGAACAAATTACCACCTGCCTCAAAGTGACTTCTACAAAACAAAGCCAAAACACAAAGACAGAGAGCAGTACTGTGCTACTGATACATGCAAGTGCATTCCATAAACAGATATACATGATCAGAAAAACCTAAGATTCAGATCATTTGCGCATGTAACAGTCACTGCAAAGACTAAAATTCTCTTCTACCAAGAGGATGTCATAAAGCCATGCAATTTCCTTGTGTCTTTCAACAGCTGTCATGTGGGGACAGATGTTTCTGCTGACAAATGCCTTTACATGTTGCACGGTTCAGATTAAAGGAGATACTGTTAGGCAAATTGTTTTGTTTTGACTTATGTTTTCCTACCTGACCCACCTAAGCCAAACATAAAGCCTTAGGCAAAAGGGACAACAGTGCTGAGGAGAACCATCAAGCAGAAGAATTAAGGAAAGTGAACTCCTGGATAGCATTCACTAATTTTACACATTTCTTTGTCATGGGAGGTACTCTGCCCCACTTACTCTTAGCCAGAATGCAAGCCATTCCTTAATCTTTTATAAGCTACAGTAGCACATCAGAATTTTTAGGGGTGTGATGTTACTGAGAGCAGATCAGAATAAAACATCTTGCATTTGTTCTGTGACCTTGCATATCCCTACTGCTCTTCTACACTCTGTGGATGTTCTTCCATCTCAGGATAAACTCCAGGTGCTTTCTAAGGGCAAACGGCCAGGTCTTTTATGCTCTCTGGGCACTATCAGCAGTGCTGGAGACTTATTCCAAGAGCTGTTATTCTCTATGGGAAGAAGAGATCTCTCTGGGTTTGGACTTCACATTAAAGCTGATGCTGAAGGCTCACCTGGCTTTGTTCAGGCAGCCACACTGTTTTTGCAGGTGTGGTGTGCTGAGCTCTGAAAGGTGGAAGGGTAAGCAGTCATGGTTTTGAGCAGGGAAGTCACTGCCTCACAGGGATGGAAGGGTTAAACCAAGTAATTCCCACGGGGAGGAGGGAAAGAAAAAGGAAACTGTATGCAGTACAAGTTTCTCTTGGTGTTTTATATATGAATAATAGGTCCCCCCAGGGTTAGCTCCTGGGTTCAGAGAAGGATGTTATCTTGTCTAGACATACAATCTGAACATCCCCAAAGATCTGGCGCCTGAATCTCATAGGAGACAACATTTCCCCCACTGACTCCCATGGGATGCATCCAAAAGATTTCTGTTTCAGAAGCATCTGCAGATAGATGAGAGAGGGGAAGTGGGAATAAGAATTCAGACTATCTTCTACAGGTGTCACTGCCTTTTAACAAAAGTAGTATCCAACCTCCTGCATCTGTGAAGTTCTAGTAGCCTCACAGATGTCAAATTATAGGAAACATGACCAGGATGCCCCCTAGGGAGCTTGGTGCCGGCTTCATAGAAGTTCAGTTCATGTTTTGGGTGAGCCTGGGACAAACTTTATGTGATTTCAGCCAGACTATGACATCAAGAAGACAGAACACAAACTTCAATAGATCAAAGCTGTCCTAGAGTTCCCCAGGATCACCTCTACTCAGCAGATAGCAAAAAGCAGTGATTGGCTGCCCTGTTATCTGGGGTAGATCACCCTGTGCTGTACCTTGTGCCTCTAATTACTCATTCGTTAATGTAAAGGGAACCCATAAACCATTTTATTTGAGCACTACACACTACTGGAATTATTTTACTCTCTGCTCAGTCTACTTCAAAAAAAAAAAAAAAAAAAGTGCACAGGAACAATTTTCCTTTCTACATCACAGATGCATTTGAGAGAATGACATTAAAGCATCCTACCAGCATGTATGGAAAAGACAATGCAATGATGCAATGTGTCCCTGCCTTTCTTTCAGTAGATTTTCTCTACCAGCTTGGCACAATAATAAGACTCCTTGCTTCTGAGACTCACGGGGTTCAAGGAGCTTGCACAGACAGCTTTTTATAGTGACCTTGATCTGGTTTTACTACAATCATCCTGCCATATTCAGAATAGAAACACCCTGATATTGGAGAATATTGTGTTCTCCATCATGCCACTATCAAAAACGTGATCACAGATAAAACAGCTGCTTCATATGCAAGAGGGCTGATCTAATATTTGAAGCAACATTCCAATGAAATCAGCTAGGACTATGCAAGTCATTTATAATCCTCTCTCCCTATTATGATGCTCCTGAAACATCGCACCCAGGGGAAATTATTTAATACCCTGGGGAAAATCAGCAGAAAGAGTAAAACAAAGTGTGGAGACATAGATCCTCCAAAAATGGTGCACAGAAAGGCCAATAACCTTTAAAGGAAAAATAAGTTAAGTGTAGGCAGGTCGTAGAACCGCAACAGAACAAAGCAGTCAGAAAAAGGACAGATTTGGAAGAACCTTTTTGACACTGGAATGAGAAGGCAGGATGATGCCACCAGGATATGAACAAAGCAATAAACCAAGCAAAAGACAAAGTACAATAGAGTTACAATAGGATGAGTAAGTTTTAGGAGAAAGTATCCAGTCAGGGAAGATTCTTTGTCTGAATTCAGTATATCCGTATTCTCTAACAATGTGACTCGGGGAGGGGTGGGATCTCTGATAACAAAGAATCTACACACAATGACTTCCAGAGCCATAGAAACAACTGGGAAGGCTCTCAGAAAAAGTAAATTAAAATAAAATAAAATAAAATAAAATAAAATAAAATAAAATAAAATAAAATAAAATAAAATAAATTGCCATTTATTTGTTTTATGGGCCATCTCTGTTTTGTTCTTTTTCTTCTCTCTGCTTCATCAAGCAAAACACCGCATTTGCAAGAAGATTCCTTCCTACCATGACTCCTGGAGATTTTACAGCACAAATGCAGATAGGATATAAGTAAGGGAAAAACTCACTGAGATGAGGATATCTTGTGGGAGTGGGTTTTCTTAATCTGTTTATGGTTTACAAATACAATCCCTGGAGAAGCTGTTCACTAAACCCATGGCCCCAGTTTAACTTTGGACTTTGCAAAGATATTGAATTTCCTGTCTTTGTTCCAAGAGGGATTATTACTGAATGGCTATTTTACTCCTGCATTGGAGGATTAGTTTCTAAATTTGCCAATTACAGCTCGCCAATTAGTGCTGTCATGTAGTCCACAAAACCTGAAAGCTTAGTTGCTCTGCTAGAAAAAGAATGCCTCCATTTTGCAAAGACATCTTCCCACATCTTCTGTCCCTCCTAGGTTTTCTAGGTAATTGTTTACATTTTAACATTCTAAAAGGTCAAAATCTGGGCTGGATTGATTTATTCACCGAACAAATGAAAACAGCAGCAGCAAATGGCTCCTCCTGGTGAGAGCAGAAACCAGTGTCCTGGAGGTCAAGTTTGAAACAGATTTACTAGAAGACGGTGTAAGTAGCCAGGTTCCTGTGTCAGCCAAGCTCATATGTTAATGTACCATGTCAGCCTCTGTGCAGAATTGCCTCCAATAAGTCCTGGTGACTGTGTGAACTCAGCTCCTCATAACTTAGAAGCACCACAAGGAAAACTTTCAATCAGAGTTTATGAAAAAAGGTCACCTCTCCAGCTAACTCTAAACTCTATTCCTCTAGAAGGCTTTTTTACCTGCATGCAGCTCACGCTGGGAAAGAGGAATCTGGGCAGTTACCAAGTTAAACTAGTAAGAGACATGATCAAAAGAAACAAAAATAGATAGTTCCTCTTGTAACAAGTAGCTCAGCTCCAGAACTCCTTGCCTCAGGACATCAAATGGAAAAAAAGTGATTGGATTAGTTTATGAGAAGGAAATCCTTGGAAAGATAATCCATACAAAGACATTCACCTGTCTGAAAGATGCAAGAGCAGTCTGAGGAAAGAGTGCTATAAAGTTGCCTTCTGCCCATGCAGGTGCTTGCTTGCTTACTTGTGTCCAGTGTCAGGGGAGTTACTGTGGATGGGAACAGCTGTTCTGCCTGAGCAGCAATTGCTGTTATCTTCTCAGCTTATTCCCCTGATTCTGCCTCAAAATAACAACAGCAGCAGTCCCACTCCTCCAAAGCACAAATCCTCCAATCATTCTGTACCCAGCAGGTAAAGACCAAGATAGAATGGTTGTCATAATAACATCTTTGTGGCAGTCCAGCTGCATTTTAATGGAGGAAAGCTCCTTGTCCAGCATAGACTTTTGTCCTAAGGAATGCGGGCTTCTGTTCAGGAGATTCATTAAATGCATCAGCTACAAGCACGCACACCCTGCAAATGGTTTCCAGTGCACCCTATCTACCACCAAGTTTCTTTTCTCTGGGTAATTCTGCCTGAACAATCACTGCAATGGCATAAAAACAAGGAGCATCCTAGGCTGGAAGCATTTAAAAAAAAAGTAATCTTCAGCACACAAGGAAAAAGCAGAGCATTTCCTTTTCTCATGCTTTGCCAGAGCCACAGTACTGCTCAAGCTCTCCTACCCAGCTCCTCGGTCTTGCTTATCCTCATCTTAACACACTGCAAGAGACACTGTCATAAAGCACAGAACCAGCCACAGCATTAACTAGCCACAACCTTCATTACTGGTTTATTCAAGCAGGAAATAGAGTTATTGCTAGAAAAGAATCCAAACCCACGGAACTTGAAACAAGATTTTACTCCAAAGCTGAAATATCCCCAGTGGGCCAGGAAGTTTCTGTTTAGCAATTTGGTTCAGCCCCCTTATTAAGACAAGCCTGAACCTGGGAAATTTTAATCTTGATTGAAATCTAAAGGTGACCTTTATTTTCACTTGTCTCCAAAGGAGTCTGGATCTGGGTGCCCTGGCTCTGAGTCACCCTGAAACTTCCTCTGCCTTGACAGGCAGTTCATCCTTTCCAAGGAGGACTGGACATTCATTCATCTAGGGAGTGCTCCAGAGAGTCGTGTCACCACATACAGCAGAGCCATGTTACTCATTGTATCAGAGATGGATGGAATATCTCAGTGAGAAGGAAATCAAGGAGCACGATCTTATTAAAGTAGGTATTAAAGTGGGGAGGGGCCTTCCTGTTGGAAATACATATGGGAAAAGAAAAAGCAAAAAGGAGAGAGCATTAATATTTTAAAAATGCACTTGGCAGGTATTTCACAGCATCCCTTCCACTGTCATTGCTGATTCGAGCATGTGAATGAGTTGCTTTTTCTCCCTTGGGCCTGGTATGTCTTTTTGCTGAATTCTGTACTGAACTCTGAATTCGAGATGGGCTCGAGCCCAACCCCACCACCCCCAAGCTCTGGCTACAAATTTTGCTCTTGTGGCTCAGGCCCCATCTCTCACTATAATCCTAGGCTAATGATTTCACCATCTACTGTCATCACGCCCGTGCCTGGAGCTCCCTCCATCGCTCAGCATGCCAGACATACGTGCTCCTTCTTCTTTTCACAGTCCTCTGGCCATAAAAGCCCACACAGGCAAAGGAGTGTGAGTGAAATCATTGTCACCTACATGCTGGCCCTGTGCTTGAGACAGAAGGGGTAGGAAGCTGCGTTGTATGTTCAATACATCGAACTGTCATCGCTATTGGAGGGAGGATCATGTGCCTCACCATAGCTCAGGATTGCCCCTTGCTGACCTCTTTGCCTGCCTGTAATTACAATAAGGAGCGGGATTAAGACACAGAGGGTTTAATCAGGGCTTCCATGTGCCCCAGGATCTCAGATTACTTTAGCGTCGCCTGGTGGTTATTGTTAGCCAGTATAAGTTCAAGGCAACTTCAGACAGGAAAAAAGAGACCACGGATAGGTGCAGAGGATACAGTGCTGTTTCTTGGAGCATATAATACATTTCCTAAGCATGAATGAGGATCAGATTTAAATGCAAAATCTGTGCTGTCCACCTGTTCCAGAATCAAACTTTTTCTGGTATGTCCCTGTATGTAACAACCCAAGCTAGGAAAGGAAATATGTACCACATCACAATCCATCCTTTTAGAGCTCAGCAAATAGACCTCAAACAATAAAGAGAGATTATACAGTACTAGAGGCAATCACATAATCGAAAATGAACAAAACAGTATCATTTTATTACTCTAGGTCAGTGGCCCTCTACTGATGGGAGAACTAAAATGTCTTAATTGCCATTTTTAGATGAGGAAATTGAGGCAGAAGAAAGGACTGATTCTCCTCACAGCTTGCACAGGCAAGTGCAGAAGCTGAACAGCAAATGATGAAAGGTATTCAAGGCATTTCTCTTCAGTCCAAAGGAAGCAGCAGATGATGGGGTCATTTTGATATTGGCAAGGCATCACAGGGTTGGGGAATGCCATGGAGACAATGATGATGACCCTCTGAGGAGCTCCTCAGGCTGCTGGCTGGGCCAGGGATGAAAAAGCCATGAGTCCCACATACATCTCTTTATCATTGAGGAGAAGGGGCTTTCAACCTTTTAATCCATGCCATTTTACTCTTTGTTGATCTAACAGTGCACTACTGTCACCCCAGGAAAGGTCTGCTTCCTGCTAACCCATGAATCTCACGTCCCGTGGTGTTTTTTTGGCAAGAAGTTCCACAGATTGTTCAAAGAGAATGAAAAGCGTGCCATGTCACTGCCTGCCTAATTTTCATTCTGCATTTCATGCAACCTTTCCCTGCAGGAGTCTGTGTCAGACCCAAACCCTGAATGCTCAGTATGCAGAGCCCTGACAGAGTGGAGCTTGCTACCAGCAGAGGATGAACTGGGGAATGCCCCGAGGATCTGGGCCACACAGGGCTTTATTTATAAGAATGGGCATGGAGTCTGACTGCAACATCACGGTGCCACACTGTATTACAGCAAACAAGCAATGTGCTGACAACAGTCAAATAAGAGACAGAAATGTTCCCTTTGCTTGTGTTAAACACTGATTGTATATAAAGCAGCAGATATTGAGGAGTTTACTGGATTCCTCATCTCAACTTCTTCCCTCCCAGAGTGAATGTCAGAGCCCCTCCACAGTACTGTATTTACAAGCCTTTGTGTGGAAGTGGCCCTGCAGCTTGGATCCTCTAAAAGCATTGTTTGCTCCTGGGCCACAAATCCAGCTCATCTCTGGGCCAGAGCGAGTCAAATTTCTCTTAATCAAAACAAAAATGAACTAGAATCACAGCCTGGTTCAGAGAGGACAGATCTTTATCTCTTCACATGGCCCTCAGGCTATCAGGCCAGGGAAGATGATTTCCCTAGGTTTCAGCCTGAACCATGGAGAAAATTCTCATTGTTTTGCTCTGCAGATAAAATCAGCCAAATCTACAGGATTTGGGGGTAAGATCCATAAGAGACCAGATGTCTGGAATCAAATAAATAAATAAATAAAAAAGCATAAAGCTCTGGACTGCCATTTTGTGCACGTGTGAACAAAATACGATGCCTCCACAGACCATCCCTCCGCAAACATCCCTCAGGTAAAAAGTGAGCTACTTCCAGATGCTAGAAAACCTAAGTATGGGGCAGGGGCAGTTGTGAATTGCTTGTTAATATTTGGAAACTTGAGAAGATGAAAACCCTCCAGGAATCTCATCCATTTCATGAGCCCTGTATCAGGCTTAAGTGAAGTCCTACAATACCCTTAGCTAAGTTTGGACTGAGATCCCATAAAAATGCAGGGAGAGGAGGTTCTGAGAACCAGAGCATTGTTCTAGAAACCTCTGTAAACAGCATTAAGCATGTTAATTGGTAAATTTAAAAGAACAAAACAGAACAACAACAACAAAAAAAGAGTGGAATGGACCTACACAGACTGCTTATTCTAATTTCAGCTTTGCAGTTCTGCTCCAAGAAACATATACAGAATCATACATATATGTATAAATTTACACATGTATATTTACTTGTGTGTCACACTTATTTGCTTATTTATATAACTAGATGGACAGTTATCTTGCTGTGCCTGTTGGTAGCAGTTCAACAGGCTGCCAGCATCAAATGTCTTTCTAAATCTGCTCTTCCAATTGAAGAGGTTTCAGAGAATGCCTTGCCTGATACATGTATGCTTGCATCTGTTTCTCATGCCTCTCCAAAATGGAATTCCATTCATTTCTGTCCTTGTTAAGGAATGGGTATAAAGACAGGAAAAAAAAAAAAAAAAAAAAAAAAAAGAAAAAAAAAAAAAGAAAAAAGAAAAAAATGAAATAAGCTTAAAACCTTCTCAGAAATGGCTCTTCAGCCTTTGACTTGTCCTTAAAGCTGCATCTGTGTGTTTTTCTTTTTTTCTTTGGAACGGGAAAGAAACAATTGCTGAGACTTTGGAAAAGGTCAGCAACAAAAAATAAATCCTGCAGATCCCACCAGCTGCCAATTTCTGCCTCTTCCATTAGAAGAAAAAAAGAAGAGACTGCCAACTAGCTCTCAAACTTTGGGAAGTGAAGCAATAACAATAATAACGTTGCAGAGCCCTTACGCAGTGCACTGTGTCAGCAGATCTTGCAACAGGCTTGCAGAGGAGCTTCCAAACTATCTACACTGTTTTTCTAGAGAATAAAACACCACCAGCCTGGTGGCAGTGATAGTCTTCAAATCTTTGAAGGTTAAAAGAGCATCTAAGCCAATAGGGAACAGCATCATATTTGCCATTTCTAACCCTGGTTCACTACAGGAACATTATTGAGAAGTAGTGCGAAGAGACAGCTATGTTATTACAAGCACTTGTTTTGTGGGGAAAGGATGAGAAGCTTAAAGAAATCTAATAGCACAGGCACTATTACTGTGAAAAAGCAGTGCAAATATTCCTTCTTTTTCCTGTCCCTTCTACAAAAAATGCCTTGTACCATCTCCTTGTTTAACATGTGCAAAACATCTTTTTTTTCACAGCTATCAGAATCAGGTAACTTTTGGATGAGGCTCTATGCAAACCAACACCAAACAGAGCAGTCTTGAACCCAGAAGCTCAATGACAATAGAAAGTATTCCAGTATGTGGGAGCATCACAATGAAGGGCAACTAGAACAATTTGTACATAACCGAATAGCCAGTCCTACAGAGGAACGTCCTGTAGCTATGCCATAATCTAGATTTTCAGCAAAAATTTTAGATTAAGTGGTAATTTCCTGAATGTGACCTGGTGTTTAAAGTAGGCATCAGCAAAGGAAAGAAGCTAAGGGGAAATGGAGGTGGGAAAGAATAAAAGCCACTAAGACAGAACAGAGTAAAGGTTTCTATCCATGTGAGAAGACCTGCTGGACCATCTACATCTGGAGGTGCCCAGGGAATGTATTGCTGCTCAGAAGATACATTTGGTAATTTCAGTCTTTTATCTTTTGAGGATGCTGCCCAGGCTGCTGAGACATTGCTACATCTATCTGGAGGTGAAGCTGGCCTTTGTTCAGTAATAAACCATCAGCATTATGTTACTACGTGACTAGTGTTTGATTCAAGTTTACACTTGAGTTGAAAAATGACCTTAGCGCTTCATGTAAAAAACCCAGCTGCAGATCACTGTATCAATGAATTATTAACCACTAATCAGTTCAGTAACAACAGTCCTGGCTGTTTTCCATTACCAGATATAGAACTTCTCTGCTGTTAAGATAATGAAACTGAAGCATCAAGGATTTAAATTCCATAAATTCATTTTTTTTTTCCTAAATGCAGAGCAATGCACACCTGGAGGAAGGGAGAGGAGGTGGGGAGGAATAGCTACCTAGATGTGCTATAACTAAGCTATTTCTGTTCACAAAGAGACAACGGTCCGTTGTCTAAGGTCATCTCAGGGCCCATTGGCACTCACAGGGGTCTACACAACTATCAGGAGTATGACTGGGACCAAACCAAGGAATACAGTTTCACTACAGTATAAAACAGGGCTGTTTCCATCACTTGAAAATCACCCAGAGTTCTGATTCCATCCCACTTTAAAAAGATATTGTAAGTCAGGAAAAGACACAGTAATAGAGTTTTACCAGGAGACAATGAACAGATCAGAAAGGTTCTACTGGGAAAAGAGGTTGCTGAGGGGGTATGATACAGCTCTGTAAAATATGGATGATGCAAAGCAAGCAAATAGGAAACAATTAGTCACAACTTGTCTGTTGTAATAAAGACAGCAGAACCCCAGTGAAGTTAGCTATATATGTCTTGTCTCCAGTATTCTTTCCCCATATACGCTCTGTATCCCTTTGCCAAAGGAAAGGCACTGGGCTGGGTAGGGTGCTGTGATTTAATTTTATATGACTGTTGCTCTGTGTTGTGTTAAATGTATGCTGTTGGTCCAGGTGGCACCTTGGCAAGAAACCAAAGCCTCTGCCAAAGTTATGTCAGTGCAAAAATATTAATGCACATGACCCACATTATTTGCTGCCTCACCAGGAAGAGAAGCCAGTGGTTGCTGGAGTTTTGTTTTGTTTTGTTTTTTTGTTGTTGTTGCTGTTGGTTCTTTTTTTCCAGCTATCAGCAAAGGGTGCTTGCAATTAGTTAGCTTTATCTTTTTGTCAGAAAGCACAATTGCTGATGGCATTTCAGAGACCTCTTGGCAGGAGTTACACTTGGTATCCAAGTTGAAGATTATTTTAGAAGAAGGGATCTCATAATTAACATGGCAGCCACTCAGCAGTGCCCATGGTATGCAAATACTTTCAATTACAACTCCACTTTGCTTACAGCTCACCATAACGTTAATTTTTGGCTTGGCATTTCCTATCCATCACCTAGTCTGAAGGCAGAAGCTAGTGGAAAATGTGTAGATAGTCCATTTTGTCAGGCTCAAATCTGGCAATGAAATGAAAGTCAATTTATCCTGCTTTTAACTACTTAGATTATTGTTTCTATTTCTAACCTATGCAGCTGTGAATGCCATTTAATCATACTGAATTTAAGGTGGCTGTGTCTTAGATAATTGCGCAGAAAGTTAAGTGTAAAATGACCATTCAAAATGAAGTTCCACTGCTTTTTTCAAACTAATCTGTCTGTGACAACTTAAAGAATGAATAATTAACTTGTGCAGAAGAATGTGTTTTTACAGTAACAAATATAAGAAGCTTTAAAGACGTGTCTATTTCAGACTGCACTTTCTGGAAAGATCTTTGAGAATTTTCTAGATCTCTGCATTTGCAGACCAAGGTGATCAGCACTGCACTGCTAGAACAGTAAAACAGCACTTGTTTATGATCTAACCTATAGAATCTGATGAAAAGATTCTCCTCGCCTGCATGAAGTTTTGAACTAAGTCCTTTTGCTCACCTGTACTACTTTAACAAACTCAGTCTCTAGAGATACTACCTAAACAGAGATGAAGAAAGGAACTTGTTAGCCTCAGGTAAACCGGGCATGATGAATAGTTGTTCCAAGGCAAAGATCCAGTAAAGAATCTTTGTTTCTTCTTATCTGCTTAAATACCTACAAAATTAAAAACAAGTGATTGGAATTCCAGAAATCAAGAATGTGATCACCTTTATTGCTGGAGGTGCTTCCCTGCAGCTGATATAATTAGTAAGGTAGATGTGAGCTTTTGGCTTTGGAAATCTCATGTGTTTGTAATGCTGACAACTAAGGGGACAGTCTTTCCTGACTGAATGTGTTTTGTTTTCCCCATGTGTTTTTCTTTAACCTATTGTTTTTTGTTGCAAATGGTAATGTAACGTAAATTGGAGATGGTAATGCACAATGGTTCACATTACCAGATAAATCTTCAGTTTGGGAGCTGGTCTTTGAAGCTAATGACCTTGTAAAGCTGACACTGCAATAAAAATGGCTCAATATCATACTGAGAGTGTAATAGGAAAATGCACATGTCTCAGATTTTCCACTTTCAAGCTTTGGAACCTCTTCCTTTCTCCTCCATTCCTGGAAGTTCCCCTAATGGAGCAACTGAACTAGTAATCTGAGATGACAAGACCAATTCTACTACATCTGAATGCAAACCAGAACGCTTCTGTCCAGCAAGAAAAGATCAGCCAAGAATAATCAATCTTTTGCTCTCTCTGACCAAAGGAAGTCTCTGTGATAGGTGGTGAGGAAGCAGTCCATGCTCTTTATGACCATTCTGGTTATAGGGCACAAGGCACCTGGACATGTTCTCTTAAACCCACAGAGTCTTTACACTTAGGGGTTTTGTGCCATTACCTTAATGCCAGGCAGTCATGTCAGGGTTCCAGACCATCCCCCAAACAGCGTGCTCTGTAGGAGCTACGCTGTTCTTGGGTGTGTGCTTGCTGGTAGTCTAGCAGCTGTTATTCTCTTATCAGTTATGCTTGGATGCTACACATCAGCTAGTGTTTTGTTTCCAAATACTGTCCTCCCTTCTCCATTGTTTCTCCTGCTCTGTTTGGAATAGTTCACCTCATGAATGCAGGGGTTGTGTGTCTTCATGCGTGGATTATGCAGTGGGATGCACTCCCTCCTAGATGAATCACTCAAATCGAGCCCAGCTTATTAATAAATGCAATCAGATAAGGCTTTTTCAGTGGCTTCCCAAGTGGGGCATCATTCACCAGCACTATCAGTGAGATCAAAGACTGAACGCCATTCAGAATGAATTACCTGCAAGACCATCCTGGACAGGACAGAAGTACTTTTGTAAGAGCCTGTGCATGTGTTTCTCCTAGGTGAATGTTGCTGTTCTAGCTATGAAGACAAACAGAGGCCTCCAGACCCCCTACCAGTATCTGTGCTGGTATAAACACAGATAAAAAGCTACCAATATTTTCCTACAGGGAGAACTTTTTGATGACAGCTCCTCCAGTAATTACTATCTAATTTAGCAATAGAAAAGAATTGTTAAAGGAAAATGGCATACTAGACTAAGTTAATTTGAAGTGTGACTCTATTAACTGCTCACTGGGAAAAGAGTTTGTCCTGGTTTTGTTTTTGTACCCTTCTGATCTCGAAAGTCAAATTCAGTGACACGTAAGCTGATTAATTAAGGGAAACGGAGCAGTAACGATAAATAAATAAATGAAACAAACATTTGGGCACTGTTTGAATCATGTCTTCAGAACATCCCTGTAGGAAATCTCTCCAGCACAAGTTTCTGCTAACATTTCTCTCTCATATACAGTCAGTTTTTGCAAAGGTTTGGCATTTTCCTGTCCAGCAGAAGTTGCCCTTTTTATAAGGGAGCTTGGGTTGGTGGGTCCTTGCTGAAAAGGATGTGCTCTAGAAGAACGTTTCTGTCTCCCAAGGCAAATACAATTCTATTTGTGGATTACTGGCAAACAGCATTTCCATCTCTACAGACAACAGGCAATAGTACAACCCTGGAAGCCAGACACTTAAAGAAATTCCCCCAACTTTCCTTGTGATAATGCCACTGGCAACAAGTCTCATCACTAACATTAACTTCAGCAAACTCAGTGGTCCTTTCTAAAGCTCTTTAGTTGCTGTTTCAGAGCTTTGCAGTACAGCACACCTGCTGATGGAGACCCCCAGCTGACTCCTTTTTGGCCAAACCAACTCCTGGCTCCCTTCCATGAAAAGCAGGATTGTCACTGGTAACAGCTGTTGTAGCAGTGTTTTGTCTGGATAAAGCCAACACCAGGTTAGTGCAAGAAACTGCACGAGGCCGTATGTACGTACAATACTTGTATGTATCACAGAAGTCTGTGAATCCAAGCATATACTTGTATGCAGTGTGCTATTCTGTTGGTTGGAACACTGTTCCTGGACCAAAGAAGGCTTTTTTTGTCTTCAGATTGTCTGCTGCATAGGAAATTAATTTTGCTCAACAAAGCCAGTCTGATGCAGTGGTTCCTACTTCCAAATCTAGATAGAGCTTCTCCTCAGAGTCCATAGGCTGTACTCCAAACCTCCTCCTTCAGCCAGTTCCAAACTTTTGGGTGCTGTCCTATTCAGGCCACTTTTCACGGCACCTCTCCTAGCCATGCCTTCCAGGTCAGACAACCACTCTGATGCCAACAAAATGGCCTGAAATCCCTCCAGTCTGAATTCCTGCCTGGAGCTACATACACTCTTCTACTACATCAATCTTTAAGGACATTCACCATGCCTAGCCCAGCTGCTTTTGCATTTCCCAGCTGCTCTTTTGGCAGCCACTGTTGGACAAACAAACCCACTATAGAATTCACTTTAGAAGAGCTTTTAGATCACATGCCCCAAAGGCAGATGGGATTTGTGGGCTGCATAAGCTCAGACTACACATAGGCTATCCATAAGAGCAAATATATCTAGACATGGATCAGAGGAAAGTACCAGCATTCAACTCACTCCTTTGCCTAGTCCCCCCAGAGAAAGTGTTGATGGAACTTTATTTCTTGCAGTGGCATCTTGTGATCCCCCTGCATTTTGCATTTGCTCCTTGCCAGCTGAGAGGGCACCATGCTGACAGTCACTCCATACACATTACAACTCTGCTAGCACTGCACAGGAGGGACTGGGTAAAACTGACCTTGCTGTTCCACTGTGGGCAGTGGTATGACAGGCAAGAAAGAGGTGCATGAAAAAATGAAGAAAAAGGTATGTGTTTGTGAATAGATTTTAATTCATGCAGCTGAGCTTTCAATTGAGAGTTTCTCCCTCTCTCTGCAGCCATTATTTCTTGTATTTTTCTTCCTATATTCCTTCTATTTTTCTTCCTGTGTGTTTAACATGTCAAAGCAAGTGGGATTTAACATGAGGGTGTGGACATATGTGACACTTTTGATCCCCAACTCACCCTTTCCTTTCCCTTCCCCAGAAATCAAAGCTTGAAGGTATCAAATGAAAGCCAGCACAGCACAGGACCTGATCTGTCAGTGTTTGGGCATGGATCAAACTTGTACAGAGCCATAGGTGCAGCTGGAGATTACTGGTGGTTTCAGCCACTTCTTCACTTCTCTGAGATCACTAGGTTGGAGCATTTTTAAAGTTCACCTTTGAAACAATCCCTACTAGCAGTCATCAAATCTCTCTAAAAAAATAGAGGAAAAAACCTGGACAACACAAAAAAAAATCTTACTGAGCTTCATCCCCTGTCTATTTAACTATTGCTAAGATAGGTGTTTCGTGGAGGCTCACCAAAGCAGTAGAGCACTAAGTCTACTGTAAATTATTAGTCTACAGTTTTGAATGAATTAATTGTTAATAATAGGAAAAAAGAAAAGGCAATGTGAAACTAAAATTCTTTAGAGAACAGCCTTCATGCCAGTTCAGGATAAAACTTAAAGAGGACATCCATGTCAATATTTAAACAGACATGAGAAATGAAACAGGCAGAAGGAAGGCTTTATTCATGCTAGACTCTATCCCACAGGAAAATTAAGTCAGTCCCTTAGTCATCACAAATTTCCTATAACTACCCATGTTGTTAAAAGCATTCAAGTCAGATGATCAGTCTGGAAGTCGTCTGGCATCATCCCGTCCAAGACTTCACAGGCAGAATTCCCATAGGCTGCAGGTTCTTTGCATGCCCATCCACAGATGAAAGCATAGGCTCTGATTTACAGAGTACAATACAGAGGTCTTTTTTCTTGGCAAAGCTGGGGGGAAGAAACCCTTGAAGGGGATCTCAGGCCCTTGAGAAATCTGGTCTCTGGTGTGGAGATAAGCAAGTGAGCTAGCCTCCCTGCTGAGGCTCCCCTCCAAAGGGTGTGTTCAAAGCCCTGCACTGCTCCAGCAGCCTTGCTCCCTTCACTCCTGCTCTATTTTTATTCATTATTTCAGGTGTGCAAATTAAACCACAAGAGGAGAGAGAAAGGTCCCTGCCAGTAGGGAAATTAATTAGGATTTGGGAGATAATGGTTCAAATCATAACTTTCTTTGGTGATCTTTCTTGCAACCTCAGGCAAAACACTTTGGACTACATCCAGTCTCTGCACCACAGTGATTAAAACAGGCTTAGGTAGTTGCAAATAGTGAAGCACTGAACAGAGCAGCAAACTGGGGAGTCCAGGACTGCCAGATGTAGTCACTGGACACAGGCAGGTGCAGAGCTTCAGGTAAACACCTACATGAGGCAAGCCCTCTTATCTCCATTAATGCTTATTGAAGAGTCACACCAAACTCGGAAGATCACACTTACATCCCAGATGCAGGTGTGAGTCTGAAAGATGGCAAGTCTGAGTTGGTTTGCCTGCCCCAGGCTGTGCAGTTTGTGCTTAATAAACAAACAAATACGTGCGGGGGTGTGATTAAAGGAACTGCTGGCATGAATTTGGGAAGTGTGACTGCATGGCAACAAATACAGGGGAGGCTTGAACATCATACAAAGGGAATTCTGGATACAGTTCACTCTCGCTCTATTGCTCCCAGGTGCCCCATATCAGTGCTATTTTCTACAAGAGTAAAGATACCAAATATGCATACAGTATATGCAAGTTGCTCCATAAGTAATGCCTTCTACTTATTTCCACAGAAACTACAACAGATACAAAGAGCACAGTCATGCCATTTGAGAGAGAAAATTTTCAGCTACAAAACACTATTTTCAATATAGCCATCACCTTTAGCTGTGCATTTTTGCCAGCAGTAGTAAAAATCTGCATCAACAGAAGTGATACCCCTGTCACTATCACCACTGCTGAAATGCACCACCCACTGTCTGGTATCCATAAACATTTAGCAAGCATCACTGAGTGTCAGTGGGTGCCATTTTTTCAACATGGAGGAATTCAAGAACACACAGCCAGTAACACTTCATACACACTTCCATGTCAGATACCATTCTGCCAGACTGCACCTCTGCTGCCACCTGTTGCACAGCAATAATGTGCAATGGAATACTGGTGGGAAGGTTCAACCTCTACTGCCGTAACACCAACACCCACCTTTGACATTGTGAGCCAATATCATATAATAGGAGCAGCCCTCATATAAGTGCACAGTTATAAGCAAACCTTTCTGGGAGAGCTTGTTTCAGAAACAAATGTTCTGACTTTGTCTGACTGTAGCCATTGGGATGACATTCTCATTTGCTGAAATTAAGCGCTGGGTTGTTAGAAGCTATTAGTTGTCAGAGGCTGCTAGAAGGCTGGCTGGGGCTCTGAGCACCCTGATCTATCTGTAGATGTCCCTGTTCACTGCAGAGGAGTTGGACCTCTAAATATCCGTTCCGACTAAAATGACTCTGTAAATCTGACTGGTGTCTGCACTTTATCCTTTTCCTAAGGGAAGATGCTAAGTGGAAAGCTTTGTCTGAATAGATTCGTTTTACTCTGTTGGTTGTTTTTTTTTTGGTGCATTTATTAGTGTTTTTGTTTGTTTGTTTGTTTGGTTGGTTGGTTTTTTTGGAGAGGGAGAAGAACACTGGTTACAAGTAACCTTCATGATTGATGGTCGGAAAGGCAGAGCTCAGATGAGTTAATTAAACAGTATTGCTAATGTAATCTCTCCTTCAAAGGAGCTTTGCTGCCTCATGTGATGTCTTGGCTATAAGGAGTACCCCAGCCTGTCCACAGACCCAACAACATGCACTAGAGTTGCAGAAGACTGGAGCAGAGGAAGGAAAATCAGTGGTAATTTAGTACAGCCTCTGACCCTCCACATTAACAGTGCTTGCTGCAATATCAGTGAGAAATGGATCTGCGTGGATGATACATTTTTGGCTTTTTAGAAATTATTTCCTGAGATTCTACTCCAAAAATAATTGCAGCTGGCTTAGCTATAAACATTGTCTCATGGAGACAGATGTGCCTACTTGGATGCTGCAAGAGTCTCATTTAACATCTTCGTTAATCTCTGCAAATGGAAATAAGCAGGCGCTTGATGAAATTTACCAACAGCAATAATTTGGGAGGAGTCACAAAAACAACCACAGCAAAAAAAAATGTAAAAGAAAGGCAATTTGAGAAGCATAATTTGGGAGTAAATGGCATAAATGAAGGATGCAGTCTAATTCTATCCATGGATGCCCATAAGAAAATACTTTCTCATTAGTTATTCATTTATGGTAGAGTTTAGAAGTTAGGTAAAGATAAAAAAGATGAAGTTCATGGCAAGTGCTGTCCTATGGCATGATTTGACAACTGAAAAGTCACTGGGAATAGTATGAGCAGATCAAGTCACTGAGCCACAAGATCGAGAAGGATCAACATCCACAACTATGAATTTGATTCTTGAAAGAACGACAGTGACAGGATCAAGGAAGTCAAATAAAAGATCTTTAAATGATGAAAGAGCTGGAGCATATGATACATACACAAAACTAAAGATCTGAAGATGCAAAAAAACCCTTATGTAAATAATAGAAAAACAAGTAACGGGTAAACAGGGAGGGAGATAAAACATCCAGAGTGCAAAAAATAGGTCTGCTATGATTTACGGAAGAAAACATAAAAAAGGAGAAATTTGGAGTAAGTAGTTTTCTGGACAGTGAGCCCAGTATTTAGGACTAGATATATCCTTATGCCAAACAGTCCTCTGAAGGCAAGGAAGTTGCCAGATACCCTATGCATGTCTACCAAATTCAGTGACTTTAAGTTTGCATGGTGCAGCCCCCATCTGTGCTATCGAACAGCTTTCAGAGTATCTTTCCTCCTCACTGCAATCTAAAGTAAAGAAGGGCCACATCTAGGTAAGTACAATGTATATTCATAACCAGTCACCTAAATCACCAATGATCGCTCCTGTCCTATTGTTCTTACCTAAAAAATGGCTTGTCCATGCTTTTATCTTTTTGGCCACTGTCATAGCTCACTACACCTTCCAGTGTTAATTAGACAATTGGGTGGAAAGCTTTAATTGAAGGTTCATTTCACATATTTGTACAATTTATGGTTGAAGGAGACCGTGATAATTAAGTGCACAACAGAGCCAATTCATTTGTGCCATTAACTCAAGCCTGTTTTCCCAGCTTGAGCCAACTTGTATTTGTATGCATTAAATATGTATGCACAGTAGATGCAACTTTGCTAAGTGCCTGAAAAGGATATTAGTAGGTAGTATTCAGAATTGCCAGTTTCAAGGCATTAATATTTTCCTCAGCTCATTTGTATAAACAGTGGGCTTTGTGCTGTCTTTCTGTCAAGGACATACAATAAACTCAGATTTGGCTTGAGAGCTGTTAAGATAAATAGTAAGAAAATTCCTCCTGAATGTGTCTATTTTTTGATTATGCGTGTGTGTCACTGTGAGAGTGTGAGCATGCATTTATTTGGTTGACTTTTTTTGCTTTAAGCTTCCAGAGCTCTTCCCCCCCTCTCCTTTTTCCTTTCGGATGGAGGCTCAACATCTCAGTTGCTTGTTTTATAAGGCAATGCATCATCTCTTCTCATTTCCATTAATTAGCCAGTGTAATATTTTCCACGTGAAGTCACAGGACTTGAAATGAACATATTTCGGCATCAATTAGGTCTCTGCTCATGTGAGGGCCCAGCTGCACTTTAAATACTATTTATATAATAGTAATGAGCCAGTCATCACCACTGCTGGCTTCCAGCAGGTTTTGTACAGTGCCTACTTGAATATGATTAGAAGAGTGTGGATCCTACCACCCCCCCCCCCCCCCCCCCCCGCCTTTTTTTCCTTCCCAGAAACTATGCTGAATAAAACTGACTGGTCTTTAAAGGCATAAAATGGGCTGGCAACAGAAAATCGGATGTTATTCTTGGTGTCTGTTATATTTTCTTCTGTTTTTCTTGGATAATGCACCCATCAGAGGCAGGAGTTACTCCTTTAATATCACCCATTCTTACCCCCACCTTTTTTAGGGGATATGGGTGGTTTGAATTTGGCATCTTTCCTCTTCTACACACATTATTTTAAGGGGAAATTAAAACAACAACAACAACAAACATCTTACGACATCTAGATAACCACAACTAATAGATTATGTTATCAGAAGGATCCAAAGGGGAGAAAAAATGAGGTTAGAGAAGTTCTGGCAGTACTCAGTGAGGATTAGGTCAAGTCCACAGGGACAAAACAAGACCTGATCGAGATCCTGAGCTCTTTGGTCAGCCACAGTCAGACTGGGAGTTCAAAGAAAGTGTCTTTTGAAAGAAGACTCTATGATGCACACAGCAAAATCCTGCCTGCTGCAGTGGGAGGTAGATGTGATCATTGCTAGGTAATGCAATCAGAATGAACCAAGTGATCTGTGCGAGCATCCTGCAGTCTCAAAAAACATAATAATAAAAAACCACACCAAAAAAACCCCAACCAAATACTCTGCAGATCTATTACAGCTGTCCTGTCTCTTCCATCCTTCGCTCTATAACAACTATTAGTCCTTTGCACCATGATATGTTAATTCCTCACAACTATTCCCAAGGAGGAACAGTGTTAGGAACTCCATCTACCCTCCTGTGGTGCAGGAGAAATATCTGGACTGTACAACCTTGGTTCAGTTTCCAGGAAAGCTCTGCCTCCAGGGGCCTTTTCCTGTGAAGTGACAGAGTCACAATCCTGGCGAACCACAGCACGGAGGCGGCATGAACAGTAAGGCTGCAGCAGCTCAAGTGCTCTGGGCAACTTGAAGTACTGGGAAAACACAGTAATGAGTTCATGATCTCAGCTGTTCTCCCTGCCGGATGGGACCTACGAGTCCCATGTGGAAAGCACCCTGGTTATCTCCTGTATGTCTCACTCTTGGACAAGCCACAAAGCTCCTATTGCCATATAACAGTGTCAAATCGTTTTCTTTACATAAAGGATTAGAGAGCATCCTTAAGAAGAAGTCTTGCCATTTTTTCTGATTAAAATCATCAGAAGTAGATGGTCTAATCAGATGCTGCACAAAACAAACAAACAAACAAGCAAACCAATCTATGTTTTGTCATTCCTTGGTGAAAGCAAATGGTGTACTATGATTCCAGGAAAAACCTAGAATAGCAGCAGGATCTCATAGATTTCCCATCAAAGGCAAATTCCCACCAGCTAGCAAACGGAGGCTGGCTACTGAGATATCACTAAGGATTTCGTGGCCTAGTTTTTGAAGCAGAGCATATCTGTAGCCTATGTCAGCTCTGGAAGTCACTACCAGACTGGTTGGACTCTGAAGTAACTGTCAGGACAGAACAATGTGTTTTTATTCTCTGATTGGAGCCTTCCCCTAGGAAATCTGCTGTCCAGTCTCCGACAGCATCTCCACTTGTGGAGAAGCAGGCAGGCACTTGAGGCCAAGAGGAAATAACATCTAAATGCAGCCTCCAACATCCCTCCAAGTGTTTCATCTGCCTGTAGTGAAAACAAATAAACAAACAAAAATTGCTTCCTGAATCCCAGCTGTCAGCCACCAAAATCCAAGCGGAAGAATAGGTTTAGAGAACCTAAAGTCATTCAGTCATTCAGGTTTCCTTGTTTTGTCTTTTTTTTTTCCCTTTTTTTTTGAGGGGGGGGATCAGATCTCACACATTCTAATTTTTATTTTCACTAAGTTTCCCTAATTGAAATGGTGACTGTTCTTTAGCAAGTAAGAGGTTTAGGGGCTAAGATGTGCAGGGGGTATGAAAGTTAACACTACAATAAAGGCAGCTGAAAACATGGGAGCTGGAGGAAAGCTTCAGCTCACTGTGTATCAGATATAGCTTCTGGCCATGATTCCCATAGGGAGCAGTGTAGTCTGTGTTATTTTATCACATTACACTTCCCAAACTGCAATTTCAGCTTAATCTGTTCTCAAGGCTTTAATCACCAAATTCACAACACCAATTATATCAGACTCCTCTTCCTCATCCTCCTTGTCTGTCAGCCCAGTACCCAGGATCTGATAAAAACCACAGAGGCCACAGTGAGATGCAGAAGAACTTCTCTGAAATGGTACAGACTCATTCTTAGAAAGCATAAGAGAGTTCTAGAAAAAGCAAGAGTTGTTTCATCCAGTTCCAACTGACCAGCTTTCTGGGCAGATTTTGAGCTGGTGAAAGCAACCAACATCACCAGCAGCACTTGTGACTGTCTCAGTACACCCACAAAGGAAGAAAAACAGAGGGCAGCAACAGGAAAGAGGCCAATCTGATAACCATTTTGTGGCTCAGCATAGAGGGAAGAGTTTGAAAGAGGGAGAGAGTTCTGTGGGACAAAAAAAATAAAAGCTAGATCAGAAGCCCCTTCGTACATTCCACTTCCTTCAGATTTCTTTGACACTGTGGTATAATTGGTATTGACATCAAGGACAGTAGTCATATTCCTGATCTATTCTCTCTAGTGACAATGACAGAACCTGAGGGAACACCATGGAGCTCTGTCAGGGGAGAGTCAGGTCGGTTATTAGGAAAAGGTTCCTCACCAGAGATCAGTTATGCGCTGGAAAAAGATGCCAGCGTTCAAGAAGCATTTGGACAGTGCTTTCAGACATAGACTTTGATTTTGGCTGGTCCTATGTCAAGACAGGAGCTGAACTCAGTGATTCTTGTGAGACCCTCCAAAATTAGGATATTCTATGATGTTATTCTACATCGCTCTTCATTTACTGCAGAGTGTGTAGGGCCTATAGCTTTCCCAGTCACTGAACTACAGAAGCACGTAACACAATCGACAATCAGTTTGGTGGCTTTGCCAGCAAGACAAATATGGACAAACTGGACCATTTTCATGGTTTTGTCTCCAGAGCTGGGGTATGGAACACAGTGGGAAGAACAGCAAGATGAATTTGTTCAGCAAGGAGAAGGGAAGGTAAAAAGGGGATAAGATTTCTGTCTCCGGATGTCTGAGTATTACAGAAGATGAAGCCACAATCTACTCAGAGATGTACAGAAAAGGGACGAAAAGCAACTTTGCTCTTGGGAAATTCTAGTTGCAAATTAAGAAAAACATCTGTACAAGGTCTAAATTAAAGCAGTGGGAGAGGTTCCCAGAGAGACTGGAATCTTTATTCCTTGGAGATACACAAAATTGATCAGGAAAATGCCCTGGGCAGACTTTGAAGCTAGTCCTTCTTTGAGATGTGGGTATTGCAGAAGATGATGTCCAGAGACCCCTTCCAACCAAAATGTTATGATTCAGTGATTTATCATTACAGCAGTAAGTCTGGCAGCCTAACACATATCCTGAGAGAAATCATGACATGACATGGGCTCAGCTAATAAAAAAATACATTAGGAAATATAAATTAGGCCAATCAACAGGGTTTTATGGGAAACAGATCCTGTCAAACTGACTTGATATCTTCATTTGATAAAATTACCAATTTGGTGGTTAAAGATAATCTTGTTGATGTAACAGACTTCTGTAAGGCAGCTGATTTTGCACTGCAGGATGTTTTAATTAAGAAACTAGAAGGGCACAAAATGCATTTGGCCTGCATTCAGCAGCTCAGAAATGGTTGACTTGTGGGGATTCAAATGGATCTGTAAAAATAGGGAACTCTTACAAGGCAAAAGCACTGGTGGAAAGACACAGCTGGCACCCATTTCTGTCCCCCTGCAGTTCAAGGTTCCCAGTCACCTGGGAGGAACTGTAGTACCAGAATATATTAAGTTTTTATACTGCTAAAGATTTAATAAAAAGAGAAATATGCTGAGGAAACTGAAGACAATAGTGAAGGTTGTCATTGGAACATTGATTAAGCCAATAAGCACAAGGCAAGAAAACACAATACAACTCAGTTTAGATGCATCCAGCTGTAAAACCATCCAACAAACTACAAAAACTGCTTATGGGCAACAGACTGCACACACAGCATCAGTAATTTTGAAAACCATTTGAGGTCTTCATTGGACAAAGTATTAAGAAGGGCAAATGTGATTTCTGGAAGTATAAACAAGACTTACTAAAGAGAAAGAGGAGGGGTAACAGACTATTTGTCACTGCTGCGCTGCTGAAGCACAGCATCCATTTTTGACATCAACAATTCAATCAGCGTATTGATACACTACAAAGGGTTCATGGTAGTACTGCTTGCTTAGTTGCATTATTGGAAAATATTCCTTAGAAGGAAATAAATGAAGATTAGCTCATCAAGAGATTTGAAAAACCCTGTCAAAGAGGGGGCACGATCTTCCAGACATCTTCCCACTGTGGGATCAAGGACAGCCATGTCACTTCTGACAGATGCTGTATAATCTACTCTCAATAAACACCGTATCTCTCTTATTGCAATATTAAAACATCAAAGGCAACTGTGATGAAAATGGAAATTAACTGCCCTTTATTGCTGAGGCAACCCAAGAAATTACAGTTTAAGTAGTTATCCAGCCTCTCCTCAGACTTCTCAAGCCTCAGGACCCCAATCTGTTCACTTTTTTTTATCCACTGCTTCTGGTTTTGAACACTCTGTCAGACCTCAGTTCTCATATCTGAACTCTCTAAATATTATTCACTTCTTGGAAGTGTGATGCCTTAAGGCATGCACGGACTTTACCATTTCAGTAGAAAAGAATTACCAATAATCCTCTCTACCCAGCCTAACACAGTGCATTAGTGACTTGCTGTTGATCTGTTCTTTCTCTACTGCTTGATTGCTCAGTGAAGTTTATTTCAAATGCTAATTAACTCACAGAACCCAAAGACACTCATTAAATAGCACGTGGATAGCAACATGAGAGGGTAACTGACCAGTTATAGCCACAAAAATGAAAAGTCTCCTTATACACCTGAAGGGACGGCACAATCTCTCAGTGCTACAAGACCTTGGACATCCTAGGTAACACCTAAAGCAGTGACAACACTAAAAATCTCTGATCTGGCATATGTGTGTTCCACGGACAGGAGGCGCAGTACACAAAGATCGTGACCTATTTCAAAGCGCTTCTGAACAGACAGATAAAGAAGCAAAGGCCACACAACAACCCTTGACCAAGCTAGTCATCTTTAATGAAACTCCCTTTCTCTGTGCTTCATCTGCTCTCTTGGCCCTAGGTGAGTTACATATGATGAGGAGCAGATATACAAGCTTTTCTGCATCCAGCAGTCCACCCAAAATTACAATTCAGGGACAGGAAAAGGATGATATCATGAAACTGAAAGCCCAGTACTTCTAAAGGCGCGGAATTAAAAAAGGAAAAAAAGTTATTATTTTATCTGATCCAAACGCACAGTGCAGGCTTAAAAGCCAGAAAGCAAATAAAGGGAACAAAATTGCATCTCTAGCTCATAAGTATATACTTTTCTCCCCCTTTCTCTTAATCCTGTCAGGAAATTGGGACAAGATGGAGACATTCTCTCCTCTTCTGCTTCCATAACACTTTTATCTGCCTGATATAATCTATGTCAGAGCTGCTCAGTCTATGAGGTTGCTTCCTAAGGGGCACAGTTGCTCACATTTCTTTAAGCACAGAGAAGGGGGCTTTCTCCTCATCTTACCATTTGATGTGCAAATGTATTCCCCCACACAGAGGCACACACATACTTGCTTCAGTCAGCAGATTCTGCCTCCTCCTCTATTAAGTGGGAGAACTAATACAATTACTCTGAACCACGCCTTGGTTCTTCCCCTGCTGCCATCCCAGCATGGAAATTATACAGGCAGTGGAAGCAAGCATTATTTTGGCACAAATTCAGCATAGAGGAGACGTGGTCAAGGTGATTTAAGGAAGAGTAGGTCATCACAGCGTGCCCGCCTGTCTATGTGACTGATCCTGAAGACACGTGTGGACATTAGCAAGCTTTTTCAGCACTTACTAAAATAAATTATATAAGTAAGCACTGAATGCTCATATATACATACATATGTGCATGTGTTGGACAGAACAGCTACCTATAGGACAGATATTCCCTCATTTTCAACATGAGAAGGACACAATGACAACTGGTTTTCTGGAAGATCCCACCTTCTATGCAATAAGTATTTGAAATGTAGAAGCAAAAACAACTGCTTCATCAAAAGCTTTGCCATTAGCTCTACTTGTGAGCACCCACTCAAATTAACCGCTCTACTTTAACAAAAAATCTGGATTTTGCCAGTGATCTGTCAATACTTCTAGAACTTTAACACATAAAATCTCCCCAGAGTCATTATTCCATGATCTTAGTTGACTGGGCTTTTCACATGCCAATCCTCACCATTCAGTTTTAAGTTTCACCTCCCTCCCACGCACTCTTCATCCATAGCCGAACTGCATGTGTGTCATCTTCACAGGTAGCACAGGCTCACTAAGTCACTTCTGGCAGACCAACACTCAAATACAGCTGTGAAAAGACTATGCTGTAAAGCAAGTCCATAACACGAGCCCTGAGACTGGCCACGCAACCTTCAAGCTGACCTCTTCTCAAATGTCAAGTGGTGAACCTTAAAGACCCTTTGCTAGAGATGGTATGTTCATACAGAACAAGCATTGTCATTTGTCTAAACACAAAGCCTGAAAGATAGCTCCCCCTGTCCAGAGCCCTAGCCAGACTCCAGTTCCTGCCTGCCTCAAGCAGTAAAATAAGTAAATAAGCTTACTGGAAATAAAACAAAATCAGTGTAGTCCTAGTGGATGTATTAAGCAGTTATTAAATAGCTTGGGTAACTCTTTCAGCGCACTGATTTATATTTATAAAATCCAGACTCTGTACTAGAATCCTGCATTGGATTATTTCCCTTGGCCTTAACCTCCCTCAGCAGTGTGTACTATGAGCCCCGTGTGTTTGTAGCGAAGAGAAATGAATCACAGAATCATAAAACCGTAAAGACTGGAGAAGACTACTAAGGATCATCTCATCCAACCATCAAACCATCCTCACAAAGCCCAATAACCCATGTCCCTCAGTGCATGTACCCTTGTCCTGAGCATTTCCAGGGGTGGTGACTCCACCGCCTCCCTGAGCAGCCTGTTCCAACACCTCATCACTCCTTCTGAGAAGAAATTTTTCCTATTATCCTGAGGAACTTGAGGAAGCCTGCAAGCCACCATCTGCAGCAATTTAGAAGAGGTGCAATGGGCCAATGGGGCACAAAGAAGGCCTTACTGACCTCCTCACAGAAATTACAAATGAAAGCACTTTCTACATAGAATTTAAGATCATAATTTCATCTTGCTTGCTCTAGAGACCTTGTTCAGATCTGAGTGGCTGCAGAGTGGAGAGAAGAATGCCTCCCACCACAACCACCATACAGGAGAGGACACTCATTCAACAGCAGTAGAGAAGAGCACAAAACAGAGAGAAGGCCAGAACAGCTACACTGACTGAGCTATCTTCAGACTATTCTAGATTTTCATGTGTTCCTTAAAAATGTGGCCAACAGGCATCTGAAATCCATTAGAAGAGAAAACCATATTTGTGATTTACTTAAATCTGTTTTCTTAAGATTTCAGCACACTACAATTCCCAGCGCGCTAACACAACTAGCTAAAACTCTGATTATTGTCTCTAAATAGACATTGGCTTCTCTAAGGCTCAGGTAGCTTAACTTAGCTTAACTAAACTACTCTGAGTTTCCCATCACCTTCATGGAAGAGAGGACACAGCACAGACCATCTTAAAATCTGGACTGTGTTTGTCAAATAGGTAATGCTGCCTTGGCTAGATGCAATCACATAGCTCTGCCTAACTGCTTCTAGCAATATGCTTCCTTTGCAGGACCTGATGCAGAAGAGGACACGTGTTCGTGACTTTCTAATGATCTACAAAGAGTCGACTGCTCTGTTATAAGCTATCCTTGATGCTTGTTCTGGGCTGTAGACTTCTGTGACCGACTATCCCACCACCTTCATTTGATCAGAAAATATCCCAGTCACAGACAATCACAAATACTAGTTTTGCAAACCTCACTGCCGGCAGACCAGAGATACCAACTGTAGCTTAAACAATGCACAAAGGATTCAAGTTCCTTGCTAAGCAATCCATAACCTCCCCCCTCAAAAAAGTCATACCTTTCCCATATGTGTGTTACGTGTTTCATATAATTTATTGCACACGTGGTAAAAATATATCTGACAATATATAAAATGCAATTTTTAAAAGAAGAAGAAGAAAAAAGAATTGGCCCATTGTTCTGCTGCTTAAAATATGGGACACCACACGATATATGTTAAAATTATAAGAATATGTTGAAAATATTTTATGTCATTCCATGTAATATATTAGAAATATCATGACAGCTGCTATAGGCTGTAATATGTTCCATATTATCTGATATACTCTAAATGTCTGCGTAATAGATTTCACAAAATAAATGGCAAACTAAAAATGCAACAAAATTTTCTCTTTGCTTCAGCTGAGTGTGCGTAATAAATGAATATGCAAGTATATTCATGGAAGGGATAAAGGAAAAAACAACTTGTTTATTACTAACACTTTTTCTGTTCTTATTCATTGGCATATGGGTAAACAAGGTTTTATTTATAGCAAACAATTCACAGCAATCATGAAATTACTCTCATTCTTCAGTTAAAGGTCTGAAATGATGGAGTGCAGAGTGCACATAATACCCGGTGATTTACATAACCCAATGAAAACAGAAAATAGAATGAAGCTAGACTATCAGTCACACTTGTAGCAGACACTTTACAAATACTTCACTGAAGCCATAAAACTGTTTCAGGAAAATCATCCTTCACAGATGCCACAATAGAGCATCCCCCACCCAAAAGCCCAATGTATTGTTACCAATTGCCTGACATTGTTCTGCTGAAGGGCTTAGAATATTATGTTCCATTCCAATGCAAAAATAGAAAACCATAGGATCGAGAGAAGGAAAAGATTTATTAGCTCCCCTTTCTTCTGTTTCCTAGCTGCCCAATCAGAACAATTTCTCATTGTATAAGACACTGAAAAAATTCCCTGTGTTCTTATGCTCGGGGTACTGATACAACGTGAAGGGAGAGAGAGGAGGGCTGACTCCAGACGTGCAAAAGGCTGCATCAGAGAAAGGCAGTAATATGTTCTCTGTGTCTGCTAGTGACAGGAGGAGGAGCCAGGACCTAACATTGCTATCGAGGACGTACAGACTAAATAATAGGAGAGCTGAAAAGGATATCAAATCTCTCAGGCAGGCTGACTAGGGATTTGAGGTGCTTTGTTTGCTGGAAGTTTCACATGCCAGGTAGAAAAACACCCATTAGTAGAACTGATGCAGGGCAGTGGGCTGTGATAATTTTGAGGCCTCCTCTCCATACAAGCCCATTCAGTGATTAGGTGATGATTAAAATGCCATTGCTGCTTTGTCAGAATATTTTAGGCATTCTGATATGCAAAAATCTAATTTCATAGTCATGGTTTCAGAGGAGGCATAATGCAGAAAATCTGCTTGACGCAAAAGGAAATATGTACTCTGCCCAAGAGGAAAGATAATTTTATGGCTCACACATTTGGCCAAAATTCAGGCGATCCTGGTCATTCCATCCATTTCCTCACTGCTTGCTTGCCTACATAAAAATGACATTTCCGTGTAGCATTGTTCCCAGCGTCTGCTTAGCTTACTTATCACTACAGGGATTTTTCTTTACGATGCCAATATGCAACAGTGGTTGCAGCAAGACTCTGTTGTTTGACTGGCAGTTCTTACACCCCACTGCAACACAGTCCTTCGTCTGACCATTCCTCTAACCCAGCCTTCTCCCTGTCTGAGGGTTTCTGGGTGATTTTTTAGGGATCTCAGTTTTGTTAAATTCTGCTGTTCCTGTGTTTACAGATCAGTAGTTAAACCCATGTCTTCGCTACTGAGCAAATTCATTTTTATCAATGCTGGAAATGTACTCATGTGAGAATACTGGCACCTACCTCTCCATAACCATAGTTCAAAAGAGTGACCTATAACATCTTTGTCCCTTAGTTTCCCTGTGAATGCCATAAAATAAGCATATGCAAGATTCAGCTGGGCAGGTGGAACTGTAGAAACATTTGTTCTTTCACAGCTTAAGACAGAATGAACACCACTTAACTACTTACATGTAAAATACTCTAAATTTCTGAAAAAGTCCAATATCACTATTCTTTTTACAGTGCAGTCAAAATCCATTGTTGAATTCTGGCCAGATATAACACACTTTTATGTTCTTGTGGCTCATGAAATGCATCAGGGCTCGTGCACATGTTTAAGTGTTCTGAAAGATAGGGATGGGTTTATACACACATGTGGTGATACTTTGGTGACAGCCCTTCCTTGTATGTGTCATGATAGAATAGTCAGGGTTAAGCAACTTTGAACCAATTCACATTTTAGGGGCTGGAGTATACTTATCTGCCCAGTGAGTCACAATTTCCTTGCTGTTAGCTATTAATAACCCTTGGAGGAACTTTTCAAGCCGATATCCATTTCCTATCATTTTTGGCATATTGAACATGTTTTTATTTTATTTTCCCATTTCTTTCAATCCCCCAAATGCAGCCAGATTCCCAGAGCCCTTGTGGAGTAAAGAGATTGCTTCCTGCCCTTCCTGCCCTCCTGCTTCCTCCACTCTTTCTAGACCAATAAAGGACTTCAAATTATTGAGGTCATCTTTTTCTTTCTTTCTTTCTTTTTTTGTTCTGTTTAGTTTTGACATTCTAATGTAGTCAGTTACTCAGTACTTTCCTATTTTTTGGCCCAAGCGTTCATCTTCTTAGTAGAATGGATGTAACAAGAATCAGTGAACTCTTAACATCAGTCATAGAATGGTTTGGGTTGGAAGGGACCTTTAAGATCATCTGGTTTCAAGTCCTCTCTATAGGAAGGGAAACCTTCCTCTAGACCAGGTTGCTCACAGTCCCATCCAGCCTGGCCTTGAGTGCTTCCAGGGAGGGGGCATCCACAGCCTCTATGGGCAACCTGTCATCACAGTAAAGACTTTTTTCCTAATGTCCAGTTTAAATCCACCCTCTTCCAGTTTAAAACCATTTTCCCCTCATCCTGTCGCTACATGCCCTTATGAAAAGTCCCTCCTCAGCTTTTCTTTAGGCCCCCTTCAGGTACTGGACAGTCCCCTCAAAACCTCTCTAGGCTGAAGAGAACCACAGATCTCTCAGCCTGTCCTCACAGGGGAGGTGCTCCAGCACTCTGATCACCTTCATGGCCCTCCTCTGTACCCACTCCAACAGGTCCATGTCTTTCTTGTGTTGGGGGCTCCAGATGTGAGCACAGTACTCCAAGCGAGCTCCCATGAGAGCGGAGGGGTAGAATCACCTCCTGAGCCTCTGGGCTGTGAGCACACATTGCGGGCTCACACTGAATCTCTCAAAACCAACACTCCCAGATCCCTCTCCTCAGAGCTGCTCTCAAGCCATTCTCCACCCAGTCTGTACCAGTGCAGGACCTTGCACTTGCCCTTGTTGAACTTCATGAGTTCAGCATAGGCTCATCTCTCAAGGTCTCTCTGGATGGCATCCCCTCCCTGTAACATGTCAAATGCACCACTGGGCTCGTTGTTTAATGAAGCAACATATATTCAACTATATTGAAGCACCTCTGCTCTCAAGAGTTAGCATTCAAACACCAGCTGGTAAGAAAGCTGCTCCTCTAGCTTACTCAGGTGATGATATTGTTATTTTTTATGTTATCTTTACGTCTTTATATCAGGAGAAACAGGCCATGAATAGGGTAGAATTAAGAATGATTTCAGTTTGCAATTCCACTTGGAAACTAAGTATGAAAGATGGGGACTAGGATAACCCTCAGTTCTCTCCATCCCTGCACAGGGCAACTTTAGCAAAGACTTTTTTTTTTTTTTTTTTTTTTTTTTTTTAAACAAAGGGGAATTTTGGCTTCTGGGCACATTCAGAATAAGGAAAAATCTCTGATATTTCATGCAGCCTTTGCAGAAACAGTGCTGTCTCATTTGTATAGAGCAAAAGTGGGAAACGTTAGCACAGACACTCTGAAAGATACAAGTAGGAGAGAAGAAACTCTAGAGGGATTATCAAGACTGTGCTTTAAACACATTCCATCTCACAGATGCACAAGAGAGAAGAGAAAGAATGGTAAAAAGACAGAAAGCTGAAGATGGAATCGCTTCCAGATGCAGCCAGATCCCCACTGCCTCTCCAACAGAACATCTCAGCTTCCCAGTGCTCATTAGGCCCTGAAAGAGGGTCAGAGACAATAACCGTGTGCCTTAAATCTTGTCCATCTTACAAGCATCATGTCTCAAGCAATCAAAGGCAGCCTATGCTGGCACAGCCCAGTAATTAGCCGGCTGTGCTTCCAGCTGGTTTGCAGGCACATGGCAGGTTAAACAATAAATAAATCAGATTAGGCTGAAATCTGTTAAGCAAGAGTGGTCCTGGCATTCAGAGTCACTTCTTCAAAGCACTGCAGATCAGTGCTCAGGTTTTATTTTCCAAAGCCTGTTATCATGGGTATGGCTACACAGTACTTTGCAGACAGACACAAGATCATTTTGGCTGGGCTTTGAGTACGAGCAATGGATTGGCTACAGACCAGAAGCAATATAACATCCTTAGAAGACAGGTATACGAGCTCTGGTTGGCTTGTGGCTGATCCAAGGCCTGAGTAGAGCAATCTGCTATCTTGGCAGAAAGTATTTTCCTTGCATGACCTGAGCAATACTTGTGCCCGCTTGCAAACCTTGCAACCTCCACTCAAATGAACATTACCAGTTCTGCTCAGTGGACTTTCCTATCTGCTGAAAAACCATTCCTTCAAAAGCTCAAGGTCTGTGTGAAAAATATGGGTTACTTCTTTAGTATAGCCAAAGAATCATTTCAGCTTATATATATATAATGAGGGGAAGCAAGGTAAGGGAACTTAAGCCATAATGTGGCTGGGTGGAAAAGAACCACAATGATCATCTAGTTTCAATCCCCTGCCATGGGCAGGGTCACCAGCCACCAGACCAGGCTGCCCAGAGCCACATCCAGCCTGGCCTTGAATGTCTCCAGGGATGAGGGGCATCCACAAATGAAAAGTGTTTATTTGTTGAGATCTAGGGATTTAGGAACAACTGGAAAGGGAGCTTTATGTGCTTTTCAGCACAGCTGACTCTGCTTTCAGACACAGACCTGACCTTTCTCAAGCAAATGGCTCACTCTGTAGAAAAGCTCCAAATCACCTTCATCTCCCTTTCTAACCTTCCCTCCAGAAGTCCCTGCATCCTCCACCCAAAAAATGAGACTGAGATGTCCCAGGCAGTGAGCAGCAACAGACAGGATGAACTATAAAATCACTGGAGCTTCTAGAAAAAAAATACAATATACAGAGAAGCTCTTGGGGTAATCCAGGAGTAAGATTATGTGAAAAGGGGGCACTATTGTCTGAAAATGTTTAAGAAAGTCTAAGTCTTAGCAAATTTCTTTTTAACCTACTCCAACATTGTTTTCACTGTGCTGACATCTACCAGTCCCAGACCTTGACTTTCTGTGCTCAATTATATCAACATAACTGAGAAGTCTGGTCCCAGGGCACAGAGCATACAGTGTCATAACGAAGGAGAAGAGATGAGCAACACTGATGATAGTCATAGTCAACCCACCTGACATCCCCATCCTGCTTCCTTTCTAAGCCTGACTGAAGAAGCAAGCAAAAAAAAATCAGAAAAGGAACCTGATGATGAAAGTTGCATGCTGCTTTCATGACCTTGTCCATAAGGACTGTTTTTTAAGCAGTCAAGAAGCTGTTGGTCTTACCCCGTATCTCTCATTTTCTTAACACTTCCTCAAGTGTTTTCTATGTGGGCTTGTGAAACTCTGGCCAAAAATGATTAATGCTTAGAAAGTCTAAATGGCAATGCTATAAAGCAAGGATTGTTCAATACCCAAAGCTCAGGCAGCTTTCAAGCAATTCAGTTTCTCCCCCCACTATCTTCAGGCTGCCTCTTCACTTTGGGGAAAGAAATCAAGGCTCTGCCTGATTAAAACATGCAGCACGATTTCCCCAGGGAAAGCGCATACATCACAGTTATTGGGTTGCTTATAGAAGCGCATTTCAAACTATTCAGGATGTGTTTTGCCTCCTGGAGTGGAGGGATCTTCTTTCCCTGATCATAGTACCTCACTGGCCAGGCACATTGCTTTAGTTAAGAATGTCTCTACCCAGTGGGATAAATATTCTCCTTAAAATTATTTTCAGATGTAAATAATGGGCTTGTTCTCTCTCTCTCTCTCTCTCTCCCTTCTCTCTCCCTCCCCCTTTGCCCCTGAGGAATATTCATCATGGGTTACATCTAGAGATGGTGAAAATTTGTCATGTTTTTATCTTGTTGGAAATCTGACAGAAATCCCAACTCCAAGATGTGTGTTTTTTTTCCCCCATAAAGAAGCTCGGCATTTTATATTTTCCCTTCAAGAAACAAACAAACAAAATAGTTTCCCTGGAGAACGGAGGGTCAAAGCTCAACAGCACTGTTGAGAGCCCATCCTCCATCTGTGCCAGGGTGGCTGAACTCTTTCACTTTCCTCCCTGACAAGTGCAAGAAAGGCTTGCTGTCAGCAGAGACGTGCTCAAAGGCAGCAACTGCACAAGGACATCCTGACGTAGTTTGTACTTGGCAGCTGGGGAGCTGGTGCCTTACTTGGTCTTGCTGCTGTGATAACTAGTGAGAGTTTGGGATCCCACCCTTCCTCCTTATCATCGTCCGATTCCGCGCTTATCTGGTTGTGTTCAGAATGGCTCCTTAAACTATCCTTATTGTTGACAGATCTAGCAGGGGATGATGGAGATATTTTATGGGTTTGGCAGTGAGAGCCGGGGTGGTGCTAAATCTCCTCTCACTCTGCTGACCCCAAAAAATAAAACTGGTGAAGCACGCACTCACAAATCCCTTAATTAGCCAATGCTGACATATCATATTTCAAGTGTTAAGAGAAAGATGTTAAATAAGGTTGTTTTTCATCCACTGAAGCAAAAGAGACAACACTCACATTTTCAGTTTATCCTGGCTCTTAAGACATAAAGTTAAATTCCCAGAGATACATAAGAAACATGTATCTAGCATTATTTGTTCATAGGATATTTAAAATCTGTGACATAAACCTATATTGCTCTGATCCCCCTTTGTCTCTCAGGTCCTAGAAGCAAACAGACTAACTATGGATTGCATTTGGCTAGAGGCTGGACTTTCAAGAAGCCTGATTTGCCATCCAAGCAATTAGGCCAAAGATAAAGGATAGATAATGCCCTATCAGATCAGTTCTTTCTCATTTCCCACTTCTCGCTGTTCCCCTATTCCACACCTCAAGATGAAAATCAGCCACTAATCCTGATTTTTTGTAATTAAGAATGAGATGGATTCCTTTCACTTCCTCTTGACACCAGACCACTTTGGGGCATCTGCCAACAGGAGTGCTACACAGTGTTTCTCTCTTGCCTAATCTGGCTTCTTCTCTGTCATTTTCTTCATCTGCTTCTGTCAACTGGGGGGCAAAGAACAAGGCAAAAAAAACCACAATACTTTCTAACTAGGTCTCCACTCAGGAAGGGAGGCAGGAAATTCTTTAGTGAAAAGAGCATTTCACTATTGCGTCGTTACGGTATTATACTAAGAAACAGCAGATGTCATCTTTACTCCAAAAGAAAGCTGATCTCTATAGAACTAGAACTTGGCATCATACAGACAATTATTCACTGTTTCCTTGTAATAGCAATAGGGCCTCACCTTTGTGATTTTAAAACGGTTCAGGAACGTTAAGGCTATGGACCATGTAAGGACATGATGACACAGGTGAAATCACAGATAAAATAAACTACAGGACTCACCCCATGGGAAGCTTAGGATGTAATTCAGTCTTCCTGGGCAATGTTCTAACCTCCAGAACACCAACAGACAATCTTTTTTAATCTCATCCCTTTCTGTCTACATTACCCTATTATCCTCCAAATTACTACCAGGTTTTAGAGTTCAAGCATTATCTTTTGCTTCGACCATGATCCTATGACCATGAGACAGAGAGAGTTCCAAGTATTCTTATTACAACTAACTGAAAAGGGTAATATGAAGAGCTGATTTTCAGTTTACTTTGTTTAGTAAACTTTAGGATAAAACTTCAAGAACGGTGGCTTCAGTGACTTGTGCTTTGGATTTCCTTCCCCTCAGCATGAAGCAAAATGCTATTTCTCAGCACAGCAGGTGTAACAAGAAATATTAAGGAGTTTCATGCCATGGCCCATCAACCAGAAGCAATTAAAATGTTTAGGTGTTGTTTACAGCCATGGCCAGATCTTTCTTCTAGGATCCAGCAGCAATGCCTGGTCCTGCATGAACTCAGTGTTCCTTTGGCAACTTGGAACACTAAAACTTATGCTAGAAATAAATAAGCACCTCTTTTTCTTTTCCTCTTCTATTTCTTCTTACTGTTCTTTCACAGGGAAAATAACACTTGCTAGTGATGTGAGACTTATTTCATTATCTCTTTACAGTTTCCCAGCCTGCAATTGAATAGCATATCATTGTTTAGAGCTGCTAAGTGAGGAAATTAAATAATCATTGCCACAACAAGCATGCATCTCCCCATCTATGCTGATCTAGTGACCTGTTGCTGAAAACAAAATCTTCCTTGTTCTGTGTCATCTGACCAATCCTCCCCCCTTGCCTTCTTCTCCCTTCAGCGCATGTGCAACGTGGCTCTATTTGAAACCCCATCAACCTAAGCAAGATTAATGGTTCCATGGGGGTGCAAAGCTGGCTCAGAACAATATCAGCTTTGAGAGTCATGCCTTGCCCCTGCTCTAAAGATGGGTGCAGGAGCTGCTTGGTACATTATTCCTTTATTTATTTATTTGTATTTGAATGTCTCAGTTCTTCTGAAGCAAGCATTGGCTGCAGGCCCACGGCCAGATGGAACTGAACTGCTTTCTAAGAAAAACATGAACAAGGGAATTACTTTTTGATGTTGTAATTTTTTCATAGGGGGTATTTATTTCCAGTGCTCTTTTTTCACTTTGCTCCTCCCCCACCTCTGGAATTTAGTACACAAAAGTCAAAGAAGCAATCAAATGTCTCTTGCTGGTAGTTTCATTTGCATCTGGTTTTAATGCTGAAAGATTTGGGGTAGACAGCTCCAGAAAGGGAAAGCTATATACTAAGCAGTGAAAGCAGTGGCTGATTGCATCATGGTGCTTTTGTTCAGTGGGGAAGAGGAGGAATCAGTCCTGAGTGGCTCTGTTTTCACTGCTCCATAGTCCTTCTACTTCTGAGGAGACTGCAGTTAAGCTCTATGTGCACCGCAAGAAATTAGTTGGGATCCATAAACTCATTTCATCCACATAAACTAACAAAGAGCCATCAAGTGGTAACTTTATGTCATTACTAAATTGGGATACAGAAGAAGTGGATGTGGAAGGCTATATGTAGTTTTCACATCCTAAAGAACTAATCCCACTTTAGCACAAGGATCAGATCCATTTAAGTCAGCGGAAATACTCTAAGGATTTCACCCAAAGTCTGTACTCTTCTTGATCAGTAAATGTATTTCTAAAGCCCAAGAAACCAATTGTATTTTCCAAAACTGTTCTTTTATCCAATTGTGGAATCTCAGTACATTCCCAAATGTCTGCTACTCAGTACCCTCAGCTTAAAACCTGGGTGAGGAGGGGATATGTCTATTAGTATTTGGCCTTCCAGAGCATGTAACCAGAAGCATTTTGTTCATTATCTATTTGAAGATATCTTCAATCCAACAACCACAGAATAAAACATGAAGACCAAATGCCTCCATTTTTTTCCCCCCAGCAAATGATGACTATGAAGCACACTCATTCTTCAGTGAAAGAGGGAGTAATGGTAAAAATAAAATACTGACTCTAAGGTTTGCTTTGTAAAAGGCTACTGCATGAGCAGGCAGTACTTCAGAATTTCAGCGTGTATTCTGAGTTTGTAGGACCAATAAATCTTAAGCATTAAAAAACACACCCTCTCACTCTCACATCTCTGCATCTCTCTGTACAGTGGGAAGGAAAGATTAAAGAAGCATTATCAAATGGTTTATCTGATTTCCATCATGCTCAAGAGAAAATGAGGAGGAACAACTTTGCTTCTAAAAGCAATACGCTTCATTTATGACCACTACAAAGTGCTTTCTGACTGTCTTGGAGAGGAGGAGCAGAGACATCACAGAGCAGTAGATTCTTTGCATAAAGGTTAAACAACTTTATCTCAATATCTTTCTGCAGTTCTCTTTGGAACTGAGATGGTCAAAGCCACCACTTCATCTGTGAAGAGGTAATGTATTGCCATGGCTTACACGATTATTAGAACTACAGTCAAGACACTGTCTTTAATGACAAGAACAGAGTGATGCAAGAACTTCATGCTCACAGAGGTTACTTGGCTCTTATTATCTAAAGAGTGTACAAGGAAAAAGTTGGTAGTGATCCCTTTGCAACTACAGAGGTACTGATCCTAAAATCTTAGCCCCTACTGATATTTAGGATTTGGATACTGCAGCACATCCACCCTTAAAGGATGCTGCAGTCATGGCCAGTCAACTCTCTCTCAAATTACAGTTTCTGCCTAGCCATCACATTGCAGGAATAAGAGTACAAGAGCTACTTTTAGGATTTATCTTGGTTTTGTTTCAGGCTTGATGTATTTGTTGTTGTCAAGTGCATGACCCTGAGGTATGCCCCCCGACACTTCAGTCAGCTTCTATGGTTAGACTGACAACACAGACTGTAACCACACTGGACAGTATATGCTTTGTCACAAAAGAACTGGAAGCATTCATTTCATAAAGGTCCTCCATTTCCAAAGGTCATCTTTTGTATACCATTTGTTTCTAATCTCTTGTGTCTGGGTTAGAAGCAAATGAGTGTAAGAAAAGAAGACAGAGTGATTTGAAGGTAAACAGGCAGAATGATCTCATGCACCTCAGAGCTGACAATGGTTTTCAGTGCTGAGGAGTTCATTTTTGGGTTGGGGTTCAACCAATTAGTTTGTGTAGAATGGATAAACAGATTATCTATTTATGTATCATCCCAACACCCAATATATTTAGGGTCAATGTGGCGGAGAAGGCCATTTTTCATAGATCTGCTTTGAACATAACATTTTTTACCTTCTCCACACTTGGCCAAATAGCATTATTTCATGTTGCCAAACTCCTCAAAGCCTTTATTCTTCTGATGAACCAGAAATTAGGAAAGCCTCCATGACACTGCCTTATAATATGCTCCTGTGTTAAACCTGGATGAGCCAGTTTTCTAAGACAGTGACTACCTATGACTGATTTATCTGTGGAGGCTACCTGAAAGTAAATAAAACAATACTAGTTGAAATGGTCACTGTCATAACATGGATATCCTCCCTGGAGTGTTTTGGCTCCCATTCACTTAAAAAGAGCACCAAACAAATGGTGAAGAAATGGGATTACTAGGAAATGAGAAGAAGTGTGTGGAAGAAGAGCACAGAGAGTTACCCATACTAAGAAAGTGGCTCCACTAGCCTCAGCTACTAATGAAAAAGCACTGATTAGGATAAAAATGAACCCCTAATACTCTCAGTATCACTTCCTTTGGCTCTTCTAAAAGAGAGCTGTTGGATTGTTTTTTTTCCCCTCTTTGGTTTTCCATCTATCCGATCTGTGTGAAATTTGGGACAGAAAAGGAACCTTGCATAAGCAGTCACAAGATCAGTGATGTTCCTTCTCCAACAAAGAATTGTTTGTCCCCATGTCATCTCCAGTTTAGAGAAAATAATTTGCAAAAATGAAAACCAGGAGCATAAAGCATACAATACTGTTAATGAAACTTTTTCTTGAGGGAGACTGAGTAAACTCAAGCATCCTTAGCACTGGGCTTAAATTTCTCTTCCTAAGAAGAAATGAAAAGCAGATTTTACCATAGTCTTTTTGGTAAAAACAGAAAAGTTTGGAAAGTTTGTTGTTCTGTGGATGATGCAAATAGCAAGCACTTATGCCAGTGGTGATCTGGCCTAGGTATAGCTCTGTGTCTTACTTTGTGCCTGTGTACTAGTGAGAGAATAACAGCAATATAAAGAACTTGTAATATTAATGAATTGCATAGAACATTCTGTCTAAAAGACACTACAAGAAATTACATTAAGTAGAAGGATTTGCTTGAAAACAATGAGTCTGTGATAACAACAGCTGACAATGGACTAGATAAAATTTTCAAACAAACAAACAAGGAAAACTCCTACAATTCAAGACTTACAGATGTATACTCTGAATTACATCACCAGCAAGGTGAGATTTTACAGCTGGAGTCCCACAGGACTCCTTTCTGCTTCACCTCTGGGAATAGCATCACATTTCTTTTCTCCTCCCACATGAACTCATGAAACTTATCCACAGCCTGCTAGCAATTGCAGCAACGCAGTATGTATGTGCATCACTCTTGCCACAGGCACTTTCTTGCAGATTAAACCAGCCACTGCTTTTTCTAAGCAAACTGTCTCCTCCTGTTTTTTCATCCCCTGTACTCTGAGCAGTCATTCATCTAAAAGCCCTGCCCAAAATCCTGCCACACCAGAAGGAAATCACCCTCTCTTTTCTTTCTCTGGAGCCCCACTTCTGTGTGAGAGGTAAACGACGGAGCCACCAGGTTAGAGGCTGTTCTTCATAGGGATGCAAAATCTAATTTTCTTGATCAGATGGGAGATTTGCTTTCTGAGAACTTCAGGAGACTTGTTAGGCTGGGAATTTACACAGAGTCTATCTCTGTCCTGACCAAAAGTGAAACACTGAATGTGTTCCTTGCACTTATAGGAAATTTTGTTTCTGGATGTCCTCACAGCCGTATCTCTAACCTGAACTTTCTGAGGCATCAAAGTGTACCAAGGGCTCAGTGATTGGCTAGGCAGCTTACAGTAGTAATTCTCAGCCTTAGTTTCCATGACCATATTGCATCTTTGTAGGAATCTTCAGGATTGTGGTTTGAAGCAGTTGGTTTTTTTTTGTTTTTTTTTTTTTTTTTTCTTTTCTCAATTCTATAACCACAAAATATGCCACATTCATTCTTTTCCTGTGATCTATCTGTGCTTCGCATCCAAGAAACAGCTTCCAGCATCCTGGTGTGATAGCGATAAGAAAAGTGTGACTGTACAGACCACACTTCCTTAGTTATCTCATGCTTTTCTGGCATGAAAAAAGCTCCCTCAATTCAAGCTTCTCATTTGATTTACTGTCCTTAAGATGTTAAACAGCAAAAAGCTGTGGCTGTCAATAACTCTACAATGAATTGGCCATGGTAGCCTTATTCTTACAAAATATCTCAGCTTTTGAATTCAGGTTTTCACATTTGTGTTCATTTTTTTTGAGCCAGATAAGGAGCAAAGAAATTTACCCTTGCAGTTGAATATGTCATTTCCCACCAAAGACTTAGGCAATGTAAGCTGGAACAAGTTGAAGCAGAAAAGTACAAGTCCAGCAGGAAAAGGAGACAGGAGAGGCACAAGGGCAAAGGGAACGATCAGTGTGGCATCTGGAGAAGAACCCTAGAAACAACCACTCTTAGGGACATATCACCACGTTGTAATTTCTTGACAGCGCAAGTCACTTCTGTGGTTTTTAATGAATGACAGTGCCCTTTCAATGATGAATACTGAAGCTGACCCTTCCAAAGCTTATTATTATACAGAGGGATATAAATAAAAATATTATTAATGCATTGTGATTTTTAGCCAAAACAGTGAATTTGGAGCAATAGTGCATGATTTTTTGCATGCCAGGGGCTGATAGTTCTGTGTTTTCCATGGAATTAATCATTTTCAGGCAAAGAAAAATGTATTTATTTATAATCTAAAATAGCACAAAAATTAGAAAATGAACTGGTCTTCCCAATCAGTAATGAAATGCATCAAATAAGATGTCATAGTTTAAACTGCCAAAGCAGGTAACGTATACAGGAGAAAACGTGTACTTCATATTTTGTGAAAATCAAATACAACTTCAATAAATGCTCTAAATTTCTTCCTCATGGCTTTTTCCAGAGTTATTACTAAAAGAGGGCAATTTTTTTTCCATCCAGAATCACTATCCAATGCCTCTCAATATTATTCACAAATATTTGCAAGTATCCGCTCCACCCACACTCACTCATTTCAATTTCAGTGCTCTTTACAGAAAGATTTTTTTTTGTTCCCATCATTACAACCACCAGTAAATCTGAAAGGAAATCAAATTTGATTTTCAGTAGGATAAAAATTACTGGGAATCATTTTTATCAGGGACAAATATCCTGTGGATTGTGGTGCCAGGTCTAACCTCTAGAATCACTCATAGAAGAAAAAAGAGAAACAAAAATGAAGGACCTTCATTGCTTTGAAAGACCTTTGTTGACTGGCACCTTTCACCAGTCCAGGTATTCCTGATGAGTACATTTACCAGGTAAAAAGAAATGAAAATAATGAAGTTGATGAATCTGCACAGCTTGCTTAACTCTAGCTTTCAGTTATGATATTGTCATTTCATCAGTCATCTTCTTAGAGCAAACTTAGGGAATTATGTTCACATAAGAGAGTTTCATCTCCAGAACTGAGCTTCTACAGCTTTTGGGACCCACAATTGTGTCAGAACCTGATCTACTATTAGTGATTTGCTTTAACAAGACAAATCTATTATTCATTAAAATGGTTTGTAGTTTCTGCCTTGCTTGTCACTTTCATGCAACTCTCACATCAGTGCATTTGCTTCCTTTCCCTTTGGGTGAAAGGCTGGGCATTTAGTACCACAACTGCTACAACTTCCTAACCTCATATTGCATGAAAATGTAACACTGGAAGCTATTATCAAGAGGCAGTTGAACCATTCTGACAAACATAAATTCACATTAGAAGGTAAACTTAAGGCAGACTTTTGCCAAATTTTCCTTCCTTCCCACCCTTTTTTCATCAGCTGTGATACGGATCCAGCCTCACCGGAGCTGTCTCACAGCTGCATCTTCCACATTGCCTTTACCTGAGAAATATTTATGACATGCCTCAGGACTGGTGCCTACCAGTGGGAGTGACTTGGCTGACTGTATATAGCAAGTCTGTAGACCATGGCTTTCTTACCAAGGCTGATTTACTACTAAGGTTTTGTTTGTGACTGCTTAATGAATTAATTTGAAGGTTTTGTTGTTGCTGCACAAGTACAACCTCGTGGACAGGGAAACTTGTTACTGAAGCCTCTCCAAAGAGAGAGAGAATGTTTCTTGTTATATGTGAAGCAAAGCAAAGCCGATATCATGGACTTTGTCTTGTGTTTTCAAGATGAACTGTGGAGGGTAAATATTCAAGAAAACCCTTCTGTCTGAGCTGCATTTCTAGTGTTTCTGATACTCATTCATAGGTCAATAACAATCTAGTTTTCCCTGGACACTTCCCAGACACCTTGAAAACAGCAGCCTATAAATAATCTTATAGACAGAAAAACCCAAGGACTACAACACAACTGCCTCCAGAAACACAGCAGATATCCAGAGCACTCCCTGAAATGTTCAATATGCAGCCAAACCTCCAGACACTATCAGATTGGCAGCGAAAAGAATATTCTTGATAACCCCAGTACCAGCCCCAAAACAAGGCTACTCCTCCAGAGACAAAGATCACAGATGTAAACGAGCCTCCTGAAGAACATATGTAAAACTCACTCTAACATAAAAAGAAAAGCCCTATTAACAGCACACTTAGCTATCACATTTCACATTAGATTGGAACGTATCCAGAACATCATGAAACTGCAGCCTTTGCTACCATATTAGCATTTGAGAGAAACTGTCCTCAAAGTCTCTCTCTCAACTTTCTGAATTGCCCTTGCTTCAACAAATTCTTCATTACAAGCAAAATTTCTAAAGGTAAACATATGCCAAGTGGGAAGGGACCGCGCCAAAGCAATAGATTAAAAACTTGCTGACACATGTATATACCCAATAGAATAAGAGCCCCATTCCCATCCAAAAGAAACCATCAAAGGTTTGCAACCTACATGTAGTCATACCAGAACGTGATCTATTATATCCAAAGCACCAAATGCCCTCACGAAAAGAATGTGGGTGAAACCCATCAACCATTGTGCACCACAACATTTTCACGCAGACACTATGAAAGACAGAAACACCCGGTGGGAGAACTTTTCTCACAATATAACCACTCTCTGTTTGACTTCTTAGTCTTGATCTTCAAAGGCATTCCACAAAACACCTTCAAAGATCAGTTTTGGTTGTCAAATTCCTAACCCTATTCTATCCTAAAAATCACGGCACAATTACACAACTGCCAAAGCACTCGTCATAAGTTTCTCTACCTCACCAAAATTATTGAACTTGCTATTTTTGCTAGCATATCTTTCTGTTCCACAGGTGCTAAAACCCTAAAATCATCAGATCCCAAGCTGATTAACACAATTCAGTTCATACTGCAAATAAAGTCTCCCCCATCTCTCTTAGCTGGGATGTTGCTTCCTCATTTTAAGCCCAAGCAATTCCTTGTCTCTGTCTACTCCTTGATGGTTTCTCTGACCTGAGTTGTCATCTCTCCCTGCAAACCTTTCCTTGCTTATTTTGTTAATGATAGTGTCGTGATAGTTGTGATGGGTTAGTAGCTCTACTCAAACAAAACATGGACAGCTGAGAGACTCAAGTTGTCTGTTTCTCCACAAAACACATCAGAACATTAGAGAAGTCAAAACTGGAAGCACTCTGGGCTGTAGCAACCATGCCCTGGTTGAGTTTGTGATCTCAAGGAATACAAGTCTGGCAAAGAGCAAGTCAGACCCTGAACTTCAGGAGAGCAATCTTCTGTCTGGTATTTTTAATAGGACAAATGAGGGGAACATAACTAACCATGACAAAGTTGACAAAATTATCAACACACAGAAAGAACAAATAGAGCGCATTTCTTTTGATTCTGCTGGGTGATTACCTTCCATAGGTTGAAAGCACCAATACGACTAGAGATACCAGAGAAAGATAGTTTCAGTTTATGTTGTTCAGTAATGTAATCAGAGAGCAGTCTGCATGTGTGTGGGAATCACTATAAGATAACTTCTGAAAACTTGCTAATCATATCATTGCTTTCCAGAATTCAGCTCATGCTCTAAAAGCAATTCTAACATTTATTAAGGTGGACAATTTGATGCTCCAGATCTCTCTACCCCAAGACAGATGTGGAAATTGCTACAGCAGCACGTACTGACAGCCCATCTCATTTGATGGTGTCTCTAACTTATAGTGGCACAGGCCAGATGGTTGAAAGGAAGAAATAAACTACTCAATACAAGACCAACAGCAGAAAATACTTTTTTTCCCTAATCCAGCCTATCATACAGGTTGCCTATGCACCAGCATGGGAAAGCAGCTCCCTTAAGATTTTCCTAATATGCTAAGTCTAGTGTTGTAGATTATGAAGGTTGTCTGCTCATCTTCAGCATGGGCTAGCTGGGGCACTAGGAGGTTTCTCCCAGTGAAAGACTGGGAGAATATCAATATCATACCCCTGTGAATGCCACGGATGCAACGTCCTCACCAGGATACCTAAGGCAGTGGCTATTTTAGACACTTCATAAGCCTACAGCACAGCTATCTGCTAAGCAGGGTAACACTGCTACAAAAACAGAATCTTGACAAGTCTGAACAGTGCATAATGTGGCCAGTTGTATATCCTCAAAAAGGTTCCTCAGAGTATTTGGGAAGTTTTGGTTCTACGTATTTATGGAGTTTGCAGGTGCAAAATCCTCTCTGCTGTGTAATCATACATCTCTATTCTATATGGATAGCAGTGTTATTCCCATTTTAAATCTGGGTGAAATGAGAAAGAGGTCATTTACCCCAAGGAATCCAAACTTTCCAGCTAAACATAATTTGCCCCATTGAGTTGCATAACTTTTTTTTTTTTTTCCTTCCTCTGGGTTTGGCAAGATGACAGAAAGGCTCTTACATTTAGCAGAGCACGGAACAACACTTTATTCTTCATCTATTGGCTGCAATGAAGATAACCATTCAAGAAGAGCTGTCTACATACAGAAAGGGACTTTATACAACTAAAGCGTCTGCTTCCAGCAGGTGCAGCACAGGCTGCTAGGAAGGGTTAAAGCAGTACTTGGTTCTGGAAGATGTACAGGAATTGGAAAAGACAGAGGAATTTGCTGGATCCTGGCGTGCATGAATTTAATAACTGAAATTATCCTGTTCTACCTAGAGAGAATAGGGCCTGAGCTGCACACACGATAGGAGACTTAGGAGCCAAGTTAACCTAGGCTCAAGTAGACAAAGGTGCACCGGAGAATTGCAGCTGATCTGGGGAAGTGAACTAAGTTTTTCCTAAACCCCAATTCACTCTTGAGAAAGAAAAATCTGAAAAATCTTCCACATGGAAACAAATCTTTTCTCACCTGCTGTCAGGGGGAAGAGTGCATAGGGTTCTTTCCCACCCCATCCCTTTCCTTTGCTCTGCAGGTTGACTTGGTTTCACCTGTCTCAAAGGCAGAGACAATGCAGAAAAATACATACTTTGTTTCCTTCACTCTGCAATGAGTGATACAATGTTGCAGAGAGAAGCCCAGGGAGGCTCTTAAAAGAGGACTAAAGTCGACATGATCTTCACAGCACTATTAGTTATCATACAGAAATTTTCTCCTAAGAGCAGGAAAAAAAAGCAACAGGTCCTCATGTGAAAGAGCTGACAAAACACAAAGGGATAGATCAACTGAATTATTGTCTTTTTTGTTAATTACTTCCAAAGCTTTTAGGGTTAAAAGAACTCCAGAGGCCTTTGCACTGAGCTTCTCTCTAAACTCATACTCGGCTAATCCTTGTCAGCTGCATCTTCCCTTGCCAATACAGAGGTGAGCGTGAGGAATTTCTGCATGTTACTTATTTAGCTATTACCTTTTATGGGTCTCTCTGTCTCCCACTGGCTTTCTGGCTGCAGACAAGTTGGCAAGAGGAAAACCTCAAACAATCCTGTTCTGAAAGCTTTAAAACCTAGGCAGAGTGAAAGAACAGAGCCCGACAAAAGACACAGACACCTGTGAAGTCTCTACTTAGACCTGCATTGCTACTTTCAGAGCTACAGCTAACATAAAGTATCATCCCTGTTTAAAGCAGCACGCGCTTATCTCACTGGAATTTGGGAATCCACAGATTAATTTACTTCGTGTGATTTTTTTATTTTTTTTTTTTAATGTGATTTTCAATCCTCTCTTGCATGTTTACTGCAGGACTTATGTGCAGGCAATAATCTTGTTTTTCCATGCAGTACTGAAAACTAAAGGCAGACAGGCCCTGCTCCCACACAGTGCCTGGTCTAAGCAGAGAAAGACTAGCTATGAATAGGGAATAAAGAGGCTCCCACAAGAGCACAGTCAGATGTCTCCAGAGAGAAGCAAGAAGCCAGGTAAGCAATGATCAAATAACATACAAGGGAAGGGTTATGGAGGTAAAGCAGAGTCTAGGATGATGGGGCTGAAGAGAATATGCTGCGAGGGAACTGACTGGAGTAATAGTCCTAGTTACCCAACACAGAGCAACAAGAGCCCAAAAGCAAATTCTCCTGCTGCCTCAAGAACCAGACTAGGGCTGGAGCATGGGTTAGCTCAGTGCACAGCTTCCTGTACATACACACGTCATAGTCCTCATGCTTGGCTAACATTCCTCCAGAAAGTCAATACATGTTTCATGGATTCTGGTTGAGTTTGTGAACTTAAAGTTTTTACTGTTGAACTGCTGTGCTGTGTCAGTGTTTATTAACCTTGGCCAAGAAGCATCCATCAGTCAGGGAACAACTAGGAACATTTAAATTTAATGACGACAATGAATATGCTAAGGAGGTGATTACAACCAGAAAAGCCTGATTTTTTACTTGCTTGCAGAGGAAAGGTTTGGAAAGACAGGGAAAAGAAGATGAGAAATACCAGATTATAGGAAAGGTGAGTGTGACAAGAGAAACACTGAGAGCCACGTCAGGTGGAAGAAGTGGTAGACAGGTTTATTCTGTAAGGGAGAAAGTTGTTTAGCTGTAAGACAAGCCAAATCCAGAAAAGAAACCACAGGAGACTCACAACAGATAAATAAGTGGAGGAAGACTTTGAATGGGGTCAGGAACTGCCAGGAAAGTCACTGTTCAGGAAGTTTGTTCTCACAGAATTGTTAATCAGTTGCTAATGTTTCATCTCTGAAAATAAGGAGTAATGCTGAATTCTAAATCTCTGCAGATTTCCATTCTTTGTATTTACCAACAGAAAAACAAAACTCATAACTTCACAAGGAAGGTGGTCCAGAAAGGACCCTACAATAGAGCAAGTACTGAAGACAGAACATACTCTGGGGATGTTTCTTTGTTGTGCTAGCAGGATGGCAGGTACACTGCAGGAAGCTTCCCCAGAACTAAGACACCTTGATCCTTCTACTCTTTCCTGCTTTGCTTCACCAGAGGCCTCTGAAAAGTCTTCTCATGGCCCTCTTTGGCAGTGTCAACTTGAGGGGAAACACACCTCACATAAGATCCAGGGCTTTTCAGAGCCATTTTTACAATTCCAGCCATTTCAGTATTTTAGCACAAGTTGTCTGAGGGGTGAAGATTTTATCCAGCACAATGACTCATGTGGGTTACAACCAGCAAATCCCTCATGTGGGCCAGAAAAGCCATGTGTTTTCTTCATTGACAACAGCTTGTCAGCACAACTGATGCCTTGGTTACCAATCTCAGCACAAAGGCACAGAAGGAACAGGCCAGAAACTGAAACAGCAGAGGGCTGTTTGTGTGGATCTGGGATGCAATGAGTGCCCTTGGTGAACAGTTCCAGAGCATAAATCTCCAAGGAAGTCACAAAGTAAGTCTCACTTTTCCCTGCAAGTACCATCCCCTCCAACACTGAGCAACTCCCAAAAAGGAAAGTGTCTTAGAAAGTCCAGGATGAAGCATGGAGAAAGAATAAAGATGATTTCACTGCACTCTGTTTCCATGCTAAGAACTAAGATCAAGCTCTCTGTTTAGTACAACATTCATTGATCTGGTACCATGGCAGCACACAAGTAGGAAAGACTGCACTACTCTTCATTTTGTATGTTGATTCTCTGTGCTCACAGAAGGACCTGCTGGCTATTTCTGTTTTTCCTGGAGGCTTCAAGTGGTGAGGAAATTCAAACGTGTGGAAGCACACCCAAGAACTGACGACTGCTTGAAGCAGAGATTGGCTACAGAACCGGAGGCTTGGTTTGGCCAAACCTCATCAATCAGACTTTGTTTTTGCCAAACCAAACCCCACAGCAGGAATGGTTTTTGAGTCAGCTTCCATTTTCTTGAAGCCACCAAAGTCCCGAGGTTATTCAAAGGTCTCTCTATCACCCATCAGCAATCTAAAACCCTTTTTCTGGAATGTGTTTTCTCCCATTTGCCTTGATATGCCAACAAAGGGGGAGAGGCCAAGGTTGTCTGCAAGTTTTTCAGTGTTCCCCAGCTCTGGACGTGCCCCAGATATTTTAGGAACAGCCTTTCAAGTGGTGGCTTGGCCCTCATAGGCACAGGCAGTTCTGGGAGGAAGAGAGTCTCATGTTCATAGAAAATAAGATTAAGAAACAAAAATATTGAGCAAATGGCTTTGAATCTGGAAAAATATGCTCAAGTTGGGGTGAAAATTCCAGTTGTTTTTAAATGAGCTAATTTGTTCTTTCCTGTACATCAAATATGGGAAGAAAAGGGGAAAAAAGAATAAAAACAAAACAAAACCTTTGATTTTCAATCTGACAGCTGCTCTTTCTGGAAAAATGATGTTTTTGTGCTTAAAGTGTTAGATTGGGACATAAGAGGGCTGGGTTCAGTTTGCTGCTGTGCCAAAAAATCCCTGTGTGACCTTAGGCAAGTCTCTTATCCTTTCCCAGTTCCCTTCACAAATATGGGGGCTAAGACATCCCTTCTCTTGCATATCCACTCTCATTGCAAAGTCTTTGGAACAAGGCCTGGCTCTTCCTATACATTTGCACAACACCAAAAATTGATTGCTCTTCTAGTTGGAGCTCTAGACTGAGTCTGCAATCCAAGGCATGTTAACATCCATTATAAATTCTGCAAAGTCCAATTCTAGACTTGAGTTTCCAACACAAGCCAGTCTTAGACAGTAGGGGGTTATATCTTATAAACAAGGCTGTAGATGTCACTCTCCCCTAAGAGGCTCTCTCTCTGCTTTGTGCAATGTTGTTGGTTTAGGCTATTGTCAGAATGCACTTGTTCACACTTGTGGGATATTTAGTTTAAGAAAACCCACAGGCAGCCCCAGGTTATTTTGCACTCTGTATACAAGAAAACACAGCAATGTGAGAAGGGCTGCCTTCCAGACACCACCGTGATTTCAGATGAGGTGCAGGTCAAACCTTTACCTGGAATTCAAGATTTACAAAAAGGATTTTTGTTTGCTTGTGTTTTTGTTTTTTATTTTATTTGAAAAAACACTGGAGTGTGAATCAGGGAGACCACACACATGCAGCAGCTTCTCACCGCCCATGATCTGACATGCCACTTAACCCTCGTGGTTTACAACCAGCGTTCACCACACTGCTCACTGGGAGCACCAAGTCTCTACACATGTTGGGGGAAAAAAAAAATTCCCAGGGAATTTCCCAGCTGGTGAGATCTTGTACATCAAAATTCAAGTGCAGGATTACAGTACTGGGTGTTAGGAATGGGCAGGTCCAGGTGGAAAAGATAAAGTCCACCTCCTTCACTGAACCAGAATCCCTATGTTTTCCAAGGCTGTCTCCCAAAGCAAGAACAGCCTGAAAAGAAGAAAGCAGTATGGACCTCAAAGATAAAGCCAGCCAAGCTTCCCAGGCAATGATGGTTTTGACAGTTCAAGAACAAGGAACTCAAGATGAGAGAGGTGCTTTAGTCATCACAGCCATTCCTCATTGAACACAGACAACCCAAGGAGGAAGTTCATTTTAAGAGTATTCTCTGACCACACACTTAGGATAAACATTTCACTGTACCCCCTAACAAGCTTGAAGATCTGTAATTAAAGACCAAAAGCCAAAGAGTGCATCATGTCACCAGCAGAGAATGGGAACAGTGGTGAAGATCACCAGTCATTCCTGCAACTGCAGAAAACTTAAATGTGCAAATGTAAAAAGCAGGTAAGTTTGCTGCAGTTGGTTCTCTGGGCTGTGCTGAAGTTTGCCCACTCCTGATGGTGACATTATTGGGCTCTTCCTTTACAAGTTACATGCAACTGTATTTTTGGAATAACTTTGGTATCCATCCCAAAATCTTCCCCCTAAAAGGTCTCTGAGGACTTCTGCTTCAGAAGCGGCTACTCTTTGCTGAACTGCTACACATTCCAAAAAGGGACACACAACTTGGAGCTGGTGTCCATCAGAGCTCACAGCTAGGATTTAAACACTCCTTTGAGGTAAGAATCTCACAACTGCACACATGGACTTTTTTTTTTTTTTTATGTTACTGGTGACAGCAGCAGTGGTTCTAGATACGTGCACGTAAGTGAATATTCACACATTTGAATAGCTATAAGGCTCAGCCTGCTTTGCATTAGATCAAGAGGAAGCACAAACATCTGTCAGTCTATTGACTGGAGATACCTGGTCACATCTGCAGCATGAGATTGTTTTTCATGCCTTAAAGATGCTTGCAGGTCCAGTACACATTAATTGAAAAAAACATATATATATAAAATACTGTCTGCCCTCTCCTGCAGCCTTTCCTTCTCTTTGTGTTTGCCCAGTGAAGCAAGACTTAGAAGGAGAGGCAGTGTCTTTATTGAGACCAACTGACTGAGACAGAAATAACTCCAGTCATGCTTTCAGGCCTGCTAGCATCAGGGTGCCTAGCAAGGTGGACCAGCCTAACCCTCTTGAAGATACTAAACAGTGATAACACAGTGAGCACACTGATCTGTGGAGACACAGAGGATTCACAAGCTTACGTCAGCCAGGAGTGTTTGGGACTGGAACATGATCTCTTTTTCCACCCTGCCTGGTTTTACGCTGGGTGGCTAAATTGGCATTGCCTCAGGGCTGTTACCATAGGATCATTCAGCAGTTAATCTTCTATTTGCAAAGCTGTTCTTTCCCACAGAAGTAAACACCCAACTTATCAGACAAGCCATAGCCAAGGATGTTGTCCAGCTCCCCACCTGCTGTCCTTCCTCTCCTCAGTGGCCTCCCTCCCCTGTGTGGCCATCCCCACCCACCTTTGCTAGAACACAATGCCCTACTGGTAACGCTCACTGACACAGCATGGTCTCACCAGCCCAGCTGTTATCAGGGGACAGCCTGTTCCCTCCAGGGATGGGAAAATACTGGAGCAGACAAGCTGAGTGCCTGAGCCCCCCCCCCCCCCCACCATGGCAGGGCTTTGCCCATGCTCCCTTCAGACTCCTTTGAAGTTCTGGCAGGCTGTTAATGAAAACACAAATGATTCCTACTGGACATAGAAAGAAAGCAAGGAAAGAGAGAGCCTCTAGACCAGGAATAGCTATTCCTTATCACAGGTAGAGACCACTGTACTTATCCCTTTACACTGCCTCTCCACTGTCAAGCTCTTTTCAACCTCTCTCCTTTAAATCTCCAAGTGTATCCTCAAAAAAGGCTGCTGAGAGGAATTTATCTGGCTTGATTACAATTCCTCTTCCCTGGTGATGAAAATCTGGGGGCTGTCGCTGTTTTTAAATATGATGATTTTATTAAAGAAGGGCCAGACCCATTGCCTGTGTGAAGTCACGCAAATCCCATTGAAATCGCTTCCTGTTTAGCTCCAGTGAACGCACAGAACATGTTGTGATGCTGAGTTTCCTTCCCTGCTGAGTACTGCAGATTATACAGTGGGAAGATTATCTGCTAGGAATAACTCCCATCTGACACTGAAGTCCAGAGGTACATATTATCTGGGATCTGCCCCATAAAACCACAGAGCAAAGAGCTTCAGCAGAATCTGCACTGAAAAAAATACGACAGGTCTCCTTCCTGCTCACCAACAGCAGGGTTTGATTACAGACTTTACAATAGTGATATAATCCTGCAACCTCAAAGCACTTTTCACAATAGATCCTTCGCTTTGGCTATTGCAACCTTAACTGTTGTGCTCAGTTCCTATTCGTTCATATTCTTAATGGTTGGATCACTAAATATCTCACACTACTTGACCACATCTCATCCCTCTGACCAGGTAATAAGTACACAATTAAACGACTTCCTCCAGGTTGGAGAAACATTCAATTTTATTTATTTTGCTACTGGAATTCCTATTATTTCATGAATTATTGTTCTTCCAGCAAACTGGTTACATGTTTTTTAAGTGAAATTGTGAATCCCTGCAAAGGGCTGGCTCCAGTTTCCCTGCCATCATGCATGGCTCTCAAGGTCTTCAGAACTAATAGAGCAGTTTTTTCCAGCCTTGTCTCCTCATGCAATCTTCAGATTCCTATATCTCATTCTCCCCTCATTTTCACTCTCTCCCAACATCCTGCTCACACCACTGAGCTTCAGCTTTGCACTCCTCATGCCTGCTGGGTAATTTACATCCCTTCCTTCCAAATTCTCCCCAGTACAAACAAATAATCCATACTAAGCAGTAGAAAATGGTTCCTGGTTCATTCACAGCAGCCATAGGACTTTCTGAAGCAGCTGATACCACTGCCATTCCTGTCCAGCCTGACAAAGAGAACCTACTAAAGTGTTACCTGCTGGGTGTTGCTGTCTGTGGGACTGTCAACTTGTGGTAGCATCACATGGAGAGCAAAGGGTTATGACAAAGCTTCAGCTTACTCCTTCCCCTGCCATATTCCCACCTGAGAATCTGTTGCTATACTACCATTCCTCCTATTGTATCCCATAATAAATTCTTACTTCCTATAAAGGAAAAAGCTACAAACTTCCCAGGCTGCTTATTCCATATTTGATAAGACTAGTGCTGCAGATCCTGGACATTTTCTGTTCCTCATTCCTAAAGAATGAATTTGTCCTGCAAATTCATAGGAAGCAATTACCCAGAGTTCAACAGCATTTAAAAGATAACTGGGACATCTATTCAGTAAATAAACATAAGCAAACAAAAAGCCCTCAACAACTGTAATTTCATTTGGGTATTTTTGTCAATAAGTGATACCAGGAATTTATTTCAATCCATGAGGTGACATAGATTGTAATAGAACATAAAATGCTTCTGCTGTTTGCAAGATCTCTCATAAAGACATCAGAAAGCAAAGAACAGCACTGTGTCTGCCTGATTTTTTCATGTTTCACGCAATTCTGTCTCACTGTAAATATTCACTTTCTTCTTACAGCACAGGGTTAGTCTCTCAGATAGTCAACGCCACACTACCAGAGCCTGCAATGTTCTCTAGACAATCCAGTGCCAAAGCAAACAGCAGTAGACCCTTCCCCAAAACATCTCCATGTCTAGCAAACAGAAATGAAGGATCTCAGAAAATGGACACTCAAGAAAAAAAAAAGAACCACTGTGATGAGAGAACTCAGACTGCCATTGGATGAAATTGCTCTGTCAGACTTGGAAAAACATGGGCTGTAATCTGTAGTTCAGACTTACATGCCATAGAGATCACCCAGAAATAAAGAAACAGTAAGTGATTAGAAGACTTACAGCCCTACAGTCTTTGCTCTATACAATTTCTTTGACAATTTTCTTTTCTCTTGTACTGTGTTAATGGGAATTTATCACTTATGAAGTTGAAGGCCTTGTTCTCAGTAGCAAATACCCAGTAATGGGGCTGCTAAAACAGCAAATCATCCTCACAAGTCTCTGGTGCCTTTCAGACTCATAACATACATCAGTGTCTCCCCACTTCTGTAAGGGAACATCAGAGTCAACACGGGCACACATCACTGCTTCTCTGTTATACCTCAGTCATTACTAGTTCCACACCAGCTCCAAGCAGCAGCAATCACCATATTCCATCCTGCTGACATTAAAAAGCAGAATAAAAGATGACAAGATCAACACCTGTGGACTCTAAAGCTTCCCAGAGTCAATGCACCAATACTGAGATTTGAACTGGCAGTAAAGAAGAATGGAAGCAGTCTCCTGATAACCCTAAGCTGAACAGCATTGGGCAGATACAGCTGCAGGTAGAATGCTTTCTACTACTACTTTCTCACACAGGCCTGCACCCTGAAAAGGAGCCTACATTAGAAAAGTACAACTTTCTAACCTCTAATTAAGCAGAGAAATACAATTATCAAGCCCCTTCTTTCTGGTCTCTTTGCTTGAGAATTTACAAGCGTCCAGGATTTTTTAATGCAGGTAAACATCTTCCTAAAGGACTGTCACAGCATAGGCTTCATCTAAACTAATAATTAACCTGCTACAAAAACCCCAGCCTGCCCCATTTCAACTGGCGAGCAGAGCTGTGTCAATGGATTTATGATGCGACGTCAGTCCCAAGGCTCAAGTGGCAACTTTTGTATTTTCATGCATTGTTTAATAAGCTGCTCACTTCCCTTCCCTTCCCTAACCCAAACTTTATTAAAATGGGGAAGATGCATTCGAGTGTTTTTCCAGAGAAGACAGGCTATTTAGACTTGATACTGAAAAGTAATTCCCCACGGTAAGGAAATGAAGAACTGCAAAGTGCTTGGAGAGGCATATTTAATGCCTTAAACTCTTACACTGAGTTAACAACTAGTATGGTCTTGACTTCAAGGAAACAAATTGATTTTCGGACTCCCTTATTTCTATAACCTCTCAACAGAAACTTGGCTGCAGGTTTTTTCATCTGTCAATAGAGGGAGGATTGTTTGATTCAATTGCTTATTTTAATTAGATATCACTGTAGCGCAGTGACTACAAGATACCAAAAAACCAAAACAAAACACGTTTGTCCTCATGAGAGCATTTAGGCACACACTGTACCATAAGAAGAAAGCCAAAGGCTGCAAGGATGCCGTTGCTCCCACAAGGGGAGCAGTTACGATGCTCAGAAAGTTGGCAGAGCAACAGGCAGCCCTGGTGACATAAGCAATCAGGAGAGAAGGAGAGGCCAAGAGTGGGTAAGACTTCAGCCAGGAACTAGGAAATAAGATTTTCAATTCTCCCCATAATCCTTTCATTACTTGAATGCCCTTGGGCATGGGAGACAACAGCAAGAACCAAGCCTTGCAGAGATGTGCCTGTTGCAGGCAACCTCAACAGGCACTCCCTCTACCTGCGGTAGAGAAGTCAAACCTCCAGAACACTCAACATCTAGAAAACAAGATCTTCAAAAGCACTTAGTTTAGAGAAGAGAAAGGATTACGGATTACCATAAAAGTTTGCTGCCAAGAGAAAGTAAGACTTCTCTACAAGTCCCTGGAAGCTTTTTCAACTGAGGTTAGACACCAAGTGAAAAATCCCTTATTGACAGGAGCTCAGAATGTTATCGAGGGAAAAGGTAAAATCTCTAACACTACAAGACAGATTAGAGTGGTATCTGTCAGGAATAGGTCACAGAAAGAATATCTGGCCATAATCCAATGTGATACACTGTACTGCTTTTTTTGTTCCCTGTCAGTCCAGCTTTCCTGTTCTTTCCTCAGTGCTGTGCTTGGAACAGGAAGAAAGTTTCAGAGAACCTTTTGTTTTGCATCATGCTCCATCATGCTTTGGTCTATCTGTGGTTCAGGAGCATCTAAGAAAACCAAGCAAACAATACTAGAGAGTATTTTCATTACAGATAAGGATACTTCTGACATAAATTGTACAGTATGGAGGCAAAAATCTCATCCTTCCCCAACTTAGATCTGGGGAAATAATTTGACATTTTCTGACTGTAGCACATCTAACCTTTTTGTTACAGCAATTAAAAAAAAAAAAAAAAAATCACTCACTGAAAAGCCAGACAGAACACACAGGACACTTAGTCCAACTTACTCTTTTTGCCTTGCTCAGTTTAAGAAAACACTCATATCTAAGCAGAATATATCAAGGACAACCCTGGCAATAACTTCAGAATTACACTCAAAGATATTAATCTAGAAGGTCCACGGGGAGTTCATAACTAAGAAATAACAATACGCTTCAAACTCAGCATAGAGATTTCATACTGGGAGTGAAAACACAAGCAAGCAGATGTAAGTTGAAGTCAACGAGGACTTAGATCAACTGAATAATCATGACTTTTGAAATCAGAAGGGTGCCTATGAGCTCTTATCTGGACTCCTGTGTGTACAGTCCAAAGAATTCCAATGAAGCTTTTAGCATGCAGCTAGTAAGCTCTATTGAAACTCAGGCAGAGGTTTTAAGAAGACATTCAGAAACGATTCCAAGTTTGGGAAATCCCACCACAAGCCCAGGGAATTTGTTATAATGATTAATCACCTTCCATTGTTTTAAAAAAAAAAAAATAGTAATCTGAAATTTATTTCTAGACTAAAATTGTGTCAAATTTACTCCCAGCTGCTAAGTCTCTTCATGCCTTTTCTGCTAGACCAGGATTATCCTAAGTCAGCTGTGGTTAGGAAAACACTCAACAGCCTAATGGGGCTATACTGTAAAGAAAAAATTAATGCTACAGTGGAAAGTTACACATCTTATCCAACTCACTTGTGCTGCCTGTGGCTGCAAGTCACCCCTGGAGACTTGACCTACTGGGTGAAATATCATGCATGTCTCAGGGCGAGCTGCCCCAGAATGACTTTGGAATAATAATTGTTTATGCATGCTGCGTGTGGTGAGATGCAAATGGGTTGCTAATGCTCTACGCTTGCACTGGTCTGGACTAGAGCTCTTCATGTTCAAGAGGGGCTTTTCTGGGAAACACCACTATGCTATTTTACAGCTTTAAATAAAAAAAGAAATGCTATTTCCCATCGATTCCTTCCCTGACTTCAGACACCACTATTCTCTACAGTCCTATTGCTGGTTTGGTCTGACAAGGTACTGGTTATATTCACACTTACATGGCAGCAAGTAGTGGAAGACAGTCTGGGAACAGAGTTTCAGAGATCTCAGCAGGAAGCCCTACAGAAATGCCCAAGGCAATGTGGGTACATCCCAATGTACAAGAGTTGGAAAACAATCTGATTGCTCAGAATTTATCAATTTAACCTCTTTAGCATTTTGGCTCAAAATAAGATATTGCTTTGGGAAGACTGCCTGGCACTGTCTACCCACTACCATCACTCAGAAAGAAAAGACAACCTGAATTGGCTTGCATTTTCACATTAAGTCTCATGTATGCTGTAGCCCTTCACTGGACTGTAAGAAAAGCAGAGATGCATCCATCTTTGTACCAAGGACCACAAGACTTTGAAGTTCATAGCTGGGTTTGAGCAGAGCAGAACAGGAAAATGCCTGTCCAGTTGCAGTATTATTATTACCAAATGTAATCTGGAACGATGCTGTCATCTCTTTGACAAAACTTGCTTGAAAACACTTGTAGATGAAAAAGAAATAACTGGGTGTAGAACAGAGTAATTGTGGGACAGCTATAATCAACACATTAGGAGTACACCTGCCAGGAGCTAGTGCAATGGAAACAAATAAAAGCAAACCTAGATGTTGCTGAGCTCAGAAATGGCAGGTGATAGACTGCAATCCTACAGATGTCCCTATTTGGGACACCTCAGTACAGTTTTCATGGATGCATGGTCCTTTCTTTTTAGAAGCAGTGCAGTATTTTTACAGCAGTGCAGATGCCCATTCATGCCTGTGACCAGAGAGATCTGTTCTGATCACACAGCTGCCTCAAGCAACTTCCCTGCAGGGAATTGTCCACCCTTCCGCCCACCCATCAAGTCCAAAGGAGGTTCAGCTGATTCACTGAGGATTGTTTCTTTCACTCTGAGGAGGCAAAGCAAGTAGAAGTTAAGTAGGAGGACTGGAAGAGAAGAACTGGAAAACTGGTATTGGCAAATCAGTATTTAGGGAGGACTGTACAAACAACTACGGAGATTATGTTAATATTTTCATTAATAAAGACAAGTGCTGGGAAGGGGACAAAGTTTACTTTTAGCTCACATGGAAAATTCATCTTCTCCAGATGTCCCAGAGGATATGAGACTAGCAGAATAGATCTGTACTGATCAAAAATTTGGCATCAATCTGAGCGCGCAGCTTTGGACTGTGCCAATCCCTGCCAATGACACTTGAGTCAGAACACATTTAGCCTGATCTATGCCTCCCAAAGCATAGCTCTCTGAAAAGGCTATGAACACTCATACTTTGATTGTAAATGGAACAAATTTCCTCTGACATCATGAAGAACAAACTGGGGGCTTGTGCCTGCCTGCATCCCCTTCGTGTCATTTTAACAGAGTTGTTTTTAAGAGCATAAACACCCGCTCAAAATTAGTACAAATGTTTCCTTCATCGGCTTGCTCTGACATTAATGGGTAAACCATATTTCTATGGTGCACATCCAGCATTCTCACTGCACAGCTCTCCTGTCACTAACAGCAGCCGATGCGTTCAAATGAACAATTGGCCATAAATAAAAATGACAAGAGAAAATTACAAAAGCGGGAGTTGCGGCCTGGGGAATATTCACTAGCCAAAGAAGCATTACAGTCCTTTCCCCTTTAGATCACTAGTATCCACTAACACCCAGTTTGTCAAGCCGGGCTGTCTCTTTCTTGTCCTTGAGCCTCGAGGACTCCTATATAACTGCAGGGCTCATAGCCAGCAGATCTCCCACCCCTTTCTGTAGGAAAAAAAACACTAGCCCACAAGTCTTCTCCCCACTCACACATTTTTCTTCACAGTTTTCTCATCTGATCTAATTTGTAAGAAACAGAATGGCCTTCAGTGCAATCAGCTCTTGACCTACATGCATAAGCAGCTTCATTGCACAGCATATGCATAATTACATGGTAATACTTTTAATTGGCAGCATTTGGCTTTACACATTAATGAAACCATAATGTTTTCCAATATTGTGCTAGCATTTGGACCCAGAGAACCTTCCATACAGTCTTTCAAAGCTCCAGGCCAGAATTATCCAGAACAGAGATGAATTAAGGGAAGTTTTTAGTCTCTCATGGTTCTGAGTTCTGGGGTAGTTGGAATAGCAGAACAGATGCTTTTGAAAGCTAGAGTAGACTGAGCATCATGTGACATGATTATCCTTAGTAAAGGACCAGTAGTATTCTTGTATCCTTTCTCTTTCTGGGGAGTCCTGTAATCTCTTGTGGTAACTTAAAAGGCTGGAAGGAATATGGACTGATTTATTTTGCTTTCCCAGTTTTCTTTTTTAAGAAAACCCCACAGTATTCTATAGCTTTCAGAGGCCACGAGCTGTGATCTGCTACTGATGAGAGAGGTGGTAGGTAATATGAACAAGCTACTAAGGTCCAGATTCACATAGGCATGCAAGTATAAAGCTTATATTTAGATGCTCATGTTAACAATATTAAGTATTTAATGTTAGCCAGGGTAGCTTTAAGAAGGAACATAAACTAAAATTGATACCTGGAAGCAAAGCATTAAATCAGTGCTTGCTATTGTAGAGAAAATTAAAATAAAACTTAGAACCAGCTGAAACAGTTCTCAGTAAGAAACCATAAGCACATATACTGCTCATGGACTTACTTCTCAATATCCCAATGGCAATATGCTATACGGTCTTATTTCTGTGTAGATTCCTTGACCGTAGCATTCTATTGAAGCACTGACAAATTTATTTTAACTTGCCAAATGTTGGCATGGCATTTCAAGGACATAAAGCAAGACATTTCTAAGACGAAAGTGTCCTAATGTGTCTTTCAGCACACCAAATTTTTTAGTTATAATTATACCAAATGCAGACAAATTCTCCAGTAGAAGAGTTAACATACAGTACTAAAGAGGAGGAAGGAAAAAGATAAACAACTAGCAAGTAGCTAATACTTCTGCACATTAGTACCTACAAGGGTAAACTGGCTCCTGCTAAGGCTGGTAAGGATTTATGGTGGGTTATTTCACCACTGGGAGACGTCACTGAGATCTCAGTGGAAACTGAGATGGGATGAGCTCAAAAAGCATCTCTCAAGAGACTGGATTACATCTCATGCCTTAGAGCTCTGCATGGCTTGAACAAATCTTCATTGACTCCTATCTGGGAAAGGATTACAAGGAAGGAATGACTTTGTTATCACACCTTAAAAGTGAACTCACCACAAAAGAAGCAGGAAGAAGGGAAGACTAATTTGCTTCCAAAGACTTTTGATTAGAACAGATATTTCCAATTATGTGTGATTGTTTTATCTGAATATTATATGCATCAAAGTCATTTAATCTATCAGTCAGATCAGGTCTTCATTTCACATCTGGAAGGAGAAAAAACAAACCGGAGTAGAAGGTGCTATTCTCAATTACAGTCCTGTAGGCAAATAATAATCATCGAGTTCGCTGTTATTGAGGAAGAAGCCCAAGAATGATCCACTGAAATGCTGTTAGAAACACTGGAGTATAAATTCAAGCGCAAACGAGTTACGCTTCCTAAAACAAACACCTGCGCACAAACACTTCTGTCCTTTTTTTCCCCCCCTTCTCAACTTTGTTTTGACTAAAATATAACCATCATCTCAAAACAGAGGACATTCAAACTGTGGAAGAATTTGTTTCCACTGAAATCTCTGTCATTTCTTTCAAAAAGAAAAAGAAATACCGCACCTCCTTCTCTCCCCCCAATCCAAGCTAATGAAATTGTTTTCGGAAACCAACATTCCATTTTTGTCTTTTTTACTCTCTACACCTTTTATTCTAAGAGAAGAAACAAATGTTTCTACCAGAAACTGACTTTGGGACCATCGTTTTTTGGCAGTAACTAAGTCATAGTTTGTTGTGGTGTTTTTTTTAAACTACATTTACAACCTTTAAGAACCCCTGAGCCATGGTCTTCTGTACATCAGAGGAAACTGTAGTGGTAATCTTTGAATATCTGGATTGTAGCTTAGTTTTAGCTCCTGATCAGGCCTTAAGATAATAGGATCTGACTGCTGGCATTTAGAGAAGGTGCCAGTGTTTGGAAACTAGCTTCTGCTATATTGCATAGGAAGAACAAAAGCTGGCAAGAGTTGCAGTATAGAAAGCATGCAGTAGAGTTGAGTTCCAGCATAAAAATCTAAAGGAGGAGGATTTTTTTTAGGTCACCTTCATAGCTTTGAAGCTAGCATTTCATGAAATGGAGCTCTCCAAGTTTTAAATCAACTGGAATATTCAGCTCTGCAGAGATCACCAAGAATTACTCATCACTGTCATGAGCCCTAAGTGGCCAACCAGAAGCCTGTACTAGCAAGGGAAAATCTAGTTCACAAAATCATCAGGCTGAAGAGCTAAGCAAACACCCCTTTGTCTAAGAGAGGAAGAAACACTGTGACCACATGGAACCAGATCAGCCACAGCTTTGCACACCAAGAGTTCTGCTCCTTCCTTTTCCTTTCTGATACAGCAGACTTCTGTTTTACTGTTAGACAATCACTGTGCCTTGAAATACGTCCCTCCTAGCACAACAGCACACAGCAATGCAACTTAGATAACTCGACCAGGAATTGCATCCCAAATCCTTGCTGTGCCTGTATCTCTTCACTACAAACAAAGAAGCACAAATTAATTACAGAAGTAATTCTGTATTAGTTACCAGGGGATTATGCAAGTTGCTGGGTACACCCATTCCTCACATCACACAGTCCTGCTAGGGACAGCATCCTGGTAGAAAGGAAAACAAAAAAATCAAACACTCCACAGTTTAATGAAACTCAAGAGGTTTCAGTGTGCCCACCCACAACGGGGCCAATCCCAACTTGCCCGAGTTCAGGATTGATGTCAGCCTTACACATAATGAGTAGGTAAACTTGGCATCTTGCTGCTTTTCAAAGACTTAAGGCAAGTCAGCTGGATGCTCTTGTTGGGAGACAGTACATCCCTTTGAACTAATCTATTGGAGCAGAGGTCACCTTGATGTGTAAAAACACCCTTTCAGTGTCTTATTTAAATAAGCTGGGGGAACACCTCTGAAAGAGCAAATGGTGATTTTTGGATCATTTACTCCATCATACAGCAGAACACAGGACATTTTGCTTCTCCACTGAGTCTTCTGTCAAGCCCATAGACTTAAAAACTGGTTTGGCAGTTAGTAAGCTTTCCAAACAAATGCCAGCTGATGGAGGATTTACCACATCCTCTGGCATATAACTGCTTTATCAATCTAACAAAAAAATAATAGTTTTTAAGCGACCTACAACAGACTTCTAGAATCTGTGTCTGGGACTGGATCCAGCAACTTCTTCACCTACTCAATTAAACATCCAAATTTTCTGCCTGCATATCTGTTTATTGGCAGTGCACAAGTCTCCCCCAAACATAGAAAGAAGTTCACCTAACTTCTGCATTACCAGGTTGCAATGCATATTTTCCACATGTGAAACCAACAACAACTCTATAGGTAGAACGATCAAAGTCACCAGAAGTTAGGCCATTCATTTGCAATGGTTTGAAATTGTGCAAAATTTAAATAATGACCAAAAAATGCAAAAGAAAATTGCTTAGCCACAAAAATTCCTGAGGCAAAGTTTGTAGGAAGAGGCAAGGTTTTTAATTAGAGTTGCTACAGCTGGAAAATAGCAGGCACGTGCCATCAGGCACATGAGACCTCTGTCAGATCTGAAACACAAGTAAAGCACTTCAGGCTAGATACAGGTGGAGAACAAGCTGCCTTGAGTTTAACTTTATTATGCTAACCAGTCAATTTCAGAGAAAGGTGTGCTTAGTGTTGTAATTCCTCTGCTCATTACAAGTGGAAGAGATCTTAAATTCCAATGTGCTGATATGTCTAGAACATACCTGATGTTACATTTTACTCATCATTCATCCAAATAAAGAAAACATCCAGGAAGTGAAACTGAGTAGAAGCAGAGTTCAGCTGATACCTATCTCAATGCTGCGGTGTCTGATTGCAAACACTCTATTTGGGAATGCAGACATCTTCAGTGACTTGAAATACCTCCCTTCCCCTCCCATAACAAAACTGTATTCAGTGGGAATAAAAGAGACCGAGGAAACTGTTCCACCAAATTCCATTTTTGTGATAATCTAAATGGACAAGCCTAAATTCACTTTGCTGACTCCACTGACGCTAATTTTACAGTAACGTAATCTGTATACTTTAAGGGCAGGAAGACCCATGAGATCATCTGCTCTGACCTCCCGCAGAGCTGCATTGTTTTGCTTAATAAAAGCCAACTGTGCAGAGCAGGTGCTCCAAGCCTGACCCCTTGATTCCTCAGTTCTGAAGCCCTCAGTTCTTTTCCACAGTTACTTAAATATTTGCATATTGTAACGCTATACAATATGCAGACAACGTCCCGACCTGAACTCCTTCAGGGTGCCAGTATCAGAAAACCAAATATTTACACAAACGGTTGTGATAGTCAGTCTAAATAATGAGACAATAACAGCAGAGCAGAGAGATACTTCCTGGAGGTTTAAAGCCTAGCCAGGAGGAACCAATGCCCTGAACTGATCTTGGTCAGTTATTAAACGTCTTGCTATTGTCTATAAATAGATCATTGTTGCTCTCGTTGTATAACAGAAACAGAACGTTCAGTATACATTCGGAGCCCTTCGGCATATGTCTTTGTTTCTGGGTCACAATTACCACGTACATCACGGACAATAAGCGTTCGCAACAGTTCAGCCCCGAGAGGTTGGATCACTTCTCAAAAATCCATTTCATGTCAGAATTCCTCACTGACTCACGAGCCTCTCATTCTGAATGACCTGCCGCTTCCCTGAGAACAGGAACAAAGAGGCCTGAAGGAAGGGCTTTGTCTCAAGGTCCCATTTCTGTCTCTCTGAGTAATGTTACTGCAGGACCTATGGGGTCACCTGGTATCACGGAGTTATCTGGGTTCGTAACAAGGGGCAAAAAGCCCAGGGAAAACAAAAAAGGAAAAAAAAGGGAGGGAGGAAAACTACCCTCTCTCTTTTCTTTCAGGTATCTGGCTAGCCCCGAGCTGGGTCCTGTGCTCCGGGAAAGGGGGATGGGTAGAACGATAGCAGATGGGTCTAACAAAAGAAAACATCGGCAACGATCTGAGGAGGAACGGTAATCGAGTAAATCTAACAAAAAAATCAAACGAGAAACAAAAGAGCATCAAAACGAGACAGCAAGCTTAGTACTCTTACTCTCATAGACTGCAGGGCAAGCACGTGCTTTTCTCCGCGGCAAACCAAGAGCGAGGAGCGGCTGCTGCCCCGCCAGGAGCTCCACGTTTCCTCCCCAACCCTCGAGGTCCACCGGGAATGTCACCCCTCCCCTCCCAAGACCCAAAATGCCCATAAAAGGCAGTAAAACGGAACCAGAACATTAACTCTTTAACTCCCATTCTGATGTTCTGATGTGGAATACCGGCAACAATAAATAAAATAACATCACAAAAATCACATCACCTGGCAGCATTAAGAGAGTATTTAATTACCCCTGGGAAATGTGGTGTCCCATTGCTGTGGCTCTGATGAGCAAAACGCAAGATTCAAAGATGAGTTTGAGAAGCTAATTCTAAAAGGCTCAGGCATTTCTCTAAGCCCACCCTGGATAAACCTTTTGTGCCTTTGCCACTAAGACCATTTCACAGATTTTTAGTGCTCTGCTTGTTTGTTTGATAGCTCTTCCCCCCGCCTCCCGCTTCCCATCTCTGCCTAATCTTGCTGGTCACAGGATGCAACGAAACCCAAAAATGTTATCTTTAAATGGCAACAAAACTCCCAGGGTAATAAATCCCTGTCACATTCCTGGTATCAGTGCATTCTCCTACATTGCTTGAGAGGCTGTCTTTGAAAGTCTTCTAACTTTAGGTTCGTTTGGATCAAGACAGAAATCTTACATCTTGATCTGAACCAGGATCTCCTTGTAACAATTTGGGAGGACCAGCCTTTTTCTGTTCTTTCCTTATTATCAAACCATTAAGGAGCTGGGTCATAACCAGATAACTCTTAGACCACTTCCTGTTCCCTGTTTTTCCTAGAATTTAACAGTCCAGGTCCAGAACTCAATAAGCAGAAACTGAAGAGGTGGGAGAGAGATGCAGAAAACCCTTCTCTCTCAACATGAAGTCAGCAGTTCTCAATTTAATTGCAGGATGGCACTGAACTCTTGGAAGCCTGCATGTGCATACCCCGTGGGCACAAAGAGATTTGTCATTTTTATAGAAGGCTGAAATATAATTGGAAACTGATTGAGGCCATCCTGTATCAAAGGCCACTTCATAACAAAACACTGTAGTGGCCCATTTATAGAAACAACATACTATGTTCTAGCTGCTGTGGGTAAAACCAAATACCCTCCCTGCTTTGCTAAAGCAACAAAAACCAACACGACCTTCTCCAACCCAAAGGGTCATTTACATAAGAGAAATAAAATTAAAGAGAAAAACATTGTCCTGGAAAAGGAAATCAGGGACACAGAAGCAATGCTTCTGTCCCACAGTTGTCACATGAGGGGGTGGTGAATAGGGGAAGGCAGCAACCAGTGGGAATACTGTGTGGCTATGTAATCAGCTAAACTGGGATGGATACAGGGAAGAAGGTTGGTGGAGGACAGCCATTTATTTTAGAAAGGAAATCTGAATCCTATTGGAGTAGCCACAGTGGAACAAATCCAGCCAGGAAGACTGAAACAGGGAGTCATAAATAACAAGGATCTCTGGTCAAGCACCAAGGGACTGTTGCAAAACCTACCAGAATAGTAGGAGGTGGCTTCCAAAAGGGCTTAACTACAAGTCCACAAGGTCCCCAGGAAAACCAAGGATGCATATAACCACCCAGTTTACTCTTCAGACAGCACTTAACATTACTTCCAGCTCCTTCTGCTCTTCTCATTTGATCTGACTCTTTGTCTTACCCTTCCATTACACTATGGAAGTTGTAGTATTTCCCTACCACTCATACTGACACTCTTTACATGGAAATTTTAAGCATGTTAAATAACAGTAGTTCTCTCCATACAACATGCAGAAGGAAACCATCTATGTTGTCTGGATCATTCTCCTCTCACAAAGGAAAGCACAAGAATATTGTAACATCTTAAGAAAACTCAGAATAGATATCTAATGGTCCACCCTTCACTCGCTCCAAAAATCATAAGAAACATCACTCAGATCATCTACATCAATAATAGGGTTTGCTAAGAATAAAATGAAACAACATATAGGTTTCTTATGGCATTTTTTACTGAAAGGTGCTCCTTTTTGAAGGAAACCTAGACTGCTAAGGGTCTGAAAGGCATGATTCTTACAAGAACTTTCAATCTGAGAAGTCATCCTTCATCTTGGGAATTTGTTTCAGATGGGGACCAAGCAATAATTGCCATCCTCCTCCCCATACTTGTCTGGTAATAAGAAACATGTGTACAGCTGGAGGGGTGTGAGGTTGGGATAGAACTAGCGGTGGAGATGTGCACATTCAAGAGCAGATGGAATACTGCTTTTTATTAAGAGAGAAGGAGATTCAAAACACCTGGCAGAAAGGTGCTTGGTTTTCCCTTCAGTCTCATGAAAGCCATTGTGACATTGGAAGCACTTACACAGAAAATAACTCAAGGGGAGGTGGATGGGGGGGGGAGTGTAAATAAAAATAGGAATTGAAGAGCTTTCCATATTAACTGTGAGGAATTGGGTAATTAAGAAATTGGAACTGATGACCTCAACTGCACTGTGAATTTGCAAGTTTTCAAAGAGAAAATGTGAGATAAGCTCAATTTGTAAAATTTGTATTATATTGCTGTATTGGAAAACATCTAACAATTTTGGAATGACTCCAATTTACTAATGTCCACATCAGGGTTGTCTTATATGTATTTATATATGTTATATATTCTATTTGGGCTGTTTCTAACAGCCCAGTATAACAAACATCAAACAGCCAGTGGGCCAATCCTTTGCAGATCAGAGGTTTTGAGAACCTGGACACTGGTCCCAAGGCAAAGTATCATTTATCATCAGAAAACAGGACAGACTATTTTTTTATTTTTTTTTTTTAAATCAACTCAGACAAATGTTGGAAATGGCTGGGAAGCACTTGTGATGGAGATAACTGGCTGCAATTCCACAGAAGAGGCTGAATCAGAAACTCACTTGCACAGAAACTTGTGATATAACATTCCCATACAACAGCAAGCACCACCCCGAAAAGGAAGCTCTAAACAGAATCCCTTTGATGAAAACGTAATTGATAGAAAAAAATAGAAAAAACCTTATTTTTAGAATTTGAAATTTTCTATCAGATTGCCTTGATATCTTTTTAAAGACCTATTAAAAAACCCTGTGCTCCGCGGACTCACCCTCAAATACTGATGAAAGCAATGACATTACAGCAGGAAAACATGCAGCACATTATGATCTTATACTTTCTCTCCCCAGGGTAAAAAGATGCATCACAAAGAAGTGATCACAGTAACAATGTAAGATTGCTTCAGGGTCAGGTGTGAAGTATAGATGAATGTTCCTCCCATACCAATACTCCTGTAACCCCAGAGCCAGTTGCCTGAGCTAACTCATGTTCACGCACTTGCTGTGATTGATATTGCACATTTCTTTGTCCTTATTACTGACCAAGGCCATAAATTCCAATTATGGAGGACAGCTGAGTTCAAGCTGCTGTCATATTTCACAGCAATGCTAACACACAGGTTACCAAGGGTCACCTGGGCCAGAAAGCAGGACTGCTGCACAGTAAACCTATATCTTCACTGTTCAGTTTCAATGCCTTTCAGGCTGAATAAGTTGTGCCTACCCCCCATCAGAAAATTAAGTCACATTCCTCCCCCAGAGCCAAGGACAAAAGTGTGATACCTGATCTTCTGTCTTAGGAGTTTTGAAACACACTGGCAATGTGTATGTCAGCCCCTTTGCTGGAGGCTAAGTGAAGTGGCAGCCATTCCTACAGTTCAGGAGGCTAAGAGCTGATCCATTATAAGATGACATGAATATATAAATCAGATGGCTTATATAAAAGATAACATTGTTTTTGTTTTGGTTGTTCTTATTTGATATGGTTTTTAAAAATTCCCTTGTTCCATTCAAATTCTGAATATTTACACATTTAAATGTACCAGGTCTGCTTTGAAAGCTTGCTGACATACAAAACACCGAAGCTCTGGTTAGCGATAGATAAAATTGCTTTCAGACACACCTAACGACACTCACAGAATTTTTAACATAGTATTTCCAAAACACAAAAGCCAACAAGGTTTAAAAAAGATGAATACTGAATACTTCTACATTTTTGCTTTCCAGGACAATATCTATGCCATGATACTTGGAGTATAATGAGCACTGGAAGCAGATCCCAGCTGTCTCGCAGCAACCTCAGAAACCAGTTTCCCTGGTGGTTGTGCATAGACTATGTAATCCCATAATTTGTGATACAAATGCAGCATGAACCCCAACTCATGTAGAAGGAGAAGTACCCTGTCAAGAAAACCAGTTCAACTAGCCTGGACTGGAGTGCTGCTCATGCTGAATAACTTCTCCAACCTACAGAACAAATACCAGAGTTGAGAAGAGACCAGAGAAATTCATTAGGTATTTCTCAGGTTAATAGACAGGCTAGAAGCTGAACTTTGCAAGTTGAAGGTACCTCTACATGTGCCTTGAACACATTTCAATATATACTGGCTGCAAGGCAAGTTAAGTTTCTGCCCATTAATTCTTATCAGAAATACAGGATATGCAAGGTTAGATTTCACACCATCTGACACACTCAGAAAGTTTTAAATTCAAATATAGATGTTCTCACTAGACAAAGTTCAGTTTACTGTTGGATGTTCCATATGAGAAATGCCTATAACAGATTAATAGTAATACAGTAAAGTGGGGAAGCATCTTGTTATTGTCTCCAGACACCAAGTGCATACATGACATAAAAAAATCTTTTACCATTATAAAGAGAAGTGAAAATGAACCATCAAACAAGCACATAAGCATATCATGCATCTAAAGCACACGATAAAGTTATCTATGCAGTTACCTAAAACTCTGAACGAATAAGTCTATAGAGGACTGCACCCCTTTGTTGTAGGTTTGACTGGTATTCAAATTACATATCCCATCTCATTTCAGCCTATTTGCTCTATTTATACCCCTTGAAGCAGAAGGCTCAGCATGCCCTGAAGTCTCAAAAATTTGGGGACAGGAGGGAATATCCCTTTAATTATCACATATCCTCATGGTATACGTCACAAGCTGAAGAGCATGAAGCTACTGGCCTGATTATCATTCACATGCTGTGTGGCATTTGTTAAATCCCTCATCCCACCACCATTTAATCAGCGGTATTATTGAAACAAGATATTTACCCCACTGGGTGGTATGGATTGGGGCAGGAAAGCACATCAGGAACAACTCTGCTGATGTCTATTTATAAAGGAAATTGCACTGTCTTTCTCCCTCCCTTTCCTTAGAAGAACCAGTTAGAGCTCCAGCAACAGAGCAGGACTTCTTCCACATCTTTTTTTTCCTGCAATAAATTTCTACTCCTGATGTATTTTGATCCACAACCAGTTTAATCTGCCCATTGACTGTTAAACTGCATATACTGTTTGCACAGGAACTTTAAGAATCAAGATATTTTTCTCTCCTTCTTCCAGATCCAACTTGTCTGTTTAAAAGAGATTTAGAGCTGGGCTAAGCACCTGATAGCTTCCATTGCCTCCTCACAGTAATGCTCTCATTAGCCTATCAACACTGCATGCATCCTGGTTGGGGGTATTTGCTTCGGGCATGGTATCATTCAGTCTTCTTACTTGTACAGTCTGCAGATTCCTTTTTAAAATTTCAAACCTCAATCAGCTGTTATTATAGCCTACATTTCAGTCTTACCCTTAACTGTGACTTGGACTCCAGAACACCACAAGTTTCTTCTATGCATACTGCACAGAGCGACATTATTTGTTCCTAATGTTGAAGGACAGTGTTACCCCAACCTACTAAGCATTTAAAAGACAGGAATTCCTCATTTGAAGAAGTCTCTCTCTTCAGTGCTTTGTGGGGAACCTAAACAGCTACCTTCTGGAAAATATCAGATGAAAAGATGTCCCAGCTTCTGCTCCCGTTGGCAGTAAGGTAAATTGAAGCTATAAAAGTAAGCAGCATCTTTGCTTTTTTTTTCCCTAAAGGACTTGCATGGCCATTCACATATCTAACACAGCATCCTGGAGATGTGTCTCCATGCAGGAGAAATGTCTGGAGCATGGCTAAGTTGCTGTCCTGAAAGTTCATTTACCTTCATAAAACCACCAGGGAACACTATGGAGTAATAGAGGGATGCAGAAACATCTGGTTAGCCAACACGTGGGCCACAGGAGTAATGAACCCTGCTTTTTAATAGGTAAGTCTGCACCTGCACAAGATTTCCAGCTTCTGCACCAGCAACAGCTCCTGAGAGGGATAAATAATTAAGACAATAAGGCTGAGGTGGAGAATGGCTGAGATATTTGCTTTCCTTAAGAGCACATTTGGGACGTGCATAAAATCAGACACAGTTGAGTTTGCTCTAACTGAACTTTGATTGACCCCAGAAGCCCTCTTAAATGAACAGACTGGTGAATCTACCCTCAGTAATCTGAAAAAGCACTAATTATTCCTGGTCCTGAGGCTTGTGACTGTCTTATTCGAAACAAGAACCCTAAGAAAATATGATTATACGACTCTAAACTTGCGTTGCACAGACATCCCACAGGAACTTGCTATACTCTTATGGTTGACTCCATTTTGGCACTCTAACATTAAGCATAGCACAATGAAGACCTGGATCCAGACCCCAGGCCCAACTGCACTAAACCAAATGCAGTTCCTGCTGCTATACTTTATTTTTAGGGAAAAACATCATGGGCTTTCTGTTGAAATTGTCTTCCCCCGTGAAAAATAGCACAGATGATACTGCTCAACAATTAAGTGGGTGAAAGCTTCAGTTTCAAACACAAGCAGGTTTGAGGGGAGGCAAATTTCATGGGGAGGGTCTCAGAGGGGTAGACAGAAGCTGCTGATGACATACTGTAGTTTCTCCAAGAATAGCACACTTATTTTTAGCAAATCTTTTCCAGTTTGCAAACAACTGATGCTGCAGACCTTCTTTGACTTCTGTGGAACCAAACTGAAATTAAACTTCCAACCCTCTTCATCTTGAAGAGTTCAGCAGGGGAAAAGCATGTCAAAAGCCTACAGGCTTTTCATCAGCATTTTATTTCATTTTGAGCATAGCCACCAACACTGATCAGGTTTCACACCCATAAGAAACAGGCTGGAAGACATTCAAGAGCTGAGAAACACTTCAGAGGACAGTTCATTATAAGAGGGCAGTATAGCTGGGAAAGCAACAATGGTGACCTCTTGAAAACTCTTCATGCTATTGTAGGTTCTAGCACACCAAAGTCCTGGTTCAGAATCTCTGTAGTCTGTACAAACACAGACAAAGTGTTTACAAAAAAAGAGTCTAGGATAAAGAGCAGAAGCAGACACAAGCAAACAGGGAAGCAGCAGTAAACACTGCAACAGTCTATTCCTGTAGTTCCACAACTAACACAGTGTCAAAATTAAGGGAAAACCTGAGTATTTTACCTACTTGCCTCCCAAGCCAGAAATTGGAAGTCATAGGTTTTATAGGATCCTTTTTCCATTAGTATATAAAATGCTCTCGTTTCAGGAGCTCTGACTCTATTTCCTGTCTAGTTCCCACCCTCATCAATAATTACACAGGTGAAAGTAGACAAGTGAATTGCTCTGCCTCAGTTTTCTCATATTTTAAAGAGTTTAAGAAATAAAACTTAGAACAACATTTAAACATGATCTTTTGCACATGTGCCCTCATTGCTGAAAGAAATGAAGAACATCCAAAATAAACTAACCAAGCTTCACCCCAAGCAGAAGCAAAACAGATAAAACATTTCACAGAATATGAATGTCATTTACAAACCCTGCATTCATCATTTAGAAAACTGAACATATGATTGGATATTGGAAAGAAATGCAAACAGAGATAAAGCAAATAATAATGAATATTAATAATAATAGAAGCTGTAGTGATTCCTTAAATAATGCTCCAATTCCAGGTAAAAGGGGAAAAGCATTTTAAAAGTGTTTAAGATGTTCTTTTCTCCAATAGTCAAAGTACCACCGAACTAAATCTGATAACAGTTAGCTGCAGTTCCAACTTGAGCATGACTGGGTGAGATGTGCGGTTACCTTACAGTGAGGAGACATTTGAGACTGATAGGATGGTCATATCATACAACTAGAAGCTGATTTATTTTTCTTTTTTTTGGGGGGAGGCTTTCAGAATACTTTTAAATATCCTGTTCAACTCTATTCCAGTGCCTTCCCGGCTTTAATGGACCGATATACACTAACAGAAAGCCAGAGGTGGGACAGTGGCCACAAAGCTATTGCACAGGTGAAGCGAAAAATATTTTCTCAGTTTGCCTACAAGCAGTCAAGAAAAAAAACAAAAACTCCCTCAAACCTTGTGCTTTATGAATATTTAAATTGCCAAGTTCACTTTAACCAAGTTTCCAAGACTAAGGCTGCTGATTCTGTGACCCCAAATGATAAACTGGGCACATAAATGATTCATATTCTTTACTACACTCTTGGCCTATATTTGCTGAGAAAGTAATTGTAAACATCTGTCCTGCAAGGTCACTGACTGACAGATCCACACTAACCTTCAGACATATTTACAGCCAAAGAGGTTTCCAAATGTAAAATGGTGTTCTGGAAGCACATAGGCTGACCGACTGCTAGTGAGTCACAGCTGAGAAATGTAGTACAGGTATGAGCTCATAAAACCTTTAGTGACCTGCAGAATGTAGACGTGGAAACCATATCAAGGAAAAACCCCAGTGCCACATAAAGGCTGTCTGAATAGCACCAGCTAATTGCAAATGAGAGCTAACCGTGAAAAAAAAAGGAAGTATCTTTGTGAGGTACCATTGTGTGGAAATGAAATGGAAAACTGCAAGCTGGGAGGCTGAATAACTTGCATACAGAAGCACCATGGGAATACTGTTCCTGCCAATAAAGGACAGGAAGGAAAAGATGGTCTTGCTTTAAGTACGGGTTGTGGAATTCAGAAACCCATCTTTGGGTCCAGTTTTACTGAAAGATTTCCTGTGGATACCGGGAGGCAGGGGGGGAAGGGAGCTCTTAGCCCTTTTCTACCTCTTGGCTACAACATTGAGGCTAGAGAGAAACCTAAGCTTCAAGGTATTGAGACCAGAGAAAAGTCCTCATATTCAGGCAATCCATTTATTGAAAAGCTGAGCTAAAATTCTTGGCTCTGAAGTGAACAAATGTTCTTGCAGGGTTGTTCCAGCAAAATGGAAACCCTCAGAGTGAGACAGACCTGGAACCAGTCAGAGAGGTGCAAATAAAGTTTGTAAACATGCTCTCCCAATTATTTTGCCATTTGTAGAGAGACCGACAGAAGGACTTGTGTAGCTGGCCAGCATAAACATGTATCTTCCATATTGTAAAAGCACAACACTATACTATGAAATGCTAGCTGGGATTAGGAAACCCAAATTAGTTTCACATATTGCTTTAGAAAGACTTTAACTGAGATCTGGAGTCTAGCTCTGATACCAGTATTTTGATAACAACAGTGAAACAATATTCTCCAAGAACGACATGAAATCTGGAAAGCCTGCTTTTAAATGGAAGGAATGCAGGAATCTTTCTCTAAGGTTGTGATTTGATCCCAGAAAATATCATGGGGCATAAAGACTGCATGAGAAAACTCCTTAGTTCAGTTAACAGAGACATGGGCACAACCTGTATGTTTACCATTTTTCTCCTCCTCCCCACCGTTTTTGCCTATCTATACTGGAAACAGTTTTGTTTTGTTTGTCTAGCAGGGAGGGGCAAGCATTTCATGGCTACAAAGCAATGGATTCTCTACCACTTGAGATCACTAAACTTAATTGTCTCTGTAACTAACTGTAACTCTCAACTATGCATTGCAAAACTGGAGTAGAAAGTAAAGGAAAAGGGAGTGAGGGGTCAGAAAGGCAATCAAGAGTGTTTGTGAGGCACTGAAATGTTATTACAATCTAAGGTTAAGAAATCTTGATGTTTACCTCCCTGTACCACCTTTATCTTCAAGGTCAAGTATCCCCTGCCAAGATCTCAAAAAACCTGAGCACAAACACATCAGAGAGACTTCACCATGTTATCATGAACAGATTTTTCACTTACTTTTATGGGCAGTCACAAAAATGATTGACTTCTAGAAAGGGGTTGTGACCCAAAAAGACTGAGAAACTCTGTCCTCGTTGAACCAGGAATTAGTGGGAACCTGAACCCTATCTTGATGAAATATCATTAAATAACACTATACAGATACCACAGTGGACGTATTAATCCCTTATTTGAGCATTCACATAAGTTTTACACAGAAAAAAAACTACTGATCTCTAACTGCACAGGCAATTAAGTAGCTTTCTGATTTTGAACATACTTGTTTATTTTCTGTTTTCTTACAATATTCTGATCTTCATTCACAAAATGGCCTGGACTGGAAGGGACTTCAAGGATCATGAATCATCAACCCACCCCCCTCCCCAGGCAGGGCCATCAACCTCCACATTTAATACCAGATCAGGCTGCCCAGGGTCCCATTCAACATGTCCTTGAACACCTCGAGGGATGGTACAGCCACAACCTCTCTGCACAGCCTATTCCTGCACCTCACCACTCTCATAGTAAAGAATCTCACTCTGACACCCAACCTAAACCTTCCCTCCTTCAACTTAAAACCATTTCCCCTTGTCCTGCTGTTATCTACCCTTTCAAAGTGTTGAAAGAGTTCCATAGTCTGATCAAAATATACACGGACAAAGCTCAGCTAAACATAAATGGATCTAAGTGAAATATCCCTTGTCCAAGCCAATGAATTCAGGGACAGAAGGGTGCCAAAAATTGCATATTCTAATTTGATTAAAGATTCTATATTCACAAACACGTGTTGCTTGGTGTCAGCATCCCATCCTGACTTCTAGAAATACCTTGGAAATAAGTTTTTAAAATAAGTTTCCCACAACCCTAGACTTTCATATTAAATGTATATCAGACTGGGAAGCCTGTGTGAGATTCTGAGCATTAATGTCAGGAGCAAGAGGCATCTTCACAAGACCTGTAACAGAAGAGAATCTGTAGATCTTTATAAGCTGGGTCTGCTTTTCATGGCTTTTTCTGTTTTATTTTTGGTGGTTTTGTTTGTTTGTTCTCCAATATTATGATTCCTTTTCTCTACATTAAATTTCTCACAGCTGAGTGTGAGAAATGGTCTAAATAGAAGCATACTCTCACATGGATCAAAATGCAGCTTTCTTAGTTTCTAAAGTATAATATGCACAGAATATCTGCAATATCTCTCTACCTCTCTGGTGCTGACAGGAATCCTTCTGGCCAGGATTCCAAGTTCCCTCTCTGCTCAAACAAATACTGTACGGGTTCATTTCTCGGCTTCTCAGGGCAACCATGCAGATGAAATCCTCTTTAAAAAAAAAAAAAAAAAAAAAGACAAACCAAGGTAGAGAAAAATTTCTTGCAGACTCCAGCAATCTAAAGGGATGCAGAGACTGAGAAGAAAAAGCTTAACTGTAGACTGAGGTCAGATGGGATTTCAATGACATTAACTCTCAATTGAAATGTGCAAATGCAAAGCAAGGTATTAACAATCACCTGCTGCCTTTTCATGAGGGGTGATCTTTGTGTGAGCAGTCTTCTTCCTAGTCAGGTTCCTGGTCCTAGCATTTCTCCACACGATGCATCTCAGGTGTCTTCCCACAGCTATGCAAGAAGTGCAGTGGTTACTGCAATTCAAGCCTGGAGGAAGCTCGCAGTGGAAGGGGTAGGAAGTTTGGAAAGTTTTTTCTCCCTTACTTGCAGCTCCCTCTTCCCTGAACATCAGCTGAGAAAATTTTACATGGCTGCTCTGTTATCCATTTCACAGAGTCTTAAAATAGCCTAAAGTGCTTGCATTCAAAGATGGCAAGAGCACTGGAAGAGCTTGTTGAATCACTACCTCAAAGAACCTAAAACAGCTGTTTAAATCAATTTATAGTATGAGCCACTCCCAAAGTCCCTTCCTGCTTCCACACCCACCTTCTTGCTCTTGAGTGAATCCTGGTACCAGTCCTCAAACTGAATCAATTTCAACTTTGAAACAAAGTTATGGGATGCCAGGCCAGAGGAAGCCTCAGTGCTTCCTCAGATGAACAACTTCTTCCAAAGCAGGCCAGAAGGCCACAGCCACATTCACTGCAGCCCTTCTTCAGCAGCCTCTAAGCACCTTCCAGGCCTTTAGGCTGTAAGTTCAACAAAACATCACATCTGAGGGGCAGCAACAGATTTGTTTATCCCTCTGCTGAGGCAGATAAAACAAGGACCGTCATCTGGTCCTCAGCCCACTGGGCCTTTTGCACAATTCTTTTAGAAACCTATGGCCTCACTCAGAGAAATGCACGTGCTGCACATCTGTGAGGGGACACACTGAAGTCATCGTCAGCAGACTGGAAAATGTGCTATGGCCAATGTTGTCTCCCAGGCTGCTGCTTCATTTCAAGTGATTTGCACTTTAAAGAGCCATGAGACTCCTCAAACGTGCTCATCTTTCTAAGCCTATAAAAACCGACAGCACAAAGTCAGACAGAATGATTTCATTATGGCAATACACAGCAACTTCTGGCTGCATCCAGCAAGTTATTGGGGGGTTGGTAAGAGCATCAGAAGATCTCCATTAACTGTTCCAGTATCTGGAGTGCCAAGTGACATAAAAGTTCAGCCTAGCTCCTTTCTCTTCAGAGAACTTGAACTGACACAGCAAAGCAACCCCATTTTGTCACACCTGAGGGTTGTGCCCATCCCTTTCCCTCTCAGCCTGTCACACAACATGGATGCTAGCTCATCCCTTTCTCTTCATGTATTGTGACCCTCTGGAAGAGTAGCATTGGGTAGATGCCAGAAACCACAAGCTAGCTGCTGGGTGAATTTGCTTGTAAAACTTAGCAGCACATTATCTCTGCGGTATTTACTATGAAATGTGTGACTCTCCATGTAAACATGGACTGAATCCAGGCCCCTTTATCTTCTGTGCTAGAGGTAATTTTCAAAGAAAGGTTGTCAAGTGTCAGCCTTCACTAGCAGTCTTTAAAACCTGGGACAGAGATGCAGCAGGAAGAGGTCTACTGTAATGAAAATGCTTGGCAGGTTGAAGAAATGTTCCCATGCACCAAAACACAAACACCAGCACTTTTTGGCATGAGAGGTCTGCAGAAAGAGGTAGAGAAGGTGAATTCATTCCACTTGATTAAATCCATAGGTGATACCTGCAGTCTGAGCACATCATGCTGATGCCAGTGTCTCTACCCATGTCATGGATTACTACGTGTTGAGAAGGACAATGGAAAAGGTCTGCTTTCCAGCCAGTCTCACATTTGACCTATCTGATAAAACCTCTGCCAGTGTCAGAAGTGTCCAGCTCTGACTTTCAAGGATGGAGAAGAAATACCAATAGAAAATGGTGATTAAGATATGTGTCTGACATCCAGCAGCACTGAAAAACGCTCAGTAAAACTCATTTCCAAGAGATTAAATAACATACTGCCAATGAAAAGGAATAGGACCAATGAAATTGAATTGAATATTGAGAAGAGAATCAGCCAAATACAAGCACCTTGTAAGCATCCAATTGGAGTGAGCAAAACTGATGGGGGGAATTTCTTTTCACCTAGGGAAATTTGACCACAACCTTCAGCAATATCTACAAATTTCATAAGTCCTAATAGCAATAACTTTCGTTCACATAATGCCTTTCATCCTGGAGGAACTCAGAGTGCTTTACAAGTGACTTAGCAAACTATATAATGATATTCACCCCCCCTCATTCCACCCAAGGTTGAGAACTAACTGCAATTGGCATGGTTTTCCTTTTAGTTTCCAATGTTCCATGAGTATTTTTCGAGGCCACTGCTGTTATTTCTTTGCTTTGTTTTAATAGCAAATTTGATAGCATGGGAAAAAAAGGCAACTATTTTCTCAGGGACAGCTGCATGAATATAATCAATTTTGGAGGAGTCAAGAAAAAAAGAGAAGTTTCATGTCACCCCAAACAAAAATGTCAGTTTTGCTTTCCAAAAGAGGAAAAACAAAAATCCACTTTGAATAAAGCACAGAATGTTTAATTCACTGTGAAATAAAACCATTTTAAAATGTTTTCTGAAGACTGAAGTTGACTCAGTTGTAAAAAGAAAACAGATTAAAGTTGGCAAGTAGAAGTAAAACATTTTGACTTTTCAAAATGTAGTTTTTCTTTTGGACACAACTTAAAATAAGTACATCTATCTCACCTGGTGTTCTTCTTTTCCAGAATCCTCACAGGAGTGCCTAAGAGTGGTTTAGGAGAGGACAAACACCTTAGTTCCTGCTGTTTTATTCACCGTTCACTTGAGTTAGAGGTAGAATCTTAAACAGCCAAAGTTGGATTTTTTCCTCCATAAACTCATTCAAATTAACTCTCTCTAAAGTTATGTAAAATGTATCATCTATAGTATTCTGTGACCATAGGTTATATAGCTCCAGCATTCTGCTCAAATTACATTGCTTTGGTTGTTTCAACTTGCCTTTTGAAGCTCTGCTAGGAGCAGAAGACACTCACTGCAGCAGTGAAAGAGTGGACAATCACTCCCTAATTGTTATCACCATGTCAGTAATCATACTCCTTTTACCATATGGAAGAACACTGGTTTGCATCTCTAGCAGAGATGCTGAACAATTCTTTCAGCTCCCTCCTTGCCCCTTGGAAACTAGGTTAAGCTGTGTAACTAAACATGTACAGGGCATTCTGTGGTTGAGCACATTCTTTATGCACACTGGTATGACCCTCCTATATTCTTGGAATGTCTCACGTACCTAAAACACATACTATATTTTACCTCCTACAGCAGCAAACATCCTCTTGGGGCTGGCTGATATGATAAAGGACTACAGAAGACTTGTCACTTGGAGAATATACTATAGCATCCAGAATGGTAAGTATAACATTTCTGTGTGGCAAAGATGCCTGTATTTTTTTTCCCTGCCTACAAACAGGACTAATGAAAATGATATCCTATAGGTGTATTCCTCTTCAATAAACTGCTGTATTCTACACAGGGCATGTTGGTTCACCAAACACTGAGCTCAGGAGATGTTTCCTCACAATTCTGAAACAGAGCTGATGAAAGGTAACTGACCTATAAAATGAACAGGAAAATCCTGTCCCAATTCCTCTTTAAAAAAATAAAAGTTAAATTCAGAGGTGCTGAGAAACACACAGAGCAGAGCAAGAAGAAAAAACAGCTCATTCATCCACTCTTTACAAGCAGCTGGGCTTGAGCTGAATGGGCTTTTGCTGTGTTCTTTGTGTAATCGTATATTATAAAAATGTTATTGGAAGGCCAAATTTAGGCATAGCAGGAGAAGAAGAGGAGGGGGAAAAAACCCTGAAACTCTGAAAGATAAATTGGCTTCTTTGGGAATGAGATTTTAAATCTCCCCTTGCACTTCTCTGAAGTTTTGGATGTTTTCCTCTTCTGCTGATCGGGCAGATTAGAGCAACAGGAAAAAAAAAAGTAATTCCTCTGAGTGCAACATTCTCTTGCATCCTCTTCTGAACTCAGTTTGCTCAGACATACCTCAGTTACAGGGCAGCTGAGAGGTGGAAAGGGCTAGCTTCTGGAATAGGTTTTCCACAAGAAATACCAAAACCTTGCTTTGACTTGCTCAGTTTTTAAATGAACAGAATTAGTGAGAAGGTATCCAGTTGGAAGGGGGACCACCAACACAAAAAGTAAACTGAGAACACAGAAAGAAAATAGACTGATACTGCAAAAACTGCTGCAAAACAGTCAGAAAATCTTTTTGACCTCAATCACAGTTCTTTTGCTTCAATCTAACTCTAGAAATGAAGGAAGACCTAGCAGTTGAAGCTTTAAATTGCCAACTGAATACACCTGCAATTGTTTTCTCTGATAGCAAGTATTCAAAAGGCAAATCATTAGCATAGTTAGACACTGGATAACCATTGAAAATAGCAAACTGACAGAAAACCCGACTCTCTTTCCCCTACTCCCCATATATACCTGCCTTAAATGTAATAACCATGCCAATTAACTGCTTACAGCTGCAAAATGTAGGTGTTATGGTAACTTTTCCTGAAGTGCTGCATTTTGGAAACTACTGTATCCACCATGCACTGACTGGCATAAGCCTGGCCTGGTCTGGTTAGGCAACCCTAAGCTTTTTGTCTTGATAGCAAAAAAGGCTCATAGTGGGCATTGCAAGTTAGCTTGTTAGTTGTAATAAAGTCTTGTCTTGAGTTCTGTGACTTGAAGAAGAACAGATCATGATTTTTTCCCTCCCTGAAGTTAGGAACAGAGGCCTCAGATGGTTTTCACAAGTTACTGAGTCCTGTCTCCATGACAGCAGCAGCTCCTCAATAACTTTTTTTACTTAAGGGGACTACAAATCTTCTACTTCATGCATTTCCCACACAGAAGAATTGGAGAATTCTCCCAACGCATGGCAAAACAGAAACCATAGGAAAAGATGGGAAGTTTCCACAACAGTTAACAGAAGCCATTGTGAATGTTCTGCTCTTAAAAAAATAAAAAAATTAAAAAAATTGGCACATGGCATTTGAGAATAAACCTTGACCCTTTCTGTAGAGGAACACAAAGGCAAATGCAACCATGGGAAAATTTCCTCTCCACCCCCAATCCCAGTAACTTAACTCCAAGCATGAGCCAGACACACCCCAAACACAACTACACTGATAGAAATAAAGGGAGTACATGTGCCTAGAAATGTTCTCTAACATTACAGTCAACTGGCACAGACCGACTACCTTGCAGGCTCTCTCAGAACCCCAAAGCAGGCTGCTTACTTGAGATCTGCCTCCTACAAAAGGTCTCTGGATCAGTGTCTGAACACTTGGAAATAAATACTGCAGAGCATTAGCATTGACAAAATGATGACAGGGACCATTCTAACATGGTAATAGCACAGGCAATCATGTCCCAGTGCCTGAAAATCTTTCCAAACATTCTTTGCTTTTCTTGTGTAGATGTAGTGGAAGTGGACTCATGAAAAGCTTTTAATGGACATAATTGTGCATCTCATTTAGTTTTGTACACCTCATTAGCAGATTTTTTTTCTTCATAAAACCTGCTCATTAGCAATAGTAGAGGTCAGAGCTCCAAGCTGTTATAATTCAACATATTGGTTTTGTGGTAGTGCTTGTGTGTGGCCCATAGGATTAGCCACCAAACACAAACATGAATAATCATAACAAAATCTCACTCAGTGGCTATTCTGCAATATTTGTATAAAATTTCATTGACCTATAAAATGTATCCCAGTAACTAAAATTAATACCTTTGAAAATGCACAGGATGTAGAGCCCAAACAAAGCTGAAGAGAATTCAACAGCTAAATTATTCAGGCAACTCTCTCCAGTAAACACCAAATAGTTCCATGTTATTTGACCACTATCAAATACTTAACATGGCCCAAGTGAAACAAATACAGATTTGGCACTCCTTGTACAGCTATTAGTACCATACCTCAGGAGACTTCAGCAAAGTCATTTTCAGACTTCATGCTGCGGCCCATACACCTTATCTTTGTTTCTACCCAAGTACTTTGGTGCCTTCAGACTTTTAGTATATACAGCAATAAGCAAAAGATATAGTTCTTGCCTAGAGACTTCAAACACTGCCATAATACCAGTAGCAGTAGCTGCCAAAATGCCTGGAGGTTTCAGGATGGGAGTTCCCTGAGAAGTAAAACAAATAGCCTGATGGGTGCCAGACTGAAATGAACTACATGATTTCTTCCAGGTGTGTTCTCCACCATGAAGTCTTGCTGCCAACAACTCCACTTGTCCATTTTCTACCTCCTGTTACCAAGTCCCTAGCGTACCTTCACATTGTTTCATCCCTGGAGCCCAACGCATCTTTAAGTTCATTCCTGTGAATAATAACTCTTCCTTATACCTTCATCTTCCTTTCCCAGGAGGGAAAAGTTAACACATTTTGGAATGCTCTGAATATGCCTTAACTGACCATTCCAAGGGAAAAAAAAAAAAAATAAAAAAGAGAAAAAAAAAAAAACAACATAATAAAAAGATAGATACCTGGACTATATTACAACCTTTTCTCCCCACTGCAGAACATGCATCTGAGAGACCTGAGACATTCACCTCTCAGGTTTCACTGAAATATGTTAAAGATATTGTGAGAACATATAGGGGTACAGACAGCAAACAACAAAACCATTAAAAGCTTACTCCTTTATAGCTATTTATTCCAAGTCTCCTTGAAATTTTCAAGGTGATTTTATTTCACAGAAATTCAGCAAGTATAAAGAGAGACATTAAGAGAAAAACAACCATTCTACATCATCTACCAAGTATTCAAGCAGAGTGTGTGTACTTGTGTGCATTCAGACCTAAAGGGGGACACCTCTCACAACTGGTTTAAACTCTATGAGAAATGGAAAATGCAGATGCACTGAGAAAAAAAACCTTTGACTCTGCATCAGCTTCTTCTGTTCCTTGCTAACACACTTACTTTCAGTAAACTGTAGACACAGCTTCCTGTGGCTGTGTATTCCTGGTTATCAATTACAAGTAGAAGCCCATTAATTTTAAGGAAAGAACAATATTTTGGATGCAACAAGGAGTCTCCATGAAGAGTTGTCACTCAAGGGCAAGTCACAGTGTAGGAGGCAGATCTCTAGGGTCTGCTGAAACAGATTCCAAATGCCCAGGTAGGATAAATGGGTTATTTAACCAAGTTTGCTGTCCTGAAACAGGCCTTTTCAAGTCATGGTACTTAGCTTCATTAAGTGCATTTTTCTTGGCTGGGGTCACAAAGAAGAATGCTCTCTTTCTCCCCCCACCCCCCAGTCATTGCCACCCTTGTCAATGATTAATAAAGTGCTGCAAATTGAAAGCTTGAAGGAAAAGTTTTAAACTATCTGAGCATCAGAATAACACATTCTCCTTAGAGATATAATAATATTAAAACCCACTCTACAAAACCACTGGCACGTCCTGGTTTTGCAGTCATAAAAGGATATCAAGAGACATCTGATGAAGCTTTAGAGCTATCACTTGGTCTGTCACCTCACTCTTCACAGCAGTTGTTTTGGTAGACTTTTATCAATGCTAAAGCGAATTCATACAGCTATTAATTAGCTGGTTTCATTAGCTAGGCACATTTGTAACACCAGCAAGTGGTAGGCCATTTCTGAGCTCTTATGTGTTTTCTGCATGGGCTCCAATCATCACAGTCTAAGACAAATACCCACACTAGTTTGACCAAGATTCACTATATTGTGAGGAGCACCTAGGTAAAAGCGTAACCAAGGGAAAATCTTCAGAATGCCCTTTTAAATCCCTCCAACATCCAATCAATTCCAGACAATATTCACACATGTGAACTAGATCAACATTCTTAAAAGGCCATTTAGGAGGAAAAGAATTAGCTTCTGATAGTCATTCAAACCTAATTCAAATACATCTAGATAGCCATCTTTGGAAAACATACTGTGGTTTCTCAGTGAGGAACACTGTAGAAATGACAGTAGATGACAGTAACATCATGACCTCAGCCTGGCTTTCTTCAGCAGTTACTTACTAGCAGGCATTGCTAAGACTCAAGGTGGAACTTGTTTACTATAGAGAAGCCTCACACAGACTGATCAGTTGTGTTTCATACAAGAGAGCTTGTTATAGTTTTCTATAATTGCAGGTTGAGAGCATCACAGTCCCTCTCCTACCTTGACAGATTGTCCAGAGAGGCCACTACCAAGGATACCCTTACATCCCAAAGATGTTGCAGTTTATTTTGCCTTGTCTGAAGAACTAGGAAAGTGAAAGGAAGACTAGTGACCAAGGCTTGAGGGGGGGAAAGAGAAAAAGAAGCAACATTTCTGGCAAGACATTCACAGCTTTACAATCCAAATAACCTCTTGTTCTTTTGACAAATGCCAAACTGGTGGCATTTACTACTGGTGGGTGCTGTTTTCTTTCCACATGTTTCTGATTAGATGCTAATAGAAGGAGTGATGACACACACACATCTTTATTTAATGATTTGATTAGGGTCTCCCTCACCACAGCTCTCCTGCAAGGAGAGTGGGATATGCCAAGGGTTTGACTTCATTTTACAGGTTCACGGTGGGTGGAAAGGTTCCTTCTCTGAAAGCAACACCCAACTGCCTCCCCTGAAAAGAAATCCCCCCTTTTCTGAGCCAATTCTGCTCATTTTTGGCTCAGTGCCTTGTTCCATTTGGAAGCCATATTGCAGTGTGAGCAAGGAAACAGCCAATAAACAGGGGCTCTGGTATTTGCTTTTCTCAAAGTCCCAGGCAAAACCCATAGCTAATGCACTTGGTTCAGGATCCCAGAAACATCTGCTTTCTTTTCAAAGCTGGATTTTTTTATTTTATTTAGCTTCCCCCCTCTTCCCCCTATAAGCACCTTTGTGCAGAGAAGGAAGGGGACCTCTCAGCTATATAAGCAGGGCAAAGTAAAAACTGAACTCTGCAATCTCTAGATAATTATGCCTGGCACCTGAAGGCTAGGGCAGTAATCCTTACATTTCTTTCACACTCCATTGATGGATGGCGTGCTGAGGGTGTGAAGTCTATTTCCCTTTTCCCATCGCTGTCCAAGTGCTGGAACTGCAGGATGGGCTTTTGTAAGCTCAGTCCCTCTTACCAGATGTTTCTCTCTTTTTTGTTAATATTAGCACATGACTTTAGAGTGAACAGCCACAACGCAGTTGCGGAGTAGAGAATAGCTTTCAGGCTGCCGCCCAAGCTTCTTGCATATGCTGACCTGGCAAAGCGCATTTACAGTCCTAAGACTAGAAATATCACTGAAACCCAAAGAGGTTTGTCATGCCCAATAAGCTATCCTGGTTTACTCAATCATTGTCAGAATTCTTAAGTCACTTATACAAGCATGCCTATTTATATCCAAGCATATCTATGCACATCTGAGTATCCAGATACAGCCTGCACAAACAAGGATTGTGGCAAAGCTTCTTCAGAATCAGTTTTGAGGTCAAGATTGATCTTATTTCTTGGAAATAGTTTATATGTCTGCTACAGTTGGAGCAGAAATTAACTTTAGAGAATCTCTTGTGTTAGGGACATGTGGATTTCACAGTCAGTCACAGGGGTTTCTTCTGGCTTTGCACTTCATGTTTTTAAAATACATGTGTTCATACATATGAGCGTGCATGCATATATATGTAAAGTCTCACATGAAAGCACTTTAGTTATTTTGAATTAGATTAGTTTTAGAACACTGACATTAAGGAAACTCATAGGGAAGTTCTGTACATAAACAAGACTTTTTGTAAAGATTACAGCAGCAATGAGTCTTTGAATGTGATAAATACATGCAGCAGCCCTTGGGGTTGGAACATGAAATATCTCCTCCAAGCTGTAGCCCTTCTGCACATCAAAACTATCACAACACTGGGAACTCACATTAATCCAAACATTAAGAGCAGCACCCCTAGCCTATGCAGAATTACATATGCTACCATCAATACAGCAGACAGTTGTCCCAGTCAGTGACAGCTTTCCATGCTGGATCATTTCTAAGCCTCACTCCTGCAGAAGGCCACAACACTACACAGCACATCTCATACGTACATAAATGAACCAATACACCTGTAGCAGATTCACGACAATCAGTTTTTCTCTCCAGTCTAAATAAGCTTTTGAACTCATGTTTCAAACACTGCTTCTGTATTTCAGAAACACATTTTAAGTGGCTTATAAATAAAGAATTTCTACACAGCGTTCATTTCTGCCTCAGTCTACAGTTTCCAGCTTTCCCAGTGAATAAAGCATAAGCCTCCATGCTTTTAAATTGCATTCATAAGTACTTACACACATATATGTAAAAACTAATACACCTACACACAAATATTTATCTCATTTTAATAACAGCTTCTCATAACCAAACCAACAAAAACTGTAAGACTATTTACTAATCTCAGAGGAATACTTTTCAATTCACTTCCTAGCAAGTAAGCAAAACAGATTCACACAATATTTTGGAGAAAGCATATGCGAATACATATGAATACACAGAGCAAAGTTTTAGAGCCAGCTAAAATAGCTAATTCAACTCAAAATCCAAAAGCTCCTTCTCAGTTACAAGACAGATACATTTAGTTTAAGGAGTAACTTTGTAACATTCAGTATTCAAACACTCAAAGAAACAAAGTAAACCAAAGTCATAACAGATTGCCTTCAGAAAACTTAAAACATGAAAACCAAAAGCGAGTGGGATGCCGAACATCCAAAGCAGCAACAAAACCATTTCTGATAAGATCCTTGCAATACCAGGCAAATTATCACCGGGAATACTAAAAGTCAAAAAACAGGAAAGAAAAACAAGAAACCATTGACTCACCCAGCTGGCGCTGAGACTCTGGCTGTAGAGCACTCCATCTGAGGAAGGGACCTTCATCCAAGAGAAGTTCTCCCCTCAGAGGCTAGTCCTCAAATGAGCCTGAGGACAGGGGGGTGGGGTGGTACTTCCCACGTGACCCCTTCCACTCAGAAAGCACAGGTAAATTGTTTGCACCTGTGCTCCCTGGGCCAGCCATACCCCTTCAGCAGGTGCTCAATCATCAGTTCAGGCCATGACCTAACAGTTCCCCTGCAGATTCAGAAAGCAAGATGACAACAGTGAATCTGAGCAACTGCTCTCTTGTAACATGCTTTGATATTGATGTTTCTCTTCAGATGCTACCACTAACGTGAAGCTCTGTGTCACCACAGCGCATTGAAACTCAAGGACTGTAGGTTACTACCTGATTAGAGATCAGGCGGCTCTCTAAATAGAGCCTCTCTCAGTATAAGTGTAAGCCCTAAATTGGAAGGATGGTGTCTCCGAACATGCAGCTCTCTGTGCTCAAGACTTTCAAATGTTTGGAAAGGTGAAATCCACCCTTTGCAGGTTATTTTGTCATGGTCTTCATCTCAAGGTCAAATCCGGAGAATAAATTCAGCTTGGCTTTGCTAGCTGGTTTTCAAACAATTCCTGGTTTCTTTTATTAACTACTGCTCCTCCCTGCTTGAAACCCAGGGCTTATAATATTATTTTCCTGATGAAATATTTGCTGCTTTTGGATTACAATTACGGCTGGTCAGAAACCAGAATTTCCTTTCCTTAGGATACTCTGGCATTTGAAAGATGAGAGTTCGTGTTCCAAATTAGAATAGAAAGCCAACATTGTGAAATTTCTTGTGAAAAGAAAGCACTAAAAATTTCAACAGGGGACTATTGAAAGTTTTCACTGTCATAATATCAAAGTATGCTGTCCAATAAATGAAAACATGTTTCAATGAGGTAAAAATAAAAGCTCAGAATTTCAGATTATGTTTTTCAACAAATAAAAGCTCATATACAAGCTTTATACATACAAAGTGAAGGAGCAATAACACAGAGAGCAGTTTTCAAATTGTCATTTACACCCCCCTTCTTTTTTTTTTCCCATGGCAGTTTGCTTTCTGAGAAATTATTTCCCTCAGATTGATCGGAATTATCATATTCAATCATATCTGATCATAATTGATCGTATCTTTCTTTCTTGAGGCACACTGCCTCAGTGCACATCTCTTGCCAGGTGGAAAGGACATAAGAAACATGATGTTATTATGGAGGAGGTAGAAGAATGGAACATCTGGAAAAGAAGACACAATTCCACAGGAAATCTGGCTTCAATAGTTCAGCTACTCAGGCAACAACTTATTATTTCTGGAGATGCTGGCTAAGCATGAGATGAACTGTCTGCAGTCTTCTGCTCTTCTAAGAGGTGATGAAGAGAATAAATACAGCTATCTTTAAGGCTAACACCTGAAATTGGCATGTGAGTAAGGTTTAAAGATTGAAGAAGACCTGGTAACTGAATCAGTGCAGTCTTGAGCAGGAAATTTAGCATTCATGATGAGTCTGTCCTGTGCTCTAGTAAATTCTAGCCAATTTCAATGTCCTTTGGAAGTGAAACTCAAGGCTTTTATGGGTCTCAAGGACGAACATGAAATTTAGGCCTCAGAGGTTCTGGAGGTGGGAAGTTGTTTGTCATTCAGAACATAATTGGATGAAAAGGCCTAGTACTGAACTTCTGTGCACACTTGATTATGACTGCAGTGACAAAAAGTCTGATATTATCTATTAAAGGTGCAAGGACAGATGGTACAGTTCCTCTTTTTTCTAATACTGAGAGAGCTCCCAGCACTCCCTGTGTGAAATTATGCTGACCAGAAATTTTTCCTGATTTTCCATAAATATATATAAATATATATCCTGCACTTACATATACATACTCTACTGCTTTATGCCAGTGGTCCTGTGAAGTTTTGAAGTAACAGTAAATTCTATTGACCTCAAGCTGAAGGTGCTGTATGCCAGTCTCCTAGTTATCAAGCAGGCTGCAGGAGGAACCTCTGCTAAGCATCATGGCCTTGTAGTACATCAAGTGCTAAGTGGGCAGGCTGCCCAGCGGGCTGAAGTGTGTGCATGTGTGTGTGTGTACTTGCATGCACACATTTCTTCACCTGCTTTTTCTCACATCACAAGTCACCATGCAGAGGATCCTACCACATTCCAGAGAAGAACAGCCTGTTTCCAAGCCTCCACCAAGGAATAAAAAAATAAAATGACACCCTCACTTCCCTGCCTCTCAAGCCAGGGAAACCCTCACACAGTGTAAAGCAACATCACTGTATGGGCTACTGTGCTGAGCTCAGTAACTGTTTCAGTGTATCCACTCATGTCTATACTGAAGATGCATTTTGCTAAATAAATTCTGATTGAAAGCAAAAATAACAACAACAACAAATGCTGAACAAGGAATTAATGAAAGATCATGTTGGAGAGCAGGGGCGAGATGGATAATGACATGCTCTTACACAATTTTTCACACAAATATTTCCATGCTACCCATTGGATTTTACACAACTTTGCTGTTTTCTTGTCCAGTAAGTCCATCTCTATTGGCATGACTGCCTTTTCCCTTGAAATATATCCTCATTTTCTAGACAGGTATTGAATCTTCACCTCCTGTCTCCTGCCTACAGTTAGTAGCTCACTTGTGCTTCCAGACTTATGCTTCTCTGACCTACCTGAACTACAGAATTAGGAGCATAACTGTCCCAGATTCATTCCAAGTGCTAAAAGAGGGGAGAAGCACTTGCCAGGAGTGACTGAGTCTACCTTGTAACTGAAATCTCTTTCCAGATCTGAGTCTCCAGGCCATACATGGTGATGCCCTTGCTGGGTCATGGAGTTGAACAGAGGCTCTATTTTGCCTCACTTTTTGAATGTCAGATATTTAAAGGAAAATCCCAAAGCCAGATTCAAAGTAGTTTTGTAGACTGCTATATTCCCTTTGGCTGTACTTCGCTATCTCTTAGCAAGTGGAAGCAGATTTCAGGACTATCTAAGCCAGTTTCTCACATGATGCAGTGCACGAGCGATGTGGAATCACAAATTGTTGCAATTTGTTCATTTCGTACACACACACCAGCCCCATTTCCTGGAACAGCAGTTGTAACAAGCTGTATGCACGTACTTCACTGTAGCAGGATATACAAGTAATGAGAAATGTTCTCTCTTTCTACCCAGGCAGTGTTCAGTCATCTTTTAAAATAGCCCAACCAATACCTCATTTACCACTTATCTCCAGAGACTGCTCTGCAGCCTGGCATTTCTCACCCTTAGGAAATGATGCAACATGAATGTCCCTCTCCGAATTATGTTTTCTCCACTTCATGCCCCCTCTAAGATTTTTATTTTTATTTTTATTTCCTGCATGTAGTGACTAATGCACAGTACCGTAAACTAGTCTGAAACTTCAAAGTCTGACTCCAAACAGTGCCTCGGAATATCAAAGATGTGTCCTCTCTATTTGCTGTAGAAGAAAGATCCAGATCTGATCAAGAATGCAGGGTAGATGCAATTTTATGAGCTAGTTTAAAAATGTGGCATAAATTCCACAACCTACCATTTGCTTCTCAAATGCCACTCCAAGGTCTGGGGTGTAAAATCACAGAGATGTTTGCAGGTAAGAGACTGTTTGAAGCCCATCTTTTAAATGGTTTTCAGTATGGTGGCAAAATCAGTTAAGTTATGTAGCTTTCAATTAAAGCAGTTTCTTTCCTTGATCTACAAAATAATAATAATGAGCTGAGTCAACAGTGGGTCCCTCAGTGAACTGTAAGTCATGCTCAATGAAAGCTTTTGCCTGGGTCAGTATTTGGAGGAAAATGATAGACCCTAACATAGATATGCTGGTAGTCCCACAATAACAGTTCTGTATGTACACAGATGCTGATCTGTTCAAAAGGACAGTGTGTTTTTCATTTTCCAACATTTGGCAAAGGAAATCGTGTAGTGGTTATGGATTGGGTGACTATCACCCTGGTCAGCTAGGCAGGTATGATTTATTCATCAGCTTTCCAGCTTTCCACAGAGGGCAGGCAGAGGGGAGGCAAGGAGAGTGGAGGAGGCTACAGGGGGAGAAGAAGAGAAGCGTGGGGGAAGGGAATGGGGAAAAGCAAGATTTATATCCAGATGGGAATGTTGAGACAAGGGTGGGAGCCACGGCAGGGAAGGAGTGTCCACAATGAGGGCTATTCATCAACCCTTGCAGCAACAAGCTCTGAAATGTAAAGGGTTAGAAAGTATTCCTTCAGCTCCATCCCTAGGGGAGCCTGGGGCTCTAGTGAGGAAGCAGCTACACACCGGTAGCTGCATGGTACTGGGCTCAAATATCTCATATTGTGATTGCATCTGGCTTTGAGGATGACAGAGTGGCTTTTTTTTCTCCTCTGCAACTCCTTGTACATCAATAAGAAAGTACATTTAGCAAATCTTTCATCGTCTGTCTCTGAGCAAGGTGGGCTGCAGCAAGAGCAACAAAGTAATGAAAGAAAGGCACAGGAAATACAGAGAGTGCATGGTACTTACAATTTTAGGACCACAGAGTTGTAGAACAATTTGAGCTTCAAGAGACCTTAGGAGGTCTCTATTCCAATACCCTGCTCAAAGCAGGGCCTGCCATGAGATCTCCTTGATTTGATTTCACAGGTGGTGTTCCCAGGATGGCAAATTATCTCATTCTCTGCTATCTTGGGTCAATTCAGCTGCTTGCTATCGCTGGAAGAAAAGCTGTCCTAGCACTTTTTAGGATTACTACCCATCTTAGTTATAAACAAGAAAAAGACTTTCAATGCAAGCAGACCAAATAGAAACAATATAGAAACGAGTTTTTATACTTTTCCATAAGTTAAAGTTTTCAGAGAATAACTGGAGGGCACAATCAATCTGAAAAGTCTGAATTAATTATCAATCACCATGTATTTTGGGATGCAGAAACCCATGGGCACGGGGATCCATGAAGTTGTAAACTGCCACATTTTTACTGATTTCAGTAATGTGAGGCCAGTTAGATAATCAGCTAAACATCAATTAGAAATACTCTTTTTCCCCCTGTTGTTCATGTAATTAACTTAGAAACAGCCCAAGTTAGAGGGAAAGCAATGCACTGCAAAGAAAACAAGAAGTGACACAGACTCTATGACCTGCCTCTTGGAGAGCTCAGAGGCTTATCATTTCTTGTAGCACTCAAGGATAAATATCTACTTCTGAAATTATGCCCTGCTTGCATAGAATGGAATTTCCCTCTCGATGCAGTAACATGGCAAATGGATGAGTTAGGCAGAGTCCTGGACACTCCTTTGATCATCATACCTCCTTCACAAATAACCAGTTTTTACCCTTCAACAACAGAATCCTGTCTGTTCTTCCACTAAAATCTCTCTTAAATATTTCCTCTGTTTATTTCAATCTACTTCTAAATCTGTTAGAAGACAAAAATCTCCAGGTAGGCCAGAATCTTACACAAACTTCTACGAAACACCGGGTTTCCCACAGAATGGGAACACTGGCAGAAACAACCATATGCCTGCACCACTTGACATGGTCAGTGTACTGTAGCTGTGCAGTCTCTACCATTTAGTTTTGACCTCTATTACATTTTCGGTGCAAGGTGAATAAACTTGCTCACGGGTGTTCTTCGGCACCTCGTGGGGATTCCTATTGTACTGTTGCATATGCTATAAAATCTATCATTTGCTTTTTATTTATTTTAATGAAAGGTCCAATCTCAACCCCCAAACTAGACTTAGTATTCTGGTATCATTTTACCACAATAACACACTTTACCCTTCTCCTTGTGACATCTATTTGTCTCCTTAAGAACCTGATCTATTTGATGACAAAGGCCCTAACAAATACATGCTGGTAGTATATCTTTAACAATCTCTTTCAGAACCACCAGTTCCTCGCATGCAATCCCCTTGCCCAGATATCTTTCCTCCTCATGATTAAGGCTTTTGTTTCCTTGCTGAAGCTAATGATAAACTCCTGTTTCCTGTGTGATTTAACTTGAAAAACCTCAGTTCAGTTTGAACAGCCAAGGCATGCATTTCTCTTCAAGCACAGTGAGTCTTGTGGATTTAACAGTATGTTTAAAGGCTTTGGTGACTTCCAGTGTGATATCACATTGTCACACTAGTTCTGTATGTTTCTAAAGAGCTCGGTGAAGAAAGGTGAAAGAGAAAAAAGAATGGACAGACTGGATGAAGAGACTCCTTTGATGGTAGAATGGCTGAAATTGGTTTATGTTTCTCATGGTTATCTCATAATGCACTAAGGGATCTAAGGTTAGGCCTATAGGCTAAGCCATTCAGCTAGACTCTGAGAAAACAATGCAGAGATTATTCTCTTAATATAATGAATCTGAAATAAGCATGTTTATTTGTCCTGCTGATGCACTATATAGACTAGGGAGTGATGTTTTTCCTAGAACAAAACTTGGGGCAGTAGACTCTTCATCTTACAAATAAGATTTCATTGCTCTCCTGTTTATCTATGCTAGACTAGCTGCACTGTCCCATCTTTCTAGGGTCAGTGCATTAATTCACTGTGCTCCAAACTTTAGGAAGCACTGGAATAGCCTGGTATAAAATCCTGAGGGTCTCTATCAGAGGAACAGAAAAGTTCTTCTAGAAGCAGGAGTAAATCTCTAAATGTGTTGTCAAGACTCCCTGAAATGCTCTCATACAGCCCGTCAAATTAAATGTAAATAACTTGGAATAAAAGGCTTGCATTAAAGACATCTGTAGAGTGCTGTGCGTTGACTCAGAACTTGGAGGTAACATACTTGGCAAGAACAATGGCCATAATAGAGGAGAAGGTGAAAAAGTGCATACTATCATCTTATAACCTTGCCTGTCTCTTACAGGTTGCTCATGTGAATGCCCTTACAGACAATGGTAGCAAATGGCTATGCTACTGAAGAAATAAATGGCCATTATATGCTCAGGTAAAACAGACTGATCTGAAAAAAAGCAAGTTAAAAAATTCTACTTCACTCAGTATTGTTCACTTTTCTCACAAGCTGTTTTAGCATCAAAAAGAAGTATGTACAGGTTAAGTTCTATACAACATCCAATATCTATATCTCCAGTGCTGAGCTCAGTTCTTTAAGCAATGTGTGGTCATTGTTCAGTAAGCAGAGTACATAAGGATGTTTCTTTTTCTACTCTCCCAAAAACAATCAAGACTTATAATTCCCCTCCTCCTATACATCCCCCAACCTTAAACAAGGACAAAGCCTAAATTTTCATATTAAAAAACCAATTATTTAAGAAGCATTCACATTGCATCCGTTGAAACATTTCAAAGTTGGTTCTATTCCAGTTTTCAACCTTGTTTTTCTTTTAACATATAAAAACAGCTCAACCAAAGAGTATTTTTGAATTAAAAAATCTCCCAGCTTATTTTCATTTTGAAAATGTTGGAATGTTACAACAAATCTGCAAGCTTTTTTCACTTTTGAATCCACGGCACTGTCGAAAACAGTTCTTTCTCCCCCCAAATCATAAATTTGGATGAGTACACGTATTCCAACAGCAATCAATGTTTTTTAGAAAATCCCTTGAGCAGCTTTCCCTAAGCTTAAAAAAAAAATGCTTACATTATATTACAACAGTTCCACTTTCTGTGTTTGTAACAGAGCCCAGCACAAGCCTACACATGCAATTTAGGTCTCAAGCTCAACTATGATGTTAGTTCATAGCAATTTTCTTTTGAAAGAATATCCTAGCTGCTGAGCATAAAGTAATGGCAGTATTTCCCACAGTGGCACCTCAGCTTGAACCTTCATGTGGCATTGCTTCTCTTGGACTCATTTATTCATAGGATGAAACAGATATGAAATCTATTCACCCCATGGCCTTTCTAGCATCTAGGTAGCAAAATGTAAGGAAAAAGATGGCTCCTTCATCTCAGTGAGTATCAATCGTTAGAGACGTAAACAAGGCATGAACTCTGTAAATATATTAAACACATAAAACACACAAGCAAACTTCAAAAGGAATTCCATGATATTCCACACTTAACATACACTTCTTCCATCCTTTCCCTAAAGAGGATTAGAGCATTTTGACAGACCTGACTAGGAAATGTTTTAAGCATGACTATGGACTGAAAGTTACACTCCTAATGACACAGGGAAGCACCCACTATCTTCTGATCTTCTATAGGATAAACATTAGATGAAGGAAATCATGATGCCCTTGTGGTAGCAAGGCCTTAAGTCTGCAAGGAACTCTGCTAATGTAATGCATTCTTTTCCTCAGAGCTCTCATATGCTGCTGTTCATTCTGTCAGTAGACTTTGTTCAAGGTAGTAGTGAAATATGGGAGGAACACGATGCAGGCTTAAGCTGCAAGCACAGCCTGCATGCATATGCCAGGCTCCTCCTCTGAGAGTCAACAGGTTTGTATCCATCCATCCATTCCCCTTTCTCCTAGCCAAATGGGTGGTAATGACAATCTTTTAGTTGCCCTGTGAGACTTATTTTCAGATATTTCTTGAAGAGGAAGAGAGGTTCCGTTCCTGGAGTGTATCCATTCTGCAGAGATTTGGCAAATGTTGATTGTACCTATCTTGTGCTTTGTCTCTGTAAGAAGCAGAGACCCAAGCCAGCTTCCTCCATATGGTCACAATGCCTGGAGTCACAGCCAGTTTAGGAATATGCTGGCATCAAGAAAAAGAATAACTATCAGGCTGAGTGCCACGATCTGCCCCATTTTAAAAACTGCCTACGAATGGGCAAGAAACTGCTTCAGAGTACTTCCAGCTGCAGCTGGCAACTGCATCAAGAAGGTAAATCATGGAAAGTGGATGAAAAGTTAGACAAGAGTATTATGTCAAGTGGGACGCTGCAGGTTTAAGCAAGACCTTGTGATGGAGCTGAGCAGATAATAACCCTCTAGATGAAAGCTAGTTTCCAGACCGTCACCAAGAGACTGTTAGATCATCCATGAGATATATAGGATTCCTGCTTGAAAAGATGGCTTGTGGCAGGTCAGATGGAATGATGAATGTTAACAAGGGTCTACAGCCAGCAGCTGGGAAGATGTAGTCCTGTGACTTTCCACTGGCTCACTTAGTGATTATTTCTGGATTCTACATTACCTTAACTTTGAATATTCAACAACAAAAAAAGTTTGTTGGAGAAAAAAAATATAATTATTGGTTAGCTGGATATATTAATTCTAGCAATTTGTAATAAGAATCTCCACTTTCTATTTTCTGCTACACCAAGACAAATGAAAATCCAGTCTCAGCCTTGAAGAGTTTATAAATAACACTACACTAATCTTGCGAAGGGCATGAAAGGGTCAAGGAAGGAAAGAAATTACTTAGGGTAGCCCAGGGGAGCAGACCTCCTAGTGAAAAGGTGAAGCTAAGTGGAATTTGTGGCTTAAACATTATCAGAGTGCTTCTTGATATGGATTTGACCTTTAAGTGGTCTCCCAAGAGATAAGGAGAGAACTTAAATGCTTGGAACATTTCAGTTATATTGGACTAAATTCCTAAAAAATATTTGGCAAGGAGTTAGCCTTCAAAGGAGATAGATGAGCTAATTAGGTTCTTTTCCTTCTCCGACTACCATGACTTTATGTGTTGCCAGAGCTGCATGACCTTAGAAAGGAAAGTGTGGGACATATCTGCGGTGATGTACTATACATAGTGTTGTATTTCCATGCACAGCATCAGGTCCTCTGGCACTGATCTGGATCCACAAAAAAAAAAAAAAAAAAAAAAAAAAAAAAAAAAAAAAAAAAAAGATACTTAAAATAAAGTGCTTAAGAATAGCAAGACTAACCTTTTCAAAGGGAGCTGATGCAACAATCATTCCTCAGTCACCAGCATGTCCAATTTCTCAAATACCATTAAAAAATAGCAACACATTTTCACCCTGCTGCCTACTACTGGTTAACAGAATGATCCCAGCACATAGCTACTTGGTAGCCTAAGAAAATATGGAAACACTTCACATACAGTATCTCCCTGTTGATCCCTTGCTGTTTGTGTCATACAGCTCTTCACAAGATAAATCATCTTGCCTGAAGTGAGTCACTTACCGAAAAGATTCCTCTGCCCTCCTCCCCCTTTGATATGTTTGTTCTTAAATTTCCAAATGGATTGAAGCAAACTTACTTTGAAGTGTGGTTATGGCTGCCATCAGAATAATGACTATCCCCCAAAAATGTCACAGGGTGACTTTTGATTTATTCTTTCTCAGTCGTTTCCAGACCCAATATGCTCAGCCTGTGCATCAAAAATGAAGATGTTCTCAGCTCCTAATGCCACAAAAGCTAATTTACAGTTCTCTTTTGTCATGCTTTATTACCAGTGAAGAAAAAGCATTGAGAATATTGGCATTCTTCTTGTTCTTGAATATTTTCTCCATGTTCTCAAACAAAGCTTTTAAACAAGATTTGCAAGCATTTAATCTAAATTTGTTCAGTCTGAGTCTAGATCTGAACCCATCATTTGAATATCTCAGAACTAACACAGGGGTTTATCCATCCCAAAGTTTAAGAACAGTTTGTTGAAGGTAAAAGTAGTTTGAGGCCAAGGTGAAGGGAGAAGACAGGAAATAGCTGTTATTTGCAGCATCCATGCTGGTTTTCTGCTGTTGAACTTTGTATTGACCAGTGAGCAGTTCTGGACAGACAGGTTGTATATTTCTGCTATATACAGCAGACATGAGTAATGGTTTCAACTATGGATAATTATCCAGGAGATGCAAGCTCCTTCTGGCAGAAAATAATAATAATAATAATCTAGTATTAATTATTCATTTCTGCACCACGTACCAGATAGACTGCAGCAAAGCAATGTGCCACGATACAAAGTCATCATCTTTTTGGCAGTTCCAAAGAAAAGAATTTCATCTCAACCATAACAAGAGAAAGGGAAGTGATCGAGGCAAGCCTGAAAAGTCCTGCACCATTACTGTTGTTGCCACAGGGCCACATATGACTGAGCTTAATATGAGGGTAGATAACACATTAGGGTCTCTATTAAGATTTTTCTTTTGCAGCATCACCAAACTAAGTTCTGTTCCATTATGCAGGGACACCTAGCCAAAGCATAGAGATAACCACTGTTTTTCCAGCTTATAAAAATAAGCTCATAATACTGCTAAAGTCCACATAAATGTCTGCTTAATAGGTAAAAGAGACAGTTTTTTTTCAGAGAGATAGAAGCAATCTCTCAGCGTTTCCAGATAATCTACCTGGAAACAATCTACACATTGCCACCATAAGAAGTCCTTATCTTGATGTAAAATAGGAGCTACACATTTCAAGGCACACACAGTTGCCCTAACTTTAAAATCATTGCAATATTCAGACACTTTGAGGGAAAAGTTGCTGAAGAAAAGATGAAGTTTACAACAGGAAAGTTGATTAGGTTGGTGCTGGTCTTTGTCCCCTAGTACCCAATTATTGCCTATGAGATACTGAAGACTTGTCATCGGCAGGGTGCAGATTAAATTATAATTATAGATATGTGTATTTTGTGACACACCAAGAAACTCCTCTGAGTTATGACTTTAGATATACAGTAGAATTATGGACTTTAACTTTCCAGCAAAGATTTCTAGGGTATTTTGTAAGTCTCTCTGGAGGATCAGGGCCAAGAAGCCAGACATGTAGCATCAGGAAGTAGTTATAGTTGGAAAATCTCCCCTTCTCCGGACAGATCTAGTCTCAGTGATCTCCTTTTGCCATCACATCCATAGCAACACTACTAGCAAAAGATGAAAGATGTCTGACAACTTTGTTCCCCTGGAACCACAGAGCTTTCTACCATAAGGATAACTTTCAGGCGAAAGAGACACAGAACTTTTTCCGGGAGTGGGTCCAACACTTTGAAACAAATCCTCACAAGACAGAAGAACCATCCCAAACCTCACCACCTTCAGGTCCATTTACACGTCAAGTGATTTCCTTCTTGCCTCCTGCAGTGTAAACATGAGGAAATGCATGCATATTTATTTAAGCCTTCCCCAGCTATGATGTTCCACTACTCCCATTCCTTCTGCTCTTTGCAATGTTTAATACATAACTGGAAAGCATGCCAGCACTTGCAGAATCAAGAGTATAAGAATAGAGAGTAGACAACAGAAATATGTTCTCTTAACTCAACTGATGGCAAGAGAATAGAGAGGGAGAGAGTAAGGAAAAGAAGGATGAAGGGAGACAGACTTCAAGGTGCACCAAGTCATGAATGAAAAAGTATAACCAATGTGAGTCTGAAGTTTGGTGCAACAGGTTCATACACAGATCAAGCACTCAGAATTGACCCTACCACAAAAGAAAGAGCAAGACTGATACTTTTTAGTAAACCACTGCACAAAAGCTGACAAGAGCCCCTTCTTGCTTTGACAAAGAAGAGAAACAAAAACCATAAGTTGGCAAAAACAGGCCCTTGAAAAAGGCACTGGGTTTGAGACCAGGTAAAATGAAGTTAGTAATTAATTCAGCTCCTACTCTTCTGCTGACCAAAGATACACAAATGTCTTCTGAAATTACTTACTCCGGTGAGTAGTTACATGGAGAAGGTCTGATTCTCCTTGTTTTTCTCCTTTCCTGTTTGTGGAGTGTTTGAGAGCTTGTTTTACCATTCAGAAAATAATCCAGACAGTTTGTGCATCTACAGTCCAGTCTCTGGATATCCAAAACCTGGTCACCGTAAGTACACTTCATTCACAATTTTCTCTCCTGAACAGTTTTAGAAGAGAATTCCTAGAGCATCAACAGCAGCAGCCTTTAAGGAAATACATGCACACAGACATATGAAACTCTTGCTAGCTACAACAGTCCTGGCTTGCAGTGGAGATTGCTAGAAGGAACCATTGGGAAACATCTGGAATGACCACCATTCAAAGAGGTTTTAATCCAGTCACACTTACTCAACATTGGAGTCAGGTTGGAAGAACCCCATTAGGACTTCTGCTATCTGTTCTTTCCCAACTCTGCTCATATCACAACCAGTTTGGTTATTCCTGGAGGTAGTTTTTCTTTCTTTTTTTTTTTCTTTTTCTTTTTTTCTTTTTTTTTTTTCTACCTGAGTGGGCACAGCTCCACCTCATGTCATCAAAACTTTTTTTCCCATTGGCAGCCCTTCCCTCTCTCATCACCGGTGCCAGCGCAAGGGTGATGTACATCAGCCCTATGATTTAAGCGAGCTGTAACTGACAACAGGGCAGGGATGAGTGTCTGGTACAGGCAGGAGATGTCTATGCTGCACTTATCCTAAGAAGCTGAGTGCTGGGACGCTGCAGATAGGAGCCGGGAAGTGCTGAGTGACTGTGCAGCTGAGAGAGAACAGGCCCTGCCTTATCCTGGAGGGGGAAGTTCAACCAAAAGGGATTTTGCTGTTTCAAATTACAAGCTGGTGGCTCCAGACAAATCTGGAGGGGGCTGCCACCTCCTGAAATAGCAGCAGCAGCGAGAGCTGCATGCTGAGATCAGGAGCAGTAGGATGACATTTGGGAGTGAGGGTTACTGCAAGATGGCCTTTGGGTGCCAAGGTCACAGCCCATCGGGATGCACCTCAACACAGTCTGACTGATTCCTTTATCCTCTTCCCACCTATGCCAGGACCTAGAGGACAGCATGCAGGGGTTGAGCCCCATTGCACTGAGAAATAAATCAAACCCTGTGGTCAGAAGCCATTCCCTCCCAGCCACCCCCTTTTTCCTCACTGAACACAAAGTCTTTGGCCATGCGGGAGATTAAATATTTTGTTGCCACCCTGATCACTTACAAGAATGCAGCCACTGACCCTAATGCTTTAATCCTCTCATTGTCTTTTAAGACTTTTTACATTGTCACCAATAAAGATCTCCTGTCTCAAAGATTTTCCTGCTTCTCTGGCTGGGTTATGGTGGTGTGGTGGGGGTAGAAGAAAGCGGGTAGAGGAAGGGGGGCATGGTGAAGGGAAGAGGCTGGAACATTGCCAGGCTTTAAAAGGCTGCTTAGGCATTTTTCTGTGGCTTGCAGGGTTTTACTCAGCAAAGTCTCCCAAGCCACAGAATGTGCCCTTACTTGTATAACATTACAAAGCCAAGATGATTACAGTACAAGCCTCAGCCCTCCAAACGCTGCCCTTTTGTCTCTGGGGTGTAATGATACATTATTTGTCCTTGTCTAGTTCTTATCTCATTAATGCACTGCATTATTTCTGCTCTCCCTCACTTCTCTGCTCCTGTACGTACATCTCCCTTCATCTCTACTTCAGTTAATGGAACCGGTGTGTGTCTTTAATCCTTCCCAAAGCTGAGGTCTGTAATAGGGCGTGTGGGTGCTCTGCACATGCACGTTGGAATTAAGCCTTCTCTCTTCTCGCCTTCCCCGCTCAACTTGGCACACTAGGACTTGCAGAATACCCCAGTACTCCAGTCTGTGCCCCCCTGGACAGTACCATATTAGCTCAGGGCTCAAACACTGCTTGTCCACAGCGCACAGATCTGCCAACAGCATATTTCATTTGCTCTTTCTTACCTTCACACCTCCATTTCAAAAGCATCATTCTGCTGCCCTTGGAGTTGCCTCCATCTTGCAGCATGTTCTTCTGATCCAGCAGAGAGGGTTTCCCTCCTACACCTGTGGCTACCAGAATGAACCATAAAGAACCAAGCTGAGGACAGCAGTAGGTGACCTTCCTGTGTTTTCATGCACATGAGAATGACTTGCAAAGGTTTGGAAAAAGATGTGTTGTCCAAATAGGAGTCACCAGGATAAGCCAGGAAAAGTCCACAGAGGCTGACCTGGAGAAATGGCTCCAGTTGGACTGAAAATGGGAATCTTCAAAGATTCATAGAATCTGAACACTGCAGTTAAAAGAAATCCCAGGATGTAAGAAAGGGAGGAAATTCACTTTGGAGTCAAAGCTAAGAGGAGTGAGGGTATCCAGACTCCACTTTTAGCTCTCCCAATGGCTTTTATTATATCTCTGTGAACATCACATCCTGCTCAGTACGATGTTGAGCAATGTCCAACATGTAGTTCCCTGGTTTGTACTTACTCCCCCCCATTTATCCATAGAATATCTTAACCCTTGCCTTCTACTTCAATCATAACTCCCTGAGACATGGTCTGTCTTCTTCCTTTGGCATTTCTTCAGCATCTGACACAGAATGGTTATCATTCCCCCAGGTGCTATATGAATTCAGACTAGCCACTGTGATAAATAACTCTGCAGTGAAACAATGGAGATTAGAATGTTAACTTTTTTTCACCATGCTTCAGGTCCCAGCAGCTAAACTAGAAAAGGAATATAGCAGCCTGGCTGCTAGTGGGCAGCAACGTGTGGATGTCTGCAGGGTTTGCTGACTGGGTGAAATGCTCCAGCATCACTTACTAGAAGCGCTGGGAGTCACAGCATTTGCAGACTACAAAGAGATACTAGATCATGCTGCTGTCCTCACTTCAGTCCCTCCCAGATGCTCCTTCTGATCTTTAGCGGTGGCTTCCCTATTATTTGACTCCCAGAATTTCCAGGGCTCAGTGTGGGGCCTGCAAACAAGGCTTTGATTGGTATCATTAACATTTCTGAGGAAGCACGGCTGATTCCTGGCAATATACCCCCCCAGAGCACCTCAGTGGGAAGAGTAAAAAGGATGGGATGGCGTTTCACTTTACAGGCATGCAAGAGAGGACAGAATGAGGCTGTTTGTAACAGCCTCGCTTTAAAGCACACCATAGGAACACACCATAGGAACACACTCCAGTGCAGGAAAGTGAAAAAAATTTGTCACCTGATGAAAAAGCGAAATTCAATCAGAGTTAACCAAAGGAATCCATCCCACAAAGTGCTTTCCTGGGGCTGCTCAGTGCTCTCTCTGTAGTAACTGAACACCATTGGCAGGGATCTCCTAGCAGTCTCTCTCTTCCTCTTCCAGGAACTATCACCCCCTTCCTGATTTCATTAGAAATTACAGTATTTATTTTGTCCTGACTGGGGAGGAGGGAGGAGAGGAAGAAGAAATGCTCTGATTTTACCCACTAAGCAAAAGATTCTTTTTTTTCTCTTTCCCCTTCCACTCCCCTAGAAGTTATCCCCCACAGTTTCCTCATTCCCCCCTCTCTTCCTCCAGTTAGTAACCGCAGTGGCTTGGAGCCTGGGCAAGGGGCATGCTGTAACCCCAGGCAGACACTGAAATCTGCTCAGTCAAAATCTCAAAGCCTGCTGTTTTACTGCAGAGTCTCCTTTAAGACCTTTGGGGTAGGTTATAAGAGCACACCAGTGTCACCAAGACTCAATAGAAAAGAAAAGAAAAGAAAAGAAAAGAAAAGAAAAGAAAAGAAAAGAAAAGAAAAGAAAAGAAAAGAAAAGAAAAGAAAAGAAAAGAAAAGAAAAGAAAAGAAAAGAAAAGAAAAGAAAAGGATAAACTTTATCTGGGTTCCTCCCTTTAGCTTCAATGGACAGACAATGTCTAACACGCCCATTTTTCTGAGACAATTTGCTGTCAGAATTTCAAATGGTAGCAACACACAATCTTGTTGCACAAAGCAAAATGGTGCAGAGAAGGAGGCAAGAGGAAAAGTAAAGCCTGAACGGACTGCCAGTACCAGCTTTAAGCTTACGTCAGGCAAAGATTTTTCTTCTCTTCCATAAAACGTCTGTAAGCTGATTTTTTGTACCATTCTGATATTTGTGAAGGTGAGAGTACACACAACCAAGAATAACTCTGGGTGATCACATCTGGTTTTGAAGGTCATTAAAGCTTTCAGACAGGCAATTAACACTGCAATTACTCTAACGTTTGCATGATGTGCAGTAAAAGTAGACAGCTTATGTCCAATTTTGTGGGCTTTTTTTTTTCTTCTTTCAGATGTCTGCAAAGTATCCATGGAAAAATAAGTCTTGCAATTTTCAAATATTTGACTTCTGAACATTTGTAAATGTTTGAGTTGCACACATCACTTGGTAGCAAAAATATTCCTGCTACCAACTTATGCTACAACACTTGCCGTTAGGGTTTATGGAAGGGGTGACAAACAAGATCCTGATTTCCCATATGGGAAAACTGAGGCCAGAAGGGACACGTGCACGATTATCCCAAGTGCACGTAGCCATAGGAAGAGTTAGGAACAGAGTCATGATTTTTGAAGGCTAGGTCTGTGTTTTACTCACGACCTCTGTATACTGTGGCTGTCCCCAGAGACTTTGCAATGAAAAGTAATTCCTCACCTGCAAGTCTCATTGAAATTCCCAGCATTTCCGCACTTCTCTCAAGAGAAACCCCTAAGTCTCAGTTACAGACCCCAACCCGCAAAACCATTCCTGCCAGCCACCCCTGGTTCCATGACTGAAAGCTATTTACGTCATCAATGGCTTAATACCATTAGCAGCTTTATCTGCTGAATTATTACATACATTTGCTATTGTTTAATCCATAATCTGAGCATCGAGAAGAAGGATAGAAGGATTTAAGCAACACAGCAGAAAATACAGCCTGACTGCTGAGTGCAAAAGGGATACTGGGACCTGAGCATGTAACAGGCTCATATTTGTCTGGACGTTGCCTACTGTGGTATGCAAACTGAAGGCAAGTGACTCGGGCCCGGACTAGCCTGTTTGCAAAAGGGAGCAGACTCACACAAAAGTGTGATGTAAGTGTGGGCTGACAGCACCTGCTTTTGCTCAAGGTAAGAAACTCCAAAGCTGTTCCATAAAAGTAAACAAACAAACATGTAAATAAGTATCTCAGAAGAGACCACAGAAGTCCACTGGGCACAAAAGCTTTTGCATCAAGCACTCAACCCTGTCATCAGCACAAGTCCTCCCAGAGACCTATTGTGTGTGTGTGTGTATTCGGTTGCTTAGACAATAAAGGACAGATTTCCTGGCACTCACAAAGAGGGGTGATGCTGAGCTATGCTAATAGGCATCATCTGGTGAGCCTGCCCTCCCTGGCTATTTGAATGAAATCCCAGTGGGTTTGCCAAGTGCCATACTCCATGTGGGACAGTCTGGTTTCAAACTGGTTGCCTTGCTGCAGCCTGAGTTCTGGTTGGCATCCAGTTGTGGATCTTGCCAAGAATTCTCTCTTCCTTTAGTGCATTTTTCCCCAGCTCCAAAATGAAAATCTCACAGAGGGAGAGTGGGGGGATCTTTTACACCAGGGCTGAGCAAAACGTTTCAGGCTGTCTGCTGTCAATGGCATAGAACTGCAGCTTGCACTTAGCAGTGCTTGAAGCATTCCTGATAGTTTCCCTGTCTTGAGGCAGGTATAGGAAGCAATTCTTGCCTGTTGCACAGGCAGGAGAGCAACCTACAACTTCCAGCTAGCTGTAAAATACATCTGTAGGCTGTGTTAAATACCACCCCTGCTTCTCAGTACCTATGAAAACCACTATCACAACCACATAATTCATTTATATTAATGGGAGAGATGGGTAATAAGGTACAAGGACTTAATTAACCGCTTGTCAAATGCTAAAATTAATTCTCCTGCAAGGCAGCTCTCTGTAATCCAGACCTTCTGGGATCAGTAAGCAACACTAAGTCCTTCTTTGCCAGAGGGAGAGATGTATTTTGCCAGCCTGGCCTGCTGACATCTGCTGCAGACCAAACTCCAGTTTCTGGGAAGGCCAAAATGGAGGGTATGTATAGGAGAGCCCATCTCCCTCTGAGCTGCCTGTGAGCAGCAATGCAGCATGTGCTGTGAGGGCTCAACACAGCATGCCTGAGAGGAACCAGCAAATGCACATGGACAGCATCTGCTCCCTCCCCTTTCTGCCTTTGTGTTCTTTCCTCCTCACTTTGGGCAGACTTTTGTCTCTATTCCCTTCCATCTTCCTGCTGGAAGCTGCTGGCTTATGTGCAAGGAGTGAGGATGGCTGCCTGGCTGCCAGGACAGTGGGAGCTGACTTCACAGACGAGGCTGCTGAGCTCCATGCTGATCTAAATCCCAGTGATAAATAACACTATCATGCCTCCAAAAGACAAAGAATGAAGCAAACCAAGGCTACACAAATACCACACCTAATGAGAAACATCATCCTAAAATCCATTAGCAACAGGTAACAAGGACTGGACTGCAGACATGCAAAAGTTACATCCCTTGCAGATGCATTGACAAACTGTGTAAGACTGATGGAAAATCTGATTATATTTGACTGTATTTTGAGTACACCTTTGTCATTTCCCTAATTAGAAATGTTTCATGCACGGCAATGCAAGAAAACCTTGTGTAATTACACACAGTACTGGGAGTTATCAAGCCTCTCTGTGACACACAAACGTGTGAGTACAGACTGAGTTTGCTGTTGCTTTGTCTCTTGTAAAAAGGGATGGCAAATTGCAAAGGCAGAATCCAACTGTAAGACAACACTTGTCTGCTTTGGGGAAGGATGAGTGATAGGACAGAGTGGGTGAAAATCTTCTGTTACTTGGGCTGGCTCCTTCTGGAGGAAATCACCTGTGATCAGCTGAAGGCCCAGGAAGGGATGGATGCCTGACAGTTCTGTCAGCAGAAGAGACAAGAAGAGCAGATGGGGCCACACAAGCACTGTAAATTCTCTTGGCTTTCCTGGAATGTGGGGCTCAGATCTGGAGCACCTAGTGGAGGTGCAGGTGCTCTCACTCCCCCACATCCTGGGGTAGGATTCAGGGTTGTACCCATGACTCTCTCTTGTGCTGCTTGATGAAACAGATTGGTTTGAGGCAGTGAGTGAACCACCACACTGGCACAAGAGACACATCAGGACATCGGATGGTTGCAAGCTACAGTCCTGGGCTGACCTAAGAGTCTGGAAATAGCCTTCATGCTTCAAGAGCTGCCTTGAGGCAACAGGTCACCTTCACAAGTGCTAAAACCGCTTCGAGCTCCAGCATGCAGCCAGGCCAAGCCAGCTTTGAAACAAATGAGCCACAGAGACAAACATTTCCCGCTCAGTCCCAGAGATAAACTCTTCTTAGCCATCAAGTGGAAAAACACTGGCTTGCCTTTCACCTGAATCTCAGAAATCAATTTGGGAGTTGCAGCAGAAATGGGTGTATCCCTTTGTTTTCCTTTTTTAACTTGGGTCACTGGATAATGCCAACTTTTCCCTCAGGGGAGGGAACCCTTCAAATCAAAACATGGGATGCAAATCTCCTGGCAATGGGTGCCAAGCTCTTCTTTCCAGAATCCTTCCAAGGGGTGGCACAAGGGGGAAAATAAATGAGAAGCAGATGGCAGGAGACGTGTCCCAGAGGAACGATGGATATTTCTGCTGTGACCCACCAGGGAAAGGTTTGGAAGCGCTGACACTTTTATGGCATTCTGTTTTATTGTGCAGAGCATTTTTTTCTTGTTAGTTATATTTTGGCTTCTCTGGATAACATATTTTTAAATGGCAAGAGACGCGTACCCTACGTACCCATCTGCAGCAACAGACACACAGCTAGCTGGCAAGGACTGAGCTGGGCATTACCTGGCCTAGATCACTACCAACACAGAAAGTATCAGTCTTATGCTAGGAAAAAATCTTTCCCACCACAACAAAGTCCCAAGATTCTCCATTTTCACTGCACGGGCTTATCTATGATAAAAGACAGGCAAGCCCACATGCTACCAGCTTCTTGCTCTTCTAATAGCAAAACAAAATGGGGAAGTTTGTTCTTACTAAACACTGGCAGATTCTCCTATCTTCATTAGATGTGGAGTATACCTCAGTTTCCTCTCTAACTGGCTAGATGGCCTTTTGTGAACCAAGTCATCTACTTGTAAATTTGTGACTTTCCCAGGGACTTGCTTCTAATTTCTTCTCTCAGCCTGCTGCAAGAAGCCATTTATCTGAAGACATCCAACAAGCAGCCATCCTCTTCATCTAATTTCAGATTGTCACAGAATAAGAAAGAACTCAGATATACCCTTGGCCTCTCTTCCCTTAATCTCTTTTAGTGCAACCTACAACCTTTACATCTGGACTAGGAGTCCCAGGACTGTTCAGATCAGGAAAAACGATAAAGCAGGGCAGGGGTACCCTTTACTTGAAGTTACAAATGCTATTAAAACCCAGCACAGGATATAGATGTCATGAGACATCTGCAGAAATGAGAAGAGAGATGTACAAAAAAGCCCTGAAATTTAGGGTGTGGAACACCTGTGGAACAAAGCACAACAGTAAAGAGCTCAGGGCAGGGGAAGAGTCCTAACATACACCCCACAGCCAGCATATGCCAATGACTTGGTTAATTCATCAAAACAGCCAGATGAAAGCCAGGGACTAGCTTCACTGTACACGGTGATTTAGCAGCTATCTGAAGAGAACAGAATAAACATAACCACTACCTTTCAAAGCTGTTCTGGCTTTTCTCCTTACAAAAATGATAAGGCCTGCAGGATACCAGCAGAGATTCATGCCTTCCCATTTCTTTTAAATAAAAATTATATGCCCATAACATGAACTACTGGATAGAGGGAGTAAGAACAGATTAACGTTTTCATCTTCCCTTTTTCCCCACAGGATATTTTGCTTTGCTGCAGCAGGATCCTGCACAGTTTCCAAAGTAGATGAATTTGGAGATACTAGCTTAGAACTCACCCTTTCTCTACCATCACCAGCAGCACTTGAGCTCTAGCAATGTGGATGCTATTATAGATGCCCATCTATTCTGGTGCTGTACAGAAGACAAAGTCTCCAGAAGGTACCCTTCAGGATGCTTGGTGTTGTAGTGAGATGCTAGAAATCTTGATGGCCATCACTTTCACAGAGGAAAAGCTTAAAAAGACTAAGGCACCGAACAAATGCATGAAGGCCTAGTGCAAGTGTGTCTATCAGCTGCTTTTCTCAGCAGCCAAGGGATAAGCCTGGACTTCATGAAAGTCAAAGTCATTCTCTCTTCTTCAATGCTGATTCACATGGTTTAGAGCAGCATTTTAACAAAGTTATGCAAAAGAAAAAGAGAAGAAAAAAAAAAATCAACATTTTCCCACTACAGAATAGCAAAATGCTCCCAATACTTAGGTTTCAACTTTGGAATTCAGGTTTCTTTGGTTTTAAAACTAAACTGACTCTAGAATAAAGCTGAGCCAGTTACCAAGGCTTCCTGTGAGTAGCTGATGACCCACAATAGCCTTTTGGAGACACTCTCCAGCATGCAGTACATATTCCTTTTCTCCTAAATCACTGAAAGCTGTTCTAAATCTGACAATGCAGAGGCTTTCTAAAATAAAGTTCTTTTCACCAAGGATGGGGAATAATTACAGTCACTGGTACTTGCTTTCCATTTCTGCAGGATCTTGTTCTTGTTGAAGGCCTTCCCATAGCTATCAGAAAGGCACCTTGATATTTTTTGTGCACAAACATAACAAATAAGATCAGTAAATAAACAATCTTAAGGGCTGCACTGTGACTACCAGTCAGTTACTGTAGGGTTGACCAGTCATAACTTCCGTTATTATCTCTGACAAAGGACACAACAGTGAACATGTCGCTTTTGTGTTGGATTATTGTGTATGTGCTTTAGCATTTTCTGACGAAGAACAACAAGAACTTTACAAAGAGATACAGCTATAGCAAAACAAGCTTGTTGGATACAGTCTGAACCTTTCCAATCTCACCATCATTCCTTTCTGGAGAACCAGAGCTTCAGCCCTGATTGAGTGCTAAATCCAGCCCCCAACAGCCAAATATGACAGAGCAAACACTGAACTTGCACTTGAAAAATACCGAATTATACAGCAATCAGGATGTGAACACAGGGGGAAATGTGCCAGAGGATATGTATCCCTAGTCCATTAGTTTATTTGAAAGTATTTTACATTTTATTAAAGTAAAGCAGACAGGATATAAGCACTATAAACTTTCCCCTGTAAGTGAGCATTGCTGGCATTCCACTTGCTTAAATTATTACCTTTTCAAGGGCTGGTTAATCCTTGCCCCTCTTAGTTAACAGAGGAAATAGTATGTTGGGTGTTTCACTTCCCGGGCCAAAGCATAACGGTGCTTCTGCAAGACTAGCTCTGTCTTTCACTATTTTTTTTTTCCCCTTTGGGAATCTATCTCTGTGTTCCTGGCACACAACTACATTTTCTTCCATGGGTAATATCTCTTGCTTGAAATCTCTTCTGACAACAGTCACATTTTCTGAGATGCATGATTAAAGAGACTAGCTTAAGCTTTTTACTAGAGAAATTGAAATGCAACTTACTTGTTTCCAATGAACTGGAGGGGAAAATAGTCTCCTTACAGAGGAATCTGCAATTTTATACAAAAAATGAACAGGTCAATAATCAGAAAAGATGAAGTGGAAAGGAATATGAGTATTTTTTCATTTGCAAATGCCATCTTGTCAAAACAGACTTGTTTTGCAGGAATATGTTTTTAGCAAGAGTAAATCATTCTGAAACTAGACTTGGACTACCTTGGACCATTTCATTGAGCTTGTCATTGAGCTGAATAATTTTCATACACGTTAAAGCATCCAGATACTGTTAAAACTACTTCTTAAATCATTTACATGTCCTTATATGGAATGTATAGATTGTTGCTCAGACTACAACAAAATGTTAAGTCCCACTCACATAGTCATTTTGGTATTTCAGAAGTCAATATCTTGAAGTAGTTTCATTCTAAGTATCAGATGAGTTTTTAATTATTTGTATCAATCTATGATGATCTATTTTAATCCTCTCTGAATATCTGACAGAACATGAAATTCTTTCTTGATAGCCTTACCATTAATGTTCAGCTCGAGATTGATTCCAAACCAAAGCACTGCAGCAGACTATCAGTTTGGTCTTTCATTCAATGTCATTGCTGAAAAGCTCTTCAGCTTAGTTCTTTTCAGAAGCAAAAACCTGCCCAAAGTCACTGCTATGCTGCTAAGTCTTTTCTCCCATAGTTTGAAAGTTTGGGCCCATTTTCCTCTTTGCCAGGAGACCTATCCAATTGAAAGTTATTGGAGACAGAAATCTACCTTTGCAACCTTTCCCAGTTGGCAAAGACACTGAGGCTTGGATACAGGTGCAAATATGGGGACAGGCAGAAGAAGAGAGGTGCAGAAGGAGGTATGGAGAGACAGGGCAATCTCTCCTACAGATCTGAGCAATGTTTTTGAGGCTAGAAGTATTAAGGCACCACAGAAAAATTAGTCATTACTAGTAAATTGTACTCCTGCCCTACACATCAGCTACACACAAGGTCAGCCCAAGACAAAGGCAGAAGAACACATGCTAGCTACTGTATCTCAGCATAGTCACCACAGTTTTAAAACTGGGCCTTTTAATATTGTGGGGGGGCTAACAGAATGACTTCTATTGAATAACTCTGAGTTTAGAATAAGAGACATCCTCTTCCCCATCTCCTTTGCTGCTTGCAGTGCAGGTGCAAGCTGACAGCTCCATGACTACAAATTGCTGCTGGAGCCATTGAAGCCTTCTCTTCAAAGCAGATGCTCGCCTTTTCTGCATGAGTAGCAAAACATGTGCCCTGACCGTCACCAGCTATTTTTAAAGGATGGATTTCTTCATTGCTTGTTTATAGCTTTATGTGTTGGAAAAAAAGAAATAAAAGAGGAAAAAAATGTCTGTGAGGCAACATGCATCCTTTGGAGGCACTGGTGAGATCTGGAATTAGAAATTATCTGTTTTACAGTATGAAACTAGAAAGCCAAAGTGCTAAAAGCATAGAATATTACAGAGACCTTTGAGTTAAAAGTAAAGAAGTACGCCAACAGAAAAGAAGCTTCCCCATTAAAAAGTTTCAGGCCATTATCCTGCAGCTGCAAGTTTCCTGACAGCAGTCAACGTCACATGCTTTCCAGCTATGAAGGAGCTCACTCCTTCCCAGGTCACTCAAGGATAACATCCTGAGACTCTGGACTCTGTTTTAAGTAATAATTTCACAGGCACTGTCCTTTCTACCGCAGACTCATTCCTCCAGATTGCTTGTGAAGACTCCCCAAGTTTTACATCTGTAAGGAACAAAATGAAAACCAGAGAATGCCCCCATCAATGGCCTGTCATGAAACAGGAAGCTGATGCAAATAGCAGCTCTGCAATGAAAGAATGACAAAAATACAGTTGGAGTTGGATAAATTCATGTTGCTTTTCAGCTCACTCACTGAAGAGGGAGGAAATATGTGACAGTGCAGTATAATTATTCTTTTTCCACTGTCAGAGACGCAGGACAACCACATTACTCATGCAGAGCCATGAGCAAAGCTGCACGGATCCTCCCAAAACAAGTGGCAATAGAAGGTTTTTCCTAATCATGCCATCCACAGAGTTGATGACACATTTTTACTTGCTTCCCTTCAGACTCACATAGGTTCCTAGGCCTCTCTTCCCTTTCTTTGATGTTGATCATAGAAAAAATGATGTTACTCTTGACCAAAGGTTGGCACCAGGCACAAGCGCAATATCAAGTGAATTTCATCAGTAATTAATGACATGCTTGCAGTGCATGCTTCAAGAGTGCAAGAACTAGTGCCCAGAACAATTGCATTTGATTCATTTATTCTCTTTCCTAATCAGTCCCATGTTGCCACCTGTCCCCTTGATCAATCTTGTTCAGTTCTATTCCCATCTGACATATAAGAGGACAAAAGTCCTCTACACATCCACTGTTTCACAGTGTCAGATAGATGAAAGAAATCTTGTCTCTAGGTTCCTGCTTATCTGTCCAGATAGTAAAGTAAAAAGAGATTATCATAGAATCGTTGAGGTTGCATAGACCAGTAAGATCATCCTGTTCAACCATCAACTCATGCCTGTGAACTCCCTAGACCATGGTACCACTTCTACTCTTTTCTTGAACACTCTAGGGATGGTGACTCCACCACCTCCCTGGGCAGCCTGTTCCAATGCCTCACCACCCTTTCTGAGAATAAGTTTTTCCTAATATCCAACCGGGATCTCCCCTGAAGCAACTTAAGACCATTCCCTCCTGTTCTACCGCTGTTACCCAGGAGAAGTGGCCAACCTCCACATTGTTAAAACCTCCTTTCAGGCAGTTGTAGAGAGTAATAAGGCCTCCCCTGAGCCTCCTCTTCTTCAGTCCCAGACAATCCCAGTTCCCTCAGACACTCCTTGTAAGACTTAAACTCCAGACCCTTTACCAGCTTTGTTGTCTTTCTCTGGACATGCTCCAGAGCCTCACTGTCCCAAAACTGAACAAAGGATCCAAGCTGAGTCCTTACCAGTGCCAAGCACAGGGGAAAGATCACCTCCTTGGTCCCGCTGACTGCACTATTTCCAATACAGACAGAATGCCACTGGTTTTCTTGGCCACCTGGGGCAAGATTTGGAAATATTCTTGATGTTCAGACCATTTGAATGCAACCATCAATATATAACTCTGCTCCTACTGCCAGCTTCTGTATTAAGGTTCATTATGTCACAATTTACTAGGAAAACCATTATAGTACCTAATACAAACCTTTTGAAAAGCTGTGAGCTCCCCTCTACCAAAGGTATAGAGATCTCAGCATTACTGTAGCATAAAGGAACTTTAATTGATCACTGCCCCTGCATCCCCCTAGCACTGATTGTCTGGGCACTTGCCCAGAAGTTTGCCCTTAAAGCAAAAGAAAAGAAAGATGAGTTCTGGGTGAATCCTGGTGTTACCAGGATGGCCAAAAGCACAGAGGAGAGGTCCCAAGGCAACATCCAAGCAGCAGTGCACACACCTGCATCCCCTCAGCGCCCCGAACGCACTGCCTGCACCCAATAGCCACTGCCCAGCAGCTCCAGGCCTCAGTCACTTCAGCTCTCTGGATGGGGGCCAAGGGGTTGTCACACCACCACAACTCTGCTGTGCAAGACATGTTTCTTTCCCTGTGCCAGCTTTATCTCACAGCTTTCTTTTATTTTTCCCCTGTATATATTTGCAGTGATTTAAGGAGTCAAATGACAAGAAGGTGCAGGAGCTGGAGTACTCCTGCATCCTGCATGCAAGGATCAGTGGATAAGAACTGCATGAAGGAAGTGAGCTATCCACCCACACACAATTTGATTTCATGGCTTTTATCTTTTCTTTTTGCCATTGCAATGAGACATTTTTGCCCTGATCCCTCTCCCCTCCACTGTGTGTGTGTATCCATGTGGCCGGTTCCCTCCAGTGTTTATTCGGCTGCAGAGAAGTGAAACGATTTCTGGGCAGGATGTCCAAAGATAAATCTGGCTTGTGGTGAGAGTTAAAAAGATTACAGTAAGGCCTTGTTTACAAAAGAGAAGGATCAGCTGCTGTTCTTGGAGTTTGTTTAAAAATTCTTTTTTTAACCATCCCTTTTTGTGTTTAGGTTTGTTTCTCTTGTTAAATAAATAGCCTCTAAAGTCTCCATTGATCACCTCTGTGTTGTGTGCAAGGAGAGGAGAGAGATTTTCATATTGGGTCATCAGCTTCCTAGAAAAGATTACTAAGCATCAGAGAGGGGCAGCATCAAATGCAACCTGGGGCTGAACCATGTGTCCTAGCTGTGACCAGGCATCAGCTGCAATATCAAGGCTCTGAAAGATGGGGTGGGGTCACTTATGATAACATGAGGATTTTCACACTCAATACACAACTGAGCACATCACTGTGATGCTCTGGATTCCTATAGCACAGCACCTAACAACCTGAACTGCCCGTTTCCACCTCAGCAGCAGTAATACCGGACAACCAGAGCAGCAGCAAGGCCTCTGGCACATAAAACAGCTCATCCAAACACATGCATTTTCCAGCCTCTTCAGCCTTGTCACCCTGAAGGGCTGGTGAAACTTCATGCAGAAAAAGTGGATGAAGAGGAAGCTAATGCTGACCTCTGTTGACAAATTAATAGAAGAAAAAGTCAGCTTCTTGCTCACTAAGTCCATACTCTGTGGAGTCCATACACTTCACAGTGTAGCTTTCTAATCTCCAGCATGGAAGATCACAGAAAAGACCTAGAAGATCATCCAGTCCAACCATTACCAATACTTCTTAGCTAAATCATATCCCTGCTTCTCCTTCCCTAAGTTCACACACTGCCGAGGCTGACACCGTGACTAGTGTTTCTCTGGCTCACACTGAGCATTTATCAGAGTTCCCTCCATGAGCACAGCTCTCCCATTCATTGCTTTTGGCTGGCTGGGGAAGACAGAGTCACAGACTGGTGTTCAGTCCAGGTTCAGAGGGCTACTTCAAAATGCAGTTCATTGGACTCTATTTCCCTCCCCAGTGCAGAAAGCCTTATTTCTTATAACACACAAAGGAGGTGCACGTGAATTCAGACAATTAGATCTACAAACTTATATGGGAGAGAAGAAACTGAATCTCAGTGCACCCTCCTTGAAAGAAAACAGTACTTTGCTTAGCTTGGACTTCCCAAAATAAAATAAAAGCAGACAACAAGGGAGAAGATGAGTAGAACTCATTTTAGGAGAAGAGCAATAATGCATTTGAAGTTGATACTGTTTTTCAAGAAAGCAATGATGTGTTTCAGGTTCTTGAAGGCTGGTTCATTGTTAAAGCCACAATTAACTGCAGAGACCTGAATGTATTCATCAGTATATATTACCTCTTCACAAATGTTTACGAGGAATTACTAAGAACCAGGGTGCAGGTCCTAAATAAAACAAAAGCTGCCAACATTCAGATTTCTCTCTGGAACAAGAACTCCACCTTCAACAGAGGGCCTCATTTTGCAATGTCTCTTAAAAAATAGCAAGGCAAAATATACACTAATCTATACAGAGCTGCCATGCAGCACTCTTTTTGCAAGCTAAGATAAAAATCTGGGAAGACTGGGAAAATCTTATACAAAATTATCATGTCTCATATCGAGACACAATCTGTATGACTGACAGTTTAAGTTATGAGCGTTAACATACTTCAGCCAAGAGCTTCTGTCATTTTCAGTTAATATATTTGTTCAATCAACCAACCAATTTGTTCAATTATTCAAGTATTCAGCGACTGCAGCAGTTATATGCTATGTAAATTTATGCAAATGATTGTGTTAACTAACAGTTTCTGGCTGAGGATGTAGAGGAATGGTCAAATACCCAAATATCACCCATTCCTCATGTGGCCTACAGATATTTCTTTTTCTGTTCTACCACATCCTTGTCTTTTCCACAGTGGTCAAATCAAGACATCCTAAATTGCTCATTTAAAGTCACAACACAAGACTTAGGAACAACAACAACAAAAAAACACTTTCTCAGTTAGCCTAACTGAAGCTTAATTCCATTTTTATTTCCCAAGCTGCCAGATCTGAATTCATGCAGAGGTTTTAGAAATACCGATGCAATTTGTTTGCCTGATGCCAGCTCTTTACCCAAGGATAACATCAATCCCTAGATTTCCTCATTCAGTGCCAACAGTGACCAATCAATCCTCTACTTATGATCTTTCAAAGTATTGCCAAACAGTTCTTGCACAACTACGAATGAGGCCAGTTAAAAATATGGTCACTTAGTTGTTGTTTTTTTACCTCTCTTCCTCCATTCTTTCTCCCCACTGGTTGGAACAAGCATGGGAGGGAGGCAGAGAAGTTTTGAGCACTTTCTAGTTTCCTATCACTAATGACACTATAATGAAGCTGACAGAACCGTTAGGATTAGTTTGATGGTGGAATTAAGCATCTGGACAAAAATTGGATATGACGGATTTTCCCCATTAAGGTTTTTGGTCTAAGCTCAAGATAAAATGATTACCAATGCAATTACAAGGCAATTATGCTAAGTTAATTAATGGTATGTAGATTTATTTACAACATATTCCCTTTCCCCAAAGATTCAGAGCTCCTTCCCCTCCCTATCCTCTCCTTCCTTAAGCATTATATTTCTGCTGAAACACTGACAAGATCTGGAGGATTTAATCAGCCGCTTACTCTCAGAAGCTACATGCAGATGTATTGATTTGAGGACTCACTACTTTAGCTTCTGATCTAGAAACCAGTGGTTCTATATCAGCTCAGAGCACCTGAGGATATCACCTTGAAGTATTTCTCATGATTTGGAGCTGGTCAGCATGTGAAGCTTAATGCAGCTGCAATGGTGATGTCGACAGAGATGTCATGACCCAGTCTCCCATTCCCTTTCATATGAAAGAGCTTGAATAGCCCAAGGCCAAGAGAAGAGATCTGAATGTATCACAAAATGAAGGCACCCTGCTCCTCAGGAAGCCTGTCATTAGTATTAAATATGAAGGGAATAAAACAGATGTGTAAACCAAGGTGCCCAAGAGGGAATGAAAAGAAAAAAAAAAAAAAAAAAAAAAAAAAAAGTAAAACAAAATGAGAAATCCATGAATAAAACCCTGCTGAGGTCACGTTTCAAAACTCTCTGGATAATGAGGCCAGTACTGTCATGCAAATTAAGTCTGAAGGACAGTTTCTTGCTTGTGTCATCTCTGTCCACCAGGACATCTTGCACAAAAGAAGGGAACATCTTTCACAGATGAGGAGGCTAAAGGTATGTGTGCTTCTGACCTTGGAGAGCCATATCCCAAATGAATACACTCAGAGGAGGTAACAAGAATCCTGTATGCACCGTGTCACTGAGGGGTGACAGGAAACCTGGTAGTTCTGAGTGACTACGGATGAGATCAGAGCCTGGGCTGTGGAGGTAACCTCTTAATCATGCAATAGTCTTCACACTCCTTATATCAGGACAGATAATGTTAAAAGACACAAATTAAAAAGGCCATTCTCACAAAAAAAATGCTTCTTCTCCCTATATTTTGACAGCACAGGTTGCACTTTCAGGCTCTGCCATGTGTGAACAGGAGATCTGAGTTTGATGTTCTCTAGACACTGACTTCATCCCTCTGCAGGTCTTGGTGGACCTCCTGCCTCTTTTCAGTTCCTAAAGGCTAAAAGCAATCATACATTTTCATACACCACAGATATAAATCTTTGCCTAGTTTTGCTAAGGAAACAGTGCTTACGTGATTAAATTTTGCCCCCTTTGGTCAGTTACTAGAGACATGAAAAAGCTAAAACTCATAAGCAGAGGTCTCAAAACACTTTAAACTGAATACAAATAGATGACCCATTAGAAAAGAGTTACTTAGTCAATGCTAAAAAATGTAAGCGTTACGCTGTATTGGGCACCAGAAAAGCCACTTGCACAGTGTTCAAGTTTGCAAAAGAGATTATATCATGAGTCATGACTTCTTCACCATGCATATTTCCTAGTATCTAATAAGGGAGGTTGGCAGCATATCACTGCTTAGTTCTTAAGGGAAAACAAGCATCAGATAAAAAGTATTAAAAAATAAGCCTTGCTGGAGGTTCATCAAAAGATCCTGTCTTATAAAAGTCACTGAGGTGACTTCAGGCCTTCAGTCAGGTCAGTCTATCGTGCTTCCCTTGCAAAGGTGTCAAGCTTCCTCCTTTGTTTAGAAAGTCTCATCTTATGGCCTTTGGGCTTCTATTTTGCAAATCCTTTCCATCAGCTGTCCACAAAGCAAGCCAGTTCCCACTTTAAATGGGTGGGGACACTGCCATTTTGAGCTATGCTCCATCTTTCTTTATTAAATGCTTCTGAAAGTCTTGGCCTAAATGACTTGCCTGCATCTGTGGCAAAATGAGGAGTCCCAGGAGTCCTATCTGAATGCCTGCCCTTTAAAATCATCCTTCCTCTATGAAGGTCAGCAAATCCCTTTCCTATGCTCCAGAAATGATGGTATATTCCATTAGCCTTTGCATTACCCAGCAACCATCAGAAAAAAAAAAGAAGAAATCATTAAAAATCATAATCTTGATTCCAGTTCAAACATGAAGATGCAGTGCCTGCATCATCCCCAGTCATTCTACCACAATTACGCTATCTCACTTCCCTGTTAGAGTACTGTTCACACTCCAGCCTGCAGACATTCACCTATATGATTCCTTCTGTCTTTGGGGAGAAACCTGGATGTTTCCACAGAGCAAAAGGAAAGCACAGCCCAAAGGCAAAGGAGAAATGATGTACCATACTGCACACCCTTTCCAGGATGCAAAGACCCTGAAGGCCTCTAGCTTCTGGGAACACGCAGGGGGAATTATACCTCTTGTCACCTTGTGTTAGGAAAACCTCAAGCATGCGGTTCTTCCAGAGATTACTGGAAATTGTGCTCAGTGGCGCTGAACACAAGGAAGGAGCACAAATCTCTGAGCCAGGAATTGTGGCATTAAAGCTGAGGGAATTAATGTGTGAAGAAAGGAAGAGACATTCACAAACATATCCCAGACAGTGCAAATCCTGTATCTTAAGTGTCCTTAAGCCTGGGCAGGGGGAGGAAAAAAAAAAGAAAAAAAAGAAAAAAAAGCATTTATCCTTTTAGAATAAAAAGCAGAGCTTTATGTCAGTCAGAGGAACTAACTCATTTCCAGCATATGAGTATCTGGCTTGATTTTTTTATGTTCGATTCATTCTATTCATACTCCTGGGTTGAGATCTGTTGTTCTGTATCATTCCTGTCTCACACAGAGCATCTAGAAACTATTAAAGCTAGATGAAAGAGGGGCATAACACAAAGGCAGACGAAGAGCTGGATGGGTGTGGGCAGGTAAATTGGAACACAGGAGAAGTGAGAGCCCTCAGGGCTTGGGCTTTGACTGGATAACCATGATTCATGGAATATTTATTTGGATACATCAGATTCCTGCAGGGTAGATGATGGAAACTTTGGGAAAAAAAAAAGAAGAATCTGTGTCAGTTCAAGGGCTACAGGAGATGCTTCACCTCTCTGGATATCTACATACATACCCAGTATCAAACATAACTCTTGGATGATATTAAGCTAGAGCAAATGGCAAAGTCTCTCATGATCAGAGGATGAAAGTAGACTTCTTTCTCTATAAATGTGAAACACAGAAAAGTAACCTGTTTCTACCTGACTTTTTCACTGCCTAACTTCATCCTCACCCTTAACTACTTTTCTGTCTCAGCCATATAGGTGGGAGATGTTTGAAAGAAAAGGACTGGTTCATATCATGTGTATGCTTCAGATTTTGTCTTCAAAAAACTCAGGTGAAATAAATTTGTCTTTACAGAATTAAGTTGCAAAAAGGTTAAAAAAGCCAAACATTTCTTAAGAGCTTTGATAGGTGTCTCTAGAAGAGGCTATAAAAGTTTTAATGGTACACAATATTCTGATCTGTATTCACCTGGATGTTCTTACTAATCAGAAGTGCTACTTCAAACCTTTAAAAACTTGAAGAATCTGGCTAGATAAGTGCATAAGAAAGTATAAGTGATAAGTAAACCAATTTTAACTATGCCTTTTCCTATGTTCAATGAATGATTCCTTAATTCATTGCAGGTGGCATACAGTATCTTAGATATTCTCTTTCGTCCTTGAGCAGGACTAGCACTTGAATTCAGAGGCTGAAAAGACAAGGCTATCTAACCTCAGTGCATGTCAGCCTCTAAGAATGCACCTGAAAGTTTGGACCTGAAAGACTTGCAAGCACTACAACAACAGGTTTACCAAAGAGTTGGGATTTTATGTTATTTGTCACATGTCCAGAGCTGTCTTTCTTCCTCCCAGGACTCAGGAGAATAATTATCAAAGCTCATATGTTAATAGAGCCATGATGATGGACCACAGTAGAGCTGCTAGGATCAGAGAAATCATGGCCCCAATGAACCTCGGGAGGTCACTACCACTAGCACTCTTCAGCCTGTGGCCCACAGTCTGGCAGGCATCAGGCAGTAGCCCAGAAACATCACAACTTAATTTGCCAGCACACGCACTCATTTCCATTTGTGGGACTAAGTAAGGAAGCTAGGGAAAGGGCTGACATTGGTTCAGTTTGCAGCAGGCTGGAAGTGCAATCTATTGTAGAATACTGTACTAGGTGGACTGTGGTTCCTCCCAGATCAGCAAGGTGAAGTCATCCTTGGAAGAACCGAGAGAGGGTAAATAGGGGCTGAGGAACCAGTTGAGTCTGATCCTCTGTCCTAAGGCAGGATTAAGCTCTATTGAAGCATTTCTGCCAAATACTTCTCTAACTTCTTCTTAAAAATCTCTAATAACACAGATTACACCCCTTCCCTAGGCAATGTATTCCAGTATTTAACTATTGTGACTGAGAAAAAGCATTTCCTAATGCCTAATCTGATTCTCTTAGTGCAATTTAATCCTTTTACTTCTTACGGAACTTATAGGAGAGCCAGAAGACAGTTTATTCCCTTTCTTAGCCTCAGGCAGCACAAGGTAAAACACATTAGAATATACTTCACTAACAGTGTACAGTATAGAGAAGCCGAGTCTTCAGCCCATGGAAAGCTGTTCTGTGGGGAACAGAGAACAACATGCTTCTCCTCCTCAGCAATGAGAATATACAAGATCAGAATTAATAGGGGTAAACTACAAATCCCAAGGCTTCCTTGATTTATCCTACACAACCTTCCTTGGGGAAAACAACAATGCCTACTTGTCCCCAGACAAGCTCATATTATAACAAACAAACAAAAACTGAAAGCAAAGTTTTCCCAAGAGGATCCCACTGTCTCTAGAGTTCTCTTCCCCCTTTGCTGTGCCAAGGTATCAGAAGGCCCAATAAAAAGAGGGGAGAGGAAAAAAAAAAAAAAAAAAGCATTAAGGCATTAAGAAAGGAATCTTTGTGAGCAGCTGTTAAAAGAAGGCTGGGCACTTTTATTTATTTATTTTTCTTTGGGTAGTATTGATGGGAAGAGAGAACAACAAAGAATTGCTTTTGGAGTAGCCCAAAAGCTCCCTGCTGACAGGTCAGTCCCACCCCCCTACCTCCCTAGCACACAAGGACCCTTTTCAAAGAGAATCACCTGGCCCATAAATTCCAATTTATGTTAATTTAAGAAAACAAATGACCAACTCCAACCTTTGAGAGTGTTTAGGAATGGCAGGATTAAGCAGGGTGATTAAAACTGAAAGGCCTCTCCTTGGCACACTACTTTGCAGGTGGGGTTTCCTCCAGTCCTCATTTTGTGGCTTCACTGTCCAAAGCCTCCAAGAGGTTAAACTGGAATAGCCCAGGCATTTGAAACAACTATGTAGACTGGAGAAAGGATAAGAGGAAATTCAGCGACTTCTTTCTTTTTCACCTTCCTTTCTCCAGTTATCTGTACAAAACCCTCAGAGCACCTATATTTAGACTAGGATATATAAAGAGACACAGATGCACACTTGACCCAGGATCATTTCCCATTTTCTATTAAATTGAATCATTTTTAGCTTCTGTGGTGCTTTCTTCAATGATCTGGGATCTGGCCAAGGACAAGGATGAAGAAGAAAGAAAGGCTTTTTAGGACCACTTTCTGAATAAAGATCTTGCCTGAGACTTAATTACAAATGTGGCGTACCAATTTAAATAGGCAGCATTACTGGATTCAGCAGGGAGATGGTTCAGAAGTCAAGGCCAAACACTTCGGCTTTGTGAAGCAGAGGAAAAGAAAGTATGGATTCATTATATCCCTTTAGCCCAAACAAACTGAACTGCAGCACTCCTGGGCCAGCAAGTCTCCTGCTAACAAGCTTGTTCTCTTTGCATAGAGAGGAAAGTTCCACTTGAGGGCAAGCTGGGATACTTACCCCTACTCCTCTTTATGGGAGGTCAGAAATCTCTTTGCAAGTATACTGAACAACCCCTTCCTTGCCAGTTTTAGTTTGTTCCTCCCCACGTTTATCTTTGTGTGTTCCAGTATGAAACTTTTCCATCTTAAATAGCTCTCTCCCCTCTTCTGGCATCTTAACTCTCTTCAACCTCAGCACTGACAGTTGGACCAGATGATCTTAGAGAACTTTTCCTACCTTAATGATTCTATGATTCTGCAGTAGTCATGAAAACTTACGCCATTCTTTCTTGATCTCCTTCTTCCTAGAAAAAGCCAAGTTCCCTCCCTTCCCTTATGAAACAAGGTCTCCTATGCCATTTTCCTTCTTGAGACATACTTTTTTATTCCTGTGCTAACCTCAGTGCCTAATGTATATAGAAATAGGCTGCAAGTCTAATCATAAAGCAGAAAGTTCTGGCTACAAGTACACATGCGACAGCATAAAGGCAGAATTCACCAGGATTTGGTGTGGGGATGATTAGACAGAGAGACCTGAAGGGCAAAAGCTCAGAAAAGATTCCTCCTGGCTATGCCAGAAGTACTTTTCATGTTTCTACAGAAAAGAACAGTACTCTGAGATTGTCAGCTCTCAGATGTATGTCCATGCCTCTCTTTCAAGCCTCCATGATGTGGAACCCTATGAAATCCCTGCCTCATCCTTTCATGTTAACAGCAAAAAGACTCCTCAAGTAAGGAAATCCCATGGCAGATGCTCAACAGATGTGCACAGGACAGGTGCAAGGCTGCTTTCTCCGCAAATGGAAATGACAAAAGCTTCTCACATTATCCAGCCTGATTTTTGGGCCATGCAATCTCCACATCTCAGAAGGGTTCACTGAACGCACTTAGCAAGCAGTAGGTTGGGCAGAACAGAGGTAACAAGATCAGTGCTTCTGGGTGCTGCTGTAACTATGGTGACAAGGGAAGTGTCTATTTCTCTGAGTTTAGAAACCTAGCAAATGGTGAGGACGGACAGCACTGTTTGTACACCGATGGCTAACTAAGCTCCAACACATCACACTCATTTTCCCCTCCTCAAAGGAACGAGGAGAAAATATGATAAGGTTAGAGATAAGGACAGGAATATCACTCTCCAGTTATCATCAGAGTCAAAACAGATTCAGCATAGGAAGATAAAATTAATTTATTTCATACTAGAAGAGAAAACATAACTAGAAAAACCCTTCTTCCTCTTGCACCTGAGCATCAGGGGAACAAGGAATGGGGGCTGTGGTAAGTTCATTATGTTTTCTTTTAGTCACTCCTCCATACTCACTCTCTGCCCCTGCTCTAGTGTGGAGTCTCTCCCATGGGATGCTGTCCTTCACAAAGTGATCCTACATGGGCTTCCCACAGGCTGCAGCTCCTGAAGAGCTGCTCCAATGTGGGTCCATACCATAGGGCCCATCCTACAGGAGCTGCTCCAGCACAGGAGTTTTTCCCTTTCTTAAATTTGCTCTCACAGAAGTGCATCCAGTGTAGCTCATTGGCTCAGCTTTGGCCAGCATCGGGTTGCTTTTGGAATAGCTGGAGCTGGCTATTATCTAACATGGAGCAGCTTCTAGATTCACAAAGGTCAGCCTTGAAGCCTTCCCATTACCAAAACCTTGCCACATAAATCTGACACAGTATGATGGAAAGCACAATCCAGCCAAAGCTTAGCTTGGTGATAGAAAAACCCTAACATCATTTCCATTACATTCCCATTATCATTTCCAAATACAATTCTCTTTCTCTGGAAGAAAGAGTTAAACACATAATATTTTAATTTCCCATCTGAAATTTCTCTGGGTTTTCCTAGAAACTGAAGAGATGAGAGATCTGATTGCTTGATTGATTACTACATTCATTTCTTTGTTTTTCTTCTCTTTAAATTTCCTTCCTTCAACCCCAAAAAATGGATGACTTTTTCCTTTCTTTCCTCTTTCCCCACCCAGCTCTGTTTGAACTCTATTTCCTGAGGCTTTGGTAAGGATTCCAGATGCCCAACTAAGCTGATATGAATTGAGTCTCTTTTCCAGAAGAGAAATATACAGCATTTCTTGAAAACTAGTTCTTTCCTCTCAAAGATCTCCTATATTTATGCTTCCATAACAGAAAGAGCCAAAAGCTTCAGTAACTTCAGAAAATATTGGTCATTATCTTTGCATGGTGAAGACAGCAATTTGAGCTTTCAAACAAAAAAAGTCATTCTTTTAAAAAAAAAAAAAAGTGGGAAATGCCAGCATATTTATTCCTAAACAAAACTTTTCTAGCACAACCCTGGGCTTCCCAACAAGCAGTTCTGTGAGTGAACTTCATAGTATGACATCAGTGAACAGATGGCAGGCAAAGCTGTTGGCAGGGTGATGAGAAAGCTGGCCATTTATAATGGAAAATGTCCTGATAAAAAGGAATGTGCTTATTTTATTCCATGCTAATGTTTATAAAATTCCTTTCCTGAGGCTTCCTCGAGGATCTTTTCATCATTATTGTATTATTATTAATAATAAAGGAAATAAAGGGAAAAAATGTGCACAGCAAATGACATTTTAAGTGCCCCAGAAAGGTTTTCAGCACTGGTGGCGTTGATTACGCTGTGATGATTTGTTACAAGCTTTACAGTTACAAGCCACAATGGTGCGGACACTTCTCCCAACAGGGTTAATTGTATAATAATACTCAGTAACTGGCAGCCCTTCACCTTTCAATGGGAGGACTTTGGAGTGTGAAGACATGCACTGATGCTGCCAAATTTCTGCACCTTGAGAATCTCTGAATGCTAATGTGCCTCCAATCTTTCAAAGGCTGACTTTCAGCTGGATGCAATTCAGGGTGGATCCATTATGTAAGAGGTGAGGAACAAAGCTGGGCTTTTGAGAAAAAAAGATATCATGAGGAGTAGTTTATGCCTTGAAAAGTCAAATCCAGGTGTTTTAAGAACTATTTCTTAATTTAAGTAACATTCACCCTAATAATACTTTCTGGAAAATGTAGAGATGGGGCAGGACACAAAAGCAAGCAGGAAGAGGTTCCTCTAATGGATTACCACTGGAAATTCTGCACTGGCACAGGACAGGAGGAAACACATCATGAATTGCCTCTTCCACCAGAGAGAGTTCAAAACGTGGGATGAAAACAGCATCCCAGAAGGACTCATCAGGCCCGACCTCCCTCAGGGAGGTATGTGCACCACAAATCACTGGTGAATGAGGTAGCAACAACATTTCTCAGCTGGGTCCTAAGCAGTCACCTTCCTGAACAAACAGAAGATGCTAACCATAGACGTCAGGAGATATAAAAGAGCTCAAACTCTCCTGGGTCCAGGCCGTCCTGCAGAATCACCAGCAGCTGGAGGCAAAGGCAGTCTCCTAGATGAGGGCTAAGTCTGGGGCATCTTATTTTGTGTTGAACTCCTCAACATGTTGCACTGCCAAGTCACAGCATGGAGAAAGGATACATTTCCTCACACTCTTCCATTTTCCCCGTACTTCCCTTATTTCCAGGGACTCAAAACCAACCGTGCCCTGCTGAGCTGGTAACTTCTTACAAAAATCACTTTACTTTGATAAAGCAGTAGGAAGACTTGTACTTTGGATTAGTCCCAGCACAATCACTTCACACAGAGCCCCACTGAAGAGAGGGAAAAAAAAGTGACTAGAGACAGCTGAAAAGCAAATAAAGTAGGAGAGCAATTAATAATAATTGAAAGATTATTATCAGATAGTCCTTATCTCCCTGCTGCTTATAAAGGCAGCTGATATCAGTATTGCCATTACAGGGACAGTGAAACTGAAGTCTAGGGAGGTCAAACCATTCACCTCTGGTTGGCTAGCCAGACAGCCACATAAGTAAAGAGAAATCCTAGCCGTTCAGTCTTTACCTGATGCATTGTGTCCACCAGAACAAAAATCTGACAAAACAGAATCTGTCTCAGAAAGAAGGAATCAATATTTCTATCTTTCAGAACAACAACAACAACAACAACAACAAAAGAACTGAGTAGCCAGACTGTCTTTCTGATGTATTTAGCAATAAAAAGATGGAGAGGGCAGCTGTGGTCCCCTGGTATCCACCCACAACCAACAGGCAGTGACCTCCTGCCACGCTACAGCAACATAGCTAAACAAACAATTTGCTGTTCCCTTGGGACAAATTCCTTGGTGGGGACAGTCTGTTTTCAACATTTCCATATCTGGATGCTATTACATCCACCTATGCCTACATTCAGCCACCATAAGCATATCTAAAGCCTCTATCTCATCCTGAACACCATGCCAGAGACCAAAAGTGCTGGAGAGAACTTGTTTTCTCATAGAATCACAGGCTAAAACTTCATAGATGAAGAAGACTGGGTCAATCTCAACTAGATGCTGAATTCAGAACAAATTCCAGGGTGACGCTTGAAATCCAGCATCTTTTGCATTTCTTCCCACTTCCCCCTTTCCTTGGTTATGAGATGTCCTCAATTTACCCAATGATACATTAAGAAAACTCTTATCTTTTAGGCAAAAATCTCAACTTGGAAAAGCTACAGGAGTTATAAACTATACATCATCAAACTGCCTTAAGCTCTCCAGCTCACTGTGGTTTGATAGCCTGCCTAGTGGACCATTCCTAGCCCTTAAATTAATTTACAAAATATACTTTTTTTTTTTTTTTAGTTTCTTTCCATCTGCAGCATATTCTGTTCCATCTTCCCTGTACAGTTTTGCTGCCCTGGAACAACAATTGTAACAAAAACAATAAAAACTAACAGCAACAACAGTGTGTTTAATTTCAGGCTCCACTGTGGTCACTTCCCTGCCGAACATAGTAGGGAGACATGGATGAAGGCACTGGGTTCCATCTCTCTCCTGCCGAGGATCCAATATCCTGTCCTCAGCTCATACATTTCAGATCTGCCACTGTTTCTGCCAAGAAAGCTTCATTTTACGGGAGGGGAATGAGAAAAAAAAAATAAGAAAGGAAGAAGATGAGAAAGGAAGATTTTTAAAGGGCAGCCAAGATAATTCCTTCTGGATGTTTTGATCTTTTTAAATAACTTATTTTTCCTGAAAAAAGAAAAAAGAAAAAAAACCAACAACTATATTCTGGTGGCCCTCTGCAGGAGATTGCCTACTGGAACAAAATCCCTTCACCACGGGAAGGAAGAAGGTGCAAGATAATATTATTCTTTTCTAACTCTAAGGACAAAAGAACTGTTGGATGAGAAATTGCCACTAGGAACAAGAGGAGATGAATCCTCTTTCAGGTTTGTTGCAGTGTTATTGTTCCCTCTCAGATACAGACAAATGTATAGGCCATGATTTCACACATCAAAAACTGGCTCTAGTGAAACAAATCACAGCTGAATCCAGAACCAAACACTGAAAGTCATTCTCCAAGCAGTTTCCAGATGCTTTTATTCCCCACTACTGGAAGTCATGCCTTTAGTTCAAGGTGCTGCAGGGACCTTGCCTCTTTTGTCTACTAGCTCAGATCCAGTACCAAAGAGCCCATACTCATGTCTAAAAACACCCTTGCACATTGCCTAGATACAGCTAATGGTTCTTCAGCAGCACAGCCCTCTTCTCCTGTCTCCTTTTTGCTGGTGTGGGTGTGAAGCTTTAGTGCTCAATCAATAAAGTCTACACTTTCAACAAGGAAGACCATTCAAGGCCACAGCTGTCATTTAGCTCAAAGTATTCCCAGGCCCTCCTAATTTGTGTCAGTGTTAGGGTGCTACCCTGGGATGCATAGTGAGTGCTTTGAGATGCATCATTCTGAGATCCAACTAAAAATCACCACAAAGTCTCTTTAAGAACAAGACACTCATGCAATAGGCCCAGGTTTCCACTAGGGCTAATAGGCGCAGAATTAGACTATTTGATTCCTGCATTTGCTTCAAGTTCAAGCTCCTGAGTTTGTATCCTACAAAAGCCTTGGGCTTCTCAGTGCTGTTTTCTGTACAGCTCTGTTATTGTCTCCACTTTGGTAGGACTGTTCTCTAGAAGACAGTTTCTGTCTGAATTGGTTTGTTACTGTTCTCCTCGCTCTGTTTTTGGTGTGGGTTTTTTGTTTTTTGGTCTTGTTTCTTTGTTGACTTTTTTTTTTTCCAAAGCACACTGTCTCAAACTGTGAAATTCATTTTGGGTTTTGTAAAACTCAATACATTCTAGGAGAGTAACAGGCCTTTATGATGCTATAACACAACTGAAAGCACAACAATGGCAACACAGTAGCAAAGCCCCAGACTGCAGCAAGTGAGAATATATGCAAACATGACAGCTGTAGATACAGAGACAAAGAAAACAAGCTGCTTACCTTTGGAAAGCCTCAGGTAGACAGGGTTCCCCATTGAGATCCCCTCACCTCCAACTGCCAACCATTAAATGAGGTCTGGGAAGGGATAGATTCTGGCTCCACCTTTTCTGATCACTCAATGCATTGCATGCACCTGAGCTCTCCTGGGTTGGCCCTGCCATCCCACCAGGTGCTCATTGATTGCTTCAAGCTGTGACTCAGCATTTCCACTATCACCTTCTATCCACATTTCCACCTGAAGTGATTATGCTGAGGCTTAAATATGGATTTGACTTCCACTGCAATGACGGGAGGCTTGGAATGAAATATCAGGTGTGAAACACAAGGATTTTTTACCTTTGCTGAAACAGGGAAATAAAGCTCTGTTCAGTAAAGTGCTTGGATAGAATTCTGCAGCAGCCTCCATATCCACAGGCTCTCAGCCCTGGTTACCAATCAGTTATCTTTCAAAGATCCCCACTTTTACATAGGATTGGAGTACATTGACTAAAAACCTTTATCATTTTAAGGTTGCCTTTTCTTTCTTCCTTTCTTTCTTTTTTTTGGCATCAGATTTAAGAATGCTCATTCAGAAAATTAATCTAATCTTCAGAGATTATTATTTTATTTTTTTTTTTTTTTTTAAATCAAAACAGCAGCTCAAGAGCTTCTAATCTGGCCATCAAATCCTGAAACTGAAAAAGAAGCAGAGGTGTGATTTGATCACGTTACTGTGACAACTAAGCCAGTAACCAGAAATGCAGGAATTGGTATAAAATGATGCCACTCAACTATGAAATTCAACTGCTCTGCTTTTGACATTACATGCAATTTTGATCTGAAAAGAAATAAAATGCCTTCAGTCACTTAGAATGTACTTTACATCCCTGTTATCATTCCAGTGGTGTTGATATCTGTACATGCATCTTTCTTGTCAATAATATTAAGAAAAAAAAATCTATTTACAGATTTCCCCTATTAAAAAACAAAGCACAAAGACTGAGTTGTTTGGTTAGGATGATAATACACGCAGCTCTACAGATGCTTTTTTTGCAAGCAAAAACATGATTTATCACATCTCATTTCCTCCAGTTTTCCTCCATCTTCTACCTAGACCTAATTCGTTCCCAGCTCCTGTGGTAAGGTGATTCACTGAGATTGCATTTAGGCATTGCGTGACTCAGCCAGGTGTTTATGTCCACATTAAAGAAACACTGGAAAAGAGAGAAATCTCTGCTTTTCCAGTGAATACTTTTTTGCCTTCTTCCACCAAATCAGCACTGGTAGAAAGGCAAAGGTGAGGGCAGTAACATACTCCATTATGCTGCTCTTCACTAAACAAGTATGTCTAAATCCTCATTAAGGGGTTAGCACAGCTCAATCCAGTTCTAAAAAGCTTGTGTAGCTGAAACGAATAAATTATTCAGTCCAAACAGAGCCATTTTCTAGCAGAGTCTGTCCAGGCAGTATTTTACCTAGTCCATGAGTTCTTAGTAGGCTTTAGGAAGTCAGGCCCAAAAAGGTAAATCCACCACTGAAGTGTGGGGCTCAGCTGAAACTGGAATGCTGTAAGGTCCCGAAGCTTACTAACAGAGCCTCCCAGCAGCATTCTTCATCCTAGCTGGATGCTCTTGATGCTACTTCACTATCTTACTTGTTCCCCTTCCTGCTTCTGTCTATAAAGACAGCTTCAAGCAACACAGCCTTCATTTCCCAGGGGGACCCTTCTTTCCATATCTGACTCCAAAACTGCATTCTCCTCAGTTCTATACCAGCCTGTCAGACAAGTGCAGTAGAACTTTTATTGGAACCCAGTGAGTTTGAGTCCACTGTCACCTCCAAGCAATGTTTTTCAGCCCCATATGTGCCTTTTAAGTTTATGCAAACAAGAAAGCAGAGGCTGATAATTTGAAACTTCCACAGAATGGCTTGCACAGCAAGTCTAAGAGCAGAACCCCAATAATTTCTTATTATCAGTTCTCAAGGTAAAGCTGGGCCAAAATCTAGCTTTTTCCCCTTTAAATGAATTGGAATAAAATTGAGTAGTCTGTTCCATTGTTCTTGCTAATACTTCGAGTGTTCCTCCATCCCTCAAACAGCTTTGATGTCATCTAGCTCCACTTAAAGGGGAAAGAATGTGTGATTGGGAATAATTAACAAGCTAAAAATGACTGTGTCAGAACATTTGTGTTATTGAATTACTTGCAGCTACCAGCTTTAGTGAGCTGAGGCAATGTTTAGGCACTATTAGAGCCCTTTAAAGGGAAAAAAAGGAATAGAGATTTGATGAAGTACACAAAGTTGGACTTAAGAAGCGTAAGTTAATCTCCTGATTCTGCCTCAAAATTCTCATGTGACATTTGGCACATCACTTAGTCCACTTGCACTTCAGCCTCTCCCACATGATCCTCAGCTCCAACCCCCCTCCCATCCCCATGACTTGTCTCATTACAGCATAAGCAAATATTAACATTACAACAGAGCTATCTCTTATCCTGCATTCCTACCTCACTCAGCAGAAAAGAGTCCTGGATTTTGTCAGTGCCTGTGGGAATTACTTTAATACAAATAATATTCAAGTCAGAAGTCTTTCTTATGTAGAGCATTGTTATTTTGAGGAGATGCAACAATAAAACTGCCAGTCTTTATAACAAGGACTGTAAGCAATCAATGCAGAAAAAAAGTCAACCAACATATGTCTCTTTCTTCTGCCACTACAAAGCAAAAATAAAGACATTTCTGTTGTTCCTCCACAACTGATTTAGTAACACAGATAGCTGTCTCCTGTTTCACCAGGAAAACCAGCACACGTTACTTGGAAGAACTACCCTTTAGCATAGGATAACATAAAAGCAGAAGTTCAGGCCTTAATAAATTGCATTTCATACCTATATTTCTAAGCATTTGAGCCATCTCAACCTCATCACTAAGACAGCTGTTCTACCAGTTGTGCTGTGATCTAGCCCAGGGCTCTTACAGATTTAACCTTTTCAAGGCACAGCAAACAATTTAAGATATGCTTAGACATCCCATTTACCTTCAATCTAATTAGATGTAAACTCCAGAAAAATAGCCTGGCTGTTCTATATCTAAGCAGTTTTATAACGGAGAAACCATATATACGGTTAGACATACACCATGCAAAGTTGGGCTTGATAGCAAAAGAGCAAATTCCTGGGGGTTAAAAGAATAAATGAAATAGCAGAATACCATGCGCGTTCAAAGCACAACTCGTTGTCTAGTACCACAAGTTTCTAGAGCCCCCCATTTTCTTTTCAAGCCTATTTCTCCCATATGAAAGCTCCCTTCCCCCTGCTTCATCACTATTAAATCAGAGCTGGGCCTAGCAACATCTGTAGATCATTAATGTTATCTTCAGTGTCTGCAGCTCATTGCTGTTATATTAACCCTCAGCACAGATCAGCTTGGAGCTTACAGGATGCCTTACTAAGTAAAGAGCTTGGTAGTACGAGGGGGAGGGGCGTAAAGAAGAAAAGAAAGTGCTTAACTTGGAGGAGAAGTTTGGAAAAACAATTTCTCTTTTCTGTAGAGCTATTGCTAGTGGTCTGCTGTAACAAAATGGAATCTTCCTTTAAGAGAATGGAGGAAAATTGGCAGGTGTCATAAGGATATCAGCCCCTTTGTAGGCAAGCTTTTTTACTGGCTGTAGCCATCTTGAGGTCTATGCTGTATGAATTTGAAGGGAGGCGGGGAAGGACCAAGTTACCAGTAAGAGGCTGCCAATTTACTACTAAGAATGCTGCTTCAGGCTAAGCTCTTATTTCTTCTCTAGCAAATCTTATCTCAAGGAAAAAATAAACTTTTTAAAATGTGCGTGTGCATCTCCTGCTGTTTTGATGTCCTCATATTTTGAGTTGAGGGGTGAAGGGCAGAGCACCCAAAGTGAAGGAGTTACAAAGGTTAAACCCACGTGAGGTGGCACTGAAGGAACCTCTCATTGCAGCGAGTGGGGAAGGTTAGGTTGCCTGTAACAACGAATGTAGCCCGGCTTGGTATGCACAAAAGCTATTTGCCTGTCCTGAGTGCTCCAAAGGAAATAACTGGGAAAGGAAATAACTTTTTTTTTTGGAACAGAGAAGTCACCCAAAGCAAGGCTCAATGACTCAGCACCCCTTTTTTTTTTCCTATTTAATCTGTCCCTGCAAAGAACCGCAGGCTCTGAATACAGCTCACACTGCTAAATGAGCTTCCTCTCACGGTATTAAATCCTGCAGGGAAAACACTTGTACTACAGTCACCTGTGTTGTATTTATTCTGCTGGGGGGGGGGGGGGGGGGGAATAGAACAACAAAGGAATGTAGTGCCTTCCTAAGAAGCTAACCCACTGCCTGCGACCCTGTGGTCCTATCAGAAGCTATGGTTAAATGCTCTGCCTTTAACCACATCCTCTGTGTGATGTGTGTGCAGTTTGTATTGCTTTTTGTTTCTTTCCGTCCTGATTGTGGAGAAAATAAAAGGTGAGAGGGGAAGCTGTCGGGAAGTGTGGCTAAGGGAGAGAAAACACAAAGGACCAGCCAGACCACCCAGCTGCCACCAACTTGGAAGGTGTCAAAACATTAAGTATGGGATGCTGCCACTGCGCAGGCTTAAAAAGCTTCAGAAACGCAATCGAGTATACAGGGAGAAAACAGTCCCGATGATGTTTGATGGGATCTGAAAATTTGGAAGTCCAGACATGGTAGCAGGATAAATAAACGTGGACTTCTAAAAAAGCCTCTGACAAGTGCTAATGTCCCAGTTTGAATCCCTCATGCTAGCTGAGGAAGCAGCACAAGATGTTTGCTATGCACCCCCTGACCAGCATGTGTGCACACCTCCCACTGCTGTGTATGGTTGTTCTCTCTTTACTTCAGTTTAGATTTCTTCTTTGAACTTTAGTTCTCATTATTTTTGGACTTGTCACTTTGTTTAGAAAGATTTATTTCCACTGTTCCTTCTCTGTTCTTCCCTTGCCTCTTCTCTTCTGGATGCTTTTTGGCACGACCCATTGCTATTTTTTTTTTTTATGACTTTGTGTACTATTTCAAAACAGTAAAATGTTTTTGAAGCAAGATGATCCTGCGTTGCTATGCTCATGCAGTAGCTCCTCTACCTCTCCTCCTTTCTTAAGGGTTCATGCTGTACTTCTGGTTTTCACTGTTCATTAAGAAAACAAGTGACTCGGAATAGGAGAGCTCAAAAAATACACTAAAAATCCCTTCTTTTGTGTGGATAGCTTGATTTTCTTCAGGTTGACTTACCACCACGAGGGCAAGCCAGGTGTCTGCCTGATCACAATGGCTTTCAAATACAAGTAAAATGATATTTTTGTCAAGTAAAGCTAAAACTGGCTGAAATTGGCAGGGAAAGGGGAACAGCTGGCCGATGTGACCACTGAACTGACACTTCCTTCGGACATAAGGGTTAAGATCAAAAAATGTTTGTCCCTGTATATTTCAGATCACGTTGTACCAAGTCCTAGCAACTTCCAAGTTGGAGGCTTGATCTAGATCTAAATTTAGTAGCTCAAAAATCATGCCAGTTTATAAATACATGCACAAATAGATTTGATTGGCTGAAATAGTTTTCCTTTGATGTTATGGGGTGAGGCTCCCCTATGTAAGGTCTGCGGGGGCAGAGTTGGCAGAGGTGCACTACTCTGATTTAAATTTAAAAGCCTCTACAATCAGCTTTTGAAAGCTCTTCACTTTATTCAATACAGTAAATGATAGCTATGGATTTTGGATATTCAGAGCATTTGGATACTGGGTAAATTGATCAGCATAGATTGAGTGTTAGTTCTATACTGGGTAAGGCACAGAGCCTATACAGTTCTATGCTTATATAAGCAACGATAAGAAGATTCATCTGGTTTCTAGTCCAAACGTTTGTGCTTATAAATTTATTTATTTATTTTTCTGAATTAAAGTTTCTTAAAAAAAAACCAAAAAACTCTCACTCTTTTTTTTTTCCCTCCCCCCAAGGACTTCCTGAGGCACTGAAGCAGCAGCACAATGCTGGACCACAGTACAGGTTTGTGCCCACTTGCAGTAAATACAAGGGATCTGTCCTGATGAAACTTCTGTTGACTTGAGGCTCAGCTTTTCCATCATAAGAAGAGCAAGATCCTTAGCCTGCACTGCAATGCCCTTCATGAACACTAGGTCTCTGTACTTCGTTTAGTGCTCTGAACACTTGGCAGAAAGTTTCCTTCCTGTTGAACTTCTATAAGATTAGAAATGAACTTTGTATTGGGGTTGTGTGCCTGGTATCCAAAAGATATCTCCTGTTAAGCATCCTCCAAGGAGCCCAAATTTAAATGAAAACATTCTGAAGTGGTGGAGACTTCAGTTTCAGCCAAGAACACACCTGTCAATAGACCTGAGTGCAGCCTGCCATCCAGTAGACTGGCAGCACATTGGAGACAAACACCTACATCTTTACAGATACGTGGAACTGAGAGACAAATGTGAATCTCCAGGGAGAATTTAAACAGCACTGCCCAGAAGAGCAACTCCTTTATGTGGACCTGGAATGGATGTCACTGGAAGACAGCTGAAAATTACATTTAGAACCAAAAAAGACCTTAAGCCATCAGGTGTAGATCTCTGCTAAGAGTGTCAGACATGTCTGGGAAGTCCCAACTCTTCCAATTGCAACCATTTCTTGCACTTTCTTCTGCTAGATGAGTTTACAAGGACCTTATTCCTGTTACTTTAAAATATTCTCCACATTTTCCACCTGACACTCTCCTATGAGTAAATTTATCCCTACACATTTTTTAGCAAGCATTTCACTTTAGCTGTAATACCCCTTTTCTCCTCCTGATGAATGACTTCAGTCTAGTACTAAATAAAAGCTTAACTCCACTTTTAGTAAGCTGTCTCCTGCATCTGCTCCATCATTCTTGAACAGCAGCAGCTGTAATTATACCTTAAGTGTGCAGGGTTAGAAGGGGAAAACATAGCCAATTCAGAGGGAAAAAAATGGTGGATTCATCCTCTACTGGTGGAAAGAGATCCCACAATCCTAGTGGTTCTATCAACATTTGTAGTGCCGTCGCAATTTGAAACAGACCCGCATACATCTGCAAAAATAATCTGTGCAGCAGCCACCGGAGGGGTAATAAAGACTTTCTTTTTTTTTTTTTTTTTTTTAATCCAGTCATTGGTAGAATGAATGGATATTGTCAAAAGAATCCCTTATCCTGTATTAAAAATAAGCACGTCTCACTTCAGCTTCTGCAAGACACAAATACTCCAATCGTTTCCCTTTCCTTTCTGGAGCTCAGAGCAGGCTTTCAAGGGCAAAACAAGGAAGGCCAAATTCTAGTGAGACCTGTGGAATGCAGCATGCAGAGGGTTTTATACAGAGGGTCTTCAGGAATTTCCTCTGAAAAGTGAAAAACTCTTCACTGAAGAAATAAATTAAAAGCTGAAGGTGGAAGTGTTGGAGTTTAGAGTGGGCTGTGTTAGTGGTCTACAGGGACAGAAGCTGTGAATGGAGAGGAACTGCTGTCCATCACTGCTGTTAAGGCAGTCTTTTGTTACTTGTGGTATGGAGTTTGCAATTCAATCAGTTCCAAATCCAAGGGAATGGTTCTATACCCTGTGCCAAGAAGAGCTAGCTCTGGCTTTGGAGAAACTCCTCTCTGTATATCCCAAAAGAGAATGAGGAGGGAGTTGACATGGCACACTGTGGAACCTGACATTATCAGTCCCAGCTCTTCTAACAGGTTCGCACTTCACGTGCATTTGCAGCACAGGAATTTGGCATATAAAAACTTTTAATATAATAATCTCCATGACACCAGAACAGCAGGAATACACCTCTCAGTGCTGCACCTTGAGCTCTGTAGATGATGTGTGCTCGCCTCATTATCTTCATCTGCATGGTTACTCTCCCTGTCCACCCAGTGTTCAGAGCAGCATCTGGCACTCATCTGGGCACAGATTCTGCTGTAGATGCCCTGTCCTTAGTTTAGTTCTAATTGGATGCAGGAAGAGGGGAATCCTGTCCATTAGCCCGTGCTTGGTAGAACTTGTTTCAATTTTATATGATTTTGCTTAGATCTCGTAAAGTTGATCCCAAAGGGCCCTGTCCATTGCATCAGCTTGCTGCTTGCTTCCATGCTTTTGCTTGCAGGCAATTACCCAAGAGCAAAGCCAAACAAACTAGGCTACCAGAAGGGCAGCCAGAGGCTGTTCTTGCAAAAGAAGCTTCACCCATCTTACCCAGAAAAGGGTGGGGAAAAAGACAAATTCTCCATTAAAGTGCTGGCAGTGGGACACCCTGAATACTCCCATCTCCCTTCTGAAAACAAACAAAAATCATTTCTGTGGGTGTTGGGGACCTGTTACAAATACAAAGGTTTTCCTCCTTGTTTCAGTCTAGGTTTCAGCCTTTAGTGTTTCAGGGACCTGTTACAGCCAAAGCAAGAGGGGAAAAAAAATTCACAGGAAAGCTGCAAAATGAAGCATTCATAAATTCAGAAAAGCCAGATGTAAAGGTAGCCTGATCAAGCTTTGCTCAGCTTTTTTTCCATCCCCCTTTTTCCATGCTTTATCACAGCCTTCACACACGCTTACTTGTGTACACCTAATGCATGATCTACACAGTTGCTGATAGAAGAGATGGGTGCACAGATGATGACATTCTCCTGCCGTGAAGTGCCACAGTTTGATGTTTATGAGCCAAGTGCCCTCTTTGAGTGCAGAGCAGTTATTCTGTCCAATGTTATAGTCCTTTTTTAAGTAAAGTCATTTACAAAGTTTTTCCTGTGGAACTATTAGGTTTATTTCTCTTCCCTCCCTCTCCCCCCAACTTGAGCAAAAAAGATGCCTTCTACACTTGGGAATTGAACTGTTCTAGCTGAAACTTCAAAGGAAACTGTCTTGAAGCAGATGTTCCGCAAAGGAAAATTTCACATTGAGCCACTTCAGTGGTAGCTTTAAAAGCAATAGTAAAGCAAAGACTTTTGTGCAAGGGGAGAAAAAAGTTAATGGTGTTGCATTGCCTGAACTTTCAAAACATGGATTGATGGACCTTTCTAGGGAACTGTGATCAAACATCTTCCCCTGTGCCCAAATCCTAACACTGACCCATATAGAGGGTTGGGAACTCAAAGACCTTCCGCTTCCTGAAGGCTCCTCACCACATTCAAATGAAGACAATCTTGCTATTGCCTGCAAATGTAGGAAAAACACAGGTCCTGTATGCACCCTCAACTCCTGGAAGGCACCAAAGGATGACAAGAAGACCCAAAGGCTCTATTCCCAGCTCAGCTGTGGTTCAGTGACCACTGGCAAATCCCATAAAAGCAGTGTGCCTGAGCACACACACCCCCACACCAGCAACTTGCAGCTCTGCTTCATCCTGTCATCTCTGCTTGGGAAATCATGGACTCTGCTTCCTCAGCAACATTAAAAGCTCCACAGAGACTGTAACTTCAACAGCTCAAGTCAGCAAACCCCAGTACTCCTCTGGCTTCCCAAACACATGGCTGACCAAGGCAACAAATGGAGTTAAGGGCTTTCCCTATATACAGAATATTAAATGTGAATTTATAAATATTCTTTTTATAATAAGAAAAATGAAGGACATAGGCATTTGAGACAAGCTGAAGATGTTTCTTGCCTTTTACTGCCTCTGACTGCTTGAATTAAACCATTTAGACTAACATTATTCTTTCCAGTATATTTATGAGTATGCTACTGTCATGACTCATTTATGACACAGGAAGCCTGTGAAGGCCACGTGTGTCAGAGCCTTTCACTGGTTGGTTCCCTGCTGTCTGACCCAAAGAAATGCCCAACAGCCATTATATTCTTTGCCTTTATTTTCATGGAAACAGAAAGTGGATTTGAGGTGAAACATCTGGTTTGCTTTGGGTAAACATTATTTATCTCTTCTTTTGTTTTGGCTTTTTAATGCTTTGTTCCCCCTCCCCCAAACTTTCTTTCCTTTTTGGAATAAAGGCCTTATTTGAAGTCCATTGGATTTTTCCATGGACTCTAGCAAGACCCAGGATCAAGCCCTAAATAAAGATAAGGATTTAGTTCCACAAGGTTTTATCTGCCCTCCTGTGATCCCCATGCCTTCTGCATCTGCTGAAGAGATTGACATATCCCTGCATACTATGTTTGAAGGTGTTTCCTGTTTCATTGTTAATGTGTTCCACTCACACCAACAGCATCCTACGTATTGGAGAAGCAGGGAAGGGAGGTACTCTTTTCCATCATAGACAAAGATCAAAGATAGTAATGGACTTAGGGAAGAGAGCTATGGTGTTGATTCAAACACATTTCAGCAATGCCAGGGACTTGTCAGTTGCATGCAGAAATACAAGCGAGCCTGCATTTTATTAAAGTCTCTACTAGACCATTCAGAGTTCAAAGTATGTGAGAAATTCTCTTCCAAGCCTGCATGTGATCTACTGCTTGAACAAGTTCCCAAAGGAAGCGCTATTGGTCCAAGTGACCAGGACACCAGCATTACAGGCTGAGCATCTTCCTTCCTAAACAGCAGGCTTTGGACTGAAATTTAGGGCTTATTACCAGAACTGGCTGACAGTCCCTGGCACATATTGTGGCTGTAAACCTAGGGCTGAAGAGGTTTTTCTCTTGCTGCAAGCAATAACATCCTATGTGCATTAGCAAAAATAAATAAATCATGCACATCTTCTGTTCAGGAAGGATTGTGGCATCCATTAATTCCACTGGAAGATTCTGGTTCTATTCAGACACTAGCTTCTAACCAAACTTAGTTTAAGGTAGCATTCAGTAGGCAAGTCAATGATATTTAAAGAGTCTCATTATTTTAATTATTCTATTTCTTTTACTACCATAACGAAACTGAAAGCACAGCAATAACAGCAGAGTAGCAAGGACCCAGGCTACAGAGAGCCAATATATATACCCAAATGCAACAGCTATAACAAAAGAAATAAAAGAAAGAAAGAAGCTACTTACCCTCAGAAGACCTCAAGTACACAGGAATCTCCAGAAAGACACCCTCACCTCCACTGCCAACCAATAAATGAGGTCTGGAATGACCTTCTGGTCACTCAAGGCATTGCATGCACCTGAGCTCCCCTGGGTTGGCCCTGCCTTCCCACCAGGTGCTCAATCACTGCTTCAGGACATGACTCAGCATTTCTGTTACAACTACCTAAGACCTGAGATTAAGCTGTAACCTAGTATTTACACACATTCTTATTCTGTTTTCATTTCATCTAAGTAAGCTTTCTTTTGTGTTCTTCCATTAGTCTGAACTTTATCGTCTCCTCTACTGAGCACTAAAACAAAGTATCCATATAGTTTCCGATTTCTCCTTACTACCATCAGAACTGACCTGGGAGAAATTAATCTAGTAGAACTGTCTGTCTAAATCAGATGTTGTCTAAATTGGTTGTTAGAATTCACTTCCAGGAGATTATGCTTCCTCTGCTGGTTCATTCATGTAGTCTCCCTTCCTACTTATTTAGGATTAGCTCCGAAGCTTTGATCTCCACTCTTCCAGCTTTTAGCCTTGCACCAGTATCCCACCTACTCCTTGTGAGTGAGTAGGTGATCCTTGTGCCAACATCAGGTTGTTCTAATGAGGGATTCTCTCTCCCCTTATTTGTGCAGTGCCTCCCTTTTCCACTTTACATACCTAAGGAACCTTTTATTTCCTATTCCAGCTTTCTTTCAGAGGTCCACCTTACACAGCTCCTCTGGAGATTCAGCTGTAATCAGAACAGCCCTTTGTAGCCTTTAAGGAAATTTGCTGATCTTAGAATTATTCCTTGTTTCACACATACATTCCTCAAAGCCACAATGGGACAAATAGCAGGAATTACTCCAGTTTGTGCTACTGTTCTCTATTGCAAGGCTACTGGTGTTCAAATAAACAAAACTATCAATGGAAGTCTGAAGAAAATGTCTAAAGTGCACGGAAATCAAGCCATAGTGTCTATGTGGAACTTTCAGTTACAATTTCACACCAGTCTTTGGTTTATTCACTAATTTAGTTGTGCTGACTGTAGGGTTTCCCTGCCTTTCTTGGTTTGGACCAAAGATGTAGATTAGATGGCAGTAATTGAGGCTGCGGAAGTTCACAAGCTATTGTGGAAGGTCATGATCAGAAAGCAATGGTTGGAGCTGTCTTCACAGCTATAATGACACAAAACCCCCTTTCCCGGGGCAGTGCTAATTGATTGCCTAGAACAGGGCACTGTACCCCTACAGCCCCTCCAAGAATGCTTGTCAGTATCTGTGTTTTCATCTTGTTTTCGTCAACAGTGACACATAGTTAAAATAACTTGTTTCTTGGCTTTCAGTCTCTCTGTTTTTGTTTCCTTTATTCATAGGATCTTACAGGAGGAAGTGGATGGTCATCCAGCTTGAAATACTAACATGTTCATACACCATCTGGCTGTTGCTTCAGATCCTCCTGAGCATCTTGCCCAGAAGTGACCTCCAGAATGCCTGTGTGCTAGTACAGATTAAATGTTCAGACAAAACGTGTGAGCAACAGAGGAAACTGTGCTGTATGAAGCTGTTCTCCAAGGACATTCTTCCACTTGTCCCTTCAACAAGATCTGAAGAAACATCTGGACAAGGATTCATCACGTGACTTTAAATATGCTGATATTTGACTTCAGTGACATGTTCTGATGCCCCTTCAAAATGAAGCACCTACCAAATGAGGATCTAATTTAGATTTATGAGTGTGTTTATCGTCTATTAATGAAGTACTACATAATAACTCAAACCACATTTATTGAGGCTGTTGTGATTATGTAACAGGGTATTATGTTTCTAATAATTAGCTGGCACCATTCAATTACATATGAATTAAAGCAGTTGCTGAGTTTACTGGGGAGCCAGGAGTTGTTCTTAGCATGATTTTGGTGTTGGCAACCTCATGATTGGGAGCTGAGGTTTATGCTAGGTGACAGCTGCCTCCACATTTGCCTTATGTCTTCATACTTGGCATGCAAAGGTCACCCTGAAAACGGGAGACCAAGAAATCTGAATATCATATTCAGGAACAGGGAGGTGGGGAGACAGTCCCAGCTTAATGCAGCAGGAAGTCAGGTGGGCCAGCATGTCTTCTGAATTTTGTCTCTTGTTTCATGTAGAACTGCAGGTGGAAACTCTATTCCATAGCCCAGGAGAATCTCTTAACCACTGTGTCAGCATCCCCCCTGTGGTGTGGGAGTTTGTTTTTACAAAAGAAATCTAAACCTTTGAAAGATCTTTTCATCATAATGTAGAAAAGGAACATTTATGAAATCTCAATTTCATGGGGTGGGAAAATTGTTTCCCTCTTTGCTCTAGAGCAGATTGATAAAAGGCTCATGATAGCAATTGAACGCTGGGGGAATTTTTGATCTGTGCAGCTGTACATAATCCTTATTATTTTTACAAGTCACTGGAGGCATTTAGTAGGGTCAACATGGTAAGAAATCTGGACGTGAAAGTGAAACAAAGTGTCTGTCAGAGGGGCCAGATTTTAATTGGAAACCAAATTTAATTTTAGAGAAAGAGGAAAATACCACACTTCTAATGAGATCCAGGGCACTTCAGAGTGCAGCCTGCAAAGAATATTTAAATAGAAAAGTCCTGTTCAGAAGGACCTGTAGTAAATGACTTGGTACTGTAGGTTGATAAGTAAAGCTCATACCTGACAAATGAGAAACCATATATGAAACATGCTGGTGACTTAAAGTAAGATTTTGAGTCTAATCTTAACTTTGACCAGGAAACATTCATTGTCACTTTTTGGAGCTGTTCAAATAAGTTGTGTTTTATTCTATAAAATGTTTGGAAGGGTTGTTTTTTGTTTTGTTTTTATGTGAAAGTAGCAAACAATAATTGGAAAATTTCACCTAAAAGAGATGCTTTTAACTAAGAAATAAAAAACAAATTAATGAGGTGGTGGGGAGGACTGTTGTTTTGTTTTCTATGTTGGATTCTGCACTTTGAAATTGGTCAGGATGTGCAAGACAGTGGAAATGCTGTTACTTACAAGTAATCTTTGAGAAGCCATAGCGATGTTTTTCAGGTAGTCTGCTCAAATGAGGTGAAAACTTGAGCTCAGATTTTGACCCTTAGACAGTCATTTGAGGAGGAGGGAGTTTCTGTGCGTCATGCATGGCCACAGCCAGCAGAAGGGGGGAGAGGAGTAAAGGATGGTGGCTTTCAGTCTCTGCCTCTTCCAGCATTCACAGTCCTGAGAACAGAGTGGAGAATGCAGTGACTTTGGGGATCAAAGCCAGTCTCTAATCTCTCAATGCCATTGAGAATCAGAGAAAAGAAGTTTTCCTTTCCTATTTCACCAAGTATACTTACACCCCTTAAGAAAGCTGAAAAATGTTTGGATGGAGTCAGAGGATAACGTGATCCTTCCCCCCTCAATCTCTTTTCTTCTTAACCAGTGGTTTCAACCTGTTTTATCAATGTAGCAGCATTTTGAGGTCAGACCCCTTACTTTTTCTTGTGTTGCAACAGTGAGGCTGAATAAATCAACCAAACCTGATGAAATCAAACATGTCAGGCTAGAGATCAACAGAAAATATAAGTAAAACCTGTCTCCATAACACACATCAGATCTCACTCAGTTTTGTTGTTTTTTTTTTCTAGCTGGAATGCCCTTGAATCTGATTTGGGTGGGTTATCTCCATATGAGGGAACACGGCACAACAAAAAGCAATGAACTATCAGATTAGCAGTCACTTTTTTGCAGCTGAGCTATCTTTCTCCCTGCTCTGGGTGTAGAGAGAGAAGGAAATGATACATGAAGAAACCTTTTTTGCCTTCCTTCCATCTTATATCAGTGGATAATGAAATTTTTCAACTGATTAGATGCCCCATTGGTTGGAAAATTTGGAAGCAATCATGCAATTATATCACAAAACCTCAGTCATGTATATTCAGCCAAGTAGAGAAACCAAACTATTAGCAAAAATAGAGAAAGAGAAGAAACAGGAAAGAAAAAAAAAAAGAAAAAAAAGAAAAAAAAAAAAGACTATTTATACTGCAATACTGGTCCTAAAAAACGGGGGAAAAAAACACAATGGAAAAATTTCTGCAAACAATTAAAGAAGGGGGAGAAAGGCTCAGGATGGGGCTGGTGTTGCAGGATAAATATAGAATTTATAGCATAGTAAGAGCTGTTTTTGTTGGGTCTTAATTGAAACTACGTTGGTTGCTCCTATGCTGCTGGGCCTCAGTGCTACAGTCCGTGAGAAAAAGAGGGACGGGGTGATTTTCCTAGGAAGGGACTGATGCATCTCACTGAAGAAAACAATGATTGGCAATGCTCATCGTGAGCATTTCGGGCACTTCTGTAAACAGGAATATGTACTTGTGCTCTGCTCCACGCCACAGTGTCTGTGCTCCTGACCGACCCTGTTCAGCCCCATCTGCTCCAAAAGTCATCAGATGCAGATGTATTTTTGCTAACTGAAGCCATTTTCTTGAACTAATACTTGTACCTTTTTCTAACAGGAGGGCTTTTTGCATCTGTTTGTGACAGCATAAGGACATTTTACTTTTATGCACCCATATGCCACTCAGATAAAGGCTCAGAAGCATGATGGTTTAATTGGTAGGAAGATGGAAAAATTTCATTGTGAAATCTCACCCCACTGAAACTTCGGTGGAGTCTTTTTTATCATAGTCCTTAATACCTGAGCTCAGAGTTAGCATCCTTTCTGCCAGCAGCCACCACCCTCTCCAGCTGCCGACACTCTTTCCAAGGTACAACCAAAATGTGGCACCTCAAGGGATGAGGACATTTTCAATGTGCTTTTCTCCCATTCAAATGAATTTCAAATGAATTTTAAATCCTGTTCCACTGAGGAAAAGTAAGAAGAAATAGGCCAAGATGAGATGGGGTAGAAGAGTTAAATATTAGTGCATTGCCAAAATATGTGAACAGGGGAAAAAGAAAACAACAAAAATCCACCACCTAACCTGCATCTGAGTTAGCCATTTACTTAACTGTTTCACTTTGTCCCCATCCTGGTTGTGACAATTGCTATCACTCCACAGAGGGACTCCATCCCACCCTTCCTGCTGGCATTTGAAATGCTCCACTAGTTTTCATGTCTCAGTACCTTGCTATTAATGGAAGCAAAGTATCCTTTCCCCTTGGCATCACAGATGTAAAATTCACTAAGAACTAGAAATGTCTTTATTATTATTTTTTTTTATTTTTTTTTTTTCCCAAGACAATAAGAAAATATTTGGCAATTTCATACTTGTTTGGTGCTGTGGTTTGATCTGGTTCCCCAGAAAAGTGGGGGCTGTTCTTTGGATTCTCTGAAGCCTCCCGGAGTGAGGGGAAATTGGTGGCTCTCTGGGAGCTTCCTGGAATGTAAAATGCCATTTAACTCTGGCTTTATGTCTTCAGATGCTTGGGATCTCTGGTGTTTCAAAGGCACAGGGAGTGCCAGCGTAGGATGGGCAATTAGAAGAGTTAAAAAGGGGAACTCGTTAAGAACATTTTCAGAGCAGAAGCTGCAAAGGAACAGTTACATTCTTTGCCTTATTCTTTACGTAAATTTTGAGAGACAGTGGAAAACAGACTGTCACGGGGCTGGATCCAGGCCTGGTAGGGACATGGTTATGTTTTTGTTTTGCTTTCCACCAAACACTCAACACCCCAATTTTCTGTTGCAGGGAAGAAAAAAAACAACAGGCTTCAACAAAGAGCTTTTCACCCACCAGCTCTCACCATCCCACTGAGTTGTTCACAAATCTTAGGTGCTGGCAGAAGCAAAGCTTTTTCATGAGAACTATCTGGCCTGGTCTCTGGCTGACTGTGGGACAAATCTGCCCCATAAAATGGAAAAAAAATCAATGGTGATCACTAATCTACTCATAATGAAAAATGTGATTCTTACTGGACAGGTGATTGGGATTTTTAATCCTTCATCTTTCTCATGAAAGCATACAATTTTTATAGAGTTGTATTTATATACATATATACACATTATATATATATAAATGTTCATCTTTTTCTTTCCTATAAAAAATTGTTTTCTGTTATGTCAGTCTTCCCCTGTATTTCTTTTGCTTTGGTCCCACTTGAATCAACTTAAGTCAAATTCAATTCAGGGAGCTTATGAAAGTTAGTGAAGTATATTCTCTACTTGCATCAGGAACTAAGAATAAACTTCAGCATTCTCTGTCTAGCAGTTTCATCCTTACTCAGTGAACTGTGAGCCACATTAGAAAAAAATTATAGCCTTGGTTATTGTCTTTTGCAAAATAACAAGTACCCCTCTAGATTTAGTCCTTATGTTTATCATTGAGAAGAATCATTTTTCAATGGAGATGGTTTTTTAATGCCTAGAAGGTGCATAAAATAAAGGGATGGAGGGACAGTGGTCTGAGTCTTCTATCATAACTGCATGCATATTACTTCACTCCTTTATCCTCAACTTCTTCTAAACTATGATTGTTATAACATCCAAAACCCAGACAGGCAAATGAAGAGTCCTGTGAGAGAACTGGCAATCTTTATAGTTTTATCTTACTGATCTTTCAATAGTATAATTCTGTTGGTATAATTTAAATGACTGATTTGAGACACAGAAGCAGAATTGCTCCCAAGGCTTTAAAAGTCCTTAAAGTTCACTTGAAGAAAAGGAATTTCCCAAGGGTAAATCATCTGCAGAGAACAAGTTTGCGCCCACTACTCATTTTGTGAAGGTCTGCAGAGGCCTGATCTGAAATCAAGGCTATTTCACATAAATCCATATCTGACAATAGAACAGATCAGCGCAGGGGACTTCAGACTAACATCAAGCAAGATGGGAGGTCATTCTTGAGGATGTTTGAAATTTCTGGGTTTTTCTGTTGATTAAAATAGTCACTTCTGCAATATGGAAACAGATCTGTTGGGGGAGGGAAACAAGACACAGAGCCCCACAGCAGTACATGCACAGAATGTACATTGTCTTTTCATACACAAAATCTAGCCATGAAACCAACATGAACTCACAGTTTTGCACAAGAAGCCAGTCCCACTAGTCACCTGCAGGATAAAGCTAGAAAGAAATGGTTCTGGAGGTGTCCAAACTTTGCTTTGTTACAAATTTCAGTGGTTGTTTCATTGGTTTTTGTTGCTTTTGGTGGGATCGCTTCAGTATGATTAAAATAAAAACTTCCTTTAACCTATACTACTCATATTGGAGAAAAAAAAAAAAGGTTATGAAACTGAACTGAGCACAATCCCACTTTTAAGAATTAAATCCTTCAATTACCCATGTACAAATCCTCAGTAAAGATTTTGGCTTTACTGCTCAAGCCTTTATAACTCACAGAGGAGAACCTGCACATAAAAAACCATGGAAATTAATGAATGTGGACTTGCAGCAGTGAGAAAGTTGGAATTCCTCCTCTTTGGGAGCTTCCAGCATGTCAAAACATATTCTAGGCTGAAAAAAAACTTCCAATGTAAGAAATTTGCACTAAAACTGAAATTCCTGCTTGGAATTTGCATTTTTATTATTCTTAAGTAAAAAGAAGAAAGAAGAATCACCTATATTGAAATGTTTTCTTCTGTTTGCATGGTTTGCCATGCATGCTCTATTTGCCTGAAATTCAGTTAATATTAATCTTCACTTTTTGTGATTCTCTCTATTCTGGCATTGCAGTTGAGCAGACAGAATACCCAGGTTTCCCTAATGCTTAAACTTGTCTGTTCCAGTTCCATTTCTAGACTCACATGAGTACCCAGCACAGCATATAATACAGGCCAAGCTGAATGCAATTTATATCTCAGGAGCTAGAGCCCTCCAAAGAACTACAGGTCTATAGCAGAGAACAGAGTTACAAATTCAAAGTCCTACAAAGCAACACGCAGATAATGAAATTAATGTAGCAATGAATTAAGACAAGAATTATTTTATATTAACAAAAGAAAACCAATCTTCTCTGAACATGGGTTGCATTACATTTAGATCGCATCATTTCCCTTTACACTATGAACAATGTGATTTTGACAGTTCTTCACTTTCGGAAATCAGTTTGGTGGGAAATGCCATTCCTCTTGGAAATCTGTACCACTGTAAATCTTCTGACCACCCCTGCCACTGCAGATACCTTACAACTCTGACAAGCACAAAACTCATCGATACTGGGGAAATAACACAGACAAGGGAAGTTAACCACTATAGTCAAACTTCAAGAACAAAAGTATTTAGGGCCTGTTATGTTGTTTTTGAAACACACCTACAATGACTTCTCTTTCTCACTGTCTACCCATCAACCTTGCACCCTTTTTTTTGTTTTTAACTGGGAAATAACTGCCCTCCTGCACATTATCATGAGATGCATTATCGTAAGGGAGAACAGAGACTGAAACCAAAGGGATTTCTGAGAAATAAGAACTCAGTTTCTCAGCATGCAGCTACAGTTGAGGTAGAAATTAATTCCTATTTTACCCAGAATTTAAGTTTCCTGGGTCCAGATTCTGAGCTGGTTGAAAACAGTGTAGCTCCTGCTGGCTGCACTGTTTGAAATTAGGTATGCGTTCCCCCTCCCAAGACATTTGCTGCACTTGTTCCTGTTATGCATTGTACCCCCAAAGGATCTGACGCTGTCCTAAACACCAACCGTGAGGCTTCTTGCCCTGAACCAGCCTGTGAAGTCAAAAGCTCGGGAAGTAAATAAAACCAACTGTGCAAATTGCATTTTGTCAGCTAAGGGGAAGAAAAAAATGCTTTCACAGAGCACATTTTGTTTTCCATTGGTGCTTCTGGCAACCTCCTTCTTCTACACATCATCATCATCAGAGAGACAAAACCCAGCCTCTCTGTCGCATACGCAAGAAAGGGAGACTTCCCTGTGCTCTGCTGTGAGCTGTAAATTTCAGAAGAGCTCTGCTATAATCTTTTACAGTCTTCAATCCCACCCTTCAGCTTAATGAAATGGAATGGTACAAATGCTCTCTGGACATTTCACTGCTGACAGTTACCCAAGGTTCGCTTCAGCTGTTACAATAAGGCTATTTTATTGTCTTTTCTTTATTCCTCTTGTACAATTTCATGACTAACTATGTGTAAAATGGAAGGAATTCGACTATCCTTTCTTCATCCAGTTGGACAGAAACTGGACTGGTTCCTTTAACTCACTTTTCAGCTGGCAGGAGCTTGCTTTCTGTTTTCTTTTAAATGTCAGAAAAGGTTAAATAGACTCTTCAAATGTGCAATAGATTTTGAAGACCTCTGGGGGTAAAACCTTCACAAGAGGAACAGTTTATATTAGTTCAAACAACGAACTTGGGTTCGAAACCTGGAAGGCAAAAAAAAAAACAACAAAAAAACAACAAAAAAACAAAAACAAAAAAAACACCCTACAATATGTCTTACATAAAAATAACAGGAGTTTTTTTTTAAACCTGATCTCTGAATCTAAGGGAAGATGGGTGTTTGGTACTCCCTGCCTTTCTTGGTTTTTATACAGTGAAAAAAATTTAGTTTCTATTGCTGTTATAGTTTGAAAATACATGTAAGGCATGCAGTGATAGAGTTAGATTCTAGCAAGTGATTCCCAATATTTTCCTGTGTTTCCTTAATATCCCGACTTGCTGCAGGACTTTCAAAGGGACTGAGATCCTAGCTAGGCGGCCACATCTCTCCCTACTCGAAACAGAAAGCAAATGCAAACACTGGGTCTAAAAAGCCTAAAGGAAAGTTGGCAAGGACTTTGGCTTTCACAGCTTGTTGAAAAATTCAGCATTCCTCATACAAGAAAACCAGCTACCATCTCAATTCAGGAGTTTGCTTGGCAGACATAATCTATAATTTAGGAGGGCAGGAGAGGAAGCTGTAAAGAAGTGCCTGAATCTATAGAGCTGCCTATAGAATCATCAAGGTAGGAAAAGATCTCTAGGATCATTCAGTCCAACAATCCATTTACCACCAATACTACCCATTAACCACATCCGTCAGTGCCACGTCTCCACGTTTCATGGACAGCACCAGGGATGGTAACTCCATAACTTCCCCAGGCAGCCCATTCCAGTGCTCAACCACTCTTTCAGAAAAGTTTTTCCTCACATCCAACCTGAAGCGAGATATTATCTCAAGTTGCTTATTCTTTGGGATCTGTAAGATTGGACCCTGCAAAGGGCTGGGTGAGTATATGTATAGATTTTGAAGAGTGGCACTGTGACACATAACTAAGGGTTTTGGCTTTCAAGCTCCAAAAATAGTCCACGCTATCATACAAATACACTAATATCAAGCGCTTGTTGATTCAAAAGTGGCCTGCCTCGTGTTACTGCTGGCTAGGTGCAAAGGCCTTGCAAATGCAAGGTGACCATGTTTTTAAGCTTTGAATGCATCTTCTCTTTCACACTGGCAGTGTGGTTCAAAAGGAAAATGAGAGTGAGGGAGCAACCAAGCATGGGGAGATTATCTTAAGACAGCAATAAGCCCTTCAGCCCCTCACCTCAGTACTGCTTCTGGAGCCAGGATCCTTCCACAGCTCTCCTGTTCACATTTTTCTTAAGGCAAAGTAGTTTAATTGGTCTCAGGCCTGTTATCACTTATGACAGCCATGATCAGAAACAGGGTCCATTAACAGCTGTGGTGTTTAACGCATGCATTCACTTATGAGTAGAGGTTCCCTGTCTGTATGATTAATGTCATCTCAACATATTCTATTAACAAAAAATATGAAGCACTTTGATTTTTTTTTTTTTCCTCCTTTGTGACTGACAACATAAACACGTTGTCAAAAGCACTGAACAGATGGTAAGGCACTTAGGAAAGTCTGCTCCATTTAAAGAAGTCACTGGCCTTCAGTAAGCACTTAAACCACCACAGGTACTAACTGGAAGAAGGCCACTCTTTGTTTCCACAGAGCACAATCAAGCAAAGCAGTCACACTTTGCATCTTCCATATAGCAGTAATTCCTGCATTCTCACAACAGACTCTGCAGAGCTATGCTGGAAGGGACCTTTAAAGGTAATCTAGGCCAACTCTCCTGCAGCAAACAGGGACACCTACCTACAGCTCAATCAAGTGCTTGGAGCCCCTTCAGCCCAACTGTAAGTGTCTCCAGGGTTGGGGCAACCACCAGCTCTCTGGGCAACCCGCAGTAGTGCCTCACCACCCTTACTGTAAAAAAACTTCTTTCTTATATCCTCTCTAATTTTTCCCTTTCAGTTTGAAACTATTTTCCATTATCATGTCAGAACAGGTCCTGCTAAAGAGTCGATCCCCTTCTTTCTTAGAGCCCCTCTTTAGTCATATGGCAACCTCTCATCTGAAGCTGACAGTCTACCCATAGAGAATGGCACAAGGAGCAGAGATGAGCAACTGCTGTAGCACAGCAGCTTGGAAGCAAACAGAGCTCTGTTACATACAGGTGGGATTCTTGCAGTGTCAGCATTTGTTCTTGGGTCACGTACAGCTGCCTTCCCCATTACTGTGCTTAGAAGGGTGCTCTGCTTGTGCCTTCTTTTGTCTACACAGTAAATGTTAAACTCTCACCTGCCACTCTGCAGGGCTGGCTGTCTTAGCAATCAAAACACTCTTTCTCATCATTTCCCAGAGACCATTACCAGTTTTACTCTCCCCAATGTCTTGTTTCACTCTGGGGCCTTTCAACAGTTTGAGTAATGAGTGATCAACATCAACTTCACTCCCACAACATGTATGAATTATTTCTGCAGAGATCTCTTACCACTATGACAAATCTGCAGAGGCCTTTGTCTTCCCTTCTGCTACCAAAGGGAGTTTCAGATCTTCTTGTTCTTAAATTCCTCAGGAATAGACCTGCTTGAGCTGATACGGGTTACATTATACGCACATCTAAAAATCTGAAGAGGAATAAAATACTGCAAGAAACCCAGATCCTCCTTTTTCCCCCTCCTCTGTTCTTAACCTTGAAAAGTGAACAGTCCTCATTCCTCAAGCACTACAGACACTTTATGAACTCATTAATCCAAAAGGCAGTTTGCTCATTTTATTCTAAATCATTTCTCACAAATATTCTTGTCACGTTCACATTCTATCACTATCAGAATTTAATTATGATGACTTTTTAATCCTAAATAGCAAACATCTGAGAGCTTTCTAGTGCTATTCCATTACCAACATTTGTTTCACTGTTTTTTTGTTGTTGTTTCAGTGGTCATTTCATCATTGATGGAAATGTGGTAACATCTCAAACTTGAATATTGCATCATCTTTCCAGGTCTGGGCACTGTCCTGATGGCTCTCTTCATTGGAGCCCAGATTTGATGAACCAATAGAACCTGTTTCAAACTTTCTGGCTGCCCACAAAGGCATATTAACCCACTAACTGGATATTGATACCCAAAAAAATGGTGTGCAAAGTAGCTCAATTAAAGAATTGTGAAAGAAACATCAAAAAACATCATTAAGTATTATCAAACAAACACGGTGTCATTTTGTAAGGTAACCTGCAGTTCAAGTCCAATGCTTAGGCATGAGACAAGTCAACAAAAAACCCATTGCTGTTGCCACCTACTTGACCTTTCATTGCTGTCCCACATCTTCTGTTGGAACATCATGACACAACTGAGAACCAGGAACGTCAACAAGGGGTAGAACGTGGGCCCCCTAAAACCATTGGTACTGATGCAAGAAACTTCCCATCTCAGAAAGCAGTCCCCAGTGAGTAGATCTCTATCTCCTAAAATCTTGGCAGAACTTCTAAGTACTACTTTTTGAAAACAGCAATCAGAATCCAGTTACTATTTAGCAGTGTTAATTAAACACAGCTCATTAGAGAGGTTATATGTTTGGATTACTGTCATTAGTTTTACTGAATTGTTAGATCCCCATATTTTGATTTAAAACAAATGAGCAATGAACGATATATACAGCAGGGATTAATTAAAAAATGACTGACAGATCTCAAGATTTCAGTCCAGGGGAAAAGAGCGAGTGACTGTATTTTTAGTGCTGCTGTTCTAGGGTGAGGTTCATTTTGGATATGTACTTCCATTACTGATTGAGTAATAGCCATAAAATTCTTGCTGATGAAGGGTGACACAAGCATTAATAGAACAATGATTTATAGCAAAAATCAATCACTTGGTAAATTAAGAAGAAAATACTTCAGTAAAAGTTTCTACCTAAGAGAAAGGCAGTAAGTACGTCATGTCTACAGCAAGGCTGCCCATCAGTACAAATGCCTTAGCTTAAAACACAATTTAGCAAGAGGCTGTTCATTCTGGTTAGGAAAATGAGCTAAACAGGACTGTTGAGGTCATAGAGTAAGATGAAAAAAGAAGTAGTACGGTAACAGATGATATCACCCCTTCAAATGACATACTGATGCCAGCTTGTTGTGTCCAGTTCTGCATCCACACCTGAGAGAGGTCACAAAACCCAAGACTTTGCAGAATTAAACCACATGATTATTTTGGGTCTGGAGAAATCCCTTCACCATGGGAGAGTAAAAGAAATCAATCTGTTTAACTAATCATGAAGGCAACTGGGGAGATGAGAGCTGGCTTGATTACTCTATAATTACCTTCCCAAGGAAAAAATAGCAGTTGCTAATGAAGTCTTTAATTCAGCAGAGAAATGCAGAACAAGAATCAGTAGCTTGGAGTTGAATTAAAAGTTGGCGTGTTATTTAACTGCGGGGGGGGGGGGGGGGTTAAGAGAAAAGAACCAGCTATTTGAAGTTATCTGCCTTCATAAGCAATGAACTCTCTCTCCTGCTTTGTCTTCTCTAAAATGACCCAAGCATCTGTCTAGAAATCACACTTTCACTGGGCAGTGTTAATGGGTTTTATTGGATGGAGACTGAGAGAAGAAAAAGCTGCATCTTGTATTAATGAAGTACATAGGCAGTCAAATCAAATAACCCTAATGGTCTGGCCCAGTTTCAGAGAATTTATAACTAAGAATGTCTGGTGCTGACCAGGGCTATGTGAGATGTTTCAGTTTCACAGTAGTACTGTAACCTCCTGAACAAGTTATACTGACCTTTGTATTCTGATTGTGGTTAATCCTCTTGGGAAAAATTCCTTGAAAGGAATGTATTGAAAGTCTAGCTGCCTGAGTATTGATTGACTTACTGATAGATAAATAATGAAATTTAGAAAAGGATCTAGCATGGCTAACATTTACTTTTATACACACACACACACACACACACACACTTTTGTTTTCCTACCAGGTGAAATTAAAAATCTGAAGTGAAAAAAAGCTCAGCTGGTTCTACTCAAAGAGTCTTAGTAGGGCTCTGGCATACGGAATTGCAGTTATTGCTTGATGCAAACTGAGGCTTTAATGACAGTAGTTAATAGTATCTTCATCTGCTGATAATAAGGCCAATCTCTCAGAAATTACTTCTTGTTCTGTTTATTTTTCCTTTTTTGTGTGTGTAAGTGTGTACTGGGCTGAGAAAAACCAAGAGCAAATAACTGGCTATTTCAGTGGCATCTATTCAGACCATATTCATTTGGCTATCTTCTTAGCAACATATTTTGGCCACATACACTGACAGTCTTGGATTTATCTCCAGTAGGAAAATCTGTAGAAAATGAATAGCCTTCTCAGTACTCTTGCAGTATCATGTGAGCTTTACCCGTGCTTTCTTGCCTTCCGCAGATTCCTCTCTTTCCCAACATGCTGCTCTCTTTGGAGAGGTCACATTTTAGATGCACTTAGCTTCGCCACTGAAAACTTTTCACATTCACTGGAAGTCCCTCATGCTCATACATGGACACATCTCATCCTTAAAATCTACAGAGCATTTTTCATGACCTACTAGTTTCCAAGGAATATGAGAAATAAAACAGCTAGTTTAACTGATGTTCCTTCCTAATCCATTCAGAACATTTTGAATTTTAACAAGGAGTTGTTTTCTTCAGCAATTTCATTTCTTCTGGTTGTCTTCCAGAAGCTTGGATAATCATCCATTTTCCAAACACACCAGTGCATGGTCAGACTGTGACCCATCTCCCTGGAATAACTTGCTGGATGTGTTTTACTGTTTTATCCAGCAGATGTGACACTGAGACAGGTCTTCCACTTGCACTTGTTTATCACCATAATACACAGATAAAACTAACTGAATTGATTTGTTTTAACTAGTCATAACAGTCATGAATGGATGGGTATACTACTAATTGCTTTTTGCCTCAGGAAGTTTGGAACTAAGAACACTTTAGCGAAAAAGGAAAACAACCTGAGATTTTTGAAACTCTGATACCTTACAGCTAACGTGCATGCTCCTGAACATCCAATTCCTTTCATGACTCTCTGAACAGAGATGGACAAGATGAAGCCTGCTGATCCCTTCCTCTATGATATACAACTTGTCAAAGTTGTCTGAAACTACAGAACATTCTACCTACACTAGAAATGTACTCAACTCTTGCCTGCATTTGACACTGCTACCCCCACTCAGCTCTTCAAACTCGATCACCCAAATGGCTTAGAGGAATGCCAAGATCTACACAGGCCGCATCCATTTACATGTGAACTTCTTGCAATTAGCACCAGCTCTTTTGGTTTTGCTTTGGTACTTTAGATTGCTGGAGAAACGCATTTCCAAAGTAATGCATGGAACATTTTTAGCTTTATTTCTCTAGAAAGGTCAACGAGCCAAGGTAAAAATCAGCGCAGTTAGTTTGAGAAGCCACTGAGAGATTTTGGCCCTGAAAGAGGCCAAGCAGGACTGAAAACACCGCAGAAGTCTGCAGCCTCGAATTTGAAAAATAAGAGCAGTCAGTTGTGCTAGTAAAGAATTCAGTGCCATGCTTTAAAAGGTAAAAAATCAAAGAATTATGTGTGTTGTATAAAGTTGAAAGGGAAGCGGTATCCAAGAGGGTTGGGTGACCAGTTTTGAAACACTGTTTGAATAAGATGGATGGATTGGAGCTTGCCATACTTGGTATGAGGCCAGGAATAATCTTTTCAAAGCTTGAAGTGCTTTTGATCTCTGCCTACTCCTCCTCATCACTGTGAATCTCCAGGGATATAACCCTACTGTGCAATACAAGGGGAAAAAAAGTGCTTTAAAAGAGGGAGAGGAAAAAGGAGAAGGAAGCCAATGAAATACTATCTGAGAACAACACCACTGCCTGTAATGACACTGACCCGCTGGTGCCAGTGGAAGAGTTTTGTAATATTTTTCCAGGTCTGCTCTTGTTTTTGATACTGGACCATGGAGTTGGCTCAGTGATGGTATACCACCCTCCTCACACTTCCAAGGGTTTTGAGAATTGTTTCTGTTCTTAAGGACCTGTGACTTGGAAATAGGCCCAAAATGTTTTATGGGCCAAAAGTCACATCCGGCAAAACTGAACCAAAATGATGGGAGAACTGGCTCTATAGACACATTGAGGAGTGGGGTCTTTGTGTCACTGCCTTTATCCCAGCTGCCTTGGAGATAGAATGCAATGGGTTTGTAGAGTGCAACAATTCCTGGGAATCACATGGTAAGAAATCACAGAATTATCTATAAAATTAGTACAATAGAGGGCTCAAGAAGCACATGGTATCATTTATAATGAATTTATGCAGCTTAGCTGGGATGACATCTTGTCTCTAGTTTTTTGTTGTTTTTTTTTTTTTTTTAAATAAACATCCTGTCTTCCAAGGGCCATCAAACCTCTTAGAGGCACAGTGCTTCCAAAACCACCTTAGCATTAATTTGGGGTCAGACTTAACTTGGAGAAAAGGCTGTGATCATGGAGTTACTGAGTCCACATCCGTAAAGACAACTTCTCCCTTCAGGTCTGTTGTTGTAGCATCTAAAAGCTAGGAAATTAGAAGGCCCTGCTGGGAGCACACAGTCACATCTGGACATCTCTACAACTCAGATGCCACTGAGGCAGAATCACCACCTCCTGTTGGGTGGCATATCTTATGATGCATGGGAGATTTTAATAAGCTTTTTCTGTGAGTAATATAATCTCCTGGGACTGTGGATACAGGCTTCAGCCATGGAATAAATGTGGCTTTTTGGGCTTACAGTTGTCCTGAGCAACATTCTCCACTCAAAACTCCACCCTGCGCTTACTGGCTAGATCATATAAACAGTCAGTTGGAAACTTCCTCTGGTTTCTTCCCATCCAGTTCAGAAATTCCCAGTATGGAGGTACTCAACAGCACCTCCGGTTGTTACCGCCACACAAACCATTGAGATTCCCACCAGGGAGTCTGGGCAAACTGCAGAAAGACTCAGATGATATGTGCTGACTGAGATGGCGCTCTGCCTCCTGAATGGCCCAGTGGTTGACCATGCCTCTCAGACCCCACCTGGCTATAAAATGGCTATACTATTTCATTCACCACCCACCTTCAGACATGCACTTACTCATGTTGCATATGTGCATCAACTAGTGTCCCTTCTCTACTCGTCTGCACACAACCCCTGTCAATTCATCTTCACCTGCTGATTGTTAGAATATTAATTCTCCAGAAATCATATGCTCTAGTGCTTTATCTTCCTTTTGCGCCCAGGAAAAAACTACACAAATTTTCTCTTAAAGAAATGAATAAGGGATTTGTTTAAAGAAAAAGAGAGGAGGAGGGTGAGAGAGAGAAGATGAAAGAAACCTTGTATTTGCTCTTGAAGGCTTTTCTTTTACATGTCTTATTAATTTGCTGACAATGTTAATTTACCAGCATCTCCATCAACGCCCCACCCGCTCCATGGATCCTTTGGCCAACTTTTAAAACCAAACTGAATTCTAAGGAAAACTCTCAAGATGTACAGAGAAGTAAACATCAGCTTGTCAAATTTTATACTCATCAGTGGCGGTATAAAACAAAATGTCAAAAAACAATCTTCCTTCTCACTCTTGTCGGAAAACACACCCTCCTGCCCTGTTCCCCCCACCACCATTCTCACCTTAAAAATAAATGCAATAAAAAGGAAAAGAAAATAAACCCCTTTCTGACCACTCTGGAGAATGAAAGCTTTGAAAGCAAAACAATTCCATAAAATGATCCAACTGCAATTCAAACTGAGCTGATCACACAGAATAAATTGGGTTACAGTATTTGGAAAAAAACCACTGCATACATTCCTACCCGAGGTCTGGTAAAGGGCAGCCGCAAATTGTCCGATCACAAAGAAAGAATTTTACCCTCATTGGTTTGTGGCAAGTGTACGTGAGGCTAAGAGTGATGTTCAAATGAGACAATCTGAGCACAAGCACAAATAAGTGATTCTGTTGCAGACTCCAGATTCACTGACAGTAAAAATGGAATATGGAGAGAGAAAGAGACAGCACTATACCTCAACTGAGACAGAAGCCAGCATAGACAAAGATGATCTGGGACAGCAGTTACTAGAGGGGAATTCTGTTATGCTTTCAAGATTTGAATAACGTCAAATAGGAACTGGATGCTGAGAGATTGGTGTGAAGAGGTTTCCCATCCCCTACAGCTCCGATGAACCAAGCCAACAGAAGAATTCACAGAGTGAGATCCCCTTTGGATAGCTATTTGAGCTCAGTTATAGAAGGCACTGAGTATCTTCAATCCCTGCTCATGATGCATCATGTCAAAGGGTTGCTCAGCAGCAAATAGGAGACTCTCATATTCTTGCTGAACTCACAGGTACTGGCAACATTCATTGTCTTTCAGGTTCATTCACCAAATGGAAAACAGTACCTAACATTCCATGCTATCTGACATCTATGCTATCATCTCCTAAAGCTTCCTTGAACTTGTGTAAGATCAGCCTATATAGCAGAAAAGGAATCAAGTGAAGCAAAAGCAGCATCATATGCATCCCATCTGGAATCCTCCACTGTTTTGATGGCTAAATGGGAGGTGCTGTGATTAATCTGTGATTATGTGACTCACCATAATTATGTCTTGTTGAAATTGAATTTATTGAAGCATGAATCATTCTACCCAAAGTAGAACCTAATTGCTCTAGTGCTGTGGCAGCCATTTAAAGTTTAGAGGAGAGGTTGTTGTGCTGAGTAAAGATTTCACCTCCATTCAAGCAATGAGAAATTCTGTCTTGTGACTTACAAGATGGTGACATTTGCCTCTGAAATGAGCAGAATGCACGCCTGGAAGTTCTGTCTGAATTGCTGGGAAACATTCGGCCAACCCAATGGCAAAAAGCTGCATTAGCCTGAGGAGGTACGTAAATATTGATTTGAGTCTGTGAGGCTGCTGTCACTATTTGAATGCTGTATCATTCCCCTCAGCCACAGACCTCCCACCGCTTTGCTGTTATTTCTGGGAACATGCACACCAGGGCTGGTATATGCCCACAGTAAGCCTGTAATTTCATCGGTAAGGGTAGTCTAGAGAAATACAGTGAAGATGAGTCTGGTGTTCCTGCTCTGGATGACACACGCAAGAGGTTGGAGTACGCGGTATGTCTGTGGGGTGTCTCTCAACCAACAACCCTCAATAACAGAGAGAAACTTAAGGACATCTTGGACTCTCTTCTCCCCGTCTAAGGAAGACATCCACCGTTTATATTCAGCTGTTTGAATTTCTGGATGGAAAATGAAATTTTTCAAATGGGAATTTTGATGGGTAGACTTTTTGTTCTTTCTTTTTAAAGCCAGAAAGCCACATTTAATGAAACAGTCTTTGTATTCAGTTTAGGAGGAAAAAAACTTACATTTTCTTTGCTAATGTAGAATGGATCTCTTTTCCTAACCAGACTTGAGTATAATTACTGCTAGCATACATGAAGGAGGATAAACAATGGCTCTCCAGGGTAAGGAGTTTTTTTGCAGTTGTTAAATTTCCTGCTCTATTTTTGAAATTCCTGTTTCTGCTGTTGTCTATTGCACAGCAGTAGCGACAACCCACAATAGCAGTTAACATTGAAACAGGGATGAAAATCGCTATTACAAAAACAAAACCAAAGCTAGGAAATACTTTGCACTCCATAATGGCCAACCAGGAAGAAGAATTACATAGGGAAAAAAAAAAAAAAAAAGAAAAAAAAAGAGGAAATACACTTTTAGTTTTCCCACTTCTTGCTCACACAGAGATCTGTCACTGGCTTCTGGAATGAAGGAAAGAATCTTTCCTCATATCACTCAACCTCAGTGTTCTGTGTTGGCACTATTGTTTCCCTCCAACTATATTTAGTCAATGGGAAAGTGATGAAGGAGTCCCATCTGGTACATCAGAGGATGCCTCTTTGTTGGGATCACATCTGGTTTATGTTCACACTGGATCTTGGAAGGGAGATGTGGAGCCAGGGTATTTGCTTGGCTATTACAAGATTGTTACTTATTTCTAGCAAAGCACCCTTGAAAGCAAATATTTAGTGAAAAAGATTTCAACTTTACAGACAATGAAAGGCAAAGAAATTTGCCCTTTCTTATGAGAAAGAGACTATGATTGCATCTGTCATATGTGATGAATTAGTTATCAAAAAGGTTTCCTCCTGTAAGAGGAGAGGCTGTGCGAGGTATTAGTGACAATCATTCTCTTCAGGAACAGCCTCTCCAGAGGCAGTTTTCATTGACTCTGTCAAACAGCCTTCCAGGTTTCAGCTTGTTACTGGAAATACTGCTTCTTGTGTTTGTCATACCAGATCCTTTCATTTTTATTTCTTAAATGGTTGACCTGTTGATATCAATGGCAATCATTTTTATTTCCAGACTTTCAGCAGCCTGGTGTAAGTCTGACTCTTTCCCTCATCACCGTTTCCTGAAGAAACTTTGCTGTAGTCTACTCTTGTTTTCTGGAGAGAGGGAGTCACTTCAGATGTTTTCATAACCAAAACTGTTTCTTAAGATAAAAACATATGGCACCAGTTGCTCTTTATGTATGCAGGGATGACAACAGAAAACCTTTTGTCTAGAACTTCAACCGCATTCAAACCACTATCTGTGTTTTATGAATTCCACCCATTCACAGCCAGAATGTTACAAAAGACTTCTGAAACAAATTTCTAGCATAACACTAGATCAGTCCTGTTCCCACCCATATGTGTCCATTTCTGATTTGACCTTACAGTATGCTTTATTTTTCAGAGAAGACATCCAAGCAACCATGATCCACAACAGTGCATGAATTCTGTTATAGGACTTATAAGCTAGTCCCTGTGTTTCCACGTCTATCAAGTGTCACACAGACCCTGCATGAATGGACAGTTAAGGCTTGCAATAGATAAGTCCCTGGGACTATCTTGGTGCTACTCTTTTTCTTTCTGGTTCTCTGCACTTGTTAAGTGCTGCTTAGAGCTGTGGAGAGGTTGTATGGATGCACAGAGTACAAGTACTGACAGCATAGTGGGCCAAAGAGCCAGAGAGACAAAAACAATAGTAAAGAAGCACTTCTAGAGTCATTGTACTACTTCATCATAAACAGATCAGTTCTACTTTCCAGAGTAGAAGGAGAGAACAATGGTATTTTAGATCAAAATAGCAGAACTTTTTCATACCTTTCAGGTACAGCTCTGACAACTTATCTAAGACTTCTGAAGCAAAAATCTTGTCCTTTACAAAAAGGAACAAACACCCTGGACACTCATGCACTCTAAAAAGCCTGAACAGCAGCAGAGCTGGCCAACCTTTGCCAGAACACGGTGTCAGCCTTGAACAGCTGGACAAATGCTTGACCTAAAGATGCCCACTAACTTCAACTCCACAGGAGCCAATACAGTTATTGGCAGGATTTCAGCCACTGGTATTACTTTCATCCTTCCTCTTCCCTATGTTAAAAATGTATCACCGAACACAATGCTATAATATAATGGAAAGCACAGCAGTAATAGAAGAGTAGCAAAATCCTAAGCCATAGCAAGTGAGAATGTGCTCTAAGACAGCAGCTATAGACACAGAAACAAAGGAAACAAACTGCCTACCTTCAGAAAGCCTCAAACATTCAGGGATCTCCACTGAGATCCCCTTACCTCCACTGCCCACCCTTAAATGAGGTCTGGAAAGGGATGGATCCTGACTCCACCCCTTCTGATCACTCAATGCATTGCATGCACCTGAGCTCCCCTGGGTTGGCCCTGCCTTCCCACCAGGTGCTCAATCAGTGCTTCAAGCCATGACTTAGCATTTCCACTACGCTGAATAAATGGTCTTCCAGAAAGCATGTAAGGATAAAAAAGGTAACGCTGTTGCCTATGTGCAAGTTGCTACTCTCCTCTCCAGCACTCCAGCAGATGCCTCTGCCAAAGCAAAACTTTTACTCCAGAGTGGTGTCCCCAGGAAACTGAATTTAATGTGATCATGTTGTTTATGTGTCAGCCCATACAACCTCCAGCTAACAGCTTTGTAACCTATCAGGGAGGGGGGAATACCTAAAAATATCGTGCCTATCATATTTCATCAAAATAAGCAAGTGGAGAAAGGACAGAGCCTCTCTTGCTTGGGGATCACACCTTTTATTGAGCACTGGAGAATCCATGGAGTTGAGAGCCTTTGGAAATGAACTTTCATTTCTTCCACTGCTTATGGAGCTACTTTGTTTGTGGGCTGCCACTGTTCTCCCTAATGACAGCCCCCTCCCATGGGCTGTATCACTTTTTTCAGCAAGTGTGAAATATTGCCTTGGAATCCATCATCTCACGATTCACCTTGGGTCTGGTCTGGAGGATTGTGCAATTTCTGCGGTCTGCTCCAGTGCAAACAGGAAAAAGAATCTGAGCCTCAGTTTTTACAATGTGCAGCTTGCGTGCAGGAAACGGATCGACTCAGCAGCATCTCTGGGACATTTACTGCTCTCTGCTCTCTCGCCAGCAAGGCCTGGGCCATTAGTTCTGCTGGCAGGCAGCTCAGAGACGTTGGTGTTTGGGGCCTCTGGTGGCCTGTCATCCTGCTGCAGGTCAGCCTGGAGGAGTCTGCAGGCACTGCTTGGGGAAGAGGGAAAGTCTTCTTCCTCTTCCAGAGAGACAACATGAACAAATGTGATGCTGCCACTTCCCGTTCACACTGTCCTGACCAAGAAAAGAGCCGGTTCCAAGTTACAAGCTCAATTCATTGTTTTTTAATGGCTGCCTGCAGTCATACACAGCTGAAGGAGTGTGCAGTGAATCCATCCCTGCTCAAGGGATCTGCTTTCTTCACCCACCTGCTGCAGATTGACCCAACCCGGGTCATTCTGTGATTCTGTGTGATTCTGTAATTTTCTGCTCAGCTCAGCTACTCCACACTACTTTGATGTTGGCACATTTTGAGGATGAAGTTTCCTCTGTTGGTAGAGATGGAACCCTGAATAAGTCACTTAGACTTTGTTTTTTCTGCCTTTTATCAACTGCACTGAGGTTCCTGGGTGAGAATGAAGACCCAGAAGAAATAGTATTATCAATATGACATAAGCTACTATGAGATATGCGTGTAACTTCAAGAGATTCTGACTTATGGAAAGAAATTTCATGGAATCATAGAGTCATTATGGTTGGAAAAGACCTCCAAGATGATTGAAGCCCAACCTTCAATCCATCATCACCATACCCACTAACAGACACATGGAACGATCAAGGCTTGAAAAGACCTCCAAATTCACCACGTCCATCCATCAACACAACCCCACCAAACCATGTCCCCAGTGACACATCTACATAGATATTCCTCCTTTGCATAATAACATTGTGATTTTTCTCTAAATCTGTGCAGCAACACAGGAATCCACATTTCTTTACCATATATTTCTTTGTGGTACAATGCAGAGGATCAGGTGCCCATGTTCTCTCTTAAGGGGTGCAGATTTCCTAGAAAACTACATATCCCACAAGGCAAGCAAATACTATTCTTTTTTTCTTTAGTTTCAGAGCATGATGCAACTCTGGTTTGGGTAGCTTAGTGGGAGGTACAGTCAGCCTGGTTACTGGCCCAAGGGAGAAAGCACAGGCTGGAACCACAAGTCCCAGAAGGCAATGAAAGCATCGCTGAAGAGTGAATTTGAGTCTTGTGATTACCTCAGAGGAAGGGATCCTCAGTGGGCTGTCCCAGCGATTAAGTGCTTTCACTGTTTACATTTTGAATGTCAAAACAAGGTGTTTTGACATTTACAAATAATAATAAGAAAGCCTTTGACATTTTATGCAGAAAAGGAATTAAGGATTTTTATTTTTTTTTCTCTTTTTTCTTTAACCTCATGTTTTGAAACTTAAAGCAAATTTTAAAATGTCAGAATTTCCCAAAGGATGGAGATTTGGAATTTTTTCTCAGCTGTAGTTGTGATGCCTGGAATTAACTCTGATAGCCAAGGGATCAACAGTCTAAACAGTGCAACATGCTGCAGGCTTAAGCAGAGAAGAAGAATTTCTTCTCTTTGTTCTGTATTTTGAAACAGAACTCCTTTTTAATTCCATTCCTCCATTATCTGATACAGTTTTGCAAACTAGGCAATTCCATCTATGAGCTTTCTTCTTTACTACAGAGTAATCTTCTTGTTGCTTAACCCTGCCTAAAAAGTGAGTGTAAAATTCTTAAGGAAGAAAAAAGCTCTTACTGCTCCAACTGGGACCAGCTGATGTGATATTTCTCCTTCTACAATTCATGGTGAGGTGTGTCTACCCTGTGACTACCTTCTGGTTAGGACACAAAGGTCTGAATTGTGAAAGACAGCAGCATTTTTCCTGGATATTTCATATACCATCCCAATAACAGACCAGTTTTTTTTTTTACCCTGAGTTCTACCCTGTCATCAGCAAGTTCATTGTATCCAGGAAAAACTGAAATGTGATGAGAATTGGAAGACTATTGGAAGCCAAGACATAGAAGACATGTCTTTATCCAGTGCCTGCTAATACAAACAGGTGGCAGAGTTTTGTTAAAAAAGACTTGGGTTTGATACTGTGGGCTCAGAGGTTACTATCTGACAAAGACATCTGCATTTCAAGAAGGGGAGAGGAGATGTGGGGAGCAGAAATGTTTCTGGAACAACTTAAGTAAGAGGCCGTGAGTAAAACTCAAAGTACATTCTTCTGTGCTAGCAAGCCAGAGCACTGAGCTGATTGCCTTTGGGCTTTATAGTGTGAGGCAGCTACATCTAAGAGTTCTGATGTGGACCTGTAGGGAATCATTTAAGTTCAATTGTGCATTTGCTAATGGACTGCACCTCCAAGATTTGACACATCAAATGTTAATGCACTTGATTAACATGCTTGTACTGAAAGGAAACTCACACCCACACCAAAATGCTCTTGATCCTAAGTCCTAGTCTGTCTGATCACGTTGACCAGTGGCAGATGCTCTAAGATAATTGCAAGAAACCTCATATGCAAAAGCCATAGTTTATGGAGGCTTTTAATAGTGAGAATGGTTTGTATCCCACAGCTGTAGGATGTATTTCATTTTCAATATTCCCTTTTGCAATTTTGCAATTCCAGATGCTCAAGTTCTTCCTGAGCACAATACTTCGGTTGACAACCATGGCTCTGTGCTGTTGAGCTCTAAGGACTCATGTTCTGCAGACAGCCTAAATAAAGCCAGCGCTATCTATCTATATATATCCCTGAGAAAATGTGAATAAAGTTAATGCAGTCTGACAGCATGACAGAGAAACAGCAGAAAATAATCAGAAAGAGGGAATAAAGACAAAAGGGTTGCCACCATCTACCCTCAAAGAAGAACAATGGCTGCAAACAAGAATTTTACATGATCTGGCCGACTACTTGATAATTTACTCGTGCTGACTTCAGACCACATTCTTTGCAGTGTATAAGCAAGCAGAAAAAGATATAGCATGTGGATGAGCTTCAGTAGACTGTCAGATGCTCCTGAAACAGTTTTGTTACACAGGAACATGCAGCTTGGTTCATCTTAATTTACCAGGGCAGTGAATTTAAAGCTCATCGTTAAACTACATTGAACCTCTGGACAACCTATTTCATTTGGAACTAACATGGCTTCCATCTGATTTACCTTAATCCTCTTTAGAGCTGAACTTGATGACTTAAATGTTAGAAAAAGCTGTCTGTAAGACGGTATTTTAATGACCTTGGGAACAAATGGACTCGTCAAAGTTATTTTCTAGTTAAATAATCTGTTCAAAAAAAGCTAGTTCAGATTCCTTTTCTTCTTGAACATCTCGTTGCAAATAAATCAGTGCAGATAATGGTTTTCTCATCCTGTGAAATTTTCTGAGACTTCAGAATTTTTTTTATGTCCCACCACAGGATAAATTAAGCCTTTTGTAGTGGTTTTGGTTCATTTAGTTAGGATTTTTGGGTTTTTTTGCTCTCTCTTCCCTCCCTCCCCTGAACAAACAAACAAAAACAATCTCTCTTCTTTGGAAAAGAGTCAGCTGACCAAAATAGCAAAGAGATCAGCTGGGGAGGGAGGCATTACCCCTGTGAAATTTCAACTACTGGTAATTATGAATAAAGTGGTAAGACCCCAAAACTTCATCCTAAGACCTGGTCACATTCATTCCATGACATACATTCTTTATGAGTAGCTGCTCTGTACTGAAAACATCAGAGATTTGATCAGAGATTCCATTATCAAACTGAGAAATCTGCTGTTATTGAATGGCTGGGTTTGTTGTATTTTACAGTGATGCCTTCTTTCAAAGAAACGTGTAGGTAAAAGGTTGAAAGAGCAACATTTTCTTATGACAAGGTATTTAGTCAGCAGTTTCTTGCTCAGTGACCTTTGTGTGTTTCTACTGGCTATTTCAAGGGCTATGCTTATGTCTACTTCTTTGGTCCCCTCTGGTTGCACAGCCTAAACAATCCCACTCTCTCAGAGGTTTAGAAATGAATATACCCACCATCCAGACTGATCCAAGTGGTTCTACTGTCACTCTTCAACTGACCTGGAAGAATGCAGTAAGAGTTAGGACACCTAACAGAAGAGAGTAAGTAATATGGAGTAAACAAAGTTCAACTGAAGATCAATTGGCTTATACCTGAAAGAATCTAACTCCCAAGTTATCAATAATTTCTTTAGGACAGATAGGCCTGAAAGCAGTAACTAATCATTGCTCTGAAAGTAGTTTAGAGACAGAGCTACAAATGGTCTCACCAAAGAAAACCAGTCAGAAATCTGATCAGCTCTCACTTCATCTTGTTTTGAGGAAGGTAACAATACCATGTATCCCACAACATCCCAACACTGTGGATCAGAGCTCTAACTTTTCAAGGAAGATAAGATATTTGCAGAACAACAAAGATTTAATGAGGCACCTTCATGCCGTTGCTCTAACAGAGTCCAGCTGCAGCCTTCCCAAGAAGTAACATCTGCACTCTGTATCTTTACATAGTATATGTTGGTACTTTGTGATAAAGTCTTTTCTGCATCCTGAGCTTCAGGAATATGGGTCCAAAAGAAGACCAAGAAAGCTATGCAAACGTTGCTTAACCAAAAAGCACACACATCCGTGATGAGAAGCTCACCCAGCCAATAACTACAGGAACACAAACCGATCTACTTTTTGTCACATCACACCATGTACTCACTCAGTCATCCTCTACATTAGCCTATGACTGCATCCAGATGTGTGTTTCTCCATGAATTTTCACTGGATGAGGAGTTTTTGGGTCACTGAAAACTCAACTAGAATAGTGCACATGAGCACCGGTACTTGGGGGACACTCACAAGCTCCAAGCATAGGTTGACAATATGGGAACTTGTTTGAATAGCTGGGGCAATTGCTTATTCAATACATTCCTCTGTATCCATGGCCAGTTTGTAGTACTCTCAAAGACTTCTGGTAAACTTGATGAAGAAGAAGGAATAGAAACAAGACTGCAATTCCCAAGTAGGTCAGGGAGGGTAAAATTTCAATCTGCCTATGCTATTGAAAAACACATGAAGGAACTGGTCAGCATTTGTGAAACAGAACTGGCAAATTAAAAGCCAAATTAATAAGCTTCCCCCCCCCCCCCCCCCTTTTTCTTCCCCCCCACCCCTCCCCCCCCTTTTTTTTAAAAGAAAAATAAATATTCATATTCAGAACCAAGCTTTAGGGAAGACCACAGAGAATTAGTCTTGCAATTCTACTAATAGGAATCTGTAGAGCCTTACATATGTACTCTCATCTTCACCCCCAGGTCTGTGCTGAAAACCTACTCTCTGAGGGTTATCTGAATACTGCTAACAGGAAGGCAGCTAAATATTTGTCCTGCAACGAGGACAGAAAGAAAAATGAACCAGGGTTTTTCTTCCCCTCCCCATAAAACTTGAGCACTCATATTCAGAGTGAATGTAGACAGCCCTGGGACTTATATAAAAGAGTAGCAATTGGCTGTAAGCACCATAACTTAGAGAACATCCCACACTAACATGGGGAGAGCTTGGGAATAACAAAAATAGACTAATAGAACAAGCCTGGTGTAGCAAATTCCCAGCACCCAGCTCAGGGAGAGGAGAAAAGTAAAGGGAATTAATTAAAGATGATGGAATGAGATCCCTGATGAGGGAAAGAAAATGTACAGGGAGAATGGGAGTGCATAAAAGCAGTTGATGTCTTCCAGTAAATCTTACAACATTTGCTCATCAGGAGCAGTTCTTTTTGACACAGACTGCTGTTGTCTGCAGCTTGCTCCTTTCTCTTGATGCTTCCTGCTAGAGATGTGCACTGAATGAGCTCTTTTGTTTTCCATTGGCTCATGCTCAGGGAGGAAAGAGAACATATCCTCCTTCTATTCAGTTGTTGTGGTGGGGAAGGAAAGCAAGACGAGTATTCGGAGCTGTGAGACAAATGTAGTACATTTAGAATTTTCTAACTGGCCCAGATAAGACTTCTCCTGGGTGTTATGTATTGCACAGGTTTACTTTACACCTCATGGGTTTTGCCAGTTCCCTGTCCAACTCTCTGTGCACTGAACAACCTTTGAGGTTCAGCCATGAATCTTCAATCCAAGCCCATGGAAGCTGAAACTCATCATCTGAAAATCTTACAGCTCAGATGTATCTTCCTGGGTGCCTAAATTGCAAGCTATTTTGCATACAGCTTTATGGCATCAGATCCAATCTTCTGTGAATTTCTATGAGGAATGCTGAGATGTCAGATCCTGGAAGAGTAACTATACCTTATAAACAGCATGTGCTTCCAGATCTCAAAGACACTGGTATCCTTTGTGTGAAGAAGGCTGGAAGAGAAACATTTTCTTATGACAAGGTATTTAGTCAACAGTTTCCTGCTCTGTGACCTTTGCGTGTTTCTACTGGCTTTTTTAAGGGCTATGCTTATGTCTACTTCTTTGGTCCCCTCTGGTTGCACAGCCTAAACAATCCCACTCTCTCAGAGGTTTAGAAACAAATATACCCACCATCCGGATTGATCCAAGTGGTTCTACTGTCACTCTTCAACTGTCCTGGAAGAATGTAACAAGATACCCCTAATACAGCACTGAATTTATGGTAGTACAAAGACTGAATTCCTAGATTCTATGTACTCCTAGGTATTCTCTCTCTAGTGATTGCACAGCCCTACAGAGGAGAACATCTATTCCTGCTGAATGCATTTTTCACAACACTGTTTTCCCAGCAATGTTTATGAGTCTCTTTCTTTACCCCCCCCAAAAAACACTGCAATTTGTTTAACAAAAGAAAGAACACCTTCTCAACCTCCCTTATTTGCTAAGTAGGAGCAATTAAAGATGTGCCTCTACAGATTGCTTGTTCCCTACCCCTGCAGAAATAAAAGTATTTCAAACCAGGATTCTATAGGAGAGTTAGAACAAAGACCACCGCACTCTACAGCCACAGACCATGCAAACAAATTTGATCCCTCAGGCTATCATCACCTCCAACTAAAGTTATAACAACAGAGTGATTTCCAATTTAATCAAAGGCAACGCTAGTTGGAAAGACAAAAAGAAAAGAGTTTACTTTTGTCATTTGCTTTCTTTTTTTTCTTCCTAATTTAAGCTTTTTCAAAGAATAAATCTTCATCTGAGGGGTGGAGATTCCTTCTGGCACTTGGTTCAGAAGACACAAAAGGGGAAAAAATACACCCTGTCTATTTTTATTTTTAAATAATTAACGTGGTTTAATTGGTCACTTCACAGGAATGCTTCGGCCCATTTGGTGCTGATGGAATTGTGGTGAGGTTAAAGAAAGGAGGAGGTTCGGCATGTACACAGACTGTCCAGTTTATGAGGCATCTGGTCCTGGTATGAGAAATAAAACATGGCTGTCATGCAGGATATGACCCAGCTTTACTGATGTGAATCCAGACTCTGTAAACCAGACATGTGAATGGTCCCAAAAGCTGATTTAGCACCACTTGGTGAACCCAAAGCCAATGGAGAAAACTATGACCTTGTGTGAGTAGGAGAGAGAATGGCCTGGAGTTAGGGACCTTGTTGGACAGAAATAGTACATGTTATTGTGAAAATATGTGAAAATGCCATTTTTGTGTCATATGTAACCTGAGAATAGTATCGTAAGAGACAGTCCTGAAGTCACTGAAGAATGAGGGAAAACACAGGGAAGGTGTACCTACTTCCACCAGGTTGCAAGGTGGTATATGTGACAGACTGGCATCCAGATGTGAGACATGAGCCTTCTTCTAATGAGGGTGTGATGCAGCTGTGCACTATTAGGTTTGCCTGGGAATTCGTGCCCAAAGCCAGGAATACTTATACCCCGGAAGCAGAGCCTGGTGGTTGAACACCTCCAGATGGATCATTTCAGTAAATTCCTTCCACTTGAGACTTGACCTGGGCCAGGTTTTAAGCGCTTTCTTGCGTAAGCACAGTTTGCAAGCACAAATGTGTGCTATGGCATACTGTGTTGGATGTGCATGCTCTCTGCTCAAACACATGGGATTTTTCAGGGCAAGCCCTTTCAATCACTGTATTTCCTTCTGATCGGTCTGTTGCTCCGCAAGTGGCACTTGTGTCTGTCCTACAAACTCTCAGCTAGAGTCTTATGCACTTAAAGTAAGTTATAAATTGATGTGACATTCAAATGCAGCTTTTCCATCTCTCCATCTCACAATTTTATCAGCTTTGTGGTAATCAGGATAGACTCAGTTACATTCTTTGTTGTTGGGTAGATATATAGATTGTAAAGTAGGATATAATACAAGAATGGTTGTATAATAGATAGCCAAAGGTTATCTATAGGAAAAACTCACCAATTCTGAGGCCTTCAATCTAGATGGAAAATGCTGAGGCTGGTCACCCAAACTCCACGAAGGAGGGATCTCCAAAAGAAATGCTGCTGCTGTGGTGGTCAGCCCTTAAATGAAGTCTAGGAAAGGTGGAGTCAGGCTCCATGTCTTCCAGAAGCACAGCTGAATTACTCTCACCTGTGCTCCCACAGCTGACCTGACACTTGCTTCATCTGGTTAATCAGAGGTTCAGGCTGTGATTACCAATTTCCTCTACGTGGATCTACTCTGAAAAGTTCTATTATTCAGGCAAGGCAAAGACTATCCACCAAATTTCACATTGTGCTTTTGGGTTCTCAGGACACTGGTTGTTTGTATTTTATAAGGGGCGAAAGATAAAGAATCAAATCAGCAAACAAAACCCAATAGAGACAACTTTCCCAGCAATGTATCCCAGAGGTGAGTAGCATCCAACTCTCTGGTCCTCTAGCCTGTGTCTAAAACTGCAGTAGGCTCAAACCACACTTGCCAGCTTTACTCTGCTACAGTGGCAGTTCAGGCATTTCATGTAGCATCCTATTTCTGGTAGCCGGTTCCTAGAGAGTGGACCAGAGCTCCTCCTCTGAGAATAACTGGACTGAGTGCTTGCCATACTAAGTATATGGGAGTGTTCCATGACTCCTTAGTTGGTAGGCAGTTGTCCCCCTTGTTTCAGAAGATGATAGCTTGATGACTTCATGCAGATAAGACTCTATGCCTAGAAACAAAGAGTAATTTGCCTCAGTTTAAAAGCAGGTGCTCCTGGATCTGCAGCATGGCTCACATACACACAGTCCCACGTGGCTGGCTCTGAGCCTGCCTGCTGCTGACCAGCAATGGAACGTGAGCCACGTGGGTTCTCCAGTGCTGGCTTTGCCCACCGGCAAACCTCAGCCAGCCACCTGCTAGGAGTGAGTCTCCCTTCTTGTAATTCCCAAGGCCTGTGCCACAAAGGTGCTCAAAGCTTGGTTTGCATCCTTCTCTGAAGGGCTAAAGAGGCAAATAACTCAGCTGACAACTGGTTGTTACTCTATAGTAATACAGCCAGAAAGCTCCATTTTGCAAAAGTGTTGCAAAACAGGAGCTTTGATCCACAGGATCCATTCAGGATTAGGTTAGAGTTATGCTGGTTTGATGTGCATGCAACGAACAGAGCCCATCCCTGTTCCAAAAACTGCCTGCTTTTATGCGGCCGTGTTACAAAAGGATTGTTTTCTTCCTGCAGCCTGATTCAATTTTAAACTCAATTTTTATAGCTCCTATCTGTATAGGCTTCCAGTAAGACTATTCTCATTTGAGCAAAAATTGGTTTGAGGAAGTTTTACCACAAACCCTTAAATACTTTGATATGACAGTATCCATCACACTGACAAAGTCAAGGTTAAAAATAGAGTTTACAGGCATAAGTCTGGCATTCGAGTTGACTACAATATTGCAAAACGATTTAAAGTCAGCAAAATAATGTTTAACGTGTCCTGGATCCCAAATCTCCTTGGAGGAATGGGGGGGGGGGGGAAGAAGGAAAAAAGTAAGCAACCACAGCATCGGGTCAGATGGTAATTTACTGCTGCCAAGCCTCCTCCATACAAAATCATTGCAGATGCTCACTGGTCAGCGGCAGTCTAAACAAGCAGTGAAACATTTACAGCTGTAAGCCTGCGTGCCTATTGAAAGCAGCCTTCTGGAAGGGAAGGTGCACGGTTTCAGAGAGGACCCTGATGAAGTTAGGATCCTGTGGCAGGATCAGGGCTATTCTGGAGCTAGAAGAAGCATTTTAATGAGGAGACTCTCATGTGCGTTTTCCCACAAGGGATGTTTTACTGACACATCACTGACTGCCTTTACTTACAGATGCATGGGACTCCCATTAGCAGCACGGAGGGAAAAGAAACATTTTGTTTCCCATGACATGTAAGAGTAAATTCTCTCTCTTTTTATGCATTTTTCTCCTGGTACTTTGGTTTTAGCTAGAGACAGGATGTGTGGCAAGCATCCCAGTGCTGCTGGAGGTAGGGAGAGTTTCCCCAAAGCACAGTGGGTTTGAGCACTCAGATTAAACTCACTTAAGGTTTTGTGTTTTGGGTTTATTTTTTTTGTTTGTTTGTTTTTGTTTTTTTTGGGGGGGAGGGGGTTGGCATTGATTAGATCTGGTGTGCATTATTTTAGATATATTTTGCTTTTCTCTGTGAAGAATGGGTGTAATCTGTTCTTCAGAATGCCCACCACAATAAACTCCTTTCTGAAAGGAAGGAGTTATGGATGCCCATCCCTAGAGGTGCTCAAGGCCAGGTTGGATGGGGCCCTGGACAGCCTGATCTAGTGGGTGGCAACCAGCCCATGGCAGGTGATTGGGACTGGATGATCTTTGGGGGCCTTTCCAACCCAAGCCATTCTATGCTTCTATGAACTAGAAGCACAGCCTGTTCCAACACTCACCTTGGGGGCATGATGGTCCATGTACCATTTGAGCATTTTACAATAGGTGCTAAACTTCAAAAGGGCACATGTGAACTGTGTTGGGTGACAAGCAGCAGTTCTGAGTACATACCTGACTACATATCGTGGCTTGAGACTACTAAGACATCACTTTAGCCACCCAGTGTGCTTTTTTCTGTCCCTTGTGTGTTGTAGTTCGGATGACTTGCATTGCAACAGCACTGAGAAACCTCAGCAAAATCAGGGTAATGTTTTACTAAAAATCCAGTACCTTATTATTCACTGGCCATTTGCAAGGCTTCCCAGCGCCTCCTACTACAACAAATGCTGCTCTCAATTTTGATGATTTTGTCAAAGCTGAATGTTTGGGTTTAGGTTTTCCATTCTGGATGTATGTCACTGGGATTAACTGTTTTTTTTTGTTGTTGTTGTTCATTTTCCACACTCCACCTTTGCTATCTAAGCTTACCTGACAAATATCTCAAGTAAGTCATGCAGTCTTCAATTTCCAGACCCGGATCTGAGCAAAACTGAGGAGAGTCTGTCGATAAGTACTGCTCCACAGAAGGAATGAAAGCACTTGGAAAAGGCCAGGAAGGAAGTTCTTAGTAAAGCCAAGAATCATAATGAGGCTTCCCAAGCCTATGGACTGTGTCTTAACTCCAGGGCTATTTATTCTCCTTACCTCCTTCTGATGCAACAAGATTGTAATTCAAAGAAGTCGGAAGCTTTGAATCAATTGCATTTGTGAATCTTTATTTCACAAACAGTCTTCCTTGCACTACTTGTGTCAGATACATCTCGCACCACAGTACCTCTGAACACTAGTCTTATTCTTATTTGCTGCCCTACAGGCATTTGTGCTAGCTATGCTCCCTGCTGAATTTCTCAGAGATGAAGCCAGATCCTGTTCAAACAAGAAGAAATAATAAAACCCCTTCCACAGGAAAGAGTGACTTGGCAGCAGCTGGGGGCAAAATTAGAAAAAAAGAAGGTGGGGTGAGGATAGGAGGGCAGAACCCCCATACAGCACTTAGCCCCTCCATCACGAGGTCCGAGAGGTCAGTCTGGGCAGAGAAAATGAGTAAGATAGATCCCAGTTGCCCTGTTTTCTCCTTCTAGCTCTGCAGACAGCCAGTTTGGGCCAGACCACATTGTTACTAAAGGAGTCCTTCTTTGACTCCCTAGGAAAGGGCAGAACAAGAAAGCACAGCCAGAAACTCAGTGGAAAGTCTTGGGGAGCTTCATGGGTCCTACAAAATCCTTGCAACACAGCTAAACCTCAGCTACCTGCCTGCCTAGATGGAAGGCTTGGGTCATGGCAGAAGGATGCTGATCCTGAAACCTTAGAAGTTTCAGGAGAGAATGTCCTAATATGTGAGGAAAATGCTGACAGTTGAAAGGCTTTTCAAATGGGAATGTTAAGCAAAGCTGATCGCTTCCTTCCCCAACCAACAGTAAACACATCAGGTATGGTTTACCCTCACCATCCTTTGAAACCTAAGCATATCGCTTTGGAGATGGCAACACAAACTTACAACAAAGAATTCTGAATATCTCTGAGGGACAAAATGCTATTAAGCAGGTTATTTTTGGTTCAAAAAGAGTTGTGTCATGATCTCTCTCTCATGGTGAGCACACGTGACCACAGTGTCCTGGATCTAAACAGTGCTCCTAGTGAAAACTTGAGCCTAGTTCTGTGGTCAGTCACCCAAAGCAAGCTGTGCTACTGGTCGTGCCCCAGCATACAGGATAATTAAGACTGGGAAATTCAACCAGATGAAACTGAACTGCTTTTATACATTCACTCATTTTCAGCCAGATCAGTTCCCTGACCCCATTCGTCATGAGACCACACAGATGCCACTGCTTCTATAAGAGCAGGAGAGTGAATGAGAGAAATGTGGGGTAGGTGGATTTACCCCTGCAGATTAATACTGGCTCAACTCACTCTGATTCAGGGTAATAGTCAGAGACATACACATCTCTGTGACATGCTTTGGCTCCAGAACACTACACTTCTGTGAAATTTCCTTATTTTGAAAACACACCAATGAGCTCTAGTTCAGATTTAAAGGAATACATAAATTACAGCAGATCTTGGCTTAAAATACAATGCCTTACCAAAGGAAAAAAAAAAGAAAAAGCATATATGCGTTCACTAATCCAGCCAAGAACTGTAATAAACTGTCAACATCAGTCTCGTTCACTTCATTTTGGGGTCTTGCTGGTCCTCACACAAATGTTCTTCAGCTATGATCTCCAGGCTGGTGGTCTGTGGGGATTTTTCTGTTCCTGTGATTCTGTTTTTTCTATCTGAATCTGATAAACCTCATTAAAAGAAGTCAGTACCCTATGGGATGAAATGTCAGGCCTGTCCTCGTGAAATATTGTGTTCTGAACTGACCCCAGACAAGACAGCTCCATGTGGCAAATAGTGCAGTCATTTTAGTGCATTGCTGAGCCTAGCTAATAAGCGCTTTTGAGAAGTAGGGTATATTAGTTGTCACTCAGCACCTTGTGATTGCATTTCCATGGCTTGTGGACCAGACTGTAGCGTGGGTAAAGAATGTCCTGCCTGCTTGCAAAAGGCTGTGTGGAGCTGTGCACATGCATGTCTAACTGCACAAATAAATTCTCTAGATGACATGAAAATCCTTGCCCAGAATACAGGAATAATACAAGAAGCATCATCATCCTCGCTTCCCAAAAGTGCTTGGGTCATTTTGAAAAGAACTCTGAACATGGGGAATTTTCCTTGGGGAAGGCAGGGACAAATCAGGGTATTGCAGTTACACAGTGATATAAAACAGCAGGAGATCCATAAAGATTTATGGACAGGTTCCTCTACTCCCAGGTAAAGGAAAACAAGTACTTCCATAAGAAAAGGGGAAGGAGGGCAAAAAGTGTAATTCTTGCTATAAACGTATCTTAAAATAGGAGTGCAATATAATGACAGCCTGTGTGGCAGCTCAGCTTGGTTTACACATTCCCATACCTTGTTTGGTTTTACTACTTCTTCCAAGCCGATGCGCTCCCTGAGCCATCCATGCCCTAATCGCCCCTGTCACAGTGTTTGCTGTCTCAATCAGTAGTTGCCATACTGCATATTTGTGCCTGCTTCCTGCACCCTGAGCCAAGCCTGCCCTGGTTTTTCTGCTACAAGGCTTCAGCCCTCACTCAGTTACACCAGCTTTTGCCAGTACAACTTGTCATCAGCTCTAAGGTCAATTCTACTCCGACATCCCCTTCACACGTCATCAGGCAGCCATAGGCTCTGTGCTAAATCCAACCCTACAAAAGAGAGGGCTTAGCAGCACTATAAAAATTAAAGAGGTGCCTTTGTCTGTGCTCATCACCTCCCAGGTGACACTCTATGGAGATCAGCAGTTCCTGGTCTGAGGCTTGAGCCCATCATGAGCACTACGTGGCAGGGAGATCTAGTCCAGGAGACAATCAGCATGGCCACTGGCAGCTGCTGTTGCAATAGACAGCTTTTTTTTTTTTACTTTCCTTACAGCAGGTTGTGTCCATCCTGTGATATTTCACCTAACAATTTCTAATGGTCCATAAGTGTTTTCAGATGGATTCAGCTGGTTGCCAAAGAAGACACAGAAACAGTTTCCCCCTGTCAAGGTTTGACCTTATCCCGGCAGACATTCTGTGCTGCCCACGGTTTTGTTTGCTGTTCCCAGAGACAAGGGTTGTGACCACCTCAAGGACCATCTCTGACTTGAACCATTCTGAGAGGAGAGGATGACAGTGAGTAAAGATAAGCACAAGTTTTGATAGTGCCATCAAACTTTCTAGGACGTATTTTACTGGCAGAAGGAACCTACAGTGATGTTTTCCTCCTGCTCATTCCTACAGGAGAATATCTTACTCTAAAGAAACATTCAGATGACCACACTGAAGAATTTAAAGTACTTTGAGAGAGCAAATGGATTTTCCTACCAAATACTTCATTTCACCATGCACAGGGGAAACTGAAAATTGTCTCACTGAGGTTTGGAACACAGATTAGGAGCTGATCTGAGATCTTTCGAAGTGTTGGGTCTTCCATCCAATATCCACATCCATTCTGGACAGCTGGGAGGTGCCCAGTCCCTACTGTGGTGCACATGGGTATGAATTCCCAGGAACATCACTGGGCAGGTCTGGCTGAAACTAGCACCAAGAGTATATGGAGAGCCACTGGGAGTAATATAGCAGCTGTTCCTTTATCCTTTCTTTCAGCCCTAGGTAACATTCCTGCACATCTCCTCAGCTCAAGCTGTGAAAGATTTCTGTATCTCTTCCTACATATTTGTGAGATCTGTTTCCAGCGGTGGGGATAGTTCCCTCTGGCACCAAGGAGCAGCTGCTAGTATAACATCCTTGTGCTCCTTACAGCTTCATTAAACCTCAGATGTGACATCAGCTCTAGCAAGATGAGGCTTCCTTGCTCAAACACTTTGGCTACCTGCCACCCGTAAGCATTAATGCTCAGGCCATGCTGTCAGTCCCCACAGATGACCCCCTGCCAGCTGGTGAGAATTCACCACACTCTGCATGCAGACGCTGTGCATGTTTTTGTCATTGACGGGCCTTGACCAAGTCACCTCGATCTCATCTACAAGATGAGGAGCAAACACATTCCTTGTCTCCGGGGTTGTTGAGGAAGTATGTCATAGCTGGAAAACTGTGGCTTTGGAAACTACTGCAGTCTGAACAAATCGTTGTGCCCCAGAATTTGAAGCAAATGGACAACAGGGTGGCCTTTTCCTGCTGGCCTACATGCACCAGTCCTCCTGAATGCAAGGGGATTATTGCTTCTGTGTGTAGTTGTCTGTCACTGCCGAGCTCTCTGTGGGAGTGTGGCTGTAAACGTGCTGAAAAGCCAGCTTGTACTCAGGAAGCACAGGAATGCTTGCAGAATAAATAACAATGTAAATTAGACAGGACTAGAGCTCACCAGCCTCAGCAGGAGTTATCCCCTTGTCCAAACATCCAGCCAGCAGCTGATGAGCTTCCTTGTGTGCTCAGCAGTGCTCCTGCCAAGCTGAAAAGATTAAGAAGGAAAACTTGCCCCAGCTGAACAAATAGCTCAAAGGTCTGCCTGAGGCTCAGTAGATGATTAGGGCAGCACGGATAGGTGTTAGTTTCTGTAGCCTGAGAAACAGATTCAATTAGCATCACACCCAGCACCCGCTGCCACAATACCCTGCAGGACCGGCAACACATCTGAAATTGTGCTCCCTGGAAATGGACTTCCTGCAGCTGTCAAGAGGTTCAATTCTGGGTTCAAAGATACAAATTCAGACACCATCCACTCTCAGTCAGGCTGTCCATTTCACCACAGAAACAGGTAGCTGGGAAACCAAATGCCTCCCGCCTTCCTCCTCCCTGCCCAAGCACAGCCCACAGCTAACAGGCAAAATAGATATCATGTCTTCCAGAAATGTTGACAAGCCTGCAATGTTTCACCACGGCTGCTGAGCCCAGAAGTCAAGTTCTTCTTGGCTCATCTCCCCTAGGGTGGTTGATGGCTCAGCAGGGACTGCAAATCTATGGCTTCCAGCTAGTGAAGCACCACTCAAAAACATCTTCTAATTTACAGCCGAGCATTTATGCAAACACTGTAAATCCAGAGATGATCCACAGGGACTAGTGTAATCATACGGTAAGAATAACACAGCATTATGAAACACTCATGACAGGTTCAACCCCACCTGCTTTAAATCACCTCCAAGGGCTTTGGCCCCATCTTAGTCCCCGACTGATATTAAACCTGCTGTCACACAACTTTTTCTGACATGCCTGCTGCACCTGAACTCATCACCAGAGACTGACAGCAGGGAAGAGAGGGGGCTGGAGACCCCAGTGAGTGCTATCATCTCGGGAGGCACTTTTAATATGTTTTCCATCATAGCCATAAACTGAATGATCCACAAACTTTTATGATTATCTCCCCCATAGCATCCCAAAGGACAGAAAATAAAACACATTTTTATTATGCCTCTTGAAAGATATAACCGCTCATTTTTCTCTAAAGGAACCCCGCGGATGGGAGACTAAGCAACTGCTGTGCTTCCTGAACCTAAGATGGCCTTTTGGGTGGTCAGACTGAAAGTTACTGTCACAGCTTAACACCAGGACACTCAAAAATAACATAGATGTGGTTTGTCACATCTAGCCATTCAGTGCCTGTTTCAGGGTATCCTGGAGTCAAGCTGCGACTTCAGTTTGGAGAGATCATTCCTATTATCCCTGAGAACAGAACTGGAAATGTGTAAGTCTTTCCTTGCGGAGAGAATAAGTAAGTATCACATTTAATTGCTTCCCACCTTATGACTGTTATCTGATAGGGATCCACTCCTAAACTGCGGAGTGACATCAGCATTTCAAAGTTTGGTCTGTGTTAGACTTATCCCTTAGGAAGGACCTCTCTAGTACATGCACAGAGCATCTACAGTTACTCTGTTCCAGATGTGAGCACCCAGCAGAAAGGGAGGGTTAATTTGGACACTTAACCACGTGTTCCTGTCCCCAACCTTGAGGAGTTTCCATCAGAGTGTCTATGACCCGGCTTGCTGATATTAGTGGCCTTATGTGAGCAACAATAAAAAACATTATCCATAGACATTGGGAGATTTACAGTTGCAGAATGCACAAAGCAAGTGGTTGTGCAGCTGAATATATAGCACCCAAGGACAGGAGCTGATTTTAAATGACCTATAAATATGCAAGCATTTGTCACCGAGGGTGGCTTAAACGTGTCACCTCTGACACCTCCAACAAATCACACGAATAGGGAGGTCGTATAAACAAGAGTAAACGAAAAAAAAGCAAAAGAAAAAGTGTTTTATTAATCAGATACTGTGAAAAGTCCTCTGACATGGCAGAAAGCTGAGGTGGTGAAGTTAGAAAATACTAACCTGGCAAAAAGAGGGGAAGAAAATGGTGCTTTTCTCCTAGTCTGCAGTTGCTTTTTTGTCCTGATGTCAAGTTACACGCTGCACAGATCCTTGGAGGCACCTCCTAGTAAACTCACAGCTTCAGGACTAAGAATGGTATTAGTGCATCTTAAATAACAAAGGTGCCCAATAACCCATTCTAAACGGTATGACAGTGTCAGCTACAGGAATGGGTTCTAGGAAGGAATGACTCCTTAGCAGTAACTTGCAGTCAGCAGCTCCCAGTGTGAACGCTGTTGTGGTGCACATGCCTTGCCTGTATCACTCTTCACATTCAAATTTGTCCTTACATCCCTCAACAACGGAAGCAACTCCGCTTACTGGGCTGGCAGTTCAGATCTTCACTGTCTTTGCTATTTTCCCAGTGCAAAGTTGACATTGCCTTTGCCTATCTAAGCCTGCAGTTTCTCTTCTTGCTCTCCATAGACCCTAGGAACAATTTATGCATGTAGATCATTGAACAGGCTTTACTTTTTCTTCTGGATGTTGTCAAAGGCTTTGTCCTCTCTTTGTAGTGTGATGCCTGTAAAAAAATACTGTACTTCAACTAAGAATTTATTGATACTGAACCAGAGATTATTTCTTAGGACAGGTCAGTATTGCTCTTCATGCACCCATTTTTTTCAGAGCAGCCTCAAATTCTGTCTCCCTTTTGGTCTGGAATGTCCAAACTTGCACTGGGAAATACAGAACTTTTGCCTTGATATTTATTCATATAATGGTTTTCATCTGAGCCACTGAATATTCCTTTATAAGCAAAAAACCATGGCAGTGGGGGGAGGGGGGTGTGTGGAAATCGTGTTCATTTAATTCCACTGCTCTGAATGGGAAAGACCTCTGGAAATTCCTGCCCCAGTCTCCACTTCATCAGCAGCAGTTATGTTAGTGTTTTCAGACCCCCAAGGCTCAAGCTAAACTTACTTCTAACATTTTAACCTTTCAACCATTGGAAGAGAAGTTTGAATGTCATGCTCTGTTTGTCAGCTATCCTCTCATAGACTTAAAGAACATGGCACATTCCCATCATTAAGCATGTCTTTGACTTCAGTGGGGTTCATTTGATGCTAAGCCTGTTTGTATCAGTCCCTTCTCTTTAAGAAAATAATAGTTTAAAAGATTCTCTGTGTCAGTTATTGAGCCACACTGGGCAATTTCCCTTCCTATTCCTAATAGCAAATTCATATATAAAGACTATTCTGCTACTCGTGTCATGTATTCAATTATCATGATCTGTAAATCAAACCTAACAATTCCCAACAAATATCTTACAAAAGTTCTCCTGGATGTTTACACACCAGGAATAAAAATGCCAGGCAAAGGTATCTGGCAGGAACTGCTTTAGTTCCTGACCTCATTACTCATGAATCTGCATACAGCTGCCTTTCACCCCCATCAAATGCAAACCCCAGAGGCCTGAGAGATGTGCATACTTGAACTTGTCAAATTCCCAGTAGAATAGCTCCCCCCAATGCACCACATCGGAGTGCTTTACCCGTTCTTTGAAGGAAACGCTTTCTTTAAATGCCTCTGGTTTAATGGGAAAGATGAATTCACCCCGTGGCCCAGTCTTGGCCCTAATTCTCTGCTGAGGCACCACTTTATAAGTAAGCTGATGTCTTCCAAGGGTTGTACAGATTGCAAGAGCTATCTTGATCAGTCTGCACTGCACACTCACACTTCACATTTCCATGCACTCAAACACCCACAGAGCCAGGTTCTGTCAGACTCTACCTTCGGGTACTTCTAGACAAAACTATCTGGGGACCACTGATCCCTAAGCCAATATACCATTTTTATTATTCTTTTATTATTATTATTACTATTTCTAATGATGGACTTGATTCCTTTGAATTTGTCCAGAATGACCTTTCAACAAGCACAGCAATGTACAGCAAGACATAACTGTATCTTTCTTTGAGCACCTCTTTTCCAGGGATTTGTTAGCTTCCTACAAATGAACAAATTGCTACCTTACTGCTTCTGCTTCCAGCACAATTTATGCGATGAGCACGTCCTCTAGAAGTGTTCTGAGGACCATCTGCATCGTTATGTGTCTTCAAGTGGTCATTTTAGTCTGTGTGTGCTAGATATGAACTATCTCCTTCCAGCAGTAAACCACTGAACACTTGTAGAATGTAAGAGAACTGCCTAGCACCAGTTGTTACCCATTCCCAGCAATGTGAAAGGGCTCACACCTCTCACCAAGTCACCAGGACTGGGAGCTACCCCGTCTCTCATCAGAAGTGGCAAACTTCTTTTTGCCCGCGGCAAACACACAGTGATTCATTTTAGCTCATTCTGAAGTGTTAGATCACATTATTCTGCATTTGCCCAGGGATAAATTGACTCAGCATTTAGGCTAAGCATTAGCTGTAAGGCTTGCATCCAGATAATTACCTCCGTTTAGCTGATGCTTGGTAACTCGTTAAGCCACAGTATCTTAATTACTAGTCTGAGACCTAAGGCTCTCATAAAGCAGATTGGGATTTTCAGATAACTTTTGCTTCTATTTTGGAGAGTCGGAATAGATTCCAGGGCAAACTATGCTAAAGCAAAACCCATGAAGTCAGAAGGAGTTTTGTATATAGAACAGGACATATAGCCATTTTTTTTCCAAATGCAAAACGTCCACCAAATACAGAAATAAAATGAAGAACTACTCTTGGCATAGCTAATTGCAATTAGAGACTTTTGAAAATTCAAGCACTCCGTTTCCCACTTTAAACACAATTCAGCAAAGTGTTTACGCTCCGACTTGAATGGGATGACTTAAGTGATTACAATTAACCACGTGCTGAAGTATTTTGCAGAACCAAGACCTAAGGGGAAGAAAAACGTCTTCAAACTATGACAGTTCTTCAGCTGAAGCAGCACGGAAAACCTTTGCTCTCACTACCAAAACTGTAAATACAAGACATTTTTTTACCTCCACAAACTAAAGATTGCTTTACTGTGGCCTGTTCTGTAGATTGCACCCAGCCTGGCCCTTTGCAAGCTGCAGAGCAACTTCTTGAGGAAAACTCCACTTAGGAGTTAAGAGACAGACTCTACAGAACTGACAGCAACAATTCAACCTAGACATCTTGCAGTTTGGTTTAACGTGCTCCCAAAAGAGGGTGTGCATCAAGTAATCCTACAATTATTTTTTGCCTTTTGCTTATTAGGATCAATTCTGACAGCAACATAATCAGAGAAATTTCATCTCTTGCTCGAGACCCACATGGTGTAGTTTAGAGTATCTACTGGCCCAGCAAAGCTCAAATTACATAGACAGGAAAGTGATTCATGCTATCTAGCAAGATACATTCCTGCACAGTGCCACTGAACTTACTAATATTCTGTACTTAAACAATGTACAGATACACAGAATTAGCCTGTAATTACTTTGAATTAGTCCTCATGGCTGGGATATGATATTTGGTGGGGTAACATCAGAGAGTGTGATAGTTCCTTCCCAACCATTCACCACACATAGCTTGTACATCCATTATTTTTATGACCTAACAAATTCTTCTCTCACTCATTTACCATGGTAAATGACATTCATTCACCATGGTAAATGAGACTGTTATACCAAGGAAAGCAACTGGGAAGACTGCAGTATAAATTCAGCCCTTGTAAATATTCCAGCCATTCATGTTAGGCATCAGCTGTGGTTGAGATGTGGGCATTTGGTTTTGTTGTTGTTGTTGTTATGCTAAACGATTGCAGTGTTTGAGATAATTACTGGAGAACAGCCTTGTAAGGCAAGCCTCCATGCTGGATCTTGAAAAACACCCATACCCATTTCTGTTCATCAGTTTAAAGGTGACAGACAGAGTCCTGCTTTTGAGAGAGAAATGGGTAAGGGGAACATATTCTTCATAGCCAAATTTTCTGTGCTTTTGTGCTTGGTAGTAAAGGCAAATTTAGTTTCCACAAGCTATCTAGTGTACTGTCTTTCTACTACAATCTCTTCTCAGTCTCTTTTTTAAGCAAGGAACTAATTTGGGCCAATAGTCTATTTGAAGATAAAAATGAAACCCAACAGCACTTAAGGAGAACAGGAGACCTCATACATCTTTGTCCAGCTCATTGCTCTGCTGATCTACAACATGACTATCAACACGCTATCTAATCTTGTCTTAGGCATCAAGCAAAACAGAACCCAGGCCATTCCTAGATAAACTGTTCCAGTGCTAAAAAAAAATGTGCAATTTATTTCTGCCCTCAATTTGTTACTCAGCTTTCACTGGCTTGATTATGTAAGGTCTTCATTCCCTAGATCCAGGTCTTGCATTAATAAAAGACTTCAGCAAACTGAAAAAGAAGAAACTCCAAGAAATCCTCTAGCTCATCTTCCAGCCCTAAGGTGAGACCCACTCACTCTGCCTTTGTCAATCCCAATCCCAATAACTGGAAAAGATTACAAAGACCATCTAGTCCAACCACCAGCCCATCACCACTATGCCCAGTAAACCATGTCACACCCACTGAGCCACATCACTTCTGCTAACAAAGCAGTGTTGACCTCCCTGACCAACCAGCCCAGAGATGTGCACATAGTATACACTACACAGATACACATTTTGAGAAACCATTTTCTGGTACCCTGAGCCAAAGTTCTGCTGGCATGGAAAAGGAAACCCTGGGGTGCCAGGAGAAGCAGTAGCTAACAAGTAGCAGGCACTGCCTTGCTTTTTATAATTCTGCTGTCATAGGATGCAAGAACTAAGGGTTCGGCATGTGCTTGGCTGGGAGATCTAAGCCTGCTTTTAGAAATCCATACTCGGCTCTTTTTGGACTGATAAAGCCTCTTTGAAGCTCACGCGCACACACATACACACACACACACACACACACACAAGTGTTTACAGAACCTGGCTTGTCTAATTTGCCAGCATAAAGAGAGGCAGAGCTCAGGCTGATGTCACTTTTCACATCCAGATAAGAGGAGCGTGCTAGGATGGCTTTCTTGCTCTGCATTCACAGGCATGGTGGTCCCTTAGGGAGGGTTCCTGGGTGAAAGTGAGATACCATATACAAAAGTAAACTGCAGGATCATTGATTAGATTGGCTAATTTTAATTAGAGCTGTGTAGGAAGCTGGTTCAAGCAGCGTTTTAATGACTTAATGGCATTTGTGTAGGCTCATCCAAGCACAAGTCAGCAGCCACAGCCATGTTACACTCTGATACCGGTAGCACAAAGCCTGATGTTGTGGTTCGTTGGTCTCAGTGTGAAGTCTCATTGTTCCAGCATGGAACTTTTGGTCAGAAATACAGCAGAAAACTATAACTCCAGTGTGCTGATTTCCCCAGTGATGGAGGCAGAAAGCATGGGCTTGAGGTCCTGAACACCTAATTTGATTTTCATGTCCGTATGTCTTCACAGGTCCATTCATTCTGGTTCTGCAGAAAGAAGAACGTGGTCCTTCTCACTGGAGAGGGCTATCTTTTTCTTTGTTTGTTTGTTAAGAATACAGCATTATTTCATGCAGCGAGAGAAAAAGGAAAACAAAGTTCTTGAAATCTCAAGCGATGCCAGGACATATTTTCTACCCAGCTACTTGCCATAAATAAAACTGACATTTTATATCTTGGCCATTACAGCTAAATGACTGCCATGCTTTTTTGTTGTTGTTGTTGTTTGTTTGTTCTTAATAAAATAGAGGCCATGTTACCGCATGCTCTCCTACCAGAGAATTTAGGCTTGTTTCAGTTGGTGCAAAAGAGAGATATTGAAATATCAATTTGGAAAGACACACAAGTGGCTTTTTTTTTCCTCCTGCCAAGCTTCGTATTCTATTTGGGTGAGTTGTCTACAATCCAGATGGTATCTATGGGGGGGAATGTAGGAAGGCACCATCTTATTTTTTTCCCCCCTCTTTTTCATCCAGAAACCACACTGCAAATATGAAGAGAGAGACACTGAGAAAAGACCTGTTTCAGGAGATCCCAATTTGGAAGCTGCAAAGGTGGCAAGCACAGATGTTTTCATACAGTTCTTTTAATTTCTCCGAGCTCCCAAATGGACACTGAATGACTCAGCAGCAAACTGCTTTTAGGGCATTTTGTTTCCATTGAACCATTTCTCTCTGCGCCCTTTGGCAATGGATTTTATGCTGCAGTTTTGTCAAAAAGTTTGCACAAGGCACCATAAGATAAAGGAAAAAAAAAAAGTTTACATCTCCATCTTTATCTGCTGAGCACATCTGTAATGTACCCAGGGCTGAGATCGTTCCCTTTACTGGCACAGATCTGAGTCTGGGCCTATGCTTCCATTGCTTTGCACTTTTTAATGCATTTCCCCGCATTCTCAGACAGTGATTTTTAGGAGTAAATAACATCAACAATGAATAGCTCAGAATGTCAAGCTCTTGAGCTTGGAATTGAGTTGCACAGGGAACAGTAGAGTTCAGTGTCTCAGGATGAAAATAACAGGCTTGTATCTGACAGAACTGAGTTAAATTCTTGCCATGGCCATTTCTAATCTTTGTGATGGTTCTGGAGCTAAGATTCAATTTTGCACACATATACAAGCACACTCAATGGTGTATTGCTTGCAGTAAGACCCTTTCATTTCCTCTGGGCCCTGGACTCTGTTCATGCAATGACTCATGAGCAAACAGCTTTGCAGAATGTATCCTTTGATTTGTAATGCTCCCTGCTGCGTCTCTGCAAAGTCTTTTACATCTTTGCACAGAGCACTTCTCTTAACTATAATCTCCCAAAAGCAAAAATCTACAGGATCTGTACCCATTACACTTGAGATGAATTTGTCTCTCAGTTTGGGATGTTAAAAAACAGAAGACTTAAAACATTCTACCTAACATACTATTACTTAGGAGCCCGTAATCCCATTAGTTTTCAGTGGATGCTAGATACTAACTGCAGACTCTTGAATAACATTTCATATGTATCTAGCAGCTCGAGGTCCGTATTCCCTCCTGTTAAATCCAAGCTTCCTGGCTTTGTCTTCCAGTAGATGGACTGAGGTCAGAGCAAGACAGATGACTTGTGATGGTGGCGTCTGCATTTAAGAGGTGATCCTGAGCTTTCACTGCTTCAGACATGCATTTATCTGAATGGAGAGCCATTCAGAAGCCAACCTGGCCTGGTTTCTTGGCTGAGACAGCTAGCAATTGAAGGGAGGCTGACAAACTCCATCTTCAAAACTCCAAACACAGGCAAGGTGAAGGAGAAGGGCTTAGACAACATGTCAGGTAATAGCATTAAGTGCTTTCCTTAATGTCCATCCATCCCTTCTTCCCACCTGTCACTCAGTGGCATTGACACATCTACCCTCCTTCCCAAGCTGTCCTAGGCCAACTTGGTCACTGCAAACAGCAATATATTTTCTTGCATCCCACCCAACGTCATCTGAACACTTTTACAACCCTTCTGCAAGACCAGGCTGGTACTACTTGCTTCTATTGACAGATGGAGAGTTGATTGATGCAGTTATTTAGGAGAGGTTATCATAAAAATTCCCACCTATGTGGGATTAATATCAGATGTTATTCATAGATTTCCTGAGTAGCCTCTCACCTTCTCCTCCTTGCCTTAAAGCTAAGGATAATTAAAATATTGACTGGACAATGAGAGCTAGATGGGAATTGTTATCCCATTGGTTTCTAATGGGACACTTTATTGTGTCAGGAACTTCAAAGGACCGCACCAGATAAGCAGCAGCAAAACACAGATTAGTTAAGACATCAGCAATAGCAAGATGAGGTCAATTAAAAGCCAAATGAAACAAATGGAGCTTTTAACTGCAATCCAGACAGGAAGAAGCAGTTGAGTTGCAAGGATTGAGGATAAAAAGAATTCCAAAGGGCTGATGCAGAACAGGAACATGGGTGTGGGAAGGGTAGCAGGAGACAGGGGGAGAAGTATCTTCTACCCATTGTCTTCAGCCAGGACCACAACTCATCTGGATCTATCCTACCTGGAAGAGCTGGAAGGGAAGAACCCATGCCAAGCAAAGAACCACTTTGGTGCCTGCAAAACTGAAGGCAAAGCACAGTTGTGGAGCAAGGAACAGGATGAGCGAGGGCTAGCACGAGCTGTTCTGCAGCCAGCAGAGCTGTGGCCCAGCAGTGAGAACAGGAAGGTTTTGTGCCAAGTGGATTCTGGGTCACGTAACTGGAGCTGAGCTGCTGAGTCACACTGCAGAGCCTTCCAAAAGGCGCCTATTCCACCTCTGATTGCTGCAGTCATACAGTGTTTAAGTAGGGGTCAGGACAAGCAGGAGCCTTGCTGTGAAACAGGTGCTGAGTGAATGTCCCAGGTGCTGCCATATAGAGTTAGGTGCTGAGCCCACACTAAGGCCCTCAGAGTCAACAGCTGAATACTCCTGAAACAGTAGGATAAAAAGCCTGGATCTGTCTCCTAGAAAGGACTTTTCCACCAAATCTTGGCATTTTGCTTTGCACATCCAATCCACTTACTTGTATGAGAGAGATCAGCAGTATGGAAATATTAACAGAGTAGGACCTCTAAGGCACTGCTATATAGGGAATGAAGCAAAATACTCTCCTTTTTTTTCCTGAGGGCTGTTGGCTACTCTAGATCATAAATGAGGGATGCAACAAAATCAGTTCTATCAGGAGTAAATTCACTTGGTATGACAGAAAGGTGTTTGCTTTCCTCAGTATAATCCAGAATCCCTTGGTTTTGTTCTAAGTTTATCTTGCTCTGCTCTGGTTCTACAAAGAAAAATAAGGGGAAAAAAAATAAAATACAATTATATATATATATATGTGTACATATATATATATATATATACGCATTATATATATATAGAACCTTTCTTCTCAGAAAGAGTGGAGAGGTATTGGAACAGGCTGCCCAGGGAGGTGGAGTCCCTGGAGGTGCTCAAGGACAGGGTACATGAAGCACTGAGGGATGTGGGTTAATGGGTAATATTGGTGGTGAAGGGCTGATAGTCAGACAGGACAATCTTGGTTGTCTTTTCCAAGCTTAATTATTCTATACTACATCAGAGCATTATTTGCTCTCTGGAATATAGTTCTCTTACAGATATTTGAAAGTCATATTAACTGTTATATGGAACACCAAAGCAGACAGCATCTGTCCTCTCCATTATAGCAAGCTACTCGCATTTTGAGGCAAAAATTGGATGTTTTCTGAATTCTTCCTTCTGTTCTTGAAGGCCCTTTTTGAAGTGTGGACAACCAAAGCAAATGCTGTCCCAGCGGTAGTGACAGATGCGTGTGATTTATGAGAAGGTCATACCCTTCCCCTAGGCTGCCTTGGTATTATTTTTGCTAACATCTCCAGGGTTTGTTCCCTTGAGTATTAAAAAACAACAACAGCAAAACCAGCACAGTCTTATTCAAACAACTGTTCCAAACCCCTTTCCAGAGTCACTGCTTTCCTTGCTTTGGTCTTTCCCCCTCCCAGCTTTGTCCTAAACTTTTAGCTTTGATTTCTAAAAGGAAGCAATATCAGTGATCTCAAAATTATTGTCTCCAAGCCCATGCTTCCATTTAGGCCATGTGATTACATCAACTATGTTGACATTCACATAGTGGGGTATAACAGGCTGTGATAAACAAAGGCAGTTTAGAGGATGTCGTGGTCAAATAATGTTGCGATTTTGGGGTTGTTGGTTTTTTGTGTTTTTTTGTTTGTTTGCTTTTGCCTAGGGAAAAACTGCAGCATTATCTCAGTAATTATCTACTGTGCTTGGTCAAAAGGTCCAGAATTTGGAACCAGCTATGCGGATGCAATGCAACCTCTTACCCAGATCTAGGAACAGGAGAAAAGATGAGGGAGGTGTTGCAGGATGTGGGAACAGAGCAAGTTGTTATAAAGGACATGAAAGAGAAGGTTTTGCATAGAGCATAAATCCACAGGAAAAGTTCTCATGACTTTCTGTGACTGGAGGACAATTTATCTGTAAGAAGATCTAGTTCCAACAAGAAGCAAAATGTTGGGCTTTTTTTTGGTTTTTGGGGTTGTGGTTTTTTTGCTGCTTATTTAATGCCATTGCAAAGACCAGAACTCGAAGATATTTTCAGCCTTTCTTTTCTGCATTTTAGTTTCTCTCTTCTTCTCAAGAATCACAGGACAAGCTGATATCAAACCTTTCCCTCCAGGCTGATTTCCATCATTCCCAGAATTGTGTTCAGATACACATATAGCCCAGTAACTAACGCAAACTATCATGAGCTGACATGCACCCCTGTCTGCATATCTGTATCCTCCACGCCTCTAGAAGATGGATGGATTTAAATAGCATCTTTGAAGACAGCTGAAGCAAGTTAATTAGGGATTGACTAACGCAATAAAGCTATTTTTAGCAGTTAATTTATATCTGGTTACCTTGTTACGGGAAGCTTATGCAATGCTAGTAAATTCTTTACTAAGGATATAGATTGAACACTAAAACGATTTCACTGTTAACTCTTGGTCGCTTTGGAACAGCTATAGGACTTTAAAAAGCAGTGCATTTGACAGAGACATTTGTTCTCCCTGTAGCTGCAAGGGGTTTATTTATTTCCCCCCACTGAGGTTTCTACTGAGGCTGTGCAGAAAATGGAAATTCATGAAGAACCACCTGCCTCCAGGAGCAACAAATTGAAATAAACTTCCATACCTTTAGAGGACACAAGCAACGGGGCCACGCCTGATTTAAAAGAATGTAACTTCAGCATGCATGCTCAAAATAAGCTTTTCTGGACAACAAGGAAGCATTGGCAGAGTTGTGCTGACCTGAACCATCCTGGGCTGACTGTCCCAGAAGGTGAACCACTTTTCTCAGACAGAAAACACCGGGCAAAGCAAACTCCCATTAATCTTCTGCTTCTCCAGGGAGGGAAGGAGAATAGGAAAGGAGGCCCTGTTCTAGCTTCGTTTTTACCTCTGCAACTTGACTGAGATTGTCCCTGAATCCAAGAATAGACAGAATTTGGCCCACTAACTGCTGAGCGGGTGTAGGGGCTGATGCAACCGAACCCACATGTGGAGGCAGCTGGCCAGGGAGAGAAATGGTCTTAGGAGCCAGGGCACGGCGCAGTGAAATGCTTGATCCAGCACAGCAAGATGTTTTCCTTCTTTGCAAACCCTAATATGAGAACAAGGCATACCAAGTATATATAGCTCTGGGGATCTGGACAGAGAGATTTTGTGTCCTGAAAAAAACATAGAAATAAATACTTTGCTGGACAAAGGGGAACAGCTCTGCCCAGCTTGGAAGGAATCTCTTTTTTTGGAAGGCTCAAGGAAGGGCAGATGGCACCCAGCCACTTCTAAAAATTGATTCAGAGGGCAAAGTATGTGCAGGTTTCCAAGAAGTGAGTAAGCACCGTGATATAAAGGGAAGGTTTTGTCAGTGGGAAGAAGAATTCCCACCGGTGATGCATCTTGGGGTTGTGGATCCACTTAAATGGCAGCAGCTCCCTGGGGAGGGACACTTGAAACATGGTATCACCCAACTCTAGAAGATGCAGTACAAACTTCTCTAGAGAGATAGGCCAGATTGTTACATAGAATCGTATGCAAGGTCTGTCTAATGCCACAGAATCATAGAATCATTTGAGTTGGAAGAGAGCCTTATTAAAAGGCCACCTGGTCCAACTCCTCACAAAGAACAGACACCTACAACTCCATCAGGGGTTCTCTGAGCCCCTCCAGCCTGACCTTGCATGTCACCAGGGACAGGGCATCCACCACATCTCTGGGCAACTTGCACCGATGCCTCGCCATCCTTACTAAAAAAAAAACTTGTTCCTTATGTCCAACCTGGATCTCCCCTCCTTTAGTTTGAAACCATTTCCCTTCATCCTATCACAGCACAACCTGCTAAAAAGTCTGACCCCTTCTTTCTTAGAGCCCCCCTTTAAATCCCAAACCACGTCCTGATTCTAACAGTCAGCAACATCAGCAACATCTTCCCCCAAGGAGAGCTAAGTGGTAGACCCTCACAGGATAAAACAACCATAGAGCCTAAATTAGATCTTCACCTGATCTTTAATAATCCCAACTGCTTGGTGCTGTGCACCAAGTAGGTCTAGAATCCCTTCCAAAATCACAGTCATCTCTGTGGATAAACTTCTAATCAATAGAAAAGGCAAACTTTTTGTTTTCTACCAACTTCTCTGATTTATTTATTTATTTATTTTGGAGACATATCCCATGGCAGAAAGCTCTGCAGTTTACCTATACACTGCATTTAACAAATAAAAGCACACACAAATTGATTCCATCCAAGTTCTGAATTGCCATTTCATGTCACCAAAAGGAGGTAACTGCTCCCAAACCTCCAGCCCCCCAGTTCTACAAAATGCAGGCAGGGAGGCAGAACCAGCCATGTTCTCAATTACCCCAATAGCATACACTCACCTCCCAGGTCCTGGCTCCCAGCCGCAGCCACCAGCTCAGTTCCAAGGAAGGCAGCCCTGCATCTCACTAATTGTGCTCTGCTTGTGGCTGCGTGGCAACAACCTGACTCAGCTGCCAGTCAGGGCTGCTAATGCTGCAGGCAAAAGGCTTGACGGCCCTTGTAACTAATTATCTTATCTGCTGGAGCTGATGGATGCTGTTCTTACAAGTGAAGCATCTAATCCTCTTTTATCTCTCCTAAGCTCTGGGCCTCTCGTGTTAACCTCAGGCAAGCTCAATCCCTGTATTAATTATTGGTTGCATTTTTTTTTTTTAAGCCCCTCTTTTTTTTTTTCTTTCCTTTTTCCCCAAATACAGTCACTTGTAAGTGAGACCCTGTCACTCATAACAGGTCATGTTTCATTTTGTAGTCTGTCTGTATCACAAAAAAAGCTCTGCTTTAGCAGCAGTAGGCAGATTTGGGGGCCTGAGAGCATTCATGAAAAGGGGGATTTTGTCTGATTAAAGATGCAGAACTATTTCAACAAGAGAAAGGAACTCTCAGCCAGCAAACCTTAGCACCACAGCTCCAAACTTGCTTCTTAGTGCTTGTACTGCTTTACTCCACAATGCCACCGACTTCTCACACCTGTCCTGGGACTTTGCATCACAAAAGGAACAAGAAGGAAAAAATGCTTCTATACCCACGGTCCTAAGAATAGGCCTGGAAAATACCTCTGTGACTCCTCTTTGGTGTTCTCCTCTGGGCAGCTTAAAAAATGAGGGAGGGTGAGTGCTGTTAGAGGGCTCACAAGCCTGCTAAGAGAGTACCATGCAGCACAGCACAGGTGTAAGTAGGAAATCCCCAGGTGTGTGCCTTTCTTATTTTCCAAGTGTAAATCAAATCTTTGCAATAAGCCCAGACCTAAACCTATAGCAACTCCTAGGAATGCATGCCTTTTTCTGTGCTTGCACCCTTGGCATAACCTCAGCAAGGTCAGGTCACACTGCTCACCTTAGCAGGGACAATTGTTTCACATCTGGGGAGGATTCATGCCCACCTGCAGAACAGGCACCTGGGGGCAGCCAAATTTCCAAGAGCAGAAGCAGAGAAAGCCCCCAGGGTGGTGGTTAAAGACCTGATTCCCCCACCATTGATTTCTGCTGTGGGGTTGGACTCTGCTGCATCTGCTGTTGAAATAGCCTCAACTTCTCCTCCCTGCGCTGGCCTGTTCTCCCGCTGAGTCACGGCTCGGCGTGCATCCTGGCCCGTGACACATCTGCAGTGAGGTTATGTGAGGAAAAGGAGAGCATGGCTTGCTCTGCCCGGGGGATGCTCTGGCAGCTGCTGGCTAAAGGATGAGGAACTGGCTGCTCCATGTTGCAACCTGCTCTCCTCCTGGCTCAAGCCAACACAAACCGGTTAGTATGTTGTCAGGCGGTTTCCCACCTTAAGGACTCCCATGGCACCATTGCCTCCCAGCTGCCTTCTGTAGCCATCCACCAGCTGCAGTGATAGGAATGTGTATATATAGATATATACACACATGCACAGACACATGCATATAACCTACACTTTAATGGGAAATGTCTGCATGCCCAAGCAACTGTCCCAAAGCTGATAGGTCAAAGGGCTATTTTGATTTTGTCTTTCCCATCCACAAATCATCCACTGGAAAATAGATAATTAAACAAGAAAGGCACCTGCAGCCCTACAACTGGTCTTTGCATCTCTGCTTTCCCCCATTCATTCTGCATGGTGGCATTTCTTCAGATTTTGAGGAATAGAACTGTCATTCTACCTGAGTAAGCAAAGGATAAACCCTACCTGTGTTCTCAGGCTTCTCGAGGACTTGATTTCACCTGTAAAAACTTGTGCAGTGCATTACCTACAGTGGGAGATGGCCCTCCATGTAAGACAGGCTGTACATGGAAGACAAATAAAGATTCAGGAATTTATAATGTAAATATTCAGGTCTGAATATACTTCAGGTTATGAAAAGTACTGGTTTTATAGGCTTAATTGTTCTACTGAAGGAGGCAAAACTTACTTGTCATTCCTAATATTCTGATCTTGTCTCTGTGTTACTAAAAGTCTGTTTTATTTAATTTCCTCTGAAGTTTGATTTAATGATTCAGTTCCACTGGGATTGAATTGGTGCTTGAGATGTCAAACCTCAGTTTCAACCACGCGTGCATATGCCACAGGTTCTGGAGAGTAGCACCGACAAACGTTCTCACAATAGCCTGGCATTGTACTGAAACAAAAAAAAATAAGGGAAAAATCTTCCTCCTTCTTTTATTATTATTGTTATTATTTTTTGTAGGAGAGACATCGGGTACCATGCTGTCTATTCTTAATCTGCAGCACCATCTTTTGAGGGGAGCCTGTACTCCCAAGCACATACACAGCTCTCCCCACAGGATCCCCATGGGGCTTTGCTGGCAACAACCAAAGCATGCTAGAGAAATTGTGACAGAAGCTGTTTTCCATTGGAAAGGGCCATTTCAAGGCGAAATGTTTCTTGGGAATGTGTGATGCTGGATAAATTTGTGACTGAAGAACGTCAGACTGCTACAACAGCAAGTGGGATTTATTCCATCCCAAGTTTCCCAAATCATTCAGTTCCAGCTTGTTTTTGCCCAGATCACATTTGTACTTGGTCAGAAGGTGCCATGTGTATTGATACTTTCTATGTAGTGTTTGCATTGCTATATTTAAAGCTTCAGTATAGTGTTTTGGCATCACTAAACTGTGTAATTTGGGTGTTTTCAAATGGAATTATCATTTTTTTTTCTTGGGGGAAAAATAGAGAAATGTTGACCTTTTTGGACTGATTCAGGATGGAACACAAATGTCTAAGTGCCAGAGTTTTCTGCAGGGTAGAATTTATCCATTTCAATCAGCCTTTTCTCTCAAAGACAGAATATATTTCTCACCTGTTCTCCTTCTACCACACTCCCTACCACCACAATCCATACAAAGACAGGTTTGCTGTGTTGAACCAGTTATGTTTAACAGCAAATAACTGATTTATGCCATGCTTAACCTCTGAAGGACTTTGAAGGGAAATCAGTGCATTTCTGTGTGCAGTGTGCATCTCCCCTCACTTCATCCTGGAATTCAACAAATGCTGGGGGAAGAGAGGACATGGCAAAATTAATGATGATGTGTTAGTAACCTGCCATGCTGAGACTGCTGTGCAATTACTGGGTATTCCATTCCTACACTGCCCTGGGGTCAAATATTCATGCCCATCTGATAACAGGGAAGCTGAGGCAGGGGAGAGGTTGCTCTTCCATAGTTACACTTTGTGTGAGGCAATGCAGAGAGACATTATCTTCACCTTTTCTTTTCAAAACTTTATCAAAGGCCATAAAATAAAAGACATAGGCTTCAAGAGAGTCAATTCTCATGCTCAGTTATGAAGGCATCGAGTACCACCTTAAGGGTGCTGGTCCATCTTGTATCAGAGCAAAAAGCTACACAGGCACATGAAATGGGTAGACACCTACTGGGTAATGGGAGATAGACAAGGTCACTGAAGTCATAAGCCAGTGCCTTCACTTTGTTATCCTTTTGCTGCACTTGAGAAGTAGTCCACCTGAAAGGACCAGTGTCTGGAAAATATCACTCAGAAGAAAATATATCATGATTTCATGTGGACTTTAACCATGTCCCAGCATACTTGGGGGCGTACTGTTGTTTCTTTCATGATTCAGAGATAGGAAACTATCACTTGAGTGAAGAAAGCATGCTTTCTGCCAAACATATCCCCTTTCCAAAATAAGCACAATTTGGAATGTTGGTTCAGGCACCCTTTTCACCCTACAGAAGCTAGGCCACAGGCTGGCACGGCAGAAGCTCATGGATCCCATGGTGCAGAGAGTAATGGAAGCATCTTCCAAATGCTAGCCCTGTCTAGAGTGTAATATAAGCTAGGAAAAGATTTCCACTTTCCCTTTATTTTGATTTCAAACCCTTTTATCTGTCTTGTTTTATAGCTTTACATTGGAAAGAAGCCTATTTCCTGGTATGTACAGCAGCTTGACTGAGCATAGCTTGGCAACAGTGCCTGTTGCTTTAGGGAAGAACAGAGCATATTCTCATTGTGCATGTTTTCCCTTGGAAACTTTTCATCCTGTCTATATAATTCTATATATGGCTCCCAGCCATGCCACTACAAGCTGCAAAAACATCAGCTCTTATATACTAACGATGTCAGGCCTATTTAATGCCTGGATGCAGGGCCATCAAGAAATTATCTATGATCCTGTAGATTGCCTTCCTCAGGCAGGCTTGGTTTTTTTGGCCCAGCACTGAGAGGGGAGCTGTTTTGGCTATGTTTGGAGGGCACTCAAAATGCTCATCACATGCTCCTTTTCTGCTTTTCACAGTGGTAAGAAAATTTACTTTGGTGTCCCAGCTAAATTCCAGCGTTGGTAATTCTTGCAGTTCTCCCTGCCCTGAGGAGATTCTTGCTTCCATCTCAGATAGATCGTGTAGAATGCCTGAGGCCCTCTCCCACAGTGCAAGCTGGGATTTGGACTAGATGACCTTTAAGAACCTTTTCCAATTTCATGATTCTGTGACTCTACACTTCTCTTGGGCTGAGCTGGATTTACCTGCATGGAAGGATACATCCTGAAATCCTTCTTCAGATCTATGAAACTGCTGTTCTGCTAAGCAAGTTTAATGGAAATAAATGGGAAGGAATACCTTTGGAGTCTTGTCTTGGTAAAATGAAAAGAAGAAACATCTTACATTTTCTTTTCAGGCCTCATTTCATGTCTGCCCTAAATTCATGTCAATTTTGCTGTTAATAACCATGTCAATGTTAAAACAAGAAATAGAATGTCTGCAAACTTTCTTAGTGCTGAAGTCATAGCAACGCTCTCACCCATGTGAGATTTCATCTGTTGCAACAGCTGCCTGACCCTGAGGAGTGCTGTTTCTCTGGCTGATTTCTGGCCCACATCCTCTGAAGTTGCTCACTGAGCCGAAACCTTTTATTTGGGTTCATTCCTGTATCACACTGTGCTCCCTCAGCTCCCAAGGATAGGAATGGGAACTCCACATTATGCCTGAGGTGATCTCCATAGGAGCTGTCAGCATAGGGGATGACGGCTGTGAGCCAAGGGGGTTCTTGCCTCCACAAATAGGCAGCTTCAGCTCTTGCTTGCCTTGTACCATCCTCAGGCACAGTCTCAAACCTCTGAGACCTCCTCTCTGTCTTCTCTGCTGAGTAGGAGATTGTTTGGGTGATGAGTCTGGTCAAGTTTTTGGTTGCTTTATTTCTCTGTCTCCCCAGACAGCATAATCAACAGAAGCAAGAGGAAGGTCTCCTTGAAACTCTTCCATGATGTGCTCACTGCTGTTGCTTTGGCAGCTCTGTGATGCCATGCCATTCTATGGGAGGTGATGCTTGGATGGAGAACACCCTGGCCAGATTGGATGTTGAAAAACAGCAGTAGCAGCAACAGTAGCAACAGGTGGGGCTAGCAACCTTTCCCTGAGTGAGTATCAGATCTGTTACTCTTCTCAGCTGTTTGGCCGGTCATTGCTGGGTTACGTATCCAGTGATGTTTGCACTGTGCTCTGGCCGGCAATGTATATGCCAGATTCCTCTGGTTCTCTTCATTGCTTTGCTTTAGAGCAGCAGCAGCATGCTCAAATGTTCAGCAGAGGTTTTACAGACTCTGAGCAGGATCAGCCAAAAAAATATAACATCCTGAGTTTTGAAACAACTTGTTCATTTCAGGGACACGTATGCATTCATACTGTGTAATTTCTCATCATTCAGCTTTGGATCCTCCCATCTGTAGCCATCAGAAGCCTTTACTTGAAATCCTGCTTTCTCCTGGTTGTTATCTCTGCGGTGACTCATTATCTACCTGGATTGGTTACCACAGGGCATTTTTTGGTGTGAAGTCTTTCTATAGTGGAGTCATGGACTACAAAGCCAAGAAGGACCATTTTGGATCACCTGAAATAACCTCTGAGCTGTGCATGTGTTGAGCTGTGAGTGCTGGCTGGTGACTGCAAGGGTTTTGCATGCCTAGGTGAATGCTTGCATTTTCAATACAAGTTTGCACTTGTTTGCCTTCCCTTAGTAACACTTCCATCCTTCTGCAGTAAGATGGATCCTAACAATCCTTCTGTAAGCCAATAATGGAGAAGTTCTTTTCCCAATTGATCATCAAAGACTGTGAACAATAAGCAGCAAGACTGTCATAGACTTCAAACACAATTCAAGGATAACCTGAAGGATAACTTTAGTGAAACAAATGAAGGATAGGGATACCTTGACTAGGACCCATGGGTATGACATCCACATGGCATAAGGCCATGTAGAGATGTTGACTTTGTCCTAACCAGCATTAGTAACATAGTTACTCCCAAAATTGTTAGCTCTGTTTTTTTAGTACAGGTCTATCCAAGATTCTGCATCTATTTCTGATTATGTGTTCCTTTATCACAAGATGCCACTGCACAGTGTAGAAATACTCCAAAGAACCTTGCTTGCCCTTAAAGCCTTCTCCTGGATAAAGAAATGCCTTCCCTACTGTTATGTTAAACATTAATGGAATTACTCATGAAGAATGAGACCATTATGTAGCAGGAGTTCCAGATAACAACTCACACTTAGGCTGAGAACCATGGAGTGGGACAGAAGAGGAGATCCATCCATTAAATTATCAAAGTGGCCATGTTGGGTCAGAGTAATGGATGTTTTGTCCATATTTTGATGTTTGGATGTTTTTGTTTGGATGTGTTGTCTCTGACAATATACATAAGCAGATGCCTAGGGAAGGACATTAGAAAAGAAGAAGAATCCCTCTACCACACTAGCCTCCAGTCACTGGAGATCCCAGGGGATCACAAGGGAGCTCAGGATATGGTATCTCTGGATTATTAGCAATTGCAATTTATACTCTTCACACTATGGAAAAAAAATTAGCTTATTCTGAAGAGGACACAGTTTTACAAGAAAGAAATACAGGCAACAAGTACTTCATTAGGGGACATCTGAGACATGAGCCATACGGCAGCTCTTGCTGACCTTGATATATATCCTGCTTCGAGGGCAAGTTATTTTCCACCTCCCAAGATGGCCTGCCTGAATGCCTGAGCTCCTACTTCCACAAAAAGCACAGTCTTTAAATGGGTCACTGCTCCCTGTTGGACCTATCCATGAGTGCTTAGCAGAATTGCCCATAGCAGAAATGCCTGTTCCGGGACTGAATGTGCCTTGACTAAAAGTGTAGTCAATCCTCACACATCTGGATGCCATATTGCATGGCTGAAAATGCTTATTTTGACCATGATTCATCCTTCTTCATTTTTTCACTCTGTAAACTTCTGTGAGTGACTCAAATCTGACACTCATGAAAGAGTGTCATTCCTGTAAGACCACTAATTAATTGCTGTGTTTGTTTTTTAACACCTGACCAATTATCATAAGTAAATGACATGGGGAGAACAAGGTGGCACACAGGGCAAATAAATCTGTTGCTGTGTTTTTTAATTGCAAGCTTAACACTCTGTGAAGTCTTTAGCACAAATGGGGGAGAACAAGACGGAAACAGGCTGAGTGGTTCAGTTGGTAAGCTCCCCCTGTGAGCTACATTTCCAACTTGTGTGCTGCTTCTAAGAGGTCTACAAAAGAAAACGTGTAAAAAAAAATCTAAGAGTACTTTCAGCAGATATGAAATCAGGAGGAGGACTCGTGAGTATAGGAATACTGAACACCAGTTTCTAAGCAAATCACCATAGCTGAGTGCAGATCCTCACCCTTGGATCACCATGCTTCCAAGTGGATTGCTATGTCTGCTGTTCATTTATTTTACTGGCTCACTATATAAAATTACAGGGTGGAAAGAAAGGGAATGTCAAAGGAAACCGTAGATGTCACTGTAACAGCCATGCTACAGTTCTGAAGCTGTATATATATGCGTTAGCACAGTATTGCTTTCAAACTATGCCATATCCTGCCTCCTAGCTTGGCTTCTTACCCTAAGCTCCTGTTCAGAAATGCAGGTACATGGCTTCTGGAACAGAATGACCATGTGCCCAAACAGCTTGGACGAGGAGCAAAGCTACTCCAATTTCTCTGTGTACAAATGCCCTGAGTGACAGGAAAAGGTAATAATACCCCAAAGCTTCTTGGAGACACTAGAAAAGAGAGAGGGTGGGATTTTTAAAGAGTTAAGCACAAGCCAGGAAAATGGAAGGGCATAGGTTTGGGTTAATCATTAAATAAAAGGCAGGCCAAACAGGAGGATGACGTTTCTCCCAGAAAGATCTATGAAGCCACCGAGCCGACTTGAGGGAAGCACCACCACTGACTCATTCCAAACTAGCCTGAACAAATTAATAGAGAGAGCAGAGAAAAAGGCAGGCCTGGCAACAAGATTGGAGCTGACAATGCTGCTTGATCCAAGAAACTGTTGGCCTTTCTCATCTTGAGTTTTCTTTGATTCTGCAGAAGCTTTTAATAATTTTATGGATTTTTGCATAAAACAGCTACAGTGTCTCATAAGGTCTCTATTAACAGCTCTAGCTCTGAAGACGTGTCAATAGTTCTAGCATTGCTGCACTTGGAAAGATTAGGGCTGCAGAGCATGCAAAGATATTCCCCATCACCACCTTCCTTTGAGGATGGGAACTAAAATAAGATATATGAATGTGCTCTACTTTCAACATGGGCAGCGTTCGGAAGGTGTCCTACTTCAGCCTTTCTCTATACACTACCAGAAATCAGGCTAAGGTTTCAGGGACTCTGATTCTTTCATGTTTCTCTTTAACTCAGACTTTACAGCTGCTTCAGTCCCAGCTTAGGTCTTGAGATGAAGTTCTCTTAGCCACAATCTTAAAGGCATTGAGTGAAGCATTTCAAAGTCTCCACGGCTTACTTTGTGATATAAACCCACTGTTAAGCACAGAAATTCTCAGGTGTGAATTTGAGGTATTTTCCCTAAGGCAGGAATTACGTACACTTGCAGAGGGTCTTTGGGATGGGTCACTGTGCACTTACTCTGGTCTTATAATCTTTCCTCTTCATGCACTAGTTATCCACCTATATAGATACTTGCCTAAATTTGTATGGCCATACTTATATCCCCAAAGGGATCCAGCCACTAAAGGAGCTGGCCACTAAAGCAATGCATATCAGCCTTTATGTGTTTGTGGGGAGCATCTTGCAGGCACACGGTTTCCATGCTTGTGTGTACAGATCTCATGTGAAAGTTTAACATCGGGTTTGACCCCTCAGTTATAGGACACAAGAAAGGCTGTTGGAAGCAGCAGGGCAGTTACAAGGAACATTTGGTATGAATTTTCCCCTGTTTTGCAGTTAATGAATCATTCCTGAGCCTGCACTTCCACTGTTCTCATTATTCCAGTTCAGACTTTTGGGAAAAGTACTCTTTAAGAGACAGAGCAGAGTCCGGTTTATGTATTTAATTGGGTTGGCGAGAGACAGAAGAAGGATGGACTGTGTGACATTTATTAGCTGACTGAGGGAGACTCCTTCTTGTCCAGTTTAAGCTTGTTCTCAAGGCGGGCCAGAATTTTGCCTGAATTCATAGGCTACTGTGAAGCTATAAAGCTTCAGGGGTCATGGAAGGGGTTGCTGCTGTGACCTAGGCACTCCACCTCTGATTGCACCCTGTGAGCTGTTGCATGCGGCTGTTTCAGACAAGGTACAAAGACCTTCTTTTTGCCTTGTCCTGGGGACAGCATGCTCTAGTTCTTGCCTCCAAATGCAATGAAGCCCATTCAAATATAACAATACAATAACATATGCATGTTCTTCCTAGCCAGATAAAATGAAAGGAAAGGGAAAAAAAAAAGAAAAAAGAAAAGAAAAACAAACAAACAACCAACAACAAAAAAAAAAAAAGCTAAGGCAGCTGAATTAGACACTTTGGTGTTGAGGCAAAGTACTTGTTCAAAAACATCAACAGAACTTAGCTGACATATATGTGTATATTTTACAGGCAACTGAGGAACGCAGCCATACAAGCCAGGAAAGGGTTAAGTCCAGAGAACTACCAAGCTAGACAGGACCATTTATTCTGGCTTTCTTCTAGGAAATTCCCTACAAGAGAAAGCTAGAAGCAGAGAACAGCGTGTAGCCATAACCAAACCTTGTTTAATTTGGCATGTTCTCTATCTATCCCATCTTTACCAATCTGACTTGCTTCGCTGTTTTTCTTGGCTGGATCACTGCTATTTCTTAGATGTATGCAATATATTAACATATATGGTTTATACTGTTGCTGCTTCACCCATCCTCTGTGGGCATCCTCTACACACCCCATCTTTAGGGAATGATTTTGAGGACACTGAATTCCTAGGCTTTGCTGGAATTGTCCTCCATGGTTGGCCAGATACTGAGAGCTGAGATTCTTTCCTGCGTAATGTGAGGGAGGAGGGGAAAAACATTTTCCTTCATGTGTCCCTGTCCCCACAACTTTCAGGTACTTGTTGGGCACCCCAAGATATGCCTGAGACTTCAACTGAAGAGAGTCTGCAAATAGCTTCCTAGTTCATGCTACATAATTTGATTCATCAAAGTAGATTTATTCCAAACCAAAACTCTGCCTTATCTCTGTATGCATCATCGTCCCAATAAAACTGAATTGCACATGGCAAGGCAGTGAAGAAATCCTTTAATGTGTGAAAAGATGACCCGTGGGCAGGAATCTCACCAAAACCAGCTGAGAAGATAATCGGGGGCATGACAGTTGTTTTCTCTTGTTAATGGGCAATCTTTATATTTTAATAGCTTTTTTTATTTTCCAGAAGGGACTGCCAAACCCCATAAATAAACATAGTATTCTATACACTAAGGAACTGGATTGACGTTCAATGGTATTTCATAGCATGTACAATTTAATTAAGACATGATGACCCGGATTCAGTGGGTTGACACAAGGGAGCATTAACTCTCCATTCTAACAGTTCTGCTGCCAAGGACAAATTCTCTGTTGCATCGGTGTGACTCAGTTCAAACAACAAACAGTCTTGCAATTTAAAATCCCTACAGGCCTTGGTCAAGTTTCCCCAGTTCTTGGATAACTTCCTTTTTTCTCCTTGATGTTTTTCTTAAAGTGAGATCTTCTGTTGCTTTGTCCTGATTTTCCAAGTAACGGGTGGGTCTTTATACTCCTGACAATAAAGTTGTCTTCCAAATATTTATCACATCAAATAACATACTTTTCCATGTTATTAATCCTGGAAAATCTCCATATTTCCATTTGGTGAATTATGTTGACTAACGTGGACAGATATTTCCAGAATTAATGCTTCTGGGATTTCACATTTGTAACATATATTGATATGAGTGTACTAAAATCAATAGAGTTAAATTCTGCTTTGTTTACTTTTTGTTGTTAACATTCATGTGACTCTGCTCAAGTCAGTGGGTGTGACTCAGAGCAGAACTGGACCGTCATTGCATAAAACAGAGTGGTTTAAACTGGAGATGGATTAACCTGCCATAGACTTGGTCTCCTGACAGAGGGAAGTGAAGTTCTTCTGAATTCTGGCTTGGTAGAAAGACTATTCTTTGAGAGTCATCAAGCAAGCTCCCATAGACTCATATCATCAGTGTGCTTCAGGTGCCTTTACATTAACATGGATTGCACATCTTGTTCGTTTTTAAAAGAAACAAAAATACAGAAAAGAACATTTAGCAAGAGATAAGCACGTTTCTCTACTGTAACTCTATCCCACCAAGGCCTGAGATGACTTCCACAAACCTTTCTGTTTAAGTCTACCTTGAGAGTAATTTGGAGTGTTTTTCTGAAAATAAAGTAAATTAAAAATAAAGGCAATTTTCAGTGAAGGACTTTGAGAACAGTGAACTTCTGCAGTTGTCCCAGGTCCTGATTCTAAAACAATCCAGAAAACCAGAATCCTTCAAGCTTCATCACTCAAGACTACCTTTGGTCCAAAAATATATAAACAAATGGAGAGAAGGTGAAAACTGAATCAGAAGGACAGCAAGATCTTTGTAATTTGTCCAGCTCCAAGCATTAGGCAGAAGGTCCTGAGGAAGTTAGGCAGAGGTCCTGGGGAAGAAGTTCCCCAAGCCATTCTATGATTCTCCTAAGCCATTCTAAGGTTCTGTGTGCTTCATCCAGTGTTCAGCAACCCTGTCTGTGGCAGAAGGTTTGGAACTAGGTGATCTTTAAGGTCTTTTCCAGCCCAAGCCATTCTATCGCTCTATGAAACGTGAGCAACTTGGTGACTTGTCTTACAATAGCATGCCTATCCACTTTGCTGAGAGGGAGAACAGGCCTTACATGATGTGGTTTGCCACAGGAATTACCAGGAACAAGCCACTGCCTGCTTTGGGATCCTGGTTTCAGAGAGCTGGTGAGCCTGTAGGATTTAATTCTCTTTTAGAAGGCTTGGAATCTACCTGTGTGGTAAAGCCACTGCTAATAGCACAGTAATGTCAGCTTGTAAGCATCCGCCAATGAAATCTGGCTCCATGTTTCCTACTCACTGTGAGTAGCAAGGTTTGGATTTCAAGGGCCTTGAAATCAGGCCCATCCATAGCTTGTAGAGTGGGCCAAGAGATCCACCGCATTACACCGGGATGAGTGAGGGCAGTAGTCCTCCATGCAGTACTGCAGGTGAATTCCTTGCTCCCTGCTCTTCCTTGTCCACACAGATCAGAAGCTTTGGCAAGATATTTTTATTTTGTTCTTGCATTTTAAAGATGTGAACTTTGCAAAGCCCTTTCTTTCTTGGCAGGGTACTCACAAAGAGGCATTCTCCTGAAGCTCATGTAACCCTTCCCATGCACAGTGACAGAGAAATCATGCACACACACGGCTTCCCCTATGCCTCGAATTTTTTTACAAGGCTCCAGATACCACAGGAGCTGGCAGCTTCCAAAGGCAAAGCCTGGCTTGCAGTGCTTCCCTCTGGACACAGCTTGAGTGCAACACAACAGTACCGGTAGCACAGCACAGCCCATCTTCTGCTGCCCTGCCTCCACCAGGACTGAGGGCTCATGACAGCTGATAACAGGGAGTTCTCATTGCTCTGGGAGATGAGGAGAGAATAAATTCCATGGAATGCACTTGTCTCGCTTCTTCATTGATAGCTTAGGACCACACACTGGTTGTCTGTGCAGGACAGCTGTAAACACCGCCTGTGATAGAGCTCTGGCAAAGAGGCTAGTGGTCCTCCAGTGGATCCAGATGGGTCTCAGAGGAGAACAGCTGTGTGTGAACAGGAAGGGAGAGCTTCCTCCTGCCTCTTCCAAAACCTACCACTCAACCGCTAAATAAATCAACATCAGCAATGACTCTTCACAAGGCAGAGCAAGCCAAGCCAAGGCTGGGAGTTTACCTCGGTACATAGTGAAGGGAGCTGAGCTGTCTGCAGCAAAGTGGGGCTTTCCCAGCGCTAGGCTTCAGGGTATCACCAACCCATTTTTGCTGTGTTTTCATATAGTTTCCTTCCTATTGCTGTTTGTGCTGTCTGAGGTTACGGGCAACTGCCTGGTATGCATCGCCCAGTAGTGACAAAGCAGAGTGCAGAGCAGGCACAGGAAAAGTTATCTTCAGCTTCACAACAGTAAAAATAGCAAGCAAAGAGGCTCAGAAAGATTGGGTTTGGGCCACACAGGAGTCTGACCAGTCCTGCCACTGTGGACAAAATCTTCTGCCTTAGGACAAATCCTTAGATATATTTATGGGTTACAAATAGTTTGTATTTCAATAAGGCAACTCTCTAAATATTTATTTTTTAAAAATTCGAGAAGTGAGACACAAGAAGCCAGAGTATTTCAGCCTGCTATTGCCCCAGCAGACCAACAGAAACATGGCTTTAGACAACAATTTGAGTGACAAAAGAAACTGCAGTTTCTCTAATGTTTTCATAGAGCACTGCACTGACTATTTGTAAATTCTACTTGAGGCCCTTTTACCATGAATTTCTTGCAGTAATTCCCTCAAGCCTTATATCTGATAACCTCCTCTTCATTTTATGATGCATAATTACAGGTGCATAGTTCTCATCACTGTGAACACAGTTAAGTTACACTGCCCTCAGTAGGACACAGAGAGTTTGATGGGTTTACTATGTGCTGTATGGTATGCTGTACTTTGAATTACAAAGTTAGATTGGAAGGGACCCAGCAGATCTTTTGGTCCAATTCCTATAGCTTAGGACACTCGTATGACGTGCCAAAGAAGTATTGGGCAATGTACAAAGCACGGATTAATCTGAGTAAAACCATATTCACTAAAGTATCTGGAGGCGTACATAGGAATGGCTGGACAGGATAACTTGGCCTTTTTAATGCTGTACGGAATGGTCACTAGTGTTTGCCTAAAAAAAGAGCTCAGGACAAATATTTTTCCGCAAAGATATTTTCCTATTGAAGAACTTCACTTAAAAGAACTGCATTTTCCTAGAAATGTCTTGGTTTGGACAGATGCTAGTTTAGAAAGAAGAGTGTGAAATGCTGAACGTTAAAGCCAAGTATTCTCAAAATGTGTCATTTTCGTGTGTTTGGGTTTTATTTATGTTGAAATTACTTTTCCCCCCCTGTAACCAAGATGGCTATCACACAGAACTGAGAGCTGCAAATGAGAAAAGCAAAAAACAAAAACAACAACTACAACACAAAACCACTTTCGATTTCATGAAAGTGAACTATTTTGCTGTGTCCAGAAGAAAACATTTGTGCAGAGGAAGCTTTTTCTTTGCAAATCACAGAATCACAGAATTGTAGAGGTTGGACCATTGAATCCTACCACAGATGCTTTCAAACTTCTGTTTGCCCCCACTCTCTGTCCCTTGGTACATATTCACAAGATTTCATCCCCACCAGAAGAACCTATGTTCCACACTGGGCACCTCTGTGTTGGGTGCAAACTAAGAGACCTGAGTACAGCCCGCAGAGCTGGCTGATACTTCTTAATCCTGCTTATGATCTGTACAGAGTCAAGCTGGCCCATCAGGGCCACAGGGAAATGTTACAGCTGGTATCACACCTGGTTTTGGTTTCCCAGTCAGAAAGTCAGATTCCCATTCATAGCTGGGTAAACGCGGGCAAGATCAAAGCAGGGCTGGAGCACAAGCCTCTGGCTTCAAAGGAGCAGACGCCATGCAGCTCTCTGGTATTGTACATCTAGCAACTGAATTTCACTCCTGCAGAACACATTCTGGATACCAGGTACCTACAAATTCACCTTCTAATCCTTTTCTTGGGTGTCTTTGATTTTGAAACCTCACCAAATCTCACCATCCCTGGCTCCCCATAGGGCAACACAGCAAATGAAATTTTAGCTTTCTTATTTGTTTAGATAGGGGGATGGATGGGACAGGAAGAGGCTCAGACTTTTCCTTTAAGGAAAAACACATTTTTCCAGCTTGGCTGAGGCTGTTCTTCCTCATGCATCCCAATAAAATTCACATTCAGGCATGGACTATGTTTGGAAAACTTCAGTTGAAAATGTAAATGCTCTAAAACAGAGAAAAAAATTATGAGAATGAATAAAAGAGAGGTTTAGCATGGAAAATGCTCTGCATCCTTCACAATAAAGCACTGCCAGATGCCTTCTCTAAAAGAGCTCATGCAAACTATTGCTCACATGGCGGTTCCATTGGCCCCTGTGAGTCCATGAACATAAATTAGGGTTACTTGTGAGAGAAAAGCACTGTGGGATCAGACTCCTCTTTTACCCAACTGTGAGCATCTATAAAAAAAAAAACCTTTTGGGATAAAAGACACAGAAGAACTATAAGGCCCTTATGGTTGTCAGATACAATTTCCTTTACTTGCATTTTTTTCTTCCATTTGGGCTCCGACCTCCATCTGTTTATGGAAATATTTAGATTCCTCTGGTGTATTTTTAGCAGATCGTTTTGCTTTTGCTGCTGCAATATCATTGCATCATCATTCTCCTGTTGCTCAGCTCCAATTCCTTCTCTTTTTTTTCCTCTTTTTTTTTTTCTCTCTCTCTTCAGCTTCAATCATTCCAGCATACCAAAAAACAAAGCAAAACAAAAAAAACACTGCACTGTGTTTACACTCTGAATGCTCACACAAAAAAATGCCAGCAAAGTGCACACAGATATATGTGCACATTATGGGTTGTCATGAGTATAGTGGTAAGCTTTTCTCCATTTGTGAATTATCCTGCCTGAGAAATGATGAGTTGGCTGCCCAGGAGCTGAGATCTCAGTCTTAGAGGTACCTCCTCTAAACGGATGAAGTCTGAAGGAAAGCAAGACTGTCCCTGTCCTTAAAAACATTTGGTGTCTCATTGTCAGCCATAAATACACCCAGTCCTTGCACAATCTCTTTGCCAGTATTCAGACCTGCATGCTTATGTATATGTGAATCACCTCCTCTGCAGCCAGAATACCTCTTCATAGTTAGATATAGAATCAAAGAATCGTTAAGGTTGGAAAGACCATCAAGGTCACCCAGTCCAACCTTCCTTTGTGCACTGCACTCCCTCACCATCTCCGCTTTGTTGTCTGTAGACAGACTACAACTTGAAACGTTTTCAAAGCTAGGAGTCATTTGGGCCTAGGTATTTGCAAATGCAGGGAGAGCACCAACCTGCTGGCAGATATTAAGTAGAGCACCTGCACTCTGGAAACCCACCTGAGACCCAACAACTCATAAAATAATCCCCGTGGTCCCTCTTCATTGGATAACACTCACTGGATTTTACAGTGCTATTACCTACAGCCTGAGGTGAGCAGGCACAATCTAACCCCGGAAGAAGTCTTTAGGTGAATGTCTAGATGAGGTCCACGGGGATACAATTATGAGCTGATTTCTGCATGGATGTTTGGGGACGTGAAGAATTATGTCTTCTGGGTAAAAAGCTACACCTTTCTTGAGATAACCTCAGGGAAGAAAACATATGACTTGTTGCATGGATTTGATTTCATAACCCTGTATCTGGTAACAAGGTAGAAAAGAGGAATATTACATCACTGGGAGTCTGTGTTCTTCTTGAGCATAGCTGCGTTGATGTTAGGAGAGACAATGATTTGCAACTCTTACGTACATAGAATCATAGAATCATTGTATGAGTGGGAAGGGACCCCTAAAGGCTACCTAGTCCACTTTCCCTGCAATGAACAGGGACACCTACAGCTACATCAGGCTGCTCAGAGTTCTCTCAGCCTAACCTTGAGTGTCTCCAAGGATTTTCTCAGGAGAGCACAGGCTCCATCTGCACTCCTAGGCACAAATTCATGAAAAGCCAAGACATGCTCAGCATCTGCTCTTCTTAAATGCCTCAAAACTGTGTTGCCATTTGCAAAACTTTAAACCACAGCAGTCTATTTATCCTCCTTAGCCCTTACAGAGAGTTTGTGATGCTTGCTCCGGACAAATCAAACCGCTGCGCCTCTCAAAACACTTTCATCATCGTCATTATTTATTATTATTTATCATGCCTGCTATGTGTTATGTTTTTCCACGCACAAAGAACGGGCAGATGTTTTCCATCTGCTCAATGTCTTAATTTTAGATCTCAGGAAAAAAAAGAGAGAGAGAGAGAAATGAAACCATCAAGAATGAAGAAATGCAGTGTGTCAGGGAGTGGCGCTGACCCCTGTATACAGGTACATGCGTGCTGAGGTCTCTGGAAACAGAACTTATAGCTTTGGTTCTTAGCAGCATTCAAGAAAAGACTCTTGGGACTGCAATAGGTAACTTCACGAGAGCAGAGGTCCCAGGGAGGCTGTACACCATTGGGGTAAAAGACTCGTTTAGGAGGTTACACTATCACAAAATGTTGGGAAGAACTCGCACAGGACAAGGACAGCTTCTCCCTGTGCAACCTTTCTTTATCCTTTTGGCCTTCTGCCTCCCTACAACTTCTCCATGACCCAAAGGCTCTATTTTCTCTTCATCTCCTTTTCACCTTCCTTCCCCATCCATAAACCATGCTCTTTCTTATCACCTGACTACTCATATGGGCAAAACTCTCAACTTTCTTCTACCCACTGAGCCCTGGGTCAAGAGGATTGGGACAATCAATGGGCAGGAGGCCCAGCAACCTCTCTCAGCTTCAGCACAGCTGTAGTCAACATTGGCTTTGCTGGGAAACCAAAGATTTGATTAAATGTACATTTTCTTGAAAAGAGCCTTCTTTCCACAGGAATTTTGACTAAGACCGTAAAGGGTTTGGCCTAAACATTTGGGAGTTTTGAGTCTTTTTTTAGAGGATATGAAGGCAAGACATTCAGAAAGTTCCACAGCCAAATTCCAGGGGGAATGGGTCTATTTTGGTTTCCTTCAGCATTTTCCCTGAATCCCTCTCCATTTTCCAATACACTTCAGTGTTTGATGTGAACACATAACTGTGCCACACTATGTACCAACATGGGAGCAGGCAGGTTACTAAACAAGGCTGAGAGTGCTGATTAAAAAGTGAAAAGACTTGCCCAATGGATCAGTCTCCAGAGTAATGTAGTTGCCTGAAAGGAAATAATGTACAAATAATAATAAAAAATGATGGCAACTTGAGCTATATTAATAATAATGCACCATAAATGCACATGGCATCTTACAACCATATTACTAACAGACCATATCAAGGATCATGCAAGAACAGCTCAGTGCCTCCTGGGCTTTTGGAACACAGAGCAAGATTTCGTCCATAGAAACTGATGTGATACGTGAGGTGACAGTTTAAATTCAGACATCTGGTGAGTTGTGGGGGACGGGGCACTGTGGCTGGTTTTAATAGCACGTTCCCTCCATTCACTAGTTCAAACAAGTTGCTGTGTTGTTGTGAGCTTTAGAAAGCAACCAGGCTTGTGACAAAATTAAGCTGTTTTCTTTCTGCTTGACATATTGTCGAAGAACTGAACAGACGCAGTAACAAGTTCAGGCACTCTGAAGTGTTTTGGTTAGTGATTATTGCTATGAAGTCTTCTGTTTCTTCACCCCCACCACCCTCCTTGCCAAAATGAGAATTTGATGACAAGGTAACTTGACTCTGCCTCGCCCTCAAAAAAAGATAGAAAGATCAAAAATAGCTCTGCGCTTCAGGCTACACAGAAAGCTTGCAAAGAAAATTTACTTGAATGAGTAAAATTGAATACTTTTTATAATAGAAGCTCCCAAATATACATTTGACCTGAAAATTACAAGATGTATTTCATGGAGGCAAAGTTAGGAGATAGATGCCCCCTGCTCTTTCTTGCCTTTCTGGTGGATTCACCTCCGTGTGGACTAGTCTTAATTATTTATCTCATCTGGTAAAAAAAAATTAATCAGTTTGGTTCCAGCCTCAAGGAATGAGGAAGGAAGAAAATTAGACCAAACAATGTTCTGAAAGTGGAGAAAAAAAGGCGGTAGGGGAATCATCTCAGTCAAGATGCCAGTGACACCAGGAGAAATCAGATCAAGGGAGGAAAAAAAAGAAAACCCACAGACATAGAAAAAAAAGTGTTTTCCAGAGTAATTTGTTTCAGTGGCACTGAAATTAACCATTGGTGGCCATGTTGTTTTGCAGATATCTTGGTTGGTTTTTCTCCCAAGGAATTTCTGAGGGGAGAAACTGCTCTGAGGCCTGACCAGAGATGTCTTGGACTTTAGGTCTGTTCTGACAAGTTCCTGAGACAGGATGAACCCAATCCTCTCCTGTAGTGTTTCCTGATTACTTGCCCTGGTTCCCAGTCAGAGCATGACAGCCCCATCAAGACCAACACACCAGGAACACAATCAGGCACTCTGGCAGCACTGCCCATGTGCAGAGCACAATTACAGTCGAAACTCAGCATCTCATTTCCAGCATCCCTTCACTGAACAGGGCTCTGTTTTCTCTTGGCTCCACCTGCCTCAACAAATAGAAACACACCTGCCAGGTTATCTGCTTCTCACCTCCTGCCTGTACATCATAAGCAGGTAACAGTCCCTGATGGGGACCCTGAGGACTTCATTCTCTAGGCACTCTGCTCCCATGACCAGATGCCTGAAGGGTAAGGAGAGAGGAGAAGGGTATATACACTGAACTTGGATACTTTGGCTTGATTGGTTTGCTCTGAGATGCAGCAAGTCTGCTGCTTTATAGCAGAAGACAGTGGAAATAAAAGCAGTAATTGAAAATAAGCATAGAAACACATACTATCTCCACCTCTGTTCTTCTGCATGCACCAGTCTACCCATTCACCCTTTTCTTCCTCCTCTTATTCATCTCCTTTTTAAGCTTGATCCTGCATGGTGGTGAGCAGGACCTTCTTGGCAGGGGGCCTGAAACCTTCCAAAACCAAATTCAATTGCTCTGCCATGTTGCAAACCCCAAAGTCTAACCTAAGTAAATGCACTGAACCACGAGCCAGAGCTTTCTGAAGAATCCAACCATGCTTATGCATGGAGGACGGGAGGACAGTGACAGAAGGAAAAAGCAAGACCCTAAGTTTAACATGTTGAAGACCACATCTTCAACTGGTAGCGTTGCTTACTGGCACATCACTATGGGACAGGGCAGGAAGCTGACCCTGGAGAGCAGGAATTTAACAGTTCAGATGGAGAGTAATGGCATCCCACTGGAAAGAAACACTTTCCATTTAGTATCTGTGAATCCATACCCAGAAAAGGATGACAAACATTAACCCCATCTCTATTGCTTTCTATTTCCTTTGGAGCTGCTGCCTTCGGTTCCTTGTGAACAAACTGTGTTGAGAGGAGTCAAGCAAACTTCTTCCCTATCTCAGAAAAGGGGGGGAAAAATGCTTTGTTTGATATATATTGCCTATTTTTCTTTCCTCCCTTCAAATTGGGAGTATCAGTTCCCATTCCCATCCCTATGACATGATAGCTTAACACTGTCCATGAGGTAGAAATTTGTTTATGAGTCCTGTGGAATTTCCCACTTCAGTTTACCTTTGAAAACGTGGGAGACTAGGAAGGTACAATTCCATCTATTAAGTCTTTCCAAGTGGTGCCATGACGCTGTTTAACCTTTCTTCACAGATGTATAATGCCAGAGCTGTCAACCTGGATACAGCAAGTCTCTGCATGTCCTTAATGTATAGACAGAGACCAGATCTTTGCAAGAAGATGTCTGCATAAGCAACTTTGCACTCACCTACTGGTAGTTCATTTAACTCTTTCTCTCCCTAAATGAATTTTTCTTCTCTTTGTACAGCAGTATATACACGTGTGCATTTATATATTTATATGCATATATTTATATATGTGTGTGTTTATATATATATGTGTGTGTATGCATTTGTGTGTCTATATATATAAACTCACCTATATAAATATGCATGTACACACACCCATATATACACAAATGTATATATATACATATATATATATAACATAATGTTCCCATTACTCTGGTTGCACCACCTAAGGACAGCATGTATTGCAAGTTTCTCCTTAATGATACTGATGGAGCCAAGGCTTTGATTTTAAAGGTCACAGGTTCATCCCTTTGCTATGATGCTTGTAATATGTAGTGGCACGTGAAAAACTTCCCATCTCCTAATGTAACAAGTACAATGAAGCCACGGAGCTTAAACTGCTTTTTGTTTGTTTGTCTGATTGAACAAAGCCTAATGTTTGAGAACATAATTCTATTGACCAAATTTCCAGTTTGATAAATGCAACGTTTTATGGGGTGGGGGGGAAATCAGAGAGATTTTGGGGATTTTGGAGGAAGAGTTGAGCTGGATTTGTCCTCCCACGCATCCCCTGACAACAAACCAACATATCATCGAATGGCACAGTTCTGGGTTGAGTTTCAGAAGTCCTGAAATCTAACCCTGATCTAGCTTCTATTTCTGGTGTGAACATGAGTATGTCACTTCCCTGTGCATCTTCTTTTCTTACCAACCTCTGTTTCATCTAGTCCTAGCTTATGTCCTGTTTTGTATGGCAGCTATGATGAGGAGAGTTCTGATATCAGCACCACTCAGCAGACTATGATATAGAGCTTCCCAGTGGATATTGGAGTCTAAGCAGGAATGAATGACAGTGGAGGCTGGAGATCAGTTTGAAGGAATCATACTGCTTTGTTTCTATCCTTTATGCCTCTAAGGTAAATTTCAAGACCACGTAAAAGTTCTAATTATAGAACTGCTCAGAGATATATCCCTAAAGCAACTAGATGTTCTTGAGCAATTATCTGATCAGAAACACTTTGTCAGGCCAGCAGACTATTTGGGAATGAGCTATATAACCAACCAAAGAAAAGGAATTCCATTCCTAGAGAGATCTCAGAAATTCTTTTCCATTGTGAAATTGAATAAAAAACAATCTGAAGTTGGCATGACCAATTTTCTTTAGAGTAAGGATTCCTGAAGGCTCAGAAACACAGGGATAGGAGATTTTGTTCTGAAAACGTAATATATTTAACACTGAATTTTTCCCAACAAGACTCCAATATCCACACAGAGGATTTCTGTGTGCAAATAGAAAACTCAAAAAACACACCACTCGGTGCAGATGAAGCTCCATATATTCTATCCACTGCTACACAGCTGAAGAAGAGAAACCCTTCTCTTCTGCCATGTCACCTTCCTTCTCATTCAGTATAGCCACACTATGCAGGGCCAATTATTTATAGGTTTACTGAACAAGCTTTGTAGGTAGAAGCTGGAAGGCATCTAAATAGAAGGAAAGATCCTCACAGAGGAAATGTCAAAGAAATGTAACTGGGCCACAAGTATGGCATGAATCGCTTTCCACTTATCAAACAGTTATGATTCTTTTTACCAAAAGGGGGAGATAGAATAAGGCAAGGAGCAGAACACTCAGAAGGGGATAAAAGGCAGAAATTACTGACACAAGAAGTTAGTTGGGCACAATGTCTTGAAGGCAGGCAGCCTAGGCCAAGGAATGAGAAAGTGAAAAAGAAGGAAAGACACTTGCAAGTCAGCACAGCATCAGGACACAGCCAGGATTGGCTGGCAGTGATGTCACTGCCCTCCCTCCAAAAACCAGCTCCAGGTGATGTCATCTTTTTTCCCATAACACGTTCTAACAAACAACACGGTGCAGTAAGGAAGTGGTATCTTTCTATTCCTATTATTATTATTATTTTAATTTCCAAATTAATTTTGTAATAGCAGCAATTAGACCCTCCTGCCAGCCTGTCCCTGGGGGGTGATTCTAGTCCTTGTGCAGCAAAAGTTTGCTCTAAAGAACATCATAGCAGGCAAGCAATAATTACCCAGAAATGCACAGCCTGTCGTGTCTTATTGCTTAATTATCCATCTCACCTTCTTTCAACCCTTCTCCTACTGTGTCTCGTGTGATGCCCGTTTATTTCACTTAGTAGTCCCTAACTGTTCTCCCTCCCTGCTTTAAGATTTTGAGAGCTGAAAATATTTTTCCCTTTCATTCTGATGCCCTGAAGTTTTTCCCGCTTGGTAAGCACTGGACATTCCCATGAGGGATTATGTGCTCAGTGATCTCAGGGAGCTTTTCCCATTTCTAACTTCCTGTGAACAAATTCTACTAGCTATGACCACACTAAACTGGCATTTCACTCAATGCGAGTCTGGCCTTTCTGTTCTATGCCCTCAGAATCACAGAATCATGGAATTGAGTTGGGAGGGACCCCTAAAGGTCATCTAGTCCAATTCCAATATAATATAATATAAGTATATATTTATGACATAATACAACTGACTAAGACCTGACTCCCGAGAGGCACCTCTCCTGAAAGAAAGGGAAATGAACCTAAAGAAACCTAGCATGCAGGAGCCCAACATATTGTATGGAACAGCTCCTCACCTGGATGTCTCAGGGTTTGCGTGGTAGGGCATGTGCATGCGTGTAAAAACTCTTAAGTGTTCATTTGGGTGTGCACTAAGTCCCCGTGCTCTAAACACTGCTCCAGTTTAAGATAACTGCTAACCTTTGCCAGATGATGAAATCACAGCCAAGCATGTGAATGGTACTGCAGTGGATCAGCCTCTGCTTCTTCCACCCTACTACAGTCAGCCAAAAAATCTCTGCGCCATTTTGCTCTCCTGGCCTGGGGAGATGCTCTTTATGGAGGAAAATCTGGGACTTCAGGTCGTGTCTAAGCAAGATTCTCAAGACAAGCTGTGAGCAATTTAGAAAACTAAGTCTGAAGTTGAAAAGACAAAAGAGCTGAATATGGCACTAGGAATCAGTTTCATTTACATCTCTTGAAAAATTAGGATTTAGTCTATGAAGTTGTTGGGATAAAACTAACAAAACTGACCAGCTTTGATTTGTTTTCCAAAGTCTCTTTGTCTCCTTGATACTCTCTTTTTCTGTTTTCTGCCCTTTTCTGTTTAAAAGATTTTTTAAGATTTTTACCAAATGGGAACAAAAATAAACAAGCATTTTTATACTAACATTTTAAATTCAGTGTTAACCACCTTTAAACACATGTAAAAATTCAGAAAGGTAAAATTACTAATTTATTTTTAAATGAGAACCTATTTCCAAGGCAAATAATGGAAAACATTTATTTTCCACCCAATCGGAATGAAATGATTGGACGGGAAGGGGCTTTGGTATTATTATTGGGTGCCTAAATGATCTACTAAAGGGAAAAGACACGAATTCATAAAACATTTTGGTACTACTAAAACATGAGAGGATCTCTCTCTTTTTTTTTTTTTCTAGACGAAAAACATCACTTAGCTCAGTTTTGGCTTTGTTGGCTCTCTGATGTTTGCTGTGTACCTTAAGCATTACCCATCATGTTTACCCATACTGAGAGCTGGGAGGAGGAGCGCATAACTCTTTGCTAAGGTAGTCCCCATGAAGATCAGATTTGCTACCTCTAATGTCAACAATGGGGTCATAAACACAGCCACTCACACGTGGCCTCCCGCGTGTTGGGTTGCCTGCAGTGGTGTGGCAGAGCCGAAGCATGGCCAACAGATGGGTGGTCAGCCCTGGGTGGGACAGGGAGTTCCCCAGTTCACATCTGTGCCCAAGACAGTGCTTATGAACAGTGTGGATACAAGCCTAGCCAAAGAACATCACTGGTAATTCTTCCCTCAACTTTACCGACCTTGTTTTTTTTCCCCTAACATATGCAAGGTACGTCAAGGAAGGGCTTTTAAGTGATCTTTACTGTTCAAGGCAGGCTGTGGTTTCATTATTTTTATTATTTTGGTAGAATGAGTAACAGGAATAATAGTAGTTGAGGGTTGTTTCTCTTCATTGACTCTGTGTTAGGTTTGGAAGCTGTTCGACCAGGACAGTCAAAACACAGACAGGAAATAATCTGTGATAATGTCCAACTGGGGTATCAATTACGGCTTTAGAGTTTCATGTTAAAGGGATATCATCGGATCAAATTCAACCCAAAAGTTGTGGGTTGTGTTTTTCAACTACGTATATATACACATATATATGAGAGCGAGAGAAAGAAAAGGAGACTACAAGAAACATTTCCAATTCTCAAGTCAAAAAAAAAAAAGAAAAGAAAAATCGTATAGGAAACTATACAATTTCTCCTAGAACTGCACAAGTTCTCCTCCCTGCTGTGTTAGGGGCTTGTTCTCAGCCTGCCCTGATCTTACAAGCTTGTTCTTTCTGTTTTCAACATCTGCTCTTTAAAGACTCCAGTGGTTGAAGAGACTCTTCCCTGGGGGCAGGAGGAGAGATGCCCAGCAGCCCTGCAGTGATTTCCAGAGCAGGAAAGGGTACATGAAGACTTGGGAAATGCATCATCAATCAGGTATGTGGCACCCAAGCAAAGACACCAATGAAGCCCTCCCTGTACTATAAGAGGCATCCTACAAGGGTGGCATTTTATCCCAGCCTGGCTCAGCATGGTCAAATTGTGTGAATAGGAGAGGGAGGGAATAATATATCATCCATTCTTTTGGAGAAAGAGGTGGGATTGATGCACATTCTGGTCAAAACCAGCTCCCTTCTGGACATCTGCTGTCAAGTCTCGTGAAGATAAGATTATTACTGTGATTTGCGGTTACACCAAGAGTTGCTGGGTGGTCCCCAGAAAACCATGACAGATTCCTTCACGTTAGAATCACATAGTTGAAAGAAACAATCTCGTACTCTATCACTTTCCCTCACCCTCTCTCTTTTCTCACCCAGAACTGGCAGAAGTAAACAGAAAGAAAATGTATTTACAAATGAGTTTATGAAAACAACCTCTGGCAAACACGTGAGAATAAAATCTTGCGTCCAGTTTTGGAGATGGCATTTTAAAAAGAAAACTTGGAGAGAGCTCAAAAAAAAAGAGCTGCCAGGAAGATTTATAGTCTGGCAAACATGCTCACCAGTGAGAGAGGAAAGGAGAGCAATTTGAGAGATGGCCAATGGGCTAACAGGTTAATAAGTGATTAGGGGACTTATGGAGTGAAAAACTCTGATATGAAAATGAATCTTTGATCTAGCAGCCAGAGGCATGCAAGACTCCATGGGCTGCAGTTGGGAAATCAGCAAAGCCCACAGAGGAAATACGTGGCACGTTTCTGTGCAGAGGAGTAATATAGTGCAGGGGGAGCTGCACCCCAGGGGACAGGGTGGATTTTCTGTCATTTGGAGCCATGGGATGACAATCTCTGTTTCCAGCCCAAGTGAACATGAAATATGACATCCCATGTTGACCAGAGGGCCAGATAAACTGCTGAGAGCAATATCTTCCAGATCATCATCGGCCTGATGGGAGGTACCCCAACTGCCCTGGCATCTTGGCTGCATGACCTCTCCAATACTGGAGCAAAGGATGCATTTTCTGCATGTGTGATCAGAAAGGATTTTGCACATGTGAGCAGAGGGAAAAGACTGGCAGAAAAACAGATCGATGCCCACCACCCTCACAGGTCACAGTTGGATCTAACCTGTGTGCCAGTGTGGCTGACTGGGACTAAGGAAGTTTCACAAACATTTGGCAGACACAAAGGCCAAATCAGGGAATATAAAGAGAGAAATTATGTGTGCAGCCTTCCTGATACCTTCTAAATATGGCTAAGCATGAGCTCCTTGGCTCAGAGAGAAGGGACCTGAGGCATTGTTCAAGTGAGGTCCTGTGCTGGCATGGTAGTCTTTGGCCTCATACACTGATTTGCATGGGTTTGGGACCCTGCTAAAGGAAATGAGAGTCATCTTTCAGCTCCAGGGGGTTGATGTACAGGCTCTTAGGGGAAGACGTTACCAGGCTCAAGGTGAACTGCTAGAACAAGTGAGGTTAAGCATATAGCCACATGTACAAATCAGTGGTTTTTCAGGTAGGAAATAAGCATGAAAATGAGCTTTTTCTGTTCTCTAAGGGAGTTTCAGCTATGTGGACTAGGTAACATTTTCAGTTAGTTATTACACTTTATGAAGTTTGTACTCATCTCTCAGCCATGTCCACCAAGTGCTGGAGAGGGCCTTCCATCCTAAGGAAGCCTTTAAGTCCATCAGGACTGCAAAGTTTGTTCAGTCTTTAAGAAGAAAATGTGAACTCCTGGTGGTATTTCTGAAAAGCTGACTGTGGAGACAGGTTTTGACCCAAAAATGTCATTATGCTTGAGGATAAGGGAAATAATTCTTCATGTTATAGAAACAGAGAGGAAAGCATTTTTCCAGGCTCCAATGAATAAATTACAAGTCTGGATTTTGTTCTGAGATCTGTATTTCCTTCCCTGTCCCTCCTTCTCACAGGTGGCCTTATAGTCCATGTTGGTCTCTGCAGACAAATCACCCAGCGATGGCAAATGGGATTTACAAAGACGGTAACAAAACTTCAAACTCTGTTCCAGGATTTCAAGATACAGCAACTGGACCCAACCAGACTGCAAGGACAGATACTGTCCATGCCATGTTCTACACAATCTAGGGGAACAACCTCCCAAAACACTTAACTGATGAATGCATTTGAAACCCTGACCTCAAGGCTAAAGGTCCTTGTCCCATGGCCTTGCAGTCTAGCTTTCCTGTCCCCAGCAAGGCAGCTTTCTGTCTAAGTTCCCACTCCTTTCTTTTTTTCCTTCTCTCCTCAAGTTTTTCTTTGACAGCTCGTGTTCCATGTGACTAGAAACAGGAACGATTTAAAAGGGAGCCTCTGATTATAATAAAACAAAAAAGCCAGAGGTTGTTTTGTTTTCCCTGAAAGAAGATCCGGTTGTTGGCTGTTCTTTAGAGAGTTACAATTTGGACAATTTGTGCACCCGTTCAGGATGGAGGAAAACACATGACAATGGATTCAGGGACCATGGACATAGCAGGGGACAGTGAGAGGATACACAGTTGGCTGATCCAGACAGACGGTTCTGCCTTCCTCCGGAGCAGATAAACAAACCTCAGTGATAATTAAGCAACAACTATCAAAGCCTATTTTACTATTTTTTTCCCTTACTCTTGGCTCAGGTAAAGCTTGATCACAGACCTCCGTAAATAGCTGCTTGCAGGGTTTCACACAGCCTCAAAGTTGTACCCAACAACCCATCTGCTGAACTGGGACATACTGGGACACACCCCAGAACCAGCAAACAGAAGCCACTGTATTTAACCATATCACTAAAGCCCAGACAACTGAGTTCTCCTCTAATTCAGACATTAAAAAATCAAGCTTTTAGCCTAGGCTTAACACTTCTGAAAGCAATTCATCCTACCCAGAATCATATAACGAATATGAGACACCACTTCCCTATGACTTGCTAAAAAGGTGCCATCAGACTTCAGGTGGCCAAAGTGAGAATACTGCAGTAGGTGCATACAGCAGTGGTGAGCAACATTGGAGGTAGGTGGATGGTTGGACTAGATTATTTTAGAGGTCTTTTCCAGCCTTATTGACTCCAGGTAGTAGGAGTGAGGAACTAAAGTTGTCTGGTGATAAAATCAACCACATTTTGTTTAGCAGAGCTGTGACCTCAACTTCCATTAGAACCTTCCTAAACTAGGATTCTTATTTCCATGTCTGGTCATGAGATCCAAAGATGCTGAGAACACCTGGGTCTCACAGAGGTCACAAAAAGGAAAGTGAAAAGAACAGTGTTGCTTAGCACAAGCAGAAGGTGAGTTAAAGTAACACTTAAAAGCAGCAGAGACTAACCTACAAGAGACAGCCTGTCTCTCTCTCTTGTGATAGAAGGTTCAGCCAGGGGAACAGAAAACTGACAAATTCCATCTTAATGAAAATAAATGAATGTTTTGTTTTCATGGGACACTGCGACTCCGTGCCACAGGAAGGCTGAGATGCCGAGAGCTGAAGGTTTAAGCCACTGCCTATTGAAGAACAACTAGGAATTTCCCCAGCACAGAGAGGAAAGATCATCAGTGGAGACAACTCCATGTTCAAATGAACCAGGAGTTCGCTCCATCCCTCCGGTTACAGCAGGAGGCATGTACAAATGACCTGCCAGAGACAAGCAGAGGAAAGCTCTGAAAGAGAATTCCAGATGCCTCTGTTTTGTCCACCCTGTACTCACCCCTTTTTTATTGTCAGGCAACAGATCCTAAAGCTGAGATCATGCTCCCAGAGTGAAAAGTTGTGTAAAAAAAGGAAAGTGTCTCCTACAGGAAAGCATAGGGGTGAGAGACGGACCTAGCGTCAATAGAAACCTTGGCATGAATTTTTGAGGAGCTCCAGAAATAGCAGACATTCTGTCATTGAAATGTAAGAGGGGAGAGCAAAAATATATAGGTTTTATGGGGGATTTGGAAGATTAGAAGAACAAATAAGCAACACAATGGCTGGATATTGACTCAAAGAATACTTGAACTAGATTTGATTGGCAAACAGTCCCAGTCTCTATTTGCCAACTGCTTGGAATTGTTTGAGCAATGACCTTGAAAAACATACAGCAGATTCAGAGACTGAGAAGCCAGAAGGCTGCACTGCACTGGTCTGATCCGATCTTATGCAAAAATGACATCTCTCCAACGTCACCTAGCCTCAACTCTGCTAACTTGGTAAGCCAGCAGCAGAGGCTCAGCCATGTTAAGATATTAAACTGGTTTAAACAATTAAGTCCTCCTAAATCTTGAAAGCGGTTTAGCAGCTCACGCTGCTTTAAGACACTAAGTTCTTAAACCATCTTAAAACTGATGGAGAAGCAGAGAGCTTAGTGCACCAGAGCCTTACCAAGGGTTTAAACCCTTAAGACACTTTGCACATGGTAAACCAAATTCAACCACAATGCCCACATCTTTGCCTGCTATCAGTTCAGGTGTTTATCACCCCACTCAGGCACATCGCACTGCAGCCAACCCCTGCCCCACACCATCGTGGTGACAGCTCTTGTTGTTTGATACTCATGAACTATACCATATATTGAATAAGAGCTGCTCCAAAAGTAATGCCTCCTATTTTGTTACACTGGTCCGTGATGTTGGAGATGGCAGTACAGATTGAACCTTCCCGCAAATATCCCATTACATTTTGTTGCCATGTGACAGACGGCAGCAGAGGGGCAGTCTGACAAATGGCATCTGTCATGGAGGTGTGTGTGATTCAAAGGTGTGGAACTGAAGTCCTCCATGAGGAAAAAATTGCACCCGCTGACATTAGTTGACATCTTGCTAAATGTTTGTAAAGACCAAAGAGTGGGTGTGAGCAGCAACAACAGTGATGTTGGTCACCTCCACTGGTACAGACCTTTACAAGTGTAGCATGCAGGCTCTTGATCATCACTGGCAAAAAATGCACAGCTAGTGGTGGTGACTATGTGGAAAAACAGCATTCTGTAGCCAAGAATATGCTCAGTCAAACAGTGTTATTGTGTTCTTTGTACCTGCTGTCGTTTCCATGTAAATAAATACAAGGCATTACTTTTGGAGCAACCTATGCTTAAGGACTCTATGATTCTCTGATTCTATGCATTGACTAAAGCTTTTCAAGTTCAACTCAAGTCAAAATTTCCTTATGATACACACAAATATAACACCTTATCCAGATCAGCTGTAAAAACCCTCAGAAAGAGGCCTGACCCCAAGACCCTTTAAGAAAAGTCTCTTACTATGCTTTTGCAACTGGAAAAGCACATACAAAATTAGGTTTAAAGAAAGGCATGAGAGGCTGGGGCAACCAGGAAATCAACGTGATTTTTAGCAAATGCTAGTCTGTTGAGCTCATCTCAGCAGCAATCTTTATGTCTGGCCACAAACTACCTTTCTCTGGACACAGATCTTCAGAGCTGATGTTTCTTGTGTGCAAGGAGAGGAGGGTCGCAGGTGAAATGAAAGAATATAGAATGCAATTTTTCCCATTAAAAATGTGCTCACCTGGGATAAGAAAACCTCGTGTGGTTTAGTGGGGTATGATGGTTCCTAAAGCAGTAGCTAACTGTGGTAAAGAAAAAAAAATAATGTTATTTGCCTAAAGGGTAATGTATAAGAACACTGAGTGCATAAAAAGCCTTGTATTACATTTCAGAGGTCTCCACGTTGTCTAGAGTGAATGATTTGAGGGAGAAGGAGGGACTCTCTGAAAGGGTGATTCAGAGCAGAAGTGTACTCAGGCTATATTTAAATTGGGGAATGCAAAAGCGTGCCCGGACAAATCTGGACCATGTGGTTTGGAGAGAGATTTGTGTGTGCATCAGTCCTCCCTGCAGCCCCGGTACCATCATCTCCATGGGAAGAAAACCAGGAATGTGGGCCAGAAGGGAGCCAGTGTATGCTCAGGATGGCCTGTCAAGGAACAAGGACCTCAGTGTGTACTCCTCACACAGAGCACTCCCCACACATTCAGTGTACAGAGCCAGGACCACTTGCTGGGAACGTTTCACTGTTGAAGGGTCTTGGGGCTTAAAATCATATGAAGACTGGTCTTCTCCAGACTGGTAGCGAGCCCCTCAGAAGATAAATGCTGTGGTTACCTATAGAGTGCCTCAAGCCTAGATCAGAATTACCACCATGCTTGGTGCTATACATGTGCAGAGCAGAAAAGGTGACTCTTGTGTCAAACACCTTGTAGTGTGGGTGTAAGCTGGGAGACAGCAGATGGGAAGAGGCAGAAAGGAAACCTGCAGGAAGAGACATGTGGGAAGGTTTCAGAAACAAAATGGACAGAGCGGGTCACCCTGAGTGAGAAACAACCATTTCAACACACTGACAGCTCATTCCTGCTGCTGTGGGAGCAATGGGATAGAGCTGATGATCTGGCTGTCCATTTATTTGAATCATACTTTGCATTTTGTTTAAGAGGAGAGTTAAAGCCAGCCACGGTTAAAAGCAGTTTTGTTTTCTTGAGGTAACAGGTTTGCTCTGTACAAACAGTATCTCTTATCTAATAGCCCTAGAAAGGCATGTAGCGTCAAGCTGATACTGTCTTCATGCTTGGCTTATTTTTGCATTTCAGCCCTGAGATATGCAGGCAACATGCCATCAGCTGTAAAACCACAAACCCTGATCTGTGATGAGGACTGATAAGAGAAAATATATGAAAACAGACTCCTTAGAGCTTGACTCCTTTCCAGAAGGCTCTGGAGTGAGTTTTGGCATTTGAAAGTGATTGTTCATGTATAAGAAGCAGCATTTCTTACGTTTCCTTTATAAGGCTGCAGGAAGGCTAGAAGAGAACTGAGCAGTTGTGGGGCAATCAGAACAATGTTATTAAGCTCCCATCACATCAGCAAGCGCAACACCCAGTAGAACAACAACTTTGACCTACACAGTTCCTTGTGCTTCCAAGAGTTTTCTCCCCACTTCAGAATAAGAGGAAACATCATGCCAGTGGGTTGACATGATTTACAGGGACAGAAAGCAGAGCACAAAGCTGTCAGCTTCCACTCTAATGGGCAATATATCAATTCGTGTTCCCCTTACTTGCTTAGTCTAAGCAGCCACTTACTGGCCCTAAACCTTAGGGTCTTCAGTATTTCTCAGACTTCCTGCTTCCAGGTAGCGCTCTCCTTAGTGACTACTGAAATTAAGAAGCTTCCCTAAACGTGAGTACCAGCTTGTGACACTGTCTGGTCTGTAACATTTTAAGACCAACAGAGATGACCCAGAGCACCTGGAATCCCTGAGGTAGGTCAGATGGGTCATCAGCTTGGCCAGAATTCGTCCTCAAGTTTGTCAAACTCTGTTCTTCCCTTCAGAATTTCTGCCTAAGGCCAGAACCAAGAGAATGGAAGATCTCTGAATCTACCAGTCTGAAAGGAGAAACAGCAGCTACTGCTGCCACTGATGTGTGAAATCTGCTGCCCAGAAGGAAGCCTTTGTAGCTGCTGTTCAGCCTGTCTCAGTCTGCAAACACCAGATCCATCTGCAACTCGAGCTAAGGGAGTATTTCACCACCTGCTTGCAGAACAGGGCCTGAGAAACAACCCCAAGCTGTTGTGCTGCTACCCCTAAGCAGGCAGCACCACTCCTATGCTCTTCCCTCTCTAATAAACATTACTCAGACCCTGACCCCGTATGTTTATTCTGGGAGAAGACCCAGCCATGTGTCAGGACAGAATCTTCCATTTTGGCTGGACTTGTGGCATTGACCTATGCCCAGTAATTTGCCTTTCCTAAGTCCTTGGGAGAAGCACCCAGCTGCAAAGCAATTTAAATGGATGAGGAGCCAACAAGTGCTCTAAATGGCTTATCTGATTCTCTGGGGAATCCATCTGGAGCCAAAAGCTTTTCCCATCTGCATAACAGTGATTATGCTGCTTCTCACCCTCATCCTCCATAAAGCTCTTTTAAAACTCTAACATAATCCCCTGCCCTTCTATCCAGACTAAGACAGCAACACTCTTTGGAGCAAAATGAGCTCACAAAAGGAGAGCTTCACTTCATCAGGATCACACCAGTCCCTAGTGTTTGGTTAAAGGGTGGCCATCCACATGAAACACTCCAGCACAGCACACACTCTTTCTCATCAGGTAAAGCCACAAAACTGTTTTTCCCTTGAGGATGCTGTGGTTGCACACACAAAATTATTCCAAAGCTTGGTACAATCCCATGACTGCCTCACCCATGTGGAACTATTCTACATCATCTTTTCTGCGCAGCCTGAAAGCTTGAATTCACCAATACACAGGTCTGTCATGGGCCCAGTGAGCTGAACAGATGCCTTTTTCCCACCACTTACTGCTTATACTAAGGAAGCATTCTCAACCTTCACTGAACTGCAAAGTGGTTGATGGTATCCTGGCCCATACTGGCTCCACTTGGTGATCCTATGCTGATCCTCTCCACTTGCAACTCTGAAATGCAGGCAAGGGTTATCCATAGTTTGGATAAGGAAATCTGGGCTGAAGATAGGACCAGTGCACATTGCCTAAAAGGGCTTTTCCTTTGTGGAGCTTTTTTTTTGACATCTATACTGTCCAATGCCAGTCATGGCCCTCTCTCCAACAGACCATGAGCAAGGAAGAAGGTCCAGAAGAGCAAGTGGTGTGCTGATACCTCCCCAGAACACCACCCCAAACTCCTGATATTTCTATCTCGCACACTTCCTGAGCCACTCATAATGTCTTCAGACTGACCAGTCCTCAATGGACTCAAGTTAGACAAATTAATGGAAGAAAAGTCTTCAGCACAGAGTATTATGCAGCAAGAAATTCCACAGCATACCAATTTCTGATGAATAAATATCTTCAAGTTTTTGCTTTATATTTGCAGTATGATACCCTCCAATTTTTCTGCCTTTTGAATATCTCCTCTTATACTTGTGATGCTTGACCCAAATGAGATGCAGAAGCTCTTTTTAATTAGTTTACATAGAATAATAAGCTTTATTTAAACATGGAAATTGTAAATAAAGACAAGATCTCGACTGATTTCCCTCTGAAAAGCCCATAGTTGCCCAAACATACCTAATCATTTGCCTTCATCTAGCCCACATTTTTCTTATTAGAATGATCTTCTGTCTTTGACTGTATAAGTCTTTATTTTTGTATCCTGGGGTAGCTAAATGAATTTGAAATGAATATGGATTTCCTGCTGATCTCATTTAGTTTTGGTCTTCACCCTAGAATTGAAAACATCAATGCCAGGGTGTGTTAGAGGTACACTTCTGGAAAGGCAATTATGCTATAAATGCTCAGCTGTAACTTATATAATAATTATTTCTTCAACTGAAGTGCCTTTTGAAGTACTGTCCAAAAACTTACAATAGCCCTAAACCCATAAGCGTTTTGGTGGGGCAGGGAGACCAAATTCTGCACTTCATCTGAAACCGTTTTGCACAGCCTGTGTCTGAAGTGCACTGGCGCTGGGTACAGCTGGCTCTCTCACATTCAGTGTTTGGAAATGTGTCTGTAAAAGAGGTATGCCCTGCAATGTTTGTTTTTCAGATATTACTTGGAAATGATATGACAGATGACTGATCTCTCTCTTTTTTTTTTTCTTTTTTTTAATTATTTTTTTTCATCCCCTTCTGGCTGAAGGTTTCTCTAGAATTTGAGACTTGTCTCTGCTGAAAAAACTACTCAACACTTACGAAGAACAAAAGATGACAGAAGGTTATTCAATGCCACATGTAGTTTCACCCAAACCCCACTGGTTCCAGGGTGTATGCGATCTACCAGTCTTCTTGTCCGAGACAAGAGCAGGCTGCTTGTAAAACCTAAATTAATTCTTATGATGCCAGTTGTCTGCACTAGGTGGTTACACACCTTCTATCTAATACAGCTGTTAAGTGAGGTAGAATGGTATGGACCAAGAACAGGCAAACTGGGGGTCTGACTCTTCAAGGATTTAAGTGATCTCAGGTGTCTCCCTTTATTTCCCATGAGCACTACCTTGCTCTCCCTGCATGAAACCTCTTCAAGTCAGGGATTTGTTCTGCCCTGTTCTCACACAGCACACAACACAATGAGCCCTCAACTGTCCTTGGAATCCGCTTCAGGCACTGACCCAATTTAGCAATGGTATTAGGCTACAACATTTGGATGACTGACATTGGTGAAGAGCTCCATGAGGGGAGGCCAGGCTGGAGCATGAAGCAGTACAGCTGGAGGAAAGCAGAGAGCCTGGTGCTTTGAGAAAAGGCCTCTTAAAAGTCAGTATGTGCTTAGGATTCAGAAAATAGTCACTGAGGGGCAAATTCGCCCCTGGTGAAACCCTGGTGCGAGGTCACATTGGAGGTAAGCGTGCTTCCCTTCTATCAGAAGGATTTGCAAGCAAAAAGAATTTTAACAAGGTCTCCAGACGTGACTAAAGACCCTGTTTGTTTTAGATCAAACCCCAGGGCCCTGAGTGCATCTCTTTTTGGTAAATATCACAAGTTCAGATGGGTGTTTGTTTTTGAGAGTGACTCCTCTGCCCCGCTCAGCCCATTTCACCTGTTGAAAGCTCATGAGAAACTGTACCCATAGCACTGCCGTGCCCATAACACGGGTGCCTGGCAAAAGACAACAAACTGGAAAAGCTATGGGAAAGGCAGTGGGAAAACACTGTCTCTCCAGCCTCCCCCCAGCTGAAGCACATTGGTTCCTTTCCAGGGCCAGCGTACTGCTCTGAGTTTACATCTCAAGATACTGAAAAGCCCTTTCAGAGGTTCTTTGAGAAAGAAAATAACAGCGAGGATATTATCAACAACAACAATAATAAAAGCCTTTAGGTCTGCTGTTGTACCCCCACAGCTCTTATTTCACTGGCTCAAATGGAGGAGTCTCAATCAATTCAATTACTCCGGAGTAATATCCTTCGTAAAGAAAAGCCCCTACGCTGTTCCTTTGGAGGGTTCCCCTTTCCTGCTCTAAGCAGCTGTGTTGGTATTTAGACACAGGATACCAGCTCAGCCCCTACTTCCAGCACAAGCTCGACTCATATTCTGCAGGTTTTAAAGGTCCCCAGATGGTCCATAATGCTTGTGTAGTAGTTAGCTGGCCAAAGAGTGCTTGCTGCTTATCTGGTGTGTAACTCTCTGGAATGCGTGTGTGGGGAGAATGAGAAAAAATGCCAGATCATCTTCCCACAGAACATTTCCTTTCTTGTCCTCAGCCTTCCCTCTCTAAGCCCAGACAGAAACAAAATACCAGCTAGGGAATCGGCCACATTTGCATCGCAATGGACTTGATCCTTGCGTCCTTTCAGAAGCAGCCTGGTGCACTATGGCCATGAAGCTTTGATGCCAGGATCGCTAAGCTGATCGCTAAGTGCATGACAACCCATTTAGCTCTAGCTTAAATGAAAGCACCAGGTGAAAGTCAGACACGAAGCGTGCCCAAAGCTAACTATTTTCAAAATAATGGAAATGCAGAGGATTCCTCCTACCAGCAAAAAGAGGACAGAAATGAAAAGCAAAGAAAGGAGTTATGGGGAAGGGTTCGCTGTGCTGCTGAAAATTAGAAATCTCATTGAGGATTTTTTCATAGACTCACAGAATCACAGAAGGGCCTGGGTTGAAAGGGACATCAAAGATCATCCAGTTTCAACTCCCCTGCCATGGAAAGGGTCACCAACCACTAGACTAGGCTGCTTAGAGCTTCTGGTCATTTACTCTTGTGTGGCAGCTCTAGCTTGGCTCTTCCTTCACTGTGGGAGCTCCCAAAGACCTTGGGTCAGTCCTTGACATTGCCCAGCAGAGATGTCCATAGAAGGAAACGTTCTGAGATTTTAATGTACCAGAAAAACATAGAATGAATAAGAATATAACTGAAGGGGTTGTCAAAGCCAAGTTACTCCTCTCTCCCAACAGACACCTGTGTTTGCTTTCTTGTTTCTGCTGCTCTCAATCAGTATTGGCAATGCGTGAACGACCCCCCTATCATAACTCTGTGGGCGAATGAGGCATTTGTTTCTCTTGCCAGAGCTGATCTGCTCTGATATTCAGCTACTCTGGAGCAGAGTGGGGAGGCCAGGGCAACACATGGAGACACAGATGACTGTTTTCATTTCAGATTCACAGCTTTGGAGACTCTGCTTTAACACAGAAAGGGAATCTTCTGTTTAGTGTGAAAGATAAAAATTAGTAAATGTTGATGTTGCTGTTGAGGTTTTTTTTTTTTTTCCTTTATGAATAACTACTCGATTCAGAAAGCGCTGGTCTTGAGCAACACCTATGGCTGAGAAAGTGAGGTAAGGTCCTGGACTCTTCAGAGAAAGAAGAGGTTTTCAAATACTCAAAATCTTTGTATTTTTGATATGGCCTAGTAAAGGTAGGCAGGGTCAACATTTTTGTCCTGGGTTCCAGAGATCAGGTACCTCCTCAGGAAGGAATTCTGGATGCTAAAGGTAATGACATCTGACTGTCACTGGTGCTAATTGCTCCCTGATGACTCAATGAGAGCGCTGAGTTGGTTGAAAATCTCACCCATCGCCTTGATGTTTCCATTTTTTATCATGTTTTCTTTTTTCTCAGTGTCTGCTGATTGGTTCAGTCACTTCTCTTCCACATTATATAACCCATGTCTAAGACATCAGACAATTCAGCTGGACAATGATGGCTCTCTGTTGATTCCTGTAAGTTACAAGCACCAGAAAAAACTTTTTCCATGGGGAACCCACTTCAACTCAACGCTGGTTTGCAGTTTCTCCTAGCAACTTAGCACTCACCTGAAAAAATGCACTACTGTGTGGCAATCTTTCTGCCATGTTCTGTGCCGTCATGCTTTAGGGATGGCACATTGCATCTCTGTTTGCCCTGAAAAGATTCCACAGGCTTTAAGCCTCCACCAGGAAAACAGAGGGGCGGGGAGGCAAAAACCATGACATTAAAATTCAGATGCCAAGTTCAGTAGCATGAATAAAAATTGTCTTAACCTCTGAGGTCAGGAAGTCACCAGCTGGAAGCGGAAAATCGCCACCAGTAAATTGCTGTGGGTTGGAGTGATGAATGCTAGTTAGTACCAGTGAATTTCAGAAGAATCTCAGCTGTAGGGAGACAGGGCATCTTGGAACAAGGTTGAACAATTCCTGACTGTTTTCTTTCTTCTTTAGTCTGTCTTGTGCTCTTTCTGTTTCCACAGATTTCTCAGCTGAGGCAGCAAAAGATTAAACCCTTGTGGGAAAGTCTTGCGGCACGTAATAAGGGTGAAAGCAGTGGGATTCCATAGGGATTGAGTGGTATTGTAGGAAAATTGCTCTCGGATCCTATGGATGTCAGGAGGGAGGGAAAGTGCCCCAGTGCTTGAAATTTTCAAAGCTGACTGGAGCGTGGAGATTCATCCATTGTCCCAGTAATCAAATATCACAGACACATGTCATACACAGCTCAGTCCCACAGCAGGCATCCAGTGCCATCTATGTTCTGCTTGTTCTGAGCCCAAGATAAAAACCAGCCCAAGCTGGGAAGGAGCTGCACTTTTCTCCTTTGTCTGTCAGTGCATCTTTCCCTTGCAGGTTGAGCACAACCATGTGTTGTTTGGGTTCCTCATCGATCTACCATTATATGTTCATCCATTGCCATGTACACCAACTTACAGCCAACTTACATCTTAGCCATCATCTAGAATAATGGACTCTTACTTAATTCATAGGACATAAACTAGTGAAGCAGCACAAATCAATACAAACATGTCTGTATGAGTGAATAAAAGATGTGTCCAAATCACTTCAGCTAGTCTAAAATTCTAGGGTGGGGAAAGTTTCAGGTTGAAGAGGTTGGACCACATCACAAAATGCTCAAATGATGATACAGTTCTCTACAACACTTTATGGGACATTTGAATATAAGCCCCTACTATTAAACTCGGTTTGAGGTTTCCATAACGGAAAGAGGCCAGCTTGCATTTCAGATGTCATTTGTGCAGGGGAAGCTAGACAAAAAGCAGAAAGTTGGCAGTGAAAAATACCAGGCTTCTTTCTCCTTCCAGCCACCCTTCTCCAAACTCTTTGGCTAACCCCCAAACCATGGCAGGATCTGAACACTGCTTTTCATTGAGTGACATACCTGGCTCTAGAAGAACACACCCTTGTGGAATTGGCATCTGGGCAACATTTCCACTCCCTCTGCACAACACTTTTCTTTAATGCCTTCCAAACTAAAACAAAACCCAAAGGATTTGCTACCATGTTCCCCTCATTATATTGGTTTTATAAGGGTGTGGAGATGTCTTGCAGGATGGATTTGCCCCTGAAACTTCAAATACAGCACAGAAATGTAATGGGTGGGGAGATTTTACATTTTCTCCGGTGGACTTTCTAAGGTTTTGATTTGTTTCTTGAATTGCTATCATTTCATCCAAAACCAATCCATAATCATTTATGTCCTTTTTCAGTAGTATGTTCAACCCTTAGAACTAGAACACCAGTGGGTTCATCAGACTCTCTGGATTCCCTGTGTGGAAAGCACAAAGATTCGTAGAAAACAAGACTGCCAGAGGCCTCCAGGATTCACCAGGAAAAAAAACAAAAACCCACAGCATTCCACCATGGGATAGTTACACCTTTGCCTTTTCTAGCTTCCTCTTCCAGCTTTTAGGGCTGGTCATTCCCCAAGTACTGATGCATCTCTCCAGGTGATTGATGCACCTCCCTCTAGTCACTAATGTTGTCTTGTGAAGGGTTTCCTTATTTCCAAGCTATTCTCCTTTATTTCAGTTTTAACCAATTACCTCTCACCCCACCTGCATTGACAAGCAAAACATGTTCCTTTTCCTTTGCAGCTTTGTGTGTGCACAGACATCTATCATTGATCCTTCCAGCTTCTCTTCTCTAGACTAAACAACCTGACTTCTTTAATTTTTTCTTTCTAAGTCAGGTCTTCAATCATTCCTATTGCTATCCAGCTGCTCTACATCTTTCCTGAAAAGCAGTAACCAAAACTGCACACAGCATCCATCTTGAGTTCCTACTAATGGCAAGAAAAGTGGAAGAATTGCTTCATACTTAGAGGTACTCTTCCCACTTATCCATCACTATATGCCACTTTCTCCTTCCCCCAAAGCACGGTTGTGTTGAATTACGCCCAATTTCCAACCTGCTCTAAGCAGTTCTACTCCATCTTCTGGCAACTCAACTAATCATTCTGCTTAGGGGCTATATCTCACATGCCTCTTTTTTTTTAAACATGTCCTACTTTCCCTCTGCTAGCAGAGGCTCTCCACTTCAAAGCCAAGAGAAAGAAGACAATCCATACTGACATTACAGCATGCAATAGAATGCATCTTCATATTTTGCACAAAGCACATGCTACTTATGCTGTACTATGAACCAACTGGCTATCAGAGGAGCATAAAGGGATATAGGGAAGAAAGCTATCTTCTTAACCATAATCTACCACTCTGCTATTGTGTGGCTCTTCATCTTATTCTTCTCATGAACTTCTGAAGCCCATTCTCACCCTGAGCTGATTGAGAGTCCATAGGGCTACAAGCAATTGACTTTCTGGTTTTGTGCACTAAGAGAAGAACTGAAATAGTTCACTGAGCAAGTTAAGGGAATTTTTCTAGCAAGTCCATGAAACAAATGTCAAAAGATATCTATGTAGATCATGAATTTTGAGAATAAACTCATAGTTCCACACAGGGATTCTGCTGACTTTGCCACTTCCCACACTAAGCAAAGCTTTGAGATCCCTGGGTAGGAAGCTGATGTAGAAAACCAAAAAGTTCTCTCATTTCTCCAGCTGGCTGAAGGCTTGGGTTTCAGCTGAAAGGTTTTTATGCAGTACATCTACTGCAGGGTATATTTGTTCTTCAGGGGCAAAGGAGGATATTTTAAGCTCCCTTATGAGTAGAAGACAGGAGTAGAATCCAACAGAGGCACATCATTTATTGCCTTAAACTGGCATTCCTAATAAACAGCTATGTTTGCACAAAGATTCAATAGACAAATGAATGAGAAACAATGTGGCTGGTAAAGCCTGATACCAGTAACACCACCTTCTAGTTCTTCCATGGGTTAAAAAAGTCCAGCATGCTTCATTGCTCCTCCTCCCTCCTTCCCTCCCTCCCTCTCCTTCTAAAGGTCTTGTAATGTGTTTCACAGAAATGTCTTTTCTCTTTCTCTTGGTGTAATATTAATCTTGGGGGAGAGGGAGGAGGGGTTAGGGGAAGAGCTGTAGTGTTTTGAGGTTCATATTCCCCTTGCACTTAATCTCTTTAACAAACTCCTTTAACAAATGAAAGGTCTGACAGGAGGCAGAGTCATTAAAATGAATTAAAATGCATCCAGGAGAGATTAGTAATGAAGCCACTCACCAGACAATGCCCCTTTTCTTCTGCATTAGCCTGCTAGAGAATATCCCAGATTACAGAACAAAAGGGTTTGCAGTCTGAAATGCTGATCCTTAAAAGATGCACCATGTTCTCTTCTCCTCACCTCAACTCCTTGCTCTACACAAGTATATTTGCAGTCAAGCAGGATTCAAGCTTAATCTACCCTGGGGTAGAGACAAGAGGGATTGGTTTTAATTACTGCTGAGCCTGCAAACCTGTGCATACAACAGAAACGCATCAGTGGACGGTGATGGTGGACCCAGCAGTGTAGTGTGGTGGGTACCATACTGTGTGCTGCTGATTTAGCTGAAGCTGTGCTGATTTCAGGTCATGCATGGTAAACAGGTCCTAATGGTAAACAGGGCACCATGTGTGCCAGTGCTAACAAAGACATAAGGTGCCGGGATCATGTATTCCTCCAGATCCCACTGAAGAAAGAGCCATACAACATGACATGGGAGCTGGTCCCAAGTGTAAATCAGATTTCAACCTGTGTTCCACACATGCATCTTGAACAGCAACAGACGAAAAGCAAAATACATTGGGCTAAAGCTACTCTGCAGGGTTCACTCCTTCAACAAGTGCTGAGAGGTCAAGAAGTCAACAGGAGACTGAAAACAACTAGAAAGTGAAAGATAAGACATGAGCTAATTACAGATGGGATGACTGGAGTGACTGGCTTTTCTTTCCAGTGGGAAATGAATGCAGGGTTGTTCAAACTGCCAGCCACTACATTTGCAGTTTCTGCACACCAAAGCAAAACGACTCTCTACTTTTCTAAGGTGGCAAAAATAAACTGTTCAGAGGAAGATGCGTTTTGTTTTGAATTGTTGATTTCAAATGTAAAGCCCTGTTTCCCACTTGGTCAGCATACGGCAGCTTCTGCACCTCAGTTCAAAGTCAGTGGTGAGCAAAGATCCCCGTCTGCATCTGGTAACTCAGGAAAACTTCCAGGGGAACACTAAGCCCTCATAAGCTGCTCCACTGACATGAATGAAACTCTGAGCTATGTCAGCTGAGACTATATCCCAAAGTTTTCTGATGACAGAAAAACAATGAGGTAGTAAATTGGTGAGGGACCAATTTCACTTGTGGTTTGCAGAGTTATTATATCAAAATATGTCCGGCAGAGTTTAATAGTGTCAGCATTTAATGTTCAGCATAATGTCATTCCTACAGACCAAGACAGACACTTCCCATAGGTAATTAATCTCTTACAAGTAGTTTAGCCATTGTAAGCAAAAGTGGATGAAATGTATTAATGGGGGGAAAGGCTGGGGGCAAATCATGCATGGAGAAACATTTCTCTGCACTAGTCCCACAGAATTACGAGTGAATTACAGCTGATAGATTTAGGACAGTTCCTGTTGAGTAATTGTATTCCATGAGGGTTTTCAATACAATGTGATATTCATTTTCACTTTATACAGTAGAGACAATAACAGCTACAGGTGCACAGGCCGTCTTGCTGGGAGGAATAAAACTGTGATTGTTTAACATCTGACTTTTCTCACGCAGTTACAGCTTTTAGATTTGAGCTATATTTTGCACATATCTCAGACACGGGTCATTCCTTTTTTTTTTACTCCAAGAATCTAATTCAAAAAAAAAAAATAAAAAAATGCAGGCTCTAAAGAGCCATTGTCAAATGAAACACACTTCCCCTGTTCAATCTGGTTGGGTTTTTTTTCCCTCTTTTGCTATATCAGCTTTCAGCTGCAGAAATGCAAGGAATCACTTGTTTGGATAGAGAAATGAAACTGCCAGATCATGAAGGATGCACAGCTACGAGACCAGGCTCCCAAACAAATCCTAAAACAGGAGATCTGCAAACTCAGACAGCTCTACAAGACAGGATTTTGTTCTGCTGCTTTCTGCTTTGGCATCTGCTCACAGCTCTGGGGCTTTGCTGGTCTTTCCAACAAGAGCAGCAACAAACCCAAAGAGCCAAGCAAAGTCTAATCTTTCTCCTGGAGAAGACAGTATGGCTATTCTCGGAGTTTCACAGAATCATTAAGGTCAGAAAAGACCATTAAGAACATTCAGTCTGATCATCAACGTATCACCACCAGGTCTGCCTGCTAGCTGCCTTCCATCTCAGAAATGAACTCTCTTTCCTTTTGCTCCCCAGAACCATTGCAAGGGGCTGCCCAGAACTGGTGCAGTCCCTGTCCCTGAAGGTAATACAAAGACATGTGGAGGTGGCACTAAGGATGTGGTTTAGTGATGGGACTTTGTAGGTCAGGTTCATGGTTGGACTTAGTCATCTTGAAGGTCACTTTCAATCTAGATGAGTCTCTGACTGAGGCCAACCACATTCACCCACATAGGTGACTCTGATTCCTTACAGTTGGGGTTTTTCTATGTGAAAAGCATGCGTTAATTAATTATTTTGTTTATTTCATACGTATTAGTTTAGGGAGAAACCCAAATGCTCCTCAAATTGTTGTGGTTTCCTGCCACTGAACACTGAATTATTCCTTCCTTCATACTTAAGAAAATTAAAATAGAGATTTAAACACTAACATTTGCTATTTTCCTGGGAATCAGGCGTGGGAAAATCAGGTTATGAGGAACATCATTTTTAAAACAGAAAGTTGCACTTTTTTTTTCTTTTTCTTTGATTTAAGGAAATGCTGTCTTTCAACAGATTTATCTCTTGTAAGTGGCTCTGGGTTAACTGCCTCTGGACTCTGCTCTTTTGCATCTCTACAAGAAGAAAATAAATTGTAGCAGTTTTGCTTCTGGACCTTCATGGTCTAGCAATAAAACTTTCCAAACCATCTTGGTGGCCTGGGAACCTAAGCCCTCCGTCCACTCTGGGGGCTGAGCACCCAGTGTGCCCTTTTGACCATTTTTCGTATATTCTTGTAATTCCCAGTACATGTTGTTCGCAGCAGCTCTGTCAGAGCTGGCACTGGTGATGTTGATTTCAGATAACGTTGCTCTCCAGCACTGTTCCTTACAATGCAAGTTCCCATCAGAATTTCCCCCATGGATAAGACAGAATGTCTCTGTAGCGTCTAAGGCAAAGCATCCTCATGCACCACAGTGACAGCCCTGCTTTTGCCAGCTGCCAAGTTTTATCAAAGAGTTAGGAGTTTAACATCACTGAGAGTTCTGCTCCTCTTGCAAACAGGAGGGAAAACCAGGATTCCAAAAGTCCAGAGAATCACAGAATCATTACAGTTGGAAAGACCACTAAGATATCCAGTCCAACTACTGACCCATCCTCACCATGCCCCTCAGTGCCTCAGCTACACATTTCTTGAACACCTCCAGGGATAACACTTCCACCATCTCCCCGGGCAGCCTATTCCAATACCTGACCACTCTTTCTAAGAAATTTTTTCTGATATCCAACCTGAACCTCCCCTGATGCAAGCTGAGAACATTCCCTCCCATTCTATTGTTGTTAAGTGGGAGAAGAGTGTCCTCTTCTCCAGACTGAAAATTCAGTTCCCTAAGCTGCTCCCCACAAGACTTCTGCTCCAAACCCCTCACAGCTATATTGCCCATCTCTGGACATGCTCCAAGGCCTTGATGTCTTTCTCGTAGTGACTGGCCCAAAACTGAACACTACTGGTACTCAAGGTGCAGCCTCACCAGGGCTGAATGCAATGGCACTGGATGAGAGTGGCCCAGTTACTCAGACAGACAGATGCAGACACACACAGTCAAGTGAGCACAGACACCAAGTGAGCTGGCATAGGCTCTGCTTCTTTAGGAAGCAAAGCTTGGAGAAAAAAAGAAAGAGAAAAAAAAAAAAAACCACCAGAAAAATCCTCACTCAGGCCCAGTATAAATCACACAAGAGCTTCCACTCATGATAGAGTTTCTGAACCTGCTTTTAAAGTATTATGTTTGGGCCCAGCATCATCTGCAGGTCTTGTTGCTCGTCTGAAACAATTAAGCTGTTCCCCTTGTGAACTCCAGTCCACATTTGAACCCACGTATCCTGAACGTAAGGTGTCACCTTCCCCGCTCTTGGGAAATGAAGTCCTCCAGTGAGCGCTACAGGGATGAAATATGGGTTGCAGATGTTGAACCACGGAAGGGTACAGAAACAAATTTGCGGAGCTGAAATACAACTTTCAAAACCTGCTTCCCTTTGACATTTCAGTCAGCTGTTCCACAAGTCTTTGGGGAAAAAAAAAAAGAAACTGCTGTTTCTCTTTCCTCACCCCGTCTCTTTTTTTAGCTCTGTATTTTTGGGTTATTTTTTTATTTGCTTTTATCTTTAGTTATCTGTGCTGTCCTTTAATAACTGCACACAGTTAGGAAGTCATCTCCAAAGCTTAGCTTTACCCTCATTTGTTGAAATGTGGTAACCTTCAGTAGATCTGCTGAGGTGCAGGCAGGGAAAGTGCTGGGCTTTTCTAGACCCTATGCGTTTGTTTGTTTTATCTGAAATTCATCTTCTATAAGGAATGATTCAAGTGGATGCTGAAAGACACAGCTGGGCATGTATGGCATGTATCCAGGGCAGGACAAGGCTCCTGAGCCAGTCAGGTCTGCCTGCTCATACAATCCAAAGGCAAGACTCAAATTGAAGCCATACGAATAAAGCAGGATCTGGAGCCCAAGCAAGTCATTAGCAGTCTTTCAACTGACTTTGAAGCAAGTTTTTGAGACCCAGTCATTTTATAGAGTGGAATGTGGAAAAACAACCACTGCAGCTTGTAAAATGAAGGAGAACAAAGCGGCACTCCTGTGTGCCTGCCAGCCGCACTGCCCCAGCCCCTCTGGTGCATGCAAGGGGCTGCACTGGACCCCTTCTCCACTCGACCCTTGTAATTATCTGACCAATTTCAGCATGACCCATAACTTCCCCTTTCACCTCATGCGTGACTTTGAATGGTTCCTAATTTTAGCTGCACCTTGTAAATCCAATGGAGGCAATTGTGCGATCAAAAGGCCTTGGACCAGCTCCTAGAGGAGCACTTCCAGCTGTGAGCAGCACAGCTGACATCTGAAGAGGGTCCATTTGGTGTAATCCCAAAGGCCCACAACCCATGGACTGTATAGACAAGGACACACTCACACCCAGATGAGCTGAAGTTACACAGAAAGGTAGAAGTTAAGCACCATGTTTGCACATATACAGGTTCCCTGCTACGCGCACAGACATTTTTCAGCCTCATGCATTTTACAGCCAGCCCTCTCTGAACAACTTCACACTTCTCCAAATAAAGGACATTTAAAAATAGCTCTCCAGGTTGAGTGCCCTGGAGGCTGCCAGAATAAAAAAGACCAAGTCCAAGGCCTGATGCACATCAAAGTGAAGGAGGGTGATGGTGCTGCCTTTCCGGCCACGTGTCCTGCACACGCACAGCACAGAGGGCACAGGTAGCTAGAGGCCACCATTTACTTTGGCACCTGCCAAGGTGACTTTGTTGTTGGGATCAGGGCTTGGCTAGCTCACTGTACTGGTAGGACGGCATCCAGACCAATGCAGTAAGCCGTGTCTTGAGGGAAGCCAAAAGAAAGGCTAAAGAAGACCACACACAACTCAGGGTTGGTGTCTGGCTTTTACAGGAGGGTGTGTGGAGTTTTTCTTCTTTTTCTTTTTTTCCTTGTGTGTGTGTGTGTGTGTGTGTGTGAAAATACTTGAGGACCTGGGAAAAGATTTGAGTCATTACGAAAATGTAATCCTATCTCACGATACAGCTATAGTGAGCCAGGGCTGCTAGGTCTGGGGGAGTCAGCAATCAGGCTCTCTGATTGGGAAGCAGGGAGGCCTTTGGTCAAATTTAATAAAAATAGACTTGTTATATTTGGAACATTTTATCTGAGAACATGTTGTCTCTTTATATCTGCTTGTCAGGCAGTGGGACGTTTCCTGTTGAGGGAGACAGACTCTCGAGAAGACTCGGAGTGGTGGCTGGGAGGGATCTGTGGCTGCCATGGACAGGAGGAGCCATTAAGGTGATTTCTGTCTATCATGAAACTTCATGAAACTCTGCCCAGGCTGAGGGAGAAGGTTAAGTTTTACGTGGTATGAGTTGTACATGGAAATCTCTCTCCTTTCAAATACACACAGAAAAAAATATATATATATCATTTTACTTGTCTAGTCTGGCAGCTAAAAGCAAAGCAAAACACACCCCTGGATATTTACAGGTTAGGTTTTAGACAACTGGCTAGCCTCCCTCCTCCCTGGTGAATCACAGCTATTGATTTAACGAGCTTTAATGCAACATACAAACAGCAAAAATCAGTCCAGATATAAACCACTAGGAAACACTCAGGTCTTTGCAGCCTGCAACAGTGATGGACAGAGATTCTTTGGCAGCCCAAGACTGGGGGCAAATAAAAAGAGATTTGCACAGTACTTAGCAGCTCTAAGCGACCATCTATGAAAAGGACCCGCAGCCAAGGAGACAGTGAGGCAAGACTTTAAATTATTAAAGAACACCATTTCCCCTCACTCTTCTTACTCAAGAGGTTCCATCTGAAGTCCTTTGGACACTTATGGATCCTCAGTATAAGAGAAATTTAGAAAAGGTGAGGATGAGTCAGTGGATGACTGGGGGGCTGCAACTCTGAGCTAGGAGGCTTTGTCCCACCAGCAGCAGATAACAGGGACAACTGGTGAACTATGTGGTTTGTCAGAAGGAATCTTCTTTCCCAGACCCCAGGTCTCCTACTGAATAGATCATGGTGGATTCCACTGCACAACCATTTAAATAAATAAATAAATAAATAAAAAGATCTGGTTCTATTTTCCTTGTCTAGCATAATAAACACTCCCTGAGTCCAAATCTCCTCACATTCAGTCAGGAACCATCTCTCTGAACTTGCCATCCAGTCTAACCCTGCAAAGACTGTGACTAGAATAAAACTCCCATCAGCAAATACGCACCTCAAAATAACTAAACAAATAAAGTGCTAACTGAAGAAATCCAAATAGATGATAGTACTCATCTGACCATGGATACCCTCCGCACTAAGGAGATGCTCTTTTGTCTTTTTATTTTATGGGGCAGGTGTTCCAAAATGGAACACCTGTTACAAAAAGAGAAACATGATAGAGCCCCATGTGAGGAAGACAGATACATCAACTGCTTTTTGAGTGTTTCTTTATAGTTATGTTTGATAGCAGAAGTGTCTGACCAAGAAAGCTTTCAGGCTGAGAATCTCTTGATATTTCATTCCATTTCATTCCTTGGGGGGCTTCATCATTTCTGGGAACAAACCCCAGGACTTCTTTCAGAATTATCGAGTTGCTCTAGTTAGTAGTTTCAATTGCCTTCTGGATTTTTAATACTATGTATGATCAGATTGAGAGACTGACAAGTTTCCCATCCTTCTGTTTCCTCGCTAACTTGATCAGACCAGTCTGACATGTTAAGCATTCGAGAGTATTAAATGGTTACTGATAAAGCTGACTGTACATATTTCCATCTGTTGTTGTTTCTTGCACTCAGACATTCTGCCTGTTTGGGGTTAATTGAACCTTGGCTTTACTTCTCATAGCACACCCAAAGGACCATGACCTTTGGTGCCTACACAGCTTTTTAATGTAGTCTTATGCACATGGATTACGCAGAATATATGGAGAGGAAGTAGTTGGCTGAACGTGGCTTTAGAAGTCATGAACTCCAGAGTGTGAGCTGGGATCTGAAGAGACCCTAAGAATTCAGCATTTCCATCTCATGTTGCAATATGAATATCACCATTCTGACACAAAACACCTACAGACTTAATCCACCCTTGGGTGAAATTAATTCTCTCATAACTGTAGCTTGGCTGAAATAATTCTATGCGCTGTAGATACTTGACACAGTGGGGTAGATTTAATAAACTAGACCTGCATAGACCATTCCTGTGGTTTAGCTTTAGAACCTCTCTATCGAAAACTTAGGAAATGAAGAGTTAAAAAGGAAATCCATATGTGTTTATAGCCAAGCAGACCGTAATGAACGTGTGAAATGAATTACTAAGGAAAGCTATTGGTAAATTATGGTTTAAGCATCAAGCTAAAAAAAAAAAACAGACTGAATGAGAAAGTGAAAGACGTCAGGTACATAAGGTGAAACTTACAGGCAGATGACGGGCTTGTCAGAACCGGTATCATTCTTCCCTACAGTGACTCATGGTTTTCATCTCAGTTACCATGTGTATCCTCTCAGAGAGAGCAGACCACCTATGCGATACCGAGCTCCCCCTCCATGTGCATAGATGTGCCCATGCACTTGCAAGTAGAAGGCTGTGTGGTCTAGGATTTCAAGGGGGAAATAAAAGTTGGATTCAAGATCCTGAGTTTTAATCCCAGTGGTTCCCAAAGGATCACTGCATCAAACCTCAGAGAGTCACTTGCTTCTAGCTGCAATTAAGGAATACAAGACCTGTGGGGAAAACATATTTTCTACTGAGTAGATCTTTCTTGTTTCCTTGTTCCTTTCTAAGGAGGGTAATACATGTAAAATGGGGCTATATAGAAGGTTCATCTTTATGTTTCCCTCCATTTACTTTGTTTACCTACTTTGCCAAGCGGCCCTGGTAGCAAATAGACCACCTAATATTAGCCTTTTCCTGAGAGTCTGAAAATAATCTCTAAATAAATTTAAAACATAAAATAAATCAGGCAATGCTCACATTCATGGTGTTGGAGTCACCAACCCTGGAGGTTTTCAAGAACCATGGAGATATGGTACCGTGGAACACAGTTAGCAGACATGGTGTGGATGAGCTGATGGTTGGACTAGATGGTCTCAACAGTCTTTTCCAACCTTAATGATTCTATGATTCCATGTACAAAATGACTGCCGAAAGACTTGGCTAACTCTCATCCCCACAGACTATAAAGCCACATTCTGATGCGATCTTCTAGCCTTGACTTAGCAATGCAGCTTTGTTATCCCAAACTGTCTTTACTCCACTTTTATTATGTTTTCAAACTGATCTTCTCAAGAAACATACAGGTAGCTTTCCTGACCAATATACAATGGTAGCTCTTAGGTATGCTGAGGCTTACAATATGGGGGAGAGGCTGACATGCTGCCAGGATTCTATCTCCTCTGGAAAGTACAATTGTTTCTTAGGGCATTTTTGTGTATTTTGTGTATCATAAAAAAAAACAAAAAACAAAAACAAACAAACTAAATTTCTTCAAAACTTGCAGCCATAGAAGAAAGTTTTTCCAGCTGAAAACACGAAAACTTTCCACAAAATTCCAGACTGTGTGATACAAAGCACTGATGGCCCTCTGGCCACAGCTGCTTCTGTTTAGTCATAGTGTGAGCAAAGAGACACTCAAATAACACATTTGCACTGGAACAGCCTTTGCCGTAACTTGCGTTACTGCAGCTGGACTCACATCAAAACTCAATGCACCGTGTGGAAAGCAATTACCCACTGCAAAATGGTGGAATGAAAAGCACTCCTCGATATCCCCTTTCTTAATGGCGCTGAACCAGATCCAGCAACTCAACAAAATGCTTGAGACACTTTCTCTCTCCATATCCCCCCCTTTTCTTTCTCTCCTTCCTCTGTTGTTAAAGCCACATTGGGAAGATACAATCAAGCACTGAGCTAATTCATTTTACTACCACTTTTATCAGCCCATTCAAGCCCTTGGCTGGCAAGACTTTGTCCCTGCTTGTAAAATTGTGAGGGTCCTGGTTAAGGGCCACATTGCACAAATTTGCAGGATATAAACAGATATTCTGAGACCAACTATGTGATCTGTGGAGGATTCAGCTAAGCTTCTTGCACGGGTTTTGGGAACCAGCTGGTGGCCAGACATAACCTGGCCGCATAATTTTGCATCTGGGAAGGGATGAGGAATGGAGGCACTGTGGGAGCAAAGACTGCAGAAGAAAATCAGAACATGGAGTCTGTTCACAGAGATGAGGGCCTTTAGAGGACCTTTTTTTGCAAAACAGGTGCTTGCTTTCCTCCAGCAAAACACATGCCTGAGAAAACAAATTGCTGGGGACCAAAATGACCACCTTGTGATGCAAAGCAAGGAGTCCACCGAAAGAGCTTTTCATTTCCAAGTGTGTCCAATGGGAGTTCCTTATTTGGGAGATGCAGGCCATCAAGTTCAAGTGAAATTAAATCATTAATTTTCTGCTGCAGGAAGCAAAACAACATTTCCTGGCAGCTTGGAGTGTAACTTACTGTTTGGGGGGTTGTTTTTATTGTTTTAAATTATTTTTCCTAACTGTGGAAGTTTACATAGAAGTACAATTTGTAAGTCTAATCATTAATAATCTCTTCTTTTTGCCCTTAATTGTTCCCTTTATTTTGTTTCCCAACAGTCTCTGGCCAAAAATCCCTCATTTGAAATGGAAAAAAAAAAACAACCCTTTTTGTTAGCTTGGGGCACTAGGCTCTTCTTTTGCCACCTTGCCTCTCTCATCTCCCACTGAGAAATTGGACTGGATGACCTGTAAGGGTCCCTTCCAACTAAAATGATTCTATGATCCTGTGATCTACCAACAACCCATACCTCAAGTGCTGGGTGATGCATGGACTCAAGTGAAAAGACTTTTCTAATCCAACCGGGGGTTGGGGCTTGTTGACACCAGGGTTATCACCCTACTGATAGGAGGCTATATGACAGATGGCTTCATGACTACGTGACAAAGAAGATCTAGAAGGGGACAGACTCTTCAAGCAGGAAGAATGGACAAGGGGAAATGGCTTCAAATGAAAAGAGGGAAGATTTAGAATGGATATATGTAAGGTTTTTGGTTTTTTACAATAAGGCTGCCCAGAGTGGTGGTGAGCATCCCTGGAACACTCAAGGTCAGGCTGGAGGGGCTCTGAGCACCTGATGGAGCTGTAAGTGTCCCTGTTCATTGCAAGAGAGTTGGACCAGATGACCTTTAAAGGTCTCTTCCAACTCAAATGATTCTATGATCCTCTCTATCCTTTCACTGGAAGATGCTCAAGGACATGAGAACTCCATCTCTGCACCTACAACCATGAGCACTCAGAGTTTTGTGGGACAAAGCACAGTGCAAAGCAAGGGAGCGATGTCTCAGTGGCTCCAACTGAGCAGCACTGGTGTAGTGAGCACAAAAGGAGTCGGGGGAGGTTAAACGTGGAGCGTGCCAGGAAAGCAGAAGGAGCTAGTGAGAGGAGTGACGAACAAGAGCGCTAATTGCAAGAGCAGCAAGGAAAATATGACAGGGAAAGGAGTCGAGGGGAAGCCGAAGGGGCCCCATCAGCCTGCTGCTGGGTCGGGTGCAAATGACTTCAGCAGAGGCAGCTCACAGCTGTACGAAGCAGGTGCAAGGGCAGACGGATGCTGCCCTGAACCTGGGGAGAAGGCTGTATAGGCAGGAAGGAAACTGGTTTTCCCAAGCTCCAAACAACATCACGCAAAAGAAAGAGAAGGAGGGAGAGCGATGTTCAGACAGAGGAGAAACAGCTCTGTCACTCTCCGCTTCAGGATCGTGATGGGCAGATGAAAGATGAATTGACTTCAGCCAGTCCTGTCAGATGTTGCTGAGCTGTGGGACTTATCAGCTGTCAGACCAGAAAAGAATAAGCTAAACAAAAAGCTTTCACAACCCTCATTCCCAAATCTGTGCGTCATAGTGTGCCAGGAAAAGAGATTTCTGGCCTTTCTTCATTTCTTTTTTTTCTCCTTTTCTTTTTTTCTTCCCTTTTCTGTGCTACTACTAACTGCTTTTCCCTGTCTCTCACTGGACAGCTGGAGGGGATCCAGGTGGCTGCTGTTCTTATGGCTGCACACTGAATTCAGTGGGGGAAAGGCTTGCAAATGGCTTTCTGAGTAGCCAAGTACAACGGTGGCGAGGGGCAGTCTGCATGCTGGGAGCAGAAGACGTTCCCTGCTCTGAAATGGCAGGGGCAATGGCAGTGTGGGAATTCAGGGCTTCCTGTCTCTGCGTTCTTCTATTGTCCACCCCAGAACCTTCTGTCCCTTTTTTACTGCTCCACCTCCTTCCAAGAGCCAATGCGTTCAGATGGGCACTGCCACACAAAGCCCCGGATGCCTCTATACAGCAGTCTCTCTGTTAGATTCATTTGGTGCCCGCTCTAATTAATTCCCTTTGAACTGGAGTCTGAAGGTAATTGCCAGTCCAGATACTCTCGGCTGACTCCAATGAATACGCAGGACTGGAATAGAAGGATGTAAGAGCTCTGCTGTGCCAGACCAAGATGCCACTGATGCTCCAGAGTCAACAAGCAGATCCACAGGATTCTTGAGGACTCTTCCAAAATGAATTACAGTCTGTTGTCATCTCTTCTCTGCAACAGAGGTCTGGGGCAGCTTACTGAGGAATTACATGCACGTAGTGGTCCTTCCCTTGCTTCTAAGCCATTCCTGACTCTTCTGATGGTCTTTTAGTGTGTTTCTTCGCCGTTATCCCTCTTTCAGCATCCAGAAGGGTCTGATGGGCATCATTAGGAGAGTTAGAAATAGGTTAATATCTTGAGCTAAGGGTGAACCTAGCTTGAAAGGAGAAACCCAAACCCACAGACTGTGCCTCTCTTCGGGTTATTCCAGAGCCATAGGTTACTAAGCGTGGTACACCATAACACATAAAGGAAGGGTCCAAACTAGTATTCCTCTGAGCTAGCTTTAGGCCAGTAGGAAAAGACTCAAGTGTGTACGTTAGCTCTGCTGATGTTTGATAACTTGCAATGCTTTTCACCATTTAATTGTGAGCTCAATCCATGTTATAATGACCACCACACTTGTCCAACAGATTTGGTTGACATTTTTCCCTCTCTTGTTTTCCCCTGTACTTTGGCTACATCTTCGCATCCTGTCCCTGGTTTGTTTCTGTCAATTCTTTAAACAGCTGCTGGGTTCTGCTCCAGAGGTGGCTGCATTCCAACAGTGGGGAATGTGACTCCTGACATATGGGAGAGCTGGTGCTGTGTGTCAAGAGCTGCGAAGCTGAGAGATGCGACACATCCAGGGTCAGCTTGTCAGCACTGTGCAGCCCCAGGAGAGGTCCCAGTTTGGACATCTATTTTATTATTTTCACGTGCTTCAGTTTGGTTTCTAGCAACAGTTCTCTGTGTTCATTTCCTGGCCTGCAACCGAGTCACCCCCTCCAAAAGTCTCGGCAGTTGCCATACACTGAATGGGCTCCCCACGTGAAATCCCATGCTGGAAATGGCCCTCAGTCATCAACTGCAAGCAGCATCAGGGAATCAAGCAGCTGAGAGTCATCCTGGTGTCGGGTATCCGAGCAGCTGGGCTGCTCTTTGCCTTCCCCATGCTCTGTTAGAGTGCGTCATGCTGCATTTACCACTCTGTGTTGGGTCTCTATTTTCAAAATACTTTCTGGGCTTCTCAGAAATCTGCCTCTGGTTCCCTAACTCATTGGCAAGCTCTTCTCCACACACCCCCTCCTTCCTTTCTCTCTTGTGGGTAGCTGATGCCATTGCCTTCAGCAAAGACTGGCACCTTGACCCATTCACCGCTACCCCTCATATTTGGCAGGCTCCAGTAAATCTCAGACCTCCTTTGTGTTTTCCCAGGAAAGAAAATGAACTTCGGCTCTGCAAAGGCATCTATGGGTTTGCTGTATTCATTTATTTCTCTGCTATCTCAATGGGCCATCTTCTGCACTCTCATGGACCAGTAGTGGTCCATGCAGGAACTGCATAGCCATTTCCACAGATAAATTTAAATTGAGGAAGATATAAATATATATCCTCATCTCACTCCACTGAAAGATCAGCCTGTAATCAGGACACTTTGGGCACACCTCATAGCAGATTGTCATGAAAGCAGTTGCTGGCCTCCTCTCAGCTTGAGTGGAAAAGGGCATAGGGAGCTTCAGATTAGCTCACAGATGAGGACAAAGTCTTGCATTCACCCATCACAGTTCCCCCGCCCCAGGAGAATTTTCTCATCAGATAATTCCAATACCAAGACACGTAACAGAGAAAAGGTTTCTACGGGAGGGTTAAACTGAGGTTTAAGCTCTGTGCACCTGAAAAACAATTGCTCTGAGTTGCTTAAACTGCGACAAGGACCACCTTGCTAACCAAGCATGCCACTGCCAAGCCAGCAGGCTGCCAGCCCATGAAAATGATGAGGGATGGAGATCCAAATCTCCAGAGCAGAAGAAAAGCACTTTTCTTTCTTTTCATGAGAGCAGGATTTCCTCTTGTCGTGTTGCCCATGCTTGCCTTACGTCCTTTAGCTGAAGCAGGGCAGAATGGGATGGCCTACGTGTATTTTATCCTGCATCAATGAAGACAGACCATTCCTTGGGAAATTTCCAAGTAACACCCTCACTCCACGCACAAGGGCATTTTTCACTCATGTAACACCTCCACAAACTGGTCCTTGCATACTTCACTATTTTCTGTTAGTTCCCGGCAAGATGGGTGGCACAGCCCTAAGCTCCAAAGATAATGTTGTGCCAAGGCAGTTAGACACGGCTATGTCTGAACACGGAACATTTCTCTCCAAGTCTCAGTGCTATTGTGTGAATATCTCTGCTTACGCAGAGATGAGACATAACTGAGAAGTATACAACTTGAGAAGTACAACTTCTCAAGACCAAACAGAAGAATTTTGGTGTAAATAGATACAGAAAAGAAATACAACAACAGAATTAGTTGGAAAGTCTTCTGGTCTAAAAGGCTGGATGGAGAGTATTGCACTGCTTTTTCTTATATCAGGATAAAGTTGGCATTGTATTACTGGAGTCTAGGTGGGTAAAGCACAGCTCAGTATCACCCAAGAAGCTGGTGTTACAGACTCAATACCATTATACCTACAGCAAAAACAAGAGGCTGAAACTACTAAAGGAAAAGGGCAAACTAAATTGATCAGCACAAATGACAAATGCTGATCTGTGTTCCTGACAATGGAAACATCATTGCTGGAGTCACTGCTAAACATACGCAAACATTTGCCAGTGTGGGTAGAAAAGGAAGTGCTGTACAGTGACACAGCTGTAGTGGTGTTGGTGCTACAGAGCCTTTTTCTTAGTGATGAAGGAATATGCCACTTTACACCAAAGGATAGGAAGATAAACTGTATACAGTTACTTCAGACTCTATCAGAAAACAACAATAGCACAATGCTATTCTTGTCTCTGAGCCAAATAGCAGCAACTCCTTTGCTTGCCAATGCATTCAGTCCTATATCTACAGGACTCCTTTATGGGGCCATAAAGATCAAGCATGATATTTGACAACCAGAGGTCTTTTTATTATTTTTTTTTTTTCTTCTTGAGTTGTGTTTTTTTTCCTCCTGTATTAAGCCAACACAAGAATATATTGCAGCTTATCCACTGTTTTTCCTGGCTTGACTTTATTTTGGCTTATCAAATTGTGAACACCACCACCTGCCAGGACAGAGGAGATATTTTCACGGACAGATAACCTAATTTATGTTACTGTTTCCTAGGTTCGTGGATTTCAGGACCACTGCAATAAACTATTCCAGCCTCCTGAGTAGTACAGATTGGAATCAAAAACAGTGTACATTTCCAATATAGTCACATGTAAGGAGAAAGCACATCCCTACAACTGAAAGACAGTATTGCAGAGGTCTAAACAGAGAAGATGAATAGGAGATGACTATAGTTTGACCCTCATAATGTACTGCTGAAGAGAGGCAGGTACAGAATGAAGAAAAAGAGGCATGCAATGCGTCACCGAGCAATGCAACTCTGACACAGAAGGAAAAGCTTGCATGGGCTTAATACCTGAATGGATAGATTAATGGAAAAACAATCCATCAAGGGGTCCTAATCATAGATACAGCACCTCTGAGCCTCTGGGAAGCATCATCCTTCCCCAGGCATCCACTGCGTGCCTCTGTCAGTGAGAGGGTTTGGGGCAACTGCACTTCTGGTTTGATGTGGCTCAGCCTTTCTTATGTGAAAACCACTAACAAGCCACACTGCATTTTCAGGACTATCCTGAGTCTGACAACACTCTTTTCATCTCTGCCTGTGGACAGTGAATCTGCCAGCACAGTACAAGGTCACGCTCACCAAACGTGGACCTACATATGCTCCAACTGGTCTAATCTCTGTTTCCTTGGAAAGAGGCAAGCAGACATGAAGTGGGTTGATTTGGGAGCTCCTAGTTCTCCCAGTCATTCCCAGAAACACACTTCAGAGCAGCATAGACACAACCCTAGGGATTTGTGCTCCTCTGTTTGAAGTACAAACCCTTTACATCAGTGGTCTTCCAGCCTTGGAAAATACTTAAGGTACTTAAGTGTGAAACGAAGCAAGTCCCCCCCTTCGACCCTGCCAGGAAGCGCTCCAGAGGGCTGGAATTTGTTTTTCCAATTAGACTCCACGCAGCACGACCTTTGCCATCTCCAAGCCAGGTCGGGCTGATTAATGGGCTGTCATCCCAGCACAATGAGGTCCAGAGGGGTGTGGGGTTGCTAGGACATTCTCCTAACAGCTTCTGCAGGAGAATCACTTTTGGACTGCTCTGCACCATTAAGCAGAGAACCTGGGGGTCTTTAATTTATCAGGTGGGAAGTGAGGATAATTACTTTTCAAGCAGCCGATATACCCGAAGTGCACTCACAACGGAAGCAAAGTGGGGAAGCTGGGGGATTCAGACACTGTTTACATTCCGGTGAAACTGGATCTCGGAGCTATACACCAAGTTGGGAAGGGAGTGTCAGACCAGAATGGAGAGGAGGACAGGCTGTTATATAGAGTGACTGACAGATTAATCTAATAGTCTGGACTCTGAGGCTCCACAGGTGTTCAGGCCAGTGGTCAGACCAGCCAAATTTGCAAACAATAAATTCAAACCCTACATGGGGCCATCGTGACTAATTTTGCTAGAGGCAATGTCAGGTGTGTGATAGGATATGAGTCCTCCCCCCTGCAAAGACTGAAAGGATCAAATGAATATTGAGACTATTTTAAAAGATGAATTTCTCTCCCTTTTCCTACCTCTTTATGGTTTCAATATTACACTTTATTGTCAGGATTTTCAGTCATTACATAAGCATAAAGAGAATTGAAGCCCAAAGGGGGAAGACACTTACCCTTCTCCTGAGGAGAGGGTTGGAATTGCTTCCTGTCACAACAGGACTATAGTTACTGTTTATTTAACTTTCAGGGAAGGGGTTGAAAGCATCATTGTCAGATGGTGGTCTCATCCAAGAAAAGATTATTTTATACCTTGCCCTGGGATACAGAACTCTTTAAAAGGTGGTGCAGTACTTTGACCAGTGACCGGTCTCTGAAGCTGGGATGGGAAATTGCTTGGGGCAAGCATGGGCCCATTAGGATTGATAGATTTCTCCAACCTAGACGAGATGATCTGAGAGACAAAGATCTGTTCTCAGTGGCAGTGGGAGAAGAGTGACTGCAAGAGGATATAAATCCCCAAAATCTCAACTCCCTGTTTTCAGATAACTGCACCATCCTAGGCTACAAAAGATTCCAATGTTTTGCCTCTTGTTGGCTTTCTGAAGCCTTTCAGCTACTGAAATATCCAGGAATTCTTTTAAGACCCTGTTGCAATGATAATGACTTGGTTGGTGAGCATGGCTGGTTGGATTCATCTGCTTTAGTTCCAGCTTAGTCAAAGGTGCTTAGACACACTGTAAGAGGTGTTACTTAGGTTTCTAAACTTCATCTTCCTTCAGAAATATCATTAGACCTACAAGAAAGGGTATCTCTGGGGGCTTAAAGCTAAGATGGTTCACCACTCATAGGTAAAGCTTGTCCTACCAGTACAGGTGATGAGAACAGCATCCTAGAAGGTCAAACAACAGAAGGCTAAAGACTGCTAAGTTGTGACTGATGCCTTTAGCAAGTACATCTCTGTAGGAGGCACAAGAGAAGTGGGGAATGTGACGCTGGTGAACCTAGTGTGTAATGTTTCTTCTCACCCAATGCAGCCAGAAGAGTCAGTATCTTGAGAACTAGAGCCTACATGCCATTTGTTCCTTGAATACAAAAGAAGTATTGCTGAGCAAAGAACCTTTTCCCCTGCTCCACTCCATCCCCCAGGAGCCATGTAAGCATCACACTTCCTCCAGCCTTTAGGTGAAACCAACTCATCAATGATATCTTAATAATATTTTACAGATGCACACACCTCCCCTGGGCTCAATAAATACGGTCTGGGCTCATCTCTTATCCCTCTTAAAAACACCAGTCAAAAGAACAGAAGGGAGAAAAAATAACCCCATAGTGACAGCGATGCCCTGTGAGATAAGGCTTGGGTCTCAGAGCCTTCCTCACACTGATAATTCCCCACGAGTGAAATATGTCTCACTCAGGGCAAAAGGCAAAGGAATGGTGATCTGTCAGCTGCTAAAAGGCATCAGCACCAAGTGAGGAAGGGGAGAACAGGCCCCAGGGGGACAGGCAGGGATCCATCCGCAATACAGACAGCAGAGCTAGCAGCAAAGATGCTTACTAAGGCCATCAATCCTTTTGTTCCTAGGTCTGGGCGGCCCATCAGCTGGGAGCAGACAAGAATTTCCTCCCCTGTATCATGCAGTGCTGATGCCAAGGCCCAGCTGAGTTATGATGCTGAGCAGTACAGGGGAAAAGGGATGTGTTTGAAATGTTCAGTGTTGGTTGGCTTGCCATCAAAAACAGTGTAACAAGCTGCACAGAGCACCAAGCTGGGAATGCCCAGTCCTGAAGCAGCAGTATGGCTGCAGATCAGTTGCATACAAGCACAGACCATGGGCTCTCACTGCATTTCTGTTTCTAGCACCCTCAGAGGAAAGACAGGGACTGGTATCACTATTCCTTCCTCATCAATAATGATGTAGGTCCACTTGGATCACAGAAGGCCTCTGAATGACAGGAACCACCCTCTGCCTGGTAGAAAGGGTCTGAGATCCATGACAAAGACTGGACTGCAGGTGCCCCTTTCATCTGTTGTCCCCTCACTTCCACTTGCCCCAAGTGTTGCTTTACATGTGCAACTTTTAGGAAGGAGATCATGACTCTGCTCTGAGTTTGTGTGATGCCTAGCAGCTAAATCCATTCCCCACACAGAGCTCAGAAGCAATATCTCAACAGTACTAGAAATAATAAAATACCATAAGAACAGTGCTGTTTCAGTAAAGAAATCTAACCACACACGAGCAGGGGGAATTCAGCTTTCTGGTGGAAATAAAAAGGTAAAGCAAAGCTCTTAAGACTAATGAAATTTTCCTGGCTGTCATCAGGACTAGAAAAAATGGGCCTTTCCTGTTGATTTTGCCATTTCCTCAAGCCAGCAATTATTTCTTTTAGTTACCTAAAGCCCTCACACCTTATCCTAGTAATCTCCAAGGCTGCAAGGATCCCGTTCTGTATATTTATCTGAGACATTCTGACAAGGCCTATTTAGACACAGGAAATTTCCATGTACTGAATTTATGAGGGCGAAATGTCAGTTCCTGGTACAATGGCATTAGACAGGCATCTTTACCTCCCTCAGATTTCTTATATTTAACTGCCATGTTTTCAGATATAAAGAGAGAGATGGGCATCCCTGCCCACCATCCTTTCACAGTTTGTTAACCCATGAATTTGACTGCATCATGCAATTATCTACTGTGCATTTGATTAAATGGGATACAGAGCTAATACACAGATCTTCCAGGGCCCTTTACCTATAACCATTATGCTGCATAAAGCTGGAGATTCACATCAAATCATCATTTTTCTCAGGATCATCTCAGCTATTTCTCTATCCTCACCAGCCTTTGAAGATTATGTTTGGGTGAGGCTAAAGTACCACTTGGCTCTTTCTTCTGACTGGAGCAGCTACCTGGTCAAAGTAGGAGACCTGTGACCTCAGCAAAGGCATTGAGAATGAGCATTAATATGACACTTGATGACCAGAATATCTCTGTGCTATATCATAATCATAGGACCATTACAGTTGGAAAAAACTGCTGAGATCATCTACTTCAACCCATCCCCACTAACCGTGCCCCTCAGTGCAACATCTACACGTTTCTTGAGTATCTCCAGGGTGGGTGACTCTACCACCTCCCTGAGCCACCTGTGCCAATGCTTCACCGTTCCTTTGGTGAAGCTCTTTGTAATAGCCAACCTGAATCTCCCCAACACAAAAATGTTTGCAACACAGTCAAGAGCTCTGAGCAAGCAGATGGTTTGACTGCAGTACTACCAACTCGGCTGAAATGGTTTCATTGCTGTGAACAACTTGGAATAACCTTTTTGCAACACCCACCATGGTACATATGCTTAAATAACACCACTTGACCTAACAAGTACACAAACAGAATCCCCTTTAGAGGACCATCTTGTAGCACCTGTCAGTGATCCTCCTGATCCTCTAACACAAGGTTTTAGTGAAAAGATGGGGAATCTAACACCACCCCCACACACTGTCTAACCTCTCAGAGAAAACACAGGCAAAGTGAAATCCTTCCCAACCCGTCATCTGCAACCAACCTGCCAGAAAGCAGTGCATATCTGTAAATACCATGGGAAGGAAAACACATTATTGCTACACATAAAAACATGCTTCTATAAGGAGAGAGGACAGAAACATGTTCAAGGCTAGACAGCAGCAAGCAAGGCTCCAAAGTACGTGCTTCCTAAGATCCATCCGTCCTTTCCATTGTACGTGTTTGGCGTAGCTTGAATCAATATTGCCAGCGAAAAATCTGTTCCTCATCAATGGTGCAGTGTTTGAGTGTGTGCTGTGCCGTGCCTTTCCATTGCGATGGATGTCAATCATCAGCTGCTGGGATCGTGACCCAGTTGTTTGGAAGGCAGCAATCAGGTTACTGGGAGTACCTCATCTGTGTAGGAGTTCTCCTGCATTTACTATTGGATGGAGATGGATTTTTTTATTACATCTTATTTTTCACAACTTTCCTATCACCTGGGTAAGTTCCTGCTCTGAAACTCTTATTCTCCAGCTCCACCTGCTTGGCTAACGCACTCTGAAATGAAGAGTTCAGCCTCTCTCCTTGGTTATGGGCAGGGTCCTTTGTGGACCCAGTGGGACCTTTCTGGTCATAAGAACTTTTAAGTGTTATGCAGTTAGAAAATTATGCTCGTATTTGCTTTTGGAATTGTCGGTGTACTTCAGTCTGGGATCCTGCTAAGAGGTGTGGGCCCAAAGCAGAGTGTCTTTGTGCAAAGCATGGGACTAACCTCCCAAATAATCAAAAGAAACAGCATCAGTACTGTCAGTGCATGACTAGAGAGCTGATCAGATGACCAGAGTTGTCTACTGCACCAGTTAATACAGCATATGAACACATACCCTAAAGAGAATAGGGAACATGAGGTCTAGGATATCTCACAGATCTGTGAAACAACAGTAAAACATCAGTTAGGTAGAGAAATGGCAGCACAGTAAATCTTTCCTATAGAACAACTCATCTATCTGAGACAGAAGATAAAGTACCCTCACTGTAAGTAAGGGAAACATGAGTACATCTGGGAGAAAAGATCTTGCCCATATATTTGCCCTTGGCACGATGCACCTCTAAAATCAGCTGTATTTTGTTGATCAGAAAAGTTAGAATGGGCAGAGTTCACTCAGGAGACAGCTCATTCATGGCAGGGGATATCCAGTCACTGCTCTGAATTAACCAGTAATGGAAAGAGGACACCGGTAAGGACTGTCTGGAGGTATCACAATGAAATACACTTGTGAAGAGATCTCTCGGTTCAGATCAGAGACACCAAAGCCACTAGACCAAGGCAGAGAGCTTAGCCTAGGAAGGTGAGCTACCCTTCCCTCCTCGAGGCTCCCCACTGTGATGGGGAAAGCCATTTCCTCTTTGAGTCTCATTGCCTGGTCTGTGAATTAAGACACTTCTCTCCAGGGACGTCCATCTGGAATGCATTTGACATACTTCTCCGGTGTTGCATTTGGCTCATGGGAGCTGCTGTCCTCCTGAATCAGATCAGGGGTCCATCTACCCCATCTGCCTGTCTCTGAGAATAGACAACGCCAGATGCTGGAGGTGAAGCTGCAGGAAACCCCTGTGGTCAGGAGTTATAGGATATCCTACCTAGGGAGACATTTTCCTTCAAAAATCCTATTGCTGAATGTTAACGAATGGGCTGGAACGTGAGGTTTCTGCCTTCTCTAAGAATATGTGCCTGTGAGCAAACACGAGAAGTTGCTATTTATGGGTTACTCTCCCTCAGCTGAGCTGCTGTAAATAACCATATATGCCGATGGCCTGCTCCTGCTGAGAGAGCGAATGTGTTAGCTTAAAACTCAATGAACTCCTAGTTCAACCCTGGCTCTTCCTAAAGAAATAAACTGCAATAAAATAAGAGTTTGGCTCAGGTCGGATCAGCTCCATCCATCTGAACACACCCCACTGTTCCTGAATCAAGTATGCATTGAAGCAAGATCATACTGGAACTGCACGGCAAGGGAAGCTGTGAGAGCTGGCTGTGTTAGGTACAGCGCTTTCACAACAGGGCATAAATCTTCTCTGAGGGCAGGCGGACAAAGAAGAGGTAAAAAGGAGAGGGGAAAACAAGGTGCAGCTCTTACTTTCTGCACAGGACACAGACAGAAAACGCAAGCTTGAAGTCTCGACAAGATGTACTTAGCTTCACATTTTTGTTTTATGGAGCAAAAAATAATAATAATAATAATAAAAAGGCCTCACATTCCACAGCAGCAAGTCAGGACAAAGATCAGACTGAAACCATGTCTGCAGGACAAACTGCAAAGATGCAAGACAGTTACGGAGAGAGAAAAGGAGCCAGCACTGTGGGGGTGTGAGCTGTACCTCCAGGCTGACTCCTGGGAGACTGAAGCAACCTTCCAATAAAGGCCTTGTCCACAAAGAGGTGAGGGTGTCTTAATCTAAGAAATGCCTCTGTAGGAACAAATGGTCTGCCAGTGGCAAGCAACAAGGAAACAGAGAGGAATTACACCATGGTCTTCAGCACTGAGTGATGAGGAAACTGGCACAGTGTTTGACTCTGCATTTACTGTAGGGCATAGCATGGCTGTAATTTTGTCAGCAGCATTTCAGAGAGAGATACTAACAGCAAATCATTAAGGGTGGAAAAACTAATAAGATCATCCAGTCCAACCATCAGCTCATGCCCGTGACCACCCCAAACTGTGTCCCTCAGTGTCACATCTACTTTCTTTTTGAAACCCTCCAGAAACAGTGACTGTACCTGTGTGACTCCTGAGCAGCCTGTTCCAATACCTCACCAAACATATACAACAGATGAGACACACATTTCATACATTCAGTGAATGAGAAAGAGTGATACAGCGCCATTGGACTAAATCATGATTACCCACCCCATGTCAGTTCTTATCAGGTAAATCCAAACAAAATAAAACAAGAAAAAAGCCTCAACTTTAAGATCTCAGCAAGATCCCTATGGTTGGCACTACTGGATGGAGTCAGGTTAGCTTAGCCAGCAGGTAATGAGTAACTAAGCAGGTCATTAGGCAGTCAGGATGATGGATGAATCCTGGCTTCCTACAGCTTTCTGCCTTGTGAGTCATCACCCAACCTGATGGTTGAAAAGGCTGAGCCCATGCCCTGGCTTTCCCCAGGCAGAGCTTTCCTCCTCCAGACAGATGCTCGTTTCTCCATGTGATCCACTATGCACAAGATGATGTTACAAGGGAAGAAAGACCAACTCATATAGTGTTTTAGGAAAGAGGCTGGACAAGACAACAGCCTCCCCACAATGATTCCCTGATTCCCTCCAATAAGCCCCCTACTCAATGCTCTGTCCCTCCAAAGGGATCACTGTCACAAGAGATGTGCTGCAACATTCTGGATGTCTGGATGCTATCAGGCAGAGATATGCTGAGCTTCTATAGCAATGCAATGGTTCAACTGCAGAAAGACAGCTGCCTCCAGTAAAGGTGGAAAAGTCAGTCTCCATTTGTGGAGTTTATTTAATCCTTCTCAAAGTTGTGCCAGTGAACACAAAAGGGAGAAGAGAGAGAGGAGAAAGAGAGGGGGGAAAAAAGAGGGTGAGAAGGAGGGAGAAATGGGGGGGAAGGTCCTCATTCTGACCATTCTGTCAGCCTTACACTTGAAGCTCCTGAAGGCTACCTTGTATTTCAGCTCACTTCTTGCCTTTTAGCTCCCAGTTTCTTTCTTCCCCACTCCCTTTACAACAGACCAGCCTTAGAGCCAAGTCCTGGCATCTCCCTCTTGTGCAATGTTTGCCTACCACATGATCCACTCCATCCCGAAGTTTCTCCTGCTGTAATGAAAGCTGACAGCAAACTGGGACCGAGGCTCTTTTTCAGCAGAAACACACACACCTCACAGATTCCTACATGCTTCTTGCTGTTGGCCATAACAAACTCCCCTGGCAGTCGTAGGCAGAATTAATGCGTGTTTGAGTCCCCAGCTGGGGGGGTCGATGGCACAGCAGATAAAACAAAAATGACTATTGTATTTCCAAAACACCACTGTGGGGAGATGCTTTTCCGTGTGACACCACGTTGGAAGAAATCACATGAACTTTTGTTAATGTGAAGTTTCAAGGGATTTTTGTCTTAAGCAGAGAGGCAATGGCTTCCTACAGCTCCTGTATCTGAGTCACGTGCGATTACAATGGCTCCCCACATTTATCAAAGCTTAAATCTCAAGAAATATGAACAAGATATGGGGCATTCAAAAAGGAGGTGTCTCAGGAAGAGATCTAAGTATCTCATTTGAGACCCGATCGCTGCAGGACATCACAGCACAGAAGTAATTAGGTACATTCTGGTACATCCCTTTAAGGTAAAGATCTATTTTTCTTATTTGTATAGTGAATGAATAGCAGTCTAAACTAGGATGTCACATCAACGCAAATCACAGAGCTCTCAGTGCTGCAATGAGGTACTGAACTGGGTGCAAGCAAGCCACAAACTAAGTTCAGAGTTCACAGAGATACCTCTGCTCCAGTATCCAACAGAAGATTTGACAGTTTTCCTTGCAACCAACACTGCAAACATCTGTTCTGTATGGGATGCTCAGGCTATTCGTATTGCCATATATATACACTGTGCTACAGGACTCCTTGGAGACAGCTTCTTTTTTCTTCCAAACCACTAAGCTGGTGAAATTTGGATCTACAGGATAGCCTAGCCAGACATATTCAGTGCTCCTATTTCTAGTAGAGTTTAGAAGAGACAGAAAACAGGAGCAAGTGAAGAGACACTCAGATTAATCAGGAATTTGTACCCTTTTTCTCCAGTGTTTAATACAAAAACAAATATGGAAGGAGTTTATCTTGACAGGACTTAAGATTTGGGTGGCAGGGAATAACTGCTACCAGAAGGAACAAAAAAAGCCAAAAAGACAAAACGAGTTGTGCACTGACTCACCAAGAAAGGATTCTTGTGCCGAGGACTTTATAACAATACAGAGAAGATAATGCAATTAAAACAGAGTGGCTTTTTCCCATGGTAAACATCCTGCCCTAGGAGCAGTGGGGAAGGGAAAAGTCTGGAGGTACCTTTCACTCTCCAATAGCTTGAATTCTCAGAGGACCCCTCAACTGTTCTATGGTGTTACAGGGAGTCCACAGTACAGTTTTCAGTTAGATGTTTAGTCTGTATAGCTAAGTGACTCTTCTAAGCTAATGAAATCCACGGCTGAATCAGGAGTTCGACTCCTCTCTTTCGTCCTCTTCCATATCTACCCACCCCTCCCATCATTTAAATTTACCACATTTGTCAACAGCTCTAGAAAACCAACAAAACTTCACCATTCAAAGCCTTGTCTCTTTAAATGCTACAGTATCCCCTCCAGGATGAGAAGTCAGCTCCACACAAATGGCTTGTAAAAGGAATTAGATGGCTTGCCAAACTTTTCCTAGTCCTATCTTCATGGCTGACTTTCTCTGAGCTGAGCACACATGACCGTGCTTCTGCTCACAGTGCCAACACACAGTGCCTTCTCTTTTCGTTCTAAACTGCTGGAAAATTAGGACTGTTTCTTCATCAGTTACTTGAAGCCTTCATGATTGTATTTTTCATTTCACAAGAGAATGGAAGGGGCTGAGATTAAACATTGCCTATAGCAAACTAGCAGTATTTCACTACCTCTGCGGTGAGAGAGTTTCCAAAATGTTTGTAATCCATTTGTGAAAGAACACACTGACCGTGACCTTATTTCTTCCAACCTCATTTGCTAGCTTTGACCCTAGTCCTTCCTCCCGGTTTAGGATACTGGCTGAAATCTTACTGCTGGGATTAATCTCCCTCCCTCTTGAAGTAACCTCTGGAAGGGAAAACAAGGTTTGCCTTACAGCAAACTATGAAGAGGATTGCAAAGCACCCCGAAGATAATTAGTAAGCCTTTCTTTATACACAACAGCATCACTGAAGTCAAGACAAACCAAATGAGGACTTGGACCCAAAAAGACCAGGAAATGTGAAACGATTTTTTTTCTGTTGGAATTAATTTTCCTATTTCTTTATTTTATTGGTTTGGCTGGGAAAGGAGGAAGGGAGCCACAAGCAATGCGTCTGTGGACATGGAGAAACTCAGCCCCAGATCTGAGCCTACGAATCTCTCTTCTCCTCTTAGCCTCTTTGTTACTCAGTCAAGACCACACAATGTCCTCAGGCTGCTGACAGTTCCTCGGCAGCTGAGTTCCAGTTTATTCCTATAGACTTTTATGGCTACATATATCATCCTGAGACAATTTAATCTCTAAGTATCATCAAGTTTATTCTCTTTGATCTGACAAATCTTGCCTCTTCTTTTCTTTTCAACAATCTTTGTGGTTAATCTTTTGCCCGCTGCAATGTTGTTGCTCTACAACTGTAGCAGGTCAGGGAACTTAGCTGCTGACTCTGCAAATATTGTTGCTAATCAGGGCTTGATGGCTTTTCATCTGTATCAACAGCCGAGCAACTATGATGAGGGATCGTGTTCCAATACGTGTGTTACCTGAGTTTGGGTAGTTTGAAAAAAAAGAAGCGTGTACACAAACAGAAAACCCTACAAGGGGCACCCAAGTGGCCATAAAAGAAAGTCACATCTTTGACAGCACCCAACCAGCAAAATTATGGCCATCTGACCAGATGAGTTCTGTTCTTTTCAACAACCCAGTTCGCTTGTGAATCACAGTCATCCTTTGGGATTTGGCAAGAGGAAGGGTGCAAGATTCTTGGTCCGATCCCATCTGATGGACCAACAGTCCATTCTTCCCTCAGTAGGCCCCAATCCAGTAAAGCCCTTAAGCACGTGCAAAAACCCCCTTGACTTCAGTGGAATTTCTCACTGGCTTAACGCTAAGCATATGGTTGTGTTCATACCACTGCTCCAGCTTGCTTCTCCAATGGCTGTGTAACGTGCCCGTGACCTGGTAAGCAGCTGACACATTCCACCCGGCAGCAGTTCTCCACTGTGCAAAGTGATTTCTGTATTGAGAGGCTGGGAGGTCCTTCAGCCTCTTGCTGAATGCCTTAATGATAAATATCTATTTATTTATCGCTTATCTTTCTGCTCAATTCTCAGTAGTCCATTAAGTTGACATAGGAGGGGGGAGTGGGGAATGGGAAAGACTGGTTAGTTTGCTTCTTATCAATCAAACAGGCTGCTGAGAGTTGAAGGAACGTGGAGACCTGAATAAAACAGCCCAGAATAGGCTCACTACATGCAAGGATCAGAAGGGCTATTACACAAGGAAAGATGAAAAAGACTTAACACCTTGAGGAAAAGGTACTGGATCAGACAGGAGCCTGCCCTTAGGAGACTTGACTGACAAGTGAGAAAATGCACTCAGCAGACAACAAACCTATGGCCAACACTTCATGTCCCCTTGCCCCTTTCCGTTCAAGAACAGTCATGCTCTCCTCAGTCCCTTTTCTCCTCCCCTTTTCCTTAAAGTCATCTTGGACAAAAGCAATCCTGGCCAGAGATTTGCTCAACTGCAAGGTTTGTCCTTCTTACTTCTCCCATAGCTGTGTGGTTTGGAAGCCAGCTTCAATGCCTCAGGAGGCATTACATAGAAACTGCAGCTAGGACAGGGCAAATGGGGCAGGATTCAGAACTTGCTCCAGAGAAAAAGAGATGGAGATCTCTTTTTATTTAAAAGATGGTCCTTCTGTAAGCTAAAGCCACATTTGTCACCTTCCTAGCTCCATCTCACTAATACAAACACACAGAGAAAGATTCTTATCAGCCCAGACCAACAAGATTCATTCAAAGGTTTCCCATGAGCAAGAGTTGAACCTGGCTAACTTCTAATGACCCCTCACCTGTCTCTGTGCCAGAGGGCTCAGCAAAGACACTGACTTTGTGCTGCATCTGTATGTTGGCTTCACTAGATTTTACTGCAGCCATTCTGCTGCCCCAGTCACATGTGTGCTTCAGGAGAAGGTAAATAACTACAGAAATGTTGACATCTGCCCCATGTTTCCTTAGGGGAGTTTGGAGTTTACATGAAGTCTTTACTTTCAGAAAGCTGCAGGGAGAAAGTTGTTGAGTGAGACAAGTGCCTCAGTAATCAAAAAGCTTGAGCTAGAAATGTGAAGTACAGTGAATTCTTCCCCTTGCGAGAAGGGCTACAGTAACATTGAAGAGATAAGGAAACAGGTAAACTTGCACAGCCCATTCCCACCTTTCCCTTATTTGCTTTGGTGTAAAGTACTTTGTGTTGCAAGAATAGTCACCAGGTTTCAATGCTTCAAAGACTTTCTGACTTCCCACTGCCCAACCCTCACCCCCTTTTCTTTTTTTAAAGTATTTTGCCTTGTGAAGAACCATCTGTCCCTGGCTAAAACTGACAAAGTGGTTACATCCACATGGGCAAAAGATCCTGTTGTGGCATATTGCTACTACAGACCCAAGGAGCAATGGTTTAGATAGAAAAGAACTAGAGAAACATCCCTTCATCTTCTCTTTCCTCTAGGCTTTCCCTTTAATGTCTTTAACCATCATTGGAAGAGGCTACACAGGGAGGTGATGGAGTCACTTTCTCTGGAGATGTTCAAGAAATGTGTAGTTGTGGTGCTTAAGGATATGGTTTAGCAGACAATATTGGTGGTAGGTGAATGGTTAGGCATGATCTTAGAGGTCTTTCCCAAATTACAGGGGACAAAGCCTGTGTTCTCTTCTAGATAAATAAATGAATGCAATAGATGTCTTTATGTCATGAGACCCCTCAAACATTCAGCCCTAGAATATGTGATCTTATCCACCCCATTCATCCACTCATCCCTCAAAAATACCACACTCATTTTTCACTGCATAAGAAGTCAAAGATGACAGTACTTGCAGTAAGGAAGGACAGTGAGCAGGGCTGAGGAACTGCTTGTCTAGACACCTATGATAAACTTGTATTTCATTGCCCATCTCAGAGTGTTAAATGAAGACCTTCCAGCTGAAGATTTCAGTACTTAAAATTTGACATTACAAAGGAGGTGTTTGCTTGTGTAGGTTACTGGCTACTGCATGATGGACTGAAAGCTACTGGGAGAAGGTAGGTGTGACTGTTTCTGCCAGAAGCGTGTGTCTGACTTGGCAAGAAAATAACTCCTTTCTGCAATATAAAAGGGTAGAAAAGAACATTTTGCACCAGGATGGAAATAAGTAGAAATAAATCCAAATGGAAACCAAGCTGGAGCATGCAATGGACCAGTGAAAGGTACAAAAGCATATTATTTGCTTTCATAAGAATCCCCGTCTCTGGAAGGAGTATTTTCGTTTGTACCACTTTCAAAATGGATTAACCAGAAGTAGCATAGAGTTCCTCCTGGTAAAAGATCTAAGCTAAACATCCTTAAACCTAATGACAGCCTTAGATTAGTCTCCTTAGAGGAAAAAAGAATCACTGCTCCCACTTTCTAAAACATTCCAGGCTGAACTAATCATATGGCTCTGATAATTAATGATTAATCCTTTCACTGGCTACAGAGAACAGATGAGAAGATTAATAGCTTTATTACATCTCTCCTTTGGTATAGGTAATTCCATAAACATGGTACTCAGGTTGAGCGTTCATCAAAGTAAATAATAATACACTTTGAAATCATGTAGAAAAATGGATAAATGTTCCATGACCACAGGTCTTCAGGGGATGGCAGAAAGCAGCTTATTTTCAAGAGCTAGCTACATATAATAGAAGTCTAAATGAGGCACAAGAGATTTACTTGGTGACTGCGGCTTTTTCTCTTAGCAAATGTTCATGAGCAAGACTTCAGTATTCTCAGAAGCGTTTGGTATAGGGATTTATTTGTTAATTTCTTAAGCAAGCAAGTCCTGTTCCATAAATTATAAATATCTCCAGCAGCTTTAGATTATTGATAGCTTTTGACTGTTTAGCTAAATTGAAATTAGTGAATGAGAAACCTTACGAAGTTCAGAAGTACATTATAATATAATAAGAAAAATAGATTAACACATTTTCATTTTCCTCCTATTACCACCTAACTTAAACACACGTTCTAGGAGGGAGAAACCAATCCCCCAAAGGAGCTGGGCCTTCACTACAGACTATGGCATGAACTTAGAGAGCTAAAAATTGTTAAATTTTTGTAAAGCTTAGGACAAAATAGAATAAATTCCATCCTATGCTGCATTTTCTCACTCCCGACCTTACATAGATTTGCACTAAAAGACTGTTTTCTCCTGGGTATCATCAAGCAAGGTTGTTCCTAGTCTATTTGATATCTTTGCAGAGTATTTCTTTAAGAAAGAATAAACCTCCACAACTGTCAGGAAAATCCTTAGCACCTCACCACAATGGCCCCCTCACTATCTGGAGTCTATGCTGTGAGCAATATTACATTGCAGCAGTGTGTTCATCTGCACAGCACGAAACGCAAGTTGCTGATGTACCCAAAGCATATTAAGCCAGTCCGTAAATCAGCATACAGATCCAAAACGACACCAATGTATTATTTTCTAATTACGATGCAGATTTACACAACAGAGAGAAAAGGTTCTAAAGAATGTTTCTTTGGTGACTGATTAGCCATGAGGTGTGAGGAATGGGAAGCGTAATCCAGATATTATCAGCAAAATAAGAAGAGTGAAATTCTGCAACAGAAGGATGGAAAGTTTGTGAAACCTCCATCACTGGGGGATTCTAAGAGCAGTCCAGACAAGGACTGCTTTTAGTTGAGTTGCCACTGTCTTGAGGAAGGCCAATGAATTGAAATGCCTCTCAGGATCCCTCCCATCTGTTTCCCGTGGCTGTAAAAAATCCCTATACTCTCAAACACTCAAGGTTGCATTTGCACAAAGCAGCTGCCCTGCACCAAGGCATTCCATGGGCAAGCAGAACATAAGGTAAACACCTTCTTGACAGATTGCCATTCCTGATTGGAAAGCTGAATGTTTTTCTAGTGGCCAAAATACAGACCTTCATTATGGTTATCATCACAGACCCTATCATTATCATGAAGGGAGCAGCAAAACCCACCACAGATAAGGTTTCAAGCTACTGCAGCACTCAGTCTGAGGGAACATATGAAGAAAGGTATGATTCTGATGGAGATGAATGCTTATGGACAAGTGCTTAGGTACTTCCTTCTCCCAAGGAGACAAAAGCCAAGAAAAACAGAGCATCCACAGATGCCAGCCCCAGCCTGAGGAAGAGAAAGCAGCTCTCTGAACAGGCACGCAGAAGCAGGATACACGTCACCTTTGTGCCCAGCTGCTAGAAAAGCTGCGATACCCCCAGGCTGCTAAAATAAGCACCCTGGCCCAGATCTAGGATTAGGAAACCAGCACTTTTCTCCTGTAAAATGGCTTATTGTACCTCCTCAGAACAGAGCAGCAATACAATGACAGCACAGCAGGAAACCCTCAGCCCTGAGACTGAGCATCCAGCTCAAGGTCTGCCAGGGCACCCCCCTTCTGCACCAGACCAGGCCAGGAGTAGGGGAACAGCTCTCCTTTTGGCCAGCCTGTTGTTGACAGCCTTTCCCTTGGGTGCAGATCAACAACAAGAAGCATCCTCTTGCCCTCGCTGCCTGGTTCTCCTCTGCACAGCCCCCTCAAAGCACAGCCCTAAATCCCAGCCTCCCTGCAATGCAAGGGAGGGGATGTTTGAAAATGGCTCTTTGCCGTTGACTCCGTGGTTCCAATACAAAGTTCACGAAGCAGAAAACCCGCTTGTTTGCTTGTATTTAAAAGGAGGGGGTGGAAAAGAGGAAAGGAGGAAGAGATGCATGGACTTTTTGCTTTCAGGCAGAGCAAGAGCACCCTCTGCGGCTTACTTCTCAGAGCACAACAGGCTGGAAACAGAATAGTGGATTGCCTCCAGCCACATCTGTGTTAGAGAGAAGTAGAAAGAAGCAAAGCATCATCTGACTCTCAGGTCACAGGTGTTTCCCAGACCCTCACAGCCTTCAGGCTCTTCACAGTGCTCTACAGTTTTGTATTTCGAAACAAAAATTAAATACTTCCCTCCATCTCCTATCTGTCTTTAGCTATGATTTTCTCTCCCTGCAGGTTTGCAGAGGTCCCACTGATTGTCACAACATTTCACAGCTGGGGACGTGCTGAACCCCTGCAGAAGTACAGGGACATGAAGGGATCTACAGATACATAGAATCCAAACTTCTGCCATTGAAGAAATCCTCTTCACAGACTCACTGGGAGTCAGCACATGGAATATTCTAGCTGTGACAATGCAGTTAAAACTTTTTCTGACCCCATTCAGCCCTTTCTACAGTTCCTACAGCGGGAAAAGGTAGGGCACTTGATGTAACTGACTTCGATGAGGTCTGGTCAATATGGGTTAAGAACAACTAGGAAAGACTCTTTATTTGAAAGTGGAGGAAAAAGGTCGAGTTGCATCACTTATTTTAACTAAATGGCACCACAGAATTGGTTATTGCCACTAAAAGTGGAAAGTAGCAAAAGACCTCCTTGTCTGTATTTAAAATGCTTCAGAAAGATCCTTAAGAACCTGATACTAAACTCTCGCTTCAGGTTTTGATAGTATAAAAGGCTGAATGGAAAGTCTTCTATCAAAACTTAGAGAGCTTCAGCAATGCCTTCATGGCATGTATTTTTATTGAAAGGCCTTGGTTTTTCATGTGGATACCAGGAATTGAATGGTTTGGAGCAGGAGAGGAAGGAAGAAAGGATAGTCCACAGCATCAGGCTTAGGACAGAAGGGGTTTATTATTCCTTTTCCAACTATGAAAAAAAAGGTAAAATAGTACTTCCAGATCACTACCACGAAAGGATCGTGGCCTTTTTGTCATTGTTTTCAATAACTTTTTTTCAGTGCCCCCATTACAGAAAATAAATAAATCAGCAGCACCATCATCAGCTACATGTCAAGAAGAAGCCATGCATCTTGTCAGTAAACACCAACACCTTGTTGCAATCGGTGACTTGCACAAAAGTCCCACAGAGTCAGCGAGCCATTTCTTGTGACATTTTGTATCATTTCAGATGCATTTCTGAAGGTTAGGCAGGCTAATGAAATAAGAACCAGGAAACCCATTCTGCAGCTTTCCAGGGCTAGGATTTGATCCAGTTTTTCCTCTCTTGTTATAACAGACATTCACAAATAGACTGACTGTCCCTGGACTTTTCTTCAGCAGAAACGTAATCGAAGTTTTGCTGAGAACTGGGCCCCATTTGGCTTCATCAGAGATCTGAACCGTATTATGATAACTAGAAGTGACAGGGCTGCACCCAGGGGCTCCAAAGCTTCCAAATTCTGGAAGCAGACCCAATTCATGAGTTGGCTGCTCTCAAGTCCAAAACTATGAACACCCCTGACTTCCGCCCAGCTGAAAGGATATGCTGACTTTAAAATGGACCAGATTCATTAAATCCCATTGCTTTTGACTTCTGCATATCAGTAAACCCAAACTGCTGGAGACTGTCCTCTCTCCCAGCTGCAGAACCTCTGGATCTCACCACACACTGAAAGGCTGTGCGACCTCTTTTTCACCTCTTCTAAATACACGTTTCACCTTTGTGATGCATCTAGGAATGATGGACGATGCTCCTAGCAGCACAGGCTCACAGAAAGGGACATGTAGCAGTAGCGCAATGCACAGGTGCATCTGCACCAACTGACCTTCAGTGCTTTCTATGGCTAATTCTTCTTGACTTGTGCTATAAATTCCTAAATTTGGAGCTTATGAATTGATAACGTTCTACCTATGCTTAGGTGTAGCAGCATTTTCAGGGAAACACATGGAATCTCAATACCACCACCTTCTGTTCAAGGTGAGACAGCAACCCCCTGCCTGCTCGCTCACAAAACGATAGCAGCAAACATCAAGCATCCCTCTTAAAGAGTTCCAGCACATCTTCAGATAGGCCTGCACACATTGACTAAGAGTTAGCAGCTGAGATCACAGACAGCAGATTAAAATACTAGTTGTTGTAGCTAAACAGTGGGCACCTAGCTCAGTGGCAACAAAAAAGGAACTGTAAACAGAAGAGAAATGGATTCTTTGCAAATGGAAAACATGAGATTTAACTCACATGAGTTAAGCCTAACCAATGAGGATAGTTGAGCATAATTAACCTCAATTTCCAAAAGAAGGGAGGGAAACATAGAAGTTAAGATGCCCTTGAGCAAATAACTTATGTTATACTGTATTACAAAGTCCAACACTTGGAGTTAGGACTCTGAAGAGCTGGTTTTGAAATTGGGATTTGACTGAGTTTTCAGGCAAGTATCTCCGAAACAAACAAATAATATTACAGCCCAGAAACTAACCCAGCACAATGCTTTGGCCCATCTATATCTTGCCTGAGATATCTAACATAGGGCACAAATGAATATTTAGCATAGTTGAGTTACTACTACAAGTGTACAATAAGTGTAGTGGCAAAGAGTATGTGAAGTCTCTGTTTATGGGATTCTGATAGCTTCACAGCAATTAGTTGAGCAATTAGACATGCATTTTGCATGCACAATTGCACATCTATACTGTCTGAGAATCTGGTTCCAGGCTACTGCTTGCCAACAGTATTGGGCCATCAGTGTTTGAACAGGCTGCAATGTGGCCTATATTCTAATGATGTCTTCTATGTGGATGGTTTCTTTTAAGTGTCCCCATGTGAACACCAGCATTGTCAGCTTCCTGCAGCCCCCACTGTCCAAGAGTTAATGTGCTTCCTGGTTACCTAAGGCAAGAGACTTCTTACACTCCAAAGCCAAATTACATGATACTCAAAACGTTGCCCTCATTTTCTTAATCAAACTGGTGATGGGTTTGGATATGATTTCTTCATTCTGAAGACCTTGCTGTCATGACCACATGCTCATCATCCTGCTCGTAGTTTTGCTTGCACAAACAATCCTTTGTACGTGCAAAAGCTCACATTTGTGCTTGCCAGTCAAGCAACTCATTGTTTGCTTACTCTGTCTTTGTGCCTCAGACTTTCTAGGGCAAGTGGAAAGGCTGGACTCCCAATTCTCTTAGCAGCTGAAGCCAAGGGCATTTCTATCTCACAACGACCTTGTCTCGTCATAAACATGAATGCAAGCACATATCCATTCGTCACAGCACAATAGCTGAGGTCCTGGTCTTGTCAAAGCTGATGGGAGCCTTGTCTCTGATTTCCAAGGGAGGCCTGAATTTGCCCTCTATGGCTTTTTTTTGAGTCCACCCTTAGCAGAAAAAGATGCTCCTCAGTTGCATGTGCTTTGCCACTTGCAGCAGCAGAGGCAGCCACATGACCCAAAGCAATTAAGGCACCAAGCACTCACTCCAGCTAGCCCTTGCATTCTGTTTGGTCACAAAAGAGCAGTCATGGACCATTTCGACTGAAAACAGACCTGAACACAGAGACTTCATTGTCCTAAGGCCAGAAGAGATGGCTGCCGGGAAGAATTTGAAAGGCATAGGCTTCAGTATATATGTTGCTTTTCCATGAAACTATATACACTTTTGCAAATTATAAGCAGTTTCCTGTCTATGTTCCAGCACTTTGGGCTCAAATTAAAATCTCCTTAAAATCAGACCAGCAGGAGGGGGAAGAAGGAGGAGGTGTTTGCTAGAGTTCTTGAGCAAATGGGAGGAATTTAAGGTCTTGTCCTCTCTAATTCCTCCCCTATAAAGGAACGTACTTCAGCAGGTTGCCACATACTGAAATAAACTTGGCAGCAGCAAGAGAAGTAATGTTTTCCTTCAGGTTTTTAATGCTTTTGGCTTGGACTGCTTTCTCATTGCTTCCTCCTGTTGCATTCTCCTGCCTTTCCATCCAGGTGCCACTTAGCACGCTGGCCATTTTGCCCAGGGATACAGTAATAAAAGGAACCATTCCACCAGGCTGTGATATTTTCCTTCCCCTTTGCCACTAGCGACCAGCATGCCTCTAGGCAAGAGGCGTTGGCCAAGGGATAGGTAATGTTTTATATGCCCCTTGCACAGGCCTTGCTTGCATACCAATTAGGGCCTGGCGCGCCTCTGTCCCCCCGAGGGCTGAGAACATCTGGAAGCATTCACAGTCCAAGCACAATCCAAGCCAAATCCCAAAGCAGAGGAAAAACAAAGTGGGGAGCCCGGGAAGTCAGCAGAACGAGGCTGGCTGAGGCACACCACAGTCCTGCTTCCGCTGCAAGCCCCATGAAACATGGGCAGGCACTTCAGCTCCCAGGGAAGACCTTCTCTCCCCAACATCTCAGTCACAGCATATCTTTAAGTGCCTCTTTCAGCCAGCATAAAGAGCATGGCACTGCTGTAATTCAGGTGTGATGTGCCCAGAGGAAACGATCTCTCATTCCTAACATCCCTCTATAGAGGTGGACACCAGTTTCTTGCAGCATCACTATGATGACTGCAGTTTTGTGTAGAGGTAGTGCATGGCACTCACTATACTCCTGAGATGGGTTTTCTAGGGCACCTTTAGTTCCACATTGCTCTGACTGTACCAATACTGCACTGCAGCCATCTATTTTAACAACTGAAGTTCCAGCATGTGAAGATGCCAAAAGGAATGGTTTGGCATAGAAGAAAACACAGACAGGCCTTCACTTTTATCAATAGTTGTGTTCACACTGAAAGAGAATGCCATACCAGAAGCATTGATGCTTGCAATACGCATGTGGTCTATAGCCCAACGTGAGTTCTCAACTCCAATTTCCATCTAAAATTTCAGAAATCAAGAGCAATCTCTCTTCCTAGGTATATCCTTGATGGAGAAAGGTTAAAAGTTAAAAAATAATAAATAAATAAATAAAAACCATGGCTGAGTAAACCTTTCAGATTATTTAGTTTGTTGGCTTCTCAATTCCAAATACACGTATAGATAAAGATAAAAATAGGAGGTGGGCAGTTTATATGCTGGCTGCTACTCTAACTAGGATTTGGGACCCTTACACAGCAGGCTGCACACCCGTGATCTTATCCTATCTCAGTTTCTTTGAAGAAGTTCATTGTCAAGCCATAGAAGCACAATGGTTGGAAAAGAAGTATAAGATCACTTAGTCCAACCATCCACCTGCTTCCATTACCCGTTAAACCACATCCCGAAGTACCTCATCTACATGCTTCCTTCATTTGCAGGTGGCTCAGAGCAAAGCACTTTCCAAAGGAACAGCAGTAGAATCCATGTCTCTCTAAATCAGAGTAGAGAAAGGAGGCTGATTTTGCAATGCCTCATGCCTACAGCTCATCCTACAAGGAAGGCTGGCCTTGGTAATTCTAAATCAAGAGCAAGATCCTCAAGCACGGTGGGAACATGTTGTTTCTATGTAAAAGGGTGGTCCCTGACAGCTCTATTTGACTCATACCTCCCCTTCCTTCCTCACATCTGAATATTGTTCCTCCCTCCTCCCCAAATACCTACAGCTTTGAAGGCAAAGTGACTGGCTGTTATCATGAATCCAAGCCCAGGACAGAACCAAGGAAAGAAACAGACAATCTGTTAACAGGGAGACCACAGTGTAGCAATTACACTATGGGGCTTCTGTCACTCAGAATACACACAGCCTGGTAGATACATACTCATTGCAGAGGGTATTAAGTAGGATTCCACTACAGCTTCAGACAGACCTATAGCAGTACACTGTGTGGTTATCACAAGCAGGTACAGAATGAGCAACTACAGCATTTCCCTTCTGGTGCCCTGAACTTGCTTCATCTCTCCTGCTAAAGCTAAGCAATACTGAGAACAAAGAAATTCCTTCATTTTTGCCAGCTTTAGTTGGAAGGCCCGAAGTCTGAACTCAACCAAATAAGCCAATTTTTCTAAAGCTCAATTTTGTAAGGTCAGAAAAAGTGATACAGAAAGCATAATAAAACAGAGTATGTTGTCAGTCCTCCCCACCTGTAGAATATCTTCTGCTCAAGCAAGTGAAAAGCTCAGGGGATGATCATTCTTACTCACCCAGAAACAACTGCCCTGGGCACAATATGCCTGTAGCCATATGCCCTCCTTCCCTGGCCCCACCTCCATGCTGAGGGCAAAGTTGTAGACACAGGTGGCAATTTCCAGAGCTACCTTGTTCCCACCTGCTCTTAGTACCGCTTTGCTGCCCAGTTCCCCCTGTCCACAGTCAGCTCCTTGGGATCTGATGTGCAGGTTTCCTTTGCTTTGCACCTCATAGAAACTTGACGCATTATTCTAGAAAGGGTTAATGGTTCTGCTGTGTTGTGGGGTTTGTTTTCCCCTATACAAAGGGAAACACAAAAGCCTGTGTTGAGAGGTCTGTCCACTACAGGTATATTTCCAAGCACACTAATGAGAAGCTAAAAGTACTGACAAGACAGATTTTCACCTAATTAGGGTGAGAAAGAGGAGAGGAAAAAAGACCTAGGGATTCCCCTTCCATTATATTTTCCACCTGAGCAAATGAATCAAGGTACAGCATTTGAGGTTTATCTAATCAAGATAGATGACTGCTGTCTGAAATCAATGCAGACAGGGTTTCCCTTCAGGTCTTCCAGCAATGTTCCCTGCACTCACCTGAAATCCTACAAGCAAAAGGTTTTATGCCTGCCACTGAATTTGACCATGCCCTTCTCTGCATTCATTGAGAGCTCCAAGGTGAAGCCCAGTCTGTGAATACCTTGTGCGTGTTATTAAAAAAGGTGGAACTTCTAGATGTTCCAGCAGACCGTGAAGAGATTTAACCTGATTAGACCTGTTTGTAAGACTCCAATTGTAGGACTCCAGAGAACTACCATCACACCTGGGGCAGAATTGATTAATATTATACCTACTTGTCCAGTGTCTGTCTTTAGGCAAAGGGATTATCTCAAGAAATCAGTTTATTCAGCTTCACTTGTTTCATTCCTGAAAGGGCACAAATCTTTCCAGTCTTCTCAATCAATGTTTTATTTATTGATCCCAAGCTCTCCCATGTCAAGCATCACATCTATATATCAGGTCAAAAAACAAGGAAAAAAAAAAAAGTCTACTGGAAGACACAAATGTTGACTCTATCTTATTCCTGATTCTAAGTGGAAGGACTCCTTGAATACAATTTCCTTCCCTCACAAACAAGGAAACAACTTGGATGTATCAAGTTCCAGCCCACAGCGAGAGATTATGAGCTGGCCATGAGAGCCTGAAATGAGACTCCAAGATGCGTCTTTCAGAATACTGCCACTGAAAGCCCCTCAAATGAGAACTCCCCATACAAAAACTTTTGTTGGAGGAGCCAAAGGAGAATGTTGGTTTCTGACTACAGACTGAGAAATCAGCAAATTCATTTGAAATTCAGATGCCAACACTAAGACACATATGGAAACGGACCCCAGCCCTTCTAATCTAGATGATCATGGGGATCATGTTCCTTGCAGGACCCAAGCCTCAGACAGACGGAGGATTTAGGCAATGGATGACCTTGAAAATACCGCAGCATAAATCACCACGCAGACCCAGGAGGGGTGGCTCTGTTTTCCCCATATAAATATTTAAAGAACACTCTTTTTCTCCAAAGTGATAGATGACAAGCAGGTGGCCTGAAAACTGGAAATATTTTTGCCATTTGTTCAGGGAGCTTTCTACACAGGTTTTGCATTTATTTCTTTATCTATTTATTTATTTATTGGTGGTTTGCCATATTATTCTCCAAGGCCGTGAGTTGGTTTTGGAATCTTTCCTGGAGAACAGTGCTCCTGCTCTGGGATTACTTTCTAAGCCTGGTTTTGATTTTAAGCAAGTGAGATCTGATTTCTCTGCACTGCTCCAAGCTACCTTGCAAGAGGACGCTTTGGGTCAGATCCTCAGCACTTACTCTGTAGTCAAGAGTGTGCTGATTTCATTAAAGCATGAGATCCAATCAGTCCAGAGAGCCCAGTATCTTTCCTTTGACATTAGGCAGTAGCAGGCGCCCAGAGGAGTAATGCTCCCTGAAACACTCCCCCACCTTCCAATGATCAAACACGGTTGCTTTGTGCCCAGAAGTCTTTTATTATTCCACTCACTTCTGAACTCACGCCAACTTAGTCTTCATAGATTCCTATGGGATTAAACTCCTCTGGTTAATTTATGGGATTTTTCTGTGTTTTTATTATTATTATTATTTTTTAAATTATGTTTCCTTTCTTTCTTGCTTCCTTCATAGCTTTCCTGCGTTTATAGACATCTACTAAATTCTGTTGGCCACACAGCTTCCCAGCTGAAGAGTTCTCTCACAAAAGCTCTTCTCTGGTTCTGATCATCCTTGTTGAAGAAGCCTGAGACAAAGTCTTGTGGAAACAGATATGAATTCATTGGATAAATTGTTGCAAATCCCACTTCTAACACAAAAACCCACCCCCACAAACCCCCAAACAACCAAACACCCACCTGGTGCAGGTCAAGATAGAACATATTTCCAGTGCTGCAGAACTTATGTCTATACTTACACAACACAAACACCAATCTAACACAAACCTGTCTATAAAGGATATCTCTACCCCAACAGTTTCATAGAGTAGGCAGAAACTAATGAGAACCACAAAGCATAGGACAAGATTTTGTCAGATAATCTGCTGACTTTGGAGTCCAAACACCTGAAAATACTTTGTCCTAACATTAATGGAGCCATCCACCAGCACCATTTCCCAGGACAAGGACAGTTTTAGGAGTAGTTAAGTAAATAGCACTACCAAAGAAATCCTTGTGGGACAAAGCATGTGGTCCAGTGAGAGGGCCAAGAGAGACTGGTAGAGGTAAAGCTGTTCATGAGTTTTAATCTGCCCTGCTTTGTTTCCTCTTGCTCCTTGTTAGCATGAATAACAACTAGATAGCACAATGGGGGAAGGAGGGGAGGTAGGGCTGCTGGCAAGGCTGGTGGCAGGACTCCTGAGTCCCAAAGGAGAGTGTGCACAATTATCTGAACGAGTTAAGACTGAAGCCAGAGATAACCGGTACGGATAAGTGAGCAGAGATGAGATCAGGCTGACGTCATTCACCCCAGGCAAATCTTGGACATCTTTCTGGGTGGAAGTTTTGCTAACCAACGCAGTGGAAATAGGAAATTAAAAACAAGCCCCTGAACCATGGATTTTGCCACTGAGTGCTAACAGCTCACTCCCCAGATCCAAGGAGAAGGGTGAAGAAATCAGGTTCCCATTTATCTTAGATTTATCTCCAGGCCCCCAACAACGCTTGACATGGTTGAGTGGCTACTGATGACTCACTTCCCCCTGGCTCTCCCCTTCCAACTTTCCTCCACCTTGGGCAGCTATATGACAGAGGCAAGACACAGCCCTCCTCCAGTGGTCAGACTTACCCATCCTGGCTAGAAATTTTTTGGAAATACTAAGCATCACTTGACAGGAACTGGAGTCACAGACACTCAAGCTTTCAAAACAAAGCCAGAGAAGAAAACTGAGCTTTATAAAAGCACATGCATAGCTGCTGACTGGTCTCCCACTGACTGACATGCAACCACTCAGTGAAGCCATCAGCCATAGATGAACAGGAGTTTCCTTCTTTTTCTTTTGGCTGGTCACATTTACAGATTCAAGGAACGCTCTCTACATTACACAAACAAATGCCTCATACATCTCTCTCCATCTTTAGGATTTTTATGATGTGGAGTCAATCCAATGTCCTGACCAATAATGATAGCCCACATCTCAGCCAAGCCTTTTCTTAATTGTCCGCAAGGCTGGCAAGGAAGTATAAACATTCATAGAAATGGTGACATTACTGAAAAGGCTTTGACCAGCTGGCATCTCTCCCTGCCAGTCCTGGGACAGCTTCTTACTGTATATTTCCTAGAGCTCAATCTAGTTTGGTCTTAAAATAGTTCAAATGATGGTAGTTCCCTAGGAAAAGAGAAGGTTTCTGTAGAACATACAGTGGCAGGAAATCTCTCTTCTGCTTCTATCCACGAGGACAAGGCTTTGTCTGAAGGTAGCTGAAAGAGCAACCCTCACAGCTTCTTTTTGATAGTTTATGTAGGATCATGTTTAGCAGTCTCTGTTGGGAAGGCCTAGCCTTCTCCCACCTCAGTTGGGCCACAACTCACACTGAAGCACAAGAGCCATGGCATGTCCCAGCACCAGTTGCAAAATATCCTTTGTCCCATGTAGTGTCTACAGATGCTGATGCAGGTGGTTTATACTGGAGGGAGCTTGGCTTCATCACCAAGTCACTTGTGTATTACATCGCTTTCTTAAACTGTACTCTCATCACCTTCTGAATAAGCTTATGCCCTCTTTTTTACTGCACTGCTTTGTGATCTCTCTCCTCAGTCAACTGTCATGCAATTTGTTGATTTCTCTTATCATTCTCTAACAAGTCCACAGAACCATAAAGGTTGGAAAACAACAATCAAATCATCTAGTCTAACTATCAACCCATCACATTTTCCAGTTTACTTCCAGCTTTTTTGTTCACCTTCCTTCCCATTTTGGCAGTACCCCTCTGCCAAAAGAATGCCCCAAGGCAGAGCGCTGTAATCCAGGTGCAGCTGTAAGAAGCAGCCCTGACAAATCCTTCCCTATATTTCTCCAAGACAAAAACACTCAATCTTCATGAAAAGCTCAAGAGCAGATGGTTTTGTGCTCATCTCTCCATATCTGCCTATCGTGTCTTGCTTGAGATGGTGAACTCACTGGTGCAAGGTGTTACTCTTACCTGAAGCTATTTAAATCCCCATATTAAAAGTAGACAAGTTAGGAAGGGAATGAATCAGGTTACTGAAGGTTCCCTCCAGATCAACAGATATTAAAAAAATAACAATCTCCAATTGTTTGTTTCTCCTATACTTTAAGGGAGAACACTACCTCACCCAGATCCATGCACTCCATTATGGAAGTTGCTGAGCTTCACTTCAAGCTGAGCTCCAACTCAAGCTGTACTTTGTGGCATTAAGGGAGAGTTAAGTGCTGAGCAGTCTTTATACAAACTCTGGGCAGAGAATGAAGTTTCACCACAAAAGCATTATCAGAGATTGCTGACTCAACCACTGCAGCACCTCATTTCCAACAGCACAAAAGCTGCAGTGTTCAGACACCAATGTCAGTGGGCCTGGGGCTTCAGATTTTTTTGGTAGGGGCCTATGTCCCCTTGCAAATTACCCATCGAATACAAGCAGAACTGTGGGTTGTCATGTAATATGAAGTATTTTATTACAGCTGGGTTGAGGTTTTAAAATAACAAGATACCATACAATGAACAGTTGGGGAACAGAGCTAGAGTGCCACTCCAAGCCTTGCCTGTTGGAAGCCAGCAGCAGAGCCAGGAAGTCAACTCACAGCTTCCAAGACCCAGACTAGCAGCTGAGCCACAGGATCAACTCCCTCTCCCCTCCCCAATCACCCCACTAGAAGGCTTGTAAGATCCCTGGCTTAGTGGTCATCAGCAGACATTGCAGGCCTCCAAGAATTTCCCTTCCAGAAAGGGAGATGTAATGCTGGGGCTCATCCCTGTGGCATATAAAGGGCTTTCACTGCTACCCATGACATAATCACTCCACATCCCATTTGGTCTGTAGGTTCAGATAAGGAATGTACCAACTCAACATGCTATAAGGTTATCAATGCCATCGAGTAAAAAAGGTGCAATTGGAAGCTGAAATTCATTCCACGCCAGGTATGAGAGCATTAAGGTAGGCAATCCCATCTGAAGATGCTTCCACTAGCAGTTCCCCCATGTTTTTCAGTTTCTGGAAATCACTTTTGAAACACTCACGCTCTGGCTTAGCACAGTATTAAGCAATCATTCTAGAGCTGAACTTAAGGAGAGCTGAGCCATCACTTGTGCAATCACCAGGGTGCAATGTCCACTCATGCACAAAGTTTTTTAAAGACCTCAGTGGGAAGAATGTCTGAATGAAGGCTGCACAGGAAGCCTCTTCCTACGCCTTCTGATCTCCTCACTTCAATTCTGCAAAGAGCATCCTGTTTTCTTTAGTTCTATTTGATGTAATATCAAATAAGTTCCTTTAAGCATCTGTAATTAGAAGAGCTGACAAAATCCTTTGAGTTACATCAGTGTAGTAGAAATACGCATTCAGCTGGATATTAACTGTAAACCTAATCTTTTGCACAGTCATCTTTGTGAGAGCAGCTTTTCCCTTCCCTCCCCCTACCCCAATTTGCCTTTCATTCTTTGTTCATATATTATAAGACCATGCATGTAGTTCTGCTAAAAGCCACTTCTACATGCAACCAAGTACCACTGTTCAGCTGGTTATTAGCAGCCAAAGTTTCAAGCTGACAGTAATGACATTACCGGGGCACACAAATCACAGGGTTTCTCAACTCCTCTGCTTCATCATTCCCTGGAAGTTCAGGTCTTCCTGATTGCAACCTGGTGTTCTAGGCTGGCTTCTAGTGGCACTGGTGCTATAGTAACAAAATATATGGGTGGCTAGATGGTTGGAGTCATGCAAAGCCAACAGAAATAGCTGAGCAATGCCACAACTTAAGCCAAGAATGGTTAACTTCTAAATTCTTGAGAAACTCCTATATTCCCAGCCAGGTGTTCAGGGACCAGGCAGATACAGCCTAAAGCTGCAGCCTTCCTAATAAGCCCTACTAGGACTGACCTGGGTCAACAGGGCCCCTACAACAAACACACCCCCAGAATGGTAAGCCTATCTGTGAATGGGATATTGGGAACCGCATACAACTGTGGTGGTGTCAGTTAGTCACGCCTGAACAACCTAAACAGGGAAAGTGAACATGACATACAGCTCCTCTGTTAGTGTTGACAATGTTCTTTATCTTGGATAAAAATGGCAAGGCTTCCCAGCTCCATAAATCCTTCTCCATTTGTAAGAACACAAGGAAGATAACACACATTAAGCAGACAATAAAAAGCTCTAGGCATCAATTCCACACCAGCATTCTCACATTTGGAGCATGACATCGATTTGGCCCAGTAGCCATATGAATTCCCAGGCCTGCATCTCCCTTCTCCTTTTTGCTTCTTACAAGATTGTGTCAGCCATAGTCCATCACCCTCATTCCACAAAGAGGGCAGAGAAAGACAGGGCAAGGAGAAGACCATTTCTTCCCTGAGGATAGAGGCAGCTCCAGAAATGTCACGTAGAAGGCAAAGCTCATCTTCAAGGGAGAAAAGAAAGAAAGAAAGTAAAGAAATCCCATTCCCACTTGTAAACAGCAGGTACTTCTTTTCAGACCTTATTTTTCTTCCCTATGAAATTTATACCTCCTTTACAGCCAGCACTATGTGCATAGAGCACTCAACACCACGCATGCCTGACTTCACATCAGACTACATCTGACCTGCAGTTAGAACAACACAGTACCATTTGACTCTCAGTTTGGCAGGAAGCCTCTGCAATAAGTACAAAGAAGAAGCTGAACTCACAGCCCTGAACCTGCAGCAAAATACTTGAGTTGTTTTGGTATCTCATACCATCTGAAAACTGCAAATTATAAACTATGTGAAAAGAATGTTGGTTCTAATCTGTGCTCCTGCATGGAAAAATGTAACCCATAGGTCTTCAGCAAGCACAGCTCCACCTAACATAGCAGCAAGTAGGAGGTCTGTAGCTTTGACTCCACTACAGCTCTTAAAGAAATGCTATGGTAAGCAGGAAAATGGGACAGCCATCCATAAATCCAATGGCAGGTTACAAGATTCAACCACTTTCTGGGTATAAAAATGGGAATCCTGACTACTGTACCCAACCTTTTGGAATAAGATTACTGGGGCTACAACAGATTTTCCTTCATTTGGAGTTTTCAGAACAAGAATAAGCCCATATTCAGATGGCCTACACTCTCTGTGCCTCATTTAATCACTGCACATGCTATGCATTCAAAACAAAAGAGTAATAAATTCTGGTTATTTTCTCTCCAGAGAGATCAGAAGAGTTTTCCCCTGCTGGAGAATGAATACACCAAAGAGCTCCCTGATCTGCCCCCACCGGGGACCACAAGTATTTTCTTTACCCTTCTACATCTTCTCACCATCATCCATGAGAATCAGAACAGAAATAAAAGTATCTGAATTTCCCTTATCACAGCTTCTGCCAAAGCTACAATGCACAATCATTTGTCTTAAGCAAAGAAAGGGTTAAGCAGGGCTAAGAGCACATTGTAAACAGTCTGAAAGTGTAACCTTTGCTTATAAATCATGTGCTCAGCCCCAGAACACGCCTTTAATCCTGTAATTACATTCAGAACTCGCTGTTTCAGTTGAGGAAATACGAGCTTCACTCCAAATGGCACCAGGGCTGACCTTAAATGATATGTTTGCTCCCCAGAACAGCCACAAAGTCCTCTTGCTTCCAGCATCCCTCCCCTGGGCAGTGGGGCATGGAGGAGCACACAGACTGGAGGCAAGCCCTGCCCAGGCACCTCTTGCTCCTCCCCACCATAGCATTGGGATCCCTCTGTTCTTCCAAGGACTTCCACTGCAGCCCTGCTCAGGACACTGAGGGCAATCATGCTTTTTAGGTCACTACATGCAGTGAACACAGCACATGAGACCACTATAAAGTCAGCCCGCAGTCAGGGTTGTAGAGCTCAGGTCCATTTCCCTTCTTCCTATCAGGAAGTGTAGCAGAGTTACTTCTCCCCAAACCCATTTACTCTTCCTCAGGACATTGCATCACACCAATCGAGGTATACAAAGTGGACAAATGAAACACAGATATCATCTCCAAAGAGTGGCTGGCAAGATCCTGCAGTAAGCAGATGTTCCGCCAGCACCTCCTGAACTTCTGGAGCTCTCAAAGTAGTAAACAGGGTTATCACATTGCAATGAACTCCCAAGATCTCTGGATGGGATCCATTTTCCATCCCCTTCATGGGAATGATCCAGGAGCTGGATGATTCATTAGCGGTGGCTGGCCAGAGCACGCAACAACAGCACACCTCCTGGGTTTTTATGGGATCGGTTGCATCGTCCTCACCACAGAAACACCGGTGTGCTTCCATTTATGGCTGACCTCACTGCCGTCCTATCTGAATCCTCAGTCAAAAGATATTGCCTTCATCTTTATTTTTGATTTGCCAAACGTCTAAATGGCAGGGGATGCAACAGACATTGCTGGTCTAGCAGATCTTGCACTGTTGTCGGTGACAGACTATAATCTGGAATGTAACCTGGCCAAATATGCACCTGATTCTTCTTTAAATCAAACACGTATCCTTCCCATAGCACAGGCTATTTGAATACTTGGTTCTCCAAACACCTACCACATATTTAGGGATGATACTGTGGCCCAACCAACTACACAAGTTCAGAGGAGCCCTGATAACACAGGGACTATCACTTTCTCACCCAGGGTCAGTAGGCAGTTTGTGTTCCGTTGTTTATACCATAATCTGTTGGCCTAGATATAAAACCAAGCTCCTGAACTATTCTGCTTTGGACAAAAATACATCAGGAAGAACAGAGGGTAATACAAGCAGCACAAGGCTGGTTGGTGCAGCCCTGTAGAGCTGGCTGCTGAAATGGTACACGATTTTCAAGCTTGCTGTTGAAAACCCTTCTTGCAGTTGAGCCAGTTAATATCAAATTCTTGACTCCTAATCTGCACTAACTCTTCTAACTCAGCAGTAAGAATTTACTCCCTCTGAGGAAGCCTGAGCAGAGCAAGGGTCCTGAATATCTGAACACGATAACTCTCTCCTTGCTCATAATCATAATTCCTTGTGTGAAAAAGCCCCCTTCAGCTTTTGCAACTACTCTGCACAGATGTACTTTTCTTTCCTCCTTCCCCCATTGCAAAATGTTGGCATCGACACTTATCCGTGCCTTTCCAAACACATGGCTGATAATATTCAAGGTTTGGCTCGCTCACTAAGATTGCCTAAAACTTGTGTCCCCATTCCTAAGAAACATGGACCATAGATACAAAGTCTTCTTCAGAGTTGCATCCCAACTCCTGTCAGAACACAAGTATTCAGCCTTGCCGAAAGCACCATGGAAATCTTCCATTTTATACACAGGATACACGACACAGACTAAACATGTCTCCATAACCCCTTCTAAATTCACATTCCAAAGCATACCTAGCCCATTAGTACAGGAAAAGGAAGAAAGAATGACTCCCTCATTATCCCAGAGTGCCCATTCTAATACTGCAGCTCCCACAGCATGCATATGAAAAAGCTGAATGGTCTCCATTAGCACCCTGTGCTTCTGGGACAATGCCACACTGCCATATCAGTTTGGACTCTCCGATTTCAGCTACTGTGTCGAGGCACAACTGTTGCAGAACTGATTTATGTGCCCAAATGGATGTGGTACAGTTGAAGCTGGTTTCAGAAATCAATTTCCCTCTTCTTCCCTCCAGGTCTGTTGCAAGCACTTCTAGCTCCAGGGATAGAGAAAATAGACCTCCATACTGGAATTTCTCTGCCACGCGTTTTGGGAAAGGCTGAACCAAGGAAAGGGAAAGCTCAGGCCCTACTCGCTGACTCGTAGAAGGGACAGCAAAAGTTGGCTGCAGAGCCAGAACCATCAGATAACTCAATGGAATCCTTCCCAAGTGGGAAGGAAGTTGCTTGTGGAATACCACAAGGATTAGCACTGGGCCTGTACAGCTTTTAATTATTTATATTGTACAAATTAGAGCTGGGGAGCACGGGGGAAGCAAAAATTATATGGCAAGCCAAACCCAGCTTTTGTTCTTCTATACCTACTCTCCCTTTCTCCATTCCAAACTCCACTCACCACAATCACACATCCTATTTCTCTTTTGGCCTTTATTCTGTGGTTGAAGCCATCCCTTTCCTTGACGCGTGGCAACAAGGCCACCACAGACATGCATATATTTCCACCCTTGAATCACTTTCAAGAGGTATTTCTACCTCCAGTCACAGTGGAATTAGTTTGATTATCCTTTAATTAATCTGGAAGTGATATGAAGCAGTTTTAACCTTTGCTCTTTAGCAGTGGAGTGTGAGCTTATCTCTAGGAGATCCCACTTTGATCTGCAGAGATCTTGCAGAGATTCACAGCTGGAGATGAACCATCAGCAGAGTTTTATTTCTAGTGCTTGCTCTTCTCACCTAAGTAAGGCAGCGTGACTGTCCATTGACCAACCAACTTGATCTACAGTTTCACAACACAGTGAGGAAAACCCAAAAGCCATGAATTTTGCAGTGAAAAGCAATCAGGAATCATATAGGCTGTCAATTTCTCCCAAACTGCTTGTTATGTATTTTTGAAGGGCTGAACTAAAGCACATGAGAACTATGCACAGCCTTGATGTAGGGGAGCATGAGCTGCTTCTTTTTAGTCTATAATTCAGAGGCAATAAACATTGAGCCTGGGAGTAACTCTATCAGCTCTCATACAGCAACACCAACACAGGGTGACTCACAGGACAGAAGACAACAAAATACCTGAGGAGGTCAAAACACAAGGGAGCGAGAAGAGTGAGATACCTTGAACTTCTCATAGACTGGAACCCACAACATAAGCACAGACTTTCCCTTACAAGGAAGTACTTCAAAGCATGGGAATCAGTTTAGTTTAACTCTGTACAGACCCCACCAGGGCCAAAAGGACTCAGATACACAGCTAAGGTGACTAACCAGGATCAGACAAGGTTCAGGATCGTCTTTTCCTATGTTCTGCAAAAACCCACTCAGCAACAAGGCAGGTAGGAAGTGATGGAGTGGGACTTTTCCTGGGAGAAGTAAAGTCATTGAGGCAATAATGCTTCTCTGGCCCCAGTACACTCATTCTTCTTCTATGAAATACTGGTGTTCACAAGAATGGATGCTTCCATCCCAAACCAGCATGCTGATATCCTTTCTCTGATGGCAGCCAAAAGTTAATGCATCAGAGGGAAGCAATAAACTGCCACAGTGCACCTGGCCAATCTTGTGTGGCTGAAAGGAGCAGAGGAAGGAACTAATTCCTCCCTGGCTCCCAGGATGATCTCTCCACTGATGCCTGAGATCTCATTACTTTACTCTTCTGCCATGCAGCCCCAAATGTTTCCAAGTCTGTTTATCCTGCCACACTGCTGAACTTGCAGTAGAAAGGTTTGATTCAATTGAGGCAACAATCTCTTGATCACCTTTGCTCCAAGCACAGGAGCCTCTCAGAGGGGACAGATACCAACTCAACTCTTTAGAACCTGAATTCCTAAGCCCCACTCAGAGCTGAGGTTGGTACCCTCCAGAACATGGCAAGGCATCGATGTCATTGAGATCTTGCAGTCATTTAGCCCTGGACAAGATTCTGGCACAGTCAGAGGAAGGACGTGTGATCAGACAAGACCCAAGAATGGAGTCAGAGGCTTAGAGCCAGGCAGCTAGCCCTTGGTGTGTGCAGCCTTCTGCAAGGGCCTGGGGAATGGCTTTCAGCTATGTTTGGAAGGGGTCCAGAAGTCCCTCTGGGAAAAACATGTTGCCCATTTCCATTTAAGATGTATGCTGAGATGAGGACACAGACAGAGACCATCTGGTTTGAATGCCACAGGAATGTCTGCCAACACACCACCAGTTATCTCAATCATCACCATCTGCAAAGGAGGCTGTCAATATGGTTGTGATTTGACTGCAGGAGAAGGCTGGGGAAACTGAGGCAAGGCATGCTTTAAGAAATCACTCTGATGAGAACAGAGAAACAGCCAGACCAAGAACAGAACCCAGCTCTCCAGAGCCTCCCCAGTCCATTTCAGGAGCCAAAGGATTTCACATCTTCCTGTTTATATGTGTACAGTCAAAACCTGTCTCAAGAACCCGCCAAGCTTGTCAGTACAAACTCCAGTCCTCCTTTCACACTGGATGTCTGTTAGCTGTACCTCCCCAGCACACTCCATCCCAGTGGTCAGTCACAACAGACAGCAACCAATTCATGAGTGCAGACAGATTTGAAGGAGAGGTTACAAACACACAGACACGCTTCAGAGTGCTTGCAAGCCCCCTCAGGTGATATGATGAACACACACATCTGTGCTTCACCATGTTACAAGCTGCTTTGTTCATAAAAGTTTCTGGTGTCTGCTCTCTGTTACAACCTCTGCGCATAACAAACAGAACCTCAGCTGTCATGACAAGCTCCACCAGCCAAGCCACTTGCGTCATCAAGGTGGGAAGCAGAGCACCACATGTGTCTTCATGGACAATGAGGAGTTCAGCCCTAATCAGCCATCAGATCTACATGAGAAATCATTTGAAGAACCTCAGCTGTGGGACACAGTTCAGCAGGAACAAAACCCCTCAGGATACCAAAGCAAGTCAGATGTGAGGCTGTGGGATACTGCCCTGTCCCCTTCTGACAGAGAGCAGAATGACATCTTGGATGGCGAGGCACAACGTGGTTAGCAGCAGCAAAGCACACCCAAACAGCAAAAATAAATAAATAAAGTGGATCAGTCCTAGCACAGCAAAGAGACAGGGCACAAAGCATCACTGCCTTCAAGCCAAACTGCAGTGGAAAGATTTTGGCTAGGGAAGGAAAAAGCTTTTGTGCAGAGGTTCAATTACACGCACGATGCATCCATTCTGATGAGGGTCAAGGGGGTGAAGAGTTTCCATTGGATCAATGACAGAAAGGGAAAGTTTCCACATCCCTATTCACAGGATGAAACAGATGGGTGGGTGGCAAGGGCTCATGTTCTATTGTTTGTTGACAACTTTGCTTTATATTTCCAAAACCAAGCAATCAAAGAGTCCAATGGCTGCCAGGCTTCCTGTGAACCCCACCTTCCAATCCCTCCTATTTTGCAATGTGCTTTTTAGTTTTAACATCATTCTCTAGATGAATGGGCTAGCTCAGTCTCATCACCCACATGTCATGCTGTCTTTCCCTCCCTCCCTTCGCCACACTGGAGCCCATAAATCCTTTGCAGTGAGTTTGCTCAAAGAGGGGATATCTCAAAGATGCAAAATTCTGCTGAATACGTGAAAGCATCCAGACAGAGGACACAACCTCAAAGCATAGCAAGATAACACGCGACAAGCCTTGGGGTTGCATCTGGTGGTCTTGGTCACTGATGAGAAGCAGGTTCCCCCTCTCTTCCCACAAGAGAAGACAAAATGGTGCAATGCTTTCATCATCATCAAAAAAAGCAGAGAACAACAAGATGCTGTGTGGATCTATGGCACAGCTGGACTCAGAGCCACTCAGCCAGAGGTCCTGCACTGTTAGCACTGATTCCCTGCCAGCTCTTCCATAGCTCATTTTTCCATAAGAGCACTATTGCTGCCACAGCACTCAGGCCCCAGCAGCACTGGCACTGACATCACTCACGGCCTCCTTCATTTTGCAAGACCATTTCAAGCACTCTCATTTGCCCTGGGGACATTCGTGATGTGCCCAAACAGAACCATCAGCTGAGACAAAGTTTCTCAAGCTGCCACCCTTGCCTTGCAGCAACAAGATGAAATAAAACTAACAAGCCTTGGCTTCAGGGAATGGGCTGAGCTCATCAGCTCTGTCTCACACCACCAACGTGCAAAGCCAAGCAATCCAGCCCCTTTCTTGGCACCACCCACAGAGTGGGTGCTGTGGGCACGAAGGAGCATCTTCCAGTGCTTCAGAGAAGCCACCTTCCTGGCAAGAGTCATCTCTAGGAGGCTAGTATTCCAAATTTTCCTCTACTTCTGCCCCTTTGCCAGCCAAACTCCATTTCCCTAGCTGCCACTTTCTCATGTCTGTCTCATTCCCAGCTGTGCTGAGGCCCCTCCATCCGCTATGAGGCGGCGGAGCTCACCACAAATTACTGACTCCGTGTGTCTGCAGGATGCATGCCCCATCATTGGGGGCTGGGGGAGGAAGGAGAGCAGGGCCTTAGATCTGTGCCAGACATACACACAGTACTCCCTCCAACCACCATCATTCCCCTACAAGGCTGCTCTGGCTCCAGGGAAAGCTCCCTGAACCCACAGAGCAGCGTCTCTCCTGGAAGGAGGTCTGTCCCTAGTCCCAGCGTAGAAAGGCACAGATGGGTTCAGCAAGGGCAGCATCCATTGCTGAGAGAAACAATCCCTTTGACACAGCCTATTTGAGGTTAGGAGTAAGGAACAGTGGTGGGAAGGAATTAAACACCATAAAAATGCAGGAGTGCTAAAGACATACACTGTCATTTAAATAGGCCATCATGATTAAAACCCGATGTGTTGTAAGATCTTATGGGCATCTCATTAAAAACCTATTACTTAAAAAACACAGCTTAGATGGGAATGTTGTTAAAGGGCAACTTAAAATAAAACTGACCATCTGGTCCCCATTAAGCAATTGTCTATAACCACCGTGTTATTATAAAATCCACTGTGTGCTACACATCTGCTTATCTCTTGCCCACCCCAAAAGGGGCAACATCAGCTAAGGCTCAGGATCTGGATGGGGTATAGTATAGTGTAGACAATATAGCATAGAGGTGTCTGAAAGTGACATTGATCATTGATCAGCTTTTCCCACATTATCCATCCACATACCCATTATTCATCTGTTTATCCCTGCAGCTTCTATCCATGCCTGCACAGCTTTTCATTGCCATACCCACTTGCCTTGACTCCCAGCATAAACTAATCTAACTGCCTCATCCTCACATTCAGCCTTATCCAGCACCCACAGAACACACTGTTAGCAGCCTCAGCTAGACCAAGGTCTCTCTCCTGGCCTTCACTTCCACCACTTTCTCTCCACCCCACAACAGAGGGCTACCAACAGACCAGCATCTACAATCCAAGAATGCCCACAGCACGAAAGTACAATACAAAGAACCAACATTGCAGAAAAAAAACACAACAAAGCCTTGCCTACTAAATCCTGCCTTTCACAGAGCAGTAAGACACACTTGTGGTCTCTGGTCACAAAGCACAGACTCCACCAGATTTCTCATCCCAGCACAGCCCCAACAAAAGGTCACAAAGGCTACAACCACTTTGTCAACAAAAACCTACATGCAGAAACATCAAGATTTGCACTGAATGTATTACAGGAAATCCCAATCCAATGCAGGAAATCCTCCAAATAGACCCACAGAAAACTTTCCACATGGAAAAATAAAACAAACCAGCATCATACAAAAGCAACAACCCAAATAAAAACAAAACAGAACTACATATACAAGCTACAACGCACATTTGAGTAATAAATAAAAGCAACCACTTACTGGGAGCAGAGATCTACGGTCCATCCAGGAGACAGGACAAGATGCAGACACATCAATGCTAGAACTCAAGAAAGATCTAGAAGCCTGGGGCTGAGCTTATAATGGGGCTCCTGCAGCATGGTTGGAGGGTGTGATGGTGGTCCCAGGTGAGGCTCATCAAGGCAGTTAACACCTACCAGCAGCTCCATGCCTATCATAGGTATAGAGGAACTTCTGTATCAAGAGCAGCTGGAGTTAGGAGGGGAGGATGAGTGATTTCAGTAAAGCATTGGTTTTTCTGATGGAACAGCTTACAAAATCATTCCCTTCATCTCAGCTGAGAGGTAATCCCCAAGCACTCCAGCTAGACCTGCATGAGGTCCCCTGTTAGTGTCTTCTCTACACCTAGGTAATAAGTCAAAATAGTCCCAGGATTTTCAACCACATTTCTCAGTAACATCCAGAATGTCACAGCATATCTAGAGAGTAGAAGAAACTGATTTTCCTCTATGGGTTCTTTATTATTGGCAAGGAGAATATTGAAATCAGTGCATAACATCCCTGCATGAACATCAGCGCTTGAGGTGCCACCTGGAGTCTGGCTCCTTCTCTTTTGTGAGAGAGCTATAGCCATGGCTTCACCTGTGCTTGCTAATCAGTAAAGGCCACCTGCTTTAATTTGTGTGTTGACATGCTCTTTAGAGGCAAGTGCCTTTCCTTGCAGCTTCTCCCCCAAGAAATGGATTAACCTGAATTCTCTCCTGAAAGGGCTTGCAGCAAAGTCAAATTTCACTCCCTTTTCCATCATCACGCATCCTCCAGGGAGTCAGCTCACTTGATTGAGAATTATTCTTGCCCGCAGTGCCTTTACCTCCAAGGGCACAGTGAGAACAGCTGTGTCCTTTCTCTGGGGTTTCCCAGGAGCTGCAGCTGGCTCTGGGCACGTGAGGAATATGGCTGTGGACGGCCTCATGTTGCCACATCAAAGCCTGGGCTACTGCTGCTGAAAGAGCAGGTGGACCTTCAGGAGCAGAGACGCAGTGTTTGAATGCCTTTAGCACCCTTCCACACAAAGGGAAAGGAAACGAGCATTGGCTCTGTAAGACATGGTGACTGGAGGAACAACATGCTATTTTAGATGGTCTAGACCTATGAAACAGGTTTTGCTAGAGTTTTCCTCTTACCCCTCCCTAGAGAAGAAGTCAGTGCTCTGCAGTTTGTTCCAAATATTCACCCTGATACAAATGCACTGTGTTAATCGCAAGCTCCATCTCCAGGCCCTGGAGAGCAGGGTCAAATGCCATTCAGGAACATGGTGTGTGCATGTTTGTTTGTTTGTCATCGGGATGTTGTGAGGGTTGCTTGGTTTGTTTGTTTCTCAAATGTCCCAGGGGAAGTTTCTGGCAGAAAGCACCTCCTGAGCGAGCTTGGAGCTTGAACTCCTTCTGCAGGGACTTACCCTGCAAATGAATCCAAAATAGAGTTGATGGGGAAGTCTCCAGACACAAGAGAGTGCCAGAGGACTGTTTTCCTGGTGTCACACAGTGAAAGGAGCATGTTCTGTGGCTGCTGAGCTATCAGGAAGCTGCAGAAGTTGTGGTGAATTGCAGCAGTTTTAGTGCAGGCTCTGCAAGCCGGTTTAGCTGCCTCTATCACTGGGTTTAAAGTAGCCAGAAATGTGGAAAGGGAAAGAGAAAAGCTCCCTTTCCTTTTTGCTGCTTCCAGAGGGATACATGAATATTGCACAGGTCACTACAAATAAATCTTTCTAACAAGATGCCAGGTCCCATTTGCTCTGGGAGAAATCACAGCCCTGCATTCAAAAAAAAAAAGGCTGATGTAAGTAACAGATGATGCCCTAAGGATCCCCGGAGCTTTCAGACAGGTTTACTTAGGAAACCAGGCTTGTGAGATCACAGTGCCTTTTAGTCTGCCAGTGAATTTGTTTGGTCCTTCCTAGCAGCTTTTGAACTCACAGTCCTGTTTTAAGAAGTTATAACAAAAAAGTACATAGGTCTCCAAAATAGGAACTGTCAACGAGTTTTTTGGAAATTATTGGCTAAGTGGAGAAAAAAGAGAGAGAGAGGGAGGTCTAATGAAAGAATCCACTGCTTCATGAGCTTAAACCTTTACAAGGATTCAGAGAATCCACAGATTACTCACCTGCAAAGTACGTGAGAAACAAAGCTTCCTTGTTCACGCCATGACTTAGAGCATCCTTAGGCATCACATTCTGAAAAGAGAAGCCTTTCTAATCCCTTTATCCTTCAGTATATCATCTGTTCAGGCTGGGATGGGGATCCCAAAAGACGTTACAATGCAGGACACGGAATCATAGAATTGTTAAGGTTGGTAAGACTAATAAGATCATCCAGTCCAACCATCTACTCATGCTTGTGACTGCTTCAGACTGTAACCACATCTCCACATTTCTTGAACACCTCCAGGGATGGTGACTCCACCACCTCCCTGGGCAGCCTGTTCCAATGCCTCACTGCTCTTTCTGAGAGTAAATTGTTCCTCATATCCAACCTGAACCTCCCCTGTCACAGCTTAAAGCCATTCCCTCTCATCCTACCTGTGCTTATGATATATAAGCTCATTAGCAGGTAAGGTTTATAGAGACCATGTTCAGAAAGTAGTAAAGGAAAATCCATATAATTCTCAAAGCCCAAAAGAATGATGCAGATTTGGGCACATTTGTCTCATTTTTGCAATTGTTTGCTTTTCATCCCACAAACTGGGACAGGTTGCCCAAGGAGATTGTGGATGCCCCATCCCTGTAGATGCCCCAGCCTGGCAAGGCCGGGCTGGATGTGGTTCTGGGCAGCCTGGTCTGGTGGTTGGCAACCCTGCACATAGCAGGGGGGTTAAAACTAGATGATCATTGTGGTCCTTTTCAACCCAAGCCATTCTATGATTCTATGCTCTAGTGTAAAGGAATCCATATGCCTAGAAAACATGTACTTACAGATGCAGTGCAATTTCCTTTGGAACATAAAGCGGTGTTTAAAGAAAAGCAAACTAAATAAGGTTGGAAAGCATCTCAGACTGGATGCTGCAGGCCATCATTCACAGAACCACTGTGCCATCCTAACACAAGCATGACGCACCAGTCAGTGTGTGGCCATATACAGCAGAGGAATTGATTTCTGATCCCACCTGCTGCTTCCCATCACACACTCGATCCTCCTCACGTGTTAACGCCTAGAATGCCACCTCTGCTACTTTATCCTGGGCTTCCTCATGCAGCTACGCCAAGTGCAACAAGCCTTTTCTTTCCCTGACCTCCTTATGGATTTGGCACAAATGTGCATGACAAGAAAGAGGAATAGAGGTTGTTGGCTCTTTTTGTTTTGTATCATCCAATGTTTTTAATGATAAAAGAAATACTGGAAACATGCGCTGTGAGTTACAAAGTGTATTGGCAAGCTGTGGTTACCATCCCTTGCCAGCTGGGAGTTGCACATCCCATCATTTTTACTGGTCCCCCGATCTTTGTCACCTCCCCCCTTCTCCTTTACCCCACTGTCCAGCTGCCGTCTCTCATCTCTTAGATCAGTGGCACATAAAGATTAAATAAGGATGGTTATAAGCACGTAGGAATCTTCAGCTGCCTCCCAATATACATATCTGTAATAATGCTTATACGTTCTTCTCTATTCAAAGGCACTGTGAGATTTGACTTCAGATGCTGATAGCTGTAAGTGGAAAGTTAGAGCTCTACCCGAGACTCAACAGCCTGAGGAAGATGGAGTTAAATAACCACAAAGTACAGCTTCACACCATCACTAGTGACGTACCCTGAAATAGTTTGGGCACATCTTGAGTGCCTGATGATGAATGGGTCAGCCTGTGTATGTTTTAGAAAACACTTTGAACCTACGTTAAAATATTTTAACAATGTCATACATCAAAATCAGATGTTATTCTTTTTCAGTAAGCAAATTCCTAGAACAACTCAAGGAAAAAACTCCTTCAGCTTATTGCGAGAACCATAAATAAGATAGAAAATCATGTTGCTTCCCTTTACACCCGAACAATTAACCACAGGGGAGATCTTTTGTTTCTGAGCAATCCATAATACAAGAGTGCCATATTTTAGATGCTTTTCTAGGGTTTGTGACTTCTTTTTTTTTCCAGAACCCTTACTTTAAAAGCCATGTTCCACTTATAGCAGTGGCATCCCTTTTTATTTCTAGCAATCCCCTATGTAAATTCCTCTGTTCCTGTGGATTTTGTTTCCAGAAAAAACACAGTCTTTCTTTGTTCCTTACATGTTACAACCTCATTGCACAAGTAATTCAGATCTTGTCTCAGTTTTAGTTTCTATTCCATGGACAGGAGTCTGGAGATGCCTTGAACCTGGACACATGCAGATGGCCTGAGGAATCCAGCAGAGGATTGCAGTAGGGTATCTGGCAGAATCACAAACGTGCTGAGGTCCTCCCCTCTGTGCTTTCCCACAGTTGTTACTTAAGGACAGACTAAGTTCTTCAAGGAGTGAAGACTTAAACAGACACTAAGGGAATCCAGAGGTAGGGTACCTGGAAAAAGAGCCACACACTCCAAATGTAGAAGGTGCCCCTCAACCTAGAGCCAACTTGTGACATCCATTCACGATACATGAGGATATGAGGAGTCACACCCTGGAAGACAGACTGTGCCCATTCCATGCAATGCCCTCCCCCTCTGCCATCCCTCCCCCAAGGTTGCTCCTGGTGGCCACAGTCAGAGGTTAGCCAGCCCATTTCAATTAGTGGCAAACCATGTGGCGTGACTCCAGGGCCTCCATATGTTCATAAATATATGCAACCACACTTTCCTTGACGCATTCCTCATTCCAGGGAAAGGCCACATCTCCACAGCTTGCTGGCACCAGTCACACGGGGAACTGCAGAAGAGATGGGATAATAAATACACACTCACATATATACACACACACATACATATACGTAGGAAAACTTGGCACCCTCCCACCCTCTCCTATGTTGACTGCCACATGGTCCCAATCAATTTTTGTCAGAGCCAGCAAGCCAGCCAACCACTCATGGATGCTGACAAGGCAGTTTCAGTAGCTGAAGGGACTTCTCTGCTTTCCTCCTCCAGCATGTAGGATTTGGGTTGCTTTATTTCTTTATTTTCCTTTAAAGGCATCTTCTCCTAGGAGCCACAACTTTACCAGCTTCCCAGGTACTCCTTAACGAGGGTGCCTTTCTCTGCAGCCAGGTGTCAGCATGTTTCACTTTGTCCTGCATGGGGATGGGATGGGTTTTGAAAGCAAAGAAGTGACATCCTTCTAACAAACCACCACTGTTTTCTCAAGAGGAGAGTGAGTGTCTCCCAGCCCATTTGCTGCTGTTTTCCCATATTAACTGCAAAAGAGGACTGAGTATTCCATCTACTACTTCTTTTCTACCTCAAAAACAACTGGTGCCATCACATCTCTCCATCCCACCACTTCTACCAGCCTCCCACCTCCTGCTCTTTTGTTCTTCCCCACCTCTCTCCTCCACCCAGTGTTCTTTGCACCCATTCCTCTGTCTGTCCTTTGATACTGCTCTTTCTATCATTTCTCGACTTGTAGTTCTCATTCACACCACACTGAACCATGAGAAATTTGCTTTTACCCATGGCCTCACTATCTTCACCTATCTACATACATCTCATGATTTTTCCTTAATTTAGTTTCCAACAGTGCCTAAGAAAGTGATAGAAATGTGGTTTTCCACATGCCTTGACCATGCAATCAGATGAAGAGTCCAAGCAAGAAATCACGACTCATGAAAATCTCTTGGGGAGCATGGAGAAATTCACACAAACATCAGCTTTGCCACTTTGTCAATGCAATGCTCAAAGACCCTGATAGGCACTGACAATACATCTCAGTGTTCAGAATCATAAAACCAGCAAGGTTGCAAAAGATCTCTGAGATCATCCAATCCAACCATCCCCCTACCACGAATACTGCACATTAAGCAATGCCCTCAGTACCACAACTCCACGTTTACTGAATGCCACCAGGGATGGTGGCCCCGCCACTTTTCTGGGCAGCCTATGCCAATACCTCACCACTCTGAGAAGTTGTTTTTCCTAATATTATTCTTATATTATATTATTATCCTAATATCCATCCTGAACCTCCCCTGGTGCAACTTGAGGCCATTCTCCCTCACCCTGCCTCCTCCTGTGAAAGCCTCTTCCATCCATGTGAGATTTTCAGGGCTCCCTGTAGGTGATCAGCAGTTTCTGCCTAGAATCAAAGTTCGTCCTGAATTAATGCAAGTATCCAGAAAGAAATTTGGCAGATGTCAACAAGTTTGCTAATAATAAATGATGCAACACATGCTGCAATGGACACTAGGCTAGGCTGAAGGGCAGAAACAGTGCTCAAGGAGAAGAAATGTAAAAGAGAAAGTAGCTGGAGAAGGAAACTGAAGGCAATGGGTGAAGAAGCAGGGCTTTTGTTCTTAGTTAGCTGGTGTTTCAGTTCTCTGAGGAGACACTGCTATCCCAGATTATAATCTTTATGCACTGGACCCGAAGGCTTCTACCCCATCACCTATGCAAACCCCCCATATCTGACCCCACTTTGGGGCCTGCATTTGAAATGTTGCTCTGTGCTCCCAAGCCAGCTGTTTGCAATACCACTGCAGGGCTGCATTCTGCAGGCAGGAACGTGCTGCTTGCTCAGATGCCCGGAAACATCTGTGCAGACAGTGAAACAGGCACATGGCAGGGTGGGAAGTATGGGGAGAGCAGAACTAGGGGGCGGGGAGCGGACTGAAGGAAGTTGTTTCAGATGAGCAAGCAAAGTTCTGAAAGTCTTCACAGCCAGCCACCAGCTCGCCCCAAAGAAAGGGTCACTAGAGATCTGAGTTCCACTCCTGCTGGCTTTCTCTCCCTCCACGTTCCCCTTTTGTTCACACAACCGATACAAGAGCAAGGTCCCTGCCGTCACTGCAAACCCCAGAGACCAGCTCCCATGGACCAGTTTATAGAGGCAAAGTCATTGTTACAGCTTTGGCCACCAGAGGGACAAGGATGAGAGCATTAGGGTGGAGGCAGCGCTGCTGCAGGATGCCCTGCAAACCCAGGCTTTATTCCCACTTAAGCAACCCTGTTTCTTAAAGCTAGAGGCAAGTGAGTTGGAGAGATGCTTCAGGAAATGTGGAGTTCCAGGAGTGGCTCAGGCCTGAATAGGGTCATGGGTAAAGTCAAGGCAATTATGAGGAAGTGCTCTGACCACGAGCTCTTGTTGCCTGTCAGCTCCACTAAGAGACATCTTCTGACATGAGTAGGGATCTTGTTAGTAGAACGGAGCCTGAAAGCCATCCAAAGCTGACAAATCTTTTCCAAACCACTAGCCTGGGCTCAAAATGCAGCATCACGGGATTTCCCTGTACCTATATTATGGTGCTGCTCAATTATATGCATTATGATATTTTTATCTCTCCCTTAGAAGCCCTGGGTGTTGATCACAAGTGATGACAGGAGAGTGGGCAAGGATAACCATCAACTTGGAGCCAGAGCCTACAACTTTGGGAAGCAGGCTAGGCAGCCTGGCCTCACAGAGCAAAACATCTCCATTTCCAAGGATGTGCAGAGTGAAAGATGAAACAAGGAGCTTGGGATGACTGAGAGAACCTTTTGCATTTTGCCTCACTGCTCTGTTGCATCTCACTGGGACTACAACAGGAAAAGAAGCTGGAGGGGGAAAGCCAAGAAGACCTCACCAATGCAGCTGCCCCTGCTCTGTCGGATTGCCCACTGCAGCTGTATTTTCAGTCCTAAGTCAGATGCACCAGCTGTGATTTGGGATGGATGAAGATAGCACAGGAATCTGACAGTCATCAACAATGGAAGTGCCATTTCCTCCTGCAGCTAATGAGATCCATATTAGAAGCAACAGTTGACCTCAACAAACACAGTCAGCAGGAAAGAGGGCAAAAGACAAGAAATAATGTGACTTGTCATCCTTGCCAAACGGATCTAAGACTCGTTGTCCCCATGTCTGTCCAAGCTGGAGCCAACCCTCATCACCTGTTTGAAGCCTCACTTTCTAGCCAGCCAGAGAACAGACAGTTGGAAAGACCTCCAAGTAGAGCACAGAGAAAGATCTAGAGTTTCACTGTTGGTTGAATGGAATGAGCTGCTTTTGCCAGTCGTCGGGCAGCAATCACAGCCCAATGAATGGCAGAATAAACCAAGTTCTTTCTGCAGCCAAATTCCGTTGACACCTCCACAGGGTTGGTTTCCACCATCCATCACAACATCTGCTGAGATCCACGGGAAGGGGAGAGGGTGTAGCTCTCTGTCCCACCCTGGGTTATTTTCACAGCTGGGAAAGGAGGTGGTGGACCTGGATGAGAAGGTTTGAGGCTTTTCCAAAGCAGCTCACAAATGCTGTGAAACCAAAGCCAGAGCTTAAAAGCCGGAGCTCCAGATCAGCAGCTCCAAAAGTGTCATTGGCACCAAACCTAGAAGCGGATTGTGCCCCAGAAAGGCATTTCCCTGGTCCTGCCCAAGCAGGTTTTTTCTCTGCACACACATAAAATCTCCCAGCCAAATACATGCCTCCCTCACTGGGGTAGAAACCTGAAAGGAAGGATAAAAGCTCATGAGCATTTGCTCTAGAGGACACAGCCTCAGGAGGCACAGGCAGGGCAGTAGCCATGACATGCAGACCTTTTTCCTGCCCAGATACAAGACTTTGGGAAAATAACTCAACAGAACAAAGATGGAGCTGCATCGATTTACATCAGATGACTCTGAGTCCCTTTAAAATCAGTTCCAGGTGAGCTGCATGGAGCTGCCCAGAAGCTGCTCGCTAGTTTCTCTCTCTCTCTCCCTCTCCATGTTCCTTGGTGCCAAAACACGCTGAAGCTGAGGATTCACAGGCAATGAAAAATGGTTCCCTTGGGAGAAGCCGTTCCACACATGCCTTCCCTATAAGCTATCCCAGCAGAGTGGCAACGTTTAGAAACCAAATTGGTCGTCACTGGCAATGGTAGAAATGGACAAAAATAGCAGGAAGAAAAAAAAAAAAAATCATCATTTCCTGCACATTTTTCTGATTGTTCCATTAAAAGATGTCAGGCCGTCCAAAAGAGAAGAATGGTTTCAGCAAGCAAAACAACAGCAATCACCTGCTTTGCTAAGTGTTTGCAAATACCATGAACTGCTTTTCTTAGCCAAATGTCATTCCTTTCCACCACCATCAGCCACTTCACCCAGTTACTCACTGTGACTAATGGGAGGGGAAAGAGATTGTTGCCTTATCTTCCAATGGAAAAAAAAAATAAAGAATTTTAACTCTCAAACTTTCAGTTTAGTCAGAAAGTGCTCTCCTCATCATTTCTTTGCCCCTCAGAACGGGTGACCCCATCACATTTGTGTCATGGAATCTTCTGGCTTTGGTCACTTGAATATTCTGCAGCAAAAGACAGCATCGAGCTAAATCCTCTCTGGCAAAGCATCAGGGGTGCCAAGACCTTTAAAACACTTCTCCCAACCCCATCAGTGCTCTTGGGCACATCCTCCATCAGATCCTCCATTCTGCTATTAGAGCTGCGTTGCAAGGGAAATTTGTTTATATTTATTCCTTTCTGGGTTGTAGACATTGCCAGTACAGTCTTCAAAATAAGAAAAGAAAAACCCTCTGACTCGCTGCCCAGAAACTCAATCCCAAAAGCCTCCTCCCAACCTCTGTTTACAAAATTATAAGCTTTCTTTGTCCTAACCATTTTCCTGTTACAATAATATTCTTCATCTCCTATCTGACTTTTTTTGTTGTTGCTGTTGTTCATGGAAAATGTGATTTCATTGTGAAAGGATTTCTTATGAATCAATACAGCAAAAGGAACACGGAGATATTTGCAGTAAATCACCCTTGAAGCAGAGACATGTAGAGAACGAGTTACAAGAACAAGAAGTAGATAATCTCAAGCCATTTCCAGAGGGAAGGAGGTTATATTTTCCATATACTGTATCTGGTTTTTGTGTCACAAAACACGTCGGTATTTATATAAAGTCTTTTTTTCTTGTACCGTAGGGTTATGATTACATGAAATGAGTTTCCAAAAATTACAAAAATTGGCCTCCTCTAGGTAACAAATGGAAGAACTGAGATATTGAGTTCAAACCAGCTACAGCTCGGCCCTTTTTGAAGTTAGGAGCAGCAGAAGGCTGACTTCGATCCAGTGAGTTCCCTCCATGGCTGGAATGGACACAACCAGCTCAGAGCTCTGATTTTTCCAGAGCTTTGTAGCTCCATTCACCCACTTCTCCACAGCTGGCTGGGTCTCTGCTTGGAGGTAGGCTTGCTTCTCCCCTTCCGTAAAGCAAACTCTGTCATCACCGTCTCCTCGGAGAAGATTTGGCAGGGCCTAACGCCTGGCGACCGGAGGAAGCCGCTGGATCGCAGAGTTCTTGGAAGCACTGGCGGGGAGCAGCCCGTCTGAGCCACGCACTGAGCTGGGTGTTAGGTACCAAGCTGTTCTCCTCAAGGAGAGACAGCTGAAAGCCATTTGGAGAGCATCTGGATGGAATCAGGGCTGGCTGCTGCCCAGGGGACTGAGACACATCCTCTGAGTGATTCGCTCCCACAGTGACCTAAAGCTTGGGCAGGTAAATGAAGAAACTACACCGCCTTTCCAATAACTCCGAGACCAGAGAATCAGGTGAAAATTATTCTATGGGCTCTCCATTGAAGCGTAGTTTGTGGACACTGTAAGCGTGCAGCATCCTGCACAGCAGCTGAGAAACCAAAGACAGTAATAGAAGCTCAGATGTGCAAGCACACAAGCATCCTACATAGAAATAAAAGACTTCTCTCAGCTGAATCCAGCTGTAGGCAGGCATTTGGGGGTCACGTTCCAGGAGGGAGAAAGGTTCCTTGAACTTGAGACAGATTGGTGTGGTGTCTGGGTTGCCTATGGTGTGGCCTGTAGCCCATCTCTAGCCATGGTGGAAAGTGGCTGGGTCCTGGACCAAGATATCACCTGTGCTGTAGCCTCAACACAATTTAATCTTAGGGTCTTATAAAACATTGGGCCTATCTGACCTGGCTTGGGAATACAGCACCTATAAGAAGAGCACAGGGCTAACAGACAGGAAGGCTGCATGAATTTGAGGACAGCATCTGTTGTACCAAAGATCTTGTCCATATTCCATTACTAAAGTGTTCACAACCAGCTTGTCACCTTCTGTTCACAATTTTGCTGTGCTAATACTTGCTGTTTAATTGCAATGTGCCATCTCCCATGCCCTCACCACCAGTACAAAGCACTCAGCACAGCTGCAAGCTATGCTAACTCAACCTCATCCCTTTCTTTGTAGATAGGCAGAAACAAGCAAAGCAGGAGCTGGATCTTCATTAACCTCTCTGACCACCCCTCCAGTGCTAATTGCACTGAGGACAGGTGGGACTCAGCCCCTACAGTTTTCACAATCAGCACAAGGTCCTGGGGACATGACAAGAAGTCACCAGTTCCTGCAGATCACCAAGCAGCAAGCAGAGTGCAACCAGCACTGAGCCCCTCTCCATGAGGCTGAGGATACCTCTTCACCTTACCAATGACAGAGCTGCCAGAGCTCTGTGTGCACTGGCTGACTGCACCAATCTTTTTTCTTCCCCCCCCTCTCATTATTTTCCAGGAAAAGCTGGCACTCCAGCTGTCCCAGCGCTCCCTTGCCCTTAAAAACCTGCCTTTCTTCTTGCGTGTCAAAGACACCGACCTATATGAGGAGCAGCACCAAGCCTGGAAAGCTGGCCTGAGGCCGGGAGAAATGTCAATAGGAGAGGAAGTATCTGTCACATCCCCACACACAAGGCTCCATCAGCCAAGTCCTTTTGGCCTGCTGCTCCCTCCTCCTCCTTCCAGCGGTCCCATCGGTAGGGACCGGCCGACCTCTAGTGGCGTGAGCTCACAGTGCAAAGAGCATCAAGGCTGGGAGGTGGCCTAGGTCTGGAGCTGAGCATCTTATACGTGCAGAGTTTTCTTCCCTGAGTAATGTAAGGTCCCACACAGCTGAAGAAGTCTGTGGCACTGAGGGACATGGTTAGTGGGCATGGTAGTGATGGACTGATAGCTGGACCAAATGATCTTAGAAGTCTTTTCCAACCTTAATGATTCTATGAAATGTGATGGGGAGACAAAAGAAACTGATGCTGATCATCCAGAGATGATTAAAATGAATAAGGAGGAAGTGGGTAGGACAGTATTACATGATGGAAGCTGCTCCATGAGCTCAGAACTCTGGCATTGCCTTAGGATTTTGCATTACCAAATCCTTCAGCATCTGCAGCTCCTGGACCACAAAGACCAATGGCTCTGAGACTACACTTGGTCCAAATGAAGGAGAGAGGAAAGATGGGACAGCAGGATTCTGAGCTTGGAGACCTGGAGGTGAGCATCCTTCATTCATGCTCCATGCTCTACATGGTGATTTGGGAAAGGTTCCACATACTCCAGCAGTGTAAAGAGGAACATGTACCAGGGCCCTGTGGAAGCTCACAGTCATTGCATGAATGATAGATTAGAAAAGACCACGAAGAGCATCTGGTACTATCTGCTTGTGGGAACGCATAGGATGGCTGAGGCCAGTGCCCTTAGTGATGAAGGACAGCCATTGCCTGCAGTCCAGCAGCCAAGGCAGATAGCAGCCTGCCTGAGCAAGGCTGAGATTTCTCTCCCAAGGGAGTGTGAGCTATAAAGATGTGTGAAACCCTATCCCCAGCACTTTCTGTATCAAAGGGCTCGAGGGGGCTGCTTCAAAATAGGACCTTGGCACAAGTATCTACTTCTTCTTACATCTTAGCAAGAGGCACAGCGCCAAAATGTCATCTTGGCTGCTCCACACATTCCAGGCATCTCAGACACGTCCTACAAATCTTTCCGGTGCTCCATGGGGATCTCTACCCCCACCAACAGCCTCTCCCCACTCCTCTCAAGGGAAGGCCCTGAGCACTATCACCAAGGAGCAAGGCTCCCAAAGTACTACAAATAAGAGCTGTGGGTATGCTTGTAAAGGTCTTTAGAAGATAGCACTGTGGGCACAGACCTCCCCCACGTGAGTATAAAGGATCCATGGGGAAATAAGGAACACAAAGAGAAGCTGGAAGGAATAAACCTGACTCTGTAGTATCAGTTGAGGAGAGATTTCAGGTGAGGTGATCATGGCCATAGAGTATGAACACTCACGATGAGCTAGAAACAGGCAAATCTGTGGCACTTTGGAAGCCATTCTATGCATACAATTCACGCAGTCACCTCCCAGGGGTCATCAAAATCCCACAGTAAAATCCTAGAGGGACCAAACTAAGTCCAAAGGCAGTGCCAGTAGATCAATCCAAGATGCCTCATAGAGAAAAAACTACAAAGACCATACCCTGAGTCACTGCAACCATTTGTTCCCACCCCACCAGAGCTTATCCTCCTTATTTTTGCCCCTGCCATCCCACTGCACTTGAAAAATCTCAGCCCAGAGAAGGAGCCCACACATGCCAAAGCCATTCCAGATTGCCTAAGCACTGGCAGGACATTCAGCCACAAATTGCCCCTCTCCATGGCTCTCCCAAGTAGTTACAGCACATCCCAGCAGAGCTCTGCCGAGGGCACTGCTGAATTCCTGCTTCTTCCTGCATACGGCTTTCATTACAGCCCCATTCTTCTGGCAAGGGCTCTGTGCAGAGTCACGAGAAGCTGCTCGCTGGTGGCTTGTTTTATCCAGTTGATGGAGGCTGGAAACAATGAGCTTGCAAATATTACATTCCTCTCCTTCTGTTTTTCTTTCTTACAGAATGAAGGAAGGAATAAAGAGTGGGTAGTGCTGGAACACAGTCTTAACAGTGATGGGAAAAAAAAGAAAAGAGACCAGAGGGGCATTTCTGCTCTGTACTGAATATAGATGCATGCGAGCATACCTGCGTGTGCTTTGCACACCCCTCTCTGGGGACCAACCAGGCTGTCTGGCTCCACACGTAACTACAAACACCCTGACTTAGAGGAAAACTCAGAGCAGAACCCTACCACCAGGGACAGAAAACTGCTACCACAGCCACGCATCTGTCCCAGCATCATCAGGATAAATACACCCCTCTGTCCCTTCAGCCTAGCTAGCAACAATATGGAAGGAAGGAGTCCCGCATCCAAAAGGATGACCCCAGTTTTGGAGATAAACACTGTCTTACCTGCCATCAGATGAGAATTTTCTGCTGGATCCAGCTGCCATCAGAGTAATGGAACAGCACAAAGGCAGGCTGAGAGCCAGGAGGGTGCACATCTCCCTAGGAGCAGGAGGTTGCAATGAGGAAAAGTTTGGTCCCTCTTGATTATCCCACCACAAAGATGCATTGGTGGATCCAACTGGAGGCTGTCAACACTACAGCTCAATACAGACAGGAGATAAAGCATGAATGAGATAGGAAATAAGAGCACAGCAGAAGCATTAAAAGAACTCCTTATTCTGGCCTAGGACAGAGGAGCTCTGAACAAAGAGTTTCCCATGCCTTCATTAAATACTGCTTTTATTAAGCTAAGTGGATCAGGCTGGACTCATTACCACTTCATGCCCACCTACAATTGCTGGCAGGTGGAGGGATGAGGATATGGTTGAGCCTCCCCTAACTATGGAGAATAGAGGTGCTTCATGCTGCTTTATCACACCTGAGCATGTGAATTAGGCTGCCTTGATGAGTCTTTGACCACCTGCCACGGGCTGCATCCCCCAGGAGATCCTTCAGGCTCCAGCCCTTGAGCCCAGAACACCATGTTTGCAGTAACCACAGTCCTCCGCTGGGAGCATCGATCCCGTGGGAGCGGAGGCTGTGTGGCAGGGGCACCGTGCCCATGGGTGAGGTTTGGCAGAAGCTATGAAGAATCCACAGCCTGGGGCCAGCAGTGCTGGAGCACCCTGCAACCAGCTCCAAGTTGCACCTCGGTCCTGCAGGCTCCGAGCCCCTTGATGCAGCAACATACAGATCTATCTGCACTTGGGCTCTTCCCACCAGTGCAGAAAAGGAGCACAATTCAGAGGAAGACAGCAAAAGAAAAGCTGCAGAAGAAACCGCACGCAGGCAAGGAGACATCAGCTCCTGCCAGGCCCGTTTTGGGCATGCGTCAGTCCAAGGGCTCCATCCGCCTCTTGGAGGTACCTCCCTGTAGATGGAGCCAGAACCTCACAAGGCAGAGGACAGCCCGGCCCTATACCCACCCCCGGCTCCCAGGGACCTCCCACAGCCGCCCTGCTCCGACAGGACGGGGGGGGGGAGCCCCTCTTTTCCCTTTCCTCGGACACTCCCGGGGTTCCAGTTCTATTCCCTCCCTGGGTGAACGATCGCAGAAGGCCATACGATCCCTCTTTCTTCAGTATTTATCCCTGATCCTTTTTGTTACCATTTTCAGTCCACTGTGTCCATGGAGAATGGGAACTGCTGCACTACAGGTCATGTCTGTGCCCGCCCCCAAGCAGTGACACCTGCCCAAGATGATGATAATGCCCCTAGAGCCGTTTCAGTGATGGCTTTTTTTCTCACCAGCAGCTCTGTAACAGGCTTAGAATCATAGAACCATAGAATCACTAAGGCTGGAAGGGGCTCTTAAAGGCCATCTAAACCAACTCGCCTGTGATGAACAGGGACACCTACAGCTTGATTAGGTGCTAAGAGGCCCTCCAGCCCAACCTTGAGTGTCTCCAGGGGCACAGCTTTGTACACTTGGGTTTGGCATTGTCCACATGGATGAACTCTGGTGCTGTATGTGTTGCCTACGTAGGATACTTTGCACCCATTACACCCTGGAGATGCCAGCTGGTCCTTCATCCATAAATGATGCCCATGAAAGGCTGGGCTGAGTTGCATCTTCTGTCCTGATGGGAACATCACTCAGGAGCCCCAGCACTGCAAGCAAGTCTGGGAGAAGGTAAATGTGAGAGAAGAGGAAACTGCCCTCCTCCGCACCAGCAGCACTTGGTTTTACCCCAGTGTGCCCATCCCAACGTTCTGCAGGTGGGTAAAGGGAACCCTCCTATAGAGAACCCCCCCAAGCTGAAATGAGGGGAAAAAACATCTCAGCATTAGGAACCCAAACGAAGGGGCCTGATGGGCAGGGGGGAGGCAATGGAAGCTCCCAGGGTAAATCTGGCAGCAGCTGGTGATGGTGACATCAGGGTCACCAGCCTGGCCCGGGGACAGCAGCAACCTGCGGAGGAGGAGCCCTGAAATACCAGCACTGTGCAGCCCAGCGAGAGAGAGCGGCAGATAAGAACATGTTGAGGAAAAACACAAACCAGAAGCTCCTGAGGAATTTTGGAAAGGAAATGGGGAATTAACTGCAGAAGAAAAAAAAGGGGGGGAAAAAAAGCAGGGAGGGAGCAGGAAGGCATGGCGTTTGCTGGCTCACAGCAAGCCTCTCTTGTCCCCCAATGCACAACGCACCAACCTGCATCCCTACTGCTGGCTTTGGGGTGCCCATAACCCACCCTCTTTCTTCCCCTCTACTTGTTTTACCCCTCCATCTCTGCACAGGCCTCTCAGCACGGGGTCCTCTGAGCAGCCCCCTCCATCCGCTCCTCGCCCCGCAGCTATTTCGGAGAAAGGCAGGAGGTATTTTTAGTGCTGCCGGCTCCCAGGAGAAGCTCAGAGCCTCTGAGCCGCAGCAGTGCTGGCGCCAGAGAAACTGCCGCTGCTCTGGCTGATATTTCTTGTCTAATTAAACTCAATCCATCCCGGGGGCCGGGGCTTGGCCACCAACTCAGAGAGGGAAGGAGCAGAGCAGAGAGCTGGGGGCTCTGATAGATGCTGGGAATCGCTCTGTGAGCACGGGAAAAAGCAGGGATGCGACCTGGGGAGGGGGAGGCTGCTTTGTTTTGCCAGGTATGGGGGAGCAGGATGGTCCCTAAAGAGGCAGTGAATGCAGTTTAAGGGGCGCAGAGCTCAGCTCTAATGGTGACGTTGGGTTGAAGGGAACATTGTTCATTACCCCCTCGGTGCCAGGGATAACAGGATGCAAAGAGCCCACACTGCTCAAAGGGAGCCCCATCAAGGGGGGATCCCCCCTTGTTAAAGGCCAGAACAGAGCTGGAGCCACACAGCAGCCCCAGCACTCCCCAGTTAACCCACATCTGGTGAGCAGCACTGTGATTACGCTTTCCCCAGCCCACCTTTGAGGATTGGGGGTGGGGGCACAGCTGTAGAAAACACATCACCCCTGAGGTGACTGTTGTGCTTTTCCCCCCCCCACCCTCTCACCCCATGCTAAAAGAACCAAGCATTTATTCCTGTGCTCCCTTAGAATCCGAGATACATTCCCAGTAACCCGGACACCAGGCTGGCATTCCAAGCAACAGTATATTTTATATAACTGAATTTTGTTTTGTTTTGTTTTTTAACCACTTTATAAAGCCATACAATGAACTGCGGAGAATCAGACGTCTGTACAAAGGGGAAGACAAAAGCAGAGTCACATTCACACGCGGACACGGTGCGACCAAAGTCATCTTTACACGCGCGACGACGCCATGGGCACAAAGATACAAAATATAACATATTTCTTTTCCATCTATATAAATACACAGAAAGGGGCAAAGTCTGAAAGTTTTAAACTGTTCATTAACACTGATTAGCAAATGAATCCGTAACGCTCCCAAAGTAACAAAGACAACAGGAAAAAGATAAAACCACACAAAAAACAGCACAGCGTTGGATCCGCCAACAGAAATGTTGGGTTGCTTCCTTTCTTCCCCCCCCCTCCCCCCCTTTTTTTTCTCCTTTTTAAGGAAAAGAAAAAAAAAAGCAATAGTAACCCCAACCCAACCTCGCAATTTGCAAAACAAACGAACGGAATCAAACAAGCCCCTGCGGGCTCTTTTGCTGTCTGATCTCCCTGCCTGCTCCAACGGGAAGGGTTCCCATTTGCCGATGATGCCGTCTGGGTTTTTGGGGCGGCCGGCTCCGTACCTGCCCGACCTGCTGGGCAGGGTGTGCTCCAGTTTGGCTGTTTCACTGCTAAAAAATCAATGCCCGGAGGCTGCGGCCACATCCAGGTGTTTCCTGGAGGCTGGGACAAAGCCTGGCTCTGCTCGTGGAACCCCTTCCCACAGCATCAATCTGCAGGAGGGGCTGGAGCTGGGTTTTCTCTCCAGCAGACCCTTTCAACTCCAACAATTCCACAACTCTATGATTTTCCACGCTTGATCAGCACACATTACGCATCCAGAGCAACCAAAACCTGGCTTCATTCGGTTGGTTATATCCAATGGGGATGAATGGCTCACTGTGCAAAGGGTGCATCCCTCTAGCAGACAGCGACACAGCCAAACCCCCAGATAACTGCCGAGTCAGATGGGAGACCCCCAGGAGCCTTCCTGTAAGGCAGCAACACTGACAGCGAAGGAAGGAGGGGTGAGAATGGGAAGGTTCTCCAAATCAACACAAAAAAGTGACATATGACAAATGTACACACACACAAAAAAAAATTATATATATATATATATATATATGTGGGGAAAAGTGCGTTTTTAAGGATATCTTTGGCAAGAATATATGCAGTTCTTTGTGCAGGAAGGAGGGATGTGTTGGTGTGTGTGAGAGAGAGAACGCCTGGCGGTGTGGTTACAATGGGACACGCGCAGGGTGAACGGCACAAGCTCAGCTCTCCGATACCGTGACTGCATGGCAAAGCCAAAGATAAACCAAAGGATCTCTTCCGTCCCTTTTTGTAAGGAAAAATATTGATGCAGTGCTGGGTCCCCGACAGCCCAACTGGTGGGGAAGTTACAGCCAAAAAAAAAATGTAACTTAAAAGGAGATAAAGAAGGAAAGTGCCTTAAAGGGAGCTGACAAACGCCCGCTGACATCATTGGAAGAAGCTCTATGTTAAAAACTACACGATGGTTAACATTCGCCATTCAGACACAGGCTAAATCTCCGGCTTGAGCATCAGCATGGAGCCTTGAAGCAGGCGTGATGCTGCCAGCACCTCTGGGTGCTCCGATCTGCTTTGCCCTATGGGACGGGAAGGTGAAGGGGAGGCTCAAGCACCGAGGCAGCAGATTAAAATAAAATTACATTATTATCATCTCTTTTCTTTCTTAGCAGTGAGAAAACCAAGTCTGAAAAATAGAGACTTTCAAAAAATATATCTTTATATATCTATAAACACAGTGTTTCCTCTAATCGGTTACCGGCAGGGTGAGGAGATGATGGGTGAGATCGTCTCTCATCTTGCTTGAATTTCGCAGAAGGAGGGAATCGTCATTAAAAAAATAAGATAAAATATGAAAAGGTCTTTGCATCCATGCGAATAGGGGGAGCCAGGAGGGGGGGACACCCCATCCTCCCTGCATCCCACTGCAGTCTCGCACCCAAATCCTCACTACGCATCCATCTCCTGCCATACACCAACCAGCCTCCGGCCACGCCGGCCCCTCTGCGCCCACGCCGTCGCTGTCTCACACACACACACACACACGGTCACACGCATGTCCCCCACGTGGCACCCGCACGCCCCATCGGCGCTTCCCTTGCACCCAATTCACTTCTGATGTGCAGGTGTTTGCCCCCAGGGCGGGGGAAGGCGGATAGAACAGGGGGGAGAATCGATGCGCGGAAAGCAAAAATATGGCAAAAAAAAAAAAAAAAAATTAATAAAAATAAAATAAATATTTTCAGAGTGTCAATTTAACCTTTTTTTTTTTTTTTTCCTCCTTTAAATTTTGTTAGCTTACAGTATTTTGTCAGTATAGCTCCTATATATATTATAGCTATCAAGGCAAGGGTGGTCTGAGGGAGGCGAGCTCTCTGGGGGGCTGCAGCAGTAGGGGTCTAACTGTTTGCCCCCAGCAGGCTATCTGGGCCACTCTGCACCAAAACTTCTCCAAACACAAAAACCACCAAAAAACAACCTCTGGGCTTCTGCGCTCACAGCACAGTGCTCAGCTCTGCCCCAAACCTGCACACTGCTCCTCACCAACCACCACCAGAACCATATCCAGGACTGAGACCTCTGCTCCCCAACACTACAACACTCAACCATAAGAGCACGGGGCCCTCAGCCCCTGTGCATCCTCACACACAGGGAAAAGCCTGCAGTGCATTCAGGGTGCACACCTTCAACCATGGGGAAGGCAGAGTGTGGCTCTCAGAGGACCTGCGGCCTCCCCACTGAGCCGAAGTCACCCAGCAACTGCTGATCCTTTGTTGTTGCTTCCTCCCCCCACCCCCCAATAAATTTTCTTCAGTCTCTCTCTTTTTCTTTTTTTAACGTGGCCTCCAAAAATAAAAACAAGAGAAAGCGCCTGAGTTACTTGGAGTCATTCGCCTTTCGTGCAACTGGAACGTCCATGCAATTTAAGAAACTGCTTGCACATCTCCAAAGAGAAAGATAGGGCCGGCCACGGGTCCGCTGCTTCACACAGGAAACCCACCTGTGCAAGCATCTGCTATTATTATTATTATTATTATTACTACTACATTTCTCTTTTTCTTTTTTTCCTGTTACGAGAACATGTGACAGGCCACAGGAGGAAACTGTCAAAGAGGACTGGGGACAGGAGGGAAAAGGGGAAGATGGGCGAGGAGGTGCTTTCCTTCCTCCACCAGCCCAGGAGCATCCTCCTCCTCCTCCAGGCATGGAGCGCAGGAGCTGCCCAGAAGTGGAGGAGATGCTGCACTGCCCCTCTGTGGGTGGACGTGCGATGTCTCACCTGTGCTGGGCTCTGGGCCAGCAGCTGAGGGTAGCCCAAAACCAAGCACCCATGGGACAAGTGGGTTTGGGACCAAGCCATTGCATGCCCCAAGCAGGGTGGCCAGCAGGCTTCAATGTAAGCTGGCAGGACCCTTCTGCTGCAAGACAGCAAGGGGAGGTTTCCAACGGCATCTCCTCCAGTGTCCTGCAGACCTGAGCTCATGCTGCGGCAGGGTGTTATCCCCTATAGGCCGTGTCAAACATGCAGCAGATGTTCACCAATGAAGGCTTCTTTCATGGCTTTTGCTGTTTTCTGTTTTTGTTTCTTTTCTCTTTCCTCCAAATGACAACCCTGAGTTCGGCCTGGAGCAAACATCACCACTTGGTGCGGCCTCAGGACTGCGATGCCAAAAGCTGGGAACTCCTCTTGCTGCCACCTTCACTTCGGTCACCCTTCCCTGCGGTGGGACATGCATCCGCATCCTCTCCCTGTTTGGCGCTGACTTCGTGGCTCTGTTACATAGGTGTGTGGTTTGATTCTTCTACGTGTGTGTTAAGCTTGTGTCGAGTTTTTAGGGTTTTGGTTTGGTTTGTTTTTGTCATTGTTTGCTGTTTTCCTCCACAATTCCAACCCTTCCCCCCCCCCCCCCATTTCACTTCCCTCTTCCACAATGCACTTCCTCACACTCCTTCTCGGATCAGCTCCAAGTCCTTCTCCAAAATTCAAGAATCACCCGCAAGCACCAGCTCATCTTTTCTGGCCAGAGCCAAGCATGACCCTGGAGACAAAGTTGACGATGGCTGCAGCTGGCTGGTCCGGGTCCAGCTCTGCAAAGAGGTGGCAGACGTTGTCTGTAGTGCTCCCTTGCTTCCTGGCCACAAAGCCAAAGAGCCTGAGTGGGGAGAAAGCAAGAGACTCAGTGAGGTTTGCCAGCACTGTGCACTCAAGGAAAAACACCATCCCCCTCTTCCAGTATGGCCAGGTCAACCCTCTGCTCTTCCATCTCACACAGCCCACAAGGAAACATTCTAAACCCCAAAGAGCCCACATGAAGATCAGTCTAATCCTCCTCTTGCTGCTGGTTCTTTGAAGACCAGTGCTGTTGGTCAAACCCTCTTCGCCCTGACCATCCCAGCCACTCACCCCATGAATGTCCCCAGACAAGGACCTTGAGGCACGTGAGGGATCCCATAACACTGGAAAGGCCACATGGGGACACCAAGAGTGCAGACCCACACAGTGCAGCCCACAGAGCTGGATGAGACCATGTAGTTATTTCTGTCCATCTCTCCCCCAATAAATGAAATGCCTTTTTTTTTTTTTTTTTTTTAATTAGAACGTGCAAACTGAAGTTATAAATATGGGGGAACAGAATGTGAGACAGGCCCGGGCTGTGGCATTTCTAATTGGAGAGGGGAAGCATCCCAGCAGCTGGACATCCTAATAAAAACTCCTTTGCTAACACAATAGCTAAAATTAGTGGGAACTAACCCCCGGAACTGGGCTCAGTTCCTGGAGCTGTGCTCTCATGTTTGGGTGAAACATTCCCATAGCAAGAAGAAGAGCCCATCCCTCAGGCAACCAAGTCCACCATGTGGGGGCATCCCCCAACTAGGGGCTCCTGGAGGAGATGCTCAGACCCAAGTGGGAAACAGCCTGACAGCAACTGGGAGGAACTGAGCACACACTTACTTGGCTGGGCCACTGCCGTCAGTTTTAGTCCACCTGCAAGTAGAATAAGTGTTAGGAATGGTGCTTCCTGCACACTATGGGACCAAGGGGAACAGAAAAAACAAAGACCCTGCTCCAAGCAGCAGGGTGGCTTGGGGGAGGGAAAAGGGCAAGGGAAACATGCTCCCCAAGGGGCAGAACACTTACTTTCGTTCCTGGGGGTCCAAATCACAGAAGGTGACAGTATTGAGAGGATAGTGTCGTCGGAAGAACAATCTGAAACACAAGGCACAGAGCGTCATGGCCAGTCAGCCCCCACCTCTTCCCATCACAGCTCCCCTGGTTGTCCCCTAGGACACTCCACAAGTCAGGGTCAAGGACTGTGACCAGGCACACGTCCCTGAGGGACATCCTTCATGCTCCCAGTCCAACACCCTTGTCCCACGCATGCCTGGACTTTGGGGATGCAGGGACGCGTTAGCAGGAGCTCTTACTTCCTCTGGTTGTCTGTTAAGGTGATGCCTTGTGCAGAGACTTTGAAGTGGACAATCGTAGCGGTCGGCGTGGGATCAGCCACCAGTGTCTCTGCCACAGCCTTGGAGATGGCCTGTGGGCCAGTGAGCGACTCCATCTCCACTGAGTTGATGAAGAGGACATTGCAGGCTGAAAGGGAAAAAGCAGAAGTGGGGTCAACCACTGCTCCGAGCCACGGTCCCCCTGGAGCAGCCCCTCTCTACTCACCCGCACCCTGTTTGAGAAGGTCTGTGGCCGAGTTGGTGGTTGACGCAGCATCTTTCTTTTCCTCCATAGGATCTAGAAGAGATGGGACATGGCTGCTGCCCACTGCCTGGAAACCTACTGGGTGCTGGGGGCAAATGCACTATCCCCTTTCCAAGTGCTGAGCATTGCATACCGGTACTGATAGGGCACTGGGGGATAAAGGGAAAAGCTGAGCCTGGCTCTGAACCATTTGAGCACAGGAATGAGCCACAGCTCATAGCGCAGAGCATGTCCCCACTGTTGGTCCAGATGGAGAAACACAGCCCATGTGTGGTTCCTGGCTGGAGGAGGAGCTCCCACCCCAAAGTGCAGAGGGGCAGTACCACCCCATGCTGCTGGCCCTGGTTCTTACCTCGGTCAGGAATGACCAGCTTGCAGGGCAGGGCCAGAGGCATGATGGAGTGCTGGTAGACCAGAGCTGACAAGCAGCCTGTGGAGAAAGGGAGAAGGTGAGCAAAGGGCTGGGGACAAGCCTGCCCAGCACAAGAGCTTGTCAAGGTGTTGGTACTCTGGGTGGACAGAACCACATGTGACATTTCCCCTCCCTGAAGTCACCGTGCCCATGGGAGCTCAATCTCCACCCTGCCCAGCAGCATCACATCCCCCAGGAAGCTCAGAAGCAGCTCTTCCAGATACCTGATTGCTCTGCTCAGACATTCCAGCAGAGGAAAGGCATCCCAGCCACACCTGGGGTACTCACCGAAATTAGGCTCATTGGGGCATCCTTTTAGTTTCACACCCCGTGGGCTGGTCTCGATGAGGAAGTGCCTCACCAGCTCGTTGGTGATGTCTCCTGAGAAGAGACCAAATGTTGTCATACCAGAACTGCCCTAATCTTTCTCTTCCCTCCACCATCCCATCGCAACCACATGGGTTCACCCGCAATCACCCTCCTGGAACCAGATCCTCTGCACACCCCAAGCAGTGTTGCTGGTGGGCCATACCCATTTCATCATGCCAAAGCCCAGGGGGAGATGTCCCCCAGCCCTCTATGTCTGGTATGTCCCCATGCCCTGCATGCTGCCGCATCAGTGCATACCCAAGGGCAGTCTGGCTCGGTAGCCCCAACTTCCCTCTCAATAGAAACAATAGAAAGCATCTCAGCGTGGGAAGAAGGAGGACACATAATACCTTTCTTGTTCTGCTGCATGACGGTGGGAGGTGGGGAAGCGACTTTCATGGCAAGGCCATAGGCTCCTCGGAAGGAGTGGCTGTCCCGGATGATGAAAGCCCCTGGCTCCCTGTCCTTCAGCAGTGCGATGGCTGGGGGAGAGAAGGGCAGAGCTCAGACCTGGTGTGCTGAGAGGCAGCATGCCCTCCGACACCAGCAGGCACACCTCAGCTCACTCCAAATCCTTTGCCCCTTACACACCTTGCTCCCGGGAGATGTCTGGCTTGTACCAGTACTTGGAAGTGTCCTGCACAAACTTCACGTTGGCACGAGTCTCTGGGCTGATGTCTGCAGAAAGGGAGGAAGAGAAGAAAAAAAGTCAAAGGAGGCTCTACCTAAAACCTCTGTGTGAGATTTGGGCAACTCCCGCCCCTTTGGGAGTATTGGTACCTCCACCTCCATACAGCCCCAACACGTCACCTTAACCCCAACCTCATCCTCGCTGGTAGCTCATGTCTCCCATGGGCTCTTTTCAGAATGAATGGTAATGCATTGACACAGGCTTCCCAAAGACATGGTGGAGTTGTCATCTCTGGTTCAGGAGCCACAGGGATGTGGCACTGAGGACACGGTCATTGGGCACAGTGGAGATGAGCTGATGGTTGGGCTAAATGATCCGAGTGGTCTTTTCCAACCTTAATTATTCTATGGCCCTATTTAAAGCTCAGTGTGCGGCCTGGGGAGAGCCCTTTGTGGTCTGGTAGGAGCTCAAGTGCTTCCCATTGCACCCACTGCTATGCCAGCACCAAGAGGTCCCTGCTCCCCACGGTGGCTCCTGGCCACTGCGGTCATGGGGCCTTTGCAGGTGCCAGCACACCCACAAAGGGCTACCTGCTTGGCAGCCAAACCAGAGTGACAGCTGGAGCCACTGCTGCCCCAGCACTTTATTTCCCTATTCCTATCAGCCCGATCTTGGCGTCACGGTGGCGGCTCGTAACGGGAGCAGGGGATGGCGATACAGGCGTGGCAGCACGCAGGGCACAGCACCCCTTCAGAAACAAGGATGCGACCCAGAGCGTAGCACTGGGAGCTCCCTGGGGTGCAAACACCAGGAACGGGGCCGGGAGGTCGGCATGTCCCCACGGCAGAGAGAAGCTGGGCGGATGCGAGCTGCCCGCAAGCGCTTTGATCTTCCCTATACACAAATCCCCACGCTGTTTACACCAGCATGACGGCGTGCTCCCCATGCCGAATCGGTATTTTTCCTGTTTGGATTCACCGTTTTTGAAAAGCAAAAAAAGATCAGGAAATGGTCCAAGCCTCAGCAATGCTGCAAGTTCACAGCTGGGAAGGAGTACATCAGGACATAACCTCGTGGGATGGGGATGAGAAGGGGACATGGGACAGCAGGCAGCTGCAGAGGGATGAAGGTGACAGCAACCCCTACCTGGCATGGAAAACTTGGAGAAATCCGGCAGGGTGTGGGAGAAAGCCACGGCGCTGCCACTGCTGGGGCTGGACATGCCGCTGGAGAGGGGCGAGGAGGCCTTGCCGTTGACCGTGGCATAGTTGGGCAGGCTGTTGGAGCGCTCGCCGGCTGACATCCGCCTCTTCTCAGGCAGTGCGGGCTGCAGAGTGGGGCTGCCCTGGCGGTAGGCGGCGGAGTCCGGGGAGGAGGAGTGTGGCGTGCTGGTGCCAGGATAGTACGCCGGGGAGACGGGGAAGGATGGCGTGGAGGGAGGCTGGTAGCCGGATGCACTGCTCTGCCGGGACAGCGTTGGGCGCCTCTCCTCCGGGCTGGAGTAGCCATACATGGGGCTGCCAGGAGGCACGGCCGTCATCTGATGCCGGGCAAGGCTAGGGCTCCCCGGTGGCGCATGGGGGGACACAGTGTGCCGGCCTAGCCCAGGGCTACCAGGTGTGCTGGCAACAGCAGGGTTGGCAGCTCTTCGCCCGAAGCCAGGACTGGGCGGTGTGTTGGTAGCCACTGTCCGGTGCAGGGTGCGGGGGCTCCCTGGCAGCGCGTGGACACCCACCATGCTGACCTGCGGCTGCTGTCGAGCCTGGGGGTCCGGCTGGAAACCGGCTCGTCCATCAGGGTAGTCAGGGCTGGCATAGGGAGAGCCCAGTGTTCCCGCTTGGAAGGATGACGGAGACGAGGTTTGGTAGCTGCTGTGAGCAGAGGGCGTCTGCGAGACAATGGGTGACCGGTAAGCTGGCTCAGCCACAGCGTGGGGAGGTGTAACCGTGCCGTGGGGGCTGCCCTCCGATGGGTAGCTGCGAAGCGAGGCACTGAGGAGAGATAGGGAGAAGATTCAGCTCCACTGTACACCTGCTGCTGGTTGGCCCCCTCCTCCAAGCGGGCACAGAAAAACTGAGGCATAGGACCAGTGAGCTGCTTGATAGCAGCAGTGGGATGGGTCCTGTCAGCTACAGGAAGCAACTGGAGACAGCTTCACAGTTCCCACACACATCAATTCTCCACCAAAATATGGGAGGAAAGAACCTTTTCCCAGTTCCTCTCTCAGCAAAACACCCAGATCTTTCATCTCCAATAGGCGGGGTGGAAGGGACAGGGATGGATGGCACCATCACACTACAAGGGAGCAAAGCTCCCGGGGCTAGGGGGTTAGCACAGACCCTATGCCTCCTGCAGACCTACACCCTCATACTCACCCGTCCACGCTGTGGATGGGGCTGCTAGTAGAGACGGGGCTGGGCACAGTGAAGGAGTTGCCAAAAGCACCGTTCCTGGCAGGCACCTCCATACCCACAGGCTGGGCAGCTGGAAGGTTCCCTGCCCTGCCAGTTGTGGCTGTCCTGGCCACTGACTCAACATAGCTCCTGGGCTCTGCAGAGAAAGAAAAGAGGAAAAAGATGAGCTGGCATAGGAATTGGGTCATGCCCTTTCCTGTATCCCCATTTGAGCCAGAAAAGATGCTTGAACTGAGCTCCTCCAGTCCCCCACGGGATGTGCAAAAACATGGGGCTCATCTGTGCTTTAGTGCTCCTCCCTGACACGCTGAAGACCCTGGGCACAGAGATGGGAGGATCATGCCCACTACCATCCCCAAGAGGACACAGCACACAGGGCCAAGTGGTGCGACCCATCAACGCTCAGTGCCATGCCACAGTCCCCTTGAACAGACTTTGAATCAGTGTCCCTCCCAGGCTGGGATGCCACAGGACACACGTCGTGGTCATAATCATCCTCAGCCCCTAAAAATAGAGCCAACAGCACAGCACGGTACAGCCCACGCTGACTCACGGTGGGACCAGGGTGCTGCCCTGTACAACCCACCTCCCCCAGCACCTCCAGCATCTGGGAACAGAGAGCAGCCTCAGCTATTTCCACTGAAGCATCCAACATTTTCCTCCATCCCTGCTTGAAACTGGAGCCTGTGAGCACTCCCAATAAAAGCAGTTTGTCCCGTGCCAGGAGCTTGGGCTGGACATCCTTGCAGGTCCCCAGCTCCAGGCCAGCTCCAGGCTGGCCATGCCCAAGGCAACTCCACAGCACTAATTAGCATTACAAACATTATTATTATTAGTCATAACAGCTGGGCTCTGGCTAATCCCACAGGCAAGAAAGACGGTGAGGCCAACACACAGCTCTGTGCTCAAGACTGCAAGGAAAAATACAGTCATAGGTTTCCCTGATCCTCTCCATGTCCCCATGCTAGTGTCCCATCTGCCTGCAGGAGGAATCGATGCTGCAGGGCTCATTTCCCTGCCCAGCCCAGGAAAGAACCAAAACCAGACTGAAGACGTCAGCCTGGGCTGAGCACCCGGCAGGACACAGAGTGACAGGGACAAGGCAGTGCCCAAGGAGACAGCCGGGGCAGCTGCAAGAAACACAGCGCTGCTTGGGTAATTAGATTAATTTTGCAGCTACTCACATCTCCCACCCGTCTCCCCACCCCAGCCTAAAATTAGCCAGACAGTACATATGAGTCAGCCTGCAAGAGGTTAAGAGCGAACGGCTGCGAAAATACCAATCCCTCCCGTAAACGTGGAGGCTGCAGGGAGGCAGGAACAGGGCTTAGGGACAAGGGCAGCAGGGAGGAGAGCCCATGTGTGTGCATGTATATGTGCCACGGTGACATGTGACACCGCAAACACGTGTTGGAGTTGTTTTGGTCAGTACAGAAAACGAGGGAGGAGAAAAAAAAAGAGAAGTTTGGGGCAAGGTATTTTTCTCTAGGCTGAAAACTCAGCTCTTGCTTCCTGGTGTTTTCTTAGAAGAGGCTGCAGAGATGCGAAGACAGCAGGGGAACAGAGAAGCCACGTGTCAACTGAGGGGGTGGGCAGGGATTTGGGAACCCCAGTCAGGGCTATGAAATACTCGACCTTGTGCCTAAAGCCTGTACTAAAGCCTTCCCAGAAGGTGCAGGCAGTCCCATGCACTGCCCATTAAGGGGATGGGGAGGGGCTGAGCACATCCCCCTGATCCCAGCAGGATGGAAACCCCATGGAACAGAATGCTGAGGGTGTCCTGGGATCAGGGGAGCTGCTGGTGGGGGCTGCATCCTCCCCAAACCATGCCCAACCTCTCCCATCCAAGCCACAATGCTGTAGGGTGAACCACTCTATTTTTTTTAGCACCCAAAATTACATCTTTCCCAATCAGCCCAGAGCAGTGCCATCACCCAAGCCTTCCCCATCTTGCTGTTTGTCCCCGTGTCCTCAAACCATCATCTCCACATTTCCCATAACCTCCCCAAAGCCAAAACACCAGATTCAGCCCACACACACCACCACATTATCCAAGAGGTTGCAGGACAGAAGTAAAGCAAGAGGTTGGCAGTGGCTACTTTCACAGCCACCACAAGGACACCCACACTCTGGGCTAGCCACCAACACACCAAGTGGGTTGAGAACCAAGGAATGGAAAAGCAGAACTTCAGAGAGTGGGAAGGAGAGGGCTGGGAGACACAACACAGGAGGAAAAAGCTGGGATTTGTCCCAGCTCTTCTTCCTCTGTTGCATCCAAGAAGCTATCACTGCAAAAATCAGCCCTGGGACTGGAATATTTGTGCTGTTTTCCCAAAGCAAACACTTTCTCCAGCGTTACACAACGTGCAGGTTGGCGTTATTTGCATTTTGAGGAACTCCCAGGGAGAAATGCTGACAGAGCCGCAGGAAGTGCAGCAAACATGCCGAGAGGAGACATCCCCTCCCTGAGAAGGATCTGGAACAAATAGTTCCCTATCCTGGCCCCGAGGGCTCAAAGTTTCATTAAAGAAGAAAGTAAAACCACCCAACAACTGCAGGCGGCACTTGGGTAATGGAAGTCACTCTGTTCCAAGGTCATGTGCCACCCCAGAGGCACACCACTGCTGGTAGGAACCCAGACACTGAGTAACCCAGGGCCAGACCACGGCATCCTCAGTGCTCTGAGTGATGGACACTCACAGGGGAGAAAGCCAGGGAAGGAAAAGCCTTTCTTACCTTCTTCAGAGTCAGCTCCCGCCTCCCCTTCTAGCTCTGAGAGATGGAGGGGAGTGATGGGAGCAGGGCAGAGGTGGAAGAAGGGAGGAGTGAAACAGAGAGAGAGAGAAATCTGAGTTAAGGCAGCACTGTTTTGCAACAGGAACATACAGAAGGCAGAGGAGCGCCCCACACCTTCCCAGCCCCATATACCTCCAGCATCCAGACTGGCCATTCCAGAGATGATGTCCACAACCCTGCATCCCCATATCCCTACAGGAAGGTCCCCACAATGGCCTGGTCCAAGCACAGAGGAAGAAGTACCTTCTCCATCTGATGGAGCCTCCACCCAAGAGGTGTCTTCACAGATGACCCCCAAGGAAAGCCACCCACAGTCCCCACCCTGCACTCACCTCCCACCGGGTGCAGCAGGATGTCAGCTGGGTTATGAGGTTTCAGCCCCAGTGCTGAGAGAGGGGTCTTGGCCAGGCCAGGTGGAGAGCGCACTGTCGGCACCGGGGTTGGGGGAAACAATAGCGTTAAGGGCAGGATAGGAAGGGAAACTTCAGAAAGGCTGGAGATAGTGCTGCTCAGGCAGTAATCCCCATCCCACCCACTGTCTGGGCTCAGAACTGCCAGAAAGAGGGGATGCCCAAGTTTGTAGCAGCATCACCACTTGAGGATGTGCAAAGGCCAGAGTGTGCACAAGAAGTCTCTCCCATTTGGAGAGTGGCAGGAACACAGAAGGGAAACAATTCCCAATAGGGCAGGCCCAGCCCCCATCTCTCAACCTTGTCCCACCATAGGCACGAAACCTCCATCATCACCCCATTCCCCCTTCCCAGCCCCCCACATCCAACCCACCCCTCTGCCCACCCCTACACTTGGTTGAGTTGAGGCTGGGCTGTCCCAGTACACCCCATTGCTCTAGAACTGCTAATACATCCACTACCCACAGAACAGCTCAACGGGCAGGTGATTATGTTTGTACAGAGCTTGTTCCCCAAGGGAAGCCAATGCACATGGAAGCTCTGCACCCCCAAGCCCATACATACATACCAGTGGGAGCTGCCTATGTATGCACAGCAATGGCTATGACTGCACCGGCAGTGCAGGATGGTTAGAATTAATGGGGCATGGTTGTGCCTCCTCTCCCCTCCTACCCTACAGATCTGCCTCATTTCCCCAGTGCTGCATTCCACCAGCCCTGCCAACATCCCAGCTTGCACACCCTCCCCAGCATTCACCTTGGAACTTCTTCCAGCATCAGCATTTGAGCATCCCAACTTGCAGCAGGGATGCCAGGAGGCGGTGGGTGGTAGGAAAGGCAACCCCCTCCCCTGAGGCCACATCTCAGGGCAGCCTCAGTGTGGAGCAGCCAAGTCACTGGGAAACCTCGCTTTGGCAGGTGGCTGATTTCCCCCAGTCCGATCCCTTGTCAATGCTGGCAGACAAACTATGGGGTTCTCCCAGGACCAGGGACAGCAGTAGTGGTGTCCCCATGGAGAGGAACAGTTACTCCATCACCCCTGGAGAGACTCTAGTGAAGCCTGAAAGCTTGAGCTTCAGACTTCCTCCTTGACTTTCACTGGACAAGAAATGCTGCCTCTGGGCCACCTCCCCTGCCAGGCTGTTCTGTCACCTCTGTGAGTGACTCATCCCCCAAAATGAGTCAGTGTCCGGCTGCCAAAGGTCTGCTGGGCCCGAGGAACAACAGGGCCATTTCTGAGTTGCCAAATGCCCCGGGGACATTCCCACACTCCGATTGCTGTGTCCCATGAAACAGGACTCAAACATCAGTGGACAGACAGAAGCAATATGGGGAAAGCAGCCTGATCTGCAAAGGGCACCAGCACTGCCGAGTGGGACCAGGGCACGGGCTGATTGCCAGCCCTAAAGCATCCTTCTGCAGTCAGCCTACACAAAGTTATTTTGGGAGGGCAGAGAAGTTACCATCTTTCCTATGGGTTTCCCAGTTGACCAGCTGCTCCACTGCACCGGGGGTCGTCACCAGAGCGAGTCATACAAACCCGGTCCCCACAAACCCACCACAACCGCACAGCTGGGGTTAGATAGAAAGGAACCGGAGGAGCAGAGACAGAACACATGCAACACCCTTTGCAGCCCTATGCCATTCCTGCCCTAAAAACAGTGAGTCAGAAGTGGGACAGCATGCAAGAGTCTGCCCTGAGCCTCCAATCCTACATCCCCTGCTGGCCCCTTATTGCTCTGTAGCTTTTGTGCCATGCTGGTAGAAAAGATGGGGAGGTGCAGGAATGGGACGGTGCCATCTCTCTGACCCTGCCCCTCTCCTCATTCCTTCTGCAGAAACACCCCAATGAGTGGAGGATGGAGAAAAGCCAATGGGACAGTGCTGGGAGTGGGATGCAGATGGGATGAGAAGGAGAGAGGAGGAGGAGGAGGAAAAGGGAGAAGAGTGAGTGATTATGGCGGCAGTGGGTGTCTGGAGCCCGGAGCTGTCTGACCCTTGGCAAATCTCTGGTTTGACGAAAGCCACCCACCAAGCCCTTCCGCCTCCCGGAGCCGCAGCACTTACAGGAGTCGGAGTAAGGGGTTTGTGGCAAGACAGGGAAGGCTGGGGTGGGGGGAGAAATCTCACCGCCGCCAGAGGTTGGGCTGCTGGGGGAGGCACTCTCCATCTCCTCAAAGGCTTCCTTGTAGCTGTGGAGGTGAGGCTGGGGAAAACAGCAGGAGAAAGGGTTGGTCCCATCTGTGCAATGGGCACAAACCTCCAGAGGGAAAATTTTCACCTCCCCATCAAAAACGCATTGTTCAACCCTGACCCTCCAGGACGCTGCTTCCCAGCCTTCCCCCTCCCCACCAGCACCAATACCCAGCGCACCTCCTTGGGCCTCCCTCCCGGGTTGGCCGCGATGGTGCTGACCACCTCGGGCGAGAGGACGGTGGGGCTGCGGGGAGAACTGGGCTCCGGTGAACTCTTCTCATAGTGGCTGTCACTGGGGGTTCGCCTTCGGGTAGAGACGGTGCTCTCTTCTGGGGACTTCTCCCGGGACTGCACCCCTACGGGCAAGCACAAGGCATGGGAGAGGGATGAGGAGGTGCCAGCTGGGATGGGGCTGCTGGGAGATGCTCCAGGGCTTGTCCAAGAGGGTCTGGAAAAGAGGCTTTGCCTGGCAAATTCAGCACTCACCTGCTCCCATCCCATGGCGGCAGAGCTAGTTTGGATTCAGATCAGATATGCTCAGCAGCAGCAGCAAAGGGGCAAGCGAAAAAGCAAGCCAGGGCTGTGGCTAGGAGCTGGTTTGCTGCATTACCCCAGTCAAGCACTGTGAGTCCTGACTTGAGTCCATAGCATTCCCTAGCATCAGGTGTGTGAGGTGTGAGCACCACAGAGCATCCTGCAAGCAGCACAGAGCTCAGTGTAGCACACATAGGGTCCTGGCTGCCTGAGGCTGGTTAGCTCAAACCAGTGATCCCAGTGGGCTGGGAGAAAGGCCAGGAACGGGGGCAGCTTCACGAGTGGAATGAGGGATGTGGCATGGCCCAAATGCAACCTTCACCCCACCCAGCCCAGCTCTGGAGCTTCTCCAACGAAGAAGTGCCCAGGGTGGCTGTGGTGCTGGGTTTGGTGCAGAGGGTGCAGTGGGGGCCACGCAAAGCACAACTCATAGCCCCTATGGGGACCATCCTGGGGGTCTGCATGGCAGCAAAGTGATCCCCAACCTCAGATGTTGCCGAGGTGACACAAGGTGACACAGGGACTGGCAAAGGTGACAGCGCTGTCCCCTCTACACTTCCCATACGCCCTGCTGAGAGAGGCAATTGCAGCAGGGTAGAAAGAGAGAAAAAGGGAGGGGGGAAAAAAAAAACGGAGAAAGGAAAAAAAACAAACCAGAAACCATAAACCAAAACCCCAAACCAAGAGGCCAGCAGAACACTCCAGGAAATGCACTTCTCCAACACCAACTCCTTTCCCACGGGCTGGCGGAGCGCAGGCGGCCATCAGCTGCTGCTCCTGCTGTCAGGGCTCTGCGCCTTGCGCCCGCTGACCTCTCCTCCCACCCAGCCCTGCACTCGCTCAGCGCACAGCCGCAGCCCCCGGCTCTTCCAGCAGCGAGGGAGGGAGGGAGGGAGGGAGGGAGGGAGGTGGCCGGGTGCATTTCGAGCTAATCAGCGCAGTTAATGGCAGCAACAATAAAATCAACGCTCTGGGGAGCAGCGGCCCGGCTGAGAGGCGGGGGACGCGAGCCAACGGGGCTGGCTCGAGCCGCGGAGGCGGCCTGGAAAATTCCACTCGGAGCGGCTTTGAAACACAACTCCTCGATCCCTTCTGCAGGTGCTCGGGGGCCGGAGGCTCTGAGCCCGTGGGGGGGGGTCCCCGGGATACTGTGCCGCAGGGGGAGCATCGCAATGGGACACCCCAAACCTGCCCGGCTCCTCGGGCTCCTCCGGTTGCACACGCCTGCCTTGGCTCGCTTTGGGCACCTCGTGCTGCAGGGCTGTCCCCCAGCACTGCTGATCTGGGGTGTCCCAACTCCGAGCTGCTGCATGGGGTCGGAGAGGGGAACGCATGGCCAGTCCCAAAAACAGGCTGCTTTTCAGCGCTCGGATGTCCAGCGGCTCACAGGCTTTTTGCTGCTCCACTCCCCAGAAATGGAAAACAGACGGGGACGGCAGGGAGGGGAGGGAGGAGGGGAAAAAAGGGACTCATTGTTCAGGAGTCAGGAGTGGGAAACTTCACAGGCTGCTCGGAGCGAAGCCTGGAGGAAACCCAGGCTCTGCACACAGCCTCCCGACCCCTGGGTGATTTATGTGCTGGAAACTATGCTTGAAAAATAAACCCTCCTTTCCCGCAAAGCCGTGCCCCCTCGGCAGATGTACAGCCCTGCTCGGCCGCACAGCAGCTCTTCAAGGACACCTTGTCCCTCCTGCAGGGGCAGCGTGCCCCATCATGGCACACCAGGAGTGGCCAAAAATGGGGAATACAGCATCCCGTCCCCATTCTGCACTCTGCTGTCCCTTCCCCGGGGTGATGTCACTCCCAGGACCAGACAGAGGTAAAAACTCCTTCCCTCTCAGTATGGAGAACAGCAGCAGACGCTGCCCTGTAGCGCTCACTACAAGACCCACATTTTTCCGTCCCACTGTTCACAGACACATCTACTGCTCTCCTCCATCCTAGAGTACTTCATCAATGTGGCACCAATGTTTCACCCCAAAAAGCACCACGGCACCAATGCAATGTCCCCGCTGTGAGCGGCACACTCCAGCATTCAACCTTGCCTTCGATTTTCCAGCCCATCCCAAAGGAATTCATGTCAACACCACAGACCAGAGCCCAGCCTGGTTGGGGACAACTCCAGAACTGACTCAGCCACATTCCCCTGTGCCAAGGGCTCGGTAGGCTCAGACCTCTACCATCCTCCTGTGGGGCTTCCCCTCCCTCCATCCCATGTCCATGCAACACACAGAGCACTCAGCATGCAGGCAAGGAGGGGGAAGAGAGAGGGAAGAAGGGAAAAGGAAAGAGGAAAGCAAGGGAATAAAAGAGGAGACAGGAAGGAGAAAGAAGAATGAGTAGGAAAAAGAAAGGAGGAAAAGGAAGAAGGAAGGAAGGAGGAAGAAAGAAGTCTTGAGGAGGAGGAAGGTGGAATGAACAAACCAGAGGAGAAGGACCGTTGCTGGTTCAGAGGAGGACGGGGGGCTTTGGTGCTCTTGTTGAGGTCCCTGAGCTTGGCGTTGTACTCTGCCAGCATACCAGGACAGGGTGCAAGGAGTGTGGGAGGTCACAGGGACACACACACGGACCCCATGGGGAGAGGAAGGGGCAGACAGGACAAATGTCACAAGATACAACAGGGAGACAGAGAGAGAAAAAACAAGAGATGATTAGTCGGGCTCCAAGAGATGAGCCTGAGGTCGCCTGGGGTCCAAGGGAGCTTAAGCCCCACTTGGAGCTGCCCTCACATCAGCCAAAATGCCAGGAACATTGCTTCACCTCACCCCTCCCTTATAGCTCCAGGCACTGCTTATACACTAACAGAGAACGCTGTGGCTCCCAGCCACACATGGCCTTGTGCAATGCCATCGAAACCCTGACACTGTCCTCTTGAGGATGGCACCGTACAGGGCCCATCCATCTTGAGATGAAAGGATGGAGGAAGGGGGCTTCAAGCACAGCAGAATCAGGGTGCTGGGGATGTAGGAGGTGCGAGATGCTCCTCATCACCGCGCCAGCACAGGCAGGCAATTTATAGCAGCAGAGAATGTAAACAAACCCGTCTGTGCCTGACTTCCAACAGTGTCCCCTCCCAGGCCCAGTGCTGGCTTGGGGACACTTCGTTCCTGGCCAGGGGTCAGCCCGCCCACCCTGTCCCCACTGGCACAGACAGCCAGACGGGACAGGTGGATACAGGCTGGGGCCATCCCCATTCGTCTCTCCTCCACGGGACACTGAGGTGGGATGGAGCCCAGCCCAGCCCCCTGCCCTGTCCCCGCTACACTGGGGCAGGATTTCCAGTAGATGCCACCACGCATCCATTTCCCACCCACCCCAAACACTATCCCCTCCTCCACTCTACTTTTTCCCCCCTACTCGTATCTGCTCAGTGAGTTATGGGGCGATCTTGTTAAAAAGTTCAGCCCAGATGTACAGTGCAGTTTGGGCATCTCCATACCCTTGGATCTGTTTAAAGCCCTGGCTCCCTGAATACCTCTGTTGATCTTGAACTCTGAAGATGGGGCTCAGATGGATGCAAACTGCCACCAATGCCCCTTTCTCTCCCCACACAGTGCTGCCCCCCGCCCTGGGGCAGCAGTGACTCAGCCTCAATGCTGGGTGGGTTGCCACTGTCGGATTTTTCCAGCCAAGCCCTCTTCCCCCTCCCTTCAATACCAGGCGAGTTTCTGGACTGAGCGCAGAGCTGGAACGGACGGAGTTGCCAAGCCCCAGCATCACAAGCTGGCCCCAAGCCTGGACACATCCCCAAACTTTCCTAAATGTCGCTCTGCAATGAAACAACTGCTTGCTTGAGCAGCAGGAGTGAAGGCACCAGAGCTGCGACAGCTTTCTCAGGGGCTGGGGAGGATCCTCTGTGTCCTCAAAACCCCCATGTCACTGGGCTCATCCCCTCACCACCCCTATTGGCTGCAGCAGCTTGGGACACACGTCCCCTTCCCTGCCCCCCCAAGGAATCAAAGCATCCTACCTGCCACCCTGTGGGCCACCAGCCCTTCCAGATTCAAAGGCTCTTCTCCCGATCTCGACAGGTCTTCATAGCTCTCCAGACCCTTGTGGGGCAGCTGGCTTTGTGCTGGCGCAGTGGGGGATGGCGGGGAGGAGACAAGAAGCTGCTGAGACCCTGCAGGGCTGTACGAGGCGCTGAGCGGGAGGATGCTCGCTGGTGCACTGCTATAGCTCCGAGGCTCTGGCACTGGCTGGTAGCTATAGGGAGTATAGGTTTCCCGGTACTCATGCACAGTGTAGTCTGGCTCTGCAGTACTTCGAGCCACAGGAACCAGTGGACCGGGAGAGTAGGCTTTGGCCAAGGGATCAGTGCCCACAGAGGTACCGAAGGACCTGGGCTGAACCACTTGTGGGGCCGGCTGAGCGTAATGACCACTGAGTGGCTGTGCTGACAGCGAGGAGAGCATGGCAGCAGGCTTGTCCTGGCGGGCGGCTGCGGAGGGGACACTCTGCGACTTATGGACGGAGGGTGCAAGGTCCAGCATGAGGACATCAAGTGCTTCAATGGACTGCTCAATCTCCCGGCGCGATGGAGCCCGAGGGAACTCGGGCATGCTGTGGCTATGTGGGGGCATGGGCTGCAGCGGGCTGGGCTGGGGGCTGCAGCTGGACAGGCTGGGGCTGTGGCTCTCCAAGCCTCCATCGTGCAGCTGGGATGGTGGTCGGCTGCTGCCCTGCTGCTGCCAGGAATTCAGACCCCGCTGCACGGCCTCCCGGCTGCTGGTGCTGCGAGCCGGAGCCTGCGGTAACGCCGGGTTTGCTTCGTACTTGGCTGTCCCCACGGCTGGGAAGGACTGTGAACGGTGGGCACTCGGTAGGTCATAACCATACAGATATGGCTGTGGCACCGGAGGCTGGAGCCAGGCCGGTGAAGCTGCCGCTGGCTGCCGCTGTGGGTATCCAGCCAGGTGCTCCTGCGTGGATGCTGAGGGCCGTAAGTGAGCCAGCGGGTCACGGAGGTGGTGGCCCATCAGGGTATTCTGGTTGCTGTAGGGGTACGCACCGTTGGAGAGAGGCTCAGCCTCATAAAGCCCTTCCTTCAGCATCTTCTCAGCCCCGTTGTAGCTAGCTGGGCCATTGGGCAGCGAGGAGAGGCTGCCCACCCGTGGCGCCTCATGGAAGCCAGCCTCGCTGGCAGTGGTGGTGCCATCCAAGGACGAGAGCGTGCCCAGGCTGCCCACGCTGTGCCCATCCTGGTTGGGCAGTTCATCATCCAAGATGTCCGTCTCCCGCTCAGCTAGCAGCGGTGTGCCAGCACCATTGACGTGCACCTGGGCCGGCACCACATGGCGGCCTGGCCCGGTGGGCAAGCGGGCAGGTGTGGGGCCCGGTGCGTGGTTGTGCATGGGCGCCGTGCTCTCCAAGCCAAAGCCGACCAGGAGACGGTCCAGCTCCCGCTTCTCCTCAGGGCTCAGCACCGCGTGGCCACCAGGTGCCCCGGGAGCCCCCGGCTCATCCGTCCGGTCGGTCTTGGTGGAGGCGGTGGAGTTGCCTGAGTCGCTGCTCACCGACAGTGTGTGCTCCACGTGGTTGGGGGCTGCCGAGAGGGGGAGGCGGGCGGCGTTGACAGCGCCGATGCTGCCGTGCAGGGAGTCTTTCTTCTTCACTTTAGCGTAGAGGCTCCCGTCCAGGGGCCCTTGAGTGTGCCCAACCTCTGCAAGGGGAGAAACGAACACGAGACCCCAGATCAATGGCTGGCTCTCTGCACGTAGCTAATGGGTCCCATTAGCCGGTGGTTTCGATCTCTTCCGTGCTGCCAGAGTGCTTAACTACCAGCATGGCCGTCTCCTCCGCACCTGGTGCGGTCCCGTGGGCGCCACCACACACAGACGCTGGTGCCAGGCCCCCTCCCCGCGCCCCCATGGCTCCGTGCCGTCCTTCCCTGCCCCACAAGCACCGCATGCTCCGCCGACGTCCAGCAAACAGCCCCCCGGCTCCGTGCAAAGTCCGTGGCTGTTCTCCTCCCGGCCCCAACGGTGGGGAGGGCTGGGGCTGCTGATACCATTGGATGTCGCTTAACTGCTGCACCCAAAGGGACGCACTGGGGCACTGGAGAGCAAACAGGGACTGTGGGGGCAATGCATGCACACACGCTGCAGGAGGCCAGGTGAGGAGATGCACGCAGTCAGACATGGAAGACAAATGGACCCAAGACCTACCTGCCCCCTCCCACCTGCCCCTTCCTCCCACTCTCCTCACAGACCACGCATGGATCCAGCCCAGCTACCCATCCTTGACATTTTCTTTCCTGGCTACAGCAAGGCTCCCACCCTTTCAGTTCTTTCCCTTCCCTCTTTCAGGGCGGGTGGATCTGCTCCAGGCCTTCTCCAGTGGTTGGACACTGCCCCAAAGCTCCCACACAAGCAGCATTTCTCCCCAACCCCAAACACGTAGCAGCTTCTCCCTGGGGAGGCACAAGTCATCGCACAACTCAAAACCATACTACGGCAGTGTCACCAGTGGCCTCATGCCCTGCCCCGAGCCCCCCAGATCCACCAACACCACTTCACAACAGGTCAGCCAGCCCTTAGGGACACAGCGAGACCCTGGTCACTGCCGTGGCACTGAGGACAGCCCCTTTCACCATGCCTGTCCCCTGCAGCAGCACACATAGCACCGGCTGCGCTGCAGACTCTTGTTTTTCCAGCTCCCCAACAAGGTTTCCTGGAAGGGGCTGCGAGCAGCATTAAACACTTTCTTTTGGAGGAAAAAATGACTCTTCGCTGGCCGTGGGCCAAGCGGCTGACTCAGGAGCGGAAGACAGCCCTAATGTGATAGTGTGAAATCAGAGCACTCCTATCTGCGAGCAAAACACTTCCGAAAGCCAGTCCTGAGCTGGGGCATGGGGCCGCGTCAGCCAATCCCTGTCTACCCACGGGGATGCACTCACCCCATGCCACGACCCCTCCCCACCATACACAACGCCCAGCATACAACCTACCGAGCCAGCCTGTTTCAACCCCAGGAAGAGTCCCCTCTCAGCTTCAGTTTTCCACTTGCAGATCTCTGCTGGCAACTCAGGAAGGCAGCTGAGCCCCAAATATCACCCCAGCCTCAAAGGTGGGGTGATGCAGCAGGGACAGTAGGGTCCCTCTCTGGGCACACAGTGCAGAGGGATGAGGATTTTTGTGCTCCTCCACACAGCTACGAACTGGCAGTATTTGACTCACAGCAGGGAAAGGGGGAAAGAGGGAGGGAATCCCTTCCAGGGGAGGAAGAAAGGAAAAAGTGGCGTGTCCAGTGGCAGCGTCAATGCCAGACAGGCTGAGACATCGCCCAGAGCTGGGACATCGCCCAGCCCATGTCTGATGGCAGTGACGGGTGCTGGCCAGTCCCGAGAAATAGGGCAAGAGCCGAAGGGGGCTGGGATAAATAGGGCAAGGGAATAGAGAGGAAAAGGGAATAAATAAATATAAATGGAAGCACGTGGTTCCAAGGGAAAAAAATAGATGGGGAAGGCTTTAATTAGTCTGTAGGCTGGGAACCACCCCACTGCTGGGCGAAACATCTCGAAAGCAGGGCCTTCAAGGGGCACATCTCACCGTGAGTGCCTGTCCCACCTGACTTGAACCCTTCAGCCTGATGAGAACACAGCAGTTTGTTGACCTCCATCCCAAGAGCGGCTCTGGAGAGGCAAGAGAGGAAGGCCGTGCGCCCTGCCCCACACCCGACTGCACACCCTGTCCTCAACCCCATGCCTCTCCTGGGCTCTGATGACAAGAGGTGAAAATCTGCTGCTCCTTGCCTCCTCTCTGTACCACTCCTGGACCATGCTGCAGTGAGAAGTTAACTCCCACAAAAAACAAGAGAGGAGGGTACAGGCTGCCTCAGCCAACACTGCCATACCCAAAGCGGCAGGAATCCAAGTCCCCATTTGCAAGTGGCCACAGCTCCCAACAAGGTCAGCCTTCATCCTGAAGGTCAGCACAGCTCCAGCCAAGAGGGCTGTTATCTGCCCACGCTCAGCTCCTGGTGTAGCTCAGGGCTGGCTGGGGGAGAGCCTGGAGTCCTTCTGCAGACCCCCTCACTCAGACTGGGAGAAAACCCAGCCCACAGCAAGTAACATCAGGAGAGCAGCTCAGCCCAGTGGGTGGTAAAGAACACACGTCCCAGATCCAAGAACCCTATCTCGTGTCTGTGCCCCACGCAGCACCACGCTCCCACACAAAACCTGCACTCATGCTGAGGACAAGGCTGGGCTACTATCACATCTCCCCCAACCCAGTCCCCAGCAGCATCCCATCTGCTGCCACCGCCCCACCAGGTAGGACCACTCGGGATGAAGAAAACAGGGAAGAGCTCACCTCTCCCCAGCTCTGATCTATTTCATGCACCCAGATACAATGGCAAGAAGTAACCCCAGCCCCTGAGCAAGGGGTCACTACAGCCATGAATTTCATCCCCCGCACCCCAAGCCCTCCCCTCTCCCAGTCCGCCCAGCTCAAAGAAAAGCAAACGCAGGACTTACCAAAGGGCACAGAGAAGAAAAAATCCTGAATGAAGAGAAGGAGCGGGCAGCAAAACCCCTTTCCTTCGCTCCTTCCAGGGGACCTGGCGTGGTGGCAGCTTGAGCGGCGCCTGCAGCCGGCTCCGTGCGACCGTCCAGGACAGGAGCTGATGGCCGGCGCTGGCTTTGGGCTGGCGTCTGTCCCTTTGGCTTTGCTTTCCTTCTCATGGAGCTATTCCCCACCGTAACGCTGTGTCCCCGGGGCCAATTTAGGGGCACCCCGAGCGCAGTGGGGGGGGGACCGTGGGACTCAGACCTGGTGCAGCAGCAGGGAGCGAGGGCAGGATGGAGGAGGGAAGGACAGAGGAGGCTGGAGGCGAGGAGGTGCCGGTTCCCTCCCCTCTGCCCAGACCACACAGAGGCAGTGGGGAGGCGTTCGGGGGCTGTCAGAGCCCCAGCCCTGTTTAACCCAGCGAGGGGCGAGCCGCCATGGAGGGAGGGCAGGGAGGACAGCCGGACAGACAGCTCCTGGTTATGAATATTAAGTACTTCCTCCAGAGGCAGCCAGCGCAGCGCCACGTTAACCATTTCCTCGGCGTTCCAGACAGATGGACAGATTCCCCCCAAAACAGCCGGACAAACAGCCTGCTCCCTTCACACCACAGCATCGCCCGCTGCAGGAGACCCCCAGCCCAGGGACCCTCCAGCTCAAAAGCCCCCCCAGCCCTGCCCGGCTCTGGCGTCACATCACACCTGTCCCCAGAAAGCTGTGACACATTCCATGTGGGAGGAGGGGGGTGGCCTTTTGGGCCACACGTGATGCTTTAAGAAGGCAGACCCAAAGCTCTGGCTGGAGATGCGAGTTTCTCCTTCTTAAACAAGTGCCCAGCTCAAAAGGCACAGAAACCCTTCCAATGGCCCCATCGGCCAAACCTGACCACCCCTCCACTCTCCTCAGAACACACATTTCCCACACCTCCACGCATGACGATCATTCCCACCCAACTCAGAGCCCGATTTCCTCAAACACCGGTGTGCACCATGCATCCTTGCACAACTTTTGTGCTTGCTTTTCCACCTTTCGATTTTTCACCCCAGGTTCCACAGCTCTGGATGCACCAAGGACCCCCCCAGACACACTCCGACAGTTTAACGACCATTTAAAGAGGACAGACAAGGGGCTGAACTCCTACTGCCCAGCGAGCACCCCGCCTGCATCCTGATGTGACCCCCACGTTCCAGCTCGACCATCCAGCCAACCCGTGAATGCTTTGCCGTTACCCCATAGGGAATAACCAGAAGAAAATAGGAGAAGCTCCCCTTGGATCCAGCCCCAGCCCTTCGTGCCCCCCAACACCCACCCGCTGAGCCCTTACCTCGCTGCTGCGGCCGGAGCACGGAGCAGCAGAGATGGGCGGGATGGGGAGGGGGAAGCAGATTCCTTCGGCTTTAGTCAGCTGGCGAAAGCGAGAGCAGAGCCAGCGGCTCCCTCCCTGCTGAGCCCGGCCAGGGGACAGAGCCAGGCGCAGGGGGGAGAGCCTCAGTGCTCTGAGATGGCTTTAACAGCCCCAGCCTGCCCCATCTGTCTTCCCTGCCTTCACACAGCCCAGCTCGCCTGCTGCTCCATGTGCCCCAGCTGTCCAAGCGGGCCCAAGGCAGCAGCCCAGCAAGATGCCACCCCCTCATGCAGACAAACCCGTGGCATTGACCCCATGGCGGGGACAAACCTGGGGCACTGACCCAATCCAGGGACTTTGTGACCAAGGAAAAGTGCAGGACTGATGCCTAAGCTGCTCCCTACATGGGATGGGGAGACAGGAGGGCACCAGCATCACCCCAGGAGGTTTTGTATCCAGGGCTGAAGCAGGTAGCTGGCACCCCCCATAAGCACTTACACCCCACTGTGCCATCCTAGCCATGGGCATGGTGGGAGCAAAGCACAGACACATGAGCACGACTGAGCCAGCAGCATTACTCAGGTGGGGATTTAGCAAGCCCCCTGCAGATGTTGGGCTTGGCCTCAGCAGTCCCCATTCCAGCAGCGGAGACAGGGCTTGTACAGAGGGAGGCAGGGATGGATACCAGGTTCAACAGTTATGGGACCTGCTGAGTCAGGGACATGCAGGGCCCTTTGGCACAATTTCACGCTGCCCCAGCATGGCAGAACCCTCTGTCCCCTTGCTTTGTACCACCACAGCCACACATCCAGGTCCTAGGGATAACCCCCTACCATCTCTGTGCCAGCCCCAGCACTCTGCTCTCCGCTGGTAATAATCTCAGCTAAACCAAACCAGATTAATAATCATTCCCCATCCACAATGCCAGTGTGTAGTACCTCTCTGCAGCAGCTCTCCAGCAAGCTGCAAGACCCACAGTGCTCCAGCTGCTCCCTGGAACCAACCTGGCCCCCACCAAGAAGGGCAGAACATCCTTCATCCACCATGAACAGGGGAGACCTGAATCCCAGTAACAGCCATCCCCTTTCTCAGCTGCCATAAGTATGGGGGGAGAACTCATTACAGAGCCAGAACAACCACAAAGCTTCCTTGAGGAGGAGACAGGAGGGCAGGTGGAGCTGCAAGCCACTACGTGGGGACAAACAACATGCAGTGGGATGAGAATGGGGGGGTCTCAGTGTACCCCGCTCTCACTAATAACCATGGGGCAGCCCAGGCCAGGCGAGGACATGGATAAAGCCAACAGAGCGGGTTGTGGAGCAGCCCAGCTGGGCCAGAAAGCCAAACATGAACATTTGCTCAGTCAACTAGGGATCTCACTGCACCTCAGTTTCCCAACATCCATAAGGATAAGCAGACAGGCGGCAAGCACAAGGACAAGCACCACCCCCAGTGGATCCCCTGCTATCCACCGTGGGGTCACCCCGCAGCCAAGAACCTTCTTTGCACCCAGCACGGACCCCAAACAGAGCCAAAGCAAGAGGGGGAACCCACCAGTTCGTGGCTGATCCTGACCTCCAGGCTGCCGCTTTCTCCAGGAGCCTTCACCGGGCGTCAGGGAGTGGCAGTGGCAAAGCAGCAGCGCGGCGGTTGATCCCACCCCGGTGCTGGTCCCGTGTCCCCCCTCCCTGTGCCAACCTCCACCCCCCCCCCCCCTCCCTCCCCACCACCATTTGCTTGTGCTTGGTGTGCCAAAAACGTTGGCGTGCAATTCTCTGACCAAATAAGGCGAGAACAACCATAAACAAGGACCCCCTTGCACTGCCACCTCAGACACCGGCAGCCCCAGCCCTGCAGCCGCCATACCAGCCTGCTGAAGCCAGACCTAGCAAAGCAGGGAACTGGGCTGTAGAGGAGGGATCCCGGCCTCGCTCCCACAAAAGCAACATCATCATTCCCCAAGGCACATCTCACAGCCCTACCAGCTGTCCGCAGTCCTGACCTTTCTCCAGGTGTTTCCCTGGCAGCGCTGGCTCAGCCCAGCTCCCCTCAGTGCTGTCCTCACGCTGGATGTTGAAGTTCTCATAGGAGTCCCAGCGGATGAGTGGGTCAGATGTGTTGTAGTCCACTGAGACACTGGGACCGTTCTCCAGGTGCTCCATGCCTGGGAGGACAAAGGACAGTCGGTCAGGGTGAAAACAGAGCTGGCACATGAGGGATGGGGCCGAGATGGCACAGGGGATGGAAAAAGGGGAGCTAAGGTAGGAGGGTCATGGCTGAGTTGCCCTGGGACAGAGAGATGGATGGTCAGCCTGTTTTCCCAGGTAACTAGCAATAGGTCCAGAGGGAATGGCCTCCAGTTGTGTGAGAGGAGGTTCAGGATGGATACCAGGAAGAATTTCTTATCAGAAAGAGCGGCTGAGCATTGGAACAGGCTGCCCAGGGAGCTGGTGAAGCACTGTCCCTGGAGGTGTTCAACAAAAGGGTAGACATGGTACTGAGTGACACAATTAGCAGGCAACACTGGTGGTAGGTGGACAGTTTGACTGGCTGATCTTACAGATCTTTGCCAACCCAAAAGATTTTATGGTTCTACAGGCAGGGATTGACCTAGGGCTGTACTTTTTGGGGTGTGGATCCTACTTGTGGGTTGAGCTGGCCTTACCTTGGATCTTCTCAGGGCCATAGGAGAACACAAATTCCACCTTTCCATATTCGGGAAAGCGTTCATCTGGCAGGGAGAGAGCAAAGCAAAGGGATATCACCATCTGTCCTTCCAACAGCACACAGACAAGCACAACAAACCTGCCCAAAGCACAGGGCACCTGCTCCACAGTATCACAGAATGGCTTAGGTTGGAGGGGACCCAAAAGATCACCCACTTCCAACCCCCAGCCATAGGCTGGCTGCCAGCCTCTAGACCAGGTTGTACAGGGCCCCATCCAACCTGGCCTCGAACACCTCTCCAAGGATGGGGCATCCAAAACGTGTCCGGGCAACCTGTTCCAGTATCACACCACCCAGCCAGCTCAAGTGTTATCCTTGGGCAACAACATCCAGATTTGGGATGGTGCTGTCACCTTTCCCCACCTGGCACCACATCCATCACCACATAGAGCAGGATGGCCCTGGTTCACCTCCACCATGGCCAGGAATGGGGTAAGAGCTGCCCACCACCAAACCCTTCCCTAGATCAGCAGGAAAGCCCAGTCTCATGCAGCCTGGCTTTTGGTGTGGTCATTCTTGTCTGTGGGGGCTGCATAACCCAACAGTTCCCAGACAGTGAGAACAGCACCAGAGCCACAAGAAGAGTGGAAAACTGGGAGAAAGGAGAGAGAGAGGCTGCATCAGGCAGCGCAGTTACCTCTGAATGCCTCATCCAGGTCCTCCTTGCCAAAGACGATGTCCAAGTCGTGCACAGCACAAGTGTGGAACTGCACACGGAAAATGACATCACGGGTTGGGCTGCGGAACTTCTTGTGGTAGCACTTGAGCTGTGGGGATAGCAGGGATTAAATGAGCCCCAGGCTGCCAACATGTCCCTAAGGCACAAGGACCACTGTCTCCCAGCTCCCCTTGTGAATGGGGTGAGCTCCTTACCAAGATATCGCCTTTGAGCAGCAGCCCTGGCTCGATGGTGATGCAGATGCCTGTCTGGCTGTCCCCTTGCACGTTGCTGTGGAGAAGAACAGTGTGAGGACATGAGCCCCCACTGGCCCCTTCCACCCAACCCTCCCAGTCAGGATCCCAAAGCACAGGGCTCCCCTCGCCTCAGTTTTCCTTCCTGCAGCCCCACCGTGCACCAGGGAACTTCCCATGAGCAGCGGCGTCAGCACTCGGTGTTAGGGGACAAGCACAGGGGATGTGGGAAGAAGGGAGTTGGATTTCACAGGCAAGATAAACCTGGAGTTTATTATCGGCGTCCCATAAACAGTCTATTAAAAGCTGAAAGGCGAGGCTGGAGTGGCAGTAAATCTCAGCTAACGGGGACAGACGGATGGCGGGGATGGGAGTTCCTGGTTCAGGGGGGTGGGATGGGAATACCCCAAAGGCAATGGGCTCTGTTCCCCTTAAAGGGGCCCAGCTGCAGGCTGGGTGTGGGGCCAGGAGCTGGGGGATCCGCATGGGATGCGGTCCCAGCAGAGCATCCAGGCAGCTGGAGAAATTAGCTCCTTTGACTGCTCCCAGGGGCCCTGGGGCTGGGAATAGGGACACAAACCCAGCTCCATCTGGTAGCATCAGCAAAATGGTATTGGGATAAATCGCACAGAGGTTAAAAAGTAGAGAACTATTCTGGGGGAGGAGGAGAAGGAGACTATTCTGCTGGCTCTGGGGAAGATGCTCCTCACAGCCGCCTTCCTGCAATCTGCTCTGCACCCAAGTGCCCCCCAGCGGGTTGCTGGCAGGGCATCAGCCCTGTAAGAATCCCATAGGGAGGGAGAACCATTAGTAGGGAAGTGTCTCACGTAATGCTGCAGCACAGAGATGGGCTTGACCCGGATGGGAGCAGCCCTGGCAGGAGGAGCATGTCTTTGGCCGGAGGCAGGAGAACCGCCTCTGCCCCCAAGGGAGGACGAGGTGTCCCCAGCCCCAGGCTCTGCACAGCTCCAGGCTCCCTCTGCTGATGCTCAGAGTCACTACAGCCCTCCAGCAGAATGGGCCAAGCCAGTACAGCCCAGTACGGCCAGTTCCTTCCTCCAAGGAAGTAGGGAGCCCCTTTTTGGTGGCTGGCAGGAATCAAAAGAACTGAGCACTCGGATCACTGGGGATTTGGCTCTGAAATATCTCCACCCCCCACCAAGCTGCAAGCCCTCCCCTGAGCTGGGCAGGAGGGCGAGCACCCTGCCCCAGTGTGCAGAGATAGTTACTAGATCCCCGATGTGTAGACGGGCTGCATGGCCTGGTAGATCTTCAGAAAGGGCCGACAACCTGGAAGACATCAATGGGGGAGAGAAGGCGCGTTGTTAGCCGGCAGGGTGGAGGGGCAGGGATTAGTCACGGGGTAGAAATCCAAACAGGGACGAAGCCAAAGCAAACAGCCACTCCCACCCCAGCCAGCCCGCACTGGTGAGGCCTCCAGCAGTGGGCAACATCTGGGATGGGCAGAAAGTGATGCTCCTGACTGCACGGGGCTGGGAGTAGCGTGGGAGCTCCCAGAGCCCAGGTGGGTCCTGCAGGACACATGTGGAGTTGAGATGGAGCCTGATGGGCTCTGAGTATGGAATCTCCTCCAGGTGCCCCAGTGGGCACTGGCAACCCAGTGGATACTGCCTCCCCTTCCCAAAACCCAGTCTGCTGCATTCTCCACCATCAGAAAAGCCTTATTGCTGATCAGTACCCAGTCCTAAGGTAGAGCAACTTCAGAGCACATCCCTGCAGGGTAGCACCCTACTAAAGAAAAGGGAACAATTCTAGAGGAGAAAAAGAGTAGAAAGCGTTCAAATTTCCCAGGGTATTGTGTAAAGTAACGCCCTTGGAGAACAAGGAGCAAAGGCTCAGGGGCACCTACCACCCTTCGATTCAAAGTTGGGGATGCCGTGCATGATGACGTGGTGCAGGAAGAGGGGCTTGTTGTTCATCTTGATGCTGCCAGAGAGGAGCCCGCTGAAGTAGTGGATGTACCTGAAAGGGAGGACAGATGGCTCAGGGACAGGTCCCACTACCCCCAGCTGCATGGGACAAACCCAAGGCCATGTGCCAGAACCTACCTCTTCTGGGAGGGCTGTCCCACCGGCACCACCTTGTCCTCATAGAAGCGCTTCATGGCAAACCTGTCCAGAGCCTGGTCAGCACTGTGGGGACAAGGGGGTAAAGAAGGGAAGGAAAGCATTGGTACCAGCAAACTGCAGTGCTGAGCAGTGGGTAAGGAAGCTCTGTGACTGTGCCACTACTCTCACCTGGCTGAGATATTGCTGTAGTGCATGTAGGCAGCCACGACTACCCCCAGGCGGCCACGGTTCCCCTGCGGGCAACAGAAAGGATATCACAAGGATGACATCAGCATCACACATCCCTAAATCTTACAACACACACCCCAATCTGCACACCAAGCCACAAAACACCAGGTTTCCTACACTCATCAGCTTGCTCAATCCCTGCAGCTCCCCCTCAGGGTCCAACCCACCTTGTTGTGCAGCACCACCACGTTGTGAGCCGCTGCGTTCAGCCACGTGTCCATCGCTTTGCAAATGCTGCAGATCTTCTCCAGTGCTGGTGTGTGCAGGTCAGGCCACCCAAAATCCAGCACCTGGGCAAGGAATGGGGGGTGGGGGGGCAATCAAAGGTCAAAACCACATCACTTCTACCTCTGTAGTCCACAGTTGATGCCTCTCCCAGGCTCTCCACCAGCTCTCCTGCTGCCAAGACCCTGTCCTGAGCTTGGGAGTGTTGGGTCCACATTTCCCAGCTCTCCAACACCCATCTCAGCTGCTCAGGGGACCACACATTCCCAGAGATGGAGATGATTCTCCAGGGGAAACAAGGGAGCACTCCAAGAGATTCAACCTTGGGATGGTGGGCAAAGTCCTGGTACTCTTTTCCAAGCTTTCCCTTCCCTGCCCCTCCAGCTGCTTGGTGAGGCAGGAGGGTGGCTGTTCCTGTTCTGGGAGTTTGGACAGGGGAGCTGTTCCTTTTGCCTTGCCCCAGCCTCAAAGCCCTCTGCTCACCTTGGGGTGAAGTTTGCTGATATCATGTCTCCGTTCTGACAGGTTGAAAAGCTTCAGGGAAGAGGAAAGAAAAAGTGAGGAGGCATCTTCTTCCCCAGTGCCAGCCCAACCTCTTCTTCACCCTCAAGCCTCCCCAAACACATTAACTCCAGTAATGCCCTGCCACAGAGCACTGCCATGGCCAACAATGCCTATGGGGTCAAAAAGGGGATGGAAAGCTCCAAGAAAGGAGAAACCATCTGTGTCAGTGCAAGGATCCTCTCACTCCAGCTCAGCGCATCAGGGTGAAGACTGACTGGAGGTAAAGATGTGGCACCCTCCCCCTCCAACATCCCAGCCCCATCCCCAGGCTGTCAGGTCCTCTCACCACGTAGTTGTCCCCATGCTTGGACTTCAGCATGTGGGCCACCTCACGGAGGTTGCTGCGGAAGCTCTGCTCCTCAGCTGTGCTGGGGTAGGAGACGGCGATGATGCGCTCCGTGATGTACACCAGGTCCAGCTCACAGCTGCTCTCCATGGCTGCTGTCGCACTCATGCTCCTGAGCAAGGAAGGAAACTGACATCAGGACAAGGCACTGAGGAGAGGACAGGGTGACCCTGCTCACCACCATGGTCATCTGGGTAAAGTGACATGGGCTGAGATGCTTCGGGATGCAGGGATAGGGCTACCCTAAGGCTTTCCCCTGCTCCCTGGTCTCACAGTCCCCCTGCCACCACAGGTGCCCATCTCTGTGGTACAGGTGTTAGGCTCTACCTGGATGTTTTGCGATGTGCCTGCCCACCTCTGGGGGACCTCGTGGTGTCCTAAAGAACAAGAGAGGAAAAACAAGTTACTGCCATGACTCTGAGCCCATCAGCAGCCACAGGTCACCAAGTGCAGTGACACTTGGAGCATCCATCCCTGACACAACATCACCAAATCACATCTAATGAGCATCCTGGTGGCACCATGTTCCCACAGTGACACAAGCAGCCCGCAGCGCACACAGACCTGGGGACAACACAATGGCAGCCCAATAACACCTGGCCACAGGACAGGGCAGGTCCGCAGCCCACAGGAGGCTCACAGGGCCAGGCACTGCCGTTTGCTTTGGCCAAGCCTAAAGCTGGGAGGAAATGTTTGAGCTCTCCAAGCAGGAAACTTCTATTTATGCATGTTCTCCAGCCTCAAAAATTTCATCTGCAGTCGGTTTGTTGGGTGACTTTGTGACCTCAGCCAAAAAACAAAGCAAGGTTTCCAAAAAAAACCACTAAGGGAAAATACACTCACACCTCATTAGTTTTAGGATCTCGTACTAATGAGGAGGAGTCCTTTAAAGACTCATCTAGCGCGGGTGGTGCATTCCGATTCCTAGGAAGGATCCAAACCTCAACAACCAGTAGAGCACCATGGGGCTGCAGGAGGTGCCATCAACCCCAGAGGCTGGAGGAGATAGTGCAGAGACCCTCCATCCCCCCAGAGCAAGGGCCTCAGATCCCCATCCAAACCTGTCTCCCACCCCGTGTCACCTCAGCACATCCCCACGCTCTTGGCAGCATCCAAAAGCCATAGGTCCTTCCTGCCTCCAGCCGCTGGCACGGTGACCTCAGCCACAGGGAAGGATGAAGAAACACTAAGAAATTCCCCAAAAGAAACAAAGCAACAAAGGGGGTTCCTGACTCCTCACTGGATATTTCCAGCCCTGGTGTGTGCAGAGGCGGGTGAGCAGGGGGAAGCTGTCTGCGTTGACTTTGGCAGGGCGTTTGTCTACACTGTCTTAGCAATTTCATGTCCACAGATTAAAAAGCGGATCCCTAGCTCTATGGACAGGAAAGCCAGCTTTGCAGCAAAAGCCTCCACTCCAAGGCCTCCACTGGGCTCTGCCACTGCCTCTGCCCATCACCTTTGGCATCAGCTTGGCCCTGGAATGGGGATCCAGCAGCACTGGGGGTCTGGATAAGGAGCAGACATTTGGTTGTGGGATAGACACAAGTAAATCCCAGTAAGGTCTCAAGGTGAAGAGCAGCCTCTGCCAGCACATGGCACTTACCAGGGTGTCCACCTGCTTGGTGACGCTCTGCCCTGGGGATGGCTGTGGAAGGGGTGGGTGTGAGAAAAAGGGAAGAAAGAGAAGGAGAGAGGTGTTGAGAGGCACATGCACACGTGCAGAGTGATGGCTGGGGTCAAAGTTCCCCCCAGCTATTTCTGGCCCTTCCTAGGAAATGCTCCATGATGCTGTTTCCTTCCTTTCCTCCACGTGTCCGTTCTTCCTAAAAGCCAGGAATCCCTCGAAACCCAAGTGCAGCAGCATGGTAATGAAGAGCCCCACTGGGGGCCACTGCCCTTTTGTATTACCCTTGCATCCCCCATGGCACCACCCCGTTCCCATCACATCCTCACCCCATCATCAGCAGAAGGAAGGTCATTTCCAAGAAAAGCAGCCCCCAGCTTCAGCTGTGCCCCAAAACCAACGGGGTAAACAAGAGCACAGCCCCACCTCCAGGCTCTGCTCCCCAGGATAAACACAGAGCCACAGTGGGATGGCCAGGGTCCTGAGAAGGAGGTGCTCAGAGAGGAATGACTTCAGTAAGATGTCACCGGCAACCTCTGGAGAGCTCTGAGAAGGGACTGTGGACTGGAACAGTGTGTCCTGACCCCAAGTATAGGAGCAGGGGACAGAGTCACTGCCAGGGGACAGCCAGTCAGGTGGCACAGGGGGATCTCAGCCCTGAGACCAGGAGACCAAGGGGAAGCCAGCACCAGGCTGTGCCCTCCTGCTACAGTTGCTCCAAGCAAGACGGCACCGCCATTTCCAACACAAGCGACAGGGCAAAGCCCTTTTGATTTCCTCCCAAAGCCGCAGTAACGGTCCCAGCTCAAAGCCAACACATTTTTGCCAGCGATAAGTGCCTGCAGCAGCACAGGCAGAAATTAAACCCAGGGCAGATAACCACAGTGGGGCTCACGTGCTGCCCTCATGAGCTGGCTGGAGCTGCGCTGAGCACCCGCTGTGCCACAAGGTGCCCAGCTGGGGTGACAGAGCACAGCACCCAGCACCATGCCACAGCCCTGTCCTGCCACCACACCCTGTGTTTCCCATGTCCTGTAGGAAGGGCTCCTGTCACCCCAGCAGCTCTCCAGACTCACGTGTATCCGGTTGCTCACTAAATATCCCCAGGAGGAGCAAAAAGAAAGGGGTGACAATAGCTGGGGATGCTCACACTTGGCCTTGGGAGCCTGCAGCCAAAGGCACATCTGCTACAGCTATCTCCGGGCGCACAAGAAACCACCTCGCTCCAAGCCAGGAGGAGGGACAACAGAGCCTGGGATGGTCACGTCCCACTGCTGTCCCTCTGAAAACCCAAAGGGAGACAGCTTGCCACAGAGGCATCACTTACCAGCTCATAGTTGACAGCAGGGGAGCACGGGGTGGCAGCCTGCAAGGGAGCAGAAAGAGGCACCCATTAGTCCCTGAAACACCAGGTACAGAAAGGGTGCAACACCCCTCTGTGCTCAGAGCACAGAGCTGAGCATACTGCAGCCCCAGACAGGCAATCCCAGCCCCAGGTGGACAACCCCAGATGATCATTTCCAGCCCCAGGTGGGCAGCGAAAGGAGCACCTGGCACAAAACCCAGCCTGGCCTTCTCTGAGTACTTCTGCAGAGCCAGCTGAACAGCTCGGCTATTGTTACCTTAATTACCAACGGCAATTACTGGCAATTAACCTTGGGTTTTGCGTGCACCCCAGCAGCAGCATGCTGCAATGAGAGAGGCAGTGCTGGATTGGTGGTGCTGCTCACAAGGGCACAGGAACAGCACTGCAGGCTGCTGGGGGCCTGGGGATGGCAGTGGTGGTGGGAGAATGCAATCTGGGGCACTTTATCCCCTCCACCCCAAAGAGCATCCCCAGTTTGGGACCCCTTACAAGTCACCCCGTGCCAGGCACTGACGTGCTGAGCAATATACCACCACGTGGCATGGGGATCCCCTCACACCCTGCTCAGCATCTCCCTCACAGCGGACCACAAAATGGGGATTTTGCCCCCAAACACCTCACTCCCAACAGCCGTATCCCACCCCATCCCAAAAGTGGAGAGCCTCCTGCCACCGGAGCATTCCCATCCCGCCTCTGTGTTTTGTTCAGGGGTTCCTCCTCCTCCTCCCGCTCCCTCCCTCCCCCTGCACATTATTATTATGATTTTATTCTAATGCAGAAACGCTTCCATAAAAGGCCCCTTTCCCTGCCCCGCGGCGCTGGCCCTACGCCAGCCTCCCTGGAATGTTCTCCGGCAGCAAAGCGGCCACGGACGGGGCCGGCACGGGGCCGCGCTGCACCCCACGTCCCCCAGGGGATGCTCACATAGGATCCCCCTACAGCCCAGCTCCTGAGGCTGGGGGCAGGGGCAGTCCCCCGACTGTGGGACACTGAGAGCAGGTAGGGCGCTGCCCACCCAGCTTCTGACTTCTGCACCTGAAGGTTTTCAGCTGCAGAACGGACAAAAGCGGGGTGGCCGAGGTGGAACCTCCCTGCTCTAATCTGATGTCCAATATAGGGTTAGTCCATCCTTGGGACACTGAGCTCCTGATGTAAGCACACAGGAGCACCCCAAGAAGATGGAGGGAGACCACGCAGGTGACAGGGCCACCACCATCCCCTACGTCCCCCATAGAAAGGTGGGGGGTCCCACACACCCCCTGGACAGTTCTGCCCGACCGCAGCAGACACAGCCGCCTTTCTTCTCCCCGTGCCGGTGTTTGCATTCCTGCTGCACAGCTCGCGCCGCCACGACCCCTTCACCCGACAGCCCTGCCCAGGAATGTGAGGAACGAGGCACAGTGGGGCGGCTGCCCAGCCCCCCGTGCCCCCCAAGTCGTAGCCCCCATCCCAGAGGTCCTCACAAGGACCCAGCCATCTCCTCCCAGGTGAAGGCTGGGCAGCAAAATGCACGCAGCCCAAGCTTCCAACACAGCCCATGTGGACTCTCTAATGTCTCATATGGGGATTGCGCACAGAGCACCACTGGGCTCTCTACATCCAACCGTCTCCCATCGCCACACCTACACAACTTCACACCCCCGGGATGCCACAGCCCTGTCCCTACGTCCTGCACGGCCATCGGCACACAGCTCCCTCCCAGAGCCTTCCTCTCCCTCCTCCTCCGAGTCCTGACAGAGCCACAGCATCCCCACGGGGCTCCCCCCAGTGCCACACAAACCTCCTTGCAGGGAACAGTCTGGTTCAGCATGGGGCAGGCTGGGAGGCTGCAGGGGTTCCCCCTGGCCGGGCTGCAGGCACTGAGGTTGCAGCACTGCTGCTTACAGGGCTGGGTGAGTGCTGGCCCTCGTCCTGGCTGGCTGCCGGTGGGTCGCCTGGGCCCATCGCTGACGCATATCCCTTCCTTTGGGTGGTGGTTTTTTGTTTTTCCCTTCCCCAGGAGCTCTGATAAACATCCCCAAGCTGTCTGATATCCGGGCCGGTACTGACCCTTGCGGTGCCAGGATCACCGAGCCCCGTTAGGCAGGGATGAGCAAAGCTCCACGCTGAGGCTGCACTGGGGAGAGTCCCTGTACCCAAGAACGCAGAGCCCATCATAACTTGGCAGTGGGCGGGAGGATGCCGGAGAGGACGGTGACTCAGTGACACTGTCCCACAGGACAGTGCTGGGGTGGCACCGGAGGCAGCTGAGTGGAGATTCTGATTCACCCCAGCTGTCTCCTTGCATTCAGTGCCATGCATCACCGCACATCCCAGCTGTGCATCACCTCCCCAAGCACAAGGCTGGGTGGCTCAATGGTGGCACCGAAAGTGACTGATGCACACAGTCACCCTCTCCATGCCACCCCTTGGTCCCACCACGTGCTCCTGTGGCCAAGCCCAGCTCTGCACCACGCGTCCCTCGCAGCTCCCGCTAATCTCCTGTTTATGCAACAAGTCCCAGGCAGGAGGATGGCACTCTTCCAGCTGCGATGCCCCCACCAGCCCCACCCTGCATTGGGCAAATCACTGAGCTGTCTGCACAAGGGTCCCAGGACTGGGGGCAGCACCCTGACACAGCCGCTTTGTGGGTTCCCCCCTTTGCTGAGATTTGGACGTGTCAGCAGCCCAGGGAGAGCTTTGGCGGCAGCTGGGGTGAGTCAGGAGCCGGGCGGACGCCGGAGCACAGAGGTCTTGCTGCTCCCAGGCTTCCCCCTGAGCATCCCCTTCCCGCTTCCTCCGGCCTCGCCATGTGCCTGACCCCGCAGCCTGGCTGCGCCCATGTCAGGCGCTCCCAGAGCAGGGTAGAGGCCATGGGCTGGGCAGCACCCCATCCTCGTGGCTGTGTTGTGCAAGAGATACCGGCAGTTTGCAAGGCAGGGGATGTTCTCCTCCTGTCACCATCCCGCAGGCTTGCTGTGGGGTGAACCTCCAAAGCATCCTACTGCAGTCACCCCGTAACTACAGTCCTGTTCTCCATGGGGACCCCAGCAGCATCCTTTCCTTGGAGACAGCAATGATTTCTAGCACTGCACGCAGAGCCACCACATTGCACAAGCCAGCTGCCCCGATGACGTGTGGGTGCCTGGTTAAGCTCACGCTGGGGACGTGCTCCCTGCCTTGCGCCTCAGCACCATCCCCTTTCCAGCACCTCCTCGCTGCCGTTTCCAACAAACACCTCCAAGCACCAGCCCCATAAACACCCTCACAGCAAAAGTCCCCGGCCCCTGGCACCGCAGCAAACCCGAGGGCACCATGTAAGGGAAGGCAGAGGGACGCTGTGCAGCCGCCCCACGGTGATAGACCCAACCAGGATGGATTCCACCCCGGTGTTCCAGCAGTGGGGTCAAGGAGGGTAACAGCCCCGGGGCTCCTGGTGGCATGTCACTTGTCAGGCCGGCAACCCCAGTGCAGGAAAACTGAGTCACGAAGGCGATGTGCAGGGTAACTATGGGGCCTCGAGCACCGGCTGGTTTCAATTGAACCGGCAGCACCAAAATAGCCTTGATTTCAACCCAAATAAGGGTTGCTCCTGGCTCCCAAGGGTTTGAGCCATTGGCCCAGAGGTTGCAGAGGTTGGACTTGGGGAAGGGGGAGGAAGCCAGCATCCCTGGATCTGTTTGGGATGAAAAGTAGCATTTTTTGGATCAGAGTGGAGCAGAATAACTCCACATGCCCCAGAGTGGGGCTGGTCCTGTTCTGTCTCCTCCCGCGGGTGCTGGGCTCGGCACGGGGCTGGCCACGAGCAGCAATGTGCTGTGCTCCAGCACCTAAAAAGGCAACGTTCCCAGCACCGCTCTGGCCCTGAGGCCAGAGCCTGCTCGGCTGCATCCCCAAAGCCTGACCCATGGCTGCTGTCCCTGCCCAGCTGCCACCCACAGGTGCTGCAACACCTGTGGGCACTGCCATCCCTGGGTGTAGGGACACCCATCACCTGGGTACCTGACACAGGGACCTGCTCTCAGTGTGCTCCTGGATGCTGGAGGAAGCCCTGTGAAGGGTAGGAATGGGGCTGAGGCCCTTGTAACAGAGTTCCTGTAGTCCCCAGCTCCATGACAGCTCTATCCAACAGGGTGAGGGGGACCCCAGGATCCCCATCTCCCCAGAATGGCCATGGGGATTCACTGGGAGCAAGGTCACCCAGGGCTGCTTGGGGTTTGTTGGGATTGAGCTGTGCATGGACTCTTACATGGGACTGGCCAACAGATGGATTCCCACAGTCAATACAAGGATTCCCACATGGGATTGGTCAATACATGGACTTTCCCATGAGATGGGTCAGATCCCTAATAATCACTCGGGACTGACTACAGCAGGGATCCCACAGCAGGATCAGTCTCTGCATGGATCCTCACATGGGCCTGGCCAGCACCTGGGTCCCCAAGTGGGCTGCATGAGAGCCCCGCATCACCCTGCACCGTGCTGACAGTGATCTCAGTCCCACTGCAGGCTGAAGGCTGCCCCATACTGCCAGTCCCCAAAACTAGCCCCTCCTCTGGCACCCACAGCCCCCAGCAGATGACACTGGGGCCGAGCAGTGCAGGCGGGCACAGTGGACAGCTGTCACCAGCACAGGGTGCCACAGGGACACGGCGCACCAGGTTAGCATGGCACAAGCAGGAGGACAACACCATGCAAACCCCTCAGCTCTACTCCAGCAGCCCCCAAATCAAGCCAGGGCGCAAAGAGAGCTGCCAGCTCTCAGTGTGTGGTGGGGCAGCCCCATGCAAGGCTCCAAACCCCAGAAACATGTGACATGGGTGAGTGCAGCACCAAGGAGCGGGGCAGCAGGCCAGCAGCCCCATGGAGCATCACGGCCAGCCCTGCCTTTCCTGGAGTGGGGGCCAGCAGCAAACACTTACAGAGTCCTCTGCGTCCTTGTCATGAGGCTTCAGAGTAGAAACTTTTGGGGCTCACTTCCCCTGGGGGTGCCCCTGCTGCAGGTGGAGTGCATGGGGTGCACGGGGGCTGCTGGCACTCAGCACGCCCTGCAAGGACCCAAAGGGGGGGGGAACGCAGCCACTACCCCCTGCCCATGCCAACTCCATCGCGGCTGCCCCAACCTATGGGCACCCAGCCTGCAATAGGACCGGCCCCGCTGTCCCAGGCGGAGCAGTTCTCTTTCTGTTGTTTTCTCCTTAAAAACAAAACGGCTGATGCCTCGCTCGGGCCGTTTCCTCTCCCAGGAACACAGCCCAAAAACATCTGCGCCGGGACCTGCCCTGGCGAATTTAACCCTCTGCGGGCCTGGCAGCACTGGGGCGAAGGAGCCGTGGCCGACGTGCCCCCCCCGCCTCCCCCCCCACGGCCCCTCACCACTCATTAACTCGTGGTTTAACCATTGACGGTCCCGCAGGAGGAGCGGAGGAGGAGTAACCCCTGCGCTGCCACCACGGAGGGGCTGTGCGGAGACACGTCCGCGGGGCGGGGTAGGGCTGCTCGGGAAAGACCCCCCCGCCCCATTGCCCGGCGCTGCTAATCCTCCCTGACCCCCTCCCCAAATCCCCCCCCGGAGCTCGCCACGCCCCGCGGGACCCCCTTCAGCAGGGAACCGACCCACCGCGGCGTCCCCAAGCAGAGCGGGCGCAGGGCGGCCACGCAGCGCAGAGATGTCACGCGTGGGACCCCCCCTCCCTCCTCCAGCAGGACGGGGAGTGTGCAGGGGATCCCCGCGCCGTGGCCGTACCTGGTTCATGACGCTTCCGAAATCCATCCGGGGTCTCTCGTGCCTACATCCGAAGGGGCCGGCAGTGCTGCCTCACCTGGCCGAGGGGCGCGGGGGGCGGCCGGGAGGCTGCCGGGACGGGGGGGTCGGGGGCAAGAGGGAGCCCAGCGTCGGCAGGCGTGAAGGCGGACTGCAGGCTGAGCCCCCCTCCCTCCCCGGGACAAGCCCGGAGAAGGAAGGAAGGAAGGAGGGAGGGAGGAGGGAGGGGAGGGAAAGGAGAGGGGAGGGGGGGGAGAGAGCCGAAGGGTTTCGCTCCCCGCAGGCGGGACCCCGGCGATGGAGGGGTCCCCGCAGCCCCCCTCGCCCCTCCGCACCCCCAAGGCCGCCGGCTGCCGGGAGGTGCGATGGGGCGGCCCCGGCCTTGGGGGAGGGAGGGGGGTCCCGGGTGGCTTTTTTCCACCGCTCCCCTCCCTCCTCTCTCTTCTCACTTTCTTTCTTCTCTTCCCTCTCTCCGGCGCGCTCCCAGTCGGACGCGCACACGCCCAGCCCCGCTCCCCTCGCCTCCCCCGAAAACGCCCTTAAAGGCAACCGGGAGCCGGGCCACCCCCGCGCCCCGAGCCCCGAAATGCGGCGCGCACCCCCCGGGCAGCGCAGCCGGGAGGCCCCGGGCGGCGGGGTCGGGCCCTTATCGCCCCGCGTGACGCCGCGGCGTCCCTGTGCCCTTGGCGGGGGGGGGTGGCAGGGGCACGGGCGTGGGGCCCGGCTCGGGGCCTCTCTGCTTGCCCCCCCCCCGCGGCAGGGGGCGGTTCGCAAAGTCCAAGAAGGGTGCCCAAAAAGTGGCCCTTGGGTGCTCGCCTCGATGCCGGAGTGGGGTGAAGGTTTACCACTCCTCCTCCATGGAAAGCAAAGTGATGAAGGAGCCGTGCACCGTGGGGGTGCCCTGCGGCCCCACATCACGCTCCACTGCCCCCACCCCTCCTCTCCAATCCCAAGCCCCAGCTCAACCATGCGAGTAGGCATGCGGGCACCGAGGACCACGGCACAGCCTGCCCTGCAGTGGCCCACAGAAAGGCAAACAGGCTGGGGGGCTGTGAGCCAGCCACCAGGCCCAGCACTGTTGACATTTTCTCACCCAACACCTCCCCATTCCTGTTTGCATTTCCGTCCTGGTGCTACAGGCTCAGCCAGAACACCAGTGCTGGCCCAAACTGCAGCCAGGGCACAGAGTGGCAGCAAGGGTCCCCTGCCTCTCTATGTCTGGGGTGGGAGTGAGCTGCAGAGCTTTACATCAGCAGAGCATCCTATGGATTGCACTCCCTGTGCCAGCACAGCCAGGAAGTGCCCACATCCCATCCTACTGCAACCAGGGAGAGTGCTGCCTGCATATGGAGAAACTGAGGCACAAAGAAACTGTGCAACCATAGGGATTTCCACTCACCTCTGCAGGATGAATTCCCACATCCTGCCTGACCCAAGCTGTGCTCAGCCCCCCCGTGCCTCAGTTTCCCCAGGAAGCATTTGGAGGGATCAGCAAGCAGTGGTACTGGGGGCAGTTCTCCCCTGAGCATCTCCTGTGCCATCCACAGGAGTAACTGGGCATGGACAGATGGAGTTGGGGTGCTGAGGGTTCTGCAGGGAGGAGCAATGAATGCCCTGTGCTAGGAGCAAGTCACAGAGCTCAGTTCAGCTGTGGCAGAAATCTCAGCTCCGGCACAATCCCAGCACCCAGGACACGGCCCCAGGACGGCTCCCATTAGAGCCAGGACTAAGATGGGAAAGCATCAGCATCCCAGCAGTGTTGGGTCGGTGAGCAGAGGGCACTGACAGCACATCCCTGTCCCCAGCCTGCAGGAGCTGTCCCCGAGGAGGAACGGAGCTGTCCCTCGGGGAGGTGACGTCACAGGACACAGCCACTGAAGTCCATAAATTGTCCCTGAACTTCATCCTTAGCAAAACACCAAATGCAACCCAGAGCCATCTCGGGCGTTGAGGAAGTAGGTTTAGTGCTAAGCCCCATGTCAACTTACAGACCCCCCCAGCACCCTCAGATCTGGCCAGTGACCCCTACCCAAAACAGCTCCTCCGTATCACAAAGCAAGCACACAGCCTGGGAGAGCATCTACACCCAAGGTGCTAGCAGAAGAAGGGACAAGACAACGAAGAACCAGGAGAGAGGCTCACTACGCCCTATGCCCCTCTGCTCACTTGTGCAATGAGCGTGGGCAGGCTCAGCATCCCCACTCCCTTTCCCCTCCCAGAGGGTACAAGAAGGGCCCCAGCTCCTCCAGCAGCAGAGCCGACCCCCCCGGAGCTGAGACAGAGGCTGAATATTTTGGCGGTGACGTCAAGAAGGGGAAAAAGGAAACAGCAATGAAAAAAAAAAACCACCCGATCCCCTCCAGGACCCGCAGCATCCCCACGAGTTGGGGGCAGTGCTGCCCCACGCAGCCCCCTATCCCACACCCTGACTGGGCCCGTGCCAGGCATGAGAACACATTCCTGCCTTATGCTTCCTCCCTCCTCTGTGGTACAGACCCAGAGGTGTTGCAAATTACCTGTCCTGAAGGCAGGATTTGAACGGGGCATTAGGGACACAATGAACACATCCTCCCCTATGCCATGCAGCACAGAAGCAGCAAGGCGCAGAGGCTGGGGAATGGACAGCCTGTCCCACAGCATGACTGGGACACTGCTGTCCTCTCCCCATGTCCTCCTTACCTGCCCATGACACAGGACCCAGACATACTCCATACATCACAGTGTGCCCATCACCCCACATCCAGCCCACCGCATCCCCCCTCCCAAAGCCAAGGACCCAGTCCCCGTTGGAGGGGACAATAGGTGCCGCGGGCACTGGGAGCTATGGCGGTGGCCAGGACGCACCTCACTGCCCAGCCCTGGCCCTGCTCCAGCACCCTGTTTAATGATGGACAAACCCCCCTCTGAGACCCTGCAGGGGGCACTTGGAAAACAAGCCGGGTCTGGAGCAGGGCCAGTTGGGAATGATCGGCCCCAGTCCACCGCTGTGCAATGTGCACACACACGTGAGATGTTCTTGCACGGATGTTTTTGCACGCGCAGGGGTGAGGATGGGACCCAAGGGATCACACGCGCCCAGGCTGTGCTCTGTGACTCAGTTTCCCCACTTTTAAAGGAAGCTCCAGCTCTCGGTAAGGGGCTTAAGTGCAGGGAGGGATGGAAGGAGCAGACTGAGGGACTCAGACGCACGTCAGTGTCCAGCCGTCTGTCCCCTTAGAGGGAGGGGGGAAGGTTTGCTAAGCAAGGAAAAATCCCTGAGCAGAGGGGCCGGGCGCAAGAAGGGCCTTACATGGGCATGGGAACGGCTTCGTGCTTCCCAGATGATGTCTGTGCATCTGCCCCAGCCACCCCCCCAGTGCCGCCCACAGGCTGCAGGCACCCCGCCAGCCCTGCCTGCCACCACTGTCCCCATGGCCACCCCAGGGTCCCCAACACAAACACCCCTTCCCACTGTACCCTGTCCATGTGGAGCTTTTAGCTGAACAGGGGGGCAGCAGGACGGGTAGGGGCAGGTTCCCCCACAGTAACTTGTGGGGTGGCCACAACAGCACTGGGGGATTCCAGAGACATCAGTAGCCGGGGGTGCTGCGGGTTCCACAGCATCTCCAGGGCAGGATGAGGAAGCACTGGGACACAAAGTACCATGCACTCTGGGACAGTCCCATTCCCCAGTTCTCCCAGTTCTGGGGGCTCAGGGGTTAAATGTGAGGTGCTTCAGGTGGATGTGAAACTGCTTTCTCACTGTGCCAAGCCCCCTCCCCACGCATGCCCTCCCTGGAGACCCTACAATAACAAGCGATGTGAGTCAGCTGGCTGCTCGCCTGGTCAGAGGAGCCCCTCCCTGGGCACTGGCCCAGCAGAGCTGCACAGAAGGCCTTGGCCCCATGCAGCACCGCATGGGAGGTTCTCCAGCCTCCAGCAAGCATGGGCAGGGTGACAGAGGCTCACAAACTGCAGCCAGCCACAGAGCCAGCACCTTGGGTGCTGGTACACAACCCCTTATCAGCCACCTGAGAATCCTCATCAGACATACACATAGATGACACAAATGCCACTCCAATCAGACAGCAATGTGAGCACCCATCCAGTGGGGAGGAGGACCCCAGTACTCCCCCAGACATCCACAGCCCCTCCCATGCAAAGTGGGGCATCCCACGAGGTGCCAGCCTTACCTTGCTTTGGCATTTGGTGTGGCAGGAGAGCTTGCAGCCTGTGGGAGGGGAGAAGGGGTCAGTGGGGACATGGCCACAGGGGGCTGGACAGGGTGGCACCGATGGGGGGGACACAGGCAGCAACAGTACTGGGCACAGAGCACAGAGATACAGACTGTGGGTGCACAGCTGCACACACCTTACTCATGTGCACACACAGCCAGATGCATGAACACCACATGCGTGACCCATCCACCCACAGTGACAGCGTGCCAAAGGCACTGTGCCTCCACTCCCTCCAGTGCTCAGAGATTAATAGCATAAATGCATGCAAACGCGGCTTGCGATCTCTTGCACATGCACACGTGTGCACACACAGCTGTGTGCAGCTGTGCACATGCACAGTGGGGCTGTATGGGATGCTGACCCACCAGCAATGCCAGGCACTCCCCAGCGTGCCACCCCAAAGGGACACGAGGATCCCTGTGCAGCATGCCCCATGGACACACTGCACCCCCCTGCCCCCCGAGGCCCCGTCCCCCTCGGAATCATTTCCTGCAAAGCAGGGAACACAGGAAGCCTCATTGTTCCCATGACCTGGAACGTTTCCTCCCCCCACTCCTCGCACGGGGCTCAGCACCGTCACACACGTGCAAGGGGACACGTCACCGCGTGTGCCACCGGGTCCTCGATGGGGACAGGGCCACGAGCACAGCAGGGGTGTGAGCATCTACACACGTGATGCTGGGGCAGTGCCAGCACGCTCTCGCTGCACGCTTGGCGCATGCAGAAGCGTGCAAGAGCATCACTGCATCCCCTCGCTCATTTGCACGTCCCACCCCCTCACCTCGGCAGGTGCTGCCCTGGCGCGTGATGGCCTGCCGGCAGATCCCACACGCCTTCACCTTCTTGAAGCTCGTCATCTTGAAGGCGTGAGCCGGGGGGGACTCCAGGTCCTGGGGCTGTGGGACATGGGGACAAATCAGCACGAAGACCCCTATCCTCTGCTCCACCCCATGCCGAGCTCTGCCCTGCTCAGTTTCCCTCTGGGTTGGGGTCTGCCTCCATCTGCTCTCACCCCCCCGGTGTAACCCCGACCTTGTCCCTGCCCTGGCCGCCACACGGCAAGGGGTACAACGACCACCCCTGGAGCAGCGGCCCCTTTAAATAGTCTCTGCCGCCCCCTGGCGGTGTGCTTCGAGGCTGAGCACTTGTGTGTGCGTGCACACGCGTGTGCACACGCACAGACACACCCTCATGCACACATGTCCGCAAGTGGAAGTGTGGGTGCATGCATACAGATGTGCATATATACTTATATGCGTGTACACACGTGTGTGCTGGTGTGTCCCTGCATGCTGCAGTGTGTGTGTGCATTTGTGCACACATGATGCACGTCTGTGCTTCTGTGTGTGTGTGCAAGCACACGAGTGCTTGTCTGCAGGTCTGCGTGTGTGAGCACATCTGAACGCATCAAGAAGCTTGTGCAAATTGGCATGCAAGCACAGTGAGCGTGCACGGACAAATGTGTCCACGTGTGCACACACATGCAAGCATGCACACACACCATCGGTGTGCATGAGGGCACCTCAGTGTAGAGCTGTGCTGTGGGTGTGTGGTGGACAGGGATGGAGGGGGGGCACATTTTGGGAAGTGTCCCCATGGCTGCACTGCCCACTATAGCCCATGGAGCTGTGAGTGTGGGTATGGGGACAGCAGGACACGGGGACAGCAGGACACGGGGATGCTGGCACGGCTATGGGATGCCAGACAGGGGTGACAGCCCAGACTGGGGAGGGGGGGGCGTGACATCTATGGCAGTGTGCCAGCCATGCCCACCCACCATCAGATGAAGATGTGAGAGCCACAAATACGCCTTTTCATGCCAGGACTAATAGGATTAAGCAGAGGCCCCGCAAACCCCGACTTTCCCTGGGCCAGCACCGCAGGGAGCACCCAAGTGTGGGTACCACCCCCTCCTGCCCCAGTTTCCCCAGTACAGACACGGGGACACAAAGAGGGGACGCAAGGGCCGTGTACAAGTGTGTGAGTGCACCGTGTGCACATTCTATGGACAACCCCCCCAGCAGCCACGGGAAAAGCCCCCCCATGGCTGCCCAAGTCCCTGGGCTCAGTGCCCCCCCAGCCGGGGCTCCCACGCCGCAGTTGCTGGGTGACAGCGAGGCCTCCCGATGCCATGAGATCGTTTGCATATGTAAAGCGGACCCCCCCCCCCCCCCCATCCGCAGGGTGCCCCGGGAAGAGGCAGTGGCCCCCGCTCCCAGGGACCCCCTGGGGATGCCAGTGTGTATCCCGCACGCACATCCCCACCGCAGCCCCTGCTCTGCTTTGTTAACGTCAATTATCCTCATTAGGGAAAGTGCAGCCCCCTCTGTTCCCACCCCACGGAGACCCCCTCGATTTGTCACATTGCCAACACGTTGGTGGGGGTGTCCTCAACCCATAGAACAAACGGGACCCGACCCCTAGCTGGCAGGATCTGAGCATCATCCCTGTCCCCAGGGCTGCGGGGCACTTATGGGGGGTGAGGGCCGCCTGGGATGTCACCTTGAGACCCATGTCACCAAATAGAGGGGACGTGGGGGTGGACGGGGGATGGGATAGACAACTCTACCCACGGCTCCCCCAAGCAGAGGGACCCAGGGATGTTGGGAGGGGCCCCATGGGCTGGATGAGGCCCCGGGGAGAGGTGCCAGCTGCATGGACGCCTGGGTTCACTGCCCAGCACTGCAGAGGTGCGGGCTGGAGGGGGGGGCTGCCTCCCCCCGGGGGACCGGGGCACCCGCTTACTCCATTCGCTTCTGCTGGGGCTGCAAAGCCGGGTTGGGGGTGGGGCACGGTGGTCCCAGTCCGGAGCATGGGGTACCCTGCAGCACAACTGGCCCGGGGGGCGAGGGAGCCGCAAGCCCCCAGCACTCCCCGGCAGCTCCCAGTCTGCCCGGTTCCCCGCCTCCCAGCGCCGAGGGACGGCGGACTACGAGGACCGCAGTGGGATCCCGGATGGTCGTAAAGGGGAAACAGCCCCCAATCGCAACAACCCCCCCTCGGAGACACCCTCTCCATCCAGCCCAGCGTCCCTCGCTCCCACCGCCCGCTCCCCACCGCCACGCAGTCCCGGGCTGCTGCCCCCCCCCCCATCCAGCCCCAGCCGCTCACCGGATGCCCCCACCCCCGGGCCGCCCCCACCGCTCGGTGTTGCGGGGAAGAGGGGTCCCAGTGCCAACGCAGCGCTCTGTCCCGCTTCTCCCGACCGGCTCCCTCTCCACCACCGTCGCTGCCCCCCCACACGATAGCACTCCCCACCCCGCGCCCCTGGTCCCGGAGCCGTACCCAGAGCAGGCAGGAGAGGCACAGCCCGGTCATGCTGCCCCGCGGCCCCGCCGCACCGCCCGCAGCCGTCCCGCTCGCTCCGCCCGCCCGGCCCGCCCCCGACCCCCCCCCCAACCCCCGGCCCCAAGCCCCCCCCCTCCGTCCCCCGTATAGCTGGGGGACAAAGAGGGGGCAGCGCCCTCCCGCAGCAACCCCCCCACAGCACCCACCGCTGAGCCCTGGGGGGAGCTGGCAGCGAGACCCCCACCCGCCCTTCCCAAAAGGCTGCGGTGGCGGCGGAGTGGGGAGAGGGGGGGGTTGCGATTGTCCCCTGGGTGGTCCCGGGATGGGAGAGCCGGGGAGGGAGCAGCGCTGTGCCAAATCTGCGCCGAGCCGGGGGCCTCGCAGGGGGGGCAGGACGGGAAAAGGCTGGGCAGCCCCTCAGCTCTATAGGGTGGGATTGGGGTGCTGAGCGGCACCTCCCCGCAGCCACGGGGGGAGGAGGCCGGCCGTGACTCCCGCAGCTTTGCGCTCAGGCGGGTGGCAGCACGGGGGGGTGAGTCAGGGCGGCAGGGGACACTCAGGGCGAGGGATGAAGACAGCGGGGAGCACCGGTCCGTACACCCACCCCCCACCCCCTTCCTCCACTACAGCCTCTCGTTGTTGCCCGCAAATGAAAGCCCCCGGGGAAAGCGGGGTCCCCGCCCCCCATAAATCACGGCGTCGGGACAAGCCTGGGACCTGCATAAGGGCAGGGGCATGCAGTGAGGACGGGGGGAGGCATGGGGACACTGTCAGCGTGACGGGGTTCATTTAGGGTTCATTTTCCTAGCAGGGGGGAACTACACACAGAGTACCCCATGGGTATCAGTGGCACAGGCGCACACCCTATGCTCGCACCCCCTTCCATGCATAAGGGAGGCATAAGAGTGTCACTGGTGGGGTCCTGACGACAGCCACTGTGTCCCCAAGCCACCCCCATCTGCTTCCAGCAGCAGTGCCCCCACACTGCCCTTGGGTGCACATCCTGCACACACATAGGTACATGCCACGTGTCCCATGCATCCCACACCCCAACAAGCTCACATACACACTCCATAGAGGGGCACAGAAGGGAATAGGACCCCCATAACACAGCGATGGGGACAGGGCACTGTGTGGGCACAGGTGTTCCCCACACTGGGTGATGGTGGGGACAGGGATGCCCCATATGGAGTGATCTTTTGGCACAGATATTCCACACACGCTGGGTGCCCTCAAGCACAGGGCACTTTGCTGAGGACAGGGATGCTGAGCACACCTGGCACTGTATGGGAATGGGGCCCCTCCAGTGCTGGTTGCTCCATAGGGTCTCCTCACAGCGTGTGTGGGGTTCCTCCGTTCTAGGTGCTATAAGGACAGAGGGATCCCAGAGCGCACACCAGGCACTGCAGGGGCACAGGGATGCAGGTTACAGGGTGGGGGGGGGTCGCAGTGCTGTGCTAGGAGAGACACAAGGAGGGACAAAGGACATGCCCTCAGCCCCTGGCACACACACACATGGTTTAACCCCTTGATGCCCACAGCTAGCTGCCCCCCCATCTCCATGCACCCCCCAGAGCCTTCCCCAGCTCCACGCTCCCGTGCAGCCCACACCCTGACCCGGGGCACCGTGCATGCACGGTACTGCTTACCTCAGTGTGCCGGCAGGCACGGCAGGGCAGGAGGCAGGATACCAGGTATTTCCCCCAGCGAACCAAGGTGGCAAAGCACCAGCTCAGGCGGGTCATGGTGCCCCTGCGCGGGGGTCACCCAGCCCACGGGGGGGCACTGATAGCAGGGGGGAGCCAGCCAAACCCAGCTGTGCCCCCCGGCTGTGCCGGGCTGCAGTGCCAAGGGGATGCCCAGGAGGTGCCCAGCAATAGGCACGGGGCTGTGCAGCAATGGGCTGGGGGCTGCGGTCCCACCAGGCCCTGTCCCCCCCCCTCGCTGGTCCCCCAGTGTCGCCTGCGCGCTGGCAGCCAGGCAGGGAGCACCGTGCCCGCCCATGTCCTGCAGTGCTTGGGAGCGAGCCAGCTCCGACACGTTCCCCCTCCTTCTCCTCCTCCTCCTCCTCCCCGTCCCCCCTGCACGTCTGGATTAACCCCCTCCCCACAGACCCCTTTTGTCAGCCCCCCTGCACGCACCAGGTCCTGCTGTGGGGTGGGTGCTGGGTGCTGGCAGTGCCCCCCCCAGCCCCTTGTCTTTTAGATGTGTGAGAACTGTGATGCTCTTTGAGTGCATCCCCCTCTGTGCACCCAGTTCTGCCTCAGTTTCGCTCCAGTGCTCCCCAAGCCACAGGAGGAGATGTCCCTGCCATCATTCAGGGACCCCCTGGCCCCAAGACCCCTAAACCCCATTGGGAGGGGCAGATGGGAGGGGACTTGGAGAGTCCTCTATGTCCCCCAGGGTGGGCACAGGAATGGTGTTGGGAGCGGGGGGGATCAGGGCACAGCCCCCACTCCCCAAGCAGAATGGAGGTGACATCACCACTCGCTGCACTGTCCCCCACCCCCATTTAATTAATTAGCAGATGGCCCCCGAACCACCACCACCCCCCCCCTGCTGTGCAGCGCCAGGCCTGTGCGGGGCCATTAGCGTTATTGGCTGCACTGAGCACGGGCCAGGCCTCGTTAATTGAATTGCACCCGCGCCAAGGGCAGGCGGCTGATGTGTGCCCCCCCCCATGGCCCACCAGCACACCCCCTCGGGGACAGGGACACTGCTGCTGGGTGGCACTACAGGAGAAGGGGAGCAGGGGATGGGATGCTGGAGGGGGACTGTGGCACACGCCTGTGCATCCATCCAGCACTTGATCCCCCCCCCCCCCCTCCCCATGGGGGTGCCAACTTACTGCAGGGCAATGTGGGGTGATGGGGACAAGGGGGCACTGCTCTGTGCTGGGGGGTACCTCACATCCTGACACTCATCAGAAAAGCGGCCAGCCCCCACTCAGCACCACTTCCTGCTTTCACTTTGGTGCCGCGCTCAAGCCCTGGATGGGGGTGGTGGTGCTCCCGCCCCCCCGCCCCCCACTCCCCTGGCATTAAAGGTAGGGAAATGGGGTGCTGGGGCAGGGGACAGGATGTAGGGGGGCTCTGGTCCTTTTTGGGGAGCGCTGCCTCTCCCAAGGGGGCTCTGTACTCAAGGGATGTTGTTCCTGGGGGCTTTTGTGTGGGGGGGTCATTTTGTCAAGGGATGTGGCAGCTCCTGTGGCTGCTCTGAACTGGGCATGGTTCCTCAGCCCCCAGCTCAGAAGCTGAGGGGTGACATTCAAAGCATTCCCAAACCACGTGCCCCCCCTGCCATGGGAGGGATTGGGGTCTCTCTAGGCCTGGCACTGTGCTTCCCCCACTCCAGAGCACCAGGCAGGAGAGCCTGGCAAGGGTAGCACCCATCAAATCAGCACTCTAAAACCTGGGAGCTGGGGGTTGGTGGGGCAGAGATGTGGGGCTCTGTGGGGCTTGGGGGGTGGAATCAGCTGCTCCCATCCTGAACACTTCCTCCTGGCCAAGGTACAAAAGGAGAAGGAGTGTGGGCGTTGGGAACAGTGAGAGGACAGCAGCACCCAGCAGCACCTCAGGGCAGCCCACAGCTCCCCAGGTAAGGGGCAGCTCTGCCCAGGGGAAACTGAGGCATGGCCATGGGCATGGGCACAGGCATGGGCAGGGCAGGCTGAAGGGAACACTCATCCAAGGGCACCCAAGGGCACTGGGAAGGGAAGCCAGGCATCCTGCTCTCTTCCCCTTCCATGGCCAGCCACCACCTGTAGCAACTAGCCCTACAGATGTGCTACCCCCACAGGCAGTGCCCCTCATCCTGTCCCCTTGGTGCCACCCCCCAGCACTGAGCCCCCCATACCAAGCCTTCCACACTCCCAAACACCATACCAGCCCTGCAGGCAGCACGCTGTGCCAGGGGACACTGCCCAGTGGAGGGCTGGTTTTGAGGGTCTGCATGCTGTGGGCCCTGTGCCCTCTCTTCCTGATGAAGGAGGGAAAATCAGGGGCCCCATGCACAGATCAGGAGGTGAGTAAGCAAGGGAAGCGAGAGCAGAAGCAAAGGCAGTGCTTCCCCCATACCATAACCACATCCTGAATCCTAGGGGAAGGGGATGGGAACAGGGATGGGGACAGGGTGGGGACTTAGCTCTTGTATCATCTGAGGAACAGGGCAGAGGCTTAGGATGAGCTGGGCATGCCATGGGGCAGCGCCCACGGGCATTTTGGTCAGGGCACATGGACAGCTAATGGGGCATATGGTGGAGCACCTTCACCCTCTCAGTGCCCCACATTAATGGGGTGACATGGGCAGGGAAAGGGGTGACTGAGCCCACCCCCCTTCTTACCTTAGCAGAAAGCAGCCCCAGCATAGAACCAGGGTGGTGAAAGTCTCCATCAGTGGGGCAGTGGGAAGCCAAGCTGGAATTTGGGGGTGCACTTCCCATGGGTGCCCCTTCCTTTGCAGAGCCCCAGAGCTGGAGCCATGGCAGGGGACGGGGAGCTCAGACGCGTCATCAAGGACCTGCAGAGTAAGTGTGCCAGCATGCCCCATGCCAGCATGTCCCCGCGGGCACCCTCAAGCCATCCTGCAGCCACCTCTGCCTGTACCCCTTGCTCCTGCTGCTCTGCCTCTCCATCCCTGCATCAGTTCCTCTTTAGCCCTCCGGCAGAAATCCCCGAGCTGGGAGCCGGGAGGACGTGGGGCTGGGCAGGCTGCCCAAGCCATGCCAGCTCATCCCTGCCGCCCAACAGAGACCATTGCTGAGCTGAACAGCAGCTACAGGGAGCAGAACCTGCCGGTGACGGATGGCAGTCGGGAGCTGCACAGCCTCTGTGCCCAGCTGGAGTTCCTCCTGCAGGTACTCCCTCCCCTGGGGGGCAATGGTAGTAGAGGGTCCCCATGCCAAGCATTCTGGGGGACCCTGGATGATGTCATCTGTCCGTGGGCATAGAGACAGGCTGGGGGGCACAAGGACCCTCCTAGCAAGCTCGTGTCTCTTCCAGTTTGACCTCAAGGAGAAGAAGAGCTTCTTTGGGCAGCGCAAGGACTACTGGGACTTCTTGTGCCAGGGCCTGGCACAGCGCCGGCAGGAGCACGAGGGCATCCGCTTTGTCAGCTCACTGGACAAGGTGGGCACGGGCCAGTGGAGAGGGCTAACAGGGCACCCGCTGGGTGGGCATGGTCACAGACACTGGCCACGTGGTGCATTGGCTGTGCAGGGGGTGCAGGTTGGCGTAGTAGTGCTGCATCACCCCTGCTCCCCTGCAGCTGAAGACCCCTGTGGGCAGAGGCCGTGCCTTTCTGCGCTACTGCCTGGTGCATCGGCAGCTGGCCGAGTCCCTGCAGCTCTGCCTGCTCGACCCCGAGAGCCTCAGGTGAGAGCATGGGGAGCATGGGGGTGGCTGTGCCACTGCAAGGTATGGCTCCCTGCTCTGTGTGCTTGAAAAGGATGTGTGAGGTTCTGTTCTGGTTGCAGTGAGTGGTACTATGCCCGCAGCCCTTTCCTGAGCCCCCAACTGCGAGCTGAGATCCTGGGCAGCCTGTATGAGCTGGATGGCATCACCTTCCATCTGGCCCTGCACAGGGCTGACCTGGACACTGCCTGGCCCATGTTCTCCGAGTGAGTGCTGGGCACGTGGGGGGACACCAGAGAGAACAGGGTAACCTGGGGCTCAGCACTGCTGTCTTGGTGGCCCTGAGCCCCATGTCCCCTCTAGGACGCTGGTGCGGCCCAGTGTGGTGAAGATGGCCCTGCAGACAGAGTGTAGCAGCACAGGGGTACACGAATGTCCTGATGGCACCACCCAGCCAATTGCAGTGCCCCACAGGGTGCCAGTCTGTCCCAGCCTACGGGAAGGGTGTGAGGAAGAGGGTGATATGGAAGAAGAAGAGGATGAAGACAAAAAGGAGGACATGCCCAGCACTGCCAAGGCACAGCATGGCACCAATGCAGATACCAGCCTGACCCCAACACCCGACGAGGGGCTCACACCAGGCTCCCCAGCCCATGGTGGGATGGAGGCATCCCTGCGAGCACAGGTGTCCCAGCTGCGCTCCGAGCTGGAGCAGCAGGAAGAGGCCTGGCGTGCCCGGCTGGAACGGGAGGAGCAGCAGCACCGTCAGAAAGAGGAGCACAGTGCCCAGCAGGTCCAGCTGTTGGCCCATGAGGCCGAGGCACTGCGGGACACCAATGCCTTCCTCAGCCGAATGCTGGCTGAGGCGGCGGGTGGCCCAGGGGAGTTAGCGCAAGCACAGGAGGAGGCTCGGCGGTGGCAGGAGGTGGCAGAGGAGCGGGCAGCACGTCTGGACGAGGCAATGGCAGAGGTGGCAGTGCTGACCTCACGCCTGCAGGAGTGCCAGGCTGCCATGCAGGCACAGGGACAAACAGATGCCCCAGCCCAGATGGCCGCCCTGGAGGAGGTGCTGAGGCAGGCGCTGGAGCTTTCCCGTGGCCCACTGAGGGACAATAAGGAAGAAGGGGACCCCAGCACTGCTGCCGGCATGGCGATGGTATGGGCAAGCCATGGGGTGCCCCAGTGTGGGATGTGGGTCTAGGAGACCTGAGCCCTGCTTATCCCACAGCGCCTTACAGCCCTGGTCACAGCAACACAGGAGGAAGCCTTGCAGAGCAGGCAGCAGATCCAGGTCCTGCAGGAGAAGGTGGTGCAGCTGCAGGAGCAGCTCAGCAGGTGGGGAGGGGACACACTGCAGGATGCCCTACAAGCTGCAGGGGTCACCACTTAGTGTCCTACTGCGACCCAGGAGATGGGCAGGGAGGGAGGGAGTGATGGAGTTGGGAAGGGAGGGAGGTAAAAGTCTGGGGATTGATGAGTTGGTGGAAGGATGGAAGTGTCAGTGGGCAGAGTGATGGGGGAATTAATCTGGGGTGAACACATGGAAGGAGAGATGGATTTAGGGTGATTGGATGGGTGGGCAGAGGGATGAAGGGATGAAGCTTGGGTGAACAGAGGAAAGAAGGAGGGAGGAAGGGAGGGATGGGCAGGCAGAAAGGCTTTGGGGAAGGATAGATGGACAGCTAGGAAACAGGTGGGTGTATGTTAAGGTGGCTGTGAGGATGGAGCACTGGATGGCTTTAGGAATGGATGGAGAGGCAGCCACCAGAGGGACAGACAAACCTCCCCACTGCCACTCTGGGGCTGGACTCAAAGGTGCTATGCCTGCCCCAATGCCAGGGCTCGTCAGGATGGGGAGCGCTGGGCATCAGCCCTGCAGCGGACACAGAAGGAGGTGCAGGAGCGGGAGGCCATGCGTGGTGCAGAGCAGGCAAGGCAGCAGGAGCTCATCCGTGACATGAAGGGCCGGCTGCTGGAGCTTTTGCGGTGAGATCAGGGTCCTGCCCCCTCACTGCCCTCTGCGCACATCCTGCCACCCCCTCCAATGGATGTGCAGCTGAGCTGCATGCACAAGATTGCTCCCAAAGCCCTTTGCCCAGAGGAGGGCACCAGAGCCCAGGGAAATCCTACTTGCCACCCTGGGGAGGCTTGGTGCCCATCTTGAGTGCCCAGCTTGAATGCCAACATTAGGTCACCCGCATCAGGCCATGTTCCCAGACATCCAGCACTGCACGAGCAGTGTAGAGACAACAGCAGTAACACTGTCATACGTGGGTTATGGGATAAATCTGGGCACAGCCAGCTGCTGCAGAGGGGCTGTTGCACAGAGCATGTCAAACACAGGAGCACACACACACATACTGATTGCCCGTGCAACCCACCCGCAGTGGCCCGGTATCCCACCCAGGATGACCTATTCCCTTCCTGCAGGGAGAAAGATGCCCTGTGGCAGAAGACAGAGGGCATTGACCCACAGGCACCCAGCCTGACACCCCGTGATGTGGGGCTGTGTGCCCGCTGTGGCAAGGATTTCCGCCTTCTGTCCCGGCGGTACAGCTGCAGGTGGGCATGGGAGGATACCAGGGAACATAGCAGGGACACCGACCGCCACCACACACCTACCGTCTGCTCTCTCAGCAGGCTGTGCCAGGACAAGGTGTGCCACACATGCTCCGTGGACACAGGGAAGAAGGGGCGATGCTGCCTGCTCTGCTACCAGCAAAGGCACCCACAGGCTATGTGAGCTGGGAGGACATCCAACTTGCTGTGCCTGGGACATGGGGCCAGCGGGAAGGTCCTGCTGCTCTGGTTTTCAGGGTTGAGATGTCTTTTGCATGGCTGGCCCATGGAGAAGGAAACAACCCGGTGCTGATATCCCAGTGGCTCCAGTGTCATCAATCCGTCATCACTGCTTTGATGCCCTGAGGGGCATTGGGAGTGGGCACGCTGCCATGGGGAAGGCTGAGCTCTCCTTGGGGAGAATGTCTGTTTATGGGGTGTCCCTGCCAAGGACCGGCTTCACCCCATCCTGACACAGGGAGTATGCAAGGGGAGAGGGCTCTTAGCCAACAGCCTTGGTTTCCTGCCAGGCACCGCTTGAGCAAGAGCTTTCCCAGACGTAAAGGTGATGGGCTGGCCCTGATCTGCTGCTTTTCTGCCCTGCCCAGCCCCCCGCTGTCCCTGTCCAACTCAATTCTTCCTCCCTCGGTTCCAGGGACCCTCACAGCCTGTTCCCAGCCTCACCCCTATCCCACACATCCCTGATATCCCCAGGATTAAGGATCCCAGGAAGCTGTGGTAGGGATGACAGAGGAGCACATGGGACCCCCATAGAGAGATGCTGGGGGATGCTGGAACAGGCACCATGATGTCAGATCACATATGGGGTGGGAGGAGGGATCCAAGCTGGGCCACAAGCCCCTCTTTGCTCTGGTACCAGTCCCAGTTGCCCAAGCTGGGGTAGAAACGCTCCCTCCACCCCATCCCAGCTGTGTAAGGGGCAGGTTCCTGGCTCTTTGCACAATGCAGCACTGTGGGCAGGGGGTGTCCCAGCTGCTATCACCTTCATGGATTGCAGGGGGGAGGCAGGGATGCCTCAGTGTCACCAAGGACAGGGAAAGGCCACTAAAGAATTTTGCAGGGATTTGCTTTATTTGAGTTCAAATGGGTATTGGGAAGGGGGTGATGAGAGTTTGACTCCAGCCATGTTCCCAGCTGGGCAGAGGTGACACAGTGACCCCGTGCTAGGGAAGGACTCAGTGGTGGCACCAAGTGACGCCAGGTTGTGGTCCCCTGGGGGGATGTGCAGGATGCAAACCCTCTGCAACAGCCTCTTGGGTAACAGCACTTTCCCGCACCCACTGTCCCCCGGAAGTGCTGTGGCTGAGCAGTGTCCTGGGGACGTGCCCCAACCCCTTCTGTCACCCCCCAGTCAACAGGAGTCATACAAGTGTGAAAAACTTGCCACCTCCTTTATTGCTGGGCAGCTATCATTGCCACACCAGGGCCATGATGTCCTCAAAGTCATAAGCTTTATCCCAAAGCGCAGGGAGGGTTCAGCATCTTTCCACTGGGATCCCTGTGCTGATGTGCCTTCACGTGTGCAGTGTGACCATGTGCAGCCCACAGTGACATCCGTCTGTGTGCCAGGGGCCTGTGCCCACTGCCCAAGGCTGAGTCTTGGGTTAGGATGCTGGGGTGCACGGGGTGTCAGGACTGCATGCACTGGGCCTTGGGGAGCAGTGGGGCTCAGAGGGTGGTGGAGGTGTTGCCAGAGGTTGAAGTGTAGGAGGTGCGGCCGTAGCGTGCCACAGCATCCTTGCTGATGAAACCGCGCTGTGCCAGGATCTTGAGGAAGCTGTTGCGAAACTTCTGCCCGATGAAGGCATAGATGATGGGGTTAATGCAACTGTGGGCGAAACCAAGGACCTGCGTGATGGAGAGGGCTGTGTCGATGTGTTTCCTCCTCTCACAGGTCTCGGTGATGGCATGCGTCCTCATGAGAGTATCGCTCACCAGCGTGATGTTGTAGGGCAGCCAGCAGACAAGGAAGACCAGCACCACAGCTAGGATGACCTTCATGGCGCGCTGCTTCTGGACGTTCTTGGTCTGCAGGAGGGTGTGCACGGTGACACCGTAGCAGAAGAGCATAACCAGGAGCGGCAAGGCAAAGCCGAAGGTCTGCGGCAGCACCCGCAGCACCACCCTCCACTTGGTGGTATTCTCATTGCCAATGCGCTCGTAGCAAACCGTGCCATTGCGGTCTGAGACAAACGCCTCACGGAACAGCAGCACGGGCAGGGAGAGCAGCACCGAGAACACCCAGATGCCCACGCAGACAAACTTCACCCAGTGCCTCTTCTCGGTGGCAGCGCGGGTGGCGTAGACGATGGCCAAGTAGCGGTCCACGCTGATGCAAGCCAACAGCAGGATGCCGCTGTAAAAGTTGGATTCCTGCAGCACCGAGATGGCTTTGCACATGACGGTGCCAAAAACCCACTCGTGGGCCCAGTAGGCGGCCCAGAGCGGCAGGCTGAGGGCAAAGAGCAGGTCGGCCACAGCCAGGTTGAGCAGGTAGATGTCGGTAACGGAGCGGTTTATGTGGCCGGAGGTGACCACCAGCACCACCAGCCCATTGCCCACCATGCTGAGGAGGAAGACCAAGCAGTAGATGAAGGCTACGAAATATTTGTTGGCTACAGAACCTTCATTACGGCACGGGGAAGAGGAGACATCGATGTCAGGCAGAGCCAGGCTGTAGTTGCCGTAGTCAGAAGTGTAGTTGTATAAGATGTCGAAGAGCTCATCAGCATAAAATGTCCCCATTTTGCCTGCAAAGCACAAAGCAGCGTGGGCTCAGGGCACATCCAGCACTTTCAGCCCCCATTGGTCTCCCACACCCCATAACCTCACCACACCATACAATGAACAGGGCCATGCCTGAAAACTATCCCCATACGTCCTCCCACCCAACAGCCCCGTACGGACTGCTTCACCTCAGCATTGCCCCTCTCCTGTCCCCTCCAGGTCCAACCCCAATGAAGGAGCACTCCTGAGTCCCTCCAGTTGGTGTGAGTCCTTTGAATCCTGATGTCCTCCCTAAACACCCTTCTCATGCCAGCTTCCCGAGTGCACCACAGTACCCAGAGCAGAGGAAACGCGCTTCTCTCCACTATATTTTTGGCTTCTCCTTCCGATTCCCCACCCAAATTCCCTGCAGTTCCTCTGGGGACAGATTTCTGCCCACAGAAGGGGAAGTCTCCATTTCCTCCCCCGACCCCACACAGAAAACTACTTGGGGACACCGGCTCCCCCCAGGGTTGGGGTTACCCTACGTGGAGTTTGGATCATGCTATGCGGATCCCTCCCTGCACCCCTTGCCCAGGTACGCAGGGTGCACCATTGCACCCCAAAGCCAAGCATCCCGGGCACTCACCCACCACTCGCTGCCTCTGCTGCACCCCAAATCTTCTCCCCTTCCCAGCTCCGAGCCCGGCTGAGGTCTGCCACGGGATGTCCCCTGCCGTTACCCCAAAATGGAGACCCTGGGGAGCACGGGGACGTGGGCCCACTGCCGCCACCAGGTCTCACACCTGTGCCAAGTGACCCAGACCCAGAGCTGGCACTGCCGCTTTATGCAGCGCAGGGAGGAAGCAAGGTTGCAAAACCTTCTGCAGTGCGAAGAGGAAGCGGCAGCTGAGGGGATACCTTCCCTGCACCCCCGGCCCAGGGCACAGCGCACCCGGGATGCACGGGGTGCTGTCCGTTCGTGCTGCCCATGGGGCTTCACCCCATCCCTGTGGGTGCTGCTGTACTCCGGGGACACCCCCGTATCATGCTGGGGTGCTCTCACATCATTGGCGTGATGCTGGGGTGCCACTTTCGGGACTCCCTGTGCCATCATCCCACATAGAGGCACTCCCCGTTCCAGCTCACCCCACCCTGCCCCGCAGCACCCCACGATCCCCCCCTCGGCACCCCGCATTCGCCCTCCCCGCCCACCCAACACGTTCCCGACCCCCGGGCGGTAGGCGGGGGGGGGGGGGGGCGGGACAAGACCGGCGGCCTTCACGCATGCGCAACCACCGCCGCCACCGCCCGGCTCCGCGGCAGCCGGGCCGGAAGTGACGCGCGGGCGCGAGAGCGGAAGCGGCGGCGCAGGCTCGGGCGGGTCCCCGGTGCGCGCAGCGGGCTCGGCTCCCTCCGGCCTCGGCGCGCTGAGAGCCGTTCCCCACCCCCGGCACCGACATGATCCTGCTCGAGGTGAACAACCGCATCATCGAAGAGACCCTCACGCTGAAGTTCGAGGGCGCGGCCGCCGGGTAGGGCCGGGCGCCGGGGCGGGGCGGAGGAGGAAGCCTTCCGGCCTGGAGAGGCCTGAGGGAGGGGAGGGGGACGGGGAGCGCTGGTCCGTGGGAGAGGCCTGGACGGGCGGGGTGGCACCGAGGCTTGGCCCTGGGTGTGGGGCATGACAGGGCTAGGCGGGGAGAAGGGGGCGTGGGGTTGGGTGGTGCCGGGAGGGGAGGAAAGGGGCTGCGGCACGGGGTGGAGGGCGGCTGGTGGTGGAACCGAGTGGATGAATGGAAGACTGCGTGAGGCCAGGCTTGGTGGGGTGCTTAGGGCTGGGATTGCGTGAGGGGGATGGAGATCGTGGTGTTGAGGCAGGTTGGGGTGTGCCATTGGGCTGGAAGGTGTTGGCAGCCTTCGTCAGAGCAGGACCGGAGTGGTGGCAGAGCTGGTGCAGAATGGAGGAACAGGAAAGCGACGTGTGGCAGAGCAGCAGCCTCGGCCTGTTTCTTCGGGGGTGGCAAGCAGGTTCCTGTCAGCATCTAATTCTGTCCCAGCCACAGATCCACGTGTCTGTCCTGGCTGCTGGTATCGGGCTGCTGAGCCTCTTGGCCTTGTGGAGGCTGTAGGGCAGTTGATCTGCACCTGCATCTTTGGTCAGGACCATGTAGTCCCTGGGGAGTCACTGAGCATTGCTGACAGCGGTGCACCGGTGCTGTGAAGACATTTGTCTGAGCACAGACCAGCTTGAGAGAGTCATCTCACGTGGATGCCCTTATCTGCAACTGTGCACTCACTGCATCTGTGTGGCGCTGGACACCTTTGCGCGTGGATGGACAGCTGGAATAATACAAGTGTACAGTTGTAATTACAGAGTAAATGGATAGCCAGAGGGTATCTAAGGAAAGACTCACCAGTGCTGAGGCTTTCAGTCAAGATGGACACTCACCACAAAAACTCCATGAAGGAGCAATCTCCAGAAAGAGATGCTACCTTAGTGGTGGTCAGCCCTTAAACAGGATCTAGGAGAGGTGGAATCAAGCTCCACCCCTTTCAGGAGCAAAGCTGAATTACCTTCACCTGTGCTCCTGCAGCTGACTTGTCACTGGCCTCAGATGGTTAATCAGAGGTTCAGGCTGTGATCTCCAGTTTCTCTTATAGTGGACAAAGCCCAGAGAAGCAAAATACAGCACACTTATCTGTAGGGTGGAGCCTGTCCTGGCTTTGCAAGCAGCACAGCTTAAGCTGCTCTGGGAATGGACTCCCCAGTGAGACCTTTTTCTGTGTCACCTTTTCCACAAGTGGCTCTTGAAGTGTTCTGCCTTTTGTGTGCAGACCTTTGACGGAGGCCATTTCCTCTGTTTTCTCCTCTTGGTTGACTTCTTGCTCTTTTATTTCATACGATAACCTCCTAGGCTGTGCTGCCTTGTGGGATCACCACACTGCCATCAGCCTCTTCTTCCTTCTCGAATGTGATCATTTAGTGCAACAAGTATCCCCAAAGCACCACACTGGGAGGAGAGAGCTCTTGGGTGCTGCAGCTGCATCCATTAGAAAACAACTTAAGTATATGGAGGTTAATAGTGTGTGTCAAAAAACACTCATTCACCACAAGCTCATGTGGAAGCGTTCTGCTGGTGGGAGCCTGTGTGTGTGTCCCTGCATCAGTACAAGTGCAGCAGCAGCGGTGAACAGAGCCCGCAGCCATCAGGAGATGGAGTGCAGCTCAAAGCCCTGACTCAGTGCAGCTAGAGCTGAGTTTGCTCACTCACCTCCAATCCATGATGTTTCCATTTTGCTGTACAGCAAAGCTTGTTACTGCCTCAGCTTGCTTGCCTGGCATACCAATGCTTCCTGGATCAATTTCTCTTGCTGTGAGCGTGGCCAATGATATTCTGCCTCTTGTTCTACGGGCTGTGCTTCCTTTTGTTTGGATGGAGGACCAGCTAAGTGCTCCTTCTGGATGAGTGTTGCACCCTCAGTGTGTTGCTGGAGGGGAGGAAGTAGTTCACTTCTGCATTTTCTTCTGTGCTTGTGCTGTTCTGCTGTCCAGGAAAGAACAAGGCATGGATGAAGGTCAGAGATGAAACCAAGGAAAATGGAAATCTACTTCTCTGAACAAGTCTTTTTGGGTACTGGTGCTATGCTATGCCATGTTTATTCATGAGATATTTCTTTTCCATCCAGCTAGGGTTCCAGGGTCATCCTGTGGCATTGAGTTTGAAGGCAGGAGGGGATTTGCTCTGTTTGGGTGACTGTCCACCCAAGATGTGTCCTGGGGATGGACCCAGGGTGGTCAGGGCAAGGATACACTACAAGGGATTAAGTGATTGAGAGGAGTAAGTCTGGACACTGTGAGCTGGCCCTGACTTACCTGCCCTGAAACCTGAACTGTGCAGATGTGATGCACAGTTTATCTAAACTTGCTCCATGATGTGGGCAGCAGCACTTCCCTCTCCCTCTGTGACTGTGCCATGGATCCAGTAGCTCCCTGCAGGGCTTCCCCATGCCTTCAGGTGGGAGTTACTTCACATTTCCCCATAGTGTGTCGAGCTGGGTCACCCTTAGAAGTCAGAGCCAATTCTAAATGTAGTATTTGTGTGCAAAGCCAACGGAAATCTCATCTTCTTGAACAACCACCACTAAACATCAAGGGAGTTTGCGTGGAGGTGGCTACATGTAGTGGACTTATTAAGACTGTAATTTCTTGTTTTAAATCAACTTCCTTAAGCCAACCACATTTTAGAATAGCATCCAAAAGCTCCCAGCAAAGAATTTGTTGCTGAAAGCTTAGACTCTCAAAGTGCTGAAGTGGGGGGAATACCTGGAAATAATAACCTATTTTAGAGGTAAAATATTTCTGCCTCCTGTGTTCAGTTCTTTTTAAAGCACAGCAGAGAACTGCCCCCCAAAACAGATTTGCCCTCCAGTTCTGGTCCACTCTGATGTAAATGATCCCAGCAAAAGTGTAGCAGAGGGCTTGTGTTTGTGGGTGTGGTTTTTCAGCCATACATTGCTGGCAGTTTAGGGCAAGCTAATTAACCATCTGTCTCAAATTGTTACTTACTGTTTACCTGCTGTGCAGAAGAAAAAATTGCATAGGTGGAGAAGAGTGTGATTTTTCCCTTGGTTGGAGGTGGAGGGGAAAAATATCTCATTAAATTTTAGGTTTCTGTAAAGCTTTCAATAGGTGCAAATTTGCAGGGTTTCACGAGTGCTGGCTGAATGGGAAAACAGCTGAAGCTTCAACTTCTGTGCTGTAAAGCAGTTCCTGTAGGCTGGTTGGAGAGTCTGGCTGAAGCTGCACCCGCATACTCTGTGGTATTTCCCATTCGTGGTCACTGTGGTGCTCACCTGCTCTGGAGCGGAGCGCTCTGGCCTTGCTGGGTGAAGGTGGGTGACATGACCTTTGTGCTGGCAATGCGGCTTGTGAGTGACTTCCTTGTGGGATAGCCAGGAAGAGCACAGGGGATGGAGGAACTCAGACAGCCCAGCATCTGCAGAACGTCCAATCCTGGAGCAGGTGAGAAATGTTCAGGTGATGTTTGCACTCTGAGGCTCGGTGCAGGATCAGCAGTACCTCCTGCGGCTGCCACATTTGGTGCAAGACAAGAGCAGCTATCAGCAGAGCCTGCAGACTGGCTGCTGTGCTGGCAGTGAAAGCTGGGGTCCCAGCTCTGCTCCCAGCAGTGCTGTGGGTCGGCACATGTGGGGACTTCCATTACCGCACAGCAAAGTGCTTCTCAAGTTTGTGGCAGGCGTGCTGTGGGAGCTCTTTGATTTCATGCACGCTTACAGCTCACGCAAAGTAGCTTTTGTTAGTCGAGTGGGGCCCGGGGAGAGAGGGGGGAGGAACTGCTTGGATAATTTTAGACATTGCTCATAATTTTTTTATTGGGGTGACCTTTCTGTAGCGAGAGCCTGCAGTCTGTCACTGAATCTGGCTCACTCTCTTCCAACAGTGCATCAACTCAGTGATCTGCAGGCTCTGCTCAGAGCTGAAAGCTCGAAGCTTTGAAATATCCCCCCACTCCTTTCATGAGGTGTTTTTTCCCCCCCCCTCCTCTGGAGCAAGATATTCTAATATCTGCGTGCCTACAGCTTTTAAAATAATTGCCATCTTCCTTTATTGGGTACAAACCTTAATTGCGATGTGGGAGCTGCTTTAGTCATCTATCGATGCGGTTGTTGGCCAAGCTCGCATTTGCATGCAGGTCTGTTTAATGCAGAAGATGAGGGCTCTGTATAATTACACAGCCTTCGTTCTTCTGCTCTTCAATTTGTTGTAACATATGGCTGAGAGCCTCTGTGGCCTGAGAATGAGGCAGGGAAGTTTGGAGGCTGTCCGAATCAAAATTGAGGAACTGCTGTCAGGAAAAAGGAGATTTGTTGTTGCTCTTAAGTGCTTGTTGGCATCTCTCCACGGGTTCTGTGGCTCCTCTTGGATGCACTGCTGTGGTGAAAAATCTGATTTGGAGCTGGCTTTGCGTTAGATGGACTTGGTGCAGGAGCCATTTAGAGATGAATAGGAGGAATGCAGGCAAGAAGGAATAAAAATCCATCAAGGCCTCTTATTGTTATAAGCGGGGAGCAGATGGGATTTGGTGTGGATTTGACTTCAAACCTGATAAGCGTTATCAGAAAACGGGCAGCCGCCTGTGCTTGGAGCAGCTGCCATTTTAGCTGTGGAGGTCAGGCAGGGTTTTGCAGAGAGGTCTGGGTTTGGTGTGTAGCAGGTTGAGGAGCCATCTTTGGCTGTTCCTGGTGGAAGAGCGGGTGTTACTGGTCAGAGAGGGAGACTGCAGTTTGGGTGGTACAGGGTCAAGGAGCTCCCAGCACAGTAATGGGGGCCAAGAGCTCCTCTGCTGCGCTGGGGTGATGGTTCAGGCTCCTTTTCTGTCTGGGTACTTTTGGGGCTGGGAGGTATGCCCCATGAGGCAGGAGCATCCTGCAGCACGCAGGGTCTGTGTGGCTGTGAGGAGCTCTGCATGCTGCTCACGTGAGCGCTTCCTCCATGAGGCTGCGTGCTGGCAAGCTGCTGAATATTCAGCACCCCAAAGTTCCGTTCCGTTACCTGCTTCTCCTTTAAACCTCTCCTCTCTTTGCCATCCTCAAGTATGAGGACTGAGCCACTTGAGAAATCCATGTGAAAATAAGTTCTGAGAAATTCATGCTTGTGCAATGGAACACACACACAGGAGTCACATCGTGGCTGCCGTAAGCTTTTGTGTGCAGAACAAAGGCTCTTGCACACAGCTGTTAACCAACTTTGGGTCTGCAATGTTACAGCTCCCTAAATAACGTGACAAGTTATCCTGTTGTCTCCCAAGCTGCTGTCGCTGTTGCTCATTGTCTGTAATTGCTTCCCTGAGTTCCTCAGGGTGAGGTGCTGTATTTGGAGGGACTGCTGAGAGCTGGATGTCAGCTCTGTGTGCATATAGAATTGGCTTTGAGAGCTGGAACTAAGCTTTAAGGGTACATCCTCTTTTTAATATTCCTAGCTCTTCTGTGCCTGACTGTGCTATCTTTAAAGCTTCCTACATGGTTTTCTTTTTTTATAAAATGTATATTGCCATCCGAGCTGATTCCTAAGTCTGGGTGTGGTGCTCTAAAAGAAGAACACGTCTGCATCGACTGACCGTATGATATTGGTGGGATTTTCTTCCATCTCTGCTTTCGTCACTCCTCAGTGAGCTTAGATGCAACTTGGGGAATTGCTCCCCTTTCAAAACCGAGTGTTAAACATGCCACGGGGGAGGCTCCAAACTTCCATCTCTGGCCAGCAGGGAAGAAGGGAGAATAAGAGTGAGAGAGGTCTCAGGTAACCGGTGTGGCTCAAACTAAAGGACCTGCTTTGTGTGCGCTCACACTGCTGCTTTCAAGTTGCACAGTTTTTATCTTCAGTGATGCAGCACAAAAGACAGAGGCTTTCCTGTATCCCAGCAAAAAGGAATGCTGCTTTTCACAGCTGTAATAACTCTCAAGAAGCAGCAATGCCTCATCCTTTCCACTTACAGTCTCTGGTTGGTGGCTAATACCTCAATTTCCACTCAAATAAGGTTGGAGTTGGTCTCTGGGTAGGGTAGTGGCAACTTCAAGGCTGCCTTAGCACACTGACTTTGACCTGGGGAGCACACTCACTTGGTTCAGGTAGGTGTGAATGAAGGCTGAGACTTCTCTGGGCTGTAAAACAGATCCAGCATCATTAGCCTGTACTCTGTACTGGCTGCTTTTAAATCATAAGAGGATGTAGGCTGTGAAATAAAGCAGTTGATTGGCATTTTGACACTGTTCTCATTTTCTGACCTGACTCTCGGTGCTGGAGGTAGCTTTGCATTGCTCCCTCATGGAGGATGACCTATTAATAACAGTCCTCTTGGAGCTACTGAAGCACTTAGATAGTGCCATTCTCAGCAGATTCACCTTTCAGAAGCAATTTAATTGTTCACAGGATCCAACTCTTCCAGAGATCTTAGACTTTGGCACTGTAAGATGCTATAAAATCTTCATACCTAAAACATGAGAGGCTGTGTGCCCTAGGTTTGCAAGGTGCTCTTGTTGCTGATCCTGAGGCAACTGGCAGTGTTTGGGCAAATCCAGATGTAGGATTTTTCCTGCAGTGGTCGTTGGTGGGATGTTGGGGTGTTTGGGGATAGGGTGCCAAGATGAAATGTGCATCTGAGAAAGCTTAATTCTGCTGACGGTTGATAGCACCACACTTGGAGGTGGGTCTGCTCTAAAAGTAATTTGTATCAAACCATTGGTAGAGCTGCCCTTGGTGGTAAAGGGGGCACTTAAGGAAGGACTGCTCAGCCACTATATCCATTTCATCATCTGGTGTCAATGGAACTTGCAGAAGAGCCCGTCCTGTGAACTTGCATCTTGGCAGTTGTATGTGGAGAGCAGGCTTGTTAAAAGCAGCTCCTTAGTGATGAGTAGCTTTCTTAGACATTTCTAGCTCTAAATCTGCAGCCTGTGGTCTCAGATTCTATTAATAAACTACAAATAATAGCAATCTCTGCCAGCTTCCAGGTCTGTTTTATATCATTTCTAGTAAGACTGATTGTTTTAGGAATGAGCTGTCAAAGGTTATCTGCTGCTTGAACAGCAGGGTCCGGAGGAGTTTTCAGGTAAAACTGCTTGTGAGAAATGAAATGAATTGCCTTTCCTTCACAGCTTGGAGGAGACTGCTGTTGGACTTCTCATTTACCTCTTTTGTTCTCTTTGCTTTTTAGAAACAAACCAGAGGCAGTAGAAGTAACGTTTGCAGGTAAGCTCCATAATGCTTCTGACTTGAAAAACGGGGGAGCTAACTCAAAAGGCCTACCCTTGGTTATGCCTGGTGTGCTCAAATGCAACCAGCCCGGTTGGGTGGGGGGCAGGGGAGAGCTGCCCACTTTGCTTTGTGTGAGTGCTAGATAGGCGTTTTACTTTGCCCATTCCCCACTCCTGCATTTGATGCTGTATATTATTAGGTCTTTAGCGCTGTCTGGTTAGGATTGTTAGAAAGCTGGCTTGGGGTGATAGGCAGGATGAGTTTATAGCCTGAAGTTTGCTCTCTAGAATGGGAAGTGTCAAGGAAATACAAGCATTCATTCAGTAGCTGATGTCTTGCTTCTGTTATCAAGGATCTATGTAAGCTGTGGAGCTCTGTGGGGAAGTGGAGGTAGCTGGAGGGCTGCCTTTCTCTGCCTTCTGCCCTGGCTGCCTGTTCTGCAGTGAAGTGAAAGCTGTCTCAGCAGGCACTGCCTGAGCTGCCTTTGCTCTGCTAGCAGAGGTTTTTTCCTCCTCCAGGCTGTAGCTCTGCCCTGGTGGGCATGTCTGTCACTTTGTGTGCTGAGCATCCAGAAGGCTCCCATCTCTGTGTGTTTGTGTCCTTGTGCAATGAACATGAGCAGACTTGAAAGGGATGCTAAATGACACTAGGCTAGATCTTCCCATGATGGACAGGTGTCATATCTATTTCAGCTCTTTGAATGCTAACAGGTTTCCCTATGTGACACTACTTAAGTACAGCTTTGTCATGTGTCTGTGAGGGCTGAGGCAGAGGGAATCATGTCACTATGCAATTCCTAGAACACCACTGTTTCTTTAGAAATAGGAACTGATCCCTCCCATGTTCCTCACGTTTGTCTCACTTGCTTTGTAGACTTTGATGGAGTTCTTTACCATATTTCAAACCCCAATGGAGACAAGACAAAAGTGATGGTCAGTATTTCTCTGAAATTCTACAAAGAACTTCAAGAACATGGTGCTGACGAGGTGAGTGAGTTTCTCTGGGCATCTGGGGCTTTGAGGCTACAAGTGCTGTATCAGAAGAGGCCATGCCCTTCTGATGTTCAGATTTAATGTATAGAGAAGTGTCTGTATTCCCGTCTCATGTTGAAATTTCTGTGCTGATGAGGAGTCTTGCTTTGCTGGAACACAAGGACAGAGTGTGTTCCCACTCTGTTGTGAAGAAGCAGTCATCTTTTATGACCCGATAGCCTGAAAGGTAAAAGCACAGCTAATTCTGCAAGTACCTTCAAAATGACTATGAGGCCTGGCAAAAATAGTTTCATTGGTTGATGCTGTGAGCGCAATGGCAAGAGAAAGCACCAGATCAACTCTGGAGTCCCACAGCGGTACTCTTCTGACTCTAAGCACACTTGAGAGCAAGTTACAGGCTCCAGCTGTGTGTACAGACCTTGGTCTACAGGCTGTCTGGTTCCCCTTTTGCTGCTGCCGTGTGAAGTTAGCAGGTTCAGTTCCTGTTGAATGGGCCCCGGCTGCAGAGGGCCATTTATGGTAGAAAGAAGGCGCCTCTCTGAGCTGTGGTTGGGTCGCAAGGCAGGAAGTGTGACTCAGTTCCCGAGTTAGTTTTCAAATCTCCTAATGCTAGTAAATGGAGTTTACCCTGCAGGTTTTTGCCTTGGGGAAAACAAAGAAAATGCTCTGTGAGTTTATTGAGAATCTGGCAAGAAGCAGAGGGACTGAACCCAAAGTGAATTCCTACACATTGCTACAAGACATACTGAAGTCAGAAAAAAATGTGACTGAGCATCCTGCTTTCTAGGATCAACATTGCCTCCTGTGCTACAGGGCAGTGGGAGAAGCACCACTGCAGGTGCTGCTGCTGGGAAGCCAGAGAGCCAAGCAGCACAAATGCTGGAGCCTTCCCAGCACATTTAGTGAGGATCAGTGCAGTGGATGTTCCCAGGTGAAGCGCTATGGTGGGTGAGGGACTGATGTTCACTGCATTGTAGCAGGGTAGCAGCCTTACACCAATAGTCACAGTGGTGGCTGAGCGGTGGTGTGTGTTCCTTTTCAACTCCAGCTGCTGTGTTGAGAGTGAGGGCAGCTGACAGCTAGCTTGTCAGGCTCTGAGGGGAAGATAGGATCTCTGCAGGACTGCCTTGAAAGTGCTGACTAAATAGAAACAACATTTTTAAACCACTGTTTAACAAACTGTGTGTCTCTGAGCTTCCGTGGAGAAGATGGAGCTTGTTTCTGCACTTCCTCCGCTTGGTCTTTGGTGAAACCCCGCTGTGAGAAGCCAAAGTGGGGTTCCTGCTAAGAGAAAGTATCTCCCTAGGCAAGACAGGCTTTCTGCTGGGGAGGTTTTGGCATGCAGAGAGCCTGTGCATTCTCTTTGCGTGGTGGAGGGCGTCATCCCAGGAGGGCCAGTTCTGCCACAGTGCTGTTCTGTTCTTCTGTGCGAAATACCTCCTGTTCCCAGCCCCCTCATTGAAACAGAGCTACAGCTCAGTTGAAAATTGCCATTGATGTAAAATTCAGCAGTGATTATGCTTAAAGAAAGGTTTTTGCTGTGCTGTGGGCGTTTCTGTTTCTGGGAGGCGTCCAAGTTGCCTGGCAGTCTCCTCTCCATCCCCATCTGTCCCATGGAATAGGCTAAGGCTGGGCAGGTAACTTCTTGGACAGGTCTTGCAAAACCCCAGCTCTGAATGTGCACAGGGTATGCTTTGTGGTGCTTCTCCATCCTGAACCCTACAAGAGCTGCCTTTGTGATGAGATGGAGGGTTGTAGCCCCCAGAGCTGCTGTGTCAAACTTATGGTTCTCTTTGGAAGATACAAGGCATACAGAAGAGATTTTCTTGCCCATGCAAGTTCAAGACCGACAGGGAGCTTTAGAAAGTTCTAGTTTTGACTCGTGTCATGCAGCATGCTCCCTGTCAGTGGAGATCAGAGAGTAGGAGCAGGTAATACTACTAAAAACTGATGACTTAGTATCTGTCCAAGTTCACTTAGAGTAGGGAAGGTGGATGCCTGTAATATGATGTTTTTACATGGAGACTGAGCATTGCCTAGGCAATGCAAGAGGAAACAGCTCTGATAGCTTATGCTCACAATGTCTATTTTTTTTTCCTAGGTGTTGAAGAAAGTCTATGGAAGCTACTTGGTAAATCCTGAATCAGGTAATCCTGCTGTAAAATTTACAGTGCATGTGATTGCAGTTCCAAAATGGCTTAAGTAAACTACAAGATGCTCAGACAAAGGCTATACGTCAAGAGCTTAAATTTTGGGGCTTTCTGTACAATGAGTGGCAGTAAAAAAGATGTCTTGCATACATCAAGGCTGAAGTTCCTTGCAGTATAAGCGGTAACTCTCAATGCAGCCCTCCTCCAGGAAGCCTCTGTTCCTCACAATTGGGGTCTTTGTTCTTCTCAAAGACATTTCATGAGACATAGGAAAACCATGGTTACCTGTGACAGCATCTCTTCCTACTCACTGTGAAAACTTAGGAGCAGTGCAGTAAGCACGTGTTTCAGAGCTAGAGAAAGAGCCCTGGGAACGTTTCCATGGTCACACATCAAGTTCAGACACAGCTTCTGGCAGTGGTTGTTGTTGGAAGCAGTCACCCCTGGGGTTTTTGGAAGGCCTTAAGGCAAAGGTAGGACTGTAGCAGCAATGCTTGGACTGTAGGTGCCTCTTTCCAGAAAATGCGTTTCTGGTTGTATTAAGACCCTGCATAGATTATTAAGGTTAATGTCTGTTCCTCACCAGGTTACAATGTCTCTTTGCTTTACGACCTGGAGAACCTTCCTGCAGACAAAGACGCTATTGTGCACCAAGCCGGCATGTTGAAGCGCAACTGCTTTGCTTCCGTCTTTGAGAAGTATTTCAAATTCCAGGAAGAGGGCAAGGAAGGGGAGAAAAGAGCTGTCATCCACTACAGGGATGATGAAACGATGTAAGTGTTCTAATGGCACAGGACTGGAGTCTGACAACTGTCACTACGCTCTGCTTCTACTCAGAGGTGTAGGATGCAGTGGAAAGTAGGGAAATCCTATTGCTCAGTGCTTTGGTATGGTAATAAGGGCCTGTCCCAGGCTCTGTGAAGTACCCAGTGACTCTAATGCTCACCCCTCAGGCTGCAGAGGTGTTATACAAGAGTCTCTGTTAGCAATAGCATTTGTGGCTGCGTGCAGGAAAGGAATTAGCCACTCCCATCAAAAGTGTTTTGCTCCCTGTAAACACAGTCTCGAGGGAGGGGGGGAGCGTTTGAGCATCTGTCTGAGCTTGTCATGCAGCTGCTTCCTCATCCAGTTGCAGTTCTGGCAGTTGTATTCACAGCTGAGTTCTCCTCTTCTTGCCCACTCTTGCAGGTATGTTGAGGCAAAGAAGGACCGCGTCACGGTTGTGTTCAGCACGGTATTTAAAGACGATGATGATGTGGTGATTGGAAAGGTGTTTATGCAGGTATGGAAACTGGGGAAAATATCTGATCCTTAATTCACTTCTCACCTGGAGCAGCAGTGCTGAACAAGCACATATAAGACAAAAGGGATCTCAAAGGCAATTTAATGCATGTAAATGCCCTACAGGGCTCCAGTCTGCCCTGGGATGGAAGGAGCGTGCTAGTAGGCACGGAAGTGTAACTACTAATCCAGACTCTTGCATTGTCCTCTTAATTATTGATGGTCTTGCTAATGTGCACAAACATATTATGCATTGCAGATGAAAAACACCACATGAATACTTCAGTATCCACACTCAGGCCCTGGCACAGAACTGGCTGTGGTGTAGAGATCACCAAGTAGCAGAGGAAGGGAGCATGACAGGGAGGCTGTAGGAGTAGAGGGGATGAGGCAATGTGCTATCCCTAAGGAAGTGCTATGAGTTTGTTTCTGCTGATTCTCAGGAGCTGCAGAAAGACTTGGACCAGGAACAGCACAGTGTAACTGTTCTCATGTCCAGCAGTGGGATCTTGGATTTGAGCTTTGAAAAGCTATGGATTTGCTTAGTTTACATACTTGAATCAGTTGTCATAATGCCGAGTACTTCTGGATTCAGCTGCCCTTTGCAACTACCACTTAGCTGGGAAGCGGAGGGCCATAGTAAACACTTCGCACTTCTGCTATTGATGGTGTCCAGCCTGCAGAGATTGAGACATTTGCTTACAGCTGGGGATGGCTCAGTCTGAGCTGATTTGTGTGTTGCCTGTCTGTCTCACCTTCTGTCTTCTATTGAGCTTGTGGACAGCATGTTGCTGGCCCAGTTTGCTGGATACCAGTTTACGTATGTTGGAGTCCATTCTAACAGGGTCTGTTGTAATGGCAGTAGTGTGTTTTACCTCACAGCTTTGCTCTTTGTGTGCTGTAACTAAATGCAGGGCATCTGCTCTGACTTTGAGGTTTCCCCCCCCCCCCCCCACAGCGTATCCCACAGCCTGAAATTCAGCTTTATAAATCCAGGAGGGAGGCGTGAACAGAACAGGGTTTGTGAGGCTCTGGGGGAGATGGCAAAGCTTCAAGAGAACAGCTGTCCCAGAGTCTGTGCATCCGAGTTCTTGGTTTTTTACAACAGCAAACCTTATTCTTGCCTGGCCACAAGAGTTTCCACTCTGAGTCACACTGGCTCCTTCCCTCCAGCTATTTCTGTTGCGTAATGCAGCGGCAGCTGCATATCTGTTCTCTCATGGAGAAAATTTGGCCATTAACTAACCAGCAAAGCCATCTGAACCATTTCAGCCTCTGGTATAAACAGGCGGAAATGCAAGCTAAGCATTCATGAAGGAAACCCCAGTGAAAAACTTGGCTTTCCCAACAGGAGAGTTCCAGCCCTTCCTGGGGTGTGCTGTGCTGTCCTGAGAAGGGAGGAGAGGCCAAGGGTAGCTGGTGATGCACAGGCTGTCTCATATCTACTTGCTCAGTCCAACGTGTCCTGTCCATGAAACACTCCTACGTCCCATGACAATAAACACGATGCTGAAATCTACACAAGCTGAGGGCTTGTACTGGGGACACATAGAAACTTGGGAGAGCCATGCATTTTGGTTCGATTTTGATGGAGAAAAAATGATTGTTTTCCAGAAACTTGGCCTGTTTTGATTGGCCCATGGAGGGAAAGCTGGGAAACCTTCTGTTCAGTTGCCTTGTGGGATGGGAAATATTGTTTGCTTTCCTGTTGTGCTGCCTGGTGTGTTTCAGTGGGACTCACCTTGTTGTTTTCTTCAGGAGTTCAAGGAGGGTCGCCGGGCCAGTCACACAGCCCCACAGGTGCTCTTCAGCCATAGGGAGCCACCCTTGGAGTTGAAAGATACAGACGCAGCCATTGGCGACAATATTGGCTACATCACCTTTGGTAAGCAGGCAGTTCTGTGGCATGGGGATGCTTAGGATAGAGAGAGGTTCTTACTGCTGCATGTTAGTTCACCTTCCCTGAGTGTTCATGGGAGTTATTGGGCCCAAAGGGAGTTGCATTCTGTTGTTGTCCGTCCCCTTCTCTCCCCAACGGTCAGTGTCTCTGCTACATCAAGTCACCTCAGCTCTGCTCTGGGCAGTGGGGGGATAGTAAGCCATATGATATCAGCCTATAAATTGGGTTCAGCACATGGGAGTAAGTTTTAAGTCTAATACATCTATCTCTGAAATACCTTCACCTGCCTGCAAAGGTGCTGCTTTGCTGGCCAGCAGTCATTTCCTCCTGTGCAGCAGCACTGATGACTGACCTGAGAAGTCCAAACCCTGCCCCCATTCAAGAGATCTCTTACAGAAAAACTGGGATTGTGGTTGAATATGCTGTTAGGGTCTCCCAGGCCAGCATGTCTGCAGGTTGGAGCTCAGAGACAAAGCACAGACATACAGACACTGCAGAGGAAAGCAAAGCTAGAACTGCTCTCCTCCCACGCTGGGAATGGTGCCCTGGGTTCAGGCACTTAATCAGTCATGGCAGAGCTGCCTAGTGGCAGTTCTTGGACTGCTAGCAAGACTTCCTCCTTGTCTAGAGGCAGTCTCTCTGTTATCTGATCTGACAGTCCCAGGTGAGATCATCACTGAGACAAAAGGTCTTTCAGCCCTTGGATCTGGGACACTTAGCACAGCACCAGCACTGAAGTAGCGTGGATGTCGTCATCTCTGAGCACTTGGCCTTGTCTGTGTCCTCCAGCTGCATCCAGGCTGCTACAAGAGACTTGAGCATGTGACAGTGGGTGGGAAAGTGCTGCTAAGCCTTGTGTTTAAAATCACCAGTGCTGCTTAATCCCGATACATGTTTCAATAGTGGGCACAGTAAACAAGCATTCAGAGCAGCATGCCCTATAGCCTGTAGCACCAGAACACCCTGAAGGGCCTGTTCGTAGCTTCAGGAAGCAATAACAGTTTGTGTGGGCTCTTTCCTTCCAGTGCTGTTCCCCCGTCACACCAATGCTGCTGCCAGAGACAACACCATAAACCTGATCCACACATTCCGAGACTACCTGCACTATCACATCAAGTGCTCGAAGGTACCATGGGGATGTGGCTGGGGAAAGTGGGAGGCTTGGACCATCTCATCTGGGGGGACTAAAAGGGAAAAGCATGGAGTAGGAGTACCCTTGTTCCGCCACCCTGGGAGCTGACTAGTGCACAGCACTGCCCTCCACAATAGCGCTAGGTTGGCAAATGGTGCGTCATCGCCTTCTTCCTGTTCCTTGGTACAAGCAGTGCCTGTTTGCCTCCCATCCTATCAGCAAAGTAGGTTTTTTTTTTCCCCCTTTTCAATCTGTGGTTTCCTTTCTGGGAACAAAAATAAGCGCAGTTACTCAGGAACCTGCCTTTGACCAGAGCTCAGGCAGCACTTTCACCATTGTCTCCTCAGCTTCCCTCATACTGCATGCCAGGGAGGCTGAGTACCCGCTGTAGCTGTGCAGGGCTAGGCACTTTCCTACCAAGGAACAAACATAGCCCTGTGTCTTCCTGCAGCAGCTTGCCCCGGGTCGGGCCTCCCACCAGCTCCAGCTCCTGTGGAGCCTGGCCACAAGCAGTGCCTGGCTGGCAGGAGGGACAACCCTTACTCAGATCACTCATACCAGCTCATCTCTGCTGCTGTGCTCCCAGTCCAAAGCCAGCCATGAGCATCCTGAAGCTGTGATTTGCCTGAAGTCTTAGCTGTGAATACAGGATCCTGAAGTGTATTGTATTGTTCCTGCAGGCCTATATTCACACACGTATGAGGGCAAAAACATCAGATTTCCTCAAGGTGCTGAACCGTGCCCGTCCAGATGCAGAGAAGAAAGAAATGAAAACAATCACGTGAGTAGCAAAGCAAGGCCTTGTTAATCAGGCTTCCCTGCCCACCACCAGCTCACTTCTTCACAGCTCAGCATTCTCTGCTCCTAGGTTTGGGACAGTATGGGGTGGCCATATTGGGACCTGATGTCCAGTAGATGCAGGGCATCTTCCTGCTGTGAGCGTGGCATGGCTCTCCCCAGAGCCTGTGGTCACTAGCTCACTCAGGCAGTGAGCATTCCTGGGAACTGGCTCCCTTTGGCAAATAAAGCAGCCCAGAGCAATGCACGCCAATGATGGTGCTTGTGTAGCATGTTTCCATCATGACTCTGGCCTCTTGATCCCAGAGCTCCTGGTATTTCCTCTTTGCTTTCTGCTCTGGGCTGTTGGGGTTGTACCCTCTGTGAAAGCCAGCCCCTCCCCATAGCTGTGTGGACCAGTTGCTTGCTGCAAGCAATGCCTGTGAGCTCTGAACCAGCAGTACCAGTATGTCTTTGAGAGCTCAATGCAATCCTGTACCCACAAAAGTCACCCTGGGGCAGCCCAGGAAAGCCAGAGGCAACCCAAAGCAGCTCTGAAGGCCACGCTGACCTCCCTCTGCATCCTTTCAGGGGGAAGACATTCACAACCCGTTAACACTGGGGGTCACCGAGGCTGCCGTGGAGGATGAAGGTTGGGGCACTTGCTACCCGATAATCGTAGCTTTTAATGTTGCACCTCTGTGGGCTCATAAGGAATTCAAGCAATCGGGGTCTGTTTGTACGACAGTTTGGGAAGTAATCTGCAGAAACGAGCTGTGCTTGCGAGGACTCGATCGTTCCAAGAAACAAACCTTAATTCCAGTTTGATTCATTTCATTTCTTTTTTTTTTTTTTCTTTTTTTTTTTTTAATTTTTTTTTTTTTTCTTTTCGAGCTGTTTTGCTTTGCAATATGTTACCGGAAATAAGTTGCAGTATTTCTTATGAGAATAATGCAATATTAACTTGTTTTCTTCTGAGTATTTGAGTTCAAAACTCCTGTATCTGAAGAAATACTGTTGGGGTTCATTAATAAAGAAGATCTTTCTATCTTAAGGAGCCTGTAGGTTTTTGGTGTGTGGCCTTGCCAAGGAAAGGGGTGCTTGGAGAGACGGGCACAGGGGGGTGTTGAGGTTGGTGAGGGCACAGGGACAATTATTGTGGCTTGGAGCTCATGACATTCTTCTCAGTCTGTAACTGAACTGTGGGTGAAGTGCCTGGGACTGGTGAAAATCCTCTTGTGTTAGTGAGCCGAGAGCAGCTCTCTTAGGAAGAGACTGGAGTCAGCTTGGTGCCCTCAGCGGTGCCAGGCTGAGAGGCAGCATTGTGGTGTCCTGGCACCCCACTACCTCTTGTGTGCAGTGTCACTTGTCTCCTACTGGGCTGTGACAGCCCTCCTATCCTCAGCCAGCAATCCATACCTTTCCCTCACAGCCTTCTGCCATGCTCAGGGAATCTCCATCTCTCCCCTGTCAGGAAGGGCTAACGTGCAGGTCTCTGCCTCCAGTCAGCCCAGAATAAAACCATCCACCCCCGCCCCCTCAACTCAGAGCTGGCTGCTGGGCTCTCACGTGGGCAACCAAGTCCAGCCCTGCTCCTGAAGAGTCTATGACAGCATTGGCACAAAAGGTCCCTTTCCAACAGCAAAGGAAGAAAAAAGCCTGCCTACCTCTGGGACAGCACTGTGACAGGGAGCACTGGGACAGCCCCTATAGCTAATTCCTAAACTCCCTCAGGGGACAGAGCATATCTCCTAAGGTCACCCTCCCCTGAGCAAGCAGAGTGGATGGGATCCAGGTTAAGTGAAATAATTTATATATAAGACATTTTCATACAAAACCCCAGACTCGGCCCCCAGCTTGTGAGGGCAAAGTAGGGCAGGCTGAAAAATAACAAAGCACGCACTGGAGAGAAGGGTGGTGAAACCCATCTCCCCTGTCCCGCTGTACATGAGCTGCCTGGCAGAGCCAGGCCACCATCCCTCAGCACTGCCCCTAGCGGTCAGGGCGCTGCACGCAGAACACTTTGGCTTGGTGGTCGCCGGAGGTCGTCACCACAATGGAGGCATCCCTGGAGAGGAGAGACAGGGCTCAGCAGCACAGCCGGCAGCCTTGGACAGCTCTAGAGCTGTGACCACCTGTACTCCAGCCCCTGAGACCCTTCAATCTGAGCACCCGTGTTTCCAGATGATGCACCCCAAGGCTCAGGCATTTCTTCCAACCAGCAACCCACGACACAACCCCAGGGAAGGGTTGGCCCGGCGGGTCCCTACTCACTTGTTGACAGCAAAGTCGAGGATTTCAGCAGAGTGCCCTCGATACTCGCTGATCATCTTCCCTGAGCGGGCATCCCAGAGCCGCACAGCCCCATCCAGGCTGCAGGTATACACCACAGCGGAGTTCTCCTCCCACAGCAACTGCACAATTCCTGACTGGGGTACAGGGGGGAGGAAGCAGAATGAGCATGAGGAGGAATAACATTCAGTGACAGTCACAGCACACCATCAGACTCCGCTCCATCCCTCCCCAACGCTCTCCACCATAGCAAGGGGACAGCCCTCGTGACCAAGATGTGACACATCCTCTGTGTGGGACCACAGCTACCTCTGGGGAAGCCCACGAGCAAAGAGAAGCACAAATTGGGAACCAGCCCCAGGAAAGCCCCCCAGGCTCCAAAAGAGGCAGCACTGGGCTATCAGAGGTGGCAGCTGGGCCCAGAGATGCACTCAGGCTTGGAGAATAGGCACAGGGCAGTTTACCTCATGTTGGCATTTGTGCCTCAAGCTTTGTGTGGAGAGATCGTAGATAGCCAGTGTACCATCCAAGTAACCAACAGCAGCCAGCGGCATCCTGCAGAGAGCAGAACAAGTTTTATGAGGACCTGGAGTAAGCAGGGAATTCAGTGTGTGAAGGATCTTACATACAGGTAAGAAAGGTCCCCACAGTAGCTGTGTGTGCAGAACAGCCTGTCCCAATGCCCCACTCACACATTACAGAAGCCCAACGACTCCACTGAATTGGACTCTGCCTCCTCGCCCTCACTCGCAGGGGCCTTGGGAGCCGCGCTCTCCATCTTGAACACGCACACCACCTGGGGGAGGAATGCCGTGAGTCCTCACGCCCCAACCCTCTCAGTAGCAGAGAAATGGCGGTAGTGGTGGCCAAGCACGCCTCCTGCTGGCCCCAGATAGCCATCGCAGGCTGCACTTGGCTGGCAAAGCCCAGCCCAACCTGTACAGGTCATCCATACCCACTACTGTGCCCCATGGGTGGGCACGGACTCACCTTCCCCGTGGCAGAATTGACAAGCTTGGCATGACAGTCCACTGAGCCTGTCAGGATCAAACTGCCATCCTGGTTGGTGGCCACACACGTCAAGGGGTCCTGGTGGCCGTCCTGGCCTGTGGAGATTAACAGGAGACATGAGTTACACCCATTCCTACCCAAACTCCACGCACCTCGAAGCCCAGCACACCTCACCCTGCAGTCTCTGCACTGCACCCATCCCACGGTGGCATCCCCAGGGCAAGCGACAGCTGCCACGAGGACAGTGCACCCTGCACCAGACTCCTTCTGGCAGCCCCTGACCTCTGCGTGTGCTGCCTCTTCACCGAGGCAGAGTTTGCTGCATGAGGAACACACCCCAGCTAAAAATCCCTTTCCCACCTTTCAGGACGTGCAGTGAGGTTCCCTGTTTCAGATCCCAGATGCGCATGGTCCCATCCTCGTATCCCACCACGGCTCGTTTCCCTGGGTAAAACAGAACCAGCAGATAGAGGCAGAGCTTCCCACACCTCTCGCCTCCCGCCCTGCACAGCAGCACCCTGCGCCTCACCGTCAGGCAGGATCTTGCCACACGTGGCAGGGCACGCGGGGCCCTGGAAGGTTTTGCAATCTCCATTGGGGATCTTCCACATCCAGGAATTGCCATCAGCCGTGCCCGCTAGAAGGACGTGGGCCTGAGGGTGCCACTCCATCCACTGTTCAGAGAAGGGGACAGGCAGCGTCACAGGGTTGTGTCCTCACAGAAGGGAGGAGAAGCAGAGCTGGGTCCCACTCTCGGCCCCCATGTTCCTGGCAGGAGCAGGGCTTCAGCCACTCACCTCCAGGTCCCCCACCTCAAAGGACCACACTTCTTCTTTGGTGTCCACCCGCCACACTTTGACCAGACCAGACATGTCACCCGTGGCCACAAACACAGAGTCGTGGCTGAAACTGGCACAGGTGACAGAGTCCTTGTGTCCTAGAGATGGCAAGGAGACCACTCCATTAACAAATGCCAGCTATGGAAAACAATCAAGAGCTCAGCTGCAAAGGAGGATCAGTTGGGGAAGAGCAAACGCTGCCATGAAGGGCTGCGGGACCCATTTGAGCAGGGATGGCTGGCCCGAGCCCCTCACCTGAGCACTCGAACAGAAGCTCTCCGTCACTCAGGCGCCACACGAAGGCTTTATCATCTTCCCCACCTGTCACCGCCAGCGTGTTGGTCTTTGGGTCGAGGCTGACGCAGAACACTGAGGCTGCAGAGTGGGGAGATGCTCACACCTCACTCAATGTGCCCCACGGGTCAAACCCCCACAGAACAACGGCTACTAGAGACCCCTTGAGTCCCCTCGGCAAAGCCAGGAGAGGGACACAGCGCAGCCTCCAACCCAGGGAATCCCCATGGCTCACCCGAATGCAGCGAGAACGTGACCTCGCTGTCGTCCTGCACCTCCATGCCGTCCTCCAGCCCCTCCTCGTCCTCCGTCTCCCAGGCTTCACCGTCGGGCTCCTCCGCTCCCTCGTCCCCGAAGTCCACGTCCTCCATCTCCGCGGCCAGTTCATCTGCAGGGAGCGAAGGTCAACCCCCGCCCGCCTCGGCCCCCCACGTGCCCAGGGGCGTCCCGGCGCGAAGGGGTCCCGGCCCCGCGGGCGGAGGAGGCCCCAGCCGGGAGGGGCGGGGTGTCCCCGTGTGCCGGGAAGGCCCCGTGTTGGGGACGCAAGGCGAGGCCTGCCCGCGGGGACCGGGCCTTGGGGCGAGGCGGCCCGGTGCCCCGGGAGGAGGCGGGACGCCCGTCTCACCCGGCCCTGGCGGGCCCAGCTCCACCACCTCGATGATCTCCTCGTCGCCGTGGAAGTCCAACGCGCCGGGCCCTCCCGCGGGCTCCATGCCGGCCTGCCCGCACGGCACAGCCCGCCGCCACCACCACCACTTCCGCCGCTCAGCCCCGCCTCGGCCGATCGCCGCTCTCCCCTCGCAGCCAATCCCAGCCCGAGTTTTCACCTCCGCCCCGCCTCTTCCTCCAGCACCACGAGGGGTTTCCGCCCCGCGCGGCGCACTCTGGGAAATGCAGTTTCCTGTCCCTTCCCTGCCGCGCCATCGGCCGCCAGCTCCGGCAAGGCGGACCGCAGCTCCCGGCATGCAGCGGGAGCCCGGCACGGCCCAACATGGCGGCGGCTCTCGGCGGACTGCGAGGTAAGGGCGAGCGGCGGGACGGGCGTGTGCCACGCCGCCATCTTCCACGGCCTGCACTGCGGGGCAGCCCGGCAAAGCGCGCACAGCGTGGAACTGGGACTGGGACTGCTGGAAGGAGCGCGGGAGCGGCACCACAGGCCACGCCCCCTCCTGGCCAAACCACGCCTCCATTTTGGCTAAGCCACGCCCCCTCTGGGCTAAGCCACGCCCCCTGCGTGTGGCAGGGTCGTGCAGTCGGACCACCCGCGTGTCCCCGCACCGCATACATGGGCCCTCTCTCCATGCAGGGCTCCTGGCGGCGGCCAGCCGGGGGGCTGAGGGGCGACGGAGCTGCCACCGGCCCGCAGGGACACCCGTGCCGACGAAGCCAACGGGGCAGCTTCCCGAGGGGGTGGAGTACATCCCCACGAGGAAGAAGGGCAAGAACCCCATGAAGCCGGTGGGGGTGGCCTGGTGAGTGGGGAGGCACGTGCTCGGGGCTGGGAGGCTCGGCACCACGAGGCACGCGGTGACACGGCTGTCCCCTGCCTCTGTCCCCTCCCTCCGTCCCCAGGGCCATCGGGCTGCCGTGCGGCATCATCCTCTTCCTCCTGGTGAAGAGAGAGGTGGACAAGAACCGCCTGGAGCAGCTCCACATCCGCAGAAAGATGCTGGCAGCCAACGTGGGTGACTACGAGACCGAGCGGTACCGCCGGGGCACATAGCCAGGACCTGCCAGCACCACAGGGACACACGTGGGACACCTCCCTCCCCCCGCTGCCAGCCCAGAGCCCGGCCTGATTCACACCGGGACGGCTGGAAAATTAAAGTGTTTTATTGAGTACGTGTAACAATTGAGCGAGGCCAGGCCTGCAGTGGAACCAATAAGGCCTGGGGGCCTACCAGGCCTGGCTGTGCTCAGGGCAAGGCTGAGGTTGTGTTTAAGGCACTGAATGGAGCCCAGGCCCAAGGCAGAGCCCAGCACCGTCCCGTTGGCTGCCAGCGATCCCCCTGGGCCAGAGAGCCCCAGGGCCCACGTGTGGGACACAGGGAACCCTTCCCTTCTTGCAGGCCACAATCGGGGGTGCTGAAGCGCCGAGGGCACCCAGCGGAACTGTACACAGGCACCAGCTGCAAGGCCTATTTACAAGCGAGCAGAGCACCCCCTATGCTGGGAACACCTCTACCCATCCCACCTACGGGGACAGCCCCAGCATCAGCCCTGGTCCCAGCCCCTTGGAGCCCTGGGGTAGTGGATGGCCTCGTGGGGACAGTGGGGTGGCAGAGGGGCTGCAGGCTGTGGCAGCCAGCAGTATTCTAATGGGGATTCCAGGAGCCTGGCTGGCAAATGGGGGGCTGGGAGAGGAGCAGCTTGGTCAATGGGAAGAGAGAGCAAGAAGCGTTTTGAGGAGGGGTGAGGGGTCCCAAGGCAGGGGCTCAGTCTCGACCCACAATCTGCAAGAGGAAAGTGAAGATGTAGATGATGTCAGTGTAGATGGTGAGGGCTCCATAGATGTACTCCTCGGGGCTCAGTGTGTTCTTCCTGTTGCCCAGCACCAGCTGTGTGTCGTAGGCCAGGAACTGAGGGCAGACACATGGGGGGGGTCAGGTGGGGGAGCCCTGCATCCCTCCACATGGCCCCCCCAGCATGGGGCAAGGAGGGGGAGCATCGACTCACCAGGGTGAAGGCAATAGCCCCGATGGCTGCATACAGCATGTGGAGCCAGGGAACCTGCATGGGGAGGGAACGTGGGGACGTGAGCCATTCCACCCTCCGTCTCCATGGGAAAGCAGCCCCCTGCAGCCCCCTACTCACATATTTGAAGGAGAGAACGATGACCGTGATGAGCCCTGTCACCATGACCACGATGCCCAGCACACAGAAGAGCCCCGGACATGATGTAAAGTCAACCTAGGGGGGGGAGTGGGGAGAAGTGTCACAGGAGGGCACTCTCATGTCCCCATCCCCACCCCAGGGCACACCCCCTCCTCACCTTGGTCTGGAAGCAGAAGATGGTGACAATGATGGCCACGATGGCAGTAATGATCATGGCGATGAGGACGGCGTTAGTCTGGTACATGCTGAGGGCAGAGAAGACAGCAATGTCACCACAGGCACAGACAGAGACAGAGACCCCAACCCTCCCAGAGCCCCACTGGGTACCTGGCAATGGTCCCCGTCATGAAGCCCATGGCCAAGGTCTGCAGGACAGAAGGGCTGAGTCAGTGATAGCAAAGCAGGGGCAGATCGATTGCCAGTCCCACAAGCCTCTTCAGCAGGGACCATCCCTTCTGTGGGACACGTCCCTGCTGTCACCCCCCAGTCCCAAACCCGTGGCCCCCTACTCACAAAGATGCTCAGCAGGATGATGTTCCACGGGAAGCGTCTCCTGGGGATGAGAGAGTTGAGAAGCATGAGATGGTATCAGTGCCCACGTCCTCATGTTCTCAAGCCCGTCTCACCTTCCACAGGGACAAGTGGCGTCCCTGGGTTGGGGTGGCACCATACCAGTGCAGACTGTCCCCATCCCTCAAAGCCCAGGGGACCCCTCAGACAGCCACGTCCCCCCCCATGTCCCCAGCACTCACCGGGGGCCCTGGCAGCAGACCAGCACCAGGTAGGTCACCAGGAATACAGCGCTGCAGGGAGACAGAGAGCTCAGCCCAAGGGACCCAGCGGCAGTGGGGGGAGTGACACTTACCCAGAGGGTGACAGGGACCCCATACTCACTATGAGGAGTAGTAGATGGCAGTGTTCCTCTGGACAAAAGAGCGGACAGGTGAGCTGTGGGGTGGCAGGGATAAGCATGAAGTTGGCACACACTCCCCCAGTGTCCCCCTATGCCCAGCATCAAAACGCTCCCCCCCAGACCCTGGGGTGAGACCCCCCCCCCCATCACCACCTCACTCACACAAAGGTGAACATCGCGATGATCCCCACTGTCACCAGCAGCTGCACCGAGATGATGGCATAGACCTGTGGGAGGTGGTGGCAGGCAGTCAGCACTCAGCCCGCTGTCACCAACCCGTGCCCTCCCCCCCACCCCACAAAGGATGCTCTGACACCCCAGCCTCACCTTGCGGATAAAGGTGTGCCGTACTTTCCTATCATCCCAGTCGGCCGTCTGGATGGGGGAGCTGCCTCCTATGCCCTCACCTCCATAGGTGTCACCTGCCAGGGAAGGACAGCACAGCTCACCCTATGTGACAGCACACCGGGACAACCTCCCCAGAACCCCCCAGTCTGGGAACCCCCCAGCACCCATGCCCCCACCCCAAAACAAAGCTCCCCAGCTTACCGAAACGCATGGGCATGGTGGGCATGGCCATCCCTGGCTGTGGGTATCCTCCTGGTGTCCCGTACCCCCCTGGTACTGCATACCCCGCAGGTGCCGGGTACCCCCCTGGCTGTGGGTACCCTCCGGCATAGTGGGAGGGCTGGGGGTAGGCACTGGGGGGGTACAGAGGGTTCTTGTCGTCGTATGGGGGGGGTGCGCTGGGCTGTGCCATGCCAGCTGCGAGCTGTCCTGCTGGGCACCTGGAGAGGAGAACAGAGGACGTCACCCTTCCCGTATCCCCTGACGATGGGGAACGCACGGAACACAGGGGACAGTCATCACAATGTGCCCTGCATCGAGTGCACGACAAACGCCGCCCTTTAATAGTGACCTCTGCTTAATGAGGGCTGGGAAGCACGGTGACCAGGTCACATAGAACCCGGGGCCACCTACATTCCCACCTTCTGAGTCCCCGGTGTGACGTCAGGCAGTGGCTGTGGGCAGGGCACGGCCACGCGGTGACTCAAGGCACGCTGGGGACGTGACCTTTGCGGCTGGCCCTGCCATCACTGAGGTCAGCAACCCCGCTGTCCCCCCAGCCACCATCCCATGGGTAGAAACTCTATGTTGCTCCCCACAAACACCGCCGAGGCCCAGAGCTGGGCACGGGGCTGTGGGTCAGCACGTACCACCACAGTGCTGGGACCGGGGATGGTGCCAACCCCCATCGGGCACAACTGCAGAGGTGGGGGCACTGGGAGCCCACGCTGAGCTCTCTCCTTGCGGATCCCCCAGCAGCTGTGCTGGGAGCAGGGCCAGCACTGGGCCGACTCCCCCAGAGCAGGAGGCAAAGGAGGAGGAGAAAGGCAGGAACACCAAGGCCAGGAAAACAATGGCGCTGCCAGGAGCTGTTGCCAGGCCCCTGCTCCACACCCTCAGCGCTGGCAGGAGACCCTCCACCCACCCTCGTCCAGTTCCCCCCCAGGGCAGCAGCAATGACGTGAGCAGGACTTGGCCCCAAGGGAACTGGGTGGGACCGGGCGCTTCCTGCAGCACTGTGCCAGCAGCGTTACGCTGGGTGGGATGGGATGGGGGGCACCCAGGGGGAGCGCTCAATGTCCATCCATCCATCCCAGCAGGGGTGGTTGCCCGCCCCGCAGCCATGCCGTCATGTTTCCTATCATGGTGACGGTGGTGCCCAAAATAATCCATCCACGTGGTTCCTAAAGTTTCGCTTTCAACACTCTGCAGTTCCTCCCAAAGCACTCAATGCTGGCACCCCCTGCTCGCCCGCCCCGTACTCCATAACCCCCACCCAGGCTCCAGTGTGGCCGTGAGACCGAGCCCATGCGAATGCCTCCAACAGGAGCAATGCCCAGGCACAACCACAGCAGACACAAGGAACCAGCCCGACGGGTCCCAGCCGCACCCAGCACTGTTCAACCCCACCATCCCCCCCCCCCCATAGCCCCGCTCTATGGGATATATACACAAGGGTCACCTCCATGGGGTCACCTCCGTGTGGCACTTATGGCAAAACCCATCTCTGGGCACAGAACCCCAAAGCCTGACCCATTTCCTCTTTCAAAACAGGGCACCGAAACCTGTGGTCACCAGCCAGACCACGGGGCCATCCCAGCCAGCTCGGTGACCCCGTGGCCACCACCCGGTCCCCACAGCTCTGCCTGGCACCGTGACTCAGCACTGATAAGCTGCAGGCAGCAGGGGGAGGGGGGGATCTCAACTCGATGGGGACACGGGGTGCTCCACGCAGCACCTAGCAGGGCAGAGTACCAGCACTCCCCACTTTCCCTGGGGCTTCCCCAGGGTGGAGCAGCCCTGGAAGGGCTCTGCCTTCCTAGAAGAGCTTGGAAAATTGCAGCAGTTCGGCACAGCCTGGTACAGCACGGCACAGCTTGGTACAGCACAGCACAGATGCCCATATGCCTCCAGGCTTGCTGCCCGGCTCAGCTCACCCATGACATGAGTTTGCAGGGTCTCAGCCCCGTGGTCCTCTCTGCCCCATCCCAGGGGCACGGAGTGTGTGTGCCAGCTGTCACCTCCTGTCCCCAAGCCGCTGCGACCCAGGTGTCCCTATGCAGAGAGCTGGCCCCATGCCCCACAGTGCCCACCCTGTACCACGCAGACACATCCTTGTCCAACACTGGGCTCCCTCATAGGACACCCCTCCCAATAGCAGCACAGTCCCTCTGGGAACCTCAGCCCACTGCCGTCCCTGCGCCAAGCAGGCTGGGACTTTGCCCCCGTTCAGCTGAAGCCACAGGTTGCCTCGCAACGCGCTGGCAGCCCCTTCCCACCCAGCGGTGGGGACAGCATGGCCGGGATGGGACATGGGCACAGAGCCCACAAACAGAGCACTGGGGAGAAGGATGGAGGAACACAGGGATGCTCCCCCCAGCCTAACCCCCAACATCCAAGCAGATTCCCATCCGCTCTGAGAAGCTCAGAGGAAGGAGGAGGGAGGGGACCACACATCACAGCAACGAATCCCATGGGAACACGGCGTGTTCCCACAGCTCGAGGACAGCACCTCCAGCCCCGAGACTGGTGTCCCCCCCCAGCCCCTGGGACATCCCCCCTCCGCTCTCCTAGGGGGTTGTGTCACCCTAAATAGCACCGGCGAAGGCAAAGGGGACACAGAGGGAGTTCCAAGGCCGGGGTGGGGGGGGCAGCCTGGGTGACGTCGGGGGATTTCGAAGGCAAAAAGGGAGGGCGGGGAAACAGGCAGAGAAGAGGGACGGAGAGGGTCTGGGAAGGATCCGGGGGCGGGTAAGGTGGGTTAATAGAGTGGGGTTTGGCCGGGGGGCATCGGCGGGGCGGGTGGACAGACAGGGGGCCGGAAGCGGTTTGGGAGAGCTGAGGAACCCCGTCCGAGCCGGGGGACCCCCGAGAGGACCCGCGGGACTCCGTCCGTGCCCTCCCCCCCCGCTCCCCACGGCCCCACTCACGCCACGGACTCGCACGGGGATAGGGCCGGGGGCCGCCGGGCCTCCCCTACCTGCTGCGCGCCGCTCCGCGGGGCTGGAGCTCGGCCGGGACGGGGCGGTCGGGGCGGGTCCGGAGGGACGGACGGCAGCCGCCCCGCCCCGAGCCGCCCCCCCGCGGCGCGCCCCCGTGCGACGGCTCGGCCACACGGCAGGCGGGGCGGGCCCGGCGCGGTGGGGTCGGGGCCGAGCGGAGCGTCCCGCCGCCAACCCCGGGGGACCGACGGCGAGACGGGGACGCCGCACGGTGCCGCGGTATGGCCGGGATCCGCGGAGCCACGCGGGGAGGAAGGCGCGCTCCCCGCCCCCACGGGGGACCCCGACCCCGGCGCCGGCGTCATCCGGGGGTCCCCCTCCTCCCCCTGCCCCGCCATGACGTCCCGCGGGGGAAACCCTCCGGCAGGGGGCGCGCGCAGTGGCGGGAACGGCGAGGGGGCGCGGCCCGGAGTCGCGCCGCTCTCCTATTGGCTGTCGGGGGAAGGGGGCGGGGCCCCGCGGGGGCGGGCGAGGGGCATGGCGGGGGCGCGCTGTCGGGCGGCGGTAGCGGTCGGGGTCGCCGCGTGCGGGCTGGGGGTCGCCTCCTGGCTCGGCCGTTGCCCGGCTCTGCGCCGCATCGCCCGCCGCGCCGCCGCCGCGCTCATGGCGCTGGCCGGGCCGCTCATCTTCCGCCTGGGGTGAGTGCCGGCCGGCCGGGCGCGAGGGGATCCGCGGGGCTCTCCCAGCGGGAGGCTGCGGGCGGGGAACGTCGGAACCGCTGCCGTCGCGGGGAGCGGAAAGGTTGAAGGCGCGGGGCCGCCGCGGCTGCTCCCCTTTGTTCTGTACCGGCTCCACCGAGCGGAGCCGGCCCTCGGGTGTCGGTCTCCACCCACCGCCTCCGTTCTTCCAGGCGCGTCCCCCGCCGTGCCTTATAGGATAAGCAGGTGCAGGCTGTAGGGCCCTGGGAGGTTCCTTGCGAATGGGGATGGGGTAGAGATGGAGGTTCGAGCACGTCACGTCCTTCATGGCATCTGTCCCCAGCCCTGAAATCCTCCTGTATAAATAGAAGGGGTTTGAGCTACCGCAGGCCCGGCGCCGGTTGGTCTTACGTGGCATAGGAATGGGAGTGCTTTTCGCTTCCCTTTTCTGCAGCCCTTTCTGTTTTGTTCTCCTTGTTGCCCAGCAGTGCCATGTGTGTCCCCTAGTTCCTGAACCCAGTGCCCATCACGGCTCTCAGTGTGGGATCGGCCTCAGGATGGGGCTGTGTCCCGTGCTCACGGCTGGGGATAGATGGTGGGACTTCCCCAGATGGGTATACGGGGCTGTGAGGGAGGGATACGTGTTTAATCCCCTGTCGGGGCTCCCTGTGCCCCCCCCAGGTACAGCCTGTATGCCCGCACACGCCTTGGCTTCCTCTTCTACAAGCGGCAGGTGAAGAAGGCCCGCGAGCGCTTCCCCCATGGCCACTCAGTGTCCCAACCTCTGCGCTTCCGTGGTGAGTTCTGAGCTCCATCCCTGTTTTGGGTAGGGGGCTTCAGCCTTGTCCTCATCGTACCCTGATGTCTGTCTGTCCTTTTCAGGGGTGAAAATCGTGCCCATCCCCGTGCTCTCCAATAACTACAGCTACCTGGTCATTGACACGGACTCTGGCCATGCAGCTGTGGTCGACCCCTCTGACCCACTGGCTGTTCAGGTGGGATTTCACCCTCTCCCCAGTGCTGTATTTTGGTGTTCTGGGAGTTGGAAGTGGATCTGCCCCTAATGTGTAACCCACAGTGCACAGGGAGCTGGAGGTGAACTGGCACTGGAGTGTTCCCCCTCCATACACATGCACCCAAATTTCTGTCCTGCCAGGCTGCCATCGAAGAGGAGGGGGTGATGCTGGAAGCTATACTCTGCACACACAAACACTGGTAAGGGGGTACTGGGAAGCTGAACAGTGATCAGGGGTGCTGGGGATACCTGTTGGTGTGGGGATCCCAGAGCAGAACCTGCTTCTGTGGGAGCGGGGCAGCTGGGGGTTGAAAGGCTGTGAGCCCCCTCATTTCCAAGTGTTGCTGAGATGGGGACCCCCCATACCTCACCTGCACTGGGGATGCACTGACCTGTTCACCTGCAGGGACCACAGCGGAGGGAACGCGGCGCTGCTCCAGCAGCATGGCTCCTGCAAGGTGTATGGCAGTGCTGTCGATGCCATCCCTGAGCTCACCCAGTAAGTGCTGCAGTCATCCTCCCATCTATCTGGGTCACCCTCCCCCTGCGTCAGCACCCTGGCATGTTATGAACCCTATGGGGGCAGCTTTGAGAGTGCTGTGCATTTTGGGATGTGACCGTGCCCCCCCTCCCTGCTGGCACAGCCCTGTTGGGGACAGGGAGAAGCTGAGCGTGGGCTGCATGACTTTTGAGGCTCTGGCCACACCAGGCCACACCGTGGGGCACACGGCCTTTGTGCTGGATGCAGGACCCTTCGGGGGCCCCCCATGCCTGTTCTCCGGGGACCTGCTCTTCCTGGCTGGCTGTGGTGAGTGCAGCGGTCCCATATTGCCTGAGTTTTGGGCATTGGAGTCCTGAAGGGCTGCAGGAGGGGACACCCCAATTGAACCTCCCTCCCCCAGTGATGGCTGTGTTTGGCTGCAGGAAGGCTGTTTGAGGGCTCCCCTGAAACCATGCTGGCCTCCCTTGATGCAGCCGTGGGCTTGGGAGAGGACACGCTGCTGTGGCCGGGTGAGCATCCTCTACCCTGAAACCCCCAAATCTCCCCTTTCCATCGCTATGGGGTGATGCTGAGGTGCTGCCCCCCAGGCCACGAGTACGCACTGGAGTGCCTGAGCTTCGCCCGCCTGCTGGAGCTGGACAACCCTGCGCTGGAGCAGAAGCTGCTCTGGGCCACGCAGCAGCGGCAGGAGAAGAGGAGCACGGTGAGGAGCCACCCGCGGCCCTATTTGTGACCGTGGGGGTGACGGTGTGTGGCTGAGCTCTGCCCTCTACCCCACAGTGCCCCTCGACGTTGGGCGAGGAGCGAACCTACAACCCATTCCTGCGCACGCACCGCCGGGAGCTGCAGGAGGCGCTGGGGCTGCAGCAGGGCAGCGGGGAGCACCACGATGCCTTCCGGGCCCGCGTCCTGCGGGAGGTGCGCAGGAGGAAGGACCTGTACAAAGCCACCTCGTGACCCTCCCCGCTTTGTGACCCTCCTCTGGATGTGGGGGCCTTCCGGACTATGTGATTTTTCTGCTGTGAATTTTCCTCCTCCTTAATCCTGCTGGGAGATACAGGGAAAGGATGGACTCCCCCCATACACACACCCCATGCGTGCACCTCATAGGTGGTCCCTCCCCCTGCTCCCCCTTTCCCACACAATCCCTCCTCTGGGGGTCTGTGCCCCCCCCCCGCCCCACTGCTGGGGCTGTAGGAACAGCACTAAGGGCTCCCCTTATTTCCCTCCCACTGTTATATGGGAGACCCCAATTCACCCCCCAGCACCCAACCAGCGCTCAGGGAATCCCCCATTCCCCTCATTGCTGTGTCTCCCTTTTTGGGTGGAGGGGCAGGGAGGAAGCCTGGGTGCCCATCGTTGCCCTAGAGCTCCCCCCATGTCCTTATCCACCCTCTATACACTGGGATGGGTGGCACAGCACTGGGGGTGTGCAGGTAATACTGCTGTACTGAGGACCAGATGCCCCTCTTTCCCCCCCCCCTAAATAAAAGTCTGGATCAGATTTGTGCCCACTCAACCACTTTTTTTCTGTGTCTGGGGAAATACCCCTTTGCCACCTTCCCAGAAGATGAATAATTGCTGTGAGGTTGTGGCCCCTTTAAGAGGTGGGGGTGGGCCGTTCCTATGCTAACGGCTGAGCGTCCTAAGGGGGGGCGGGGGCAGCTCGGGTCGATGGGTGCAGGTCTGAGGCTGGGGGGAGGATATTGAGGGCAGCCCGAGGATTGGAGTGAGTGGGGGGGGAGGGGGTTTAGGAGGAGAAGACCCCAGGCTTCTATGGGGTGGGGGGAGAAGAAAGGTTTGGGGAGGGGGCTGCTACGCTTTGAGGGGAGTTTGGGGGAACTGCATCACTTTGGGGTGGAGGGAGGGGAAGGGGTGGAGGCTGTGCTCTCCCATGGGGTTCTGTTGGGGGCACCTGGGGGGAGCATTGGGGGTGCTGCTCCCCAGTGCTGCCCCTCATTGGGATGGAGGTTTGGGGGGCAGAGCTCTCAGGAGTTCCCCCATCACTGCTGTCTCCCATCAGAAGGCTCCATCCCCATGGAGGTGGCTGCTAAGTTCCTGAACGGCATCGGTGTGTGCCAGCCCCCCCCACCATCCCTCAAGGGGAGCAGCACCTGGGGGAGCCGCTCAGTGAGCACCCCTGTGCAGGGCTGGAGGAGCTGGAGCACTGCCTGTTTGCTGAGACACTGGCACTGGTGGCCGGGGGGGGACAGCCGCAGGGACAGCTCTGGGTGACGGCCCAACACGCGCTCTATGAGCGGGAGGACCAGCAGGTGAGGAGCTGCCTCCTGCTTCAGGCCGGCTCCAAGGGGCTGCTGGATGGCGTGCCGTATTCCTGTAGGCTCACAGGTGAGCTGGGGGCACTGGAGTGGGATGTCACCATCCCACAGGCTGGGATGGCACCCTGGGGGCAGCGGCGTCCCTGTCCCTGGGTGCACAGGGCTCTACTCCCGCAGGGTATGTGTCTATGCAGCTGGAGACGCTGGAGCAGGAGCAGCATGAGCGCTTGGAGGTGAGCAGGCAGCCGTGGTGGAGGCATGTCCCTTAGTCCCTCTGTCCTGAGGCGATGCCTCTGCCTGTGCACCTGAGCCATCCCTCCAAGCCGGTCCCCTACCCTGGGTGGCAGTGGGGATGGGAATTTCCCACACTGTACCTGGCTATGGCACCCTGGGGTCCCTCTTCCCCTGCACCATCTGCGAGGGGTGTTGGGGTGGCTCTGCTTCCCTACAGTTTGGAGCACACCCCATGGAGAGGAAGATCCACATGGTGCAGCAACCACATGGGATGACCGTCACCATCACCACCCAGGAGGGAGAGGTGATATCCCCACCTCCTCCTACCCTTTCCTCCTACCTGGAGAGCAATTTTTGCATCCTGCAGGACGTCCTATGGGGTGTCCCCACAGGCAGAGCCGCAGCACCAGGTGTTCTCCTACGGCTGGGCCTCACTGAGGGGACTGCTGGGGGAGGCTGCCAGCCTGCTGCTGCTGCGGGTGCTGGCGTGCCGCCGTGCTGTGCTCCCCAGCATCATCTTCCCAGCCATCGACAAGGAGGGCAACCTCTGCACCACCACCTACGTGAGACCCTGGGGGGCACGTGTGGGGGACACAGGGCTGACAGGTGGGCACAGAGTGACTTTGTGTCCCTACAGCGCTCCCTGGGGGTGCAGCAGCAGCTGGTGGGTTCAACACAGGTGGAGGTGTTGGTGGTGGAGAGAGCCCTGCATGCTGCCCAGGGTGTCCCAATGGTGTGGCACCACAGCCTCCTCCCCAGCGGGTATGGTGCCAGCTCTGGGGGGGGGGAAACAGACTTGGGTTTTGGCACCAGGATGGAGGAAATCAGCACTGGTTCCTTTCTGCAGGCATTTGGCTCGGCAGGTGCAGGTGGGCTGCCCGGTGATTGCAGTGCTGCAGGATGCACCTGTTCTTAGCAGCACAGGTGCAGAGCCCCAGCCTCTCTTCCCAAAGCAGCTGCTGGACTGGGAGGAGGATGCCCAGCTGTGCTCCTGGTTCCTGGACAGGAAGGTGAGGGGAGGGACTTGGGGGTGAGAGACATGAGATTATGCTGCTCTCCAGCAGGATTCCCCCTGGGAAGAGGCGTAGCACCTCCAGACCCTCTGCAAAGTTGGGGAAGGACACATGCACCCCCCCCCCCCCCCCCCAGCTTGGCATGGGCACAACCCTGTCCCCAACCCCACAGGAGGAGCTGCAAGCATCCCACAGCGCCTACATTCAGCAGCATCCTGAGCTCTTTGCACTGCTGGCTGACTTCCTACAGACGCTGCTGATCCGCCAGCCCCCTGACCCCATCCTCTTTGCTGCTGAATTCTTTGCCCCCTTTGCCCGCCACCAGCCCCCTGGGCCCAGCTTTGCCTCCTCCGTCTCCCCCAGCCCCTTCTGCAGCATCTCCTGTCCCAGCCCCCCAGCTCAGGGGGATTAAAGGTATCAGAAGTGCCCCTGCGGTTCTCTCGTGTTGTTTGGGGAAGCTGAGGCATGGAAAGGGCTGGTAGGCTGAGCTGTCTATGAGTGCCACATGGCTGTTTAGGGCTTGTTTTCCCCACAAAAGCCTTCCCTTGGGATATGAAGTACCTAGGGCTTACTATGGAGCAGAGCCCTGTGCCCTGCCACCACCCCATGTGTCCCTTGTCACCCCCAGGTCCTTACAACAGCCACGGGGACTTTGTGAGGTGCAGCCTGATTCACACCAACACTAAGCTCCCAGGTCTTTGGGGTGAGGGTGTCTCACCACAGCACCCAGCACACTCCGGATGCCTGCCTCCCCCCCCCTTCACCCCGAGCCCAGGGTGCATTTTGCCCTGCTCATGTGCTTGTGCAATGCAATGCATGCTGCTTCCTCCTCACTCCCACTCCTTTAGCCTTTCCCCTACTCCAGCAGGGTCAGCAACTCCTCCATTGTGGGAAACTGTCCGTGTTCCCTGCTCCAAGCAGCAGAACTTTGGCACATGCTGAGGGGGTGACACGTGGCCACAATGTTCACCCTCAGATACGTGTTCTCAGATGAAAGGGAGGTTGCTATGCCCCACGCACAGGGTGGGGAACTGAGACCCAGCCCCCCACACCCCGGGAAGCCCTTTCCCAGCCCAGGTCTGCGGCAAGTGGGGAAGGAGCACTTCCTCCTCCTCCTCCTCCTTTCCTGGAGGCTATAAGAGCTGTGCACTCGCTGCAGCACCCAGAGATAGGGGTTCCCCAGCACCATGTCTGGATCCAGCCCTGCCATGGCATCACTGGAGCCAGGTGAGTCTCACCTTGGCTGGGTACACTCTACCCTCTGCATCCACTCCCTGTGGCTCTGGGGCTGCTGACAGCTGGGCTGGGGAGAGGGCTTTGAGGGACATCTGTGCTGGAGATGGCATCTGGCTGCTTTGGGCTCCCAAA